>NC_067130.1:16841180-19357003 GCF_021347895.1 Acanthochromis polyacanthus
AATCACATGTGAAATATCGTAAGGAAATGGCCGAATTAGGCTTGAATTAAAGCTTTAAGACTGATCTCCTCAAAGTCCTGACTTAAACCCCATTAAAAATCTATGGACTCTGCTGAAGAAAAAAGTCCATGTCTGAAAGATCTCTGTGTAGGTTCAGCTACTTAACAAGCTCATGGCTCAACACAGGAGAGCCATGACTCCCCAAAAGAACTACTCAGCAGACTCATGCTAATGACCACCATTAGCACACTAGGGCTCAGTGACATCTGTGCATTTCAACGACCCCACCGATACTCACAACGACCATCGTTGAGTAGTCAGATGAGTTTTGGTATCGGTCGTTGGAATAATAGCCCTGGACACACCTCACAGAGGTTTAAAAGCTGAGGCAACACCAACCACCACCAGAACTGAAGAAGCCTCTTGGATGAGAGGTGAAACGTCTTCAAGGAACTTTCTTGAAGTCCAGTGGATTGATTTAAACTACTTTGGACATGTCTGAAAGTCAACAAATTGAGTTGAATTGGACCAATTCTATCAAAAGGAACTGTGAAAGATACAAACAGAAACTTACCAGAAGTTTGCGGATGGCTGCCAAAAGCGCCAAACAGCAGGTTCGATCATATTTCCAGAAAATCTGTAACTTTCAGTCATTCATCATAGAAAATTAAGTTTTATAGGATTCCGTTGAATCTCAGGACTGTGTGTTATGTATGGTCTTTACAAGTGTTTGGAAACTTCTGTATATTTTGACCTCTAGTTAGTTTTTTTGTTGCATTCTCTGAGACCTCCCTTGGTGGAGAGTATCCTGAGCGTCTCTGCTGAACTCCTGTGACGTTCGCTGTGCTCTGAGGTGATTCATGGTATGTCTGTTCATTGCTTAAATCTCATTAGTGCGCTAGGATGAGATTAGTGTTGTATCCAAGTAAGCGAAAACGATTTAAAGCGATCGCTTGCGATATTCTCCCCAGTATTTGAGAGAATGTACACATATTTCTCACTGCAACTCAGAAAATCAAACAAGCTTTTTGTCAACAATGAGCCATTGTTCTCAACAAATATTTTTTTGTGTCTTTATTACAATGAGCTCTGTCTTTAAGTTGGATTATCTTTGACTGATTATCAGTTTTCTTGTCTTTTTAGAAGAATTAATGGTGAATAAAATAAGCTAAATGACTTATTTAACTGCAAACAAGCTGCTTTTATCTGGGCCAACACGTCAGGGCTTGGTTGTTGCCTACAAACAAAAGAACAGCCTCACAAACACTGAGTCCAGCTTGTAAAGCTTAAATGCCGAGTTCACAGTAATGACATTTTGATCAACTCAGAGCTTGTGTCTTCTGGATTTAGTTGTCCTTGAGTGAATGAATCAAACTGTAAACGTGGAAATGGCTCCACTGATTAAGTCATAATTGTTGTTTTTAAATCCAGCTGTTGTGTGTTAAGTATAACTGACACTTACACAAACTTACACTGGTTGTATGTCCTGTAGTTTAGATGGGGATATAAAAGCTGTCACATGTAGTCTTATAAATGATTCTTTTGCAATGTTTCATGGAGCTTTTTCCAAACAAATACAGGACGAAATGGACAACTCTCCCGACTGCCGAGCGTCAGATTGCCGTAGATCCATTCGGTGTCACATTATGCTGCACTCTGTGGCACCTCATATGGTGCAGATACAGAGAACAGAGTGTCCAATCGTCTTGTCTGCGTCCGACCATTGAGCCAAGGGCTGGCGGGAAGGAAGCAGCACACAGGCTGCTCAACCGCAATAAAAAAAGGAGAAAGTCAGCTTTGATTATCTTCACACTGACCCTGTGAATGCTCGCTCCTGTGTGCACGCATACTGACTGATGATCAGCATGCAACTGACGTCTTGTGTTTTTTCTGAGTTGTGACTTTCCGAGGAAGAGTGGCTGAAGGGAAACAAATCAAACTGTTCATATCTGAATGATATAATCAAATTCATCTACATCACTGCTGCATCGGGCCAAAAGAGTTCTTCCTCAGTGACACAGTGACACTGCAAATTCCTCATGATTAGATGACAAATTTACCCCCTCACAAGAGTGCAGACTTGTTTTCATTTTGCTGTAGTTAAATCTGCCTCACTCTCACTTAATCAGGCATGTTGATTAGGTCTCTAATTTGCAGCAGTGGAAAGGAGGAGTAGATGGAGTGGAGGGAGGGTGGGTTAGGGGGTTTATTGTACATAATATCAGTCAGTCAATGCGGAGGATTACAGTGTCTTCAGAGAACATTTCTGTTTTACATTACTTCATTAGGCTCCCTTTGATAACCTTTCATTTCACATTATTAGTTTTCATTTAATCCCGGCCCATGTCTAAGCTGCTGTCTGCAATGTGCGGCGTGATGGCAAAAGCCTGTGGAGAGACGGTTCCTCTACAAGTGTAGGTCTGCGTAATTAAGCAGTAAGCCACAAGAGGCCGAGCTTTACAGTGATTTTTGAACAGCTGCTGCGAGATGTGTAGTTAAGCAGGACTTGTTAGATGTTCTGAAAATCAGTGACGATCTACCTCTAGTTTTCTTCAAATTGAACAAGCTTCTGTAGCTGCTACATTTACAATAATCAATGCCAATCAAATCCAAATTATTATGTTCTGAAGTTTTTTTTTCTGTAAGATTCAGGGAATTCAATTCAGGAAATCAGTCATTATTGACTGTATATGTTATGCTGGTCATATCAGCATGTGCAGTAATTCTTTCTATATAGAATTTTTCCTTATTCATGACGGGAGTCCTCCATCTCATCCTAGATTCTAATTGCCTGCCTACACGAGGGATAGGAAAAATATGTGCATGTTTTGCAGTTCATCTCATTGATAACAGCCTCACAGTTACTGTTCACTTCCTACAGCTGTATCAGAGCTGCATTAAGATGCTACTAATGCAAATCACCAAGCTTTCTGCTGCTGTTACTCACATTAAAAGCATTGAACCGGCAAAACACAGGGTGCCATTTTTTGTGTAGCAATCAGAGGAAACACAATTTATAAAGGCAATAAGGTTACGCCAAATGAGCTCATTCATCATAGAAAATGTTGACTAAACAAGATATGGTTCTGTGGTAATTTTTTGGCAGCTTCTTGCCAGTTTTAAATATTGCAAAGAGCAATGAAACAAGAAGAGCCAGCTATGGTTACAGAGCTGCTTGTGACTGCTTATGATACCAAATATTGATTTATTTTTTTTAAGTAAATAGGTTTGTTGGCTGTACTGCAACAAAGAAGAAAAGCCAGGTGATCTTCGTTGTATTTGTGAAGTAGTAGCTCCTCAAGGACTGTTTTTAAGTATTTAAGCCAACTTTTTTTTACTATCAGAAACCACAAGTCTCACAAATCAACAAGAAGCATGAATTCAAACTTTAAGTGTTCTAGAATAAAGGTTCTGTGTGCAGTATTCAGAAACACTGGATGTCATTGGATGACATTCTGGTATACACCGAATAATGGTAGCAAGTTGTTGTCAATTCAAGTGATGTTATCTTCACTTCACTTTTGTCTGTTTAGTCAAACCTAAATGCTATCTTTTAACCTTAGCTCGGTCCTTTAAAGTACTTTACAGTGTGCTTCTCATTCACACATCGCTGGAGCAGACCTCCCATGCAGGGCATTAGCCTGCCGTCGGAGAGCAACTTGTGTTTTGCCCAAAGAAACTTCGGGACATGAAAGGGCCCAGGGACCAAATAGTCAACCTTGTGATTAATATACAGCTTATTCTTCCATCTGACATGTCTGTCCAGAGGAATAGATGCAATGTATTGTGTCATCCTGCAGGTCAAAACTGACCCGTTTTAAAGTTCGAAAATGTGGGGAAAAAAATATATTTTCACAGTGAAACTTCTGATCTCCACATTTTCAGCATTTTTGGGAAATCTTTGAACATTTTTTGGTGAAAAAAAGAAATGTTAAAAATGTTTAAGAACATTCCCCCAAAAAATAAACCAAAATCCATCGAAATTTGCTGGATTTTGGTTGATTCTTCTGTGAATGTTAAAGAAAAATATTAGTTTTACTGATATATATGTAATCACTTTTGATATTTTTAAGATTTTTTGGAGGATTTTTACTAATTTTTGAAAATATTAACAAGTATTTTCTTGTCAAATTTTGGAGGATTTGTATAAAATAAAACTTACAAAGAAAACTTTTAAGGAATTGTTAGAATTTTCTTTCTGAAGGTTTTGCAAATGTTTCGGAAATCTGGGGGAATTTTTTTGCTGAATTTTGGATTTTTTTTCAGACAAGGAAACAGTATTTTTGGTGCCCGTAAATGAGACAACAGGAGGGTAAAGGACACTGGTTGAACACAAGACTTCATAGACAGATTATATTGTGAAATAATTTCATTAAGCATGAAAAAAAGCAATATAAATTAAAAAGGTATTTAACATGTGACACTTCGCACCTGTTTTAGCTGTTGTGCTTTGGTTGTGTCTCTGATTTCACTGTATCATTGTTGAACTTTTGCAATATTTAATCGGCATCACATCACCTCCAGAATCTATCCATAGGCTCTAGTACTAATTTCTTTCGGGGGGGGGGGTGTTTGTGATTGTCAGCCCCCATCCCTACTGTGCAGGCTTAATTGCATGCCGCGGGAAGTGATGAGTTTGGACACTAGACGCCAAACATTAGCTGTTCATAACTCTTTATTCACATATTAATAAATCTGTTCAAGCTGGCTGACTGAAATTCGGGTTTCTGCAGCATGAGACAGACATCATGCACGTCGGTTGAAAGCTGCAATTTCCTCGATACCCGATAAAGCCACCCTATTATACATTGATGGCCCAAGCCTGTCATCTTTTGTGCATAGTTTGACATAATTGATATACCAGGCTTTTAAATTCCCATCAGTTGTCTCAAAAAATGCTCATCTCATGCATGGCTTATTATGGGCTGCATCACAGACAATATACAGATATTAGCGAATGACCTGTGTGACTTTAAGTCAAAGCTGTGCTGCAGGGATAGATGATTTGTAATAGAAAGTATCTGTGCACATATGCAGGATTTAATTGCACTATTTTGCCTTTTATTCTATTTTATTTTATAGGACCTTGTAATGTTGTCCAAGTGGGGGGGGGAAACGGTGCTCACACTTCCTGTTAAATCGATGAGGACGATGTGTTCCTCTTACCAGCTAATGCATCCCCTGGAAAGCATTTAGAGTCACTCCTGTTTTAATGGATTATGGTTTACGCAGGTATGAAGCCTCACAAACTATTTCTATTGTTTGACGAAACTGCAAGAGAACTTTGTTAAAAGGCTAGTAATGGCACAGGTATTTATATTCAGACTGGTTAGCTCTATGAATTCGGACTGGATTTAAATGTACAGTTTAAATTGTTGTCCAAACAAAATCGCTGAAATGTATTTGGTTTGACAAGCGGCGTCTCCTCCATCTCCTCCTGGCAAATGGCAGATCTGTTTACTGCTGATAATCTTATCAGATTCAAAATTCACTCATCATCTTGTCCCTATGAATCTTCATCTCTTTGATTGATCATCCCTGCAATGTAATGAAGGCTAATCTAAGCAATCACCCCTTTTGTCTGCAGGCCTGAAGATCCGTGAAGTGATGATCAACGTGTCGCGTCAGCAGGTGGAGGACTTTCATGGCCCAGAGGACTACTGGTGTTTGTGTGTGGCCTGGAGTCACCTGGGAACCTCCAAGAGCCGCAAGGCAACTGTCCGAATTGCCTGTAAGCAACTCCATGTCACTTTGATACCAGACTGATCTTGCAGTCTGTGAAAAGGTCATTCCTCTTCATACCAGTGGCATGATTTTTTTTTAGAGAGCATTATTATTTTATGTCCATATATGTTTGCGCCAGTAGAGAAGGTCACACATGAAATCATTAGACTTTTAATGTGCATGTTTGGTTGCTCCTTCACGCTGCATTCTCTTTAATGCCGGCTTTATTCTCTTCCCTAGACTTGAGGAAGAACTTTGAGCAGGACCCCCAGGCACTGAGGTGCCTCTGAATGGCATGATTGTGTTGCACTGTCGTCCCCCAGAGGGAGTGCCTGTGGCTGAGGTGAGGGCTTCTTGCACTTCAAACAAGTAACATTTTCTCCTGTGTTGCCTGGAGAGGGGCCGTCATCTGTCTGGATTCCTCACAGTATAGCTCTGTTTTCATGATGCATTGTTTTGTTACTCTCCAGCCACAGCAAATCAAAGACACATATGCACTTTTCTCCTCAGTTTTGGTACAAACCAGAATTGTAGATGATGAGCTGAAGATGCCATTTGTTTAGATTCTCAGAGCTGCTCTGCTCAGGTTACAGCAATCACTCTTACACTGGGAGTGTTACCTATCTATCTATACATGCATTGCTACGTCGTCTGTTATGTTCTGGGGTAAAAGGATGTATGGCTATGACTTATTTAGATGTCATGTATTCATTTCGCTCCCGCTATCACCCCCGTTCTCTTTCTTCTGAGGCTGAGTGTTTGTGTGTGTCTGAAAGCCAGCGCCTGTCATTGCCATTTTAATTTTTACTATGAATATAAAATGAGCGCCTCACGGACAGTCCTGTTGAGTGCTGTGTTGTGCTGCGCTCTGATGTTGTGCGTCTCCGTGTGGAGGCTCAGTCGGCAGATATGTCAATATCAAAGCCTGTGTGCCCAAGCATCTGAAGCTTTGCATTTACGTAAAGGAGCAGTCTGTGATGTATACGTAAACAAAATGACAGCTGTACCAGCAAAATTCAAAGCACAGGACTGGAACCCCGCTATTACTCAGGAACTGATTGACAGGCCTTTGCATACACTAATAAGTAATTCATGTTTTATTATGCTAATGATTTCAGCTCTGTGTTGGGTGAGTAATTTCCAAACACTGCAGTAAAACTGACATGTTCGTTATATGTTTTATAATGCAGTAAGCTGAGAAACATTGATTTTTCACTTAACATTCAACACAGTCAGAATGATTGGGACAATAACCCATTTTTCATCATCTTGGCTCTTTTCCAGCACACTGGATTTGAGATGAAAATTGAATATGAGTTGAGCTGATATTAAACTCATTTAACTTAGTTTAAGTTCATTTCTTTTTTTTGTCTAACTTTGTTTACTTGACTGAATTTGCATTCATGTTGGCAGTAGAGCTGCACGACATTGAAAAAACAACTGCCACTGCAATATTTTGTTTTACTGCAATAAACATAAAGCGCCTTAGTAAATATAGCATGAGTGTAACTTACCAGCTGCAAGATCGGGTCTGTGGCCAAAGCTCTGCAGCCTTCATCACATTTGTCACAGTAGCTGTTGTTACACGGACCTGACGTCTTTCATCAAGGCCCCAAGCAGCTGCTCTCAGCCCTGCTGTGATGTTTTTCACACTTGTACGACCTGTTTGCAAACAGCAACTTTTCAGTTGGAAGTCATTAATGAAGCGGACGGTCGGATTTATGTTGAGCTTCATTGTACCAAAAGTCTGTTGCTGCTGCACAATGTTCCTCTTGTGACAGCTCTATTTCACCTTGTAGCTTTCGTTTAAATACAGCTCGAGCAGGCAACTTGAGAAAAATAGATTCATGATGGCATTAAATGCTGCTTGTCAGGCATCCGGATTATGTTTTTGAACCCCTGTTTGGTATCATGTCTACCACAAGGTGAAAAGTTATCACATCAATGCTTTTTCTCTGCTTTTTGAACCTATCTCATATGGTTTAACTCTGGCAAAGGCATCCCAAATAGGTGTTTGCCTTGATGTCATTCAGATCTGGCTTCACACTCACCATGCAGAGCTCCTTGGTGCCAATCGAAATTGTGAAACAAATAGTGTTTCCTCCTGTCGTGGCAACAACTTGAATACACCACCAACAGAGTGCCTTTTTTGGTTAACATTCTAATTTGTTAAAATATTTAAATGTGATATCGCGTTTCTTTTTGTTTTCCTCTGCTGTTCGTCACATATTTGCTGTGCACATACGAAGCTTACATGTCGACAAACTCAATAACTTGAAAGTTAAATTTAGTCCCTTAAATCTGTATTCTGTCTAGCAACTTCTCTTGTAGATCAGTCATGGAAAATGAGAATCTTGCAAGTCTTGCTTTTGTATCCATCAACAAATAAAGCTGTACCATGTTGAAACAAACAAACTCAAACATGATGCGTTATTGGCAGACTTCACAAGAAACTGTTTCAGTTCAGAGTGTCGGCTTTGCCTGCACATTCCCAGGTGTTTCTAAAGCTCTATTCTCAGTATTACACAATCAAACGTAACTATACAACAAGGCCTGAAAATACAATGATTTTTGAATCAAAGCCTGCCTGTCACAGTGTTGACAGTAACATTTAAAGCATCCTTTAGAATGGGATTTATTGCTGGATTTCAAGGTCTATTAAACTGCATGACAATGTGCAAATAGGTAGAAATAAGAAGGTAATGTTGCAGAAGAGTATTTGGTGATCATGTTTTCCTGACATAATCATGAATTCATGCACAGAATAGACGTTTAAAATGACCCTCTGTTGCCTTGTTTGACAGTTTTGTTGAAGGAAAACGGCATTCTGAGTGTAACTCTGAGCAGCTAAGCCATCAAGTTGCCACACAGCTTATTAAGGTGGAGATAGGAGGTCTGACCAAGAAGTTCTGAGACCGCACCCAAAAAAAGCAAAAATAAAACAGGATTTAAAATTGGCTGTTATCCCCTTCGAGGTTGTGTTCTTGTGCAATACATTGTTCCCATTGCTCTCTCGAAGTCATATTCTGACATTTCAAAGGTGAGCATTTGAAATTCTATCATGCGCGATGAGGAAGCACTGAATTTTATTTGAATCTGACTTCATGTTGAGGATCATTGCTGATGATGAGAGTTGAGTCTATGGCTCCGACCCAGAGACCAAACAGCAGGCTTCACTAAGAGAGTCTCCAAAACTGAAGAACACTACATCATGGCAACAGTATGAACAAGAACACGCTCACTATTTTGTTCAACATTCATGGTTGTGCACTGTCAGTGGCCAGTTCTACTGTAATGTCCTAAGACATCCAAGAGAAATCACCTGCCACAAAAGACCTGAACACCATCACAGGACATTGAAAGCATCCATGTTATTTGGACATGCCAAAACTATTATTGGTTTCCACTGCTGGAAGTTCTTCCTCTGCCATCCATCCCTCCCTCCATTATCTGTACACCGCTTCATCCTCTTTAGGGTCGTGGTGAGGCTGGAGTTCATCCCAGCTGACTTAGGGTGAAAGCAGGGGACACCTTGGACAGGTCACCAGTCTGTCACAGGACTACATATACAAACAATTGCACTCACATTCACACTGACGGACAATTTAGAGTGATCAATTAACCTCAGTATGCATTTGAACTGTAGGAGGAAGCCGGAGTACCCCGAGAAAATCCATGCATGCACATGTAGAACAGGCAAACTCCATGGCTGCAGTACAGGCTTACACAATGCGACAGTGCATACTACAGTATGTCTCTGACGTTTGTAGGCTTCAGACAGTGCTTAATTATAATTTTTAGCAACAGTAAATTTGGTATGTTTCTGGTCTCATAAAATATATACTACCCTAAACCAAATAGAGCCACAGCTCATCTTAAATTCAAGCAGAAATCAGCACTTGTGTGTGAATATTCAGAAAAATTTCACATTTTCTTTAGCTAACTCCATTGTGAGTTCTGCATTGTTGTACTAATAAAATGTTGCTCACAAAAAAATGTAGATTGGGGCTTTAAGTCTCCTTAAAGGTGGCAATGGATTCGAGAAGCACACATAAAGTGCATAAAAGTGTGTGTGTGTGTGTGTGTGTGTGTGTGTGCGCGCGTGTGTGATGAATGATTCAGCTCGCACAAATGGAGCATCGGTGTACCGCGAGTCTCCCCGATGCATTGTGGTCATCAAATAGGCAACTCCTCATGCATTCATTAATGTGACTCCAGCTAACAAAGAGAATGGTAATAGTAAATAATGCAGTGACAAATCCAGCTCCCTCAAGTGTGACTTGCACCAAGAAAAACGCATCCAGAGTTGGAGAAGTGGCTGTACTTTTCTCTTTTTATGACTTTAGGCATTGCTGAGAGGTTAAAGCCTTTTTTGTAACCAGCACTGTGAAATTTGGCTCAGAGAGAAGCCGAAGCTCAGCTACAGTTTGAGTTTTAGGGAATTGAGGTCATGATGCAGTGTGAGCTGTTAAACTCTGTTTGTATTCTGAGGCATGTTTATTTTGGTCAGGATATTTATTTGAAGCCTCCATATTCCTGCAGTCTGCGTCCTGATGGAAATTAAAACTTGTGATGCTGTGACAATAAATGCTCGGCTGACGAGATGCAAATGAAATGAGTTCCAACTTTGTATCCTGTTTTTACACATAAACGCTGTACAGCCGACTTTACAGCTTGAAATCCCCTTATGTCGCTGCTCTGTTCATGTTCTTGGAGGCAACACTAACAGTGAGAGAGGGAAGAACTTTATCCGCATCTTGCTGTAACTAAGCCACCCGGGAGTTTACTGGGCTGCTGTGTAGGATGTTAATGAAAATCAGAATGCCACATTATCTGTCCCAGCAGTGATAGAGGCAATAATCTGTGCACACTGTAAGTCAGACCACAGAGAATGGATCATAGTAAAACAGCTTAAGCCTGCTTCAGTTTATTGGTGACAAGTTTCAACTGGCTCTTCTTTTTATAGACAGAGCAGTTTATAATACACATTTTATTCACCCTAATGTTGAAGTATTATTGACTTTGAGCACAAAAACATACGTATCTTTTACTTACATAATCACTTTTCTTCAAGGCCAATTGAAAATATAATTCCTTTTTTTCTAAATCAGTGTACATTTGCTCAGTGCTTGTTTTATTCCATTTTCTAGCGTGACTATTTCTATTTTGCATTTAGTATGTTATTTTACTGGACTTTACTTGCCCTTTTAGTCCTATAAAAGCCCTTCTAGGGACTTTCCATCTCCTGAAGAGGACTTCCCTGTACAATTAAGCCATTAACTTTACCCAACAATAGATGACCCTCCCTACGTCCCCACAGGTTTCCTGAAGAGTGTGTTTGAAGCTCAGTGTGGTGGCTCCAGCTGTCGCCATCTTGGCAGCACCTCACTCCTCTCAACTCTCGGCTATTCCAAAAATGAGCACAGGGGTGGAGCGTGCCTGCAGCGGAGGCGACCCGCAGACTCTCCTGTGATGCATCCACCTGGCATTCAAAGCAGCCACAACCTTAATTATGCATCATTCTGAGTCTTGATATGATTTAAATTGGTGAGCCATTTAAAAAATACATCCCCTGTGCAGTTGTCCTGAATGGGGAAATTAACAAGACCAAAACAGTTTTGTGCACTCGACTGTAAACATGTTTATGTAAGCTTGGCCATTTTAACATGGGGGTCTGTGGGAATTGACTCACTTTTGGAGCCAGTCTCAAGTGGCCATTTGAGGAAATACACTTTGCCGTCGGTCTCATTTTTCAGCCCCAAATGTTGTTGCTTAAGCTAAATTAAATAACCATTTATTTTGTAGCTTTACTGGTGCTTCCTTTGGCATTCAATCATCTATTAGATGGGGTAGGACTAGTCAAAAGTGTTATAAAAGGATAATATTTTAACGTAAAGCTGCAATGTGTCTCAAAAACGGGATGCATTTTCTTTGACATCTGAGTCTTTCTTTTCAGGAAGAAAATGTATTTCTTCTTTCTTAACATATATTAAAATGCATTTTAGTTGTAAAGAAATATACCTTTTGGAAGACAGTTGCTCGCGTTTGCTATAAATTATACAATAATGTATTGGAGAGCTGGTTTTGATTTATCTGCGATTATTGTGTCTCTATCAAGTTCACCATGAACAAACAAATAAACGGAATGTATAAAAATCTGAATTATTTTTCTCACTGTTCATTTCTGTGTTGAGAGGCTCTGAAATGGTGTGTGAAACGACTTTAGTTCCTCTCAAACAGTTAAGCAGCACAGAGAGCCAAGAGGAGACAGATCAGTGCTGTAATACTGCCAGCATAATTAATAACCAAAAACAATCAAGCAGTCATCAGGAAGCATACAGTAGCTGTCGAAAGCTGGGATTCATAATGTTATTCACAATGTCACGTATTGCGTTAGAAAAAGTTCATGGAAATGCCAAGGTTTGGAAGAAACAAGAAGTCTTTATATTTGCTTTGATGTTGGGTGTTTACTTTGTTCAGAATGTTTTAATGTAAGATACAACACATCTTTTAATAAGGTCTGATGTAGTGAACATTTGGCTTACATGATTGATCAGCAGCTTTTTTTCATTGTCGTGTTCTCTGGACATCATGAAAAATGTCCAATACCAGCTGGCACAAAAGAACAATTGCATAATTTAACAATTTGTAAACAGTTCTTGAACACAGCTGTCCATTTTTCATTCATGGATGGCCAAAGCTTCTTGTTCTTCTTCTCTGTTTAATACAGCCATGTGTAATGTCACCTGTGCTGTAACCTTCTGATAAAACTGTGCCACTTAGTTTATTCAATCAAGTCCAATTCTGGCTTTTTTGGTGACAAATTAAAAGTTTGTTTAAAATCAATTTGACAGTATTCTAGAAATGCGAATACAGAAAAAACACAAACTGATGGAAAAGATGAAACTTTCAACTAATGAACTTTAAAACAGGATTCTTAGATTCTGAAACTACATGGCCTATTTTCTGCCCCAAATGTATTCAGTAACTAATTGGGGAAGTATTTGTCACAACCATGAATGGGATTAGTTTATCCACCATGTAGGAAGCGCTCATGTCAAAGTCTGACTTAAGGAGAAATTTGTCAAACCTCTGTTGTACAGCCTACTTAAAATGACACGCAGGAAAATACTTAATGAGTCTTGCCAGCTGTAAATAAGTTAAGTGAAAATTGGCTTTTAAAGTTTAGTGGTGGAGAGGAAAAAAGGACTTCAGTAACTTTGGGGGGAAAAGAAATGTTTTCCAATCATTAGCCTCACATTAACCGCCCAAGTATTCCATACCAAGAGTAATTAATCATCAAGCCTCTCATCCAAAGTCATTTGAAGTGCTTAAAATGTAATTATTCAGTGATAAACATAACATTTCCAGAGATGGTGTCGAGATAAACCAAGGACACGACAAGGGTTTAGGTACCCCCGCCTCCAGAGTATGTAGCTGTCAGATTCAGAGGGCTCATTTGTTTAATGTGATATCATGAAAGTCATTGTTGCATTGAGAAAAAGGCCATACATGACTGAGGGAAGACGGAGGGGAGGCAGGCATGAGGGAAGTGAAAGGAGGAGGGCGCTTGTTAATGAAAATCAACCTTAATTGAATCAGATGGAACAAAACCTCCTGCATGCTTTGTAATCGTCTTCATGTCGCTTTCGCTTCCCATTGAATTGATTGTAAATGTAGGTCATTACATCTGCTTTCAGAATAATTGGGTTTTTAGACCTTGTGCAGGGAGGAATTGGAATGACTTGTGTTAAGTTTACGATGATACCTCTCTACAAATAAACACAAAATGCCCCAGGCCTGTCGGCTCTCTCATGTCAACATCTTCAAACAGCTTGAAGCTATCAGAAAAATGAAACTCTCCCGCCTGGTTCATGAACCCCCCGCTGACCATTTGATGCTGCTTTCAATATCTCATGGCTTCGTTTTATTTGCTCCCTCTCATCTGGCTGGAAATGAACTGATAGTAAACAACACAAAAGTTACTGGGGAAACTTCCTGAGGCGCGGAGCAGATGTGATTTGTGGCTTAACTTCGCTGCCGTTTAATGGTCAACATGGTGACCTTGACGCCACCCTGACAGACTGCCCGCTAGGCCTGGTCTGCTGCGCTAGGTGTGGTGTCGTTCAACACTGGTTGCTGCTATCCAAGTGGAACAAATGTGCCAATTAAGCAAATCTGTTTCCTGCCCTCCCCAGGCACTTGCTTATCAGGCTTATTTGAGTCTGTCCTGTCCCTGTTTTCTCATCAGCATGTGCATCTCTCCATCGCTTTCCCCCAAAGGAGAGACTCTAGGACCGACACGGAATGCATATCACGCTCCGGGATTATACACTTCCTGCAGCGAACACTGGAAAAGACTAAAGGATGGGGCAGAATGAGACAGATTCATCAAAGCAAAAACATGAGACAGAAAAAGCCGCCACAGAACAAAACGATTATTTCAGTTTATTGTAGTGTAAGAATTCAGACGATAAGGGACCAAAAAAACTCTCCACTGAAGAGAAATCACGTTCATTCTCCCCTCCAGTGATCACAGAAAGACGAGAGTGACACGTTTTTGGTCAGTTACATTGAAAAAGACAGCTGCTGTTTATATTTTAATAAAGACACATCTTTCTACTTTATTATTTTACATACACTGCAAGTCAAAAGTTTGGACACACCTTCTTATTCAATGCTTTTAATTTATTTGTATTATTTCCTTCATTGTGAATTAATACTGACACTTTTTTTGTTTGCAGCATAATTTCATATGTATTCTTTTATAGTTTTGATGTCTTCATTATTCATCTACAATATATAAGATAAATAAAAACCATTGAATGAGACGGTTTGTCCAAACTTTTGACTGGTAGTGTACATGTAACATTTTTTTTTACTGAGCTCAAAAGTCCTTTACTTTTTTACAGTGTGAAGAGCAATCAAATGCCTTCATAGCTTCTAAAAGAGGATAATGTTAAATGTAAGCTTTCAATTTTTTTAACATATATTCTCATAGTTTTTCTAAAATGTTTCTTGTTACTAAATAAATCCTGAAAACCATTGCTTTGTTTTTTTTGGGGGGGGGGGATTTTAACTGCAGCATCCCCGTCTACACTGTCTCAAAAATTTAGATGAAATCATTTTTTTTGATCTTACTAATTTCTGTAGTTTTGAAATACACAAAAATATAAATAAAATTAGAAAAACAGATTGTGTATGTACACTGACAGTCATTAAAAACTTTGGGGCCATATTTTTCAACATAATTTTTATTTTGAACCCCGAAACTGGATTTTCTTCACATGAATCATTTGTTTAGCATACTGGCATACAGAAACAAAAATCTAAAGTTTCAAGAATGATTTCAAAATAAAGAATTTCACAAAAGAAAACAGCACCTGCCAAACACAAAGTCACAACAGTCAGTACCGAGTATGGCCTCCATTTGCTTCGATGCAGGCAGCAATCCGTCGGCGCATGCTTTGGACCAGGCTTCTGATTGTGGGTTGGGAACAGCCCATACGCCTGGCTACATCACTGTAGCTCAAACAGGCCTCTACCATACCCAGTGCCCAGAGACGTTGTTCATGTGATAGACGCGGCATGATGCTGTTCACTGGACTAACAATGGTGGCCTTTTTTGGGCCTTTATATAGGCCTTCAAAACCCATTCTCAAATTGTGCAGATACTCACTGAGTATTGCTTGGTGTGTATTTGGTTCTCTTTTGCAAAGTGACCAACCCATGTGCAATGAATCATGACAAAATGACAACTCATCATTATCTCAACTACCAGGGCACTAGATCATCAGTAAATTCACAATGAATAATTACAACCCCCCTACAAGTAGAATTCTGCGTACATTTCTGCCTCAAAGCTTCTATTGACTGTCAGTATATATATATATATATATATATATATATATAGTATTTAATTCTGTTACAATGAATAACAATGAAAACATAAAAGGAAATCTCACAAATGTGTCCATATATTTGATAGATTAAACTGTTAATTTCAAATCTAATACTGTAAATATATTTTTAAAAAGATAATACAATTACTGACAGTTAACATTAAAATAAGTGTTTCTTTACATTTAGTTTTCACAACAAAATAATTACTTTATTACTAATTTTTAAATTATTTTTAAATGACTATTTTTTACAATTTCTTTTTTTACAGTGTATTAATGCACACAAATGCTCACTGCACTTCTATAAGATTAGGTAAATGTACAATGTTTCATTTCTTATTACATACATTTAAAATGTTTGTGGTACAAAATATAAAACAATGACGTGTACAGATTAAATATAGAGATCAAGTAGACATATATTGAATATAAATGAAAGCATACACCAAACAGTGAGAAAGTATAGAACCACAGGTCCAATACTGGGAACTAGGAAACATTATCTTGGCAATTCATCAGTATTGCAAAAAGAGAACGAGTGAATGATCCTCAGTGAAGAGCAGATCAATACAGCAGTAATCGATGCTTTAACACTCTAACACAGCTCACTTGTTATCGATACCAGCTAAAATGTATTGAGTAGAAAGTTGTCGTCCTTTTAAGAGAGGTTGCAGACTTAAAACACCCTTAAACAGTTTATATTTGTGACAAAAGAATCCCAGAATTCCACACCTCAACCGTTCTCCTTCATTGTGGTTTTGTATACATTGCAATTAGTGACACAAATCTGTAAAATAGCATTTTTTTTTCTCATGGATTTCTTATGAGATGTATATATCTTTCTTGTTGAGTATGAACTTCGTTTTTTACTTGACATAAATTACATGTAACAATGTATTATACACTCAACAAAAATATAAACGCAACACTTTTGTTTTTGCTCCCATTTTTTCTGAGATGAGCACAAAGATCTAAAACTTTTTCCTCATACACAATATCACCATTTCTCTCAAATATTGTTCACAGATCTGTCTAAATCTGTGATAGTGAGCACTTCTCCTTTGCTGAGATAATCCATCCCACCTCACAGGTGTGCCATATCAAGATGCTGATTAGACACCATGATTAGTGCACAGGTGTGCCTTAGACTGCCCACAATAAAAGGCCACTCTGAAAGGTGCAGTTTTGTTTTATTGGGTGGGGGGGCACTCCTCTTCAATGGCTGTGCGAAGTTGCTGGATATTGGCGGGAACTGGAACACGCTGTCATACTATAATATATATTAATAAACCCAACAGTTTTACTATCAATTAAAAAAGTTACATGACAGTGGAACATTGGACCATTCTTATTGTGATGTATTGTTCTCGGTATTAATAATTCACATTAAGCATTTGAGGTGTTTTCAGGTACTTTGTTGTCAGCTCTTTGTAATGCTGCTTTAGTGTTTCATTGGTCGACATATTGATGCCTTCTTACAGTCTCTGGGCACAAAGAAAGAAGCAGTGTTACCGTAGTTTGATGAACTCTAAATGAGCTCTCTAATAAAACTCCAGACTTCTGTCTCCAGCATTGTTTGCTACAGTTTTCCTAACAGCACACTCAGAGGTAAAGAGGAGGCTGCCAAAAATCATACCATTGAATGTTCAATCACAAACGGAGCGGCTCCACAACACGTGCCAGCCCCTCTGAAGTCTGCTGACATAATATTGGGCAAGTGGCACATACTCTTTTGGCAAACAGTGAATTAGTATCAACAGTTTCAACATTACTAATCTTTGTCAGTCATGCAAGAGAGATACTTTGTGGAAGAGATCGGTACTAAATCAAACCCTATTTTGAGAGATACACAATAAATATAATTTCTTTATCAGTGTGATTCTGCTGCCATTGACATCCAATTTTAAATGGCACCCACTCAACTTTTGGTTCCACTACACTTTCTAACTTTACATGTACAAGGTAAGTATTCAAAGAGGACACAACTGCTTTCTGGAGGAAAAAGAGAGAAAAAAAACATTAAAAAAGGAATGATAGTTCCAGAAAAGTTGCAGTGAATTTTAAGTAGGACTGCAATGAGCAATTATTTTCGTTGGTGATGTATATTTCAGGGCTGCACACTGGGGTAGTGGTTAGCACTTTCGCCTTGCAGCAAGAAGATCCCGGTTCAAATCCCGGGGTGGGCCTGGGATCTTTCTGCATGGAGTTTGCATGTTCTTCCTGTGCATGCGTGGGTTTTCTCCGGGCACTCCGGCTTCCTCCCACAGTCCAAAAATATGCTGAGGTTAATTGATCACTCTAAATTGCCCGTACGTCTGAATGTGAGTGTGATTGTTTGTCTGCATATGTAGCCCTGCGACAGACTGGTGACCTGTCCAGGGTGTCCCCTGCCTTCGCCCGAGTCAGCTGAAATAGGCTCCAGCACCCCCTGCGACCCTAGTGAGGATAAAGCGGTGTATAGAGAATGGATGGATTTATATTTCACTTGGTGGTGCTCTGGTGGTTAGCACTTTTACTTTGCAGCTAGAAGATCCTCAGTTTGTGACTTGGCCCTCTCAGAATCTTTCTGCATGGAGTTTTCATGTTCTCCCTGTGCATGCATGAGTTTTCTCTGGGTACTTCCTCCCACAGTCCAAAAGCATGCTCAGATTAACTGGTGACTCTAAATTATTCGTAGACTGGTGACCTAAGTCAGTTGGAATAGACTTCGGCCCTTTGCGACCCGAATAAGGATAAAGCGGTGTATAAATAATGGTTGGGTGGATGGATGGTCTATCAATTGTCAGAAAATTGTGAAAATGTCACTGTGTTTTTCCAAAGCCCGAGATGACTTCCTTAAATCATTTATTTAAAAATCTGAAGATATTTTTGTTGTAGAGAAGAAATCAGAAAATGTTCAATCTTAGATGCGGGAATCAAAAAATATGTACTATTTTTTTAAATGACTCGAACATATTTATTGATTATTAAAATAATTTGTGATTAATTTAATAACTGAAACCCGATCGATTAATCATCTGCAACATAGACAGCTAAAATTATATATATGTGTGTATATATGTATCGTTCAAAAGTTTGGGGTCACCCAAGCAATTTCATGTTTTCCATGAAAACTCACACTTTTATTCATGTGCTAACATAACTGCACAAGGGTTTTCTACTCATCAATGAGCCATTCAACACCATTAGCTAACACAATGTAGCATTAGAACACAGGAGTGATGGCTGCTGGAAATGTTCCTCTGTACCCCTATGTAGATATTCCATTAAAAACCAGTCATTTCCCGCTCGAGTAGTCATTTACCACATTAACAATGACTAGACTGTAAAATCTGAGCAAAATATAACACAAATAGATCTTTAAAGTTTTAATTAACTGAGTTGCTGTCTAGTGGTTGGGGTGCATACCACATGGGCATAAATGATCTAAGTAGTAAATCTTTGTTAGATTCCTGGCCATTTGCTGATGATTCCTCTGTCTTTTCACATTTCTTTGTGTAGTCTTTCGTCATCTTTTTCTGCCGTTGCTGTCAAATAAAGGCATCTCTAAATACATATCTACCATCTATACTGTACCATGGAAGATGCTGCATCGTAAATCCCATAATGTCATTCTTTTAGATAATTCACTTTTTGTTATTTTTAGTGAATGCTGCTTTAGTGAGTGCTACTTTACTAGCAGGGCTCTAAACCCATCTGATCTGGACTCTGTTTTTAATAAATCTCCTCCAATTTCATCCTGACTTTTCCAGTGGTCTGTGTTAGAGTAATAGAAAGTTAAGAAAGTTTGATGGTTCACTCGCCTTGTTAAAAGAGAGTATCATTTTAATTACCATGATTTCAGACACTAAACTTGATGGCATTTCACAGATATCTTTTGCTTGATCTTTTCTTTACAGTAATGTATAATTTATTACCTGCAGATAGTGGACAGCTCTGCGCATACAGCAGAAAATATACCATTTTGAGTCTTTTTATGATCGGTTGCAGTTTTCCTTTGGACCTCATCAGATTACTGCTGGTTCAACTCAAGGGTAATACGCATTAATGTCTAGTAATATATTCCTGCTATTTTGTCCATGGCCTTTAGCTAGCACACATACACGTCCATTAGTAACACATTTAATGCATGGCAGTGGTTTTACGCTGCCTTTGTGCCCCAGAAGTGGTGTAAATGAGAAAAATGCTTATCTCCATTGGTTTAATAACGGATTAATGAAGCATTTCTGCAGAATAGACAGCAGTTGCACGGTTATTCACCTCATTATTTTTACTTGCCTGTGATAGAAATTAGATTTGTCATTGCGAAAAACATGTTTTATGTATTTCAGTGCAGCCCATCTATAAATTTTTGCTTTTGGCGCTGCATTTAGTTTTCCTCTGTGTTTCTTGAGGTGGCATATTATCCACTAAACGTTGAAATATATTTAATTTAAGCTACATAATGGTTAAATCTTGGTACCTGTCAAGTTTAATTTCAACACTTCTCTTTAAATTTGCATCCCATCTGAATATGAGGACAAAGGGTTGGAGGTTGAGTTTCAATTCAGTGAGTTCCTTGCATTATATAACTCCATCAGGACTATAATAATGTGGAGAAGTGCGGGAAATAGTTTTTAGTTTAGTTGTTTTCTAAAATAAGTGGAAGTGTGTTTCAAAGTAATTTAATAACTTTGCAGCATAAGTAGCAATTTTTATGATAATGAATATATAGTACGGTGTGTTTATAAAGTGATCTTCCTGCACTGAATTTGGAGGGTTATGCCTTTTACGTTCTTCTTATCCATTAGATGGTAACCAGTGGCTTCATCCCTATTCAATCACTGTGTCATTTTCTCACATCACATCAGCACAGGAAGATGAGCAAAAGTAGTACGCATTTTGTCAACCAGTAGAAGAATTTTTCGCTCACGCAACCCTCCATATCATGACGGCCAGATGGTCAAAAAGTCGCTGTTGGATAATTATCAGCACAGTTTTAAAGATAATTTCTTTTGGTGGCATCATAGATGTTTTCGAGATAGATTTTTTTTCCCCAAGCACTGCACACAATACACCAAACATTAAAACTACCTACCTAATATTGTGTACATCTCCTTCAAATTTTCAAGACAAATTTCACCCCTCAGGCCATGGACTGAAGTGTTTAGCACTGAGATGCTAGCTGGGATGTTTTAGGTCATGATTTATGACCTGAGATGAGGTTGTGTGGTTGGAGCTTGCAAGTGTTTGGTGAGTCTGACGAGTAGGGAGTTCTGGTCAATGCCTTGGGCTCGTTGTTGTTTTCCTCAAGCAGTTCTTTAGTAGTTTTTGCTATGTGGGAGGGCACACTGCCCTCCTTGGCATCGGACGTGCTGTTACCAGTGGAGTGTGTGCTTGGTCGATACACACGAATGCCAGGACCAGGAGTTTCCCAACAGAACTAAAGGTCAACTCATGGTTTTTCATGGGTCTGAGAGGATCTGTGACAACCCATCAACAGATGTCTCTGTGCGCTCCCAAATTTGTGACAGCACAGATTGTGCACAGTCCACACCGTATGACTGTGCATGTTGAGGGAAAACTCTGCAAGAAGATACTACATCATCCACACTTTTTTTAAATTCATCATTAATAGAGAGCTATAATTGAGTAGTTGCAGGTGCACTTCAAAGGCACTTTTATTTCTACATCTTGTGATATTCTGGTTTCTATATGAGGGGCAACGCGACATGTCTGTGGAGGAGATCAATGTGTACCTGATATAATATGAATAGACAGAACCGCTTTTGTGTCCACGGTCTGCTTTCAGAGTCAGCATCAGTTTGCATACATGAATGCAGAAAGTATGACTTAACCTTAATAAGATGATGAATGTCATTCAGTTCAGCTGTACGTGGTTTTAATGCTGTGGATTAGTGTATGTACAAAATGATCCTGGTTAAAAACAAAAGACCTCTTTCATCATTTTCTAGATGAGGCTGTTTCCTTTGTGTCAGTAAGTAAAGCGAAATTAAAGATGACAATGTGATGGCATCAATAAGCTTATGATATGAAATGTATAAAAGCAAAAAAGAGACTTGTATGAAGAAACCACAAGACAAGGGTAAATTCTGTAATTAAAATATAAATTTGCACTATTTTTTCACTGTACAAGGTTGAAACTGACTGCTTTCATAATTGGGTAGACTGGCCAGCCGTGGAGAGAACAGAGGCTGATTAGACACGGAAGGTGTGAAATGGTAAAAGGCAAAATTATGAAGAAAAAGAACTGATAGAGGGATCACTGCAGCCCACCAGTTTGGTTGCTTGGTATGTCTTGAAAGCTGTGGAACCAATTGATGAAAAAAGTTAAATTAAAGCCACATGATGAAAGACTTCTTGGGCCATCAAAAGGAGCAAAGAGCCCTTGTGACAACATGACTCCTGATTTATTGATTTCCCAGCTCAATTTTTCCATCCAGGGTGCTTCGACAGAGCAAAGCAATCTCTGAGTTTGTTGGCTGTTGTTACGTTCCCTTGGCAAATGGACACTCTCGAAAAACACACAGGCGCTCGCACACTAGGGTATGACCCAACGCACAAACACATGGAGCTCCCCGAGGGGCGGAGTTTTTAATCCTCAAATACACTGCCATAAATCAAACCCCTGTCCTCATGCCCCAGCTCGTCTCTCTCAATGAAAAGCTCAAGCTAGTGGCACATTAATGGCAATTTACAGGGCCAGTCATGCGGGGAGAGGAGCATCAACAGAGCGTCCTTTATTTTGTAATTCCTTATTACTTTCACTCACTACACGGCCACTGAATTGGCAGCGGTGGAGGATGTGACCTCCCTACGACATCTCTGCATCTGAGTGGTTGTCAGCCATGTTATACTTTTCCTGCAAACCCCTAATCTTGCAATCAGGATGTGTCTCTTTACATATCTTAATAAGTGTATTAATACTGACTATTGTTTCTATTTTTTTGTGAGTAAACACGCCTCAGAAACACTTTTATTTAAATTGTATAACCATCATAAATATAGGCTTTATTGCAAGACTGTCATACTATACTGCATTAGATTTAGCCAGGTGTGCCTAATAAACTGGCAAGTGAGTGTATTATCCCATATATTTACACTTAATCAGATAAAGCATTAAAATAGTTGGTTAGTAAAGATACACACTATCGCATTATCATTCCATAAGAGGGGAAAACATTTTGGCTTGTTTGTATTTCTTTAAATGCATTCATAGTCAGACTGTCTTTATGGTAAAGTAAAAGTAATTAAAAAGCAGTGGAAGGAAGTAATTTGAAGGTTCTGTTCGCAACTTTTCAGAAACACTGGATGTCTCTAATGCATGTCATCTCAGCAATCAGTTATATCCCCTAACCTTCAGTTTAATTTACAGTTAGAGCATCTGTGTCCACAAGAGCCAATGAAAAATTTCCATCCACAACAATTAACTTACGCTGGCATTGTAAAATGCGCTAAAAGACTGTAGCAAGGTTTTTTTGCAATCGTGATAGTAACATTATTCACTTCACCCGACTCTCCTTTTCTGCTTGTCTGTTCCGCTCTATATGCGTCTCTTTCTACTGTCCGCCAGATTGAGTGCTCATAAGTTAAGTAAATCCTATGAGCAAAATATTTGTAAATTATTTGGGATTTTAGGGAACCAGCACAATGTTGGAATGCGCTTTTTTCTCTAAAAATCCATAACCATAGAAGTAATTGATCATAAATTGATGATTAACAATAAATAAATGGTAGCATAAAAACTTACCATTAAGTTTGAGGTCATTCTTGAGCTCCATTTGTTTACAAGCACATGGAGGGACGTCAGTTTCAAAGGGAGGGAGTCGCATGCCAAATGTGCCGACCACCTGACAGAAGAGGGGAAAAAAAACAGAACAGAGAAGTTCAGATTCCATTACATACAGAGGGGTTTGATACCATTCTCTGCTGAAGACTCCATCACTGCACGATACCTTTACACTGAAGATATTTATTTCCTACTATACTAATGCTATATTAATATTCAAAATGTTGCAATAAATCATTTTAACCATAAACTGTACAATAACTAAATGTATTTTCATTGTTTTATATTAGGATGTCAGTGGGTCTCATTATTGAAGTGTTGAATCTAACCATATAAAAATTAATAATACTGTTGGTGGAATATTTCAACATCAATCATATCTTGTGCGACATCTGTCACCTTTTAAACACGTTTGTCTTTCTGAAGAATTTTACATACTCTGTTGTTTTCAGGTGGAATGGCTGAAAAACGAGGAGCCTCTAAGCTTTGATGACGACGGCATCAGTGATTCAAGAGGTGACCATAACCTCATCATCTCAGAAGCCCGCCTCTCCGACTCTGGCAACTATACATGTGTTGCCAGCAACATCGTGGCCAAGAGGCGGAGTGCCACAGCGACTGTTGTAGTCTACGGTAAGACGTCAAAGTCGAGATTTTTCTCAGTTTTCAAAAGAAGATGTATTTATGCTTAGATTCTGTGTCTGCCAAAGAGTCATGACGACAGGTCTGCAGTACAGATGATCAAAGCGGTGCCAAACAGCTTTCGTGTCTGCGTCAAAATATCCGTGTTCACTCCAGAAGTATGGTGTCAAATTGGCACCTCAAGCAAATTCCCCAAAATCATTAATATAAAAAAGCACAGCTCAGACACAGTGTGTGGCCTTTTTTCACGCTAGAGTCTAATGAGCAGGTAATGGACAAATGATCCCTGGTGTTGAAACAAGGAGACACAGGCACAATATTTACAAGAACTCAATTATTAATGATGGAAAGGCTGTGACGCGGGCTGTCACTGCTCCCCAGCTTTTATCTGCCACCACTAAACACCTTGTGTAAAACACTGTGTATAGCTGCAGGCCAGCAGACAGTGTTTCCAGCAGTTTTATTGCCTTGTAGAAAGTGAAATTATTATGTCATACTAGCACCACCTCCTCTCACACTGAAGGATAACCTTAATTGGAGTGTTTCAGTGCTCGTTTCACTGATCTCTGAGCCTGTTATTTTATTTTTTCAGAGAGAGAATTTAGCTGCTGTAAGAATACATCTGATTCTTTCTGACAACCCATTGCTGAGGTCCATCAATCATGACTTTCCATACTGCTAATGAAGTCCCTGACAGGCTTACTATTCCCGATAGCCTCCAACAGATGTACAATAATGGAATAATCGTGTTTCTTCTTCCCTATGACAGAAAATGAGCTGATTAGTCGATCATCCTGTATTATTTTAGGTAACAAATCAGCAGAGCAGGCAGGAGTAGACAGAAGGAAAGACACTGTTGATCATTTTTGTAGGGGGTTTGTTTTGGATGTTCATTGTCACCTCTGAGTGAACCCTATGATGCAGTCACTCTGGTGCTGTTTTACATCACTACAAATACAACGGTAGCTACACAAAGTAGGCCACTTGCATTCTTGTAGGACCTGTTCATACAATTTTCCTCACCTTTTGGCACATACAGTGAATGGAGGTTGGTCATCATGGACAGACTGGTCTCCCTGTAATGTGCGCTGTGGTCGGGGTGTGCAGAAACGTTCCAGAACGTGCACAAATCCAGCTCCTCTCAATGGAGGAGCCTTCTGTGAGGGCATGTCAGTGCAGAAGAGCACCTGCAACACAGTGTGTCCAGGTAAGACCCGTGGCTTGTATTCCTCATGTTTTTTATGTTTGTGCTTCTTAGCATGCTGTACCAGTGTGTAGTTGTTGAAGCTGTCTCTGTTCTCACAGGTCCCAGTTCTGTTAATTTCGTGAAAATCAGCTAACAGTTGAAAGCTTTCCAGCTAATGTTTAGGTTCTTCAGTGAGGCCTTTGTTTCTTGTGATTCAGTTGCTGAAAACTCTCACTGTGAAACTGATTGACTGAATTGTTTGGCATTTGGGAATAATACACTTATTTTGCTTTTCTGCTGGGTCCTATAAGGAGATCAATGCAATAAAAATATATCAGTTAAATTCTATCCAGCTATCAGTTGAATAGCTTAGCTTTGCACTGCGGATGGCCCAACCCAAAAGTAGCAGAAGTCCTCTACCAAACCTCTAAGCCGTATTTTTGTTCTTTTTTTTGCACACAATTCCACTGTTGTTGCTCACAATTTGTTCAGACTACCCAATGAGCATGTTTTTGTTAAGAGCACGTTGAACATTCTGAACTCCAAGCAGTTTCTGGGTGCTTCCTGTCACATTTTTCTCACTGTGGGTTCATTTTTCACTGCAATATGATGTCCTACACCTCAAACTGCTGTTTGGCAGCAGACTCCAGGAGTTTTGAATGTCAGCATGTCCTTCAGTTGCATCAACATTGAGCAATGTCTCTCTGCTCAGAAATGTCTCACCACGCAATAACAGTGCGACGAAAAATAAAGCCAAGGAAATTGTCCCTGTGACTTATGGCTCATATGAGTTTCTAGTATCTGTAAGTTGGTTTTATTACCTGAAATTGTAGCATTTGTAGACAGCAGTATATTCCTTTGAACCGACCACATTTCACCATGAATGCATCTCATGGCTGCGCTGCACTTGTGACAGCAGGTTGTATCTGAAATCTAATGGAATGCACCTTATAAAACAACAAGTGAAGAGAATATGTCTGGGAAACAGACAGATGGGCAAAACAGAAAGGGATAAAGAGAACCTAAGAGAGAAAAAACAAACAGTAGGAGCTGAGGTTGAGAGAGGAAGAGCAGAGCAGCAGTTCTACTTATCAAAATGGCTGTGTAATCTGTTCTGCCCAGTGTTTTTGTGGGGGGTTTTGCTTAAATATATTATTTCAGCCACTACACACTATAAAGGAATATGCTCATCAGGTTTAAGAAAAAAGTTATCAGGGGAATACAGTGCACTCCTCCACACATTATCTCCTCTTTGCCAACTGTCTGCTATTGAAGGATTCTTTCTCCCGCATCTGAGCTTGAGCATAAACAGGGTGAATTTGCGTTTAGATTAGCAGCAAAAAGGGGACTTTCAGAGCATTTGGAGGTGGAAAGGAGACTTGATGGAGTATGGCATTTGCGCTTCAAGTCGGAAAGGCTACACAGCATTTTGGCACTCTGAGGAAGAAAATGTTTTTAGTCGTTCAGCTGTTACTTTGAAGGTGTTTTCTCATAAACCTCCAGAGAACTAATAACCCTTTGAACCTCAAAAGCCACAGGGCAGTATATAAGGCATGTTGTCTTCACAAAACCGACAAAACTGCGCCATTGATCAGAGTCAGAAATTATGCAAAGAGAAAGAATCTTCATAGTTTGAACGATTTGACATTCCTTGAATCAGTCATCTGTGGGATGCCATTAATTTGGGAAATTATTATTAAACTAAGCTCAAAAATTGTGACATTTCATCATGTCTTATTTAATGATTTGCCAAAAGTAACAATAAAAATTTAAACTAGACAAAATTCATCAGCTAATCTGGTGGCTGAGTTTACACCGGATAGGAAACAAGTATGGAAACAAATGAAAAATCTATGTAGTAAAGTATGAACAGTATGTAGAGGCAACTTTTTCAGTACTGATAACACCTGTAGGCTCTTGAAAATAAATGGTGTACATGCTGCTCGTTTTTCAATTTTCTAGAATAAGCAATCGAAGAAATACAACATCTGTTCTTCTTTTTAATTTGTGTCATACTGCACAAAAGACATTTTTGAGTTCTCTTTCCTTCTCGTCATGGCTGTGCTGTTTCCATAGAGGTGCAGGACTTCATGTTGCAGTAATAAATGAGCCCACAGTCACCAGAGAAAAGCGCATCCTCTTTATTCTTTCACTTGTATGAGTTTATATATTCGCACATGTGCTTGCATTCACAGTGGATGACACTGTGCTCCAGCCATGCAAATCAAGCATTTGTGTTTGTATCCGATCCTTTAGTCGATGGCAGCTGGGGAGAATGGAGCGAGTGGTCATTGTGTAGTTCCGAGTGCGAGCGGCAGCGCAGCAGAGAGTGTACAGCTCCGGAGCCCAAACATGGAGGACGACTGTGTGACGGCGTGGCGCTGGCGACTGACAACTGCACGGGCGGCCTCTGCACACAAAGTGGGTAACATCACATCCCCTCTTCACTGCGTAGCAACGAGAGAAAGACAGTTTAGCCTCATTACTGTCAGTCCCATTGTGTTCAGGGACTGTGTCATTACAGATTTACTGTGCGTGATTTTTGGCGGTGTGGACTAGATCATGATCATCATTATAATCATGCTCATTAACAACACCCTCATCAATCCTTGTTATTCATCCACCCCACTCCACGCACATCACACACAGTGTGCGTAGGCATGGATGCATACACAAGTAGTAAATTAATCAAATAACACTTATATCACTCAAAAACATCTCAAATTGTGATGTGTGTCTCTGTCTGCAGATCGAAAGTTGCTCCATGACGCCAAGCCACAGGGTGAGTTTCTCCTCGGCTTTGTTCTAAGTAACACTGCCACTGCAACCTAAAAAGAATACCTAATTCTGATCAGAGGAAGGGGTATTTTGATTAAGTTAATATAATGATGAAGAACAATTGTAATTAGAGAGAGGGGGATCTTCATATTCACATAGTACGTATTTTGCAAAATAGGCTTCGGCTACTTGTTTTAATTGTTGCAAGGCTCCACGGGAACATACATTCAGAAACATTTGGACAGTGACACAGTTTTTGTAATTGGGCTTATGTCAAGATAGGCTTAAAGAGCAGACTTCCAGCTTGAATGTATACAGTTTAACAAATACATTGCATTAGTCCCTCTATTTTCACTGGTTCAAAAGTAATCAAACAAGCTAAAGGTTGTGTATATTTCTTTAAAATAAATCCTTTTCAGCCGGTCATTTAGCAACCTGAACCTATGGACCATCACCAAATGCAGATTTTCCTCCCTTGAGATGCCTTTCCAGCTTTTTACTTCACCTGCTTTCAGTTACTGCTTGTTTGTGGATCTTTCTACCTTCACTAAGTGTGAATACTTGGGTTTAGGTGAGGGGACTGACCCTGTCATTTAAAAATATTCCGATTCCTTTGCCATAAGAAGCTCTTGGGTTGCTTTTGTTGTATGTTTTGGGTCATCATCCATCTGTACTGTAAAGCACCTTGCAGTTAGTTTTGTAGCATTTGACTGAATCTGAGCAGAAAGTATGGATTTTTACACTTTGGGATTCACCTTGCTGCTTCTATCAGCTGTCACATCAGCAATAAACACCAGTAACTCAGTTCGATTGGCAGCCATATATGTCCATGTCATAACACTGCCTCCACAATGGTGCAGTTTACTTTGGATGGTGCGCCCTTCCCTTCGCTCTCCATACTCTTCCCTTCCTGTCATTCTGCTAAAAGTTCAGCTAAGTTTCACCTGTCCAAAAATGTTTTGATCCAAACCCAGGGAGGGTTATTTAGATGTTTCTAGCAAAGTCAAAACTCACCTTCTTGTTCTCGAGTGTTACCAGTGGTTTGCATCTTGAAGTAAAACCTCTGCATTTACATTCATGAAGTGGTCTCTTGATTGTAGACTGACAATGACACACCTACCTCCTCCAGAGTGCTCTACTTGTTGTGAAGGGGTTTTTCTTCACTCCTGGCAGAAAGAATTCTGCCATCATCCACTTTAGTTGTCTTTTTGGTGTGACTAAGTTCGACAGTGCATTTCTTCCTCCTAAAATTGTACTAAATTTCTCTCTCTAAAGTCTCTCTTGTACATCTGTTTGGGGTTTTCAAACTAATGACCTCCTTCACTCTTTGGAACTCCTATTTAGAGTTCAAATGAACAACTACCAAATACAAATTCAGCTTTTTAAGACCTCGAGATGTTTCATCTCTTTAATTTGTTAGAAAATAACCAGTAATCAGGCCAAACCTGGCTTTAAAATTGCCCCTCTATTAACTTTTTCTGTTACTTTTGAGCCAGTTAAAATGGATGGAGAATGCACAAAAAATATGTAAAATGAGTGCAATATTTCTGTTAAACCACTTGAGTTGCAACCTAAAGTCTGTCACATCATGACTGCTTCATTGCATATCTATTGTGGTGGTGTACAGAGGCAAAATTATGGAAACTGTGTCACCGTCCAACCAGCAAATCCTTGATTGACGAGGATAATAACAACATGACCACACCCTTATCAGCACTCTTATTCAATTCTGGTAGAGGTTCTGCTTAACAAATGAGGGATTTTATCACAAACTGCACTGAAATGGAAATAAACTGTTGGCAGGAGGTAAATCACTCTGACAGTGTGGTTTAGAAAAATGGCCGTCTGCATCGCTCAATGTGAGCTGTCCCTTCCTTAAAATAGAGGTGAGTTATTTCAGATACAGATGTTCTGACAGACAGGCGGCAAATGGCATGTATGAAGAATAATAATAATCGTTGTTATTATTGATAATATTACAAGGAATTTTTTAGTTCATTGTTCATTCCTAGAATTAATTTAGGCATATAAGAAGTGTGATTAATTTTTGTTGAAAGCATTCAATCTCCAGGTTATTTGTCTGCATCACTGAGTGGATATTTCTCACTCATGGCTCCCAGTAAAACATTCAGGCTGAATATTGTGGTGTTTCCTCTGCCTATTGTTTCCATTTCTTCCCTTGTACACTACTATACTGTATGCTTTTGTCCTTGCAGTGCTGCTAAGTGACTGTAAAAACAAAACACGACATGAGATAAAACAGTGTTAATTGGAGGTGTGGATGATAATCATTTGTATCAAATGTTCCTTACTTTTATTACCGTTATTACCTCAGGTTTCCTTGCATTAATACCAGTATATGTGAATGCAGCAGGTATAGTGTTTCAAGTCAAGCTGCCTGTGGTTAACCACTGTGCATCCACTGCTTTATGCATTATTGCTGTGTAGGGAAATGAGTCATTTTAAACTGCACAGTTTGCACAGAGAAAAATCAATTTGGTACCTACCAAGCCACAAGCACATGTTCTCCTTACTTGTCCTTTAACACAGTTATGTATTTTTGTTTGTCAGAAATGGGGAAAAAGAATGCGGACAGGCTGCCAAAAACTTCCCAAGCCCCCAATTAACCTGCTACTGTAGCTGTTAATACCGCTTTGCATATTTCGTCAATTTCTCCTCATTTGAGCTTCAGGCTACTTAGAGGATTTCTCAGCATGTCCTGTTTCAGCGAAGATCTCATTATCTTTCAAGAACAAGCTAGCAGCTCCTTTATTTCCCACTCATTCTTTCTCTTTGTGGACTTGGACGCTGCAATACTGGTGGGACCAGATAGAGCATAATCGTCGCCGATGAGCTAATTTAATGAATTGGTTTTGTCACATTATCCCAGTGGAACGCAGAGCGCCTCCAACACCAGAGCCAAGCAGTGTTTGAAATGACAGTCAGGTGCTGGGTTGATTATAATCGCGTTCCTTCCGAGGTTCCTCATTAGTAGCTTTAACACTGCAGAAATGGAACAATGAATCCGTGCATCAGGAGGCAGGGCAGAAGAAGAAGAGAAAACAAAAAAGGCACTAAAGTAGCTTGTAACCAAGGTAGACTTGCTTGTTATAAAAGACTTTCACAACTTTATCGCAGCTGATATTCCTCAGCAACACAGATTTTCAGTTTATTTTGGGAGGAAATGTCTGCTTACGTGCTAATTAAACGCAGTAGGCTTGGAAAGCAAAAGCAAGAAGTCGTTCAGTAACACGTTTCCCTTTTTCACTTCTTCAAACTTTCCAAGGTGTGGAGACCAGCAGTGATGTGGCCTTGTATTCAGGCCTGGCTGCAGGCGTGGTGACGGTGGTGCTGCTGATCGTCGCCGTCACTCTTTACCGGAGGAGCCAGAGTGAGTACGGTGTCGATGTCATCGACTCCTCGGCCCTCACTGGGGGCTTCCAGTCCTTCAGCTTCAAGACCTCTCGTCAAGGTGAGCCAGTGACTCCCACAAATCAGTGACAAACCGGTTTCACTCAGAATTGTGCCACAAACAACTAAATCAAACTCTGAATGAACTTTTTACAACTTATTGAACTCGTACTGAGAAATGGCAAACGAAATATTTGTTCTTGCGGTTGATATAAAAGTAAGATGTGTGTTTTTCTTAAGGAATTTAAAGCTTTTGTTTGATAGCAACATGAAAATTTATAAAAACAAAGCCTCAAAATACCCATAATTTATAGTGCTTCCTCAGAAAGTTTAAAGAGGACACCTTTGATATTTTTCTCTATACATACACAATATGCAAAATAGCTAATCAGCTTACACAGAAGTACTGTAAATTATGTGGTTAATTTGCTTGAATCTTGCAGTATTTAATGAATTGTTTGAGATATGCACGCTGTTTGATTTGTCATTCAGAAAGATTCATTCCTGCTGCTTTATAATAACTACAGTTTTAAATTATAAGCTACTGGGAGAAAATCCCATGTTATTCCAAACAGTATAGACTTCATCCCTTTTAAATTAGTGTTTGGATGTGCATTTAAATCTGTAGCAGATAAAAAAAAACCAAATCCATATTAGAAATGTAAGAGAAATTCAGAGGGTCTTTTGAAGAGGCTCTACGCCATGTACAGACACTAAAAAGGCTCTTTGCACTTGACTTTGCAGTAAGAGGTTGTTAAAGAGCACTTTAAAACAAACGTGCCAAAATTGCACAGTGCTGTCTAATTTTTTTCATATATACGACCGCGGAGGCACCACTACGCCCACCACAAGCACAGCCGCCAAGCGAAAACGGCAGTTGCAATGAATGTACCATGAAAATGCAGCTTTTAATTGCCTGTGCTGTAATTCATTTATTCATTGTGCATTTTGTTTATGTTACTTTGTGGCTGGCCAGTGTAGTCACACTAAAGTATAGCGTTGAATGAAGGCTGCAGTGTGCCTGGTAATACAGAGAGACTAAATTAAATGTTCACTTTCAAACATATGGAGAACAGAAATGAATAAGGGAAGCTATGTATAGAAAATAACAAGCTACCCCATATATATACACATATATAAGTACACTCTGATACAATATTAATGTAATTGTATGCATTCAATATCGTTTTGTATTTATGTATCTTGTAAATTATGCACACATTTTCATTGTATTATGGTATAACTACATCAATTATTCAACTGCTTCAGGAGCCACAATGACAGTATTTAATTTTTCAGTTTGTTTACTTGAGCCTTCCAGAGATCTTTGCTGTCTGTGCAAATGTCCAATAACATGCAGTGTAATCTATAAAGCATGTAATGCATTTGTTGCTTTATTGCAAGCATCAGTGTGCCCAAAGCAATAAACGTTCACTGAAAACTTATGTTAACAAGCACACTGTGTGCTGTAGACATACGTGTTATTTCACTCTTATGTATTATTACTTAGGCTTTCTTTCTGGGACCATAAATACAGCACAATGTTAAACAACAGGTATCTCATTTGGGTAATGTGTCAGTTTTTCTGTATTATCTTACACACAATAAAGCTCAAATTAAATATTCATGATTCCAAAATTAAAAATGTAATTTATTAGTGTTTTCATTTTTTCTCGCTGAGCCCCGAATGCAGCATTTTTGGTCCCGTGTCGCTAAACACAGAAAAATAAGAGCGCAGGAGCGTGTTGTGTTTTGCCCCACAGATTGAGGCATATTTTTACAAGGCTGGCATTATGGGTCGCTGCAGCAGCAGCCCTCAGCAGGGCATAATAAAGTTCATTTTGATAACACAGCAGGAGCCAGGGAAAGCTTTAATCTTGGTCCCTGTTCTCTGCATTAGAGGGGCTAAAACAGCCAAACCCCCATAAAATCTGACATGTCCTCCCCACCTTCCATGTTGCACCCTGCTATATGTGGCCACAGTAGTAGAACAGTAATCAACTTATTTCTTTTTGCACTCACGTTCTCCATCACCAGTCACCCTAACAAACAGCTCACCAAATTCCTGCCAAAAATAAATTGGCAATTTGCATCTTTTTTTTATCTCATTAAGAGAAACCACGCTGTGTACCTAACCGTGTCTTCAGTTGTCATTTTATGGTTACTGAAGCAGCCTTCAGTGAGTCATTGACAAATAAATACCACCTTAGAGTAACCAGATTAATAGATGATCATATCTATTTCTGTATCTTTTCTGTGTTTCTCGATTTTGATCTCAACTTTTGATTCCAGTACAACAGATGTACAAATGGCTACAAAATATGTCTGAGTCAGTAGCTTAGATTTGTTAAAACTCATCAATAAACTGTTATACTTCAATTGGAATATGGAAAATGTCACTTACATTCACCAATATTTTGCATCTTCTATCAAATCTGTCAGATTTAATCATAATTACCACATCCTCCATTGTTCAGTGTTTGTCACTTTAAACTAAGAAAATGATAGATAAGGTGTGTGTTATTCTTATTTCTGTGCTGAAGGTATTTCAGCAATAATCAAAAATGAATAAAACCAAATTGTTTTGAGATACCCTTAAGGGATTTTAAAGCCGGTGTCGATGGCATTCCAGTTGAAAGTGTCACTCTGTAGGCAAGTAATTGTTACTTAATGATGTCTAAGTGTTGACAGTAATTTGCTTTTCCTTTTTGTGTGTTTTCCAGCGAACCCCCTGCTCATTAATTCATCCATGCAACCTGATCTGACAGTGTCACGTACCTACACCAGCCCCATGTGTTTTCAGGACTCCATTGACAAGGAGCTAATGGCTGAGCGCTCACTCCTTGACCCGCTGCCTGATCTTAAGGTCAAAGGTGAGAAAACAGAACTGTCAAGAAAGCTCATTTCTGTGGTGTGTTGCACAGCTGTGTGGCTGCAGTCAAAACGATCCATCTTGCTTTGAATCTGTTTTTCTCCAAAGACAGTCTCTGAGAAGTCTTTCATACAAAGAAGAAATAATTTCGGAAAGCATCTTAAATTACCCATTTGCCAATCCGTGTCGTCTTTTGTCAGCCTTTTATTCTGATTCCGAGTTGCACTTCAAAATCAATGTGTTTTTTTTTTAAATAATTGGTCAGAAGTGTACAATCGTTTGAAAATGGAATAGTAGAATTATATTGTATCGGTCTTACAAATCCCTTTTTTATTGTGTTTTTTTTTTCAGTCATATTTTTCTCACTGTGGTCTTCTTTTTCACTGGAATATAAAATTCTGCGTCTCTATGGAAACAGCATAATCATAGCAGAAAGCAGGACAGCTCCACATGTCTTTTGTGTGGCATGACACAGTAATGTTTCTATATATCATAAAAAAAGAAATAACAAATGTTGAGTTTCTTGTATTATTATTTAACTAATTAATATTTTTTGAACTGGTATCACTATGTACAACGAGTGTCCACAGGTGTTACCAGTACGGAAAAAATAGTGCCTCTACATACTATAGATATTTACCTATTTAAATATTTATCTTGTTTCTTTACATGGCTCGTATGTACAGCCTGCAGTTTAGCCCAGGTCAGCTAAAAAAGTCGATGACTTTTCATCACATTCCTCTTGTTTGTTTGATACTTGTGCCTTCTCAGTTGTGTTGAGGAGTGCAGGATTTTGAGCTTTTTACACAATATGGTTGCTGCAAATGGTTTCGGGGCAATTTTTGAATTATACATACAAGTCATATTTATGAAATATCATGATTTTAAGTTTAGATTCAGTCAAATTTCCAAACAACCCCTGATATGTTCAATTAAAGTCACAAAATTTGACATCAGAAGAGAAAAGACTTGAATGAAGGCATCCAATACACAGAACATAACACTAGCTGGCATTTATTGGAGTAGTCTGTAAGCCAGCAGACATGGCATTGGCAGTGACAGTTTGCATTGTAGCATATAGACACACACAATAGACAGTTAAACTATTCCTCACAGCTGCTCTTGTGTGTATGGGACTGGACAGTCGAAGTAAAAAAAAAAACACCATCCAAACTCTTTAAAGGCAGAGTGTCGCTCTTACTGCGGCCCCGGGTACGTTGCTTGTCAGTGGCAGACTTGCTGAGCCTCGTTTCAGCTCTTTGCTACGCTCTGATTGGACAGTGACTGTCTGGAGTTGGGCAGTCACCATATTGTGTAGTTTTGCAGTAAGCTATAAAAGAGCTGCTCTCCTGCTGTCACTGCAACTGTATGAAAATGATGCTTATGTTGATGATGTGAGTGTGTGTGGCTCCCACCGAGTCATGGTGCTTTCGCTGTATCCTCAGGGGCAACAGAAAGGGCAGAGTACCACGTCATGTCCCACCCCCAGACATTTCCAAGGGGCCTGGCTCCAGACTACAGAGGGGTTGCAGTGGGGACAACACTAGGAAGAAGAGGCAAAAACCTTTTTGCTCCACAAGTCTCTCTGACTCCCAGCTGGCCTCTGCACAAAGCAACTGCAGTGTTTGGCCATGCTGGAGGCAGACTGATGGTACCCAACACAGGTGAGGCCATTTGATTGAATAGGTTCCTGCTGCACACCAACCAGCCATGACATTAAAACCACATAATATTGTGCAGCTCCCCCTCATGCCACCAAAACAGCTTTGATCTATTTGGCCGTAGACTCAGGACCTCAGCGGGTGTCCTCTGGTGTCAGCCAGCAACAAATTCTTTAGGTCCTGTGGGTTTGGTAGGTGGGGTCTCTGTGTTTTAGTGCATCCTTTGGCCAAGGCCTTGAACTCTTAGTCGTGTTCCTTGAGTTGTCCTGGGTAATTTTTCCAGTGTAGAAGGGTGTATTGTCGTGCTGAGGGAAGCTGCTGGTATTTTGGAGTGCTGTTACCCTTGCGAGGTGTGCAGTTTTTTGAGTGGTACAAGTAACATCCACATGAATGGTGGAACCCAAGGTTTCCCAGAAATACACACGTGGACAAAATTGTTGGTACCCCTCAGTTAAAGAAGGAAAAACCCACAATTCTCACTGAAATCACTTGAAACTCACAAAAGTAACAATAAATAAAAATTTATTGAAAATTAAATAATCAAAATCAGCCATCACTTTTGAATTGTTGATTAACATAATTATTTAAAAAAACAAACTAATGAAATAGGGCTGGACAAAAATGATGGTACCCATAACTTAATATTTTGTTGCACAACCTTTTGAGGCAATCACTGCAATTAAACCATTTCTGTATTTGTCAATGAGCGTTCTGCAGCTGTCAACAGGTATTTTGGCCCACTCCTCATGAGCAAACAGCTCCAGTTGTCTCAGGTTTGATGGGTGTCTTCTCCAAATGGCACGTTTCAGCTCCTTCCACATATGTTCAATGGGATTCAGATCTGGGCTCATAGAAGGCCACTTTAGAATAGTCCAACGCTTTTCTCTCAGCCATTCTTGGGTGTTTTTGGCTGCGTGTTTTGGATCGTTGTCCTGTTGGAAGACCCATGACCTGCGACTGAGACCAAGCTTTCTGACACTAGGCAGCACATTTCTCTCCAGAATGCCTTGATAGTCTTCAGATTTCATCGTACCTTGCACACTTTCAAGACACCCTGTGCCAGATGCAGCAAAGCAGCCCCAAAACATTACTGAGCCTCCTCCATGTTTCACCGTAGGGACAGTGTTCTTTTCTTCGTATGCTTGGTTTTTGAGTCTATGAACATAGAGTTGATGTGCCTTACCAAAAAGCTCCAGTTTGGTCTCATCTGTCCAAAGGACATTCTCCCAGAAGCTTTGTGGCTTGTCAACATGCATTTTTGCAAATTCCAGTCTGGCTTTTTTATGAGTTTTTTTCAGCAGTGGTGTCCTCCTTGGTCGTCTCCCATGAAGTCCACTTTGGCTCAAACAACAACGAATGGTGCAATCTGACACTGATGTACCTTGGCCTTGGAGTTCACCTTTAATTTCTTTGGAGGTTGCTCTGGGCTCTTTGGATACAATTCCAACGATCCGTCTCTTCAATTTGTCATCACTTTCCTCTTGCGGCCACGTCCAGGGAGGTTGGCTACTGTCCCGTGGGTCTTGAACTTCTGAATAATATGAGCCACTGTTGTCACAGGAACTTCAAGCTGTTTAGAGATGGTCTTATAGCCTTTACCTTTAAGATGTTTGTCTATAATTTTTTTTCGGATGTCCTGGGACAATTCTCTCCTTCGCTTTCTGTTGTCCATGTTCAGTGTGGTACACACCTTTTCACCAAACAGCAGGGTGACTACTTGTCTCCCTTTAAATAGGCAGACTGACTGATTATGAGTTTGGAAACACCTGTGATGTCAATTAAATGACACACCTGAGTTAATCATGTCACTCTGGTCAAATAGTTTTCAATCTTTTATAGAGGTACCATCATTTTTGTCCAGGCCTGTTTCATTAGTTTGTTTTTTTAAATAATTATGTTAATCAACAATTCAAAAGTAATGGCTGTTTTTGATTATTTAATTTTCAATAAATTTTTATTTATTGTTACTTTTGTGAGTTTCAAGTGATTTCAGTGAGAATTGTGGGTTTTTCCTTCTTTAACTGAGGGGTACCAACAATTTTGTCCACGTGTGTATATTGCATTGTCACAGGATAATCATTGTTTTACACGTCATTTGTCATCTGTTTTAATGTTCTGGCTCTTTGTTGTATGTGTAAACTTCTATTCCTTCCACAAAGAGGCTGAAATCTGTAACTTGCCAGACTTTGAAACAGCAGCAAACTGATACAGAGCATCTCATATAGCATTTTGGAGTTGTTTGACCTTGTCAGAGTCGATCTGCCGCAAAAATGTGAAAATGTCATCAATCGAACAGGTAACATGATCTCGAATATATTATTTCCTGAAGTGATGAAGTAAGACAGCATTGGCATTCTTAACTGGCTGGTGCTTCCCGACAAACTAAACCAAGTATGGGAAGAAGCCTGCGCGAACGCTTCATTCGATGAATTAATTTTAAAAAGTGCTTCAACATTTTAAAACACATATTGTGCACTATGAAGATTAGTAAACAAGTATTTGTAGTGTAAACCTGTGCTGCTCAGTCTGCTACATTATTCAGGCAGCTATTTCTCTTGGCCTACATTCATCATCCTGTCCCTTGAGGGGCTTTATCTACCGCTACATTGGCAGTAATTGTTTATGATACAGTAGAACGTTGTGTAAGTTTGTGTGTGTCTGTGCTGCGGAAGGAGACAGCTTGTGCTAGTGTATGCTTGTGAGAAACAGACTGCTGGCGGCATTGATTCAGAAGACCCTTGGAGACTTGCTTCCGTCACCTTTTTCCGGGGCCGTCACCTCGCTGGCTGTCACCTCCAGTAAAGAAACCCGACAGCCGAGCAGGTGTGTGTCATGTGTGTGCATGTCTGGCTGTGTGTTGATCAGTTTTTGCATGCCTCCTTCTCTGCAGGTATCAGTCTGCTGGTGCCTCATGGGGGGATTGCAGAAGACACTACCTGGGAAATGTACATGAGCATCAACCAGGAGGACAGCAGGTGAGCGACTCTCGCTGAGGTAGTCTGCGTCATAGGATGCTCTCTTTTAATCTTTCAACACGTCACACTGCATTTCTCATCCCTCTCCCAACCACGTCATCGTCGTCTCTTCTCTCTGCCGAACAAACATGCAAAGATAAACACAGACCCTCTCTTCTGGAGACTGTGCAGCAGCATGTACTGTTCACGTACACGCATACTGATGCACATATTCCCACCCAGCATGCAGTCTTTGCTCATCTTGCAGACACTACAGGGGAGGACATGATGTGTCACAAATACATTGGCAGCTGTAGACAGATTGCATTGCCGCCTTAAGCAACTGTCTCTGCAGAAGAGGATACACTCCACGACTCTAGTAGCCTGTTTTGTGTTTGTAGACATAACTGTGACAATATCCTCCTTCCATCGTGACTGGTTAGAGTGGTGCAATATTTGTAATGTCATAATGATGGGTGGTACGGATTTGGTTTCCTTAGATGAATAGAGTTCAGGCTCGATATGCTTCAGAACTTTAAACAGGAGCCTATTTTTGCAACTTTGTCGTTGACATTTTCACCAAGCTATTACTCAAGGAGTAAAAGGCATTATAGATAAGAACTGTTGAGTTACCTTCGACTCCTTCGCAGCACAGCCTCAAAAGCTATCTAACAACCAGGAGTCACTTTTTGAGCATGTTCTTGATTTACAGCAGACGGTATCAACATGTCAGTATGACTGTGTGAAACTGCTAGCGAGATATCACACTAACAACACGGCTAACCGCTGAGCTTCGCAGCGAAATTTGATTTCCACTTCCAAGGGAGAATCAAAAGTGACATTTAGTGTCCTCTGCAATTCCACTCACCTCACTTCTGCCCACCCATTAAGAGCCTGGGGTCATGTGGGAAAGAAAGCATAGCAAAGGTCACATATAGGTTGTGGCTCAGAACACTCTTAGTGGGCTGGTTGCACACTCCCCTGCCTTAAGTCTCCCCAATTCAGCCGAGCAGTTGCCCTCCAAGCTCCTGCTTTGCTCTGATAAGCCTGATGCTGTTTACTTCTCTGGCGGTCGTTTAAGAAGCTGCAGGAGCTGCGCACCACTGAGCTGTCAGTCAAAGCCTATCTTCTGACAGCCGCAGAGTCCAGGGGAGAAATTGGATCCTTTCTTCCCATTCAGACCTCGACCATCTACATAAAACGATGCCTTCCTTTGCAAAGAATAGGAATCGATCAGCTCTGGCTCAGTTTCAGGTGTTCACAAGAGCTCTCCTCTGGGCTTCACGGAGTTGTTTTGTGTGTGATCTTCTTCAGCTTGGCAGGAGGAAGTGGGTTGTCCAAGGACAAAATCATGGTGTGTGACAAAATACACCAAATATGATGTGACTCACAAAAGTTTTGGGGGGATGAGTTGAGCAGTGACGTTCTTATTTTTGGAGCGTACTTTTGGAGGGAGGTACCTGCTGCTCTGCACCTGCCACAGCTGGAGCCTCATTTTAAAAATTTAATTGGTGGTTATTTTCAGTGGGAAATGGCCACCTTTATTTTGTAGTAACACTTTCTTAAAAAACTTGATCCTGAAAATTCCTCGTAATTTTAGGTGTCCCTTAATTTTGACCACTAGAGTTAAGAAAACGATTAAAAACCAGTGTTACCTTATTGTCATCTTTGTAAAAATGTTGATATGCTAGCAAGGACTTAGCTGAGTGTTTTTGGTCACGTAATGAATATATTCAGCCACACTGTGAGTTTTATACCACTAACTACTTCGGAAACCTCTCAGGAAAGGTCTCATGAGTTGCTGAACATTCCAAGTTGTTCACCAGTTAACTGCTAATTTTGTCTCTCTGATCTTTTAAACCTTGTCACTGAAAACGTTTACCTGCAGTTTCTAATATAACACAGCTATGATAAAAATAATGCACCAAAACAGGAACAGTTGATAAAAAGACACTAAAATGCTCATCAGAGCTGAGGGTAGCTGTATAGTCAGGCGATAAATTGGGCTGCACAATTAATCAATTTCAACTTGAAATCTCAATTTGAAACACAAAAATGACAGAATTGCAAAGGATACATTTCAGAATATAAATGTTGACTAATGTAATTATTTTTCTATTATTATTATTTCAAGCAGATTGTACTATCAGGGGTTCAGGCATGCACACTGTGTGTGGTTCAGCTGACACAAAGTTTAATTAATTTTCCATTATTTTTATATAATTACCACATCTGAAGCATTTTACAAGACTTCTAAATTGTTGTCAGTGCTTTTACAGATTCATACATCCTCCTCGCGCACCGGTAATGCTTTTGATCTCATGTGGTAGCGCTTCATCACATGGTTCACAAATTCTATTATATTTTCCACAAATCGCTGAGCCCTACAGATAAATCTCTGTGGGTACACCACTACAGCAAACATGTTTTACATCACATGTCGCCATCAGGCCCATTATTCATGTATAAACACTGACTTCAGCTTTAACCCTGTCCACCCTGGAGGTCCCTACGCCGGGAACTGGTCATATCTGTTACAAAAATGCAACCAGCCCTATTTTTCAAAAGGTTGCTATACGCAATGCATTAACCAAAGAGGCCATCTGATACTGTGGTGACTAAAATGGATGTAGCATTTGTTGTGGATTTTTTTCTGTTGCATTAAATTTAATAGAGTCGCAGTGAAGTATCTTTGGAGCAAACTCAACAGCATCAGTGTCATCAAGCCATTGTTTTGACACAGTTATTTACTCTGTCATTTACAGCTTAGTTTTCAGTTTTTATATCTCACTCAGACCTGGAAATAAGGACAATAACAGCCATTGTATTTCTAAATTCTCCTAAGTGTCTCTTATTCATGCAGCCCAAGGTTGTTCATTTGATCCTCACAGTTGTGTAGCTGTTACTGACTGAATTTGTGGATGTTTTTTCAGTTGTACATTTCAACAAAAAAAAAATACCCGAGACCTTGAGAGTTCGAATAGGTCAAGATGAAATGCATATTTTTAAATCGTATTAGGTACACTTCCACTCTACTGAAGCAAATGCATTAAAGTGTGTTTACAGGTGTCACAGTGGGGAGTACTACTGCATATATGAAACAACTGTAGAAAGAGGGAGATGCTCAAAATCTGTTGCATTTTTGCTGACTGCTTGCCTTGCATAGCTTGCTGCATAGCAATACATTTCAAAGCTATACACTGCATGATAGGTGTTGAGTATTAGCATTTGACAAGTTGAGAATAAAGCAATGGACTGTCAACAGTTTCAACAGGACTATTTCTTTTATAGAAAATGTCTTAACCACAGCTGTTTACCTAATGCTCTGTGGATTATATAACAGAGACAGGAAAGACATTGTCTTCTGCATAGTTCTTCTTCTGCATAGTTACTTGTTTGTAATTTAGATGAAGTGTCCCCTTTCACTAATATTTCCACTTATCAGTTCCATTTCAAACCAGAAATTCTGTCAAACTCCAAACCTTTGTTCGAGCTTGAAAAGAAACCCTATCAAACATTAACAATTCTCGAAATATGTCTATTTAAATAATTGCAGTCTGAGTAAAGTAAAATTTTAAAAAGTTAAGATATGGGATATGGTTTAGTAAAAATAGTGAAAGAGGCACAATATGCTTAGTGCACATATGGGCCAAGGCTTTACTAATAACTGCAATCTATCTACAGTTGAGTGATATTTCTTTGTTCTCATAAACACAATCAGAGTTGCTAAATAACCATGTTTAATCTTTGCTCACAGGCAATCTGGCTAATTATCATAGTCTCAGCAGCAGGTAACCTTGGTTTCCTCTGAGCCTGGGGCTGATTAGCACAAAAGTGCAGCTGCAGGGCCAAGGTGCTGCATGGATGTGTGATTTTATTTTTAGACAGTGGATCGTAACCTCTTTTAATTTTTTAGTGTTGATTGGTAACAGCATCATGAAAAATAAAGTTTCACACAGCACTCTGCACCAGAAGCTGTTAAGATAAGGAGCTGAACTACCTCAACCACATATCGTGCCGCATGGGAGGACTGTCCTCTCAGCATGCAGACACACACAAGCTCTCACATCACTCCACACCTTCCCGCCTCTGCCTTATTCATAAAACAATCGTCATGCATCTTACAGGTAACTGCTGCAGGGCTGGAAAAGCACTAAAACAGATTATGTTCCAGTAGAGATGCGGCTTCTGTCCTTAAATCTTTAAATGATAAGCTTGCTTCTTGTTGATAAAGAAAAGTAGGCACTTTTCAGTGGTATTGGATGGGCTTTAGATTTACACGATCTTAGCGCTTTAATTGGAAAAATAGTTAACTGCAGCCCCTATAGTATATTGTTATAGCAGTTTGTTTAACCCTCTGAACCACAAGCAGTTTCTGGGTGTTTCGTTGTTCCTGTCACATCTTCAGTCATTGTGAACAAATTTTTCACTGCAATATAACATCCTGCGCAACTAGAAAAACAGTACATTCAAGGCTGGTGTTGGAGAGAATTTTAAAAAAATGAAAAAAATAGTCTTTCTATAACAAAATCATGATGCCATAAATAATCATAAAAAAATAGTTTTTTGTTTGCTTTATTTAGTTTACAAAAAAATGCCCAAAAATGTTACCAGAACTCAAAAAGAAAATGGTGGTTCAACATATCAAAGATATTTTACAGCTCAGTTTTTTGATTTGTTTCTGTACTTGTCTCAGCTGTGCTCTGTAAAAACACTGCCTGCAGTTCAGCTGAATAGTCCCAGAATCTTTGTCATAGAACTGTTGATCACAACAGAGGCATTTTACGGCTGATCAGTTGCACAAAATTTGATGTTTCTTACAGAATCTGTATATTACAGACATTTATTTATTTTTTGGTGAATTTTTAAATTAGACATGTAGAATAAAATTATTTTTATTTTAAGCTTAGATTTGGTTGGGTTTTTCAATGGAGTGGCATGTTGCAGATATCTAATTAAAGTACTGTTGGTTCTTTTTGTTTTTGCAGCTTCTAGCTTTGTTAAATGATGTGATTTTGACAAATTTTTAAAGATGGAACGCTTATGTAACCCACTAGTGGGTTTAAGGGTTAAGACAATTGAGAAATTAATGTGTTTTCACATTTTATAAGGAATAATGCAGTACAGATGTTGATTTGAGGTCAGTCGGCTGCTATTTTTGAGTGCTGCTGCATTCCAGGTAATTTTCTTACCAAGGTCCTTACCAAAGTCTTTGGACTTTTTAATGAAGATTTAATAAACATTTTGTTTTCTTTCTGACCTAATCTTGGACTTCATTACCGACATCTTTGTGGAACTACAGTGTCAGTCAACGGCACACTCGAATATTAAATGTGTTTTGTGCTTGAAAATCTGATGACTGGAGAATCAAGGCTGCCAACATGATGTCTGATCAGTTCTGACCTGGTCATGATAAGACTTATTCATGTATGCTGTTGTTTTGATTGCTTTTTCTTTGTCTTATTTCCTTTTTAAAATAATCAGCCTATCCAGAGGCTGTAGATGATTCACAAATAAATGAATAAAAATATATAAATCACTCAAACCTCATCCCTCAAAAAAAAAACTGCTCAGATTTAGTGTGCAGTTGGGATTTGGGAGACGGGTATTGATTTAGTTATGTATGCATCAGGTGGTCCAGTTTGTCTGTGTCAACATGAGGAATATAACCTATAAAAATTATACTTTCAGCACCTAACTCGTGCTCACTCTGTTCCTCTATTCGTGCTTAAGTGTAGGTCCATGCACACTTTACACATTTGCGATGCACCTGTTCCTGCGTGTCAGCCTCTGTCCCCGCTGCAGTTGTATTAATGATGCTGAGAAATATCCATGCTACTCCAGTGACAACAGCACCAATATCGTGTCCTGTGTATGTGAGGTGTCCAGCCAGGCCTGCTGCATGACTGATGGTGGTCCCATCGATTGCTCGCAGTCTTCAGGGCTTCCAGCCAAGATTGGGCCCCTGGCCAAGAGCAGCTTGGCCCGGCTAATCTGTCACCAGACTGGCCGGAGCAGGCTTCATAAGCTCCATCGACCCACAAAGCTTACACGCTCTGTGCTAAAGCCTGTCCTCCCCAGCCTCACTGTCCATTAGTCTTGGTGCTTTAATCTTCCTCTATCTGTGTGTCTGTGTGTCAGCTAGTCAGGGATTGATTCCTTATGAGTGTCCGAGGATTTGAGTTTACTTTGTTCATAGGCAAGGGTCACACCCTAAATGCTTGCTTAAGCAGTGATTCATTAGTAGTGAGATTCTTGTCATTTTCTTATAAACCGGAGCCATTAAAAATTTATATATAGAACTAAAAATTGATCCAATTGTGTGATGCATGTTGATTAATGGCGTGTCCCATTACTGGTGTGTGCGCAGTGCTGTGTCCGAGGATGGGCCAGAGATCTTTTTGAGCGCCGCAGTCATGTACGGCCCGCCTGGCCTCGACCTGTCCTGTCCCATCGCCATGACCATTGCGCATTGTGCGGAAGTTGCTGCTGATAATTGGACCATCCGGCTAAAGAGACACATTCAAGACAACAAGTGGGAGGTGAGTAATTTAGTATTCCACTTCACCTGCGGTTAACAGGTTCAGACATTCTGTTGTAGCATCAGTGCAGAGTGGTAACAAGTACAAACACACAACTCTCACCAGTGACCAGAATATCAATACAATCTGATAAACTGCTTCGACCTACTTTGATGAAAATTTTCATCCTGCAGTGTAGTCATGCAAGCACGGAGCCGATTTCAGGGTTGCCAGCTCAGATTTGTCATTCTGCATAAAATCTAGCCTTTCAAGCTCTACCTCATGCTGACTTACATCCAGAGAAATGTCAGACCAAATGCAAATGACGGCTTTTAGCATTCATTGACAACATGTTTTTTTTCCAGTTTAATGATGGTATTTTTAAAGCGTTACTCTTTCACAAATCTGTCTGCATGGTCTACATTGAGAGTCGTTATGAAATTAGAAAACAAGAAGCGCATTTACAATACAGGGACAAAGACACAAACATGTCTTTATGTCTTTTTCATTTTTTGTATATCTGAAAAACAGTACAATGTGTCATTTCAATTTTTCTTCTGTGACCACAGAAAATATCTCCAAGATTAAAATGTAACAGTTCTTCATTTGAATATATGTAGCTCACAGAATATTCTAGCCACTGAATAGATTCAGCTGCTTTACCATTATTTTCATCTTCTAGTAAACTGTAAAAAATAATCACAATTTCCTTAAAACAGTGTGTGATCTCAACTAAATGACTAACAAGTTTATAACTGAGGTAGGTCATATATAGTGCAACAAGTTATAAAAACAGAAAAAGTTTTCCTTTAGTTTTTAAATGTAAAACACTGCTACAAGGTTAAAGTATCCACTCTAGTCTAGTAGTCTCACTCTGAGGTCAAAAAGAGATAAAAACTGGTCTGCTTTTTAAAAGATTCAAGACTTCACTGCTCTAAATGCATTATGGTGCTATTTCTGTGATTGCGGCTGTGAAATTTTTTTCTCACATCTACTGCTCCCCATAAAATAACACCTCTGAAAAGTCCTTCAACTCTGCCCCGTAGAGCTACTTCACAGCCTCACCGAGGAACACTCAGACATCTGCCTTCAATCCAAACACCCTCGATTCATTTTCTCGTGCTTTCTCGGCAGAGTAGACATCCAAGATGCTCTTTTAATGTTTAACTAACCTCATCAAAAAGCTTTGGGGACCTCATCGAGGCAGAGCAACCCCGGAGCCACCGAGTTTGCCTGACCTTGGGGGTCTGTGACTCGCCACCAGTCTGGTCCTTTCACTCCGTGTGACATTTACACAGATGTAATTTGCCAGCAGACGTGTTGCACAAAAGGGAGCTATCAAAAGAGCCATCAGTGATGGCCGCTATATGTCAACGGAGAGGAGGGAATAGCAGAGAGAGACCGACAGAAAGACGTAGGCAAGTTGGGGGGGGAAAAAGAAGAGATATTTTCCAAATGCAACGCTGTGACCTGTCTCTGTCACTGAGAAATAATGAGCCCTTTATCTCAGGAAGGATACTTACTCAAAACCTAATCTCTAGAATTAGTGATATAATGGGAGATGGAGGTCTCTCTCTCAGTCTGTCTTCTTCTCTTTCCTTCTCCCTCCCCTCCTCTCTTTCGGCCTGTCTGCCTCTCAGTGCATTTCCCATTAGAGCCTCCACTTTTGTACACTGGAGTTTGACTCTATCATTTCTCCCCGACTGCCTGTCGGGGATGGGCTATGTCATGGAGATCCTTCATGTCTGCTGCAGTGCTAATGGGGCAGGTTTAGGAAGCTGTGGGCCACTAAATTACCCTGCATTGCTTTATATGCCTCATCCAGGCCATATGCAGAGGGGACCTGTGGGTCACAGTTATGTTTCAAAGGTGATTTAGGGAGAATTGAGCACGAGATGAAGAGCAATTGGCCATCGGACACAACTGCACCCCGCTAATCCGTTTTGTCAGTGTTACTGAATCCCCATCTGTTTAGTGAGATGTGTCATTATTCATTTGGCCCTCATTCAGCTTTGCCCAGCTCCTCATCCTATCTGAGTCTGTGCATGAAGGAAACTTTGTAGGTTGCTGTCTGTGAAGTGCCTTAATAATACCCCTAACAACAGTACCAACTTTAAATTGCTGTATCCACGACTCTAATGATTTCTTGGTTAACTGCGTGGCCATTTGTATTCTTCCATTTGACTATTTGTCTACAGAAAATAATAGTACAATAGATCTTGCCCAAACAGTCAATTTGCAAAGAGTTGCCTTACTCAGGTCATTACAGGCTGAATGGTGTTCTTACAGCTTTTAGTTTGATCATTAAGTTAAAGCTGCTTTCTCTCTCTGCAAACAGATTCTTGGCGGTAGCTGTAATGTTGGGAATCATGAAGCCATAATAATAATCATAAAAATTCTCAGCAAGACAGCATCCTAATAACAAAATGTTCTCATGATTAACTTGCAGACTCTAGAATTCTGTTATCTCAGAATATGTGATCACCGCACTAGAACTGTACAGAACAACATTATTAAAGCAGCATGTGATGTTTTATTAAACTCTACTCTTTCATGTCTGTTGGTCCAACACGCAATAGATGTCATAAAATGACCAAATACACACTGGGTTGAAAATAGACAGAGTGAGTGGAGTAACAGACCAAAAATCACAACTCATTAACAAGGTACATGTCCTGAAGGGCTCATCAAACATTGTGGACATTTTGGGCAACATCATCACCTTATCATCCAAAACATCGTTTGTCACATTATCTGTTGTACCATGCAGTCAGAAACCATTTCATAGAGGACGAATAGTGGAGATCCAGTAAACATACGATCGACTAAGAAACATGGTCTCTCGTGTTTCATCATAGATCATGATTACTTGTGTTTTAGCCTCTTTACTTTGGCTCCCGCTATGTTTAAGGATGGATTGTAAGGTTTTGCTGATGACTTTTAAGGCCCTTGTGGCCTCTCTCCCAGCTCTATTTCTGACCTTCTAGTAGCCAATGCACTAGTGCACACTTTGAGATCCTCGGGCAGAAGTCTTTTTTCAGAAAAGTAAAGGGGACAGAGCATTTTTAGTCGAGGCCCTGAGGCTCTGGACTAATCTGCCCGAGGAAATCAGGTTGACTGCATCAGTGACCTCTTTTAAGTCTCTTCTTAGCGCATAATTTTATTGCAGAGCCTTTTATGATAGAATTAGAGTTTTAATCTCCTTTGAAATGCCTGTCATTGTGTTGATTATTACATAACATGTTGTGTTTGGAGACTGGCAAGCACTTTGTACCTTGAATTTTGAAAAGTGCTCAATAAACAAAGATGATTGTTATTACTCCACCAAGGAACGGCAGAGTTATGTGACGATTGGCGTATGTTTGTCTGTTTTTCTGTCAGTTAGCAACGTTACTCAAAAACAGACTCATTTGGATGAAATTTTCAGCGAAGGTTGGAAATGGCGCAAGGACCCACTGATTGGGTTTTGGCAGTGATGCATTTTACAGTCTGGATCCACGGATTTGTTAAAGATTTCTGTATCATTGTGACATAGCGGGCTTCACTGTAACTATGACAAGTGAACACGCCTACTGGCGATCACAGGATTGCGATCCTACTACAGTTTGACCACTGCAGACTTATCCGTTGAAAATCATACAAGGAACAATTGATTAAATTTTGGTGAGGGGGAGTTTCCGAGTCCCATCAATTCACACCGCCCGCTACATATTTAGGTCACATGATTCAGTATCCATACATAACGTACATGCATAACACACGCCTGTGCTTAGCGCAAGGTTATTTTGTTTGTGGGTACATCTACATTAAATGGCCATGTTCTTTAGTGCTATAATTTCTGCCACAATTTTTTTTTCAGGATTTCAGCCGTCGGAAATGATTCGACTGAGCAGCCGTGGTGGAGTACTGCGCTCTCTGAGTGCTTGTCTTGTTGTTGTTGTTGTTATTATTATTATTATTATTATGAATGTCCTGAGTCTAATTCTAAGATCAGGATCAGGGCCGAACACGCAAAATATTTACTGGTTGGTACTGGCAGAAATCTATGCATAGAAACATGAAAAGTTAATAAAGCCGCAAATGAATATCAGATGTTCTACTGTGAAACAGGATCACTGTCTTATTTCCTGACTACACCCCTACATGACATGCCAGCAGCCTGTTCTCGTCTTTCTGAGGCATTGAATTATTTGAATAAAGCTGCATTTAAAGGTGGCCTTTTGTGGTCACTGCTCCGAACTGGTCATATTATCTGGTTTTGTTCTTAAAGCCACAATCCAGACGAAGGTGTGGATTAGCTCAGTGCCATCAGCTGAACACCTCAAATCCTTTTTGTGCACAGTTAGCTAAATTTAACCATTTTCTAACCTTTGCAATAGAAATGAGGTTTAGAACTTTTTCTCTGCATCAGAATAAAAAGATCATTACCACGCTGCATTTATGTTTTTGTTCGGTATAAATCCAGTCTTTCCTGATGTGTCTCTGCCTTTAAAGGAAGTGATGTCTGTGGACGAGGAGAGCACATCGAGCTACTGTCTGCTGGAGGCTCAGAGGTGTCACGTGCTGTTGGAGCATCCAGGCCGCTACGCCCTGGTGGGGGAGCCGCTGAACCAGGAGGCGGCCAAGCGGCTGAGGCTGGCTGTGTTTGGCAGTCCGGATACCAGCAACTCTCTGGGCTTCACCCTCAGGGTTTACTGTGTGGACGACACGCCCCATGCATTTCAGGTAGGAGGGAAGAGGGACGATACGGAGAACAATGATTTCCAAGATGATTCATTCATCCGATGAGAAAATTTCTTAAGTTAACTTTGAAAAATATTTCAAAATTATTGTTTGTCTCTGTATATTTTATGGTTGAGGTGTTTTAGACATGAGTTAATCCCTATCAACATATTCTTCTGAATCACCATAGTCACTGACCTGATCAGTAGCTTTTTGCGATGGAGCGTTTTTATCAGCTCAGCCATGACACACGGTATGTTAATTCCTTGTTAAAGACCTATTTAAAGCTAGAATCAATCCTAACCAGATAACTCAGACATAAAAAATAGGCTGCTTGAATTATCAACCTGATGTGCAGGTAGAGGCTGTGTTTTTTTTTTTTTAACTGAACTCAGTGTGACAGCTTAAACTAGCAGACTGAGAGTGGTGCTTAACAAGCAGTCTAAACCAGATGAACGAATGAACAGTGATGCATTCACTTAATGCCGCACCCACTGAAGTGCTTTTGAACTGTGATTCATTCGCCTACTGTTGTATAAACTGAAGTGCTTTTGAACAGTGACGTGCTCTCTTACTGACGTACTTAGTGAAGTGCATTTGAACAGCGATGAGCCCGCTTAGCTGTGGAGAAATAAAACTACATTTTCAGTGACAAAGAATCGTAGATCTGAGCTGAACAAAGCAATTTGAATCAGTAAAATGACTCATGATTTCCACCTCTATATAATGTCACAAATGTAGTCTTGTACACAACAGGGGAAAAGCAGGAAAAACTGTTCTCTGCAAAAGATTCAGAAAAACAAATCCTACTTTTCTTGCCCTCGCCAAAAAGCCACATTCCCCCCACTGTTTCACATGAAGTAAAATAATCAACTCTGTCGCTCCATGATGTGAGTCACACAAGCGTAAATGGTTTACGGCACGAAAGGTCTGCCATCTGTACTGGATTATATAAAAGCAAGGACCACCTTCTCACAGTCTGGGGACAAACACTGCAAGTGTACCAGGTTCACTGCTGATCTCAGCACAGGAGAGCTGGAAGGCGCGGAATGACCCAAAAATAATAACCTCGGTCTTTGTTCATAATCTATAGTTGGCAATTGAAATTTGCAGCAACATTTCTCATAATTCTCACATATTTTACTAAAGCACACAATGAGCTAGATAGAAATAATTTATATATTAACTAGTCTGCAACGTCAGCAGCCTCAGTTCAGTCTGTTGTTGAGCTGTAGCCTTTGTTACAAGTCAGTGTTCTGTTTGAGGCACGCACAAGCGACTTGGTTTTCCTTCTCGCCTTTGAAAAATAGAAAATAAAATGTTTAACTAATGTATGAACTGTGGCACTCAGCAATACGAAGGTGTACTTATTCCACACCAGAGGGTGGATTCGTAAAATGCTCTCGCTCTCTCAGTAATAAAGTGTACTACTGTCATTACTGAAACAAACAGCCTCTGTCTCCGTCCTCTCCACGCCTCTGTCATGTTGAAAAATGCACAGCCACAGCTATTTTCCATCTGTTTACTTATTCTCATTATTCATGTTCTCACTAATAGGAAAAATGACAAATAAAAGCTAAATCAAGAGCTTTATGAAGGCATGTGACAGGAAAAAGTGAAAAGAGTGAGCTCCTAGAAAAACTATCGAATAGTTCATGCACATTTTTATACTTGGAAAAGGATCTATGGGCAGTACAGGCCGGTAAAAACAGCAGTTGCATCTAAAGGCCTCTGTCTGATTTTAACAATCGAAGTTTACAGCCTGCTACTCTGTACGACATGAATCTAATAATCTTTGGGCACAACGTGAAGTTTGCTGTGTGCAGACTGCTAGATGAAAACGCAGCTAAATCGCAGCCTTTGGTGTACTTGAGTCGACTTGAATGCGTGCACCATCCACCCATGAAAAATAAACAACCGAAGCACAAATGGGATCTCTACAATCACAGGAAAACTAGTGAAACATGAATGGAATTTCTTTTTTTATTTAATAACATAAACTAAGTGCTATGGCCTCTATTTAAAGCAGTGTTTGTGTGTGTTTGCTAGCCGCTAATATTAGGTTTTTAACCTGGGAGCTGCAATTCCACCGCTATATCCTTCCGTGCTTCATCCGTTTTTGTCTGGTTGTGGTACGAGCTGGAGGACACGCCAAAAAGGTTTCTTTTGCTGCATCCATGGACTGTATATAAAGTGGATGTAGCATCTGGCTCTGAAATTGAAGCCCACCCGGAAGTGTCAAAAACTTACAATATCACGCCGTCCGCTAGGGTTGGCTCCAAAAAGCTTTTGCTCCATAGACCCCAATTCATCACCGGAAAAAATAAAATTTGATAGACTGATTTTCTACAGCTCAGGATTTTTTTTCCCCGTTAGTTTCATGGTCAAAATGAGAGATCAGGTGGCCAATCTTAAAATAAAACAATACTGAATTTTAAATAAAGTTGGCGGAGCCAGGGGGCGTGGCTATACTTGATTGACAGTCCCATAGACTGGTCCTGCCCCTAGTTGCTCTCTGGTCCAGCCTTTTTGATGACGCTTTTTACGTCACTGGCTCCAAAAAATCCAAAATGGTGACCAGGAAGTAGAAAAATCCGGGCTTCATTTTCTCGGCGTTGAAACCAACGGGTGACGTCACGGTTAGTTCACGCCTGGATCTCTATGAGGCTGTCTTCTTTGTATAAAGCCCACGTACTTGTTTTGATGCGTTTTGTCATTATTACTGCAAATCATCTGTCTGGGTTTTGCACCAGTGTCGCGCTGATCAATACGTCATTTCATACTGCATTTCTATTGTTTAGTTAGTTGTCATAGGTCGCAGCAGCAGTCACAATGTGAGATGATCACCCCGAATTTCTGACGCTGTCAGAACTTTTATCCCAGCTTATCTTTGGTCACAAGACCACGACAACGGCCGTCCTTGAACCTGTCTCACTGTACGACGCAGGACCACCGATTTAGAGCCACGACCAAAGATCTCGATTCTCTCACGATTGTTATCTTTCATCTGGGATGGCCCAAAATCACACAGTGTGTAGGGGTCTTAAAACATTTAAATGAAATTGTCAAACCATTATCTCCTAGGCCTGTGATGAAGGCATCCGATTACAAGTGATGTCTACAGTTCCAAGTACAGTAATGACTTTTGGTGCCAATTAATCGTCAAAGCATTTACCTCATATCCACAAATATCAACTTTATGATGTTTCTTGATAAAAGTCCAGGGATCATGAAAGTCAGCCTGACAGAAACATAATGTTGAGACCACAGTGGGCCACGACTGCCATCCATACAACCGCCACCCAGAATAGAAACATTATTATTCCCAAAAAATGTCTGACATGTCATACAACAAAACTGGATGGTATCACATTTAAATTGCACATTTTAAACAGTGTGGCTGGTGGTTTTGCCTGGAAGAACTGCTTTCTGAGTTTTTGTGCATCACTGAAGATCTGCCTGTTCAGTAACATTGCCACTGGGAGATGCTTGATGACTAGCAGACAAAGAGGGACTTTTAATTACAAAGACAACAGATGCTCCAAGGTTGCTTCTCTGCCCTTTCTTTGCGTAATTTAATTTGCTCTCTGTTAATTAAATGTGTTTCAGCATTGCATTCCATGTGACAAGTGTTTGAACACATTAAAATGAGGCACAGTCTTAGATGGAGCACCAGTTCATCGCTGTGCTCCAGATTGGTGCTTTATGGAAAGTTTCCTCATCTTCTTGCGGAGTGGGCACACTCAAAAACAAACTTCTTCTTCTTTGAAGGTTCTGCTGCCAAAGAACAAATTTTTCTCAAGTAACTTGTTTCCTATCTTAATTAAACACAAACACATTCAAATGCACACACACAGCGTTTCTGAGGTACTGCTGATATCCATTTCTTTTCTCCACTAGTCCTGCTTTACTTTTGGCTTCATTTGAAAGCTCGAATTTCATGTGAACAAAGAGAACTTAGATGTAGGTGCCAATAACCAACTCACTCAACCTCTGCACCAGTCAGATACGGTATTTTGTTCATTTGTCTGCCAGTTGTTGATTTTTTATTTGTGCTTCATATGACAAATATTTCCTCTGTGAGCTTGAAGCAGGAATCGATCAGGGTGAAGTCAACCTGCGTGCCTTGCATTGTCCTACTTTCCTCAACTTTCTTTCAAATTAAAGATACATAAAATGTTCAATAAACAAACTTGCAAGTACAGCGCATACCAGCACAGGCACGAATTCAGTGTCCTCCAAATGTTAAGAGTTACGCAAAACATTGTTTCTTGGTAATGTTTGCTCCTATTACATTTTTTCTCACTCTGAGCTGATTTTTCACAATAATTTGAAGTCATGTGGAAACGGCACAACCAGAGAAAGTGCCCACAGTGTAGAAAAAATGATGACCCCTACATATTACAATTTGACATTTGGTGGGGATAAAATTGTTTCTAGCCAATCCAAATGATTAAATGGTTTTAAATTATTAACCACTGAAATTGGAAAAAATAGCAAAACTTTCAAACATGGGTGATACTAGGCCCCAGAGACTTCCTGTAAGTGTTTACATATTCATTTAATCTTATTTCTTCCATAAAATAAAGTCTCTGGTTGACAGTTCACCAACTTTTGAGGCCTCTGCAGCAGTAGAATTTGATGTGTGGCAAGTATGACAAGTCAGGGTTCCACTTTTTTCCAGAACTGAGGAAATTTTGTCAGTGACCTCACCAAATTTCAACGCTCTGGGAGTTATGTTTCTGCAGATAGTGAATCCTTAAAATGGCTTCCCGGGTAAGGTGTTCGTTGAGGGTGAAAATGCAAACACGTCCCAGCCCAAAAACACAAACACAGCCCAAATATCGTATGATTTAATTTTTTATCCCAAGCAACAACAACAACAAAAAAAAAACAATGCAACAGCATATTAATTAAATTCCCTCTGAATGGACGCAAACTGACCTTTATATTTCCTTTTATATTTTTAATGTATTTCCCAACTGTACATGTCTCCTCCCTGTGCTGTGTATACACAGATCAACCTCAGTTCAGTTTACCCAAAAAGTCCCTGAATTTTTGTCACGTGTCTGTTGGTCACACATATTTCAGTCATGTCTTTGCAGATGCATTGAGGAAGCAGACTTTTTAGTTTTTGGCAGAATCTGGTGAACCCAACAATTTCTTTTTGACAATTTTTCAAATCAGGCATTTAGAATAAAGTGCTTTTTAAGGGGAAAAAACATTTTTGGCGTTCATTTAGTTATAATTTGAGACAGAACTGTTCATCAGATATGATTAGAAAGACTGTTGGAAATTTGAAACTCTCAGGATCTTTTCAGCGTTTCTCATTTCTGGCTCTGATAAATGTATGAACATGCCTTTCAAGCCCGCCAGTGGTTTTGGGGTTCAGAGGATTAAGAATTTGAATATGAGACAAACACAACAATGGGGGGAAAATGGAGGCTTGTGTTTATATCTTCTTTAGGGTTGTTTGTTTTTATGCACATTTTGTAATTTTAGGTAAAGAGCCATTTTCGTCCCTGTTTCTCAGATGTGCAAAAATTGGTAAATGACTGACAGGTGTTACTCACTGCCCAGGTGTTTCCTTTTGCATAGTTGTTCACACATAAAAGGGAGGCGGGTGTCGAGCCTGCATTTCAGTCTGTCTTTTGAGATTCCATTTGAAGCCGGGAGGCTTACACTGACGTGAACACCAGAGAACGATGACAGAAAACCAGCTCATCTGTAAAAAGAGAAAACAAAATAAAAATCCTGGAGAACCATTCCTGTGATACGTCAAGTGTGGAAAGTTCTTAAGAAAAATGAAACCACCGGTGGACTTCAAAATAAACGCAGGACAGGTTGCTCACAGAAACAGAAAAAAAGAAACTGCAGCTGATGACAGAAAAATCTGTAGAGCTGTGAAGAACAGCCCCAACACAACAGACACTGACATCAGCACCAGTCTAGAGGGTGCAGATATGAAAGTGTCACAATCCACAGTTTGTAGAGGGCTTTAAAAGCAGCGTTATAGAGGCTATACTGCACGATGGACATAGAATATGGCGAAAATATAAAGACAAGCCACGGAGATTCAGACCAAAAACAACCCTTACCAAAGTGATGGAAAGACCAAAGTGTGAAGAAAGACATAAGATAATCCCCCTCATCAGTGAAACATGGAGGAGGACGTGCATTGCAGATATTCATAATTCAATTCTCCCTAGTCAAAAGGACACTACAGATAATGTCCGTCTTCTGAGGACAAATGATGTCGCTTTTACTATAACTATATATGGAATGTCTTATTACAGATATGTTCAGTTCATCTGCAGATATCCACAATTCACACTGTGGATGTCTGCAGCTAATTTATGAGAGGCATTAATTCCACTTTCAAATCTCCACCATTTAATCCTGATTAGTCATAATTCTTGTTCAAAATATTGTTAATTCCTCTCAATTCAAGATGTTCACATTATCCCCTTCAGATATTTAAAATTTACTTTGAAGCGGTCAATATTATTTTTTAGATTTTAAACTGGAATTCTGCCAATTATAAATGCAGTTGCAGACATCTTGACTAAGAGTGTTGACTCGGTGAAAATACTGATCTATAATGATGTCAGAAGGTATGGCAAGAAGAAAGCAGAGGTGGCTTGCTTTTCAAATTTACTACGGCACTGCAGTAACAACCGTATATGACAGCTGGTTTTACTGCCATGTCAGAGCAGCCTTCTATTTTATTCAGCTGCACGTCTCCAATGAACACAGCTCTTGTTCTCTACAAACTCCTTGCTGATAGGCTCTTCCTTTTGTTCCAGCATTTACTACTGATCTTATCCACCAGCCCAACCACCACTGCTAGCATTGTCCATATGTTTTGCTGGACTAGTATCTAACAGGAACCCTCAAATGAGCAGCATAACAATTCCGTCATGATGTCATTTGAAATATCTGTAATTATTGTTTTAACTGGTCCAAATAGATCTACAGACATCTCTTAAGTATTGTTTTACCTTCTAACATTAAAGCTATCTGAAATAGAGCTTATGACTAGTTACAGTGTAACTTCGAATACTCATGATGGCGATATCTGGAATACTTTAAGATATGCAGATATAAACATAAAATGCCACTTGTACCATGACAAATGCAAACAGTGAAAATCTCCTTTAGACACCATGTAAGTCATGTCAATCTAATACCACCTTTAAGCGGGAATGAGCGTGTGATTGCTTGTAGATTCATCCATCCTCAAATTCTTCTGCGAGTCTAGTAGTAAGTTTGCTACAGCAACTAAGTGTGCTGAATTGTATAGCGTAGTTGTGCACGCCCTTTAGCAGCTTTGAACCGATTCAGACCGGTATAAAGACAGTATTTTGTCCCATTGTTATAACGGTAAAAGCTTGGGGAAACCGGTCGTCCGAACCAACTGAGGGTTCGTCAGCTGGTTCTTCAGTATGAGTCTGGTAGCTGCCAGGATGCTGGTTGCGGAGGAGTGCGTAATGTTAATGGTCGCACAAGTAGCTAGCCCTTTCGCACCTAGTCCTTTAGCAGCTAACCTGTCTGACTTAACATCAGCAAAACACTCCCGTGATAAGCCAATGAAGTTTTACACTTAAGCGCAAGGACTATAACTAGCATTAGACTCCACTATCCTGTGTTTCGAAATGTTAGACATAAATTTATTTCTTCAGAACCAATACAGCCACTTACCTTATTTTATCGTTCCTCTGCTTCCCGTATGTTCCGTGGCTCACTGCCCCTCTTCCACATGACGCCGTATTGCCGCCAGACCTGATCACGACTTTGCTAACAAACAGTAGTCATCCGCCGTTTCTCTCTTCATTGTTCTCAATCTGCCCAGCTTGCATATCTCTTCTTCTGTTAGTCATCTGCAACTAGGTGAAGCGCCTGCTCAAGTTTTAAAAATATTATATCATAGTTATTAGTCCCTTATCACATCAAGACAAAATTTTAACAAGCACTATTTTTGCGGTGAATTAATATTGCCGTCACACCACGATCATGGTGAGTTTGGAGATCTGGTTAACACTGAAAACTCCTACTGTTAAGTTATGTTGACCTATTGAAATTTCCATGTCACTGAACTCAATTAAAACCTTGAGTTGGCGTACCAGTAACTCATTAGATTAAGTTGAAATTACATAACTCATTATGTTAATTAGAAGTAAATGATAGAAAGAAGGTTTGATAATTTATTGAGCTTAACACTTTTTACAGTGTAACCTGAATTCCAGATGGTTTTACTATTAAACGTTGAAACAGTTTTCCGTATGGACATTTATGGCTGCCTCTGGAACAGTCCAACTCATCTTTACAGATGACATAGATGATGGCAGCTGCAGGATGAAGTCCTGTGAGGACGGACAAATTTTGTTTGTCTGGTTATGTGTAAAGCATTTCCACAAGTCTCATTGGCTTAGCCTTTTTCCTGCAACAAGACAATGACCCCAAAACACTCCCTGTGAAAAGCAAACCTTTTATCAGTGACAACTTAGACCGGCCAAGTCGGTCACCACATTTAAACCCTGTTGAGCATTTTAGCTGCTGAAAAGGAGATTGAAGACAGAGAGCCCCGTAACAAACATCAGCTGAAGGCAGTTGCTTTGAAGGCCCGAAAAACATTTCCAAAGAAGATACTAAACTTTTACTTCTGTCAGTGGATCATATTGATGCTGTCATCTCCTCAAAGGGCTGTGTGTTCCAGACTTTATCACTTCGATTTTCCTTCATACTCATCTATCAGCTTTAACATCTGAAAAAAATGGGGACTACACAATTTCACTATACTTACTTTTATAGTGTAGGACACAGTATATAATGAGTGTTGTCTATATCATTGTGAGATTTTGTCTATATTTTGTGAGTGCATTGTGGATGTTTAGGACCCGATCACTGTGGCTGTAGTTTGAAAACCTAAAAGTGGCTGCCGTGTTTCACCAAACGTGCCAGAAGAATCAAGGCTTTCACGGTGCACAAGCAGAGCACATGTGACCTAAAGCCCAAGAAAAACAATCACTGAAAGCTTTTTGTGATCACTTTTTTCTGTGTTTTGTCTCTTTTTGACATTGCATCTGCAGATTGTTTTGTCCGAGAGATTATCGTCAAAAATAAAAATGTGTATTAAGGAAAATGATTATGGAGCTGAAAGCATTTGGCGTTTAATTTAATTAATCAACAAACTGTTTCAGATGTTTTCAGTTTCTTTGATTCTTTCCTTATTAATTTGACTATTCATCCTAACAAATCCGTTTTAATGAGTCCGATTTGTCTTTGACGATACACATTTATTCTCAACTTGTGAATTATCAATCAACTGAAACATTTTGTTCCACATGAAAAACTGCATGCTCTGCTTGAATCCTTTCTTGATACACTGAGTCTGTCAACCATATAAAATATCGACCTTTTCTGTGTGCTTTTCTAACCCTTGCCCCACCTCCGGAAAACACAACCCACTCCTTTCCTTATCAGGAGGTGGCAGTGGGCGAGCGCAGCAGGGGCGGACGGCTGCTGGAGGAGCCTAAAATTATGCTGTTTCGGGGGAACACTTTCAGCCTCCAGGTGTCCATCCAGGACGTCCCACAGTTACTCTGGAGCATCAAGCCTTTCACCACCTGCCAGGTAGGTGGTTTCTGTGAGTTTCTGTCATTGCGCGTGAAGGAATTTAACGCAGCAAGTGTGTTTACTGTATGTGCATCTCGATTTAAATCGAGCCCCACTCTGTCACAGTCATGGACCTGGAAGGAAGCTGTGCGCCTTCATCTTCTCAGCTTCCCTCACTCCTCCATTAGCCCATCTGCTTTTTTTCCCTTTAACTTGGTCACATCAAAGTCAAAGGACAGCAGCAAGGGCACAGCAGGAGATCACTAAGACTAGCTATCTCACCCACACACACACACCCTTAGAAAATTAATTATGACTGCCAGGCAGGCATACACACACACATATCATAGTTATCTTCCTAGGGGTCTACATGCTGCATGTTCTGCTCTACCCTGTGATGTGTATCCCACCAGTGACATCCTATTAGTGGAATTAGCCCGCCATAATGCCTCCAGAATACCAACAAGGATTTCTTGGAGAGGAAAGAAACCCTATGTGAGAATCCTACAGGGAGCATGACTGTAGGCTTTCATTCAGACGCTACTCTCACCTAAAGGAGGCTTTCATAAGTAGCTGTACTCCTGTCTGATGGATCTGAAGAGAGGATGATTCATCTGTAAAACAGAGTGTTTGACCTGTTCTCACTGCACTGCTGTCTGGGTCACACAGTAGTTAGTAATGGAAGTTGAAGGAGGCCTTTTAAATTGCATTTGCTCCAAGATGCTGTTACTTTTGGTTTTTCACAGAAAACATTCGTGGGAAATGTTGTGCAAAGTGGTTAAATTGAGGCATCTCTGCCCTAATTCCATAATCACATTACAGTTCCTGATCTAACACAGTGGTATTTATAAGCTTCATAGAAGGAGTATTATAAATGGAAAATGAAAGATAACAAGGAAACAAACTGGTAAATATGACCATCATATATACTGAATTTAACCTCCTGAAATCTAAGCAGTTTCTGGCATTTTTCTGCTCCTGTCACATTTTTATTTACTGTAAAACTCATTTTTGGCTGCAATATAAAATCTTGCGCTTCTATGGAGACAGCCATGGCTAGAGTTAGAGAGAACACAAATATGTTTTCTGTGCCCACATGTGTTAACAGTACTGGGAAAAAAAACTGTAAGTCTGCATGCTATAGATATTTTACTACTTACTTTTTACATTTTTTTTTTACGTATTTGTCTCCTACTGGCTCTCTGTAAACAATTAGCTATGAAATGTTAAAATAACTTGCTATGTGGGCATTCATGGACCTTGTATAACAGTCCCACTCATCTTTACTGATTCTACAGGAGATAGCAGCCGCAGCAGCAGCAGGATGAATCCCTGAGAGGACAGACAAACTTTGTTTGGTTTTGTACCAAGCACTTTCTCAAATCTCATTGGCCAAACCTTTATCCTGCAACAAGACAATGACCCCAAAAACACTCCCAGTGAAAGCAAAGCTTTTATCAGTGACAACTTAGACCAGCCAAGTCAGTCACCAGATTCCCTGTGTAAACACAGCCTGCAGTTCAGCTCAGTTCAGCCAAATAGTCCCTGAATTTTTGTTACATGAGTCAGTCATGCTTACACAAGGAGCCAAGGAGCACGGAACTTTCAGTTTTCTACAAAATCTGATCAGAGCAAAGAGTTTGTATTTTAGCATTTTTAAATGAGGCATGTAGAATGAAGCGATTTTGTTCAAATCTGACATTGCACTTAGATTTGGGTACGAATGGAATGGCACATCACAGATGAGCAGTTCAAGGATCACTAGAAAGTAGAAATTCATTTTTTTTAAATTTAATATGCCACTAGTGGTTTTGAGTGTTTAGGGGGTTAATACTGTGTGACTGTTTCTGCTGCTGCTGTGAACTTATATTTGTAATATTTATCAAGCTAATTACAGCATACAATACCATTCATGCTGTAGGATGTAATGTAAAAGACATCCAGCTCTTACAGATACTTAACAGGATCCATTTTCATCCCAAGGGCTCTTCCACCTGCTGCTCTGAGGTGGGTAAACTTCTTGATTAGGTAACCACATTGATTGGCTTAAGAGGCCACTCATTTAGTCTTAATTTATCATGTAAACAACAAAGTGGGTGGCAAAGGAGGATTCAAATAACAAATGTCAGCAGGGATTAAATGAGTGTGTTGTCTTCTAGTCCTAATCCTTTCATCATTATGTTCATCCCGTCCGCCCTCTGTGTGTCCTCGCCCGACAGGAGTTCTCCTTTTCTCAGGTGTGGGCCAGCAACCAGCGTCCTCTGCAGTGTGCCTTCTCTTTGGAGCGATACAGCCACTCCTCGTCTCAGCTCTCCTGCAAGATCAGCATCCGACAGGTCACAGGCGAGGAGCAGATACTCCAGGTCTATACGTCTGTGGTGGAGGTGAGCAGCACTCCTAGAAAGCGACAGTGTGCTCACTGCGTGGGCAGTCATGCGGCCTGTTAATAGGTTCTTTTATTACACTGAATAACTCTTGATTTGATTTAAGAGCTTGCTTAATGAGCCTCTCAGGGAGCTTTTCATGTATAGATTGCAAATTGTCTTGATAAGTCCTTGTCCTTGTCTTCATGTTGAGGTGGGGAGAATTTCAGCTGCAGTATCAAGATCACCCTAAGACACCTCTGTCTTTCTGTTTTTTTTATTTTCTTGCTGCTAGAATGAAAAGGGAGTGGTTCCCTTTTTCACCCAGTCGGACTGTACCATCACCTCTCAGACAGGGTCAAGGGCCTTTAAAATCCCCCTGTCCATCCGTCAGCGGATCAGCGCCACCTTTGACACCGCTAATGCCAACGGGAAGGACTGGCAGCTCTTGGCTCAGAAGCTCCACATAGACAGGTCTGAGTTCTAACACTCTGAAACCGACATGTCATCCTCATTCTGCAGTTTCCATTGACTGACTGCTGAGTCATCTTTGAATCAATGAGCTGGTGTGCTTTGTTTTAGTTGATAATGACCCCAGAGCAAACATGCTTTATGTTTTCTCCATAATGTAAACACCGTTGCCACTTTGAATGCTATTTTTAATCTGGAATTTAGGCACCGTGTCAGCCACCATCTTCCATCACCAACCAGCCTACGGTAACGTGCCACAATACTGATTCTATTATAGATCTAAAAATCACATGCACCGAGAGCGAGAGCGAGACGAGTGAGATGTAAGGGGCAGCTTTAGCACGGTAACTGGAGAGAAGCGATGCCGTGTTTTGCAGAAATCTGAAGGAAGGTCTGTGACTGCTGACAGGGCTGCCTGTGGCAAGAAAATGTGTTCACGTTAGCACTTCTCATTAGCAGCATCTCTGCATGTGCTCCTTCCTCCAACCTCTGCTAACCTCTGCGGAGGCTGTTCCAGGTCAGCCTCTGCGTGGGCTGTGGAGGATTTTAGTTGTTTGGTGATGGGGAGACTTGTATTTGTGCTTCAGAAGAGAAGTCGGTAATCAAATGCTTATAACCATGAAGACTCTCAGATCTGTGCATTTAGCTCAATCAAGCACTTGAGGAAGAAAGCACAGAATGTGAGTATGCTCTCTGCCTTTCCAGTTGGAGGAACATGAGAGGAAAAAGTTAACTAAGAAACTATGACGGAAACTATGTGATTAAGGAATTTCGCTGCGACCGAGTCTGAAAACAAACATCTGTGACTGAGAAATGGGAAAGGATTTCAGAGCTTTTTCAACTCAGCCGAACACACCAAGAAGCATGTAATGGAAATATATCTACTTCGTTAAGCTGATTTTTGTAATTATTTCTCCGAGTGTGTGGGAACATCATCATACAGAGGAGGGAAAGTGGCTTAGAGAGGGAAAGGGAACAGAAGGCAACAAAGGAAATCCCATTGTAAAGAAACAGTGCACTCTGTTGGATTGGTGTTATTACAACAGCAGGGGAAGGAAATCGGGGGAAATGAAATTTTATTTGTTTTCAATAAACCAGAGCACAAACTATAACTAAGCTTTACTGTACAGCTGGTATTTTCAACCTTGGGGACAAACCAATTTAATTGGTCTTTGCAGATTTTTATTTGTCAGATCAAGTGATTGTTTTTTTTACAATTAAATTTAAAAAATCAGTTTTCATTTTTGGAACTCTTGGAATAATTGTACTCTGCTGCAAAAGCATATTTTGCTTGTTGTCACTTCATTGGAAGTTTGACCTTCACTGTGCAGAGTGATGTATGAGCAGAGTTTCCACATTCACCTGCTGGAGGAGAAAGTCTCTGCTCTCACCCTGAGTCTGAGGTTTAACGCCAGCACATGCAAGCTTAAATTTGTGACAGCGCACCTACTTTGAAGGTGTGATGTGGAAACTTGAAACCTCCCACGTACTCGCTGTGAAGTACAAACAGCAGTTTAACTTGCAGATTTATAGACTCTGGATTTTTTTTTTCTTGATGCCAAAGCGTAGATGCATTTAAGATGTGGATTAAACTTTAAAGTCAGCCTTAAATATTCAGGAATTACTATATTATTTGAATTGGGTTTTGTAAGAACGAAGAGCCTTTGTCCAGTGCAGTCGTGGCTCACAGATCAGACTGATTACAGTTGAAATACTGATGATTTCTTCAGTGGAAAGCAGTTTGAGTTACAATTGTACACATTGAGTTCTGTGATTGAGTAATTTCAGTTCAGAATTTTCTGAAGGTTGGTTTTTAAAGTTTTACCAAAAGTTCAATTCTATTCACTTCCTCTGTATTAGTGGCATTTCAGAGTCAGATATCTTCAAATTTAATCTCATCAGGCAGATTCCACTTGATAGAAACCAGAGAACTCTGTTTTATTCATATGCTCTCTGTAGCTTTTGATTATTTATGTGAAACAACATGTTCCATTTTAATCTGAGGCAGTGTGAAGTAGAACACAAATACAGTGCATAAGCCTACATTCAAATATACTGCTGTGGCAGACCATTTTATAGAACTATCATTAAACACGGATATTACTGCCATACAGAGAAATGGATGTATTTTCAACCCAGCTAAGCTATCTACTGTAAGTTCAAGGCTGATATTAATACATTTCTGTTTCCAAAGGCTGGCTGTCTGTTGCTTCATGTTTTATTCACTCAAGTGGTTACAGCAGTTCATGCTCGCAGTAATACCACAATTCAGTTCAAGCAGCGAAACTGAAAATGCTCCATCCACTTTATACGTCCGATAAAATTATCCAGAGGAAACAATATTTTCTGAAAATAAAAATGTATCAACAGATTCATCCTGAGCTCAACTTAATGATTTCAATGAAACTGTAAGTAGAAAAGCAGCTAGCTTGATAAGGAAATGTATGGTCACAATAGCGTGTCAAAGAATCGAAATAATCATTGAAGTCACCTGCTGTGCCAAGCACGTACATCGCACACAGTCCAGCTCTCAGCTTGGAGATTGTATCGATCCTGCTGTTGTTTGATGCTACAGCTGTTTGATGAAGTCAGAGAAAAGAAGGCAAAAGTAAAGTCTGCATTTGTTTGTTCAGTTTGACACAGCATCTGAAAGCACATTTCAAGAGTTGTGTGTGAGTTGGTCGTGCTGTGAGCTCCAGCAGGGTGTGTTTTGCATATAAGGAGGTAGAGTTCAGCTGTAACCTAGTTTTATCCATGTAAAATATCCTCTACATTTAGTATATAATAAAGGAAACTACTCAAAAAAGTAACTGAGAAAGGCTTAAAGGGGCAACTTACTAATACTACAAGTGAAGTTCAGTTTATACGTCACAAGAATCCACTGTTCAGCGAGGGAAAACAGCTGGTTTCAACCTGAATCTACGTTTAACACTCTGAACTCCGAGCAGTTTCTTTAACGTCCTATTTTCACTCACTGTGGGGTCACTTTTTACTGCAAAATAAAGTCCTGCACCTCTATGGAAACAGCACAACCATGGCTAGAAGTAGAGAAAGCTCGAAAATGTCTTTTTTGCGGTATGAATTACAATGTCGTAAACTCTCAAAAAAAATAAAGAACAAGAAAAAGTGAAATTTCTTTGATTATATATTTTACAGAAAATGTTGACGTAAACGGCATTTTTCCAAGTGTCCACAGGTGTCACTAATACCACAAAAAAACTGTGATTCTGCATACTACAGATAATTTACAACATACACTCTTCATTTGTTTCCCTACCCAACCTGCAATTCAGCCCATGTTGAACTGAAAAGTCTCTGAATTTTTGTCGTGTGACTGTTTGGAGCAGAGTCACTAATGGCTTCACGGTTGTGTTGGGGGAAACCAAACTTTTATCTTTTAAACAGAATATATTTTGAGCGCACAATTAGTTTTTGACAAATTTTAGAATGCGGCAAATGGAATGAAATATGACGTTTTTAAGGTTACATTTGGTTAATGTTTGGATGGAACCGCACATCACAGATAAGTACTGCTAAATCTCATTACTATTCGTGTTTTTACAGTCCGATAAATGGTGTAATTTTGGTGATTTGTAAAAGGTAACATGCCTTTCAAAGTTGTTAAGAGGTAAAACAGAGATCCTGCGTTCCAAACCAAGCTGGGAGTGTAGAGTTGACAGACGTGGGCACTGAAAAGGCAGAGAAGGTCTAATAAGAGATAACACCATTACAAAGTCCATATTTCCATTGCAAGGACTGAAGTCAGCATATAATATCTTCTGCTGCTTTGATTTTGACTAGTCTTTTTCATCTTGCCTCTTGTGAATGGAAATGTGTTTAAGTGCAATACTAAATCACATAATGCCCTCTTTAAAAATGTTTTTGCATTAACCTCTCTATCATAATGACTGCTGAGCCATTACTTCATTACTGAACCACTTCTTTGTTACTCATTGCCATCTGACGTGCTCTATTATTAAAATATTCAATTTCCCCTGGCCTGTAGGAACCTCTGCTACTTTGCATGTCAGGAGAGCCCATCGTCAGTGATTCTGAGTTTGTGGGAAGCCCAGCACCAGGACTCAGGGGACCTGGACTCTCTGGCCAGTGCCCTTGAGGAGATCGGCAAGGTTCAGTCCCCGAGGGCCGCCATGCTTCCCTGCAGCAAAGAAGAGAGGGACTCTGAATTCACAAAACTTGGGTAGGACAGAGTCGACGGCAGATCAGATCATGATGAACATTTACTGCATGAACACTGATGATCAGGTGGTTTACTAACTAACCTTTAGTGAGGAGGAGAAGGAGGAGATGCAGAAAGTTTGGGACCGTTACAAAAGGAACACCTCTGCTAAACCAAATGGTCCGAACAGACAGAACGGAATGAAGAAATGACAGAGAGATGAGTGTTTGTGTTATTGAGAGGCACCGACAAATATTGGAAAGGGATATGACTAAGCCCCACAACCATCTTTGATTGAGAAATGTCAACTTCTGACACGTGTGAAGACCGATTTGATAACCTGTATTCACGGATTATAGCTGTCTGTGTGAGGAAGTCTCTCCTTGTAGGATGGAGTGTGTTTCAAACAGACTGCCAGTCAGGCTGCTGTTGTGACCTTCCAGGATTGGATTTGCTGGTACTTGCCCTCAAAGAGTCGGCCGAGCTGTCAAAATGTTTGGTGTGATGTCATTTTTCTGTCATTCATTTTCTAGATGCTTCTTTTTCTTTACTGCACCGTGTCTCTAATGTTTCAGCTGGAGTTAGATAAAAAAAAATATATATATATATACTGACTCTTAATTTTTGTCAGAGCATCGTGTCCATACCATGGGATCAAAAACAAGAGTGTCCACGGTGATTAGTATTTAAGAGGAGTTAATGATGCTATAAATAAAATAACGTAAGGATGTGTACGGTGTGACTTACACTGACATGAACAGTCGTTTTAGGAGTCGCCCACATCCACAAAAGAACGGTTTCAATCCCACAAACACAACAGTTTGTCAAAGCAAAGGCTGCAGAGGAGGATAAGGTACCCGGCTGATCTGTGCCTCATCTGGCAATGCAGCCAGAGGTGAACTGCATCCCCTTACTTTTCAAACTCTAATTAATTTGGAGGAAAATTAATGTTTCACTGTGGGACAAGTGACTTCAAAACCAAACAGACAGTGGGAGCGCTACATACCCCGCACATAGCTGGTACTGGTGTATTGGTGTGTACTTTTAAGGCCTAAGGGGCTTCTGTTTTTTTCTTGTTTTTTTTTTTTAATTAAAAGAATGACTTCTGATGTGTGGCTTTACTGGAGCTGCCTCTCTCAGATTGCCTGGCTCATCAAATACCTGGACGTCGCTATTTGGAGACACTTTCATTCCCTCTCCTCTGTGTTCTCTCCCTGGGCAGAGCCAGCATCCATTTGAAAAAGATATCCTGATCAGGAAAGATCCCCACATTCAGATGCCCCACCTGCCCCCAAGCTTAATAAAGTGACTTTGTGTTTAACTCTGTGTTGGTGCTCTCTTTTCATCTGCTTAATGAAGCGAATTGTCAAAGGCCAGACAGCCCACACACTCTGCACAGTGGAGCAATCGGTAAATCTTCAAACACTTTTCAGATAAGAGATGAAACAGAGACCCATACAAAGTCCAGGTTTCAAAAAGAACTACATACGCTCTGTTTGAGTTTGGATGGCAGATCATTGCTAATTTACCACGCTGATGTTGGATTATGTAGCAGTTTGAACTGCACTAAAAGAAAACCTCAACTTGACTGAGAGTAGTAGTCACATCTAAAGATGTTTAGGACCTAGAAGACATATATGTCAAAGAAGCTTTTATCATCACGCATTGCAGCCTGTTTGTTTTAACTTGTTCAAGTGGCTTGAATAAGAAGCCCACTCTAAAAGCTGTCAAACATTTATAAATACCCCAACCTTCCAATGCAGTTAAACTCTAAAAGAATCTTCTAAGCAGAGTTTGTCTGCAAAAAAAGTGTTTGAACATCTTAGGGTCACAGAGGTCAGGTGAAACAATGCTGCTGTCCTCACTTAGAAGCACTTTTATGCAAGTTTTTTGCAAATTAAATGATTTGCTTTCTTGCAAAGAGTTACATAAAGAGACAGATGCTTTTTTTTTTTTTTAACTTGGAGTGACAGCCAGCAGCAAGCTAGCTTAGCATAAAGACAGAAAACGGGGAAAGAGCACACCTGGTTCCAACCAAAGGGAACAAAGGGTCATTTCAGGGAGGTGTGAGTCTTTGTTCTAACTGCATGTACTGCAACCATGTAGAAGCTTTATCAGGGCTGTTATGAAGGAGAAAAAACACAATACATAAATCATCACTGTGTCGGTCTCAACACTAACTGGTTAAAGTAAGAGAGGACACAAAGCAGCATTTTTCTGCTGTCTCCATGTCCTCATCAAGTCGTCTTTTCTCAAAACTCGCTATCTTTAATGTAAAGTTCACCATGAAGGTTAGTATAACAAACTCACTGTTACATCTAGTGACTAATTTTAGATGTTTCGGTGTACTCAGAGTTAACATTGCGGTTGAAGCTGTCAGACTCTACACCACTGTAAAAGCAGAAAGCCTGATTAGCCTTGTGCCTGCCCCGATTTCCTGCCGCGGAAAGCTTCCTAAAGTTGCTCACCAGCACTTTTAAAGTCCAGTAATAAACACATGAAAGTTCAATTTTACAAGGGAGTGGTACACACAGCTATTTCTTACCAGGCACTGTCCCTTCCTCCAATCTTCATGCTAAGCTAAGCTAACCAACTGCTGGCTGCAGCCTTGTATTTACCAGACCGTTATGAGAGTCGTCTCCTCATTTGAGACTTAAGATTTGCAGGAAAGCAGCTAATCAAATTTCCCAAAATGTCAAACACTTCCTTTAATTAATTCAGATTCCCAGCATCATTGTCAAGCTGGCAAAGAAGGATTCAAATTCAAGTGCCTTCGTGCTGCCTTCATGTTGATTTGTGCATTCCTGGAAACACTCAGATATCCACCCACAGAGAGCTTCGACTGCCAGTTAATCAAACCTGCCTGTAGTCTGTCGGAAACACCACAGTATCTGCAGTATGAGGAGGGACAGCGTTTCCTCTATTGATTATAAAGGTGCTGTTTTAAGCGGTCAGCTTACTTGTGGAGGAAAGTGTCTCACATGGAGGCCTTTCTCTGTTGTCACATGCTGAGTTAAACGGAGAAAAGCTTTTGGATTACAGGATCTAAACTAATATAGCTGAAAGTACATTCAGTACTTGTGAGGGACACATCTAGCTATAAATTTGCCAGTTACCTTCTAAATTAGTTTATCAATGAAATCTTCAAATTGACTAATCAGTTGATTGATATTTATTTCAGCTATGTACTGTTTTGATCCTTTGACGCCATCTTGCAGCAGAAAAATAAGGCCCTGAAGAAATGATTTGATCCAGTTACCAAACATCATTCATTTCACAATGCTAGCTAAAGGCAAGACCAAAAGTAATCTCACATATCCTCTTCATGCTAATATCTATCATCAGTACTGCTGTTTTAGTACCATTAGCAGCGATGCTACTAGCCAGCATACACTTATCAACTTAAAGTAGCATTTGATTGTCTAAAAAACGTTTTTCTCCTCTCTGAGTGCTAAGATAAGCACTGAAACCAAGACTTTTTCATTTCAAGTGGCATATAGGGAGTTTCAGAAGTACAACTGTGGAATTTTAAGAGATTTAATCACTAAACAAATGCAATGCTAGTGATTAGTCAAAGTTAAATGAAACTGCTTGATGCTGTCACCACTACACAGACTTTTCTTTTCCTACAGTGACCTCATTATTCCCATACTTTCATCTTCTAAGTGAGATCAACAGTTACTTTCCAGTAAGACATTTATGGACAAGAATTTCCAGCTAACTTTCAGCAGGCTGACACCTCTGGATGAATGTCTCTCACAGCGTCACCTGGAGGTACAGTCTCGCCAACTGGAGGTCTAGTGCAGGAGGCCTCCAGCAGAGCTGCAGTGCTGACTAATGGTGCCAAACTTTGTTTCTCTTGGAAAGAAAAGAAAGATTATTTCTGTAGTTGCTCTCAAAAGAGGAAAGAAGAATCTGACTCAAAGGATTTCTCCAGTTTCTTGAGCTATTACCCACAACATATCCCACTGATGCATCATCATTCCCTGAGCTGCCTCTTTGAAAATGGCTCGGCCCGTTCTGCCCAAGCACAAAATATGTCCGGCATCCTCGACAAGCCCCCGTGTGCTAAATCATTTCTGCTAACCTCAGATGTTTCGGAAACTTTTTATTGTATTTGGAGATGTATCTGAGCTAGGGATGGAATCAATCAGGTCTCTTTGGAGCTCCAGAAATAGGGCTCCACTGAAGCTGTGTACGGAGACGTCTTGGGGGCAAGTACAAAAGTACAAGAAAAAGTTACAGCTTGGAAATGCATAAAGGACATTAATATTGTGCGTATGTGTGGATTTTTGAGGTAAAAAGCCAAAGATGGGACTTTTTCTGAAGTCACCTGACATGTTACAGGAAAATACCAAAACGCCACCAACAACTAAGAGAGACTGAAAGTAGGAGAAGAAAAAAAACGCTTGAAACTGTTGAATTTCTCCTGACAACTTTCCCACTGAGTGTCCTAATGAGGATGCTGCAGTAAACGGATGAAAGCTGATGGTCTACTGAGCAACCAAATTACCAGTTGCATTTAAAGACCAGGCCTGTGATGGAAATGTTGACGTGTAAAAATGCTGGCGCCACATCCCACAGAACACCTGCCAGTGGACGCTTTTTTCCACATCAAAGTGGAAAGTACTTCATACAGGTTTTGTCATATTCTCTGCGTATGAGAGCACCATCGGTAATTTACTGCATTCCCCAATTTTCTGTGATTTCCTGTCAGGAAAGCAGCCGCTCCTTGTGCTATGCAGATCTATAACACACAGTGATTCAGATTCAGGCCACTTCATAATGATTTTATGGAAACTGCAAAGGTTGAAGATTACTTTTGACATCAGAATTTTGTTTCTGCAAGTTCTTTTTTTTTTCTTCCTTTTGGCAGAAAGCCTTGAAACTTGTCTGACTTTTTGGCTCATGGCTTGGACAACCAGGTGCATCGCTGCCAAATTTTACTCCTAAAACTCCGTGTTCTGTTCCTGCGGTGTTTCACTCAATATCTCAACTTAACTCTGAAGTTTTCTCACTTTTATCGAACATCACACTTTATTCAAATGCAGTTTTTTTTTGTTGTTGTTTTTTTGCTGTTTCGAGCCAGCATTTCTCTCTCCTACACTTACACATACAGAGTTAAAAAGAAAACGGATAAGCTTTATGGTTACTCGTGTTGTCGTCACAGAAATCAATTTTCTAACTAATTGTGCCTCTTCGTGTGGGTTTAATGTCACCAGAAACGTTTTGAGCAGAATGTTTTTTATTATATAGCATATCAAAGACGCCAGTATGGTATATGCAAGCTGTACTGTTCATTGCCATGCAGTGTCCACCTTATATTCTCTGCAGAGGTGTTTTTCTGAGAAGCATTTAAACCTGTTATCTCTGATGCCAGGAACTTACAGCGACAATGAGCTGACTGAAGACGATTTGACCATCTGTCACCCGAGGATGCTCGGTGTGTTTGTCAGTGTCCTTTACATAAACTCAATGACTCAGAGAGTGTGTGTGTGTGTGAGAGAGTGTGTGAAAGAAAGTTGTGTGTACATTTTAAAAAGCTGTATTGTATGTCCTTGGAAAATCCAGCCTACAGTAGTGCTACTATGTCAGCTTATTCAGAGTGTGATGTAACGTGTTCCGTTTTCCCAGCCTACTATCTTAAGCTCTGCATTGCTTTGGAGAACAAAAAAAATAGAGAACAATGCTAACTTAAGGAATGTTGTATCAGTTCATCAGATGTGGTGAAAGATTCATTCAAAAGTTTTATTGCTTTGTTGTTTCGGTTGTTGTTTCTACTTCTATTACTGCCTTTTAAATCTAAATCTCATATCAATCTGTTATCAAACTGCTGGAAATGTTCAATATTTATCCTTCAAAAGATTACGTATGTATGTATATAATTTACTGACATCTGTGTATGGTTAATTTGACGCATTTTAAAGCATTTTCTGTGTTAAACATTTGAGTTATGTGCTCTATGAATGTTAACGATAAGAAAAGGGAGGTTTATCTTTACCTTATAGGCGCAGTTCTTTTTTTTCCTGTTTTATTTTCAAAGATTTGAAAATTTTAAGCTGTATATACTGTTATGTGTTGAAATAAACATACAGTAAGAGAATATATCCTTGTTTATCTGGTCTTAGTTTCTTTAATTAGTTTCCTTCCAAAATGTGTGGAACCAGGTTCGGTTCTGACTCTGAATCTGAACTAAATCTCATTTTCATCTGTAACTTATCACAGCAGTGACTTCATAAATGCCCTGTGAGAAGATTGCAGTCATTAAGTATCGGCATGCCACTTCAGCACAACAATGCTATGTGCTAAATGCTAACATTAAGATACTACAATTACAACACACAATAACTCGCTGATCTTTATCACAGGACTGTTGCATCATAAACTTTCTTTATTAACCAGCTGCAGCTCTAAATGGACCAATCATGTGGCTTAATTAATGTACATGATTCAAGAAAGTAATGTGGGTAGAAGCCTGTTTATCCTGTAGGTTATTACACTTTAAATGCAGACACTTTGTACTAACGTGGCAGCTGCATATTAGAGCTCTGTAAATTTAAAATCATTAAAACAGGATATCGAAGAATTGATTTCAGGTCTGACACTGTCGTGTTATGGAGTAGACACTGAAATCACTTTAGGTTTTGGCCAAATCAAAGTGAAATTACTGTCATTGATTGAATACTCTCTGAGGAAAAATCCCGATAAGCTAATTCATTTTCTGATCTATTCTATTAGCTGCAGCGCCACCAGAGTAAAGCTAAATTTGGAGCAAATGAGGAGCAAACATAAAAACATGTTCATGCATTTTCTGATTACCAATTAAATATGTACTGAACACTGAACCCCACTGAAGTTGCTCCCAGTGCTAGACTTGCATGGCAGATCTGTCACCTGAGTGTTTGTGTGAAAGAGAAACGTATTGGAAACCACCCAGGCGTAAACTAACCGTGACGTCACCCGTTGGTTTCAACGCCGAGAAAATGAAGCTCGGATTTTGCTACTTCCTGGTCGCCGTTTTGGATTTTTTGGAGCCAGTGACGTAAAAAGCGTCATCAAACAGGCTGGACCGGAGAGCAACTGGAGGCAGGACCAGTCAATGGGACTGTCTATCAAGTATAGCCACGCCCCCTGGCTCCGCCAACTTTAACGATTTATTTAAAATTCTGTATTGATTTATTTTAAGATCGGCCACCTGATCTCTCATTTTGACCATGAAAACTAACAGGAAAAAAATCCTGAGCTGTGGAAAATCAGTCTATCAAATTTTATTTTTTCCAAAAATGAATTGGGGTCTATGAGGCAAAAGCTTTTTGGAGCCAATCCTAGTGGACGGCGTGATATTGCAAGTTTTTGACACTTCCGGGTTGGCTTCAATTCTGGAGCCAGATGCTACGTCCACTATTTATACACAGTCTATGAAACCACCGTGTAGAACGAAGCTAAGATTAAAAGGTGATTTAAAAGTACAGACTATTTAAATACTGCAGCCAACACAATATTTTACAATAATTTAGTGTAATAATTAACACAAAAAAGTATGAGTTAAAGAATTTATGTACTGGAAAAACATAAGTTAATGAACTTATGTCTCACGCTCCCATAACATTTATATTGTTAATATAAATCTGTGTGAACCTTTATAACTCCAACTTATGTGTGTGGAAAATAGAAATGCTGTTTAATATAACAGACTTATTATGTAAAGTTAATTTCTGTGTAAATCATCTGGGAGCAAATAAATAGTGTTTCTTAGTGTGAAACTGCAGCTTTCTGCTCACTTGTTTCTTAAAATAATGACTACATGGAGACTTACTAATAAATCACAGAGTAATTTTCACTTCATAGTACAGTACTTAGAGTTTTGGGGAATTCATTTGCAGCACGCTTACCGCTCGCTCTGCTGTATAAGTGTTCTAAGTACGGTATATTTATAAGTATTTTAACAACAGCAGCAGGTAATGAACTGTCAGCTTAGACAGTGAGATCACAGCAGAACTGAGAATATATGACACCGAGCTCCGTGTGAAATGTTATTTTTAGTTTTGTATCACCTTAATGACAAGAGCTAAACCAAAGTAACAACTTTGCATGCCTGTTGTGCATAAATTTATCTGCATTTATGGTTAACAAGAACCCACCTGCATATTTCTGTGATGCAATTAAACATTTATATGTAATTGTAGATGATAAAAGAAGAATTTAATCCTTGTGTTGTCCTGCGGGTCAAAATTGACCCGGTGTAAAGTTTGAAAATGTGGGAAAAAAATGTCGATTTTCACAGTGAAACTTCTAATGTCCACATTTTCAACAGTTCTGGGAAATTTTTGAACATTTTTTTGGTGGAAAAAAGAAATGTTAAAAATGTTTCTTAAGAACATTCGCATAAAAAAAATCAACCAAAATCCAGCGAATTTCGCTGGATTTTGGTTGATTTTTATATGAATGTTCTTAAGAGAATATTAGAAGTTTTACTGATATATATGTAATCACTTTAGATATTTTTAGGATTTTTTGGAAGATTTTTATTCATTTTTTGAAAATATTTACAAGAATTTTCTTGACAAATTTAGGTTTTTTTAAAAAAAAAAAACTTATAAGGGAAGCTTTTAAGGAAATGATGGAATTTTCTTCCTGAAGGTTTTGCAAATTTTCAGAAATTTGGGGATTTTTGAATTTTTTTCAACAAGGAAACAATATTTTTTTGGTGCCCATAAATGAGGACAACAGGACTCTTCTGGTAGTAACAGTCAAGCACAGTCTAATCCAAACAGCAGATGGCGCTGTACGCTATCTTCTTATTAAAGGTTGTCCTGTCTGGGCATGCCTTGACATTCTCTGTGTTGGCATGTACACACACACACACACACACACACGAACACACAAGTGTAGGTTGTTTCCATGACATGATGCAGCCTCTCAGACTTGCATATGTGCCCCTCCACAGTGCTGCTAGTCAGACTGGCACTCAGCAGCCAACTACACCCAGTCTGACAACGCTGGAGCAGCTCAGAGCCACGAGGCTCCAGGACCTGCAGGATTCTCTTTCCAGTCCAGCTGTGTGACGCACAGTTTTGAAGCTGTATATAATTTTATGCGCTGGAAGAAGCACGCGGTGAAAGAATACTATTCATCGCTTATCTATGGTTACATCTTCATTTCCGCTCTGAGTGTTTGTGGTTTCTTTCAAGTAGGACTCAGCAAAACGGTTGTAACCAGGTTCAGTTTATACCGTCTGTTGAACCTTAGATGCATAAGTGGGTCAAAAATGACTCAGCGAGGTCATTTTTTTTTTTGCAATATCTTATATAAGTTTGACATAAAAACACATTGATTCTTATTCGGGTCGTTCTTGACCCACTTATCGAAGAGCGTAGGGCCCAGTCACTCGTGCATCTAAGGGTTAATGTGAATGTACAATGAAGCACAGCAAGTCTAAATGCGGACATCAAGACATTAACATTCTCAACACCAACAAACTTGCGGGTATTCGCCAGGGAAGATGTTTCTGTTCTTACGATCTTGGTTTAGTTTGCCAGTCTGGCAGCATTCACTAATTAATGCTAAACACAAAGTACAGCTGAGAGGAATGTGCTCAGGCCAAATAAAAATGTTGACCAGATGGGTGAACTACTAAGCAAATCTGCCAGACTTTCTGTGTGTCAGCTAATGTAGAAAAACTCAAAACTCAGAGAAAAATCAGAGATGACAGGTATCATGATGGTGGTTATCATCCGTCCTCGTTGACCAGATTTTCTCATTCAGACTGTGAGTGAGCTTCATTAAAACGAGTGTTTGATGCATCATTTGGATTTTTTTAATGCACAGAATACACAGATGGCACGTCGCCTGCTTCAGTCAAGAGAAGCAGGTTGTAAAAATGTATTACAGTGAAAAGAAAAGAAAAAAAGGCTGGTAGAGAACTGTTAAACGTGTCAGTTAGCCGACTCTCAGTTCAGCCGCTTATTCTAATGTGACAGCTGCACATTAGGGCCCTGAAACTTTAGACTTCATGCATTTAAACATGATACTAAACAAGAGCATTTAGGCCTGACACTGTCCCACAGTGGAGGAGACGTGGTAATGCTTCGGTTTTTGGCCAAATCAAAGGGAAGTAACTCTACTGAATGCATATTGTCTGTGCAAATACTAAAAGACCAATCAGTTTTCTAATTTGTGTTTAAGTAGCGGCAATACCAGGAGGGTGAAATGGACTTGGAACAAATTCAGGGCGAAACATAAGAACATATTTATTCATTTTCAGCAGCACAGGCTGAATACATGTCGGTTCCCATGGCAATGTGCTATATACAGTTTACTCTATTGTAATTGCACAACTTTGCAAGTTTTATACCGATGACATACTGAACAACATACTGGAGCAGAACAGCCTTGCAGCATGAGTTGCCATGGCGATCCAGCAGATTAACCCTCCTGTCATCCTGCAGATCAAATTGACCCATTTTAAAGTTTGAAAATATGGGAAAAAAATATATATTTTCACAGTGAAAACTTCCACATTTTCAACGTTTTTGTGAAGTTTTTGAACATTTTTTTTGGTGGATAAAAGAAAAAAATCAACCAAAATCCAATCAAATTTGCTGGGTTTTGGTAGATTTTTTTTTGTAAATGTTCTTAAAGAAAATATTAGAGCTTTCACTGAAATATATGGAATCATTTTAGATATTTTTAAGATTTTTTGGGAAAATTTTTATTCATTTTTTTGGAAGTATTTTAAATTTTTATTTTTTAAATTTTTATTTCTTGCCAAATTTGGGGATTTTTTTAAATAAAACTTTTAAGAGAAACTTTTAAGTAATTTTTGGAATTTTCTTCTTGAATATTTTACTAATTTTTACACATTTAGGGATATATTTTTTTGCTGAATTTTGGGTTTTTTTTCAGAGAAGGAACAATATTTTTTGTTTCCTGTAAATGAGGACAACAGGAGGGTTAAGACTCACAAGACTTTAATTCCACTCCAGCTCTATGACACACTATTGTCACTTTATCCTTGCAATTTCTGCTTAATATGCGCTAAACTAAACGTAGCCCTTTCCCAGAGCAGCAGCACAGCATGAATACTTTGGTTAATTTTTATCCACTCGAGTTAAGCATCGCCACTCGTCCGTGTAAAGCGTGTCCCGGCCGGATGTCATCTGTCCCAGGAAGGCGAGCGGGCCGGCTGCAGCGTTTCCCAGCAGGCCTCTCTCCTTCCCCTCCAGACGCGACACACACATCCCTGGCACAGCAGAGCCCTCTCACCCCTTTAATACGCCCCACCCCGCTCGCCTCTGGACAACTGCTCCGACTCAAACGGATTAAAGATGACTCTCTTCTCTCACTTTCCTTTTTTTTTTATCCCTCTCGCTCTCTTGATTTCTCTTTTCTTTCCATGCCGGATGAAAGGCCTCCCAGACACCCACTCCATGCGCATACCATTCAGGCCAGGACACACAGGAAGTCTATGTGCTGCGCAGAGAAGGGGGAGGCCGGGGAGGGAAGTGGCGGAGGAAAAGAGGGGAAGAGGAGGGGGGAGCTCAGCGCAGAGGGAGAAAGGAGGGAATGAAGAGAAGAAGAGGAGGGGAGGGGGGGGGGGCGAGACAAGGGCTAAATGCAAGTCATGTGAAGCTCATGAGAACTAACCTACAAAAGTTGGAATCTTGTTTTTCTTCCACTAAGTCGTTTCTGCTGTTTGTTGTTTCCTCTTTCAGTCCTCAGCTTCTTAATCCTGCATCTGTTTGTTTCCTCTTAAATAGCAATTTGATCTGTATTTTCAAGCAAAAAACCTTCCAACTCTGGTGCAGATGGCAGGGGCAGAATATTTCCCAGTGCCGAACCTTCTCGAACAGAAGCTCAGTTATGTTGCTGCCAAACGCTGTCCGACTGATGCAATAAATCCTATTTGCGCTCCGCTGACTGTAAGTGTACTGTAACTGTTGCACACTGACTTTGTTCACCTCGCTCACTTATAAACTTTAGAGGCCTCTGACACCGGTCTTGTTGAATTCCTCACAGTTGTTTGGAATATTTGATTGTTGCAAAAGGCGCCGCGCCATTTAGTTATGAGATTAGATTCAGCCAAAATTTGCCGTGGAACTGTGAATAATTGCATCACGTGGAATGGAGGGCTCAGTGCATTTGTTGCTTTTACAGCCGGGTTCAGTGTGTGTGTGTGTGTGTGTGTGTGTGTGTGTGTGTGTGTGTGTGTGAGAGAGAGAGAGAGAGAGAGAGAGAGATTGAGTGGGTGGGTGACTGCAGCCCCAGCTAGCAGGGAACGGCGTCACGTCGCATGCTTTGAATTACTGTACATTTGCGGCTGGTAGACAGTCTGCTGCCAACTGTCTCTCAGTGGATCAGACAGCTAACATCAGCACTGTGGGTTCTGCCACGAGTCCTTCTTTAATTCCCTCTCACTGTCTTTTTCCAGCATACTTTCTCTCTGTCTCTCTCTCTCCGTCTTGGATTTCTTTCACCACTAGTCTCACTTTCTGTCCTCCACGCTGCTCCCTGCCTCTATTTTTAATCAACTTCTCTCCCCATCTATTATTTATTCATCACATTTTCTCTCCTAAATCGCGCAGTATATACAACGGCGAACAGACACGGACACCCACACACATTCCTGTGCGCGGTTCACACGCAAAAACACACGCACATTTGTCAGTGTGTTTACACAGTTCGCCAGGCAGCTAATCTTCACGGCCCTGCTGACTGAAGCCTGTCTTCTGTCGAAAAGCGCAGTCAGGTGACCAATCAGGCCACATTACAGCAGCCGCTCGCTGCCTTTAACAGCGGGGGCCCCTCCTGTGGCCCCTTCTGTGGCTCCTGCCCAGGTGGTGCCAGGGAAAGTACTGATGACATCACGGCATAGGTTTCAACAAAGACGAGCATTCCTCAGTCAGTCGTAATCCTCTGTGTTAATATTCAGCCCGACTCAGACCAGACAAAACCAGTCAGCGAGCTTTTCACTCACACCTCCTCTCGCTGTTCGGCTTTTCTCCCTCAGTCATCGGCTCCACTTTTAACCCTTTTCACGACCTCACAAGCAAACACCTTCATCTCCAACTGGGGAAGTGTTAACTGGCCCCACCAATAAGACACTTGACAGTATATTTCCAGTTCATTTTGCCAGGAACTCCCACACCATTTGTCTTCTGCTTTTGTCAGATGACTTTTGGAACTTGGCACGAGCTGATTTTTCTCCACTGGTACTAAGAGGTCATTGTTTTAAAGATACACAAAGGTACTCTTCAAAAGACCTCTCTCATCTATAAATGGGGCCAGAGATTCTGTTGTACTGTATAACATTTGGAGAAACAAGCATATGTTTTAAGGTTAGAACAGAACTTTGCCTCTTTCATTCATTTTTTCTTTAATTCAATCTTCTCATCGGATTGAAAGAATTAAGTGTTGCTTTAGCAAATTTAATTCATGACAGCAGGATGTGGGTGCATAGTTTGTTGCACAGTTTTTACATTGTAAACGGGTTACGATTGGTTAGTACAGTCAATGTGAGCCTGTTCACATGCCAACACTGGCCGTTTTCTTGCTAAAGCACTAATCTTTCCTCTTGTATTAACCTTGTGACAACTGAATATTTGCCCACTTGATATTAGCAGATCACCCATTTATTCACCAAACAACCAGCTGCTGACAAAACCTCAGCTGACTTCATACATCCAGCAGAAATAAACCAGCATTCATTTGGGGTTGTGTTTCTGTTCCCATCCTGATGGTACACTACTGTTCAAAAGTTTGGGGTCGCTTCGAAATATAGAAAAAAAGCTTCTTTTTTTTCAAAGAAGATAACATTAAATTAATGAGAAATACATTCTAGACATTGTTAATGTAGAAAATGACTATTCTAGCTGGAAATTTCTAATGGAATATCTGCAGAGGAACATTTCCAGCAACCATCACTGCTGTGCTCTAATGCTACATTGTGTTAGCTAATGGTGTTGAAAGGCTAACTGATGATTAGAAAACTCTTGTGCAGTTATGTTAGCACATGAATAAAAGTGTGAATTCTCATGGAAAACATCAAATTGTCTGGGTGACCCCAAACTTTTGAACGATAGTGCAAGTCTAATATTTACCCTCCTTTTTGCCTTGTTTTTGGTCTCCACCACTGAGGAATACTTATAAGTATACTTATAAGTAATGAGGCTGGACTTGCGTAATGAAACCACAGCACTCATGCACAAACAACCTGGTATGACGAGACTAACTGGCAGCCAAACTCAGCTTATGAATGTTTAAAGCCACTGGGATTAAGTCACATTTAAGCATTAATCTCATTATTTAAGAGCCACAGCTCATACATCAGCCTCTTAACTCATCAATTGTTAACTTTCTTATTTGGATTGGAGCACTTAAGTAACTGTGTGCTGCATTACCTCATACAGTCTAGAAACATGCTCAGTGGGTTGATTAGTGATTCCAACTTGGCCTTACACTAAGACTGACTTTATCATATTCCCAAAGAGGGAAATTCTTTATGTTTGTAAGGGTTTTTAGTCATGAGCCTGCATAGCTGTCTCTGTCTTTATATCGTCTCTGTGGTTGGTTGAATGTCCAGGGTGTCTCCTGCCTCTCACTCAGGCCCCTGCAACCTTCTTCAGGATAATCAAGGATGGATGGACAGACCAGAGATATCGCTGTTAGTGGAATCTTGACAGTATATTGCTGAGTTTGGGGATCCCTCTTCTTCTCTAGAACCACCATAAAGTTAACATTTTTTAATTTGAGTGAAATATTTTAACAACCTCTCTATGGATTTCTGTGAAGTTTGGTAGACACTTATGTCAGCCTATGAAACTATAAAAACACTGATAAACTTCTGACTTTTGTAGCACCATAAGATCACAATTTTATTGAACATTGCACACTTTACAGAAAATGCTAATACTCTTTCAGTTGGGGCGCCTAAATTAATATAAAACAATGGACATTAACCCTTTCAGCCACAGTACGACACCATTTTCTATTAGTAAAATATATTTTTTCTAGCCTTCATTGTCCATGTGATAAAGTGTATTATTATTCAGATATTTGCCACACATTGTATCAAAATTTGACATTTATTTGCAGCATTGAGCTTTAAACTAATAGTTTTATTTATTAATTAAAAGTTAAAATATGGTATTTGTGAAATCCTGATAGATAGATTTTTAACATTCATCTATTTACATATTTATATTTTATCACATATATGTCTTATTTTAAAATGAATTTTCTTTAAAAAAAAAACAAAGCTTTTCCTTTACTCCGAATTTATGTTTGATGTGTAAATGTATAGTATATTTTAAATATTTATTGACGTGTGAATGTATTTCAAAAACGGTCCAATTAAAATGCAAAGTTCTATAAAATGACGAACACGTTATGACATTCCCAACAGCATCAGATGTGTTTTACATTTAGTGCTAATAAACAAGATGTTGACACACTAGCATGTTAAGCCAACACTTAAATGAGTTTATATATATATATATATATATATATATATATATATATTAGCATCAAAATGTTAGCATTACTGTTGGTAGCTTACATTTTGTTCAAAGCGCGGCTGTGCTTAAGTACAAGCTTACAGAGTGAAAACCAAAACTGTGAAGTGAAAAACACTACGCTTCTCTGTAAAGCAGCTGTAGCTGGGGGATAATTCTTTCTCACAACTTACTCCTTTCACACACAAGTACTCTTCTGATCTATTAATATAAACACATTGATTATAGATAGTTCAATCCATTAGTTGTGATGTCGTATATAGCAGCGGTCATGCTAATGTGTTCTCACTATGTATCTGTATGCATGAGAAGAAGGACCGTGCTGGATGGGTGTCATGCTCTGATCCTCCACACAGATAGAGGAACGTAAACAGAATCATCGTCTTCCTCAGCCTTCGTCTCAGCACAACAGTCGCGTTGTGAACTTTCATCTTTGACTGTAAGGAGGCAGCTTTGACCCTCAGGCTGTTGTTGTTATTACTGGAAGCTGTCAGAGAAAGCTGCAGTCTATTCAGAGCAGGCTGAACTTTTACAAATATTAGTAATTCCTCTATTCCAGTGTATATTGCAGACAGTGGGAACATCAGAGCCACAGATAAATTATTAAACTGTAAGACTGATGTCAAAGAAGCCATATTGTGAGAAATGAACTGTTCAAAACATTTTAAACTGTACTTTTTCAGGGATTTACTGTTTTACAGATTTTCACTGCTGCTTTATTAAATTACAAATAATAACTAGTAAAATGACTGAAAAAGGCATTAATTTAAATGTTAATTAGTTAAAACATCATTTAAAAGCAGTAATTTTGCTAACAGTGATGTTTGACCATAAAATTACATTTTTTACAGTAATTAAATCATCACAGACATGTTCCATTATTTAGAAGAAAAATTTAGTATATTAAGGATTGAAAAACTTGATTTTTTTTTTTTTTTACTGTCTCACCCTCCAGGCCCTGGATTTTTTACAAATGTAATTAGCTCTTTTATAACATTTGACTGTAAAATTCCATAATTCTTCACTTTATTTAAATCCATTTAAATATAATTTTTTAAAATAGATATTTCAGGTTATTTTTTAGTGGATTTTACGGGTTTTTGAAAGTTACAGTAATCCACCAGTGATTCATGTTTTTTTTCCACAGTTAAATATTTTACAGTGAAGAGCATAAATGACCTTTAATAAAGATGTGGAGGTGACACAAGGCCACAGGCTGCTGCTGCTCAAAGCATGTGGATCCACATTTACACAATTTTCTGTCCTGTTTTCTTGCTTTCAATAAATCATTATTGTCACTGCTTTGCATTTTTTTCTTTATAAGAAAATTGAATCAGAATCAATTACAGAAAGCACTGAACTCTGACTGCAGTGAAAGTTGTCTTTTTGGGCTTCTGTTAGTTCTCTTCAAAAAACTTCTAGCAAGAAGATCAGTTTCGGACTCATGTCGTCTATTAAGTTCTTCAGCTCCTTGTCATACTGTTGTTTTTTCTTGTTGGTCAACCTTCCTAAACAGCAAGTGAAACAATACCCAGCAGGCGTCACAAGATAAGTCACTGACGCTCAGGAAGGTTTCCCTTCCCTTTATTTTTTCTGCCTTTTCCTCTGCAGGTCACTTCTGTGAAAAAAAAAAAATCCCAGCTTTACCACCATTTGCTGCACACACCTACACACTTGGATAAAAAGCACACACATGCACACAGACACACAAGGCCATCACATTGCTCCCACACAGGATATGCAAATTACGACTGAGCTTCACAGCCTCGAGCAACTAATTTCGCTCACTGGTAAAATCAAACATTCCCCATAAAATTACAGATGACAAATCGTAGAATTTGTGGAGATTTTTCTTGTTGCACAAGTGCGTGATCTGAACTAATCAACCCGGCGGCCATAAATACAGAGCTGCTCAGGATAAGCCTGCAAATAACTCAGTCATACGCTTCCTGTTTTTGAGCACGTAGTCGGTGACCTCAGAAGGAGGAGCACAGGATGTGCTCCAAGTGGAAGATACAGATAGAGATTTCCTAGACAGTTTTAATTGAAACACATGTTTAACTTTGGCAGGAGCAGATAAGTTGCATCTGTTGTGCAACTGGAGGAGTGTTGTGCTGTTTGTTCCTGTTAGGATGATTGAATGTGAAGCCTGATCATCTTGTTCCACTAAAAACATCATTTATCTGACATGCGTGTTTTGCATTGTTCTCTTCAGCTCCTCACACAGTGAACTTTTCCTTCTCTATCTCTTTTGTTTTTTTCTTTGTGGAGGTCATTGCCTTTCTGTCTTGCAGCAGTTTACTGTGATTAAACAACATGGTGGTGTGAGAACTGTCCAGTCAGTTACTCTTCTGTTCGGCTGAGCAGCAGAGGTCATGTTATTCATCAACATTTAACTCATCCAGGCAGTTTGTCACACCAATAAAGCCCTAACCATAATGATACCACTTTGCTCATGTTGTCCACCTCTCTGTAATGTCACAAGACATTAAACTAATCCTCATAATGTTTCCTAACAGTGTTTTCTGTTAAATGAGAAGTGACACAAACACCAGACAGCATTTACTCTAAATGTGTCAAGAAATTGCTCAATCCTTCTTTCATCACACCACAGTCTGACCGACAGGCACGCCTGTGATTTATTTAAACCAACTGTTTCACCATGTTTGTTTATTTGTTTGTTTGTGTTGTTAATTACCCAGATGTAGGTTTTCCCAAATAACTTCTTCCTCCCCAGATACGCAGGCTTTAGGCCACAGACCCACTTTAGATAAGATTTTGTCAGCAGGAACCACATTTGAGCGGATGTTTATTATTCGATGTAGCTCAGTATAAATGGTGGAATAATGTTATGGTGTCATTAAATAGTAGCTGACTTTCTGTGTGGACTGCAGAGCTCTTAAGAAGATGTTGCTCTGTTTGGGGTCATGTTGCACATTAGCTGGTTATTTCTAGTAAGTTATACATTACATAGACTAGTTAATGACGCTGAAACCTTTGAAGTCCCACTCTGGTCATTGATTAAACTGGGAATCTCTATGGATTTAAGTTACATATTTAGATGTTTTCCTCGTGGAAATAATCCTTCTTTGTTTCAAAATGGTTTAGATGCAACTCTACACTGCTGAATGTGTGGATCTATGAATTTTCCACTTCTCATCCACACATTCTGCAGCTTAAGCACACCAGCTCACCAGGTCACAACACAGGAGGTTTGAATCAATGTACCACCATTTCAGACAACAAATCTTGTTTGGGATGTTCAGCTAATGCGAGGATTGAATTTTTGCTAATGTGAGGGATTTATAGATCCATTCTGAAACCATCTGAACTTCTTGGCTCATCTGGACTGCCTCCATTATATCAAACATGTCTGATATTTACAAATTCAAATTCAGATGGTTCAGATTATCACTGCACCGCTGGAGTTAATCAACACTAAACATTCTGACCCTTGGGGTTAATGTTACCCACAGATATTCAAACTCACAGTTAAGTTAAAATCTCACCTCCAGCTCTTGCTGAAGAACGGACACACTGTGCTGACTACATCTTGGCAAACATTTTCTCATCCAGAGTCATTTAGCTGGCTGCTTTAGTTTTCTTTTTCTTCATTGAAAAATATTACAAGCAATTTGTTACTCCACAGTTTAGCTTCCATCTGCTCCCTCATGTGAGGTGGTGTACGGCTCTGACTGCTCCCTCAGACATGACTTTTTTGCGTGTGATGCACCAATATTTTCAGATCTTGTAGTGTGAGCATGTCCAGGATCGAAAAGAAGAATATCTGAAGTTTCTACTTCTGTGTGATGCGACATGATTGGAAAGAATTTTTAAACTCTTGAGGGGTGTTCTAAGAAGAAACAGTAATGATGTTGGAGTATGCTGAGCTTAAATCCAACGCTTTTAGTCACGAGGTGTCTGTCTTCTTACCTGCTAGATCACCATGGTAACTGATGCTGCATGGCTAACCTGCTCCAGAAGAGATTATGTTCAGAGTTTCAGATTAAATCAGCTATAAGGAGCACCACTCTTTCACCAGTTCTTTTCCTGATCATATTCTCAACTTGAAAACATACACTAACAAAACCACCTTTCAGAGTGGCCTTTTATTGTGGGCAGTCTGAGGCACACCTGTGCACTAATCATGGTGTCTAATCAGCATCTTGATATGGCACACCTGTGAGGTGGGATGGATTATCTCAGCAAAGAAGTGCTCCCTATCACAGATTTAGACAGATTTGTGAACAATATTTGAGAGAAATGCTGATATTGTGTATGTGGAAAAAGTTTTAGATCTTTGAGTTCATCTCATAAAAAATGGGAGCAAAAACAAAAGTGTTGCATTTATATTTTTGTTGTGTGTATTATGTCTGAAAACCTGTTGAACTGTACATTAGTAATGTGTGTAATGTGCTGTGTTGCCACGAGAACCTTCATGTACTCAGTTGGTGATGCAGAAAATGCATCAATATGTTTGCATGCTTGGTTCTGATTGGCTGCTAAATCCATTTTACAACATTGGTTTCTTCGCTAATAGAACACAGATTATAAAAATGATTGGTCTATTAGTATTTATTGCAGAACAAATTCGATCAGTGACAGTAATTTTAATCTGAGCTGGTCAAAATCTAAAGTGATATCCTTCAGTATGGAACAGTTTCAGACTTCTCTTAAATCATGTTTAATTTAAGAAAGTTTAAGAGCTTCAATGTGAGCTGTCACATTAGGAATAAGCAGCTGAAGTAAGAGTGCACTGAGTGGTAAAATAAATATATTAACTTACACCGTTAACATTTTTGTACCAGCTTTTCTGTCTTGCATAATTCACATTGGCAGTGCTTTAAAAAAAACGTACTAAATATTTATTTTCGTCATTGCTCTACATTCTGATGTCTTGTTCCTCTTGACTGATGCGCACATGATCGGTTCATTTTGTGTGAAACAAGAGTCACATGCTGATGAGTGAGAAGAAGAAAGCCTGATTGGCAAAGAAAGTTTATGTCAAGAAACCATTATCACTGGGGTTTTAAGTTTTGTTGAGCCTACAAGGAAAACCCGGCTTTGTCAAGCTTGCTTCATGGTGCACTCCTCTGTAACCTGTGCCTGGCCTTGGTGTTGTTGCTTATGAACCCTGGAAATTGTGTTTTTCAAAGTGACATTAGTTTGACGGCTTATTTAGCTCAAGATATGTTTTCTACCAAAATAACAACACATATGGACATGCTAGCAAGGTAAAAAAAAAAAAATTGATTTAATACAAAGAATGCTGATTGCTATTGATGATATGCCTATTTGCAGCATTCTAATAAGCACAGTGAAGTTCATATAAAATAGTGTTGTATATTTGGCTCAACTTTCTGTTAAATAAATACCTGAAAAGTAGGAAAATTGTGTTGTTTTGCTTCTCATTGAAAAACCTGTGTAATTATCTACTTAGTTATTATTCCGGTTGGAGCGCTGTGATTGGCTGAGGCGCTATGACGTCACCAGCTTCTCGGGGCAGGAAAAAAAAAATCAGGGGAGCTCAGAGCGAGTCTCCTCTCTTAGAAAAACGACGTCAAGTTTTGACTCTAACGAGAGTAAACTCATGAAAGAAACCGGGTGACGGGTACATTTTAGCTCGTGTGTCCGTTTTCTTTTTCGCCGTGAGCGTGTGTGACTTTTTTCGAGACTTTTAGCTGGTGGTTTGTAACGCGACGTCCAGCCGCCTGGGATTGTCTCTCATCTCGAAGTTCCCAAGATGAACTTCGGTCCGGTGGTCGGGAAACTTTGTGTAAGTAAACACGACAATACCTCTCTTAAAGCTATTTCAGTTCCATTTCCATCACTCCATTTGCCTTTATTCCTCTGAACTTACTTGTAATGCTTCAGTAATGCTCTTAAATGTGAGTAACTTTGATTTAATTGATCCCTAAGTGATACAAAGTAACTTGGCTAATTCACAGTGTTGCTAGGAGAGCTGTAATGTCTGAAAACCTCCCTGTCTCATTAATAAAAGTGCAACCAGACAAACTTGGCCTCTTGTTGGGGGGGAAAAATCACAGCCAGGCCTCTGAAGTTGCATGAGAAGATGAAACAAGCCTCTTTTCATTGTCATACTCGGGAAGCAACACTGTGTTTATTTCTTTGGATAATGTTTACTCCTGTAAACTGTGCTGGTTCTGGTTTGTGCTTCTCACTGCTCTGTACTGTACATGTGCTGTATCATTCACTCAGTGCCCCCCTCCCTCTGCATTACAGCCACCATCTGTGTTGGATATCATGTGGTCATATTGTTCAGACATTTAGCTTATGATGGCTCTCGCTCTGTCACAGCGGATGTAGCTGCTCTCACAACCACTAATATTGTTAATAAGTGCAGCCAAGGCCTGCTGTGAAGGCGCTCAGCAAAGCTTCAAACCAAATGTGTGCGAGAAATCCATTGAGGAGCATGTCTGTAATTAATTTGAACCCCCTTAAAGCTATAAGTTCACCTTGCCAGTTAGTCCATTAAAGTCTCTCAATGTTTTTTCCCCAGTTTATTCCACTCAGACCTTCACAGAGACGTCTTTTCATTCCTCCTCTGTTGTTTTTTCCAACTGTGCGGCACCAAAGCCTGACCCTATGAATACTGTAAGCTCACTGTACGGCTTTAATGCGCTGCCATGTATTAGAAGTCCTTTGGATTAATGCAAAATACACTTTTACATTATTTTTGGGAGACTAGGAAGATCATACTGAAGTTCCCATGCAAACTTTGCTGGATTGCATCACAGTATGAAATAAGAAGAAGAAGTGGAAAATGGATCCTGATGATGGAGCTTTGGCCTTCTGTGTGGTTGATAACGGCAACAGTGTTAGTCATTAAGCTTGCGGTAATGCAGCATTTGATCACTGCTTCAGCTCTTCTTCTCTCTGTAAATGTAGCTGTTAAAGTAAATGCTGATGTGCCCTGAGCTCCAGTGTTTGTTTTCGCCGTTGTCGGATCCGTGTTTTAAGTCATGCAGTGTTCCATTACTGAAATCAGATTTGCTTCCCCGGGTGGCAAAGTCAATGTTTATCTCTTTTGTAAACCACAGTACATTCTGGAGGCCTGGCCAGCAGGCCTTGTTGCTAAGGGACTATGAGGAAACTTCAACCCCCTCCCCATCCCCTTTACCCCCTCTCTAATCCCCCCCCACACACACACACACACATGCACACACACACCCTTTCAAACTGCCGGAGTGTACGTGCCTGGCTGTCCAGTAAACTTCCTGTCTAGAGTACACAGATATGCTGATATTAGTGGCATCAATTTACTTCTTAGAATTGTCATGCCCATGCAAATAATCACAAGATCGCTATCTGTGATTGCTTACTGTATGTCTGGGTGTTGGTTCACACAGGAAATAGTCCCCTCTGTCTCTGTGGACAACACAGACGAGGGCAGGACAGACATCTGGGACGAGCGGAGGCCAAACTGTGACGCTGGGGACCGAGCAGTGGTCAACAAACTCACCACTGCAGAGTTTCTAATGGTGTAGCTGCTGCTTTTTGCTGCCCTGCTTGGTGACCATGTGAACAGTTAGGAGCATGCCTGTGGCTTAGAGAAGCTACACGGAATGATGCAATGCAGTGCAACCCACTCACTGTCAGATACCAGGTGGTTGTGTGCCTTTTTATGTATGTATATGTCTCTGCCCACACAGAGAGGGATGTTTTATTGTCGGCAGCCTGATTATTCCGGATCCTTCTGGAACCTGTTGTTGTTGCTGTTGTTAAGGTGAATCACCCTACCACTATCAAAGGCCTACTGACTCACAGAGGGAGTGCCACCTGTTCAGGTGCTGCCTACTAACGTAATGCATACCAGCAGAGTCAAGTCACTGCTTTCACACATGATTGGTCCAGCTTTGAGATAAGTGGGTATAACTTTATGTCAAATGTCACAAGATCAACTCAGCGTCTTCACCTGGCTGATGTGTTTCCTGAGGCCTAAAAAGATGCCAATTCCACACAGGATTTGCATCTTATTCTCACAGACACTTTTTCAGTGTTGACTGAAGGCACCTGATGGGTCAGCTCACATGATGTATACTGTTCTCTTTGAGGACATTACTACAGGAATAGACACAAGGTACCAAAGGGTGCAAAGCTCGATGCTTCCTGGAGGCTTTGCTTCTCCAAGTCAAGATGCTTTGATGTTCTGTTGTTGTCAAGAATGAATGTGAACTGTGTAAAGGACTCTAAAGATGCATTTTATGTGTATAGTCTAAAAATATTCTATTAATGAAAGTGAGAAATCATTGAGTAGAAAGAAGTCCCTATTATATCACTTTTCTGTTTCTCCATACACCAAAGCAAATGTTGGGATTTCAGTAGTGTTGAAACAATTACACAGTCAGTTAGTCTTCAGCTATTTTGATAAGTATTTGTTTTGGCCACTTTCTGAGCAAAAATGTCAAACAATCTCTGCTCCCAGCAGCTGCAGCATGAAGCGCTGGCTGCTGTTCTTTGTTTAACTTCATTGTTTACTGATTACCTTTGGTTGGACTAAAGACATGTCTGCGATGTCATCTTGGGTTGTAAAAAATTATGATTATTTTCCCACATTTAACAGACTAGAAGATGGATTATTAATAGAAGATGCAATTGACAGATAAGACAATACTGAAGGTATCTGAGGAGTCAGAGGGTTACTGTTCTCTTTAAGGATATTACTGCAAAGCTTGATTCTTACTGGAGTCTTTGCGTCTCCATCAAAGTGCTTTGAAGTTCTGTTGTGGACACAAGAATGAATCTGTGTGAAGAATTCTGAAGATGCAGTCCTCATGTGTAGTACAAAAATATTCTATTCATAAAACGAATGAATGAATTATCTTCCCAAACGCCATTTACAAAAAGTAAATGTTTGTTAAAAATGTGGTCAGTTAGTGCTCAACTATTTTAATATTCGCTGTTTATTTCACTTTCTAAACATAAATGTGAAGACTGGCTGCTCTTTGTTTGTTCTGTCATTGTTAAGCGATTACTTTTAGTTCGACTAAAGACATATTTACAATGCACTCTTGGGCACCTATAAGAAACTCTGAGTAGCATTTTTTTCACATTTAAACATAATTAATAATAGTAACAATTAATGCTAAATGATTAATCAAAGATGTGACTGACCAACTATTCAGTGGTAAAAAATAATAGGTAGTTGGACCCTTTAGTATTTACTTGAAGGATTTATGTACATATATATGTGTTTGTGTGTGTGTGTGTGTGTGTGTATATATATATATATATATATATGTGTGTGTGTGTGTATATGTTTGGTATATTTTCTCAATTAGATGTGAAAGTAGAGAGAGACAGGGAATGGGGGAAATAGAGGGGCCTGGTCGGGAATTGAACAAACAACTCACTGCAGATGCTCATATGTAGTGCAACCTGACCACCACTCCATTTCCACTTTGAATATTCTTCGTCATACTCATAGTTTTCACAACAGAATCTTTGAACATCTCGGTAACAGGTGGCAAGTACTGACCATTTTCAATGTTGATTATTTTCTCGAAATACATGGCAGGCGCGTGTGTGTATGGGTATCATTTTTTTTGTGTTGTTGCTCAAAATTTGAGATTTCTCAATTAGTCTTGTTTTATCTGCAAGCCAGGTATCTGAAGATGTTTAATTTACTGCCATGGAGGAGAAAAGAAACCAGAAAATAATTAGATTTCAGAGGCTGGAATCAGACTTTGGACCTTTTTTGTTGTTGTGTTTTTTTAACCTCAGAATGATTAATCAACTATGAAAACAGCTGATTATTTAATAGTTCACAACCAGTCTTGCGAGTCTAAATAGAAAACAGTTACTCAGTAAACATCAGAAAATAATCAACTTTTTAAATAAAATTATCATTAGACAGCAGCTTATTTTCTCACTGAGGCTTTTAGTCTATAAAGTTCATATAAAGATAGTGGAAATGCTCCTATTTCAGTTTCAAAGTACTGAGTCGGATAATTCTATTTTCGGAATGGTTAATGATTCATTTTCTGTGGATTAACCATTTACAGGTGAAGGTACAACAGTGATTTAAAGGCACTGTTGAAACATGTCATGGCGTGACACCAGAGTGCCTTAAGGTTTGCTTCAGAACTATGTCCTCTGCCTTTCTGCCCTCCTGAATGAATGAACAGATTACAATAAAAGTGTTGAGCCTTAGAACAAACTCAACCTTTGTCCAGAGAATGGACTTCTGTTTACAAAGACATAAATCTGACATAAATTCCAGCTATTGATGATCACTTCAGTCCTTGTTGACCTGCCACACCGGTCACATACTCTACATTTTTGCTGCGATTTGTTTATATAGAGGGCTATAAACTGCCAGCACTTTTTTCCCTCTTTACACAAAGATGAGCTTTAATGGAGCTAATGTGATTGTCTCTAGAGCGAGCTGATGGATTCCAGCTCATACTTTAATCTGTTAGTCATCCTTTCTTGCCTTTTTTCATCTCTCCCTCCTGGAGTTGTCTTGTGAGACGCCGCTTGGCTTCCCTGTGACGGGCTTAATCAGAATTTGAAAAAGCTAAGTTAATAGCCTTCATGCATACAAATGCAATTTGAGGATTGACGTTCAAATTCAATGTCCTTCCCTCAATAACATGCTGTGTGACTCAGAATAATGCTGCGTATATGTGTAAGCAGCCGACTCTTTAAAACCACAGAGACCACCTCGGCGTCACAACACAAACAATTTGGAAAATGTGTCACACTGCACCTGCTTACAATTCTTGAGCATTTTCAGCAACCCCACTTTCTTTCACTCAAAATGTTTTTATGCTGTAAACGTCAGCGTCAGTCATTTCACCATCTTGTGGTTGGTAGTGTGACTCAAAATTCATTAAAACTTTCGTCATCGTAGATTGTTTTTGTGTTGGAGGTGAATGTCACCTAACCTGCTTGTGACATACTGTCATAAGCATCTAATCAGAGAAGCACACCTCCTGAGGAAACTCAAGAATTTGTGTCGTGGAGCTGCAGCTTCCCTGAGTTATAAATATCCAGCCTAGCGGATATGTTGTCGCTCTAATCGGGTGCTGGGCCTGCTCTGAGGCAGGCTGCTGTGGAGGGAACAGTTTGGAGCTGAACCTTGCATGAAGCCTCTGTATTGTCTCGAGCTTCCTGTACTCCCTGAGAGGAGGGGGCAGCCGCTTTTCACACGCTCCCACACATACACTGTGTGTGTGCTTGTGTACTCTATTGTATGCGTGTGTGTGTGTGTGCTGTGTTTGTGGCTCAACAATGTGGTTTTTAAACTGTTAGCGCCTTCGTGCTCTTAACAGCTCTGGGGTGACATGGCAGCCATTCTCTTCATTTTCTATCATTCAGCTTTATGATGATGAATGTATCTGAGCTTGGCTGAACTTTGGATTTATTTACAGTGCTTCAGCAAGTGTCTGACTTGCGTCTCTTGACATGAGCTGGGTTGTTCTTGTCTTCATCATCCAACGTAAAATGTCAGTGTAATTTATCACTCAGGGAAAGATGTGCATGGTCACCTCCCGTTTCCAGGGAGAGCCAAGATTTATCTGGAAAGCAGAGAGCATTCACTGTCCTGTCAAGGTCAGCCTTGAAGGATTTCAGTTATACAATAAATAAGAGTTTCAGTGAGATCCAGACCCAGCTGCTGCAACTACTCTAGCATGGAGAGTGTAGATTGAAGTTTTAATTAGGATTCTGTGAACTTGATGTTACATGAGGAGATCAAATTATGTTTAAAACAGACATGTTGACTGAAGTGCTGAACAAGACACGCAAAAATAAGAGATCCAGACCAGGATTAAAACTTGTAAGATCAGTTTCTAAAATAAATGTTACATGTCTATACGTGGTTATATGTAAATTCATAAGCCTTTAACTGGCATAATGGATTTTGGACATTACTTCTTCCTTGATAAACTATTATATTTTCCTTGACAAACGAATAATATGAATGAAGACTTCTGTTTTGAAGATTTCATTTTCCTTCTGTGTTGTTCAGTAAACATCTGATTCAATTCATCACTTTAGTTTGTTGAGGGCAAAGAGTTGCCTGACTAGCAACACCATAAATGATGAATTATCTGTTCCATCAGACAAGATATTTAAAACAAGACAGAGCAAGTCATGCAGTGTAAAAAGCTGTGAGAAAAGCTACAAATTCTCTGGTTTGTTTTCTAAAATTTTATGCACTAAATGAAAGTCAATCAATCCAAAAAATAGGCAGATAAATAATTAATAATCAACAGTTGTCACTCCATGTGACTGCTAGAAAGTTCATATATTCAGTTAGTCAGGAGGATTTATTGTGTTAAAATTGTGTTATTCAAACTGAAAATTGAGACATTGTGAAAAGCAGTCATTGTGTGTTTTTTGTTGTTGTTGTTGTTGTTTTTTTGTTTGGTTTTTTTAACTGACAAACACAAACATGTCGATCAGATTTATTTGGTACATGACGTAAATCGTGACAGGTGTCACATACTCTGTTTTTTGTGGTTGTAGCAGACGGTTGTGGTCGACAAGTATTGAACTTCTGTATGGTCAGGGGAATGCCCGTGTTCTTGACATTTGAACTGAAATGACATTTCATAATTACCTGCAAGTGGAAGAAATACTCTTGTACGTTAGCAAAAGTACCACAACCACAATGCAGAAATACTCATGTAAAAGAACCGCAGTATTACCATCGAAAGATACTTAAAGAATTAAAAGTAAATGTACTAATTTTGCAGAATGGGATTTGCATTAGTGTATTTAGCGTGTTTATAGTTCAACCACTGGCTAATCCTAAATTACTTACTTTTTTTTTATCTTAATCTGCAACATTACACCATATTTTGTTTGTTGATTGTGTTTTGTTTTATTAAGCTAAATCTGCAAAGTGACTAGCAGCTAAAGTTGTTAAATGCACGTGATGGACTAAAAAGTACAAACTTGGCTTCTGAATTGTAGTGAAGAAGTAACAGAAAATGGAAATACTCAAGAAAATTCCAATTCTAATTGTTCTCAACTACAGCACTTCACTAAATGTGTACACTTAGTTACTTTTTGCCACTGTTTAAGTACTTTACAAAGAATGAACAGCTGGGGTCAAACATGTACTTGTGCCATGTACCATGTTCCTAAAATATCATCAAGGCAAAATGGCTAAACTCCCTAATGTAACATAGAAATACAGGAGTAATAGTTTGATAATTGATGCCAGTTTAATTGGTTGTTGATTCCAATGAACTGATCTAAGTTAGTGTTAGATCAAGAACTCTCTGAACAGTTTAGTTTACACTATAAACCTAAACTACACAGTGGCAATTAGTGGATTTTTCCTCAGATGGCCCGAGGAAGCTGAGAAAACACGTGTGACTGCATTAAACTTCACTGTGTCTAATGTGTGGGTGACTGTAGTAGTGATGTTTTTAATTGAGACTTCTCCAGAGCTTTTGTTCCTCTCAGTCATGTTGTGTGCAGTAGTAGTATTGGTATATAATATAATGCCTCACAATTGATGAAAGAAATGTATTTGCTAATAAGAAAAGCATGATATGGACAGTCGGGTCCTGCTCTGGGTAAAGGAGTTTAATGAAGTGCATCATGTCTTTGCTTATCAGTTGGCTATGATTGAAATCATCTGTCCAATATGAATTGAAGAATCTCCCTTGGTTACTTGTATGCATTGTTGTGTGTACATGCAGGAGGCCATCGTTTTTTCTGTTTCTGGCCATTTTTTCCAAAAAAATAAAGGAACTCACTGTAATTCCCTCAGGGATACGCAGGGATCACAGCCCTCTAAATGGCCCATTGATAACCTGGGTCAACTGAAAGGATGTCCTGTCATTTAGTCACAAATGCATACTCAGTGTACATGGCATGTGTAGAGTTTGTGCCAAGGCAATTTGGAAGAACCCCGGGTGTTTAGAGGAAGCGGAGGAGCGCTACTGTTGTCAGATACACAGAAAGTCCCTTATTATTTTATTGAAACCTTTATTAGTTTAACTTGCATCCACACAAGCACAGTATAAGCTTATCATACATGCAGACGGCATGACAATAGGACAGTGTTTTAACAAATAATCTGCAGCCAAGCCCGGTCATTGTACAGAGGATAGAGAAGACTATGAAGTGGACTCAGCCACTTCAGCCAAAATTGGAGTGTTTCCAGGGATTGTGGGTTTGGAGGGCTCTCTACACTGAGGTTACGGTCACTCTGTCTTCCTCCTCACTTGGTTTAGAGGTAAAACTAAGCCACATTGTGGCTGCCCATAGTGTTTATGTATACAGTACATTTGTGCCAGTGTAGTTTAGCAGCCTTAGGGTATTAGTGTGGACACACAGCCTTGTTTCTCTTCCTCTTTCCAACTTAAAGGACAGAGTTTAATTAGTGCAGCGAGATGTATGATTCTGCCTTCCCATAATAACAATCTCTCTTTTCTTCTCTTCCGAACTGAAACAATTAGTAGAGTAATTGATTAGTTGTAGCTTCTTTAATGTGTTTTATATAACTGCAAGTGGAATACATTTGGTTTTGGACAGTTGTTTGGGAAAAAACAAGGCATTTTCAGATGTGGCCAAATGATTAATTGAGCAAATAATCCCAGCAGCCTTGCTTTTTCTCATAAAATGCTGCTTGATCTTCACGTGGCAGCCTAATTGCAGAGCCTAACAGGTTAGCTACTGAGGGTGGCTGCACCTGGAAGTGTTTGGATTCACAGGCCCTGAAATGAACAAAGCCTGGAAATGATGCAATCTCAGCACTGTCTCTACTTCTTCACTGCCAAACAGACACCTGATGTTTCGCTTTTGATTGGCTGTAATGAGCTATTAGCCGCTCATTGCCGTGTAAGTATATTTTTGGATCCTCAGTGCAGTTTCACATTCCAAGTCTGCGTTGTGGAGAGTGTGAGATTACCTTTAGCACAGCTCACTCTTTCCCAGTTGTCTTTTTTCACATCTTTCCACTGCTTTGTTGTGCACATGTGCAGATTTTTCTCTCTTGCCTTTTCGCACGGCCTTCTCCTTACTCTTTCCCCAGTTCCATGTCTCTCTACATCCCCCACCCACCACTCATACACATGGTGTATTCAAGTCTAAAGACTCACCCTGTGTCATGCAAGCTGTTAGTCCCCCCTCTCATTTTATCTCCCACCCCTTTCCTTCTCTCTTCTGCCTCCCCCCCTCCCCAGAATGTTTGGATAAATCTAAATGGTGTGATTGTGACTGCTCTGCCGGCCGTCTGCCCCTCCACGTCTGCCTCTCAGCGTCTTTGGAAAGTCTGACGTGAGCAGAGGGAGAGGAAGAAGGGAAAAGGCAGAGAGAGAGAGAGAGAGAGAGAGGGGAAAGTTCTTTTGAACAACAAGGCATGGCGGCCCTCCAGAGAGTCAAGTCTAGCGTCAGGAGTCAGTCTCTGCTCGAGCCTGTCCCTCTTTTTCTACCTCTGTCTATCTGGTCGCAGTCTTTATTCCCCTTATTCTCCCACACTGTCCTTTTTAGAGGGCTTATTCCCTGTAGAACATCCCATCTTTAACTCGCTGGCTACAGTTTCTCACTGCTTCCCTTTCTTCCACACAACTGGGCCCTCTCCACCCTAACCTGTTCCTTTCTCTCCTGGTCTAGCAGAGGTTGGGGGGTGGGGGTGCGGGTGCTGGTGCACAGGAGAGACAAAACCTCCAAATCTGGGACTCTCATTTACCCGGGAGGTGTCGCGTTGCATTTGAGGCGCTTCATGGTGGTGTCGCATGTCATAGCATTCAAAGAGCCTGGCTTTAAGAATGTGGGTCATTTGAAGTAGAGGCACTAAAGTGTGTTGTTTGCCAATGAATGGGGCCTTCTCACGTTGACATGGTGAAAAGCGTGTGAATAAACACCAGCGCCTGGGGGCCACACTAAAGTGTTCGGCTGTATTCTTCTCTGTACCCCACCTATACAAGCCTGTTATTATCTAACACATGAATGGATTTCTGGAATCACATTTGATATGGGCACCGTGTTGCTCCTAAGATAGCTTATCAAACTCTCTCTGTTCCGCCCACAGTAGAGGAAACAGATTTTTCTCCTTTTTTGAACCTTTCCTAGAGGAAAACCAGATCATGGAGTAATTAAGTTTGGTCGCATGTTGCGTTGCATGCAGTTAGTGTATAGCTCTGCGTCCTGCACACACGAGGTCGTGTTGCCTCTGACCGGCTGCATGACTCGCTTAATTGCTTTCCCACGGCAGATGTTTAGATCAGATGGTTCAAATTAAGACATAGATTGCTCACACAAGGTTTCCTATGAAGATGGGCTCTCCTCTACTGTTCTCCATCTAACGAGTTTGAGTTGGTCAATCTTTAAACTGTGGAAACAGAAGTACAAAGGAAAGCTCACGTCTGTTTTTTTCTCCCTCTTTCTCTCCTTGTCTGCCTCTCTCTTTGTCTCCTTTACCTTGATGATGCAGGTGTCTGTGGCGGCGCTCTTTATCGGCTTTGTTTGCCAAGCAGCTGAGCCTCCAGCCCCTCAGTGGTCCAACGACGAATACAGAAACCTCACCGTTCGACGACACAGAACATGTGTGGAGAATGAGCAGTACCTTCACCAGGGACTCTGCTGCCAGAATTGCAAGGCTGGTAAGGAAGATATTAAGCACAGCCATTTTAACCAAACATATGCATAATAAGGGGCCTTTTTTTTAGTTACACCAGCATCATTTCAAGCTCAGATAAACTGAAAAGTGCATAGTTACTTGTACCCTAAAACACTGGTCCTTGTTTTGTGATATAACTAGAACTGAGTGCAAGGTGAAGCTAACATTTTGAATGGTAATTTGTGTGAAAAACTTAAGCAAAATGTCAAAACCCACAACCTGTGCTGTATCCCAACCAAGTTTTGCAAATATTCACCACATAGCCTGGAAAGAATGCATGAAGGCCAGCAGCAGATGGAAGCCTGCTCCATCTTAGAGTGAAGCTCACAGAGAAACGAAGACTATAAAGCAAAGGTTATTTTTAAGTCCCAAGTCATTCAAAGCACCAGGCTTGTTAATTTGTTATATAAATACCTTATTTAGGCTGTTAGCTCATTTTAATGTCAGGACGTATTTAGCTAGATGAAATTACGGCCTGCTGCTAATACCTGATTGAATTATTTCATTTACCACTGTGAATTCTAAGAGATCTGTTTTATATATTTGATCAATCCATTTTTTTTTGTTTGTTTTGAGTCTTTTGGACACAGTTAACAACTAGCATTCCAAACTTTACTAACCTGTGTGTAATTTACATAATACACACCTGTTTATAAGTTTATGGACATCTAAAAGTTTTTAGAACCTCAGTGATTATTATTGTTAAACTTTTTTGTCTGTTTGATTCCGAAGTTTACTGGATGTAGTGATGGATCTCTATTACTGTATACCAGTTTTCAGTATGAGTTATTATTCACGGTAAATAGTTAACAGATATTAACAGAATAGCATTGTGTGCTTGTAACTGGATTCCTGAAATATCTCTGTTTCTCTTTGGTTTTATGTTCTTACCACATATGTGATTTTGTTTTCTTGCATTCTTGCCAGTTGGTCAGTTTTTACCACACATTAAAAACCATTGTGGCCACTTAACGGTATGAAATGTTAGCTTTTTGCTTCTTTTTGTCAGTATGAGGTTTTATTTCACAGGCAGACATCTTTCTTTTGCCTGAATCTATGTTGAATATGAATCTCACCAACACTTAACATGAGCTAAAGCAAACTGTACTTTCTCTGACACGACCACAACACCACTAATAGTGTGTTTACTCAATGAGTTCATCCAAACATGTCTTTATCCCTGTTGTATTTTCTCCCAGTCTGTACTGTCTTTTTTCTTTTCTTCTTTTTTCCAATTTGTACATCATATAAATCCTAGGAATCAGATGAACACAAGACTCAAATGGTTTGATTAGTGGCATGTGTGAACCAAATGTAGAAATGATAAGCATCACAATCAAACAGCAAAGTAGGTCAGATCACAGTGTAGTTCAACTAGTCTGTTCAGCTTCTAGTTCCAGTAAAATGTGGACTTTAACATCTAGGAAAACAGTCATGTACTATAAACTATTTACTACTCAATAAAAGCTCCCTCTGCATGTAAATCACTTCAAACTCCACTTTTCTTCTTAGTTCATACCCTTTGTCTTACAGTTGTTTACATGTAATACAGTGGGATGTTTTGCCCTGCATCCTGTTTGAGCCAGAAAATAATGAAGCAAAAAATAGATATATTTATGATCTTGAGTTGATGTCTGACTCTGCTCTTGTTTTATTTGCAGGAACCTTTGTACAGAAGGCCTGTGAACGAGACCAAGAGCAGGGGACCTGTCTGTCTTGTGAGCATGGACAGACCTACACTGAGCACTCCAATGGGATGAACCGCTGTTTGCCGTGCACCCACTGCCGCTCAGGTATGGAGAATTTTTTTTGCACCGTCACTGGTGAATCATGTGATGTAAAACAATAATAAGAGGAATATCAGCAAGATGAATATTACATTTATCATGTACAACAAAATTTACTAACATTTGAGGAAGCAAGCTTCCAATTAGGTAGTTTCTGAAAACGAGTACAAATGGTCAGAGATTTTTTTCTTTCAGAACTTTGACCACATTAACAGGGTTCCAACTTAGAATTATTGTTTTTATCTCTTTTTTATTGAGTATTTTTGAGCTGTAATTGGCAGCAAATGGCTCATGATAAATTGTTTAGTAGTGTAATAGTTAATAGATCTTGTTTTGTCAACAGCCCAAAATCCAAAAATGCTCATATTACCGCACAGATGACAAAGAAAAAGCCGAGTATATATATCTACAGGAAACCGTGTCCCCTTATTTTTGTTTAATAAACGACATAATAAGTAATTGATATTGTTAATTCATTTTTCTGTCAGTTTGCCGATCATGTAACAGGTATATCTGCAAGGCAAAACACTGGTAACCACATAAGAAATGTTCATTAAAAGGGGTCTCCTGCTCTGTAATTATGGGCACATGGACAACTACAATATGTTGGCGTATCTAAACACTGACCATAAAACCAAGAGAACGTTAAATAACACCTAACCAAATTGCCCTTTATTCAGTCCACTGCCTTTTATAAATCGCATAAAAGTATAGTCTTCCAAAATCCAGCTTGTCAAAGATATATTGTTTTAGGAAAGTCAATACCTTTTTGTCTGTGCCCCCGCCTTTCAGATCCACTCATGAAAATGTGATCTTATGATGTTACATGGAGTAGCAGGGTGTGTCTTTGTTGTTTTGTTTCGTGGGGGTGAATGTGAGCGTGTTGCTTGTCTCAGGAGATTTGCTTGTGTGTCTGTCTTACCTGGCTGAACTGGGTGTGGCTGTGTCTCATTGTCTTCCACACTGGCGTCTTTGTGTCCAGTGAAAGGCAGCAGCTGCAGAAAAGAGACTACAGTTACATAGGATGTGTTTTGTACTCGTTCAGTGTGGTTTTAAGATTGAGTTTAGTGTGTGTGCGCTGCGCTGGTTTAAACTTATTCACGATCAAGTAACAATTAAAATGAGCACGCCACCGGACATATGATTTAAAATTTTAAACGCTGTCCACTGCTCGCGCTTAAAATGAACCTCGCTGTTATCTGGCATACTTAAGAAGTTCCTGTTGGGAAATATGTCATATTGACAAGACTTCTGTTTATTGAATGAATCAAGGTATGAGTCACATTAAGATAAGTGACTAAATTAGCTCACACAGGAAGCACAGAGAAAAGCTATTCAGTCATTTTGGGCCTATACTTCAATCTGATTTTGTGGAACAGACTCAATGAAATAACATGTACAAGAATGTGCAGCACATTTCTCAATCACCTGCCCTCTGACTGTTTGCTGAGGATTGACTTTTATCAGCCTGCTATTTCTTAGAAATTGTTCAAGTGTGTGTCTGTGTGCTCTAGCGTTATATTAATAAGAGAAAATGATGTCGTTGATTAACTTTCTACCAGAGTATTTCACACACGACTTGGTTTACCATTACCCCTCATGTTGTCCTGTGGGTCAAAATTGACCCGTTTTAAAGTTTGAAAATGTGGAAAATATATATACTTTCACAGTGAAACTTCTGGCGCCCATATTTTCAAAATTTTTGGGAAATCTTTGAACATTTTTTGGTGGGGAAAAATGGTTAAAAAAAAAACAGTTTCTTAAGAACATTCATAATTTTTTTTAAGTGAATGTTCTTAAAAATATAAAATGTAATCATTTTAGATAGTTTTAGAATTTTTTTGTAAGATTTTTACTCATTTTTTGAAAATATTTACAAGAATTTTCTTGCTAAATTTGGGGGATTTTTTTTTTAATATACCTTTTAAGGAATTATTCGAATTTTCTTCCTGAAGGTTTTGCAAATTTTCAGAAATTTGGGGATTTTTTTCCTGAATTCTTGGAGTTTTTTCAGACAAGGAAACTATATTTTTTGGTGCCCGTAAATGAGGACAACAGGAGGGTTAAGACACCACTCGACTCCGCACCACCTTCTGCTTAGCTGTGATATGTACTCTGCTACATGCGCTGCACACAGAGCTGAGCGTTTTGAAAACAATAGAGCTGGAGCTGCTCTGCTGGATAAATCATATATGACACAATTTCTAAATTACCCCAAGCGTCTTTTTTCTGCCTTCTGTTCTGTTCAGGAAACAAACAGTTTTCGTACTGGTGCATATTAGAAAACACGTATGCTGATACTGATACATCCAGCATTAATAGTAAGGGCTAACTAATACATTGGTAAGGCTCTAGCCATTTCAACTCTTGTCATATTCAAGTTTTCTTGCGTTCCTCTGTATGTATAATATTCAAATCAGCTGCTGCCATTACACTGAGATGCAGCAACGTTCGTGGCAAGTACAGCAACATTACACGTAGTCTGTGTTTCCAAAACAATTTTTGATAAAACAATTAGCTTTTGTAGCACAGCATGAAGACTGCAGAGAACACTGTGTTGTCAACAAAGCACAAAAGACCTCCACTGTTGCAATAAAACAACTAAATAACACACAACAGCAACAACAAAACTTGATAGCTTGATTTGATTAACTGAATTGCAAACAAATGTGACAAAATGGAACATATTATGTCAATGAATGCCGTAATCAGCATGATCAAAGAGCAACAATAGAATTTTGTTAAGCTGCTATTGTACCAATAGGCCTCTTTTCTCGAATAAATGACTGATTTTTGATATGTCACATATTGTACTGTTAGTCAGCTGCCTTGTGTGCTGACATGACATTTTCCCCGTGTGCTCTTAGTGCCCTGCCTTAAAAATGAACAAGACAGCCCATATTGTTCCATATTGAAAAATTGTAATTCAGTTTTAACTTTAATTTGGATTAAAGTGACAACAGTGAAGCCCTCTGTCCCAGCTACTTGGTAGTTAATTGCTTTGCTAAATTCAGTGGTGGTCTCTGTGTGAGTACTTGTCTATACAATGTGTACAGACTCAAAAAAGAGAAATCCTCAAAAATCAAGAATGTTATTATTTTAGCGGTTTTAAGATCCATTTCAGTGATTATTCGACTACAAAATGTAGACTATAAGCTTTTTGTGTACATCCTAAAACCTTTTGACTTGTCTTTACAGACGTCTAAGAAAATGTAGATCATGACCCTCTGACCCCAAAGCTTTTGTTTTTTTTAAATTACTATTTTGCTCCTGTCAAATTTCTACTTATTGTCGGCTCATATTTCACTGCAACTCTATGGAAGAGGCACAGCCATAGAACATTTCACAACATTTCAGTTGTGCCAATGAGCACAGAATTTTTATTCTTTTCTTTACAGAATCGAGTTTGTCATGAAGGCATTTTGGGGCAAATTTTAAATGAGACACGTGAATTTTATCGTGACTTTAAGCTCAGACTTGGTTAATTTTCGAAAACAAAACCAAAATTCACACGACAAGTTCAGAACGGTCAGTAAGTTGAAAGTTTGACAGTCCCTCTTGTTTTCGTGCTTTCTCGCCATACCAAAAGGCGTCTTGTTTGGTTTTTACATGGAGTTCAAACCAACCAGTAGAGCTTGGGGTTAAAAGTAAAAGTGAAGATCACAGTCTGCTTGGTGATAAATCTTGGAATGTTTGTGGTCGATTCATTAAAATCCAAACCAAAGTTGTTGCCTTCAGCCATCAAGTCATCATCACGTGAAAGCAGCAGAGGTCACAGCTGTGATATCTAGAGGCCTTTTATTTATTTAGTTATTTATTTTGCTGAGCGGCATTTGGGGTCGCTATGATTATTACATTGGCAGACACAAGCATTATTGACAGCACAGAGACGGAGAAGTCAGTGTAGAGACATGGAGTGAGAGGAAACGATGAACCCACACAACAGGAACGAAATGAAAGAGCCTTCAACACATGGACAGAGGAAGACAGAATTTCTGCCAGTAAAATGTGTTTTTTCTTAGTTTCTGAATGAAGTGCTACAGATACAAAGTCCACATAAAGGTGGTGAAAGTATTGCACTTTGTTTCTTCAACAAAGTTGTAGCTCTCACCTGGGGAGAAGTTGCCTCAACAAATATCCTCATTTCGGTGAAGCACATCATGAAGTTGCAGTCGGAGTCAACACTTGGACTGAGTTTTTTAAAACTTCATAATTAGCTATAAAATGAGCTTAATTTTCCCAATAAATTTGGAGGGAAATTAGTGAGGAAAAAGATAAAAAGAGACTGTCCCCACATTTTGCAAACCAACCTAACAAAGGATTTTTTCCTTAATTGGCATGAACAGCATGGACATCAGATTTATATGAAAGGGCATCCTGTGGAGGTGGACTGCTGCTTTGGTATTAATGCTGATTGTATTGTTAAGTCCAGGGCTGCTGTCTTTTTAGGTCTCAATTTATTACATGAACCATGCTAGACTCTCCGTCCCTCGTTATCTTGTTAAAATGAAGCAAAATGTGTATAAGAGGGAGATAAAATGAGAAACCCAATTATCTTATCTTTTTTTTCCTCACAAGATTACCTACAAATTGGCTGAAAGTCCACCATTGTCCACTCCTTTATAATGCACTCTGATAGCTTATTAGTAGTTTACTTACTCTGTACGCGCTTCACAAAGTTAGATGCAGCAGGCTGTGAACTCCTCAGAAGTTACTCCCTGAGTCAACTAGTTTGTACTTTAAAAGTGATTCTCTGCTCATGTGCCTGTTTGATCACAGTGGCACAAGATTCATACTCAGAGGTCCTTATAGCACATGATGCCGTCGGTCTGTGTCCTCCCTCATGACTTTCTTCACTATCCACAGATGAGATTAAAACTGCAGCCTGCACCACAACTGCAGACACCAGGTGCCAGTGCAGACCAGGTACCTTCTGTGTTCCAGATCAGGCCTGTGAAGTCTGCAAACGCTGTGCCAAGTGAGTGTCCTTACCTGTTTCCTGAAATTGTTTACAGCTGAGGTTGTTTTCACTTCTAGCCTAGTGGCAGACAAAGCCGCTGATGTTAGCAGATTCGGTAAGACCCTGTATTTCATCAAAGGTTGGATATCAAGAATTCAGATTCCAAAGGAAAAATTTAGAAATCTTCATTTTGATTCTGCTTATTGGCTCCTAAACAGATATCACTCAAACTAGTCTCAAATCAACAGTGAAGTGCAAAGACTTATTTGTCTGCATCATTAGTCATGTGAGTTGAATGCAGGTGTGTCTTTCTGTCTCCTAATACGTTTATATATTACATAATTGTGTGTTTGGCTTTATTCTCAGTTATAACTGACTCATACGTTGCAGAGTTGTTTGATTAGCAAGTAATTTGCACCAATAGTGGGACCAAAAAGGACAGGATGAGACTCACTATTGTTACAGCAAAGTAAACACAAAAATCTTAAATAGACTTTCAATAAATATTCAAGGCTTGCAACTTTACTGTTCTTATAAACAACATGCTGCAGCTTCAGCCTGTCGTTGCGCCAACGTCACTGGTTAAAAACATAGTAACTGTATCATTTCTGTGATTGTTCAGTGTTTATTTAGCTTGAGAAAATATCCAGATCCTTTCCAAAAAGTAGTAATACCACACTGTAAAAAATGATGTATTGAAAATGTTACTTCAAGTAAAAAAATATGTCAGTATGAATGTATTAAAAGTAAAAGTACCCAATGTAGAAAAATATCTCCTGTGACTTTTAAACTATAATACAGTATGTTATGTAATTAGATCACTATTACAAGTAAATTAATGTAAAAGAAGTATTTACCAGGTGTAGTAACTCTGATTAGGTGAAATTCAAGAGTCATTGTCGAAGAACCAGACTTAATGAGTGGAATCAGAATCATTAAAGTAGAAACAGTGCCCAACACCAATTACCCTTCATAGCAGTGTTTTTTTTAATTGTTGCTGGTGCAGCCCCAGTATGGTTTAAGTATGCTTTTAGCTAAGCAACCAATAACTACCCCAAGGTTTAAGAAAGATCCAAAACATTGATTTCTTCAACAACAACACTCGTACATTCCATTGATCCATTCTGCTGTTTTTGTATGTTTCCCTGGCAATGCTCTTTCTCTACCGAATCTCAGGTGTAAACCAGGGGAGGAGGAGATGAAGAAGTGCACCCACTTTTCGAACACCGTGTGTCGAAAACGGGATCCATCGCCGACCGAAACCACTCCAGCTCCTCCCTTGCCGACCCCGACTTCTGCAGCAGACATCGGTAATTTCACGCAGCCCTCTGCTTCACGTTTAAAATTGTCAGCACTTCAATTAAATGGCGCCTCTTCACTGATTTGTTTGTGTTTTTCCAGTTACTCCTATCTGCATTTCCCTGGTCATCGTCATCGTCGTTTTAGCCACTGCACTGGCTGTGTGGTGGTTCTTTTTGAAGCAGCATACATGTGAAATACCATGTGAGTTGATATCATATGCATAACAGTACCTTTGTGATTATGTTTTGCTTCTTAACTGTGTTCCTAATGCTGTTTTTCCTGCCTTGTAACAGGTTTAAAGAGCCCCTGTGACTCCAGTGAAATTGTGAAGATTCCCATTGTAAGTTTTTGTGCCTTTTTTGTCATGTTAAAGACTTTATAAATACTTTATTTATTTATTAGTAGTTACAGTTCGCCTACATAATCTGTGGGACAACATGTCACTGTTTTCTATCCTGAACCTTTCTCTTGTTTAGGATGAGAATGGAGCCACAGCAGAGGAGAGACAGAATAATCAGAACGCAGGCCTGGAGGGCGAGGAGTCCCGTCCAGAGTCACGGCCGCTGCTGCAGGAGACCCAGCCTGGGATGACCAAGGCCACTCCCCTCGAGGACGAGGACCGAGGACTAGGGGACAGCTTGCCCAACACTACTAGTTCATCTCAGACCAGCCTGTCAGCTCTGCCCACTGCAGCGTCCTCTGGTAACACCCCACACCACAGCCCTGCTGCCGTCAGACTGCAGCCTGCAGACATGGTGAGGACAAACATCAGCATGACCTCAAATCTTCCCATCGTTTGTTTGCTTTTTTGCAGTTCATTTTCAAATTTGAAAATAGCCCCACGAGACTTTGTTCATATCTTTTGTCTCATTTTGCAGGATGACCCTCTGCGACATCGATTGGTACCACTACAAGGTGAGGTTTCCCTTCCCCAGGACATTTTCTGTCCTTTTCATGAAGCTATTTTTCATTCGACTTGATTTGCCTGACGAGACCACAAATTCTCCTCAGCGTCTCACATTTCCGCTCGATAGATTAATAATCTCATGATAGTCAGGCCATATCCAAGCCTCCAGGGGATAGGAACATGCTGTCTTTTTTTGCTGCTGTTTGTTTCTCATGCTCAATTAAGGACATGGCTTAACAGATTTGTTTGATCCTCTGTTAAAACTTTAATGTTTACATCCCTTGAAGGAAAGTGTACTGAAATGTACTATTCTGTTCCTACAGTCATATAGGAACAATGGATGTACTGATAACATTGGCGTTTTCATAGAATTTAACTCGGTTACAAGTTAGTGTTAGCAATCCACTATTTAACCATCCGAGATTATAAACTGGTGAAATCACAAGATAAACATCCTGTTTTAATGCTCTGAACTACAAGCACTTTCTGTGCAGTGTGATGCAGTTTTAATGCCACAAATCTGAAAAATGGAAGAAGTTGAATGTTTATTAATATTTATTTGACAAAAATTGAAAAACAGTGGAATCAACATGAATACAATTCAAGTGCCTACGGGTGTTACAATACTGGAAGAACAATGGTGGCTCTGTACACTGTAGATGTTTTACTACTAACATTTGCTCTATGTTTTCATACTTGCCTCCTATCTGCCCTGTAGTTCAGCCCAGTTCACTCAAAAGATCACAGAATTTTTGTTGCGTGACTCTTGGTTGCAGCTATTCCACTAATGGCTCTCAGTTGTCCGGAGAAGTGCAGAATTTTTTGTTTTTGAAGGATATAATTGGTGTAAACGGTTCCTTTTTGGAGGCTGCACAGTGGCTTGGTGGTTAGCACTTAGCAGCTAAAAGTTTCCCGGTTTGCGTTTCTTCCTTCCTGGGATCTTTCTGCATGGAGTTTGCATGTTCTTAAGAAACTTTTTTAACATTTCTTTTTTTTGACTAAAAATGTTCAAAGATTTCCCAAAAATGTTGAAAATGTGAACATCAGAAGTTTCACTGTGAAAATATATTTTTTCCCCCACATTTTCAGACTTTAAAACAGGTCAGTTTTGACCCACAGGACGACACGAGGGTTAAACCTGCAGACAACTTTTCTGGTTCGGAGGGGGCATTTCTATGTTCACTATCAGGATTCTTCATTCTATATTTATGTATCTCTTTTTCTTTTTCTTTTCTTTTTTGAAGGATCAGAAAAATCCCTAAGAAAGAGCTTTGATTTGTTCGACGAGTACCTGGATGTGCGGATCCACAACAAATTCTTCAGAATGATTGGCGTCAGCGACAACCACATTCGCATCGCAGAGAACGGCCCCGCCGCTGACAAAGTGTATGAACTGCTGAAGAACTGGATGCAGAGGCAGGGACTAAAAGCCGACATCAACGACCTGCTGGAGGCTTTGCTAAGCATGGACCAGCGACGCTCAGCTGAGAGCATCGCCTCCACCGCCCTCAGAAGGGGCTTCTATAAGCACGCAGACACACCCTGAAAGCACCGTGGACTGCCAATGAAGTAAACACAAAGTACTTAAGTCAAGAAAAACTAAAAGCACACAGACACTGTCGGTGGACACTGTGTCTCATGAACAGGCTTACCTCTTTGTGGCTGACCAGCCATGTATTCAAAAGCCAGTAGTTTTAAAAAGAAAAACAAAAAGGGGAAAGTCGCGCTGTATTGATCGGTGGTGTGTGGATGTTGACTACTTGCCAAATGCTGATGGGTAGTAATGAGAACTGAGAGAAAGTTTTGTGGTCGGATTCAACATTACCACCAAAGACGACAATGTTTTCAAAAAGCAGAAAAACATGAAGGTGTCAACTCCCGCAGGCAGAAATGGCTGCAGGTTTTAAGCTCTAGAGATGCAACGTGCAGCCAAATACTGAAAACTTAGAAGTCTCCAGCTGCGTGTCACTCATCTGGCATTTCCCCCAGATTGTAATACGCTGCCCGGAGACGAGATATACACTGGTTTGTAGGAGTGGCACTAGATATGCCACTGATACTGTGCCTCTTTGATGCACTGACCTCAGGCACATGTAGGATTTAAAACAAGTCATGCTATATTTGTTGTTTAGGTTAGATTTAGGCTTCTCTGACCCAATATATGTCCGCTCCTGATTCTTTTCCCGACTAATAGTGGGAGAGTCTTGTCCATCTGTTACAAGCTTTTACTAATCACAAACTTTACCTCTTCGACACCGTCTGATAATCTTTTGTTATTTCGGTATCATATTTCCATTGCAGTTTCATTATGTTCCTTGAGCGTGGCAATTCAAAAATGATGTCGATTTTGTATGACATAGTCACATCAAAAATGTTTTCAGTCTCGTATGTGTTCAGTGTTACACACGACATCGTTGAAGGAATTTCTCCGACTATTTCTGTTGGGACAGCAGTTAATTGTTTAGTAAAATGTTTCCATGTAACTTGGAGAAATTCAAAGGTCATTTTATTTATTGACATATTTATTTTAATGAATAATAATTATCTCTTATTATTTATACCACTGCCAAAACCACCCTGGAATACACACCCGCACACACACTCTTTGTGTTGTGTCAGTTAACAGGGCAAAATGACTGAGATCAAATCTTTCAAGTTGTAATAGTGGTGTTTTGTTCATCTGTTCCTGCTTGCTGCGCTGACTTCAGCGTGACACTCCGGTCCACACAGTCAGCGTGTCGGTGATTTTTTTGTGTGCCTTTTCTTCACATTTACAGTTTCAGCACACAGTGTTGAAGCTTCAGCGATGCCTTAATGCAGAATGTGTCCTCACAATTTGGACTTAAAGTTACTTGTAAATTAAGGAGTCTGATCACTTTAGTGAACCGACTGATCAACAGTACACATGTCAGAGGTTACATGGGGTGCAGGTACGGATTGGTTTGTCTTGATTAGACTCAGACAAGATGAAGGAAACCTTTTCTGGATTTTCGAAGAAGCCCAAATTTTATTCCCAAGATTTTCTCCCTTGTACATATACAGAAAATGCCCAGAGAACAAACAAGCCTTACAAAGTGTTTGTATATATGCAGCTATGTTAACAAGCCAAAATAAGTATAGTGAGGTATGAAGTTATTGAAGATAACAGAAGCGTCAGCCGGAGCGGTTGCTGTTGATGTTGTGAAATTTAGAACTAGAGTTGTTTTGTTTTTTTGCCCGTTTTTCTGCAGTCTCTTATGTATAAAGGACAGAGTTATATATTGTTGCTGAAGAGTGATGCTACAGTGCTGGCACTGCCATCTATTGACAGACAATGAAAATACAGCCTGCATCAATTTCTAGGGACCCTACACGCCCCTCTCATTCTCCCTCTATCTTTTTAGATCACGTCCAGTTTTCAACTGACAGCATTTTTTTCTGTTAAAAATTCCTCTTTGCCTTTCCTGAAGTAGCGTAGCAGTGAATAGGCTTCAATGCATGTTGTTTACTGTGGGTGTGTCAGATCATGTGAGTGTATGTTTTTTTTTTAAATAATTCCTGTGTTTTTACATATTTCATTGCAAGTCCTGAGCTGTTCAATTAACTTCTTTTTACTCGTGTAAATCCTTTCTGTCCAGCGTTAACATTTCCTCCCTTAGTTATTGTTTGCTTGTCATGGATTTCAGATATAAATGATGCAAATGCATTGAAGCTGTTATTATGTAAATTTCAAATAAATGTTTTGTACAGATACTCTCGTTTAAACCGACTGAAATTAGTGATGTTTTCATTGTTTCTTCATAGATTAAATCACCTGTGAATTTGCCGGGATTGCACAGATTAAACATTAATACAGTATTCTTAGCTTGTTTCATTGATATATGAGCTGTCATATCTGACCATCTAGCAGCACGGTGCTGCAGTGGTTCACACTGTCACCTCACAGCCAGGAGCTTCTGAGGTAACCTGCCCAACAGTCCATGCAGCATTGATCAACTGCTGCTTTGAAATTGACTGGAGGTGTGAGTGTGCATGGCTGCGTGTCTCTTAGTGTGATTGACTGGTGACCTGTGCAGTGTTTACCTCTTCTCTCAGCTGGAATAAGCTCCAGCACTTCACAAGATAAATAGATCCTAAGATGGAAGGCAGGCTTTTTTTCCCCCAAACATTACACAAATGAAAGAAAAGGACTCTTAATAGCTGAAATGCCGACGATTTTTTAATCTCTTAATAATCCTAATTAGCGCAGATCAGAATGGACATGTTGTGTTACACATAACATTAAACATGATATTCGTTTATACAGTTGTATGGGTACATTTACACCTTATGTGCAACTAATAATAAGAAATGACTCTCAGAGTAGATGATAATGAGCAGGGTGAGCGTAATTATTTTACATAAATAAGTTTAATGCAACATCTAGAGGTCAGCGATATTTTCAATTCATTTTCCGGTCATCGATTAAACCTTTTAAAACTCATCTCTGATCATCACAGTGGCATATGTGGAAGGTTTTCTCCATGAAAAAATGTCCTGTCCTGTTTTATAATCACTTTGAGCTTGACACCTGTGGAATGCATAAATCTATTCCTCTCTCCCCTCACTGCAGTTTAAGCACACCAGCTCACCTACAACTCTGCTCAAACACTGTAAAACTACACAATGGCAAGATGTAATATTGGATTAATTCAGCCCAGGTGTTTCAAGATGGATGTTGACTGCTTATTTTGCTTAAGATGTGTTTCTCCAGCATGAAAAAAAGACATTAAGAATAAATAAATTTCTTCAGAGGTGGGTCTTTCATAATAACTCCCATAATTCCATGACCATCCCAGTATTAGGCCGGTGGTTTTAATGTTGCGGCAGGTCAAACTGATGCTTTTATGACTTAAAAATTACTGTTACTAACTTCTATCATCACAGATCCAACGGTGGGACACCAGTGCACTTGTATCAGCCAGCATCAGGCCTTTCTCATTCTGCACACTTTGACTTAAGTACAGGTGTAACTAATAAAATCAATGATTCACTATGTTAAGCTGCGCCACTAAACCAGCATGTGCTATCACTTAGTTGGAAAGCAGTCATTTAAAACAGGTATTTAAAGAACATTAAAGTCTCTTAAAGCAACGGGCAGATGCCCACGTGAACATTAAGAACTGCCATTTTTCTTGCTGTAAACATCCTACCTCTTTATACCGGACATTACAACATCCTCTCTTAAAGCGCTTTCAGTGGAGATGATGCGTGACAAATTCTACTGTTTGTCCTGATTAAAAACATATTCCAACATTTACAGGAAACTAATATGAGGCTTCAGTGTTCCAGTCTTTCGTACAACATTCCGTCTTTGTGTTTCATCAGACAATTTAAAGGGAGATCATTTTGTCTTTAAAAATAAATAAGCTAAAATCTGGATGTAATGAAATAATTTTACAATCTTAGATAGTTAAAGTCTCACGATGGCTTTGATTAAACTTTTGATTGTATTTTTCCCAGAATAAAGATAGTGTCCCTTGAACTGTTCATTTGTTTTTTTAAAAGACACATTCTCTGTTCTGTATTTTGGATTCACAGGAAATCCTCCAAATATAAAATACATTTAAAAGCAACTATAATCAGTGTGTACTGCAAGTGCAATGCCAAAGAAAACAAACAGAAAAAAATATAAGATAACGGAGAGCAATGTAAGGTAAAATATATGCTTTATTTCCACAGCACAGTTCATACAATAAGTGCAGCTCAGGGTGTTTAAGAAAACAAAACAACATTATAAAGAAAAGTAATAATTAGGTCTGCTACTAGTAAATTACCTGAAACTACATCTAAAAATTTGAAACCTCTGTTCTATGTATGTTTTATTTCTATGCTGGGGAGCATTTAAAACACTAGAGCGAGAGGATCTGAGGGATCTAGAAGTAGCACATCAGACCAATTTATAGAATATATAATCAGGAATCAGGAGCTTGTTTATTAAGATATTTAAAAACTGAAAGCAAAGCCTTAACAATGAATTCTAATACATAACTTTTATAACAGGACTAATACACTGCCTGTCCAAAAAAGAAGTCACCACCTGGATTTAACTAAGCAAATAGGTAAGAGTCTTCCATTGGGTAATTACTGCAGTGATGAATAAGTTTCAGCTGCAACAATTTATGTAACCCTAGATGATGCAGTGAGGAGCTTCTCATTTCTTCAACAACCATGTTAGAAGACATATCCTGTGGTCATGGAAAGGATGTTGATCTGTCTCAGAAGGGTGAAGTTATTGGCCTGCATCAAACAAAGAAAACAACTAAGGAGATTTCTGAAACTACTAAAATCAGGTTAAGAAATGTCAAACGCATTATTAAAACCTGAAGGATAGTGGAGAACCATCGTCTTCAGGGAAGAAATGCGGTCAGAACGAACTCTTAGATGATCATGATTGGAGATTGCTTGTTTGGTGAAATCAACAGTAGAACTCGCGCTATTGTTTAATAGTGAAAGTAAGAGCATTTCCAGTTGCAATGGGAACTGAAAGAATCGTGTAGTCATAAGATCAGTGAGGCTAAGCAGAAAAAAAGGCTTCAATTTGCTATAGAGCCTAAAAATTGGACTCTGGAGCAATGAAAGAAGCTCATGAGTCCAGATTTACCCTGTTCCAAAGTGAAGGGAAAGAAGAGAGGCAGATGAAGTGATGCACTCATCATGGCTAGTACCTACCAACCTGTGGGGGTTAAGGTTATGATCTGGGGTTGGTCCAGTTTAGCAACATTATGTTCCCAAAGAATGAGGTCAGCTGACGACCTGGATATACCGAACGACCAGGTCTTTGCAGCAATGGATTTTTTCTTCCCTGATGGCACAGGCATATTCCGAGATAATGCTGGGATTCATGGGGCTCACATTGTGAATGAGTGGTTCAAGGGAGCATGACGCGCTGGAGAAGACTTTGCGCAGCAGTCCGACTCTCCCATCATCAACACGAGGTCTTGGCTGAAATTTAATCCAGCTCTGGACAGAAATAAATGCCGTGACATTGCAGAAGCTTATCGAAATAATGCCACAGCCTTACTCAAAGGTAAAGGCAGTCCAACAAAATAATAATGTGTGACTTCTTTTTGAACGGGCAGTGTATGTTCTCTGTGTTTGGTGTTACCGTGAGAACGCGCTGCTGCAAGACATTATCTACAAGGACTAACAATAATGGGTAGTGGTGCTCTGCTAAACAGAGAGGCTGATTTGAATAGGCTGTAATTATTATTGTATGAAGTCCTAGCAATTTAATTAAAATGCATATTTCAGCTCTAAGACATTTCTTGTGAGTGCATCAACTAAAATGTACATTTCTAAGGGTTTTATAAAACACATTCAGAGGTAGAAGCTTTTTAAAAAGACAATAAACTGAGAGTCAGGGTTATAGGCAGTGCAGGGAGAGCTTACATAAAAATTAATGCAATTTCTCTGTTCACTGTTTATTCTACACATATCAATATTAATAAAGTGAGTACTCTTAGAAGAAATGTGTTTACTTGACATTCAGAAACGTTGGAGGTTTTGTTCATCTGTTGTGTGTTTCTTCCTTCATACTGTCTTATTTGTGATGTGTAAAGCTGCAGTTTGCCTCTTTAATTTCCACACGGTTCAGGCCCTTCAGTCACTCAGTGGGTTTAATGCGTTAATGAGTGTGTTTCTGCACATCGTCTCCAGTGTTTAATCCTTGGGAGCGACTGACCTTGTTTCTCAAAGTGAGACGGCGCATGTAACTGAGCAAATTTTCCTGAGTGTCTCTGTTTTTTCTCTCTGTGGGAACACTGTTCTCCGTCTCAACGTGGCTCCTTTGTCTTTGTCTCTTGTAATCGGGGTAAAAATTATGCTCAACTCTCTTTAGTGCTCCATCAAAATAATAGAAGTGATCATTTTCATCATCATTAAGATAGCTGTCGTCGTGGTCTTGAACAGATTCTTTCGGTTGCTGAAATGCATCCGTCGGTTTGTTCGGTTCTGTCCTTCCAAGTCTGTCCATGCAGTGTTTCCACCCAGCTTCAGTACGATGGATTAAACCTCTGCAGAGTGGCACCGAGTCCCCTGTAGTCTGTGGAGGAGAACTTTGATTAGTGAATTCACTGCTGACAAATGTGACCGAGAGCCCTGAGGAAGCGTGTGACTGATGCTTGGTGATACGTTACATTGGTGAGCTGTTATTCAGTGTAGCATGCTGTAAAACATACCCTACTTTATCTATTTTACTCTAAATGATCATAATTTTCTAAATCAACATCGAGCTGCTTTGAAGGAGATTTGAAATTCACGATTTAGAACACTAACTCCTCAGGAAAATGTTTACTAAGATAACGAATTAGTCATTTTCTAATAGACTCCTATAGAATCTGATCAGAAGTGGTTGTTAGAGTCCAGGTTTAAAGCGCTTTCACAGGGGCTTCACTTCACATCTTTTATACTACTGATTACACTGACTGCGTTTTTCATGTCTTTTGTGTTGATTTCATGTTTAAACTTAAACTACATCAGTTAATTATTCTCTTTCATCATGCGTCTCTCTTTTTCGTCATGGCCGCCAAATCAGGTTTGTGACCGGAAAGATATGAGAGCAGTATCGATCCTCTTATATTCCCTGCCAGAAAGCAAATAACCATATTTCCCAAAATCTTAAATTATTCCTTCAACCTGATCAGAATTTTCAGAGAAGTCTGAAACTGAAACTCCACTTACTTTTGAATGATTGTCTGTAGCTTCCTTGGGGATTGTTTCCAAAGTTTTGAAAACAGATTTTGCTCCTTGATCTTCTTTTCTTTCAATTTCTGCCCATGGCTGGATGTGTTCTCTCATCCTGAGGCCTGAGAACGGGTTTGGAGTTGGAGCTTGCATGTTTTCTGTTTTACATTTTATAAATCTTGGCTCAGTGTCAGTCTCTGGCTCTGGATTCATTCTGGTTGTCAGGCTCTCTTCTCCACTCGGTTGTCCATCAGCTTTCTCTGTGCTGCCTTGATTGAAGATGGCTGTGATTATTGTTGTGCCTTTTATCTGTGTGTTTACTGTACTTGTCTCTGCTGGTTGCTCTGTTGTTGTCTCCTCTGTTTGAATTATGTTGAGTGAGGGAGGTGAGGGTATGACTGATTGCTTTGGTGGCATATTTTCCTCTTGCTTTGAGTGACTGATGCTTGTATTTTCCTGAAGTGTATTATTAGTTTCTGTGCGATGACTTTTCTCTGTTGTTTCTTTGACCTGTCTGTCTGTATATGAAGTCACCGTAGCTACTTTATCCAAATGCTCAGCTGGTTTTATATCCATTCTCTCTGAACACTTGCTTCCTTTCAAGCATTTACATTTGGAGCTGTCTGGTTCAGTACTAAATAACTTTACAGCTTTAATGACAGGTGAGGGGTCACCCAGTTCCTTTAAGGTTTTCCACTTCATGTTTGAGTTTGGAACAAGTTTTCTTTCAGCTAATGATCCCGTTTGTGTGCCTTTGTCTGGTAGGAATAACATGATAAAGGCTTCTTCTCCCACATCTGATAGAACATGTTTGCTATTGACGTCATGAGTGTCATGTTTGGGGTGTGTTTGCAGGATGCATGCGGATACCTTATGGTTTCCATTTTTACTTGTATACGTTCTTTTTTCTTCTGGATGTTGGATCTCTGCTTGAATCTTCCCTATGAAATAGTGATCTTTATCATCCTGTGGTGCATGGCTGGGTCCTTGGTTCCCTCTAGACACCAACAGCTGTTGCTTCTTAATGTAAACTCCATGATCCATATTTGTTGCAGCTTTTAAAGAAAATTCCTCCTGAAAACTTCTTTGCAAACTTGGGCTTTCTTCAAAGTTGGAACCTTCATTTTTCTTCATTACACCAGCTGCATGTCTCTGTGTCTTTAATTGTGATGCATCTGATGTTTTCATTGGAGAGCTGCCAGAGTACAGAGCAGACACTTGGAAAATGTCATGTAAGGCTTTTGAACTCCGTTGTCCATCATCCTGTATGGGAGCTTTAATGTCCATCGCTGGCTGTGTGCTCTGTTTTTGCCTTATTTGTGGAGATGCGACCTCTTGTTTCGGTGCATTCTGGATGTTCATTGCTGAGTTTATTTCATCATCATTTGGACAGCAGCGAATAACCACAGTTGTAGCTGAGAAGTATCTTTTTGTCAGCGTTTTCTGCTGTCCAGTGATGGTAGAAAGTGTCCGGCTCATGGATTTCGCCAATAAGAAGGCTAGAAAATTGCGGCCCGAGGCAGTGAAGTGATGATACAGTGGCCATTCAGACCTTGAATCAATGCTGTCTTTAATTATATCCATGGCAATACGACTGGTTCCACTAACATCCTCAGCTGGTTTGGCTTTATTTATAACATGCAGGGCCAGTCGAGTATCTGAGTTCACAAGAAATCCTGGAACAAGTTTTCTCTCCTCACAAATAAAAGAAACAACCTAAAGTGACAGGAGAGAGGATGGAATTAGCTACAAAACTGCCACTAGACATATGTATGAATCATGAGCTAAAAAAAAAACAACATTTCAAGTTCATTTGCGGCGTAGCTGGAAGGTCCACCACCGCTGCAGTCCAGACTGAAATAACTACAAGATGGAGTGGCTGTACATTTCACAAAGACATTCATGGTTCCCAAAGGATGAATCCTAATGACTTTGGTGATCTCCTGACTTTTTCTCTAGCGTCACCATGAGGTTGATATTTTTTGGTTTGGAGTGAAAGTGGACCAAATGAATGGATTGCCATGAAATTTACAGATGCTTGTTTGTCCCTCAGGATGTTTTGCAATTCCGCTGGTGACTCTGTTACTTCATTTTAGCGCCACAGTCTGCCCAAAAGTTAATTTATCCACTATTTTGGTGTATAAATAAATTTTAAAAAATATCATTTAGTAGATAATTTCTGTTTATAAACAATCAAAAACAAATTAAAGAGGGCTGCAGTATAATTACTGTCTGTTCTCTTTATCATAAAGACATGTGGTGCTGCAAACACACTAACACGCTCCTCACACTGTTCAGAACATCCATTGTTATCTGAGTGTTGAAGGCAGATTGGTTCCTTACAGAAATAATTTACATCCCTGCAACTGTTGCACCTATTCTCAGACTGGCTCTATTTTAAAGATAAGGAATTCTTAATCTTCTTTTTCAATCTTAGTATTCTACCTGATTGGTTTTTCTGCTTAATTTTCATCCAAAGTGAGGCGAGAAAAGCATTAGCATATTCGTAAATATTCTCAACATGTACCAAACACATGCTGCATGTCAAATATGCTTATTATCAGCAGTGTGAAATCAGCAAGAAATGAATAATAAGCAAAGTTGTGACTGAGTAATGATCAGCTTCATGCCTTTAGGTGGTGTAATGTGGGGCACGCTTGGCTGCCTTGCAAAATGTGACAATCACACCTGGTTTACTGACAATTCACGCACACAGCAGCAAGGTGCCGCAAAATAGAAAATGTAATAAGCTAAAAAATAACAGCATGCACACAGATACAGAAGAGAAGCATTTTAGTGGCAATAGAATAGAAAATGCAGAATAATGAATGAGCTAGTCAAGTGATGAACTGGATAGATATTTTTTCACTGAATGAAATGAGCATACCAGCACTGGAATGTGGCTTCTATGGATTTTCCCCTTCGTATCCTGGTAAGACCAATGGTCATTATGGACTCTGTATTTCCAGTGCAGCTCAGTTTGTCCGTGCTGCACTGCAACATACACACAGCCTCTCTGGAAAAACAAGCAGTTGTATTCAGTTTGGGTCAGAATTATCTCCAGTCCTCTGAGAGCCATCTTTCCGCTGAAGTAATCCATATCCCAGTCCCCATCTGCAAGAGGACTCAGGTCAGAGACAAGCAGAGACACCAGCAGCAGCCACGGCCTCATTGTGTCGAGAATAAGCGCTGGAAGGCGGCATAAACTCAACAGTAATACTTTAATCTTTGCTACATTTTCCTACTTTGAATATGCAAATCATGCCACAGAAAAAGACTCTGCTCTATCTAGCAAGAGGTTCACTCTGACAGGGTTAAACCTTATAGAGAAAAGTAATGAGTTATCTAGTAGGTTATTTCTGCAGTACTCTTCCCATTATACCATCACCACATTACATTTCAGGGTAATGAAAAGGATAGGTCTGCTGATATTCTATAGTTTCCTTCTTGTAAACAAATTCTAGAAAAAGACCAAAACTAAAAATTAACTGATCACGCTGTCTGTTGTCTCTAAATACAAAGCGTGATGGTTGGTAGGCCTCCATCGATCAGGGTTGATCATGGGTTTACATCCTGGTTGTCTGTTCTGCTGTTGCAGTGTCGCTTGTGGCTAAGGAGACCGATGCGGGAATGACCATCTCTGTCGCAAAAGTCGCATTTGTGTGTGGTCTCTGGTCTGTTAGGGTTGCTGCACTCCTTTCTGCTGGCCCTCTTCTGTGTTAGTCAGCTTCTCTTCCCCTAGTGTCGTGTCCACACCAAGGCAAAGCTGGAGTATCCTCTCCAGGATAGGTGTTGGATGTAATCCTGGTGTTACATGGAGGACAAGCTGTTGCCCATGCAGCACGTCTCCCCTCTCCACGTCAGTGATGGATCTAAAGGAACAGCAGGACTGTTACAGTTTGGCACCAGCGAGGTCACAGGAGTTACCAGAACGAAGTTGAGTACAACGTCGAATTGCCTTAGGGATTCAGACTCTGGATGTTTCCTTGAGGTTTACTCCTGATGCCACAAGGGGGTGTGCTTGGTCTGGGACAATTCATGTCAAATTAAAATGAATAACAAGAACCAAGGTGCACCAGCGGAACACTGAATTATATCAAGCCAATCAATGGCATCAACTTCACAGCCATCAGTGGCTTTAATATGGTGGCTGATTTGTGTATTTTAAACACGTCAGCAATCACTATGTTGCTTTGTGTCACATGTTACTTCATTATGATGCACACAGCCACTGCACAGTGTTATGAGCTGATCCACTCTGTCACGGGAAATACTCATGAAAGTACCAAACACATATTAATCCACAACTAAAAATAAGCCCAGATAAATACACTATTTACTTCTGTCTGAGTATCATTAACATAAAAACTAAAATACCCAGCTATTTTAGGAATTATGAACTGCTGAGAGCCTCTGGGCAATAAGTTATCAAGTTTCATAACACAAGTATCGAGTGCAAAGGAAATTATGATATTAATAATAATATTGTCGCAACACGCAGAGAAAATCATAAAAAAAATATTGAAAACCAGTCACATTCACTCTTATGTTTGTTGTATGTTTTGGCTTTTTTGGGCAAATGAATGACACTCAAAATACGTGTTCAATATGTATTTGAATGTCAACCATAGTTACACATACAGAAATTTTTATGTTATCATGTATGATTAGCATGATTTTATTTTTTTCGCAGCTTCATAATTACCATCACTGCTAATATGTCACACCACCACTCGTTCAAACCTCTTATTTTGATGATTTATAATGGTTAAAGGTGTCAGTTCATCACAGTAATATTTCTTCATAGGCAGAAGTTGAATATGCCGGTATAGTTTTAAGAGCTTTGAGATAGCCAACACGGTATATGGCCCTGTGCTGGCAAGGCTTAAATGTTTGCATATTATGAACCTTGGTCCATAAAATACTGACTGTTATGATGAGGAGAACAGCTACAGAGTATTACTGTCACCTCACCTCCACTGAATCAGCAGGTAAGAAGAGTATCTCTTTATTCCAGACTATAGCTTTTTTTTTAAATGAACTGCTCCACGTTCACTAGAAATGATCAGGGCCTGTTATTTTCCTGTGTACAGAAAAGAACAGCTTATTTTGTTCTTAAGTTTCTTTTTGCTCCAATTTCCTGTTAATAATTGCTGCTCACTGGAATGAAAAGGCTGTTTTCTTTTGTGTCGATAATGTCACAGTTGTACTTCAAAACACTCACTGCTGTCATGTCACACAGAATGAAATGTAAGGATTCAAAGGCTTTATTTGTCTCATCCTCAATGAGTGTCCTCAGTAGAATGCAAAATGACAAATTTTTTGATGCTGTGTAGAAAGACAAGCGTGCACTGAAGACTAATAAGTCTAATAAGACGAAGAAGAACGTGAGATAAAAAAGGTTCATTTCCTTTTTGTGTTGGCTCAGTATGTGAATTTAAAGACTGTAATATGTTCACAAACCTCATCCTGTTTATAAAGAACATGGCTGTTTATTTTAAAATACAGCCTCCAGCACGATCTGCAGTCCTGAACTGATCCTACCTGTCACATCACACGGAGAACATGGGCAACACCGCCACTGCATGCCAGATGAGCAACTACAGCGGCAAGAACGTCCGGGTTTTCGTCACGGAAAAGGCTCTGGAGATTGACGCCTTCATCACCTCCCAGTCTGGTGGTGATGATAAGATCTTGTCTGTGCTTCCCGGAGGTAAAAAGTTCCGCTTCAGGAAAGACGTGAACTGTGTCCGTGTGCTGGCCTCTCAGACTCAGGAAGTGTCCTGGGAGCCTCAACACTTTCTGTCCATCTTTGTGGAGGATGAAAACGATGAAAATATCTGCTCCAAACAAGTCATACACAACATGGCCCTAAGCGCCCCAGTCACTGTTCTGCTCTACGATGTGTAGAGAAACAACATTCTCCGTCTAGTCATTGTTGTCTGCACACATACAGATAGAGAGTAGTTATTTTATTGTCAGGGGAAAATTACTTAAAACATTTTCAAATTATAGAATTCATTCTGCCGGTATATCTTGTGATGCCTCCAATAAAAGTGTCGCTCGCTTCCATGGTCCCTTTGCATTTGTCATTACAAAGTAAAATGAGATTATGCATTCATTTGGTGACTCTGGGCCTCTGCGATCATCTGCTTCACTCCACATCTCCGGTTTGCAGCTGAACTGTGAAGGTTTTATTCATTTTGGAAGTCTGTGTTGAATTAAATGGCATGGTAGAGGTCACCCACATGGTAGTTGTGAAAAAAAGAGATAAAAATTTTTGGAATACATGATTTTGTGGCACTCCGGCTTCCGGCCACAGTCCAAAAAACATGCTGAGGTTAACTGACTACTCTAAATTGCCCGTAGGTGTGAATGTGAGTGTGATTGTTTGTCTGTATATGTAGCCCTGCGACAGACTGGTGACCTGTCCAGGGTGTCCCCTGCCTTCGCCCGAGTCAGCTGGGATAGGCTCCAGCACCCCTGCGACCCTAGTGAGGATAAAGTGGTGTATAAAGAATGGATGGATGGATGATTTTGTGGCTCAGTCAATGGGTTCAGGTACAAAAAATAGGTTATAGATGTGCTTTAAAGGAAGTAGTAACAGACAGACTGGGGTTATCGGGGTCGCTACACTTCATCCATAAACCAGTGGAATTGATTTCTATAATTGTTGCATCTTTAATTCAATAATTCTCTGTTCCATCATGTATTTATTTGGAGCATAAAATTAAAATTAGTTTCAAGTTTGTAACTCTAATTATATGTATTTAATCCATTAAATCTATCCATTTTATTGGTGGACATACTTTTTAACATTTAAGATCTGTCAGATATACAGGTCAGACATACAATTTTTATGTTACATGTTTATTAAGTTACATGTAAAAATACATGTTTCACTTGCCATTATCCAAAATTACTAGTAGAATAAAAATAATTTTAAAAGTTTGGAAATACATTACTACCGTAGTTTTCCTACACTATTTTGATATTTTTTCACAAGTTTTTTTAACATAAAATTATATTTAAAAAATTCTGTCTGATATTTTTCTGCAGTATGAAGCCTTTTTATTTGTATTCTAACATTATTCAACAATATTTACAGCCCATTTTAATCTAAGTATTAGGTAAATATTAGGTAAATATCCTGAGTTAAACATTAAAAAGCCAAAAAATAAATTAACATATGTGAATAAAGGTCCATATATATTTTTGGTAATTGGATTTTCCGTTCTGAAACGGGTATTGAAAAACAAAAAACAAGTCAATCCGTGTATGGTTCGTCTAAGGGAATAATGTACACTCAACAAAAATATAAACGCAACACTTTTGTTTTTGCTCCCATTCTTTATGAGATGAACTCAAAGATCTGAAACTTTTTCCACATACACAATATCACCATTTCTCTCAAATATTGTTCACAAATCTGTCTAAATCTGTGATAGTGAGCACTTCTCCTTTGCTGAGATAATCCATCCCACCTCACAGGTGTGCCATATCAAGATGCTGATTAGACACCATGATTAGTGCACAGGTGTGCCTTAGACTGCCCACAGTAAAAGGCCACTCTGGAAGGTGCAGTTTTATCACACAGCACAACGCCACAGATGTGGCAAGATTTGAGGGAGCGTGCAATTGGCATGCTGACAGCAGGAATGTCAACCAGAGCTGTTGCTCGTGTATTGAATGTTCATTTCTCTACCACAAGCCGTCTCCAAAGGCGTTTCAGAGAATTTGGCAGTACATCCAACCAGCCTCACAACTGCAGACCACGTGTAACCACACCAGCCTAGGACCACACACAGTATACATTACAAGTAATCTTCTCAACCTGTGTGCGGTGGGGTCACACATACGGTCCCGGACCGGTACCGGACCGCAAGAGGGTCCGACCCGGCCGGTGGAATACATCTACAATATCAAAAAATATTCAAAAAATTATGACCTACATTACTACTGCTTTTGTTTGATCAAACTGCAGTTCCCATATTGACTGCTGGGGGCACTCTGTCTTACTCGAAGCAGACAGCATGACGTGGCACCGTGACTCGGCACTTACAGCAGGTGGCAGCAATAATCCGGGTCTGTGAGTGGCATTTTGTCTATTGGAATTTCACCTGCTTTTGTGCTGGCCCTGACGCGCTCACCAGCAAGACATCTTTGCCAACAAAGAAAAAAGTGGACAGCGAGTGTAGGATTTTCCAAGACAAATTACTTAAATGACGCGGAAATGTTCCCAGGTAACCTATCATTTGGCTAGGCAGCTGTTGCGCTGCATTATGGGATCTGGAGTTTGTGTGTTATCACAATCGTCGGGCCATTAACAACAATAATAAGAAATCAATGTAAAATGATCTCACAGGCCGGATATAATTGTATTACGGGCCTGATATGGCCCGCGGGTCTTGAGTTTGACACATGTGACTTAAATCAACAAAACAGAAATAAAGAAACAAAGAAAAAAATTCCAGTTCAGTGAAACACCCTATTCTTTCCTGGCTTTTGTTTTTAGATCTACTTGAATGATTAGATGTAGTTAAAATATTGGACTGTGTTTACTTTTTTTTATTCATTTCATTCATTTTAAATAAATAAAAGCCCAGGTGGCAAAACCACCATTATAAGATTGGACGTTTTACACTGATAGAGATGGCAACAGAGCTAAGTCATTATAATCCAGTAACTTTTAGCATACATTGTCTTAATGCACTTTCACACATCATCAGTGAGGGTCACTGGGTGTTTTCAGGTCTTTAAACAACAGCATTGTTACCCAGGGTTGAATCCAGGTAGAGCTTTACTATCTCCTTCCTCTCCAACCATAAAGCTATTCATTAAAACAGGATTTTTGCTTTAGTTCTGTTCTCACTTCTGAATTATTTCTGTAATCTGTGGCTGGTTGTTACAAAAACATGTCAGACTGGTTTACAGTGTTACATTTGTCTAACATTTCCTCCTACATAAGTCAAATGCAAGCTCAACGATTTAACAAAAGCAAAGACTGACTTATTTTCAGCCTGAACAGTTTACCACCCGACCCTCAGGCAAACAGTGACCTCAGACCTGTTTCCATGGTAACACTCAGTGACACCGACTGGCAAAAAGCAGAAAAGCTCATCATTTGTCATTTGCAGATAATACTGTGGAGCAGCATTGAATCGTGGTTTGCATCTTCCTTCTAAATCTTTTGTTTTTTTGTGTGTGTGTGTGTGTGTGTGTCTGTGTATTATCACATCTGTTGCTTAATTTACTCAGTAAAATATATTGGTAAATTTAAAAATATAGCGCTTAAAATACACTTCTGACTAATTAGTGACCATTAGTTAGATCAACCCTAAGCCATAACCAAAATCTGTCTTTGTGAAACAGGAAACAGGAGCTGCAGACTCCTTTTACCGTCTTTTTATAACACACCATCCTTCTAAATTAACTATGTTCTGGTAATATTATAATAAATTACACTTTCTTCCTCCTAAACTCACAGATATGAGGCCGTCTGTGCTGTTTAAAGCTTTCTATGACTGTGTCTGGCTCTGAGTCTGCTCTCTGTGATCTCTGTACCGTGCTGGAGCTCATACTGGAGAGGTGGCTTCGCTTGGGACTGCAGTTAAACTGGCATCCTGTCCTCATAGTGCCAGGGCCGGTGGTTCTGTATAGCAACGGTGAGTTACTGTGAGTCTTTTCAAAACACAGTTATTCAGTTATTTATTACTTCATTAGATACACCTGTCTAGAACTGCCGCTCTCATAAACAACCTGGGGGTAAATCCTACCTTCCTGAAGCTTTTGATTCAACTTTATGACTTTGGAGGATGTAGTTTGTTGTACTGTTCAGCTTCATTCTATTATGCAGAGGTGGATTTCTGTTATTAAGTCTGATAGAGAAGCAAATACAGTTTTAGCTAGCCTCAAATAAAGTGCAATCAGGTGCATTACTATCCATTTTACCACAGTTTTTTTGCAGAGGAAGTGCTCATTTAGAGCTGTAAATTAGTACGACTACAAGAAGTTATTTTAAAAATGTAGGCAAGATGCTACCTTGTTGCATTATGGGAAGTTTAGGTGCCAGTGTTTAAGGAGCTAAAAGTCAAACACAATCTTTTTTTAAAATTTTGTCTCTTGTGATCCTCACAATTCAACAAACATGCAATGCTTAATTGCCGAAGTATTCCTTAAACTTAAGGAGACATAAATGAATAAAAATCATCATTAGCAGCCTCGATTCTGCACTATTTATGTGTGCAATTTTGAACTTTGTGTTCACAACAGATGCAAGGCTATATCAGCATAATGTTCTGAAAACCCTTTAAATACAAAACAGTTCCTGCAGCTGATCTATTGGTTTAGTAACAAGCCTAATTTCTCACAGAAATTACATTTTGCTGCAGCCTGACTGAGCCTGAAGTGTTTCATCTATCATTTTTCTAAATTATTGTATTCTGTTATTATTGCATATGGTAAATGTGCCACCTCGCTTTTTTTCTTTATTCTATAGTAACAACAACATCAAGTGATTAGTCAAATTATTACCCAGACAAATACACCGTTTTCTGTGTGCAGCTGCTGTTGTGTATCGTGTACCATTCACCTGGAAGCTGGTACATGCTGGACTCATGCTTGTGGCTCTGCTTCTAGCCATCCTGGGCTTGTGTGCAGTGTTTGACTTCCACAGAAGCTTCCAAATCCGTGACTTGTACTATCTACACAGATGAGTGGGCATCTGTACCATGGTAATGTTTGCATTTCAGGTGTAGATGACAAATATTTACATAGAACCTGAGTCTATGATTATTTCTTATTGAATATACACTCACATTAATATTTTGCTGGACTGCCTTTAGTACAGCACACATTCACCTTGGCATCGTTTCGATAAGCTTCTGCAACATCACAGCATTTATTTCTGTCCAGAGATGCATTAGTTTTTCACCAAGCTCTTATGTTGATGATGGGAGAGTCGGACCGCTGCACAAAGTCTTCTCCAGAACATCACAAAGATTCTCACTGAGGCTGAGGTCTGGACTCTGTGGAGGGCAATCCATGTGTAAAAATGAAGTCTCATGTTCCCTGATTCACTCATTCACAATGTGAGTCCCATGAATCCTGGCATCGTCATCTTGGAACATGTCATCAGGGAATAGAAACTCCACTGATGGAAAGACCTGGTCATTCAGTATATTCAGGTAGTCAGCTGACTTCATTCTTTGGGAACATAATGTTGCTGAACCTAACCAACCCCAGATCATAACTCTAACCCCCACAGGCTTAGAGACACTAGCCATGATGAGTTCATCACATCATCTGCCTTTCGTTTTACCCTGATGCACCCATCACTTTGTAGCAGGGTAAATCTGGACTCATCAGACCACGTGACCTTATTTAATTGCTCCAGAGTCCAGTTTTTATGCTTTATAGCAAACTGAAGCCTTTTTTTTCAATTAACCTCACTGATCAGTGGCTTTCTTAAGACTACACAGCTGTTTAGTCCCAATCCTTTCAGTTCCCTTTGCATTGCACATGTGGAAATGCTCATACTTTCACTTGAAACAATACCGTGAGTTTCCTATGATATGATTTCACCAATCATGATCATCTAAGAATTTGTTCCAGTCACATTTCTTCCTCGAAGATGATGGTTCACCACTATGATTTTAGTAGTTTCAGACATCTCCTTAGTTTTTGGGGGTTTTTTTTGGCTTGATGGAGGCCAATAATTTGACCCTTCTGAAACAGACTAACATTGTTCCAACGTGCACAGGATATGTCTTCCAACATGGTTGAGTAAGAAATGAGAAGCTCCTCACTGCATCAGCTAGGGTTACATAAGTTGTTGCAGCTGAAACATATTCATCACTGCAGTAATTATCTAATGGAAGGCTCTACCTATTTGTTCAGTTAAATCTAAGTGCCGATTTGTTTTGGACAGGCAGTATATAATAAAAATACTTGCAGAACTATAAGGATCATTTCCCTTCTTGTCATTTCCCCATGCTGATGTAGGTCCTTGGCTTGGCTGCCTTCTTACTTCCTTGTTCTGCACAGTGGTTCCACAATGCCATGAAACCTGTTCATATCTGGTTGGGTAAAGCTATCTTGATCCTCAGTCTGACCTCCAGCATCAGTGGCATCAATGATAAACTGCTCCTCGCACTGTAAGTGCCAAAATACCTGGCTGATCCCAGCACAGTGTTTTTCTTTATTTCAAGAGGAAAACAGTTGAATCACACATGATCTTACTCAACATTAGTACCATCTTGATGCTGGAGCTGTTGTACTTGTATAAATCGGAATGCTAAATAATTATGCATGCAAACACAAGACTTGCTAACCTAATTTCTCCATCTGCTGTAGCTATGGAAGCACTGGTGCCCCTTACAGCTCACTTCCTGAGGAAGCAAAGTTTGTAAATTCACTGGGCGTCTTTATTGTGGCTTTTGGGATGGTTGCCTTTGGAATCTTATCCAAAAAGGAGTGGAAGTGGCCAGAAACCCATCAAAGTGCTTCTGTGAGTGTGGAATAACAATAATTATCATTATGTTGTTGTTTACCAGCACCACCAAAGGAGCGAGCAGAGTATCCTTTTAGTTTTAAATACAGATGGATTAACTGAAATGCTTGGTGGCCAACATTCACTTGTATTTGATGTATTTTAAATTTTCGTCATCAGTTCTTTCTGTACCTACCCTTGTGCTTTCTGGATTAAATAATAATCTAGTTTCCATTTCATTTCCAGCTGCTGCTGTGAAAACTACAACATGGAGAGACCACAGTATGAAGATATTCATCTCAACCAGATGAAAACTGTAGTGGTTTCAGTGTTTACTAAGGATAATAAAATTTTATCCTGTTGTTTAAAATATGACAGATTCTTTTTCACAATGCTCTAATTTTATTTGAGGATTGATTGAAATGACTAAGAAAAAAATGTCTCTTTGGAATACAAAATAATTTCTGTATTTTCAAGTACTTGCAAGTTTCTTGTGGTTCACAAAATTGAAAGAATATGGAATTTGAAACACATTTTTTGAAAATGATTTGCTCCTCTTTAAACCTGATAAACAGGTTGGGGCTTGCTCTGGGGGTCAGGCATATGGGTTCTGTAAAGCGTCTTGAGACAATTTGACTGTAATTGGTGCTATATAAATAAAATTGAATTGAGTTGAATTGATTAAAGACCTATGGTGAAGATGTTGAAGACTGCTTCAATGGACCATGGATTAATGGACCATTTTTCTGTTTCATCAAAGCTGAATGCAACTACCGTATTTCAATAAATGGCAGAAAAAACTTAGTTTTCTTTGGGACTTTACCACATGTGACGACAAGTATTACTATGTTAAAAACTCTTTATGCCTGCAGTAGCGCACAGAACATAGACAATAAATGCAAAACAGACTATAAAATAGAACAAACATGTCTAACAGCAAGCCATAAATAAACAAAAGATAAACAGATGCTGCTGACAGCTCTAAAATATTACAGGAAGTACTTTCTGGATCCCATTTCCACCACCAAAGCCCAGTTAGACTAGTCAGTATCATTAACCACCCCTGATGTACGTTACTGCATTCTGTGCGGTATCTGGCTGGGTAAGTATGAATGTATGTATGTATGTATGTATGTATGTATGTATGTATGTATGTATGTATGTATGTATGTATGTATGTATGTATGTATGTCCGGTACGATATCTCTGCAAGTGCTGAAGTCAGGATAATCAAACTTGGCACTGAAGATCAGTCTAAGGTCCCCTGCTCAGTTGTGGAGTTACAGGTCAGCAGATCAAGTAGAAAGGGAGATACGTAGGATGATCAAAATTGATACAGAGTATCATGCATAGGCGTGGTTCTGCCCCCTAGTGGGGGCTCGTCTAGTTATAATTACATTTATTGATTAACCTGATGAACCAGAGCTGCATTATTCAGGTCTTATGTGATGCTGGTCCACACCACCAGATGTCAGGAGAGGAAACATTAACCCCTGAGAATAGTCTAATTTAAATCAAATGAAATTAATCTAAATTCAGAAGGGTTTGAGGAACAGAAAAATGTCGTGATAAATTAATGTCTACAAACAAAAAGAATAGCAGCATACAACAATATGCATGAAAAACTATGAGTTCCATTCATAAGAGCCTGAAGAGAGCATTTAAGCACAACAAAAAGATTTTACTCCAATTTTGTGTTGTGTGATGAGAATAGAAAAGAGAGGAAAAGAAAAAAGAAAAGTAAAGAAAAGAAAAAGCAGAAGAAAAGGAAAAAAAGAAAGATAAGAAAAATGCATTTTTGTAATGCCCATCCCGGACTCTAGGTAGCAGTACGACTTCTTAGCCCACAAATTAAAGAACGAAGAAGAAAATCGTTGCCTGTGGGTCAAAGTTCAGCTAGCTTGTCACAGCTAGCACAGTGGCTAACATCACCCCAATAAGACAGCTACCTCTGTCAAAATGGACGTGAATCAGGCGAAACAGGAACATTTACTCGCATTAAAAGGTATTTAACTGTTTTGAGCATTAAGAGGTTGTTTAATGGGTACAACAGATGGTTAGTTTGATGTTTTAGTGCACCAAGATGCTGTCATTTATTGCTGCTGTCAGCTGCTAGTAGCGGCATACTAAACAACAGTAACAATTTACATTTCTAAATAAAAGCACAAAACTGTTGACCGCTGTTGACAGTCTAAAAAGTGGTTTTCTTGTCGTTTTTGGAGTTCAAGGCTAAACCTAAAGACTCATTGCAGCAAGAAATAATGTCGAAAACCATCAGCTAACTAGCTGTAGCTGTTGTGTTGTTAGCACATTAAGCTTTCAAGCGCTGTTTCCTGAAAGATGCCCTCAGAGACTTACTATTGTCAGCATGATCCAATATTTCTGTGTTTTTTTGCCTGTAAATATTTGTTTATACCACTGTAGATATTGACAGCCACTGGCAAAAGTTATTTATCAGGAGATTAGCTGGCCAATAATCCTATTTCTGTTTAGTCGCATTAAAAGTTGTATTTATATGTAATCGAAGAGAGCATGTGCCGGATCTCGCTTTATGTATGTTTACTACCATGTCTGTTGTTGTCACACTTGATTATCTTTTTTGTTGTTGTTTATTATGAGTTTATAATGGTGTACCTTCTCAGCCAGGTCTCCCTTATGAAGAGATTTTAATCTCAGACTACATCCTGGATAAATACGCAAAAATAATTCTGTTTTTAAGACGTGTGCTCAGCTCAGATCCTTCTTTGAAAATATGTTTCTTGGGCAGAAGTCTATTGTTATAGATTGCTGCTGTCAGCTTCTGAATGTTAACTTTTAGACCTGTAAATCCTATTTGAGATGGCATTAGACTAAAAGGAATTCATTTGAGATCCTCAGATGCAAATTGTGAAGTTGTCGCTATTAAAGATACCGGTGTCTCATAAATATCAGGTCTTAATTCACTGTGTAATAGATTTCAAACATGTTATGGAGCAATACCTTGTAAAATACCATCAAAACTGTCACACATATAGGATGAAATTGAATTTACAACCATTGACACAATAGTTTAAACTCAGTCAGACCTGCTACATAACATATATGCTAAACTGCAGTCTTTGCTCTTTGGTGACTACATAAAAACAATTCATATGCTGCACTCTGCTCTCCGTGCTTTACATTAGACACTAGGTTTTTACAGATGCAATTTAAAAATTTGACGCAATAATGTTTAGGGACCTCGTATAACGGACTATCTATAAACTACTGCACATAGCCTGAGGTCTTAAGACAGGAACCTATTAGTAAATCCCATGTCAAGAGAATAAAGAGGAAAGATCATTTGCTCTGCCTCTATCTGCCTCACACAGTCACATTTATTCTTTTTGTTTCCTCTAAAAGCACATTTTTTATCAAAAGACTTGTGAAAAATGTCTAATTAATAGCTTTTTCTATTTCATATTGAAATGTTTTTTTTTCTTTTATTGTAAGAATATTTTTTAGGCCTTACTTTAGATATATACGTAAATGCTTACATATACGTATTCCATTTCGTTTATTAAATTGCTTTTTTGATTTGGTTGTAAATGGTATTGTTGTTCCCAGTCAAGAAAATAATGCAGATCAATTTATTATTGCTATAATCTTTCGTTGGAGCCTTATTCTAGATGGTTTCTGTGATTGGTAAAACTTTCTTCAGCCACTGAAATGAGCTGCAGTCTTTTATGAAATGAAACCCTGTGTTACTTATGAAAACATCACCACAGTAACTAACCTACTTGTGTGTCTAGGCACTAACCAATGACATTCTCGTTTACAGTGATGCGGTTAACCAAACCGACTCTCTTCACAAACTTGCCGGTCACATGTGAAGATCGAGATTTGCCAGGTGAGCCTCTTTATATAGGTCAAAAAACAACAGTAACAACACCTGTCTAGACTTTAATACACTGTTTGCAAACCTGTAGCAGAAGAGAATATTCTGTAATCAGCGTTTGCAGGGTTACCAGACACCCAGAATTATAACATCTGTTGCATAATGGCTTATTTGTGTTGCCTTTGTCTGTATTTTGCAAATAACATTGCACTTTTTAATTAAAATCATGACTGTCAACTGGTTGAGTCAGCTTTCCACTCGATGCGGTTGTTATTTCTGCTTCTCTTAGCGTAGATGTGGATGACGTGGGTCAGTCAAGGATGCCAGGGATACAGACTTGGTCAGTTATGCAGCTACTAATGGAACAAATGTAGCAGCAACCACCCAGAATACCTTTGAAAATGCAATGGAAATGTCTGCACACTTTAGTAACCCTAAGCTCTTCAAATAGTTGGCAAATCATCATTCTAAAGTTATATTACCTAACCTGCATATTATAGGATTCTGGGAATAAACAGCAGTACTGCAACTCCACAAAGAAGGGCCTCAGTCAGACAAAAATATGACACAGCAGAGCTAATGACAGCTTGTTTATCGCAGGTCTCATGCTCATGTTAGTAAGGAGAGGGGAGAAAAGAAAACACGAGCGGTAACACAACAATCCTGTTTTTGTTGTATAATGTCTTGCTGGTGGTCGTTTTACTTTGCTAATGTAATCTTGTTGATTTTAGTGTTTTAGAAGATGGAGAATCAGCTAAAGAAGCTGTGTTTTGGAAGCTGGTTTTCTATCCATTTTACTTGAATATACAAACCCCTCAGGGTACCAACTCACATGCACATGACTGTGTTTGAAAAACTGACAGTCGTGCTTCTTAAAGTTACTCAGGAATGTGAATAAATATGCAGTCAGTGCCTTAATGTGAAATTTTAGAACTTTTTTGCATGAATGGAGTCACAGCTCATGTCAGAATTATTTGTCTTCTTGCTGGAGCCGAAAGCTTCAAAATAGATCCTTCTTTGGATAATCTAAAGTTATTAATGCTTAGATTTTTGAGAAATCCTTGTCGTTGCACAACGGGAAGCAACAGAATTACTGAGACCAGGCGTAGGTGGCCATCTTCCTTGTTTTTTTAAGCTTCTAAAACCATCGCTTCTGCTTTTTTAAAATGTTTCCCTCCGACATTCAACCAATTGCTACTGATGTTTTAGGTTGCATTAGGACGTCCTACTCCTGCCAACTGACAAGCAAAAGCAACATACGTCCTTGTTTATGTTATTGTATTCAGTATCTTAATGGTACTAAATGTATGTGGTGAAGGGGCCAGCTTGGATGGTAAGGGAATGTAAGGATAGCTTCTGAGCCCGTACGCAACAGTATTACAGATTTGCTGTCTCAGATTCCGAATTTAGTTTGCCAGACAGAGTTTCTTCTGTTTGTTTTCCCTTACAGCACTGAGCAATGCACTGGTAACCGAACTCCTCATAGTCCATAATTCATGCTGACACTTCTCGGTAGAATCTTTATTTATGTAAAGTGAAAATGTATCTTCAGGATGAATTAGGTGCATTTTGACATGAGCAAGATAAAACCATTCCCCTTTTCTTCCATCGTGTTGCTTTAACTGATGCACCGAAAGCTGATTCTGGCATATTGATGTTATTGCTGGTGTTAATAATGGAGATAAATGCAGGAGATCGTGTCATAATAGTATTCCGAGTAGTTATTAATAGTAGTCTGTGAGTTTTCCATTGCAAAGTTATAGGATAGAAGGAAGAAGCAATTTGAATGAAAAAATGAAAAGCTTTCTGGTTCAATCTGCTTTGAAACTTCATCTTCAAAGGCTCTTTATTTGTCTCTGTGATCCTCCCTGTGGCAAATAAAATGCTCACACACTTTGACAGCACCTTAGTGGTTCAAAATGGTGTCTACATCTTAGATAGCCACACTGTCCACAAGAGAATGGCCTCAGAATGATTTGTTGTTTAGTCTTACTTGTGCCCAGGGGTTTAGGTTTTTTTGTCTGTAGATTTATACCAAAAACAAATGTATGCACACTGGTTGTTTGTTGAATTACTTTTTCTACTTCTATTTTTATCCAGATGTTTTTCCCTGACTGAGATGCAAATAGCTACACACACATCATATCAAGTGTTTGTCAAGCAGCTCGCAGTGGAACCAGTGAGCCAAATTCATGAACACATTTCATATGTACTTGACAGATGTTTTGTGTATTTTGTTCTCCGTAGGGGATTTGTTTGGTCAACTTATGAGGGAGGATCCCTCCACCATCAAAGGAGCAGAAACATTAATGCTGGGAGAGATGCTGACATTACCACAGAACTTTGGGTAATAAAGACAACTGCATGTGAAGTCAACCAATCAAGCAAGAAGTGTTTGTGTAACACTTTCTTGTCTTTATGTTGTACAGAAACATTTTCCTCGGTGAGACTTTCTCCAGTTACATAAGTGTGCATAATGACAGCAGTCAAGTTGTAAAAGACATTCTTGTGAAGGTATTGTAAAGAAGTAGTACCCATCCAGCACTTATTGCATTTCATTTCTGTTTACCAATAATTGAGTTGTTTTTTGTGGTATGATCCCCTACAGGCTGATCTACAGACGAGCTCACAGAGGCTCAATCTCTCTGCATCAAACTCGGCAGTAGCAGAACTCAAACCTGAATGCTGCATCGACGACGTTATCCACCACGAAGTCAAAGAAATTGGAACACATATGTGAGTGCCTTCTGTGTTACATACATTTCTGTGCGTGCATACATAAGCAAGTCTCTGACAGAGTAATATGTCTGAACAAGTGACATTATTTATTGCAACGAAAAAACACACAACAACAACGTAGGGGTCCTTCTCATTCCATAAGGGCCGATCATATATTACTCAACTGATACCCTTCAACTGCAGAAGGGAACCCGAGAACCCAGGGCAGTAAATCACAGCTCAAATGTACAGACCAAATATTAAATAACACAATAAATTAACTTGAGGACACAACCAGTGCACAAGCTGGGTCTCAGTTCAGCCAAGCATTAAGGCTATGAATTTCCCACAGTGAGTTGTAAAAGCAAAGTGACTCAAACAAAACAATTACCGGGCCACAGGCCACGTGAGGCTGCATGGATCGACGAAAGCAAACAAATGTTACAACTGAGACCCAACGGACAGCAGGAAATGGTGCGAGTACCCGGAGCAATAAAAACACAGTAATTACAAAATTGACAATTAACCTTCTGAACCCCCAGTAGTCTCTGGGCATTTTTTCCTTCTGTGTTATTTCTGCACGCTGCTGCTTCATTTCTGTCACTATAAAACAAAATCTTTCACCTCTAACAGCAAAACCATGGCTAGAAATAAAGAGAATATGTCTTTTGTGCAGCATGAGACACAAAAATAGAAGAAAAAACAAAAGTTGAATTTCTTCAATTATTTATCTTACAAAAACTGAAATAAAAAATAAAATGAAATCGACATGTACGTCAGTTTTCCGAGTGCTCACAGGTGTAACAAACCCTGGAAAAAACATTGTGATTCGACACACTGTCTATATTTTTTACTTACGTTTTAAGTTTGTGGTTATTCTCGACGTCTCTTATGTCATTTGAGTAAACTCACTCCACAGTTCAGCCCAGCTCAGCTGAAAAGTCCCTAACTTTTTGCCACATGACTGTTGGTTTCAGCTGAGCCATTAGTGAGTTCCCAGTTGTGGTGAGGAGCACAGAATTTTAGGATTTTTACAGAACTTCGTTAGAGCAAACAGTTTAGTTTGAGCAAATTTTTAAATGAGAAATGTAGAATGAAGTAATTTTAATTGAATATTGCATTTTTAAGCTTATATTTGGTTTAGTGTCTCAACTGAACAGCATGTCACAAATGAGTAGTTCAAGAACTGTTGGAGAGTTCATAGTGCACAGACAGTTGGTGTTAACCTTGCCAGCAAGTTGATTTCTCGCGATATTTGTGAGTTCACAAATCTCTCAAGAAACCATCTTGCTCCGCTCCTGCCTTCACTTTTCGTACAGCACCAAGTTGGTTCGGGCCAATCACGCAGCAGTATTCGTGTGTGAGGCGGGATATCCGGGTGTGACGATGACACCAAGCACCAGTAGATCAAAACAAACACGGCAACGGAGGACAACAATCGTGTAGATGCTGCTATTAAGTCAGTTTTAGCTGAATCTCCTATCGCTTCTTTGAAGGAAGCACAACGAGAGGCCCTTTGCGCATTTCTGGATGGTAAAGATGTTTGTGCTTTTTTACCTACGGGTTTTGGTAAGAGTTTTTTAATCTACCAATTGGATCCGCTCGTTGTGAAGATCCCGCGATTGGCTAAAAACAAACCTGTCAGAGGCGGGACAAACTGTTGCATTGTCCAATCCGTGCCTCTTTCCTCCCAACGGATTTACATGTAGCGGTCCCAGATTGATATTGTGGAGTACTATCAAGTACTACACAATTATTAATCTGGCTATTGCCAGGTTAAATTGGTGTCATTTTAGAATAGAATATTCTTTATTGCCATTATACAATACAATGTATAATGAGATTGCAAAGCTTATCCTTTTCAGTGCCAGGAAATCTTAAAGATAGTGCAAAAACAGTCTATTTACATATATAGAATATAAATAATGGAGTGGATATAAATAACAGTGAGTGAGGTAGCAGTGTATATTGCACAGTTACACTTTATTGTTGTGCACTATATTTTGGTGACTTTGGAAAGGCAGTGCCTAATTAAAACCCAGTGGATTCAGAGGATTGAACATTTTTAACAAAATAAGAACGACAATTTTAATAAGCATTTTACACCACCATGTACCTAAAAAGCATTAACTCTGTACACCTCCTACACTGATTTATTTGTCACGCTCAGCAGATTTACGTTTCACAGCAAGCTCCTGATAACATACTTTGCGGCCACCCCTCTCCTGTCTCCAAGGACATGCAAACATTAAAAAGGAGCACCTGCATCGAATTCCATGAAACAAACTGCTCCTAAAACATCATACATTAAATCTCTCACTGCAAATGGAACTTACTGTTTTCCCCCTCCCACAAAAGAGAACTATTACCACCCCACACACCTGACTGTCTTATCATTTCCTCTTTTAATCAAAGAGCAGACAGAAGTTAACCACCAGGTGCCACCAGTTCCCTGTGAATGCCCTCATTTTATTAGAACAAATGTGCCAACAAATCCAGAATGTCTTCCCAACAGACTAAATCAGGGAACAAAGTAAATGCTCCTGAAATAAAACATCAACCTGCTGTTCTAAATGTTTGCTTTTCTTTCTTCCAGCTTAGTTTGTGCAGTCAGTTACACCACTCACTACGGAGAGAAGCTCTATTTTCGGAAGTTCTTCAAATTCCAGGTGAGTTACATCTGAGTTGTCTGTGTAGGTTCTCATTCATCCAGGTCATGCTTATCCAAAGTAGTTTAAATAAATCCACTGGACTTTAAGAAAGTTCCTTGAAGACGTTTCACCTCTCATCCAAGAGGCTTCTTCAGTTCTGGTGGTGGTTGGTGTTGCCTCAGCTTTTACGCCTCTGTGAGGTGTGTCCAGGGCTATTATCCCAACGACCGATACCAAAACTCATGTGACTACTCAACGATGGTCGTTGTGAGTATCTGTGGGGGTCATTGAAATGCGCAGATGTCACTGAGCCCTTGTGTGCTAATGGTGGTCATTAGCATAAGTCTGCTGAGTAGTTCTTTTGGGGAGTTTTGAAAGGACCTCATTGTAAATTGGCGAAAGATGATGTCACAGACCACCACCCCTGTTCAGAGATGGCTTCTCTACTTTGACATGGATGGCTTCTTTCACTCCTCTCTCAAACCATCTGTCCTCCCTTTCCAAAATCTGAACATTGGTGTCCTGAAACGAGTCTCCTTCTTCCTTAAGGTGAAGGAAGACTGCCGAATCCTGTCCTGAGGAATTAGCTCTCCTGTGTTGAGCCATGCGCTTGTTAAGTGGCTGTTTGGTTTCCCCTGTGTAGAGATCTGAGCATTCCTCGCTGCATTTAACTGGATACACCAGGTTGCTCTTCTGGCTGTGTGGTGTGGGGTCTTTTGGGTGGACCAGTCTTTGCCTGAGGGTGTTATTTGGCTTAAAAAAGACATGGATCTGGTGTTTGTTGAAAATCCTCCTCAGTTTTTCAGACACACCAGACACATATGGAATCACTATATTGTTGCGCCTGCTCTCCTTCTCTTCCATCTTCACTGGGTTGTTCTCCTTTCTGGATCTTGTGTGAGCCTTCACAAAGGTCCAGTCAGGGTATCCACAAGTTTTCAGTGACCCTTTCAGGTGTTTGTGTTCTTTTTTCCTGGCCTTGGGTACTTGTGGGTAACTTGTCAGCCCTGTGTTGCAGGTTCCTGATGACTCCTAGCTTGTGCTCCAGTGGATGGTGAGAGTCCAAAAGCAGGTACTGATCCGTGTGTTGGTTTCCTGTATACCCCAACACTCAGACTTCTGTCCTCTTCTATGCGGACCTCACTATCCAAAAAGGGCAAAATGTTGTCCTGTACATCCTCTCTGGTGAACTTGATGTTGCTGTCCACGGAGTTGATGTGTTCAGTGAAAGTTTGCACCTCATGAATTCTGATCTTGACCCATGTGTCGTCCACGTATCGGAACCAGTGGCTCGGTGTTTCTCCGTTGAACGAGGTCAGGGCCCTGTGTTCCACTTCTTCCATGTATAGATTGGCCACAATAAGAGACACTGGTGAGCCCATGGCACATCCATGTTTCTGCCTATAGAAACTCCCTCTGTACTGGAAATAGGTGGTGTTCAGGCAGAGGTCCAAAAGTTGGCAAATCTGGTCTGGGTTGAGGTTTGTTCTGTCGCTGAGGGTGTTGTCTTGTAGAAGCCGTTGCCTCACTGTTTCCACTGCCTCCATTGTGGGAACACATGTGAATAGGAAGGTGACATCGTAGGATACCATGGTCTCATCTGCATCCAATCTCAGTCCTCTCACCTTTTCCACAAAGTCCATGGAGTTCTGTACATGGTGAGGATTTTTCCCTACCAACGGGGCCAAGATGGTGGCTACATGTTTGGCGACGTTATAGGTGAAGGAGTTAATGCTGCTGACGATAGGTCTGAGGGGGGCTCCTTCTTTATGAATTTTGGGGAGGCCATATATGCGTGGAATGGCATCCCCAGGGTACAGGCGATGGTATTGCAAGCGGTTTATTGTTTCCTCCTTCTGTAGCTTCTGTAGGCAATCCACAACCTTCTTTTTGTAGCTGCTGGTTGGGTCGCACTTCAGGGTCTCGTAAGTGCTGTCGTCACTAAGCAAAGACATTACCTTGGTATGGTAATCAGTTGTGTTCAAGATCGCAGTGCATCTTCCTTTATCTGCTGGAAGAATGGTGATGTTCCGGTCCTTGCTCAGTGTCGTCACTGCCTTCCTTTCTTGAGTGGACAGGTTGGAAGGGGGAACCTTAGCTTCAGAAAGGACTGCTGTTACCTTTAGCCTTAGCCCCTCTGCTTCTGTTGAGGATAGGTTGTTTTTCTTGATGGCTGACTCTGTGGCCGTAATGAGGTCCACAACCGGTAAGTGCTGTGTGGTGATAGCGAACTTCAATCCTTTGGCGAGGACATCCTTCTCTGGTTGGGTGAGGTCTCTGTCTGATAAATTCTTCCCATCTGTGTTGTGTGTTATCTGCAGTTGGACTTCCTGGTTCCTGTCTCCAGCTGAGTTCTTCTGCCCTTGTATTTTTGTGTGCCCGAGATTGGCGGCTTAGAAACTTGCGTCTTACAATCAGGTCCTTTCAAAACTCCCCAGAAGAACTACTCAGCAGACTCATGCTAATGACCACCATTAGCACATGAGGGCTCACTGACATCTGCGCATTTCAACGACCCCCTACCGATACTCACAACGACCATCGTTGAGTAGTCACATGAGTTTTGGTATCGGTCGTCGGAATAATAGCCCTGGACACACCTCACAGATGTTTAAAAGCTGAGGCAACACCAACCACCACCAGAACTGAAGAAGCCTCTTGGATGAGAGGTGAAACCTCTTCAAGGAACTTTCTTAAAGTCCAGTGGATTTATTTAAACTACTTTGGATTACATCTGAGTGTTCTCATTAGATGACAGCGGTAAACTCGCGTGCGAGCTTGGAAGCGACTTGAGAAATGCCACATACCTACAACAGAGCAAATGTAATTATCACCCCTTCTGTGGATTTGGTGTCTTGCAGTCTTTGGTCTCAGTTCTGGATCAAACCCAAGCCTGGCTCCTTTCTTTTTAGCATTACCATATTGTCCTTCAGATTTCAGTTTCTTCCAGTTGATTTCCAGTTGGATGAAAGTTTATTTCCCGTTGAATGGATGCGCCGTTCGAGAAAACTGCAGCTTTCAGTTTGCAATCTATTTTCAACCAGGTTTTGAAGCCGCTGGATGTGAAGACAAAGTTCTACAATGCAGAGGTAAACCAGCCGCTCCCAAATACTGCCACCAGCACCACATTAATGTAAAGAGCAAGTTCTTACTCTAGCGTACATCATGCTTCATGTCATGTTTCATTTCATAGTTAGGAACAATTCCAGATGCTAATAGAGGCAGTTAGCATCAGATAGGCCTCCTGGAAAACCCTTGTACCTCCTGAGATGTCAACTAAACAGAAAAACATTCAGTAAAATCTCACCGTTTGGCTTGTTCTTTTGAAGTCTTTTGACTCCAGTGTTTGGATGAAAGAAGCTGGAGTTAAGGGTTTTCCTGAGGAGAGGCAATAAGCTTTTCCTTATTTTCTGTCATTTTCATATCAGTAGCTTTTTGTATTCGACTGCAAATATTCATTGTCATCAACTTTGGCATGTAACTTCATTTGTTTATTATGTCTTGTATTTTATTTTCTCCATTAGAGTGACCTCAGTTCTGTGGTAATTGTTTCTTCTGTTCTCATCGCTGAACATTAGCTTCTTCTAATCCTTTTTGGTGCAGCAGACTGTGTCTTTCTGGGCTGATAGAAAGGTGCAAAGTAAAAGAATGGAAAGAAAAGCATGAGCATTGAAAACGCCTGCTGCATTGTTAAAGAGAAACGAGTGTCAAAGCGCATTATTGTTCGTTAATTCTTGACTTGAACTTCCATTATTTTTCTTTTGCCCTTTCTCTGTATGCTCGTGCTTTCCTGCAAACTCATTCGACAGAGGGCTTGTTCTTAAATGAAGTTTACGGTGTCAAATTGTGGTGGGTGTGGACTGATTAATGATATTTATTATCACTGGGGATAATAGCAGGGTGTGCTATGATTAGCTTTAATTCTATTTGTCAAGATTTAAGTGATTAAGTAACAGCGCAGTTAGAAATGCTGGTGCTCAAATGGGTTTGAATCTAATTTTTAACTTTTGTTTTCTCAGACTGAAGGATACAGTGTGACGAATCAGGCCAATTACAGCCATATTCTCAGTGATTATATGCCCAAATTACTGTCCTTTCCCAATCATTTGACAATTGGACATTTTCACTCTAGTAAATGTGATTATATGCGACAAAATGTGAGGTTTCGGTCAGAATGGCTTTGCATGGAGCAGAAATGCTACGCTCTGTCATTTAACATTAACTTTCAGAATGGTTCATGGTCAGCTCTGATATTATGAATTGCAGGCATGAACTAATCTCTGCTTTCTTTCTTATTGTGTCTCACTGTGTCGTAGAGGCTGCACAGATGAGGTGTAAAGACAGCTGAGTGTTGCTCTCCCAAAGCGTCAAGTAGTTGCTGCTGAAAAAACAAAAATGACTTTCATATATGTGCATTTTTAAGACACCTATAAAGATTTTGTTCCAATTATGTTTCAGTCAAGAAAAAATACAGTTTTACCAATTATGTCAGATAATGGTAAAAAAAAACAAAACATTTTCTAGATCTTTCTGTACAACTAAGTGACTTTACTTAATAACATATGCTTTTTAAGACTGTTATTAATGATGTTTTGTTAATAGTAATTGATTATCTGTATTAAATGTACAAGATTTGACTAACTATACAAAACAATGTTAACCTTCGTGTTGTCCTGCGGGTCAAAACTGACCCGCTTTGAAGTTTGCAAATGTGGAAAAAATATATTTTCACAATGAAACTTCTGATGTCCACATTTTCAACATTTTTGGGAAATCTTTGAACATTTTTGGGTGGAAAAAAAATGTTAAAAATGTTTCTTAAGAACATTCACCAAAAAATCAACCAAAATCCAGCAAAATTTGCTGCATTTTGGTTGATTTTTTTGTGAATGTTCTGAAAGAAAATATTAAAAGTTTTACTGATATATATGGAATCATTTTAGATATTTTTAGGATTTTTTGAAAGATTTTTCACATTTTTTTTTGAGAATATTTACAAGAATTTTCTTGCCACATTTGGGGATTTTTTTTTTTTAAATAAAACTTTTAGGGAAATTTTTTTAAGGAAGTATTGGAATTTTCTTTCTAAAGATTTTGCAAATTTGCAGAAATTTGGGGAGTTTTTTGCTGAATGTTTGGATTTTTTTCAGAGAAGGAAACAATATTTTTTGGTGCCCGTAAATGAAGACAACAGGAGGGTCAACAAAAATCAGTGAAAGGTTCACAAAAGTATTAAAAACATCACCTCAATACACTTAGCATCCACGATACATAAGAGAGCTGGTTGTGTTAATTCCTAAACACCCTGAGTATTTGTGCATCAGCGTTAATGGACTGGCACCCAGTAGGATAGCTCCAGACTGAAAGCCTTTGCAGAGATGAAGAGTGCTGGTATTATAATGTTGCTGGAAGGCTCTGACGCAGATAGCATGGCTGCTTTATGTAACCTGATCGCTTCACAATGCACAACTAGGGTGATCTGATGGTCAAATGGTTTTGGTGCATACAATAAGGACTAAAATGCCCCAAAGCAGCAGAGTCCCCAATTCAACTCTGCCTGGCTGGACCTTTACTTCTTGTCATTTCCCAGCAGTCTCACCCCACATTCATTCAATCTGCACTGCTTTATGCAAATCAGGGGGAAAATGCTGGATAACACCCCGGAATGCACAACTACTTGATGCTTGAGAGACCAATTGGAGAGATTTAGGAAGTAAGAAAGTCCACTAAGCAAAGTTAATCATTGTGCAGCCCCTACTGTGCACTTCTACTAACATATCCTCAAAGGTACACTGAGCAAACCTAATAGAATTTATTTTCTGTAAGTTTCATTTACATGTTTGTTTTATGTTTTTCTTCTGAGTACGGCTGATAAATATTCACTGTATGACTCTCACATCACAGGAAGAGTAGCTTAAGGCTGTGGTTCTCAACCCTGTTCCTCAGGACCCACTGTTCTGCATGTTTTAGATGTTTCCTGCTCCAACACACCTGATTCAAATGATCAGCTCGTCATCAAGCCTCTGCAGAGGCTTGATGACGAGCTGATCAGGTGATCAGGTGTGTTGGAGCAGGAAACATCTAAAACATGCAGAACAGTGGGTCCTGAGGAACAGGGTTGAGAACCATTGGCTTAAGGTATAGATTCACTTTTTTTTTTCCTTTATCTGAAAACATTTCTCAGATGCCCACTCTGTTTGTACACTGAAAGAATTCCAGCTGTAACTCTCCTCCTGTCCTTACTGGCAGTGAGAATCCGTTTCCAAGTCTAACATGGTTCAATTATTACAACCTGCCACTGTGTACCTGAAAATAGTTTTACAGTATTTTTAGCAGTCATAGGTGAGCTGGTGTGCTCAAGCTGCAGGTAGTGGAGAGGGAGGCGGGACTTTATAGATCTGCATATTGTAACGAGGCAGTAGTGTAGAGTTACATCTAAGTCTTTCTACGGCAGGAATGAATTCTTTTAATTGAAAAAAAAAGCATCTAAATATATCACTTTCATTATAGTTTTTTGCAGTTAAATAAATTAATGAATTTACTGAAGCTCACTTTAAGCTGATATCAGTCTTCAGTGGTCTGAGTTAGTTAAATAGGTGGGTGGTTTCAAAAGTTATCGTCTTCTCTTTTTTCAGTAAAAATCCCTGTTTTCAATTTACAGAGACAGTTTTCTGAGCAAAACAAAGCAAATTCATATTAAAACAAGAAAAGCACTCAGAGAGCACAGCATACCGCCAAGGCTGCTAAGTGTTTGTTTCATTTCCAACATAGGACATCTTAAATAAAAAATGACCTTGCGCTGAGCACAGGCGTGTGTTATGTATGTGCACATTTTATACGGATACCGAATCATGTGGCCTAAATTTGTAGCTGGCGGCTGGAATTGATGGCACTCTGAAACACCCCCACAATTTAGTCAACTGTTCCTTGTATCATTTCTGACGGAGATGTCCCGGTTGATTTGTAGTAGGATCGCAAACGTGATCGTCAGCAGGCAGCTGTCATTGTTGTCATAGTTACATTATTGCCTTGCTGCTATCTTGCAGTGATACAGAAATCTTGAACAAATCTGTTGATCCAGACTATAAGCAGCATCACTGCCAAAATTCAATGAGGGGATTCTTGTAACATTTCTGACCTTCCCTGAAAATTTCATCCTAATCCGTTTGTCCGTTTTTGAGTGATGCTGTGCACAGACAGACGGACAGATTCACAAATTCACAAACGTACGCCAATCATCACATTATTCCGCTGCGTTCCTTGGCGGAGTAACAAAAACTGATTCCTACTTGCTTTGTGTAAGTCAAGCCGCCGAAGCCCCCTGCTAGCTTTGGTCAAAGCCCCGCGCTGGTCAATAATTAAACCCCTAAAATACTCATCTCTGATCACTAAGATTACATATTGATTTATTTTTCCCTGAAAATAATCAGTTCCTCATTTTAAAATGGCTCAATACCAACTCTACATCTTCAACAAAATTGGTTCCTCAGGTTTCTTAGATATGAAACCCTTAAAGTCTGATGTCTTTGGTACACTGTTGTTTAGGAAATGCTCAGCCATGGCGTTGACTGCCTGTTTCAACCGTGATGTTTCTCAAGTAAATAAAAACACCATATGAACATGTCGACAAGGTATAAAGCTATAAAATTTATGAGGACGGTTTCTTTTCTAGGCTAATAAGGAACAGAGGAAATTACAGCGACCAATAACAATTTAAATGTACATATGGGCATGTGAAAATTGTTTTAAGACACTCTTGTAAACAGTCTGAACTCACTCTTTGAGGCTGTAGGATTTAACCTCACTTCATATCTAATTATAAAATAATGTGTTGCTCAGTTCACCTAGGAGATTGTGTAATTGTTGCATAATAGTTAACATCAAACATTAGCGTGACCCCTGACTTCCCCGCTGCAGACAGATGAAGTGTTTCTGGAAGCTCAGATCCAGAACATCACCACGTCACCAATGTTCATGGAGAAAGTTTCTCTCGAGCCTTCCATGATGTACAACGTCACAGAGCTCAACATGGTCACATCTGGAGATCAGGGGTAAAGGCACACACTCATTCCTGATGATGCAATTGGAAAAAGGTGAAATCACTCTTGACTCAACTTTAGTGTCTCCCTTGCAGAGAGTCCACATTTGGGAAAATGTCTTACCTGCAGCCCATGGACACACGACAGTATTTGTACTGTTTGAAACCGAAGCCGGAGTACGCGGAGAAGGCCGGCATCATCAAGGGAGTGACGGTGATAGGAAAGCTTGACATTGTCTGGAAGACCAATCTCGGGGAGAGGGGGAGGCTGCAGACCAGTCAGCTGCAAAGAATGGTATTTTGATGTGTGGCCAGCTCCCAAAATCAGACAGCCTCATTCTTTATCTGCACATTAGCTTATTTTTTTTGTCCTTGTGCATCCTCCAGGCTCCGGGGTACGGAGATATCCGGCTGTCTTTGGAGATGATACCCGACACTGTCAACCTTGAAGAACCCTTTGACATCATCTGTAAAATCACCAACTGCAGGTAAAAATCCACCCTAACAGAGAGTCATCTGTCTTTTATAGGATTCAGTTGTTGACCTACAGCAGGGGTGTCAAACATGTGGCCCACGGGCCAAAACTGGCCGGCCAGAGGGTCCAATCCGGCCAGAGGGACCAATCCGGCCAGAGGGACGACTTTGTAAAGTGTAAAAATTACAGAGAAGACATTAACTGCAATTTGTAAATTTGTAAAACTATAAATTTAAAATAATTCCTAGACCTTGACAAGTTGTTTTGATCATAAGGTAAAATACTAGATTGCTCATTATTCTTTTGTCATTTTGTGTTTCATTTTTGTAATATTTTGTCGTGTTTTTGTTGTTTTTTGTCTGGCTGTTATCGTTTGTTGTTTCTAGTTTTTGTCGTTTTGTGTTCCCTTTTTGTCTCGCTTGTGTTTTTTGTCTCATTTTTATCATTTTGTGTTTTGTTTTATTCATTGTTTTGGGTATGATTTTTGTCATATTGATTCATGCTTTTGTCATTTTTTGTCTTGTCTGTTCAATTTTGTAACTTTTTTTTTGTCGCTTTTTTGTTTTGTTTCTTGCGTTTGTCGTTTGTATCTCATTTTTGTAATAGTTTGTTGCTTTGTCGTCTTTTTTGAAGTAAAATACTGTATTGTTCAGTTCCAGATACCTGTGACTAAATGTTGTGTGCCTTTGTAGATACTGTGATCTGGAAGTTGTAATGTGTAAATGAGAAACTGAGGCATAATATTGTTGAAATTGAACTTATTTTTCTGAAGAAATTTCAGGTTGTTGATGATGTTTTGTAGAAAAATAATTCCTTAAATGTGGATGTTTTCAGAATGTACTTTTTTGCACTAGAACAAAGGAGACATTTAGAGTTGTCATTATGTATCGGTTTTTATGTTATGATTTTACTGGTCCGGCCCACTTGAGATCAAATTGGGTTAAATGTGGCCCCTGAACTAAAATGAGTTTAGACTCTGACCTACAGGCATTAAGCACTGATAGCACTAACACCCAGCTTTTCTGTGGCCTTGGTGTTGCAGTGAAAGAACAATGGACCTGGTGCTGGAGATGTGTAACACCAGGTCGATCCACTGGTGTGGAATATCAGGCCGACAGCTGGGGAAACTCAGTCCTGGTGGCTTCCTCTCTTTGCCCCTCACAGTCCTCTCATCCGTCCAGGGTCTGCAGGTATGAGCCAAACTTTCTGTATTAACATTTGCTGGATCAGATCAAATGCTTTTCCTGCTTAAGCCCCTCATATCCCTCTTTCTTTCAGAGTATTTCTGGATTAAGACTCACAGACACATTTCTGAAGAGGACGTATGAATATGACGACATTGCACAAGTGTGTGTTGTCTGCCCGTTTACGAGCAACGAGTCCTAGAAATTTTATTGACATTTTTGACATTTTAGATATGAATGGACCAACTGTGCAATTCTGCACGACACTGATATTTCACTCTTTTTGCAAGCTAAGGGGATAATACTGTATTTTAAAATGAATTGTGAATAATATAAATCACTCTCTCTGAAAATATTACTGTAAATGTGCAGAAATGTTAATAAAATCTCTGTAATCTTTGATTTCCTATTGCTTTTAAAAAAAAAAACATGGTGTCCATGGTGGCTTTTGTCATTAAAACTGTTCCAGAGACACTGGCAAGAATATTTAATGCCATTTTGTTATTTTTAGTAACTTCGTATTACTCTACTTACTCTGTTTAATAGACTTTTTGTAGACTGCACTCTGCATGTTTTCTGCGTGTTAATGCAGATTAGATTTTCAGATACACAGTGTGTCTGTTGCTCTACTCAAAAGATATGATACAATATTGTTATGTTTATGTATTTATACGTCTGTGTGTGTATATACATATACAAAGCATTATCAGTTACTTTCACTTATCATTTTCAATAAGCTTTTTGCAAAACACCAAGACCAATTTGCAACTGTTTTTACAGTTGGACTGATTAGATGGCGAGCTCCTTAAAGCGTGGCACTGATGCATTGTGGGGATTCTCTGAGATGTTCGGTTGATCCTGGTGTCAAACTGATTATTGCCCGCCATTTACAGACATTAAACTCTCTCACACTTTAGTATGTTAAAAACACAAAGGCACGAGTTCAATTTCAAGACATTTATTCGTATGTTTTAGACAAAACAATGTGCTGCCCTAGCATACCTATTTGTTTCCATAAAGCATCTGATCTCAAATATCAGATTTAAGAGCATGCAAAATGAACAGTATGAATATGTTATTACTGGATAATGAGCAATTAAATAGGCTTAAAGGGGTGACATTTATTTTTGCTAAAGTGCCGTAACAACATAAAGCAGGCCGCATACACTGCTATACAAATACACAGTTGTCTTAACCAAAAGTTCAAGATTAAAAAGCAGTGATGTGTGGTCAAGGACTGAATGGTCTTTATCGCCCAATAAACGAGTACAGTTAGAGTTCTTCTACAAAAATAATATTAAACAGGATGCATTATAAACAAACCTGATGTCCAGTGTGTGCGTTTGTATGAGAAAAAGCGGAGATGCTCCCTGCTATGCTGTAAAAGTACATTCCTCCCTCACCCTCTCTATTCATCAAGACGAGACAGAAGGACCCTTAAACTCATAACACGAGGAGGGCAGTAGTTTCAGCACATATAAAACACGATCTCTGCAGAATGTAAAAGCTCTGAAGAAAGAACTGACTCATGTTCTGTCAGTAGGCTGAATGCATTCTTGGCTTCTTTTTTTGTGATGAAGTGTTTACAGTATGTTTTGCCCTAGATGTGTGGGATACTTCATTTCATGGTCCAGTCTCCAGGCCTTCAACTCTATACGCCAGAGCCTTTAGTCACAGTAAAGTGCCTTCAACCCCATCCTTGTCTCTTCATTCCAGCTTTGCCGGGGATTTGACTTTAAGAAATGGGTGTAGAGATTGTAATCGCGCCATATGGTTGCCCTTCCTTGGAAAAAAAATGTGAGGCTGAAAGAAAAACATTGCATTTCAATTACACAAGTACATTACAGTGATATATATATATATATATATATACAGTCAGTTCAATTTAATTTTATTAACGTAGCACAGATTCCCAACATGGAGTTTATATACACTTGTAAAAAACGTGTCACCGCTGTCTTGAGTTTCCAAAGAATCCTTCAACTCTTAATTTTCAATGATAAAAATATGGAATCACATGTATTTTTGCCCCCCAAAAACAGTTGCATATTTTAGTTCTTTGAATTGCTTAAATTACAATTACTAGGTCAAAAATATACATAAAATAATTCTATTAATTTGGTTAAATGTGCTTTAGCCATTTCCACCTAAATTTGCTGCTTTTGGTAGCCATCCACAAGCTTCTGGTTGTATATTTGACTTCTTTTCCTGACAGAATTAGTGCAGTTAAAGTAAGTTTGCTGGCTTTCAGACAGACCTGTTTCTTCATCACGGTCCACAGGTTCTTTATGGGGTTTAAGTCAGGACTCTGGGGAGACCAGAACCTTAATTCTAGCTTGATCTAACTATTTTTTTTAATCACTTTTAAGTGTGTTTGGGTTCATTGCCATGTTGGAACACCTAACTGCATCTAAGACCAAACTTTTTAGCTGAGGAATTTAGCTTTTCCTGAAGAATGTGGAGGTAATCTTCCTTCCTTATTATTCAATTTACTTTGTGTAAAGCACCAGCTCCACTGGCACCAAAACAGCTCTAACATGATAGACCATCGCCACTGTGCTTGACTGTAGGTTTGGTTTTCTTGGGGGTACAGCTCATCTTCTCTCCTCCAAACATATTTATGGTCACTGTGGCCAAATAGTTACTGCATAAATTTCCTTTTCTGATTGTGGCAGTGACGCAACTCTACTATGCACTTTATACTTTTACAGTTGTTTGCATAGATTTTGGCATCTGAAACATCTTCGGATTGGCTCTAAGTGGCTCTCCCTACTTGTTCAAGTCAATGTTCTTCAGATCTGGACTCAGCTCCCTTGACTTTCCCACTGTCGTGTTTGTGGCAGATTCTAAAGAGTGTAACAGAGAGGTCTCATTTCAACTGGCTGAGACACATCAGCAGCTGCACGCACTTGTGATGACTGTGATGACATGCATAGATCTTTGCAAATGGATGCAAACGTTTGCTGACGGCTCTATGATGGTCAGCTAGGGCTTTGGTTTTAGATATAAATATACCTGAATAGATCATGAGTGCTCCTCGGCGCTGCCGCTGAAGGAACGACTCCGGATGTGGTTCCTGAGCTGCTCAATCAGCTCTGGGTTCTGCTGCTGGATCTGCTGGGCAAACTGTTGTCCTCTGACAGAGAAGTGGGATAACTCTGGTTACCTGCTGAATTTATTTCTAGCAGAACAATATCTTTCACAAAGCAAGATGAAGAATAGCTCGGTTTTTAATATACAGTGTAAGATCTCCCTGTGAGACTTTAGGTAGCATCTTATTTCTTCATATTGTGGACATTTGCTGCACAGGTACAAACCAGAAACAACAAAAAAGCTTCTAATGCTCCATTTCTACGCATAAAATATTCTCCAAAAGGTACTGTTACTCAAGGTGTATCTTTTAGGGGCTCTGTAATGTGAAACTATCACATCAGTTCAGACAGTAATTAAACACAGCCGATGTCCTGGATGAATGACAGGAAGGACTTCCTCTGCAGTATCTGCAAAGATGTACTCTAACATCACAAACCAGCTTTGAGCCACAATAGAGAACAATAGGGCAGTCTAAGGCACACCTGTGCACTAATCATGGTGTCTAATCAGCATCTTGATATGGCACACCTGTGAGGTGGGATGGATTATCTCAGCAAAGGAGAAGTGCTCACTATCACAGATTTAGACAGATTTGTGAACAATATTTGAGAGAAATGGTGATATTGTGTATGCGGAAAAAGTTTTAGATCTTTGAGTTCATCTCATAAAAAATGGGAGCAAAAATAAAAGTGTTGCGTTTATATTTTTGAGTGTAAATAAGGGTGTAATCAAGCAACTCTTTCAGTTCGGTTCCTTGTACTTACGCTTCAATCAAGCTGGAAATGTCTGACAGGCCTCCAACTCCTGCTGCTGGACCTCCAACTGCATTAGACATCATTCCTGACATACTGACCACACAGCAGCAGTAAGTTAGCGTGTGCTGAGACTCACTTTAAAACTTTACATCGCACCTGAAAGCTGAAACAAATGTAATCAAGCACACATTATACTCACAGCTGTTGCACTTGCTGGTTCTGCATAACACTTGCAGCCTATAAAGAAAAATCAAGTTGAAATTCACCATGTCTCCCCAAAATGAATTACAACCAGAATGTATTTCTGATGGCGTTGGTGACATTGTAGTAATAGTAATCTAATATCTAATGCGATGGCACCTGAATGCACACACGTAGCTATCAGGTTTAGATGTGTCTTGGCATTGCTGCTGCAGTAAAACTCTCGCATGCTTGGAGAAGTGTTCTTGGCCTGTCAAACGTTCCCATGTGTCATCGTATAACGAGTCTGGATTCCCCACGCTCAGACAAGGTCATTTCCACTCGACAGTAACTTATGTTGGTTAATGGGCTAACTGTCACTCATGGGATTAATTAGGGAAAAATATCAGAGACAAAACAAGCGTAAAACACCTGTCTCAAGGACCAGTGGTAAGGATCCTGAATGGCAGATTGAGCCTATTAAACAGCGAGTGAAACTTTCAGCAGGGTTTTTATGTGCAGGGCACGTATGGGAACGGATGCTCTCACCATGCTGATGAAGGCAGGGTTGTTGATTAAACTCGCCATGTCAAATCCTAATCCAGCTGCTATCTGTGGAACACATTCACAGGCAAAGGTCAAAAACAAACATGGCCAGGTAATCACTACAAAGCCCTTTTCAAACACAGGATATGTAGCACTGCTGGCATTTTGTCATTCATACATAGGCCACTTTTATTTTAATATCCCTCATAACTTCATTCACATACACTTTATTTGTCATATAAACAAGGTTTACAGTACAGCCAGTGACATCAAGCATAAAAAATCTAAATATACTAAATCTCATATGCAACAAATGATTTAAGTGGAGGTTGCTGTTAGATGCTGACAAATCCTGTCTCCATGTTGGGGATTATTTGTAATTAATACTAATTAATCATCCATGAAGTTGCTGCTGTTGATCCACATGCACACATGCAGCAACTGTTGCTGTAGGTATTTCACTAAACTCAGAGGAAAGGTTCCTGCAAACAGCTAGAAGCAACAAACTAACCTTCAGCTCCCATTAATGTTTTGTTACATTTGTTATTGAAGAATCCTATTAATCTAACCTGTTCTAGTCTCTGTCATCTGTCATGGCAGGAAAGTCTTACTTTGATGGACATTTCGGTTTGAAAATCTAGAGCAAAATGGGTGAGAAATGTGCTTAGCGACCTTGGCAGCAAACTATGTCTTTTACTTTGATGTGTTTGATCAGTATTGGTGGTGAAATGTGGACAAAGCCATCGGCAGTTCCTTATGCGTTAAAATGACCGCATGAAGTTCAGGTGTGAGCTTTGTTGAACGTCATGTGAGAATGTCACTGGGTCCGACCTGGGAAGAAAGCTGCGGCAGCTTTTACTGAAAAGTGACCAAGGTGATCAATCACATGAGAAGCTGACGTGTTCACATGCCCGTCAGATTAACAGAAAGAACTGCATGTCTTAAAATGGTTTGCATGAGCTTTAATTGAATACATGCTGTGTTACATAAGGGCTACAAGTGGTTACATCTTTTTATCTACTTACTGGGCTGGTTGCTTCTTTCTGCTTCTGCTCTGCAATCTTCAAGTTGGATTTGTAGGTGTCATTCTCAGGGTCTAATACCAAAGCTTTCTTGAAGTAAGAAATTGCCTCTGGATACTTGTTCATAGCTGTCAAAGCCAAACTGGGGAAGGGACACGAATCATTTATGATTATGGAGCAAGCAAAAGTGTGTTCAGAAATGTCTAAATAACATCGACCTCACCCCATCCTCCCATACGCTTTGCTGTACGAGGGATCGATCCCAATGGCTCTCTCACAGTCCCCAGTCGCCTCAGTGTAATTCCCCAGTTTACTGTGAGCTGCAGCCCTGCAAAGTGTGAGATTCACTGCATTCAGACACGTAATGAAAAGGAAGAGAGTCAAAGCACTGTCTTGTCCAATTCAAACATTACATCATGCCAGCCTGACATCACAAGCTATTCCTGCTCAGCTCTGTTTGTGCCATGCTTTATCTGCTGTTGATTAAAAATCTGTGAACCACAACAGAAGCACAAAACTCAGTGCAAAACCCGTGATAGAATAGAGTCATACTGCTCGCTTGTTGTAAATACCTGTTGCAGTAGTACACAGCGTTTCTTAGGTCCAGATCGATGGCCTTTGTGTAGCACTCCACTGCACATCTGTAGTTCTCCTCCTTCATGTGATTGTTACCTGAAGATAAAATATTGAGTTGTTCACAGAGTACATACACAGAAAGACTGCTGCTACAGCACCAGGCCAAAGATAACACTCTGCTTTTTATATTTTGGACAGATGCCTGGCAAGACCAGAAAAAACAGACAAAATTCAAGTTGAGCATGATAGGCAGTTGTTGATATAAATTCTAATATATGGTAAAGGTCGACACTGGTACTATCAATTACCTAAAGGGCTGCAACTCACAGTTCTTTTCATTATTGATGAATCTCCCGATTGCTCTCTTGATTAATTGGTTAATATTTTTCCTATGAAATGTGTCTTATATTTTCTCACAACTTGAGCAGAAATATCTAAAATGCATGTTTTATTTGACCAACACGGCAAAGATATTCTATTTGCTGCAGTGTATAGAAGGACAGCAGCAAATCTTCACACTTAAGAAGCTGGAATTCCTGATAAAAAAGGACTAAAACAAGTAATCAGCATTAAAATACTAGAATATTGTAATTTTCTGTCAATTGACTAATCCATAACTCAAGTTTCGATCTCTTCACTTCCTGTCCTGCAATTTGTTGTTTATAAGAAACATGCAGATGTAACTGTAAGGTGTCTGCATCCATTTTTTCTATCAAGGCATCAATTCTCTTTGAAGTCACTATGGCTTTTTGGAACTTAAAAAATACAGCTATATCTCTATTCCACCTATGAATTAGTCAGTTTACAATGTAAAAGGAGCTTCAGAGCTCCAAAATGTTCTTCCATGACGTAGCTGGCAGCATCTAAGTCCTTACAGGCAAGTCTCACTGCTCAGCAGCCAGCATGGTGACGCCCCCAGGCTGTTATGTCATGCTAACAGAACAGAATCCTGTCTAAATGAATGGGCCAGTTATGAGCCATAACTGTAACTTCAATGCTTGCCGGGACATAAAAATTGTATGTATACAATCACAAGTAAATCTAATAAAGCCAAAGTTTGGTAACTTTGCCACAAAATAAGGTTTATTCCTACAGCTTACAGCTCCACTCTTTGTGCACACAGTTTAATGACATCACATTTGAGGAATGCAATATCTGCAAAATGCATCGATTGTCTGGATGTTTTCCAGTTTGCTGGTATAGAGCAGTGATTGGCTTTTTGGGGTTAGGAAAAGGACCATGTGTCATTAAACCACTACGTCTTCCATCCATCCATTATCTATACACCACTTAATCCTCATTAGGGTCATGAGGGGCTATAGTATATCCCAGCTGACTTATGGTGAAGGCAGCAGACACCCTGGACAGGTCAGCAGTCTATCACAGCACTACATATAGAGACAAACAAGCACACTCACATTTATACCAACAATTAACTTGTCCATTTTTTTGGACTGTGGGAGGAATCCAGAGAACCCAGAGAAAAAACACGCATGAAACAGGGAGAACATGCAGACTCCGTTCAGAAAGACCCCAGGCCGGGATTCAAACCGGAGATCTTCTGGCTTAGCAACAGTGCTAACCACTGAACACTGTGCAGCCACCATTATTCTCCTTTAGAATTCTGTTCAGGATTCTTTCATTGGCAAGTCTTTCCATATAACATCTCTGCCAGTGTTTCTGATCTTTCTGTTCATGTTCTGACCTGGATCTACCATAAAAATGTGTTAGTCCTCACTCAGATCTTACCACTGTTTTAGGTCACAGGCACATGAGGACAGGGAAACTGAAACTGAGGGCATGTAAGGATGGTGATGCAGCTGAGTCTCACAGGTCACACTGATACTAACACTTCACAGCAGATGAACAGTAAAAGGACTGAATACATCCCACTGATGAACCTTTGAGACACATTTAATTATTCTATATGAACATATTATTTTCTTAAATTCTCCATCAAAACAGATTTAATGAAGGAGCTTGCTATATTAACAATTTTGCACAACCTGAAGTAGCAAAAAGATTACGATCAGCTATTAAGGATGCTACAGAGCGAGGAAAAGAGTTCAAATTTGGCGTTGTAATATTACCTTCATTCTTAAGCTGCTCTGCTCGTTCAATGTCTTCAGGAGACGGGGAAGTCTCTGGCAGGGTCAGGTTGTCATTCTATGCAGTTGCAAAACAGGAGAGTCATCAAATTAACAGTGACAGAGGACATTTTGGCCTGACTCAACGAAAAGCAGTGGAGTAATTAATAACATCAGCCATTAGGCCCTTCTAGTTAGCTGAGCCAAGAAACCAGAGCCAGTGAGTGAACATGCACTGTCACACCTTCATAGATTGCAGTATTATTTGACTGGTACCAACAAGCTACATGCCCCAGTGTTGTGCAAGCTAAGTTGAAAAGTTCCTGTGCACTCTATATAATTATAAAATGCTCATGCAAAATCTTACTTACAGTGCTTACACGAAGTATTCAGTTTTCCGCTTTGATTGCTTTTCAGCATTGAATCGTGGTCAGTTTAATTTGGCTTTTCTGTCAATAATTTACAAAAAAGACTCTTTCATGTCAAAGTAAAAACTGATTTCTACAAAGTAAAGTCAGCTAATTAAAAATAGAAAATGCATTCAACACCATGCTTCATTGCACTCAGATGATTCTAGCATCAAATGGATGCACTTATGTTGAATTAGAGTCACTTTAAGCCAAATGTTGTCCGTTTTAAATTTTGAAAATGTGGAAAAAATATATATAATTTTACAGCAAAACTTCTGGTGTCCACATTTACAACATTTTTGGGAAGTCTTTGAACATTTTTTGGGTGGAAAAAAAGAAATATTCAAAATGTTTTTAAGAACATTCACAAATTTTTTTTTACCCACAACCAGCAAAATTAGCTGGATTTTGGTTGATTTTTTGTGTGAATGTTCTTAAAGAAAATATCAGAAGATTTACTGGTACACATGTAATAATTTTTGATATTTTTAGGATTTTTTGGGAAGATTTTTACTCATTTTTTGAAAATATTTACAAGAAATTTCTTGCCATATTTGGGAGATTTCTTTAAATAAAACTTTTAAGGAATTGTTGGAATTTTCTTCCTGAAGGTTTTGCAATTTTTCAGAATTTGCTGAATTTTTGAATTTTTTTTAGACGAGGAAACTACATTTTTCACTGCCCGCAAATGAGGACACAGGAGGGTTAAAGGGGGTGAATACTTCTGCAGTGACTTACTTTACATTTTAGACATGATTCTGCAAAAATCTGTTTTCCCTATGACATGAAAGGTCAATTATATCGACTATGATTAAACGTAGAAAAGCAATGAAAATGGAAAACTTTCACGCAGGTGGGGTGAATACTTTTTAAAGGTGCTGGATATACTTTTGTGTAATATTGCTCCAATGTAGCGTGCAGAACCCACCTTGAGCAGGGAATTGAGGAATATCTCCGTAAGTGGCTGTGGCACTGCAAGATGGCAGTCACTGGAGCTGATCTTGAAGGTGGTCTCCAAGCACTGTATCGCAACTGTAGCGGAGAATCAGTGAAATGTGACCGAACAATTTAAGATAAGAGCTAAGGAACAGGTCTACGAGTTAACAGCTTTATCGTGGTGAGTCAGAACTTGGCTGCACATTCTGAGACAGAAATGTAAGCTGCCCTGTCCTGTCACATTCTGCTTATCAGACCCTAATTTATAGTCACTTGCTATTTGTTTTGAGGAGGAAAGCTGCTGTTTATTCCCTTGTGAAGTAAAAACAAATCTGCATGACATATCAGTTCATTCTGAAATGGACAGGACAGAGCAGAGTGGCCTATATTTGTAAAGACGGCTCCTAAAGTATAAGTGCACAGCGAGTCGACCTACCTTCAAGGCTCTCCTGCTCATCAGAATTCAAAGCACCGCAATGTGTTTGATCTCGTAGGAACTGCACAATAGAGAATGCCAGGCGCTTCTCCACGGCCATTTTTACCTAGAAACTGCTGGGCACAGTTGTCGAAGCAAACAGAGAGACACCCACGCACAATGACGAATGTATTACTAATTCATTTGGTTCATTAAAAATGTTAAAACCACACGTTTAAACAATGCATAACTAACAGACTCTGCACTTAACAAAAAACAAATCTAGTTATAAATTCACAAACACATTTCTGGCACAGCACTGCTACAGTTTTTCTTTCTACCTTCACTTCTACACAGATTGTTCACATACTGTGCGATTAAGTATGTCCCTCCCTGATTTCTCAACTGACACCTGCTGCAATAGATATTTTTGGATTTGCTTCAACCAGTTTCCACTGTGCTGCACTTCAAAACAAAACGGAAAGTCCAGAGCCTAATAATGGAATAAACCAGAGCTAATATTTTAACCTGTTTTTAAATATGACAAGACTGTTCAATAAAAATATGCTTCACATTTCTACTAGAACAGGTGCTGTTTTACTTTCAGAGAGATATGGTCACATGCATGCCCATTTCTGCTTGCTGCTTTCCAGTGAATCTGGCAACAGAAGCTGTAAATAAATGTATGAAGTATCTGTGAATCAACTAATAAACCACTAACAAACTCATCATTTCATAATGGTGACCAACATATATTTATAATGCTTCCCAAGAATGTGGAACACTGAGTATTTATAACATTAAATATGTATAACTAAATGTGTAGAAGTCAAACCACAAATACACATTATTTAGTGGGTTTTTACTCCATTATTTAGAGCAAAAAGCAGATTTAGATAACACATTCTCAGTGCTTGTAATTCATGCATTTATCATATTATCATAACTCATTACTTATGCATTTGTTTAGTACAGTGTTCAGTGTTTAGTGGGAGTTGTAATGGTTTGCTAAATGTTCTCAGTGCCAAATTCTGTGCATGAAAATAGACTTTTTTTCTGGTATTAAATGCATTTGTAAAGGTATCTGAATCACCACCTACAATATTAACTTAGGCAAACACTGCAGGAACAATTTATTGACTTGTTAACAGCTACATGAACTGCCATATATTTTTAAGAGAAAAAAGCTGGAACTCTCTAAATCTAGTTTCCTAAATATTACTTTTTTCTGGTTTCTTCAGCTTCTGTGACGATGAACTGAATATCTGTGGGTTGTGGACAAAACAAGACATTCATCATGATGGGCTTTGGAAAATATTAATCAGCATTTTTCATGAAAAGACCAAACAACTAATCGATTAATCAAGACAATAATGAACACATTATTATTATTATTATTATTATTATTATTATGATTATTATTATTATATACAATAAAAATAACAATTTGGTTGCAGACCAACAGCATGTTTTCCTTTTTTAATGATTTTTTTTGTATTAAAATTATGCATTACATTTGTTTGTGCTCACATTGCTCTGAAATTAAAGAGTAAAGGTTTTAGAAAAACCCCATTGAAAATTGTTCTTAAAACAGGAAATTAGCCCTCTAAAAGGTTAATCCCAGCATATCAGTATCTCTTACAACCACAAATAGAAAGGATGCATGCAGCTCTTGTTTCCAAGACAACTCACGGGAGGATGAAAGCAAAACTATTCTTGTTTCTGACAAAACAAACGAGCATTGCTCCATTAAAAAAAAGGTCGGTCACTGTTGCTGTTGCAGCTTCTTCTTTCTCTGTGTGACAGATTTAGTCCCAGACAATCAGAGCAGCTGGGAGCAGAGAGAAAAAGGCCACAATATTTTATATATTTTCTGGGGGGTAAAATGATTTGCAGGCACAAACATTGCCTCATATTTCTGTCACGTGATGACGCCATGCGTTGTTATGTTCATTTGGGGCTCCTGCCTCCCTGCTACTCCTCCCTCACTGTGTGTTGACACACGTAGATGCAGTGATGCAGGAGCCGTGATGTAATACACTATCAAGGAGCTGTTTGGATTCACCATTCTGCATTTAGATTTTACTAAAAAAAATGCAATGCATGAGAGCTAATTCGAGCAGATAGCACTGGCAGGTGTTTTTTAAAAAGCCTATAATAAGCCTGATCGTCCAGAACTCGCGCAACTGTGCAGCCTGATGAGAGATGCTGGCTAAAACTAACCACCATCCTCAAGTGAAAGGCAGGAAAACAGCGGCAGGAGAGGCGACAGAGGTCAGCTTCGGATCCCTGCACGCAGCGAGAAGCCAAATTATAAATAACATAGTGTCTAAGGATGCTATTCGGTGTCCCCCCCGCCCACCTACCTGCGCTCTGATCCAGCTGTCTGCTGCCGCCGCGTCATGAGGTGCTCGCGTCGGATTGAGCGCATCCTCCTGTGCGCATGCGCGGTGACAGCGGAAGGTTATCATACGCGAGAGAGGAGGGAGAGAGCGGTCCAGACCGGTGTTGCTGCTGCTGCTTCTGCTGGGATTCAGCTACAGTAAGAGGCGAAGAAAGTGTGCTTTGCGCATGAAACCGCCGGCATGTGCGCTCTGAGAGTTGTGGTTTGCAGGTACTTGTCACTACCCTGCCGAGCTGTTTGTGTGTTTGAGCTGTTCACATCAAACTTTGTTTTTGCTGTTCTGTTACACGGTTAATTATGAAATTTCCCAGCTCCTGTGCACCTGCTGCTTCCACGTTTCGGCTGCGAGCTGCCTGACACTTCCTCTACATGCTTTTACCAACTCGTTTTGTATGCCCATGAAACTCTACACTGATTAGTGCGTGGGGAAGGGTCACCGCTTAACGTGGACTAAAATCCTGAGCACGTTTCATGTGTGACCTTGTAGAATTTACTGCCAGTGTTTGCATTAGCAGCTGTTCCAATGGAATAGTCCGGTTTTAATTTGAAATGTACAGTAATATTCTCTTCAACTTAGATTTGAGTGGCATGGCTGAGAGATTATCGTGAAAAGTGTTCAATTTAGGTCTATATAAATTATTACTGATCAATTTTAATTGCCTATTTTTTAGTAATGGCCAGGAGAAAAGTTTAATTTGAATCTAACATGCAGGTAAAAATCTTGACCCTCGTGTTGTCCTGATGTCCACATTTTCAACACTTTTGGGAATTTTTGAACATTTTTTTGGTGGAAAAAAGAAATGTTAAAAATGTTTCTTAAGAACATTGACCAAAAAAAACCCCAACTATAATCCAGCGAATTTTGCTGGATTTTGGTTGATTTTTTTAATCAGTGTTCTATTAGAAGTTTTACTGATATATATGTAATCACTTTAGATATTTGTACACATTTTTTGAAAATATTTACAAGAATTTTCTTGCCAAATTTGGGGGATTTTTGAAAGTGCATTTTTTAAAGGATTTTTTTTAAAGAATTATTGGAATTTTCTTCTTGAAGGTTTTGCAAATTTTCAGAAATTTGGAGAATTTTTTGCTGAATTTTTGGATTTTTTTTCAAACAAGGAAACATTATTTTTTGGTGCTCATAAATGAAGACAACAGGAGGGTTAAAGTCAACACAGCAATAAAAAAAAGCACACAAATTCGTAAATGCGCACACATAAATTTCCGCTTGATACACATTTGGTGACAAAAGCATTTAAAACTGGAGGTGCATGTGGGGTGATCAGGTTGAGGTTGAGGCTCCCAGTGACTGGCCTGGACTGGGTGTCATTGGACCCAGCACAGGCGTTCACATCCATCAGCTGTTGGATCGGACAGCCAGGACTGTGTGACTTATGTGGCAGTGGTGGAGGACAAAAGGTTGTGTGGGTTTTTGGACCACGAAGTCAGTCCTACAAGGAAAATGACCAGCTGTAGCCCCCACCAGGCAGGTCTGTGGGTACAGGTCTGCTCAAGTGACAAGAGCAAAGTAGCTTCAGACTAGCGCACCTTGGGAGACCTGCACGGCAACCAAAGGGAGAGCGAAGGCGATGTTGTAAAAAAAAAAAAAAAGTACGTCGAGGTTAAAATACAAAGAGTGGAAACTCATAGCTTTAGAGAAAAAGTTTGCACTGTTACATTGAAAAAGTAAAAAATTAGAAAGCTCTGTTGACCAAAAAGAAGCCCCCAGTTAAGCAATTAAAGCCAAAGTAATACAAAGAAAAGTAGAAGAATGTACAGTTGAGAACTGTTAAGAACATAGTTAGTTAGCTGAAAAAAAACATCATACTTAATGTAGAAAAGCCCAAAATTATCAACAAAATTCTGCATGCCATTCTAGACTTCACAAAAAATGTTGAAATGAAATTCAGCTCAGCATCTAATCTCTCACAGATGTGCTCATCCACAGGGTGGTGTTAAGCTTCACTGTCCATGATAGGTCAGAGGTCAATAAGACAACAGAGCTGAGATCCTACTGACCAACTGACTAAAATGGTGTCAAACATAAATTTATCTTGTACAGTTTCTATGAACAAGGAACATATGTGCTAAAGACAAAAGTCCTCATGTGTTTTCTGTGATTCCAAAGTATTTTCTTCAAAGCTAAACCTGTAGGATGTGTGTTGGGTAGTTTATCTCAGATTTTGGGGACATTCCGGTGATGTTAGAGTTCCTTAGTTTAAGATTTTTAAACTGTTTAGTTCACTGTTCAGTACAAAGTTTGGGGTGTTATGAGCAGAAGAAGCTGGGCACTCACAACAAAGGAATTCTGCAACTCTGTAGTAAAAAGTGACACTCTGAGACAATCATCAATGTCTTTGAAAGGCATCCTGCTGCCCCTGTCCTATATTTGTCAGTGAAGTTTGTGCTTTCCTTGTGTGCTTTAATGGCAGCTTGTGTGTAATGCATTCAAGCAAAACTAATGAACATTCTGTCAAACAAGGTTCTTGTTGTTGCTGATTAAGTTTCTACCACCAGTACCTATCACTGAACTTAAACATATGAAGTCTGAGTAGAATATCCAATTTTCTTCCAGGGTCTTTAAACCCGTCCTGAGAATGACTATCCAGAGTGGATCAGTGGTATCTGCCAGAGACTGCTCTCAGTGGAAAATAAAAGGAACACCCTGAGGTGGGACCTGTCTCCAGATGAGATCAGGACCATGACAGAGAGCCTGATCGCCAGAATAAAGAAGGTCTACGATGACATTGGAGCTCTAAACATAGAAAATGTCTCAGTTGAAAACACCCTGGAAGCCTTGGCTAATGCCAAGCTGGATTATGCCTGTAAGTCCTAAAGGATAAGTCTGCTGTATTCTTCTTGTTCACAATTCCATCAAAAGACCGAACCCAACAATACAACAATCCCACCAACAATAACTGTCTGTACATGTGTGCCATAGAGCTGCACTGTTGTCCAAAACCTATAAAAAGTGTTTTAGTGATCCCCACTGGTGCAATGGATGTTATTATAATGTACTTCAGCTGGTGATGAATTTCATTGTTGCTTCATCTGTTGATTACTTGCTTGATAAATTGGTCATTTATTGCAGTTATTCTTCTAGAAAATGTTAGAAAATGGTAAAAAGAATAAAATGAGCAGAGGCCAAGGTCGCGCCTTGTTTTGTTCGACCAGAAAATCAACATATTTGAGATCCCAAAACCAGTACAAATTAGTTTGTTTTTTGCAATTTTGTTTCATCAGGTGCCTCTCCATGATCACAATATTTGTAGTCAATCCCTTAAACCATTGGTTCCTTAAAGTTCCAAATGTGTATTCATCCTCAGCTGAAAATAGTCCCACACAAATGTGCCATTTCCTTACATCTGAACCATGTTTGCTACAACTTTCAGTAGCCAGTTGTTTTGGGAAAATACAAATTGCCATTTTAACAATAAAACTACATATTAGTGATCTGTTTTTAAATATTTAAGTCTATTGAACTCATGGGCATGTGGCTAAGCATCACAGATAGTGTAAGAAAATCAGAAACACTTGCAGATTCATCGATTCTTTTCGTTTTTCAAATGATTGTTTCACAACGTATATTTTCTGTAGAAACGGTCCTATATTGTACAAATCAATGTAACTTTAACTGCTGCCTCTGTGTGTTTGCTCTGTTCTCTCAGCATCTCGTCACGTTCTTGACTTCCCCCAGTATGTTTGCCCTTCTAAGGAGGTTCGGTCAGCGAGCACAGAAGCAGACAAGAAGCTGTCTGAGTTTGATGTGGAAATGAGCATGCGGGAGGATGTGTTCAAACGCATTACTGCCTTGCAGGTACACCTCGTGTCACATTCAAGGCCTCAGGTCCACTAAGCTGTTGATCTGTTAAAGTAACCTTAATCACGAAAGTCTAATGTGTGAGTATTAGATGCATTTATCACAGCAGCAATGCCACTGATATATTATTTTCACATTTTGTGCCAGCCAGAGGGCAGCAGATGATGTATGTGTTGGACTTAAGCATTTTCTATTAAGATCCAGTACACTGTGCCCTCATTTAACCCCACCACGGGTCCTTATTTAGCCCGGGCAAGAAATTTAATCTCATCTAATCAGTGGTAGCCAGTGCCGTGTGTGGTTTCATGCAGTGCTGGCAGACATGCAACATCAACAGGTGAATAAATTTAGCAAAGTGGCCTGGATGGTTTGTTTGTTTTGACAGGAGAAGCTCCAGGATGACATTTCACCTGAAGAAAAGAGGTTCGTAGAAAGACAAGTTACACTGGGCCAGAGGAAAGGATTGCACCTGTCGAAAGATATACAAGAGGTAATGCAATGTGTCATCACGTTATTAAAACTGTAATCATCTAGCATCAAATTATAACTTCCATGCATATCACAGTTAAAGGGTTTTATTATAGATATTAGTGTTCTCAGCGTTTCATAATTGGGGGGGCAAAAAGTAGGATCAAAATAGAATCTAATCGTCTGTTAGTTTGTTCTTTTAAAGATTAAATGTGTGATTTTTGGTGAGCTACTGAGTGCCTGTCTTTGGATTGCTACTTGTAATTTTTTGACTAATTTGTGTTACATGATGAAAATTAAACTTGATTTCCTCTCCTGGCTTTCTTACTCTGTCCCTTTCTCTCTTACAAGGAGATAAAACGAACTTCCAAGCTCATCAGTGAGCTCTCCATAGAGTTTAACAAGAATCTGAATGAGGACAGTACGTTTCTAGTTTTTTCTGAGCGAGAACTGGGTAAGCTTATTTGCATTAAACGATCTCTGATGGACTCTCTGATAGTATAAATATGTTTTACCTGTTTTTGCTTATGTCCTCTTCTTTTTAAGGTGGGCTAGCTGATAGCTATCTGAATGGACTGGATAAGACAGCAGAGGGACAGTATAAGGTGACACTGGAATATCCCCATTACTACCCCCTGATGAAGAGGTGTCACAATCCTGAAACCAGGAGGAAGATGGAAACCGCTTTTCACAGCAGGTGTAAAGAGGTAATTGGAGTCTGATAATGAATCTGTGTGTCCTGTACTGGCAACCATTATTCATGTCCATGTTGCACAACAGATGATGCATTTACACCTGCTGTTGTCAGCATTCATTGGGTTCACTGGGTTTTCTCTACATCAAAATGTAATATTGTAGAGTTTAACCCAATGTTTAAACTTGTTGGGTAGTATTGTTGCACCTTGGAAAGCACTTTGGGTCAACATCTATTGTTTTAAATGTGATACATAAGTAACAGTTGACTTGAAAAATAGTGCTGTTATGATATGATATGAAGTCATAATCGCTGTAAACACTGTTTTCAATACTAGTCCTGGTTAAGGTTTTATTCCAAATAGCAATTTGATGTGTTAGCATGCTGTGGATTATTTCTTGAATCTAGAATTGATGCATTATATTCAGATAACCTTTACACCTTCAAGGGATTCACCGTAAACAAGACGGATTGTATTCTGTCATTTTATTTCAAAGGTATCAGCCTCAGTGTGTAATATTCATTCTCCTACAGTCTTCTCAGAGCTGTATTAAGTTACTACTAATACACACTAAACATTTCATGCTGCTGCTGCACATTCAATCATTCAAATGTCAAAACGTGGATTTTATTGTGTGGAATACAATGGATCTGTTACTGAGGTTAGCGCTAACAGCAGTTGTGTATGAAAAGACATGTGCAGTCTGTGATAATGCAAGTATTGATGGTATAAAAGGGTGCAGCCACAGGGAGCTGTCAGATAAAAAAAGCTGCAGGTGACAAACTGCATATGTTAGATTCCTCAGCACAGTAATAACTGCAGTGACCTCGCATTGTACTGAAAGCTACTCACTCCATTTAGAGCATATATTGTTGTTGTTAATGACATTATTGAGTTTGTATGCCTCCACGGTATTGTTAACAGAGCTACATGTTGCTCTGCTGTTGTATTTCTGACAAAGCTGCTCATCAAGGAGTGGCCTGTCACGCTATCTCTGTTTGTTATCCTTTTGTCTCTTCTTTCGCCCCAACCGGTTGAAGCAGATGGCTGCCCTGCCTGAGCCTGGCTCTGCCGGAGGTTTCTTCCCATTTAAATGGAGTTATTTTCTCCCCACTGTTGCCAAAGACCTTGCTCAAATGAAACTGTTGGATTTGTTTCTGTAATATAATATTGTTACATCTTTAGGCTATTATGTTAAGCGCTTTATGATGGCTTATATTGTGAACTGGTGCTATCTAAATAGAATTTATGAATAATAATACAATTTTTTGCTGCAGCATTTTCTCAGGACGTAATAATAAATGGCATGAGCGGATTTCTGCCACGTTATAATGGAATACTATTCTAAACAAGCGGATTTTGAGTTGTGGCGCTATGCAATAAAGTCAAGCTAATGAATATATAGTGGTAGTGAGTTCCAAAGTCACGGTGCAGAGCATCTGAGGACTGTGGCAGCAGTGGTGCTGAGTCTGAAAATGGGGACAGGCAGCGGGGCAGCAGGGGGAAACCTTAAAGAGGGGGTGTAGAGATGGAGAGGGTCTGTAAGGTACGAGGAATTCAGGTTATGAAGGGCTTATAAGGTGAGCAGAATCTCGTAATGCATCTGTTGTTGAAGAATTTATGATGCGGTCAGTGATATGTTACCACAAGTAATCAAAGATGTCCTCAAGTCAACTTTGACTGACATCCTGAGATGTGTAACTTTAATAAGGGCTATTAAATGTACTCACTATGTGTGTCTGAAGATTCTCAGCCATCCAGCTCAGGGCATGTCTAAGTGCTAAGATGTTTCAGCACTTACATGCCCAATTTATACTTACACTGCTTTACATGTCCTTTTTTTTATCCAGGTAAACACAGCAATCCTTGAACAGTTGATACAACTGAGGGCAAAGGTTGCAGACTTACTTGGTTATAGTACCCATGCCAACTATGTACTGGGAATTAACATGGCTAAAAATGCGAGCAATGTGTCTGACTTTCTAGGTATGACCCCTCTGACACCTCACCTCTCTGCACACACGCACACATAAAAGCATTTTTAGACATTTAAGATGAAGCCTCGCACCATCTGATGTAGATATTCGTCTGATGATCTGTGAATCAGAGAAATGTACATTTGATACCTCTTGCACATTCATCATAGTGTTCTGTATGTGACACCTCATGCCTCCGCCATGCTTACTGTATGTTATGTAATGTGCAGTAATTTATAGCGCATGGAAGCATGTTCATTCATGGTCATATATACAAAGCAGGAAGGGGCTAAGTGAGCATGGCCAGCTTCTTATCATAGTGCCACTCTGTGATAGGCTCTATGTTATGATTAGGATGAATGCAGAGGTGATTAAAATGGATAGAACTGAATGATGGCAGGTGTGATGGTCTAGTTTAGTGAAACTTCTGCTGTTTATATAAACTATCCTCACACAAGTTATTAATATAAGTGCAATCAGAACATAAAGGCAAGTGAGATCTGATTGTGTAACAGAAAATGTGGTACCCTGCGGTTATATTTCCATTTAATGACTGAGTGATTCCAATGCTTTCAAATAAAACACTTTCAGAAGAAGACAGCTGGAAAGTTTAAAAATTACATACTGCACATATGAATGTGTATCTGAAATAATGAATATTTCCTTCTCCGTCTCTTTCAGACACGTTCTATGAAACACTAAAGCCCATTGGAATCAAGGAGAGGAAATATATTCTTGCTCTTAAGAAAAGGGAGTGCTTGATGAAGGGCTTCCAGTTTGACGGCAAGATCAACGCCTGGGACTTGCCCTATTACATGAACCAAGTGGAACAGTGCAAGTTTGCGGTCAACAAGGACAAACTAATTGAGTATTTCCCTCTTGATGTGGTGACAGAAGGACTGTTTGGTATCTACCAGGAGCTGCTGGGTCTCAAGTTCACCGAGGTGGAACATGCTCATGTGTGGCATGAAAATGTCAAGCTTTATTCAGTGCAGGACACTGAAACAGGCGAGGAGATTGGTCAGTTCTACATGGACTTACATCCAAGGTAGAGAAAGTGTCACTTTTTATAGAGACAAGAAATCATCCTCATATCCTTCCATGCATAAAAATGAGTATAATATGATCAGTTTACCTACCATTATAGAAACCTGTAAGGCCTAGGCTATCTGTGACTAGAGCTTTTGATCTTTAAGTCACTGGTGTTAATGTTTGGACGTCTGTCTAAATGTGACATTTCACCAGGGAAGGAAAATATGGCCACGCAGCTTGCTTTGGGCTTAGGCCTGGCTGCAGAGGGCCTGAAGGAAAACGCAGGCTTCCAGTTGCAGCAATGGTAGCTAACTTTACCAAGCCCAGGAAAGGCTGGCCCTCTCTCCTCCAGCACCATGAAGTGGAGACTTATTTTCACGAGTTTGGTCATGTCATGCACGAGCTCTGCTCGAAGGTAGGCCGCTAAGAATTAGGCCTGCAACTAATGATTATTTTTATCCAGTCAGGATTTTCTTGATTAACCCTCTGATCCCAGTCATGTGACAAAAATTCTGGATATACTATTAATAGTATATAGAGTGACTGTTGTTCAGTATTAGTAACAAACTGTTGAACATGCTGTTTTAGTTTAATTTTAATTCTTATAAAAGATGAGAAAGAAATTCAACTTTCATTTTTTCTTTTTCACAATTTCTGAACTTTTGACTGTCATACTGCATAGGAGATATTTTTAAATTCTCTGCATTTCTAATTATGGTTGTGCTGTTTCCATGGAGATGCAGGACTTTATATTGCAAAATTAATCCACTAAGTAAAAGTGTGACAAGATAAAAAACAAATGCATAAACGGCTGCCCAGAAATTGCTAAAGGTTCAGAGGGTTAATCAGTCGTTTATGTAAAAAGCATAAAATTGTGATAATGTTGATCATGTTTCCCAAAACCCAAGATGACATGCTCAAATGTTTTTTTTGTTTTTTTTAAATGATTGAAGTAAATGAATGCAATGTGAATATTCAGTATAGAGTTTCATTATATTTGCATAGTATTTATTGTGTATTAACTGAAATGGGGCAGTCAACATTTTTCCTGTGTTTGTATCAGACCACTTTTTCAGAATTCAGTGGAACTCTGGTAGAGACAGACTTTGTGGAAGTGCCATCTCAGATGCTCGAGAACTGGGTGTGGGAGAAGGAGCCTCTAAAAAGAATGTCTGGCCACTACAAGGATGGCACCCCCATCCCAGACAGTCTGCTCGACAAACTGATTGCTTCCAGAGTTGCCAACACTGGTCAGAAACTTGAATTTTCACAAATAAGAGAATGCTCTATAATCATATTTATGCTGAGGTCAAGAGTCGGTGTTGATGTTTTTGCTTCTTCTTAAGGCCTAATGAACCTGCGTCAGGTGGTCCTCAGTAAAGTGGACCAGTCACTACACACCAGCCCTCATGCAGACACAGCTGAGGTGTTTGCACAGCACTGTCAGGACATCCTGGGTGTCCCCGCTACACCAGGTCAGTTGCAACAGCAAGTATGCAGAGAAGTCTCACCATTAAGATTTCTATCGGTGATGACAATTTCTTCGACTCATATACAGACAAAGAAGTACTTCAGTACAGTTATTCTTATAATAGATAGACTACAGTCATCATTCAAGGTTTGTGCCTTTTTCATGTATCCAGCACACACATTTTTAATTTCTGTTAAAGCTTGAGAAAGAAATAATATTAAAAAAGAAAACAAAAAAAATTTAATTCGCATTCCAGTCTTCACCTCTGGATACTGATCGAAAAAATTACTTAGCTGAGTGGCTGGGCTCGGCCTTAGACATAAGGTGAGGAGCTTCGACAGCTGGAATGGGCTCAAATTAGAATCACTGCTCCTTCGCGTCGAAAAGAGCCAGCTGAGGAGGTGATTATGATGCCTCCTGGGCACCCTCCTTTGGAGGTTTTCTGGGCAAATCCAACAGCCAGCAGATCTCGGGGTAGACCCAGACTTGATGGAGGGATTACGTATCTTATCTGACCTGGAAACACCTGAGGAGCCCCCAAGGGGAACTGAAAAACACTGTGTTTCGAATGCCCTACTTTGCATGGAGCCATAGATGGACAGATGGATGGATCCTAAACCCCTCCCACCAACTTGGTATCCGAGTCATTTAACAATTAATATTTGCAGATACCTAATACAATTTTTTATAAGATAATACAGACTTGAAATATTGGACATTAGCTGTGATACCTCTTATGATTTATTTCTGTAGCAACTAGAGGAGGTGGGCAGTTCTGTGTCAGCAAGCTGAAAGCATTGTGGAGGTTTTGCTAATAAAGAGGCACCGTGACAAAGACTTAATAATGACTTTAATGGCCGGGGCATGTATCAAATTAGTCTGGGATAAACTGGGATAACAATTCTTCATCTCAGTGGCATTTATAACAGCTGCCATTGTGGCACTGTATCATGTGTCATGGACAGGAATTCCAGTACAGGACAGATGTCCAGCTTGCTTATTTTAGGTTATAAATTTAGCAGTAATTGACTGATAAAGCAGCATTTGTTGAGAACATTATTTAAAGTCACAACATGTGTATGGCAACAAGCGTAAACAAAAGATTGGGGTTAGGTTTGTGTCAATACCAATCAGTTAAAAATTGCCTGTATCCGGGTGCCCATGTAACTCAGCTGGTTGAGCAGATGACCCATGAACAGGGGCAATAGTCTGCGATGCAGTAACCTGGGTTTAATTCCAGCTCACGGCTCTGTGCTGCAAGTCTCCTCCCTATTTTTCTCCCTACTTTCCTGTTTGCTTATCTACTCACCTGTCTAATAAAGCCAACAAAAGACAAAAAATACTTAAAAAATTGCCTGTATCCAGCACAATCTCGATTCTAGGATATGCATTACTGAGTTAGCTTTAGCTGCACCCATGAGTCTTTGGTTATGCTTAGCAGAAAGCTAAGCAAAGCATTCGGTGTAGCCACTCGTTGCCATCTTGCATGACATCTACCTACATAAGATATCCAACACATTTATTTATTAGGGGAAAATGAAGTTAGCAGCTACCTTGTCCAGGGGAGGACAGTAAGCGCTGAATAAAGTACTTATTGGATGTAACTCCAGTTGAATTAGTATGCTTCGCTGGCTAGATTTTCTGAAGCCTGAAAAAAGAGCTAAGAGGAGGTGTGAAAGTCTGATTTCCATTTAGATGACTTGAATTCCAGTATTCTGAATGATTCCCCCATAATAGCAAAATAATACTGCTTATCCCAGCTTTAATTATTTGTATCAAATGCCATTTCTGTCTGATAACAAACATCTGTTCTCTGCAGGTACCAACATGACAGCCAGTTTCAGCCACCTGGCTGGAGGATATGATGGCCAGTACTACAGCTATCTGTGGAGTGAAGTCTACTCCATGGACATTTTTTTCAGCCGTTTTAAAAAGGAAGGCATTATGAATCCAGAGGTTGGTCTGATGGATTTTACCTTTACATCTGTACATCTGATTGTAATCACAAGTGCTTTTCCTTATGCTAACTTGCTTCCCACCCTTGCATCTCTTCGCGTCTTCCTTAATCCTGTTAAGGATGCCAGGATACACCAGTTTTTCCTTACTTAAGCTCCTCTAGAAGCCTTCTCGCTGCACGTCTCCTTGAAGTGCATTTAAGTGCTTATAAGATCCTCCAAGAAAGCGAAGGATGTGAGGAAGCATAAGTTAGCATAATGAAAAGCTCTGTTTCGGTCTTGTTTTTGTGCGAATATCTTCATCTATACATATGTGCCTTGACACAGGTTGGAAAACAGTACAGAAAAGTGATCTTGGAAGCTGGAGGCTCTGTGGATGGAATGGACATGCTGAAAACCTTCCTTGGACGTGCGCCATGTCAGGAAGCCTTCTTCCAGTGCAAAGGACTGACTAAGTCACAAGAAACACCTGTTATAATCTAATATATCTTTTAATTCTTTTTTGTCTAAGCAATATTTATTTCTAATTGTCTGGATGCATGTTCACGATATTAGAAAAACAGCTTTCGTTCGGGGTTTTGTACTTGATTTCTACCTGTGCAAATGTGCAGCACATCCGGGACGGTCCCCCTCATGACATGTACAATGGGTCCTATTCACAGCAGTCATTTTGACTATAGTAGGGAAAGCAGAAGTGTTACTAATAACATTAGCAATGGCTGTACTCAATGTAAAAGTCCCAATAAGCCCTGGCAGTGTGACAGTAAGCCGGCATGCTCCGTTGACCTTTTTCACAGCAGACATTTTGACTTGTCATCTCAGGAAAATCACAAGTGAAACTAATGTGGTTAACAATGGCTCTGTCCCATCAAATGTCCAGGAAAGCCATGACAGAGAGCAACACTGCACGATACCAACAGTCTTTTTACTTTTAATGATGAGGCAGAAACATTGAGATTTTGGGATATTTTGCTTTTGTAATGTCTTCTGTTCATACTAATGTGATAAAAAACTCACATTTGTGTCTTTGTGCTTGCATATTTAAGTAATAATGTTTTTTTAAGGGCCTATTTCACAGAATTGTTTTTTCTCAACCTTTCAGTTGCATTCTTCTCTGTATTCTGAAGGTTCTTCCTGTGGGCTTTGTTCATGTATTATTCACAGCCTTTTTTATTGAATATTTATACCTAAAAACATAGCAAAAATAACTTTTTCTTTTTTGACCTTTGACAGTATGTTCTGATTTCACATTCAGTATCTCTGCTTAAGTTGTTCTTTGGTTGCTTTTGAATAGTGGGAGGAGAGCAGTAAGTATGGTGGTCCACCCCCACAGAATTTAAAGCATCAAACACTTCATTTCCTGCAGTGAGCTAATTTTTTTTATGCACAAATTTGTGCCTGGTCATATTTTCTGGACCCTTTTAACCCCTCTGAACCTTAAAACCCACTACTCATATGTAAAGAAACTGCTAAAATTACTTAATTTATCAATTGTCTTTCAACTGTTTATCCATAAAATGGCATCCCAATCAAAAGATAAACCAAATCTAAGCTTTCAATCATGATACTTCATCAAAACGACTTTATTCTACATCTCTCATTTTGAAAATTGCATTTGCCCTCACCAGATTCTTTAAAAATAATTCAATCCATGGAATAAACCCAATACTATTAATGACCAATGGCCGCTTTACAAAAATTAAGGGACTTTTTGGCTGAACTGCCAAAAGCCCCTGGTGTTTACATGGAGGCTAGTATGGAAACCAATGAAAAATGTTTGTAAAATATCTAATATGTAGAGCCACTATGTTTTTTTTTTCCAGCATTGGTGACACCTGAGGGCACCTGGAGAAGTCATGTACATGTTGATTGTAATTTTTATTTTTATTTACTATTTTTTGAGGATTTACTAGTGCAAAAAGACATTAAGAGTTCTCTCAAGCTTCAAGCCATGATTGTGCTGTTTTCCGTAGAGGTGCAGGACTTTTTGGAAAAAAAACGAACCAACAGTGAGTAAAAATGAGACATGAGAATAAAAACAAAAACACCCAGAAACTGCTTGGCTTAAAAATCCACTCAAAACGAAAAAAAAAAGTTTTACGTCCACCAGGGGGCGCCACAAGATAACAAGAACTGCTGTAAATAGTGCAAACACCTTTTGTATACATGTAGATGGGTTTAATAAAATGTTTTTTGTTTTGTTTTCTTTGCTTCGTTTGTGTACTGGATGTACAATCTGTGTGATTCTGTGTCTGGCATCTAACCTAAAAGTGAAACGCTGTAAAGTGAGAGCATTGGGGCAGATAAGGGGAATCAGTGACAGTATCGGGGGTAGATAGTGGAAGCAGCATCGCGGTGGTGGAGCTGGAAAGGCGACTTCTGGTGGACGGACAGCCTCCTCCTGCATGTAGGCGCAGAGATCGCAGAGAAGAAACTCGCCGCTTCATGTTGCCTCCATGTAGCTTCTTAGTCGACTGTGTAGAGCTGCATTTACTGCAAATGATTAAACACGAGGAAATTATGACTGAGAACATCTGGGTGCGGCACACTTCGGAGGAAAAGCTCTCGCTCAGCCGGAGGTCGAACGCATTTTTGCCTTTTGTATTTCCTTGCTGAATGTCGTGGACATTTTGGATTTTTTAAATGTTCTGTGTCATTAATTCGTACCAGTTACGGACCGTTTTGCTGTCATCTTCGCCTTTGTTTGTTTTTCCCCGAGTCGCACTTGGAAGGTAATAGTTTAAAGTGTGCAAACAACTGGGGACGATAAAGAACTTGAGGGCGGCTCGCTGAGGAGAATGTGCGCACTGGGCCAGCTTCGAGTTGCTCTTTAAGTGGGCAATGTTAGCTAGCTGCTAGCACTAGCCAAATCCTATTGAACTGCCTACAAGGAAATCTGTGGAAGCTAGCTAATGCCCACTTTTCCAAGTATTTTTCGGATAGTAGCACCCTGTCTGTAACCTGGACATCACCACACGGGACACTGACTCGACGGCAATTTAGGTAAGTGTCTTTGTTTGCGCAAGTTTCTGCTGGTGTCTGTGGGGCCCCTTACAACATGCTAACGCTGCTGCTAGCTGCCTGCGCCGAAGCGGAGGATCGCTGAAGTCCCATTCTGATGCTGTCCGACTTGTCGATTTTCACTGTGAAATCGTAATGTTAAAAAACACTTCAAGCGTTGTCCGTTTAGAAAAAATCGTGACAACATTCCCAGTCTAATACAGCAGTGATTTCTGGTTTATATGTAGAGATTTTTAAGCAGCTGTCTGTGTTTTCGGTGGGTTTCTCGTCACACAGCTGTACATGGCTCCCAGCAACGCTGCTCGATTTACTTTTATTTGTTCGCAGTCAACAGACCATCCAGTATAAGGCAGGGTGGTACATTTAAAGCTGTTAATCAATATATGTTCCTGCCACCCACAGGGTCAGTCATTAACCCAACAGCTGCACTGCAACAACAGCAGCAGTCACATCTTTTGTTGCGGAGCACCTTCACCGCTTCGACGGATGACGAGGATTAGTGCGCCGTACTCTCAACATATCGGCGTTTTCATTTTCCCACCACTTCACTAATCAGATTACTATCCACACTTAACCCCACTATAATTTAATCCTGTTAAGATTCGAGATGGAATCGGAGCTAATCTCAGTGTTTTTTGATTTTAGGAATTTCGGCAGGTCCCTCCATGCCCTTGTTTTTTTTTGTGTGTCTGTGTTTGGGAAATGCGGAGAGAAATGTCACCATGAAGCAAGCAACGTTTAGATGGAAATACGTGCAAGAAGCAAGCCTGTGGTTTTTGTTTTTTGTAAGCTATCTGAATTACATCCGTGTATGCATTGCGGTTTTAAGTGTCAGCCTGATATCATGCTTCTAATCTAGAGCTTTTCCATGTCAAGTTAAAGCTGTCACACTGAAATAGACATATTTGTGCACGTTGTTATCTAATGTTACAATACACAACTAACTTGACCCTGCTGAACTAACCTTTTAAACTGCTCAAGAGAATAGGCTCTATCGTGTTAATATTTTAGCACTGCTTGTATGTAGTTGGCAGATAAATGTCCTTCAGTTCAGGCTCCTTCTGTTGCCTTAAAACTCCAGTTTGATGATGGTGTTGTCATATATTTGAATTTGATGTCTGGTGTTGTCAAGTAGTTACACTGATACCATATCTGATCAGCCTTCAAAGGCCATCCTTGCTGTAGTAAAATGCAAACAAACACTCGGATCTATCAGCTGCCACTTGTCTTTGTTGTACGCCCTAATCTAAGAGCTGATAGCCAGCTGTTTGTAGTCTGTTACCCAGGCATTCATTGTTTTTATTATTATATTGACTAATACTATTCACAATGTAACTTATCAGTTGCTACAGAATTTTGAGTATTGTTCTCAAATACACTGTTGTTGTGTTCTTACAGCTGCATTTCCACTCGCCAGATCATTAATCTAAAAAAAGAAGATGCTTAACTGGTTTCCGGGGTGGATATTCAGTATGAATGACAGAAACATGCATGGTATTCCTTTGAGGTATTAAAAGTCTGTATTGGTATTTTCCTTAGCCAGTTCCTCATATGATCATTTACAAGAAACCTTATCCAGAACTGAAGATAAGCTGCATTGTAACAAAGGATTTTTACAGCGCTGTGCCTTTCTCACACATTGTGCCAGGGCTGTGTTGTTACACTCGTTCTACAGTTTGTTGTGCCACTCAAAGACTGAATGAAGGCATACACCTGACCATAGCAATAAAACACTGTTTCCTTATCTTTATAATACACCAGAAAAGTTCCACACTGTTTTTCCCGTATCTCTATATCATACCTGAAGTTGGACAAATAAAACCTTTGGACAGATTGGATCACACATGTTGAAACTTAAAAAAATAATAAAGAATTAAACAGCCCCAACCTGTTTTGGCTAGCAGCTCTTAGCTCAGCCAGGTTTTACATGGGAGCATAATCATTTTAAAATGCTTTTTACTTGCGGAAGATGTTGTAATTCCCAGTGAAACAGGACACAGAGAGTGATCATCGTAAACTGTAAACCAAGAGGATATCAGCTGAGGAGAAAATAAATCGATGAGAAGGGTGGGATCTCTCAAGATACTATTGGCAAGATGTTTTATTTACACTTTGTGTTGCTGTTAAACAAGTATATGTGTACTATTCCATTATTACTACATCTTATGTGTTTATCCAGTTACGCTTAGTAGCTAGGGAAGTTGTTTTTTTTCCCCCATCTTTTTAAATGTACCTGCTTGTCTGACCATAGAATTGCTCATTTCCTCTTGAGCAAATCTAGTCTTGATCTGATTCATCAGTTTGTTGTAAGTGGGAAAGAGAAGCATGCTAGTCTAATGAACACACAATCAGTGACTAAATGCTCATGTGACATTGTTGATGAGTTTGAGGTAATTGGGTATTGCTGTAGTAAACAAAACCTGTGAGAAAATTTCAAGAAACGAGCCAGTGTTTGCCGTGGCAGTTTTTCCAGTTTGTGTTTCGTTTCTAATATATTGCTGCTGGCTGATGATTAAGCCTTTGTGACACACATTGGTTTGTTGTCAGCAGAATGGAGGAAAAAACACATTTTCTGTTCACATTTTCTTAAGTGCTTTCCTCAGCCAGAGCAAAATTGACCATGGATTGTGTTTTTAATTGATTATCATAAAATGATTCTCACATACTCCTCATTGGTTTCTGTTCACGTAAATTGTATTTATTTGATTTACTTAGATGGATTTGCCCCTTTCAAGTTTTTATCCTTTATAATCCTTATGTGTTCTTTAACAAAGTTGCATTTGGCAAGTTGTTCCACCTAGGTTTTGTTGCGTGTGCAGCTTTGGTCCTTCTTCCAGTTATCAGGTGCCTGCAGAGTGAGGTGTTGCATGTTTTATTGTGGCTTTTAATTAACCAGCTTGCTAGAGAGTGCTTTCTATGTTAATCAACCCTGTAGAGCAGAATAAAGTAGCTGCTTAATTGATTGTGTAATCTACAGAATATTCATTTGCAACTAATTTGCTAAGAAGTTTTTTTTTTTTTACATGTTTTAAAGAAAAAACAAACATTACTTAGGTGCAGCCTCTTATTTGAAGGACTGATTTATCATTTTTGTTCTTTGTCTTAGTATGTTGAATATATTTCCATTTTGGACTGCTGGCTAGTGAAAACAAGTAATTTGGTGACCAAAGGCTTTGAGCAATGATGGAAGTTGATCAATAAATGCAGATAATTATCAAGGGAGTAATTGTGAGAGTAGAATATTAAAAATAATGTGAAGTTGCAGCCCTAGACCCTTAGAATTGATAGTTTAATGGGAGAATAATAAAGCACATCAACCCTCAGCTTGCGCTCTCCCACTGCCAGTGAAATTTATTGATGCGTTTTGTTTCATATTAACACCAGACCACAAATAAATTGTCAGCATGTGGGAATCAGTGCTGCATTATGAAGATTGGGGACATGTGTGCTCTGCTGGAAACAGTGTTAAAAACTAGTACAATTGAACCGTGGCAGTATTGGCCTCGAATGTATCTTTAAATAAGAACAATTTTAACCTTGTTTAACAAGGCATGCTAATTGGCAGCCCACCCTGGTAATTAGCTGAAGTGATTAACTATTCTTGATGTTAGTAGCTTCTTTGTTGTGATTTTAAACTCCCCACAGACCTCTACAGTGTAATGGACTTCAGAAATGTTATCACCTCTAGTGGGGAAACTAAAGTTCGACCTGAGCATCCAGGATGTAGTGCGATAAATATAACTAGCACTTATCTCATCCATGTAGTCTTGCGTTTACTTTAGCCAGACCCCTTCCCCTGTCATTTTAGGTGTGTCACTTCTCTTCTTACAACAGACAAAAGGAATAACTTTGCGTCGACATCGTCAGCCACCTTCTGTTTCAGTGCTCTGCTGTCGAAATAGTGTCGGTGTTTAACCTGGTGTGTCATATTTGTGTAAGCTATTAGCAAAATGCAATGTTTAGACATGTGGTCTGGCTGGTTTGGTTACACGTCTGTCAGCATAGTGCTTTTTTAATTAGCATTTGGGACTTTTGATGGCTCTTTCATGATCCTGTGCAATCCCTGTTTGTGCTTGTTCCACTGCTTATAGCAGGTGAAAGCTTGCACTAGGAAAAAAAAAGAATGACTTGATTTCAGGCACTGACTACAGTATTAACGTTGTGTGGTCATGTGACAAAGCAAGGTCATGGAATTAGTAAGTGACCAGAGGATGAGCATTTGTGGATAAACTGTTGTCATGATCCTGTGGAGTAGAAGAAGAACTGGGAAAGACTCTGCTGTATGCAGGTCATTTTCGATATGTTTGCGAAGACAATTGTTACCAATTTTTGATGTGCATGTACATCCTGATGATTGCACAGGATTAGTAAGACATTTTTCTCTGGCACATGCTTTATAAAAGTAGACAACCACAGTAACTGAAGCAGCACAGTTAACTTGATGTGGGGCAGGCTATATTCAGACTAGGGCTCTCCCGAGCTGATATTTATAATTTATGACAACTTTTCAGTCCCACTGACCTAACTCATGCTGATAAAAAGCATCGACTCTCCTCTTCCTACAAAATTTGCATGCTCTTGAAGAGACTAATCTGCTCCAGCCATTTTTGAAAATGCTTCAAGTGTTTGAGAAACATTCAACATTCTCTGTGTAATGATTCTCAATAAACCTAAAATTAGCACAGCAGAGTTAATATGTACAGTATTTTGTCAGCAGACTGGCAGCACATGATTTTGATTGATGACACGAGGAAGAGCTGTGAGACACCAGCAACGTTCTAAGTCCCGTTTTGTTTTTCATAAAGATAAATCAGTCAGAGATACACAGTATGTAGCATATATGTATTGATTTTTTTTTCTTGGTCTGTTGCCCACTGGTTGTTAAAGCTGACTTAATAAATAGCAAATAATATCCATTAATGCTCATAGATATCGATTTTGAATGAAGAGGCTATTAATGAGATAAAGGCCTTTCATAGAGCGGGTGGATGGACCATAACCAGCTTCGCATCAGCGTATCGACTCATAATTTGTGGAAAGAAAGGTGAATTTGCGTACCATTTGACATGCTGGTGTATTGGTTTTAAATGCGTATGTGCATTCAGCTTTCCCTTAATGATTTCCCTGCTTCTGTGACCCAGTTAGAAAAGCATCTGTCTCTGCCTAATGCAGTCTTGCTGTCTATCAGCAGGTATGTTCATAAAGTCAGATGTGTCTTCTGTCTCGTGTTTAATGACCAAATGATTACACAGCAAAGGAACTCACCCTGCCAGATATATCGGAACACAGTAAAGCTTGTTAGTGGTATGAAAATATGACGTTTTTCTAGAGGAACTAATGTAATAGAAGGATTTTGAAAGGGGTTTGTTTACCAAATTTGAAAGAGGAAAGAAAAGCGAGGTTCTTAGAAATAAGCCCTGCAAGAAATGGTCTGTTGTAATTACAGCTGCAGATAAGCTTAGTATCTCTGCTATAAGCTGCCTCCAAACTGTACAGCCCAACTGGTTTTATGGTAGCGGTGGGCTCGGCAGTGCATCATCTATAGGGTGTCTACATGTGATAAGGGCCTGAGCGTTTGGTTGGAGTCAAACAATATAGCCAGGATCATGTATTTCATATATAAACAAGACATGCATAGATTCATGTTGAAGAAAAGCGTAATATCCTACATCAGTACAGTACGGGAAAGAAATGACTGCATGCAGGGCGACATATTTACTGAGTGGTAAAAACAGTCAGAGATACAGCATTTCTAACAAACGTCAGCTTTTTAGGCACATTTTATAGATTTTAGGTCAGTCTGTCTTTCACAATGGGCTTCTTACACATTGCAGTTGCCTGGTTCAGTTATGTATTATTTTTTTCCCCTCTTGCAGTGAGAATTTTTTTATGAGGTTTGGGAGCCTGATTTGGCTCGTTGCAGCTAAGTTCATCCATATTCATCAGTTTATCTCATACTGCGGCACATGTACCCAGAAAAAAAAGAAGCAGCCTTTATACCTAACACGGAAAGATATTTTTATAGATATTGTGGAATGTGTGGTACTTTATTGATGAGGTCGTGAATATGCATAAAATATTCAAGTTTTCTCCAGTAATCTTAGCTAGTGCAGATATCAAAACTCGCTCCGTTTGTGCACCATCTCTTAGCCGAACTTACTATTTAATTCGCCCAGAAGAGCAGCACTTAGATGGAAACTTAATTCTATAATTTGTATGTTGATGCAGTTTTAGTTCATGTTTTAGAGCCGGAGCACCCAGTATTTGTATTAGCTAAGGTTCTGTCAACACCCACAGATATATAGCAGAGATGTATTGCAGTTCAAATCTGCTGTTGGTTTGCATCTTGTGATCACATACTATTTTCATGCCTAAAAATCAAAATAATATTGCACAGCTGATGCTCAGTGATCAAATGCCAAAACTTGCATTAAACATATATTTTGCTTTTGACCCACTTATAGAGGTCCTTATTGTTACTATAGAAACTGCATTTACTGCTTCCACATACTGTTAAATTAACAGACTCTCCAGTGTGGTTTATGGTCCTCACACCGATCAGATATCTGTACTCGATACACACGTCGATGATTTGATCACGTACCAAGCCGCAGTCTGTTTCATTTCAGTGAAAAATGCGAACAGTTCCCCCTTCACTGAGGTATTGTTGAAATAAGATAATGTTTCTCTTGTGTGCACAGGCAAAGTAGGGGGTTTGAAGCCACAAAAACGCTCTATGTTTTGCTTCCAATCACTGAAGTGTGCTGCGATTTAAACAGGCTGAACAGGCACAGGCTGTTCAGCGCCTTGTTCGCTGACCCCAATACACTGTAGCCTGCCTGGGATGTCATGTGACCAGTTGCAGTTTTGTTCTTGCCCCGTGTGTCTGTCCGTTTAGCAGCTGTGCAAAAAGCCACACAAATTGCGCTCCTTGTCACCTTTATTTGCAAACCTCCTCATTTGCTCATGATGTCATGAAACAAGCGCGCCTTAAGCTGCGTTGCACATACACCGCGTTTGGTTACAACATCATGTTTGGCAGCCGTCTGAGAACGAGCCAAATTTAATTTAAGCTTACGATGTTGTGCACAGTCAATTAGCCGAACAAACCGACAGGCTGGCCAAGACAAGAGAAATTGGTATTAATAATACTCATTTAGCCCGGTAATAAGAAGTAATGGCGTTATTAACATAGCAAACAAAACAAGCAAGCATCTTTATTACTTGGCTCCATCTGCATGATTGATTTTCCAAAGAACAAACATAAGCCCAGCCTTTCCGGAGTTTAATGAGAAACTGAGACAATCACATTTTTTTATTATGCCATGTTATAGATTAAAAATTATATGCAGTGTCTCCGTAAAGCTTCCTGGAACATGGACATGTCTCCAAGGATCTTGAAAGACCACTAATATGTCATTTTCTAACATTTTACCTTAATCAAAAAAAATACAGAAACTTATCACTAAATATCTACCAAACCAACAATTAGTGTTAGTGTCATGGCGGTTAATATTTGTGGCCTCTAAATTGAAACGAAAGAGTTAAGAGAACACTGTACAGAAATACAGGCATTTGTGCCCATTTCAGATATTTTTGCAGCACATAAGTGTCGGTGCTGAATCATGGAAATCTCGTCATGCACAGGATGAATTAATGTTCAGGTGATTTCATTCACTTGGAATGCAACTGATGATTATTTTCTTGATTAGTTTAACCTGTAAAATTCAGGTAATGGTGACAAATGTTGATCAGTTGATGGTTATTCTACACCCAGCTACTTTTTGTTTCACAGAATGATTGCAACGGCAATGAGGCGGTCTGAATGAAAGGCAAGTAGCTGCAAAGGAGAAAAGAGAAAATAGAGTGTGACTACCCTCCAACACCCCCGCCGCTGCCGACAACCCCCCCGTTTGAAATTGACTCTTCCCTTGCTTTATTCCTGTGTGTGAGATGGGGGCGAACTTTTGTTTGGCAAGATTCAGCATCCCAAATAGATGTGAGAAGGATAAAGGCGCCCAGGAGGAAGTGGAGCAGAAACTAATGAGTGTCAGTGCCGTCCAATGTGTTTGCAGCTGATTGGGAGATGCTATGAATAAGTCAAAATTTCTCTTCCTTTCTGTGTCGTTCTCCTCCCCTCGTTTGCTGCTTCTTTCTCTCCCTCCCACTTCACTGCTCTATAGCTCCATTGTGTTCGGTGAGGATAGTGGAGGGATGATCCTATCTTTTAGCTGGCTCAGTTTGTCTCAGATCAGCTGGCAAGGCTAATGCTCCTCCAGACATGCACAGACAATACTGTGGTGTTGTGCTCTGACCTGAGAAGCCAGATCATGTCTCATTCCTTCTTGTTAAGAGTCTTGTTTTTAGAAGAGCTGGATTATCCTCATTGCATGGGAATTTTTTTTTTTGTCTGTAAAATACAGCGTATGTTCTACTCAATGCTTGTTGTAGCAAAACAGTTTGATCTCATTTTATTCTTGTCGTGTTTTAAATTTCCCAGAATTTGTGAAAAACATTATCAGCATAATATGAAATTTACTAGGAGTTGGTCATGGTGAAAATTAATTTATAGTGTGTAGCTATCTGTGCTTCATTTGTGTCCTAAGGCAGGACTAACTTGGCACATCGGAGAAGCGTTTGTATTTCAGTATGTCCTTACTCACCTAACAAATTCCACCTCCGTTTAACAGTTCTGTGTTGTTACAGAAATATTTGCTGATGAGTAAAGGTAAACCCTTTTGGTGAACGTAATGAATATTAGCTGCTACACTTACAAACCCAACCCTTAACAAGCACAACGCAACGTGATGATGGGGAAAAGTGGTTCTTTTGACCTAAATTTGACTACTTATTATGCACCATGAAAAATGTGGCTTTAACAAGCTTAAGCAGTTTGGATATTGGCAGTTTTCCATTAACTTTTATAAGACGTTGGACTAATTTTGAGTATAACAATATGTGACAGGTTCTGTGACACAACAGACTGTGGAAAGTTAGTTTTAAGATATAATTTTAAGCAGATGATTGTGATAGCATTACTGTGAACATTGTACATCATCATGCATCATAAAACGCCATCATAAAAGTATTTAAGGGTTATCAAAGGCAGCAGCTTTTCAGTTCTACTGCTTTTGGATTTAATAGTTTATTGCAAGGTCATTCCATAGTTTTCAAATGGGGCTAAAACAGTTGGAAAGTTGTTTGTTTGTAGTGTTTGACTGTTTCTTTTTTTGTTTTTTACGGGGCCAAATACAGATTTTTAAGGAGACAGATAACATAATAGATAATATTCATAACAGATACACACCTAAAAGTTAAATTTTAAAATAACACAAACTTTATCTCAAGGCTTTATTGAAATGTCTGTGTTTGTGTTGTACATGCGTTTAAATCAAAGAACATTTTTAGCCATTTTTCTAGTGTTGATTAGCTATTACTTGTGTTGTGTAACCAGTTAGATGGTGCTGTGAGCAGGACATTACTTCATACCAAATGTGGTGACTACCAATGGAGATGTGTCGCTGCATTAGTAGAACATATTAACTTTAACTTAAACTGCTGAATATCGAATCCAACCAAGTACATAATTGGTTAGCCATTTTTGTTTTTACAACTTAGTTTTAAGCAGTGTTTCTTATGTTGTCTTTTATCTTGTCTTTCTTATTAGATAAGCATATTGTCATTGGATCTATTATCAGCTATCCACTGGGATCCAGGCGCTTGAGTCCTAAATGACAAGGTTTGTAAGAGAGGCAGTGTAGTGTCATATAGTGTTCTGTTGGTAGAATGAATTTTTCTGTTTATTTCAACAGAATCTGTTACATGATCTTTTGTGCACAGTTGGGTGACACATCAAATACCCCAGAATTAGACTGATTGATTGCGGGGCTTATTTTTGGGATTTAGATAAAAATTTCTTTATCTTGAAGCGTTCATGTCTGTATGTGCCTTCTTGCTTCCACTGAAGCGATGTTGTAAAGTCAAACATTAGGCCCTCTTTAACAAGAAGCAACAAGAGCGCCCCACCCTGTTCTCCTGGAGGCCAAGAGACATGATACACCCGCCAAACTTGCTCTGTGTGCAATCAGCATCCTATTTCATCCTAAAAAGGTCAGAAAATAGCTGTCCTCAGATGTTGTTCAGCCCACTTCAACCTACTGCATGACCAGTGCACACTCCACTGCAGGATAAGCTCTCCTTACATTTGTGACATTTATCCAATATGGCAACTGCAATGACTGCAGCAAATATCAGCATATCATGTACGCTGCCAGTCAAAAGTTTGAACACACCTTCTGATTTAAAGGTTTTTCTTTATTTTCACGACTGTTTACATTGTAGATTCAAAACTATGAATGAACACATATGGAATCATGTAGTAAATCAAAACATGTTTTATATTTTAGATTCTTCAAAATAGCCACCCTTTGCGTTGATTTCTGCTTTGCACACTCTTGGCATTCTCTCCATGAGCTTCATTCCTCCTCTGTGCTTCACGGTGGGAACCATGCATGCAGAGACCATCCGTTCATCTTTTCTGTGTCGCACAAAGACACGGCAGGCCGAACCAAAGTCTCAAATTTGGACTCATCGGAGAAAGCACAGATTTCCACTGGTCTAATGTCCATTCCTTATGTTGCTTGACCCAAATAAATCTCTTGTGCTTGTTGCTTTTCCTTAGTAGTGGTTCCTTAGCAGCTATTTGACCGTAAAGGCCTGATTGGTGCAGTCTCTTCTGAATAGTTGATGTAGAGATGTGTCTGCTACTAGAACCCTGTGTGGCATTTATCTGGGCTCTAATCTGAGGTCCTGTTAACTTGCCATTTCTGAGGCTGGTGACTCGGATGAACTTATCCTCAGCAGCAGAGGGGATTCTTGGTCTTCCTTTCCTGGGGTGGTACTCATGTGAGCCAGTTTCGTCGTAGCGCTTGATGGTTTTTGCAACTATACTTGGGGACATATTCAGAATTTTACAATTTTTCAGACAGACTGAGCTTCAGTTCTTAAAGTAATGATGGACTGTCGTTTCTCTTTACTTAGCTGATTGGTTCATTCCATAATATGGATTCTAACAGTTTTCAAATAGGGTGGTCAACTGTGTACCAACCTGACTTCTGCACAACACAACTGATAGTCCCAGCCTCATTAAGAAGGCAAGAAATTCCACAAATGAACCTTGAAAAGGCACAGCAGCGAAGTGAAAACCATTTTGGGTGACTAACTCATGAATCTCATTGAGAGAAGGGTTTACAAAGCTGTCATCGAAGCAAAGGGTGGCTACTTAGAGGAATCTAAAATATAAAACATATTCAGAGTTATTTCACAATTGTTAGTTTGCTGCCTAATTCCATATATCTTGCTTCATAATTTTAATGTCTTCAGTATGAATCTACAATGTAGAAAATAGTAAAAACAAAGAAAAAACATTGAATGAACAGGTGTGTCCAAACGTTTGACTGGTAGATGCACCTAACATCATGTTATTTGGCAGTATGGCCATTCAGACTGTTTGTGGTGTTCTTCATGGGTACAAATATGCTTTCATCTGTGCAGTAATTGCAAGAACATTTAGTGCAGCTGTTTCACAAGTTTTCCAGCAAAATATTGTAAAATTGCTTTTACTGTGACTGTTAACCACAGGAATACCTGATAAGCAATCAGGATCTGTGAAATTGCTGATTGTGATCATGCAGAAGATGTGTTTACACAAACAGTTTGAAGGTTTGCTTGGTTGACAGGCTGTCTGAAGGCCTGAATTCTGGACGGAAAGGACAAACTGGTCAAAAAGTCCCCACAGGGTGCAGATTGTATTAGAGTTGTCAACACTAATCAAGAAAGGGCTTCTATTGGGCTGTGAATATGATAAATATAGTTCTGTTTTTATAGGATAGATTATGAAGATATTGTATCCTCTTTCACAGTCACTATGCAGTCAGACATGCTACTTGGGTTGCACAATTTGCCAGTATGTTTGGATAACTGGATTATTCCATTTTCCATTTCGGTCACTATGTTCAAAATAGTGACCATAGATGATGCGTTTCAAACATCAAGACAGACACTATATACCATATGGTCAGTGTGCCTCAAGGACACTATGGATGTACATGTCTTGTGACTTAAACAGTGAAAACAACAATTCCAGATGACAGAAGGCATGTTATGCGAACCCACTAATATGTGAGACAGTTTTTTTGGGTTTTTATCTCGCTGATGGGAACAATCTTGCCTTTCAGACCCTGGTGTTTAGCTTTGTCTGAAGTGCCACATTTATTTGTTTGACTGCTTGACGTCTTCCATATCTCATAGCTGTGCTGCTTGCATAACCTTCACAGTTCTGTAGGGCTTTTCATCATTTGATACCTGGATGTAAACTGAGGTCAGCTAATTAGTGTCTAAAAATCATCTGATGTTAGTGAAGCCTTTCTTAGGCAAGTGATACGTAACATTAGTGGCTTCATCAATCTGTTTTAAGTGACTGCATTTTGTAATTCAGACAAAGGTCAGTCTTACATTAATGTTCCTCATGGCTTCATTAAGACATTCACGGGGAAAGAAAAAGCTTAGTTCAAGTTTTTGCTAATAAACAAAAGACATAATCCAAACTAATAGCTATCCCATCAAACTGTCCAAATAACTATGTATTTGAAATTCATATTTGCAAACACATTTGCTACTCAACGACCACATCATGGCAATAACTTTACTGATGGCGATAACATGACCACAAACCAACAGAACTCTGGCTGACCTTCTTCTTGTTCCTTTGAGACCATGCTGCTCGTCAAATCTGCATACCTATTCATTACCACAACGACACACAGCTCAGACTTGCATAATGTTGAAAGTGATATGGAAATGTTCCGAGGTCCGACCTGGTAAGATTGCCATTCTGACTTTTATGGAAAAGTGAGCAGGATCCTCGTTAAGACATGTTCAGATACCGTTGGATTAATGGAAACATGCATTTCTGAAAGGGACTTAATAGGGACACCAAATTACATGGGACAGAAAATCATCAATGCACAGCTACATAATGATGATGGAGTAGATTTTCAGCACTGTGATGAATACGTGTCCTTTGCAAGCCCGTTCTAGACTGACACAAACTATCATTCATTCACACGTTAGCAGTGGCTAGTGAGTCTACCAAGCATTTTATTTTATGTGACACCACTTTAAAGAGTGTAAGAGCTCTGGTCATGATGTATTCACATTAAGTTACTGTTGATATAACATTACAAATGATCATGTGTGAGAAATAATGTTTCATTACTAGAAAATGGCAATCTGTAATTTGTGATATTCTGGTTTACCTGTTTAGGAAGCTACAGTCTTATCTGTCAAGGCCTGATTCATAGGGTGCAGGACCTCTTTAAATTAATTGGTGTAACAGCTGTAACTAGTGATTTGCAGATTTAATCTAGCCTTATGCATGTGATCCAGTATCGTACCAGAGCATCTAATTGATTTTATTCGATCCAAACAAACAGTGACTTTGAGACCATTTTCCCATTGTTTGACCCTCAAATATTTCGACATGTTCGGTACTGGTTTTGCAAGGCTTGACAGCCTTGGGGCCAAATATCGCTCAGTGGCTTAAAAAAAAAAAAAAGCTTCTGCTCCAGGGTGTGATTCGTCAGATTGGGCTTCTTGTGTTTTCTCTTTTCAACTTGTTTCCCATGTAGACAGAAATTGTTGATAGCAAAGACTACATGGAAGAAGATGAAGACATCATTTTCTAATTTAAAAAATACAGAAATTCACACTCAACTGTGTTTAACTTGGTGTAGAGGATGTGGTAAGTGTGCTTTCAAGTCGGTGAGGAAAAAAGATCAAAGTTTGTATGTTGCTTTTCTCAATAATTGAAAAAAATCGCATGACTTATTAAGAACATAGACTTTTATAGTCTATTTGTGAATTCTGTATTTCATAATCCCACCCTTTCATATTTTCACTCATTTTAAGGGAAATTTAACTCAGTTTTTCTACTTTAGAAAATACACAAATTACAGTGCTTTATGGTTATCTAATTCAGATGGTAGATGATGAGAAAGCTTTTATGCTAAGTGGTTTTTCATTGCCCACTATTTTAAAATGGCATTTAATGAGCAAACTTTATGACTTTAACGAGACATGAGGAGACATTATCCAGTTCCATGTTCTGCAGAAGGCAAACAAGGAAAATGCGGCAGTTGTCTACATGGATACACGGCTCTGACCTGAATGTGTCTGACCTGGTTATTGAGACTTGGCAAACTGCGTCTCACTCCCTCTGTCTTTCTCGCTCACATGGACAAACACACAAACAGACAAGCGACTATATCTGATACCTAGTCTCCTATCTCTCTTTACAGGGGAAGTATCATCTTTCAATCACGGGTATCGCCGAGAGGGTTTTTAAGAACTCCTTTTAGTATTATAGATTATTTAAATTCATTATTTCAGCTTTCATACATACATTTGAAGAGAATCGCCTAATTCAGCACCACTCACAATGATATTTACCTTTGCTGTGTGCTGATGATTTGACGTTGCTATTGCTTTTTATTTCTGGCTTACTTTATCAGCCATTTTACTGGTTTTCCATTCTTGGCCATCTGTGGGAGCAGCCTGGATCATGAGCAGGCAGCCCTCCAGGTCTATTTAAGATCTATGAGTTGACAACAAGACAAGCAACATTGATGCAAAGCGCTTGAACTCACTGTTCAATCAGCGTACTAATATTAATGCTGTGCTTTTCCTGCACCTCATGGTTCAAGATAAAGTATAACTGAGAAAATGGTAACTGTATGTATTCAAAGTGCCACGTGGGAGTGATACTGAAGCAGAACAGATGACGCTCTTGACTCAGCATCAAATGCCAGGCACAGTGAACCCGAACGCCTTATGCTTACTGCTACTGTTGTGGCTGTCACATGTTCTTCCACAGAAAAATCATGTTTTTGCCAATCCAATTTAGATAAACAATATTGGAAATAGAAAAGAACGAGGGAAATGTAGCCTGCCTCACAGTTTTGCAGTAATAGCTTGCTGTAATGTTTTGTGTAGAGGAAAGAATGCATGTCTGTAAATGTTGTAGGATGGCCTTTCTTCGTCACCAGCAAGAGCAAAATAGTTAAAATGCAACGGAGTGCCCTTTTTTTCCTGTCACTTTGGATATTTAGTCACAACAATCGGCAGTTTTAGTGTAAAAACTATTTGTGACGTATCATGGTTTACACAGTCACAATACTACACATCAGGAAGACATTTCAGTGTTTTACGCTTTGTAAGGAGGTGTTTTGAACTGACTTTATGATTCAGGCTGAGCATGGCCTGCTTTTAGGTGATTGTTCAGTGGCTTATGAGCACCACAAACTTTAATTGGATCACTTCACCCAATCAATAATCCTGTGCTGTTATCAGTGTTGATTTGAAAATAAGCTATATGATAACAATGAAACTGAAAATGTTTCTACATTTTAAATTGTCAAATATCTGTTTAGCACTTTGGCAGCCAAATTTCTGCTTTTCTACTTAATTTGTTCATTGAAACATATACTGCAAACATACACTATAAATAAAACTGTGAATGGTATAAAATAATCAACACCATAAGATTTTATGCCACATTTTGGGTCTGCTCTCTGTAGAAATACATCCCAGGGGTTCTTATTTAACTGGATCTCATATTTAATTAAGAACTTAGCAGAAAAAGGGATTTTTGAGTCCACTAACATTCATAACCAGAGGGACTCTCTGCTTCTTTGCCTTGGTTCGGTCTGAATGAGGAGAAACTGCTCCCCAAAAATATGGCCCTGTGTTTTGAACCGTGACACATTCACATCTATTGAGCTATATGAGGTCTTTTGGAATGAAGTGTACAGGAAAGAAATGTATAATTTAAGTCACCATGTAGATAGGCTTCAAACTATTTTGATTGAAACTTGAAACGTCAATGAGAAGAAGCTAAAGGATGGAATTCAGGAATAAATATTTAAGTTCTTCAAAATGAAAGTTGGCCAGTTTAGACAATGCAACATCTATGCAAACCCTTTAGGCAAACTATTCCAGCAAGCCAGCAGCAGACCTGTTCCTCCTGTTGCAGCTCTTAGCATATCTCATTCTGTTTTCAAAATAGAGACTTTGCTTTGGGTTAGACCTCGCAAACATTTGGAACATTGTGGAAATAAAGTAGTAAGATAACAGAAGAAATAAAAAAAACAAATGCATGTCAAGGGAGGGAAAAGTAAAATGTTGAGTGCTTTGCTGCTGAGGGCTGTCAGCCTGCAGCTGATAAAACTGCTAGTTCATTTACAAAGTCCCTGTTGCACTCTGTCAAGCACAGTGGTCTAGTAACTGCTATCCTTGTCAATAAATAATGCTTTTCTGACTGCAAGTGTTCCCCAGATTACATATGGAATAGCAGGCAAGTGAAACTAACTTGTAAGTGATTCAGTGAGACTTGCCCACTGTTTCACTGTTAGAGTTGATATGTTCTCTGCAATTGCAACTTGGGAATCAACTATCTTCACATTTTAGCTTTAACCATTATCTGTTGGTAAAACAAGAGTTTTGCTAAGTTTCTACTTTAGTTTTCTCATTTCATCAGACAGCCCAACTTTGTCGGCCAGACATAGGCAAAAAAAAACAAAAAAACAATCACCTTAAAACATTGTGGCTTATCGGCTGAAAATGTCACTTTTTTTTCTTTCACCTTCTTTGCACCGACAGTAAAATAGAGAATTGACGTCAACTGACGGCTGTGGGGAGCTCGTCTCACAGGATAACCTGTTGTTGCATATCTCAGCAGATTTATCTTCATGTAGACAGGAAGTGGCTTTCAGAGACATAGAAGGTAGTACATGAATGTCTCTGGCTGTTGTTCTGATCATGAAACCTGCACAGTTCACTTTACAGTGAAGTATGGTTAAATTATGGCGCCTTGTGTCAGTAGCTACTTGGTTGATGGTTTTTCTCCATAAGGAAAGTTGGTCACTGATGATGGCTAATTATTCTCGCCTGCAACATCGCCACATCCTAAGCAGTCCTGCACTTATTTACAGCAGAATTATAGTCTTTAGTAAAAACACACTGAATAGAGAGATGCTGCAGTAAGTGGTTCATCTTTCTATTCAATGTGTCTGTTAAAGCACTGAGAACACATTGTAAAATTCTGGATGCTGTCCAGAGCATGAAAAAAACTGCTCTTCTACATCTATTCTGCCCACATCTGATTGATGCCACACTTAGTAATCCATTCATTAAAACACATGACACAGTTGAGCCATAACTGTAAAGATTGCATGACAACAATAGGCGAGTACCCTTGTTAATTATGTAGAAATCAGTTGAAATGTAAATGAATCAAATGCAGTAATTATGTTGCTAATACAGTGCTGGTTGAAATGCCAGCACCAGTTTCCATATTTTCCACATACAGACATTTCAACACTTAACTTAATTGCAGGACAGACTGTTGTCAGCCTGCACAAAGGACCAGAAGACAAACATGCTAATTAATCACCGCGCTGTGTGGTAGAAAGGACATAACCTTTGGAAGTGGATCACTTTTTCCCTCGTCTTCATCATTCTCTGGGGGATCCATGACATCTCTATGACCTTAGTGTTGTGAAGGCTTGAGCAAATGAAGTGGAAATAAGACTGCACTCATTTGCCCCAGGCTCATCCGGGTCCAAAAAAAAGTATTGTGGGAATTATTCATTAGAGTAATTATGATAGTCATCTCAAAGGGAATCGAAATGAAGACACTCTGGATCCAGAATATTAGTAATCCTCTTCACTGTGAGCCAGGCTGTGTGTGCAGAGTACAAGAGAGGACGAAATGCGTCCCATTGCAACTTAAGATGGTTTCAATTAGATATGCTAGTTGAAAGAAAGTTTTGTTGGCATATGTGCAGCTTCTTTTCACAGAATGAGATTCTGATTTGCATGGCTATCCTATGCAACTTTAAAAGCCTTCACTGCATTTGCTAGATAAACCCACAAAGGCATTCATCTAAAGGATGTTATACCTATGCACAGCAGTAATGCAATTTTTGCACGTTGCATTATTATTATTATCAAAGAAAAAAAAAGGTTTTTACACCTTTTTACATGTCTTTAGCAACAGTGGCAATAGATCAGTAAAGCGTCAAAGTATTGCTGAAATGATTCCACAACTAATTTGAGTAATTCGATCACCAAGATCCCGATTCATTTAATCCGCTATATACTGCACTATACATGCATGATACAGTGCGGGTGTCTGTTCGTGGTCCACTTGGATGGTTATTTCTGTTGTACAACATGCTCACTTCCACTGTTGATGCTGTAATGTGCATGCCAAGTGCGTAATGCAAAATGGAGACGGAAACAGGTGACTACTTGATTAATCACCAGAATAATCTATAGAATACTCAATTGGTAAAATAATCAGTTGCTGTAGCTCTACATCAGCATGATAAGGATTGATAATAAAAGGCTAGGTTAGGTTTTTTTTTTACCCAATTTTGTTAATTCTCTGAACTCTTAATCCCTGCCAACAGGTTTAAAAGGCACGTTACATTCAAAAAAATAGCCAGAAACTGTAAAAAAGATTAAAGCATTTTCAGTTTTCCAGCTGCCCTTAAACTAAACATGTGTGACGTCTAGTTTTATCTGGAAAATCAACTAAATGTAAGCCTGAAATAATGACGTTTCATTATTGTACATGTCTCATTTATAAATTAGTCAAGAAATAAACCACCTACACTAACCGGTTTCAGTAAAACCGTAAAAACATTAAACAGAATAGACATTTTTGTTATCAAATTAGTCAAAAAAATAACAGGAGAAGGCACTTTCGTGATTTGTGAGACGAGCACAGAACCTCACTTGCTCCAACACAAGCTCCTAATATTGTGACCAAATAACCTCGTGGACTTAGCTGTGATGGGGGCGTGTAGTTGTGCGTCAGAGTGTATGTGGGACGGCTGCATCTTCAAACACCGCTTGTTGATAGTCAATACTGGGTATTGTTGGAATGGTTGAAGCAGATAGTAGCTTGAGAATGAGCAGATTTTTTTTTTCTCTGCGACTGCTGAATATATTTGAATTCTTCTGTTTTCTTTCAGTCACAGTATTGTGTAGTATTTGATCTGCCTGGTGTTTTAATGTGTGGGGGGAAAAAAGCAACTGTTAGAGGCCCAGAGATAAAGAAGCTGCATATCCAGCTTTCTTCCAGAGCTACAGCTTGTTCAGGAACAATAGTAGACAGTTTTGTTCCACATTTACAAAGAGATAATGTACAGAGCCTTGCATAAATGTATTCTGATACAGAGGAATGTGTGTATGTTGCATGTAAATGTAGAAATAGATGTAATTGTCCCTGTTAGGACGAGCTTGTCCTCTCACAGCCAGTCTGTTCAGAGTAGGAAATTGGGAAGATGCTGTAAAAAGCTCTTTGTCACAGATCAGATTACTTGCCCTCATTTCAGCGCAAATTCAAAGAAAACAATCATGGTGTTGTTTTCTGGAGTCATGCAAGACCACTGAGACCTAAGATTGAGTGAGAACCAAAACCAGAGGGAGAGCAAAACTGGAACTTCAGGTTCCACTCAGCTGCATTCCCTGTCACAGATACCAGCAACAGGCTTGCCTTTCTACCTGTTTCAGCTGTGTTTTCAGCCACCGTTTCCTGTTGCTTAGCTTCTTTTATTCATGATTTTCTTCTTATGTTCTGAGGCCGTACTGTGGATGAAATGCCTGCATGCTGACTGTCAGCCTTTTTAAAGTAAGAAAGAAAGGGATGTATGTGTAAAGTATCCGTGCTACTACTTTGTTTGAGAGTTAAGAGCATGGAAATGTGGCTCTGTGTGTCTTAGTTAGCTGATGAACTGCTGTCTTCTTCACTCAATATCCCACTGCATTATTGAGAAGCAGCACTTCTCCTGTTGTGGCAGCTGGAGTTGAATGTGATGCTGTTAATGAGGTGCCCAGAGGAAAGACAACGTTAGGGGCTGTGTTGTACACTTCTCTTTAGCAAAGCGATGTTCCCTTCCTTGCTAATGTCTCTATAAAACACGTCATTTGTCTGCTGTTCTTAAAATATCTGAGTAAGAGATTTGTTGTAAATAGAAAATACTTGTGTAGCAAAATTTTCTGGATAATAAAACTCAAGTTGATGAAGCTCTTATTGGATGCTATTGCATAATTTCCTGTTACAGTGTTATATCTCAGTTAAATAGGGCTGCAATTGTTAATGAAGATCTTCTGTTTGTGTACTGTGTAAAATTATCAATTTGCTTATTAGTTCTGCATTGTTTTATGTCTATGCAAGCACCATCTGTGTGTGAAACAACAAAATCTCAAAGCAGTGCAAAAGTACTCTAAATGGAAACCGTAGAAAGACGCAGGTTTGTGTTTGTTCACAGCAGTGTGGTGTTTTATTCTAGTGCGTACTCATGTTAAAATATATACTGACAGTCAATAGAAACTTTGAGGTAGAAATGTACGCAGAATTCTACTTGTAGGGGGGTTGTAATTATTCATTGTGGATTTACTGATGATCTAGTGCCCTGGTAGTTGAGATAATGATGAGTTGTCATTTTGTCATGATTCATTGCACATGGGTTGGTCACTTTGCAAAAGTAAACCAAATACACACCAAGCAATACTCAGTGAGTATCTGCACAATTTGAGAATGGGTTTTGAAGGCCTATATAAAGGCCCAAAAAAGGCCACCATTGTTAGTCCAGTGAACAGCATCATGCCGCGTCTATCACATGAACAACGTCTCCGGGCACTGGGTATGGTAGAGGCCTGTTTGAGCTACAGTGATGTAGCCAGGCGTATGGGCTGTTCCCAACCCACAATCAGAAGCCTGGTCCAAAGCATGCGCCGACGGATTGCTGCCTGCATCGAAGCAAATGGAGGCCATACTCGGTATTGAGTGTTGTGACTTTGTGTTTGGCAGGTGCTGTTTTCTTTTGTGAAATTTTTTATTTTGAAATCATTCTTGAAACTTTAGATTTTTGTTTCTGTATGCCAATATGCTAAACAAATGATTCATATGAAGAAAATCCAGTTTCGGGCTTCAAAATAAAAATTATGTTGAAAAATATGGCCTCAAAGTTTCTATTGACTGTCAGTGTACTTTGGTTGAAGCAAAATATGCCGCCTTAAAGTTGTGACATTAGATTTACCACAGCTATTGGACTTTTTGTTTATGTTCGATTTGTCAGTAAAGAGTAAAAAGGATCTTCATGGTAAAGGGCAGGATTCCATTTCAAGTGGTTGAGACCACATTATAGTAAGGTGAAGAGAACAAGCCTATAATCCACTGGCAGTCTGCCCTGCATTGAGGAAGTGGCTTTTTCTTTCCTCTTCCTTCACAGACGGAGGTGCTTCAATTGTATCCCACGGGCTCTGCAGGTTATCTGCCTTTTGCCCCCTCCTGCATTGTTTTGTTTGCCATAATCTCTAATGTAAAATTTCAGCTGTGGCGCAGCAATCCTGTAACAGTCCAGTGCAATCTGGATCAAAAGCTCCTTTCATAAGGCAAGAGCTAGCCGTACTAATCACATTCTGCCATATCAACCAGACGAGTACTATAAATAACACAAGCTGCTCGCTACCGTCAAATGCTGCAGTTGCATTTCCGTTTAACCCATGACACACACAAAAACACATGCTCACACAGGCTCGTCAACGATATCCACTGTGCCTATTTTGAATTTTGCTATTTAGCTCCTTTTAGTTTTTATTTCCTTTTAGCAGAAAGCTCTACAATGGTTACAGGCTTTGAACAGCCCAGTGAGGTTGAGATTAATTGGAAGCAGTGTTTAGAAGTGATTCATTTATTCCTAACACATTTTCTACCAGATAAACTAGAAGTAGGCCAGTGAGTCCACGGTGGTCACAGTGGAAGGCACCGGTGACCTTTGCAGAAGTCACACCAGCATGAAGTGGTAGCCCTTTGATGACAGTTCTTTTGCATTGACCAGCTTTTGTAGAACCTTCTGATCAGTCAGTAGTTCTCTACACGCGTCGTTAATAAGTGAACGCAGCTGTGTGTTTTTTGTATGTAGAACTGATTCTATCCATGACCGTCTCCGCAGTCTCTATAGCAACAGCACTGACCCAGGAGGCACTTAAGTTACAAGGAGAGGGTTGTGACAGGGAAGTGGTTTCCTGGCTCTGAGTGGGAGAATAAAGTGGTAATCTGTGACTGGCCTGCCCTCTGGTCTATTTCATTCACTGCTGCACAGAGGAAGCCAGGGGGATCACTGCCAGGCTGCAGAGTCACATGTCCACCATTCACACATGCCCACACATTTTGAAATTTATGAACAAATACAGACAGTGTTTGCATAAACTCGCACTGTAAAAGTTTTTTAAGGATTTTAACAGTGTCAGCCCTAACACTTGCTGATTTAAGTAATGTGTTGCTTAAATAAGTAGGCTAAGAAAGAAAGTCTCAGCCGAGAGCTTAACATGTCTGGAAATCTGTATTGCATGTCTTGAATTTTTTTTTTTTTTTTACTTCTGAAGTCAAAAGCTCTTGATGAACTAAAGCTGGGTGAATGTAGTCAGTCATCATTCCTGTAACATGTAGGTCAGTGGATAAGCCTATCTATGTTGTAGGCAGTGCAGTTCTCATTAGTGTGCTGCTTTCCCGATTACTCTTAAGGGAGGAGGGGGTCTTCAACTAATCAGAGAGCCAGCCTAGCAGTGCCAGTTATCCACTCCATTTCTCTGTCTCGTTATTTTACATGTAGGAAAAACTTTCTTGTAACAGAAAGTAAAAACAGCACAAAGGAAAGGGCGCTGAAACCATAACCATGGTCACAAAGGAGGTAGGGAATAGATGGATCAGTGCTCTACCATTGAAAGAGTGCTTCAGCTGCACAGCACTGACTTAAAATCTTTCCACATCATTAGTCTGTTATGCAAATGTAACCCGGATTCTGCATGGTTTAGGAAATAACGTTTAAAATTTCATTGATTGCAGTAGTATCAATTCCTGTAACGAGTATTTAGAAGGACCGTATTTTCAAATTGTACCTGACTCACAAGGTTAGCATCCTTGTTGTGTACAACATTGTGCAACATTCTTTTGTTTTTTAAGGAGCGACGCTGGCAATATTCTGTGGTTATCGTGTTCTCAACGAAGCTCCATAACAAAGACTACAGCAAGTGTTAGTTCAGTCCTCTGCCAAGGCAGGAACCAATCTGGAGGTGTTTTCAGTGCCTTTTGTTTGTCTGTCTGCAAGATTATGACAAAAACCAAGCTACCCAGCTGAATTTCACAAAATGAAGTGGAGATGTGAAGCACGGCCAGAGGAAGAACCCATGAAATTTTGATGCAGATCCAGATCACTCCCTTTAAACTTGCAAGATAGGACATTAACTTTGGCAGAGGACTGAATGTCTTTCTAGTTTCTGATTACTCTTGAACCCACCAAAATTCATTTCTGTGCATCGAAGTTGCCTATTTCAAAGTTTTTTTTGTATGAAAATGATCCCTTTCTGCTATAAGGTGGCGTAGATTTAACCTAGAATGTACAGATTCATGCATGTATGAACCACAAGCTAATTCTAATGTAGAGTCAATAAAACAAAGCTCCATCCCACAAGCTGAGTTAAGTTTAATACATTTGAAACCCCTGAAGTCTGAATTTGTTATCAGTACACTGCAGTTTGAAGGTGGAAAAGCTCAGGAATGACAGACTGCATGTTTAGCTTTTCAAGATAAAAATTGGGTAACCAGTCCTACCGTACTATCAGTACTTTGGTTTGAAAACAAACACTTGAGCCTCAGGTGTGCTTATTTCACATGCTGAAATACTAAATGAAAGATGATCGGCGTAATACCCACTAAACAGCAGCATTTTATCGTTCTCATCCTGAGCATGCTGACGCTAACATTTAGCTCAAAGTAGTATTGTGCCGCATCCCAAAGTCTCTACCCTCAGTGCTACCTCTGTTGGTCCTTTCAAATTGTGATATGGAATCATTTAGACCCCATGCTGAAGGTCTGAATTTATTCTTTTACCAGCTATAAAATGTTCAGCACACCCACTCTTAATCTTCCTCAGTGTGCTCTTCCTGCTTTACTGTTAGTCTTCTAATCTATAGCCATCCTTCCCCACAACTTTTCACATGACACTTTCTCTTCTTGCTCTGTGATTTTTTTTTTTTTTTTTCCCCCCTCACAATAATCCACAACCACCCCCGTTCTCTGTTAACCCATATCACACTCCCCTCCTTCCCAATCCTCCCTCGCCTCCCACCCTGCCTTTGCATGCGTCACCCATACTCTCAGTTCTCGTTGCTCAGGGTGAATGGAGCCAAGCTCTCTGTCATCCCCTCTGGTGATAGACCAGATTACTCAGAGTATTTATACATGAGCTGCCTGCTTCTGTAGCTGTGTGAAGGCTGTGTGGGAGGCTGACAGCCGCTTGGTTGTGCATACCTCATGTGAGTGTGGGTGTGTGCATACATGCACCCGTTATTTTAATGAGTTTGAGATAGCGGAATAACTGACCACTCCTCGTTTGAGTTAACTTTTGACATATTTTGAAAGGTAGTTCAGAAAAGTTGCTTCTTTATTTATATGAAGAAGTATTGAGTAATTTTTTTTTTTTTTTTGCCATGGTAGGCATAAAAATTTAGAGTATCTCTAAAATAGCATCACTGGTTTTGCCCCATCCAGAAAAAGCATGTCTGGTCACACATGCAAAAATATATGCATGTGAGAACATGACAATAGGTTATATTCAAATTTCACAGAGCGAATAAAAATATTGGCATCGCTCCTGGTGACACAGTCCAACACAAACATGTGCTTTCACCCACACATGGACTGCACTGTTGAGGTGATGGCTGTCACATATTTACAGCTCAGTTGGACTGTCATGTTTCACAGTGAGTGGTCTCTGAGATTATGTGCTGTGGCAGCACTCAGATTAAGACAGGAGGGAGGAAAAGTGACATTCTCTCTCCATGCTCCAAAGAACAAAGCCTCTGTTGACCAGGACACATTCCATAGTGTGTTCTGTACTTGGCTGAAAACCTTTTCTGGCTCGTGCATCTCCTTATGTTTTTTTGCTGTACAGACAGTTTTGCATGAAACTAGTTAAGTACGTGGATTTCCAAAATAATGGCTGACTCATGGCCTGAGTTTTTTTCCCTGTGCATTTTTATCCTCTGCTTCAACCCAGTTGGGGACGCAGCATAGCCATAATGTTGAACAGCTGACCATTTTGCATACCTATGGGAATGTTAGAATCTGAGAACAGATTTTTCCCACCACAAGAAAAATGAGGTTGGTATTCTTTGGGATATTGGGTAAAAACTTGACAAGAAAGTATAAAATTATGCATCATTTTTTTATTCACAAATCATTTATGCCATGTCTTCATTCACTGAGTCATTGTTGTGATCAGCTGTGATATATATATATATATATATATATATATATATATATATATGCATATTTAAGAACACACTGGCAGCACAAACCCTTGGAAGAAAAAATAATGGGATTGACTGTGGATGATGCAGCTGATGGCTGTTTTGAGAGGTCTTTCTACAGAAGTGCCCCTGCTCTACAGAGCTGTTATAAATCTGCTGATGCTGCTGGGACACTGCAGTGTCCTTCAGACCAGATTCTGAATTGCCTGTTTATTTATAAGTATAGTTCCCTCAAATGAATTTCCACGTTAAAAAGAAACTCCAGTATTTTTCAACCATGTGTAATATTCATTATGACAGTTTTCTCACTGCTTCCACTTTGGAGATGGGAAATACATACTACAGCATGAACAACGCTGATCAGAGCAAGAAGGAATGATTCCTTCTGTTTCCCAGCAAATTTATCAGATATTAACCAACCTGTAGCTGTTATGAGAAACTAAATTGCAGGTATCGAGCAATTAGTCACTTCTCCTCGTAAGTCTGTGGTCTGTGTTTCACAAATCTCAACAATTTCAGCTTATGAGCTGGCAAGTAAAATCTTGTTATGGCTAATAACCATATTGGACAAATTGGTAAATACTGGGATTTCCCTTTATTGAGTTACCTTAGGGATTTGTCAGTACACACAAACCAACGACTTGTCATAACTGTTGGATCAGATCCCATTCCTAATGTCTTGGACTCTCCCACACTAAAGTAAAATACTGTATTATGTATCATTTTGAGTTATTTCCCTCATTTTCTTGTTGACGCTGCTGCCATATGTTATGTTTTAACCCTTTAAGCTTCAGTGTACCGCCGGCGGTACACCTACTAATTTGCATAGGAATTTCAAGAATGTCCGACGGCTGCAAACGCGATTATACAAACACTATACACCGATGGAAAGCTTAGATTCTCATGAATCCGCCGGTATAAACCACTTTCAGATGCAATTACCACAGCTGGTGAGAAAAACACATTTGTCCGACAAAAACAAATATTCATCCATCCGTTCTCTATACATGGCTTCAAAGCACACAGCGCGACTCACATTTCCGGGTTTATTATTACACACAAAAAAAAGATTCCACAAAAAACGGCCATAATCCAACCTTTTACATCAGATGACACAAGCCAGTAAACTATTTTGTCCAAAACATGTCCTGAAGTCGGTATAAAATCCCCGAATCGGTCCTTTTCAAGGAAATGCACCTCCCCATGCGCGTCCAATATTCCCCGTATTTTTCGTATTTTTTTTATTTAAAAATAGAATATTAGCGATTTTTTTTGTACTGAAAACGGCTGGAATTGACTGAAGCTTAAAGGGTTAACCTGCTATTTTCAAAATAAATGTATAATTATATAATTTCTGTTCAAATAAAGCTTGAGCCATTTTTGACAATGTGTTTTGAACAGTTATCTGACCACAGAGATGGATCTGTCTGCGTTTAAATGAGTATTATTTTGGCACTGTACCGAAAACATTAACTATGTGTTACATAGGAAAAATGGAAAAAAAAAAATCTCGAATCCAAACATTATCTCATATGTCTACCTCCATATGGCTTCCTAATACTCTATTCCCTTTACATATCCTTCTGTTTTTTCCTCTCTAGTGCCTAAGGATGTCCAAGCGGAGCTTGTTTGTTCGCCTGGTGCCGTGCCGCTGCTTGCGGGGCGAGGAGGAGACGGTAACATCGCTGGACTACTCCCACTGCAGCCTGGAGACTGTTCCTAAGGAGATCTTTAGCTTTGAGAAGACCCTGCAGGAACTCTACCTCGATGCCAACCAGATCGAGGAGCTGCCTAAAGTAAGGCACACATAGTGACATATAGAAACTTTTAATGGCCACTGCTTTGCTGCGAGAAGCTTTAGGATGACTCAGTTGAACTTTATTTGAAATAAGAACACTTGAGCATCTAATATTACACTGTATATGATATGTCAACTTTACATGACTGTAAATTATCTTACTCTTTAACGTACTGTGTTTGTCTCTCTCTGCCAGCAACTGTTTAACTGCCAGTTACTTAACCGACTGAGCATGCCAGATAATGACCTAACAGTGTTGCCGGCAGCGATCGCAAACCTCGTCAATCTCAGGGAGCTTGATGTCAGCAAAAACAGTAAGCAAAAATGACTTTTTCTTTGTGATTTCATTGTGCGTCTTAATCCTTTCCTGAGAATTGTTTCTTAGGTTGCAAGCCTTTTTGATGGACAGGTTAAATGAGTCATATAAAACTGTGATGTCACTGCTTGTCATTACTGCTGTTGACTTTCTGATGAAAAATAATGGGCAGACAGTTTCATAATTGATACCATGTTTAGATTCCTTCAGTGATATTCAGAGGTACAGTGCAGCTGAATGTTTCGTTTACCACACGTTACGTCACAGAACTGCGTGCCTCAAAACCTCTGATGCGATGAATAAAGTAAACAAGCCCAGACCTGCAGTATAACACGCGATCTCCATAGCGCAGTGTAACAGCAGGGACAAAACAGAACAACTGCTGCAATGAAGTGCCGTTGCTGGTTCTCACACAATCTGTGTGCAAGGTGCTCAACTGAAAACGCCCTGTCAGGAGTTTCATAGAATGGGAAGTGACAGTATTTTATTGCTTTAATTAATATTTCCTGTTTAATTAAAACCTTCTTCAGTCTGTGCTGCTCTAGTCTAATATTTCAAAAAGTAAACAGCTGCAGAGTATCGTGTCTGTTCAAGAAGCAGCTGCGCATAGATTCATTCTGGCATTGGTAAACCTTTAAAAAGTGCAATGCTAGGATAACTTTATGTTGCATATTCTTTACAAAGGGTTGTGCTTTAAACTGTGATGTATAGTTGGCCTCAAAACAGGACATGTACATAGAACAGCGTCCACAAGTGAAAAACCGTCGACTCGAGGGAACATTTCTGCTCCGTATTCATACTTGTGGTCCTCAAAGCACAGGGCTGTGATGAGCTTGAGGTAAATTGTCTCTACACGCTCAAAGACTTCTCAAAACATGCTGTCAAGTTCACTTTTGAGACTTTAGTCAGTAAAAGTAACAGTATGACAGTGTAAAAAACTATGAAAGGCACACATTCAGATTTTCACTTGGGTAAAGGTGTGGAAGTATCATCAAAATAAGTAGCATCAAAATATACCCAAAGTCATGCTTTGCGTGTTTGCAAGAGGGTACCTGTCTCATGAACTTTGCCATCCACCCAAATCCACAAGGAACTGTCAGCAGAACAAAGATGCCAACTGGGCATGTGCTAGGAAAACAAGTGGTCTATAAAACAGTTCTTTGGTATGAGGAGAGGCAGTGCAATGAAATTCTCAGCCATTCACACCTTTTATAATTCATCATTAAGACGAGTTGTAAAGGAAGTTGTTGCTGCAGGGACTTTGATGCCCAAACAGAGTGGGGAGTTCTAAACTCTTGAGAAATCCTGTGCTGTGTTCACCCACTGTGCATGATACCCATGAGGAATAATCACTGGCACATTGCTGTATCCCAGACTGTAAGTAGCTGCTCAAACCTACAACATACTGCCTTCTGTGCTTTTCCGTGTTCATTGTTCATACATTGCAACTCCAGCCCTTATTCAGAATGGTCATTTTCTGAATAATATATGTTATATTATTGGATTTTTATTATTGTTGCATTAATGTGTTTATCACTCTAATATTGCTGCTGATAAAATTGAAGCTGAATTGAATGTTTTCTACTGGATAGTTTGTAAGTTTCCCTCTTGGGAGCAATGAAGTGTTCTCATAATCTCATAATGAGGCTCCACTGCAGGATGTTCCGACAGTAATGCATTGTAATGTATTGTCGATTATATATTTCCCCATTGTGATATTGTCACTTTTATTTAACCACCAGATCTGATTACTTCTTCCACCACTGGAGACTGTGGGTTTTGAATGTGACTAATCAAAGATGCGCAGTTGTCAGCCACTTTCCCACCTCCAAAGTCTTCAAAGTCATTTTGAAGAGCGACTGAGCGTTGAGCAGGGATAGTTGAAATCACGCTTGTCACAGCCCCGTGCTTTCGGGATCGCATTTGTGCAAGCGGAGCAGATATGCTCCCTCACGAGGATGGTTTTCCACGCACGGATACTGTTCTGTGTGCTTGCATCACGTGCATGTGTCTGGATTTCATGTCCACAGGTTTTAAGACCAGTTAGATATCAAACACATGGTCACAGCACAACACGAACCTAAACAATCTGATGTTATTCTTGTGCTTCCCTAAAAAGACGATCATCTCTGTAAACTGTTTCCCAGCAAAACTCTTTCATGTATAAAGAAAGGTTAAAAAGGTGATTCTAATATAAATGAATGAGTGCAGTAGCAGCCTAGATTAAACAGATGTTGAAGGATGTAGTGGTGTTTTCATGAACCAGGGCCGTATGTGCTGTGTTTACATTAAAAGCAGATTATCCTTCTACTCAGAGCACTCTAGGGTAAGTGTTTTGGACACAAAACAAAGTGGGTGAAAATAAACCTTGAGAGTTGGTCACGTCCTCTTTCCTGCAGTTCACACATTGTAGACGTTCAGTAAGAACTTGAAGACTATCACTCAGTGGGCTTTCTTTTTTTCCTCCTTCCTTTCTTGCTTTTTTATTACATCCCTTCAAGCACTCCTCTCTGTGGTTGTTTACAGAGGAAAGGTGCAGAGCCACTCTTAATGTACCTTGAGCACTCACCGTTCAGACAGAAAGCCTCCCTGCTTCTACTCACCATCCACCTGTGTTTAACATTCGCAAAGCTTCTTTTACTAAACACAATTAAGCTGGCTCGTATTTTCCTTCATCTTTTTCATTGGACAGGATTCATTTGTTTTCTGTCGGTGGTAATAAAACAGTTGAGATACAGCGTGCAGATGTTCACTTACCGCATTTCTAAACCACTGATGCTAATTTTGGGAATTGTGTTTTTCCCCTAGGTATCCAGGAGTTTCCAGAAAACATCAAAAATTGCAAAGTCCTAGCTATTGTAGAAGCCAGTGTGAATCCCATATCCAAGTAAGTATTCTAAAAAAATTATACAGCTCTGGAAAGCACACAAAAGCTTTTCAGTCCTAATTAACTGCTTTTGGGTTTAATGCTGCACTTGAATTCTTTTTTGAGCATTCTGGCACTGCAGTCATTTTCAGGTTTTGTGTGAGTAATGTGATTCATGCTCTTGTACTGTTTGTGTTATCAGGCTCCCAGAAGGCTTCACTCAGCTTCTCAGTCTGACGCAGCTCTACCTGAACGATGCCTTCCTGGAGTTCCTTCCAGCCAGCTTTGGCAGGTCAGTTTTGGTTTTCAATTTGGATAGGGAGGCAGTTGTTTTTGCAAAAATGCTCAACCTAGCATTTCTTCTTCACACTTTGATGTTTACTGTCACGTTCAATTTTTTGTATTACGTGAAGCCATGACACTTGCATGGCTGTGATAGCACGAGATGTATCCTAACATGGGTATGATTTAGTCCTTGGCAATTACAAAACAATTACAGTATCTGTGAATTACACTTTGTCAATAGCAATAAGAAAATTGGTCCATAGAATATTGAGTGGTTTCACTTGGATACATTAAATGCATATTGCCATGAAAGCACACGATTGTATGAGCAAACCCCAAGTGACACATAAACACTATATCATCTTGCTAATGGTGGTTCAAATTCAAATGAACTAATTATTATGCAAATCATCAAAACTAAAATAAACCGTTTTATCATGACAATTAGTTTTACTTTATCACCCAGCTAGTATAATTGTAGCATTAAGGGCTGTGTAGTTTGTACAGTCTGGCAAATTCAAATCTTATAAAAGCTTCCAATACAATCTTGGGCCTTAACTTCCTGGTCAGAAAGGTCAGAAATGCCAAAAAATGTCACATAATTAAAATAACGATGCTGGCTTGATGATATGAACCATCGAGACAGATTTCTCTTCACTGTACAGCCTGCAGTGGAGCGAGGTGAAATGTTGACAAAATATTAAATATGACATAAGACTAGCTTATGTCATCTGCACATTATAGTGATGATATTGATGTGCTGAAGTGATCGGACATTAATGAAATGATTTTCTATTCGCCAGCATCACTAAGCCCTTGCATGCAACTGTATATAGTATACACACACGTGAGGACCACACTGCTTACATGCGTGCTTCACTTGATGACCAGATTGTATAAATGTGATGTCAAATTATTGCGGTGGTGTGCTTAATTTATCCTGTTTCCTAATTTTAAATCGTACTGCTTCAACAGATTCTGCGCTTTTAGGATGTTTCATTTCCGCAAAGGTCAAACTCATTGATTCATCAAACCCGCAGGATTAGTCATGGCTTTTATTGTTTGTAGTTTACACAACAGTTAGTGTTGAGCCTTCTGATTACACAAAACATGTGATGCGAGATGCCCACGTGGGTGGTAGCCCCAATCCTCCTGTTTCCTCGTATAAAAACACCTCTGTAAGGCCATCCTGTTCAACTGCTATTTTAACTCGAGAGAAAATTACATGAGACCTTTTTTGTTGAGTTAATTAAAGATAAAACAGTTAAGTAGCTGCTCGTCATAGCTGGTTAATAGGAGATAAGCTAGCCAAGAAAATTATGGTCCCTAAGGTTGAGGACCATTACAGTACAGTATCCCGATAGGGTGAATATGTAGCATGGGCAAGATGTTAAAATGAATAAAGGTTACTATGGGATGTAGTTGTCATGTAGTCATTCAAAGTTCCGAATAATAATGACAGTGATTTTTTTTTTCTGGTTGCAGGTTGACGAAGCTTCAGATCTTGGAGCTGAGGGAGAACCAGTTAAAGATGTTGCCAAAGTAGGTGATTTTTTTTTTTACCTCACCAATGTTCCAAACATCAAACGTACAGAATGTTCATTTCCATTACAAAACAAGAGCAACGTTACACTGAGGTTCATGCTTGTGTCATGAAGCGTGTCAAGAATTTTTTTACACCAACTTCCTCGCTGTTTCCTTCCTCCTAAAACCCCTGCAGCGTCTCTGCTGCGTCCTCCATCCTGCCTCTTTTTTTTTTCCGTCGGTTCCCTCTCCACACCTCTAACTGGAGTATTAAATTCCACTGTTACATAAGAGCCCCCTTTACTTGGCCACTTGCTGTGACAGGTTTTATAATCCTCTGCTGAGACAGTGGTGAGGGTTATTTCACCGTTTGTGGAGGAAAGAAAGCCGCTGGGAGACTGAACGTCACACAAATATTAGAGAAAGCTCCAGGTGACTCTGGGGGAAGTTACTTTCTCTGTTTGTCTCGAGTTGTTTCTTCTCTTTTTCTCTCATGCTTCACTTGCTGTATCGTTTTTATGTCTTTCCATTTCCTCTGCAAAGCTGCATTTCTTTACTTGCTTTTTTTTGTCCATCCTCCCTTTGGCGAAGTTTCCTTTTCGTTATCTCACTCACTGTCTGTTTTTTTCAAATTATTTTTCACGGACTGACAGTCAAGCAGCTGTGTAAAGTGGAGTGCAGGAGCTCCGAGCAGATCCTCTTTTCTCGCTGTGTTTATGTGACAGAGGCCAGACCTGTTAAAGGCTGGAGCGCTGACAAAGAGAAGGACTAATGATTGGGAAGGTTGCCAGAGCGACACACAAGCATTTCAGAGACGTAAACAAAGAGGCGCAGCAGAAGTCTATTCAGGGTTTCCATATAGAAAAGTGCAGCCTCTTTTCCCTCTCTTTTTCCCAGCTCATAGACACACATGGAGCACATGCATAAACCAAATGTTTCTCCGCGTTTTAAAGAAGGCTGCTGTGTTCCTCACAACTTGAGGTCATAAGCCTTAGAGGGTTTTTTAAACTGGTGAACTCACTTTCTAGATGAGCCAGCACAGCTCATTCTTACCCCTTTCAGCTCACATGGGGGTCTCTGGTGTTCTTGCCAACTTTTAGGTAACAATGTGACAAAGTTGGCTATTGCTCAGTTTTATAGACATAATTAATGTTGTCACCAAAGAGCCTAAATCATATTTATAATTTGCGCCGTATGTCTGACATTCTTATTTCATGGACCTACAAACCAAAGCATACAGGTTGGTGGGCCTCTGCTTTCCATTACTGCACTCATGTTTGAAGGAAACACAGTTCGTTCCTGCTGAGAATGGGTCATCATATCTGTTCCCAAACAGAACAAAGTACATCTCCATTTCATCTCCTTTCATGGTCTCTTGCTTCGGTTGTAATGTGGAATAATTTTATTGAACTTCACTCTCAGGAAACCTTTGATCTAAAATCCTCATCTAACAAGCTCACAGTTCATTTGTTTATCACAATTCTTTACCATGGCAGACTTCCACAGTTTAAACACTTGACTCCAGTGAGTTTTGTGAGAAGCTCAGAGGGATACGTTTCTATTAAAGACGCAGCAACAGTCGAAAGATCAAGCGCACCATGTGTTGTGTTTTGCTACTGTTCCTGCTTCCCAGTTTTTGAGATAGACTTTATTTTGTACAAATGAAATTGATTCGAAAGAAGGAAATTGTAGGTTCCGTGATCTCCATGTTTTGCTGCAGTAATTGAGGGTTAAATGCCCTGAAAGACATTGAATAATCAGATTCTGAATAAAGAGTGATACTCTATTGATGCACAGAATGTGAAATTAGCTTTTATGAGAATATTTCATCTGCATTCTTTTTATTGCTATTGATTAATTTATCATAGTCGAAACTATAGTGAAAGCAGCTGAATGGTCCTGCTTTTTATCCACTTGTTTACAGTGAGCAGAGAATGCGAGCCTGTGACCTGAATGTGGAGAGGAAATTCTGGAGCAAGGCTTAGGGCTAGCATACGTCACATTTTCCATCATTTAAAGCATATTTCTGTCACGCCTGAGCTCTAAATGGTATTTATTTCCACATAAAATTATTCAGTGAAAGGAGCAAAGCCAGAGCATGTGTGCTATTTAAAATGTAACATGAAAATCGACTGATAATCTTAACAAGGGGGAAAAAAGGAAAGTTTGTTTTGGCTTGCTCTTTGAAGCACATGGTCCACAAGTCACAGAGGTGCAGTTGAGTGTTTTCTATTGATTTTCAAGTGCCAGCACACAGTTTTCCAATTATTACAACCTGTGCTGATTTTCCGTATCCTTGTGTGTCTACAGAAGCATGCAGAAGCTCACACAGCTGGAGAGGTTGGACCTGGGGAGTAATGAGTTCACTGAAGTGGTGAGTATCTGTCAGTCTGTCTGTCAGTGCCCAGGGCTCTACCTCTGTTATGTCGACCTCACCGCCTCCTTCCTTAATTTGTTCCCTCTCCGTGTCCTTCGTGTTTAAAAGAAAGCATTGTGCTTTTTTTCAGTGCACATACAGAAACTCATTTGTTTTCACCAAGAGATGAAAGCATTCATTAAAAGCCTCCTCTGGTGGAAACACAGTTTTTCACCTTGTTAACATGGGCGTATGGTGTTTCTTTATATGCTGGGAGGCACATCATGAATTAAACAAACAGTCAACACAATGGTCGAGCATTTACTAATGAGTCCCAAAAATATGGATTCGGACTTGCAGCTTTTCATACATAGCAAAGCTAAGAAGCTGTAAACGTTCTGTACCGTTATCCTTCTTCAGAATCAGTTTCTAGCTCAGGCAAAATGACGTAGCACAAAGTAGGTTTGCAGTGTTTGAGCAAAGTAAAAGGTGGGCTGGTGTGTTGAAGCTGCAGCGAGTGAGAGGAGGGAGAGCCATACATTCTAAAGGAGGCAATGGTATAGAGGTACATTTAAGTCATTTCAAAGCAGGAAAGGCCTAATTATAATGTGAAAATAATCGAAACCTCTTAACACTCCTCTCTGTTTACCAATTACCAGAGGGGAACTTTAGTACATGATAATCTCAGTGGAATAAATGAATTGCCTGATGATTCATTTTATCTTCATGTATTAACCTCTTGATCTTGTCCCTGCCCAACAGGCGCACACACACACACACTCACACACAAACACTCACACATGCTGTACATACCTCTATCACATAACCTTCTTTCTCCTCTCTACACGTGTAGCCTGAGGTGTTGGAGCAGCTGACTGGAATCAAGGAGCTGTGGATGGACGGGAACAGACTGACATTTTTACCTGGGGTATAACTTAAAGTCATTCCTATATACACACTCTCTGTGATTGGTGTGCCCTAAAACATCCTCTTCAGATTATTTTCCTTGATTTTTCACACTACTTGTCGACTTAAATCTTCATCAGAGTGAACTCCAGTCAATTTAGATCAGGCTTTTAGCTCTTGAAAACCAGCAGGGATGGAGCTGCAATTTGGAAATGACTCTCTTACTGGATGAAGACAGTTTTACTGAAAAAAAAGCTGACTTATTGGGCTTGCAGATGTCCCAATAGCAACTAGAAAAAAAAAACCCTGCAGCTGTGAAGCAATTATTTTTGTTAAACGTAATTAATTCATAATGGTGTGTTTATGGTCAGAATTTGTGACATGAGATTCTTTTTTCGTCCAAATGACCAGCTTGTTTGTAACTAGGTCATAATAAAAGCATTAGTTCAGCTGCCAGCATTTCAACAGCATCAGCTGTAATCACAGTCTGGCCTTTTATAAGCAATGACGTCCATCAAGCACATGAACCAAGCTAGTAACTGCAACTGTTTTTCTTCATATAAAATGTACGTTTTCAGTAGTAAAAAATGCAGTAATGTGACCTACTTTGGGATAATATCATGTCTAGGATGCATCTGCAAACCCCAAAGAAATGATTTTACCTGCCTGCTGAGGATGTTTTGTCTCAATCCACTGTTTCTTTGATCATCTAACACTGCTTCGTGAATGCAAGCATGGCTGATGAGATATCTGTGCAACTTCAGTGTCATTTTCTTGTACGTGTCCTTTTATCTGTCCAGATGATGGGGATGCTGAAAGAACTGGTCTATCTAGACGTGTCGAAGAACAACTTGGAGATGGTGGATGAACAAATCTGCGGCTGTGAGAGTCTGCAGGACCTGCTGCTGTCCAACAACGCCCTCACACAGCTTCCTGGCTCCATTGGTGAAGATTACAGCTCGCACACAGACGCATCTTAATTTTAGAGAATCTGTTATGAAACACCTCAACTTTCTTTTAGCTGTTGCCAATTTGTTTTTAATTTCTGGGTCCATTCCTGCATTTGTGTTGTGGTGATCTAATTCCTGTGTAGCTAAAACACATTTTCATAACACCTTTCAAAAATGTTGCTTCATAAAACACATGGAAACACTAATGTATCTCTTGAGAGCTGCTTCTTTTTTCTTTCCCCTTTTAGTTCCTTTTGTCTTCACGGAAAAATATAAATTGAGAATGAAACTTGGATTGCATTTGAATCTGACCAAGCTGACAAAGTTCTGTCCTTATGCGTGCTCTATCAAGGACAAAACTTTAATTGTATCCCTTTGAGCAAACAGCGTTTTTAGAAGTTAAGACCAGACTAATAGTATCAGATGAGTCCAGATGCACACTGCTGTCAATATCAGGCCTGATTACTACTAAACCTATTACTGTACTGATGACAGTATGATTGAATGTAATTAACTGCCGTAATGGATATTCCTATTTGTGGTGCAACAGCAAGCGATAATCAATAACCTCTATGAGCTGCTTTATGCGTCTCTCTAATCTGATCTTTCCATTTCCTGCTTTTTCTCTTTGCTTGTTTAGGCTCCCTGAAGAAACTGACTGCACTCAAAGTGGATGAAAACCAGCTGATGTACTTACCAGACTCCATTGGAGGGTGAGGGTTACATCAGTAGCTTTAGTATTACTGGAATAAACCTTGAGATCAGTGGATTATTGTGCTGTTTTTATCTGCAGACCACTGATCTCATAAAGCGTCTGTCTGGGTAAATCAGATATTCCTGTTAAACATAATGTGTCCCAGCGCTTTATTTGTTTTGCTCTAATGCTGATGATGTCGAGTAGCTTGGTGTTAGCCGTGATTAAAAGACTGAATGACAATAATTGGAAATCATGACTGTGAGTCTGCCTTGCTGGTTTATTGAGGTTTATCTTATTGTGGAGAGGTTGCTGGTAGTGTTGGGCCCGATGAACCTCAGATTTATTGCTGATACATTAAATTAGTCGCATCCTTTCTCAAACGATCTGCAGCAGGCAGGTAAACCCAGCAGTGGACAGCTGTTGAGGCCATACTGAGCGAGATCGGTCCACATGCTGACCCTCGGACTACTCTGAATCATTGTGGTCCGGCACAAAGATTAGACTCCATTTAATCCATCTGTGGTTCTAAAAACACACACACACACACACACACACACACACACACACACACACACACACACACACACACACACACACACACACACACACACACACAAAATAAAACTGTTCAGTCCGAATGTCCATGTGAGAGACAAATCTACATCAGCTGAGAAATACTGCTGTAGCTGTACGGTTTTGTTTTTATTTATTGTTTCCAAACACTATCAATCATCCCTTGTGTTAGTATGTCTCCTTCTGTACTTTGACACAGATTATGTTACAAAGCCTATGGTTTAGTTTAATCCCATGCAAGGATTTTAGCTTTAGCAAGCTGATTTTTTTCATTTATACGTAGCTGATTTTATTCAGCACATTGCTGGTGCACTGTGTTCTTTTCCTCTGGTTTGTATTTGCCAAGGACAGGTCAAATCCTCTGTTTTTTTGAGTTTGGTGCTGTTGCAACACAGCAGCTCTCCTGCGGGTCCGACTCCCATTTCATTCATGTGAATCCCCTGAGTGCATTTGCATTTTCCATTCATCAGAAATCCCTGGCTGCACTGCACTTCTGTGACAACGAAGGTTCAGTTTGAAATATGTCCATATTTAAGTTATTTCCCATGAAGCTTTTGAGATGCGTCGGTGTCATAGTAAATGCATTCAAGGGTTTCACGGTTACTGTAGCATACCGTCACCCTCTCTGGGCCAAATGTGATCTCGGTTCTTGTTGAAAGAGTTAAAGTCTGTCACTGTGTTGGTGTTAAGTTAGTTTCGAAACAAATGCACATAGAAATGTGGCACATGCAGATAGTACAAACGCATAGAACAGTATCTGCAAGTAGAAAACCATCCTGGCGAGGGAGAATTTCTGCTACATGTGCACAAGTGTAGTCCCACCAGTACTGGACTGTCACAAGTACTCGCTCAGGCCTCAAAGGAACAAAGACATCAGAAATCAACTTTAACACCAAGCAAGTCTTGAGCAGTTGTGGGAAGTGTTTAACCCACACTTGTCAAAGCCATGGAGCAGAAAGGCTTACTCCATTTGGTAGTTTTTGTCTCACAGATACCGTTCCGTGCAATTGCAAAGCAAAATTATCTTGTTGATAGGATAGTTTTCTAATTGCTGTGCGTAGTTTTTGTAATTTTACCAACACAGACATGTTACACAAAGCAAAAACATACAACCGTGGTGATATGTTTAGTTTTCTGGGCCTTTGTTCATTTGTTTGGCATGAGTTGTTTTGATGAGGGCTCAGAAAAGACCAATTTTTTTGTTGTCCAGCCTTCCATAATTACAAGAAGAAATGAGTTAAATCATACAGTTTAATATTCCAAACCCCAAACAATTACCACAGTTGCATGTTTCCTTACTGGGCTTGTTTTTCAGTGCAATATAAAGTGCTGCAACTCTAAAGAAACAGTGCAGCCATGTCTAGAAGTAGAGATAGCTCAAAATATATTCTGTTTACTGTAGCTGAAAAGTAGGGAAAACTAGAAATATTTGTTGAATTTTTAATGTGTTGAATACAGTGATGTTGATTAAATATTCTAGTTTTAAACTTGGATTTGGTTAAATTTCCCAACAAAACGGTGCAGCACTCATTAGTTTAGGGATCATTGCAAAGTTGAAAATCACAGTTCTTTCTGTTTTTACGGTTTCTGAGATGACCTTTTTCTTATTTTTTGCTTCTGACAGCTGATGCATGACGACATGTTTAAAATCAGCCTGCATCTCTCCGTTTTAGGCTGACATCGATAGATGAGCTGGACTGCAGTTTCAATGAGATCGAAGCCTTGCCCTCCTCCGTCGGCCAGTGTACCAGCATTCGCACATTTGCTGCAGATCACAACTTCCTGACCCAGCTTCCCCCTGAGGTGAGTGTGCACGTTGGTTTATAAATATTTGTCAGTCTGCTCAGCGACAACAGCTAGCATTGTTGGCTCATGACTGAGGCTCTGGTGTGCTCCTCTGATAGATGGGCAACTGGAAGAATGCAACTGTGCTGTTTCTACATTCCAACAAGCTGGAGTCTTTGCCTGAAGAGATGGGCGACATGCAGAGGCTAAAAGTCATCAATCTCAGCAATAACAAGTGAGTATGGGCCGACCAGTGTTCATGCGTAATAAGGGCGACATTAAAGTATGGAAGAAATTTATGTTTTTTTCAATATATTTTTGATGATTGGTATCTAAAAAGTAAGATTGTATCCAAATTTCCAGTCGCTACCAGGCTCCGTCTTCTCATATTTGAGGACTTGCTGTGTTTTTTCTGTTTTGTTTTACTGTATATTGAATCAGGTTCTAGCTTTTCTTTTTCAAGCAAAAAACATATTTAATGCTATCAGTATGAGGTTTAGAATTTAGAACATTTCATTGCAATAGCAATTATCAAGAGGTTAAGAAATAATCAGATCAGCCTCAGTTATTTTAAAACTTTGAAAAGCTGAACTTGTGCAGTAAATGTGTCACTATATGTTACGATCCAACCTCTCGGGGGGTGGCTGGATGGAGCAAAAATAACCAGAATGTTGTTGGTTTAGGTGAAGGGATTTATTGCTTAGTGGCAAAGGAACATAAAAGAAACCAGATGGCACACCAATACTGGTGGGTGTAACACAATAGATAATATATAAGGGACAACACAAAAAAACAACAAATGTCTTGCTTTTATTCTTACTAGAGCACTCATGCACTATGAAATCTAACCTGCTAATTATGATACTTTATCGTGATCGAATGATCTTAATTCTGGCCAGAATAGGTTGGTTTGGAAGCCGAGACATGATTGAGGTTTTAATGATGTTTTCCATTCCTAGTGTCAGCTCTGTGCCAAATACACTAAATAATTTTGGCCACAAACCCACAGCACTGTTAGATTTGGCTGCAGACTGACTTTATAGTCGGCCTTTGTGGATCAAATTCACTGTGGACAATAAATTTGATATGCATTTGGATTTTTTTCCTGTTTTTGGTGCAAGATGACTGAGCACCTGTGTCGTTTTTGCTCCCCTGCAGGTTGAAGAATCTTCCCTACAGTTTCACTAAACTGAACGAGATGACTGCAATGTGGCTTTCTGAAAATCAGGTAAGTGTTATTTATAAAGTAGCTGGATTTCACAGAAGGTTCTTCTGGGTTCAGAGCTGTCAGAGAGGGACTGTAATGACAACGGTGTACGTGACTCACAGTAAATTAAGAAGCTTAACCAAGTAGCTCAGGAAAATGCATCTAAAATGCACTAAACCACCTCCAGGACATTTGATCTACATGTGCCAAAGAAAAAAGTCAGACCGGGTGATATCCTAAGCTCTGTGTCTTTAAAATGTAGGAGGATCCTAATGTTAGAATATGTTGTCTTTACCTTAATGCTTGTTTAAGGTGACAGAGCAGTAATCCAGACATGTCTGTCGATAACCTTGAAAAGTAATATGTGTGAATGTAAATGATAAGGTGCCAGTTTGTGAGAAAAGCCAGCAGCAGCTCACCAGAAGTAAAGCATAGATTAAGGTTACCAGTCAAGTTGTGGTGCTTGGAATTTGAACTTCTTCCTTGGGCCTTGACAGAAGACCATCTTTAAAAGGTGGAAACGTTTAAGTCTGGATAGCTCACGTGTGAGTAAGTGGCTTAGAATCCCACTTAGTCATGGTAGTGTGGCTTTGTGTGGTAAAGAAGTGCTTGAAGTGGTCGTATCAAGCCTAGCAGAAGCGTCTCCGTACGCATAGGCAAAGGAAGGCTGGAGAAGTCTGAGTAGAGCTGTACTGATTCAGTGTGTTTTCTTTGTCCAACTTATAAATATTTCCAAATTACAGCCTGACTCTCGCCGCACTCTAAAATCAATTATTCATGCGTTTTTTTCCTCCTGGTTGGACTATTCCAAGGCTCTGTTCAAATGCCTTGACAAATTTTCGCTGGGAAACTGCAGCCGTTTCAGAATGCGGCAGAGAAAGTGTAGAATCAGCCATAGAGCCTCCATCTCTCTGCAGTCCTCGCCGTCAGTCGTTGCCTACTATAAGGGGAGTGGAAGTTTTCTGTCAATGACAAGGTGCACCTCAGTCACTCTCCTGCTGAGATTTGTGAGTTCTTAAGAGAACACTGGACAGACAGACAGTCCGGCAGGCACGTCAGCACCAAGACACATGAATACAGTTGGACAGGTGCAACAGTGGCAACATAGCCTGAGGGAGATTGATCGACTTAAAGGCAGCTTCATCAAGAAATGGATGACAGGAAGAGGCACCCAGATGTCCTTAAGTGATTGAAGCAGATTAGAAGCAGAGAAACTCAGGCTGAAATAACTACTCAGAATTTCAGGAGGACGTACAAAATTCACCCTGTTATGTGTTCTCTTTCCCAGTGCTTCTGTGTTCTCTGCAAATTCAAGCCTTTTTCATATACTGATGATGGAGCACAGATTACACGGAACAAAATTTCACAATATTTTGTTAAAATTATCTTATATCTTAACCACATAGAATAAGTATGTGTTATTACAACACGGAGCATCTCTGCAACAGAGTGGACCACATGAAACAGCAAAGTATGACTGTATTAGAAATATCAGAGCAGAGGAAGAGCGGGATCATAGAACAGAAATCACGAGTCAATACCAAGTCACATAACTGTGACTCATAGAGTTAATGAGGTTGTTGATGCTGCTTGTGGAGCATTGTCCCATCTTCCTAAAAGACTTGGTCAAATCTTTGGGGGCAGGATTATGTTGGACGTCCATCCAGATCATCCCACAGATTTTCGATCAGCTGCTATAGAAAGACATATTCATGGCAACACAAGAGCACACATTGTCTTGTTGAAACATCATGTGACGGCAGCGGATGAATGAAACAGAAATGGATGTGATGATTTCCTCTTGATATAGTTGGACTTTAAGTTTGCCATAGATGAAATACTGACATACCCTTTGGTCATGGCATATCTCCGCTCCTGCCATCGTTCTTCTGCTTCTTTTGTCAGTGACATCTGTGGAGTGTTTCCCGGTATGATGTCAACCATGACATCTGCTGCACAGTCTGTAAAACTGAAAACAAGATCGATCAGTGGAACAGACATTCTTTTTGTAGCTGTCCAGGGAACATTAGCAGTCACCTTCTGGAGCTGATTACAACGCTGTTCAGTCAGTCTAGGCCACAAGATCACAAATCAGTCACAGTTTGAGCTGATATTCTCACGTTGTGTGCACCAACAACTTAATCAACGGTCTCTATAGCTGATCACAAACTACTGGGTAGGTGAGATGTGTCGACTGTGGAGTCAAACAATGATACATGGACTGCAGTCATGTGGCTGATTGTCAGTTGTGCCATGCTGTCTAAAATGGTTTTGTAGACGACCAGTGGTGGAGCTGTGGTCATTGAGGTGCCTGACCGTGGCTCTAACTGAAAAGCCAACATCTAGCATGTCAACAGCCTGTTCTCATCTTTGTCTTGTCATCTGTGGCATCATGCTTTTAGAATAAAGCTGCATTTTAAAGGTGACCTTTCATAGTTGCTGGACAAAGAAATATCTGTGCACTGGTTACACTATCTGATCATGGTCCTTTAAAGCCACACCTAACAAGGCTATCAAATGACTCAGTTGTCACCAGTTGAATAACACAAAAACTTTATGTGCACAGTTAGGTAGAACTCATTTTTATTCATGGCAGTAGAGGTGAGACTTTTGGGTTTTTTCTCCAAGTCAGAAATGAAGATTTTTGTTCAGTGTAGCTGCCGTGCTAAAGCAAGAAGCTGAGAACTCCAGGACATCCTCTGAGCATTAAATGTTTGACAAAAAACTGTTGATTTCAGATATCACACTCAAACCTACTTTCTGCCTCCCACAGTCAAAGCCCCTGATCCCGCTCCAGAAAGAGGAGGACCCAGAGACTCACAAAACCGTGCTAACCAACTACATGTTCCCTCAGCAAACCAGGACAGAGGACTGTGAGTACTGTGCACTCAACACCTTTCTCGGTTTCTCTTTTGTTTTCTTTCACGCTTTATCTGGCAGACCATCAAACCGTATCGTCAGTCAAACTCCCATATAACACATGCGGCTTTACTTGTTTGAATAACACAATTTATAAAAAATGTAACCCCGGTTTTCAGGTCAGTTTAACGCATTTTGTGGTCACGTGACTACACCTACCGTCTTTGCCAAAGCTTATAGGTGACCTACAAGGATCCCTAAATGCATTTTTTATGGGAGATCTTGTTACCTAAGATTGAGGCTGCAGAAGAAACACTAGTCGTCGTCTTCTTGTCAAGCATCTGTTAGTTTGGTTTGGTTTCCTATTTCACCAGACAGCTTGCACTGACCCTGTTGAGACTAAGCTTTAGAGTAATTAGTGGTTCAACAAATACGTGTTGGTTGTGAGTCAACAACTTGATTTTTTTTTTTTCAAATTTAAATGATTTTTTCATACAAGGTCAGCGAATTGTCTTACCACGAGTAAAGTTTCTAAGTTCAGTCCTAAATGCTAGTTATCTGCTGTCTACCTTATCCATATTTACTGAATATACCTGGACTTCTTCTTGAAGAGCTCTGTCTGTTTCCTTGTGTTTTCCTGTGTAGTTGAACTTAGTCATGACCTGACTGCAGTTATTATGGTTTACAACTTGTTGATATGGAGAGTACACACCAGGTGACTCATATCTCATTATCCACTGTGCATTCACACTCTGGGGTGGCGTGTTAAGTTGAACCAAAGTTCTTATTATGATCTGTTTTCAGCTGATGCTGGCTGAGAATCAACCAAATGAGATTTCCTTATCAGAATGTAGCTCCGAGGTAGTTAGCAGCTTGTATACATCAAGAGTCTACATATGTGCTGCTAAATCGAGGGCAGAGCTTTTTACACAGGAAACCACACTGACTGATTCACGCCTCAAAGTGTAAATGATACCTTTAAATTATTGTTGTGTTGTATCTTGAGTCACATATGCAGTTTGTTACATATTTTCTGATATTGACAGACAGACACAACAAAAAGCAAACTGCCAGTGCAAGGTGCTAATACAGAGTTTCAGGAAAACAGCGTCACCACATCCAGCGCTGCCATGACACCCTTTTTATAGCAATCATGATCATTTCTCTCTTTTAGCAACCTGCAGAAGTCATACAGGAGTGTCACTACAACAGTGACACTGGCTTCAATACTAAATGTTTTTAGAGGAACGAAGTTGCCCTTCTGCATTTTTATCGAGCTGCTATTTGTGTCAAACTTTTAAATGAGCTGTAGAATCAAACTGAAACACAGAGTGCAGTGTTTTAAGGTTCAGCTTGTTTGTTAGCATGCTATCATAGGAAAAGAATTTATTACAACATCAATTCCAAGTATCAGCAATTCATCATTGCTGGGGAATTTAAGGGGTTAACTCCTGATTTTTCAAGTTCCTCCACAGCTCTTTCAGTCTACTTGCATGCCTCACGTTGTCTTTGCGCCACCTTGTGGTCAAAGTCACACCTTTATGAACTAACCACAGTGGAGGTGACTTACACAGAAAGCTTTAATTAAAAAAGCTAATAAATAATCCGCTCCCTGGCTTCTGCTTTTTTTTTCTTTAGACGTTCCCAACTCTGACTCTGAGAGCTTCAATCCGGCTCTGTGGGAGGAACAACGCAAGCACCGAGCTCAGGTGGCCTTTGAGTGTGACGAGGACAAAGACGAGAGAGAAACGCCCCCGAGGGTTCGTAGGACACATTTGTTGCTGTTCACATAATTGGCAAAGGAAAAACAACAGCGGTGACATGATTTACCACAACCGCAAGGCCATTGTTGTAATTACAAGTGTTTCTTGGCAACGATTCTTCACTTTCTAAGTGTTTTCATTTCCGAGGTCCCTCATCTACCATTTTGTGCAACTTTTGTAACACAAAGTAGTGGAGAAATTGTAATCTCAGCTGATTGATGACTGCGAGCAAAAACCTCGCTACACCTGATGGATTTCTGCAATTTGCACTCTGAGTGCAAAAACACTCGTGGGGAATTGCGACGTTGCATGTACATAATTCCTTGCGAGTGTTTCAGAAAGCTAAAGGAAAACTGTAGAATCAAATTTAAAAAGTGCTCCAAATATTCTGTATTCTATATATAAATGTGGAATATTCTATATAGCATATTCTGTACTCAATTGTATTGATTCTTAGTCCTGTGTGTTATTGTTCTCTTCAGGAGGGAAACCTGAAGCGCTACCCTACACCATACCCAGACGAGCTGAAGAACATGGTAAAGACAGCCCAGTCAGTGGCTCACAGGCTGAAGGAGGATGAGTCGAGTGACGAAACGGGGAAAGATGCAAAACCAATTGAGAGAAACCACATTGGAGTGCAGGACGTGGGAGTTAAGGTCAGTTTCAGCTCAAGGAGATTTCTTTCTCGGAAATAAATCAGCTACTTCCACTTTTTGTATTGTTTTGTTAACCTCACTTTGTTCCCCTTTAGCAGATTAAATGTGTGTGAAAGACCATATTTATTGCATAACTGAGGACTGTTTCCTGTGCAGGTGATAGAGGCCCCCTGTCCCAATGGTGTGGCATCGGACATGGAGCCACAAGTATCTGCTAATACTCATGTCCAAAATCCCTCTGCACTTGAATCAAAAGACACTTCTGAGTCTTACAGCTCTCAGAAAATCCCACTCAAATCTTCAGAGGGCTCTATGATGAACCACGAGGACACACTAGAGGTAGTCCAAACATGTAGCACTCTAGCTTATTAAGAGTTCTCATAGTGTAACAAACACGAAACAGCAAGAACATTCAGAAGTTTAAATGAGAAATACAGCCTTAAGAAAAGTGCTCTCTTTGTCTTCAGGATTCTGAGGAGCTATCGGATGAAGAAGAGGAGATGAAAGTTGCAGAGATGAGACCCCCTCTCATTGAGATTTCCATCAACCAGCCTAAAGTAGTGACTTTAAGTAAGGACAAAAAAGGTAACATTGTTGCATAAAAAAGGGATCTTAAGTGGAAAACAAAACTGAAACATCTGGATACAGTCCCCTAACAGTGTCATTTCTTCCAACAGATGATGGAAAAGATGCAGACTCTTTGCTGGATGACACAGTGGCCAACAGCAACCAGAACAACAGTAACTGCTCATCACCTTCACGCATGTCTGACTCTGTGTCTCTGACTACGGACAGCAGTCAGGACAATTCTCTGTGCACACCTGAGAGAGAGGCAAAGATGCCTTTCCTACCAAAAACCCGGTTAGTACAGCCGTTTGACATGTTAATGTAAAGAGGAGAGTCTTCCTCCTCAAAAATCTAATGTTTCTCTTCTGGCATTCATTTTTTGTATTTTTTTTTAGGCAAGAAGATGAGAATATGAACCAGCCTAAAGACACCACCCCGCTCCTCCATAATGGTAATGGCTCTGAAACGTCCCTTCAGACCCTTTTGAAAACTCAGCAGACACCGCCAGAGAAAATGGGAGACTATGACCTGTCCATGGAAGCCAGACTGGCTTTCATTGAGAAGGGAATAAACAACGGCATGGGAGACGCCTACACCAAGTGGGACCAGATCAACATGAACGTGGCCAAGCTGCCAACCGACAACATGGTTCAGCTGGATGGGTTGGACAAAACCAAGAACGGCTCAGTAGCCCAGGAGGACTTGGACAGCAAGCAGGGTTACGGCAATGACAACATGGATCATTTACAGAATGGAAATCAACAGGCCAGCGACTGCATCAATAGTCTGGGAAACAAAAGCCAGGCGATGAGGGTGGAGACATCTGCTGTGCATGTGGCCTCGACAGGCGTGACAGCCAGCAGTGACATGTCTCTGTCTCGCAGCACAGAGGAACTGTCTCCGGAGAAAAGGTCCCATCCCCCACAGGTGATGAAGTCTCACAGCATCAGCAACATAGAAACAGGGGGCATGAAGCTGTACTCCTTCGATGGGGATGATGACTCTTATGACACAGTAGCTATGACTAGAATGGCAGGGGCCGGTCCAGGGCCAGGAACTCAGGGCCAGAGCATCGTCCGGAGCAAGTCAGCGAGTCAGCTACTCAATGACCAGACTCTCATGGTTTACCCCAGCTCCTCTGCATCTTCCTCAGACCTTCTCTCTTCTTCTAAGCCACCTGCCAGCACCAGCAGATATCCAGTCTCCTCCAGCATGGCCATGGGAATCCCTCCTCCCCAGTACAACGTACAATACACAAGCAGTGCCATGCCTAAAGACGGCCTCTGGACCCAGAGGACGGCCATGCCTCCAGAGCACCAAGGCTACCTCCCTCCTCCTCCACACTCACTAGCCAACACCAATTACTCAAACCGTAATCAAGCGCCTCCCTACCCTCTGCAGCCCCAGCAGAGGGGGCCCTCCATGGCTCCCAAACCTTCAGGGGATATGTGGGCGAAGGAGAGACTTCATACTACTGGTGGCCAGCATCGAAGCAGCACTCTGCAGAGGCAAAGCAGCACCGCCTCCACAGCATCCATGGGCGACCCGAGACGCATACAGGTGCCCGACGGGGAATACATGACCTACAGGGACATTCACACCCTCGCCAGGGGGCCACTGGCAATGAGCCAAGCCATGCAGAGGCCTCTCTCCGCTCGCACTTACAGCATTGACGTCCCTGGAGTTTCCAGGCCTGTGAGTGCCAGGCCGCAGCCACACGAGCTTCCAGAAAGGACCATGTCTGTCAGTGACTTCAATTACCAGCACAGCAGCCCCAGCAAGAGGCCCAACACCAGGGTGAAATCTGAGCACTCGCTCCTGGACGGTCCGGGACAGGTGCCAGGAGGAGTGGGAGCAGGAAGGGTGCCAACAGACTGGAGAGACCAGGTGATGCGGCACATCGAGGCTAAGAAAATGGAAAAGGTAAAAAGTACTAATATGATGAAATGTAGAGCTAGATGGAGAAATGTTTCATTGTCTGTGTTTTGTTCTTTTCCTCTCATCATTCATGATTAATGTTTAAGGGTTTCATTTGACTTAAGGGTTTTTAGTGGCTATGATTCATGGGACATGCACATATGCAAATGTTCATCCTTACAGGCCATCTCTACAAAAAAGTGTCCATAAATTGTTTGAAGACATGCTACAGAGTCAGGTTAACTCCTTTGGGTGTTACATTAACCTCGAATACAAATTATGAAAGAGCAGGTCGAGCTTTTGTTTAGTAACTGTAAAGGTTGGTTCACTCAGATTACCAGCTCGGTGCATAGTTTTGGTTTTTGTTTGTCCTAGTTTTGAGGTTTCTTTCTGTGGAAAATCTGACACAAGCCACAAACCAACAAAGTTTAAAGTAGTTTTCTTCGTAGTGTTCATAACAGTGAAAAAATACAGCAGAGAAATTCAACAGCAAAGTGTGTTTCAAGAAGCATTGGCTCAGTCTGAATAATCAGCAGATCTTGCTGTCAACATTTTTACGATTGTCTGGTGACGAAATAGTTCACGCCTGTCTATATCCACACCAGTACACACAACTTGTGCTACTTTTACACTTACCGGCGTCCACACTACTCCAGAGTTTTAGAGTCACTAGAACAATGACTTAAATGAAAACTCCAGGGTTGCGATTTATTTTGGTTGGGGGGGGAGTGTGTCACTTTTGGGAACTGTGGTGCAGACACTCATGTTTGCTTCCTGGTTTCATTTTAATTGTGATTATGTGCACTTCCCTGATTCTTCTTACTTCTATCACACGCTGTTTTTCAGAAGAATGTAGAAAACTTTAGGTTACAGGCATTGCTGACCTTGTTTTTTCTCAGACCGCTAATGCTCTTTTCCTTCTGTAGTATTTTGTGCAACTAAGCAGCCAAACGTCTGCTTCATATTTACACTGACGTCCACGTAACCAGTGGACGTGAATATCACGTGAGATGCATTTTTATGCATGCTAGTATGCACAGAGATTATTTCTGAAACTTTACTAAAATGCTCTTCTGGATGGAGATAGTTGTCCTTTTTGGACAAAATCCTAATAATGTGGATGGTGCCATGGTTGTGAGATTAATCAGAATGTGTTTCTGTTGTTGCTTCTGAATGCAAACTCAATTTCTGCAGATGCCTGTACGGTCAGAATCAAGTGAAACAGACGAAGAGAAGAGATTCAGTAAGGGATTTAATGACAGATACTGGAAAAATAACTTGAAAGTGGATTCAGAATGGATGTCAGAATCCACCCCCACAGTGGAGTTATCTCAAGACCTGTGCAAATAAAACCAAAACTGTCCACTGAGGATATTTGGGTGAATCCACCGTTTTAGTACACAGCAGCCTACTAACCCAGCTCCATGCAAGATATCTCTGATTCACTGCATGTTTGCCTGTATATGCTGTAAACCTTTCTGTTGTGTCTTTTTATGTCATCACTCATTTGGTGGTTTGCATGGCCACCCTTGACATGTCGGTTGGTGCTGGTTGTTCCATGTCGTCAGAATGCGCTGTCTCGCTCCTATAATTCCAATACCGCTCCGCTGAGCTGGTCTCACTACGGCAGCTGTAGGGATATGCATGCCAGCCAAGGGTCCCTGGTCTTTAGTGCCAGGGAGGGACAGCCCTACGGAGCTCTGGGCTTCTGTGTGAGTACTGTGAACTTGTAGCTAGCTCCTGCAGCTCCTACCAAGCCAGGGCCTCCAGTTTCACATCCTTTAGAAGATAAGGAAATGTCTGTTTCCTTCTCTGCTCGATGTTGAGAAGTGAGCACAGACCTTCACAAGCCATCTTTCACTTGTCCTTTTACAGACAAATGAAAGTTTCTCAACATCTTGTTTTTCATGACCACAAACACTGTCTTGTGCTTTGTCAGAAAAGATGGATGGATTCTAGTTTTGGTAGTGCTCCTTCTATTTAAATTCATATAGAGCTTTTTGAAAACAGTCTCCTTCTTGTACTATCGTCAAGTTTTTTTCTTTGTTTTTGTACTTGATTCCATTAGTAGAACTAAAGTCAAATTAATATGAGAAAATGCTGATTGGCACTTACCTTCTGAAAATGAAGCAATATTGGGATGTGGACTCATTTTTCGCCAAGAATATGAAGTCCTGCATCCATATTTAAACGGCACAGCCATGGCTAGAAGGAGAGAACTCAAAAACAAAAAAACTGGCATCAATATGTACAACATTTTTCCAGAATGTTACCAGTAGTTGATAAATATAGATAGATATTTCATTATTTCCATTTTTTGTTTGTTGTTTCCATACTGCAGTTCAGACAAGTTTAACTGAAAACTGCTTGAATTTTGTCATGTGGCTGTTGGTTGCAGCCAATCAGTTTAGAGTAAACGGTTTATTTTTAGCATTTTTTTAATGAGATATGTGGAAAAAGTATCACCAACTCAAGATTAGATTGGGTTAAGTTTAGTGTTACAGTTCATGGCTCTGATAAATAGTGTCATTTTGGTGATTTTTGTAAAGAGAATACAATCTTTAAAAACTCCGGCAGGTTTTAGGATTCAGAGGGTTAAACTGATTTGGAGATTTTCAAAACTCTCTTGAAACTTTTTCCTCACAACATTCAGCAGCTGCATGTGTCTTTTTTGCGCTATGGGAGACTTGTATTTCTAATCTTTTAAAATCCATCTGACAACAGACAGTGTCACCCTAAACTGTGAGGTCACTGGCTTATTTCTTGCTCACTTTCTCTGTAAGGAAAGCCTACCTTGACTTGTTCCTTAGCTTCTGAGTAATTTTAGTGTTAACAAATGGAGCAAAACAACCCCTTTAAAACCTGCCAGACTCTTTAACATAGTAATCAACATCCCTGTATGTTCTCTCCCCTCCTTGCCACACTTATATCATCCTGTGATTGCAATGCATCTCAGAAACCATCGTTTTTTCTGCTTTAATTGCACTTTGAATCCTTATTTTGCTCATTCATCATCTTCACTCTGACGTTTGATCACTTCAGAATCACTTCCTAACCTCTCACTTTGTGTGTGGGCATGTTTGTCAAAGGTAAGTGGTCTAAGTATGTGTCTAAATGATTTAGAAAGTGGGTTTTAGAATCTATGAAAATGAAGCTAAAGCTTACTGAGAGTGTTGCGCAACTCCTTCCCTGCTTAACATTTTTGATTCGCTGCATCTTCAGGAGGCCAATGTTCAAAATTACATGCCACTTACAGACTGAATAGAGCCAAAGCACAGTTTAATCTCAGTTTTTCATCCTCTAAATCAGATGTTTTTATTCTTTTTTCCATACTAAATCGACATCTCACTGTCATGTCATCACCAGAAATGAAATCTGTTCATGTCAGCCTTTTAATGATCTGTCTTGTCTGTTGTTCTTGGTTGTGGATGGGTTTTAGCTGAAAGAGGTGTGAGTGCAGTGTTGGTAATCATCACTGTCTTCCCTTTCAGGATGACGTTTTTGCTTCCCAAGGGCCGCAAAGCTACACTCTGGACCCCCACAGAAAAGTAGGTTTAATGCTCACAAACTGGAGTCACCGTGATGGAACATATCTTGTTTTTAACTAGAGAATCTCCCACTGAATCTGGTTGCCTCTTTGAAGACGGTGGTTATTTTCACAAGTGTAGTAAATTTAAAACCGCACAAACATACGCTACTGTGCAACAGTTTGGGGTCACCCAGACAATTTCATGTTTTCCATGAAAACTCACACTTTTATTCATGTGCTAACATAATTCCACGAGGGTTTTCTAATCATCAGTTAGCCTTTCAACACCATTAGCTAACACAATGTAGCATTAGAACACAGGAGTGATGGTTGCTGGAAATGTTCCTCTGTGTTCCTATGGAGATATTCCATTAAAAATCAGCTGATTCCAGCAAGAATAGTCATTAACCACATTCACATTGTCTAGACTGTGTTTCTGATTCATTTAATGCTATCTTCATTTAAAAAATGCTTTTCTTTCAAAAATAAGTAAATTTCAAAGTGAACCAAACTTTTACACGGTAGTGTATAATCATCATTGTGTGTTTGTTTCCTAGGTGCCTTTGGTGAATGGTCAGATGGGCCCGTCTGTTCGTCCTCAGATGAGCCAGGCGTCCATGGCCCGTCACCCGTCTAGAGAGCAGCTCATTGATTACCTGATGCTCAAAGTGTCCCAGCAGCCTCCGGGGCCTCCACGCATTCCACACGACGGTCTGCAGCAGGAGGTGAATGATAGTGTTTGTACTGAATGACTTGTAGAAACGCTGAGATTTGAAGCGCTGTGTGTCCAGTTTGTGCTGCTCTGCAACATTCGGACAGTGATATAATATCCTGGAGGAGCCTCTGTGCGTTAGTTGACCTGTCATGCATCACTGTGGCTGTCTCAGCTCTTTCAAAGCGATGAGACCAGCTGAGTGAATTTATTGGCACCACCCAGGATAGATTCAACCTGTGCTGCTGCTCCAAGTTCAACCAGTTCGAACTCCCAAGGATGCAAGTCTGTACTTGGTGCAAGAAAGCTCAAGGCCCAGCCCATAACCGGCTGTACAGCTTCAGTTTGTTGTTGAGCTTTAAATTTGTAAGCTTTAGAGGTGCTGGAAGGTGGATGTTTCTAACTTGTAACTGAGTCAGGGTAGCATTTCCTCTTGTTTTTAGGCTTTGTGATAAACTGAGCTACTCCCCCTGCTGACTCTTGATTAGCCTTATGTTTGACACTTTTTGTAGAACAGATAAAACAAATTCTTCCCGCTTTTTTTGGTGATTTGTGGCATCATAACTGTGCCTTGCCTTTGTTACTCTGTGTCCATAGAGGTGCAGGACTTTGTTTTATTGAAAAAATGACCCAGTTAGCGTAATGTGACAAAAGCAAAAAAAAAAAGCCAAGAAATCTGAGGTTCAGATTGTAAACATGCTCATCTGAAAGAGGCATGAGCTTCTTATTCAACTCTAAAATGAGACTATTTATTTCTGGGAGTGTTCAGGCTTTGAGTCTTTGGAGGTAAAAATCTGATGTTGTCCTTTCAGCAGAATTTAAGTCTCTTGAGTTAAAATGTTAGTAGCGACCATGACAGTTCCAGAAACATCGAGTTCTCGAACTTCCTGCTAATTCAGGAATATTGTGTAATTACCCGTGAATAACTGTGAACAAAATAGCTAATGAAAGTATGTGGGTGTGTTTCAGATCCGTGTGAAAGTGGAGAAGAATCCAGAGCTGGGTTTCAGTATATCAGGAGGAGTGGGAGGCCGAGGAAACCCCTTTCGACCCGATGACAATGTAAAATGTCACTGTGGATCAGCACTAAGAATCCATCGCTTTGTGAATTCTGTGTGTGTAACTCTGTCTTTTGAATCGTGTCATTTCAGGGTATATTTGTGACAAGGGTTCAACCTGAAGGACCAGCATCCAAGATTCTTCAGCCTGGAGATAAAATTATCCAGGTATTCTGCTGTCTCTGCAACCACAACTGTTTAGTGATCATTCAAAAGTCCGCAACGTGTTAATCTGCGTGTTTTTTCACAGGCGAACGGATACAGCTTTGTGAATATCGATCACGGGAATGCAGTGTCCCTCCTGAAGACGTTTCCAAACACTGTGGATTTGACTATCATAAGAGAAATGCAAGCGTAGACTCAACTGAAACTGACCTCCGAGAGGGGGTGGGGGTGGGGGAGGGGCACATGAGAGACGAACAGAGAAATTTATGGTGACTGTCATATTTTTATACACAGAGAGACTGATCTGTTGATACCTGTCGGGACTATTTATAGCAAGAGATCTCCAGAGGTCTTCATAGCCTTGATTAAACGGGGAAAACCACTGAATGTAGTGGATTGAAGTGAGACAGCAGCAAACATCTACAAGTACGTGTCCTCAAAAGGCCATCACTGTGGTATATATATATTTTTATACAAAAGAAGCTGAAGATATGACGTGTTTTGAAGCAAATAACGTACTGTGGTCTCTGTACAGATCATCTTTTTTTCTTTTTTTTTAGTCCAAAACACATCAACTCATCTATCATGAATTGGGTTTTATCTGGGCATATGGACATGAATCTGACCACTAGGGGGCAGGGCTCCCTCTCTGTCATCCAGTTTGCCTTTATTTCTTTTCTTTTTATTGTTTTGGGACTTTTTATTTAAGAAGTTGAAAGCGTTTTGTTTGTTTGTTTTTTTTAGTCTGCCGTGCGATCTTATCTGGAGGACAGTGTTACGTGCTTGTCATGTGTAGACGAAAGTAGATCAAGGAGGCGTTTGGAGTTTGTTTTTCGGAGAGATTATTCCCCCCCCTCCTCCTCTGGCAAGAGGGAAGATTCGAGAAGAAGAAGTCGTCCGCCCCTGCTTCCATAAACCTACCGACATCCTCCAGCTTACAGACTGTTCTGTCGTCAGTTCATCCCAGATGTGGACATATCGCATCACCAGACCCGTACACACCTTTGCAATATAAACGGATCACAGTTTCTCAGAAGAAATGCACTCTGCATGTGGTCATATAACGAGACAGGAAAACAGAATGGAAAATCACATTTTGGGAGAATATGAAAGGTAGTTTGTGCTTGCTCGGCCTTAATCTCTTTTGCCGATTTTTACCCTTTTTTTCCAAGGACCGAGACCAGAGGGACAAAAGCCGTGTCTCCCCATTATTAGTCTTTGAGGTAAACGTAAGCTAGCAAATATCTGTATTTCCGCAGAGATTGATGTGGAAGTTATGCTAGTTAACCAAAGCAAGTTCAGCAATTGTAAAGAGAAAGTAAAAGCAGGAGACAACTTGAGAAAGATTTCGGAATAAGGTCGATGTTTCACTCGTATTTTTATTTTCAAGGGCTCCTTCTTCCAGGCAGCCATAGGTGAGATGAGTGGGTTTCAACAATGTGGCAGTCTTATTTCCTTTTTTTATTTACATGGGAGAAGACCACAGGTTGCCTTTTGTGTCTATGAAAACGTTTTATCAAGCTTTTTACACATCACTTTGGAGCAATCCCTTTTTTGTGTGTTTCATTGCTGTACAGAGAATAGAGTTGGGAGAAGCAAGTTGTCAAGTGCCATAGACCTTGAACTGTTTGAACAGGGGAGGACCTTTGACCCCAGAACCCAAGCAATATCCCATATTCACAAACATCTGAGTACATCTGAGTACACATTTGCAGCATAATGGCTTAAAAGCAATATTCAAAGCCTTTATTTTCATTCACAAAATATCATTTTTTTGAAGCAAAACACAACTTTTTAGTGATCCCTGATGATTTTACATGATTTTTATATTGTGAAGAGTCTCTGTTTTTTTTGTAACGAAACGGCACAGGAATATATATGGTAGTGCTTAAAACAAAACAAAAAATAATCTCTGCATTGTGTAAAGGTTTGTCACTTTGCCTGAGACTTTTGACTGTCTGTCCTGTAGAATACAGTATCTCCTGATGCTCACGTGTGAAATAATCAACTGTCGACAAAAACTAATCCAGTTAAAGCTGCATCTCAAAAGAACTGTCAGAAGGACAACTGTGGGTTTTTTAAGGTGGTGTCATAAGTTTTAATTCCTCAGCCTGTTAATATTCATTCAATGGTACAGTGATTAATTATTCAGTGAGACGTGTTTCCAAAAGAAGTGGAAATGATAAAACTCTCATGACAAGTCATGGCCCCATAATTTCCAGCATTATATTTGTGACCACTGAATTGTTTGTACGATATATATATTAGCATTTTAATCCTACAGTGTTTTAACAAATAGCATTCCCCAACAGTAGATAGTGTTGTCTGCTGTACTCTTCTTGTATGTAACAAAGTCTAATCTGTATTTTATGCTCATGGCACTGGCAAACCAAAATGAAAACACTGTGGAAATGAACTAAATTTTTATCCCTTTAATAATAATGACGATAATAGTTGTGCTGTTTTAAGGTAGCGATTCTAAATGAAGCTGTACCATTTAGTTTTAAAACTCATTCTGATGTTTTACAGGCAAATGACAACATATGTGCATTTCCAAAAAAAAAATTCACACAGCATATTGTATTTTACACAGATGAAATTGTTGATTGTAATTGTTTCCATTTTGTTGGTGATTTTTGTTGACTTTAAAACTAGGGGGAAGAATTTCTGGGCTAATGGTCACTTTATATTCATGGCAAATTAAAAAAAAGTCTGACATTGTAGACAATCTAGGGAGATAAAATCTGTTTTCACACTTTCTTCATCCATGTTGGTTTGTTTCTTAAGCTCCCATATTGTTCTTATTTATTTAGCAGTCTTCTGTGGAATTTTAGACCTTATTAATCAATCTGTAAATACTCCAAAATGTTTGAGAAAAGAGGTAATGGCATTAGTGACTTGCGATTGTAAAACCAGCAATAAATTGCAATGCAGAGGCACCCATTTTAATGTATAGCTAGTATTTCTAAGGTTTCTCTGGAAACAGTCACAGTGAGATGATGATTGATATGCATTTATCCAACATTCCAGATTTTGTACATAATTACCTGTTTCTGAAGTAACCTGTGGAAAATAAACTAATGCTGTTTAACACTGATAATTCTGTCAACATTGCTTCACCTCTGGTGCCACCCTCAGGCCAAAATGTCTCTTTTTCAGTAGTTTTGTTTCTTGGTAGTCCAGAGCAGAAATTATGTTTCCAAATTGTCACTTGTCAAGAATCCATTTTTCTCGAGGTTTCTTCCTGATAAAAAGGGAGACCTGTTTCTCCACACTCTTTAAATTTGTTGGGTCTCCATATACATTAGCCAGGTAAATTAATATCATATATATATATATATATATATATATATATATAACTATGGAGTCACAGGAGTGCCAAATCAAAATATAAATCAATCAATCAATAAATGTGGAAATATAAAGAGAAATAACTAAATGTGGATATATAAAGAGAAATAAATAAAAAGGAAAATTGTCTGCATTTAATTTTCCTTTTATTTATTTATTTCTCTTTATATTTCCACATTTATTTATTTAATTATTTATTTCTCTTTATATTTCCACATTTATTTATTTATTTCTCTTTATATTTCCACATTTGTTTATTTATTTCTCTTTATATTTCCTCAGTCCACCAAGAAAAGGAAAAATGCAAATCAGTTTGCTCTGGACGGGGGATTCTGAACACAGGATTCCTGCCTGACACCAGCTCCGAGCAAGGCTGAAGTGAAGCCATGTCACCGTTGAGCTTCGGCTGATTCTGCCACCGATAAGAAAATAAACATCAATTTACCGAATTAGCAGTGTCCTTTCAGTGTCTGATGGCAGAATCAGCCGAAGCTCAACGGTGACACGGCTTCACTTCAGCCATGCTTGGAGCTACTTAGCTGAATGTTTCCAGATAAATAAAAAATTAAATGATATTTAGAAAAATGAAGGTTGGTTTGACCTACCACGAAGTTCTGTTCTCCATTGCATTAGCCACCTCTAACCCTTCTAACCCTGTCTTCTTCATCTTCATCTTCATCTTCTTCATCTTCATCTTCTTCATCATCTTCTTCATCTGTCTAACCCTGTCTTCCTCCTTCTAACCCTTCTAACCCTGTCTTCTCCTTCTAGCCCTGTCTTCTCCTTCTTCCTCTGTCTAACCCTGTCTAACCCTGTCTTCTTCTTCTTCTTGTCCTCTTCTTCCTTCTTCTGTCTTCCTTCTTCTGTCTTCTTCTTCTTCTTCTTCCTTCTAACCCTGTTGTCGTCTTCTTCTGATTGCAGAGGTCTTACAACTTACAAACCTCTTATGTTGGTGAACTACACCTTTGCATCATTGATGCTAGTTTTACTTTTCCACTGTAGACTCCCATGCAATCCTCTCATGCCCAATTTGCACTACTATCCAGCTCAAACCCATTTGTGAGTGGACACAAAGGGAGTCCGTGAGCAATTACATCACAATCTGTGATTTGACTTGATGTTTCGAGCTGCATTTATTCCACACTGCACTGTGTGATTTTGGTGACCCATCCTGTTGTATTTATTGTAACTTACAAACCTCTTATGTTGGTGAACATAAGCGGTTTGTTTACTTCTCCACTGTAGTGGAGTCATCCAATCCCCGAATCCACAATTTGCACTACTATCTAGCTCAAGTCGGACACAGGATGGTGAACAAAGGTGTTAACCTTTGTCTTACTTCTCCACTGTAGTGGAGTCATCCAATCCCCTAATCCACAATTTGCACTACTATCCAGCTCAAGTCGGACACAAATACAGTCCGTGAGCACAGTCTGTTATTCCAAAGATCTACTTTTGTCTTACCCTTTTGTGAACCCTCCCTCTTGTACTTACTGTAATTTACAAACCCCTTAATTTGGTGAATTATCTCAGTACAGACTGTCATCCACATGAAGCTCAAACACGGCCTAGTCTCATCACAGTTACAGTTTTGCGAACATTGTCCTTGTGGACACAAATAGCCTGATTGGTGTTTAATTCGTTGCAAATGCAATGGGAACTTTGACTACGACCGGTCAAGCCAACCTCCACGTTAATGTAAGGCATTTCAGCTGTATATATAGTCCACTGACCGGCTGTTGGTCTCACTCATGGTGTTCGCTTATTTATGTGGAGGCATTTCCATGTGTGATACAATCTCCCAGGAAAACCTGACCACCCCACGGTGGTTTGACATTTTTATTTGCTTTAGTTTTCGTGTGAGCGGCTGGATTTGTTTAGTCTGAAGCTGCCGCTTGGAATTGTGGGTAATGCTTGTTACGTTTTGATCCGAGTCTCCAGGTGGATGGAACGTTAGCATAGACTACAGTATGGTCAGCTTGTCTGCTGTTGACCTTATTTTTGGAGTAAGACACGGTAAGAAGATAAACACTTCTAACCAGTAGCATTGTTTTGTTGTACGTTAAGTCAGCGACTTGTGAAGAGTTGTGTTTTGTCGTGTTTCAGCAGTTGGTCCAGACGCGTTAGCTAGCTAAGCGGCTAAGTTGGCTAGCGGGCTAACTTACCGCTGAACACCTGTGTTAGTTGCTGCCTCAGCTGTCCGTCATAATTCGAATGAATTTCTCAACCTGTATTTCTCTGCTGTGTATTTCAGCTTTTAAAAACGTTATTGTGCTTTAACCCGTTCAGCTGCACTGAAGTTCTGCCCCTTACAACCCGCCCGGCCTGCAGGCAAATGTGTCCCCCGACATAAAGAGCCGGATTCTGCCCAAGGTTTTTTTCCCTGTTAAAAGGGTGTTTTCCTTGCCACTGTCGCCTTGGGGCTTGCTCTGGGGGTCAGGCATATGGGTTCTGTAGAGCATCTTGAGATCATTTGACTGTAATTGGCGCTATATAAATAAAACTGAATTGAAGTTGAACATTCAGCTGGTTTGAATTAAACCACGCTTAACTTCACATTGTGCAACATTACCTCTCTGAATCTCCATAATTTCATGAAATTCCTTCTCTCTTCCGCTGCTCAAGTTCAATCCAGTATATAAAGTGACATTAATAGTGAATAAACTAACAGACAGCCATTGTATTTAATAATTATTGCATGTATCTGTAGTAAAACATGAGTTGAAACATCCTACTTGTGGATCTAGAACTGCACAAGCCGTTCATATTCAGGCAGCTAACGAGTTAAACTCCCCTTTTTGTGTGAGGTTGAAGCAAATAGTCTGCGTTAACAAAGAAAATTGTTTGTAATTTGCGATACCCATTATCTCTGACTGAGGCTTTAGTTTTTGTTGAGCCGATTTACACATCGAAACTTTCTTCAGGAAGATTTCTCAGTAGCTCAGAGGACAGGCTGCTTTTTACACAACCTTGTGAGAGAATGTCTGTCAGTGCTTTCAGCAGAATTTAGAAAAACAACACTTCCTAAACAGATAGGATTGAACATTTAAGAGTCTATCAGTGTGTTTGTTTGTGGTCTTTCTGTTTCTAGGTGGAAGCTGTATTAGTGAGGATGACTCCTGCTCCTGTCATCTCTAAGCTCCTCACACATCTTTACCTGCACATGAGGAAAATCACTCCTGTAGAATGCAGGTATGTTTGTCATTATTAGAAAAAGATGTTGACTGGTGACCTGTCAGAAACCCATCATACACAGTCAGCCAAAAATAATGTTAACACACATCAGGAAAATAAAAAAATGCATAAATATTTTAATACCAAATTTATTTAGACATCATGAGATCAATAAAAGTTATCTTTGGCCTCTACAATTACAAGAGGTGCTCAAAGTGAAGGCCACTGGCTTCCAGACATTTCTGTTGTGTTGTAGATGTCACCTGCTGATGCTCCATTCATGAGGGTAATGCCATCTGTTGGGAAAACATGGTACAACAGGACACAGAGTTATCCTGATTTGATGAAAGTACTGATACAAATGAACTATTTATTTAAAAAATATCTTTTCCTGGTGTGTGTATGCAATATTTTGGCTGATTGAAATTAATGAGAACAAAACTGTCATTTAATTGTTGCTCTGAAAGCTTCTTTAGTGAAAACCAGAGCCCTAGAGACAGTAAGAGTTGCGACACTCATGCTCTCGCAGCGGGGCGGTCACGTGGTTCATGTAAGCCTGAATAGTTCCAAACAGGCAGCGCTGTCATTTCCTTCTATGGGACTGAGAGCGGCGATTTCACGGTAAAAAAGGAATAAAATCACACCTCCAAGTACTTGTTTGATTATTAATTCATTGGAGTATGTATGTAAATGTCAGTTTTACATTTTGAGCCGTAAGGTGACATATTAAAGACACTTTTGGGGTTTTGGAGGGAATGTTTCACATTCGTGTTAGCATGGAAAATCGACTTTTACACAGAAATGTAAGATGATTGAAGATGTTAATTTTTGAAAAGCAGAGTAACAACAGTCCATTCAGCAGATAGTGTCCAACCACTTCTGATGAGGCAGGAGTTGACTCACTATAACCATTTTAAGACATACACAAAATATATATATTCAAGAATAACAACTCATTATGCTTTGATGATTGAAATAGTATGTTTTATTGACAATGGGAGAAACAATGAGAGTCTTCGTGTGTTCAGTGAGGGCTCTCGGGATACTGGCGGATAGATAGATACGATAGATATTAATAAATATATTTGTTAAATACTTACAAGTATAAGTTTATGCATTATAAAGGGTCTCATATAAAGGACGTAGTCTTGACAATTAAAAAGAGGTAGCGATGTAGCTAGGTAGCTTTCAAAGAAGAGCTAACAAGCACATGGCAATGCCTGAAAGTCGGTCATCTGCCAATATTCACAAATATAGATAAATGTATGCACCACAAAGGGCTTCTGATATAATATAAAGACGTTAAAATTATAAAGAGGTAGCGACTCATCAACAATTAATCCGTCAATATATCCCTGGAGATAACTTCACAGCTAACAGCAGAGTCGAGCTAAAAAAAGTAGCAGAAATTCGGTCGTCTACCAAGATAAAAAATATATATAATTACGCTGCGCAAATACAAATAAAGCTCAGCATATGCATCATAAAGAGCCTCTGATAAAATATAGGCAGTTGACAATTCAAGAGGTAAGCATTTCATCAGCTTACCTCCACATATACTCAACAACCTGCAGTGCAAATGAATGGTGTCTATCACTGTCGAAGCGGTGCTAGGAACTAAACAAGTCTCCACAACCCGGAAGTAGACTGGAAGAAAGCGTAAAACGGCACCCTATGGGAGTGTTGCAACTCTTACTATCTCTAGGGCTCTGGTGAAAACCAGCTGGTCTTCTGCTTTGAAACAAACTGCTGTTGAGGTCTGTGTTTTGAGGTTTAACCCCACAGTTTCTGAATGAACTGATAATTTTTTTTCCCCTGATCAATGTGGGTGTTATAATTGATGGTAACATTTACCGGTCATATAATCTGCATGACAATATAACAGTATAATATTATGACCACCTGACTAATACTGTGTTGGTCCCTTTATGCCGCCAAAACTCCTCTGACCCAGTGGTTCATCAGGACCTCTGAGGATGTCCTGTGGGTCCTGTGGGTTGCAGGGTGGGTCCTGCCTAGACCAGGCTGATCCTGGACCATCCCACAGATGCTCAATCGGATCTGGATGTGGGGAGTGTGGAACCCTGGTGAACAGCTGAGCTCTGTCGTGTTCCTCGGACCACTCCTGAGCAGTATTAGTTTGTCCTGCTGAGGGTGGCAGCTGTAGTCAAGGACTGCTGTTGCCATGGGGACTGGGGTTGTTTGTCCTGCAGTGTTTAGGTGGTGGTACATGTCAAACTTCAACATGAACGTCAAGGTTTCCCAGCAGAACGTTGCATTAGAAAAAGATGATGGATGTTGTTGTCTTCAGCTGTCAGTGGTCAGAATGTTGTGGCTGATCGGTGGATCTGTCTGCCTTTACTTTGACATCCAGAGTTATACAAAAGTGTAGTATGTGTGCAATGCAGAAGAGCTTTACTTTATTGTATGCAGTTTTAGTGGTCCCATCAGAGAAAATCATATCCATATACAGATTTTTATTAATTCCAGGGCTGGTTCAGTAAAGATTCTAATAATAACTACATCAGATAATTCTTTGTTGCAGCTGGAATTTTGCAGACTGATAGATGGTTGAGAAGGTTTGCAGTTCTTGTTTTAGCAAAATATGTTAGAATAGAAGATCTTTATTGTCATTGTGCATGAAATTATCGGCAAACCAGCAAAGTGCATCAGTCTGAGGTATCTAAAAAATAAGTCAAGAAAAATGCTTCTAAAGCCAATAACAAACAGAATATTTTGAGGGAATATTCTAAAAAAGGAAAGAAAAGCTCCATTCTCACTCCTCTCAGGATAAACTGTCATTAAAATTGACTTTGAATTTAACTTCAACACGAGATAAGAACATTTACTTCCATTACTGATGTTGTCCACTTTTAATGAAGTTCATGCTACTTTTATAAAATGATGAAAGTGTATAAATTGTTTTTGTGTGATCTGTGTTTGATTTCTGTCTTTTCTCCTGTCATCCAGATGTTCAGAGGAAGATGATGCCACATCTGGTCCAGCCGATGGAAGGTCTTGAAGTTCTCTGACTGAAGATGGTCCTCTGACTGGATTTAAGGTTCAGATGCTCAGGAACAAACTCCACCAATGAGCCAACAGGGAAGCTTTAGGTTTATGAAATGTTGCTATGAAGGTATCGCTGTTTTTCTTTGTGAATGCAAAGTGCTCCAACTGAAACTTGTATTACAACTTAGAAGTAAATCCTTCCATCTGAAAGGATTTAGTTGCATTAATAACCTCATAATGTTCTAATTTTTATTCCAGTCTTGGTTGGAAATAGAATCTCTGTATTGATTCAGGTAAAAACTGAACTTCACAGCATGTTGAAGCAGAACAACCAGATGAAAAGTGTGATGGTGTTGGATTGTCAGACCGTAATGTTGCAGCTCAAAGCAGCTTTTCTATCTCAATTCATTCTGACGTTCAGCTCTGAATCAACAGCAGATCCAGTTGATGGTGATCCATGCTGTGGAAGTCTCACATCTCCTCATTTAAGTACACTGTTTATTCACCCAACACATTATTTAATAAAAGTCCCATTTAGTTTTGATGAGGAATGTGATGTTTTAATTTCTCTGTAAATAACTGCAATCTAATGGAACAGCTGGAGTTGTAGCATCTGTTCTGACACTGATCATGAAGTGTTGATCAGAATACTTCTGGTGAGCAGTCATCCCTGAAGTTTTACATTACAATCTTTATTTTTGTTGTGAACTTTGGTAAGAATCAGAAACTTAAGCGTTGCCATGGATACATGAGTGTTAAATTCTGTCCATGTTTCATTATGGGATGCAGTCCAGCAGATAAGTTTGTTTTTACTGACAGCTACCATTCAGTCTGAGATATTAAGAATAAATAAATGTGCATAATGTGGAAATGAACAGATTTTATTTTTATTTATTCCTACAGCTGCTGCAGGTAAAGTTCCAGAATGTGGAGGAATTTAGTCTCACAATCACAAACAATAAATATTATCTGAAAGTTGGGTTATTGTTGTTTATCAGCACAATACAAAAAGATTCCTGTTAGAAATATTCCAGTTAAGACTCTAGAATATCATGATTTATGTAAATTTACCTCAATAACTAGTTAGCCATTAGCAAAACACTAACACGAGCTAACAGCTGGACGACCAAATACCAGACGATTAATAGTAGCTGTAGTATAGTTGTACAAGCAGTAGTAGTAATACGAAAAGTACAAGCAGCAGTAGTAATATAAGTAGCTGTTAGAGTCGTAGACGTAGCATCAGCATGTGTAATAGTATTACAAGTTGTAGTAGCAGTGACAGTATCAGCAGCAGTAGTTGGTAGTCGCATTACTATTAATACCACCAATACTACCAATTGTAGTTATAAAGCCTAACTCATGTATATCCAGATTAGCATCTATCTGGATATACATGAGGCTGGGACGCAAACCGGGGATGTTCTCAAATTGAACTGTAAGTTATTCAAATTCACTTCATAGTGGCGCAAACTTCTGCCACACATATAGTTCTAATATTTTTGATAAATTGCTAAATTAACCTTTACCTTACTATTTTAAATTGTTAGGCAAGTTTGTATCATAAATGCATTTGTAGGGTTTTAATCCTAATTTTTGAATTTTTTCAGTGCATTTGAATAATATTTAAATTACTGTGGTGAACAATCAATAATTTCATTATTGTTAAAACACAATAGCTAACATCCCAAGTGCAATTAATTCATGTAAATATTCTTAAATTCATGTTCTTAGTATGGATATATAGTGTGAATACGTCACCTTTTTATTAATTTATAGTTGTTTTGTTTTTTTGGGGAGGGGGGTTGCTTTTCTTACTGTCACTTTGGCTGCTGTGACATTGCAAATTTCCCCTTGTGGGACTAATAAAGGATATTCTATTCTATTCTATTCTATTCTATTCTATTTGTTATATTTGTTAAGTAAATTTGTACAATACTGTTCTTAATGTCTGTTGTTTTGAATTTGCAGCTTAATATATAATTAATGGTGACTGCAGAGTTTGACTTGACTTGTCTTGTGGATGGAATATCTTGGCTGTTATTCCTCCTCTTCTGCAAAGTGTGTTTTGGTCCACACTTGAAGCGCTGGTTGATGTAATACACGGTGTGGTACTGCAGGGGGCGGTAGTCCACCTCAAACTTCATTGTCCAAGACTGTTAAAAAGTGAGGAAGACAGTGAAGCACCTCGCTCGGCCCGCAGGCTGCACCGAGTATTGCACCGTGGAGGGTAACAGAAAAATAAATGTTGTCCCAATACCACGCTGAAAGATTGTCGTCGTCCTTATAAATGTGCACTATGAGCGGGTTACCGGGGACCGCCGTCGTCCAGGTCACCAACCTGTCCTCGGCTGTGAGCAGCGAGCAGATGCGCACTCTGTTCGGTTTCCTGGGAGACATCGAGGAGTTGCGGCTCTACCCACACGAGTAAGATGAACCTTCCGCGGCATTACTCGCTAGGCAACACCGCGGATGTGCGGCCTAGTCGCGGTTGTTATCAACATGCATATATGGCGTGATAAATAACTAACCTGCCTTTTTTCTGTTTGTTTTCCCTTCCACAGCAATGCTCCTCTGTCTTTCTCCTCCAAAGTGTGTTACATAAAGAACCGAGAGCCTTCCAGTGTTGGTGTGGCGCAACCTCTCACCAATACTGTTTTTATTGACAGAGCTTTGATAGTAGTTCCATGTGCGGAAGGTGAGTGCTGCCTGTTTCGTTTCTACAAGTGACAGTAAAATGTCTCAGTGGATTTGCTATGTATGGCTTGCTCCTTTTGAATTCAGTCGTTTGGAATTTTTGGTTGAATTCTGGGTTTTTTCATTCACTTGGAAAATTGGCAAGTTGTGCCACTGGTTAGTTCTGATTTCAGCCATTTTTTTCTTCCACCAGTTTTTGTTTCGCCTCACTGCAGCCCTATAGATAGATAATATCCCAAAGCACCCAGTCTAGGTTTCTGTTTGGTGTTAATTGCAGATTGAATCCTTATTTTGCTCATTCATCATCTTCACTCTGACGTTTGATCACTTCAGAATCACTTCCTAACCTCTCACTTTGTGTGTGGGCATGTTTGTCAAAGGTAAGTGGTCTAAGTATGTGTCTAAATGATTTAGAAAGTGGGTTTTAGAATCTATGAAAATGAAGCTAAAGCTTACTGAGAGTGTTGTGCAACTCCTTCCCTGCTTAACATTTTCGATTCGCTGCATCTTCAGGAGGCCAATGTTCAAAATTACATGCCACTGACAGACCGAATAGAGCCAAAGCACAGTTTAATCTCAGTTTTTCATCCTCTAAATCAGATGTTTTATTCTTTTTTCCATACTAAATCGACATCTCACTGTCATGTCATCACCAGAAATGAAATCTGTTCATGTCAGCCTTTTAATGATCTGTCTTGTCTGTTGTTCTTGGTTGTGGATGGGTTTTAGCTGAAAGAGGTGTGAGTGCAGTGTTGGTAATCATCACTGTCTTCCCTTTCAGGATGACGTTTTTGCTTCCCAAGGGCCGCAAAGCTACACTCTGGACCCCCACAGAAAAGTAGGTTTAATGCTCACAAACTGGAGTCACCGTGATGGAACATATCTTGTTTTTAACTAGAGAATCTCCCACTGAATCTGGTTGCCTCTTTGAAGACGATGGTTATTTTCACAAGTGTAGGAAATTTAAAACCGCACAAACATACGCTACTGTGCAACAGTTTGGGGTCACCCAGACAATTTCATGTTTTCCATGAAAACTCACACTTTTATTCATGTGCTAACATAATTCCACGAGGGTTTTCTAATCATCAGTTAGCCTTTCAACACCATTAGCTAACACAATGTAGCATTAGAACACAGGAGTGATGGTTGCTGGAAATGTTCCTCTGTGTTCCTATGGAGATATTCCATTAAAAATCAGCTGATTCCAGCAAGAACAGTCATTAACCACATTCACAACTTTTAAACGGTAGTGTATAACAGTCTGCGCGAATGGGCACAATTTATTACTGGACCGTGGACCAGTAAACAGTAATTTTTACTGGACCGAATATTTTATGCACAAATGTACCAAAAGTTGATGTATAATTTAATTTTGATAATTGTTATACAAATTTACTACTTTATTAATTATGTTTGCAGGTATGTATGAAACCAAGATCAAGATTCTAGCTCAAGAAAGCCCTGAAACAGCCTATAAATCACAGAGCAATGTGGCTGGGTCAAGCAGAGCGACCTTGTAGAAGCAAAATGAGTTGTGGTTTATTTATTTTCTGTTTATATCATGGGTTTTTATCGCGTGATATCGCTGTTCACACGAGAGCCTCTCTGAGGAGCAGCCCTCCCCATCCGGACGGTGCGCCGCTGCGCTGCGCTTGCTGTGTGCTTTGACTTTCGGAGCAAGACGGCGGCGCTTCGTTCCGTTGCGCGGCGCGATCGCATTATGTGGAACTTCGGGGTTACAGGAAAAAATTACACCGGACATGAGACCAGTAATGTAGTAAGTTTTACCGGACCTTTGGTACACAAATCGGATTTGACCGATGGTCCGACGTCATTGGCGCACACTGGTATAATCATTATTGTGTCACCGTGATGGAACATATCTTGTTTTTAACTAGAGAATCTCCCACTGAATCTGGTTGCCTCTTTGAAGACGGTGGTTATTTTCACAAGTGTAGTAAATTTAAAACCGCACAAACATACGCTACTGTGCGAAAGTTTGGGGTCACCCAGACAATTTCATGTTTTCCATGAAAACTCACACTTTATTCATGTGCTAACATAATTCCACGAGGGTTTTCTAATCATCAATGAGCCTTTCAACACCATTAGCTAACACAATGTAGCATTAGAACACAGGAGTGATGGTTGCTGGAAATGTTCCTCTGTGTTCCTATGGAGATATTCCATTAAAAATCAGCTGATTCCAGCAAGAATAGTCATTAACCACATTCACATTGTCTAGACTGTGTTTCTGATTCATTTAATGCTATCTTCATTGAAAAAAATGCTTTTCTTTCAAAAATAAGTAAATTTCAAAGTGAACCAAACTTTTAAACGGTAGTGTATAATCATCATTGTGTGTTTGTTTCCTAGGTGCCTTTGGTGAATGGTCAGATGGGCCCGTCTGTTCGTCCTCAGATGAGCCAGGCGTCCATGGCCCGTCACCCGTCTAGAGAGCAGCTCATTGATTACCTGATGCTCAAAGTGTCCCAGCAGCCTCCGGGGCCTCCACGCATTCCACACGACGGTCTGCAGCAGGAGGTGAATGATAGTGTTTGTACTGAATGACTTGTAGAAACGCTGAGATTTGAAGCGTTGTGTGTCCAGTTTGTGCTGCTCTGCAACATTCGGACAGTGATATAATATCCTGGAGGAGCCTCTGTGCGTTAGTTGACCTGTCATGCATCACTGTGGCTGTCTCAGCTCTTTCAAAGCGATGAGACCAGCTGAGTGAATTTATTGGCACCACCCAGGATAGATTCAACCTGTGCTGCTGCTCCAAGTTCAACCAGTTCGAACTCCCAAGGATGCAAGTCTGTACTTGGTGCAAGAAAGCTCAAGGCCCAGCCCATAACCGGCTGTACAGCTTCAGTTTGTTGTTGAGCTTTAAATTTGTAAGCTTTAGAGGTGCTGGAAGGTGGATGTTTCTAACTTGTAACTGAGTCAGGGCAGCATTTCCTCTTGTTTTTAGGCTTTGTGATAAACTGAGCTACTCCCCCTGCTGACTCTTGATTAGCCTTATGTTTGACACTTTTTGTAGAACAGATAAAACAAATTCATCCCGCTTTTTTGGTGATTTGTGGCATCATAACTGTGCCTTGCCTTTGTTACTCTGTGTCCATAGAGGTGCAGGACTTTGTTTTATTGAAAAAATGACCCAACAGTTAGCGTAATGTGACAAAAGCAAAAAAAAAAGCCAAGAAATCTGAGGTTCAGATTGTAAACATGCTCATCTGAAAGAGGCATGAGCTTCTTATTCAACTCTAAAATGGGACTATTTATTTCTGGGAGTGTTCAGGCTTTGAGTCTTTGGAGGTAAAAATCTGATGTTGTCCTTTCAGCAGAATTTAAGTCTCTTGAGTTAGAATGTTAGTAGCGACCATGACAGTTCCAGAAACATCGAGTTCTCGAACTTCCTGCTAATTCAGGAATATTGTGTAATTACCCGTGAATAACTGTGAACAAAATAGCTAATGAAAGTATGTGGGTGTGTTTCAGATCCGTGTGAAAGTGGAGAAGAATCCAGAGCTGGGTTTCAGTATATCAGGAGGAGTGGGAGGCCGAGGAACCCCTTTCGACCCGATGACAATGTAAAGTGTCACTGTGGATCAGCACTAAGAATCCATCGCTTTGTGAATTCTGTGTGTGTAACTCTTGTCTTTGAATCGTGTCATTTCAGGGTATATTTGTGACAAGGGTTCAACCTGAAGGACCAGCATCCAAGATTCTTCAGCCTGGAGATAAAATTATCCAGGTATTCTGCTGTCTCTGCAACCACAACTGTTTAGTGATCATTCAAAAGTCCGCAACGTGTTAATCTGCGTGTTTTTTCACAGGCGAACGGATACAGCTTTGTGAATATCGATCACGGGAACGCAGTGTCCCTCCTGAAGAAGTCGTCCGCCCCTGCTTCCATAAACCTACCGACATCCTCCAGCTTACAGACTGTTCTGTCGTCAGTTCATCCCAGATGTGGACATATCGCATCACCAGACCCGTACACACCTTTGGCAATATAAACGGATCACAGTTTCTCAGAAGAAATGCACTCTGCATGTGCTCATATAACGAGACAGGAAAACAGAATGGAAAATCACATTTTGGGAGAATATGAAAGGTAGTTTGTGCTTGCTCGGCCTTAATCTCTTTTCCGATTTTTACCCTTTTTTCCAAGGACCGAGACCAGAGGGACAAAGCCGTGTCTCCCCATTATTAGTCTTTGAGGTAAACGTAAGCTAGCAAGTATCTGTATTTCCGCAGAGATTGATGTGGAAGTTATGCTAGTTAACCAAAGCAAGTTCAGCAATTGTGAAGAGAAGTAAAGCAGGAGACAACTTGAGAAAGATTTCGGAATAAGGTCGATGTTTCACTCGTATTTTATTTTCAAGGGCTCCTTCTTCCAGGCAGCCATAGGTGAAGATGAGTGGGTTTCAACAATGTGGCAGTCTTATTTCCTTTTTTTATTTAGCATGGGAGAAGACCACAGGGTTGCCTTTTGTGGTCTATGAAAACGTTTTATCAGCTTTTTACACATCACTTTGGAGCAATCCCTTTTTGTGTGTTTCATTGCTGTACAGAGATAGAGTTGGGAGAAGCAAGTTGTCAAGTGCCATAGACCTTGAACTGTTTGAACAGGGGAGGACCTTTGACCCCAGAACCGCAAGCAACTATCCCATATTCACAAACATCTGAGTACATCTGAGTACACATTTGCCAGCATAATGGCTTAAAAGCAATATTCAAAGCCTTTATTTTCATTCACAAATATCATTTTTTTGAAGCAAACACAACTTTTTTAGTGATCCCTGATGATTTTACATTGATTTTATATTGTGAAGAGTCTCTCTGTTTTTTTGTAACGAAACGGCACAGGAATATATATGGTAGTGCTTAAAACAAACAAAAATAATCTCTGCATTGTGTAAAGGTTTGTCACTTTGCCTGAGACTTTTGACTGTCTGTCCTGTAGAATACAGTATCTCCTGATGCTCACGTGTGAAATAATCAACTGTCGACAAAAACTAATCCAGTTAAAGCTGCATCTCAAAGAACTGTCAAAGGACAACTGTGGGTTTTTAAGGTGGTGTCATAAGTTTTAATTCCTCAGCCTGTTAATATTCATTCAATGGTACAGTGATTAATTATTCAGTGAGACGTGTTTCCAAAGAAGTGGAAATGATAAAACTCTCATGACAAGTCATGGCCCATAATTTCCAGCATTATATTTGTGACCAACTGAATTGTTTGTACGATATATATATTAGCATTTTAATCCTACAGTGTTTTAACAAATAGCATTCCCAACAGTAGATAGTGTTGTCTGCTGTATCTTCTGTGTGTAACAAAGTCTAATCTGTATTTTATGCTCATGGCACTGGCAACCAAAATGAAACACTGTGGAAATGAACTAAATTTTTATCCCTTTAATAATAATGACGATAATAGTTGTGCTGTTTTAAGGTAGCGATTCTAAATGAGCTGTACCATTTAGTTTAAACTCATTCTGATGTTTTACAGGCAATGACAACATATGTGCATTTCCAAAAAAAGAATTCACACAGCATATTGTATTTTACACAGATGAAATTGTTGATTGTAATTGTTTCCATTTGTGGTGATTTTGTTGACTTTAAAACTAGGGGGAAGATTCTGGCTAATGGTCACTTTTGTATCATGGCAAATTAAAAAAGTCTGACATTGTAGACAATCTAGGGAGATAAAATCTGTTTCCACACTTTCTTCATCCATGTTGGTTTGTTTCTTAAGCTCGCCATATTGTTCTTATTTATTTAGCAGTCTTCTGTGGAATTTTAGACCTTATTAATCAATCTGTAAATACTCCAAATGTTTGAGAAAAGAGGTAATGGCATTAGTGACTTGCGATTGTAAACCAGCAATAAATTGCAATGCAGAGGCACCCATTTTAATGTATAGCTAGTATTCTAAGGTTTCTCTGAAACAGTCACAGTGAGATGATGATTGATATGCATTTATCCAACATTCCAGATTTTGTACATAATTACCTGTTTCTGAAGTAACCTGTGGAAAATAAACTAATGCTGTTAACACTGATCATTCTGTCAACATTGCTTCACCTCTGGTGCCACCTCAGGCCAAAATGTCTCTTTTTCAGTAGTTTTGTTTCTTGGTAGTCCAGAGCAGAAATTATGTTTCCAAATTGTCACTTGTCAAGAATCCATTTTCTCGAGGTTTCTTCCTGATAAAAAGGGAGACCTGTTTCTCCACACTCTTTAAATTTGTTGGGTCTCCATATACATTAGCCAGGTAAATTAATATCATATATATATATATATATATATATATATAACTATGGAGTCACAGGAGTGCCAAATCAAATATAAATCAATCAATCAATAAATGTGGAAATATAAAGAGAAATAACTAATGTGGGATATATAAAGAGAAATAAATAAAAAGGAAATTGTCTGCATTTAATTTTCCTTTTATTTATTTATTTCTCTTTATATTTCCACATTTATTTATTTAATTATTTATTTCTCTTTATATTTCCACATTTATTTATTTATTTCTCTTTATATTTCCACATTTGTTTATTTATTTGTCTTTATATTTCCTCAGTCCACCAAGAAAAGGAAAAATGCAAATCAGTTTGCTCTGGACGGGGGATTCTGAACACAGGATTCCTGCCTGACACCAGCTCCGAGCAAGGCTGAAGTGAAGCCATGTCACCGTTGAGCTTCGGCTTATTCTGCCACCGATAAGAAAATAAAATCAATTTACCGAATTAGCAGTGTCCCTTTCAGTGTCTGATGGCAGAATCAGCCGAAGCTCAACGGTGACACGGCTTCACTTCAGCCATGCTTGGAGCTACTTAGCTGAATGTTTCCAGATAAATAAAAAATTAAATGATATTTAGAAAATGAGGTTGGTTTGACCTACCACGAAGTTCTGTTCTCCATTGCATTAGCCACCTCTAACCCTTCTAACCCTGTCTTCTTCATCTTCATCTTCATCTTCTTCATCTTCATCTTCTCTTCATCATCTTCTTCATCTGTCTAACCCTGTCTTCCTCCTTCTAACCCTTCTAACCCTGTCTTCTCCTTCTAGCCCTGTCTTCTCCTTCTTCCTCTGTCTAACCCTGTCTAACCCTGTCTTCTTCTTCTTCTTGTCCTCTTCTTCCTTCTTCTGTCTTCCTTCTTCTGTCTTCTTCTTCTTCTTCTTCTTCCTTCTAACCCTGTTGTCGTCTTCTTCTGATTGCAGAGGTCTTACAACTTACAAACCTCTTATGTTGGTGAACTACACCTTTGCATCATTGATGCTAGTTTTACTTTTCCACTGTAGACTCCCATGCAATCCTCTCATGCCCAATTTGCACTACTATCCAGCTCAAACCCATTGTGAGTGGACACAAAGGGAGTCCGTGAGCAATTACATCACAATCTGTGATTTGACTTGATGTTTCGAGCTGCATTTATTCCACACTGCACTGTGTGATTTTGGTGACCCATCCTGTTGTATTTATTGTAACTTACAAACCTCTTATGTTGGTGAACATAAGCGGTTTGTTTACTTCTCCACTGTAGTGGAGTCATCCAATCCCCGAATCCACAATTTGCACTACTATCTAGCTCAAGTCGGACACAGGATGGTGAACAAAGGTGTTAACCTTTGTCTTACTTCTCCACTGTAGTGGAGTCATCCAATCCCCTAATCCACAATTTGCACTACTATCCAGCTCAAGTCGGACACAAATACAGTCCGTGAGCACAGTCTGTTATTCCAAAGATCTACTTTTGTCTTACCCTTTTGTGAACCCTCCCTCTTGTACTTACTGTAATTTACAAACCCCTTAATTTGGTGAATTATCTCAGTACAGACTGTCATCCACATGAAGCTCAAACACGGCCTAGTCTCATCACAGTTACAGTTTTGCGAACATTGTCCTTGTGGACACAAATAGCCTGATTGGTGTTTAATTCGTTGCAAATGCAATGGGAACTTGACTACGACCGGTCAAGCCAACCTCCACGTTAATGTAAGGCATTTCAGCTGTATATATAGTCCACTGACCGGCTGTTGGTCTCACTCATGGTGTTCGCTATTTATGTGGAGGCATTTCCATGTGTGATACAATCTCCCAGGAAAACCTGACCACCCCACGGTGGTTTGACATTTTTATTTGCTTTAGTTTTCGTGTGAGCGGCTGGATTTGTTTAGTCTGAAGCTGCGCTTGGAATTGTGGGTAATGCTTGTTACGTTTTGGATCCGAGTCTCCAGGTGGATGGAACGTTAGCATAGACTACAGTATGGTCAGCTTGTCTGCCTGTTGACCTTATTTTTGGAGTAAGACAGGTAAGAAGATAAACACTTCTAACCAAGTAGCATTGTTTTGTTGTACGTTAAGTCAGCGACTTGTGAAGAGTTGTGTTTTGTCGTGTTTCAGCAGTTGGTCCAGACGCGTTAGCTAGCTAAGCGGCTAAGTTGGCTAGCGGGCTAACTTACCGCTGAACACCTGTGTTAGTTGCTGCCTCAGCTGTCCGTCATAATTCGAATGAATTCTCAACCTGTATTTCTCTGCTGTGTATTTCAGCTTTTAAAAAACGTTATTGTGCTTTAACCCGTTCAGCTGCACTGAAGTACTGCCCTTACAAACCCGCCCGGCCTGCAGGCAAATGTGTCCCCGACATAAAGAGCCGGATTCTGCCCAAGGTTTTTTCCCTTTAAAAGGGTGTTTCCTTGCCACTGGTCGCCTTGGGCTTGCTCTGGGGGTCAGGCATATGGGTTCTGTAGAGCATCTTGAGATCATTTGACTGTAATTGGCGCTATATAAATAAAACTGAATTTGAAGTTGAACATTCAGCTGGTTGAATTAAACCACGCTTAAACTTCACATTGTGCAACATTACCCTCTCTGAATCTCCATAATTTCATGAAATTCCTTCTCTCTTCCGCTGCTCAAGTTCAATCCAGTATATAAAGTGACATTAATAGTGAATTAAAACTAACAGACAGCCATTGTATTTAATAATTATTGCATGTATCTGTAGTAAAACATGAGTTGAAACATTCCTACTTGTGGATCTAGAACTGCACAAGCCGTTCATATTCAGGCAGCTAACGAGTTTAAACTCCCCTTTTGTGTGAGGTTGAAGCAAATAGTCTGCTGTTAACAAAGAAAATTGTTTGTAATTTGCGATACCCATTATCTCTGACTGAGGCTTTAGTTTTTGTTGAGCCGATTTACACATCGAAACTTTCTTCAGGAAGATTTCTCAGTAGCTCAGAGGACAGGCTGCTTTTTACACAACCTTGTGAGAGAATGTCTGTCAGTGCTTTCAGCAGAATTTAGAAAAACAACACTTCCTAAACAGATAGGATTGAACATTTAAGAGTCTATCAGTGTGTTTGTTTGTGGTCTTTCTGTTTCTAGGTGGAAGCTGATTAGTGAGGATGACTCCTGCTCCTGTCATCTCTAAGCTCCTCACACATCTTTACCTGCACATGAGGAAATCATCCTGTAGAATGCAGGTATGTTTGTCATTATTAGAAAAAGATGTTGACTGGTGACCTGTCAGAAACCATCATACACAGTCAGCCAAAATAATGTTAACACACATCAGGAAAATAAAAAAATGCATAAATATTTTAATACCAAATTTATTTAGACATCATGAGATCAATAAAAGTTATCTTTGGCCTCTACAATTACAAGAGGTGCTCAAAGTGAAGGCCACTGGCTTCCAGACATTTCTGTTGTGTTGTAGATGTCACCTGCTGATGCTCCATTCATGAGGTTAATGCCATCTGTGGGAAAACATGGTACAACAGGACACAGAGTTATTCCTGATTTGATGAAAGTACTGATACAAATGAACTATTATTTAAAAAATATCTTTTCCTGGTGTGTGTATGCAATATTTTGCGCTGATTGAAATTAATGAGAACAAAAACTGTCATTTAATTGTTTGCTCTGAAAGCTTCTTTAGTGAAAACCAGAGCCCTATAGAGACAGTAAGAGTTGCGACACTCATGCTCTCGCAGCGGGGCGGTCACGTGGTTTCATGTAAGCCTGAATAGTTCCAAACAGGCAGCGCTGTCATTTCCTTCTATGGGACTGAGAGCGGCGATTTCACGGTAAAAAAGGAATAAAATCACACCTCCAAGTACGTGTGATTATTAATTCATGGAGTATGTATGTAAATGTCAGTTTTACATTTTGAGCCGTAAGGTGACATATTAAAGACACTTTTGGGTTTTGGAGGGAATGTTTCACATTCGTGTTAGCATGGAAAATCGACTTTTACAACAGAAATGTAGATGATTTGAAGATGTTAATTTTGAAAAAGCAGAGTAACAACAGTCCATTCAGCAGATAGTGTCCAACCACTTCTGATGAGGCAGGAGTTGACTCACTATAACCATTTTAAGAACAACACAAAATATATATATTCAAGAATAACAACTCATTATGCTTTGATATTGAAATAGTATGTTTTACTTGACCAATGGGAGAAACAATGAGAGTCTTCGTGGTGTTCAGTGAGGGCTCTCGGATACTGGCGGATAGATAGATACGATAGATATTAATAAATATATTTGTTAAATACTTACAAGTATAAGTTTATGCATTATAAAGGGTCTCATATAAAGGACGTAGTCTTGACAATAAAAAGAGGTAGCGGATGTAGCTAGGTAGCTTTCAAAGAAGAGCTAACAAGCACATGCAATGCCTGAAAGTCGGTCATCTGCCAATATTCACAAATATAGATAAATGTATGCACCACAAAGGGCTTCTGATATAATATAAAGACGTTAAAATTATAAAGAGGTAGCGACTCATCAACAATTAATCCGTCAATATATCCCTGGAGATAACTTCACAGCTAACAGCAGAGTCGAGCTAAAAAAAGTAGCAGAAATTTCGGTCGATCTACCAAGATAAAAAATATATATAATTACGCTGCGCAAATACAAATAAAGCTCAGCATATGCATCATAAAGAGCCTCTGATAAAATATAGGCAGTTGACAATTCAAGAGGTAAGCATTTCATCAGCTTACCTCCACATATACTCAACACCTGCAGTGCAAATGAATGGTGTCTATCACTGTCGAAGCGGTGCTAGGAACTAAACAAGTCTCCACAACCCGGAAGTAGACTGGAAGAAAGCGTAAAACGGCACCCTATGGGAGTGTTGCAACTCTTACTATCTCTAGGGCTCTGGTGAAAACCAGCTGGTCTTCTGCTTTGAAACAAACTGCTGTTGAGGTCTGTGTTTTGAGGTTTAACCCACAGTTTCTGAATGAACTGATAATTTTTTTTCCCCTGATCAATGTGGGTGTTATAATTGATGGTAACATTTACCGGTCATATAATCTGCATGACAATATAACAGTATAATATTATGACCACCTGACTAATACTGTGTTGGTCCCTTTATGCCGCCAAAACTCCTCTGACCCAGTGGTTCATCAGGACCTCTGAGGATGTCCTGTGGGTCCTGTGGGTTGCAGGGTGGGTCCTGCCTAGACCAGGCTGATCCTGGACCATCCCACAGATGCTCAATCGGATCTGGATGTGGGGAGTGTGGAACCCTGGTGAACAGCTGAGCTCTGTCGTGTTCCTCGGACCACTCCTGAGCAGTATTAGTTTGTCCTGCTGAGGGTGGCAGCTGTAGTCAAGGACTGCTGTTGCCATGGGGACTGGGGTTGTTTGTCCTGCAGTGTTTAGGTGGTGGTACATGTCAAACTTCAACATGAACGTCAAGGTTTCCCAGCAGAACGTTGCATTAGAAAAAGATGATGGATGTTGTTGTCTTCAGCTGTCAGTGGTCAGAATGTTGTGGCTGATCGGTGGATCTGTCTGCCTTTACTTTGACATCCAGAGTTATACAAAAGTGTAGTATGTGTGCAATGCAGAAGAGCTTTACTTTATTGTATGCAGTTTTAGTGGTCCCATCAGAGAAAATCATATCCATATACAGATTTTTATTAATTCCAGGGCTGGTTCAGTAAAGATTCTAATAATAACTACATCAGATAATTCTTTGTTGCAGCTGGAATTTTGCAGACTGATAGATGGTTGAGAAGGTTTGCAGTTCTTGTTTTAGCAAAATATGTTAGAATAGAAGATCTTTATTGTCATTGTGCATGAAATTATCGGCAAACCAGCAAAGTGCATCAGTCTGAGGTATCTAAAAAAATAAGTCAAGAAAAATGCTTCTAAAGCCAATAACAAACAGAATATTTTGAGGGAATATTCTAAAAAAGGAAAGAAAAGCTCCATTCTCACTCCTCTCAGGATAAACTGTCATTAAAATTGACTTGAATTTAACTTCAACACGAGATAAGAACATTTACTTCCATTACTGATGTTGTCCACTTTTAATGAAGTTCATGCTACTTTTATAAAATGATGAAAGTGTATAAATTGTTTTTGTGTGATCTGTGTTTGATTTCTGTCTTTTCTCCTGTCATCCAGATGTTCAGAGGAAGATGATGCCACATCTGGTCCAGCCGATGGAAGGTCTTGAAGTTCTCTGACTGAAGATGGTCCTCTGACTGGATTTAAGGTTCAGATGCTCAGGAACAAACTCCACCAATGAGCCAACAGGGAAGCTTTAGGTTTATGAAATGTTGCTATGAAGGTATCGCTGTTTTTCTTTGTGAATGCAAAGTGCTCCAACTGAAACTTGTATTACAACTTAGAAGTAAATCCTTCCATCTGAAAGGATTTAGTTGCATTAATAACCTCATAATGTTCTAATTTTTATTCCAGTCTTGGTTGGAAATAGAATCTCTGTATTGATTCAGGTAAAAACTGAACTTCACAGCATGTTGAAGCAGAACAACCAGATGAAAAGTGTGATGGTGTTGGATTGTCAGACCGTAATGTTGCAGCTCAAAGCAGCTTTTCTATCTCAATTCATTCTGACGTTCAGCTCTGAATCAACAGCAGATCCAGTTGATGGTGATCCATGCTGTGGAAGTCTCACATCTCCTCATTTAAGTACACTGTTTATTCACCCAACACATTATTTAATAAAAGTCCCATTTAGTTTTGATGAGGAATGTGATGTTTTAATTTCTCTGTAAATAACTGCAATCTAATGGAACAGCTGGAGTTGTAGCATCTGTTCTGACACTGATCATGAAGTGTTGATCAGAATACTTCTGGTGAGCAGTCATCCCTGAAGTTTTACATTACAATCTTTATTTTTGTTGTGAACTTTGGTAAGAATCAGAAACTTAAGCGTTGCCATGGATACATGAGTGTTAAATTCTGTCCATGTTTCATTATGGGATGCAGTCCAGCAGATAAGTTTGTTTTTACTGACAGCTACCATTCAGTCTGAGATATTAAGAATAAATAAATGTGCATAATGTGGAAATGAACAGATTTTATTTTTATTTATTCCTACAGCTGCTGCAGGTAAAGTTCCAGAATGTGGAGGAATTTAGTCTCACAATCACAAACAATAAATATTATCTGAAAGTTGGGTTATTGTTGTTTATCAGCACAATACAAAAAGATTCCTGTTAGAAATATTCCAGTTAAGACTCTAGAATATCATGATTTATGTAAATTTACCTCAATAACTAGTTAGCCATTAGCAAAACACTAACACGAGCTAACAGCTGGACGACCAAATACCAGACGATTAATAGTAGCTGTAGTATAGTTGTACAAGCAGTAGTAGTAATACGAAAAGTACAAGCAGCAGTAGTAATATAAGTAGCTGTTAGAGTCGTAGACGTAGCATCAGCATGTGTAATAGTATTACAAGTTGTAGTAGCAGTGACAGTATCAGCAGCAGTAGTTGGTAGTCGCATTACTATTAATACCACCAATACTACCAATTGTAGTTATAAAGCCTAACTCATGTATATCCAGATTAGCATCTATCTGGATATACATGAGGCTGGGACGCAAACCGGGGATGTTCTCAAATTGAACTGTAAGTTATTCAAATTCACTTCATAGTGGCGCAAACTTCTGCCACACATATAGTTCTAATATTTTTGATAAATTGCTAAATTAACCTTTACCTTACTATTTTAAATTGTTAGGCAAGTTTGTATCATAAATGCATTTGTAGGGTTTTAATCCTAATTTTTGAATTTTTCAGTGCATTTGAATAATATTTAAATTACTGTGGTGAACAATCAATAATTTCATTATTGTTAAAACACAATAGCTAACATCCCAAGTGCAATTAATTCATGTAAATATTCTTAAATTCATGTTCTTAGTATGGATATATAGTGTGAATACGTCACCTTTTTATTAATTTATAGTTGTTTTGTTTTTTTGGGGAGGGGGGTTGCTTTTCTTACTGTCACTTTGGCTGCTGTGACATTGCAAATTTCCCCTTGTGGGACTAATAAAGGATATTCTATTCTATTCTATTCTATTCTATTCTATTTGTTATATTTGTTAAGTAAATTTGTACAATACTGTTCTTAATGTCTGTTGTTTTGAATTTGCAGCTTAATATATAATTAATGGTGACTGCAGAGTTTGACTTGACTTGTCTTGTGGATGGAATATCTTGGCTGTTATTCCTCCTCTTCTGCAAAGTGTGTTTTGGTCCACACTTGAAGCGCTGGTTGATGTAATACACGGTGTGGTACTGCAGGGGGCGGTAGTCCACCTCAAACTTCATTGTCCAAGACTGTTAAAAAGTGAGGAAGACAGTGAAGCACCTCGCTCGGCCCGCAGGCTGCACCGAGTATTGCACCGTGGAGGGTAACAGAAAAATAAATGTTGTCCCAATACCACGCTGAAAGATTGTCGTCGTCCTTATAAATGTGCACTATGAGCGGGTTACCGGGGACCGCCGTCGTCCAGGTCACCAACCTGTCCTCGGCTGTGAGCAGCGAGCAGATGCGCACTCTGTTCGGTTTCCTGGGAGACATCGAGGAGTTGCGGCTCTACCCACACGAGTAAGATGAACCTTCCGCGGCATTACTCGCTAGGCAACACCGCGGATGTGCGGCCTAGTCGCGGTTGTTATCAACATGCATATATGGCGTGATAAATAACTAACCTGCCTTTTTTCTGTTTGTTTTCCCTTCCACAGCAATGCTCCTCTGTCTTTCTCCTCCAAAGTGTGTTACATAAAGAACCGAGAGCCTTCCAGTGTTGGTGTGGCGCAACCTCTCACCAATACTGTTTTTATTGACAGAGCTTTGATAGTAGTTCCATGTGCGGAAGGTGAGTGCTGCCTGTTTCGTTTCTACAAGTGACAGTAAAATGTCTCAGTGGATTTGCTATGTATGGCTTGCTCCTTTTGAATTCAGTCGTTTGGAATTTTTGGTTGAATTCTGGGTTTTTTCATTCACTTGGAAAATTGGCAAGTTGTGCCACTGGTTAGTTCTGATTTCAGCCATTTTTTTTCTTCCACCAGTTTTTGTTTCGCCTCACTGCAGCCCTATAGATAGATAATATCCCAAAGCACCCAGTCTAGGTTTCTGTTTGGTGTTAATTGCAGATTGAATCCTTATTTTGCTCATTCATCATCTTCACTCTGACGTTTGATCACTTCAGAATCACTTCCTAACCTCTCACTTTGTGTGTGGGCATGTTTGTCAAAGGTAAGTGGTCTAAGTATGTGTCTAAATGATTTAGAAAGTGGGTTTTAGAATCTATGAAAATGAAGCTAAAGCTTACTGAGAGTGTTGTGCAACTCCTTCCCTGCTTAACATTTTCGATTCGCTGCATCTTCAGGAGGCCAATGTTCAAAATTACATGCCACTGACAGACCGAATAGAGCCAAAGCACAGTTTAATCTCAGTTTTTCATCCTCTAAATCAGATGTTTTTATTCTTTTTTCCATACTAAATCGACATCTCACTGTCATGTCATCACCAGAAATGAAATCTGTTCATGTCAGCCTTTTAATGATCTGTCTTGTCTGTTGTTCTTGGTTGTGGATGGGTTTTAGCTGAAAGAGGTGTGAGTGCAGTGTTGGTAATCATCACTGTCTTCCCTTTCAGGATGACGTTTTTGCTTCCCAAGGGCCGCAAAGCTACACTCTGGACCCCCACAGAAAAGTAGGTTTAATGCTCACAAACTGGAGTCACCGTGATGGAACATATCTTGTTTTTAACTAGAGAATCTCCCACTGAATCTGGTTGCCTCTTTGAAGACGATGGTTATTTTCACAAGTGTAGGAAATTTAAAACCGCACAAACATACGCTACTGTGCAACAGTTTGGGGTCACCCAGACAATTTCATGTTTTCCATGAAAACTCACACTTTTATTCATGTGCTAACATAATTCCACGAGGGTTTTCTAATCATCAGTTAGCCTTTCAACACCATTAGCTAACACAATGTAGCATTAGAACACAGGAGTGATGGTTGCTGGAAATGTTCCTCTGTGTTCCTATGGAGATATTCCATTAAAAATCAGCTGATTCCAGCAAGAACAGTCATTAACCACATTCACAACTTTTAAACGGTAGTGTATAACAGTCTGCGCGAATGGGCACAATTTATTACTGGACCGTGGACCAGTAAACAGTAATTTTTTACTGGACCGAATATTTTATGCACAAATGTACCAAAAGTTGATGTATAATTTAATTTTGATAATTGTTATACAAATTTACTACTTTATTAATTATGTTTGCAGGTATGTATGAAACCAAGATCAAGATTCTAGCTCAAGAAAGCCCTGAAACAGCCTATAAATCACAGAGCAATGTGGCTGGGTCAAGCAGAGCGACCTTGTAGAAGCAAAATGAGTTGTGGTTTATTTATTTTCTGTTTATATCATGGGTTTTTATCGCGTGATATCGCTGTTCACACGAGAGCCTCTCTGAGGAGCAGCCCTCCCCATCCGGACGGTGCGCCGCTGCGCTGCGCTTGCTGTGTGCTTTGACTTTCGGAGCAAGACGGCGGCGCTTCGTTCCGTTGCGCGGCGCGATCGCATTATGTGGAACTTCGGGGTTACAGGAAAAAAATTACACCGGACATGAGACCAGTAATGTAGTAAGTTTTACCGGACCTTTGGTACACAAATCGGATTTGACCGATGGTCCGACGTCATTGGCGCACACTGGTATAATCATTATTGTGTCACCGTGATGGAACATATCTTGTTTTTAACTAGAGAATCTCCCACTGAATCTGGTTGCCTCTTTGAAGACGGTGGTTATTTTCACAAGTGTAGTAAATTTAAAACCGCACAAACATACGCTACTGTGCGAAAGTTTGGGGTCACCCAGACAATTTCATGTTTTCCATGAAAACTCACACTTTTATTCATGTGCTAACATAATTCCACGAGGGTTTTCTAATCATCAATGAGCCTTTCAACACCATTAGCTAACACAATGTAGCATTAGAACACAGGAGTGATGGTTGCTGGAAATGTTCCTCTGTGTTCCTATGGAGATATTCCATTAAAAATCAGCTGATTCCAGCAAGAATAGTCATTAACCACATTCACATTGTCTAGACTGTGTTTCTGATTCATTTAATGCTATCTTCATTGAAAAAAATGCTTTTCTTTCAAAAATAAGTAAATTTCAAAGTGAACCAAACTTTTAAACGGTAGTGTATAATCATCATTGTGTGTTTGTTTCCTAGGTGCCTTTGGTGAATGGTCAGATGGGCCCGTCTGTTCGTCCTCAGATGAGCCAGGCGTCCATGGCCCGTCACCCGTCTAGAGAGCAGCTCATTGATTACCTGATGCTCAAAGTGTCCCAGCAGCCTCCGGGGCCTCCACGCATTCCACACGACGGTCTGCAGCAGGAGGTGAATGATAGTGTTTGTACTGAATGACTTGTAGAAACGCTGAGATTTGAAGCGTTGTGTGTCCAGTTTGTGCTGCTCTGCAACATTCGGACAGTGATATAATATCCTGGAGGAGCCTCTGTGCGTTAGTTGACCTGTCATGCATCACTGTGGCTGTCTCAGCTCTTTCAAAGCGATGAGACCAGCTGAGTGAATTTATTGGCACCACCCAGGATAGATTCAACCTGTGCTGCTGCTCCAAGTTCAACCAGTTCGAACTCCCAAGGATGCAAGTCTGTACTTGGTGCAAGAAAGCTCAAGGCCCAGCCCATAACCGGCTGTACAGCTTCAGTTTGTTGTTGAGCTTTAAATTTGTAAGCTTTAGAGGTGCTGGAAGGTGGATGTTTCTAACTTGTAACTGAGTCAGGGCAGCATTTCCTCTTGTTTTTAGGCTTTGTGATAAACTGAGCTACTCCCCCTGCTGACTCTTGATTAGCCTTATGTTTGACACTTTTTGTAGAACAGATAAAACAAATTCATCCCGCTTTTTTTGGTGATTTGTGGCATCATAACTGTGCCTTGCCTTTGTTACTCTGTGTCCATAGAGGTGCAGGACTTTGTTTTATTGAAAAAATGACCCAACAGTTAGCGTAATGTGACAAAAGCAAAAAAAAAAAAGCCAAGAAATCTGAGGTTCAGATTGTAAACATGCTCATCTGAAAGAGGCATGAGCTTCTTATTCAACTCTAAAATGGGACTATTTATTTCTGGGAGTGTTCAGGCTTTGAGTCTTTGGAGGTAAAAATCTGATGTTGTCCTTTCAGCAGAATTTAAGTCTCTTGAGTTAGAATGTTAGTAGCGACCATGACAGTTCCAGAAACATCGAGTTCTCGAACTTCCTGCTAATTCAGGAATATTGTGTAATTACCCGTGAATAACTGTGAACAAAATAGCTAATGAAAGTATGTGGGTGTGTTTCAGATCCGTGTGAAAGTGGAGAAGAATCCAGAGCTGGGTTTCAGTATATCAGGAGGAGTGGGAGGCCGAGGAAACCCCTTTCGACCCGATGACAATGTAAAGTGTCACTGTGGATCAGCACTAAGAATCCATCGCTTTGTGAATTCTGTGTGTGTAACTCTTGTCTTTTGAATCGTGTCATTTCAGGGTATATTTGTGACAAGGGTTCAACCTGAAGGACCAGCATCCAAGATTCTTCAGCCTGGAGATAAAATTATCCAGGTATTCTGCTGTCTCTGCAACCACAACTGTTTAGTGATCATTCAAAAGTCCGCAACGTGTTAATCTGCGTGTTTTTTCACAGGCGAACGGATACAGCTTTGTGAATATCGATCACGGGAACGCAGTGTCCCTCCTGAAGAAGTCGTCCGCCCCTGCTTCCATAAACCTACCGACATCCTCCAGCTTACAGACTGTTCTGTCGTCAGTTCATCCCAGATGTGGACATATCGCATCACCAGACCCGTACACACCTTTGCAATATAAACGGATCACAGTTTCTCAGAAGAAATGCACTCTGCATGTGCTCATATAACGAGACAGGAAAACAGAATGGAAAATCACATTTTGGGAGAATATGAAAGGTAGTTTGTGCTTGCTCGGCCTTAATCTCTTTTCCGATTTTTACCCTTTTTTCCAAGGACCGAGACCAGAGGGACAAAAGCCGTGTCTCCCCATTATTAGTCTTTGAGGTAAACGTAAGCTAGCAAGTATCTGTATTTCCGCAGAGATTGATGTGGAAGTTATGCTAGTTAACCAAAGCAAGTTCAGCAATTGTGAAGAGAAAGTAAAAGCAGGAGACAACTTGAGAAAGATTTCGGAATAAGGTCGATGTTTCACTCGTATTTTTATTTTCAAGGGCTCCTTCTTCCAGGCAGCCATAGGTGAGATGAGTGGGTTTCAACAATGTGGCAGTCTTATTTCCTTTTTTATTTACATGGGAGAAGACCACAGGTTGCCTTTTGTGTCTATGAAAACGTTTTATCAAGCTTTTTACACATCACTTTGGAGCAATCCCTTTTTTGTGTGTTTCATTGCTGTACAGAGAATAGAGTTGGGAGAAGCAAGTTGTCAAGTGCCATAGACCTTGAACTGTTTGAACAGGGGAGGACCTTTGACCCCAGAACCCAAGCAATATCCCATATTCACAAACATCTGAGTACATCTGAGTACACATTTGCAGCATAATGGCTTAAAAGCAATATTCAAAGCCTTTATTTTCATTCACAAAATATCATTTTTTTGAAGCAAAACACAACTTTTTAGTGATCCCTGATGATTTTACATGATTTTTATATTGTGAAGAGTCTCTCTGTTTTTTTGTAACGAAACGGCACAGGAATATATATGGTAGTGCTTAAAACAAAACAAAAAATAATCTCTGCATTGTGTAAAGGTTTGTCACTTTGCCTGAGACTTTTGACTGTCTGTCCTGTAGAATACAGTATCTCCTGATGCTCACGTGTGAAATAATCAACTGTCGACAAAAACTAATCCAGTTAAAGCTGCATCTCAAAAGAACTGTCAGAAGGACAACTGTGGGTTTTTTAAGGTGGTGTCATAAGTTTTAATTCCTCAGCCTGTTAATATTCATTCAATGGTACAGTGATTAATTATTCAGTGAGACGTGTTTCCAAAAGAAGTGGAAATGATAAAACTCTCATGACAAGTCATGGCCCCATAATTTCCAGCATTATATTTGTGACCACTGAATTGTTTGTACGATATATATATTAGCATTTTAATCCTACAGTGTTTTAACAAATAGCATTCCCCAACAGTAGATAGTGTTGTCTGCTGTACTCTTCTTGTGTGTAACAAAGTCTAATCTGTATTTTATGCTCATGGCACTGGCAAACCAAAATGAAAACACTGTGGAAATGAACTAAATTTTTATCCCTTTAATAATAATGACGATAATAGTTGTGCTGTTTTAAGGTAGCGATTCTAAATGAAGCTGTACCATTTAGTTTTAAAACTCATTCTGATGTTTTACAGGCAAATGACAACATATGTGCATTTCCAAAAAAAGAAATTCACACAGCATATTGTATTTTACACAGATGAAATTGTTGATTGTAATTGTTTCCATTTTGTTGGTGATTTTTGTTGACTTTAAAACTAGGGGGAAGAATTTCTGGGCTAATGGTCACTTTGTATTCATGGCAAATTAAAAAAAAGTCTGACATTGTAGACAATCTAGGGAGATAAAATCTGTTTTCACACTTTCTTCATCCATGTTGGTTTGTTTCTTAAGCTCCCATATTGTTCTTATTTATTTAGCAGTCTTCTGTGGAATTTTAGACCTTATTAATCAATCTGTAAATACTCCAAAATGTTTGAGAAAAGAGGTAATGGCATTAGTGACTTGCGATTGTAAAACCAGCAATAAATTGCAATGCAGAGGCACCCATTTTAATGTATAGCTAGTATTTCTAAGGTTTCTCTGGAAACAGTCACAGTGAGATGATGATTGATATGCATTTATCCAACATTCCAGATTTTGTACATAATTACCTGTTTCTGAAGTAACCTGTGGAAAATAAACTAATGCTGTTTAACACTGATCATTCTGTCAACATTGCTTCACCTCTGGTGCCACCCTCAGGCCAAAATGTCTCTTTTTCAGTAGTTTTGTTTCTTGGTAGTCCAGAGCAGAAATTATGTTTCCAAATTGTCACTTGTCAAGAATCCATTTTTCTCGAGGTTTCTTCCTGATAAAAAGGGAGACCTGTTTCTCCACACTCTTTAAATTTGTTGGGTCTCCATATACATTAGCCAGGTAAATTAATATCATATATATATATATATATATATATATATAACTATGGAGTCACAGGAGTGCCAAATCAAAATATAAATCAATCAATCAATAAATGTGGAAATATAAAGAGAAATAACTAAATGTGGATATATAAAGAGAAATAAATAAAAAGGAAAATTGTCTGCATTTAATTTTCCTTTTATTTATTTATTTCTCTTTATATTTCCACATTTATTTATTTAATTATTTATTTCTCTTTATATTTCCACATTTATTTATTTATTTCTCTTTATATTTCCACATTTGTTTATTTATTTGTCTTTATATTTCCTCAGTCCACCAAGAAAAGGAAAAATGCAAATCAGTTTGCTCTGGACGGGGGATTCTGAACACAGGATTCCTGCCTGACACCAGCTCCGAGCAAGGCTGAAGTGAAGCCATGTCACCGTTGAGCTTCGGCTTATTCTGCCACCGATAAGAAAATAAACATCAATTTACCGAATTAGCAGTGTCCTTTCAGTGTCTGATGGCAGAATCAGCCGAAGCTCAACGGTGACACGGCTTCACTTCAGCCATGCTTGGAGCTACTTAGCTGAATGTTTCCAGATAAATAAAAATTAAATGATATTTAGAAAAATGAAGGTTGGTTTGACCTACCACGAAGTTCTGTTCTCCATTGCATTAGCCACCTCTAACCCTTCTAACCCTGTCTTCTTCATCTTCATCTTCATCTTCTTCATCTTCATCTTCTTCTTCATCATCTTCTTCATCTGTCTAACCCTGTCTTCCTCCTTCTAACCCTTCTAACCCTGTCTTCTCCTTCTAGCCCTGTCTTCTCCTTCTTCCTCTGTCTAACCCTGTCTAACCCTGTCTTCTTCTTCTTCTTGTCCTCTTCTTCCTTCTTCTGTCTTCCTTCTTCTGTCTTCTTCTTCTTCTTCTTCTTCCTTCTAACCCTGTTGTCGTCTTCTTCTGATTGCAGAGGTCTTACAACTTACAAACCTCTTATGTTGGTGAACTACACCTTTGCATCATTGATGCTAGTTTTACTTTTCCACTGTAGACTCCCATGCAATCCTCTCATGCCCAATTTGCACTACTATCCAGCTCAAACCCATTTGTGAGTGGACACAAAGGGAGTCCGTGAGCAATTACATCACAATCTGTGATTTGACTTGATGTTTCGAGCTGCATTTATTCCACACTGCACTGTGTGATTTTGGTGACCCATCCTGTTGTATTTATTGTAACTTACAAACCTCTTATGTTGGTGAACATAAGCGGTTTGTTTACTTCTCCACTGTAGTGGAGTCATCCAATCCCCGAATCCACAATTTGCACTACTATCTAGCTCAAGTCGGACACAGGATGGTGAACAAAGGTGTTAACCTTTGTCTTACTTCTCCACTGTAGTGGAGTCATCCAATCCCCTAATCCACAATTTGCACTACTATCCAGCTCAAGTCGGACACAAATACAGTCCGTGAGCACAGTCTGTTATTCCAAAGATCTACTTTTGTCTTACCCTTTTGTGAACCCTCCCTCTTGTACTTACTGTAATTTACAAACCCCTTAATTTGGTGAATTATTCTCAGTACAGACTGTCATCCACATGAAGCTCAAACACGGCCTAGTCTCATCACAGTTACAGTTTTGCGAACATTGTCCTTGTGGACACAAATAGCCTGATTGGTGTTTAATTCGTTGCAAATGCAATGGGAACTTTGACTACGACCGGTCAAGCCAACCTCCACGTTAATGTAAGGCATTTCAGCTGTATATATAGTCCACTGACCGGCTGTTGGTCTCACTCATGGTGTTCGCTTATTTATGTGGAGGCATTTCCATGTGTGATACAATCTCCCAGGAAAACCTGACCACCCCACGGTGGTTTGACATTTTTATTTGCTTTAGTTTTCGTGTGAGCGGCTGGATTTGTTTAGTCTGAAGCTGCCGCTTGGAATTGTGGGTAATGCTTGTTACGTTTTGATCCGAGTCTCCAGGTGGATGGAACGTTAGCATAGACTACAGTATGGTCAGCTTGTCTGCCGTTGACCTTATTTTTGGAGTAAGACAGGGTAAGAAGATAAATACTTCTAACCAGTAGCATTGTTTTGTTGTACGTTAAGTCAGCGACTTGTGAAGAGTTGTGTTTTGTCGTGTTTCAGCAGTTGGTCCAGACGCGTTAGCTAGCTAAGCGGCTAAGTTGGCTAGCGGGCTAACTTACCGCTGAACACCTGTGTTAGTTGCTGCCTCAGCTGTCCGTCATAATTCCAATGAATTTCTCAACTTGTATTTCTCTGCTGTGTATTTCAGCTTTTAAAAACGTTATTGTGCTTTAACCCGTTCAGCTGCACTGAAGTTCTGCCCCTTACAACCCGCCCGGCCTGCAGGCAAATGTGTCCCCCGACATAAAGAGCCGGATTCTGCCCAAGGTTTTTTTCCCTGTTAAAAGGGTGTTTTCCTTGCCACTGTCGCCTTGGGGCTTGCTCTGGGGGTCAGGCATATGGGTTCTGTAGAGCATCTTGAGACCATTTGACTGTAATTGGCGCTATATAAATAAAACTAATAACTAGTTAGCCATTAGCAAAACAACTAACACGAGCTAACAGCTGGACAACCAAATACCAGATGATTAATAGTAGCTGTAGTATAGTTGTACAAGCAGCAGTCGTAATATAAGTAGCTGTTAGAGTCGTAGATGTAGCATCAGCATGTGTAATAGTATTACAAGTTGTAGTAGCAGTGACAGTATCAGCAGCAGTAGTTGGTAGTCGCATTACTATTAATACCACCAATACTACCAATTGTAGTTATAAAGCCTAACTCATGTATGTCCAGATTAGCATCTATCTGGATATACATGAGGCTGGGACGCAAACCGGGATGTTCTCAAATTGAACTGTAAGTTATTCAAATTCACTTCATAGTGGCGCAAACTTCTGCCACACATATAGTTCTAATATTTTTGATAAATTGCTAAATTAACCTTTACTTTACTATTTTAAATTGTTAGGTAAGTTTGTATCATAAATACATTTGTAGGGTTTTAATCCTAATTTTTGAATTTGTTCAGGGAATTTGAATAATATTTAATTACTGTGGTGAACAATCAATAATGTCATTATTGTTAAAACACAATAGCTAACATCCCAAGTGCAATTAATTCATGTAAATATTCTTAATTCATGTTCCTTAGTATGGATATATAGTGTGAATACGTCACCTTTTTATTAATTTATAGTTGTGTTTTGGTTGTTTTTTTTGGGGGGGGGGTTGCTTTTCTTAACTGTCACTTTGGCTGCTGTGACATTGCAAATTTCCCCTTGTGGGACTAATAAAGGATATTCTATTCTATTCTATTTGTTATATTGTTAGGTAAATTGTACAATACTGTTCTTAATGTCTGTTGTTTTGAATTTGCAGCTTAATATATAATTAATGGTGACTGCAGAGTTTGACTTGACTTGTCTTGTGGATGGAATATCTTGGCTGTTATTCCTCCTCTTCTGGCACAGTGTGTTTGGTCCACACTTGAAGCGCTGGTTGGTGTAATACACGGTGTGGTACTGCAGGGGGCGGTAGTCCACCTCAAACTTCATTGTCCAAGACTGTTAAAAAGTGAGGAGACAGTGAAGCACCTCGCTCGGCCCGCAGGCTGCACCGAGTATTGCACCGTGGAGGGTAACAGAAAAATAAATATTGTACCAATACCACGCTGAAAGATTGTCGTCGTCCTTATAAATGTGCACTATGAGCGGATACCGGGGACCGCCGTCGTCCAGGTCACCAACCTGTCCCTCGGCTGTGAGCAGCGAGCAGATGCGCACTCTGTTCGGTTTCCTGGGAGACATCGAGGAGTTGCGGCTCTACCCGCCCGAGTAAGATGAACCTTCCGCGGCATCACTCGCTAGGCAACACCGCGGATGTGCGGCCAAGTCGCGGTTGTTATCAACATGCATATATGGCGTGATAAATAACTAACCTGCCTTTTTTTTCTGCTTGTTTTCCGTTCCACAGCAATGCTCCTCTGTCTTTCTCCTCCAAAGTGTGTTACATAAAGTACCGAGAGCCTTCCAGTGTTGGTGTGGCGCAACATCTCACCAATACTGTTTTTATTGACAGAGCTTTGATAGTAGTTCCATGTGCGGAAGGTGAGTGCAGCCTGTTTCGTTTCTACAAGTGACAGTAAAATGTCTCGGTGGATTTTGCTATGTATGGCTTGCTCCTTTTGAATTCAGTCGTTTGGAATTTTGGTTGAATTCTGGGTTTTTTCATTCACTTGGAAAATTGGCAAGTTGTGCCACTGGTTAGTTCTGATTTCAGCCATTTTTTTTTTCTTCCACCAGTTTTTGCCACAGGTGATGGGTTGTTCGCCTCACTGCAGCCCAATAGATAGATAATATCCCAAAGCACCCAGTCTAGGTTTCTGTTTGGTGTCACCGGATGGTTTTCGACAGATAACATGAATGTATTAGAAGCTGAATTATGTTAGCCTCATCCTCACTGTAAATACTGGAACAAGTTTCTTTTAATTGATGTTACTTGTTTGGAAATGACTGTTTAAGTCCATGCCCCGTTCTCGTCGTTCGTGCTTCTTTTCTTTGAACCCCCTCCCCTTAGTGCCACTGTACAGTCAAATGATATCGCCCTCTAACCTGATGCTTTTTGGTCCACGTGACCTGGTCTGGTGGCTATACTGAGTTTATTAATTTGGGTTTTGTAATGTTTTTTCTGTGTGATATATGTGTGCATATCAGATGACTAGACTGGCCCAGCTGTTACAACTACACTAGCCCTGAGTCAGGCATTGTTTCCAAAGCCACTATCGACCCGAATCGGGCCAACGGCCAGCCTTCCAAAGGGGGAAGGTGACAGGAAGATAGCCCGCTGAACCTTCCAAAGATGGACCACCTTGTCCTCTTTTATTATTTTTCTTTTCTTTTTGGTTTGTTTTCCCTTTCTACTTTCCCATTGTTGTCCACTCTCTACTGTCTCTATCTAGAAAAAAAAAACTGCAGTATTGCTTATCTCTAGCGTTGTTTTAATTTGTTATTTTGGTTTGTTGTTTTGATTATTGTCCAACCCCCTCCCCCTCTCTCTTTCTGCTACAGCTGCAGCTTGGTGTGGTGATTGAATTCTGTCCAGGTTGCTACGGCATACCGGTGGGGACGTGATACACAATGGGATATTAGGAGGAGCACTAACACTTTTACTCTCTTGTCTCCCACACCGTAGTGAGGGGGCTAGTCTTTGCGACAAAAGTGAGACCCAGTAATGAAAAACTTTATCTCATTTCAACAGAAAATCTTTACAGTTATATTTGCTCTTCTGATCAGTACTGAAGTCTGTAGTAGAGGGCACCATTTAGAAGTTTTCCTCACATTACTACACTGCCGCCTCTGATATGGATGTGTTTGTGTTTAGCAATAGGACAGAAATTATTCAGTTTAGCATCATTACTCTCTTCATGACATCCATTAATGGCTTGGCGTCGTTATTGCTTTGTTTTGAAATATATTTCCCTAGCACTAGAAGGAAACCTGTCATGTTTAACAGACTGTAATACATGCTCAGTCCCCTCAGCTATGATATAATGGATTTGTAGCTTTTTTGTGTGTCTTTAATAAGTATTAATTTCCTCTCCAGCAAGGAAGGAGATTAGAAATCCAGAGTGGAATGAGCAAATTCCTAATTCGTTGTTTTTTTTTTAATAGCTAAGTTTTGGCTAAACCTTTCCTGCAGTTCTTAAAATTGTTGTTTCTTTCTGTATCTGATGTTCTGTGTGCTAATTAGTTGATGCAGCCATTGGGGTTGTCTTGTGTTGCACACCTTTCCAACACTGCGAAAACGATCGCCTACGGAAAAGCGCCCATGCTTGATATCGTATGGTTCATGACCAATATGTTTCCAGTACAGGTGACCCATACATCAAAGTGTTGACTCATTCTCTGCATTGTGTTTTTTTTTTCTTCTTTCTTCTTCTTTTTTTTTTGATCTATGAAAAGAGAACCAAGGACAAAAATCACTGTTCTTGTTGTTTGTGAAATAAGTTAAAATTTTTTGCACTTGATTGAAATAATAATTCTGATTGAATGAGATTTTAATACAAGCAAAAGTAAGGATGCTCGGTCTCCAGTAACCATGAGTAGACAGTAGAACACTTGTAGGCTGTATGGGGAAGTGTATGCTCTCTTTCTCTCTAGAATACAGTGGGCTAATTGTGCAGACATAGAGGAGACAGAGAGAAGAGTCCCTCTATTGCCTTCACTAATATCTGCTGTTGTCCTGCAGGGAAAATCCCGGAGGAGGCCAAGGCTTTGTCACTTTTGGCACCTGCCGCCCCGGTACCCCAGTCTGATTCCTGGCGGGGGATTGCTGCCAATTCCTACTCCAGCTCCACTTCAGAACGTGAGTCAGCATCCTCTCTTTGTCCCGTCTTCTCTCGTGCTCGTGAAAGTTTAAGCATCTCTTTTGTGTGTGTTTTTTACACCCGCAGCTGAACCTTCCCTTAGTGAATCGGATATCAGCTGGTCTCGACTCAACAGCATCGGTACACTCTCAGCCCCCGCTCATCGGAAACGTGGATCCCTCAAAAGTGGATGAGATCAGGAGGACGGTATATGTCGGCAACTTGAACTCACAGGTAAAATAAAGTCAGATCAGTGAAGAATATACTCATCGTTCATACACCTGTTTGTTTAAATCAACACGTCACTTGTTGGGGTTCTGTCTACTTATCTGTGGCAAGAGCATAATGGATATATGATATCTATAGTAATTACATCAGTATGCACTCAACCTGACAAATTCAAAAGATTTGCCTGCTCATAATGATGACTGATCAAGGAAGCGAGCTGCTGTCTTGTCTTCCAGAATACATACTTATTATTCCACAGTAATACTGAATTAAGTTCAAAGATTTACAATGTTGTCCTATATATATGCCATATACTTTTGAATGTTCTGTTCTACAAGAAAGTACAAATTGAAAGATGAAGTTAAAAATGAATTTCTTTGGTCCATCTCTGCAAACCCCAGCGATGTAACTTACTGATTTCTGACCTTCTTGGTGCCTTTGAACAATTCCACTAATTCTTGCTGAAGACAGGGTTTCTGCAGGGCATTAAAAAGCATTAATAGTCATTAAATGGATTTTGTGAAAATTAAGGCCTTAAATGGCATTAAAAATCATTACATTTGATTCTCAGTGGTATTAGAAATTCTTTGTACAGTTTTCAAGAGAATATTTGATAGTATAATATGTAATTATCGACTGCGATTCATCAGATATGTGCATCTGTGTAAAACATGGCGAAGCATTGCGAGAATTGTTCTGGCCAGTTGGGTATTGGCAGGCTGGATCAGGTGGAGGAGAGCTGGGAAAATGCAAATTCCAGCAAAAATGGCTAGAAAACATGGATTCCAGAGGACTGCAGCCCGCTGGTAGTCAGGGATGGTTTCCGGATTCAGAAATACTGAGATGGAGGGACAGCTTTCATAGAAAAATCGTCTTTACAAAAAAACAACCTGTGTAATTTATTGAGTTCATGGCCATGGCATTAAAATTTTTACTGTATAGCATTAAAAATGGCATTAAAAAGCGATAAATTTGAACTGGCTGATTTCTGCAGAAACCCTCAGTAGATTAGATTAGGTTCAACTCTGCTGTAATGGAGCGCAGTACAAGTACTAAGATGAAAAAAATACAGTTTCACATCTGACCAGAAGTGCAAAAGAAGTAGTAGAAGTGAATTATATGCAGCATGTGATTGTGCAGTATGAACACGTACAGACAGATGTAATGTGTCACAAGACTATAGCTATATTTTTAAAAACAGAGGATTATTGTTTGTTTTTAAGCATGCCATAGTGAAACAGAAGTATAACGTGTATTTGTTACAAGCTGTTTTGTGCTTCAGGTTTGGTGCTCCAGCCAGTATTATCAGCAGGACTGGCTAATGTGGGATCGACTCAAAATGAATTACAGTGCCTACGCTCAGTGTTACCGGTGCTACCTCCTTACTCATTCATGTGGCTTTTAAAGAGCTCCTATTATGAACATTTCCGAGTTCATAATTACATTATTGGGATTCTTTCTGGAAGTAATAGTTACATGCAGTGTTCAAAAAACACATTAACTTTGGTCTTTGTAAATTTGCGAACCTGTTACGTGGCTGAATATACAACCTTAAAAGCATCATATGGCCTCTTAGTTTGTTTTCCAGTATTTTGAAGGAAAAGTGAGGTTCTGTGCCACAGAGGAAGAGCTATCGGCCTTTAAATAGAAAAACAAGACTTATTTGCAGGATCAGGTCATTGTTGGTTTTGGTCTTTTTTATATGGGGTTTGTCAGTAGCAACCATTTCGCTCATTCCTTTACTTTTGCAAGTTGCCTCATTTTTGTCTAGTCTTTCTAGTTGGCTGTCATCGTTCATGACAAATATGAACGAAATGCAGTCTCAGCCAATAATCTTTATGGCCAGCTATTGGTTCTTAAGCTCTATGTGACCATTAGAAGAGATAAATAATGCCTTCAAGTGCAGAGGAGTACACCATGACCTACTGTCAGCCACTAAAATAAAAAATGCATTTACAAGTCCTAAGAATACTTAACAAGCACTAAATTCATTCTGCTCAAAAATGAGCCTTAGAAAGTAGTACACCGTGAAAGTCTTCTGTTTTCTCTTGTCTGCTGCATGCAATAGTGTGTCCATTATGCTTCTTCACAACATGAAGACATCATAGACAGTGGTTGTGATGCCAGCATTGCTCCTGACATACTTTATATGAATGTGAAGAATTAAATAGTAAATCCAGGGAACAGATTACAGGCATATCAAAAAATATATATATATTTTTTTCTTATGACCTTCTGTTTTGCACCGTGTAAACAGAAAACAGGTGGTGGTATTAATGTCAAACATTTATTTGATTTTCTGTTTTGTTACGTACAGCTGGAATGCACTAAAATGTTATGTATTGATTCATATGTGTGATTCACTATTTTCTTATCATATTTAAATACTTTAACCAGTGTGATCATGGAACAAATATTTTTTTTTTGCATTCTGCATTTTACATTTGAACAGCCCTGTTCTGCTTCTGGGCCTGAAGACTTTTACTCCTCTGATGTAGTTGATCTTTCCTTCCACAGACCACCACTGCAGAGCAGCTGTTGGAGTTCTTTAAGCAGGTGGGAGATGTAAAGTTTGTGCGTATGGCTGGAGATGAGACCCAGCCAACACGCTTCGCCTTCGTAGAGTTTGTTGAGCAGGACTCTGTTGCCAGAGCCCTGACGTTCAATGGAGTCATGTTTGGAGACAGACCCCTGAAGTATGTCATTCTTCTTATAAGTTGATTTTGCAGTCATACTTTACCAACGTCACACATTATCAACCTCTTGCCATGATTCATATAATCTGGAGAACATGATACTCTTTGGTTCTTTGTATGAACTGATTGATTGTTTCATGTCTTTCAGGGTTAATCATTCCAATAATGCCATAGTAAAACCCCCAGAGCTGACACCGCAGGCTGCTGCTAAAGAGCTAGAAAGTGTGATGAAGAGAGTGAGGGAAGCCCAGTCTACCATTGCTGCTGCCATAGAACCAGGTATAGCAATTTGATTTGCTGTATGTAGAAACGTTTGAGTGACACAGCTGATGTGATGTTGTATTTTGATGCTGAAACTGGTCGTGCTCTGACAGAAACAAAGAAGCGTTCCTCCAGTCGGTCAAGAAGATCACGGCGGTCACGCTCCCGTTCACACTCCAAAACACGGAGGAAAAGGTCTCGCTCAAAACACAGGTGCCTGTCTCATCCCTGGAGGTTCCTCTCTTCACTCTACAGTCTTGATATTATGATTGTGATGGTATTCAGGTAGTGAATTCTTTTTTTTGTCTGTCTTGAAGCAGACCATCGCAGAGGTCGTGGCCAGGGAGTGACTCCCACAGTTCCAGAGGCAGTCACAGGAGGCGCTCTCGCTCCAGAGACAGGAGACGCAGCCAGAGTCGCTCCAGGTATGTTAGAAACAAAACAGACTGTATAGACAACAAAAAATGAAACGTGAAGTCAGAGTCTTAAACCTGCACTGTGGATATTATTATTTTTTAGCCTAAATCCTCTCCTCATGATGCTGGCCACCTCTGTTAGAATCGCTTACATCCTCGGTTGAACAGATCATGCACATCTACCCCTGTTATGTAATGGCCTAGGTCAACGTTCAGTTTTTTTGTGTTTACTGAAAACCCTGAAAAAATGACTTAGGCCAATATTTGAAGAGGGTGTCAGAAAAGAAGTCCTATGCATAAAAGTTAGGCGAAAGTCACCGTAGGTCTTATTTGTTCTGATACCTCAGTAAACATTTTAGTGACTTCTGTAACAATTGTAGTCACTCTGGGTTCATTGTTAGCTTCTAAAGTCCTGCACCTCTGTGATACAGCCCAGCTATGGCTAAAAGTAGAGATGTTTTCAATGCAGGATGACAAAGTTATAGTGCCATAAATGATTAATAAAGAAAAAGGCAAAAGTTGAAATTTTTAGTTTTTTTATTTTCCAAAAATTTAAAACGTGTTTTTAAAAAAAGCAAACATGGTGACTTAATATGCTATAGATGTATTATCAAGAACTTCTGTGACTCTCGCTCTGCTAGATGGCTGCGCTTACAGGTGCCCAGGATTCACTGTCAGCTTGGCAGAGCAGCTTTCTCCCATAATGCACCTCGGTCATGGAACAACCTCCAAAACACTGTAAAGCTCAGTGATTCCGTCTCCCGTTGACAATTCAAGAACTTAACAAAGGAAAATGTAATCCATGTGTGTAACTGCTTTTCCTGATCTGTTTTTTCTTTTTGTTTGAACCTGTTTCAGTATTTCTTTTTTATATATCTGAATTGTCTTAATTGTTTTTAAATACTTATAGTATACATTTTGCATTGTCTCTTATCTGTTCTGTGTAAAAACAGCCTGCAGTTGAGCTGAAAAGTTAACATTTTTTTTGTTGCTGTTGATCACAGCTGAGTCACTAATAGGTTCTTGGTTGGGTCTAGGATAGCAGGATTTTTGTCTTTTTATTTTATACAATTTAGTGTGATACACACGTGGACAAAATTGTTGGTACCCCTCAGTTAAAGAAGGAAAAACCCACAATTCTCACTGAAATCACTTGAAACTCACAAAAGTAACAATAAATAAAAATTTATTGAAAATTAAATAATCAAAAACAGCCATTACTTTTGAATTGTTGATTAGCATAATTATTTAAAAAAACAAACTAATGAAACAGGCCTGGACAAAAATGATGGTACCTCTATAAAAGATTGAAAACTATTTGACCAGAGTGACATGATTAACTCAGGTGTGTCATTTAATTGACATCACAGGTGTTTCCAAACTCATAATCAGTCAGTCTGCCTATTTAAAGGGAGACAAGTAGTCACCCTGCTGTTTGGTGAAAAGGTGTGTACCACACTGAACATGGACAACAGAAAGCGAAGGAGAGAATTGTCCCAGGACATCCGAAAAAAAATTATAGACAAAAATCTTAAAGGTAAAGGCTATAAGACCATCTCTAAACAGCTTGAAGTTCCTGTGACAACAATGGCTCATATTATTCAGAAGTTCAAGACCCACGGGACAGTAGCCAACCTCCCTGGACGTGGCCGCAAGAGGAAAATTGATGACAAATTGAAGAGACGGATCGTTGGAATTGTATCCAAAGAGCCCAGAGCAACCTCCAAAGAAATTAAAGGTGAACTCCAAGGCCAAGGTACATCAGTGTCAGATCGCACCATTCGTCGTTGTTTGAGCCAAAGTGGACTTCATGGGAGACGACCAAGGAGGACACCACTGCTGAAAAAAACTCATAAAAAAGCCAGACTGGAATTTGCAAAAATGCATGTTGACAAGCCACAAAGCTTCTGGGAGAATGTCCTTTGGACAGATGAGACCAAACTGGAGCTTTTTGGTAAGGCACATCAACTCTATGTTCATAGACTCAAAAACCAAGCATACGAAGAAAAGAACACTGTCCCTACGGTGAAACATGGAGGAGGCTCGGTAATGTTTTGGGGCTGCTTTGCTGCATCTGGCACAGGGTGTCTTGAAAGTGTGCAAGGTACGATGAAATCTGAAGACTATCAAGGCATTCTGGAGAGAAATGTGCTGCCTAGTGTCAGAAAGCTTGGTCTCAGTCGCAGGTCATGGGTCTTCCAACAGGACAACCATCCAAAACACACAGCCAAAAACACCCAAGAATGGCTGAGAGAAAAGCGTTGGACTATTCTAAAGTGGCCTTCTATGAGCCCAGATCTGAATCCCATTGAACATATGTGGAAGGAGCTGAAACATGCCATTTGGAGAAGACACCCATCAAACCTGAGACAACTGGAGCTGTTTGCTCATGAGGAGTGGGCCAAAATACCTGTTGACAGCTGCAGAACGCTCATTGACAAATACAGAAATCGTTTAATTGCAGTGATTGCCTCAAAAGGTTGTGCAACAAAATATTAAGTTATGGGTACCATCATTTTTGTCCAGCCCTATTTCATTAGTTTGTTTTTTTAAATAATTATGTTAATCAACAATTCAAAAGTGATGGCTGATTTTGATTATTTAATTTTCAATACATTTTTATTTATTGTTACTTTTGTGAGTTTCAAGTGATTTCAGTGAGAATTGTGGGTTTTTCCTTCTTTAACTGAGGGGTACCAACAATTTTGTCCACGTGTGTAAATGGTGTGCGTGTTTTAAGGCATCATGCCTTCCAGACCAGCTGGTGGCTACTGAACTGTAATAACACTTTGTTGTTCTTGTCTTTGGCAGTAGAGGTCAGCATTGTGGAGAAAAATTAGAAAATGTTTCCATTTTTTAAAAACTTTTTGATACAAAAAGGTGATGTCTATTAGACATCTATAAATTTTTCATAAGTGGCTCATATTGTTTCAACAAACGCACTTAATCAAGTTACTGTTTTGTTATCAGAGGCCACAAAAGGAGGAGTAAAGAACGATCCAAGAGCCCTCGAAGGAAAGCCAGATCACCTTCACTGAAAAGGTAAATCCACCACATTTCTTCCCTGAGTCCGTGTCTGTTCTGTGTTTGGCAGTGGATGTGTGTGCATGACAGATATCAGGGACTTGGTGTCTGTAAGGTTTGTTTTCAGTATTGATTTGTTTTTATTGATTTCTGCAGAGGTAAAAGGGAGAAGAGGAGGGAGCGCAGCAGGGACAGAAAGGAGCGCTCCACATCGAGGAAGAGGAGTCGCAGAGACGAGGACAGGATGAAGAGCAGAGCCAAGCCAGTGAAGGTGACAAATCTCACACTTCAGTCACAAATAATAATGATCTGGAAGAGAAATACTTAAAAATTTAAAATTTTGCAGACAAAAGAGGAAACAGATTGGTATCTACTAAATGCCCTCAGCAGATTTCCTCCAAGTAATCTTGTTTCTTTGATGAATGTTTCCACTCCTCCCCAACGTGAACTTCCAACCACATATGCCCTACTTCTGAAAGTGAGCTTCAGAGATCCTCCAAATGATAGTTGTGAGGTAAAAAAATGACACATTTTAGACTTATCACACTTCATCTTTACTGTTGATAACAATCAGAACATTTGTTTGACGAATGACAGCCAAGCAAATGTTCTCCTCAAAAACCACTCTCAGCTTGCAAGATTCTGTTTGTCGTAGTTGCAGTGAAGGTTTTTCACAGTTTTGTCACATACTTTGCTTCACGGCTTTCTCAAGTGATGCAACTGGTGAAACAGTTTTTAGAAGCAAGTGCTACCTTTCTGTGAGCTGAATTTTTATTTACCTTCTGCAGAACTGCAGCTGTGAAAAATGTCTTTGAAACGCCCTGATGTTGCATGATTAACATCTTCCTATGACCAGTGCGTTCCAAAGAATAACTTTACCCAAAACATGACTAAATACTGTTGTACTAGTGAGGCAGCGTGGATGGAAGCTTTTAAGGTCATTAGTGTGTGATTGTCTGTGAACAAGAGAATGACAAAATTGAAAAGCACTTTTTTGATAAAATTCTATTTAGGTTCAGTGCAGTTGATATTTTTGACATGGGCCAGTCTAGCATGACACTAAACTAAACAGTGCAACATATCAGTTACAGACCAACTAGCACATGGTTCAGCACTTTCCATTCAGAGTGACAGCAGTAGGGCACTTACCAGAGCAGATCTGAATGATATCCTGATATATTCCCAGGCAGTAAAAATTATAAATCATAGTTGATTATTTAATCCAATCCATTTCAGTCATAAACACTAGTAACAGACACCAAATGACAGTAAATATGTGTGTCTGTGAAAGTGTGTTTGAAAGTCTCCTGTATTATTAAGTGCTCTGGTATTTTTGGTTGAACAGGTTTAATTGTTCGTCATCGTTTCAGGTGGAAGTGGACTATGACAGAGAAGGGAAGGAAGAATATGAAAGCGACAGAGAAGACTCAGCCACACCAAGCGAGGACATGACGTCGTCACCCTGCGCTCAGCACAACGGCAGCTATAAGACTCACCACGAGCAGGACGTCTCTGTGGATTCACGCAGCACCAAGTGACTGTTAAAGCACCTTGGACACTCCTGCTCCAGCAAAGTATCCTAACGCCCAGCGTGTGCGTATACATGCATAAACACTGAATAACCACTTAACAGTCACACACCTCTCTCATTATCATCTCCTGATTTCCTCCTTTTGTACATTCTTGACAACACAGATTCTTGTAGTTCAACTCAAATACCCACCTAAAGGGTAAGTGAGCACTCGGCCACACAAAGTCTACGAGCTCAGAAACTACTCTATTGTCAAAACAGCAGTGTTTATTTCAAGGCAGCTGAATTTGATCTCAGAATATTCTACAGATCCTGCAGCATCCTCATTGCTTGAAGACTTGAATTCCTTTCTCTAGAGGCATAAAGCTCTAGATAGTGACTAGAAGAGATTGGAAGCGATATACAGGCCTGAGCCAGCTTCAGAGACTCTCTAGTTTTGTCACAAGAATGTCACTTTCAGGCAGAAATCCCACAAAAAAAACAGAGCACACAGTCATTTCTCACTCACATATTGAAGCTGGATTCAACTGTGGTTTTGTCTTTGACATGAAAGGGATGTTGACTATGAACCTGAGAGAATTCAAAAGCCTTTTATTTCTCCAAGATATTACATATATATATATATTTTTTTTAATTGTCTTCATATTGAAACAGTCTGCTTTAACAGTAATAGGGTTCATTTATTTGTGGAATCCAAGTTTTGCCTTCTTACTGTGGTACAGTTCATGCCTGTAGTGCATGAGAAGCGGTTGAAGTTCCCAAATGGTAAGAGAAAAGGAGAACAGGAGCCATTTGTGGCCCTTAGGAGAGAAATATCGATTTACTAATTAGCTTTTTATTCAAAGTGTTTAAACATGGCAACCCAATTAAAAAGATGTAATACCCTTTAAGTAATTTTCAAACTGCAGCTGGTTCTGTCTGGCTGCAGCTATTAACTGAGGCTATGTCCACACTAATACCTGTCATTTTTAAATGCATCGCTTGTGCTGCATTCACACCAATCAAACACACTATTGCCGCATTTTGAACCCTAAAGTTGAGACTTTTTGCAAAAACAGAGACTTTTAGAAACTGACACCTATCCTCATGAGACTTTACTGTCACAGCGTCCCTCACTCATCACACTCTATCACATGAGCGTTTCTGGTTCCCACCCTTGACTGTCAGTGTTTAATTGAGCAAAGATCACTATCTAGGCTACAGGTTGTCCACTAGTAGATATTGTGCTGTGAAACAACTCTCAGCCTTTTCTTTTTTGTTCTTTCCTCTGAAGCATTTTCTACAAGCAAACAAACAAACCCCTGTTCATGTTTACACCAGAAGCCCACATGCCCACCAGTGTTTAAGAACGGTCATGTGAAAGTTTACTCAGACACAGTAGTATGCACAGAGATCCTTTCTGAAACGGTGCTGAAATGTTCACCAGGACTGAGATCAGTTTCATTTTAAAAGGAACTTATGGCTGTAGCCTGAGTGTGAAAGCAAACGGAGGACTTGGATTTTAAGGGTGTTCTTAATGTATTCTTTAGTTCTAAATGTCTTCGACCCTTTCTCTCCTTTGGCCTTTAGCAGTGGCATCTAAACAGGAGCTTTATACTCTGTCATGTCAGCTACATTTGTCAGTACGACATAAGCCTCATAATAATTGTAATATATATGTATAAACACCAGCTTTTATTATGTGTAAGCTGACAAGCTACGAATTGTGCAATATGTGCCCTAACCATCTGACTATCAGGAATTTACTAAGAATATATTAAATGGGTAAACCTGGAAATACCAATCACAAGGTTTCTTCAGAGACCAGTATAATTCGACCTAAAGCAGCATTTTTAATTTCACAGTTTGACAACAACTGAGGTAAAACTTCCTTCATTCTGTCTGAAGCTTTGTGGGTTGTAACCTGCTTCGGCTGTTGTGTGGCTCTAACAGCAACTTCCCATATGTAGTTTGCTTATTGACCGAGTCCCTGCTGTTGACCCCTTAGTGTTGGGATTAGGTAAAAGAAACAGACTTGTCGATGCTGAAATGCTCATTTGCCCTTTGTGTGTGTGTGTTGAAGGAATATCTGCGGTCTGTGAAGTGTCCTTTGTTTCCCGTTTTGCAGCATCATGCGGGAACTGTGGCGTTTTGCAAAATATACGGGGATTTTATGACTTGAAGTGCTGTAATTATGAAGTTGCAGATTATGTTCTTGCTGTGTTGTGAAAAAAAATTTCATTTGGTCAACATGATGAAAACATTGCTTTGGTTCCTGTTTTTGTTTGTGTGGGTGTACATGCATTTTACTTTTTTTTTTTTTTTTTATATATATATATTAATTTCTGATTGGTGGTTGCTAAAGATTGCGATGTTCATGTTCGCATTGTCCTGTTCTTGATTGTAATGCTGATGAGACAAAAAACTATTTCTGTTTTCTATACACACTCGACACAGGCCTGTACTGTAAAATGATGGCGGGTGTGCCAAATTGTCTGTCGGCTCATATTACTGGAGAAAGCGAGGGGCTGAAGGTTTCGCAGGCTAGATGAGGCTGAATATGAAATTGTCACAGGTCAACAAACTGCATGCAAGCACAGAAGGGTCAAAAAGTGCCTAGACTAAGATTGTACAGAATATCTAATGTAATATGGAGACTTGTTTAGGATGTTTAATAGATAAATCTAATGATATGGCATATTAAAGTATTGTAAGCTGTCCTTAGTGATTAATAGACATTCATGGGCCTCCTTTGTTTTCCGGTTTAACATTTGTTCTTGCAGTGTTGTGATCAGTCATAAAATGTCTGCAAACTGGTCCCAGATCAAGATCAGTGTTTTTTAAATGTCCGTGGACTCTCATTATATTTAAAGGAGGCTTTATGGCAGTGTTTGCCAAATTCCACTGGTTTATTGTTGCTTTTATTTCTGTCTCCTGCTCTTTTCCGTTCCGTTAAGGTGAGTGAACTCGTGGTTGAAGTTTAGTAAGAGCAGTTCAGACAGTATATGAGGATTGTATTTTTTCTATCTGTGTATCCTGGTAGATACCGCAGAGACGTGTGATGGTTTGTTTCAGGGTGATTGGCTGCTTGATACTGCGTTCGGACTTGATGTACAGGTTTGGTGAAAATGTCTGTGAAGAGCTTTTGGATGTATGCTACACGATCCTCATCAGTTTGAATCTACAACACATCTGATCTATTTCCAAAAACACTCAATAATAAAGCTTTCATTCAGTTGTTTAATTGTCGATGTCTTGCTTTGTGTTTCTGTGAGGACTGTGGTATTCGGTAAAGCTCCGGTGAAATTCTGTATCTATGCTTTTACCTGGCGGAAAGAAAATCAGAATCAGTCCGTCAGGCTGGACCTTCAGCATCAAGCTAATATCACATAAAACGAAGATAAAAGCTACAAATTTATACTTTTTAAATTTATTGGACAAGATATGTGAGGAAAGAGCAGGAGAATAACATGCAGTAAACGTCCAGCAATCAAAACAAGTACACGTGTTCCAAAAGCTCGTTCTCCCCAGATAAACAAAGTTCGGAGACTGAATATGCAATATAATCAATTTCTACAATAACCAGTATTTCCCTCTTTCACTTTGATCACAGCTTTCAGTCTTTCAGGCGTGAACTGTACGAGGTTCTTAAGTCAGGGATGGTTCTACCTTCCCACATAGCCCTGGAGTTGAGCTGTTTGGTGGTGGTCAGTGATGGACCATGTTCATTGTTCTCCTACAATTGGGTTGAGGTCAAGGGAGTTTGGTGGCCATTTTTCCTTAAGAAGAAAGCTAGGTAGATGCTCAGAAAACCTTTGCTGAGTCATACGAGCAGTGTGAGCAGGGCCACCATCTTGCATAAATACCAGTTCCGAACATCTGTTTAACCTTTTTCTTTCAGTAACAGGCTCTGATTTTTTTCCTCCTGGCCAAAACTGGAAGTAGAATCTTTTCGAGAATGTTGTTGGTCTAATATTGTGCCATTAACAGTGGTACTTTGAGGCACAATGTGCAGCTCTGAGAGACCTGAATCAGAATCACTTTATCTGCCAAGTATGCGAGCACATACAAGGAATTTGACTCCGGTATTTTACAGTACCCTCTTGTACTAGACAAATAGAAATTCAAATAATAAACATAATTTTGTGACAAAAAATATAAAAAATACTAACATAACTTTAACATTACGTAATAAGAAGATTTAACGTAACATAACATGACATGACATAACATAACAGCATTAAAAAACTTAGTTTTAAAGTGATCAGTGGAAATGGTGCATTTCTATTAATAATTTTATTGTTATAGGACTGTTGTTGAGGTTATGGATGTTTATGTTCATGATTCAGACTGTGACTGGTTTCAAATGTTCATCAGAGCAACAGCCTGTGGAAAGAAACTGTCATATGTCTGGTGGTTTTGGCGTACAGAGCTCTGTAGCGCCTGCCGGAGGGAGGAGGTGAAACGGGTTATGTCCAGGGTGTGACGGATATGCAGTGATGTTGCCTGCCCTTTTCCTGGACTCTGGACATGTACAAGTCCTGAATAGAGGGCAGGCTGGCACGATGATTTTTTCTGCAGTCCTCCTGTCCGTTGTCAGTCTGTGCCTGTCCTGCTTGGTGGCTGATCCAAACCACACAGTGATGAAAGTGCAGAGGACAGACTGGATGATGGCGGTGTAGAACTGGATCAGCAGCTCCTGTGGCAGATTGAACTTCTTCAGTTGGCGCAGGAAGTACATCCTCTGCTGGGCCTTTTTCCTGATGGTGTCGATGTTGGACTACCACTTCAGGTCCTGGGAGATGTAGAACCCAGGAACCTGAAACTTTCCACAAGCAGACACCGTGTGTTGTGAATGGAGAGGGGGAGCAGCACAGGGGGGCTCCTTCTGAAATCCACTGTTATTCCACAGTCTTGAGCGTGTTCAGCTCCAGGTTGTTCCGACCACACCAGAGGAACCAGCTGTTCCACTTCTCGTCTGTACGCAGACTCGTCACTGTCCCGGATGAGGCCGATGACAGTTGTCGTCTGCAGACTTTAAGAGCTTCACGCTTGGGTCACCTGAGGTGCAGTCGTTTGTATAGAGGGAGAAGAGCAGTGGGGAGAGCACACACCCTGGGGGGCGCCAGTGCTGATTGTCCGGGTGCTGGATGTGATGCCTCCCCAATCTCACCTGCTGCCTCCTGTCTGTCAGGAAGTCTGTGATCCACTCACAGGTAGAGCTGGCACACTGAGCTGGAGGAGTTTGGAGTGGAGGATGTCGGGATGATGGTGTTAAACGCCGAACTGAAGTCCACAAACAGGATCCTTGCATAAGTCCCTGGGGAGTCAAGGTGATGCAGATGTAGTGTAGTCTCATGCATGAAGCAGACATCGCCTCCCAAACCATACTATGGACACTGAAGACAGTACTTTTTATTTACCATCATCCATATAGATACGGTCGTTTTTGGCTGTTGGGTGTTGAGAATGACTAGAGAACGCATTCATCAGAGAAATCCAGTTCTCCCAGTCTTCTGGAGTCAGAGTTATGTACTTCTTTGGGAAAGCCAGTCTCTTCTCCTGTTGCAGTTTGGTGAGTCGTGGGGTACGTTGCCTCTTGTAACCTTTCAGCCCAATGTGTCTGTTTAATAATGATGCACTGTCATGATGTGGGAGCAAGAACCCAAGGAGAACGTGCACAGACTAGACAGACAGTCAGGATTCAGAAGGATTTATTTAACAAAATGGATAGCAAAAACTGGACCGAACAATGACAAAGGAAGGAGTACCAACTAAGGATCTAACTAAAGACACTATTAAATAAATAACAAACAGGACTAAATTTAAAACAAGAAGGGAAATAAACTAAACTAAACTCACTAGCGGGGAAGGGAATGGGGGTCTGAAGGTTCCAGCGCATGGGAAAAGGCAGAAATAGAGAAGGAGAGAGGAAGGAAAGAGGAGGTCAGGTGAGGGCAGATGCAGGGACTGGGGAGTTGGCCGTGACATGGACATGAAAGATCTTCTCCAAGATTTTTCAGCCTCTGACTGAGTCACCGGCATTATTGGTGTACTTTACCCTGGCCTTTCTCATCAGATCCTTGGTAGGTAGATGGAGTCCTGAGAGAGTAGTCTTTGAGGATCCTCCTGTGTTGTACTTTCGGGTATCACTTCTGCACCCAACAGAGACTTCTGCCAAGGGCTGGAGCTCCAGCTAATGGGGTTTTCCTCATTTCGAAGAGCAATGACCTGTGCATGAATCTCTTCGCTTTCCACCCTTACTCTAGGCTATGGGTAACAACGCTTCCAAAATTTGCGTTGTAGTGTAATTGCATTTTGGTCAAGCAAGACATTTATATGCTGAGATCTGATAGTTTGACCAGGACAAACAGCTAAACAGTACTGATTGATCATGTGGGACCCATTCTGGTGACAATCAATCAAACATGTTGTCCAATGGGGAGAACGAACCTTTGGAACATGGTGTACTCGCTGCTTGACGGCTTTTGGTTAAGTTCACTCCAAAACTGAGAATTTATTCACGAAATGTAATTTAAACCACTTATGAAGAAGATCTGACCAAAGAAAACACTGCCTCCAAACTATGTATTTATTCCTCTACTCCAGCATAAGGGTTGGTCGGATGTTTGATGTTTTTGTGTTTTCTGCGCGTCCATCCATCCCCCTCACATCAACATGTTACCTCTTGAACACCTGGAGACATTTTCTTCAATTTACATGCAAACGTTAATCTGGTCACCCTTTGTCTCTGATACTTTGTGATCTTTATGGACATGAAACTCAATATCCTGTGTTTTGCTATCAGTTTAGTTTAGGCCTAGCAATTGCCTGCTTTTGAAAAACATTGTATTTTATGTCTGTATCTGCCAGTGGCCCATCAGAGTAAGAGAACACATAAACAATATGATAAATCCACTACAGGAGATACTCCATGCTCTCTGTATGTATCAGTTTTTGCAATTGGCCAAAATAAAGAAAAAAGAAACAACAAAGAACAAGAAGTTATACCAAACTTGGACTGCCGGCGACAAAGATGACCCCTGTGACCTGAGAATGAGGTCAAGGTCACCAAATGCGAACTTGACCTGTGTCTTATTATGGTACACCTGTGTACCAAATATGGTGAGGCTACATCAATATTTTATCGAGCTATCGCGCGGAAACCAAATTGTTACAGACAAACAAGCAAGCAAGCAAGACCATGCAGCTGAAAACAATACCTTCCGGAAAACGGAGTTTGCCGGGCGGTTAAAAACATTAGCACATCAGATCTTCCAAATCCAGTACCTGGAAGTAACATCATGCTTTCTTGTTTTGGATGAGTTGTTCACATAAACATGAATGAAACACAGTACTATTATTGCTATTAATAACGTAAGACTCAGTAAATCTACGCTGTTGACCTGCAACAGCATGGCTGCTCCTCAAAGTGCATCTGTAGAACACGTTCAAACATTCCTAGACAATGTATAAAATGTGTTATGTAGTGATTATCATAAAATCATGGACGGCTGCTCACTGTCTAAGCTGGGACTGGTACTAAATTGTCTGACATAGTCCATCCCCGACTTGTTCTCTGGTTGGCTTTCCATGACCTCAGTTACTGCTGTGTCGCTGCTACACCCTGCGGCATTGTCTGCTGAAACATTTCCATGGTGGTATATCCTCCTGAAAAGACCATCGGAGAGCTCTGGAGGTTTGTCTGCTGTGTGTCTGAGGACATTTCTGTCGTGTCTCCAGGTGACGTCTCTCCAGCTACACTGTCTGTGTCCGTTTGGTTCCAGTCACAGGCCATTTCTGGTGCATCTTCCTCATCTTCTGCAGCACAGAGAAGCGGTAACACCAATGGTAGCGTGCTGGCAGGGATCACGGCTTCTTTCTCAACGATCTGAGGCTGTTTGTGTCCCATTCTCCACCTGGAGAGTGTTGATGGCCTCCAGCTCCTGAGGGAAAAATAGCACAGTATGCTCATTTATTTTATACAGCATAGAGTGTCATGTAGTGTTAAGAGCTTTACTTGCAGCAGCTAGACGTTTGCAGACCTCAGAGTCTTGCTGGAAGTGATTGAAATCACAAAGCAGCACTCACCAGCTCACAGGCTCTGTCTATTTTCTGCATTGCATTGCTGTTTCCAGGGTGAGGGATGCTTGGCCACAGGACAGCTTTGGCTCTAAAGAGAGTCAATACAGTGGGTATAAAGATACAGATGTGTGATGTTCCTCATCCATTTGAGTCTGTGGCTGACGTACCTTTTATTATTGGCGTTCCAAATATCAACACAGCGGCCACAACCGCAAAGACTATGATCACGCTGCGCAGACTGAAATCTGCCGTGCAAAGAAAATGCAGGAAAAGAATTTAACGCTTCCTTTCAGTATCAGATTCCATTCGGTAAAGGTTTAATAGTTGCTGAATTGACTTTACCTTCAGGATCTGTTTTAAAGAAGCTTGCTGTGCTGCGTACTCCTGCTCCTGCAGAGGTGAAGCCTGATATCTGGACTTGGTAAGCTGTCCCACTTTTCAGATCTGACAGTTCGTAGCTGTTCAGCTCAGGATCCACTATAACATCTGCACACAGAGAAGCAGCTTTCAGTAAATTACAAAAACGACCATACTATATTATACTATATATAACATACTATATTGTTCATTGCTCTTTTGTAGTGTTGTGTCTCGTTTTTGTAGTATTTTAAATGCTAATAGTTTTTTTGTCATTTTTTGTTAGATTTTTGTTATTTGTCTCATATTTTTGTCCTTTTGTTTTTGTCGTCTTTTTGCTTCCTTTTGTCGTGCTTGTGCTTTTCTTTTATTGTTGTCAATTTATGTTTTCCTTTATTCGTTGGTTGGGCAATTTTTTGTTGTTTTGTTTCTCACTTTTGTCACTTTTTGTGTCATTGTGTAATTGTTTGTCTCGTTTTTGTCATTTGTCCATTTTTTGCTGCTTTGTAACTTATTTGTCCAAATTTTTGTCTCTTTTTTATTTTGTTTCATGCCGTTTGTTTCATTTTTTGTCGTTTTGTTTTTCGCTTTTGTCGTTTTGGGCCTCATTTTTGTAATTATTTGTCTGATTTTATTGTTTTTTGTCTGACTTTTGTCATTGTCTAATTTCTTTGTCATTTTTTTCTAGTTTTTTTCATTTTGTCTTTCCTTTTTGTCTTGCTTGTTTTTTGTTTGTTCTTTTGTGTTTTGCTTTATTAGTTTGATTTTTTGTTGCTTTGTTTCTCACTTTTGTCATTTTTGCCTCACTTGTGTCTTTTTTGTCTCGTTTTATCATTTGTCCTTTTTTGTCGCTTTACAACTTTTTTGCCAAACTCTTTGTGTCTTTTTGTTTTGTTTCATTTTTATCAGTTTGTTTCTTGCTTCTGTGTTTTGTATCTCATTTTAGAAATATTTTGTCCCGTTTTTATTGTTTTTGTTGGGTTTTTTTGTCTGATTTTTGTCTTTTCTCCCATTTCTTTGTCATTTTTTCTCTTGTTCTTATCGTTTTATGTTTCCTTTTTGTCTTGCTTGCGTTTTTTCTCTTGTTTTTTTGTCATTTTTTGCTTTTCTTATTTGTGGTTTTTCAATTTTTTGGTGTTTTGTTTCTCACTTTTGTCATTTTTTTGTCTCGTTTGTGTCATTTGTATCATTTTTTGTCTCGTTTTTGTCATTTGTCCATTTTTTTGTCGCTTTGGAATTATTTTGTGTGACTTTTTGTCTCTTTTTTGTTTTTTTTCTTGTCTTTTGTAGCTTTGTCCTGTTTTTTGCTGTTTTTGGCTGATCTTTGTCATTTTGGTCATAAAGTAAAGTACTGTCTTTCCTCAGACTAAATGTTTTGCGCCTGAGCAGACACCCTGTGATCTGTAAGTTGTGGTGTGGAAATGATCAAATGAGCCATAATATTGTTGAAATTGAATTCATTTTTCTTTAGGAATTTCAGGTTGCTCACCATGTTTTGTAAAAAGATAATTCCTTTAATGTGAACATTTTCAGAATGACCTTTTTTGCACTAAAACAAAGGAAACATTTGGAGTTGCAGTTATAGGTTTTATGCTATGATTTTATTGGTCCCGCCCACTGGAGATCAAATTGGGCTGAATTTGGCCCCTGAACTAAAATGAGTTTAAGACCTCTGCTCTAGATACTGAGGCCCATAAACACACCAGCTGATCAGTGGTTCTCAGGTCAATCCTACAACTGTTTACCTCCAGTTGTTTGTGCGTGGTGCTTACTGTTCTCTGTGCTCGTCCTCCGTTGGTGATATTCGGTGTAGTGGATTATGTAACCCTGCAGGAATCCTCTGAGATCCTCCTCTGGGATGGACGACCACTGCAGCAGCACTGACTTCAGCGTCACGTTGAACTTGCTGATGTTTGCTGGAGCGCTGACGGGAGCTGTGGGATTATCGAGACACGATTTTTAAGAGCTCCAACAAGTCAAACTGTTCTGTTGTGGATGACAGGACACTAGATATGTGTAATGGGACTTACGTCCTTCCATGAAATAGAACTGTGTGCTCCCATAGGTGCTCTCACTGTTGTTGATGTGCTTCATGTTGCAGGTCTCCTTGTCTGGTCGAGTGTGCAGGGTGATGCTGTATCTCTTGTAAGGCTCCAACGGCTCTGGGAGTTTAAAATAGCCACATGGATTATTATGGATCACAATTACGCAACAAACTCAATGTATTTCATCACGTACCAGCGTTATCTTTACTAGTTCTCAACAGCAAATGTACTTTGCAAGAAGCACAATGCTGCATGAATTGCAGTTTTTATTGCTAGAGAACCAACTTGCTTGTGGAACTTCCTCATTCTGGCTGTGACAGTAACACAATAACACGTTTGATGCAGGTCATCGCTGTTTAGCTTTCGTTTTCAGGACCGTAATCCTTCCTCTGAACACTGAGTTACTTTAACACCTGGAGCATCAGAAACTTTTCTTGGGTGCTTCATAGGTTTTTCTGCCATTTTCCCAGCGATGTTCTCCTCTCTGCATAAATCAGTCATTCTTGGTTGATATAAAATCATTGCAGCACAGGAATGTCGCCACACATACCAGATTGAAAACTCGTTCAGGGGCCAAATTCAGCCTAATTTTATCTAAAAAATAAGAATGGATTTTCAGGGAAGGTCAGAAATGACACAAGGACCAAGTGATTAGATTTTGGCAGTGATGCAGCTTATAGTCTGGATCCACGGATTTGTTCAAGATTTCTGTATCATTGTGAGATAGCAGCTTGACATCACTGTAGCTATGACAACAAGTGAACGCTACATCAGCTGACTGCTGATGATCTCATGATTGCGACCGTTGCGGACTTACTGGGACTTATCCATTAGAAGTGATACAACTGATTAAATTGTGGGGGTGTTTCCAAGTCCCACCACCTGCTATATATTTAGGTCATGCAATTCGGTATCCATACATAACGTACACCTGCATGACACGCCTGTGCTCAGCGCAAGGTCGTATTTTATTGAAGATTTCATCTGTTGGAAATGATACGACTGAGCAGCCTTAGCGGAGTACTGCGCTGTCTGAGTGCTTTTCTTGTTAGTTATGTACACGATCACTGGTCGTAGAAAATTGTCTTGCTTGAATCCGGTCTGTGGTGCAAAAAAGGTTTGACACTGCTGTTCTAGCTCCAGGGACTGTGGATGTAAATTAGCATTGTGCTATAATCTGGCATATTTATGCTCATTGCTACATAAATAGGCATTCATTAATGTGCACTGTCCCTATGTTAAAAAGATTTTAAAAAATACATTAGAAATTATTGTCACAGATGGGGGTCTTTAATCTGTCCCTACCTTTAACCAAAGTGCTTTAATTGACTAAATCTGACCCTAACCTGGATGTAACTTCAGGCTCCAGTAACAAAATTCTGCACTTTGTACAGAAAATTTGCTCGGAAGTCTTACCACAGAACACAATTTAGGTGAGTCTTTAACCCTCGTGTCGTCCTGCGGGTCAAAATTGACCCCTTTTCAAGTTTGAAAATGTGGGGAAAATTAATAGATTTTCACAGTGAAACTTCTGATGTTCACAATTTTAACATTTCTGGGAAATCTTTGAACTTTTTTGGTGGAAAAAAGAAATGTTAAAAATGTTTCTCAAGAACATTCACAAAAAGTCAACCAAAATCCAGCAAATTTCGCTGGATTTTGGTTTATTTTTTTGTGAATGTTCTTAAGAGAATATTAGAGGTTTTACTGATATATATGTAATCATTTTAATTATTTTTAGGATTTTTGGAAGATTTTTACTCATTTTTGAAAATATTTACAAAATTTTTTTTGCCAATTTTTTTTTAAATAAAACTTTTAAGGGAAACTTTTAAGGAATTATTGGCATTTTCTTCCTGAAGATTTTGCAAATTTTCAGAAGTTTGGGGAATTTTTTTTGCTGAATTTCTGGATTTTTTTCAGACAAGGAAACAATATTTTTTGGTGCTCGTAAATGAGGACAACAGGAGGGCTAGAACATCCTTGACAAAGCAAGCTGGTAACATGCAAACAGAATATTCTCATAGACAAGTCTGACAAGAACATGTGACTAACTACATACCTCGTAAAGGAAACGATAAGGTCCTGCTGTTTTTTGCATTCTGATAGAAGGACATGGGCACAGCCTTATGTCCCTTTTCCCTCCACTCCACAGAGTAGCACACAAAGGTCTTGATGAGATCATCTTTCCAGTAGATGGTGAAAGATGTGTTGTGGTGCACTGTAACGTTCAGCTTCTCCTCTCCCACATCTGTGGACAGACAGTTATTCAGATCGTACAACTCTGGGCTGTCGGCTCTGCAATAAGATAATAAATACTTGATGAAGTGAGAAACCATTGAGTACAGACCGTGCATGTCTTCCCGCTGTGGGATCGTCTGGCTGACAGCTGGAGAGACGCTTGCATTGTTGGCAGCACTGATGTTGAGCTGATAAGCTGAATGGGAGAGAATCAGTCTGATCTCAGGCTCAGAGGTTTTCATCTGCTCACACGGAGCCTCTCCAGACGCCTTCCCGATGCTCACAAAGTAGCCGTCAAACAGCTCTGAGGCAGAAAACTACCAAACAGAGTTACTTTAATGTCAGAGTTCCGACAGCTATGGTTTCACAGAAAATGTATTCCCCTTTGTACTTGTTATTTAGCAACATTTTGGGGTGGAAAATTACCTTCCAGGTCACAGAAACCAGTCGACGACCTTGTTTCTCATTGATGTCGTTGTCTTCAGTGCTGACAATAACAGGCGGCGTTGTCAGCTCTAAAAGCAGACGTTTATTTATTGGGAAATAGGAAACAGTATTTCACTTTTCAACTCATAACTTTGCATTCTTTTTGCTTTACTTTTAATCTTTCAGTGATCAATCTAAATCCTGCTTTCTTTATTGGACCGACCTGATGGGACGGTGTACGCTTCACTCCATGGGCACTGAGAGCATTTCTCATTACTGACACATCGAATCTGGACGAGGTAGACGAGTGAGGAGTTCAGATCCTCCACTCTGCAGCTGCTCAGATTTTTGGATTCCACGTTTGTCTGTGAACAGAACAGACATCAATGAATGAAACATCCAAAAGGTGAATATTTTACTCAGATAAGCTTCGTTTAATCAGTTTGTCTACCGACAGCGACAGATGAGTCGGCTCAGAGAGAAGGAACAAACCGACGAAGCCACAGAAAGCATCATCAGACACAATCTAAAAACATCCGAGGCCGAAAGGGACACTCCACTTTTACACATAAAGGTCAGTTTGCTCTTCATGATGGCTAGTATTTAGTAGGAATCAACCATTTTGGGTTTCTCAATGCTGATGGAGAACAGGGTGTCTGATCGTGCATAATGACAATATCATATTGTAAATACAACTATTTGTTATTATTATTATTATTGATAATAAAAATAACAGCATATAGAAATATGTCTATGAGTATAAGGAAGAGATAAAGTAGCTGAACCGTAATGAGCATCTGTATTGTCTGTTTGCTGAAGTAGATCTGAGCTCTGTCTGTAGTATTTAAATCAGAAATGGTATCAACTAAATAAATGTCCGTAATTAACCTAAGTTTTATCTGAAAAACACAAATGTCAAAATTGAAATACTCCAACAGCTATTAAATAGTCGAACCTTTCAAATCATTCAATATTTTACACTGCAAAAACTCAAAATCTTACCAAGTCTATTTGTCTTATTTTTAGTCAAAATGTGTCATTCCACTTGATTTAAGATAAATTCACTTAACAAGTGACATTTCAGCAAGATGGAGGGACTTGTTTTAAGACGATGCATCTTAAATATCTTGTTAAGTCAAGCAATCTTGAAATTATCTTCTTTTGAGTTGAATTTTACCAGAAAACTCAAAATAAGTTTAACCCTGGTGTTGGCCTGAGGATCAAAATTGACCCGTTTTAAAGTTTGAAAATGTAGGGGAAAAATATTTTCACCGTGAAAATTCTGATGTCCACATTTTCAGCATTTTTGGGAAATCTTTGAACATTTTTTGGTGGAAGACGAGATGTTAAAAATGTTTCTTTAAGAACATTCACATAAAAATTAACCAAAATACAACGACATTCGCTGGATTTTGGTTTATTTTTATGTGAATGTTCCTAAAGAAAATATTAGAAGTTTTACTGATATATATGTAATCACTTTAGATATTTTTAGGATTTTTTGGGGAAGATTTTTACTCATTTTTTGAAAATATTTACAAAAATTTTCGTGCCAAATTTGAGGGATTTTTAAAAAAAAAAAAAAAAAACTTTTAATGGAAACTTTTAAGGAATTATTGGAATTTTCTTCCTGAAGGTTTTGCAAATTTTCAGAAGTTTGGGGGATTTTTTTGCGCATTTTTTTTTCAGACGAGGAAACAATATTTTTTGGTGCCTGTAAGTGAGGACAACAGGAGGGTTAGGAGGTTAAAATGAAATTAGGAGGTTACATGAAAGCAAAAATCTATTTTTGAGTGAAAAATGACTGTATTTTAACGTGTCTGCCTTATTTTGAGACACCTAAGCTTGACAATCCTGGTAAAATAGAGCTTAAAATAAGTTTTCCCAGCTAATTTTAACATCTCAGTATTCTAAATATAATTTCTTATTTCAAGAAATCTGACCAAGCCATTTTTCACTTGTTCTATTGGCAGATTTTTTTCCACTTATTTCAAGATAAAAGTTCCTTGAAATAAGTTTTTTTTTTCTTGTTTTGAGAGGAGCATTTTTTCCAGTGTGGTTAATAGTTAATTGCCTACATTACCTTGTTTTGCATTTAGATTTTTGTCTGTGTGATTTTACTTTGTTTTTTCTCAACCCCAGGAGAACTAGTGCACAGGAACACATTAGCTGGACTGAACCATGAATTAATCAGGTGTTTAGTACTGACCTCATTCCATGACGGGCTGCTCACCACTTTGTATCTCACAGAGTAGTACGTGATGGCTTTCACGTCCTCTGGTTTCCAGCTCACATTTACATCTAGTCTTCCAGAGTGACGGCTGAAGGACACATTACTTGGAGGACCACATCGTACTGAAATGATTTTTTTAAAAATCCAGTGTTCAGATGTAATAATAATAATAATAATAACTTTATTTGTACAGCACTTTTCAGAAGAACATTCACAAAGTGCTTTGACGGATAGAACATAATGACAAAAGAGAAATAAAAGAGAACATTACTGGAAGGCGAGTCTATAAAAGTGGGTTTTAAGAAGGGATTTAAAAGAATTTACTGATTCGGCGAGCTGAATTAGAGATTTACTGAGACAAAACAAAAACAGAAATAAAAACACTTGTTCATAAAAATATTTCTGTGGACTTACACAGGCTCGTTAGTGACCCTCTGAAAACTGCTTTTGTGCAGTTTCTTGACCTGCTGTTTTCAATAACCTCAACGGTCATGTTGGCTTTTCCAAACAATCTGACACTTTGAGAGAACTGGGTGATGTTGTGACAAGCTATCCAATAATTTTTGCTCCTGGAACGAGAAAATTTATCATCAGTTTATCATCAAAAATCTGCATTTTTCTTATTTTTGCAAAGCTGGAAGGAGAAAACTGTAAACTCCATTAAAATCTCTTACGGTTGCTGTAGGATGAATGTGTACGTCCTGTTGGACGCGTGCATGCCAGGTTTCCAAACACAGTTTATTCTGCTACCTAAGTTATGTTTACCAAAACAGTCCAAGTCATGGACTCCATCTGTGAGAGAGACACAGGAATAATATTAATAACAGAACTTCTTACTGTTTGTAATCTGATTTTAGACCTGATGATTCAACTCAGGATGACTCAGACGTGTTTTCATTACCCGAGCGAATGCCACAGTGCTGATATTGGGAAGAAATGTTGTTTGGCTTGCGCTTCACTGGAACATGATATGAAAATGATAAAGTGTGAAAGTAGATTAATAAGCTGAGATAACGTGTGTCATTTTTACAAGAAATGCCTCACAATGGAAAAACACAACTCTGTGGCACACATCTTTCTTTTACACAGTGAAAGCTAGTTCATCAGAGGAAACTGCACTGCAAAAACTCAAAATGTTGAGTCAAAATGTCTCATCCCTCTTGATTTAAGATAAATTCACTTAACAAGTACTTGTTAAGTGAACCTTGTTAAGTCAAACAATCTTGAAATTATCTTGTTCTGAGTTGTATTTAGCAAGAAAACTCAAAATAACTTTAATTCATCTCAGACATGCTATTTTCTTGTACCATGTCTGTCTTATTTTAAGACAACTAAGCTTGACAATCCTGGTAAAATAGAGCTTAAAATAAGTGTCCCCAGCTAATTTTAACATCTCAGTATTCTAAATATCATATCTTATTTCAAGAAATCTTACCAAGCCATTTTTCACTTGTTCTATTGGCAGATTTTTCCACTTATTTCAAGGTAAAAGTCACTTAAAATAAGTTTTCTTTTCTAGTTTTGAGCGAGGCATTTTTTTCCAGTGTGTTTATTAGATACTATATGAAGAAAACAATGATATTTGAGTTATTATGGTACAAAATGTAACACCAACTTACCTGAACATGCTTGAACATGAGAGGAGAGCGTAGTGAAATAAGAGAACACCAAACCTGCATTGTGAACAACAGAATGAGAGATCAGCATGTGATCACTGATTTAATCCATTCCTAAAAGATAGAAAATTGTACAAAAACAGCAGTGATGGCTGACTCCAAATGTTCTCCTTTCTGAGCATTTACCAAGCAGAAACAGAAGACACTTACCACAGAGGAGAAAATGTGAATGGCTCACGTGTGAAAACCATTTTGTGTGTGAGGAATCAGTCTGAAGTCCACGGAGAACCATGTCGCCTGAGGCTGACTGCAGGACTGAAACCAAGAGAGTGGGTTTGGGCCGATCTCACACCCACAGTCTGCAGCCATTCACAGCCATCACACACACGCACAGTAGCTGCTCTCCTGAGAGTCAACGAGAAGGAAATATCTGGGGAGTTCTACAGTGAGCATAAAGGGGCGGGGACACATTCTGACACAGTTCATAGGGCTCACTAGAAACGGTTAGTCCCCTGGAGTTTGCAGATTTAGCCGCCTTGTTTGTACTTCTTCTTTCCACAAATAGAGATGTTCAGCGTCAGAGGTCGCACCTTTTCTATAAACCCACTCTGAAACGCCGAAGTTGCAAAAGTTCAGTTTGAGTGAATTTGTTTTTTGGAGTGCAGTGAGAACTGAAAACAGGCTCTCTAAGGTTCATTGTGACTCAAAATCAAAGCACAATTCGGTTTGTGTAGCGTGAATTCAAGAGCTCGTCGGGCTTCTTTTGCTTTCAAAGAACTGAGTGCAGTTTTCAGTTAAAAGGCTCAAATTGGGCAACTGTAAGTAACTGTTTTTCATTCAAAATCAGAAGGCAGCTAATCTGAGTGTTTTGTTCTTCTTCTTTGAGATGAGACTTACTGACAGCAGTTTTGGGGAAGTTTTGGGCAGAATAAAAATATAATTCCTGTAGTGACGCGGCACTGCTGGCTTTCCCTGAACAGTCAAAATAAAAGTTATTTTTTAAATGCAAGTGAATAACATTAATAACATTAACGTTGATGGTTACCATTTAGTGTGTTTTACTTAATGTTTTTTTTATTGTTTTCAATTTTAATAAGTAAAAAAATGAAGAAAATTGAAAATCGTAAAAATGTTAAATAAACATGTTTAATATCACATATTGATTTATCTATTTGATAGGGACAGTGCACATTAATGAACTTCTATTAATACAACAATGGACGGAAATGTGTTGGATTATAGCAACAATGCTAATTTACATCCACAGTTCCTAGGCAGATAAAAATAAAGAAAAAAGAAAAAGACATAATAGTGATACGTAAGAGAACAGGTCACAATAAAAGCACATAAAGAAAACGTAGCAGTGAAACGTACAATTAAACACAGGACAATGGGTCACAACAAAAGCACATTTTAGTTTAAAAAATTAAAACTAAAAGCATTTTGAGGTTTTATTGATCGTGTTTTACTTTTTTAAATTGCTGCTATTATTTTTGTTAGATTTTTTTCTCTGTGTCGGTTCCTATTTTTTTCTGCACTGCTGTGTTTTGTCTTTCATTTGATATTACCTTCTTTCTTTCTGTTACTGCTGGTTAATTTTCGGTGTCTGCATCTGTTGTATGTGCTTCAGCCCAGTGTAAATTCAGGGCTGCACCTCAAAATTAGACGTAAATGAAAGAAAAAAGCCAACATGTTGAAGATGAAAACATGTTAAAAAATGAATGATGTGAGCGTTCACCAGAAAGCACAACTGCTTCTGTTTCTTCTTCCTCTCTGAAAAAACCTCAAACCTTGAATATGCAAATGTTTTTTTTCTCCATTGTAGCGTGTAATTTGATCGCTCTGCGCAGTAAAGCTTTAATATCAAAAGGAAGTTCGCAAAACACTGAAGTGGTGGGGGAATTTGTTCAAGTCATGTTTGATAAAAAGAGATGAACAGCAAAGCTGTTTGTGTGATAAAGATAGGTGCAAGATGTGAGGAGCGCCTCATACCTTTTGAGACCTCTGCTGACTCAAATGATCCCTCTGCTCTCTGGCTGCATGAAAGGTCACTTTAGTTGTTACAGTGAGAAACTAATTCAAGGAAAGGAACACTTTTACTATAAGTAACTCAGCCTCACGTTAGTCGGTTACTCAGCAGAGATGCTCCCCCTCCTCATGTTTTCATCTCAAACTGCTCATTTAAAGCATGTTTTATGTAGAAAGATATATGAAACCCCTCTGTGTTTAAAATGTGTTGTGGTTTCACACAAAATCTGATCTAGTGAAGGAGGAAAGCTGTGTTCACCTTACACCTGAATTCCACATGTGAAAGTAGGAGCAGAATCTGCAACATCACAGCTAGCTTGGAAGCTAACTGTTGTTGTCCAGCTTGTAGCATGAAGGAGGCTGATGTGTACACTTGGATATGAAACAGGAGGCATCTTGTGTCCAGCAGTTGAATATTCAAAGCATTCAAAGATTCATTATCTTTCAGAAGTAGATGATTTTTTTTCCTCGGTTCCAGCCGACTTATGGGGAGTGTGAGGTAGTTATTCTCAGCACAAAGCACATTACCAGTAGTCTCATATGCCTCGAGGTGTGATTGGGTGGTGGAACTGTCTGAGGTGGGACCTTAACCCTCATGTTGATCCTGCGGGTCAAATTGACCTGTTTAAACTTTGAAAGTGTGGGGAAAAAAATGTTTTAACAGTGAAACTTCTAATGTCCACATTTTCAACATTTTTGGGAAATTTTTGAACATTTTTTGGCGGAAAAAAATGTTACAAAAATGTTTCTTTAAGAACATTCACAAAAAAAATCAACTAAAATCCAGTGAAATTTGTTGGATTTTGTTGTTGGGTTTTTTTTTGGTGAATGTTCTTAAAGAAAATATTAGAAGTTTTACTGATATATGCGTAATCACTTTAGTTTTTTTTTGTGGAAGATTTTACTCATTTTTTGAAAATATTTACAAGAATTTTCTTGCCAAATTTGTTTTTTTAAAATAAATTTTTTTTAAAGAAAGCTTTTAAGGAATTATTGTAATTTTCTTCCTGAAGGTTTTGTAAATTTTCAGAAATTGGGGAAATTTTTTTCCTAAATTTGGGGATTTTTTTTCAGACAAGGAAACAAGATTTTTTGGTGCCTATAAATGAAGACAACAGGAGGGTTAAGACTGCATTCTAAGTACCTGATAAGTGATGCAGTACAATTCACAATTCTACAATTTCATTTAGCAGATGCTTTTATCCAAAATGACTTACATCTGAGTGTGGATACAACACAAGCAAGGATCTAGTCAGGAGAAAACAACCTGGATATGAGCCATAATACAAGTTCAATAGTGATAATAGGACTGTTATGGGGGTATTATTGTAGCAAAACTATTTGTCAATGCGAATCGGGAGTTGTCTGTCTGTATTTCAATCCATGTGTCTGAAGTGAGATTTGTCAATGTGTAAAAGAATTTGTCTATGTGAACTGAGATTTGTCAATGTGAATGCCTGATGCCTTGCAGACGGCGAGAACTGCCGAGGTACAGGGCAGCAGAGCGGAAGGCAGCCACCATGGACGAGCCTGAGAGCCTGAGCTCAGGGAGCTAAAACCCAGTTGTTTTTCAGATACGAATCTCACTCACGGCAGAAGTGTAGCAAAAGTCACGTGAAAATAAAACAGCCAATTGTGAAACCGAATGACTCGTAACTGGTGAGTTGTCTGTATTTTCTGCTGATGTGTAGTAGGATACGTAAATTTTTCAACTACGAATGTCTTTGTACGCATTGACAACTCCTTTTACGCATGGACAACTCCTTGTACGCATGGACAAATCTTATTACATGTACAAATTTTAAATTTTCAGACGACTTTTGAAGATTCCGGTTCGCATTGACAAATCTCAGCATAGACAAATTCTTTTACACACTGACAAATCTCACTTCGGACACATGGATTGAAATACAGACAGACAACTCCCGATTCGCATTGACAAAGAGTTTTGCTACAATAATACCCCCATAACTGTGGTGTCTACAGGCAGTGCAGACATAGTGCAGTGGAACCCTCCTCTGTTTAGAGATGGCTGCTCCGGTTTAACAGAGATGTCTTCCTTCACTCTTTTCTTAAATGTGTCTTCTATCTGCAGAATGTGTGCATTGCTGTCCTCAAATAGTGTCCTTTATCTTTCAGATGCAGGCGGACTGTTAAGTCTTGTTCTGAGGATTTGACTCTCCAGTGTTGAGCCTTGCACTGGAGCAGTTGTTCAGCCTCCTCTGTAAAAGTTATAAAAATCCTCTAAAACACATCCGGGGGCCTGCCTTGTTTGAAAACTTAAGCAATTAATATGAGGACGATATTAGCTTTTTCTCACGGTAACAGTAGCCCTGTTTTGTGCTAACGTACTCCACAGCCTGCCATACTCTCATTTTCCGTCAAGAAAACATGATAGTGTCAAGGCAGATCCGAAGTTCACAGAGAAGTACTTCAGATGGTGGAACACTTCAACTTTTTGATAATGTTTTGATAACTCTAGCTATCAAAACGTTTTCAAATTAGTTCTTCTATTACAAACCTTGTCAGTCATTTTGGTACTCAATCCAAGTGCATTTAAGCCTTAGGTGCATAAGTGGGTCAAAAATGTCCCGATGAGGTCGTTTTCCAGCAACATCTTTGTAATGAAAAGAACAGTGCAACAATTATTCTTTATTCATGAGGATTACATATCTGTGAACACTAATTTGCTTGATATTTGATATTGCAAAAGAGGACATTGTGATGTTGTAAGGAATAGTGGTGGAGATTTGCCCTTTAACTGATGTTCTCATATTTGTGAAATTTAAGTTGTGATGGAACTGTTTCCTTGCAGAGGAAAAACAGATGATAGTGTTATTAGAAAGTGCAACACCTTTGTTTTATTTTTAAAATTTAATATGTTTATTTCTTATTTTATTTCATTTTTAAGGTTTGGATATCTTTGAACACTTTTTTAAAAAACTTTTTATTTTGATTTTTCCAATTTAACAATAAAACTTTAATTGAGTGATGTAATACAAAAAAGGGTACAAAACACAATGCACACATAAATATTGCTGCATATGACGCAAATGTACACATGATATACATTCTACACTGCAAAGATAAAGAGCAAGACACAGAATAACATACAGACCAATATGTACACATATTTACATGTACATATATGCACATATATATACACACACATACATAGTCATTGTGTGTCAGGGCCCGTTTCCATTACTCAAAGAACCACCTCAACAACCCAAACACTTCACGTTATCAGGTAATTTCCGACCATGATCCACCTCCGATCAAAAAGGTCCATTCTCAACTGCAGTGATGCAGTCATTCTTTTCATAAGATACACCTGTCTTAACCTCTGCTTCCACTCAGCCACAGTCGGGGATTTAACATTCTTCCAATTTGCCGTTACAGTTTTCTTAGCAACCAACAACAAAATATGCAGAATATATCTTTGGTCAGCACTGAAAAGCTTGACCGTTATAACACCAAGTAAGTAAAACAATACATTTGTAGGGATTTCTTTTTTCATAATTTTCTCCATTTCATCTTTAATATTTTTCCAGTATTCAAAGACAACTGGACAATCCCACAATATGTGTGTGTGTGTGTGTGTGTGTGATCTCCTATTTTACCGCATTGTCTCCAGCATAAAACTGCTGAGGGATCTTTAACATCTTGAACACTTTTTTGAACAGAATATAGATTCTGATATTGTTGTAAAGAATAATGTTGGAGATGTGCACTCATGTTGAAATATATCCACATTGTGAAGCAACCCTTACTTGCACTGAATTGGAAATATTCCAGAAAAAAACACTGAATTACAAGACTTTACAGAACAGTGCGCTATTGTAGACTTAACATGCAAGGCTAGAATTACGTGATTTCAATAGTAATAGGTCGTGATCTAAAATGGGCCGGTCTGAGGCATGAAAGTCCAAGGCTCAAAATGAGTCCCACTCCGGCATTGTCTGATACATAAAGTCTGGCACGGCTTCTCCAGGCTGTACTGGGCAAACTGGGCACCAGTAGGAGGGAGGTAAACACAGGATGCTTCTGAACGAACAGTAAATATGTGTAAGTTCATTGTTGTGTTTTGTCTTCACACTTTAGGAGGCAGAAATGCAGGAAGAGGTACAACTTGCACGTTTTTCTGCATGTTCCTCCTTCAGTGCAGCACTGTATTCACACAGGAAGTTCATTTCACACTTCACTGGCTTAATTTGGTCCGTCTAAAAAACATCAATAAAGCTGCTTATCATGATCTTAATCTTCATGCTGACATGCTTCAACTTCAGAGCGAAGTCTTAACTTCAGTTGCTGTTGCGTGCAGGCTGCAGCTCTGCAGAGCTTCTGTCCGTGTTTCGAACTGAAGGTGCTACGAAGTCAGCAAATATTTTGAGAATCAAACGATTAAAATTAGAATTAAAGAGCTCCTTCACAGGACATGTATTTCCGCTAAGCAAGTGACTGTCTGCCTACTCATGTTTTTCGTATACGTAAATTTCCCCACCTTGACTCTTATCTCCTCTAAGATCAGCAATGTGCCGTAACTCACTTGTGGGCTACAGGAGCTGAAACGCTGTGTGGGTTTCTCTCAATGTGTTAGCTTTGATCACAATCCTTTAGTTTTTTTATAGTTTTGACTTTGAACATCCTGCCAGTCAGTATGAGACTTAGTTGTCACTTCTACAGTAAACTCAGTGCTATTTGTGCCCATGCAAGACTGATGAAATACATCTGTACAATAAGATCATGACTGGAAATGTTATATACTGAATGTCATTTTGAAAGAAATAAAGAATATTTTTCTAGTTTCCAGTGGCACAAAAACAGTATTTGTGCATTACCAGCCAAAAATTTGGACTGTCTTCTCATGTACTGTTTTGTCTTTATTTTCATGACTATTTACATTGTAGATTCTCACTGAAGGCATCAAAACTATGAATGAACACATGGAATTATGTAGTAAAGAAAAAAGTGTGAAATAAGTCACAACATGTTTTATATTTTAGATTCTTCAAAATAGCCACTCTTTGCTTTGGTAGCTGCTTTTCCATAGTCTAGGTATTCTCTCCATGAGTTTCATGAGGTATCCACCTGAAATGGTTTTCAACAGTCTTGAAGGAGTTCCCAGAGATGCTGAACACTTGTTGGTCCTGTTGAAAAATAAATGATGGTCCAACTAAACACAAACCGGGTGGGACGGCATTTCGCTGCAGGTTGCTGTGGTACCCGTGCTGGTTCAGTGTGTCTTCAATTTTGATTTAAACCCCAAAAGTGTCACCAGCAAAGCACCCCCACATCATCACACCTCCTCTGTGCTTCACGGTGGGAACCATGCATGCAGAGACCATCTGTTCACCTTTTCTGTGTCGCACAAAGACACAGCAGGTCGAACCAAACATCTCAAATTTGGACTCATCAGACCAAAGTACATATTTCCACTGGTCTAACGTCCATTCCTTGTGTTTCTTGACCCAAACAAATCTCTTCTGCTTGTTGCTTTTCCTTAGTAGTGGTTTCTTAGCAGCTATTTGGCCATTAAATCCTGACTGGTGCAGTCTCCTCTGAACAGTTGATGTAGAGATGTGTCTGCTACTAGAACTCTGTGTGGCATTTATCTGGGCTCTAATCTGAGATGCTGTTAAATTTTTCTGAGGCTGGTGACTCAGATGAACCTATCCTCGGCAGCAGAGGGGATTCTTGGTCTTCCTTTCCTAGTGCAATCTTCTTTTGAGGCAATTTCATCGTAGCGCTTGCTGGTTTTTCCGACTGCACTTTAGGACACATTCAAAGTTTTTGCAATTTTCTGGACTGACTGACCTTCAGTTCTTAAAGTAATGATGGACTGCAGTTTCTCTGTACTCAGCTGATTGCTTCTTGCCATAATATGGATTCAAACAGTTGTCAAATAGGGCTGTCAACTGAGTACCAAACCTGACTTCTGCACAACACAGCTCATAGTCCCATCCTCAAGAAAAGAAGGCAAGAAATTCCACAAATGAACCTTTACAAGGCACACCTGTGAAGTGACTACCTCATGAAGCTCACTGAGAGAATGCAAAGAGTGTGCAAAGCAGTAATCAAAGCAAAGGGTGGCTATTTTGAAGAATCTAAAATATAAAACATGTTTGGACTTATTTCACACTTTTGTTTACTACATAATTTCATATCTGTTCATTCATAGTTTTGATGCCTTCAATGAGAGTCTATAATGTAAATCTTCATGAAAATAAAGAAAAAAACATTAAATGAGAAGGTGTGTCCGAACCTTCTCCAAACCTGGTAGTGCATGTGTGGTTTTCTGTTTTTGTTTGTACTGAGTGAAACTAAAGCTGATTTATTTGACAAACTTTGTACCTAATAAAGAAATCTTAAGTGGCTTCCTGGTGGTTTATTTGCTTTTTAATTACATGTGAATGACTTTTTGTTAAATGTAATAAAATACAAACTGGTGAATCCTTCACAAACTATGCATTGCTTGAAAGTAGAAACTGTTATCATATCTGTGCAGATCTTTTCCCACTTTCTCTAGACAATAGCTACTCATTTTGTAATGGCTGTACACAAAGCAGAACTGTAAAATAAGTAAGTCTGTAGCTTGTGTTTTGCCTTTTCAGTGTCTCTTCCACTGTTTTATAGCAAACTCCAGTGAGTGCCCTCTTAGAAGAGACCAGAGTTCAAGAATAGTAACCACTTGGATTTTGTTGTGTAAGTTTCTGGCCTTGTGTGTCAAGGGATTAATCAAATTCATAATGTCAGCAGCTGTGGACATTTTGCATGTTGTGTTTTCGGTAACGGTAGCTCAGTGGCTCTTGAGGTCAGCTGCTATTTCTGCTCTTTTCCTCAGCATCAGCGAACAGTTCCCTCCTGTGGTGAGACTGTGTCAACTAACCTGTAAAAACATCATGAGAGAGATGTAGAGATGCAGCAGAATGGTGACAAATGATGAATGTAAAGAACAGCAACAGGTTTCCACTGTGTCTCAGATTATCTCAAGCTCAAGGAAGACGGTTGTGAATGAGATTTTCGTAAATTACTCTTGACACAAGAGCAGCAGTCATACTGGGAACAGCCGTTCATATCTGAAGTGTTGGTGTTTCTTTTTCACGTGTGTTTTCCTTGAAAGTCACTGTATGATTCGAACTGTAGACATCTGTAACAAAAGAAATGCTGTTGAAGATAGTGGTGTGAGCATTTGTGTTGTCTTCTTATTCCTCTAAGTCGCTTTTGGATTAAATGCCTAAAAACTCCTCTATGTGCATCAAACTGACTCTGATCAAACACTATAAACCTACTCTACACAAGGATAAGCTCTAATATTAGATCAGCCACATGTGGAATGATACAGAAAGCTCCACACTGATAACTGACAGGATGTGTTTTTTAAGTTTGTGTATGAAATTCTGGAAGTGTGAATCCTTATTTTTTTAAGCTGTCATCAGTACAAAATGGCATTGACAGCCTATTTTCCTCATGACATGTCTTCCGGTGTATAAAAGAAGGTCAAATAGCCATATTAAAGATAGGATAGGCAGTATTTTTTGGCATTATTGAGCAAAAAATCCATACTAACCTTTTTGGTGTGATGCAGTTGGACTGAGAGGAAACTGCACTTCTGTCACCTTCTCCTTTCTCGGTTTTTAAGGCTTTAGAAAAACTGGACTGATTGGAAATATTAACCAATCACAAGGCTTTTCAACAATCACATTAGATAGTATCATTAAAAGCACAGTCCACAATGCGAGCAGGACAATGGAGGGCAGTTAGAAGACTTAAATTGGGAGAGTTTTTGTTTTCTTTTTCCAGACTTCTGCCTACTGCATGTTATCAAAGGAAAACAACTGTCTTTAAAACCGGGCAATTCATTTAACTACAGCAGGTATCATTTGTAAAGCTTAAAGAATAATTACAATGACAATTTGTAAGTGAACGTTTAATCAACATTACAGTTTAGTATCTCTGTACATCAGTGCTTTAAAACTAAATCCTCATGTCAGTGTTTAGTCTACATAATGTGTACCAGATAGACAAAACACTAGCATGCTGACGTTGAAAAATGGCACCAAAATTATTCCAGTTTTTTCCTTGGTTGGTCTTTTTAGTGTCATTTACAGTCTAAGTAAAGATTTTTATTTATTTTTTTGGCCCTGGTTAAAAAAAAGGTCAGCATTTTCACAGCAATGTATTGGTCCACAAAATACCAAGTGAGAGGGCGTACATTTCTGTATTCTGACTTTCAAATGAATGCCCCCTCACCATCTTTCAAATGTGAAGCTGATTTGTTTTAAACAGGTGGTAGACACAGAAGGAACCTCTGATTCAATGTTGGAACTTCACTGACAGACTTTACTCATCACTTGATGCAGTCAAGTGCAAACTAATTCTCTCCACTGACGAAGTTTCTAACCAAGAAGAAGCCTGCTGAGAAATGCCCGACCACAATAAGGGAAGAGAAACCTTTCATGTACTGATGCTCAGTAGGCATGTTTGCAATGTTCACCATCTTGGCTGACACTTTCATATTATTGCTAAACACAAAGTACATAAAGCTGATGCAATGTCATTAGTTATGTAGGCATTTGGTCATAAAATAGGAACCGGACAATAAAATTTTGTCTTCATGATGGTGGCTCAATTCACTCTGTATGGATATGCTATAAGGTTCTGTCCAATAGTTGTCATCAAGTGCTTGCTTCAAAGGATTCTGTGGATTTATTAGGCTTCTGTATATTTTTTGACAGGTCTCAACATTAACTTTTAAATTAGTTAGGCAATTTGATATATTATTTTATACTGTATACTCTTAAGAATAATTTTTGGTCTACAAAAGAAATACCAGATTTTACACCAATTATTTGGATTGAAGGCAATTTCTAATGAAATTATGTTCAACCAACAAACTAAGTTGAGTTGGAGGATTTAGGTTTTTCTCTACAATCAAAAGGATTTTTTCATATACTAGTCTTCACCCTCTGAAACTGCAGGCACATTACTGTAGAAAAAAGGACTTAAAATCCTGAGCTCAAGATGAAGAAAATTAAGGTGTTAAGCCAATTTTATTTGGTTATCTCAACTTAACTTTAGTTTGAAATGATCTAATGCAGAACTTAAATTACACACAATACCAAGTTGATGCAATTATTGATAATTATTGCGTTAACCCAGTCTATCAAAACAATGTTTGAAGCTTAAAAGGTTTATCTAAATCAATGAACTCAATTTTTCTTTTTAGATCTTGCAATCATCCAATATGTATGTGGTCGTAATAGGTCTTTTAGTGACTTTTCAGTGACTTTAATCTTATATTATTCCTGACTAACAGACCCCAGCATGTCAGAATTGGCACCTCCACATCCTCCACCATCCTTCTCAATACTGGTGTTCCTCAGAGCTGTGTCTGAGTCCAGTCTTGTACACACTGTACACTTATGACTGTGTTGCTACTCATAGCTCCAACACCGTCATCAAACCTGTGGATGATACAACCATTGTGGGCCTCATCAACAACGGTTATGAGACACCATACAGGGAGGAGGTCCAAGCACTGGCGGCCTGGTGCAGTGACAACAAACTCAACCTCAACACCAAGAAGACAAAAGAAATCATTACTGACTTCCAGAAGTCGAGGACTACACCACATTCAGGCCTGAGCATTAATTGGGAGGAAGTGGAATGGGTCACCAGCTTTCAGTTTCTTGGCCTGCATATCTCAGAGGACCTGGGCTGGGCGGAGAACACCACCCACATCATCAAAAAGACCCAGCAGTGTGTCTTCTTTCTGAGAACACCAAAGAGGAACAAACTCTCTCCACCTCTGCTGAAAAAGTTCTGCCACTGCACAATAGAGAGTGCCCTCACCTATGGCTGTATGGTATGGTACGCCAGCTGCACTGCCTCTGAAAAGAAATGACTGCAGCGGCTCATCAAGACAGCTTCCCACTTCCACGCCTAGAGGAGATCTATTCCAGCCGTCTCCTCCAACAGACCACAAAGATCCGGAATGACCCTGCCCACTCAGTACACTCTCTATTCACCAGACTTCCCTCTGGCAGACTCAGAGTCATGAAAGCTCGCACCAACAGACCAAGACACAGCTTATTCCCCATGGCTGTGAAGAGACTGCAACAAGAACCATGATCCCCCTCCAGAAACACACACACACACACACCTAGCTGCTGCAACAGATGTTGCCCAACGGAAATTCATTGTGCCCTTGCAATGACAGTAAAGCTTCTTATTGTATCTTATATCAAAATGTACAACTTTAATAATGATGACTTGACTTCACAATTAATAACACAAACTCAGTGGCCATAAAGAAGTCACCACAGTCAGTCTGATAAGCTTCTCTACAACAGTCTGTCCTGATAAATCCAGTAAATGTTGGCATATCTTACATTTTAGCTGAAGCCTTTGACCTGCTGACACACAATAAAAAACCGCTGTCATTTGCATTTGTTGTCTTGCGATCATCTGAACCAAGTTTCATTTCAGTCAACGAACACCGACATCCCCTGAGCCACTAAAAGCGTAAACACAACAGGCTGGTTAATTCAAAGCGACATACAATTAAGCTACCTGTCTCCATTTTATGGTTCCCAAAAGCCCTTGTTTGTGTGTTCAGGAACAGAAATACTTGGACAGATGCTGTCAGAGGCAGTAATGTGACCATTCAGACGGCAGTGTTGTTGGGAATAGTGAGCAGACACGCCGGCTGGCAATTTACTCGGGATCTGTGTGAATGTCAACACTTTCTCTGGTGTTGACATGTCACCCTGTCAGCACTAGTTCAACAACTTGCTGGATTTTAATGGCTCAACACACACAAGTGTGTTTACTCTGTGGAGCTCAGTGTACCGTGACATAATGTGGGAGATAAGGCTTGTAAAGAAGGAAGCCTGGTTAGGTTCACTGCATGTGGAGCTCAGGTGTTACTGTTGACGGTAAAGGTGCTCTGGTTAAATATGATTTTAGTTTAGGCAAAAATAGCTGAGAGACACTGTGAGAAAATACATTCATTACAGATACAAAACATTACAAATCTAAATGCTGTGTAAGTTTTATCATTGGAAGGATGCAAGGGAAACGAGTGAGCTGAAGGTTTTAAAAATGAGAAGAAATCTTGCTGAAAAAACATCTGTATTATTCATGTCCAGAGTTTTGTGAAATAATCCAAATTAAGTAATTAGTAGCTGACGTGGAAAGGTGTCACGTGCACATTAAAAAAGGTTGCTATTGAGGCACCCAGATATCTAAGCTGGCTGAACAGGGGCAACTGTCCCCAATGTAGCGATCATGGGTTCAAATCCAGCCCATAGCCATTTATGGCATGTCATTCACTTCCACTTCTACCCATGCTTCCTGTCTGTCTCCACTATCCAATAATAAATCAAGGCAAAAAGATTAAAAAAAAAAAAAAAAAACTTCAAAAGAAAAAAAAAGTTGCAATTCCAAAAAAAGAACACAGGAGAAGACAGAAGCCTATAAGCCTCATGGCATTTTAATCAATGTAGAGGTGTTATATCTATTATGTTTTAAATGTTCTTTAATTTGTATCTTTAAATAAAGACATTTACACAATGAATTAATGTAGAAAAAAATGCAAGCTGGTGTTTAAAACTTCCTCAGAATGCATAACTTTCTCAAGGACACCAGATCCTTGCCTAATGTTTTGCAGCCTATGTTTAGTCTTCAGCCATGACTACTGTCCTTTACTGCTTAATCTTTGAATGATGCTCAGTAGTAGTTTCTTTATTGAAGAAATTCAATAAAAGTGAAAACTGCAACTACTGAGGCCAAGCCATATGAAACCTGAGAGGCAGAGCCCAAGAAGAAAAGGTTAGTACAATATAACTGTATAAAATTGTGTGCATTATGATTAAAATAAGATATTTACATAATTAAAGCAATAAATAAGATATTTTCTCTTGTTGATTCATCAGCAGCTATGATTTAATGGTCAGTTATGTTGCTGTCTGAAATAACCATTTTTATGTGCAGTAGTTGCAGATATATGTGCGAGTATGCCCTCTAGTGGCCTCTGCTCCCCACCTGTGGTGCTACATGTGGGGTAATAAAGCTGTGATTTACAGTACAGTATGAAGAGGAATGAAGAAAACACTATCTGGTTGAACTGATAGTCTTGTATTAGTTAACTGTGAACTCTAAAGATTTCCTGGTGATCAAAAATATGTCAATACTATCGCTATTCTGGAAAATGACAGTTGAGGAGATTACAACACACAAGAAAAGGTTTCTGGTAGTAAACAGCTCAGAGAATCATCTGTACTGACCGATATGTAGCATTTTATTTGTCATTTCTGCACCTAGATTCAGTTTTCTACATTCATATAAGGTTAAAAATCCATGTCTGGAGGTGGGTCATGACTCTTGGAGCTGCTTCCCAGGAGCTTTATTCCTTTGTTCAAGGACGCCTCTCTGTTTAAGAGTACAGTGCTCTGTTTATGTGGGAAATTCTGCTACATCCTGCCTTTTGAACATCATGTCTTGTATTCATTGTACTTTTTTTTTTTTAAGATTGTTGATGCTGTCCATACTTGGTGTATGTTTTCTGCAATATTGCTAGATTACAACCTCACAGGTGAGAATAATTTGAGTTGACTTTAAAAGAAATGCCGTCCTTGAAGATATAAATTGAATTAAATTATTTATTTGCAGCCTAAAAATGTGCATTTCCCCCCCCCAAACTTGTAGTTATGCTTCGTTGTCACCTAAATTGTTTTGGTTGGATGTGTGCATATTTGTTCTCTGTCTTATTTTTGTTTTCTTATTTCTTTTTATATTTATTTCTAATTTAAAATTCAGGATTTTCACCTTTAAATTGTAACAAAAGTTTCCGTAAAATTACAGTAAAATACTGGGAGTTGTTGTTATCAGTATTTTTCTGTATTTTTGCAGTGTTTTTACGGTTGATCGTGTTTAACTGATTACAGTATTTTACAATAGAGTATGAGGTTAACTGTTAAATACTGTATGTGCTCTCCAATAATATACTGCATTTATACAGGGCTGTCACTAGAATCAACATTAACTGAAACTGTAATATCTTTTAAAAAACAACATTTTTTCCCTTTGAAATGTACAACACAGTTGAATGAAATTGATGTTTTTGCTTTAAGTAACTTGAGATGTGACATTTAGTTTTTATTCCTTGCAATATAAAATACCTTATTGTGTATTAAAGTCAAGTAAAGTAGTATTCTATTTTTTTTATGTAAAGTTTAATCACTGATAAGTAAATGAATCAGGTAAAAGAACAATAAAGGGGCATAACTCTAAGATTTAACCTTGTTGCCAGTCATGTCCTCTTTTCTCTTTTTGGTGCATTGGCTGTTGTTTCAAAACTACCAAATCAAAATGGTGACCTGACTTAACCTGATTAAACCTGACTTAACCTGACTTGATCTGACTTAACCTGATTAAACCTGACTTAACCTGACTTAACCTGATTAAACCTGACTCGATCTGACTTAACCTGAATTGACCTAACTTAAGGTTCTTGAATTATGTATTTACCTTTGACTTTTCTATCATAAAATCAATATCAAACAAAGAAGACCGATTTTGTTTTTAACCAGAGAGCAAGAATGCAAGCGTTTCATGCCCACTTAATTATATATTAAATGTCTGCAACAGAGGAAGTGGCATTTTCAGAAACCCACTTCTCGGACTCTTGCTTGTCACAGCAGCACCACCTCTTGGGCTGGATGACTGTTGAAGTGCATCGCTTATCATTCTAAAGGTTTGTCCCACCCAAAGTGTTACTCTCTGTCCAAGTGCCTAGTTTTAAAGGCTCATTCCTTTCAATTTCTAACTAACAAGTTATGGTTTTTAATGTTTATTCCACCCAGAATATCATTTATAGTTTTAAAGGCTTGTTCCACCCTCAATGCTTCTTTTTTAAATGCATTTTTATTTTTTAAAACTTTATTCAACCCAAAGTAATACTTTTTGACCAACTACCTATAGTTGTAAAGGTTAATTCCACTCAGCTTCTAAGTAACAGGTTATGGCTTTAAAGGTTTGTCCCACCCACACTACTTTCCATTTTAAAGCTTTATTCCACTCAGAGTACTACTTTCTGTCCAAGTTCTTCAGGGTTTATTCTACCAAAATAGCACGCTTTAACTAACAGGTATGGGTATAAAGGTTTATTCCACTCAGAAAGGCACAGAGTTCATTTTATTGCCAGTGCCTGTGGTCTGGAGAAGCTAACTCCTCTTTGGAGTAAGCAAGTGGAGTTAAAAAAAAAAACAAGTTCTAGAAATGCGGTTCTGGAAATGCACCCTTTTCTTCTGCAGACACATGGAACTCAATTACTGTAAAAACACCAGCAGTTGGAATAAAAAGCGTATCTTTCGTTTACAGCCTGCAGTGTGAACATCTGATCACAGTACCAGAGTATCTTCTGGGGTTGGTCTCTGCTCTGCTCTGATTGGTCGCCCTCGCACGTTGTGGGCGGGGCTTGGTGTTGGTCCGCAGACTGACGGCAGTGACAGCATGGACTCACCGCAGCCGCTGCCAGGTCTGGAGCCACGAAACATGCACACGGGCAACTTTTAACCGCAGCAGACACCTCTGCCGGGCGGTCACCTTGATACCAAACACGGTCGGTACATGTTTTAATCAGTAGCAAGAACTTTCGGGGGCGTCGTGACTTTGTTTTTACTCAGACAAGGAAAGAAAACCCGAAGAAGTGTCTCCCTGCGTCGGTGTGACGGCTCGGAGGGAGCATGAAAGGGACAGGTGTGTGGTGGCAGGTTAATTAGCGGCTCCGCTTTATTTATTAGCTGCTAACATTAGCTTTAAGCATAATGGAGCCCGCACAGTTTGTGACGTCTGGAAGCGGAGAGAGTCAGTCGTCGTCTGGTTCACACACCTTGTCCGAGGGGGAAGAAATGACGGCCGCACTGGACTGCAAAGTTTATGGAGATGGAGAGTTTGAAGGTGTGAACGAAGCCGAGGACGAGACGAACGCAGAATACAACAAGGAGACACCAGGAAATGGAGAGGATGGTGATGAAGATGACGAGGAACACGACAAGGTAAACACACAGGTCACCTGAACTAATCTGAGGGGACTCAAGACAGTGGAGACGCAAATGAGGAAACTGTCCTTTAATTTCAGCAATTTTCAAAGGAAAAGTGCCAGAATATTTGCAGAAATGTGAACATTTTATGATTTGCTTTGCCATGCATGAGAGGAAAATAACTGAAGCAGGCTACAGGGATTTTGGACTATTGATCAAACACTAGAAGTCATCTGGGGATGTTACCTTGGGCTTTTCACTCCATTTGTAGACATGAAAAACATGTAGTTGAGAAAATAATTTGGAGGCTAATTGGCTACAAACAAACTAAGGCTGTGTTGAATAGAGTACACATAAATCGTAAAAAATATATGATTATTAACAGTTTTTGAGTGTCATTTTGGAGATTATTTTTTGGGAAAACCACGTTGAAAGTCAGTCTTTTTTATAAACAGTAATTCATCCTTTTACGTTACATTTTATTATATAACTCTACTTTTTTACTATTAAATATTTAAATTGGCAAAGATGTTATGTTACAAGCCTCTGTCATTGCTTGAAAGAAAAATGGTTTACATTAAGAATTGAAGAAAGTCAGGTTTTTTTTTCGCAGATTTAGATTCGGTTTTGTTAAAATAAGCATAATATTTAGTAAAAGTACAGAACAACAGCAGCAGCAAAGAAGCGTGTCAAAACTGTCTACTTCAAGACTCTCTATTTTTACATAAAGTCATTTGCTTTCACAGTGTATGATGTAAAAATGCGTAGTGTTATTGTATTTGAATCAGTGAAAATTTTTTAAACATGACGGTATCCCCCTTTTTTAGTGTATTTTTCTGGCACCCTTGCTGTCAAATTACTACTTTTTAAAAAATTTTTATTTATTTTTTTTACAGTGCACCAAAGATGCAGTTGAGCATTTTGCAGGAGCCTACCATTTCATCTCAGCAATTTTCAAAGCCATAAAAATTTTCGATTTTATACTTTGCGTCCATTCATGACAGTAAACATAAAGTGTTTGGATTTTGGACAAGCCATCTGAAGGTGTTATCTTGGGTCTTTTTCTTAATTTTTGGACATATAAAAAAGCATAATCGATATATCTAGAAATTAATCAGCAGCAGGTTATCTGAATACAAACAAGCCAACACAGTGGTGAATAAAGAGGGCACACGTTTAGGCTACACTGTGTCAAGCTGAGGTGTGTCAGTAATCCCTTTAACACACACAGTGAGCAAGCAAAACACTTGTGAAGTCAGTAAACTGATTAATTTTGTCTCTGCTGTCAAAATATTTGCAAACAGCCTCTTTGCCGAGCTCATGTTTGTTGAGTTGTTATGAAGTCAGCAGGCAGCACAAGGTCTAAGTATATTTCATGCTGTGAGCTTCTTTGACTTCATCCGCTGCATTTAAAAGTCATACTCATCATGCATTCTTCAACGCTGAGTGTCATTTGACCCGTTTTAACTCTGAGTCCTGTCTAGTTGGATTTCTGTAGGGTAAATAGCTGTCAGTATTTGAAAATCCCACAAGGTCATTGACAGCTCCCACCACGATTCTGAAGGTAATTGTCACAAACCTCAAAGACTCTTCTAGCCTTCTGGATGGTCAGCTGTAATACTGTGTGGGTTAAAGCAGCTCTGACCTTTTTAGTCATGACACAGAACCTCAGAAGGAGTCTGCGGTGTCTGGAGCGGAGACGTTGGCAGCAGATCCTTTGGGTCCCGTGGGTTGTGATTTGGGATTGTTTTGGTGCATTTTCAGTTAAATTGGTAGTTTGGAGACTGGCTTTAACAGCTTGGGATCTTTGTCGTGTTCCTCGAGCTGTTTCTGAACAATTTTTGCAGTGTAGCAGGCGGCTGTGAGCTTCTGGGGTGACTGCTGCTTTAATACTGCCGAAAAGTTTCACACATGGTTAACTGATCTGTTAATTTTTTTTTGATTAATCAATTAGTTGTTTGGACTCCAAAATGTGACAAAATATTGAGAAATGTTTTGAGTGTTTCCCAAATCCCAAGATGATAAATTCTGTTGTTTTGTCCACTACCCAAAGATATTCCGTTTTTTTGTCATAGAGCAGAGAAGTAATCATAAAATATTCACATTGAAGAGGTATGAATCAGAGTATTCTAGTTAATCATCGCAGCTCTATATGAAGGCTTTTTAAAAAGTACATTCTATTTGCGTATGAACTGCTACAAACCATAGATATCCAATGCTGTGCTCCACGCTGTCTTGAAACACTGCACTGTAATAAGATGATCAGTGTTGCTCACCTAACCTGTCTGCTGTTTGTGTGCTGTGGCTGGTTGTTGTTTATCAGTGAAGGTAGACTACATAACACCTGTCTGTTTTAGTGACGTATCATTCAGCAGCACACAAGCCGCATCCTTCAAATTGAGCCTGCAGCTACAGCGTACTGTTGTTAATTGAATCATTTGAAAATAGGTTACCAGTTAATAAACTGACCAATAAATGGTGTATAGTGCTGTTACTTTTCAATATTTTCTGTTATTATTTTGCTTGGGTTTTTGTTTTATTTTTTTTCTTAAAGACCAGGAATATTTGTCATTTTTTGTTATCTAGTTTAGGAAAAATAGTTGAGAAATGAGCAGTCTTGAGAATGGCATAAAAATCTTTTGTGCGTACAACAAGGTAAGAGTGAGAGGAATCTTCAGAAAATACCTTCAGAACAGAAGCATTATTAGAAGAACTTCAAGGTTATTTTCATGGATTGTCGAATGTTCTTTTGGAAGATCCAGTGCTCATCTTTGTAGCTTAAATGTGATGGCAACACATGACACAGGCACAGACTGAGACTAACCTAACAATAAAGCCTCTAGAGGAGAAGGCGGTTATTGTGGTGTTTATTCAGGAAACAGATGGGAAAATGAGGAAGACAAAATTTGTGTCTCAGCCTTTTAATTTCTACAGTGCTCTATATGGAGACTTCTGCAGACTGGTTTGACTGGATCTAATGAGCTTAGCAGCCTGATGGGTGTGTTTCAGATTTCAAGCTCTAGCCTGACCTATAAACTCTTTTCTAGATCATAATATCATACCACATGTCTTCAGGCCAGAGGTGTGGCTGACTGTCACCCCTTGTGATGTCCACCATTAGTAATGGGGAAATGTATAAATTGTGCAACATTTTCCATCTGTTGCTCCACAACTTTTGCCTTGTAAATTTCGGAGGCAATTTCTCATGGCTAAGCAGGAAATAGGAAATGAACAGATGTAGAGACTGCACCTAATTTGCATTTATTTTCTACAACAGAATGTTACAACATTTTCATTCATAGTCATTTCTTTGTTTTTCTTCAATCAGTATTTGTCAGTACAGCAGACTCTAACACGCACCAACATCCTCTGGATGGCACCCCCCAGGGTGGTGTCATGTTTGCTAACAGTGCTGCTCAACTAATTTAATTAGGCTGTTTGACAAACCATTATCCTAATAGAGCTGAGATATCGCAGACGAAGGCAAAGACTGAGACTGGTCTCTTATTTCATTTTCTGTCAGTGTGAGCTTTTCACTGCAGTTAAAATGTTTTTAACACTGAAATATGTTTCTAAAAGCAGATGCAATATATTTCCAGTGTTTGATATTGTATTTGTCCCATACTTGTTAAAATTAACCCTCTGCACCCCACAATAAGCAAAAAGAGAGACATATTGTCTTTACAAAATCACCCAAATCGCGCCATATATCACAGCAAGAAGACAAGAAGAGATATGTTGGATTTTAAACTTCCCATCAATCCTTGAACTACTCATCTGTGATGGACCATTTGTTTGGGGTAATTTGACCAAAACTAAAATGACTTTAATCTGGCTATGCCAAAATAATAAAGTTTGCACCACATTTTGTTGAAAAAACACACAGAAAAACCCAGTATGTGTGCTCCTTGGCAAAACACTGAAGCCAGTAGTAACTCAGCTGTGACCAGCAGTAACATTCAGGAACTTTTCAACTGAACTGCAGGTTGTTGTGAGATTAGACAAGTATCGAAACAATTTAAAAAATATTAGTAGTAAAATATCTAGAGCATGTAAAGTCACCACTTTTTGTATTGGTAGCACCTGTAGGCACTTGCACATTTGATTTTCTATTCCATTTTTCTTAAGTCTGCACCACTTCTAGCCATGGTTACAATGTTTTTGTAAAGATGCAGGACTTTATATTACAAGGAAAAATAAGCATACAGTGAATAAAAATGTTAAAGGAGCAGAAAATGCCCACAAAATGCTTGCAGCTAAGATGGTTCGACCACATTTAGAGTTTTAAAACACTCTGCCCTAATTTTGAACCAGAGCAGCGTGAACCCTGTGCCCTTCTCTCATGCTCCCTTTGAAATGCCAGCTTGACGTTCATTTAAAACCGGTGACCTCTCTCATGCAGGCCACAGAGGAAGAGAGGTATGTAATTTGACCTGTTATACTGAACTAAATAGACATGTCAGTGACTAAAACACTACAAACAGGTCGGATAACCTCCTGGTAAAGAAAAGCCTTCCAGTGACATTACCGTAGACTTAATCAGAGAGCCCTGACCTTTGACCTGTGTCTTGCTGCTATGGAGTTAAAGAAGGAAAGTATTCTGGGAACTCATGATATCACTGCTTCATGCCGACCGGCTTGGTTACCACTCAGTTTCCACGCTTCGCCCTGTGTGACACGCGCTTCTTTGAGTTTTTCCACAGTGTTTGTATGAGGCCTATCTTTACTAAATCTCTGTGTCTTTGCATCTTTGTCCATTCCAGACATCTAAATCTGTCCAGAGTTGTGGGCAGTGACGGAGAACATTATCTTCAGTCAGGATGAGATTATCCCACGCATAATCCTTCCTTTCATGCACAAGACAAGATAACAGAAATAGATTAAAACGGGTGACATACAGTTGAGATTTATAAACAGATTTTGGCTCAAACACACTGAATGTGAACTGTCAGTGTCAATTACTGTTGGTAAATTTGAGATTAGGAGTATCAGTTGTAACTGCACCTGCTTTTCACTGTCAAAACATCAGGAATTATATATCAGGATATTTGACTTAAATTTCAATGTTATTCTATGTTATGTTGTCAGTTCTGCAGCATGTGGATCTGTTTATCTGGAGTGTGGTACTGTCAACATTACCTTTTTAGGCTCCCATCAGTCTGATTTAGAGCTACACCGACCTATTCAGGGGTTTTCCTGACTTAGAATGAGCCTTAAGGGTTCAATAAACAACAGTAATTGTTGTCGCTTAGCATTCCATCAAGACAATAAAGTCTGTCTTTCTTTACTTGACAGAGATAAATGCATTTTCCCATTATTTCTGACCTTTGATAAACTTGAAAATATCTATTATGCTTGATTAAATAAAACCTCAATTGACAAAACTGGTTAATTTTTTAAATTCTCAGTTTGTCTTACTGAAGCCTTGGTAAGTTTCCTTTAGCGCCACAAACTCTAAGAGGAGTCACATAAAATTTAATTGGGTTGGCCTCTAAAATTTCTCTGAGGAAAAGCCTTGGTATTATTTAAATTCCCATATTAAGTGGTCAATTTCTCCAAGAATGTTTTAATGTTCTGAAATAACTTCTTTTCCTCTTGTCCTTTTTGATGCATGCAGTTAACCAGTACTTGTGAATTAATTTTCTTTTGATTGGCCAATCAATTGATCAATTGACTAATTGTTTCAGCACAAGTGCCAATATTTCAAGTGTATCATAGACAGATTTAATAAAAAATGCTTAACACTGAATTATAGCACCCATTCAAGTAGAGTCATGACTAACAATTATTTTCAATGTTGATTAATCTCTTCATTGTTTTTTTCAGTTGATTAGTTATTTGCCTTTGTGAAAATTGAGAAAAATGTCTGCACTGTAACTGCTTGTAGAGCTGTCACAAATGCTAGATATCCAGTTCTACTGTCCACACTGTTCTGACACGCTGCTTACCAAAGTACACAATCTGTCAGCTTGTTAATCATTGCCTTTATATATCCTTTTGCTTTTATATCCCTTCATAATCATAAACCCCATGTCCTGTACTTTCTCATTCTGCCTGCCATGTTTAGACAGCAGACTATGGGTATTTCCAGTTCTTTAATGCTTAATCCCACTGTTTCCCATTTTCATAAACGTTTATTTGCTTCTGCAATGACAATGCTGCAGAGGATCACTAAGGATTTCTTATCCTGTGGAGTTCAGCCCTGTAATGTAATACTTTAAGCAATTTATGATACTTGGAAGCAGTATTCCCTGATGCATGATGTGGGTAGATCATCACTGTACGGATAAATTAACAGCAAAAAAGATTCTTCTACTTCCTATGATTCTGTTATTCTCAAGAGAGGAGCTTTTCCTATTCTTCCCACACACTAGGTTTACACTTTCTGTGTTGATAATGACTGCAGATGTTTTTGTAGCAGTTACTTGACAATTAGGCGGATTATCTTCAGCACACAGAGTGAGCACCAACATAAACTGAACGGCTTCCTCTGCAGCAGGGTTGGATGTGTCCTGCACTGCCCCTTCCAGCTCCATTAAAGAACACAGCTCCACTTAGTTGTTAAGCAATTTGTCTATAATCAATTCATTTTAGAAGTCTGTGTGAGGCGACAGTGTAAAAACAATGTGGCATTATGAAAGTGACTGCACAGACAATTATCACTGAATCTGCAGCCAGCCCCACTTTGGCAATCTGGACTTTAATAGGAAGTTTCAGCTCATTACTCAGCTGTCCAGCCTTCCTGTTTCAGTTTTACTTTCATTGCTTTCACAGTGTTGTTTTCAACCACAGCATGCAGATGTTTCCATTGCTAAAACTCCACTGTATTCTACCTGTTTATCAGAAAACAACCAGCTGGTGAACAGAGTGGATCATTTAGCCACTGTAGAGCCCTCAGGAGACCAAAAACAGAGATTGTTGCTCAGTAACTGATGGATGAGTAAATAAGCAAATGGTTGCTGACAAGCGCTCCATATTGGCTTAAAAGGGAGAGAAATGTCAGTGTTTTGTTCATTTTCACTCCAATATTATTGTTTAATTTTTTTGCTGTAAAATTTGAGAAAACACCCACAACAGCGTTCCCAAACGTCTTATTTGTCCAAAACTCAATGATATTCAGTTTACTACCATAGATGACGAAAGAAAACAGAAAATATTCACACTGAAGAAGTTGGAATTGGAGAATCTAATCTTTTTCCACTCAAAAACCAATTAATTGATTACCCAACTGATTAATCGTAGCAGCTATAGCGGTAAGCACTTTCTCAGAGGACACTGATAGTAAACTTAGGAATCTCACAACTATCCAGCTGCCTCACAAGGTAACTTCTTGTTTTCCCTTCAGTGTCATTGAATTTGTTCACCAGTTTTACATCCATAACTTTTTATCCATCAGCTGACAGATTCAATGGCATGTTTGTCCGTGCCTGTTGATCATGTAATGATTGATTGTTGGGGAGCAGTCATAGTTTATCACAGGATTGCAGCGGCCAAATAGAAATTACTTCTCTAAAAGCAAAGTCAGTAGTGTTAGACGGCTATAAAAAAAACCCCAAACAACTCACATATTGAAATAAAAAAGAAAGAAAATGGCTCTACTAAAATGAAATGTCGCCTTCAGCTCTCCCCACTGGAACAGTTTACACTGTAGCAAGTAATGAGTTCAAATAGGACCTCATGAAGTGTGAGACTCTGTGATCAACAAACCGCATAAACTGAATGATTTAAACAACTAGAAAACTCTCCTGAATGAATTTTGTTTTGTTTAGGTGAGCAGGACCCTCGTTTATCTCATGCGGAGATCATTTGGTCTGATCATGTTTAGCAGATAGGGATTGCCTCTGGAGAGGGAATTTTTTTTGTTGAAAAATGTCTGAATGATAAAGAAAAAATGTTATGTAATAAGTCAAGCATGGCAAACATTCAGGCATGTGTGGAGTACTTTATATACTTTCCTGCTCTTTTCAGACTTCATGCTTATTCTCTGCATATACAGTGGTGCTCAATGTGACATGCTTTCTGCTACACAACTGTAAAAATGTAAATTCCTCCACATTTCCAGCCTCCTACTGCAGGAACATTACTGATGAAGTCATTTTAGTGCTGAAATGTTTGTCAATCAGCAAAATATCAATCTGTAACTATTTTCTTCATTGATTAAGGCTAGCTAGTTTTTTTATTTTTATTTTAAACTTAAATGCTGAGGTTTTTCCACACTGTTAAAAATTTTTTTTTAAACAAACACATTTTTAACAACAATTTTTATTTATATTTTACAAAAATTTACAGATAAATTCGTTAGGTTTGGAACAATGAACTGTAATTTTTACACATTCCCTATTTTGTTAAATTACTAGATAATATCTAGTAAAATCAGATTAATTTACATGTTGGCGGAAAAAATTACCAAACTGTAAATAATGTCAGAAATCTGTATTTAAAGAAATACTAATTTATTTTTGTTAGTGTGTTACCATAAACTTAAAAGTTTTATTGTATATTGATCTTCAAAAATATGATAATTCTTTGAGATATTTGCAGCTATGTTTCATCAGCTTTGCCATTTGTGAACGTTACCGTAAGCTGTTTTTTTTTTTCAAACATAATTTCTTGGCACTCCTGCTGCCAGACTTTCAGAACTTTCTTTCTTTCTTTCTTTCTTTCTTTCTTTCTTTCTTTCTTTCTTTCTTTCTGAGAAAGTATCTCTGTTATGACGATTTGCTGCTTTAAATTGAGGATATTCACTTCCATCATGCTGTATATTTGGAGTGTTTGCACATAGCAAGCAATTTATTATCATATACTTGGGTTTTAGGAGCTTTGATGAACATTCTTCACAGATTTCTGATATTGTATCATCCAAATAGTGAATTAATTAATAGGGAAGCATAATTGACAGATTACTCAATGATGAAAAAACATTAGTTGCAGCCCCAGTTGAATTCAGTTTTCTTAGTCTTCCTACATTTTTGTCTATCTCAGCCTCTGCTGGCAGATTGTGGAGTTCAGAGTCAGGTTCGTGACAGGTTTGTTATGGAGGATCACAGGAAGGAACCACACTGCCAAACTCCTCCACTTTTTTATTGGAACAGTGATTCTTTGCAGTGCTAGTTTCAGCCAGCAGCTTGCCAACATTTGAATCATCATGACTGAAAAGTATAACATCCAGTTCTTCTTACACACTTTGAGTGGAAAAAGCTTTTTGTATAGAGATGAATGAAATGTTTCTTTCTGTGCTGAAACATGATTATAAGCATTTTTTTATCCAAGTTTTTGATAAAATTATCTGAAAGTCTGTTTTTGTGTGAGCTAAGTGTGTGTTTAAGGTCTATTACAGGACTAAATAGGACTATTTAAGTGTTTTAAGCTGTTTGTCTTTTTTATTAACCAGCTTGTTGTTCATCAATAGGTTGTTTCCAGGACACTGCACTCCATCATGAGGAGTACCAGTTAGGATGTGTTCTCCATAGACATAATAAAGAGTAGACGCTGCATCAACCGCTACTGTCCATTGGGGCTGACGAGCGGTAGGGTCGCCATCTTGGTCCGGTCAGCCGCTCCACTCAGCGCTGTTTGACAGCGCATTTAATCCATCTTAACTCTGAATATTAAACTGATTTTCACGCGTTTTTATTTTTATTTTTTTGCTGCAAACGTCATACATGTAGCTATGATACAGGACAAATGGTTCGGCGTATTTTAATATTCATAGCGGGAATAATAGATAATAATAATAATAATAATAATAATAGGTAATAGAATATTCTGATATTAAGCTCGACTGTAGACAGGTATTTTGCAAACACTGTAAACACACACACACTAATATATGTTAGAGAAGCAGATAATGGCAGTAAAGTCAATTATTTTGATAATTTGAAGAGACAATATATGATTACACTATATATACATATAAACAAAATACTGACTAATGAACACATTTCTATATAAAACAATATATATATATCTATATTATCATTTTCTGATATATCTTTTTTAATATACATGTATGAATTATATTTATAGTCTATATATGATTTATATAATAATTTTCTCTGATACGTTGATTATATTAATACTCCATCTATGATTTATATATATTCATTTTCTCTGATATATAACTTCTATATATTGTTTTATATAGAAATGTGTTCATTAGTCAGTATTTTGTTTATATATATATATATATATATATATATATATATATATATAGCGTATTCATATATTGTCTCTTCAAATTATTAAAATAGGCTAATTGACTTTACTGCCATTATCTGCTTCTCTAACATATAGTGTGTGTGTGTGTGTGTATTTACAGTGTTTGCAAAATACCTGTCTACAGTCGAGCTTAATATCAGAATATTCTATTACTGTTAATCCCGCTATGAATATTAAAATACGCCGAACCATTTGTCCTGTATCATAGCTACATGTATGACATTTGCAGCAAAAAATAAAAATAAAAACGCGTGAAAATCAGTTTAATATTCAGAGTTAAGATGGATTAAATGCGCTGTCAAACAGCACTGAGTGGAGCAGGTGAAAGGACCAAGAGGGCGGCCATATTTCTCGCTGCGCAGCAGCCCGAGCGGCGTCTACTCTTTATTATGTCTATGGTGTTCTCAGTTCATAGGTATTTTTTTAATGCTAACTAGCTAGCTAAATGCTAACTATCTAAATATTCAAATGAGCTAAATATTTTTCCAAATTGCAGACTGTACCTTAAGACTAGGTCAGTCTTATTCTGTTCCAGATTGCCCCACTGGACATAGTATACATTTTAAATTTAAAATGTGGCTTTCATTTGTCTTAGGCAGCAGATTGTGTAACAAATCAAATCAAATCAAACTTTATTTATAAAGCTCTTTTCATACAAAACAGTACCAGATGTTATGATGTTTGGGGGCTTTACCAGACTCTCAAAGGGGTTTATCGTTTTATTTATATATTGACGGAACATTTTTCCGAAAAATCCATGCCTGTATTAACTGAGAAAAAGTTAAGCATTTTTGACAGCCAACAAGTTCACGGTTGCTAAACTTGGTGGAAAGACATAGCTGACTAGTAGTATTAGTGTTTCCTTTGGTAAAGTATTTCTGTGCTGCGTACAGTGCTACAAACCTGGGATTTGTTTGAGACATTCAGAATATTTTTTGGACAAGAACAGACAAGTAGAAACATTTCGATGCGCTGTACTTGGGGCTGGGTTGGGCTGCTCAATAAAAGATGTCAATGATTCAGACTGATGTTGATTCTGTGTGTTGTCATCTTAAGGTTTTGTCTTGCAAAAATCTTTGCACAATGATGAAGCAGCAGTTGAGGGATACATGCCAACATACCCATTCAACTCTTGATGAGTCGACTGGATATTCTAATTTAATTCCCAATTAATGACCATCTCCGTCTGCTTTCTAGCTGTCATCTCTCTCTGATTAATCCTTGTTTGAGACATTGGTTTCTTCTGTGAGGCCCTCTTCCCGGAAGCTAAAGGGGCAATTGCCAGACGTTGCATCAGTTCTCGCTTGTGTATCAATATTTGCTTCTGTTTGACAATGTTTAACGCTTGGTGCAATGGTTCGAACCATGTGGTGTGCCTCTAAATAAGCAGCCATTTATCTAAGCAGGCAACCAGTCAGGGCTATTAGAGGAACATCCAGTGTCAGTCTTTGCTCAGAGACTAAGAGGATTAACACAATCTGGTTAAGACTCCTTTCACTCCTTCGATGGGTGGAATCTTTTCAGGTTCCATCTTTGATTTTTGAATCTTCTTTCTTGACCTTTGTATGTGCGCAAATCAGATTTAATCCACGTTGTCTGTGATGACTGAACATTCAAAGTGATACAGGAGCTTAAGTTTGTTGGTATCCAAACAAAATGTCTCTGGGCCGGATTTTAACTGTGGGTCAGTGTACATCATCAGAGGGAAGCAAGGTAAGAAACTCCAAGAGCTGACAATGTAGATTGGATTAGGAAGGATAAATGTAAAGTTCCTCTAAAGTATTCTGAAATGTGTTTGTTTGTCTTGCCTTAGTTGTAATTATAAGTGATACTGATTTCATATTTTCAATCTGAGATACCCTCTTTTCAAAGAAACAACTCTAAAATCTCTGGTACCTGTTACACCAATCCAAACTGAGCTTAACAGTGATACATATTTCTTTTGTCACACAAAACCAGATTTAAGTGTTTATTAATGGATGTGTCAATATTTATAGTGCTTGTGCTGTCAAGGCTGGTGTATAAACATGTGAGAAACAACAATGTACTTTGTCACAGTTGTGATTATATAATATGATATTGTATTAAATTGTATCCCAGGGTCATTATACGTGCTTACGACTGTTATATTGTGTTATAAACATTTCGTAACTGTTTATATAGTGCTCGGAAAATGTTAATCTGCTGCGCTGTGTGGAACTTTTGGCAGTAAAATTAAAGTCGAAGGTTCGGGTGATAAAACCAAACCACTATTGATCTGCAGGTAAATATTATACAGACATCCAGTCACACATTGTCACCACAAAAGCAGAAGCTTTTCTTTGTAATACAGATATTTTTCAGGGTAGTGGTTATAATAAAACATACATATACAAAACAGCAAGGCCTTTTGCTCTTTCCTGCAAATATTCTTGTTACTGAAATAGAAAATACTGTGTTGTCAAGATGCATGTTAGTGGCAAAACTGGCTAAGGTAGTTACGATCAAACCAAGTGGTCACGTTTGATATGTTTATGTGCACACTAAGATTACTTCAAATATGACAATAATTTGATACAGGCCATGACATTCTGCTTGGATATTTCCAATTATGCCTCACTCATAACGTAGCATTTTCAGACACATGGGACATGTCAATTTGATTTTTACCTCAGTTTGGCTTATACATAAGCCAACAAGCCTACAGTTGCGGGGCTGCAGTACGTAGAGACGCATGTCCACTTTTGACTAATACGAAAGGTTTAAAATTGACAAGTTTTTGGATGTTCATAAATATCACAACACCAACCTTTTGAAGAAGGTGGGGTAAGTCTTAGAAACAGATAAATATTATAGCCCATTTCATCTAAGCTCATGTTACAGTTTTTAGCTTCATGAGTGTATTTAGCAGTTACAAGGACAAAGGACGTGAAAAAGTGCCCCCTACTAATGAACAGACAACACTTACAGTTGTTCTGCCTTTTCTGGTGGTGCATCTTCCAGAAAAGCTCTTGTGTATTTTCACATCAGGTGCACAGCAGGACAGCTATCTGCTCCTTTGTGCAAGGAGGAACAGGATGAGCACTGCAACAGCTCTACAAAATGACCTCCAGCAGACCACTGGTGTGAATGTCTCTGATCAAACAATCAGAAAGAGATGTAATGAGAGTGGTCTGAGGGCCCAGCGTCCTCTAGTGCCCGCTGTGCTCGCTGACTGGCACCGTGGAGTTCAGCTGGCATTTGCCATAGAACACAGGAATTTGCAAGTCCACCACTGGTGCCCTGTGCTTTTCACAGATGAGAGCAGGTTCATCCTGAGTGCATGTGACAGGCATGAAAGGGTCTGGAGAAGCCGTGGAGAATGTTATGCTGCCTGTAACATTGTTCAGCATGACTGGTTTGGTGGTGGGTCAGTGATGGTGTGGGGAGGCATATCCATGGAGGGACGCACAGACCTCTACAGGCTGGACAATGGCATTCTGACTGCCATTAGTTAACAGGATGAAATCCTTTGACCCATTGTCAGACCCTACATTGGTGCAGTGGTCCTGGATTCCTTCTGGTGCACGACAATGCCTAGTCTTATGTGACAAGAGAACTCCTGCAGTTCCTGGAGGATGAAGGAACTAATACCATTAGCTGGCCCCCATGCTCACCTGACCTGAATCCAATAGAACACCTTTGGAACATTATGTTTTGTTCCATCCGACACCATCAGGTTGCTCCTCAGACTGTCCAGGAGCTCAGCGATGCCCTGGTCCAGTTCTGGGAAGAGATACCCCAGGACACCATCTGTCGTCTCATTCAGAGCTTGTCCTGGCATCGTCAGTCATGCATACAAGCACATGGAGGCCATACAAACTACTGAATACCATTTTGAGTTGCTGTCAAGGAATTTCAGCAAGATGGACGAGCTTGCCACATCAGTTTTTCACTTTGATTTTGGGGTGTCTTGAATTTAGCCCTCCTAGGGGGTTGATAATTTTCATTCCCATCAAACAATGTGGCACTTTTCATTCCTAACACATTAACCAGTCCATATCAATGCTAAGATCCAGTTTGTTTTTCCCCCGTATTGAAATATGATGTATTTTCAAAGTGTTCCTTTAATTTTTTTGAGCAGTGTATTTAAAGAAATACTAGTGAAATACTGCTTTTCATTATCCAAACAGCTTTGTAGAGATTTGATCTTTTTCAAAATAAAGGCACAGACTTGAATATTTTGTGCTTGTAAACAGCACTCAATCAATCAATCAATCAACCAATCAATCAATCAATCGATCGAGAATCTTTTTTGTAATTATGCCATTAGTTTTCACAAGTCGCATATCAAAATTTTGTTGGTAGTACTGGCTTGAAAGTAAACTGTAGGGATTTCTGTTGGTCCCTCAATTTCTTGTATTTTTTGTTGACGAAATCCCACATGCACATCGTGAAGAAGTGTAATCAGTTGTCTGCTGGCCCAAGGCCTATCAGCACCCCAGATTTTATGGAATGCATACAATGAGTTTGAGGAACTCTGCAGGAAAGCACAACTTCCTTGGTGGAAGAACTAATGCATGTTTTGATGCCCCTAAAATGCTTTAAGTTATAAATCTTATCATGAATGATTGTATGAAATGGGAGAAGGAAAGGACCGCTGTAGCTTTCTAACTTTAGATCTTGTCAACACAGGAAACTGAATTCCCATGTGAGATCATACAAAGTTCAAATACTCTAGCTTTTTTTAGCTAATGAAGGGACAGAGTGTCACTGTAAAGTGTCTGCCGGGTGACTGAAATGTGAAGACTGTCTGTCACAACAGTTATTTAGATTTGAACTTCAGGACTTTTAAGTGTTAACCTCATGAGTATACACAAAGATCCAAAGTGCAGAGAGCAAGGGAAGAAAGAGTCGGACTAGATTGGAATTCGGGGAGAGTTGAATATGACAGATGTTGGGTGACGAGGTCGACCAGAGCAGAATTTGCTCAACTGCAGTTGACCCTGAGAAAAAAGACAGATGTACATGTTTAAGAGTAAAGTTCACAAAGATGTAAGCATTGCCTGAACACTGCATTATATAAGTAGAGCACGTGTTTTTTTCCAGGAGTCGTGAAGGCTACTGAAAAGGAACAAAGAAAATAAAGTCTTGGTTTTCTGTCTTGCAAAAACACCAACAACAGTCCTCCTCTTATACATTTATTTAAAAAAAAAGAAGAAATGTACAGTTTACTAAACTGCTCCCCCAAGCTGTGTTTGTCCTTTATCATTTGAAACTCACTATTGGAGCTTGGGGGTGTAGTAAGAACAGCATGTACAGTGTTTGGAGGACGGTCTTTCATTTGGCTTTGGTGAACCCAAAAGCACATAATCTGAAGTGTAAGAAATGAATTCAAGAATCTTTATTGTCATTATGTTTCCACATAGCAAAGTTACGATTGGTGACTCCCAACTATAGATAAAAATAGAAAATGGCACACTATATACAAATAAAATAACATTAAAAAAAAAAATCCTCAAAAATACAATTGAACATATTCTGATTTTCTCTTTGGTCAGCTGCAAACGTTAGCATGTCACATCTTGTGTAGCATTTTTCTACTGTGTGACAGCTCTATGAGTTTAGGTAAAAGTTCTGCCCTACTCTTTATTGAATTTTAGAAGTTTTCACCAAAAAGGCAAAGCAGCAAATATTTGGGGGTTTGCTATGAGCAGAACATGCCAATATTGCAGTCGATTGTGTTATTTAATTGCGACACTAAAATTTGTTATTGGGATTAATTCTCATTGATGAGGGTGCTCATGGTCTGTAGCTTTTGTTGTCTGTCTGAACAATGCTGTTTGTAGCTATTAAGCACATAATTAAGACCCATTTTCCAGAATTCTCCTTTTAAAAAAAAGTCACCTGGAGACAGAGTTTCCAAATTGTCCATGGAAACAGTCTACATCTGTCTGAGTTGATTGTTTTGATAATTTAGTTTCATTCTTTTGTTCTTCGCAAGTTTTGCATTATTACAGTTTTGCATTCAGTTTCTGAGATTTCAGCATCTTTTCTCCCTCTCTCACTGTCTCTTCAGTTTTACCAACTACAAGTCTGCCATAGTACAAGAACTGCTTTGGACAGACTTTTATGTTACAGAAAATGGTGGATTTCAGATATTGTTTCTGTCAAATTCAAGCAGCTGTGCCTAGACTAGTTATACCTCTTTTGTGAACTGTGATACAAAAATTCCAAAATTACAGCATTCATCAGTGCTTCAAATCATAAAATTGTTGAATTTTTTTAACTTATGGTTGGTCTCTTTCACCAGTTATGTGGGATTTCATCTGGAAACCTGAACAGATAAAAACTTAAAATTGTAACATTTCATCTATGGTAAATCATTTTATTTAACATGCCTCTCATAAATATTAAAATTCAGCCCTCCTTGTTGGAACCAACCACAATGAGCTATGACCATGACAAAAATAAAAAAAAACCTTTTGGCTCAGCTTTCAGGCTGTGTTTATACAAAATAGATAAGAGACAAGTATTGAAGCAAATAAAAAATTAAGCAGTAAAATATTGATTAGTATGTGAAGCCACCATATTTTCAGTATTGGTAACGCGTGGGCATTGGTTAAAATGTTGTACATATCCATTTGTGTAAAATTATCAATGAAATTTTACTTTTTTTTAAAAAAATGATGAAATAACTAAACCTAAGACACTAGGTTAATCCTTGCGCTTGCAGTGGTTGTGCTTCTCCAAAGAGGCGTAGGTATTGCAGTGAAGAATGAGCTCACAGTGACAGAAAATGTGACAGTAGCAAAAACGGCCAGGAATTGCATGGAGTTTCAATGGTTAAAAGCTGCGTTTTTACTCCGCACCAGAGTTATGTGACGATCGGCGTTTGTCTGTCTGTCTGTCGGTCTGTTAGCAATATTACTCAAAAACGGTCTAATGGATTTGGATGAAAATTTTCAAGGAAGGTCAAAAAGGACCAATTGATTAGATTTTGGCAGTGATGCGGCTTATAGTCTGGATCCACGGATTTGTTGAGGATTTCTGTATCATTGCAAGATGGCGGCATGGCGTCACTGTAACTATCACAACAAGTGAACACAACGTCAGCTGCCTGCTGAAGATCACATGATTGTGATCTTGCTACAACTTGATCACTGTGGACCCCAATTTTTTTTAAAAAAAGATTTCATCAGTTGGAAATCATACAGCGGCTAAGCAGCCAGTACTACGCTCTCTGAGTGCTTTTCCTGTGTCAGAAAGCGTCCAGACTTTTCCAGCAAAATGATATATCTCTGATAAAAAGGAAAATTCTTCTTAAAGCTGTTTCCTAACAGCAATGTTCAGTTAAATCTGTGAGATAAACTACACCAAATGAATTGATTATTAGCGATGTATGTTACTCTCAGTTGCTGCTTAAAGAGGGATATGACTGAACAACAATAGCAGACCGAGCGATTAGCAGAACAAAGGATTGAGACGGCTGCAAAGTGGTCAGGTGTAATGCCTCTTGATGTATGGGGTCTCTTTTCCTGCTTTACCGTAAATGTGCACTCATTGTGTCTTAGCAACCAATGAAGGACACTAATAACAATTTGTTCCCACTTTTAAAAGGTTCCTTTCATCCATCTCAGTGAAATGATAAACAACACTTCACCACAAAGCCTTCAAAGGCAAGTAATATCCTGTGGTGTGAATACGTTTGCCAATTCTGTCTTTGTACAACTGCTGTAGATAATTCTTAATGTGGAAAACATGACACAGCCCCACTACACCTTTGTAATGCAGAAACATGCTAGAAAATGTCTTTTGGGCTGTTGAGGAGAGTAGCAGGAAAACATTAAAACTGGTGTTTATCTGCTTGCACTTGCCTTGTTTATGTAGCTAAGTCTTGTGGTCGAGTAGCACAGACCACATACAGGCATGTGAAAGCCACAGTTTTCCTTGGCCTAGACTATTTGGATATTTATTACTCAACTTCAGGGACAGTGTTCCTCTGTCCAGCCTTGTTTTTACATCCTTGCATTTGTCTGTGTAGTATATGTGCCTCTTCCTGCCACTCTGTCCATTTGTTTGGGTAGCTGTGTGTGTCTGTCTTTGTAACTGAGTGTCTCATCCACCTTTAATGCATTTCGTCTTTGTATCGGCTGGTAAGGGTCGACAGGAGGCGAAGAAGCTCTACTCTGTTTGCCTTGCTTTCAGCCTTATCCACTGTATGCTGAAACTATTCCTTCTCCTCATTGGTTGCATGGGAACTCCATTCTCTTTGTTTACACATTTTGTGACTTAATTCATTTTTTCTGTCCTTGGCTCTTAAAGCTTTCATTTTTTCCACGGATTTTAACAGCCTTGTATTTGCTTTTCAGCATTTTAGGGCTCACCGGAAAGCTAGAGTTATGTCAAAGTAGTAGGGCGACCACAAGTTACTATTTTTTTTGCAATCGATTAATCTTAGTTATTTTGCAGATTAATCTAAATGATTATTTTCCTCCAAAAAGCAAGCTGACTATTCCACCGAAGTAGACTTTATGTTAATAAACTGTATGTCAATGTCTAATGTAGCACTGTATGGAATATGAGAAGAGGTTTACACAGTATAAACATGATAAATTATTTTTAAAAAAGCTTAATGTTTGTAGTACAACTTCCAAACTAATCCAAGTTTTTATTAAACCCCTCAAGAAGATGAAGAAGCAATTCACAGCCTTTACCTCATTTGGATGGTGAGTTTGTCAGAAAATATCTTTATTATAGAATCAGGATTTTAGCAGTGCAGAGCAGCAGCTTAAAGTGACAGCTAGTTAGCATGTCGTCTTAGCTGTGTTTCACTCGCTATTTCATAATCGCTCTATTGTCTAACAAAAGAAACCAAAAACTATGTCCACAAGAAACAGCTTTGTTGGGATTTTGGCTGTATTGCAATGCAGTATTTGTGAGCACAGAGAGCAGGAGAGAAACAAACAGATGTATAATATTTTTGCATTGTGTTGTGCTGCTGTTGTCTGTCATTGAATCTCTGCACAGTGTAAAAGCAATTTTTTTTTGTTCTGAGATAATTTGAAGTACTTCTATACTTTTGAAGCCTTGTTTTTTTTTAGACTTTTAGACTGACCTGCTGTGGCCATTGTCTCAAGCTGTCGTGCGGACCGCAGCCAACCAGTGGCTGGAGCCAAAAACAGCTCGCGTCATAACACAACTGAAAAAAAAAACAAAAACCATTTGTTCCTATGAATTAAAGGATTTTCATTAATAAATTTAAATCATGTCAAACCAATCGTCACAGTTATTTTTAATACACAGCTAAATTCTATTACTCTTCTGCAAGTTCAGGATGTGTAAATAGATCTGTTTGTCATGAAGTTATCCATTCAATTTGAAAAGGGAAGCGTATGTCTGTGTTGTGTTTACAACTTTATTGCATTTGTTAGTAATTAATGTGACAATGTTTTAATGTATGTCTGACTGGCAGGAAATATTAAAGGGGGGAGGAGTTGTGTTGGTTTTGAGCCAAACGGATATTGTGGTTAATTTGGTACTGTAGATCACAGGGGCATTAGAATGTTGGTTTATGCAATTTCGTATTCCATCAAAGCTACAAGGTTGTTTTGTAAATGTTAGTCAGTACTTTAAATAGAAATGAGGACAGTGTGACAGTAGAGATGTGAAAACATGCTAATATACAGTAAAAATAAAGTCTTCGTGCATGGAGGTTAGGATTACCTCATTTTTCAGTTGGTAAACACAACCGTCTTTGTGTGTTGTGCAGCCCACCTCCTTTGCTGTTTGCTGTCTGCTTTGGCAACAAAGGATTGTTGGTACTGTCCACTGTTTGTGAACCTGAGGGTGGAAAAGAGGATGGAGGAAGGAGGGGCAGGTGAGGTTTGATCTCGCTCTCAGCGTTCTGTGTGGCTCTCTGCTGCAGGTACAGAGGAATGGAGGGTGAAAGGGCACCGGCTGCTGCCAGAACTGAAGCCTGTGTGCTACTTGCTGTGCACACACAAACTGAACCAACTGCAGTGCTTTTTGTGTAATCAAATAGGCATTTAAAGGCTAACACCCACTCCTAAAATCAATGCAGATGTTTTGAAAAGAGAGATATTTCACCAACATCCATTAACAAGAGAGCTTTCTGTCAGTTGCTTAAATTCAGACATGCCTGGAATGAAAATCTGGTTTTACTGATTGCCCAGATGAGTCATGATTGGCATTATTGGCTGATAATTATTTCCAAGCTCAGCCAAATAAAAACTCAGAAGCAACTCTGGCCAGTGTTGGCAGCCTTCCACAGTTTTCACTGGCTCAGTTTTCTGTTATGGTGCATCAGGAACATGAAGGCAAAAAGTTGCGAGGTTACAAGTGATATACTTGAGCTTTTTTGTTATGCGTTGGGTTTGAAATTGTCTGATTATATGATGTGCTGCAGTCTAAGCAGACAGTTGGAGTATAGTGGAAAGCATATTTTCTGCATCAAATAGCTCTGTTATCCTTTTCTTTGAAATATACTGATTATATAATATTCTCTATTTGCATAGTGAAACTGTAAAAGCAGGTGTCAGACTGAAATATACTGTCTCTAAACTTTAGACGTTGACCCAGTGCCCAGATGATAAAACATAATGCAGATAATCCTGCTTTCTTTTATGATTTCAAAGTATTCAGCTGGTGATGCTTTGATGTGCCTGTGAAATAATTTATAAGCAATAAGTAAACCAGCAAAGAAGAAGCATTACATTGCTTCTTTTGCCTTACATCATCGCTACAAGTGTGCCGTAATCCAAACTCAGAAGGCTTCAATCAGGAAAAAAAAAGGCTGCCTTGAAGGAAAGAGGATGATGAGCACAGGAAGCTGAAATGTGTTGAGAAACAGAGGACTTCTGCAAAATGAGTGTGACTTCCTTTTTGATGGAGAAACCTGACACACTGCAGTCTTCCAGTCATTTAATCGACTGAGGGGCCTCCATGAAGTCATCCCACATGGACCACTTTTCATCACAGTCAGTATTAAAGTCGTAATGACCTTTCTCGATACTTGTGGCTCTTAATGTGTGGCTAAGTGATGCAGGAGTTCACCGCTGATGGTTTCACAGCAGAACTCTAAGCTGCTTACAGACAATGTTTGGCAATCGTCTGCTTGCTTTATAATTACATAACTGTCTGTTCTGTGTTTCATTTGTGATTAATCTTGAATATATTTACCTTTGAACACCTGGACAGTGTTGCCCCAGCTGTTTGAAAGGTCGAGCTTTGCTTAGTCATCGTGTGAGTTTTACACATTACTGGAGATTGGCACATTGATATCAGTTGCACCACACAGTCTGCGTCCTACATAGATGGGGTTTTATTAAGTATTTACACACACAAACTGCTGGGTGTAAATGTTACACAACTAACAGAGCCATCTGTCTAAGCTCCGTTATCAGGTTTTCATCCAAATGTGTGTTTAATTTGAGCCAAATTTTCACAAAATTGGAAATATTAGATGCCAGTTTATGCTCGTCCTTTATGCTAGACAGTTCTCTAGAAAAAGATGACAAGATGACGTAATCAAACGAGTCTCAACTTAACTTAGAACTCAACTACTGCTGGTGGCTTTCAAAGACATGTTAACTTTGACTAGATCGCCAAATTTACAGCATTTATCAGCATTAGAAACTGTAAAAATGGAAAGAATTGGCAGATTTTCAATGTTCTGGCAGTTCTTAAACTAATCATCTGTGATGTGTTGTTCCATTGGCAAAATGATCCAAATATATCACCAAAAAATAAACCACTTGCGATGACCACATGTTGTAAAACAAAAAAATTCTGCAATTCTTTGCACAACTGTATACTATTATTTCTTGTTTCCATAGCTGATTGCTTTTGATTGGATAATGATTTGCGTTGAGAAGCAGATGGTTTCTTAGCAGCTGATTTGCCACTTCCTGAAGGCATTTCCTCTGTTTAAAATGGTGCAAACTAATTTAATCAATGAGCTGTTTGTTTAATATAGCTAGCTTGTACTTTCTAAGAACTTGAGGCTTAATAACCCAACCAGGTGCAATCAAATCCTGAGCCTCCGATACGACTGAACGTCTGCTCTCACTCTTTGGATAACAGGGAACCAGTGGTTTCAGCAAACAGATCAGCGGGAAGCTTTGGCACCACAGAGGATTAAATGGTTATGTAGTTACACCTGTAGCTAAACATAGAGGCAGTCAAGGCAGCGGCATACTTCTTAAATGTTCATATATTTTGCAGTATAGTGAAGGCATTTATGAAGTTAAAGTATCTTTTCTGAGGACTCTGGTTGAAGCTGAGAATCTGTAATAAAAGATATCACAGTTTTTCATCTCTGCCTCAGCAGTGTTTACTGGCTAGATATTAGATGGTGGGTGGATGGTGGTGTTTGTTTTTATTGGGCTTAACTAGATACAGTGCAGTGTTCAAGAATGAGTGCATTACTGTTGCACGATGAAATCAATCTAATGCAGCAGGGTTTTTGAAGGTAGGGATTTTATGATGATTAGTAAGCACATACCATTGAGATCAGATACAGGCCATATTTATATTGGTTTTGTGTTTTATCTACCGAGTTTAGTAGTTCAAGAGCCCATAATGTGATTTTGAGGAAGTTTTTTTTCTTTAATGTGTAATATTGATGTTTTTTGTGCATATAAAAAAATCTGCAAACTTATAAAGCACACTGTCCATACCTAGAGGAGGTATTCTGTTCTACAGAAACAACTGCTCCTTATCTATGTGAAATGTCTTGTGTGAAATCCAGGATATTCCTCCGTTACGTTTTGCTGTCACCATCTAAACACACCTGCATAAGTGGCTGGTTTGGTCCTGTCTTGCAAACATAGTAGAATGGGCTTTTTAGGCTGCAGACCTTAAAGCAGGGGTGTCAAACTCAGTTCCTGGAGGGCCACTATCCTGCATGTTTTAGATGTTTCCCTCTTCCAACACACCTGATTCAAATGATCAGCTTATCATTAAGCTCAGCAGAAGCCTGATAACGAGCCTGGTCATTTGAATCAGCTGTGTTGGAAGAGGGAAACCTCTAAAACATTCAGGATAGTGGCCCTCCAGGAACAGATCTTGACACCCCTGCCTTAAAGAGACAGGATTGATCTTTAACGAAGCATTTCTGGCAGAAGATTACAAAAGATAATTAAAGATACCTAATTGTTTGAGCCTTCATGTTTGTTTTTTTAAATTGAAGTATAGAATCATATTGTAGTTGAATTTATGTTTGTTGTTGTTTTTGATATATAAAGTCAAAAATCTACATTTTCAATATATTACAGGTATGTAGTATGTATTTATTAGCTTCAGGGAATAACAGCACAGTTCAAAATGCTGTGCGTTTTCCTCAAACTTTTGTTTCAGGAGGATCTTGCAGGGCTATGTAAATTCCTCAATTGAAAAAAAAGCTACTATGGATGAAGCGACTCGTTTGAGCAACTCTACACAGGTGGAAAGTCTTTGTTAGCTTTCTTTTTTCTTGTAGTCTGAGCACAGCATGTGATTATATAATAGAACTAATGCATTCTGTTAATACATACCCTGTATTTAAACCTTCCTTTTTCACAAAAAGTGTCCCCATGAACTGAACTGCATGTACTGCCTCAGTGTAAACATACAGTGTAAAAAGAGATGTGGCTGGGAGGTAATGCATGTCGCACTCTGCTGCTCGTGGCTCCCTGTTTCCTCCTCTCTGCTGCTCAGACAGAGGATTGTAGATTTGCACAGTGATATCTGTTCTGTGAATGAATAGTATAGTATGAATGAACATCACTGTTGCATAGCTCTGGCATATCAGGGCCATGAGATCTTAATGTTTCAGTATCCATTTGTGCTCATGACTGAACTGAAAGCCATCAATTGCCCCATGACTATTTGAGTGTTGTTTACTGTAAAACAAAGCAAAACAGAAATCTATAATTTTACAGAATTTTTCACTTTTATTTTGAAGCTCTGTATAGTTTTTTTTTCTGTATTTTTAAAGTACACAAAAATCAATAAAAATTAACAAACCCACTATGAATTTATAATATATGCTAAAAAGTACAAATGTATGGTCAAATATAGAACTATAATGGTGGATAATGTTTTAAAGAAAATATACACTTTTTGGCATTAAAAAACTTAAAATAAAGCCACGTATTTATCAAAGTTTCACAAACATTTCTTTCTTATTTTACATCTAAAACAATTAGTCATACAATGTAAATACTGTGTTTTTAAAAAATCGTGGTGTGTATTTTTATTTATAACAACTACTCTTTCCTTGTACCATTTGTTCTGAGTTGTTCTGAGTCTTGACTATTTTACTCTGCATTCATTGTGAGGTCAAGCCACCCTACACAGGACAGGTCTGGTTTAGTTTTACTTAATTGTGCTGGGATCATGAGTCATCCCACAGAGAGGCAGGAGGGCATTTCCTTCCACAGACCGCTCTCAGCCATGTATATCTTTGTATTCTCAGGGAGGCCCTCTTCCTTACACTGAGCTTTGTTTTGTGGTCTGAGCTTCATGCAAGGTATTATCTTCTTAGAATACAATGGGCTGGTATAATGTGTTGTGGTGTACAATGTATCAGTTGTAATGGATTTCTGAATATGTTTTCTTTTTCTTTTGATTTTATTTACTTTTCCCACGTGAATTATTAGCTCATGCAGTTTCTACTGACAGTGTTACTTAGACTGTCCTGTAACCATGCTGTTTCACATCCAAATGTCCTGTGGAACTGATTCAGATGCAGCTACATTTTGTTCTAAGCTTTTTGTTGAGATCATGTGGAGAACGCCCTGGGAATCCCCTTCTTAGGTCATTTGAGAAGTGGAATTTTGCTCTGAGGGTTTCCTGAATGTTTAAATTTGCAGCATATTTTCTCATGCAAATAAGCTCTTTTTAATGTCTGTGAGTTTTCATGATTTTTCATTGCTCTGAAAGCTAGTACATATAACAATATAGGGAATCAGTTTGCATTTCAAGAACATCAGTGAAAATGTGTGAAACTGAAACAATAAACAGATTAGTTTATTAGCATAAACTATGTTGACAATTAATTAATGAATACACGTTACTATTAAATTAAAAACACAGAAAATTTGATTATTTCAGCCTCTTAAAGATAATAATTTGCAGATTTCTCCTAACATTACATTAAACTGAGTGTCTTTTGGTTTTAGACTTTTGGTTGGACAACACTCATTTGATAAATTGTCTGGGCCTCAAGGAAATTTTAAGTTTGGGATGCTTGGCACTATGAACTTAAAGCTGTGTTGTGCTTCTGTTGAATGTTTTCACTGCAGTAGAAAGTCTTGACACAGTTGTATTGCCCTTAGTAATAAAACTAAGAAAAAAGCTATTTTACAAAAATTAAAAAAAACAAAATGTTTCCATGTCCACAAATGTTAACAATACTGGAAAAAAGAAATAGTGGCTCTACGTACTATAAATGATTTACTTGCATTTTCAATTTGCTTCTTTACTTTTCTCCTCTCTGCTGCTGTTAAACAAAACCTGCAGTTCAACTGAAAAGTCCCTCAATTATTAACTATTCCTAACTGTTGATGATTTCTGAATCAGTAATGGCTTCATTTTAAACTGAGAAGCATTGAATGTTAGGATTTTTAGAGATTCTGGTTGGATAGAGCAAATGGTTTATTTTTGTTGAATTCTAAATGAGACATGTAGAATAAAGTGATTTTGATGAAATATCAGGATTTTAAGCTTTGATTTCATTATTTTAGTGGAATGAGCAGCATGTAACACATGATTAGCTGAAGGACTGTCAGAAGGTTCAGAATCTAACCATTGTCTCCGTTTGTTCAGTTTCTGATTCGGTGTCGTTTTAGCCACTAAAATCCACAACAACAACAAAAGAACATGCTTTTTAAACCCACTGGTTGATTTTGAGGTCCAGTGGGTAACAGTCCAAATGATTATCAATTAATCCAGAACAAAAAATACCTACTTTTTCTCAAATTACTTTTTTCATATATGACCAAAAATGTATAGACATGGCACTAAGTACCAAACATATTGTGTGCGTTGCTGACTGCATCACCAAAATATGCCTTTTGTCTTAAGGGAAAACAAAACAAAAAAAATATGTTTGGAATGTTGGCCTCATCTTTGCATGGGTATAGCTCCAAAAATGTATTTAAATGTATTTCTTTTTTTTCATTCTTTTCCTCTAGTTGGACAACATCCTCTACCCACCGGCCACTTACCTCAGGAAGTCAAGTAACCCTGAGCTGACTCATGGATTAAGTCCTGTGCTCAAACTGAAGCGACATCTCAGTGAGGATGGAAAACATGTTCGCAGAAGGAGCCTAGGTGGTGGTCTCACAGGTAAAATAAAATAAAAATTATATATACTCCTTCAATTCTAGGCTTTCACAAGCGTGGTTTAGACTGGACGATAAGTCATACCACACAACAGCACTTGTTTCTTTAGTGAGAAGTTTGAAAAGTTACTGCTATAACAGCTGCCTTTTTTCTTGGTCCATGTGTCCTAATTTCCCATATAATTATGACTCAGAGTCTTGGCACAGAAACCATAAAATGACACATAGTGTTTATGAAACCACTCGGGAGGAAAGCTTGTGTGTTTCTGTGCCGCCTGGTTTCTCTTTATTGCTGCTAATCAGCCTCTGTGTCACCAGACATTAAGAAAACAAATGCAGAACAAACGAACATGAAATCACTTCATCATTCTCCCCTCCCTCCTGAAGCTCACTCTTCTTTTCACATTATTTTCACTGCCTCCCACAGCTTGAAAATGTATTTGTAACGATCGACCCCAGAGAGAGTGGAACAATTTATGTTAATCATTATCACATTAATGCATGCAAAGCTATCACCATCTGTCACTTTTAAAATGCATTACTGCCTCTTAATGGGAATTAATGCTCCTCAATAGGTCTAAAGTGTCATTTCATACAAATCAGAACCATATTTTCCCTCTTACCTTTAGAGATTACCAGCTCCGGGGACATTTATAGCTTTTATTTACCACTGATGTTGAAATCTCAGTGACTTCTCAGTACAGTGCAGGCCAGTGAAATTTCATTTATGGATTTAAGAGCATTGAAAAATGACTTCAGAAATGTACTTCCAAAAGCTGCTAATCAGGATTATCCACAGGTCCAGCTGTGAACAGTTTTCAGTGTTAACTGGCTTTGTTGGGGGAGAACAGTTCTCAAGGACATGCTTTGAAGTAAAAGCTTGACTTTAAAAGTATGACTGCTTTAAGTTGCAGCAAGTAGTGATAAACAGTGGCCATCTGTCACTTTAAGTTGGCTCTGAAATGAGAGGTTTGCTCAAGGAATTCAACAATGACAGCGCCACACTTGGCAGGAAACCATTCAAAAGTGCATCAGAGACGAGCTGCTGAAGCCAAAACGATTACATCACCATCCGCAACCAGCACAGATGTGACCCAAATGTCACCAAACTGAGACCTTCAAAACGTATAAAATGTCAAGGTGTCATTTCAAGATTATACTTATCAGCTGTGGATTAAAAACATATTTTCAGCTTCTCACTGTGAACTGTAGGGTAGTTTCATGCTTTTGACTTTGGTTTGCTCACTGGTTTGAAGAAGGGTGGGGCACAGCAGGAAAAAGGGTGACATCACAAACTTCAGAGGACCAGCCAGAATATAAAAACATTCAAATTTAACTCTGACAGTTTGGGAGTTTGAGCATACAAATTGGTTGTAACTCTTATATAATAACTTAAGATGTTTCCCAAACTGAAGCTTGAACTGTTGTTTATTTAGTGAGAAACTTTTAAATAAGAATTCCCACAGCAATGCTGCAATCTATCTGTACATGCATCACCTATTGGTTGTAGTTGATGTCCACTTTATGCAAGTCTTGCAGCTATTTACTGGGACTGATACATGAGTGACTGAAGTCTGTACTATAATTGAAAATTTCCATTAGGTTTTGAATCTGAGTCTTATTCTATGAGTCCGATGTGGCCCATTGCAAATCTTGCATGAACGAATGGTTTTAAGTTTTTGGTGGTCAGAAAATAAACTGCAGAATTGCAGCTTATCAGATGAATGAAGAAAACTGAAAAAAAATATTAAAGTGGATTTTACAGTACAAAAGTACAGCACAAGTTTGATATTAGGTCAAATGTCTAAGTTGGTACTGACAAACATTGTAAAGAGTCTGACTTTGTTAGTTTTGACAAATGTGACACTGCTGGGTTGAGGCAACTTACACACGTGGACAAAATTGTTGGTACCCCTCAATTAAAGAAGGAAAAACCCACAATTCTCACTGAAATCACTTGAAACTCACAAAAGTAACAATAAATAAAAATTTATTGAAAATTAAATAATCAAAAACAGCCATTACTTTTGAATTGTTGATTAACATAATTATTTTAAAAAACAAACTAATGAAACAGGCCTGGACAAAAATGATGGTACCTCTATAAAAGATTGAAAACTATTTGACCAGAGTGACATGATTAACTCAGGTGTGTCATTTAATTGACATCACAGGTGTTTCCAAACTCATAATCAGTCAGTCTGCCTATTTAAAGGGAGACAAGTAGTCACCCTGCTGTTTGGTGAAAAGGTGTGTACCACACTGAACATGGACAACAGAAAGCGAAGGAGAGAATTGTCCCAGGACATCGGAAAAAAAAATGATAGACAAACATCTTAAAGGTAAAGGCTATAAGACCATCTCTAAACAGCTTGAAGTTCCTGTGACAACAGTGGCTCATATTATTCAGAAGTTCAAGACCCACGGGACAGTAGCCAACCTCCCTGGACGTGGCCGCAAGAGGAAAATTGATGACAAATTGAAGAGACGGATCGTTGGAATTGTATCCAAAGAGCCCAGAGCACCCTCCAAAGAAATTAAAGGTGAACTCCAAGGCCAAGGTACATCAGTGTCAGATCGCACCATTCGTCGTTGTTTGAGCCAAAGTGGACTTCATGGGAGACGACCAAGGAGGACACCACTGCTGAAAAAAACTCATAAAAAAGCCAGACTGGAATTTGCAAAAATGCATGTTGACAAGCCACAAAGCTTCTGGGAGAATGTCCTTTGGACAGATGAGACCAAACTGGAGCTTTTTGGTAAGGCACATCAACTCTATGTTCATAGACTCAAAAACCAAGCATACGAAGAAAAGAACACTGTCCCTACGGTGAAACATGGAGGAGGCTCAGTAATGTTTTGGGGCTGCTTTGCTGCATCTGGCACAGGGTGTCTTGAAAGTGTGCAAGGTACGATGAAATCTGAAGACTATCAAGGCATTCTGGAGAGAAATGTGCTGCCTAGTGTCAGAAAGCTTGGTCTCAGTCGCAGGTCATGGGTCTTCCAACAGGACAACGATCCAAAACACACAGCCAAAAACACCCAAGAATGGCTGAGAGAAAAGCGTTGGACTATTCTAAAGTGGCCTTCTATGAGCCCAGATCTGAATCCCATTGAACATATGTGGAAGGAGCTGAAACATGCCATTTGGAGAAGACACCCATCAAACCTGAGACAACTGGAGCTGTTTGCTCATGAGGAGTGGGCCAAAATACCTGTTGACAGCTGCAGAACGCTCATTGACAAATACAGAAATCGTTTAATTGCAGTGATTGCCTCAAAAGGCTGTGCAACAAAATATTAAGTTATGGGTACCATCATTTTTGTCCAGCCCTATTTCATTAGTTTGTTTTTTTAAATAATTATGTTAATCAACAATTCAAAAGTGATGGCTGATTTTGATTATTTAATTTTCAATAAATTTTTATTTACTGTTACTTTTGTGAATTTCAAGTGATTTCAGTGAGAATTGTGGGTTTTTCCTTCTTTAACTGAGGGGTACCAACAATTTTGTCCACGTGTGTACCTGCTCTGATCTGCCAGGTCAAAAAAGAGCTTCCTCAAAAATAAAGCATTTGCTTCTGCACATATGAGCCCTCTAAACCGTAAAACCTGATGGCGGACTTGAAAAACATGTTATCTTTGAAATTCCCCAAAATATTTAACTTCTCATTGCCAGAAATTCTTTTAAAGCAAAAGAGATATTCTTAGATTTTTAGCTTTGTGACACTTGTTGGGCTAATCATGACTTGCATGCAGTTCCATTGCAGAATTAACCAAATCTATGTATTCTTAAAAAAATATACTAAAAGTAAATCATGTGCAACAGATTCTGAAATCTTTACTAACTCAAGTACGATCAGCAGCCATGTCGCAAACTTTTCAGCAGAACTGTTTGCATAAAACAAATAGAAGGCAAGCATAGAAACAAATGGATACAAGAAAAGCATTTAAAGAGCGCACTACTCTGCCAAGGCTGCTCAGAAGTTGGATGATTTCCGACGGTTAAGTCCTGAAAAGTCCGCAGTGGTGGATTTGTAGGAGGATCAGCAGGCAGCTGAACTTGATGTGTCGCTCTCTTGCAATGTTACAGAAATCTTTAACAAATCTGTGGATCCAGACTATAAGCCACATCACTGCCAAAATCTAGTGAGGTGGTCTTTGTGTCATTTCTGACCTTGTCTGAGAATTTCATCCAAATCCATTTTTCAGTAATGTTGCGCACAGATTAACAGAAGGACAAACATATGCCACGTTCCTTGGCAGAGTAAGTATCAATAGTACTTCCTGTGGGGACTTGGAAACATATTGTACATGCTGGTTCCAAATTTTTAAGTTTGTAAAATGGATAATCAAAGGAATTCAAGGTTTGTTTTTTCATTTTTTAAATTTTTATGGCATTGTAATTTTGTTTAAAGGCACAAAGGATGTTTTGTGTTCTCTCTACTTTTAGCCGTGGTTGTGCTGTTTCCCTAGAAGTGCATGACACTATTATGCAGTGAAAAATGAGCCCACGGTGAGTAAAAATGTGACCAGAGGATAAAAAATGCCCAGAAACTGCTTAAACAAGAAACAACTGAGATATATTTAGAACTTGTACTGAATGCACTACAATAATTGTAATTCTCATGAACAGAGTTGTAATTATGCAGAAATACATCTCTTGATTCATGCTGCATTCATGCTACACAGAACAAGAACATGTTTTTCCTGTAAGGCACAAAATCGGTGAACTCTATACTGTGCAGGCGTGATTGCTCAGAATGTTTGTGGGTGTAGGTGGGAGTGGACACACATTGTGGGAGCGGGTGGGAAATGGTCAGAAATCCAGTGGGAGCGGGCGGGAGTTGAATGTAGAAAACTGTCCTGCACAGGGCTTCACTTACAAGCTTCTATGCTACTTCATTTGCAGTGCTGCATTTTGTGTTTGCTGTCATAATACAACATAATGTGTTCCTGTGATGGTGAACATCAGCAGAGAGAAATCCTCTTGGAAATGTGAAATACAGCTGAGTATGATTTCTAAAGAACCCACTGTACATCTAGTTTCCAGCTAGAATGGATATCCAACAGCTGGACAACATGGGGAAGAAAAGAGTGCTGCTGATAATAAATTTAACAAACAGTTAAGCACAAGTTTCAGTCAGCTTCACATGAGCACGGATACATTCCTCCCTCTGGACAGTTCCAGATATGTGGCTCTCTTGTTTTGCCTGCTGGCCTTGTTTGCTTCCATTCAGTAAATTGGAAAACCTCAGACTGATGGTCTGTTTTATGGCTTTGAACAGCTTCTGTTTTTCCTTGTGCGGGATGTATGGAGGACCTCACCTCACTGATTAAAATGTTGACCTGCTCAGTCAATGAAAGATAGTTTCATCAAGCATAGCTTTGAGTGAATGCATTACCCTTTACTAACAGGTCTACTTAAAAAGAAGATGGATAAACAAGCATTAACCTAAAGCAAATCAACTTTGACGGATTTGATTGTGCTGGTAAATCAAGATGAGTATGATGTCTTTCTAATCTGAAATTGGGTTTCTTCCTGTTGCTGATGTCATCACCCTGTAGCTAGTCTTTTATTTAAGGCGAGCACATTAATGAAGTGTGCCAGCTTATGTTATTACATTTAGATAAGCTTTAATGCTGTATAGAGCAGACAGCAATTCATTATTTTAGATTTTTTTTGTTTTAGCTTTTATGTTTTCAATGTTTATCTTTCCCGGTACAGCACTTTGAATGACATTTTTGTATGATAAGGTGCTATATAAATAGACTTGCTCGCTTGCTCATGTACTAGAAAAGTGTAAAATATATCCAGACCTGATATGCTGTGATTAGAACATCAAGTTCAGTTCCTTTCAAATTGTGATCCTTAGAAAAGTCCATATGATTTAGAAAAATACAGTCAAATCTTTGTTACAGCAATAAATGATCACCTTATAAATATACTTTATGCGAGTGCTTCTGTTTGTATCCCCTGAGGAATGAGGAGTGTTTAATAGGATAATTGTGCGACAACACAAACATTCATATTATCTCCTTTGAAAGAAAGAACTTTACTTTTATATATTTAGAAAGCATTTTTTTCAGAAATTGCCAAATTGATGTTACTTATCAGTCTCTAAAAACAGCAATAAAATTGACAAATTTTCAACTTCTGACATTTTGATGTCATTGTGAAAATAGACATAGTGTAAGCTGAGAAGTGTGATATTTCATCAAATGCACTTTATTTTACTGCTCTCAATTAAAAAATTGTCTAAAATTGAATGTCTTCTCTGTACAGATGCTGTTAAAAAACAAAAATAAAATAAAAATTCTGCACTCCTCACAGAACCATGAAGCAATATTAGTTATTAGGTTGTGACCAAGAGTAATGGGACTAAAATTTTAGGAACTTTTTATCCGAATTTGCTGAACTAGAGGATGTGATTACAAAGAGCTGATGGCAAACATGTGGAAAAAAATTATAATTGTAGATGGTTGATGCTAGAGGTACGGACCCGTACCCGTAGCATCTGTACTAGAGGTACGGACGTGTTAAGGTCACTGAAGAGCTGGCGATGGTTAACTCCTATTTGCTGCACATTACAGGCAGTTTATATGAATGACTTTGACGGCGAACATTGTATAATTTAACTAAAAATACACCGTCTCCTCTCACACTTTACGTAGACAATGTAGTTTTTACGCTTTTAGACGCCGTGTCTAAATTGTTTGAAGTCCAGTTCCTATTCATTAGTTTACCGCGTTCAGTGGTGGAAGCGGCTGACGAACTCCATTGCAAATGTTCCCATTTAATTTCGGACGCTAATTTACAAGATAAAATTAAGGATGTCGAATATGAAACAAACACTCGTGAATGGTGAGGAGAAGCTCTTTAATTCGGCATGAATTAAAAAAAACCCACAAACTCGATTTACTGTGATATTGTGAGATTTGTTTGTGGTTATGTAACTTAGCCATTCAACAGAGTCCGCTAACATTAAAGTGACTGTGACAGGGTCTGTGTTGACAGACGCAGAAAATACGTCAGGGTTTTGTTTAGGTTGTTAATATGTAATAGTCTGTCGCTACTTTTGAAGGTAAAAAAAATACTTGTAGTTTGCTGGCTGTTAGTTCCGCCATTCATTCCGCAGATTCACCTCGAATCACGGAAGCGCCTTCATCAGCGTCGCCGGCTCATTAATAATTATGTCCGTCGGGATTACCAGCCAATCACGAAGCGCGTTCATCAGCCGGCTCATTAATATTTATGTACGGCTCATTAATATTTATGTTAAGGGAAAGTGCCGTATCCGTAGGCCACAGGCTACGGGTACGGGTCCGTATCTGTAGACACTACCATTGTAGATAGTGTAATATTTATAGCATATAGAGTAACCATTTTTTCCCGTGTGTCAACACCTTTTTGAACTTGATATGCTGTGCACCTTAATTCCAGATATTTAATTTCTTCTTGAAATGAATAATCAGAGAATTTCAACTTTTGATTTTCTTGTCCACCTAAAATGAATCCAAAGAAATTCAAATTTAGTTTTTTAGAGTTTATGGCCATTAAACTTTGTTTTAATGCTGTTTTGCATTAGTTCACAGCTACTAGAAATGTGACATGAACAATAAACACCCAGAAAATGCTTTAAGTTCAGAGTATTTAACAGAATTTCCAACTAACCGGCTGCAGTGTGTGGAGATTTTTAGTTCCATTGTATTATTTAAGAAAGGTTAGTTTGAAACAGCAAACCCTCTGCCCCCCAGCTGGAGACTGACCTTGCAAATACCTGTGCTAAATGTAAAAAAGATCTACCCCTATATCCAGATACTCCCTTTCCTATAAGTGTTGACTAATGTGGGATGAGTGATTTCCTTTATGCTGGGATGTGATGAGCTCTAGTGGTGAAAACATTTGCCAGTAAGGAAGGAAAGACCTCAATTTTCCCTCCGCATCCTGTTTGACTCCCTCCAGTTCTCTTGGTTTGACAGCAGTGATCACAGTACAACTGTTAGGATAACTGTAGCACAGTAGACAAAAAATGCATAAATAGTATTATTTATCACATGAAGGTTGTCTGACTTAGGTCCAAAACTAATAATCTGCAGTGAGAACAAAACTGAAATGTAGCTTAGATGATTCTTTCATAAGATATTATTGCATCTTTGGAATGTGTTTCTGCAGGATTGTGACATAGAAGACAAGAAAAAATGAACAGGGCGTGTTATTTCAGATGAAAACCGTTAGAGAAACCAAGTCATAGTGGTAATGTCAGGGCCAGGTCAAGTCTGAAGATTGACCTTCATCAAGGAATGAAATCAGCATTGAAGCTGGTAGATGGCAGAACACGACATTTAGAGATCTAAAACACAATGCAGTGCTTTGAAAATGTTAAACACTACTTTAATGTGTACATATTTTATGGTGAATACAATCGAAATGTTTATTGAAGTGTTTATTGTTCATGTCACATTTCTAGTAGCTGTGGACTAATGCAAAAAAAAAACCTTTAAAACAAGATTTTGTTGCTATAAATTATAAAAAAAACACAACAAAACTTGAATTTCCATGTTTCATTTTAGGTGAACAAGAAAATCAAAAGTTAAAATTCTCTGATTCTTCATTTCAAGAAGAAACTAAATACCTGGAGTCAGTATGCACAACATATCAAGGGCTCAAAGATGTTATCAACACACGGGAGAAAATGGTCACTCTACATTCTGTAAATACTACACTATCTACAATTTTAATTTGTTTCCATTGTTTGCTTTCAGCCCTTTGTAAACACAGCCTCCGGTTCAGCGAATTCAGATAAAAAGTTCCTAAAACTTTAATCCCATGACTCTTGGTCACAACCTAAAAACTAATATTGCTTCTTGGTTCTGTGAGGAGTGCAGAATTATTATTTTAGTTTAGTTTTTTTTACAGCATCTGTACAGATATTTTTTGACAAATTTTTAAATGACACTGGTAAAATAAAGTGCATTTGATGAAATATCACAATTCTCTGCTTAAATTATGTTTGTTTTCTCAGTGACACCAAAAGTTCTACCTGCAATTCAAGGACAGTCGGAAAGTTGAAAATTTGCCAATTCTATTGCTTTTTTTTAAGAGACATCATTTTGGCAATTTAAAAAAATGCTTTTCAAACCCACCAGAGGGTTTTGGTGTTGAAAGGGTTAAATATATAAAAGTAAAGTTCTATCTTTCAAAGGAGATAATATGAACGTTTGTGTTGTCGCACAATTATCCTATTAAACACTGCTCGTTCCTCAGGGGATACAAACAGAAGCACTCTTGCATAAACCATATTTATAAGATGACAGAATTTATTACTGTTTAATAAGTTAATCTTTAAAATGTATGAATATTATTAACTGTTTGGTAACAGTAATTTCATTTAATTGCACATTAGTTACAAGAAAAGCACTTAGACAGTGCAGCACTCCACCAAGGCTGCTCAGGCGTTGTATGATTTCCGATGGATAAGTCCTGATAAGTCTGTCGTGGTGGATTTGTAGTAGGATTGCAATTATGTGATCAGCAGGCAGCTGACTTAGCATTCATGTGTCTTAGTTACAGAGACGCTGTGCTATGTCACAATGATGCAGAAATCTTTAACAAATCCGTGGATCCAGATTATAAGTTGTATCACTGCCAAAATCAAATGAGGTGGTCCTTGTGTCGTTTCTGACCTTCTCTGAAAATTTCATCCAAATCCGTTGTTCCATTTTTGAGTAATGTTTTGCACAGAAGGAAAGACAGATTAACAGACTGACAAACATACGCCCATCATCACATAAGTCTGGCAGAGTCAACGTGCTTTTATTGCATAGCATATCGTCTTATTTCAAAGAGTTTAAGATGTGTTTTTAAAGTCACACTGATGGGATAAACACTTCATGAGTCTGAAACAGCTGTATTGTTTAAAATTTGTCATTGTATGGTTTGCTGTTAACAGGTCAGTGAATTTATAAAGCTGCCTTCTGCAGCTTATCAAAGCTTCACACGTCTGATAAAAGGAGAGAACTGCTTCAGGCCAAATGAACTTGAGATATCCCCTTTCTGTTTTGAGCACAGCCTCCTTATCTTTCCTTCTTTCTCAATGACAAAACATAGAACTCGCTACGGTTTTTCCTGGTTTGTTTACTCTTACAGCAGACAGAAACATACACGTCAAGAAAAATGTCGATGAAGGTGATTTTTCAGTTCATGGACAGCAAACAGTACAATACGGTTTAGATGAAGAGACTGGTTGTGTTATGTTTTAATCTTTGTTGTTCCTTGGTGTGCTGAAGTTTAATGATATTAAAGGACAAATAATAGGTGATGAATGCAGAAGCAGCATTTAGTGCCATCTAGCTGCCAGCTCTGGGAGATATAAGGGAATGTTTTTTGTTTTTTTCCAATTTTGCAGAAAGTATTCTCACATAAACTTTGTCTTGTCATTTATACTTGTAAGTGCACTTGTGTACTTACTTGCAGCAGAGTGTGCTGCTGGTGCTGTGGTTATGTAATGTTTGGATTGTCAGTGATCTCTTAATGGGCTTTTCCCCCTTCTCGCCCTGTTTAACTCTTTCACATCCTGCCTGGCTGCACAGAGTTAGGAGCTTCAATGTAAGACTCCTAACAAGAGCAGACAGCTTGGATTTTCTCATGCTACTGGTATGTCATTTGACCTCAGCTGTTTCACCACTTGCTCTTGGTGTTTGTTGACTTTGAGGCTGTCATGACGCACAGTAGTTTGAATTCACAGATGTGTTTCAAAACTTGTTGACAGCTTACTTGAAAGTACCAATACATTATATGGAAAAATGGTCAACTACATACAAGTACTGCCTCAAATTTCTACTGAAGTAACTGTACAGACGTTTTATCAGTAATATTTACTTAACCCTCTGATCTTCAGTTTCTACTCGCGTCATATTTCTCTCACTGTCGATTCATTTTTCTCTGCAACATAAAGTTCTGCACCTCTATGGAAAAAGCACAACCATGGCTTGATGTATAGAAACACAAAAATATCATAGAAAGAGAAAAAGTCTAAGTTGAATTTCTTTGATTTTTTTTTTTAATTTTGCAAAAATGGAAAAAACTTAGATACTATAGATACTGTAGAAATGTTTCAACCTATATTCATATTGTGACTTGTTCCCATACTTGTTTTGTATGTGCTCTTTGTAGATAAAGCCTGCAGTTCAACCCAGCTCAGTGAGTTTTCCAGTTGCACAGAGGAGTCTAGATTTTTTTTGTTTTTACAAAATCACGTTCTGGCAATGAATTATTTCTGAGTTGTTAAACCAGACATGTAGAATAAATTATTTTAAGTTAAGCTAAATAGAATGCAGTGGAATTGGCATGATACAGATGAGTTCTTTCTTTTTGTATTAAAAACAAAAAGAAAGAAAAAGAAGGATAACACGCCTTCCGAACCTGCAGGCTGATTTTGTATTTCATCAGCAAATCCAAACTTCCTTCTAAGGGCCACCAGAGGAATATTAGAAGTGGGTAAAGTAAGAAGAAGCAGTTCTGCTTCACGAATGTCATTTCATTTTTAATCTTACTTTTTTTTTCTAGATTTTTCTGCCCCGCAGCTTGTAATCTGCTCAGTGCATTTGTACCCATGTGATATGTGCCTCAACCATTCAGCCAATGGGCCTCCCTTACCCTTTGAATTTTTTTTGTGAAATAATGGCTAATTTCACCTTGAAAACTAATTTCAATTAAGTAAACTGAAAAGTTTTAAAGGAAAAGCCTGGCAACATAATTTAAACATACCTAAACGTCATTGTGGACTCACAAGCCAAAGCAGTGCTTTCATCTTTAACACCGTGTTCTATTTGTGCTGTTTCTCTGCAGGAAAGTATCTCCTGCTACCCCCCAACCTCCAGCAGGCACAGACAGCATGGCAGCCATCATCTGACACCTCCAACCTGGTCCGTATGCGTTCGCTGAATCTTGGAAAGTCAGACCCTTCCCTCACCTCTAGCCCGGTGAGTGATTCCTAAATTTGGGCCCCACTGTAGTATCAGACCCCAGCAGGTCAAAATAGAATGTTTCTATCAACTCAGAGATTGGTCAAAATAAAAGGTTGCTTCCACAGAACCAGTTATCTTTGATAATACGGGACTTTCCAAAAAGATAATATGCTTAGAATCATAATGTCTGAATGAATGTCTGAACTCCAGGCTCTATACGCCATGATAACCAAATTATAATGATCAAACATGTTATTGGATATTTCTGATCATTTTAAGTAGAAAGGCCACAAAAATTATAGTTGGTAACATGAGATAAACATAACATACATACACTTAAAGTACAGTTTGCTCTTTTACACAGATGTACGTCAACAACTGCAAAATATTGTAAATGTTATTTGAACCTAAAGTTAGTGTTTTGGTTAAATCAAAACTGTATGTGTATCAGCACTAAAATTGCTTTAGCAAAGTGCTAAAAGAATTGAGGTAGTAGGCAGTAGTTACAATAAAATTATAATTATGCCAAGTGAATTGTTGAAATTTTCAACAAAAAAAAAAGACACAAAACAACTCACTATAGCAGGTTTCTGAATTACACATGAATCTTCTGCAAGGTCACTTATTTGTGAGCAATTTTGAAAGTTTTCTGATTTAGTAGAACAAATGTAAATAAAATACCCAAATAATAAGGATCACACACTATCATTTGTCATGCTTGCAGCAAACTACTATTTAGATTGTTAATTTCTTGACTTAAATAATTGCAATATTATATTTGTAAAATTCTAATATTTTATAAAAGCATCATTTCTTATATGCCACAAGTTTATCAACATATGCATAACTTAACACTGCAGTCATGTTCAAACGTATTCAGACGAGTATGCCTCATATAGTGGTTGACATTCTGTTGTCTCTGCAGTAAATGAATAATGAAGGTGCAGCAGGTTTGCTAATGGCTCTTATCTGTTTCTGCTGGCGGTTGTGTTCTTTAATTACTTTATTTCTGAGGACAATGCTTGACAAACCATGTCACATCAGTGTTCACATTTGTCAGAGATAATTTACTGAATTCATAAAGGCCATTTTAAATCTGTTCCCGCTTGCATGATTTAACCCTTTGAACCCCAAAACCTGCTGGTAGGTTTCAAAGGAATAAATCGCACGATTTATCAAAGCAGATTTACAGCTTTCCAATGGTCCTTGAACTAATCAAGTGTAACATGCAGTTCTGATGGGAAAATTTATCAAATTTAAGCTTAAAATTGAAACACCTCATCCAAATCACTTTATTCTACATGACTGGGTTAAACAACAATATTTTTTGGGCTCCACAGTACAATTGTGAAGCTTTTTGCGACTCAAGTACGATCGACAGTCGCATAACAAAATTCCACAGGCTGAACTGCACACTGTGTTTTTAGACGGAAGAAGTATGGAAAGAAATTAAAAAAAATAAAAAAGTAAATAGTAAAATGAATATAGCATGAAGAGTCAAGAATATTTTCCATTATTAGTAACATCTGTAGGTCCTTGGAAAAATGTTTCAGATATAAATTCTGTGTTTTAACAGTATTTGTAAAAGAAATAAAAATCATTTTTTTCTGTTTATTAATGATTAGTGGCATTATTGCTTTGTCATACCAGTCAGAAGACATTTTGGAGAACTCTGCTAGCCATGGTTGTGCTGTTTCCACAGAGGTGCAGGACTTTTTATATTTAGTAAAAAATGTGGCCACAATAAATGAAAATGTGAAAATAACCAAAGCACCCAGAAACTGCTTGAGGTTCAGAGGGTTAATGATTGTCTTTTTTTTCTGGAACGGCTGCCTTTAGGTAAAGCCATGTTACAAAAATGTTCTATAAATATTTCTGTAATTACAAAACCTGTATCATCAGTGTATTTTATTGTTTTTTCATATATCAAGGCTGACTGACTATTTTCAAAAAGGCTATATTAAATTGCTGCATATTTGTATTATTTGAAGTTAAAATGCTTCAAAATAAAATGTAGAAATGTATAAAACATACAAAGAACTGAAAAATAAATGAAGAGGTCCAAGTACATTTCTGCTTTCCGCCACGAGGACAGGAATGACCTTCAGCGTGGTTTTGCTCGGTTCTTACAGATTGCACTGAAGATACTCTCTGCTCCGTCGTGATCTTATTGTCTCAGATGTGAGATGCAATCAAAAGCAGAGGCTAATCCAATGCTCTTAAGCTATGAGTCATTCCCTGAGCGCTCGGTATCGGTTAGAGAAAGGTTAATGTAATAAAAAGCATGTGAGGTTGGTGTTTGTATGTGCACACAAATCGGTATGTGGGTGCTTTCAGAGTGACTGTGAGAGAATAGTTTGGCTAACTGACACTTTCATCCCCAGTGATCTGAGTGGGCCGGCCCAAAGAAAAAAAAAAAAGCACTGTAACCTGAGCTAGAAGGGGTCCGACTATTTTTCATATGATTCATGACGTCATAGTGACCCTATTTCCACTGTTTACATCACGCTGCTGCAGTATGTCATCCTGATGACTGATTTAGAGATGCAGAATTTATGTAACATAACCATAAGGCATTGCAGTTACTTACACTCAAATGATGAATGCTGTGCTGCTTTAATGCCTATATCTAATTAGTTTAGGCCTATACACTATACAATATCTATGCTAAATCTCTACACTTGGGGGCGCTAGAGCCTTTTCAGTCATCACAACTTAAATACATGCATCCCTGTGCATGTAGTAGGCACAAATTAATCCCTTTGGTTATTGTGCCCTGCAGTGTGAATGGCCACACGATTTGCTGTAACATAATTGTCCTCCAGTGGATAAGTCCTTCAGCTCTGGTGTTGATTCAATTTAAATTTTACAGCTTGATGACCTGAGAATCTTCAACGTCATTGACTTTGCCAGGATTTTAAGATATGCTTGTTCTCTGCCAAACATCATAGAAAGGTTGGAGCAGGAGATCAGATATTTAAGAACACTGCAGCGAGAGAGACGTTTGAGAGTCACAATTTCTCTTCTTGTCAAGGAAAGATTAAACTATGACAGAGACAGAGAATTTCTCCTTTTCCTGGAAATCATTGACAGTTTTCAGTATTTTGTATAAAGGTTGAATTGTGGATGTCTAAGCACAGATTTTAAATGAAAAGTTAATAGAGAGGACTCTGCACTCACCTCACAGGTGAGTCTGTAAGGTCATGAGGTCCCAGGAGCCTCGCATACAAATTTATTCATCAGACTTTGCAAATGGGAGCACAGGTAGGTGGTTGAAATTAGACCTGCTGCTGAGGGAGAAAAATGAGGGCCAAAGAACGGCCATATGGCATTCCAGTTTGGCTCTACAAAACTATATCCACTGGGAGCTACTATAGCATGATTGAACTTTTTATTGTTATGTTTAGGCATTCACAGGACTGCAGTTAGTAAAAGACAGAAAAAGGCTGTGGAAATAACGTGCTTATTAGGGTGACATAGTGTTTTTCAAAAACTTTATTCAAAAGTCGCAGAGGGACATGCAGCTTTCTTGTTTGGGCAGCAAATGATTGAGGAACAGGAGAAAAACATTGCAATGGAAGTTGAAAAATCACAGGAATAGTAAATATTGCAAAATTAATTAATTCATTCAAAAAATCTTTTTGTCCAATATTTTGCCGCCCACATGTTTATTATTTAGTGGAAACTACAGTCTTTCCTGACTGTTATCAAAAACTGTTCTACTGCCGAAATATGACAGTTAAACAAAATAAACAAATGAAGTTGAATTTCTTTGCTTGTTTGTTTTGCAGAAATAAAAAAATGCACAACATTTTCCAAATGCATATAGATATTTTATTTAGCACATTTTTACATTTTTTCCATACTCCTCTCTACTCTGTGTACACTGCCTGCAGCTCAACCAAAACATTCCTGAATTTTTGTTAAGTGACTGCTGGTTGAAGCTGAGTCACTAACGGCTGTATAGTTGTGCTTGTTGCAATTGTTTTTTTACATAATCTAGTTAGTATGTTTGTTTGTTTTTTTTACAATTTTTATAGTGATGTATGTAGGATATTGTGATTTTTGATTTATAATCACATTTTAAAACTTAGATTTGAATATCTTTTGTGTTTGAACAGCAAATCAGATTATTAGTTCAAGCTCCATCCAAAAGTTGAAAATAAATCAATATTTTTGGTGATTATTTAAAAATGACCCCTTTTGACCCTGCTGACAGGTTTTGGGATTAAGAAGGTTGATAAAGACTTTCAATCCTGGAAATGTTTAGGTTCAGACTAATGTTTTGACAACCGTGTAAAACCAAATAGCTGTTTCTAACTCACTATTTCTCACATAGAATTTTTATCAAATAAATGTATGCATCTTAACAGTCCTGTTTATGTATACAGTACATGGTCAGATATTAGCTTTACATTTCCTCAGGGTGGAACTCTAGTGTAATCATCTCCCTATTCTTATTCTTAACGGTGTTTGTGTGTCCCCGGTGACTCTGTGGTCAACACCGGGAGAAAATTAAGTGTTTGTGACTGCTGCTCAGATACTGTCTTGTGTAGACACAGGCTGAATGGCTGATGTGTTGCTACATCTTAATGATATCTTTTGGAGTCGGCAGGACAGACACCTCAGGGGTTCATCTAGAGCCACTGTATTATCCTGCCTTCAGAATGAGCTCAGAAAGGATGGTGAATTGGTTGACCTTGGGAGGGGAGCAGAAGAGAAAGCACCACAGCTTCTAGCCGCTGAATGAAACGTGATGTTTTTCTCGGTTTTCCTCTTAGAGTTTTAATTATTGGTTTGAAAATTGTTTTCTGTTTTGGAGAGATTATTCTTTAGTATAAAATCCAGGCATGATCATAAGCAGTCTACTTAAACTAGGAAAGATGAAGCCTGTCACTTATACAGGCGAGCTGGCGTTTGTCCTAATGATGGCTATATGACTGGGAAGCACACCAGCAGCTGGCCTCAGTGACTATAACTGAATGGAGGTCTGCCAGCATGCAGACTGTGTTACAGCATGTTATTGTTGTCACTTCTAACCACAGTCAGACTTGGCGGCTATATTCATGTCTGAGGAGATTTACTGTAATTGACTGTTGGATTTTGTTACCCCTCATTCAGTTCAAAATGGGCAGCTCTGAGATGTAGTCAGTAAGGCTCAGGCTGTGTGACTTTTTTATTTATTTTATGAAGAAAGACTAGCAAAATTGACAATATTTGAACAGATAAATTGCAAAGGATTCTAGGAAAACAAAGCTTAATTTTTTCTCTTCTTTATTTGACATTTTTCAAATTTCCCCTCATATTTTTTTCACAGTTTTACTTAAAAAGCCAAAAGGGTTCTCTGGTTAGACTAAATGCAGCCTAGTACTAGTTCATACAGGCATGAAGTCAGGTCAGTCACAAGGTTCTATGCTGTCCATTCGGGCTCATAGTCAGTCCACTCCTCCCCGTTAGCACATCTTATAACTGAGGCAATGTTCACTCATTCTTCCCACTCTGTGCTACCACATTGCTGCTGCTTCAGCCTTCACCGGTTGTCAGCCTTCTATAAGTTGGTGCCGGGATGGTTAACCAATAAGTGGAGATGAGCCTTCGTTCAACAAGGACTCCAGGAAAGCCCTTTCTGGACTTTGGTTAGCTACCTCCACATCCTGCCAACGCCATGAACTTCCTTCTAAACTTAAAAAAACCTATTCCTTCCACTCATCATCCGCTTTATATGAACATTTCCTCTGCCTGAATGCCATGAATATTGCTCAAAGGCCATGAAAAGTTCAAATAATATGTGATCTATGATGACTACATATAGTTGGGCCACCATTTCGTGCTAGTTCATGAGATGTGTCAAGCATGATGTCACTTATAGACTCATTTCTCACATGGTATATTTCCTTTGTATCAAGTCACTAACAGTGTCTTGCCAGATGTTCGTCTGTGTGCATTCAGCATGCCGTTGATCCCCTACATCTAGATGTGAAGGATGTGCATGCTTGCACAAATTCAAAGGAAATGCGTTATGCTTGATGCTGCACATAGTCTCATATTTCCTCTGTATCAAAGCTCTATAACAGCATCTTGTCACGTGTTCTCTGCATGGTTTTAGAGTGCTGCTGAGCGTCCCATGCAATTAGAAGGTCATGTCAGTTTACATGAATTCAGAGGAAATGCGACATGCTTGTCGCATCACATAGCTATTTCACTCATTTCACAGGCAGCGACTCCACTCATCTGCTCTTGTCAGGAGTGTGGTTTTGGGGTTTGCGATCTCAGCCACTGTCTTTGTCATACTTGTGCAGATCGTTCCAGAGCATCACTTCAGCAGAGTCACCGCCAAACACAAATGCATGTCAGTCTGAAATAAATGGTTAAAATCTGACAAAATGTCCTGTCTGAACTGATGAAAATGTGTTTCTCAAGGCTGTTCCTGGTCAAATATTTATAAAAATATTGAGTGAACTGGTGAAAAATGAATTCTTTCTCCGTAGGATATTCAATGACACAAGGAGACGTGGAAGAAAAATCTGTATGTGTTTTGACATCTGTAAGCCTGAACATTTAACTTGTGTTTTAGTAAATATCTCTGTTGGATATACGTTAAATTGGATGGACTGTTGTGAAATTGCGTATAAACTTTATCTCCAGACGATTCAGACTTTGGTGATCTTCTGGCTTTTCACCCACCCTGAACAGCAGGTTTGACTGTAGCAACTATTGGATGAATTACTGTAGATTCTGACACGTTTCAGTTAATAATATTTGCATTCAGACAATGTAGCTGGAACATCTCTTCTAAAGTTGGTGTATCTCTATTTAACAAATGCACACTTATTCATTAGCATGTTCAGTCTTGCATTATAAGTGGAATTTGTAAATAGGCAAATACTTGTATGCCAACATGCTAATTTTAGGTGGGAAGCATGTTGAACATTAAACCTGCAAACCATCAGCTTGTTAACGTTATTTTGAGCATGTTGATGATTGCATTTAGCTAAAAACACTGAAGTGTCTAAGAGCTGCTTCACATTCTGCAGATTCTTAGGCACATCCACAATAATACGGTTTTATTTTTAAACCTCTGGTATATTTAACTAGTATCCACTACTCCCGTGCTTTAAAAGAAACTTGATCAAACAATTATTCAATTACTATAGGTTGTTTTCCATAACAGGTGGTGTCCCTAACCTTTGTGCATGTTCCTACTGCAAAAACTGCCTGTAGAACTTCTTTCAATACAAGATTATCAGTGAACAACAAAAAAGAAAACATCTACTCTTGGGAGGTACTTCTCAGTGTCCCTGAAAGCTCTGCTGTGCAGAGCTCAACGCTGTTAAGTGCCGTTTCTGTTATTTTTCTCTCTCCCCCTCCTGATGTCCTCATAGAGTACCAGTCTTTTCCTCTCAAACGTTTCCATCAACAACATATAATTTACCAGAGAGGCTAAAATAACAATTTTTTTTCCCTATATGTTCACAGACCTGGCGTAACATCCAGGAACTAGACCCCTTGTTTAATGCATTTGGTCGTAACTGCTGGATATTAGACCATAAGAAAAGAAATCCTGGAAAAGGGCCTTTGAAGTTCCAGTTCGTGCCACTTTGCACCTTCCCCAAGTCCCTGCAATGGACCTTGTGTGTCCTGAATAATCACACCCCTATCACATCACCTTTTCAGAAGAAAATTAAGTTAGATCAGAAATTGAGAGTCACAGTTTAATTTCTGCACGGTAGCACTACCCATGTGCCCAGAGGGTTCATGTCATATGTGTTTAGTACAGACAGATCTTTTTTTCTAGGCAATGATATTGAAAAATACCACTTTTAAAACAAAACATATCTGTATAGACATAATCTATTTTTTTTAAACTCTGTTGTTGATAACCCAAATTTTAGACTAAGTGCAAATGTACAGCCAATTTTGCAAGTATGTGTCCCAAATATTCATAAGAGACATCTCTAAATATAACTTTTATCAAATCCTAAAGAATAGAGTTAGGCTCAGAATTACTGACAAACTGAATGTTGCAGTATTTATTTATTTATTTTTTACCCATCAACCTTCCTCTGCTCATCTGAACCTTCATTGCAGGTTTAAGTGCTGGTTCTGTCAGCAGTGTTTTACCCTCACGTTTGCCTCACTGGACTCCTGTTATTGCTTTTTACCCCTCCTCTATGCTCCTCCATCATCCCTCCGGGTGTGCGTGGCTCCTTGACTAGCATGGCACATCTCTCTTGACTGTGATGCTCTTTGGCAGAAAATCAATACTTCACTTCTGGTGTGATATGGAGATAAGACTGTCATAATCCTGATGTTGTGCCTTTGTGGACTCTCATTTTTCCTCGTAATTGTCAGTCAGCGATGTCCTTTACTGATATCATTGTTGTTGGAGTAGTTGGTTGTCGCAAAGAAAGGAACTGCTGTCTATGCGGAGAAACACGAGGTGTACAGGTGCCATAAACCATGAACCTTTTCAAAAATGCCGTAGATTTTTCAGTTGAAACTGAACAACCTGTCTTATTTTTTAAATAAAGCCTGCCACTAATAGATAAAAATACTATTATCAAGCCACAGTAGCTGTCCATCTACAAAAGCAGGAGTAAACAAAAGAAGTTAGCCACATGCCCCTTATTGATCCGTTTGTCTGCGGTATCTGTCTTTGTTCTCCTGTGCCTGCATGGCTCTATGAATGCAGCTCCAGATTGATTGTGTAGACCTTTCTTTAATATAAACTCATAATTTGCATATGCAGCATATTGTTGTGGGTGTATGTGTTGTATTATATCTTAATTACTTCATCAGCAGATCTTTCTAGAGTTTGCAATCTGTAAAATAATGATTAGTTTTACCAGTTTCCTACCAAAAAAGTCTATTTATTGTGTTGTTGTGGGTGTAATTGAGTTAAACACACATGACATGTTTGTATTTTTATCTTTTATGAAGACTAGGGCTTAACCATTAAATAAAACACTTTCCCAATTTGAATGAGTAAATTATCCAAATAGCAGGAATTGCATTTTTTTTTGATTAAGGCAAAATAATTTACAACATACAATTTTGTCGATAACTTGATTAATCTAAATGATTAAGTTCCCATCAAAGAGAACGATGGCTGTTTTATTTGACTTTATTGTATTTTGACAAAACTGTATGTCATTGAATCATGCAAATGGAAACAAATGTTCACAAAGTTTAACCATGTAGAGGTAAATTGGAAACTAAAACATGATAAAAATCATTTAGAAAGAGGGAATATTATTGAGTAGTCCGACTGCAGAAGAAATCCAAGCTCAAGCAAACCCCTACACAAAAGGAAAACCTTTGCACACGCTGAATATTTTACAGTACAATGCAGCTAAAGCAAGCTCTTTTATCCTTCTTGTATAATCATTCTCAGACTTTAGGAGTAGCTTTGAATTTTGTATATAAATATAACCACATTCACAGCAGAGCCACTGTCTTTAACTCATGTGGGAACTGAACTGTATTAAAATGTGTTTGAGCACAGAGAGCAGGAGAGAAACAAATGGAAACAAAAGGCCTGCTTTGTATTTTTTCTCTTGAGGTGTTTGTGCATTGTGCTGTTGATCTTTGGGAAGCTTTTGCTTTGAATTAAGTTGGACTGTACTACGCCTTCCATTGTCTGACACTGTAGCAGACGACACATGACGAGCCAAAAACAACTGACATCCTGATGCAGCAATTATGCAATATTGAAGTAAATAAATAAACATTAGTCCAATTGAAGCACCGATTATGTTGACTAATCGCGGCAGCTCTGACGCATTGAGATGCTCCAGAAACTCGCCAGCCAATAAATTCTTACATATTTTTTCTTTCCTTTTCTTAGGTGGAAAAGCAATTCAAAAAAATTATCATTCCTACTGAAATCATACCTCGTATCAAAATATCTTTCAAAAATAATGGCAATATGATTTGTATTTTTTTCAGTAATTCATTAATTAGCTCTGTACCTTTACGTTAACAGTCATAGTTAAATGCCTATTCCCGACCTGACCTAACCGTGATTCTAATCAAAACTCTTAAACAGCCTATATGAAAACACCTACACTGCCTGTCCGTTCACTCCCTGACCGGGTGCCGCCATGCAGCTCTACGCTCGGGCGTGCGCCGCACGCTTGTCCCGTCTGGGCTACCTGGTTGATCCTGCCAGTAGCATATGCTTGTCTCTTTTTTTCAACCCCCGCTATCCCCCTCATCATTAGCGGTGTTTTGACCACTCCAACTACACCCACCACGTCCCTTCCTGCCACCCCGAAGCAAAGCATCGGCTCCAGTATGTGCTGCTCGTGGACTGTCATGGCGCACTGACCCGCTGCCGTTACGCACAGACGCAGCGGCACTTTCTGTCTCAGTGGACGACTGAACATCTTTATCAGAGGGTGAATATTCCTCTTCAGAATATGAGTAAGCCCTTACTTGACAAAGTACTTTGTCAGCGTTGACCAGACCTCTCGGTACGATGAGTTTTCTCACTCTAAAATGTGCCGTCTTGCGCTCTGATACGCTGCGATGGCCAGTCTCGTCTCCTCGGTTTTCAAACTCTGTAAACTCCAAAACTTTGAATGAAAACACACCCACAACTGATGCTCAGATTGAAGTTCCAGATGTCCGCCATCTCCTGGTGTACAGTACATGAGACACACGAGGCAGTATATTTGAAGCTATGGCTTGTTATGTTCAGCAATGTTGCTTGTCGCAATATTGCGACTTTGGCGCTTAAAGGGTTAAATTGCAAGTTTTCCGAACCGACTAGTAGCCAATAAAATTAGCGACTAGTCAGTTCGGAAATTAGTCGAAATTCCCATCCCTACTCCCAAGGTCTAAAACTGTAATACAAAGATAGACATACATACACAAAAGTAGAAAATAGAAGTTTGTGTGGATGATTTAGCTCTGCAAACAGATAAGTAACCTGTTAACACTCTCACTGCAGGAAGTGTTCAGTTAGAAGCGACTGTTTATTGGTATTTTCAACACTAAGGAAACATATGAGTTTACCACATAAGGACTTTTTGTGTCACGTTCATGCGGTGCTTTCATCTCTGTTTTTTTCCCTACCTGCTCTGTTTGTGTTCCACAGAATGTCTTTGGGAATATATTGACCCCACACATCCTCAAATTACAAACCGTGCAGCATGTTACTGCAAACATCTGGGTGTGATATAAATGAAACTGTCACTCTAGATGTAGTAGTTGCAGCTGAGACATTCAACCCCTGTCATCTGCTCTGTTTGAGATACAATTTTCTCTGCTGTGAAATTCAAATGTGACAGCGTTATACATAGTGACTTTGTGCTTCTTTGAGACTGACAAAAATGAATTGAGACGAAAGCCTTGTGGATTTTCCAAGTGGACTCAAGCTGACATCATTTTCATCTTATGAATGCATATATTTACATGCCTGCCCCAATTTATTCAAAGCTGGACAATCCAGAGACGAATTGAGAGTGATGCATTGCGGCTATTGGTTCTTCTCCGTTACCATCTTTGCACTTGTTGTCAAGGTTTAAGCCTCGCCTTGTGCATTGGGAGGTTAGCTCTACAGGGTTTTATCATGGATGGATATTCTCACTCCTTTGGCTTTGGACAGATGGATTTTTGCACTGCTTTGTATGGAGGGAATTGACTCTTTCTTTCCGTACGGCTCTCTTCACAGGCCACGTCCCTCCTCTGCTTTCCTCACATGTGCAGGTTACCTCTTGGTCTGATAAGCTCAGGCAGAGCAGAGGCTGTGGGTCACTCAATCAGCACTCTCTGCATGCTTTCTGTGCCACCGTTCCCTTTTTTCTCCAAAGGCTGTGGAAACAACCTCAGCTGCCCACCTGCCAGGAGGAAATGAGTCACTGACAACCCCTGGACTTTTCCCAGAGGCTTTTCTGTGGCCCAACTCCAAGGCCATTGGCTCAAAATGTCTGCCTTCATAGCTGCCCCCAAACCCACCTCAAATCAGCTCTGTGCTGTCTGTTTTAATTCAAACAACATCTCTGTAAGAACAGTTCTTTAAAATTGGATTTAATTTTTTTCCACAATGGATGCTAAAACAACTTCTAATCACATACCCAACATGTCCAGTTTTTTTCTGGCTTAAAATGGGTCTTCTGGGGGAAACAAGACATAAAAGTGAGCATCATGAGCCCATGGCCACTGGTAATGAGGTTGTGTTACCTTATTTCTCAGAAAATTTCCAAAAAAAATGGCAATTACACTTGCATGAATTATTATAAATGGTTTATTCTCAATTTTTATTATTTCAGATCTGATAATTTCCTTTGCTGTTGGCTTGTTTGTGGCCACCAATGTAAAATCCTGTTAATGCTGAAATATCAGGCACATCAATGAATAGATCAGTGGAATGATTGATGGAAAAAAAACATGTTTAAACTAGTTTGTCATTGATTGATTACTTTAGTTATTATAAGATTGAAAACTCTAAACATTCATGTGTTCTTGCTTCCAAATTCTGAGGAATTGATGCCTTTCTTTGCCGTCAATCGTAGCAACCTGAACATGCATGATATTATTTCAAATATCCTTTACTAGTTACTGATATTTTATAGACACACTAATATATTGATGTATCACTATGAATGTGATAGACAATTATGACAACCATAATTGTTTTCAACTGATCGTCTGTCAATCAGTTACTCGATTCATTGTTTTAACATTAGTGTAGTAGAGCTGGGATGCTTGTTACTGCCACAATGTACAACAGAGAAATGGGGACTTTCAGTATTGAAGAAGACAAATGACCCCTCCCTTGTGTGTCTGCAGCTCTTCATCTTCATTGTCTGTCCAGCGAGGAATTGTCTTAATTGTTCTTTAAGCAGCCACAGATGGAGCAGCAGCTCGAGACCAGTCAGTAGGAAATAACAGGATTCTTTAATTCCCCCAGGTAATCTGGAGGGCATTGTTCAAGCTGAAAAAGTTGACGACTGTAATCCTTGTCCTCTGAGGTTTTAAGGGCTTTATTCAAAAACAGCCTGATTACCAGAGCACAGACCTGGGCTTTCTCCTCTCAGCCCTCTTATCAGCACAGCGACACAAATGAGTGTTGCCCCAGCCACTGCAACACTCCATCAGCTTTTTGTTTTACAGGTTTCAAAAGGAGAAAAGTTGATGTAGTGGTCACCTGTCTGACAATCTCGCTTACCTCCTCTACCAACCGTAGTAGCTGTTAGCAGGAGAAATCATTTGAGCTTGGTTGGAGATGAGGAGAATGGAAGGGGCCCACTTAATATTCACAGAGCAGTACCACTGTGAATGGAAATGAGTGAGAGAGAGTGAAAAAAGAGAAGAGGGGGGCAAAGAAAAACACAGGCTGAAACAGAATGCGAAATTGCAGGATGGAATTGGCAGCATGGCACATGGAAACAACTTATTTTACAAATGCTAATAATTCATGATGGTGTGGGGACATTGACTTAGTAAGTGTGAAGATCTGTAGATCAGCTCAAAACTAATTTCTGTGGAGCTGTAGTGGTGCATGAAATTGTTGAAAATTGACACTGGATCTACATAACAGGTTGTGCCGGTTGATTTCAGCGCGATAAAGGTTCAGGGTTGCTGTGTTTGGAATGAGGGAAGCGTCTCCTATGTGTAAATTGGCTCACTTCAGCTCATGTGACATTTTCACAGCAGGTTTCAAAGGTCTTGAGGAACAGTATTTTCTATATTACGGCAAGTCTTGCTATTTTCCTTTTTATTTCCATATTCAATGCCTTTCCTCCTCTCCTTTTACTTTTTCGTAGCCTCAGCTCATCATGTTTCTGTCATTGGCCCAGCCTTCTGGAGTGTATTTTGTAGTCTTCATGTGACTCATTGACTGCAATAAGACCGCTGAGGTCTGTCTGCCGCAGACAGGATGCCAGATTCATTGTTGAGGTTGGAGCAGAACAATGCTGGAAAGGATATCCTCTCATTTTCATGGTCATCTAGGGTGTCCAAAAGCGTGGCTGCTCAGAGAAATGAGTCTTGGGGCTCCCACTTGTCCCCGGCTCCCCCACCACACCTCCCATTCATCCCCACCCGTTGCTACGCTAAATTAGAACTGCCCATCTTCTCCCGCTCTCTCTCTCTCTCTCTCTCTCTCTCTCTCTCTCGTTCCATCTCTCTCCTTCACTCCTGAAGTTACAGAGGAGAGGAACAAGAGGAGGTGTCAGCTGACTGCCCCCCTCCAATCAGATAAGTTCTGATGGAAGTGTTTAGCAGCTGCTAAGATCAGATTTAGCCTGAGGGAGGGAGGGAGGGAGCAGGAGGCAGGAGCGAGGCAGTGCAGCATGGCTATGCACCGGTGAGGAGGCATGATAAGTCGGGGCTCTGTACCATGGACGAGTCCAGCATTCTGAGGAGACGAGGGCTACAGGTAGGAAAGCAAATGTAGCCGTGTTTGGAGCTGTCTGCAGGGTGACTTTGTGCTGTATGCGAGCCTGGTCTGAGAGGCTCCTGCATTGATTGCTCTTTTAACAGAGCACAGTGAGGACTTTAAGACCTTTCTGTGTTACTTGGCTGCACAGCGTATTGATGTGTGCTTGTGTCCCGCATGTGAGAGAATCTCTTGGCAGAACTGTGCTGGCAGTAACAGTGACAAATCTTCCATATTTTCCTTTTCTGCAAGGATTTGTCAATAATAGTTCACGTGGCCATAGATTTGTGTCCAGTGTTACTTTTTAAACGACACATCACATCATTTTTCACATTCCATTTATGTTAGCTGCTGGCAGGAGGAACCAGAGCTCTGTATTCATGGGGCAGATTGATTACTGTATGTTTTGAGAAGGGCTTTCTTGTGCTTTATTGACTTTTTATGACAACTGAGTGCACAGTGAGGCTTTAGCCTTTCTGCCAGAAATCATGATTGAGGTGTGAGCGAGTTCAGGACAACAGCCATAACAAATGATGTACTTAATCAAATTATTGCTCCCATCACTCTGGCACAGCACATGATATAAATGAAAGTGTAAAGGGAGGACAGAGTGTCCTGAAATATGAAATTGCTTGTATTTTACAACACACGTCATATCATTTTTAATCCAAGACCCTTCAGACATTAATCATTTTCTCCAGCCGAGCCCACACTCTGCAGTAGTTGCTATAGCAAGGCATAAATTAGACTTGATTTATAATTTTGCTTGCTCTAGTTAGGACCACGTACAGCGTAATTGATAAACATGTTTAAAAGGAAGCCTCTTTTAAATTCAGCTCAAACTCCTGCATGTGTTTTGGTTCACAAACTCCCTGCAATCCATTGTAATTAGGCTGCACTGTGGCTGCTGAGTTAAGCCAATAAAGCTGCTTTTCTAACGTTCATTTCAACACAGGTAAGATTTGCCTGTTTGAGAACTTACTTTTCTTCTGTCATGTTTTATTTAATTAGCTGTTGAGCATATTTTACAATGAAGCGGTAACATTTGACTTTCATGTTCACAAATTTGGTGTCAATGTGTTCCTCTGTGATTAGGAATCTTTGTGAAAATTAGACAGCAGAAAATGCTGACATTTAATTTATGCTCTTGGAGTTTTTACTTGATGGTCTTAATGACTTTCTCTGGGGGAACCAATAACCCTTTTTGTAATTTCATTTATCAAAAGCTTCCAAATAGTCATTTTGTGCACAGTTGCCTTAATCTCTCTGTTCCTTTGTTGAACACCACCACCTCCTCCCTTCCTCGACTTCTTCCACACAAGACCTCTTTATGTTCCCCAAACCAAACACAACGGACGCTCCTGTGGTTGGGCTGCCGTGGCGCTCTAACTTTCACATTCAAAAGGAAACACGGAAGTTAGTTTGCCAGGCAAATGAATATAACTGGTTCAGCTCCACAGTTTCCCATTCATTTCCAGAGCAGGAAGGGATGACATCATTTGTGCCAGACCTTGTTTTTGTTGAGTGAACAACTGAACTATTTACAGTATGGAGGATGTCAAGACGTTCCATTTGTCTTAGCAAACTTGCTGCTTTTGTATTGCTGTCATTGTATAAAGTATGTACACTTTGAGAGTTGTTTGAAGGAATAACATCTAATGGGTTCAACTGGTCACAGTCAAACTCGTAGGTCTGTTAAATTGTGCACTGTAAAATTTTTTGCAGTAAAAGAGGAATGCAGAACTTATATATGTGAACATCTGTTAAATTAAAGCCTTTACCATTTGAGTAGACACACCATTAAGCTTATCAGCAGCAGGTAAATCTAGTGTACTTGAGTTTAAAATCCTGTGTTGGTGGTGACACTACTGCACTGGTGAAGTAGTAGTGATGCACTCTGTGTCTGTCAGCAGCAATTGGTTTTCCAGTGCTGAAGAGGGCAGCAACTGTAGCAATGGAAACAGAGCGGGCTATAGCAAATAGGAATATTGCACAACTGTCAAAGAAAAGTTTCTGACACTGCAGATAAAAACTCAGAATTCAAAGAAAGGATTGTAGTCTTTAGACTCCAGCACCCCCTCTTGCGATCCTAGTGAGGATAAAGCAGTATAGAGAATGGATGGATGGATTGCAGTCTTAATGATAACGCTCAATGGCAATTACATACAGGTCACCACAAACAGGCAGTGTAATTACTCTCACTGCCAGAAGGGGGAGACAGAGTTCTCCACTACAGGTTTAGGTCTCTGCTCATTTTCTCAGCTTGCACGAAGAAATATGTTTTCCTGCCGAGAGTTTGATGAAAAGATTCCAACCAATCTCTTATCTATCTGTTACAAACAATGTTTTAGATTATGGTTAGCTTGTGGATGCGTGTTCCAACACCCTCCAGTTATCTCGCTGCCGGAGAGGACAAGCACAGCTAACGCACAGCCTCAACTCACCCATGTGTGAAGCAACGAATATTGTAAAAAAAAAAAAAAAAATTAAAAAATCTGCAATATATGAATTTTTCCGTTTTCATTTAATAGCTTTCCTCGTATTGTTCAAGTATATTAAAATATCAAATTTCTTAAAGTTACAGTTTGAATGTCTAATGTTGAGTGACGTTAGTAACCTGTAACTTTAGTCATAAAATGTACCTTTTTTTTTACATACAAAGAATGTTAAAATACATTAGGAAATTTATTGTAGTCTCAAAAGTATTTTCATTTAATAGATAAAACTGTAAAATTCAAGTTAAGTATTGTAAATATATTTCTAAAATTAGATACGTTTGGTGAAAGTTAACAGGGAAAAGCACTGACTTTGTAATTTTACATAGATTTGTTTAAAAAATGGATTGTGATTGCAAACGTTTTCACAGCAAAAATGTTGAATGAATGCATTTTCATCAGTTTAATACATCTATAAGCAACAAATAATCAATCACATTACTATAGTTATGATTATGTTCTTGATCTATCTATATATCAAACAGTCTGTTGTGTAATTTCATTGTTTGTTTATATATATATATATATATATATATATATATATATATATATATATATATATATATATATATATAAATGTCCATTAGTAAAGCTACAAAGAAACCCAATTTGGGCTGAAAATGTGTTTTAATTGTCAAAATTTATTCTATTTTAATGAGATGGTTGGTTTTGGTTATTTTACACTTTTTCTTTTACAGTGTAACTTTTCCTAGTCTGAAAAGACAGTATGCTGTTTCTGTATTCATTTCTGTTGATCTTGAAGGGAAAAGGGAGGTTCAAAAGCACATACAATTGCAGTTTATGACCACAGGTGCCGCTGAAAAGAATTAAAAGGAGATCTTTGAGTTTACTACAATCTGCAAGACACCGAATAAGGATATTTTGCACTCTGCCACACTATTTCTCTAAAGGCATGTCAGAGCGCTGTGAAATGTTTCTCTTCATTGTGTGGATTTTTATGCATTTTAGTCAGTTTAGCTGTTATGATACCCAGTAAAGCTACACAGTAAAATTTACCAATATATCCAAAAGATAGTAAAGGAATGTTTATAGGTGCACAATTTTTCCTGAAAATGCTTTCCCTGCGGTATTCAGCAATACTTGAGTATGGTTAAATTTGCACAAAAGGGAGGTGATTGGATCTTCAGTCACGAAGAACAACAGGAGGAAGCTTCCGTGTGCGTGCTGATGCCTAATGAATATGACAGTGTTTATCAGCATTTATTTTTAGGCTTTTTGAAAACAACCGCAACTAAACAACAATACGCAGGAGGATTACAGTTTCCCACTATCCGACCCATTAATGAGTTCTCTAAATAAATTGCTCAGCCAAAGTGTTGTTCAGCTCAGTTCAGAATGAATGTTTGTTGGTGTATTGTTTGTTTGTGTCTCGACTAGTAAAGATGAAGTGAGGTTATATGTATATGTTCTTTATGGAGTTAATGAATACTGCAGCGGGATGGTTTCTGAGTGTCTTTTCTGCAATTTACTTTATTTTTCACATGGTTCTGCTGAAGAAGAATGAGTGGAGCATTAGCAGGGGATGTGTTTCACCGTTGCAGTAGGTTTCTTCATAAAAGTAATAACCTCAATATAAGATAATGGTTCCATTTATTAACTTTGCAGTTTAGCAGTAGACTTGTATGTTGGTGTTGCTGGATTTCCTGACATTGATGTTATTTCTCTGATCACTTTGTGACAAATTTGTCCAATTATGCATGCTTGTGGTTTTTTGAGGTCACTTTAACTCAGACATGTCTCAGTATATCTACAGCGATTAATGATGCTGTCATGTTTGAGGGCATTTTACTAGCAGTGTAACAAGCACCTCTGTTCCCGCTTCAGTTTGAGCTTTTATCGTCGTGTCTCTACTCTCACGAGGTTCGCAGGCTGGCTTTGAGGGTGTATAGCTGCCATGTTCCCTCATTACATAAAATTTGTGGGATTTATATAGATTTTAATGATGCCTATAGCAGCCACACGTGTCCTTCATCTTAATTAGGAGCAGCCTGTCAGAAGCTACTGCACTGCATTGTTAGCTTTACTGTATTTTGACATCCATCTGACACCGCCTCATAATGAAAGGTAGGCTTCCAAACGAGTGCGGTGACATTGTGTGCCTCCAAAGAGCCATTTGTGTGAAGTGGTGTGAGCCAGCTGGTGAGATGCAGCCTGGCTGAGAAAACATGATGGTGCAGCACCAGAAAGGCCATTTGCTTTTTCATTTTGAGCATTTTGTTTCCAGCTGACCCATAAATCCTGTTTATATAAACATGACAGAAGGTAGGAATTATATTCTCATGAGACTGGCAGCCATTGAGGTTTTGTTTTTTGTGCTAATTTGTCAACAGAAAAGCTACTTTACTGAAGCACCCAAGAAAAGCTCTCATCTGGGAGGGACAAATGAATAGGACAGGCTTTCTTTAGCTAGAAGAGGCACACAGCTTCTCTGCTCAAGTGTCCTTGTGCTCGACAGTGAGTTTCTATCAACTCCAGAGGTCCTTCCTCGATGCTGTGAAAGGGGCCAGATTAATCGGTAAATTTCTCCTTGAGGAAGAATAATAACTAAAGAAAGCATGAGTCATCACTGGGAAATTGAATTTGGTACATGCCGGATACAGTGGCCAAGCACATTGATCAAAATTAGGATTACTTTTGGGATTCGAGTCTTGCAAAAGGACATGGTAAATTGAACATTTTTGCATATTTATCATATTTGATATTTGTATCTGATATACACACGTGGACAAAATTGTTGGTACCCCTCAGTTAAAGAAGGAAAAACCCACAATTCTCACTGAAATCACTTGAAACTCACAAAAGTAACAATAAATAAAAATTTATTGAAAATTAAATAATCAAAAACAGCCATTACTTTTGAATTGTTGATTAACATAATTATTTAAAAAAACAAACTAATGAAACAGGCCTGGACAAAAATGATGGTACCTCTATAAAAGATTGAAAACTATTTGACCAGAGTGACATGATTAACTCAGGTGTGTCATTTAATTGACATCACAGGTGTTTCCAAACTCATAATCAGTCAGTCTGCCTATTTAAAGGGAGACAAGTAGTCACCCTGCTGTTTGGTGAAAAGGTGTGTACCACACTGAACATGGACAACAGAAAGCGAAGGAGAGAATTGTCCCAGGACATCCGAAAAAAAATTATAGACAAACATCTTAAAGGTAAAGGCTATAAGACCATCTCTAAACAGCTTGAAGTTCCTGTGACAACAGTGGCTCATATTATTCAGAAGTTCAAGACCCACGGGACAGTAGCCAACCTCCCTGGACGTGGCCGCAAGAGGAAAATTGATGACAAATTGAAGAGACGGATCGTTGGAATTGTATCCAAAGAGCCCAGAGCAACCTCCAAAGAAATTAAAGGTGAACTCCAAGGCCAAGGTACATCAGTGTTAGATCGCACCATTCGTCGTTGTTTGAGCCAAAGTGGACTTCATGGGAGACGACCAAGGAGGACACCACTGCTGAAAAAAACTCATAAAAAAGCCAGACTGGAATTTGCAAAAATGCATGTTGACAAGCCACAAAGCTTCTGGGAGAATGTCCTTTGGACAGATGAGACCAAACTGGAGCTTTTTGGTAAGGCACATCAACTCTATGTTCATAGACTCAAAAACCAAGCATACGAAGAAAAGAACACTGTCCCTACGGTGAAACATGGAGGAGGCTCAGTAATGTTTTGGGGCTGCTTTGCTGCATCTGGCACAGGGTGTCTTGAAAGTGTGCAAGGTACGATGAAATCTGAAGACTATCAAGGCATTCTGGAGAGAAATGTGCTGCCTAGTGTCAGAAAGCTTGGTCTCAGTCGCAGGTCATGGGTCTTCCAACAGGACAACGATCCAAAACACACAGCCAAAAACACCCAAGAATGGCTGAGAGAAAAGCGTTGGACTATTCTAAAGTGGCCTTCTATGAGCCCAGATCTGAATCCCATTGAACATATGTGGAAGGAGCTGAAACATGCCATTTGGAGAAGACACCCATCAAACCTGAGACAACTGGAGCTGTTTGCTCATGAGGAGTGGGCCAAAATACCTGTTGACAGCTGCAGAACGCTCATTGACAAATACAGAAATCGTTTAATTGCAGTGATTGCCTCAAAAGGTTGTGCAACAAAATATTAAGTTTTGGGTACCATCATTTTTGTCCAGCCCTATTTCATGAGTTTGTTTTTTTAAATAATTATGTTAATCAACAATTCAAAAGTGATGGCTGATTTTGATTATTTAATTTTCAATAAATTTTTATTTATTATTGCTTTTGTGAGTTTCAAGTGATTTCAGTGAGAATTGTGGGTTTTTCCTTCTTTAACTGAGGGGTACCAACAATTTTGTCCACGTGTGTAAATAAATGGTTGAGTTATTTTATTAGCTACAGAAAAGGTCTCAGCATGATTAAAATTTATTACAACACAAAGTGTTGAGTACAATGGGAGCCCCTGTTGAGGATCCCTGGAGCTGCCTCTTGTCTAAAGTTGTAGAAAGAGTATTGATTCATCTATATTTGTTATGATTTTAAAGGTTATTCGTTTTCTGCAGGTATCATGATAATCTTTTTGTGTGCATTTCTGATTCTCAATCCAGCAATCCTCTTTTCTGTTCCCCATTTCATTCTTCTGCTAATTTTATTTGCCATTTTAAATGTTTCCTCTTCAGGCTTATTACTGCAGTCAGCGTATTGTAGAGTCATTTAAATTTCCACCTGGCAAACTACACATCTTTATTGAATCCTACTCATGTACAAATACAAATCTGATAATCTTGGGTTATTTAAAGTGGCTGTCACGGCACCATTTGCCAGAGAAGTTGCTTTTCAGGATTTTATAGCATTTTAAATTGTGTTATTTATTTAATGCTGTGCATTTTTTGCGATTACTCTGCCTTTCATCGGAGTTTACATCCTTCCTTGTCCTTACAGTATCTACTGTTCCGTCTGAGCTGATGTCTTTTGTCATCTTTGTTTGCCAGTCCTCTGTCATCTCCAGCTGTTCATCCCGTCTGTTGCCTGAGTTCGTACATCACTTCTGTCATTTGCATTTGCTTCTGTCAAACATCAACAGACACCAATCCACATTAAACAGTGAATGAAGCCGTCAGTTCAACGCAAATGCCAGTTACTAATATGCGATGACATCAAGACATTTGGCATATTAATCAGCAGAACCTCATTCGCAATGGTAATTCTCAAACAGCAAGATGATGTTCAACTGCAACTGTGGAAACATAGAAACTGTAATATATCACCATACAGTTGTAACAGTTAGGCTGTAGTTAACAACACATTGTTTCAAAAACAGATCCCCAAATTGTTGGAAAGGATGTGTTTCAGTGTCAGCTTGTGTTGGCAAAGTTGGTTGTGAAAGTTTTCAAATTTGGACTTTTCCTGCAGAGGACTTTTTTTCACATCATCCAAACTGATTTTAGGCACCATGAAAGGAAAATGACAAGCCACAAAATTATAAGAATTGAGAATAAAATGTACTTTTTAAAAAAATCAAGTTTTGTTAATTGGGTTTTTATGTAGATAGATAAATAGATACTTTAATAATCCTGAGGGGAAATTTAAGTGTTCAGCAGCTTACATCCAACATAAAATAACAAAAAAGGCATTTTAGTAACATTAACAGTAAAGATTAGTATATAAAACTATTCTAATTTAAGATCAATAGGGTACTAAGTGAAATTAAAAATTCAATGTACAGTATATACACATTTCAAGACATGGAAGTATAAAAATTAAAGTGAATTAAGTGATTAAAAGTGGCTTTGACAGATGGAAGGAAAAAAGTTGTATCGTAGACATATTTGTATGACAAATGATCACAATCCCTACATTCTGTTAAATAAAGCGACACAGACTGTTTGTGGACCGATAGGCCTCTTGTGAGCCAGAAAAACCCTGAAAATGTTAAATGTTTAACTGATCATCATCATCCAGCCATTTTTGCTCATGCTAAATATTTAGAACCAAATGACACAAAAATTTAAAAATTGATATGTATATTCAGCTACTCTAAATAATATGGTTTTTAGTGCCAGACAAATTTCTATTTATAAAGTGTAACAAACTACAAACTAAAAATGAGATGAGTGGCTTAGAAGTTGTTATTTAATACATGATACTGTAGCCGCCCTGTATAGTGGTGTCTTGTTTTTTTTTTAGACATTTGCAGAGCACATATTAACCAGAAAACAGCCAAAAGCTTCTTTTAGTCAAAACAGAACTAAAACTAATCAGCTCCATCTTCTTCCTGTAACATTTGTCATTTTAAGCAATAAAAGTGACTTTCAGAGTCCCCTTGCAGTGACAGACCTATAACATTTTTCACAACTTTTCCTACTTGTAGACACTTAGATGTTTTTGTTTTTGTTTTTTTTGTCCCTGACTGAAACCTCTGAGCTTTTCTGGTTCAGTAACTCAGATGCATCCACCAGAAAATGTAAGGTGTCCTTCAGCAAATCCTTGTGTGGATCAATATGTGTGCGTCTTTCCCACACAAATAAAATGGCTGACTGCCATAATTTTAAATTCAAGTTGAAACCGTTTTTGAAGTGGGATCAGTCATGCAGTCCTGAATGATCTTGTGCTTTATGCTAATTTTATTGTGTCGTTTTATGCATTGTGTGTGCTTTGTGGAGTTCTTTATGTATTTTTTGTTGAGGTTTAAAAGCTCCATCTATAGACAGGAATTGCAAAGTAGCTGAAACTCTGAATGCTGTGCTATGTGATGCTGGTTCATGCTATGTACGTCGTCTTATACAGATATAAATTTTAAATACATTTTACTGCAACGCAAATGTAAATCAAACTGGTGTCATTTGCTAAAAAAGCGGCATCCTCCATGACTGAGAAAAAATAACAAAAATAAGGATAATTGAATAACCAGTTCTGCTAATTGTGGAAATGTCAAAAACGGCAGTGCCTTGAATGGCCACCAGAGGCTGACCCCAAAAGCTTAGAATGAGGAATAAACAAATGAGAAAGATAATTATATTAAATTCCTTGTAATTGTTGGGTTCATTTATTGTTTTCTATAAAAATATATTAAGAATTGTAGTTCAGAGAATGACTTTGAAAACCCCCTGACATAGAATAATGAAGTCTCAATACTGTAATTTCTGTCCATGTTCCCTGTTTAGTGTAATTACATATAATATCTAGTTGATGTTGGGGGGGGGGATCAGTTAGGCCAAACTGAAAATAATGTCCACATCAAAAATCTGTGTTTTCATAAGTGAGTATTTGTTCTTTCACAGTGTTTGACTGTAAAATCACACATTTTTTTAAGATGTTTAAATTAGCAAAAAAACAAAATGTATATTAGATATTATTTTTTTTACAGTTTTTACATTTTTAAAGTTTTGTACAATTCAACCATTTTATTTAAAAACATTCTGGTACCGTTCTTGTCAAATTCTCACCATTTTGTTTAACTGAATGTTTTTTACAGTGCAGATTAGTTGACGCTTGCAACTAGAGAACACCAAATTAGTCACTGAAAGCCACCCAAGTCATCACAGTTGTTCTCTTTATTTCTTCAGGTGGAACTAAACATTCCTCCATTTTCAGACAGTGTTTATTAATTATAGTCTGGCCTGATTCTTGAGTGAAACAGCAGCTCTCCTGACATCAAAGTTGTAGCTACAGTTATATATGAAAATATATCAAGTTAAAAATGTCTTTCAGTGGTAAGGGCTGGCACAATTGTGAATATCATTTGTTATTTTGGTGTTTAAGGTGCTTTCATCATGACATCACCTTCTCTTGAAAAAAGAGATATCATCAGAATTATACATTATGCTCGGTGCCAATCTTGTAATAAATCATTTCCCTCCAACAACACTGGACGAGGCAGTGGATTAAGCATTTATGACGCCTAACATCCTGCTACAAGCAGAAAAGTGAGGATGCTGACAGATTTAATCAGCAAAGCTTTCTAACAGTGTCTGTGTGCTTTGCTGTTGAATCTCTTACTGCTGGTGCAAAAATCAATATCTTTCAGATTGAGCTGGGCATAATGGTGAAAAAGATTACTTCAGACAGTAGGTTTAGGTTTACCAATGAAGCTGTCATTAATAAAAGTCAACAGCTCACATGCTGTTTCTATATAATCAAATACAGCTCACTCAATGTTTATAAAAACCAAGTCCACTCTGTTTGTTACTTAAGGTCAGTTGTATGCATTTTGAGACAATCTTCCATCGGTTCTGTAATGTGTAGTCTGCTTCCTAAACTACACGTGTGTTTGGAGCAGATAACTGCTTTATTGATCACTTTGACCTTCCCTGGTCTCCACATACACTTGGCGTCTCGTGCTTCGAAACAGTGTTTAGGTAAGATGAAGCTTAGATTTACAGAAGCCTTTTTGTTCTCCCATTCCAAAGACCAGTTCACTTACATATCTGACAACTCTTGTGTGACAAAACCACAAACAGTTCCACTGAGCAAGTAATGGCCCCACTTGACAATGACATTCAGTTTTCAAGTTTTAGTGTTTTCTTTGAATGTTTGTGTGAATTAAATGTTTCCTAACGCAGTTTCCAAGCACTCAGCCTGCAACTGACCATATATATATATTTAATATTTTAAAAAAACACTTTCCAGTGCCAAAAATGACGGCCTTAATCTGACTGCTTTATTCATCCAACATTGCAAAGAATAAGAAGCAACATATATACATATTACACCAGCAGATAGTTCAGATAATTTATTGCATTAAAAATAACAAGAAAAAACACATAAGATAAGCTTTATTGACTGGGTAAATTTAAATGATACAGCAGCTGGATACAGTAAGGTCTAGAAGGAGCAGGACTACAATTTAAAAAATTCAATAAGGCTAAAAACAAAGATATAATAAAAATATCATCACTTATCAAAATACTTGCTTTAAGTTGACAAAGATTTTTTTGTAACTTGTTTTGTTAATTGACATAAAAGATCATTTTGTTTCTCCACTAGTCAAGAATAACAGGAAAATACATGAATTTCTGTTTAATAAGGTGACACAGGCTCATTGGCTTTACTGCATGTGAACCAATCGTGCTTACTCCCCAAATGCCCATTCTAAGTCTGATACACATCTAACAAAGACGAAAAGAGAAAATATAGAAATTGAAAACAGAACATCATGGGAGTTTACCACTAGATTTTTTTCTCAGGGCTGATATCAATGCCAACATTAGTAATCAAGGGGACTTACTGCTGATATTTAAAATAAATCTATATTTGCAGGAAAAAAATAAAAATTAAGATGTCAGAATTTTAAAAAAAGCACACAAACTCCAACAAAACTTGGCGGAAATGCTTTTACTTATTCATACTTTAGATAAGTTTAATTAAAAGAAAACTTCAACATATATCCTTCAATGTTGACAGGCTATGAATTGTAACCAGTCAGTGCTTTGAGCAGCTGAAGACCACAGAATGATGATTGCCAACTATAGAGGCAGCCTCGCTTGCTTTGTCACAAATTGATTGGAAACTAACATAGCGATACAGATAATCAGAAAAATGCTGAATATTGGATCCAATAACTTGCCAAACTGATATCCGTCTATCCCTAGAACATCAGAAAGTCGCATGTCATCCAGTAGAGTTTATTTTAGGTCAGGATAGCGAGACAGTGGTGACAGAAACCAGCACATCTGTTGCACAAACCACACATGGTTCTGTGAAGACGACGCTGGCCTGTGTTCTGTCTCTGCTGTTTGAAGGAGCATCTTCACATCTCAGGCATTCATGGTGTGCAGAGCACAAGTCCTAATGAGTTCACCGACTCACTTTACTTTCCTCTGACTTTTTTCAAGATGAACCATAATTATTTGTGATCCCTTCACTTTGATCTCGCGCCATCATTAGGTTTAGGGTTTTAATTTATTCATTGCTTCGATTTTTGACCAGATACCTGCAAAACCTCCCATCAGCATCAGTTGCGCTTTGTGTTTTGTGCTCCTTTGCACATGTTAATATCACACCCGTGTATCACCAGGTGGTAACATTGTCACTGTGATTATATTAGCATGCTGCTTTAGCATTCAGCTCAAAGCACTGCTGTGCCTGAGTGCTGCCTCACACTGCTGCTCGCATGGCTTTAGACTCTCATTGTTTTCAAGAGTAAAGAAAGTGCACCCTGCCTGAGTCTCCTGATAATGGGGCTGCAAGCCAGTCATAGAAAATGACAATTTGATCTGTGAACGGTTATAACAGGAAACCGTTTTTAATAGAATTTTCAGTCCACGTGTTAGTTTACATCTTCTTCATTACCCAAGTAATTTACAGCTCAAGGCCCCAATTTACTGAGTTTTCTTACACCTAATCAGTAATTACAAAGTGTATCTTGTCAAGTCATCGGTCCTGTACACTCTGTAATTACACAAAAAATTAATGATAGCAGCGTCAAGATACGGTAAGAACAATTTACCGTCTCTTTCACTGATGCCACTCAAGGTGCTGATTTCATGGCATTATGATTTAATGTGAGAACGGGGATTTCCTTGCAAGTCAGCAGCAAACTACAGTTAAACTAAGTGCACTTTTGATCTTGAGATGTAGGAAAATCCAAAATAAATCAAGGGGAATTATTAATGAAGCATTACACATAGGCCTTTTTACAAGAGCAATACCACCGCTTTGATGTCGTGTCTCGGAGATGAAATGTTGTTGCTAGAAGGCATTCGTTGACATTTACCCCGTAGAACAAAACACACTCTCAGGTTCATCGTGTCACAATTGTTATTGCTCAAGCACTGAAAAGATTACTGGATAAACAAATGATTAAATGTACAAGATTTACTTTCATCGCTGGTTTGTTACCCCGACTGACACTTAGCAAGATGAAAGGTTTTTATGTAATTACTCTCACTTTGTATTGCCTATTTGACAACTCCACATCTAATACAGAATCATAACATTTAATGGAAATACTTGTATTTATGTTAAGCATAAGACATGCCAAGCCTGTTGATGTTCAATAATAATAAAAAGTTTTAAATTCAAGTCTAACCAGTTAGGTTTTATATTGTCATTTATGTACAAAAGATGTGTCTCAAAGCTATACTGCAGATGTTATCGAAAAACACTGAACTGTAACTGGGAGATTTAAATTAAAAGATCATTGTGAAGTTTGTGTTTTGTTTAAACAGAGTGAGAATTCTCTGAAGACTTGCTGAACCAACAATAACCCAATGAAGCACTTCAGCTGAAGAGAAAAAATCACTCAAAGCTGTAGAAGTGGATCTCATAAATTTGTAATGTGAAGTTATCAAATTGTAAGTCGTGTCTCAGACAACATTCATCGCTATTCAGAGATTATAAAGTTAGATTATTAAGACTTAAAAGTGTAAGTGAAAATGTTTTAGTGCATTTATATGAGAGGTTTGAAAAAGGAGTAGCTCCTGGAAGTACAGTTCCCCTGACAGTGTCTCCATGTATTCATTTCTCCGGCCTGATCTTGGAGCTGTTTATTTTGCAGCAGTGTGAGACTGGAACACTGTTTGACCGTGACATTAAGACACAGCTCAGACTCCCATCTGACTCTGACCACATCAAGAGAAATATCTGTAAGGCACCGTGAACCAAGAGGTCAAGTCCACTGACACTGTGATGAAATGAGAAAAGAAAAATGTTTCCAATCTTCTTCTAAAGGACCAATCCTTAGTATCCAAAGCTTGATTATTTCAGACTGCTTACAGCTTAGTTGAGTCTTAATTTTGTTCTTTAGTGACTAACTGTAAGCCTAACAAGTTACCTAACTTACCCCCAGACTAAACAAAGAGCCAGTTCCCATGGTAACAGCCAGTGACATGTACTCACCCGTGGTACAAATGACAAGAAAGAGGAATAACACGATTCATAATTTGTGGTTTGTTGCAGAGAAAGTAACAAGAAAAGAAATAATTGTGAGAGACTGCAGTAACCTGTAATACACAGTTGTAGTGTGATTGATGCTTCAGCAGAGGTGCTGAGTTTTCCCACATTAACAATGAATAGTTCTGCAGAAACTTTTGTCTGTTGTCCTGCTTTTATTTCCACTGCAGCAGTAATCACCATGTCTGTGTATGTCGAAGAGGACTTTTTACAATTCATTTTGTATTTTCAGTTATGTACATCTCATCCTTCCCAGTCTGTAAGATACAATAAGGGAGCCAAACAGGACTGAGTGCCTTTACTCTTTAATAGTATAATATACTTCTTTAACAGTGAAAGAGTAGCTCAGTGCTATTATTTATTTATGTTTTGTGTTATTGCTAATATTTTCCTCTTCAATTTGCTCAGAAAAATGCCCTTGTGATTGCAGAAATCTCTCTGTTTTTTGCTGGAGTAAAGAAACTGTACGGTTTGACAAATTTGTCAAATTTCCTGAGTAATCTATCACATTTAATTCGACTGAGGTTTCAATCCTGCGTGAAGCCATGCCATGTAAGAGTTTTCAGATTTACAAGGCTAGCTGTGTAACACTAACAAGAAAATTCACAAATATTGTTTTCTCTGTACACTACAAGATTCTAAAATAATGGTTTCACTAAACACTCAACAGGACATTATTAGGATTCTGAGGCCAGAAGACGCAGTCAGGGAGCAGTGCAAAACATGACATGATCTTATAGTGCAGCAGATGGAAGCAAAATGAAGACTGCGGTGCAACGATGCTTTTGTAGCTCTGATACTTTGCAATGACAAAAAAAAAAAAAACAGAAGTGCAAACAAGTCTGGCTGGCAAGATGTGGTCAACAACAGTTTTCAGTTTTATTCTCAAAAGTGTGGTTTAGTTTTATCAATATATTCCTCCCCGAGAAGCAAACACTCACTGAGCAGATACTTTGTCAGAAATACAGCAGAACAGTAGCTGCTACAGTACTTGTGTTTGCAGTGAGCCCAAACAGTGTTCCATAGTTTTAACTAACAAGCCAGCCAATAATTGGTCTTTTCCCATTGTGAGAAGAGCAACTTTGATGTGATTTCATGCTAGACACACTGCGACTGGTTTCCTACACAGCAGCAGGACACGGTGTAAGCAGTTAGTTACAAGCTGAGGAGCTTGTGTGCAGCCTGTCACCTGCAACTATTCATCTAACAGGACACTTTAGCTTCTTCTTATACAGATTCTATTACAACACTGATATATTAAAACGAATCCACTGTCAAACAGTGAACAATAAATTGTATTTCCTATGCCGAGTTTCCTCGGTTAAATGCATTTAATGTGAGATATCAGCAGCGGGACTTGTTTCGTTTGCATCTCCAAGCAGTATCTTAATAAAACTCTTCTATAGTTTTTCATTGTGACACAATTACTACTGCTGAAAAGTGTGAAACATAAGCAGTAGGAAAATTGGTATTTGATTTAGTAAAAAGCTTAGAATTGCAATTTAGAGTTTAAGGATAACAGTGGCAAGTGTAGCGGTGGGTTGTTGTTAACTGAACTTATCTTCTCTATATGTTGAATTCTTTTTGCCTTATTGAGGAACTGTGACTTGTTCCTGTATGCTCAGAGTTTCTGGTGTTATGGTTTTGCATAATCTTCTGAAAGAGAGCATTGTTTGTGAAATAAGTGCATTCGTTTGTTTTCCCAATGTGTGTTAGGTCAGGGCTGCTTTATGTACTCAAGGAAACCTAATTCTGAGACAAAGACAAACCAAATATTAGTTAGAGGTAGAGCTGGATGTGTCTCACCGCTCGGTTTCATTAAAATCATGTCACGCAGTGCTATCTGAATACATTTGCTGTCAGTAAAAGGCTCCTCTCCCTCTCTGCACAGGCTTTGCTTACTCAGAAAGGTGTCAAAAGCATCAAGCATCAAAAACATGTATAGACAAGCCATCAGAACATATTTCTGTCACTTGAATACTTTTGTGAGACGTGAATTGGTTTCACATGGATACATATATTTATACTATAGATTTCCCTCTGTGATTTGCTGTGCTGTGATTGGTGGATATTCCATCCATGTAAATCATTCGCTGCTTAGTAATTAGTGTTGTGTTAGCTGTGGTCATGTCTCTCAAGGAAACTCTGTGCCCTTGGCCTTCTGTAGGCAGCACGGGAAGCCAGACATTAAGCCCTAATTGATAGCAGAGGGGGAGTGGGGCTTAGCACTTTTTCTGCTGACTGTAGCAGCCAATACACATCAACTCTGTGTCCTACACTGTTTGAGACACAGGACTTCACCCTTATCAGGTAATTATTAGACAATGAAATGTGTAATGATCAGATTGGTAGGATTTGTAGTCACAAAACAATACGGATCCAAAGCCTGGTTATTCATCAGAGCTGTTTCCCAGCAGAAGGGCTGATCAGTCCGGAGGGATTTGAAATAATCAGAGCTGGAGAGTTTTTTATTTGTCTCACAACACTGAGCACAGAGAAATGTTCTGAATATGATGAACATTTCCTCACAACAGTCGACTGTAATTAAACAAATAGTACTGTTGATTCTAAGAAGGGTGTAGTGATCTGTACACGGTGTACTTGTCTGTCATTGTGGCATGACTGTTCATGTGGTGCTGGCACATCAGCAGATGTAGCAGCAGCAGCATTTGTGGTCTAATGTGTTTTACTTACTCCTGGCAGCTCTCAGAGAAATATGTTCTGTGGAGCATTATAATGACATATGTAAACTAATTTCTGTACCAAAAAAAGCTGAACTACACATTTGTAGATACTAAATGTACTACAGATTCACACATTGAAGGTGATGTTAGGCAACAAAACAAACATCCAGTTTCACTCTTTCCACATGTGTAGTATATAACTACCAAATTACTGAAGGCTAGTAGTGGAATCAGAGTCTCATAGCTTGCAGCACAAGTCAATCAAAATGAAAAGGTTTCTAAGTTGAACAAGAGGTAGCTTTACAAGAGATGGCGGGCTGTATGCTATACACTTGCTTTTTGCTCCTGTCACATTTTCTGTCACTGTAGGCCCATGTTTTGCTGCAATATAAAGTCATGCACCTCTATGAAAAGAGCAAAGCTAACACTAGAAGTACAGAGATCTCCAAAAAATGCCTTTTGTGCTGTACAGCACTTTTATAAAGTTATGAATAATGGACACAGGTGTAGATGTGAACATTTTAGGGTAAAAAGGGGGGAAACAATTCATTTTCATGGTTGTTCCTCTCACATTTTATGTTCAACCATGAACAACATCCTTCAGGAATGCAAATAAACAGCTTTTTAAAATATGAGGCTATTGTGTTTTCACATATTTACCCAAAATTGTTGAATGACTTCAAGGACTTTACAACACTGCAAATGATTGTTTGCGGTATTATTCTTTAAGTAACAAGATTGTGAAACCACATAATCCCTCCAGAAATCAATGAGGGCATTGTTGTTTTCTGGGTTGTTCTAGTCTGCACAGTAAATCCTGACCTCTGTGTAACTCTGTCCTCTACAGCTGGCTTCAGCTCCATATAGAATACAGTATTTAAAGAACGTAAAAGAAGGCAAACAATCAAGTTTCATTCACACTGCATGAACAGGCCATTCACACTTGTAAGAGACTGAGGTATTGTGAACTTAGTCTACACCAAATTAAAACAAGGTGAAAGTAAGTGAAGTAAACTTTACATTTAGATTTGTTGATTGAAATGTCAAGATTTGACAGTAGATGCAAATGTATTTTATTTCAGCTGTTGGATGTCTTAAGTGAACAGTTTGACGTCCAGATGCAGATTCTTTAAACATCTCTTCCAGTTCTCTGGGAATGGATGTAACCGTTTCACACCTGCTCCTCCATATGTTGGCTGTTTTTGAAGCTGGAAAGCTGCTGTTGCAGCAGAATAACAGAGGAAATTGAGGTTTATGACAGAACCGCATTTGCTTCCCTAATTTTCACTTTCTTGGTCTCAATATTAATGTGGTTTTGGTGTTTGTTTAATGCTATTTTTTTAAACATACAATCAGTATAAGATTGATATTTGTCTTCTGCAAATGGTACAGCAGCTTTTGTATCTGTTACATCTTTCAGCTTTGCATAAATAACCCAAAATAATCTTTCAGTGTTTACTTCTGGGGCGTGTTGCACTTCGATGACAAATACTTTAAATGAACACAAAGAAAACCAGTAACAAAAATGCTACATTTCATGTATCACTGTAGTTTGTGTACTTAAAATTCTTTTCTCTTCATTTACAGAAGGAGCTGAGTCTTCCCAGGAGAGGCAGTTTGTAAGTACCATTCTGAATGTTACAATAAGAGACCTCTAATTTAAATTGAGTGGCTTGATAAGTCATTTAAAGGTTTGCACACTTGTGCATGTCTTCAGTTTCTCTGAGTGATTAGACCAGAGTTTGAAGCTCATCGTAGCTTTTACTGGGGACCAGATAATATCACTACAATCCTTACTCAGTTGCCACTTTTATAGATACACTCATTGAAAACTAATGCAATCTTAGTGCAATAAACCCTCATTTTCATAAGTAGTATAATGTTTTAAAGAAATCTCGATTCAGCTGTATGGTCAGTTTTCAGGCTGTAGGCTGCTGAATTGTTGTATACCAACAGGTGCTTCTATGTCTTTTTTCCACAACTGTATCGAGAAGAACAGAAACACATCTCTGTGTATTGCAATATAATTCAACATACTACAGTTGAACATCTTCCAAAATGCTCTCTGAAACAGTTTCAAAATAGAATATTTATTGCAGCATTGCTATATTTGACTGCGTTCATTCAAGCTAGGTGTTCCGAAATAACTGGCAACTGAATATAATGCACATTTTACATACATATAATTATAATATATTGATTTAAACAGAACTTCTTAACATTTATTCTGCAGTTTAAATGGGCAAATACTCAAGATGTGTAACCAGCCAGATTACTCAAGACAACATAGTGAAAACAGACAAATGTGACTGCATCAGAACCACAGCAGCATATTTTTTACATTCATTTATCTTGTTATGAATCAGGGAAAACAAAAATAAATGCTGCAGACGATGGGAAAAGATAAAAAATTTTCATTTCAGCTTTACAGTGGCATGATGTGAATGAATATTAATTAAATTATTTAAAAGTCATAAATTTATTAGATTTTAAGTATCCCTCACAACACATCAAATTTATACAACACTCAGCCTAAAATGATAAATAATACTGAAATTGAGAGAAACAGTTTTTATATGTGGTGTTGATTTGGACTCAAACTGGAAAGAATTGTGGCTCATAGAGTTTGTCTGCTGTATTGACAGATATTTATTTATATGTGCTTTTATTTTCCAGTTAGCTATTAAGATTGTTTATCATTTTGTGTTAATAAATTATTAGCCATATTTGGGCTTCTCAGTGTATTGTACAAGCTGATTTTCATCATAACTTTGTCATCAGAATAGATTTTCTTCTTCATTTGAGAAGATTGTTTTGAATATTTCATATTTGTTCATATTTCATCACTATAATCTCTGTTAACTGTTTCAGTAAGGAAATAATTTAGAGGCAGAGCTTTTTTTAAGTGGCTGCTACTCAATTACGTTTATTATATGTAATTGTCACACAGACATTTAATGGCTTAACTGAATGAATGAATGAATGAATGATTAATCTTTGTTTACATCGTGTTTTACTGCAGGAGATTACTAGAAGTTGAATTGATTCAGTAGATTCACGTGATTTAAGTCACATTATGCACAGGTTTTTTAATTGAACTTTAGATGAGTCAGTAATAGAAGTAGTTTTTATTTATTTTTTTTTACAGGTTTTGGGTTAGCACAAAAAACAGTAATTAACTAAATGTTTACAATCAAGTAAGCAAACTCTTTAAAATATGCACTAATAAAAATCACCATAAATTAAGAGATGGTGACATTAGAATATACCTGAGGCCATCAAATTTGACTTTGTGCTGCCAAAATGTATTCCTCAGACTCTCCTAGCTACTTTTTCATATTGACCATCTCCTCCATGTTATAGTGAAAAAGCCTGCTCAGATGGCCTTTGGTGACTCAAAACAGTGCTTTAAGTCAAGTTTCAAAATGGATGTTGTCCTTGATTTCCTCACTTTAGAACCGTTGCCATGCAAATTCAACAAGTTACAACACGCTACTGAAGTGAAGAGTCTTCTTAAACTGTCTGATTATAGAGTGGTTCTTGAAAAGTGTGATTTACATAGTCTGAATGATTGCTTTCATTCCGCTGTCACTTTGGAAAGTAGAGTGACTGTTACATTGCAGGGTCAAATGCATAATTCACCACTATTCCAATAATCTTGTCATCAGAAAAGACCGTCTGTCTGCATTGAATTAAACTCTGCTGAGGTTGGCTGGCCAGATTTCTATTCAGTCGGTTATTAAAGGTGTGACCGGGCCGCTGATATGCCGAGTGAGCTACAGCTTTTAAGCTGCGCAAAGACATCGATTCTGCTTTAGTTTGATATATTTCATGGTGGAGAAAGGTGTTGCCCATGACACCTTGCTGCTTTCACCCCACCAGAGGGGGCAGATATTGTAATGCAGGTGACCCATTACTAACAGGCTGCTGTGAGATCACCAACTGCACCCAATTATATACAGAGCAGCGGAACCTCTGGTGACCTTGGTAACCATAGTAATGGTGTTTGGATATGACAAAATTGATATGACTGCTGCAAATTCATCATAGGTGCAGTTTATTGAAATAGATGTTTTTATTCATTTGAACATGAGAAAAGCAGACATCAATGCATCTATATTTTGTAAAATGTATTTCTGCTGATTGGAGCTCAGTCTGCCTGATGTGTCACTGGTGTGCTTGATCTCAATGTGTTAGTGTGTGGTGCATGATGTGACAAACTGAATAAGGAATATGCTAAAAATTGTTTAAAAAATAAAGAGTTTGTTTGTGATAATGATTTGTAATGTTTGCATCTCCTTGGAAAACGCTTGTTGAAGAGAAACCAGACTCTTCTATCCATGCTGCCTCAGTGAGCACTGTGCTCTCAGAGGTTTTCCTGTGACAGAGAGCCATCTACTGAAATTTTTATGTCATTAACATGCCAGTTTTCCACTCACTCTTTCCATTATGAGGGGCATTTGTGTCAGTGTAAACCATACCTGTGGCTACAGAGGTGATAGATTGCACCATATTTGGAGCTGTTTTCCACATGAGTCATTGTGGTTGAGAGACGGCTTTAACCTATTTATAGTCTGACCTTAATAGCTGGAAGTCTTTTGCTGGGTCCAATTAAACACCAGAAAATCAATCATTTGATCACTTACTGGACTCATGTTGGATCCTGTTTCTTATCTTCAGCACAAAAACACAGCCTGTTGAGCTCAACCGTACCAAACCTGTCGTTCTGCCCGACAACATCAACTGCTTTGCCTGCAGCAGGATATTAAAGAGGACCTGTTGACTCGAGATTGTGTTACATTCAATTTAACAGATGCTGTCAGCCACAATTCATTAACTTGATCATTGCAGATGAAGTTGGTGTCAGTGTTTAGCCATTTACTGAGGTGATTGAGTTGTAGATTGCTGCTACAGCTCTACCAGAGATTTGGGCAAATATTTTCTCAGTTAATCCTCTGGTCAAAGAAATGTTAGAGACCAATGAGAATTATCTGTCACGTTTTCTTACAGCCTAGAGTAATGTCACGAGAAACTAGAACAGCTGAAACTGTAGTTGAAGAGTTCTGTTTAAAAACAAACACATTATTTGATTACATTAAGTTGCTGTTAGTTGATTAAAATAAAACTGAAACAACTTCATGGGTTTAGCTTTACAAAATACAGCTTGTGTTAAAATCAATGGAATTTGATCATAATAATTAAACATATTTCTGTTTTAGAAGTGGGCCATAGAGTTGTATTGATAGCACTGTTTTGTGTTTTTTTATTTTTTATGTATGTCCTCCAGTAATAAACATCCTAATATGTGTGAGTTCCGCTCAGAACATTTTGGCAGTGCATCAGTTGTGGTAGATCATCTATAATAAGAGAGCAGTGTGACTGTAGGTCACAGCTGTGTTCCTGATGGCTTTGAGGTTACATTGAGGTGTGCAGAACTTTTATTTTTTTCAGAATAACAAGAGGTACGGATTAATTAAAAATGTTTATCTGTAAATGTTTTGTCTGAAACATGTTTCCAGTTCTGTGTCAAGCAGTTTCTGGGTGTTTTCTACTCAAACACACAATGTTACTCACCATGGCCTCATTTTCCTGATGTAATTACAAGTAGTCAAGTAGACCTATTAACACCACGTGATGGCAGTAAACTTTTCACTCTTAAATGTGTTACTTCATTCATAAGCTTTACTATCACTAAAAATGTACAATACAAATAGGAGTGATGACGTTAGAGCATCACATGATGTTACAATGCTCTCCTGTATACTGTGAGATCGATTGACTAGGATTGAACACTTTGTCTTTTCTACTCCTCCAGTACCGTCTATTGTTCGTCTGTTTCTGTCAGTGTTATTGCACACTATAGGCCATGTCTTAAAGTATTACTTCTCATTGCTTCCTAATCTGTGTCTCCTAACCTTGCCATTAACCATGAGCCACTGTAGAAGTAGCTCATTTCCTGATTAGTGGAGAAGGCTGTGCTGCTTTTTCAGTTTTTGCAGATTGTGTCGCTTGTATAGAGATGAGACGAGTTGGAGCAGAGTGTTGAATAATCCGACTTACCTCATACTGGTAGCATTAGCCTAGCACCATCAGCAGAATCAGTTCCAGCTTCATCACTTGTGTCTTTTATAAATATGCGCCTAAACTTCTCAGCTTTAAGGCTGTACAATTTTTTATATATAAAAAACTTATCAAATAGCTGTGTTAAACATGTTGTGTAACAATCAACTCAACTTTTTAGTTCCTTCAGCTCTCAAGAGCTTTTCAGGGTCATTCAGTAGATTGTTTTGGTTTAGCAGCACGAAGTTTGTATAGTTTTGGGTCCCTCTTGCTGCAGAGCCCTGGAACAAAATGGCAAACAACGATAATACAGCATTGAATAAATCATAATGTTACAAAATGTTTGGTAACAATTTTGTCAAATCAGTTTTATAATGTGACAGTAGGTCAACATTTTTTTTACAGCTGTTGATTTAACCAAAGCACGAAGACACCATATTGCACTAAATGTCATAAAACATTGAAGTGTTGTTGTGAGGAATGTACCATCAATTATATTTTATTAAATTGTATCTTTATAAAGTCAAACAGAGAGGAGTTTGTCTGCAAGGTTTTCAGTATTAGAAGGTCAGTGATATAACATTGAAGGTGATTTTCTATTCAGCAGCACTGTGAAAAATACCTCTACATTTTTTACTTTCTAAAAGACTGTTCAATATAATGGCTTCTGCAAAATGTACCAAAAATTTTAACTGCATTTCTCCAGGCAGCTTGTGAATCAGTTATCATCACTATTATGCATGCTTGTTTTATTGTTCAGAAAGTCCCAATAGTTGCTTTACTCGCGTCTGCAGTACGCACTTTAATAATGAGTCTGCTTTTTGTCTGAAATACACAAACAATGATATTCAGTGTTCTCTGAGTGTGACCTTAATCAAACTACTTGGTCATGAGACGTCACAAACGGTGGCCAGCACTGAGCAGCTTTGTACAAGCGACCAAATTCATTAAATTGTGTAAATAAGGTGTGCATATGACCAATTCCCAGCCAAGGAGCAAGTAAAAGGGATGATAGAAAGTGTGTGTCGATGGGTAGTGCGAGTCTGCTTCTCTTCTATTGAGGTAGAACTGATGTCAGTGAATTCAAGCTTAACAAAAGAAGCTGCTCTGTACACTTGGACTGGAAGTTCTTTCTTGCCCCAGGTACGGTAGCAGTCATATATTGGTATGAAAACCTTAGTGAGTCACCAACTTTCACCAAAAGCCACAGATTTTACAGCAAAATCTCACTCAGGTGAAATGCTCTTCAAAAATGCAGTCAGATATAGCTGTCTCAGTTTAACCTAATATTTATTACTTTCTATTTAACCATTTGAGACTATATAAAGCAGAAACATTTTATTGATTGTAATGTTTTTATAAATTCCTATCTGCTTCTAATCCATCAACTGATTTCTGGGATGATAGGAAACTGTACTAGCATTCATAACTTAAAATATCTGCTGGTTTTAAGCATGGGCTCTTTTTTAAAGCTGAAGCCCGTGACGATCATGGAGTTATACATTTAAAAATTTAGAACAAAATTAACATTTTAATCTCTCAGTAACTCACAGGGCTATATTGTCCAGGCCAACTAGTCATTTGATTGGTCAACGTGATCTCATTTAACTCAAATTCTCATTGGCTGGACAATGTTGTGGCAAATCCATAACCTTCTAGGATTGATCTCTTATTTTTAGCTGTAAAATTACATCTACATGTGAACACACATGAATTTTCACAACTTTGAAGTCACTCAAACCGATGAAGCGTACTACATGTAATGTATTTACTATTTATGTTAGCTGAATGTTCCAAACTAATTGATAACACGCCAAAGAATTTGTCAGTGTGACTGCATTTTGTTCAAACAGATGGACACAAAGTTAGTTGTAAACTTCTGCAAACAGGAATTGGAGGTCAGAAACCGTAGGCTAACTTGTCAGTATTATTTTCCTCAGTAGTTTTTGTACAGAGTTCAACAGTTGATAAAGCTTGTGTTGTTTCAGTCTTACGAGTATGGGCAGGTGCGCGATGGTCTTCTTCAAGGTTTAAATGACTTATGTTTCAAATCATGCTTTTTAGGTTTCTGGTTCATACAGGCTAATAAGGCTAGCAGCTAGAGTGCAGTCTGTGTCATGTGGATGATGTTGTTTATCTAGAGTGTGCAGATATTTATTGTCCCCAAGACTGAGTGTTTGAAGTAGGTCTGATTTCTGTTGTCAAAAATGTTCTTTGGTTGACTGCAGCCTGAGTAACTGGCTCCTTAATGTGACCTAAGTGTGTTGGTAATGTGGTAACTACTCCTCACTTTTGACCCATGTTTTTAGCTTTTACGCTCAGTAGTTTCTAGTGACATGTTTCACTTAGCGTATTCCATTTAGAAACGTTGTCAGATGACCACTAAAGAAAATGCTGTTTTTAATGTGTCTGCTGGTTTACTGGAATTGGGAAAGACGATCTAAGCATGTTGGCTGCGAAGTTTAAGACCAGCATTTGGTCCGAAAGAACTAGTTTGTACAATGTGTTATCCAGCGTCTGAAGCCAAAGCTGATTATAGCTGTTGCACTTCTGTGTGGAAAGCTGGCGAAGGACTGGTGTTAATTGAAATTACAGGGCACATTTTTTCCATTCCCTTTCTCCTCAACTTTAGTAAAGGTGAACAATCCACATCTGTATAGAGTCAGCAGGAATATTTAATGACATCGCTGATGAAAAAATGTCAGAAGCAGTTCCCTGAATTATGGGGAAAAGAGGATTCAGTTGCTGTATGACAATCCAGCAAGACTTTGAGATAAATACACTGACCTCTTCAGACTGAGTGTGGTATTTTCACTGTTTTTAATTTGATTTTATTAAATTTCATTTCATTTATTTGATTCTGTTTAATATACTAAGGCAGTATGGAACAGACAATGTTAAAGAAAGGTGTTTTTAAAATTTTTTTAAATGTTCTTCTGAAACATCTGCTTTATAGTCAGAATATTAAAATTCTTCACCTATCTGATTTGAATCAGCTTTACTGTCCATCATAAGGCGAAGTGACCTGGCACATAATTCGACCAAAAACACTCGGCATGCCTACAATATGGTGAAAAGTCCTTCACTGATTGTTTATAATGTTGATGGCAGTTGAAATAGATTTTTTCAAGGTGTCTTTGAGGACTTAACATTGATGAGCTGGAGAGTGTTAAAGGGGTGTGACAGGTCCTGTGTGACGAGCCAGGTCGGCTGCACATTCATATTTGATGGTAGTGGCTCGGTGCTGCCTGTTCTTTTACTTGCATGGCTGATGATGCAAGACTGTTTTGTCAGTGGGCTGCATATCTGTCAAGACTGTAAAATCTGTCTGTGCTTATATTTCAGCACACAGATAAAATGTACCATTAAGTTGTCTGCTTAAGCCTAACAAGCTGATTTTACACATTGACAAGGTAAAAAAATGTAGGACCTCACAGTTGCTAGCAAGCATTTAATTTTGTTACATAAACTTTAATTTGTGGCATGCCGTGAAGTGACACTACAGCATTACAGGAATCATTTTGGATACAAATCTATAGACCTACACTCAACAAAAATATAAACGCAACACTTCTGTTTTTGCTCCCATTTTTTATGAGATGAACTCAAAGATCTAAAACTTGTTCTGCATCCACAATATCACCATTTCTCTCAAATATTGTTCACAAATCTGTCTAAATCTGTGATAGTGAGCACTTCTCCTTTGCTCAGATAATCCATCCCACCTCACAGGTGTGCCATATCAAGATGCTGATTAGACACCATGATTAGTGCACAGGTGTGCCTTAGACTGCCCACAATAAAAGGCCACTCTGAAAGGTGCAGTTTTGTTTTATTGGGGGGGTCCACTCCTCTTCAATGACTGTGCGAAGTTGCTGGATATTGGCAGGAACTGGTACACGCTGTCATACACGCCGATCCAGAGCATCCCAAACATGCTCAATGGGTGACATGTCTGGTGAGTATGCTGGCCATGCAAGAACTGGGACGTTTTCAGCTTCCAAGAATTGTGTAAAGATCCTTGCAACATGGGGTTGTGCATTATCCTGCTGCAACATGAGGTGATGTTCTTGGATGCGTGGCTATTGTCCCTACATCAACATGAAAATCCTTAGTGTTAGCACTTTGTGCAGGTAATGTGGCTAATATTGTCATTAGCTTTATCTCCACGGGTCAGTGCGCTGTGGCTACTTTAATGCTGAGGCACTTTCAGAGATGCAGGAAACTTTCAGACTAATATTAAACCAACAAACAAGGACTGTAAGTTACTGTTGCTTCAGTGCATCCTAAACTCGGCCACTGTCAGTACTTTACATCTGTTTGCTTCTCTCTCACATATCCTCTCTTTTGATAGTTAAATTCCCAATAAAGCTTTTCTCATTCACATATTTTTGTGTCTGTTGTCAGACAATGAACAGAGTAGGAAATAGTTACAGAATCACAGCTCATTACGAACACATGGTAAGTGGTTGTCACTTCAGAGCCATTTTCAAGTACTACTAAACTACCGTTTTTTCTGTCGCAGCACTGTCTGATAAACTCACCAGGCACATGAGTTAACAGAACAGGGTGAAAACCAGGATTAAACAATCATCTTAAAATGAACCACTCTAAAACATTCTGGGACCTTTAAAGAAGAGAGCAATGTCTAGTAACATAAACATTTTAGCATTTTGTCTAGTTAGCTATGTTTCCATAATGTATTCTTGTGCTCATTTTAAGGTGTTTCATCAGAAAGCATGAGTGGAAATGGCAGAATTAAAAGCAAACCTAACAAACAAAAAAACCTCAACATCCTCAATCATGCAAAAAGGTTTTTATGCTCCCTTGAGGTGTTCTTTGACTTTTTCAACAGAGTTAATGCACCTTATAAGACTTACTCGGGGACCGTCAGAGTACCGTAAAACATTTAACCCACTTAAATTCTAAGCCCCCCCCCCAGAAACTCTGGAAAGGATAAAGATGCCGAGTGCCAGCTGACATGAAAGAATAATAACAACTTGCGCATTTGAGCAAAATTATTGTAGACCTTTTTCGTAGATGGCAGACAACCGATTTAGTTTTTTTTTTCTTTGTAGTTCTTTAACAGTTGACAGAAAACTGGGTTTCCTCTAGACTTCTTCTACTCTATTCATGACAGCTATGTGTAATATAGTCTATACCGCCACCTACTGATGGTACTAAGCAGTCTATTTTAATTGCTTCAAAGCAATTAATAGAAACATTCCCTTTTTCTTTTTTTTCTTTTTTGTGAAATTTCAAAAGTTTCCTTTACTGAAGAGTTTTATGAAAACAGTTACTAACTTTATGAAAACTTCCTTCAACTCAACTTACTAAACACATAATGGGAGTTGGGGGGACCTAGTAAAATTGAATATTATCAACAAAAAAACTACTCAACAATCACAAGACAATGTTTTGGACTCGCAGATAGCGGCTGACTCCTGACCTACTGTAACCTCGATACATCCCTGCACCTTCTCATGCTCCACTTCCTGCTTGTCTTGGCTTCCTACTCCTATGGTTAATGCAGTGTTCAGTGTCATCTGCAGTGACTCTTTGCTCCTCAGCACACTCATAGTAATAAAGAATTCATTAGTGTTCTGGATGAATGAGCGAGGCTGTAGCTAAATGTTTGCTTGGTCTGCTTTGCTTCCTAAGTTTTCCAATGCTATTCAGATGTACCAAAATTGTCAACACACAACAGTTGTCTGTTGCAGTACTTTGTGCAAACAGTACACATTTTTGGAGGTGTGTTTCTCTTACAGTGTGTTAAATTATCTGTAATAACCTCCCTCTTTTGTCATTGAGCAGTTCATCCATGGGCAATTTCATGCCAGTGACTCATTGATTCATTGTGACTTATTGGCATCTTGATGGTGCAGAAATAGAGCGTCTGCAACAATCAGCGCAGACAAAATTAATCACGGAGGATTTCACTGATGAGAAGTTGTAACCTCTGGCGTGCTTTAAATCCCCGCAGGGACTAGGGCACTCTGATGCGTCATCCTACTTTATTACTTTGGGTTTTTAGTCTTTAATTCCACATTCACACCAAGCACTCATATGGCTCCCTAAATTAGGAAAAGCTCTCGGTTCATGCTTCTGTTTGCCTGCAAGGTTAGAGCTCTGTTTTTTTCATTGTTTGGTTCACTGTCGGTTCCTGTGCATTGACGGATGTGGACTGGCAGTTAGTGCTGCATTATGTTTCTCTTTCGAAGATGACATCATTCCTGTGCTTGTGGTGACATTGCATCGTGCGGTGCGTGCCTCATGTTAGCATCTGTCAAGGTGACTGCACGTACAGGAGCAGACAAAATGCAGATTTAATTTATTGCCTTCATTTCTGCTGTGTAGCAAGTCACCAGCTGGTGGAGGAGTGGTGGCGGCGGCAACGATGGTGGTGGGGGGCACAAATGTGCATGCGTTTGAAGGGGCAGGGGGCGTGTATTAGGGGAGGGAAAAAGGGGTATTGTCCTGCCTCTATGCCCTCCGCAGGGAACTGAGGATCTCATTTGACAGCTTCAAGGTGGAACGTGGAAAGACCAAAACAAGAAGCATAGCCCCCCCCCTCTTTTTTTGCCCCCTCCCTTTTTGTGGGGGGAGAGAAAACCAGTCCGTCTCATCGCACTGTGGTGGCTGGGTTCGGCTCTTTGTCAGTGCAGGGGGGGCGGCAGGCAGGCAGTGTGAATGCATATCATGACCACAATAGAGCAAACGAGCACAGTTCAGCCATGAAAGCCCAGCGGGAGAGGCTGAGAATTCCAGGGCTGACGCTAGAGTGAGTATTTTCCTCCGTTATCCTACTGGGGAGGCAGCTCCTCTGCAGTGTGTTGCTTCATCTGTCTCTGTGTCATATTTGTTGCTGTCTTTCACTGTTGCTTTACGCTCTATGCTGTGTTAGCATTAGCAGCAGCATCTGCAGCAGGAAGTCTAATGTCAAATCCTTCACAGCCAGGCGACAGTGGCTTACTTGTGCTTCTGTTAATGTGTGCGTGTGTGTTCACAGATTTCTGTTTTCATGCACGTGTGTGTGTGTGTGTGTGTGTGATAGACAGATAGATAATGCAAAGGAGTGCCGCAACATGCTTTATTTGCTGGGGTGACACACACAAACAGTGCACACAGAGGAAACACACACAGGAAACACATGCGCATTCATAATACACTTATAAAGAATGTCTGTTGGATGTGATCAATAAGGTGAAAAGCAGTGAAGGCTGTGTGGTTTACATGTCAGGTCCCCTTTTGTCACAGCCACTGTCATTTGCCTGACTTGAAACATTTTTTTTATTTAGGTCAACAAGGCATTTGTTATGGTTCCCTCCATTTGAGGATTTAAAATCTGCAGTTGAGCATAATTGAATGGATGAGTGACTGTTAAATGTGCTTTAAAACCATTGTTTCTATGCAGATTTTTGGGCGAATGCTAAAAATTCACTTATCAAACCACATATTTTCTAACCTGTTCCATATTTCTGTGAATAATGAGGACTGTGTAACATCTTTTCCCTGTATTTTAAATTAACTACTGCAAAGCAAACCATGACTGCTGATTATATTTTATATACTAATCTGGAGAGGAATGAACATTGTGTTCCTGAATAAGGACAATGATTTTCAAAAATGTCAGCAAATCCCATCAAAAGAATTCGGTTGCCTCTTTCTGTTGCTCTTCATACTGAAACTGTAAATCTTTTTGAAAAATGGGTCATGATTATGTTTGTTTCATATTTTTAAAGGCTGCACTTATTTCCTAAAACTACTCAAAATCGTAGTTTCTAGGTAATGGTAGTCACACAGCTGGAATAATTGTGCATTTGGAGACCATTTTCCTCAAATAATAGCATACTTTTGTGTTCTAAGTGTTTACTGCAGCAGAATGATGTGTGTGGCACTGAGTCAAAAATAAGTGTCCATGTTCATAATGATGCAACATGTCATGCAGTGAAACTTGTTGGTTAGTACTGATGAGTTTGTAATAGTTTGGGGACAACATAGGAGCTTTGTGGCAAAGGGAAGTAAAATATTATCAGTATTTATTTCATTGTTGGTTTAATGTTGATGTAGGATAATCTCTAAATTTCAAAAACTGTATAATCAGATTACTTAATGGGGCTGATTTTCTGGAATATTTTAGTGTTTTTTTTTATATGATAATGTTCTGATGAGTGATTTTGAAAGGCCACTGCAGTAAAAGTTACTCACCTTTACATGACCTAAGGCTCTGCAGCGCCACTGCTGACAGTTCAGTTGAAAAAGGACTCAACACATGACATCACATGGGTAAAGTGAAACCCCCTCTGTGTGATTTAGATAACAGGGGACACATAAGAATCTGTTATTTCTTTGATGATCTGTAGCCTTGTAGTAAGTACGCTTGATTGTCTTCTTTGATTTGAGTGGGAAATGAAACGGTGTGCAGGGTCAAACATCCTCAATGTCAAACAAACACTGCAGAACCAGACAAATGCCTTGGGAACCTGCTCTTCAAACACGATTTACGCTCATCTGACAGGGATCATTTACTCTTCATGATGCTGCTGTCTTCATCTTGGCTTGTGTCAGAGCTGTGTGGGGTGGAGGGTATTAGGGGGTTTCTGTCCTGTGTGTGATAAAAGACAACTATTCACCACACTCCATTTAACTTGCAGCCTTACTCCCCGAAGCTTGAGCCCCACTCCCACTAGCCCTTGCAGTCCGTGCAGCCCGCTGCACGCTTTTCATTTTTGGAGGTAAGCAAGAGTTCTTCAACCATGGCTGTTTTGTTCTGAAAGGCCTGTTAGTGCATGTTTGACTCAGTCTTGTCTTCATGTGTCACAAGGCTGGAGCTCTCCTAAAATCATCAGCCTTTGAAATGACATTGAAAGAGGACATGGAGCTTATACAGTATAATGTTGATAATGTCACCCCTTCCCCCATCTTGTCCCTCTCCTCTTTCATGTGCTAAGTAGGATTTGTGGCATTTGGAATACATCAAAGTGAAGAATGGTCTCAATCTGTCTGAATCCTGACTTGATTCATTTAGAAATGGAGCCTTTCAACCAGCAAAAGCTGGTAATGGTTACATATCTGAGCTTTTTGCTTTTATCACTACTAGTTTTTGTTTTTAAAAGTCTTTTTTTGTAGATGGAGGTTCAGATGCTGCATCATACTTTTCATTATGTCACTGAAATAATCTTTTTTTTTCTGGGGTTTTTGTGCGTCACTGATGCTTGAGAAAACTGATCTGTCTTCTCCTTAACCCTCTGAACCTTCAAGCAGTTCCTGGGCATTTTACTCACTGTGTTCTGATTTTCAATGCAGCACAGTTTTGCACCTCTATTAAAACATCACAACCTTGGCTATAAGTAAAGAGAAATGTTTCTAGAACTGAACTTTAATGGTGGTTCCACATGCTATAGTTTTTTTACTACTTAAATTTGAAATTTCAATGCTTGCCTCCTATCAGCTTTGTGTAAACAGTGCCTGCAGTTTAGCCTAGTTCACCCAAAAAGTCCCTTAAGTTTTGTAACACCACTAGAGTCTTTTTAGTGCACACATTTTATTTTTGTTACATTTTTAAATCAGACATGAAGACAAGTGATGTTGATGTAATATCGAGAGTGGTTTAAGCTTAGACTTGGTGAATTTTTCAAAACTTTCTGATGACAACTTAAAGAACTGTGAGTCTGTAGCCCCTATAAATGGTGTCATTTTGACAATTTTTAAAATGATAGCATGCCTTCAAAACCCAGGATTTGCAGTTCAGAGGATTAAACTCCACATTTCACCCACCAGGAAGCTTCAAAGCTGCCATTGTTTATGTTCAAGCTCATTTGGGTCATCCAGGTTGAAGCTTTCTTGTTGTTTAGATTGTGTGTGTGTGTTTTTTTTAATTACCAATTTCCTAAAGTGTAGGTGTGCTCCTTCCCCAGTCCTGCAATTTTTAGAAACCTTCAGCAGCACATTTTTTATCACCAGTCCAATTGTGCAAACTGTTTAAGTCTACAGTCTAAGCTCACAGTGCAAGAAACGTGTGTATGCTTTATTGATACAGAGAGTCACGGTGTGTCTGTCAGGTTTATTCAGCCTGACTCTGATGCAGATTTGCTCAGAAAAATAGTTGAGACTTGGAATGTTTTTTTTTTTCTCCAACTCATTCAAAACACTCAATATTGAGAATTTTCTATATCAATGAATAGCTAGAAACACCCACCCATTTCACCCCTGGTCTCCTCTTGTTCCGCTCAGCTTTCATAGAGAGTCAAGTGGAGCAGGCTTTTAAGTGAGTCAGCTCCATACAAGAATGTGGAGATGTGTTTCACTGGGTGATTTTTTTGTTATTATTTATTGACAATTTCATATTTTTTTCCTCCATCATGTACTCACACAGACTGGCGTGCAGAGCTTTATGCGACGATTTCAGACAAGAATCCTTTACCTTTACCATTAATATACTTCAGCATAGAGCCATTAGACAGCAACATTTCACACCAACCTAATCTACATATGAGAGAAAGATTGTTAGTGACTGAATGATGTTTGATGAACAAGTTGTTGGCAAAGTTAGTGCAGCATTGCAGTATTTTAATATCCGGGGATCGATTCCAACCAGGTGATTCAGCTCTGTGGTGGATAGCATTGTGTGGTTTTCAGGTTTGGTTTAATGCTTTTACGTAAAAGTGTTACATATAGATCACCTGTGTATTATTTTTTGTGAGTTCAGTAAATAGGTCGCTTACCACTCTCAAGACGTTTATAGAATATGCAGCTATAGACCTCCAAGCCAACCAGCCTTCGTCGGCATTCAGATCAAAAACGGGGCCAGTGATGATTGTTACTTAAGGTACCACTGAGACGTGAAATGCAAACCAGGAAGTTCACTTTGAGAACAGATCCACGAGTTTAAAGGATTATCAGAAACTGAAACACTGCCCTGCTGTTTATAATCCGCACAGACAGGTTTTTATAACTCTTGCCAGATTCAGCTTCTTTGCCTGACAACCCTGGGTTTTTTTATCCAGAGCCCTCTGCATCAGCCACCCTGCTGTGTCGACAGACTGGCCTTGCATGAATGAGGGGGCTGGGGCTATTCACGCGGGGCTAAAGATGAAATGAAGGCAGCCTTAAATGATACTGACACCACGTCTGTCTAGATTCGCAGTCAAACAGGTCGCGGTAATGCGTGGTATAGCTTCAGAGGAAGAGAAGTCCAGTTGTCTTCTACTGAAGCTCTTGGAATGACAGTTTGAGAACCACTGAGCAGTTGATAGCTCAGCATTAGAGTGTTATATTGTGCAGTATAATACTTTTAGCTTAGCCCTCTGAAATCTAAAATTTGCCATTTGCTTTTAAAGAAATGGTGTCTTAGAAATCAGTCAAATTACACCATTAGTCAGCGCCAGAAATTGGTAAAATAGAGAAAATAAACAAATGCTCAACTTTCTGACAGAATTGTTCTGTAAGTACTATTTCATGAGGAAAATTATCAAAAGCTAAGATTTAAATTTGAACTTCTCTATCAAAATCATTTCATTCTGCAAGTCTCACTTTAACATTTTCCTTTAATGAGCTGTTTGCTTTAATTAGATTTTTTGAAAACCAAAAAAAAAATTCTGTGCTACTAGATGCAACCCAGGAGCATTAGCAGTTCATGTGTGACCAATAGTAACATTTGTGTAAAAGCCTTATTAGCTGAGCAAGACTAAACTGCAGTCTGTTTACAGAGAGCAGATAGGGCAGACAAGTATGGACACCATTGCTTGTAGATTTACCATTTGTTCTGGTTTGGGTAGCATCTGGAGGCACAGTTATAATGTTGTATATGTGTATGATTCCAGGTTTTATGAATTTTTGTGAAATACATTTTCAAAAATAGATTTTTGTTTCTGTCTTTTAATGATTTACGGTATTTTACCTTAATGCACAGAAGTCATTTCTAAGTTCTGTCTCCTTCTAGCCATGGTTGTACTGTTTTCATAGAGGTACAGGACTTAATTTTGAAATGGAAAAATGAACCCACAGTGAGTAAAGATGTAGCCCTGCTTGGAATTTGGAAGAATAAGTACCAGAGATTTGCTCAGTGAGGCTACTGCTACAGCTGCTTGCATTTAATAGAATTTTCAGGGAAACCAGCTTAGGGCTCAAAGGTTCTCTGTGGTGTCTTTTAGCACTAGCAGTGCTGTGGAGCAATGTGTTTTGAATGTGTTCCCTTTTTGTTGATGTTGTGCATAAACACTGGAATGTTCTGCACATTTATGCTACTTTTTCCCCTTTATTGTCATGATTGGCAGTTTGTCGCATAAACCTACTCAGAAACTTTGAAATCATCAATAACGGCAACAAAGAAGAAAAAAAACTGCAAGCTAGCATAAGTGAATGTCAACACTGCATCTTTTTCAGTCTTTTAAAGTTGACTTTACGTGTGTTTCTGAGACAGGAACGCTCAACACATTTGTTAGACCTTAACAAATACACAGTACATATACACACGTGGACAAAATTGTTGGTACCCCTCAGTTAAAGAAGGAAAAACCCACAATTCTCACTGAAATCACTTGAAACTCACAAAAGTAACAATAAATAAAAATTTATTGAAAATTAAATAATCAAAATCAGCCATCACTTTTGAATTGTTGATTAACATAATTATTTAAAAAAACAAACTAATGAAATAGGGCTGGACAAAAATGATGGTACCCATAACTTAATATTTTGTTGCACAACCTTTTGAGGCAATCACTGCAATTAAACGATTTCTGTATTTGTCAATGAGCGTTCTGCAGCTGTCAACAGGTATTTTGGCCCACTCCTCATGAGCAAACAGCTCCAGTTGTCTCAGGTTTGATGGGTGTCTTCTCCAAATGGCATGTTTCAGCTCCTTCCACATATGTTCAATGGGATTCAGATCTGGGCTCATAGAAGGCCACTTTAGAATAGTCCAACGCTTTTCTCTCAGCCATTCTTGGGTGTTTTTGGCTGTGTGTTTTGGATCGTTGTCCTGTTGGAAGACCCATGACCTGCGACTGAGACCAAGCTTTCTGACACTAGGCAGCACATTTCTCTCCAGAATGCCTTGATAGTCTTCAGATTTCATCGTACCTTGCACACTTTCAAGACACCCTGTGCCAGATGCAGCAAAGCAGCCCCAAAACATTACCGAGCCTCCTCCATGTTTCACCGTAGGGACAGTGTTCTTTTCTTCGTATGCTTGGTTTTTGAGTCTATGAACATAGAGTTGATGTGCCTTACCAAAAAGCTCCAGTTTGGTCTCATCTGTCCAAAGGACATTCTCCCAGAAGCTTTGTGGCTTGTCAGCATGCATTTTTGCAAATTCCAGTCTCGCTTTTTTATGAGTTTTTTTCAGCAGTGGTGTCCTCCTTGGTCGTCTCCCATGAAGTCCACTTTGGCTCAAACAACGACGAATGGTGCGATCTGACACTGATGTACCTTGGCCTTGGAGTTCACCTTTAATTTCTTTGGAGGTTGCTCTGGGCTCTTTGGATACAATTCCAACGATCCGTCTCTTCAATTTGTCATCACTTTCCTCTTGCGGCCACGTCCAGGGAGGTTGGCTACTGTCCCGTGGGTCTTGAACTTCTGAATAATATGAGCCACTGTTGTCACAGGAACTTCAAGCTGTTTAGAGATGGTCTTATAGCCTTTACCTTTAAGATGTTTGTCTATAATTTTTTTTCGGATGTCCTGGGACAATTCTCTCCTTCGCTTTCTGTTGTCCATGTTCAGTGTGGTACACACCTTTTCACCAAACAGCAGGGTGACTACTTGTCTCCCTTTAAATAGGCAGACTGACTGATTATGAGTTTGGAAACACCTGTGATGTCAATTAAATGACACACCTGAGTTAATCATGTCACTCTGGTCAAATAGTTTTCAATCTTTTATAGAGGTACCATCATTTTTGTCCAGGCCTGTTTCATTAGTTTGTTTTTTTTAATAATTATGTTAATCAACAATTCAAAAGTGATGGCTGTTTTTGATTATTTAATTTTCAATAAATTTTTATTTATTGTTACTTTTGTGAGTTTCAAGTGATTTCAGTGAGAATTGTGGGTTTTTCCTTCTTTAACTGAGGGGTACCAACAATTTTGTCCATGTGTGTAAACACATGTTTAGTTTGTTCATAGGAATATTCCACAGAGCGCTTTCAATTGGACACCTGCTCATAAAGCAATAAAATGTCCAGGCAAGCCCATTATCTGTAGGATAGTTCAATGCATTATTATTTTTGGCTTCTGTGTTTCCTATCAGTTAGCAGAGAAGACAGCGGTTTTCTAAAATCTGCTGACCTTTCCCAGGTTTTATGAATGTTATCAAATTGGTGACTGTGCCAATTGCTTTGCCGCAAAGAATTACATTTTATCCCGTGTGTCCTTATGCCTCTGATTATATGAAACACCTCTAGATTACAGACACAACACACACTTCTTCACTTTTTCCTATGTTACATCTACATTTTCATATCTCATTAAAGAAAAACATGTAATTGTTAGACTGGTGGTCTTTGTTGTATTCTTTTTTTTTCTCAGAGCTACCAGAAAACAAATCGCTAAGAGGACAGCAGTGCAGATTTTCTGCTTGTAGTGTCAGCACAGGCAGTGACCTCCCTATTCGTGCTGCTCTATGCAAGTTTGACTTTGAACCATCTGAACCGTCATTTCTTATGTGGAACACAGAAACAGAGCAGAGCCATAATTAGAGTGAAGGCTGTCACGCCGGCCTGTAGGGAGGCAGACTGAGCCACTCTGAGAGAATGCACATGCAAACGCAGGCTTTACGCAGACAAAAATTACTTTTAAAAATTACACTTTATTACAGAAGGAAGTAGATTTGGCGGTTATGTGCCAGTCTTGCTGGTGTTCTTGTTTGTTCATTTTGCTCTCTCTCTTCTGGGTTTTTGAATCGTTTCCATTCACTGCAATTGGAAAGTGATTAGACTTATCTGCAGTATTGTGACGGTCCTCAGGTTAAGGTCTGTCCTGTGCACTTCCTCAGTGAAGCTCTCAGCCAGGCTTTGAACCACTTCTTTGCTGCTCACTGTTGGTGTTATGACTGGCCAAGCAGAATCTGACAAAGCAGCTGATCTGTGGTCATAGCAATGATTTGCACTGACAACAAAGCTTGTATTGATCACTTCAAGTGAGTAGTTCTGAAATCTTAATTAGTCTGAGGATCTAAGCAGTCCTTAGGATGGTTTTGCTTTACTTTGGCTTTTATAAATATTTATTAAAATAAGTTATTATTTTTATAAAATGTCCAAAACTTAACAATAAAAACTCCAAATTTATGCTTCAAAGATCAAAGTACATGTAGATTAGATTAGTCGATTGCCCAAAAGTTAGTCATGTCATCTTTAATTTTTCAAACAAAAATGCTAAAAATCAGATGTCTTGGACTGCTCAAATGTGACAAACTAAAACTTTGTCCTACATTAAATAAAACGCATCTCATCAGATTTCAGTCTGTTGGTCAAACATTTGCTTAGAAAATGTGATGTGCATTATTCACAGTTTTGTCGTTTTACAGAATGAATCAAGAGAATAATCAGCTGTTCACTGTTAATGAGAATAATCTTGTATTCAAGTTTTTTTCTGTTTTTGCTTTTTGTTGTTGATGAATTATCCTAATTTTTTACAGTCATTAATCTTAAATCAGAAGTGCAGAACTTTAGTTTTCCTCATGTGACAGTGAGAGTTTTTACACAATCAGTTTGATTATGACGTATGTCTTGCAATCAATGGCTTTCTTTCTAAGACAGGTGTTTCATTTAAACACTGAGTTTATTTAAACCAACATCATAAACTTGGATGCTTTCTAGGGTTTTTTGCCACATGCTGCTGCACTTCAAAAAAAGATATCGTTTGGCCTTAACATGCAATTACCCACATTATTACATTGACACAACCCATTAAAATAATGCTTCCAACTTAAAAGATTTCTCCAAATCAGTAGACTGTTATTTTGCATTTAATTGAGTGGTAAGATTGAGTCCCTTGGATTACTTTTTAGATATTCTTTAATTCCAGCTTCTAAATGTTTAATATTTACTCTTTTATGACAGTAAACTGAATATCTTTGGCTTGTGGAAAAAAAGAAGATATTTTAGGATGTCATGTTTGCCCCGCTGAACACTGATCAACATTTTTCCCCGTTTTCTCGCATTGTATAGACCAAACTACTCAGCTGTTAGTTGAGAAAATAATCAACAGATTGGCAAACCATGAAATAGTCAATAGTTGCAGACCCAGTGAATTTTTTTGGCAAGGGTTTGAATGTAGCAGACATTCATTTGTATGCAGCTTTTTTAGCATCAACAGCCAAAAATTCTAAGATGTTGAGTTTACTATCACAGAAGACTAAGAAAGCCAGCAAATATTCCCACTAAAGAAGATTAAGCAATTGTCTTTTTAGTGTTTTATATTAAAAAATAAACCATTATTTGGCTATCAAATGAAATGCTGCTTGTTTTCTTTCATTTGACGTGTTGGCACCAGTTGAGCCCCCTGTAGGTGTCAAATCTGTTGAAGCTGTGGCAGCAATAAGAGACATGTTCTCTTCATGTTACATTAGACCTTAAGCCACATAACCGGTAATCTTTCTTTTAATGTGATTTGCATTGAGTCTGTTGTAACTTGCTCACATGAATTTGGGAGCTATTTTTACTTCTGTTATGTCTTGAAGCTCAGGCAAGACAAAGCGATGATGTTTTGAAGCACGATTGTGAGAGTAACGTATACCTCACTACTCCATTAATCATGGGATTACGACAGCAGTGTCAGACTGTGCGTACACACCAACACAGACGCTGTTATCACAGTTATGGGGCTCTAGTTTCAGTTTGCATGACTGAACTTTGCACTCATCTGTGGAGAACAGTCACTGAACATAAGCAATCAGTGCTTTGGTCTTAATGTTCAACTCGGTTGAAATATTGTTGTGTTCATAGCTCTGACAGTTACTTCACAGAATTTGTCTGCATACTTTCACTCTACAGGCTGCTGTGGTCAGCTGACTCTAAGTTCTCACACATACATGCAGGACTCCAAAGTCAAGTTCATCACTGAACTGACAAAAAGAACTGTGGGCATGTGAAGTCATGAATACTGATCTTACTGACAATGTTTCCTCTTCTGAAACTTAGCTGAAATGTCCAATTTATTTGAACTAAAATTAACCTATTTTTTAGTTTTTTAATCAATATTTTCAGAGATTTGAATGTTTAAAGTTTGCGAGACACTTTGTAGCTGCATGTCTTCCCTGCAGTCGTTTGTGTTAAACCTCTTATCTGCCTGCAGCATCAAACCAAAAGTAAGCCAAAGATCAAAGGTGGTACAGTTAAGGTGAGGCTCGTATCACATGAATGAGGCAGCACTGTCTATGCAGGGAACAGCTAAGGGAAGAATTTATGCAGTGGCTGATGAATCCATGCACAAGCACAACATTTCCATTTCAAATAGGTCCTGTTTAATACACTGACCCACCGGACTTCTGGAGGGGTGCCAGTTTGCGAAAGCAGCCAGTGCACAGCAGCATCTGCTGATGATGCAGTAGCCCTCTGTCTCACAACCCCCCCTTCACACGATGTGAAGTGGTAGATGCCTGTTACATGATATGAAGCATGTTGAGCGAAGGGAGCAGGGGGAGTGTTTGGGATAGAGCACAGTCGCAGTGAGACGCGCAAACACAAAGTCAGCTGGTATTAGGTGTCATATCCCTGCAACACTGGAGTCTGTCAACACCTGACCTGGATCACACACTCTGTGTGCCTTTCAGGATTCTCCCCGGATTACTTTTTTGTTTGAGGACAGAGGAGGACAGTGCGTCCTCCCTGCCAGTGTGTTTATGCCGCAGCTGGCTGCAGATGTGCCTGTGCAGAGGAAGTTTGGACCTAAGGAGAGCACTTGTCAGGACTGCTCCGGGGGTCGCAGCCTCCTGAACCCTGACAGTCGGCGCTTTTCCTCCTCAGGCCTTCAAAAGCCCCCCGTACATCTTCCGCTCTGGCATGACTTGGACACAATGTCAGATTCTAGTCTATGGACGGTACTGTCCAACTTTAACATGCCACATTTCTTCACTGGAGCTCGTCTACGCCGGTCCAAAAGGTATTGTTTGAAACAGTTTGTGCTTTCTTTTATGCAATGTCATTTTTCTTTTATTAAAGTGAGATGCAGAATTTAGTCTGTGTAGAGTGAAAAAGGTTATATTCTGACCGCACAGGTGACTCAGCTTGTAGTTTCTGTCCATGTGAGTGACAGCACAGATGTTTTTCCTTGTGTTTACATTCAGTCATCTGAGCTGATTTATTAGGCCACTGTGAATAAGAAGCTGGGTGTTCCCTTCGCGCCTATTGTATATTATTTGCTTTGTGAGTCAAATGGTAGTTGAGTGTTTGTTGTTGAGGCAGGCTTATGTTCCTTACACAGGATGTGTGCTTTCCTCTGTGCCATCCCTTTTAATTAGCAGTAGGAAAGTGGAAGTGCTAAATCTATTTTACTTTTGTTATGATTTCCTAAACTAAGAAATTGTACTTTGTTTTGACAGCTCCGAGAAAATATTGTGATTTCATTTAATACCTCATATTTCATTGGATTTTTACAACATTCCCAGTGTCACTGAATTAAAAGTGTTTTGCTGCTTGATGAGATTTAGAGGGTGTAGAAACTGGTTTATAGCTAAGCCCCTTGATCCCAGTTTCATGTATATGATGGTGCTACAGAATTGGTGAAGGCCATATACTCATATTCATTTTTAATCCCTGTTGTGACCTATTTTATAGTGTGGAACAGCTTAACGCAAAATACTGGCAGTTTTTGGGTGTCTTGCATCAGTGCATAAATATTATTTTCATTTGAAAACCCCTGTCAGATTTGGTAGATATAGAAAATTGGAGCTGTAATAACAGTCTTAGAAATCACAGCCATGTTTTTCCCCTGTGTCTTCATGAATAAACTGATGAAATGCTGTATATATTATCACATAATTGATTAAAACTTAGCACAGATATTGAGAAAAGATAGAACGTTTCATTACAGATGACCATTGAGTCTATAAACGATAGTTTGCTGTTCCCCTTTAATGTGTTTTTCATGTAGAACATTTTTTATTTCCTGTTGTTTAATATTATTAGAATAACAACCCCTGTCCAACATATCATCACAGTGTTTTTAGATCGTTTCACTTCAATGAATACAAATGTTATTTTAGACAATACACAGGCAGTTGATGCATCTATGTATTCTTACAAATTACAGTAAACTACTTTAGTTTATAAGAATTCGCTGCAAGTTTACCATACTGCCATTTGGCATGAACTTAAATAGTCATGTACTATATGTCGAAATATAAAATCCTCACAGAACAGGAGATTTGTTGAAGCTAAATCTCTATCCAATACTGTACATCCTCAGTAGCTTAAAGTAAACGGCTGTCCTCAGTGGCTACAAAAATGAGGTGCCATGCTTTTTTTCCCAAGCAGCAAATTTTTAAATACTATTAATAGACCAGTGTGTGTCATATGTCTGACTTTGAATTTGGGTTTGTCAGCGCAGAGCAGCAATTTATGTGTCATTGCCTCACCTGACAGCTGTGACGAGGGAGCAAAACTGGCAGAAGAAAAAAGATTAATCATGGCTTTTTGTTGACATGGGTCAGGATCAGACATTTCAGATTCATCTGGATTCAGAACCGTGCATATCAAAGGCTTTTATCTATTTTTGCCTTTTCCTGTAGCCCAAATAAGTAACCGAGCTGAAATCTTAGAAATTGTTTTTGACAGATTGAGATTACTTTGTGTCAGAGTAATGTAGGTTACTGTAAAATGAATCTAGGTAAAAATAAAATGAGCTCTGATATGTAAAGTATCGCTAACTTTGATGAACACCTTCAGGAAGTATTTTTAGTCAATGAAAAAGAGATTTTGTAGCTGTGCCTGTGTGTAACACAACAATGGCTTGATGAGGTTGAGGCTTTTGCATGTAACCGAGACTGTTAAACCTCAGATGGATCCGTTCCAGGAATCTCACACATCTGCAGTACAGCACAAACACTGGCCTACTTTCTCCCTATCATCTTCGCCCAGGGCTCCTTTATCCCCCCTTTAAAGCTTCTCTATACCAACGTGATTTTTTTCCCCCCTCGCTGTGGCCGCAGAGGTGCTGCTACCAAAGCTCAGCTTAGCATCACCTGAAAAGGACGTCCTGCGTGCCATCATAACCTGTGGCAGTGTTTTTGTGTAGTAAACCTGAAGCATTCATTTTAACTGTCTGAACTCCAGGCACTTTCGGGACGCTTTTCTTGTTACACTGACATTTTTCCTCACTGTGGGATCATGTTTTACTGCAGTATGACCTACTGCACCTCTGTGGAAGCAGCAGAACCATGACAAGAAGTAGAGAGATCTCAAAAATAGTTATAATCTCATAAACCATAAAAACAAAACAAACAAGCAAAAAAAAAACCTCATTAAATTTCTTAGATTTTTTTTTTTTACTGCAAAATTTGAAAAATCCTGGAGTCAACATGTCCATCATAGATGTTACCAATACTGGGAAAATCATGGCGACTCCACACAGTATAGATATTTTGCTACTTACATTTTCAATATGTTTCCGTTCTTGTTTTCTGTTTACTCTGCAACCACAGCCTGTATTTAAGCCATAAAATCCCAGAATTTTTGCCATATGACTGTTGGATCACAAATCGCTTCTTGGTTATAGCAAGTGTCAGTTTTTTGTTTCTTTTTTTATCATGTCTGGTTACTGAAAACATTTCAGCTCAAGACAGGTACATTAAAGGGATCTTGATGAAATATGATTTTAAGCTTAGATTTTGTTGTGTGCTCCAACTGAAAGGCCTGTCACTGATTTTTACCGTTTCTGGCTTATAAATGGTGTAAATCTGGCAACTTTTAAAGATAGCTTGCCTTTCAAACCTGCTGGTAAGGTTTGAGGTTCAGAGGCCATTTTACTGTCTCCATGAGAGGCACTCAACTCTGTAGTGGGGGTCGTGATGATACAAAACACTGGGATGGGGAGTGAGTCAACAACAGGGTTGATTGGGCAGCAGTGTGGCATTCTCTTGGCCTAATCCACAGTGAGAGGGTATAAATAGATCTCGTTAAATCTGATCCTCTTTGACTGAGCACCTGTGTACTAGATATTATTCACTCCCTCCCCATCATGATAAATGATTCATGGCATGTGTCCACACTCCTGATTGCAGGGTTAGCCCTAGAAGCCACTTGAGTAAACAAGGATGTCTGGGATTTCTGTCAAAACAAGGTTTCCCTTCTGATTTCGGGAGATAAATTTGAATTTTGGGGGCAGAAGTCAAATTGCAGGGAACTACAGGTAGCTTGTGATTCTACACTGGTGTGATTTCTAAGCAGATGCTTAAAGAGGTGGAGGTGATGGTTGGCCTCAAGGCTTTGGAAGTTGTCATATTTTATTATACTTGACTTTGGTTTACCCTCTGGTACAGCTATGTGAATTTTAGATGTAAAATCCTTTTTCTTTTCTGTGAGAAATACACTAAATTGAGGACACATTTTGTGTCTGTTACTGCTGTGCTTCTACACTAGATTTGATTCAAATAAATGCACAACTCCCACAGTGGAAGATCAATAGCCTGCAAGTCAGATCTTTTTTTTTGCATGTCATATCGCATTTAGCTTGAAATGCAGAAATTTCTCACATGTAGCTCATCCTAATTCGCAACATCCAGATAACAGGAGCCTAACCCTAAATATTTAATCAAAATTATTTTTGTGCACTATTTGTTTTTTTTTAAAAAGGCAGAAATGTAGCATTTGCTTTAACCAGTTTCTGAGAAAAAAGAATTAGGGACTTTTCACTGAACTGGGCTTAACTGCAGGCTATTTTTATACAGAGCAGAAAGGGCAAAAGTGTGGAAACAAGTAAAAAATAGAAGTTGTTAAACATCTATTGTATGTAGACCACATTTCCAGTGTTGGTAACACCTGTGGGGACATAGAAAGATGTTGTACGTATTGATTTCAGGTTTTTTCTGTTTTGGTGGTGTCAAAATGCATGCAAGAGTTCTGTCTCCTTGTAGCCATGGTTGTGGTATTTCCATAGAGGTGCAGGACTTTATATTGCAGTAAAAAAAATTAATCCATCATAAGCAAAAATGTGACAGGAGCAAAAAAAAAAAAAAAAAACAGCCAGAAACTTCTTTGAGTTCAGGGAGTTAATAATAATGAAAATGTTAAGCAGTTGTAATCAGTAATTGGTTAATATTTGGTCCTTGTGCACGTCTTCATCATCTGTTCATTATCATATTAGACATTAGTAAATGGATAATTGCTCAGCATTTACCTGGAACAAGGCTTCCTTCTGTGTCCACATTTATTTTAGGTTTTACGTGTAATTGAGGCGTCAGATTTGTGGGAAACTGTAGGGAGACATGAACCAGTACATCAGATGTTTGCTTTGTTGGCTGCTACAAGGGAAATATGACACCAGTGGCTGTAGCTGATATTTATCTGTTGTTACATCCATTTTGCGCTGGCTAAATATCATGTTTATTACCTGTGTATTTGCATATTTCGCACAAAAAGAGTCTCATGTTTAAAAAAGGTTACATTAAAGGTTATTTAATGAATTTGGGTGACGGCTTTTGTGCACAGATAGTATAATTCAGGGCCAAAAATGTTTTTAGAAATAAAATTTTGCTATTTTCCTGGCTTAAAGGGAGAAATAAATGGCAACATAAACCCAATAAACAGACACACAGAGGTATTGGCTTCAACTATTGGCCAAATTATTATTTTAAAGAGCAGTATCAGTCCAGATTTCCACAATCGCGGCATCCCTAATTGCAGGTAATTAAAATTAACATGAGCAAAATGTCACTTGTAGGCCTCTTCAACACTTCATGTTGAGTTTTTTAATGGAATGAGACTCTTAATTATACATCAGGCAGACAAAAAATAGTTTTAGTATTTTTCAATACTTTTTAAATACAGTATGGTGTATGCAATAGTTTGTAGAATGTTTTCAGGCAAAGCTCCTGTTTTCTGAGTTTCAAAAACATCAGCATGTCCAGCATGAACAATATATAACTTAAGTATAGTAGTGTGAGCTTACTTTTAATGCACAAAGAATAGGAAACAGTGTCACTAAAAATGTTCTCTCTCCAAATATTGGCTCAGCTACTTTAGTATTGAGGTAGATACGACTACTACTACTAATGTACTACTGCTACAAAGATTAAATAATCCAATGGCTACTAAATAAAGTAGTTGACAATGTCATTCATGCAGTGATGTTAACTTGTGTATCAGAATGAGGCACATGGATGATGGTCAGCGGCTCAGTTTTTCAAAAACCTCAGTCTTGATTAATTAACTAGTAATGGAACCTTAAGCTGTACTAATCCAAGGTCGTATGTTGCTTTCAACTCATACTGAAGTGTCACATTTATGACTAAGTTGATACAAACGTTCACCTCAACATTCAAGTCAGTTAGATCTAGAAAATTCTGACTTTTGTGAAAGACACAGTGCTGTATTGCTCTGTATTTTTAAGCTCTGCATGCTCAATTTTGAGTTGTCCTATTAAGTGAATGCTTGCAGGCAATGAAAATGAGTCTCTAAGATCCAGTATTATTCTTATTTGTTTTTGCACAAGTCTTTAATAAATCTAGTCTTTTGAGAGTACAGTGTCGAGACCTTACTGCAAATCATTATCAGCTGTGGTGAAAAGCTTTTCACTATTGCTGATGTGACGTGGAGGCTCTGAGGGCTCCGCAGTGGCACCTGTTGGAGCTGTTCTGCAGCAGCATTAAGAAACAGATGAAGGCAGCCTACTCGTGCATTTCTGCATCATTGCAGAAGCCCATGTGAATGTGATCGCTGTGCTGCAACACAGAGACGGACAGCTGCACCTGTGACTAACTGACAGTGTCTCTTCTGCTGTTGTGCATCTCTGTCGCTGGAGGACTTTATCCTTTCGCCATACAGCTCTGTGTATCTACTCTACATATAACATCTTTATTTATTTTTGCTTCAATATTCACACACTGAAGAGAAAAAATAGAAAATAAATATGTTTTTTGTCATTATTAGGATGAAAATGATTATTGAATAACAGCTTAAAAATTCAGCTGGAAATGGTTCAGATCTCTGAGGAGGTTATGTAACAGGATGTCATTGAGTCTCTGACCTTGAAGTGAATTCATGTTCTTCTGGCATTACGTGTTTCCACTGACAGCCTCGAGTTTGAAATTTTAAAACCATGAAGTGGGACATTAAACACTGAAGTTGCTTTTATACTGAAATGTTTCCTTTCTCTCTCAAGGTTAAAAACTGGGCTCTATTAATGAGTCACATGTTGTTGATCAGTGTGGCTCCTTGTGAGTCACAGTCCTGTTTTAACATGATCAACAACGTAAAAGCTTTATGGAGTCTGAACCATGATATTCTGCCTCTTGTTTTGATGGCATAGCATGCGTCACCGTTCACTGTTGACTGTAGTCTTCTCCTGTATTTGTGGGAGTACATTATCTTAAGGGCGTGTTTTGCCATTGTAATAGAGCATTATATCAGAAATACATATAATCCAGCGTGTGTAATGAGCGTAACTGAATTGGGAAAACAGTCGCTGTCTTTGCTTTGTAGGAATAAATAAAATTTGAAAAAAGCAGAACTTTCCGCTCTGCAGTCACGTGGCATTGTTCTCACACTTTCAGATTTGACATTACATCCACAATAATGTTAAATTCACAGTGTAAAGCTTACAGAGAAATAGTATTTTGCTAAACTGGAAGGATAACCATGAATGATTTAGGGACTGCTGACATAAATTCTCTCACAACAGAGTTTTTGAAAGCAAAGAAATACTGTAGTAATTTTATTTTTTTTAACCCTCTGAACCCCAAGCAGTATCTGGTAGTTTTCTGCTCGTATCACATTTTTACTCACTGTGCGCTTATTTGTCACTGCAGTGTAAAACTGCACGTATATAAAAACTGCACATTCATGGCCAGAAGTAGAGAGCACTCAAAATGTCTTTAGCCCAGTATGACACGGCCCATAAATCCTAAGAAAATAACAAAAGTTGAATTATTTATTTTGACCTGACATCATGTTTGGGTAGGAAACTTCACCACATCAGAACTTAAAATTGGAATATTCCATCAAAGCCAGTTTTTCCTACATGTCTCTTTTTAAATATTGATTTAATCAGATTCTGTAAGAAAAACAATGGAAAATTCTGCTGTCCTCGCTTAACTGTAGAACCTTTTTTTTTTTTTACAGTATTTGTAGCACCTGTGGACACTTAAACATTTAATTGCACCTCTTTGTTAGTACTACACAATACAGTAATGTGATTTGCAGGCTGGAGTTGAAAGACATATTGCCAATGTGGGATTAAGAAAATCGTCTTGTGTAGGACACTACTTCAGATGTTCAGACAAGGCTGAATATCTCTGGCTCAAAACTGAAAGCTGAAGAGCCCCTCAGCTCTATAACTTCTAAATCTTTCTAAAAAGTCTTTCTTTTGTGTTGTCCTATTGTTTTGTTTTGATCTTTATGTTTTATTTGTCTATATTTACTGTTTCGTCTGTTTTCCTGCCTAATGTATATCTCTCTGTGGTTTCACAGCTGCAGGACGAGCAACAGAAAAAGCCTGATAGGAAGCGGTCAGTCTTCAGGTTTACCACGACCTCACTCCCCTCTCTCATCCCTGACAGGTGAGTGTTTGTCCAGTACATGTGTCCGCTCATGTGTGAACACTGTTTTATTGCCACAGTGTTGCAAATATATTCACTGGCTGCGCAGAGGAGGAGCCATTCATTTCTCCAACAATGTTCTCCTACAGGAATTCAGTCCATTGGGTAATGCAAAAAAAAAAAAAGAAATATCTTTTGGAAGACAGCATAGGAAAATGCAAAGTACAATCTTTGCAACAGCAGATATCAGTGTTCAAATGGCAGCAGTTATCTGACATCTCCACACAATAATGATATGATCAAATGGATGGAAATACACATGTACACAGAATATTGTTAACTGACAGTAACATGACATGCATGTTAGGGAACACAAAGCATGGAAAAGTCAGGTCAGTTCTGTGCAGTTTCGATTTGAATCTAATAGTACTGTGACAAATTAAAAGGTCGTGATTGTTTTGGGTGAGGAAGTGGTGGCCTGCAGAGAGGAAATGCACAGGAGCAGAGGGAGGGGAGGCCTCATTTACCACAGGGCGTTTTATTTCCTGGCATTGGTCAGCAAAAGCAGAGCCGCCACTTGCAGTGTTTAGTCTCTTTTTCAGCCTAACGAAGGAGGCCAGTCTTTAAGATGGATTCAGGTTCAGAAAATGTTGTGGCTAATGAGTGTGTTCAGCTCTGGGATGACTTGACACTGTGGCTCCGACGTAACATTGGTTCCAAAGGTAAGAAAAACATCTTTTCAGTGCAGTCATTTCACCGGATGCGTTGATGTATACACTGATGACATGCAATAATTAGGCAGGTTTCTGGAGAGACTTGATGTTTTTCCTCTGAATTCTCTTCTCATATTTCCTGTCGTTCCTCTCAGACAATTTTCATAACATTCAGTTCCTTCAGGTGCACTCCCAAAGGAAGAGTTTATCATCTTTAACTGCCTGCTAGGAAGATTATAGTGCAATTACGTAGGGGACATTCATCACTAACAAGGTTCAGTGGCTCTGTCATTGTTCCTCAGTATGGAGAAGGCCCGCTTTGTCATCACAGGAGGTGATGACATTGGAACCTATGGTTAATTAGATATCCAGTGAAGGATGTAATTATGTCTGACAACTGTTGGACCATAGGTTTGTTTTTCCACTATGGGTGTGAAAACACAACTTCTACTTGGTGCCTTCCAGGAAGTGTTCAGTGGGCCAAAGTGTTTCAAAAACACGTGACAACCGTAGGTCAAAAAGTAATTTATTTATTCTCACAACTAAAAAGTAGACACAAAGAAATATATGTGTAAAGACACTCAAATACATCCGAAGTATAAAATTGAAAGCTTGTGCAGGAGAGGTTAGAAGAAAAAAGTGTATGCAAGATCTCTCCTTCAGGTTATAGGCTACAGGTTTAAACTTGTTGGTTGCTGTTAACTCAGTTTCTCCTTTTCTTCTTCTGTGTGTGACTGTTTTCAAACAACAGCAATCTCTGAGCAACAACCTTCCACATTAAAAAGTTTCACAGAGGATTTGTATCATGCAGTATGGCAGCCCTGCTAGTTTTTGCCGGTGGATTTTCCATTTTTATTACATTGCTAGCCTTTCTGCTGACGTTACATACGTTCCACCTAAACACTTCCCGCCGTCAATATTTTGAAGAAACACTGAAGCCACGTCTGTTGCTTAGCTCTGCCCACAATGACTGTGATAAGTTTATAGAAATACAAACTAGAGAGTTGTTTTTCCCCTGTAGTAGAATGATGGTATACTGCAGTCAGACCATTGTGTACTACAGAATAGGATGACAAAGTGAGACAACCAAAAGGGAAACAGAATTGCAATAAAACTCTGGCGACACCTGCTTATAGCATTTTTCTTTTAAGATCAAGATTTACAGTAACACAAACTCCAACACAAAACTTTGTAGAATTTTCTGCTTATTTCTTTTTAAGGTATGTTTGTTTAAAAGAGACATTACTCATGGTATGTAACCAATCAGAGACTGCTGTGGGTGTAACTGAGCTGGAGACCACAAAATGACAGACAGAACAAGGCAACAGAGCCAGATCAGCCTGTTTTGAATTAATTTTTTTTTTTTTTTTACCAGAAATTGAAGAAATAAAAAAAGAATAAAGTCAAAAGAAAAAACAGATAATTAAGAAAAATGTTATCAGATCCAATAATCAGCCAGATGGACAACTGGTGAACTTGTGAATTTTGCCTCTATTGTTTGTTTATTTTTTGTAAATAATAAATCAATTCACTTGCTTCTTTAATGGATTTATTTAGTTTAACTAGTTTGGATGCTAAAATCCATGTTTCTGCTGTTACAACATCCACAATCAACCAGTGTGGTGCTTTTTGTTTTCTTTCCTACCCGTGATGACAACAAGAGGTTTTCATTTGGACCATTTGGACTCTAAAACAGATCAGAAAGCTTTGATCATATATCATGCGTTGGATGTTTTTTCACTGACTACCAATATAAGAATGGGTTGATTTCAAAATCCTCAAAACAAGTAAGCACAGGAAACAGGTTCTGCTGAGCTTTTTAAATGTCTTTAAAACATCTCTAACGTTGTGACAACTCCTTGTACTTTCGCAACTGGTTAATCATCAACTGATCTGTACTTTGGTTTAGTTCCAGCTGGAATGCGACCTTTTTTATTTCCCTCATTGTGTTATCATATTCACATTCATAGCTTTTGTGTGTGTTTGTCTCAATGCTTTGCGTATTTTTGCTTCTGAAACCTCTCACTTGTGTGTCTGTTAAAGTATAAAGAAACTTTTCATGGATTTTTACTGTAAATTCCCAAAGTTGAACTACATTTTAGCATCAGCGATTTTTGCTCACTTGAATTTTTATAGCAACATCAAGGTGGTTTTGATGATTTCTGTGCCTGTCAGGCTTTTCTAGCTTTACAACTATCACATTTACAAAGCAAACCACCATCTCTCAGAAATTTTACCGTTTAGGATCAGTGAGAAGAGAGTATTAAACTGCACTGAACGCTTCCATCACGCATCATATGTTTGACATTCAGGCACATTTCTGCATGAGGTATAAAAAGAAAATCAAGAAACTCTTAAAAACAAGTTGGTCCAAGAATGCAGTTTTAGTATTACTAGCTAGTGGAAGGTGGACAAGACACATGAAGATGCAGAATAGATTTGACAAGGAGCCAAACAAACCGTCTGTTTAGCTGGAAAATATGCATTCAGTGAATATGCTGGTGGTGAAAATAATACTTTGGAATCAGCGGTGGGTGGATTTAGTTTGCCTGGTGTCTGACCTTGTATGTCTCTGTTATGAATCTCATGCAATGTCATATGGATTACCACAGGATATAAAAAACATTTGACTGAACCTGCCACCTACTGTGTGTGTACTGATGATTACCACCATCATGGTGAGACACTTCCACCTCTTAACAACCACCAAGCCACTGGTAACCAGTTCAAACTAATTCAAAGCAGCTTAACATTGTACATAAAGATACAAATGTTTTGTCTATATGAACATATACATACACTCAACAAAAATATAAACGCAACACTTTTGTTTTTGCTCCCATTTTTTATGAGATGAACTCAAAGATCTAAAACTTTTTCCACATACACAATATCACCATTTCTCTCAAATATTGTTCACAAATCTGTCTAAATCTGTGATAGTGAGCACTTCTCCTTTGCTGAGATAATCCATCCCACCTCACAGGTGTGCCATATCAAGATGCTGATTAGACACCATGATTAGTGCACAGGTGTGTCTTAGACTGCCCACAATAAAACGTACCATGATTACCATGGTATCTGAGTGTATTTTGGAAAGTTATGGTATAAACTGAACTGTAACTATGATGTTTTGTGTGTTAGTATTGGCTTTAGTGTTTATTTACTCGATTAGTCAGTTGATAGACAAATTTTCTCAAGTTTTGCATCTTTTGATCAGTTGCTGTAAGTGACCTTTATAGAGCTCACCAACCAAACTATTTAGAATGAATGTTAGCCAACGCTTGCTTTGTTTTCCTCTTTTTAATTGGTTTTATCCCGTTTTCTGTGTTTTTCTTACAGGAACAAGCCCACAGGACAGTCCTAGAAATTTCTCTCCTAGTGCCTCTGCTCATTTCTCCTTTGCACGAAGGTAACCTGGCTATGCTTAATAAATCAATCAGTAAAGACCAAAGGAAGCCAGATTGTTAAAAACATGAACACTGAGTTGTTACAACTCTGTCAATAATTACATGTGTATTTTCTCTGCCAGCACACGTGCAAACATACAGCTTGTTAAAAGCATCAGTGACATATTTATTTTACATAATTTCTCAACATGATATCATGTAATTCTGTATTTTTTATTATAATCCACAGTCATTGCCACAGAGCAGACAGGTAACTTCATGTTAGGCTTCTGTTTGCCCTCAAATATTCATTACCCACATTTGTCGGAACTACACTTTATAGTCACACCCACTTCATTAATTTGTCTTCTCAAGTTTTCTTTTACATCATTCTGCCATTTAGTTTTAGTTCTACATCCATCTGTTTGATTGTTTCTTCAATTTCTGCTTTCCTGTTTCGTGTAAAGTTACTAATTGGATTCATTTTATACAATACCAGAGAAAGGTAACCATTCATCCACAACCATGTGGTCATTAGGACTTCAGCAGTTATCTCACATGTTTTAAATGCAAACATGGAAAATGAGCATGTTGCAGTAAGAACTTTACTAGTATTCTGACTGGTATTTTTTTTAAATAATTGTTGATCTGTTGAGTCTGTGATGGAGTGCATGTCTTTATCTTTGCTGTTGTGTTACAGGACTGATGGTCGCCGCTGGTCGTTGGCCTCTCTTCCCTCCTCTGGATATGGAACCAACACACCCAGCTCCACCGTCTCTGTAAGCATCGTGCCCTCACACAGTCTGGTGACGTGTCAACATGATCAGTTTTGCCGAAACCGAATCACAGATATCAGGACCTTAAAATTGAACCTACAGCTACAGGAACAGAAAAAATACATTGTGCTATGGAAAGAAACATATGTGCTCTCAGAGATATTACATTAGTTGCATTCTTAATAAGGCTGTATAATTAATCGTCGGTCAGTTACAATTTTTGCTTCCCATAATTACATTAATATGACAACTGCAATATAATAATTACAATATGTTATATATTTCAACTTTGGGAAATATGAAATTAGATACCTTATTTTACCATTTTCACAGGAATTTTTGGTCACACAACTGTCTGAGCTGTAGCTTAGTGGAGACTAGAGGGTTCTCAGTGCAACGCCAAATAGCCAGCTTGCCTGCAATATGAGGTGTTTAGGGAACATCAGTAAATTGCAGAGTTCCTCATTAAGCAGATGTTCAGCTAGAGAGGCATTTGGAGTAAAATTTTATTTATGTAGCCCCTAAGAGATGCAATAAATTCAAGTAAAGAAGTAATTAATTTTTAGGCTTACTTTGAGGCAAAGATTTGTAAGTTAGCAGGAATGTAAATGTTTGTGTAGCAGAACGCAAGATGAAAGGAAAAGCAGAAGATATCGTAAAAAATAAATAAATGAATAAAATTGGCCAGGACTTTATATTGCAGAAAAAAATGAGCTCACAGTCAATTAAACAAAAAAAAAAAAGAAGCTATTTGGGGTTCAGAGGGTTAAACTAGTATATCACTGCAAAAGTAATTCCTCATCCAATGCTAATTGCAGCCAAATTTATAACAATGAAAATGTGGATAACAATCTGTGCAAGTCACTATGAATAACAGATTATGGCCTTAATTTGGACTTCACTGTTTGTCGTGGTGGCTCTGTTCGGCAGTGTGTTTACATGTGGCTCACTGTCGACTACACACTGCGGCTGCATATGGAGAGTGTTTGTGAACAAACTCTGTATGAGAGGGAAAAGATTTGTTCAGAGTAAACATGACTTGGACAACCAGGCGCACCAACAAACACATACATTCCCTCTTTTCTCTCTTTCTGACTGTCTGCTTCATCGTTTTGCATCTGTATATCAGCATTACCATTCATAGGAAGCAGTCAGAGCTTGCACATTTTGTACATGTTCACACACTAACATACATTTACAGGAATTACAATGTGTGCTTGTAAATGACCTAAAGTAATATTTAATTTTTGTTTTGTGTGATGTTTGGTCATCTAGAGCATTTCCTGCTATTCACGCCATCTATTGAAGGAAGTGTGTTCTTGTGAAATCTCAAGAGTCAAGCAATATTAGAAACAATAACAGTTTTCTGTGTCTGGTAAAGGTCAGACTCTATTAGAGCTGTTTTATACACTGCAATTCTAATGCAAATATTATTTTGTTATAAAAATTCATGTTCAGCTGTTTTGCAGAGTTTTTTATTTATTTTTTTGTTTTTATTTGTAACATCTGTCATTTTTTTGTGTTACTGAGAGTCTACAGTACATGATTATTTAGATTGAGCAGATAATTTGGGGAACATACATACCGGTACTTGTTTTTTTCCAAGAATTAGATGAAGGATTTGATACAACTGCTATATTTATTTGCTATATTGAAACTAGAGTAAGCAACTGATTGATTGACTTAGCTTAGCATAAAAACTCTAAGCAGAGGGAAACGGGTAGCTTGGCTTTGTCCAAAGTTAACAAGACGGTAATTGAACTAATCATGAGTGGCATGTGATTGTTTAGAGAAACCTAAGTAAATCTCAGCATAAAGTCATGATATTTCATCAACGTCACTTCCATCTGCATGTCTTATTTAAGAATTATCCCAGAATGAAGCATTTGCACAAACCAGAGTCTGTAAAAAACAAACAAAAAATCTGCTTTCATTGGTGCAATCCTGAAGCCATCAGAGACTCAGCTGTGACCAGCAAACTTATGACGAAATGAAAGAGCTTTAACTAGAGGCTGTGTTTCCACAAAGCTGATAGGAGACAAAGTATGGAAACAAATTAAATCATATAACTTAAATATAATTAGCTATCTGTAGTATATAGAACCACCATTTATTTTCAAATATTAGTAATGCACTTGAAAAAATCGTACATGTTGATACCAGATTTTATTTTATTTTGGTTCTTTACAAATAAAAATAGAAATTCAACTTTGCGTTTCCTTTTTGTTGTTGTCGTTTATGGCATAACTTTTTTGTACTGCACAAAAGATATTTTTAAATTCTCCTTAGTTCTAACCAAAGTTGTATTGTTTTCATGCAGGTGCGGGTCTAGTGAGTAAAAATGTCAGCGGTGTTAAAATCGCCCAGAAACTGCTTGGTGTTCAGAGGGTTCATACATTATATCTTTAGTCTTTACAAAAAAACAAAACATATTAAAGAACATTTTGCAATTTTCCTGTTTTATCATTTAAATGTGGCCAACCTAGCTCTTTCCCTCTGCTTAAAGTCTTTGTTATGCTAAGCTAGTCCAACAGTGTCCCAATAGCACTCTTATGGAGGTAAATTTGTTTCTTTATTCCTCAATCGAAAAAAAAGTTGCTCCAATCGCAAAACATGTTTTCAATCAGAAAAAACTTCACTTCAATCAAAAAAAAAACGTTTTCAATCAAAGAAAACTCTTGTTCAAACGCAAAAAATATTTGAGACCCAAAAAATTGCATATAAACACGTTTTTTCTTTGATAGAAATTTTTTTGTTTTTGTTGAAAATACATTTTTTGATTGAAGTCATATTTTTGGATTTGAGCCATATTATGGGTAGGACATTTGTTTCTTTATTACTCAATGAAAACAAAAGCATCCTCAATCTCAAAAAATGTTTTCAATAAAAAAAAGGTCACTTCAATAATAATAATAAAAATTCAATCAAAGAAAAAAACGTTTTCCCAATAGAAAAAATATTTGAGACTAAAAAACAAATGCATTCGAACACGTTTTTTCTTTGATTGAAATGTTTTCATTATTGAATTCAGTTTTTATTTGACTGAAAATATATTTTCTGATTGAAGTCATATTTTTGGTTTTGAGCCATAAAATGAGTAGGACGTTTGTTTCTTTATTACTCAATCACAAAAGATATAGCTTCAATCAAGAAAATTATTTTCAATCAAAGCAAATAAAAAAGTGTTCGGAGTGTTTCGACTTTGTTTCGGCATTCAAACACCTTTTTTCCGATCGAAGTGAAAAAAGTTTTGAAGCCTGTTTTTTGCGATTGAATCATTTTGACACAAACATCCCACAGTGGGCGGATACTTCTCCATTGGTCGTGCATGTTTGAGTGACAGGTGTCCACACCAATGACGAATCTCTCTCCAGAAGAAGCTACTTGTGTGCGGGGAAGTCAGTCTTTTCTATAGTCGTATGTTTGTGCAGCTGACACTGCATCTGTGGTTGCAGGCGAACGCCACTACTTATTCCACCACCAGCTGCAGCTGCATTGTAGTATCCACGATACTGAATTTACTGTGAGTACAATGCCCTCAGCACACTTCATATTATAGGCTATATAAACACTGTTAAACACGTTATATTAACCCGTTGCACTTCAGTTGCGCGTCAGTGTCCCGCCCGCGGTTCACTTTGAGATCTGCATAAGCAATTTGCTAAATGTCTGAAACTGCAAACATGAATATACAAACACTATACGCCGATGGAAAGCTCAGATTCTCATGAATCCGCCGGTATAAACCATATAACGTGCTTAACAGTGTTTATATAGCCTATAATATGAAGTGTGCTGAGGGCATTGTACTCACAGTAAATTCAGTATCGTGGATACTACAATGCAGCTGCAGCTGGTGGTGGAATAAGTAGTGGCCTGCGCCTGCAACCACAGATGCAGTGTCAGCTGCACAAACATACGACTATAGAAAAGACTGACTTCCCCGCACACAAGTAGCTTCTTCTGGAGAGAGATTCGTCATTGGTGTGGACACCTGTCACTCAAACATGCCCGACCAATGGAGAAGCATCCGCCCACTGTGGGATGTTTGTGTCAAAATGATTCAATCGCAAAAAACAGGCTTCAAAACTTTTTTCACTTCGATCGGAAAAAAAGGTGTTTGAATGCCGAAACAAAGTCGAAACACTCCGAACACTTTTTTTTTTGCTTTGATTGAAAATAATTTTCTTGATTGAAGCTATATCTTTTGTGATTGAGTAATAAAGAAACAAACGTCCTACTCATTTTATGGCTCAAAACCAAAAATATGACTTCAATCAGAAAATATATTTTCAGTCAAATAAAAACTGAATTCAATAATGAAAACATTTCAATCAAAGAAAAAAACGTGTTCGAATGCATTTGTTTTTTAGTCTCAAATATTTTTTCTATTGGGAAAACATTTTATTCTTTGATTGAATTTTTTTTTATTATTATTGAAGTGACCTTTTTTTTATTGAAAACATTTTTTGAGATTGAGGATGCTTTTGTTTTCATTGAGTAATAAAGAAACAAATGTCCTACCCATAATATGGCTCAAATCCAAAAATATGACTTCAATCAAAAAATGTATTTTCAACAAAAACAAAAAAATTTCTATCAAAGAAAAAACGTGTTTATATGCAATTTTTTGGGTCTCAAATATTTTTTTGCGTTTGAACAAGAGTTTTCTTTGATTGAAAACGGGTTTTTTTGATTGAAGTGAAGTTTTTTCTGATTGAAAACATGTTTTGCGATTGGAGCAACTTTTTTTTCGATTGAAGAATAAAGAAACAAATTTACCTCCATACACTCTCATATTGAACACACAGACATGAAAGTGGTGGTTATCTCTTCATTTAGCTCTTTCCAAGAAAACCAAAACCAACAACACAATTTTCGGGTAGCTTGGAATTTTTTAATTTTTTCATCCAAAAAAATCGGCATCTCCTTTCTTTTTCTTTTCATGTTGAATATATATTTGTTTCATTTCCAGTCATCCTGTTCATCACAGGAGAAGCTGCACCAGCTGCCCTTCCAGCCTACGCCTGACGAACTGCACTTCCTCTCCAAGCACTTCTGCACTGAGAGCATCTCCGGGGATGAATGCCGCAGAGCGACAGCCATGCGACCCCGCTCACGCAGTCTCAGGTATTCATTTCTACCAGTATTTTCACACAGTAAATAAAAAGCAGTAAAAAGTGTTTCTGCCACTCACCTACTGAGATTAATTCATTTTTCAGCCCTGGAAGATCTCCTTCGTGTTATGACCATGAGATTATCATGATGAATCACGTCTACAAGGAGCGATTTCCTAAGGTAAGGACCAGCAGTGGGTTTGCTACAACTGTGTCTGGCCAATAATTATCTTTCACATTGCCAAACTTGCTCTGTCTGTTGTCACTGCAGGCCACAGCTCAGATGGAGGAAAGGATTCAGGAGATCATCCGTAGCAGCTCTCCAGAGAGCGTCCTCCCTTTGGCAGATGGTGTGCTCAGCTTTGCCCACCACCAGATAATTGAGCTGGCCCGTGACTGTCTGGAAAAGAGCCGGTTAGGACTCATCACCTCCAGCTACTTCTGTGAGCTCACTGACAAACTGGAGAGACTCGTTCTGGAGGTGGGTGGTGTCTTCAGTAATCATAGAGATGTTTTGGTAGACAGTTCACAAATAAGTGTCAGTTTTCTGCAAGGAAATCGCATGAAACTGTGCTAATAATGGGTTGCTTTACAGCAGGAGTGATCTCACCCCAGAGTGTCACTGCTGCATTTAAGTCTCAGTACTAAGCATCTTATTTTAGGGAAATATGTATCTACTAAGAAGGTCTTCTGTAGGTATTTCTACAGTCCTAATAGGCTTAGCTGGTCATCTGGATGAAAAATGCTTCTGCTGCAGACGTATAGTGTTGTTTATTTAAATACTCAAGGACACCTTTGAGGCACGTGCACAGTTAAGATGTTGATTGTCTCTAGGGTTATACAGCCTCATTTTACATAGTAAACGATAACTGATCACATGACAAAATGTTAGACCTTAGACATGATGACAATATGTATAGATCATAAAGTATTTATGCTGTAACTCATTTATTTACACAAACAACAGCCTAAAACTCTCTTCTGAAGTGTCGTGTTCATATTGTCTCAGTATCTTATCAGTCAAACGAACATTCTGTGGTAGACGGCAAGCCGACATCCTAATTCACCCAGTTTTGTAAAATATGTTTGTTGCAATCCAACTTTAGACCCAAACACTGGTGGACTGCAGCATTAATAGTGATGAATAAGGCATCCACAGACCTAAATAATGGCTTCCAATAATAATAACAATAAAAGTTAGAAGTTATTTTTGTTGTAATATTGTTACCTTTTTAGCTTTTCCAAAAAAATGAAAGGATGTCTTTCTGCCTTTTCATACATGCGCTTTAGTGATGATTTAATTTTCTTGTGCTTAAAAATGTATGTTCATTTCAACCAGATTATGCAAATGTCCTCATTTGTAGGGAAAAAAGTGTCAGAGCATTGTTCCAGTGCAGTTTCACATATGGTTTGCGGCACATAAAAGGCAAATGTTAACCCATTTCTCAAGCTGTGGCTGCATTATCTAATTCAAGCAGTGGGAAATTACATGTGTCTTTCTTTAATAAAACAAACAAAAAATTGACACATTATACTTGTTATTTCAGCCACCATCATTGGTTGGATTAGAGAAGTAAAGGTGCATTTTGGGAAACATGTTAAACCGTATTAATCATGTAACAGATCAGTGTTAAATGAATTTGGAAATACCATCAGACTAGATTCTACGTTGTTTAGGTTTTTTTTGAAGATCACAGGACATTTAGAAAACAGATGTTTAACCCTGAATTTAAATGTAATTAATGAAAGGCACCAACTGAATAAAGGATGCCAATTCTACCCTTTTAGAATACCTGATTTTGACTGAAATGATTGTTTGTAATTTTTTTTTCTAAATGTCTTTGTGTGTTTTCTCTGCTTGGTTGCTGTGTAGTCCACAGAGCGGTCAGAGAGTGAGGAGGTGAACTTCATCAGAGAGCTGGTAAAGAAGATCCTAATAGTGATAGCCAGACCTGCTCGACTACTGGAATGTCTGGTACGTTTCTTATCTCTACACAGCAGCTTTTAAGTAACATAAATATTTGTCTTACCTGTCCAAAGTAGAAATTGCTAATGAATACCTGTTCTCTAAGTTTGTTTTTTTTTAATAGAAATTATTAAATGTCCTGTATTGTAATTTAGTCACTGCGGCATTAAAACACATAATGAAAATGCATCATGGGCACCTGTTCAGGTTGGGTGATTTCAAAGTAGGTGTGTTGCCACATCTGGTTTCTGCCCCATTTAATCTTAATTCAGATTATCCTGAAGTCAGCAACTCAAACATGCCACAGTCTGAACATTACATAAGCTACCTACATCTTCATGGTTTTGCCATTTTGACCAGGTCTCTGTCATATTTATGTAGGTTCAAGTATCTATAATACTAATATTTTTGTCAAATTGAAAGAATTGTGGTGATGCACCTGCAGAGAATTGTTAACGGACTCTACAACTCCTCTTGGCTTTACTTTAACTCTGTGTGAAATTTTATTGTAGGCAGCTGTTTTTAAATAAAATGCTCCACAAACAAACTGAACTCAGCAGCTAATGGCAGATGGACAAATAGTGGAGCATTTAGCAGCTAGAGAGCCAGATATTTCCCCAAGGAGAAGGTAATGACAGCCTGAGGAGAATGAATATTAGACTTAACATTTGACAGATGGCAAATGACTCCAAACAAATTATTCCATTTTAATTTGTCTACTTGATGTGTAAATATGCAAGTGTGTGTGTGCTTAGTGCATTTTAGAGAAATGAAATACTTGCATATTTTTAAATCTGATCAGTGGTTGTTCAAAAGCAGAGAACTGAAGCCCTTGTGAGGAATGAGGTTCTGGTGTGAAGACGCTTCCTTGTCAGCTTGTAGAATGTAAACAAGTCAGTGAGGGGAAAATAACAAAACTGTTTTGTGTTCACTGTCACACAATAAATATGATGTCACTCATTCTCAGAGTGGGACATTTTGACCTCCAGACATATTGCGATAATAGCACTATTCATCAAACCTTCAAACTGCACACATGACTTCGGCAACCTTCAACACTGGTCATAGCAGTATGTACTAATGTATGTTGCTGTGTCTTCAGGAATTTGACCCAGAGGAATTTTACCACCTTCTGGAGGCTGCAGAAGGACACGCTAAAGAGGGCCAAGGCATCAAGACGGACATCCCTCGTTACATCATCAGCCAGCTGGGACTCACACGAGACCCTCTGGAAGGTACAGCAAGGACTCTGTGCTAATAACGTTCAAAATGCTCTGCTGAGAATTGCTAGCAGTCTTCAGCAAGTCACTCAAATGACATAAGAGAATGAAATGGCTCACAGTGAATATTAAATGTGGAGGATAAGGGTAATCTCTCATTTTTCTGCCTTTTCTGCATCTACTTTCTTCTGTATGGTTTGTAATAAAGTATTGATTGTAGTCTAATCCCATATAACTGCATAAAAGTGTTGAGTATTACAATTTGTGCACCTTCAATATGCCAAAGATGCTGTAAATACAACCAAACTGAATAGAGCTGCTGTTGTGAAGCTGTAAAGGAATGAAAGACTTAAACTGTGGTGGGAACTAAAAGATAAAGATACTCTTGACTAATGTCCTATACTGAACAGACTGTCTTTCTAATGACCCTGTGTCTCTCTAGATTCAGTAACCAACAACATTCATTATGACTAATTAGAAAGGAATAGCCTCCCCACAGACCTTATACAGATCCACACAGGCTGGCTCATCAGCCAATCTCTCCTCTCATTTCCTCTGAGTGTCTCTTGTGTTTCATTTGCCCAGCGCCTTCCTTGTGTGACTGAAGCAAACCTACAAGGAAAGACAGATGTTAAAGCAGTGGAAATGTGTTTACAAGCTCTCTGGGGACACAGCAGACGCCCCGCTTGTGAAATTGCACGCATGGACTTGAACGTAGTTGCACTCAGAAATAAAACATAAAAGATGCAAGGTGGTTTTTAATGAGCACTCGTTCTGGAGTGGTGATTTTCAAAATGAGTGTTAGACACACATTTGTGTCGCCAGATTTGATTTCCGCCCCATTTATCCTCAATTCAGGTTATCTTGGAGTCAGCACCTCCAGCCTAATAGGTGAATAAAGTCTTAAGTCTGCTGTTTTGTTGTGTTTAAATGTCCTGATTTCTCATGCAGCAGCATGTAGGTTGCCTTTGTTTCAACAGCTACACTGCAGAACATGTTGATAAGCTTCACATGAAGTTGTAGAATCATTTTATACTCAAATCTGCTTTTTTAAATTTAAACCTCTGCATTTTTGCTCCTTTTATATTTATTTTTTTTTCCTCTTTAGAAATTGCTCAGCTGACCAGCTGTGACAGCGGGATTGCAGAAACCCCTGAAACAGATGACTCTGTAAGCACTCAGAAATTGATCATCGTATTGATTTGGTACTACTTTACTGCAGGCGCAGCAGGGAAATACAGATTTTATCTTTCTGATTTGTTGTATTATTTGTCTCTCGTCTTGTCCGCAGTCTCAGAGCCTGAGCACAGCCTTGCGATCCCGACGAAAACCCTGTGAATTAGACTTTGAGATGACAAAGCTAATCAGCAATGGTGCCTATGGGTAAGGATGTCTTTGATATCAGATAATCTAATCACTGCTGATGGATGGTCTGTTACAGCCCAACAGCTGTTTGTAAATTCATAAAAACATACATTTTATTTCCATTTTGAGAGATCCATCAAATCTTTTTTCACTAACAACTTCCTTTAATACCTTTTGACACTGGCACAGATACGATGATTGACTCCAAATCTGACAACTTGATAGTAAGCGGAGCTGTTGTTTTTGATCAGTTCTTTCTAGCTGACAAATAAAATGTTTATTCCCCAGAGCTGTGTATCTGGTTCGACACAAAGAAACCAAGCAGCGGTTTGCCATGAAAAAGATCAACAAGCAGAATCTGATGTTGAGGAATCAGATACAACAGGCCTTTGTGGAGAGAGACATCCTCACCTTTGCTGAGAACCCCTTTGTGGTGTCCATGTACTGCTCCTTTGAGACACGGCGGCACCTGTGCATGGTGATGGAGTATGTTGAAGGTCAGCGGCTGCTTCTCTATAGAGTATAGTGCTACATCTGAAAGCAGTGAACTTTGAACTATGTTTTCTCTGTGTTATTTGAAGCATATTTGTAACATCACTCATGGGTCTGTACAGGAGGAGACTGTGCCACCCTTTTGAAGAACATGGGTCCGCTGCCTGTAGATATGGCCAGGATGTACTTTGCAGAGACAGTACTGGCTCTGGAGTACCTCCACAACTACGGCATCGTCCACAGGGATCTCAAACCTGACAAGTAAGACCTCGTACATGTTAAAACAGCTATAATTAATGTTTTTATTATTTGAAAATGCCAGCTCATGGTGATAAACCATGGAAAATTCTACACTTTCCTGTAGCTGTATGGAGCATTTTATGTTGTTTTTCACTTTTATCACTCTCATAGTTATGTTATCAGGCACAGCAGGCTTTTACACTACCTGCTGGACACCAAACAGCAGACAGACAATATTAGAAACAAAGCAGAGAATATAATGAACAATTGTAGTCACTGAAGAGCCTCAAAAGTTAGTGGAAACCATATGATGATGGCTTTTATACTTAATTTGTTAGATGGTAAAAAGAATCACAACTGAACTTTTGCATTGTATTCAGTTTTGTTGATTTTAGATTAGAGTACTTAAATGTATTCTAGTTTTCCTTCAGAATCCAAACAAATTCAGATTTTTTTCCTGCTTTTAGAAAAACAAAAACTGAAAAAAAAATTGGACACTGGAAATTGTTTAAATTTTACAATTGTATTTCATTGCAATAGTTCATTACAATGAAATATAAATGTAACAAAGAAGAACCCGCTGCTGTTTTTTGCTGTCTGGTTTAATCCCATTTTTCCATTTTATACCAAAATCAAAAATACAAGAAAACTAGCTTTTTTTTTTTCATTTCTCCAATATCCATCACCACTGAAGATTTAGTGTAGTTAAGTGGGAAAATAAGCTTGATATTTTCTCTGGTATAAGATCTATTTTTCAATTTTCCTTTGTCAAATAAAGACAACAAAACCAAAATCTAGCTATTTGTTTCCTTCCATTTTGACAATTTAAAAGATGGGTCCTTTTAATAATCTTTCCATTTTTTGGAAATTGGAAAAACATTGCGTTCATCGTAGTATTAATCCTTCAACATGTTACTGTATTTAATCATTTCAAACATTTCAAACTTTCTCTTGTCCCTCATCATCACAGTCTGCTGGTGACCTCGATGGGACACATTAAGCTGACAGATTTTGGTCTTTCCAAAGTCGGGCTGATGAACATGACCACTAACCTGTATGAGGGACACATAGAGAAAGATGCCAGGGAGTTCTCTGACAAGCAGGTAAATGTTACTTTAACCCAGTCTTCTCATACATTCCCTCACAAAACTCTTGATATTTAGGATAAGTATTTCCTCTGTATAGGTGTGTGGAACCCCAGAGTATATTGCTCCAGAGGTGATCCTGAGACAAGGCTACGGGAAGCCGGTGGACTGGTGGGCGATGGGTATCATCCTATATGAGTTCCTTGTGGGCTGTGTGCCTTTTTTTGGAGACACACCAGAGGAGCTGTTTGGACAGGCCATCAGCGGTCAGTATTACCTCCCGTTCTAATACAAATTAAAAACATGAGACTTCAATCACCTCAGTGGTCCAGACTGAAATATGTCAAGAACTATTTGATGGATGGTTCTTAGAACATGTCACATAATAACTTTGGTCATCCTCGGACAAGCGTTATTATTTTACCAGTGTTATTTTTCTGATCACTGATAGCCTATATTATATACAAATATATTTGAAAGCCAACCCTACAATAAGACTGATTTGTTAAGCACTCAATCTTAGCAAACAGTTGGACATGGCTCTAAACGAGAGGAATCAGGATAAATCCAGTCAGGGGTGCACTAAATGCTACTGTGCAGCTGTGAAGTAAATCGGAGCACAATACGTCGTTCATATGGTCAGGTAGATTCAAGGTCTTTATTTTTGCATTACAACAAATAGAATCATGGACGAATCTGTCCAATAATATTCCAGTTAGCCTAAGCTGTTTTGTTGTTCAGTGCTGTGCTGACATAGAACAGAGAGGAAACAAGTATGGAAACAACTAAAAATATAAGTTGTAAGTATCTATAGTATGTAGAGCCATACTTTTTCCCTGTGTTTGTGAACACCTTTTTGCACTTTATAAATCCCAAGTGTGTTTTAATTTTTGAAAATAAATAGTCAAAGAAATCTATCTTTTCAGGAATTTCATAGAAGATTTTACAATACAGTAAATAAACAAGCCTGCAGTGGTTGTATATGAGACAAGAGCAGCAAACTGTAATAACTTATTTATCTGTTTACCTAATATATATTATTTACATTCAGTTGGTCAAATATAAAATTTTACTAGATATAGTTTCTGCTTCTAGAGGTGATTTAGGCAAAGTTTTACAGCATCTGGCATTTAGATGCTGTCGAGCATATCAGGAGAAATTCCCAGACCTCATTCAGATATGAATTACACATTTGCACAGTGACCACATGGAATTAGTTGCATATTTCTCAATTTATTGAAGACAGAGATTTCCCTGAAGGCCAGTAGAAAAACAGATGGCAGTAAGTGGATTTAGCTTGACTTTAGACTACCAGTGAAGTTTTAATATTATGATGATGTTATTTTGTTCTGTTGTAGTCTCATGGTGACAGCACAGAGAAAATCTTAATCTTGAAAACAGGAGCTTTTATCTCGTCAGCGCTGTGGCTCGGATAAATTGTGCTACGTGGGGTTGTTGAATTGCTGCCTCCATTTGTGCCATGGAAATGAATGGCATGCCATGACTGATTTGGTATGCTCTCTATCAAACTGTACCAAGCCTCTGAGAGTGACTGTTAATTAAAGGGGCCTGAGCACACAGAATGCATGCCACCATGGCCTCAGGCCACACATACATATTCATGGCTTGCACCCAGATTTGATTAAAATGGGGGACAAATGGTGCAGAGAAAAGACAATCAGCATGGCACAGACGGGCTTTGCTCCCATGTTCACTACTAATCCATGAAGATTTTTCTTAAACCTCGAGCACATGTGAGTGATCTCATCCAGTGTTATACACTTACACCTCTGAACTCACTTTGATTTCTTCAAGTCCAGTCTTTGGGTTTGTCACAACATAAAATTCAGTAGCAGAATAAAAAAAAAAAGTTACATCTATTTATTGTGATGTGTGCCGATAATACTTATAGGATACACCTCTACATCATACTGTAGCTCCTCCAACAAACCTCCTCAGTCTTTACTCTGTCCTAAAGATGCATTTTAGGAAGTGAGACATCCTCAATGATGGCAAGCTGAAATGAACAGAATAAGATAAGTCTATGATCTCTCCAAGTCAGTTTTTCTTGCTTGTTAACAAGTTGGACTACTTACCAGTCAGTGTGTGTGTTTTGTTTTGTTTTTTTGCTGACTGTACAACTCTATGAATTTTCTTATTTTCTGTATGTCAAATTAACTTTTCTTCTCCTTTGATCTTTCATCGTTGCCACAAATCGGAAAAGACTAATTATTAAGACAGTAGGATATTGGTAACAGTGTATTACAGCAAGGCATGCTGCTAGGCAACAGCCATAGCTCAGACAAAGTCTTTGGTTTGAGAAACCAGCGTAAAGTTCTTTCTAAACACTTTTCTTAGCAAGGAGCTACTTACCAGTTAGTGCCAGTCTTAGTGCTGCAACCTGCTCCTGCTGTTGAGCATCAGTAGATCAATGCCAGATGTGCTGTGTTGGATTCATGACATACATTTTCAGACAGTCATTCATAGTGTTGCTTTTTGGTTGGTCACATTCAAAGTTGTTCAATCACACTATAAATCTTGCTTCAAACATATTTATCAACCACGCAGGATGATGGAAAAAAAAAACTTCTTTGTTTCAATTAAGTTCTCTGTGAAATATTACAAGTGTGACAAAATCCTACATTTTCCATCCAAACTCTGCCACCTATCAGTTAGTTGTCACTGAGTCCAAACCCTGAAACTCTAAAATGATCCCTAGATTTTCGGTCATCCAGCCTGACCTAACCCTAATATTTTCTATGTTTATTAAATAGCCATACACACTCAGTAACCCAGTGTACACCAACATCTCATGATAATCTCATGCACAGAAAGCTGTTTGTATATTGAAACATTACATTTTCAAACTGATTGCATACATTTCCAGATGAGATCAACTGGCCTGATGGAGAGGATGCTCCGCCTCCCGACGCTCAGGAGCTCATCACCTTGCTGCTGAGACAGAACCCTCTGGAAAGAATGGGCGCAGGTACGAACTGCAAAGAAAATGTGGGGCATCCAGTAACTCGGTTAGGATTAGACAGGCACAACAGACCGCTATAAATTCTCATGTGCCACCTCAGCACTGCTCATTATTTCAAGTCACCGGGGAAGAAATTGAGGTCATCCAACAGCAGAGCAGTTTATCCCGTGTCCTGCTCACCTTTTCCCTTTGATCAATTGCAATCATTTCCAACTCCTCCGTGAATCTAGTTTCATGAATGATCAGGCACTGTGAGAATGTAGATCTGCAGAGTGTAAAAGTGACCATGACCTGGGCCAAGGGCGTTAAATCAGGGCAATGCACATAGCTAGTTCAGCATGAGGACAGTTGGACCTCCTTGTTCATCTCTCCTCGCCACGCTGCCATTCACAAAGTCTGCTGCTATTCCGCTAAAGGTCACAGGCAGGAAATTGTGCTGCATAATTTATGGTCATGATATCAGTTTGGCCAACAGCCACAAGGGAAGAGGGAAACCTAGCGTAAGCGTTTCTTTACCTCCTGTGTTTAACTGAACCACTGACGGTCAGTGTCCAGTGATTTGTGTGTTTTCCTCATGTGCAATTTTCACATTTCTCCAGAAAATCTTATTTAAACTCGACTTTAATTCTTCCACCTGCAGGCGGAGCGGCTGAAGTGAAGCAGCATCAATTTTTCCACAACCTGGACTGGAACGGCCTGCTGAGGCAGAAGGCTGAGTTTATTCCGCAGCTGGAGTCTGAAGATGATACCAGCTACTTCGACAGTGAGTTATCAAAGAGACACTGAAATTTTGGACACTATAGTTGTCCTGGTTGTTTCCACTGCTGATAAACATCTGTAAGACTGCTGGGAAATCTTAGAAAATATATGCTACTTATAACTTTCTTTACAGATTGTCCCTTTTACAACCAGTATTGATATGTTTTGGGTTTTCTTTAGAATGAAGTTACAAACAGGATGTCACAGCAGCTAGTTTCCCAAAACTTCATGGTTTGAAAGAACAAAAGTTTCCTCCATGTCTGTGAAGCTTGTCACGTGACACAAAAAACTGCCGGACTGCAGGCTGTGTTTACACAGAGCAGAGAGGAGACATGTATGGAAACAAATTAAAAATGTGAATAGTAAAATTGTTTAATGTAGTCACCATTTTTTCCAGTATTGCTAACACCTGTGGGAACTAAAAATATTGTCCTTGTTGATTCCAGTGGTTTTTTCCCCCAATTTTTTAGGAAAATATATAATCAAATAAAATCTTGTTTTAGCTGATTTATGGCTTTTTAACTGTGTTCACTGCAGGACTTTATATTGCAGTGAAAAATAAGCCCACAGTGGCAAAAAATGTGAGGAGCAAAACAAAACTCATTTCTAAATTGCATAAAGCTGTTTTATAATGCAGTTACTCTGCTAAAACCTGTAAATAAAGGGAATGAAAATTGAGGTAGAGTTTCATGGGGATTCTAATCTATCTTCTTCCATTTACACTACATTCTGGTTCTATGATATTCATCAGTTAAAATCATCTGAAATATAAACCTCCCCTCCCCCACAGCTCGCTCTGAAAGGTACCATCACCTGGAGACGGAGGAAGACGACACAAATGATGAAGACTTCAACGTGGAGCTGCGGCAGTTCTCCTCGTGCTCTCACCGATTCTCTAAGGTGTGTCTTTAATCTCCCTCCTCAAACCGTCCTGGTCCCCGGCTAACATGTAATCATTGTCATTGCTGCCAAAGACGTTAGTGATGTAAATGAGCTGATGCCCTCATTTGTCCTGATTGTTTTCTCATGGGAAAGACAGAATGAGCGGTCGGTATTTCATATGTAAATGTGTGTCTAGAAAACATGGTTCCCTCCTGCTCTCCCTTTACCCCCACAGTATTAAACATAGATTTCAGCTTTGCATATATTTTCCGCTTACAAATTAGATCTGTTTTTTTCTTCCCCCTTTTGTGGTAATGTGTGACAGAATACACAATACAGTCATACAAGTTGGGAGTCATTGTTGTGCTGCATTGCAGTATGCTCCCCTCTTACATCAAAGCAAAGCATTACAGTGTGTCTCAGAGGAAGTACTGAGCTACACTCAACCTTATCCTCAGCTGCACCTAAACTTCATGCAAGACACAATGAACTCTTCACAACACAGAAAAAATCCTTATATATAAATCAAAGGCCACAATGACAGTTTACTTAACATCTGTACAGAACAGAGCACATTTGTTGTTACGTTCTGCTTTTAAATATCGGCTGAATTTTTACATCCATAGCCTGCATATAATGAAGGGTGTCATTGTGTGTGTCTGGTGTTCAGGTTTACAGCAGCTTGGATTTGTCTCGTGGGCACCTGGAGGAGAAAGGAGAGACGGAGGAGAAGAAGAGCGAGAGCCCACTGACTGTGGACTCTCTCAGCTGGACGCCAGACTTTGCTGAAATGTATGCGCACCTCCATCTCTGATTCAAAATGAGAGCTAGAGTTCATTAAAACTTTGCACCTAATGAAGCACAGATTAAAAAGACAGTTCAGTAAGGAGAGATCACCCGGAGTGGGGAAATAAAGTTAATTGCAGGAACATGACCATGCAACAACAAAGTATTTTAGCAGTTAGACTCTGATGAGAAGTAGCATCAGCAGGGGGGATAGATGTACTGAGAGGAAGAGTCACAGGATTGCAGTGATGTTTTTAAAAATGGGGATCGTGGGCAGACAGATCATTGGACAAGTGTAGCAATGTTAAGATTGGGAGTAGAGTGATTTTGACAGCATGAACAAAGTGGGAGAATAGTGCAAGAATAGCCCTTGAACACTCAGAGGAATAGAGATGGAATGTAACTGAACAGATCTTCCTCACTGAACTCAGCTTAAGCTTCATTTCAGCAAACAGTGGAAAAACAAGAAGGGTCCAACTGCAATCTTTCCCCCTGAGGCTCGAGTTCTGAGAGCAAATGAGGCTTCAGCATGAGTCACAGGGATCCGCTGTATAAAGCAGCCTACTTAAACTTATTGTATCTTAGCAGTGCACTGAAGTCTGTTCCTGAACAAATTTTAGGTGAGAAATACGAAATCTCGTTCCCGAGTCTTGACCCAAATTAAATCTAGGAAGTTTAATTTATATTCTGTAAGACAATAGCACTACTGCACTGGTTGTCACTGTCTTCACTGTGGTTAAGGGGAACTACAAAACAAAGCAGCAAGTAATGTTAGTCTAATAGTATTTTTATTGTTAGTCAGAGGGCCACAAACACCTTGCTGTGTCATCGGTACATTTTTTCCATTTCAGTAAGGAGAAAGGAAATCTGTCCAGCACGTCTCTCTCCCTCTCAGTGTGAAGAACAAGAATAACATCTTATTTCTAGCATGACAGTAAAGTATAAAGTCTTTGTTAAGGAAATGGTTATATACAGTGAGTGAAGCAGTTTAATCCAGTGATTACCAACATGTGTGTCGGGCTCCTTCAAAGGGTCACCACATAAACCTGAGGGGTCTTCTGATGATTAATGGGAGAGGGAGAAAGAAAAAGCAAAGTTTTCCAGCAATCGACTATATTGCAGCCAACACTGCTGCTGATTAATGAACACTTTACATCTGATTTCAACATTAAGATGTCATACTTCATCCTCAGAACACCAAAGTTATTCACATAACTTGAACTAACATTCATTTGCTGTTTAAACTAATGTAACCTAACAACACAAACTGGAAAATACACAAAGTCATGCATGTTAACTTCAAACAAACCTTATCTACCGTTAAAGAGATGTGAGCAAAGTCTCACCTTAGCCACTCAAATCACAAAGAAGACTTTACGATGTGACTAGTTGTCGCTAAGGAGCTCCAGAGAACCACTGGTCACTTCTGGATGCTGGTGTAGGAAAAGCAAAGGTCCCACATAATCACTGCATGCGAGGAAATGGAACATTCACTGGCACATAATGAGGCTGACATTTATCTACGTTTTTTTAAGTGCTAAAACATCCTGTCGTCTCTAAAGCGCGTGACAAGCAAGACATCCAACGAAAACATATGATCAGAGTTCTTACATTGACATTTAAGGTGTGTTGATTGATTCATGAGTAGGTATGGGTACCTAGTACCGTCATTAATTGGTTTGTAAGTGGGTCAGTAATTCAGTACCGTTAAGCTCCTTGACAAACAGTGCTGTTATCGGCATTTATGACATAAATTGTGCAACATTATTTCAAGCTATTGTAGACTGCAACTGTACAGTAATGATGACATGATGAGGTCTGACATGGAATTGCTGTGTCTAATGATGGACAGAGCAAAACAAGAGTTTAGGTTCACTTTTCTCGGTTTATCAACAGCGCAGCTACATGTAATTTGCTTCTAAGGGCAGCTATATGTATGTAAGGTAGCACCAACAACCTCATGAAACCTTCGCAATGACGATGGGCGTACCCAACCTCTTCTAAACACGCACTAAAACCTGCTATAAAATGTACAACATATTGAAACATTAGATTCTTCCAGAAAGTCTGTTCTCATTCGACTCTGTCGTCTCTTTCATTCAGGCCCTCACTGTCCCACTCGACAGACACTGACAGTCTGAATCAGGGCCCTCGCCCTAGTTTGCTCCCAAAGTTTGCCATCTCAGCTGAGAGTGAAGGAGATGAGACCTCAGGCCTCGGTGACCCCAGCAAGGCCTCCTTCTCCATCGGGGAGCTCCCACATGACGAACCCGACGCCACCACTCCTGGCAGCACTCACAGCGGCGCCACACTCTCCGGTAACAGTGTCTACAATTACTACATCATGCACAGCTGTAATAGATGTTGGTTTTCATTTCAAAAGATTAATAAATGATGAGCTTCCTTAAGCAATGAACCTGCAGAATCATCTGCTGGCCACGTATTGTTTTTATTTATGTCGTTTCTTTGAGTTAACTTTGGACAACAACTTGACGTGATGTTTGGGAATTATTTTGGGGAAAATTATTGAATGTCCTTACTTATCTTTGCTTTATTGTGACTATGTATGAATGATAGCGTCAGGCTGTTACGATATTGATAACTGTAGTGATTATTTATTAGTTGTGCTATTTACATGGTCGCCCATTAGCCAAATTTTAAAAAAAAAATAGTTTTGCTTTTTTTGCTGAGAGCTAAACACAAGGATCAATTCTACTTGTTTGTACGATAAATATGAAATCGTAGTTCATAAATACAAACATCTGTGCAACATTTGTGAATCAAAAATGATTTACTCCAGGCCCAATGGCAAACATGACATTCAAATTTCTATTATTCCTGAAGCATCACACGTCCTAGTTCAGGGGTGTCAAACTCCGTTCCTGGAGGGCCACTATCCTGTATGTTTTAGATGTTTCCCTCTTCCAACACACCACATTCAAATAATCAGCTCATCATCAAGCTCAGCAGAAGCCTGATAACGAGCCTGATCATTTGAATCAGGTGTGTTGGAAGAGGGAAACATCTAAAACATGCAGGATAGTGGCCCTCCAGGAACGGAGTTTGACACCCCTGTCCTAGTTGTTAGCACAAAAAACATCTCTTACTATGGATCAAATTATATTTTATACTAACTAATGTTTTTCCTCATCTTCTTGACTTTAGCTTTATATTTACAGTTCAGAGTATGAAACTGACTCCTATGTTCTGTTTGAAACCAAAATGTCAAACTTTTGAAAGCATGTTTCTGCGTTTTGTCCATTTTCGTTCCTACCTATAATCACAGTGTACTTCATTCTGTGCTTGTCTTTTGTAAAATGTAGGTAGTTTCTCAGAACATCTGGATCAGCTGACACCCAGAGGTGAGGGTGTGGAGAGCCCTGATAGCACCAGTCACGCGTCCACCTCAGACCAGGCACCTCAGACCACCACTCTGCGGCCTGAGAGTGCTGCAGAGAAGACTGGAGCTGTAGCTAAAGTCCCAAAGTCTGTGTCAACTGGTGCCCTTTCCCTCATGATCCCTGGAGGTGAGTCAAAGACACCACACAGACACTCTTCAACATACTGATGTTGACTCAAAAATATGATCTTCAAGCAGCCCGTTAGAGCAATAACGTGTCAGGAATTACAATGCGAGCCCCGGACTTTGAACAAATAATGTGAAAGAGATGAAAGCTCACTGTAGATCTGTGCAGAATTGGCTCAGCATGACACCTGCTGTGAGTTCCATTTTAGAGGGTGGCTGCGAGCAAATAGCCAAGCAGAAGCAGCTAACAAGGAAAATAAGCAGGCAGGGCCGGAGCAAGAGGTCTCCACTGCTGGGAGAGAAAATCCTATTAGTTTCACCCACAGCAGGAGCAGACTGGAACCAGGCTCACAGGCTTTACAGCAACACCTCAATACTGACTTCAGGGCCGGTTAAAGTCTGATTGATTTAATAAAAGAATCTGCTCAGGTGGTGATCATCCATCTTTTTTTCCCCAGATGTATTTGGGGTGTCTCCCCTGGCCAGCCCCCTCTCTCCTTATTCCCTCTCCTCGGACCCCTCCTCCAGAGACTCCTCTCCCAGCAGAGACTCCTCCCTCTGCACCACCAACCCTCGGCAGCCGGTCGTCATCCACAGTTCCGGGAAGAAGTTTGGCTTCACGCTGAGAGCGATCCGGGTGTACGCCTGTGACAGCGACATCTACACTGTCTATCACATGGTCTGGGTAAGGACTGTGTTAGCACTAACACATATGATCAGTTAAATATCATTGAGGAGCTGCACAACTCATCTGTGTGGTGCTTTTCACACAAACTCTGCTGAGATTAACCTTCCTGTCATCTTGCAGGTCAAATTGACCCATTTTAGAAAATTTGAAAATGTGAAGAAAAAAAATATATTTTCAAAGTGAAAACTTCCACATTTTTAACATTTTTGGGACATTTTTGAACATTTTTTGGTGCAAAAAAGAATTGCTAAAAAAATGTTTCTGTAAGAACATTCAGAAAACAAATCAACCAAAATCCAGCGAAATTCGGTTCGATTTTGGTTGATTTTTTTCCGAATGTTCTTAAAGAAAATATTAGAACTTTTACTGATCTATATAGAATCTCTTTAGATATTTTTAGGATTGTTTTGGAAGATTTTTATTCATTTTTTGAAAATTTTTACTTTTTAAAAGAAATTTATTTCTTGCCAAATTTGGGGATTTTTAAAAAAAACAAAAAAAAAACCATAACGTTGAAGGGAAACTTTTAAGGAATTTTTGGAATTCTCTTCCTGAAGATTTTGCAAATTTTTATAAATTTGGGGAGTTTTTGGACAGGAACAACTTTTTTTGGTGCTCTGAAATGAAGACAACAGGAGGGCTAACTATTGAGTTATTTTGGGTCAAATTCTTTTCCAAGGCTGAATTAAATAGAAGGTCTTGGTTTCAGTATCTGAGTAGACCAAACCCAAGACTGAGTAATATTTGGATAGCTTATTAATTAATTCAAGAGCTGCTGATTGATTAACAAAACTCACTCTCCCACTGAGTGTAACTAATAGTCACTATTTCATCATTTGGTGATGTGTGCACGTCATCCACAAGCCCTATTAGTCCTTCAACAGAGAAGTGAGGAAGTATTTCATTTTTCTTTTTTTTTTAATCAAACATGCTAAAGTTGTGTGTGGTTCAAGCTGCTTTTGTTGTCATATTCAACATTTAAATAAACATCTTTAGGCTTTCAGTGGTTGATTGGACAAAACAAGCAAACTGAAGATGGACTGAGGAAACTCTGAAAGCCTTTTTAAAATGTTTTTTGAATTTTAACCAGAAAAATAATCAGCACAATGTTAACCCTCTTAAACCCCACAGGCAAGTTTCAAAGGCAACTCATCTTTAAAAAAAGAAATAAATCACCGAAACTGTAAAAACACAAAGAACTGTTGAATTTTCAGCTTTCTGAAGGTCCTTGATCTATTAGTCTGTGACATTCTATTCAGTTGGGAAACTTAACCAGTGTGAGCTTAAAATGATGATATTTCATATATCTCATTCAAAGATTCACAAAAAATATAACCTTTGTACATATTCCACTGCTTCAATTTTTACTTGTCTTCTATCTGCTCTATGTAAACACAACCTGCAGCTCAGTCAGTTCATCTGAATAGTGCCTGCATTTTTGTGATGTGACTGTGACCAAAATTATCTAAACTAGATGTGTGAAAGCTGTCTAAATCTTTCCAAAAAAAAGAAACCTCTGACAATATTCGCAGTAACGATTGTCTCTTCTGTCTGTTAATTAGAACGTAGAAGATGGTGGACCTGCTCATAAAGCCGGACTCAAAGCTGGAGACCTGATTACTCACGTGAACGGAGAACCAGTACATGGCCTCGTCCACACTGAAGTGGTGGAGCTCCTGCTGAAGGTAACTAACAATATGTGTTAATGTTTAAACAGCAGCTGTTCAAATTGTAATGATTTTGTGTCAAATTCAGAAAACAACTTGACAGTGTTAATATTAAAAGTGGAAAAAATAAAGCTTGTATTCCACCCACAATGTAAACAATAACCCTGTCTGTAATTAAATTAAGAAAAAATTAAACGGTCATACAGTCTTGTCTTGGTTTTGATGTTTTAAGAATTCATTTAGATCAAGGTAATGAAGGCATAAACATTGTTTAGATTTTTCAAATATGTCGTCTTGCTGACACCCGTGTCTTGTTGTTTTTCAGAGTGGCAGCAAAGTGGCCATTTCTACAACCCCCTTTGAAAACACTTCTATAAAAACGGGTCCAGCCAGGAGGAACAGCTACAGGAGTAAGATGGTCAGATGTGGCAAAAAGCCCAAGAAGGAGAAGACGCCAGAAAGGTACAAATCTTCCAAAGAAACTAATATGATGTGAGTTTATTTTAACCTCCTTCTTTTAGCATTTTATGCAGTGCTGTCTGTAAATGTTTCAGTAGTTGTATCTGCAGAATTAATGACTCTTAACACAATGCGAGATTCCTGTAATCATATAATAATAATAAAACTATAAGCATATATTTTTTTTAAAAAAAAAAGGTTTTAAAAGGTATAGTAACACACTAAGACATTTCTTTGAGATTCCAGAGCTTTCAGCTTCTTCTTGTGGCCTCATCAGTGCTCAGATGTCATGAGAGTGAATAAATATTTGTATATATACAGTAAAGAGGCAAAAGTATTCATATCATTTACTAAACTAAAGGTGCTGATTCTGCAATGAAAATAATGCTACATTATAAGTAGAATCCCTGAAGGAAAAGTCCTTCTTCAGTAGAGTAACAAGTATTAGTAGTAAAATGTAGTTACAGTATCATCACTGAACACTCCTCACATGATTAATAGAAGAGGAAAGAAGAAAAAAGGTCTTATACACAAAGCTATCTTCTGTTCTTTTCTAATCTTTGATCTTTGCTGAGATATTGGTTCATGTGACCATTCATTGAAATGAAACCATGTGAGAAGCTTACAGGGAAACAAAACTGTTTAGTGGAGCTGAAATGTAGTGGAAGTATAAAGTAGCATAAAATAGAAATACTCAAGGAAAGTCCAAGTACCTCAAAATTCTACTGAAGTGAATCTACTTACTTAATTTTCACCTCTTAAAATATAAATGTATATTGGACACATTACAATATTGTTACATTACATTAGATACATTGTTTTATATTACAAAGATGCTTCACATGAGAAGTTGTGTACAACAAATACATTAATAGCAAATTTTAAATAATGCTTACAACTACACTGCTGTGATACTTAATGTTTTCATATGTTGCTATTTTTTTCAAAAGTAACCACCACAAAATACATTAAGTCTATATGGATAGTCAGAGAGCTACAAGTATGGGAAAGGGCTGGACTTTGTGCTAATTTAGGACTCGTTTCACCCACAGTCTGCTTCTAGTTTCTATACTAACTCCCTAAAAGCTTAGGATTACCATAGGGGAGAAATCTTGTATTCTTATACTTCTTTCTGTTAGCACAGTAGTTTTCTTTCTGCAGCTCTGCAGTAAATCTAGGCAATTGAATGATCTCATTTCCTGTGTGGAGCGTCGCTAAGTTTCCTGCTGGCCTCTAGAGGGCAGACAGACGACACTCAGGGAATGTTTAAATATGTGAGTCATAACCTTAGAGGATCACTGGTTTGTTATGTATCTTCAAACAGTTAATCCTCTCAATTTCAAGCAGTTTCTGGGCATGTTTTTTTACACCTGTCACATTTTTACTCACTGTACACTATTTTTTTCACTGCAGTGATAAAGTCCTGCACTTCTGTGGAAACAACACAACCATGGATAGAATTACAGAGGCCTCCAAAATGTCTTGTATTAGGTAGAAATGCCACAAATCCTAAAATAAACAACAGTGGTTGAGTTTCTTTGATTTTTTGTTTTACAAAAAATTAGAAAAGGGGAATCAACGTGTATAGCATTCAAATCCATTTAAGTGTTCCATAGGTGTTACCAATACTGGAAAAAGGTGACTCTACAAGCTGTATATATTTTACGACCACCACTACTTGTTTTTTTTTTTCTATTCTTTTCTCCTGACTGTTCCGTGTAAACATGGTTCAGCAGAAAGTTCTCTCAATTTTTGGCATGTGACTGTTTATGCAGCGTATTTACTAGTAGCTTTACTGTTGTAGTGAGGACGGCAGGATTTTTTTTCAACAGAATCTGGATAGAGCAAAAAAAAAATGTTTTTACAAATTTTTAAATGAGATTCGTAGATTAAAGTGAGTTTGATTAAATATCATGGTTTCAAGCTGAGATTCAGGTAGTTTTTCCAACAGTACAACATATGAAAGATGGTCAGATTGAGGACTGTCTAAAAGTAGTAATTTGGTGATTTTAATTTTCCTAAAGATTACGCGCCTTCAACAGCTGTCTTTAAAAGTTAGGAGAACCTTGAAGTCACATCTGCAAATGTTTAATATTGTCCATTTTAGAAATTGCTTTGCTTTGCTGTGTTATTTCTTATATTTTTTAATATATTTTTTTTCTTTTTCTAACAAGGTGTCATAAGAGGGGATTGTCACAGGGGACTCATGTCTTTTCTCTTTATCTCTCTTTATGTTTTGCAGGCGACGTTCCCTTTTCCGACGTTTTGCCATGCAGCCTTCTCCTCTTCTGCACACGAGTCGCAGTTTCTCATCTCTGAACCACTCTCTGTCATCTGGTGAGAGTCTCCCTGGCTCCCCCACCCACAGTCTCTCCCCTCGTTCCCCTACTGCCGCCTTCCGCCCCGCACCAGATTTCACCCAGTCAGGTGGAGATTTTACCTTATTCTGATGATAGCTTGACTTGTATTTATATTATGCTTAATTACACATTTCTGTTCCTTTTTTGTGGTCATGAATTCCAGGAGGGAACTCCTCCCAGAGCAGCTCTCCCAGCTCCAGTGCTCCAAACTCCCCTGCAGGCTCAGGCCACATCCGTCCCAGCACCCTCCACGGCCTCGGCCCCAAACTGCCCGGACAAAGACTCCGTCAAGGGCGTCGCAAGTCTGCCGGCAGCATTCCACTCTCTCCTTTGGCTCGCACACCTTCACCTACCCCCCAGCCGACCTCTCCTCAGCGCTCACCCTCTCCTCTCCTCAGTGGACACTCTGTTGCAATTTCAAAGACTACACAAGCTTTCCCAGCCAAGATACATTCCCCACCCACAATTGTGCGCCACATTGTTCGCCCCAAAAGTGCTGAGCCACCTCGTTCTCCCCTCCTGAAACGTGTGCAGTCAGAAGAGAAGCTGTCCCCCTCTTACACAGGAGATAAGAAGCACCTGTGCTCCAGAAAACACAGCTTGGAAGTGACCCAGGAGGAGGTGCAGGATGAGGAGCTGAGGACAGGAGAGCGGGATTACACCGTCCTGCAGAGTGTGGATGAAACAGCCAGTGAGCCACTGGCCATCACCCGCTTACGACCTGTGGAGCAGGGCTGCTTAAAGAGGCCCATCAGTCGCAAGATGGGCCGGCAAGAGTCTATTGAGGAGCTTGACAAAGAAAAACTGAAGTCCAAGATGGTTGTGAAGAGGCAGGACTGGTCAGAGAGGAGAGAGTCTCTGCAGAAACAAGACGCCCTGCATGAAGCTGACTCGTCACCTCTGTGTGGCGATGACAGGGATGACAGCTCACTGATCCGAAACCAAAATAAAACCCCGAGCAGCCCAGAGTCTGGCCCTTTAGAGACCAAAGCTGTTAGCACAACTCTTAAAGACGTCTTGTATAAAAAACTAAACACACGTGTGTCTGAGGGCATCACTGAGCCATCAGGTGGCAGCAGTGAAAGTGAAGGAGGCCTCCGATCTGCTCTCTGCTCGATTCACCCAGAGTGGCAGCACTCACGGCAGGGGAAGGACAACATGAAGCCAGACAGGTTGGACTTCAAAGCTCCCAGCATCGAGTTCACAAGAAAGAGGTTGTCATTTGAAGAGCGGGAGGACTGCATGTGTCGGCTGTCGTCTGGCCTCCATGAGAACCTGCACTTTGGCTCAACCAGGTCTAAGAGCCTCCAGCTGGACACAGCCATCACTCATGAACACATGAAGGCAGGACTGGGCAGCGTTCATTCAAGCCCTGAGGGTCTGTCCCCCAAGCTGTTCTCTGGGAGAGGAGAGAGCGCTGTGGAAAAACTCCAGCTCATCTCCTCTGCAGAGTCTCCGCTCAGAAAGACATCATCTGAATATAAACTTGAAGGACGCCATGTCTCCTCCCTGAAACCTCTAGAGGGCACCCTGGATATCGGTCTGCTCTCAGGGCCCAGAGTCTCCAAAACAGAAACCTGTTTATCCAAGATGGCAGAGAACACAAGCGACACTGTGTCTGTGAGTCCTCCAGTGTGGCTGCAGAGTCCCACGGAGAAACAGATAACCATCCCCCAACTAAAAACTACAGACAAGATAAAGAGCCCCCTGACTTACTCCCTAAACCCTGAAGCTGTTTCTTCTCTAAACAGCATCTCCAAAGAGCAGTCAAATAATGCAGCCACAGAAATTAAAACCAATGCAAGTGGTGAGAAAACACAAGATAGACTTGGAGAATCATTAAAGGGCTCAACCAGCAAAGTGGAGGCGTCAACATTTACTGTTAAACCGGAGAGCAGGACGGTTGTGAAAGCTAGTTCATCACTGGCTCATGACCACAGAGGCCCCCGACACAGCTCACACTTCTCCTCATGTGGAAAAACACCCTCCATACGGGAAGTGAGCAACGAAGATCAGGAGGATGAAGTGGAGCTGCAGGATGTCACACCACGCACTACATCACAGAGCACTGACAGCTCCAAGACAGTAGTCTCTTTGACTTCAGCAAAGCTGGAGGATGACATAAAAACTTCTCCTCCACCTACACAAGTGGAGAGTCCAGCTACAGCTGTCAGCGAGCCGTTACCTGTAGCCCCGAGGCCGAATGTAAACGCTGGTTTGGATCCAGGTCAGCGTGAGCGCTGTGAGAAAAGAAAAGCTGCTGCAGAGAACTCAAACATGACCTCTGTTTCTAAAATGAATGTACAGAAAGACTCTGCACAGGTTCCACAGAAAGTGTTTTCAAAACAGCAACAGTTAAACATCTGCTCTGCAAATACAGAACCCCAAATTTCTATCACAGTATCAGCAGTTGGCTCCGTACGTGACAATAAATCCAGCAGTTTGAAACCAGAAAGGGAGGACTGCTGTGAAACGTCTGTTAGTAAGGACAATGTGCAATCTAACAGAGATCCAAGCAGCTCTGGCACTAAGAAGGAAATCGACACATGTGCTACGGTTGCAAAAGTGGGGCAGCAGAGAGAAGTTTCTACTGAGAACACATCATTAAATATCACCACAGAAGTCACACTGAGTGTGAACAAAAAGAATTACACTGTGTCTGCTGGTGCAGCAGAGGACAGCAGCATATTGTTGCAGAGGAAAGAAGTTCTCATATCACCAAAGACAAAGAATACAGGCAATGAGAAAGATTCAGAACAGCTGTCAAAAAGCTATCCAGCTATGAAAGCACAACACAAGTCTTCTGATTCAGAAATTTGCACATCTAAGAAAGAAGACACTGTCATCAGCACAAAAGAAAACACTGTGGTCCCTTTGGCTAAACTGAAAAGTTCGGCTTCAGCAAGTACAAATGAAAATGTTTTAAGTCCCAAAAGTAAGTCAAGGCCTGACCCACAGCCTGCACCACCCACATCTGTGAAGACAGAGAAGGAGACAAAAACACTAGAAGTGAAATCTCATAGCACAGCTCCTCCCGTCCCCGTTGTCAAGGGCAGTCCAATTTCAAAACAGAAAGACCTACCCAAGGATTCTGCGCACGCAACTTCAAACGTTCAATCAGCCCATGACGCTAAACGGAAAGAAGCCTCGCTGCCATCCACTGGAGCTGACATAAAGCACGAAGAATCTGGGCAGCCGACACATTCGCCCACTAATGCTGACGTGAAGCAAAGCAAAACCCAGTCCAAATGTTCTGTAGCAATTTCAACTCATGCAGTAAAAGACAGCAAAGACTCAAAGCCAAAACCTGTCCCTCCTAAAACTGTCACGCCATCAACTCTAAAGCCGGCTGTAGCTCCACCAGTTATTAAACAGAGTCTTGACACCAAACCTAAAGACTCCTCACCCAAAAACCAAGCAGCAGTCCTTATGGACCATCGTGACTCAAAACCAAAAGACGCTGCTTCACCTCAGCAGCAGCTCAGGAAGGAGACTCTGCCAGCGTCAGATGTTTCCTCTCAGCCCAGTCCACCTCCAGTGCTGCCGAAACCTGCAGTGAAAAAAGAAACCCATTCACCGAGCAGTGGAGCCGCCTCAGGCAAAGTCTCCAGCTGTGATTCTGCAGTCAAGGCATCTAAGGACAGTCCCAAGTCTGAAGCCCTGAAACCAGACAGTCACAAGGCCCCAGAAGCCCGAATCACCACCCCTGACAAGCAGGCGTCCTCCGGCCGGAAGGAGGCGGCTGAAAGGAAGAAAAAGAACCAGCCCAAGAGGTCACGTCTGCACAGAAAACCACAAAAAGGGACACATCCAGGGCTTCTCCCTCTGCTCTCAAAGACAGCTCAGACAAAGACACCAGCAGGTGCAAACAGCAGAAGGAGTCACCTCGTAGTTCCAGCAACAAAAAGTAAAAAGAGGGAAAATAGCAGCTGACATTATCGCTTCAGAGGTGTAATAAAATGCTAGAAATGATTTGTGCAAGCATCATCATGCCTTCTTTTTTGTTAGAGGACCGGGAAAGCTGTTACTGATGGAGAGGAAGGTGTTTTTGTGTTTCATAAGATTATTTACAACACATCGATGTTTCTAGGTCTGAATGTAGGCAATTGTGTGTTGATCATTTTCTGATGTTTTACATCAAGTGAATGTTTGGAAGTTTTCTTTGTGTTCATTTCGGAATGCTTTGTGCAATCAGTATGTCAGGGGCAACAGGGAGGAGCCTTACAGAGGTGGTGATGTACTGTAGAGTCAGTGCCATAAATGATTTTAAATTGCACTCTTACTTCTAAACTTGGAGGACCTGATGTCGAAGTCTTTTAATGCAGTAGACCACACCAATCTTTCTCAGCAACTTAGCAGCTGTTGTGTTGTTTCCATTCAGTACGATCAGATTGCGTTTCTGTTGGGGTTTTGTGCAGTGGTCCACAGAGGGAACGCACTATGTCCTGTGCTTTTCACCTAAAATGGAAAAAAAAAAGATACAGAATCACACTTCGGTTCTAGAAATCATAAATTAGTGAAGGGGCCTTAGATTTTTGGGAAATAAAACTTGCTGTTCTTAGCAAGATGTGGTGTTTATTCACATTCCTCTGACATCTGTACATATATTTTTGATTTTTATGCAATATGGTGTAAATAGGATGACATTGTAAAACGGGGATACATGGGCTTACATGATTGTCGTTTGTATTATATGTATAGATTTTGCAGTGTCATGTTTGTATGCTCGATATTAAGAGTGTCACGTTCTGCTTGTGTGGTCTAAAGTAAGCTACCGCGACATATCTCATCAAAGGTGTCCACTTCTTTGCAACTTTTAACATGTTCCAAAACTAACTTGAAGAGAGGGACAAGAAGGCATGGGGGGGGGGGGTAACTGGGCTATTTCTGAAATGTAGCATTATATAACAAAACTGTGAGGGCTGTCAGCGTTTCCCAAGAATGTCTTAGAGTAGAATGTCTAAGTAGAATGATGACTGTGTGAAATGCAGAATATTGTGTTTGATTGATGAGACGAACCAGCGAGTAATCACTGCAGTAGGTTTGTAAAAGGCCGGGTTATGCCCACGTCGTGATATGAGATCAATCATGTGAGGAAGATGCAGTCTAAAAAGGGTTCCACTGTTGCTGTTGTGTTTGGGACTCGAGCTTTATCGGGGCAAAGATTTTTCGAGGAATCCTGATTGTTTGTCCACAACATAAATTTGATGTAAGTGTGCAAATAGTCGGTACTATACATATAGGCTGTCATTTATCGACACTCACTTCTTGCTATTTACACACACCGACACATGTTTCTATACTGTAGATGCCTTTAAATTGCAAACCCCTAAATGACGACCAGAAAGTAGCCTAGGACACTTGTAGTAGCAGTATTTGCTCTGTTGTACTGGCTATAGAAAAATTAAAAAAAAAAAAAAAACAACCAATAATCTTGTCTACTACATATATGTTGAAGAGAAAACACTTCATTTAACCTGGCACAGCATATATCTAAATGTTCCATACTGTATCTAAGAATGAAAGCGAAACACAAGATTGACAGCTGAGATTTTAATGTTAAAAGAATCTGATGTTTACCTGCATTAGATATTGTAAATGTATTGCTAATGTATTGTGAGAGAACAAAATGCACCTTAATGTTTGCCAATATTCAGTTCAGAAGGTGAGTAAAGGAGGATCTGGATCTGAAAGTGGTTTATGAATCCAACACTTATGATTTGAATGAACTTATCAAACCATCCTTCTCCTCCCACATACTTTTTTTTTTTCCCCTTCCTGTGACGAAAGACATTTGAAATCCTCAAAGCACATTCAATGTTTGTTTACAAAGCATCATGGATGTATATTTTGTATATTGTTGATTTGCCAAATCTATGTTCTGTGTCACAGATGATGATGTTTATAGTCGTGTGAGACTCTGCTCCATCGCCACCAGGATGATGTTTAAGAAGAACATTTGTTTGTGCAGTAATCAATGTCTTTACATACGTCAGGTTCTTCTTTGTCTGCTTGTCTTTTCAGTTTCGTTTTCTTTCTTCCTCTGTGCAAAACTAGTATTAGATGAACTTGCTTACGATGGTTTGTCTTTTAGAATATGTGCAATAAAAGTGTTTTGAGTTTTGTATTTTGCCCAAGGAAAGCTCTATGGATGTCATAGATGTTGTATATTAAAACAGATATTTATACTTCTAATGTTGCGTAATACTGAAAATAAAATGGAATTATCAATTATTCTTATCATTCTTTTATTTGTTTCTCTTCACATAGAACAAAAACTTCTAAAACAAATCATATAATCTGCATTCATCACAGTAATGATAGTAGAAAAGCAACATCACCACTAGAATTTTAATATTCTTCAAAACGGCTTTGTGTAGGGCGAGATACTCCCGTTGGACACAGCCAGAAATGCAATTGTAACTGAAGCTCCGCTTTTTCTAAGTATGCCAAACTAAATATTCCAATACTGTGGCTTCTGAAGCAAATGTGTGGCCCTTTATTATATCACAGTAGCACCACCTCCACAATTAACGTAACCATCAGGGACACTCTGTCCCAATTGTGGTCTAATTAAAATATGTACACCAAGCTAGATGGGAAATTCTTTGTTTAATGGGTCTGAAACTATCAAATATTTAAAGATTTTTTTCAACAATTATCCAATTTGTACACTTTAGTTAATTAACGGCTAGTGTAACCAATTGATTACAAGCAAAAATGAAAAAAAAAAAAAAAACTTTTTCAACACGTATGGAAAACAATTTCCAAGACTAATCCAATAAAATTTATATGTATATATTTAAACAATCATTATTTTCCTGGTGCCTTTCCAGGAAAGCTCCTAAGAAAATATATTATAGACATATTTAAAAAGAAAAGACTTTGAATGTGGTCATCCAGTGTTTCTGTACTAAAAATAATACTTTCCTTGTGGTTTTTGAGTCTTAAAGATATTTATTTATTTTCAGTAAATGACATGTAAAAACAGCAATCCTCTGCTCTTTAAATGCGCATTGACGTGGTGAACAAAGATCTACACCAAGCTATCTAATGTAACATCAGTAGGGGGCAGTAGCTTTCTATATGTGTGGCTGGAGGGGACACTGTTGAAGTGCGTCCTCTGTTATGCAACGTGGAGCTACAGAGGGCAAATGAAGTGTAGCGTAATGTACAGAAAGTCACTCCTCTCAAGAGTCTGATAAAGCTGCATATTTAACCTTTTTCCCCTCAATGATTTGCCACCTTACTGTGGTGGAGGGATTTGAGAGTCCCAGGAATTACGTTGTCAAGTCCCTGGTAGGGTCTCCCAAGGTAAATTGGTTCTGGGTGAGGGGCCAGATTATTCTAAAGACTCCTACAGGAAGAAAATCAAGATGTCTTGCCCTGGGTGGGTTTACTGAGACCTTGCCCTGGAGCCAGGACTGAATTAAAGGGGCTTGTTGGTGAGCACCTGGTGGTCGCTGACTTTATCCATGTGCCCGGTCAGTCTCCACTCAGACCCACTACTTGCAGCAGAGGCCAAAGGGGTCCTGAGCATTGTGGATTGGACGCCTTACCCCCGAGACCTGGATAAGGACTAGAAAATGGATGGATGGATTTAAACTCAAAAATATTAATGAGAGGAATGAATGGGGGGCACTCTTAAGATTTGAGAATGGCTGTTAGGAGAGAGGAGGTGTTGCAGCAGCTCCTACTGGGCAAAGACAGAACATTATGTTAACTAGTATTATCAGTAATTGGCTGTGTGCTTAATCTTAACTGGTTTCAAGCAGGAAACAATTTCCACCCTGTAAGAGATTTCTGTCTGGATGTTTTCAAATCATGTCACCGGCCGAAATAATTAAGTTTCATGTGCATATAAATCAGGAACATTTATGTGTTATAAGGAAGTAAAACAAAGTCTTATCAGAACAAGCGATCTCCTACATTTAATCCATTATTCCGCTTGGCCGGCATTGGAACCACTTCAAAATAAAAGAAATAGTCTCTTATTCAATAGATTGTGAGGTTAATAAAACGTACATCTGACTGATTCCAGTGGCAGGAGGCCGGCTTGCCCCTAATCCATTTTACAACACTGATCAATACTAATGATGTGAGCGGCCATATGTATTGTTGTCAATAGGGTGTGGAGATAAAAGGATGGGGGAGTACGTATGTGTGCACACAGACACACGTGTAACATTGTAGAGTGAAACACCAAGTGAAAAACAAGGTTAACATATTGCATTAGTACTGACAGCTCCCTGATCTGTGCATTTAAGCACAAGGATGTTTTAGCTGAATGTCGGCATGCAAACATGGTAATGTTTAGCAGGTGTAATGTTTATAACATTCACTGTCTTAGTTTTGGTGTGTTAGAATGCTAATACACGATACTAACATGCCATTGTTTAGCAGGTATGATTTTTTTTTTACCATATTCATCATCTTAGTTTAGCGTGTTAGCATGCTAACATGTTGTTGTTTAGCAAGTATAATAGTTATCATGTTAAGCATTTTGATTAAAATAGTAGCGTGATAATACAATTCGAGCATGCTATTGTTTAGCAGGTATAATGTTTACCAAGTTAACCATCTTAGTTTAATGAATAAGAATACTAACATGTTCACTGAAAATGCTAACATGCTACTCTTTACCAGATATAATGTTTACCAAATTAGCCACCTTAGTTTAATAAAAAGGAATACTGACATGTTCACTGACAATGCTAGCATGCAATTGTTTAGCCGGTATAATGTTTACCAAATTAGCCATCTTAGTTTAATCAATAAGAATACTAACATGTTCACTGACAATGCTAACATGCTATTGTTTAGCAGATATAATGTTTACCTAGTTGACCATATTAGTCTGTTAGCCTGTTAACATTTTCTTAATGGCAATGTTAACATGGTGATGTTTAGCAGGTATAATGTTTATCATGTTCTTCATCTTTCTTTAGTGTGTTAGCATGCTAACATATTCTTGATGACGATGCTATAGCAGGCTGTTTTTTAGCAGGTATAATACTAACCATGTGTAGAGTCACAGTTTAGTGTATCAGAACACTAACATGCTCACAATGACAATGCTAACAAACTATCAGGTATTATGTTTATCACTTTAAATTACTGCTAACATCTGCTAATTAGCACTATATTAAGTACAGTGGATGTCGTTAGCTTGACTGCATCTTAAATCAAATTATTGGACAAAATTAAATTGTGATCTGATGATGGAAAAGCTAAGAGACTGAGTGCTCATACCAACATTAATGGCAATTCGATAGTCCGCATGGAAGACGCGAGGTGGCGTGAACATTTACAGGAACGACTAATAGGCCCTTTCACTCTTCTTGTTTCCATCACTGTGCTGGATTCAGCAGCTTCAACTGTAACATCAACTACCAGAACAAATAGTCGTTATGCGTGGTAAATCCGGTTCTATGTTGGAAATAGAAAAATGGAGAATTTGTTATATTTGCCGATATAATCGTACGTGCTTAACATTGTGACCACCTTCGTAATATTGTGTTGATCTCCTTCATACTGTTAAAACTCCTCTAACCAGGTGGGGCGTGGACATAACACCTCTTGGGATTTCCTGTGGCATCGGGATGGTGGCAGTGAATTTTGTGGGTCCTATGGATTGCAGGGTGTGACCTACCTCAATCAAGCTTATCCTGTCACATCCCACAGATGCTCAGTAAGATTTGGATCTGGGCACCATAGCTCTGTCGTGTTCCCCAGGGCCATTCCTGAGCAGTTTTTGTGGTGTGTCGGACTGCATTGTCCTGCTGAGGGTTGCAACTGGCATCAAGAGCTGCTGTTGCCATGAGAGGTGGGGGGGTTGCTTGACTTGCAATGTTTAGGTGGGTGGTACATGTAAAACATCCACATGAATGTCAGGACCCAAGGTTTCCCAGCAGAATGTTGCATTATAACAAGATGATCGATGTTGTTCACTTCACCTGTCAGTGGTCATAATGTTGTGGCTGATCAGTGTGTACAGCCTATATATGGTAAAGACTGCCCAGTGGATTTTGGGAGCACAGCTTCCCAGCCTGGACTTGTTCTCTAGCTAGCTAAGAAAAAAGGCCCTCTGCAGGAAGACACAAGCTGTCAACTGTGAAACAACTTTTCCCAAAAAGTTGTTGCCTCATTCATCCTCTTAGCCAAATTCAAGCTGATTGCTAGAAGTTCCACACAAATTTTGTTGGAGTTACACAATGATAATTAAAAGCCTCTATCTATCTCTATCTCTCTATAGTATATAGTATATGGAATATTGTTGATGGTGAGATGATAAAGAAAGAGCCCATCAAGAAGGCAGAAGAAATGACACTTTTTGACTTTTCCCTAATTTGATCATCAGCATCAAGTGCTACGTAATAGTTTCTCAGTAGTAGTGGCTCTTTTCTGCTCCGATAAAAGCAGTCCCGAAAGAGATTTTATGGTTCTTGTGGCCGGAATATTCACCAAGGTTCAGGCCACCCTAAAGCAGTCAGAAAGTTCCTGCAGTAGAAAGTGCAAAACAAACACACACCGACCTAACGCAACAGCAGCAGCCTCCCCGAGCACGACTGCGTGTCCCAGCACACCGCCTGAGGAACACGACAAAGAGATAAGATGTTGACATAGTCTCCAAACTCTCCAGATCCCAAACTGATCAAGCATCTAAGGAATGCACCAAAGCAAGCCTGATCCACAGAAAACCTGACCCTACATCCCACAGGACCAAAAGGATGTCCCTGTTCCAACGTTCCGGTGCCAAACACCACAGGACAGCCCCAGAGATCCACTGTCCAGAGCTCTTTTGGCAGTATGAAGAGGAATCTCTTAGGAAGATGGTTTTATTCCTGTGGCTGATATGTGTGTATAGACAGTATGCACTGTAGCTGTGGTACAAACACTTATTAGTATTTGATTTTCCTGCTGCAGTTTGCAGTCATTTAGTCAATAAAATGGAAATGTGACCCTTATAAATAAAGAAAACAGTGGTGGGAAGATTGCTTGTTCCTGAAGGCACATGCAATCTGAGACACGCAGAGATAAATCCACTCTGGCCCGTATTAACTTTGTTGCTGGAATTTGTTCGAGTACACTCTGTGACTTGGTGAGAAGCCAAAACTCCAGCCCAGCTCTCATATCTCATGTTGCAACTAATGGCTGCTGGCTGAGCTCAGCCACTGGGCCATCACGCGCAGAGAGGAGTGAGCTTATTGTGTAGGAGTGGGTTCAATCTCATGTTAGAAAAATTAAAAACTGTGGGCTTCTGTTAGATCATACTGCATTCCTTCAGGTTTCTCTGGTGCTGGGTTCTGATTTGCATTTTAATCACGGCGCATTTTTACCCCTTCCGACGTAAATTCCACTTTAGTGACTGTGCCCGTTACAACTGCCCCACCCAGACTGTGTGACATGCAATCCTACAAAAACATAAGTACCCCAGCTGCTTTAGGGAATGAAGTACTTTCGAAGAAGTGGCCCTGCAGCGTAAACATCCTTGAGTATTACGCAACAGTTCAAACTATCAGGTATGTCCTGTACTCAACCAGTTTGTCATGTGACTTATTTACTGCTGTAACATATTTCAGCGTGTTGATACGGCCCTTTCTGCAAAGTCATACGAATGATGCAATGTAGATGCAAGGAAAAGTGAGTGTTTGTGTGTGTGTGGGTGGGTGGCGTCTGGCTGAGCATGGGCGAGTGAAAAGTACACAATATGGAGGTTAGGAACGGGGCGGAATACCAATAAAAGAATATTATTTTCAGAACTCATGGAGATGCTTGTGTTGCAACAATTTGATAAATAAACAGTTACAAGTGTAGCTCGTGTGGCTGCGGTGAAATGTTTGAAAAAAGATTCTGGGGCTAGAAAGTCTCCTTGTGTGGCAAAATACAGAGAGCACAATGATTGAAACCTCCTCGGCCTGTGTAGTTAGAGTGAAATGAGAGGATGATGTACGACTGGATGATGTGGTGGTTCCTGTGTGATGCTGCTAAATGTTGGGTGTACTAACAAACCGTGAACTCAGACACAGAACACATAGCTTTTGTATATTGTCCTTTAGTTTGTATGCTTGTGCTGCTCTGTTATGAGACTATAGCTTGAGTTTGGTCTATAAACAGGCCGGTGATGTCACTGTTTGGTTTTTAGGTGTGGGCTCAATGTGCGGTAGGAAATAAGTTACTCATGAATCCAAATTAACCTGCAAAGCTTGAGTTTAAATGGATGATAAGCATCTCCAGTCACATTATTCTTTGTTTTATAGCCAATGCAGTGGTTCCCAAGGCTTTTAATTAGCAACAACTCTCTGCTCTCCTTTTTTATGACCCATTTATTGCATAATCCATGTATTTAACTTGTCAGGTAATTTGTTATGATCTGTAATATTGTAGATCTTGACCTTCGTATTTAAATGAGGTGAACTTGTATAATAAATAATATTGTAGGGTCTTAACTGAAAGTATTTGAATTAGTTTGGAAGATTGTTACAGTATGTAATGTTTCAGGGTTTTAACCATAATATGAATAAAATATTATTGTAAATTTGCAACATCAATCTTATTTCTTGACTGGAAAGTACTTTGGCTCAACATCTGGTGCTCCCATAACAATACTATGTTTGAAATTGAAGCAACCAAATCAGACATATGGTCTTTTTAAATTATTATTTTTTTATTTCACTTCTTCCTTGTGAAAACCTAACCCAATATTACCACCAATACAGTTCAACTACAAACAGCATTGTTGGACATTTAGAAGTAGCTAAAGTAGCTTTCAGGTGATGGTGATGCTTCTTTCTAACTCCATTATTGAAACTGATGGTTATCAGTTTTTAGTATCCACGAATTTTAGCTCTGTTTTTGGTCTCCACCAGCTCCCAGTAGAAAATCTGACTTTTTAGCTGTTAAATGCTTCATTATGTTCACCAGACAGTTGTCTTCTAGCCTGTGCGAACAGCATAATGAGGTAGTTTAAGCAGTCTCATTTGGTAATTTTTTAAATTCATTTTGACCCAGGTCATGTCTGTCACCTCCTTTCTGTCATTGCACAGACTTGTTTTATCCAAGCAATTATTTTCTGGTATGCAAGAATAGCTATAGGTGTTCTGCCTCGGAGATAAGATTTGTCATATTGCAGATTTATGATCTAGTGTCACCAATAACCTTTTGTTATTAACTTTACTTGACTGTAGACTTTAGTTTGTTCACTTCTGAATTTATAGTAATACTCATCTTATGGATCTGGGATGACACTTCTGCCATCAGGGTTTATATGGTAGGCATATAGTAAAAGCAATAATAGAGTTTAACAGGTCAAAGATAAGCACAGTCCATAATACTACTGTTCAATAGTTTGAGGCCACCCAGACAATTTCATGTTCTCCATGGAAAGTCACACTTTTATTCATGTGCTAACATAATTCTGCAAGGGTTTTCTAACCATCAATTAGCCTTTCAACACCATTAGCTAACACGATGTAGCATTAGAACACAGGAGTGATGGTTGCTGGAAATGTTCCTCTGTACCCCTATGTAGATATTCTGTTTCCAGCTAGAATAGTCATTTATCACATTAACAATATCTAGACTGTATTTCTGATTAATTTAATGTTATCTTCCCCGGAAAAAATGCTGTTTTTTTGTGTGTGGGGGGGGGGGTTTCAAAAATAAGGACATCTCTGAGTGATGCCAAACTTTTGAATGGTAGTGTGTAAAGAGCCTATATTGAATAAACTTTAACTGCCTCTTAGTGTGAAAATGTGTTGAATTGGGAAATTGAGTGATGAACAGTTTCAATGTGATATCTGACTTTGTTTACTACCAATTTCCGTTGATGAAACCAGCTGCCTATTTCTGCTAGAAGTGAAAGCCAAAACATTGAGCTGAAAAACACTGAAAGACGTCATGGAGCTGAAGGGAACTAAAGAGTGACGAGTCTTAGTGGCTTGATCACTTTGAGCAACATCTTACTAAATACACATTTTTATTTAATCAATTGTTATTTTAAAACCATCATGGGTGCAGCTTTAAGATTAGTCTTTTTTTTTTCTTTTTTTTTTTTTTTTATCAAAAATGAGCATTGGTGAAACTTAACCCCAGAAAACAACCCTTCAGGAAATTTTAAACCCACACTATTTTCCTAGAGTAAATGTCACAAGCAGTCAGTACAGCAGAAATATGAAGGGACTTAGGCATGTTGCAGTAATGGCTGTCAGGTGAGCCACAGTTTACACAGAGTCTGGACTTATCATCACTAGCTGCTATATTTCTGTCATCCATCAGGTGTGAACTTTGCCTCTTGTACAATATTGTCAGAGCGTTATTGTTTGAAATGGCATTAAGCTTTCGGTATGTTGACTCGGTTTTGCGGCTGTAAATGCTCTTCAAAACACAGATCTTCGAAACGTTGGGTAACTTCAAATTATTGCAATGGGTTGGAATATGCTGCCTAGTTTTATTCGTAGCTCAGCTGACCACAGAACCCGTTTTGGAGCCAAGTAAAACTTTAAACGGCGTCCTTAGTGAGGCCCTTTTGTCCCATGATCATGATTAATATTTGCATCATGCCAAATCTGGAATAAAAAAGGGCCTCAAGTAAAGAACTGCGCATACTTCTGTAATAAAAGTTGTGCTTTTCTCGGCTTTAGTCCAGAACTGCAGAAAGCTCACCAAGACTAATTAAATGACAAATGAATCGTTTTTAAAGAGTTAATAAAGCAATGAAAGAAAAGCAGCTCAATGCTCTGGGAAATAGTAATCCCTCTTCTTCCGATTCTTCACTTTGCTGTCATATTGCGCCCTACCTGCAGAGGAGATGAGCTGGAAAGGTCAGAAAGAGGCAGAAGCTGAGAGTCAATAGCTAAAGAAGAAACGAAAGAGGATGAAGAGGAGGATGGGGGAGGAGAAGATCCCTCTGTCAGACACAGGGCCGAGGTCTGGGCTCAGAAGAGTGACACGACCCCGGTGTGGTCCCACACCGAGCGCATTAATGAGCGTCTGAGAGGGATTTAGGGTTCAGGGCTTAGCACAGATCAGGCGCTGATTCTCTGCCTCAGGAAAAAACAGGACGAGAGTCTGAGCCTCCATTATGGAGACAGCAGCACGTGTTGGTTGAGACGCATTAAGGTCGTCTCAAATGAAAGCAGCACCTGAAATACTGAGGTAAAAATAGGAGGACGTGTCGTATGCTGCATTATCTCCTGTAGGGGATAGGTTGAGCCTCGTCCTGAGCTGTCTCATCCCATCTGAGATAGAAAATCATGTTTCCAGTGATGATGTTTTAGTGTTGCTCTGAGTTAAATCATATAATGATTATTGGACGATTTCAGTTAAATTAAGTTTTAAGATAATTATGCCTTGCCATAAGTAAATTGATTTTATGCAACTATATACTTCTATTGTCCAGATGTCCATCGTAGATATTGTTAATTATTGTACTTGTGCCTTTTTTTGTCTTCTGAGCTCAAAGTATTTGTGTCATGGACCTCAGTTGATGAGTTTAAAGTCTGTGTGTTGAGGTGTTTGGACCCTGTTATGCAACACTGTAACCATCCTGCTCAAATAGTAGCTGGAACAGGACTTTGAACTCCACAATGCCCTCCAGTATTGACATTGTCAAATGAAGATCTAAAAATAGAAACCAGACACTATTACCCAATTCAAGGGGCAAAAAATAGGTGGGTCTGGGGCTGAATCAGCACGTAACTGTTCTGTTCTGTTCTGTTCTGTTCTGTTCTGTTCTGTTCTGTTCTGTTCTGTTCTGTTCTGTTCTGTTCTGTTCGTTTCAATTTCAAATGTTGGGGCGGTATGGCTCAGTGGGTAGAGTGGCTGTCTTGTAACTGGAAGGTTGCTGGAAGGTTGCCAATTTGATCCTCGGCCCGTTGTGCTCATGTCGAGGTGTCCCTGAGCAAGACACCTAATCCTTAATTGCTCCTGGTGGGTCGTGGTTTGCTGCCCTGCGCGGCAGCTGCTGCCATCAGTGTGTGAATGGGTAAATGTGACGTAAAGCGCTTTGGATAAAAGCGCTATATAAATACAACCATTTACCATTGAATTTGACCCGGAGCATGTTGAATTATCCAAAAGTGTCAGAAACTTAAAAAAGCCCATTAAGCATTCTTTATGTGTCATTATTAACTTCATTACTAACCATTCAATCAATATTTAGTGCAAAGGTGTTCTTTACCTCTCACTGATCATGGTTCAATGATTATGGTTCAGTCACTTTTTAAAAAATGTACGTTAAAACTATTTTTAATGTACATAGGAAAGACCCACATATAAAATACAGTAGTTTTAATTTTATTATTATTATTTATTTTATTTTATTTTACATTTGGAATTTTTTTCTTATGTATGGAGTGATTTTGATAACTGAATATAAGACATCGCTTCTGTTCAGGGTGGGTTTGCAAATATGTGAAATTAACCATTTTTATCTTATATGTTGAGCAGAAGAAGTTTCATCCCAAAAAAAATACTTTTAACCATTTTTTAAAAGTATTTTTTCTTTTACTTTAAAATGGGTCAAATTGACCCGCAGCATAACACGAGGGTTAAAATACAGAAAAGCGTCCTGAATATTTTGACTTGTACTACTTCAACATGGACAGGTTGTACCATTGCATGCCCATGTTTAGATCTTAATGGAGAGGAAAAGAAATATCAGGGTCAAGATAAACAAAATCTACGGCGAGACCAACTTTTTGAAACTCTTTTTTTTTTTGAAAGGTTAAGAAAAGTGCAATAAATAAAACAGAAACCCAACTGCACGCTTTTGACTTTCTTTAGGAGCTGCCATGTGAAGTGAAAAAGCCCAAATGAACGTTATGTAAACACATTCCCTGCACGCACAGCCCAAACAGCCACAGCTGGCTGAACTTGCGTAAGAGATCCTGGCTCAGACTCTGTGTATGCCATCCGGGTTTGTAGATCACTGGAAATCTGCTTTAGTTCAGTCCTGTGTCACAGGCACCAGCTGCATGGCACTGCAACGGATGGATTAACATAAGTGCAGGATTGAGGTTGTCCCAGATAACTACAGAATCAAAAGAGAATTTTGGCCCCGGGTGATTTCCCAAAGTGCTCATGAAACTTTTCTGGGGTTGTTCAAAGGTCATATACTGCACAGTAATATGATCCAAAGCAAGTTGAAGTTCTTGCTATTAAAACTTTGTTGAATTCACACCTTTGGGCAGAAAAATGAGCAAATAACTGATACCATGTAGGAGGCACAATGAATAATTTGCTTGATGAAAAGTTTTTAATTTGAAACTTGCCTACAAAGGCTGGGCACAACATAGAACAAAAGAGAATAAAACCATGTACAATATCCCTTCAATGAGCTAAAAATCACATTTTGAGACTTCACAAAAATGGATAAGTATGCAGGAAGGTCAGTGTCCTACTAAAAGTCGGTTAAGTGTCATAATCAGAGCTGCAGTGGCTGATAGTGTGCTTCTTGCCCTGTAAGTCAGATGGGTGGGTCCTTCAAACTTGGCACAGGGGTCATCAGTGGACATCTGAGTTTCTGTGACAACTCAGACAAGGTAAAGGCCTTGGATGTCGTCCAAACTTTGCTTACTCTTTGGCGCAATATTGCAAGATCTTTGTGAGAGAACATGCCAAGAAATCTAATGACTTTTGGAGCACATGAGACCAACATAAATTTGTTGAATTCAAATGAGATCCAGCATGTTTGACATGAACCTGACCAGGACTGCCACAGTGAATGCAAAGTCCTGACAGTGAAGCGTGAAGGCGAGAGTGTGATGATATGCTGCATGAGTGCAAAAGGTGTTGAGGAGATGACACTTATAGATACAACATGAATGTCTGCAGATAAACCAAAATACTGGCTGACAACATGACTCCCAGTCTGCAGAAGCTTGGCAGAATTTAAATATTCCAGCATGATAACGATTTAAAGCACACTGCTAAAATCACACAAGAGTTTCTCAAGGATGATGAAGATGAAAAATATGTAATTTGTACAAGTATTTTGCCGTGCCTGAATTAAGTTGAAAATCTTTTTTGGGTTCTTTAAGAAAAGGATGAAAAAGTAGCCCCTGAGGAACAGCAGAACATCTTCCCAAAAATGTAGTATGACACAAAATTACCATGAAAAATAACGATGGTAGAAACTAGCCTGTTGAAAACAGTTTAGTCTTTTGATAAATGTATGTACTAACTTTTGTTGCACTGAGTTCCTACTGTGGGCCTGTATTTTTACTCTGGTTTGTTTATCTGTCTGTCCGTTTGCAATGTTACTCAAAAACGGACTAATGGATTTGGATGAATGATCTGGTTTATAGTCTGAATCCACAGATTTGTCAAAGATTTCTGTATCATTGTGAGATACTGGCATGGCGTCACTGTAACTATGACAACAAGTGAACACTATGTCAGCTGCCTGCTGAGGATCACGATTGCAATCCTGCTACAAATCGGCCGCTGCGGACTTTTCAGGACTGATCTCTCTGAAATGATAGAAAGAACAACTAAATAAAATGTAAGGGTATTTCCGAGTCCCATCAATTCCTGCCGCCTGCTACATATTTAGGTCATGCAATTTGGTATCCGTACATAACGTACACATGCATAACACACGCCTGTGCTCAGCACAAGGTCATTTTGTCTGTGGGTGCATCTATATTAAATGGCCATATTCTATGTTGCCGTGATTTCTGATCATCAATAATTAATGAACAAATGCTGTGTTTCTAAGAAAAATGCTGCCTTTCTGACAAAGCCATATGGGGGAATGAACAGCCTTGGCAGGGTACTGCATTCACTCAGTGCTGTTCTAGTTAATGTAGTAGCCATTAGTTTTTAATAGGAGCAAATAACAAGCAAAGTATTGTAACTGCTATAAGGTCTTACAATGTTGAATCATTTGACATGTATTATAGCACAGGGGTGTACTCACTTCTCTTACATACTGTATGTTTCTGTTAAGGTACCTATAGAGTATTTAAATGTTTCATAGCCATTGTAACTGTCAGTAGGTGTTTAACGATACTTTTATATTCTTACAGAAAGAACATAAAGCTGTATCTAGTAGATGTTTAGCTTAGCATACGTAAAGCAGCTAACACAGCGATGTAAAGAGTTATGCCAACAGCATCCATTCTACAGCTCATAAATTATTTAAATCAGTATGTATGCTTTAATGCGATTGGTTGTTCAGAGAGAGAAACCAGAAAACCTTTTCTTAATTTCATACATAAATACTACTTAGATATGAATAAGAGAATGGGGAGATTGGAGCTAATTTTCTAGAAGCTCTTACCTGCATGAATATGAGGGAAGGTCATGCACTAACAAGTACAGCCAGGCACTGATTAGGGGGTAATGCACTTAAGTGGAGTAAAGTGGTCCACTGTATAATTGAAATAGACTGGATTTGCCACACTTGGTCTGGCAGCATGGCACAGTATTACCAGTCACAGGAACACATAGCTAACAGCCACTGATTTCATCAGCTCAGGATGTAGCGGCAGCGCAACAATGGGGCACTGTTTAAAAGAAACGTGTTGAAAACTAAAGCAAATGAACCGACCTTATGTGATTTACAGTCAAATTTACGTTGAGCAGACGTTTGCATTTACTACACTTTGTGGCACAGCTTTACAAAATGTCAGGTTTTCGTTCTAACCAGAGGGAGGATGTTGAATTAAGAGGTCTGTAGATTTACATCTTCCATCCACGACTTTTTTTTATACAAAGACAGGTTGACAGAGTTGCTATGACTGATTCATATGCTTCTTAAAAATGCATTGCTGTTACAACTCTAACTTTCCAGATGACGAGGAATTCAGATATCTTTACATGAATCAAAGTAACCACATCATAATGAAAAACTCTTTATTACAAACAACATTTGTGAATTCTGTATTTTTAAAGGTAAAAGTATTCACAGAAAATTCATTTTAAATATCTGCAATTGCCATCAGTAAGGATTACATTATCAAACATTCATTTATTGTGTTTAATACTTGAATATTAGCATTTAGATGGCAGATAACCAAGCAGCTATTAATAACCACTTTATATACTGTTAATCAATGCTTTAATATTGTATGTTTAATATGTAAAACCTTGATCTCAAAGTAACTCCAGCTTTCAGGTATAGCAGAGGAGAAATATAAAACAGAAATAATAACTAGTGAAGTCCAAGTGCAAAATTTTAAACTGTACTCGAGTGAGTTGATGTACTTTCTTCCCCTTGGATTTTTCCTGTTTATATGACAGTTTGATTCACTGCACTCGTCATTCCCATACTATGCATCATAATTCTATGATATATTTATAGCCAAGTCACACTAGTACAGTGTGTACTGTGAGATTATTCTGAATTAAACCGGATCCATATGGCTTTTTAATTGACCCTGTCTGTGTCCTGAAATTGAGCAAGACCGGTTTTGCATCCAAACTGAGGTAATTCTTTAAAGCGAAAGTAGACAAATCTGCTATTGGCAGATTTCTCACACTGTGGAGACCAGTGGCGACAGGCTAGTCAAGCTGCAGATGTTCACAGATTATAGGCTTGTACGATAATCAGCTTGGTGGAGACGTGCTCACTCTCTCATTACAAGTGGCGCACAGTATGACATACAAAGATGTTGGTCATTATTCTTTACTAACCGCACCAGTGCAGGTTTGTTTTTAGCATAAAAATGTAAGCAAATTAGACAACTGTGTAGTCTTGTAAATATATAAATTAAAGTAGTGGATCATATTTACTCAGCATTGTCTGACAAAAACCCTAAGTAGCAAACTAAAGGCCAGCTCTGGTGCCATGTACTGAAGTTCCCAGGGAGTGTCTGGTTCCTGGTTCAGGGACAACAGCTCAATAATTCAGCTGGGTACAACCTGAAAAAAGCAATGTGTATTTCATGAGGTGCAGACTCTGGTCTACAGAATACGGGAACTATTGCAAGCGAAGCAGTCCAGCAGAACATACCATTCCAGTGAAAACTGCCGTGACACATGTTCATGTGCTTCAGTGTTTCTAGCAGTGTTGCTGTGATGGATTGCATAAAACTGTAGAGCTGCTCCTGTTTTTTCAGCTACCCTCCCTTCATGAGGTTATTTTTACTGCTCCTTCCAGGACAAAAACCGCAAGCAGTTCAAAATTAATTACTAAGCATTGCAAGCTTAGCATGTGACACCCGAACTCATGAATATATCCTTTCATGTGGAGGTCACACTGAACCAGGGCCTTGCCCAAATTTGCTTGGAGCATATCTAAATATTTAATGCAAAATGGCTTGCCTGCACTTTCATTGGAGTGCTGTGAAAAGCAGTAAATTTCTGGTCTTTTATGGGGAGAGTTGACTGCTAGAGCAGTTAAAATGCCTTCTGAGTGGAAAGTGACATCCTAAAAATACTCACAGGGACACAATGCCCATAGGTCTTTTGAAAGAAAAACCTCATGTAGGGCATATATATATATATATATATATATATATATATATATATGAAGAGTTCATTTGCAAAAACAGATAACTCCGTTTTGATAAATTTTCAGAATTTTTTTTTTTATTGTTTGCTTGAGATAATATCAATCAAACTGAAGTTGAGTGGATTTGACTCAGTAGAAAAATACATGACAAAATAGAGAAAAAATAAATTATTAGTGTTATTAGTGTTATTATTATTATTATTATTATTATTATTATTATTATTATCTCAAGTAAACAATAAAAAGATGAGTTTTCTGAAAATGGAGTTACCTGTTTTTGCAAATGAACTCTTCATATACTGTGCATGTGTAGATGTATGTATTAAAAGCAAGCAAAGCTAACATCTGCAGTGACACTGTCCATTTAGGACTCGGATCACAGGAAGCACTTTTCTTTAATGGATGACTCATGCTGGTTGTTGACAAGAACATGGTGCAATGTTCCCATAGGATTTGCCTCCCACTCACATTACCCATTTTAGGGTTTAATCAAGACCTAGGGTATCAGATGAGGTAAATGCCAGACTTACCTCCCAGTGTCAGTTGCGTTATCTCTTTTCAATCCATTTGGCAAAGCACTGACAGACGTGCTGTGTTGTTTTTCTGAGCAACAGCACAGTGAAAATACATAAAAATTGATTTGGGCTTCAGACCAAATTCATTCAGAACTATGGTAATCAGATTTTACATGGAGCCATCGCTCAGTGTTGCACTGATTTTATCGCTAATAGCATTGTCTGTGGTGACGTCGGCAGTTCTTGTGCATTAAAATACACAGCTGTGGAAGATGCATACTGTAAAAAAGAAAGACAGTTTGCACAGATGATAGCATGAAGTCAGTAACAATTAACTGATTGTATTGATCTACATTCCGGTTACTTAAAAGCAAGCTGTAAGAAAAAATTAGCAGGCTACAACATTGCCAAACAACAATAGCTCTGTGTCGAGGTCATGCAATTGATTTTGCAGGTCATCTCCAAACAAGGTCAGACGTATTCATTTATGTAACTATTTATCCCATGCTATTATTAAATGACTCAAATAAACAATCTGGAAAAGTTTATTGAAACTACCCACAAAAATCTGGTTTTCAGTAACAGATGGATAACAGAAGTTGACAGAATCATGGAGACTGTCTGCTGTATTTATCAGTTTTTCTGCAGTATTTCAAACATATCTGATCAAACGAAAGACCAACATTTCCTCCAACCACGTCGTAAAGCAGCAGCTGGTAGAACAGTTTCCAAAAGTCACAGGGGCGAGGCACAACTTTGTTTAATTGTAGGGACAGCGTTCTCATTTGTGTGGGTTTTGACAGGAAGTATTGAGTAAAACTTTTTGTTTTCTGAACACAAACCTTTAGCCTTTTGAGAGTGGACTTGAATTTGAGATTGCTATTGTGTCAGTGACTTACATGTGTAATGACATTAGAGGGGATATCAGACATTCCAAAACGTCCAAGTAGCACCTCTGTTGTACTACTGTCAGCTTAAAACTGCAGTATGTGTATATTTGGGTGTCTCTGGCATAGTAGTACTATACAGTAGTGTGACGACTGGCCACAATGTGACTGTGCTTTCTTTCGTCCCTTCTTCCTTCTGTATTTAAGTTAATTTATGTATTTAAGCAGAAATGTCCTAATTGTACTCACATTTCACCTGGCAGCTGCTCAGTACAACCTGGCTGTCCAATCTGTGGTTAGGTTATAAGCCTCTCTTCAAGGCACCTCAGTGGTAGTAAAGACTTTCTCACGCAATACAGTGTACAGTGAGATTTATCTTGCTGGTCCAGTGGTCCTTCAGGCCATCACTGCCCTCATTTTACAGATAGAACAAAACCAAAGCATGAAAATTTGGCCACTCCACACAACCAACTGTGAAGCTTGTTAAAGGGCTGTTCTCATAGAACTGGAGTTCCTCCCAGTAACTAGTGTTCTGGTAGAACTCTGGTAGAATCATTGCTCCATGTTCCCTTACAGATGCTATTTATTAGCACAAACAACCCCCATTCACCTACATTTAGCCAAGTAGCTCTGACCAGCCGCAAAATGTTCATATTGATTTTATAGCATTTCAAAGATTTAAAATGTCAAGTAAAGAGAAAAACTGTTTGTACATGTCTTTTGTAAGTTAGAGTTTTTATGGTTTAGATTTAGCTGTGGAGTCATTGTAAGCTCTTGTACAGACTCTTACAGACTGAAGGGATGAAACTTAGAAGAGTTCTGGAAACAAACTACTGAACAGTGAAGACTGACCCAGAAGCCACAGCCAACAGAAAGAAACTGAAGGCTGGATGGACATAGTGTGATCTCTCAACTACATGGATGTCCTTAACAGACCAAGGCCACTTTGGACACAAGTTTTTCAACAAATGTCTTATGCAGCTTTGACTGTAATTGTCTTATGAGTTAAGCTAAGGCTCCATATTTTATAAATCAATTAAAGATTACACAAAAAGTGTACTATGCTGTATACAAACTCTGATGTACTTCTCCATAGCAATGCCTTATGCACAAGCAAATGATAAGAGTGAGTGACCAACTTGTTATTTTGCCTACAGCGAATTATGGTCAAAAATAAATGAAAAAGACCTTTGCCAACACCCCTATAAAAACTGTCTGGCTCCACCACCGACATGGAATGAACACTTCACTGCACTTTTGAAAGAACGCGGAGCAGTTCAGAAGTTTATCGTGTATTGTGCTGAATGTTGTGTTAAGATCAAATTCCAGACGGCACATGGAGTTCCTGAGGAGAGAAAAGCTATTCCTTTGACTTAAGGAACCCCTAATATTAGAAAGGAGTTTCTTAATGAGTCTGGTGGTAATAGAGCTGGAAGAACAAGTTGAATCAAAACAGAGACCGGAAACCTCTGACATACCCTCCCCACACATTAAACTACACATGATAGTGTCCCAGGAGGGAACCAAATCACAGGTGATATCGGTGCCATAGGTCGTTTTGAACATAAATCTTTATGTGTTTGTAAACAGGGAGAAGGACTTGGCGAGGGGTTCTCGAACATTACAACATTATTTATAATGGCACTCTGGAGCCACTGGAGCTCAGTCATTTAAAGGCCACAGTTAATCTTAGCTATGTTGCTAATGTTCAAAAGAACGGCTGCCTTTAACTTGGGGAGAGCAGATGTCATATTTAAACAAAAGGGATTTAGAAGAGAGAACCTGGACTTTTCTTTTTGGTTGGAGAAGACATTTCACCGCTCATACATGAGGCTTCTTTTCATCTCCAAATCATACAGCTATTGGCCCATTAACAACCCAAGACTGAGTGAATCGAGGAGTGAAGCTGTTAGGGGTAGAATAGCAAGACTCTGGCAAGACTATAGTGATACTGTACATGTGGACCGCTTGGGCTGAGGAACTGGTTCTTCTGTGTTGGGTCATGCACTTGTGAACCAGTTCTTCAGTCTCACCACAATATATTACCAAAAGGATGGTTAAATTGGCTAGAAAAATGATTTCTAAACAGAGGACAGGATCTACAACACCACTTATCAGGTACTTATAATCTATCCCCAGAAAGTTTCGCTACTATTGCCATGCTGAGTCTTGCTGGTAGTTTTATAACTATTAACACCTCAAGGCATGTGTATTTTTTTTAGGTGGACCATTTGCCATGTGGCAAAGTGCCAGTATATACCTGGGACTATCAACAGACAGTTAGAACAGAGGAAGCCTCTTGGAAGAGGATGGATGGTTCTTGTTTTTCGATAATCAGACAGAAGTCCAGTTGACTGCTACTGAAGCTCTAAGCTTTCCATGACTTGGATGACTGAGAATCGACACCAAAAATTCATATTTACCTTGCTTTGGATGTATGAAAACAAAACAAACACAAGGCAATTAAAGATATCTGGCTTAGCCTTTGCTTTCAAAAATGTCTTGACACAGCTAGGTTCCCAAGTGGACAAAATTGACTTTTTCTCATTATCTGATAAGGGTTAAGACCTACAAAGAACCCATATTTCCTGCCCTGCGGCAGTCTCAAAGACCTCAACTCTGCTGGGGAGACGAGAGATTGGTGTCATGATGAGACAGGGAGAGCCCATCCATTCATTAGCTAGCGTCTCTTTATTCCGTAAAGGGTCATGGGGGGGATGGAGCCTATCCCAGCTGGGACCTGGCAGGAGGCGAGGTACACCCTGGACAGGTCAACAGTCCATCAGTGTAACACACAGAGACAGACAACCAAGCACACTCCCATAGACAGAGTGAGCCGCAATATTTTTTATATCGCTTCCCAGAGTGATAAAATGCCTTGGAGCGATGTTCATAAATGTCAGTCATGCCCCAGCAGAGAACTCAGCTACTGAATTAATATTATATGTCAAACAATGCTTAATCCAATTTTATGGGTCTATTCCGGTTGCACACTCAGACGGAGCCTCCAGTCATGCAGTCATGTCCTGGCCTGCAACAGTGAAGCCAAACTGGATACTCAGCGAGCTCTTAGACTTTTAGTTGAGGAGATGTTTAATGTATGACATTACAAGAGATTGCAGTTTCGGGTAGAGAGCACAATGTGTCTGAAAATCCAGACAGTACGTCCACCTTTCTGTAAGTGTTGCTTTATTTAGTCCACATAAAATGTTTCCATTTATAAAATCCAACCTGAGGGGTAACAAACTGACACTCCCCACACAAGTTAATGTTTTATTCTGGGACTCATGAACTTTTAAAGGATCATGTTTTAGTTTGTGAACAGTGACGCAGTGATTTTTCACAATAATCACAACGGTTTTATTATTAATTACTGTGCACATTAATTGTTCAGTTGGTCCATTAAGAACTGTCAATCACAATGTTTCCAGAAGGGAATGTTTTACAATAGCTTAAGTCTGATCAACAGTCTAAAACTAAAAGACAGTCAGTTTATGATAAAATACCAAAAAAGGAACATATCCTCACATTTGGGAAGCTGAAACCATTGAAATGTGTGTTGTTGTTGTTGTTGTTGTTTTGAGAAATAGTTAAATGATTAATCAATTATAAATAAAAATGTTTGTGAGTTTTCTTTAAATTAACTAAATAATTAATCTATACTTGATTTTTGCAAAGGGGCTTGGATAGGTGATGAAATATATGTTGCACAGACCCTAGTGGACCATTGAAACAATTACTCATAAAGTACTTAGTCTTGAGTATACAACTTTGGGGACATGCACATGGAAGCCAGTTGCCATAGTTGTTATTATACTTATTCTACTCATAATTTTTTAAACCAATTATAACTGTTTTGGAATGAAGGTTACAGCTTCAATGTAATAACAACAAGTTTTGGTTCAAAAATTGAATACAGGGGACTGTTACTGAAATGGATAATCCACCGAAAAAAAAGTAGCAGGGCTGCCGTACTGCACAATCCAAATCCTGTGCAAAACTTTAAATTTTCATGTGGTAGTTTGCTAGCCTAGAGGCTTTTGTTGCTTCCCATAAAAGACAATTCTGAAAGCAGCAAAATGCAGAAAGCATTAGGGGAGGAAAAAGCTACCTGACATGAGCAGCCAAAGGCAGGCCTCTACCTGCAGCCTACATCCGGTGAGTTGGACTACTGCCTAGGATTTGAGCATTTGTAGTGTAGCTGTCATATGGACACAAATTTTGGAATGCACAACCAATGGGTCCAAGTAGTCACACACTGGAGGAGATGATGAAATACAGATCCTCACATACTCTTGGATGTGGTTGGAACAATGGCCTAAAAATGGCCTAAAGTCTTGATTATACATCCTTACAGATGTGCACATGAAATGCCAGAAAGCTACGAATAACGATAGCTAAAACAGATATCTAACCCTAACTCAGCATGGTATCCCCACAGACTCTTCTATCTATCTATCTATCTATCTATCTATCTATCTATCTATCTATCTATCTATCTATCTATCTATCTATCTATCTATCTATCTATCTATCTATCTATCCATCCATCCATCCATCCATCCATCCATCCATCCATCCATCCATCCATCCATCCATCCATCCATCCATCCATCCAAAGCTAGCAGAGTGTTGCTGATCCATTCATTGAACATTTACTCAGTGTGCTACACATGTCGTTAAACTAGAAAGGTTTGGGGGATTGTGTGAACTTCAGCTTCACATATGCACCTGTTTAAATCAACAAATTCTCACAGTTGTGAAGTACAGAAATGAAACGTTAATGCTTCCATCATTTATACCACTTCTGACAGAAACTGTTGTTGAAACAATCCCACAACTCAATCTTGACAGCCACTATTCAGTGCAGCCTGTGTTTGTCTTGCGTGATGGACACTCTGTGGGGCCTCTCTGTTCCGAGCTTTTTTGTATGATGCCAGATGGTCGGCCTTATACACAATGCAGTGCCCTCTCCATCATGTTCCGTAGACTGATACCTAAGCCTGTGGTGGGAACTGGACATATAGTCCGGATGAAAATAGCAGCTAGTTGCTCAGACTCTTGCTTTAACTGGTCTCTAGAGCCCAGACCTTCTCTTTCAGTGATACTTTCAAAGCCTCGCTTGTTCCTTCTGCCATCTTCTCGAGGTGTTTTGATTCTCTTGCCATCTGCTGTCAGAGCTTAGCAGGCATTGTGAGACCCTCTTTTTGCCTTCTTGTGTCATAAAGCTGAGATTGCAAAGTAAAAGAGGTTATAGCTCTTTCATCTAGTTAGGAGTCAAGGATATTATTGGTATTCCAGCTCATATACACTAACATCATCTCTAAACTTGGGTTCACACCATATCACAAGACCTGTTCCCACACACAGGACTATGACAGTCAGTCTTCTTCTCATAATTTGTATGTTCTTCTAGTTTCCTGGAATTCTTGGTTCATGCAGCAACATGACATCCAACCTTGCCAAGATCATACCGAGACCTCTGAATGTTTCCATTATCAGTTGTTTCCATATTGACTATATATTAAATATTACATACAAATGTGTGCTGTTATGTCATTGTGTTATGAGGCTGTCTTTGTAAATGTAATTTCAATGGGGTAAAAAAGTGACAAAGGCTTTTAATTTTTAAAAAAAATCTATTCAAATGAGCAGTATTATTCTTTTTTTCTATTTTTTTTGTTATTTAATTTTTTTATTTCTGACCTCTAAACCTCAGAACCCACCAACAGGTTGAAAAGTTGCCAAAATAACCCATTTTATGAATGTGAAATACTGTTAAAACAGAAAAAAATGGTCAGATTTTCAACTTTCCAACTGTTCTTGAACTAACCATGCATGGCGTAAAGCTCTGCTGGGAATATAAACTAATTCTAATCTTTAAATCATGATGCTTCATGAAAATCCCCTTATCTTACTGATGTAAATGAAAAATTTGCCATAAAAGAAAAATATTATGTGCACCTCAGAGCAACTGAGATGCCTTGACAAAAATTCAGAGATTTTTCAGGTGTGTTTTCACAGAGCAGGTGATAAATAAATTGAGAAGAAATTAAAAAGTACTTCAGCAATAAAATAAATATAACATCGTTCACAAATGGTATACAGAGGAGCAGGTTGCTGGAAGATATGATCATGGTGGAATATATTCCTGCAGTTGATGCCAGAGCCATGTAAAGAATGTCTAGTTAGTAGAGGTAGAAAATAGTTGAATGTCTATAGTAGGTAGAGATACCAGTTTTTCCAGTATTGGTAACACATGTAGACACTTTGAAAAATGTTGACACATCGACTCCAGGTTTATTTTATTATTTGTAAAGTAAAAACAATCACAGAAATTCAAGTGCAGCTAGTTTTTTTTTCTTTTCTTTTTATGATTCGTACTTTATGCATGTGTCATACTGCACAAAAGACATTTCTGAATTCACTGTTTCCATAAAGGACTTTATATTGCAGTGAAAAATGAGACTGGAGTGAGTGGAAATATGACAGAAGAAAAAAACACCAGGAGACAGCTTCGTGTGCAAGGGATTAAAGCTCTTAAATTGTCCTAAATTACAAAAAAAAAAGAAAAAAATGCTTTCAGTCACCTTTGAAAAGAGCTAAGAATAACTCCGAACTCCCTCTTATGTAATAAAAGGTCATCAACCTCATGACACAATTTCCAGTGTTTGATATATGACCTTCAGTGTAGATGACTGGCCTGCATTTTGATTTCAGTGTTTACAGAGCTGAGCATGTGAACTCTGTGCTGCAGAAAAGGTCAGAACACCGGATCACTGAGTCCCTCCAACAGCGTATTTCACAATCTAACAGAAACTGTAACCGCGAACTTGCAGTGCCAGTGACAGGGGGATATATGAGCATCTACTAGGAAATTTAATTTGCAGCCACATCCTATAGCCCCCTCATGTAATTCAAACTGACAGTTTGAAGCGCTCGCTGTGTGCCGATGACGAATTTGAAATGCAGGTGAGAAATAGCTGGACGGATCCTGTGTGTCAGCGTAGAGAGAGAACACAGAGTAGTGTGTTCTGTGCTGAGGGACACCCTGGGTCTATCCATAGCAGAGTTTATTCGGGCTGATGTTCCTACCCATGATATATTACATGCAGCACATGCCATTCACAAGAATATTTCCACCTAGGGCTTTTTGCAGACAGCTTCATATATTTCTCCAAACACCCCAACGTGATCGTAGCTATGTTTTGTCATTTTTAAAATAAAATGCCCTGAAGCTAACGAGCAAATGCAGAGAAAAATGTAGTTTTTGTGACATATTTCTTGTGAGAAATCTGTGAGCAGTGCTTTGAGCTAAACTGAAATATCTAACAAGTTTGCAATGGATGCTAAAATGCTGCACTAAAGCACGTATAAAGTTTATCAGCTAATTTAGTGTATCACCATGCAAGCATGAGCTTAAAAGGCAGTGGGTAGATTTCAGTGCTGGCTTCAAATAATAAGAAAAATCTCCACTGAGCAGAGGGAATAGTGGTGGAAATTGATCCTGAGGCCAATGACCATCCATTGTGGTTTTCTAACTATATTATTAAAGTCAAAAGGAAAAGCTCATGCTGGGACAAAATGTCTGTGCCGTTGTGTGACTGATTATATGACAGGCCAGCACAGTGGGCTCGCCCTCCTCAGCCCATCTACCCATCCAATCACTGTGAATTATTTCCTCCTTCACAGGCACAGCGCTGTGGCAAACACATCAAACAAGATTACATATATAGAGCAAGGGTATATTTACTCCCCTCGGAGACATATTTAATTTGGCTGTTGCTGAGGCAACGTGAATCTCACAAAGAGTGGCTGTGGAGTTGACGGTAATTATAGAGCAGGCCTCTTCATCAGAGGCTTTAATCAGAAAAATGAATACGCTCAGGCTGTCATGCAGGCCCTGTGGCAGCTAACACATGGCCTTGGACACCATGTAATTGCAACCAGAGGAATTAAGAGTCATTATTGCTCTTGAACTCATGAACTCTTCAAATGGTCATTAATTATCATTTTAAAATAATAGGGAATAGGGCAATTGGTGTCACCATTTTCTGTAGCGTAACACATTTTAAAAAAAGAAAAATATACTGACAAGAAGGGCAGCTAAAGTGAGTAAAGTAAGTTAACTTTTTAAAAATGTTGTCCCTATTAAAGCAAAGTTACACAGGAAACATCCATCCATCCATCCATCCATCCATTCTCTAAACACCGCTTTATCCCCACTAGGGTCGCGGAGGGTGCTGGAGCCTATCCCAGCTGACTCGGGCGAAGGCAGGGGACACCCTGGACAGGTCGCCAGTCTGTGGCAGGGCTGCATATACAGACAAACAATCACACTCACATTCACACCTACGGGCAATTTAGAATTATCAATTAACCTCAGCATATTTTTGGACTGTGGGAGGAAGCCGGAGTACCCGGAGAAAACCCACACATGCACAGGGAGAACATGCAAACTCCATGCAGAAAGATCCCAGGCCCGCCCCGGGATTTGAACCGGGGATCTTCTTGCTGCAAGGCAAAAGTGCTAACCACTATACCACTGTGCAGCCCACACAGGAAACAGATGCAATGAAACAAATGCATAAGACAACTATCATAAATATGCATCAAAAATAAATTACAGACCCATTATAGGGAAAGCAAGGCAAAGGGTCATCAGGTTTACTTGTCAAGTGCTGTATGTCGACTGAGAGAGGCAGCTCAGTGCATTTGTCTAACGTTGAAGGGAAAATAAATAATTCAACACAGTGGATTCTGTGCACAGGCACTTAGGACAGCTTCTGTGAAGAGACCGAATATAGTGATGAACAAGGAGAGGAAAAATATGCTTTTGTTTAAAAAAAAAGTGTCAGTAATTTGAAACATAAACTGCTGTCAATCACTTTACAGAATGAATATTATAACCGACATTAGAATAGACTGATAGAGTCTGTAAGCTCAGATTTTTTGTACTTTCTGTGCATGCAAGTATGGGAGGGTCCATGTTAGGTAGTTTATGATATTCTGCACAGACAGTGTGCAGCCCAGATGTTGCGTTTGTGTGTCTACACTACACGGGCAATAGTGCACATGTTTAGTAGTCGTATGCATGCATGGAATTAGTAGATACCCAAACTACTAGAACTACTGTGCATGTATGCAACAGAGTCCTCCAAGCAGGTTCCCTCAGGCTTAAAAAGTAGTACAGTAGCAACATGCGCATGTCCATAAAGGAGTGTTACCAAGGCTGTTCTTTACTTGGAACAGAGTCTTTCTAGTTGATATGAAAAGTAAAATAATAGCAACGAAAACTCTACATATCTGTGATGTCCACAGCTATCAATGAGCCTCACCATGAAGGATGAAATCTACAATCATGCTAGCCAAATGATGATAGTAGCATGCCGATGCTAAGTGGGTATAAAAGTAATCATCTGACCTCAGTGTGGTAGCATTCTAACATTTATTAAGTAGTGCTAGACCCAGAGTACAGTTGGAGATGTTGGGAATGGCATTCATTCTCCAGGTATGTAGCAATGAACTGTGATAATTGGACGAATTAGAAATTTGAGCTGAAGATGGTACAAAATGAAATGTTAAAGAGCCCATATTGCACTCATTAATAGGTTCATAATTTTATCTTTTCATGTACTAGAATATGCTTCCATGCTGTAATGTTTTAAAAAATGATTATTTTTCATATAAAGCTGCAGCACCTCATCTCACCCTCCATCTTAAAAGGTCTGTTTCATCTTCTGTCTCTTTAAGACCCCCCACCCGTATAGCCCCAGATCTGTGAGTCCAGGCCTATAGCTCCAGCAAAAGTGGCTCTAGTAAGAAAATAATGGCCGCCTGCAAGGAAGCTGTTCAGCTTTTGTTTGTGGGAGTGCTAAAGAAGCTGCTAAGCCACCTAATTTGGATGTTATTACACCATTCATGAGGCGTATCATTGCACAGCTTTTCCATACATGTGGGATGGCAGGGACCTCCTCCACCTTCCAGCAGGCTCACTTGGAGGATTATCTAGCCATTTAATGGTTTGGAACTGTGATTTAGCTCTTACAAAGAGGAACAACAGTTTGCATTAGAAGCCTGAAGGGGATGGAGAGAGCAGTTGTCTGTGGATTTTCACTCAGGAGACACATGTTCATCTCATTTTGAAATTTGCGTTTTTTCGCTCTGTGATTGGTTAAGTTTAGGCACCAAAATTACTTTGCTGAGTTTAGAAAAGAATCATGGTTAGAGGTAAAATACACTTCGTCACTTCGTTTGCTGCATCGTATAAAGCTCCATTTTGTCTTCTTTTTACACGACCATCACATGTTGCCTACGCTGTTGGGGTTATTTCCTGTTACTCTATGAGATAAAGGGATGATAACCTTTTTACTGAGCCTTAGAAGATGGAGGAGATCTTTAATGGCCCATATATGTATCAGAATGATATACACTGATAATGGGACATTTGATGAGCTGATAATGTCCAAATCAGGTGGTTAAGCAGGTGTTATGCAAATGTGTTGCACAGTGACATCGATAAGTAACAAAAGAAAAGCTTGGATGTCAAATGAGGCATTAAAGACAGATAAGGAGCAGTGTTTTCTTCAGGCTTTAGATTTTGTATATGTTTTAAGTGCTCAAAAAGCCAAAACATTCTAAAGGAAAGAACAACCCCAAAAAGACCTATACTGGATTCTTTTAGGGATCACATTATTAAAGTTCATGAATGTCCCCACTAAATATCATTGTAATATGTCCAATAGCTCATATCATACAGGATAGTCCTTTCTGCATTGAGCCAGTTTTTTAATCAGTAAAATTTATTATCTGGAGACCATTAATATTTGAACCAAAAATTTCATGGAAACCGAGTCAGGAGATATTTCAGTTTGAACCAGCAGACATTGCCATCCCTAGAGTCACGCTGCTAGCATGGCTAAAAATACAAGAGGGGCAAAGATGGAGACATAAAAGCAGAGAAAGCAGGAGAAGTCACAGGGGCTGGCTGGCCTGACGCAGGAGTTCCACCCAACAAGAATCATGTCTCGCCTCCTCGCATGGTTTCAAGCCCAAGTGCTCCAAATGAGAGGGCCCTGAAGCAAGCGTGCAATCTCTGCTCGCAAAATCACTGGCCTGTGCTCATCAGCCATAAACATGTCACTGCTGAACTAGGTCACTGTTCTCTGGGCGCGCACATCAAACAAGGGCCTCCAGCGCAGCGTCGGCTGGCTCTGCGACGTTCTTTCTGTGCTGCACCTCCACATGATGTGGCCCATTTTTTTCCTCTTTTGTTTATGCGACATGCCACCACCTCCTGCTCTCACAGTACGCAGAGAAGAAGGGGGAGACATGGACTAACAAGTGATCCAGACAGGGAAGGGTTAACAGGGGAGGGGAGGATCAGTTGGTGAGGCAAAGGCAGAGAGAGTTAAAGAGAAAGGGAGGAAGTGTATGCGTATATGTATGAAGAGATGGTGAGAATAAAAAGAGAAGTTTGGTGGACCTACAATAGGAAGTGTTTCAATGTGAAAGTAGAGTCTGCATTGAAACTATTACTGATTGGACGATATCTGTGTTTCAGTGAGGATTTAATGATCAGCAACATGAAACCTTTCACACTGATGGACTAAGCAGTAGATCCAGTGGTTAAAAACCAGCATGTCAGCGCTGCGGTCTACCCTGCTGCAGCGTTATTAGACGAGAAAGAAAAGTTCTCCAAAGACAACATTCGGTGACAGTTCAGGTTTCTGTCACTGATTTCCCAGAAGTCTTCGCTACAGCTTGCCAACATTATTCATTAATCACCTTGCAGTGCTTTGTTCCAGGACGTGTTGTTAATGCAAGGCAGAAGTTGGAGGGTTTTTGGAAGGCTGCTCAGCTGACATGTGGCAGTATGAAAACCTCCTGCTTTCTTTCTCACTTCTCTTTTAGTCGACAGAAGCTGTTAATGAATTCTTTATACCCATATTGAATATTTAAAAGCTCTGCAGCATTTTGGAAAGTGCATTTATTTACATTCTCTCCAAGATACAATAGAACTGTAATTTTTGCATTTCTGTAAAATTTATAAAGTGCAATCTACACTCAACAAAAATATAAACGCAACACTTTTGTTTTTGCTCCCATTTTTTATGAAATGAACTCAAAGATCTGAAACTTTTTCCACATACACAATATCACCATTTCTCTCAAATATTGTTCACAAATCTGTCTAAATCTGTGATAGTGAGCACTTCTCCTTTGCTGAGAAAACCAATCCAACCTCACAGGTGTGCCATATCAAGATGCTGATTAGACACCATGATTAGTGCACAGGTGTGCCTTAGACTGCCCACAATAAAAGGCCACTCTGAAATGTGCAGTTTTGTTTTATTTGGGGAGGTGATGTTCTTGGATGTATGGCACAATGGCCCTCAGGATCTCGTCACGGTATCTCTGTGCATTCAAAATGCCATCAATAAAATGCACGTGTTCTTCGTCCATAACAGACGCCTGCCCATACCATAACCCCACCTCCACCATGGGCCACTCCATCCACAACATTGACCTCAGAAAACCGCTCACCCACACGACGCCAGACACGCTGTCTGCCATCTGTCCTGAACAGTGTAAACCGGGATCCATTCATGAAGAGAACACCTCTCCAATGTGCCAAACGCCATCGAATGAGATCATTTGCCCACTCAAGTCAGTTACGACGACGAAATGGAGTCAGGTGGAGACCCTGATGAGGACGACGAGCATGCAGATGAGCTTCCCTGAGACGGTTTCTGACAGTTTGTGCAGAAATTCTTTGGTTATGCAAACCCGTTGTTTCAGCAGCTGTCTGAGTGGCTGGTCTCAGACCATCTTGAAGGTGAACATGCTGGATGTGGAGGTCCTGGGCTGGTGTGGTTACATGTGGTCTGCGGTTGTGAGGCTGCTTGGATGTACTGCCAAATTCTCTGAAACGCATTTGGAGATGGCTTATGGTACAGAAATGAACATTCAATACACAGACAACAGCTATGGTTGACATTCCTGCTGTCAGCATGCCAATTGCACGCTCCCTCAAATCTTGCCACATCTGTGGCATTGTGCTGTGTGATAAAACTGCACATTTCAGAGTGGCCTTTTATTGTGGGCAGTCTAAGGCACACCTGTGCACTAATCATGGTGTCCAATCAGCATCTTGATATGGCACACCTGTGAGGTGGGATGGATTATCTCAGCAAAGGAGAAGCGCTCACTATCACAGATTTAGACAGATTTGTGAACAATATTTGAGAGAAATGGTGATATTGTGTACGTGGAAAAAGTTTTAGATCTTTGAGTTCATCTCATAAAAAATGGGAGCAAAAACAAAAGTGTTGCGTTTATATTTTTGTTGAGTGTACATTATTCCCTTAGACTTGGTACCTTTACAAAATCATATGAACACCTAACTGCAACACTTCAACCTTTAGAATCATTTGATAGCATTAAGTACTGAGTTTGGTGGTTACTATTGGTCTTTAGTGTTGTCACAGTACATCTTGTACGTCAGTACATCAATTACCACATGTAATACAACCTGAATGTTCTATTACTTCAAACTTTCACAGCACAGGAATTATGTGACACGTAGCTTCACATAAACGTGTCTGTGTGACATAAAGAACTAAATATAAGCATATAGCATTACTGCGGTTTATGAAAGTTGCATGCTTTAATCAAGTAAACATGCACATAATTACATTTGCCATGGCTCCAAATAAATGCTAATGTTGTTTCATGTCTGCTGGAACATGTAAATAGGCTAACACATATGCTTCACATCTTCTTTCGTGTCTATTTAAAGCTTGTTTCCGATACATGCGTGTGCCAGAATTACACTATGTTCTTAGTGTTGAAAGGATCCATCTGAGGTCGTTCATCTGATTAGGATGCCTTGAAGGTTTTCTGGGCATATTCAAATGTGAGGAGACCACAGGGTAGAAACAGACTTCCGTGGAGGGATTACATATCTCATCTTACCCTGGAACGCCTTGCTATCACCCAGTAAGAGCTGAAAATGTTGTTGGAAAAGAGGGACGTCTGGCATGTCTTGCTGAGCCTGCTGCCTTCACGACCCAACCCCCAGATATACAGATGAGAATGGATGCATAGATGGCTGCAGTGAGCCTGACATTGCCTGTTCATTGTAGACTACCACATTTAAGCCTCAAGTTTCTGGTCAAGAAACCAAAAAGTGGAGAGAGTTCCAAGCCAGGACGACAACATGTTCCAGATTGGAAAGATGAGATACCTCAGTGTCAGAGACTTCAAGGGCAAAGTCCCGACTGCCATCAGAGAGTACTAGATGAACCAAGATGAAGCCAGGGGAAAAGGATATCTCTCTGAGTCCTGCACAATGGAACCAACTGAAGGACCGGATTTCAGAAACTGATGATGCCATTGAAAGAGTATAAGCATTCCTTACAGCGTTATCTGCTGAATTAATTGAACATGTTGGCTAATTAGTTTTGGTAATTTAGCAGTTTGACCATTGCCATCTTTCTCTTTTGAAAGCACATGTAATAAATGAGGAAAGGATTTGACTGAGAACTAGAGGACACTACACCATTCATCCATATGGAGGCAACCTGTCAGTCTCAATGTAGCCCCACCTTAAATCAAATTATGTTTTGCCTTTTATTTCATTCTAACTGGGACCTTAATTTACAAAATGAACTTCTTGCTGTATTGAAGGAGACTTGAAACCAATAATTGAAGATCATGAACCTATATGGAAAATGTTAACTGAGGTAACAAATCAAGGTAGAAGTCCAATCATTTTCTAGTAGACTTCTATACAGTCTGTCTTTTCACCAACCAGAGGAGTCGCCCCCTGCTGACTGTTAGAAAGAATGCAAGTAACAGATGCTTAAGCATTGGCTTTACTTTTCAGACTCAAAAGCTAGATCCATCTTTTATAGGCAGTCTGTGGATGAAGGTTTTAAATTGTGGAAATGCAACAAGCTGCTTGTTGATAATCAGTTATGGCTAAGTGCCCATTAGTGCATGCACTTCTGCAGTAATGCAAACCTCTGATGCAGTCAATCTTTTGAGTAATCTACATTCCGATTCACAAATGCTGCTTCTGCTGTAGTCAAAGTCCTGCTATTCAACAAAACATCTGTATGTTCTATAGGCACATTGGGCTCCTAATGCCAGAAAACACTTCAACTGTGGCTAATATTGAAAATGAATGATTTACAGGCTCATCCAGTGAAGAAGGTCATTGTGTGGCACATCTGATGAGTTGATGGTTGAGTAGAGAGAAGTGTTCTTTCATGCCAGAGGAATGTTGTTACTGACAAGCACACAAGCAAGGCTGTGCCTTTGTAGAAGAATCTGCGGAGGATTTGGAATGTGAAAGAAGTGGCAGAAAATCATCGCGCAAAGAGAAATGTTGCGCTTCTGAAAGCTAATTCCAGACAATGTGAGTTACGCTTTGTGAGGAGTGATGGGTGGAAACCTCAGAGGGCAAGAAAGGAGTGTTTATAAGATGGAATCCTTTGAAAGCAAGAAAATGACCCCCTCTTTTATATGTTCTTGAAATGTAAAGAATACATAAGTCACATCTCAGCAGTCTGGGTAGCAGCTTTAATGAAGCATGAAAAGAATTCTCATTAAAAACTCAATCTAAAGGTTCGAATGCACATCTTTAATGCGTGCTGGTAAAAGATATCATAACAAATAGTCAATCACTAATTGTCATGGATCTTTCAGCTGGTTCAACTGGCTTGAAACGGAATTTCTTTTTATGTTCATTCCAAAGTGGGATCTCTTTAAATTCCTCTCATTCAAAAATGGACACTTCAATATAAAAATATAATGAAACAATGAACAAGAAAAATGTCAACAGAGCAAAAAGGAGACTGAGTTTATAGACTGAAAGAGGTATTCCTGCAGCCTGAAAGCATTCAGAGGAAGTATATTTTTCCCCCTTTTTTTGGTTTTGTTTAAATAGGCATTGGTGGGTGATGCATTTCACAAGTTCATCTTATGTTAGTGAGCATTATGGGATTACCCATGTGAAAATTCTCAGCTTGCTCACAAAAGTAAAAGTATCAGTGAATGGAGAGAGACTGGGGGAGAAATAAAATGCTGGAAGCCTGAGAGCTCTACATGCTAAAGTTAGCCGTTATTACAAGTCTGAAAACACTGCATAGATGAATGGTTCAAGGGGCCCAATGCAAGCAGAGGGAATTCTTTAAAAGCAGGTCTGCTGTTTCAACATGAAAGGACCCACTGCCATGTACCTGCAGCTTTACTTCAGTGCCTGAGAGCCAATGCAGCACTCTACACCCCAGAGCAAAATCATTTTGACAGATTCAGGAAGACGAGAGAAAAACCTTTTTTTTTTGAAGAGAAGTAATGATGCTCCAACACTCTGAAGACTCTCTGCATGCTTATCCAAAATGTCATTAAATTCCTGTCTTTCTGCTTGTGTCATCGGTGTTTGTACAGAATTTAACTTTACAATATTGAAAATAATATTTCCTGCATTGTGAGGTTGTTGACCTACTTCAGACTGTTTGAAATGTAACACAGTAGGTGGTCCGAGCGCATTTCACACTTTGAAAATTACCATGATGAAAGCTGAGGAGGTCGGACAATTTGGTGGACCTCAGGCACCGTTCAATGAAATGTATGTCAATTGAAAGTGCTCACCTAGTGAATTGTTCAAATAGCTCAAAAACAGTTATTTAAAGTTACCTGGATGTTTTTCAGGAAGAAAGCATTAATTCTTTTATGGGTGGTGATGTGTGAGACAAAACGCATCTGCTCTGCCATTCAAAAGTTTGGGGTCACATAGAAATGTCTATATTTTTGAGAAAAAAAGCATTTTTTCTCAATATAAATAACATTAGATTAATCACAAATCCAGTCTAGACATCGTTAATGTGGTAAATGACTATTCCACCTTAAAACGGCTTATTTGTAATGGAATATCTCCATAGGGGTACAGAGGAACATTTCCAGCAACCATCACTCCTGTGTTCTAATGCTACATTGTGTTAGCTAATGGTGTTGAAAGGCTAATTGATGATTAGACAACCTTTGTGCAATTTTGTTAGCACATGAATAAAAGTGTGAGTTTTCATGGAGAACATGAAATTGTCTGGGTGACCACAAACTTTTGAACAGTAGTGCATTTCATTTAATTTGTTATTAATATATAATTTAATTTGGTGATATGTCTCACAAGTCTCTACATGCACGAATATCTGAATGCTAACTGTAACAAGGTTAGCTCCAAGATCAAAAATAGCTTAAACTACTTATCAGCATGCATTTTGACATGACACTTTTTAAAAATGCTCCATACACAAATAGTGCATTTATTGTGAATTATGCTGCTATCAATCTGTAATCTAACATTAGCAGCTGCGTTCTACTTTGTATTGAAACCCCTGCTTTTGAACGGTAATGTATATGAAGTAAAAGTGCTTATAAACTGCTGTTGAACAACAAGCTGCAACCAGTAAATGGATAGAAATTTGCTTATTCACTTTGATGCCAAGAATTAGATAAGATAAGTTTTGCAACTCTCATTTCTGCGCACTAAATGTGAAGCTGTTCCACTGTTTCCACTCTTCATGCTAAGATAAACTAGCTGACTGCCGTGGATATATTTAGCACGCAGTTATGAAAGTTAATCAACGCTCTTATCAAGAAAATGTCAAATTGTTGTTTAAAGGTCCTTTTTTATTCAAATGTATCTATAAAACTGTGTCTTTAAACAGGACTATCAAATCAGTTATACTCAGATGACAAACCCACAAAATGCTGGTTTTCATCCGTAATTGAAACATCAGTAGAATTTATGAATATAATTGCAATTTGCATGATGAAAGAAACACCCATTTGACCCTAAGCACCAGATGAGAGCTTTCAAATTGCAGGTTTACTGGAAGCATCAACTGCCTACAGAATCCCTGCTGGTGCAGCTCCAGTAGATACTGTAACTTAAGTGCACATTTTCTCCTATAATCTGTGTAGTTAAAAATATTATGAATGCAATATTTTCTTAGCATAAACAAATCCAGTGTGCATTTAGTACTTGGAATGTAATACTGTAAGAGAGTATGGATGGATGCAGGTCTAGTTTGCACTGAGAGCTCCTTAGTTTTGCATAAAATATATGTACACAGAGAAAATAAAATACAATGTGTGAAACATCGTCAAAAATGGTGATGACAAACAGCAATCATAAAAAATTTCTAAAACAATCTGAAATAGTTACAAAATTAATGAACTACTTGTACGCTGACAGGTCAACTCGTTCCAGTAAAAAGAAAGTTTACATTTTAATTCAAATTCAGGACTCCACCAAAACACGGGTGCTAATTTTAAACTTGTAGCTGTTAAAGCATTTAATGAATAACTTTGTGGCTAAAGAACTACCACTTTCTTTCACCCAGGACAGACACAACTTGGCTTGTTTGTGCAGTACTGTGTGAACAAACCTAACAGAGTTTATGAGAAGTGTATGGTTTTACATCTCACCCTGAACTGCCTTTTAGACTATATTACCAAAGTCCAGTCTGGCTGCAGTTAGAGCATCAGAGGTGCAGTTTGGGTATCTGTTGGGCAGCAGATGGGTCACCAAAGTCTGACTATTTAATCAGGGGGGCGAGGTGTGGTGCTGGCAGAGCGGGGGATTATATGGTCTGGTGCTTCAAATATTCATTTCCATCATCTGCAGCTGAAATACAAATCCTGACTTTAATATCCAGCGACTTTTGGCTGGACACAGTTTGGTCTGGCATTTAAAAGAAAGAAAACTAGGTCTCCCGTCAGTACAAGCATGAATTGAGTAATGATGGGCAGAAATACAGTCAGCAGCAACTCTGAGGTTACTGCGGTTCGTGAGAGTTGCAACATTCATGCTTTTTTCAGCAAAAAATTACAAATGTGATTCAAAGGAAGACGCACAAAAGGATTTTTGTTTCTCAATGTGCCACAGCGGTTCAAAGTTCCTAGTTACTGTTGGTTTCAACACCACCAGCTCCACTTCTTCCTCTTTTCTTAGCAGTGACAGCCACTGATGCCTGCGTGACTGTGGAGTGAACACTTAAAGGGGCCTGCCCTTGTATACGGCCTCTTTGAGCACAGCCGGTACAGTAGGGCTTATATTTGATAGGGGATTTCTGCAAGGCAGTCCTCTTTCCCTGCCATAATGAGGCCACCCACACTCACAGTCATGTGCCTCAGATGATGACTCTGTTAGATTTTGGGAGCTTCTATACTCTGAGCATGTAATGATTTCAACAAAAAAGGGAAAACTGTGGCCGTGGGACATGTTTACATGACATCCTGATTGTTTTCCTCAAATAGCACATTTCTTTTGTTCTGGATCTTGTTTCTCTTAGCACATAATTTAATACACCAACTGTATCTTCCTGAACAGTGTGCAATTAGAAAGCAAAGGCACGAAGAATCTACTCAGCAGAGGTGTTATTATGATTGTGAAACATTGGAGAGTAAGCAAAATTTACAAACCTTGTCTAGCCTATAATTGCACCATTTAAGTTTTTTTCAGGGTAAAGTGAACAGAAAATGTGAGCCACTTTGTTCTAGGCCAAGCAGTCATCCTACTTTCTTTCTATGCTTAACCCATGTTCCGCGTTATGATCATTGTGAGTACAGGCAGCTACATCAGTGGTTTTTGAGCTGTGTGTCTTGGGATTAGTCTTATTTGTGCTGATTTACAGCTATAATCATATGCAATCATATGTGCCTTGTGACAAAAACCACAGAGCTAAAACAGGGTTGCCACTTGAACCTAGCAGCTGGAGTGACATTTATGTAGGGCTCATTTCAATTTTTACATATAATTGTATTTATTGAGGATTTCTTTTGAGTGACCATTTAAATAGACAAGAGATGGACATGCTAGTGAGTACAGAAAGCTCAGCAAGAAAGTCTCATAACACAATACCCCTAATAAATAGAGGTTTGAGATGATGGACAGTTGCACTAAGCAGCGTTTTGGATCCACAAACTGACACATTGTGAAATATGATTTGAATTTGTTGCATGAAAGTAGGTGCTATTGATGATGACTTTTTATTGTTGAGGATGTCAACATCACCTTAAAAGTCTCTTTTCAAAGTTTCCCTTTGTGCCAGGCGTGTCTTTTCTACTTTTCACCTCTGTTTTTTCTTTCTTTTTAAAAAAAAATAACTTCTATTGCCTTCCCCTTTAGTGTTGCTATGTGCATTAAGATCATTTTAATTTATGCATCAGAGGATGGTATCATAAAAAAATGGTGCTCAAAAGTTTGTGGTCTTGTATCCTCTGGAGTACCAGTCTTAGTTTTCACACATATTGGAAAGTGGAAACCTTGTCCTCACTATTCCGGATGGCAAAGCTGCAAAAATAATCTCAGTTGAATTTAGGAACAGATGCATTTAATAAACACCAAAAGCAGCTCGGTTGCAGCGTGGTTTGCGTGCAGCAGTTATGTAATTTCCATAGGTGCTTCATGTTGCGTGCCAGGGTACATGGAAGGGGGGAGAAGGGAGTGTGCGCCTCCAGCAGCATCGCGATTGGTCCAATTATCTGATGAGCGTGATTGACGGTGCGCCAGGCCAATCAGCGGCCGTGCTTTGTCTTGGCCCCTTGTTGGCCGCAGGGGCGACGTGCAGGGGAACATTTGTTCGGGACGGGAAGCTGTGCCGTTATGTCTGTACGGCGTAACACTTTGTACTAGTCGTTAAATCGGATTTAAAGTCGAGCAGAGGATTTTTGTTTGTAACCGTATCGGTCTACTTACAGCTTAAGGTAGCATTTTCTTGATCGCACGTCGCAGCTGTGAAGTAAAGTAAAGAAGTGGGAGCGTTTTCGCGTGGAAGGACGAGGAGTCTGTGGATTCGCCTGTGGATCACTCGGTATGTAAATTACCACTGTATAAGCTCGTCAACCCTGGTAGACACCTGCTTTCATAAAGTGATAATGAGACTAGTTCCTTGTTTATCTTGATGGTAGTTAGTTTTAACTTAGGTTTCACCATTTACTTTAATCTGCAGCCACTTTTACTTTGCGTGTCTTTTCTCTGCGTCTCTTCTTCTAAGTTTTGATGTATAAATGCTATTTCGACGTTTCTTTAGCTTCTTTTGTTTGCTTCTCTGTACAATTAAGAACTTTTAGTAAACTCTTATCCTATTTTCCTACCTCTGTTAATTAACGCTATTCGATGATGTTAGCGAGCTAACTTGGCTAACTGCTCCCTCGACATTTTGTGAAGTTGTTGCGTTGGGCTCTGAGGACTTGAGCAGAATAACTTGCAACCGTGCAAACGTCGTCCAGAATCCACAAGTTTGCTCTTGGCATGTTTTGCAAAAGCTAATAAACTAAAGATGTCGCTGTGCAGTTATATAACGGTGACAGTGGCTGTGAATTTAAGCTGTCAGGGGGGATGCTAATGTTAGCAACCATATGTTAACTGTGCTGCTCTGAAGTGACCAAGAAGTGTAACATTTTCAAAAACCCCCAAAACAAAACAACATGCTCATACTAGTTGAGTGAATTAGCACCGTGGTAGGTAATTTGTTGCTCGCTGGAAAGATTTTAACCAAGATAAATAGTAGTCTACTGGTTCTAGGGATGCACAGTATTGAACAAAAACTGACATTAAGATGTTTAGTTTTTCTGTCACACATATTGCAATATGAAAAATACTGAAATTTTCCTGTGATAACTGTTGCCTTGTGGCAACAACTGAAGGACATTGCAGACAGAGTACATGTACGACTGACTGACATCCATATAACTGACCACAAAAGCATCAATCCAATTAAATGTTGTGTCAGACTGACTTGAACTCTGAAGATTAGTCCGACTCATCCGATGTCAACTTAGAGTATAAGTCTCACCTGTCCTTGCACTGTGTGTGTGCAACCGTTTTCAAAATCGCCAATGATCTTCGAACAACAACCTACATGCTGCCAATTTCAAGTTTTGCTGAGGATTTGGATCATGCAAGAAGGCAGCCCTGGAAAATGATTTCCTTGTCACTGATTTGCAGGGGCACCATCACTCCATCCTGGGCTTAGCCTCAGTTGTGACAAGATGAGTGCTACAAAAAATGGTTAAATGATGAACCTGAAAATAATTACAGTTTCTTAATGGTCCAGTTTTGCACGTATGACGTGCTACGAACTCAGAATTACAAGATAAAGTAGAACCGCAATGCTTCCTTTATAATGGTATGCTGTGACACAATAATTTAATTGTTTGTCCCTAATTTAAAAATGCCATCAGTATGCACATCCAAGTGACAAATCCAAACTTGAATAAATGAGAAGCACAAGAGAAATACAACAAATATAGATGCTTCCCATCCACTGAGGTGCACTGTGTAGTACAGCTACCATCCAGTCATGCTCTAGGTATAAACACAGAGAGGAGCCCAGTTGATTCTGATTATGCATCAAGATGGCAAAACAACTAAGTGACTCTGTGAGAGGATTTGATGTTGAGGCCCCAAGTGGCAGGAGCTTTAGTACAAAGACAGCTTAACTGGATAGTCTTTCAATACACAGAAACTGATGTGACATCTGCATTTCAATTTATGAGAGCAACATCAGTAGGGTCAGAAATTGTGGTTGCATGGTGCATGACAGTGATGTTCGTGCACTACAAACAGAAGAGCAGCTCATCTACAGGTGACCAAGGATGCAAACACAATTGCAAAGACAGTCCGCCGACAATTGCATAGAGAGAGATAATATAGCAGGGCTGCAGTGCTTAAACCCTTCATTACAAAGATGAATGCACATTTTGTAGGTCAGTGGCGCAAAAACCATAGAGATGAGGAAAAAAGTAATAAAGTCAGACAAGTGCATGTGTGGCGTATTGGATTTGTTGAATGTTTGATCCCTAAAATGAGAGGATCCGGTTCCTCTGTTATGCGTGACACCGTATTTTGCTGGTATGGTTTGGGTTCACTTGACCAGTAAAAGAACACTGCAGATCAATACAAAGTTGTTCTGAGTTGTCATCTTTATCCAGTGAAGAAGCATTGCTATCCTGATGGAAGTGCTCTTTTCCAGTGTAACCATGCTCCCATCCATAGGACACTAAGGGCTTACTGAATGGGTTGATGAGTATGGAAATAATGTGAATACTATGCCGTGGTCTTCACAGTCACTCAACCCAACTAAACACCTGTGGTATCCGCTTAGCTCGGTTTCTCCTGTAGATTTCTATTCAGAATTTTTTGAAGTAGTGGCCTGTCACTTTTAATGTCTGTGGCATTGTTGCTGTAAATATAAATCTTGGCCATACTGAAAAAATTCACAGTTGCTTTTTTTGCGAATTGATCAGTCTGTGTTATTATCTTTACGTCCAACTTTATAGCATTATGTTCAGTAGTGATTGTCTTGTGCGGTGTGTTGTAATTGGCCTCTCTTCTCCTCTTCCAGGTCTGGGTAGCATTCTGAAGATCACAGCTGCACGCCATTTACTGATGGGTACATACTGTGGGGCAACTCGCCAAGACAGCCGTGAATTATTCAGAACCTACAGGAACTGTGAAAGAATGGAGACATAAAACTGGTGATTGTAGCTTTGTTGTAACTTTGCTGCTTGAAGCTCACCTTCAAACGAACAACGTAGACACAAAGTGATCAGTATGAGTGCCGAAGGATATCAGTACAGAGCGCTTTATGAATATAAAAAGGAGAGGGAGGAGGACATCGATCTGCATGTGGGGGATACACTGTTGGTAAGCAAAGGAACCTTGGTTGCTCTCGGGTACACTGATGGACTGGAACAGCGGCCAGACGAGATTGGCTGGCTACCAGGCTTTAATGAAACCACTCAGGAAAAAGGGGACTTCCCTGGGACATATGTCGAGTACGTCGGGAAGAAGTGGATCTCTCCGCCGACACCCAAGCCACGGCCCCTCAGACCCTTACCTGTAGCTCCAGGCTCCTTCAAGGCAGAGGCAGACTCCGACTCAGAGCAAGGTGAGTGTAACTTTGTTTAGTGGGTAAGAAAACTGGAGATGTCATGTTCAATTTTAAGACAAATATGTGAACAAAGCAATTACTTCATAGAATAATTAACAGACTAATCATTAGTAATTATCTCATCAGTAATTGATTTCAAACACATAGTTGTGTCATGTTTAGGAAACAAGAACTAAGGAGCTCAAAATCTGGAAGAAATGGAAAGAATATATTACTCTTAAAAAACCGGGATTTGTCTGACCCTTTGTAAGACATATAATACATTGTGATTGTGAATTAATGTCATGGTGATGTAATATGCACCGTACACCTCTTTGTTTTCTTCCCTTTTTCCCCTCCTATTTTTCTGCTGTTCTATCTATAAATTGTGGAGTTTTTTTTAATAGAAAACAATGCAAGTTCTTTGATTCCAGCTCCTTAAATTTGAATGTTTTCTAGTTTAATTCCTCCTCTGTAACCGTAGACTTAATATCTTTGGGTTGGGGATAACGCAGAACCTTTGAGGATGTTTTTAACCTGGACAATTCATTGACAATTGAACTTAACTAAGGAAATAATGGGCAGATTAAGCGGTAATGGAAACAATTGTTCGTCTGGTACCTGGCAAGCCCTCCAGTCCTTTCACTTGGTTTTTTTCCTTTTGGAACAGATGGACCGTGCTCAGTTGTGATGCTTCTTGTCACCTGACTTGCACATGAACTTTTGCCAGCTGCAAGAGTAAAGGCGGCATTGTTTTCACTTTGTGAGTCTCTCTGTGTTGTCACAGCAAAACGCCACCCTGAATACAGCGACTGAAATCATTTGGAGGCCTTTCACTGATCTGTATATGTCTGCCTGTGGACATATTTTGTAATATTGTAGTGTCCAATTGTGCAAGATGAAGTCCAACAGCTCCAGAGGTGTGTAACTGAGATCACATGTGGGCCAACCCTTTAGTGCTGAGTACATGTTGACAGTTCCCATGGCTGGGTGATCCCTTCACAAAATGTTCTCTATCTTTTTTTTTTTTTTTTTTTTTTTTTTTTAAGGAACAGGTGGGCAAATGTGCAGGAGAGTTACTGGATATGAGTGATCTGTTCAGTCCTTCTCTGGTTGATTGCTGGCTCTTGCTTTATGAATATTTCAAATTAATAAACAAGCAACTCACAGGTCTAGATTTAGGCATATAAAGTATGAGTTTGATGCTGACATTGCAAAACGGTTATTTGATATCAAGTAGGCCTGCTCACTGCTGTACAGTTGCAGTGAAACAAGCCCAGTCCCAGAGGACAATGGCACTGGTGTGTACCCTGGGTACACCAGAGCATCTTGTGCAAGCCATATGTCACCAGTGGATATCATCTGTTTTTTTTCTCCTCAAACTGTATCTTAAGGGAATGTGACTCCCTTATCAGTGTGGGGAAGATCATGATACACTTGTAATTAAGGCAAATTGCTTTTTGTCTGGAAGCACAAGGGAGATGTTAAGGCAGCTCCACCAATGTGAGAAAAAACATCCCTTATTTACCTATTATAGATTGTTTCATAGCACACTAGTCAACAAACTCTTAGTTTTGCTCATGACACTTTGTAACAGTTTGAAAATTTGAAAATCCTTGTAAGCATGAAACTTTTGAAATGATACCTTTTCATCTATGATAAAGCATGTAAGTACAACAGCTATGGCACTTCTGAATGCTATTAGGACCACTCTCTTACTTTACTAAATGTGAACTGGCTAACAGGCCAAAACAGCTTCCTAAATCAGATTTATTGTGCTGAAAGTGTTTTACAAGGCATCTACAAGTTACAGTTCTATATTTCTTTACTGAGGTTGTAGTTGAAGTGTTGGGCTGTAAAGTGAGATGTATTTTGCTCATGTTGTTTGTTAATTTCAAGATGTTTGCAATTCAGAATGACCCTTTGAAATGCGAGTCAGTGTTACTGCTCAGGCCACAACTATGAACTGCAATTAAAACTTGCATCTTTTTAAAGACGCTGCGGCTCGTATGAATGTGCACTTAAAGCACTCTGCTCACCTAAAGAGCAGCTGCAGTTGCCAGGTTTCTAGTTTCTGCTCTTTGTGGTACAATTGTGAAATTCTTTGCTGTGGTTTGCAGGGCGAGCGAGGGAGCTGTATGAAGGGGGCATGTGTTGAATGGCTGTGTCGTGGTTGAGTGGCAGCAACGCTGAGCCTGGAGCGAGTGTGAATGTAGCACCGGGAGAAGAAAAGTCTCTGTGTCCTGGGCTGTGGGAGACGGAGAGGGGAGAGAAGGGGCTTTGGGGTTGTGGGTAAGGGAGAGAGAGAGCCCCTGTGCTCGCTAAAGTGCAAGGCATAGTGTGCGAAAGGATCAGGGCTGGAGTGGAGCTGGGGGCTTGGCAGAGCAGCTGAAGCAGGGACGGGGTATTTGGGGGGGCCTCGGGAGGAGCTGGGCTCTGCGTGCTCAAGGGGGCTTTGAAGAGGGTCTTGTTGCTCCCAGAGTGTTTGTGATTTATTGCCCACCACCAAGGGATCTTGCTCCCCTCCTCCTACTCCACAGCTTTTTTTCTCCCTCCTCCTCCTTTTTTAATGTTTTGATAGTTCCTACAGTCAGCTCTGGTAGGGGGAAAAGAGGTGGAGAATGGAGGCTTGGAAAGGGGCCTCTCCTCTCCGAGCCACAGGGGAGGTTTACATGAGTGCAACAGATGTGGATAGGGAAAGAGAAAAGGGCCGGGCTGGGAAACTATTCCTCCTCATTCCAGCTTTCAGCTCTTTTTTTTAATAAACATTAAAATCTTGCTCCTTTACTGGGCCTCTCAGTTGAGAGAATATACATGTTTTTAGGCCCACCAAGCAGAATAACTTTAGCTCACAGCTCCGTTTTGTTTGATCCCATGCAGAAATGATTGAAATGAATCCAGTATTTGTTGTACGGATGCAAAAGCATCAATCCAGGCAACTTTTTTGAATAACAATTCATCAGCTTAATAATAGTGATGCTAAAAGAGGAAGCTGCTACTTACAGTTTATTAGTCTATTTGTGGCCACTTGTGACGTTACTGATGCTCAAATGGCCATTTTGCATATCAAACCCCAAACGGTGTGTGGGCGTTTTTTGCTACTGTTGCATTTTTAATCACTGTGGTCTCATTTTTCAGTGTGTTACCAAGTCCTGCACAGCAATGGAAACAGTACAACCGTGGTTACAAGTAGAGCAAACTCAAATATGTTTTCTGTACAGTATGACAAAGTTATAATGTCCCAAATTATTATAAGGGGGTGGAGGTGGAGGTGGAGGTGGGGGAAGACCACAGTTGGTTTTCTTTATTTATTAGACAAAAATAGAAAAGAACGGGACTTAACATGTATAATGATTTTCTAAGTGTCCGCAGGCGTCACCAGTACTAGACAAAATGGTGACTTTCCATACCATAGACATTGAACTATTTCTATTTTTAATGTGCTTCTTTCTGCTTTGTTTAAATACAGTCATCAGTTCAGCTTAAAAGTTCCTGAATTTTTGTCATGAGACTTTTAACCACGGCCAAGTCACTACTGACCTCACAGTTGTGTTGAGGAGCACAAGTTTTAATTAAAAAATTTTTTTTTAACAGTATCTGGTTAGTACAGAAAAGTTAATAGCTTTGTCAACTTTTAAATTAATCATGTAGAATAAAGTGATTTTGATTAAATATTATGATTTTAAGCTTAGATTTGGGTACCAGAACATCACAAATGAGTAACGCATAGACTGTTGGAAATTTCTTCAGTTTTTCTATTTCTGGTTATGGGAAATGGTGACATTTTGCCGATTTTAAAAATATATATGTTTATTTATATACATGGCATACCTCTCCTCTCATGTACTCTTCAGAAGGTTATGACTAAGGCAATGGCTTTATGTGGTTAAATATTAATTGCAGTGTTTTTTTGGTGTGTGTGTGTTTCTCTATAGCCATTCTGAGAAGGAACATTCTTCCAAATGTTCCAGATAAGAGTGTGAATGACTGGTTGTTGCTCTGCATGCTCCCGCAAGGTTCAGTCTACATGCCCTAACTTGTTTAAGAAAATATGTGATGCCACACGGTCGTCTTGCTTTCTCAGCCTCATCAGACTGTTTTCAAGTTCTGTGTATGTAACATTACTAAAAAAAAAAAAATTTTAAAAAGTAACCGTGCAGTTGATCATTTAAATAGCAATCACAACCCTTTAATGTTTTATACCTTTCTGTTAAATATGGCTTCCTCTATGCAAACTAACAGAGTTTTTTATTACTAGTAAATGTGTATTTTACAACCGGTGAAGTTATGTAGACTATGTCGTTCACTTTCTGTATATAGAATAGTGATGCTGAAAGAAGCTACTGGAAGGAAGAGAGCAAGCTGTACAAAGGAGACAGTTGCAGGGAGAGTACCCAGCATAGCTGGAGATTGAGATAATGCAGTTCTCCTTCTCTGGGCCTCTTTAGCACTCAGCCTGACATCTGCTGTATTGAACACTCTTTCTGTCAGTGCTGTCAATCTTTTTCTGCTAAGACCTGCCTCTTTCTCTTCAATTATTCATGTAGTTACTTTGGTTCAAATTGACACACATATTTCTTGAGTTAGTGTTTTCCCCATAAAGCACAGTCACAGATTGCAGCAGATGAAACCCAGTGGAAGTTTATAGTGTGATAGTTTGCTCTGATGTAGTGTTCCTCTGTGGGACTACAGGCAGCTAAGGCCAGGAATGTGTTGGCTCTTCTTTGGTGGAGGGGTGCACACAGACTGCATGGTAGACTGATTTGTAGCTTTGTGATGATTCAGTATTGTGCTAAGTGCTGATTGCAGTACCTTGGTGCACAATGCAACTGGACAATAAATGGCTGGATGCTGAATAGCACCCCAGCGAGTCGCTGTTTTACGCCATCATTGTTATCAGCGTACATGCTGCTGATTTAGGTTTATTTGACTTTTAGAATATGTTTTCTGTAACTACCAGATTTCGAACTTGCACTGTTGCTTAATTAATTCGTGCCACATTTGTTAATATTAGCTGCTAAATGTCGGCTTTGTTCAAGGGTGGGGAAAGTGAAAGCAGCAAATCCGATGCCTGCGAACGTCAGGCTCAAGCAGGATTTAAATATATTTTTGGCTCGTCATAGTTTCCAATGTAGGGCTGTGCCACAGAGAGGTGTGTAATACATGTGTGTCATCTTTTTCTCTGCAGTTATCTTTTCCTCTGCAGTGCTAATATGATGACATAGATCGATCCTATCTTTTTGTGTTATTTAGTCAAAGTGAGCGCTGTAATTAAGGCAGTAACTGACAGTTATTTTAACTTCTGAATAATTATTTGTCTTTAAATGTTAGAAAATGGTGAAAAATGGCCATTAACATGTCATAAAAACTAACAAAAAAGAGCTTGCTTTCAATCAGTTTGAATAATTAAGTGAATTAAATTTTTATGACCAAACAATTAAGCCAGAAAGTAACCTGCAAGGTAATCAACAGTCAAGATAGCTTTTATTTGCTATTTAAGCAAATAAATAGCTAAAGCGATTAAGTTTAAAATGTTAACTGAAACCTGCGTTTAACCACTTCACAAATACAATCAATGCTGAGCTGCATGAAGTTATTATTACGACAGCTTTACAGGGCAAAACAGTGAGCCGTCTTTATCCTGTGTCCATGAAAGCATGCATAACTTTTTCATTACTTGATGGTGTGCTGAGACTGAAGTCTGAATTGGTAAATCTTCTTTACTGGAGTCAGGGCATGTCTGCTAGTAGGATTAAGAAAGAGAGCGAGAGAATGAGACGCAAAGAAGCAGACCGGCAGACTTGACGAGGCAGTGCGATATGACAGTTGAGATTAGAGAGAAACACAATGTCAAGGGGGACGGAGGAGGTATTTGAAATATGTGATTTATTAAGAGAGGGGGAGACAGCAGAACAGCTACCACGGTGAGATACTGTGTAAGCCTTGTGCTGTGGAGGTGTGTCGTTACATAATGCTTCGAACAACAGAAATGATTGGCTCCTTTTCTAAGCTTCAGTTATTTCAACCCAGAAATAAATTTCCTTGGCTGGATCATAATGCTGGTCAGATCTAATAAAATAGATTTCATCGCCTATGCGCCTTCTTGTGACCCTTAATGTGCTCAGCCAAGGAAAGCAAGAGTGGTTTCAGCACCCCCGTTCAGCATAGCACTCCAATAGCACATCGTAGTTAAACAACCACCATGATGCCCTACTTCTGTACCACTAGATGTGCAAGATTAAGATGACTTCTCATTGGAACTGCTCAGGCTTAACTCACTGAAATGCTTACATATGACGCAAATTTGTTTCTGAATCTATTTAGCAAACCACAAAAATATTAATAGTGCGTTGTTATGATCACCGGCAAGTGTGACTGTACTTGTCTTGGACCCCACATTCGTACCTTGAAAAAAATTGCGTACAAATATGTGTCACTTTTGCTGTAACTGCAGAAACATATTTTGGGTTTGACTCTTTCGTATCCTGATTATAAAAATATAATTTTAATATAACTTTAGTAAGTGTTAATCTGCACTGTAGAAAAAGCTAGAAAGTGTAGCATAAAATGATCCCTCATTACTGTGTCCAATCTTGCTAAGTAAATCTGAACAATCTAGAGAAAACATCTAATTCCAACAACAATCGCAATTTATTATGTGATGTATTTTATTGAGTTGAGCTTCAGTTTAATATTCAGTGTGTAATAGATATGAAATGTGATGCTGCATTGCCACATAAGATACCATCAAAAGTGTGACAGCCACACAAAGACCATGGCATGAATTTGGAAAACTAGTAACATGACCATAAAAACTTTGCGTCAAGTGAGCTGTGTAAAATGCTAAATAGCCGCCTTTGTGTTTTGACAATTGCGTTGTTTAAATTTTTTTAAATCGATTTTTTTTTATTGTTAAGCTCAACTGATGCCCAGCTTAATTTAAAATGTGACATCTGCATTAATTGATCCAAGCTGCTAGACAGCATTTGAGACATTACAGTTGTGCTCCAGCTGTTTCTCTCTCCAGAATTAGTTTCTAACTTCATTCAAATGGGCCTCTTTATTTCTGAGAGCAGTGCTCTTCACAGTTGATTGCACATCAAGGAGCTGATTATTTGTGTGGGTTCTGTGCTTTATTGATGCTCTGCCCCTCATAGGGTTAATTGTCAAACTGTAGCAACAGTCTCCTCATTGGCTGCTGTTGTGCTTTTTGCACTGCATCTTCCATCCTGCAGGAGGAGACATTGCCTGTCCTTTTACTTACTGCAGCTCCGAGCAACATCATTCATTAACTTACAGAACAACCATGTTAAAAGCATGTTAGTGCTGCCTATGCAGACATGTTATCAGAAAATCTGTGCGTGCGTGCGTGCGTGTGTTTGGTTTTGCTCAAGGTCTTAATTGTTCTTCCCGCACCTGAGGCCCTTTTTATGACTGGTACTGTACGCACGGTCATAACCTTTACATTTGTAGCATAATTTGTACTTGTTGCTCTGTAATGTGCTGTCCTGTGTGGTGTGGTGGTCTTTCAGTGGGTTATCAGTTTTTACTGGCGCGCCTTTTTCAGACAAGAAGAAATGGTGTAACCTGAAAATGCTGGTTACTTGAGGAGGCCCTCTAAATTTATCCAAAGTGTGTGCTATATTTAGTGTGTCGGTGGTGCCCCAGCTCCGTCCTGCCCGCAGTCTGCAGTTCGTTCATTTCAGACATACCGTTTGAGCCGGGGAGATTGTCCCCCCACACCACAGCAGCACCAGTGGCAGCTGCATAGACTTCCTCAACCTGTGGTTGTCTGACTGATTACTGGCTGGCTGAGGCCTTTTTGGATATTATGAAGTCTGCCAAACATGCAGACTTGTAGAGGCACGTCCAAGGGGCCCCTGTCTCCTTATACTCTCCTTCCCCAAGTTACCACAGAAACCAGCTTCCATTGAAAATTTGAGGAGTCTCATGATGTATAGCCCTCAGCTGTTCTAAACAGGACAAAACAGCCACAGTACATTATTCTAGTAATGTTACTGTAGTACAACAAGGGCTATTTGCTGTATGTCTGGTATTGATAAGAGACCACTTTAAGAGATTTTGAGGCTCTGCTTATAATGCAGGTGTTTCTGATTGTTTACAGTCCTCCAGAGTCAGCTAGAGTTCAAGTACTGTTCAGAGATCTGCAGAAAATGCATACATATTGTATGATATTACTAAACAGTAATAAATGATGCAGTAAAATCATCGATACTTGTATGCAGTAAAATGTTCTACATCAAAAGCCATGTAGGTTTTTTGCCAAAGTTATTACCTTACCTTAAATAAATCAGCAAATCTCATTTCTTTTTGTCTTTATATGCGTTTCCGTGGCTTTAAGCTGTATCGAGTAGGTGCACGTTGATTGTTTGATCTCACGCCAAGGCATCTCAGAAATCATCACTGATAGCTTGAAGCATTTCTGCCATATTTCGTCTGCTACTTGATACAGTTCCATCGGTGCTGAAAGTATCGCATCGTTGACAGTACCAAGAAGCAATTCTATCTGCAGCCTGCCCCGTGTCACTCACAGGCCAGCCGTGGGTAGAGTAAATAAACATAAGGCACTTTGAAGACCGTCTTGTTTTAGGGGTTATCACTAAGCAGAAGCTTTAAGCCAGTGTAATATGCATTTTAGAATATATTGCTCTTCAGTCTATGTGAATGTTTTTACAAATGTGAACCACTTCTATAATGGAAAATTAAAACATTATTCAGAGACTGTGCTTGGTCTGAAATGTTATATATATTTTTTAAAAGTAGCCTACTGTGAGGTTGCAGGCAGGCCATTTTTATGGATATGAACAGTGGGAGTGTGGGTAGGTCAGGGGTTTAAATTTAACTCTAGGTTGTGCACGGAGTTTCTCAGAAAAAGGTTGGCTGCAGAAGGACAGGCGTGTTAGGTATCTCGTCTGGGAGAAAGGTTACACATTCAAGGTGTGTGATAGCAGCATTGCATGTCTAGATATCTATTTAGGGAAACTTTGGTGTTCCATCTCAAAGTCCACCGCTTCTGGGAAAACCCCCCCTCCCAGTTTGCAGTTCCAATAATGTCTTCCAGATGACCAGTTGTCCTACATGGAGTTTTTTGTGTTCTGTGGTTAGAGAGACTTTGGTAATCCAGTTTCTTCACACGCAACATGCCAGCCTGAGCGCTGCGCTGGCCAGAGGATGTGGATGAAGTGCTTCATTATTTGCCGGATTGAACCCTCGCTGGTGAAAAGAGGGTAGTTCCTTGGTAATGACTAGCACGCATGCATCAGCGAAACCAGCAGTTGCTCGTTTAATTCCTGATTCCAAAAAGAAATAATTCTTAAGGTAGAAAGCAAGAAAAATATGGTTACTAGAAAGGGTTCCATTCATGGCTTCTTAGCATTTTGAAACTGCAGACTTGGTGTTGAACAGTAGAGCCTTTCAGAAAAGTGCCTTTTCAAAATATGCCTTTGCAAATCCAAATAAAATCTCTGCCAGCTCCTTCGTCCTTTCATGTCCACACCTGGGTGCAAAGTTCTAAAGAAAAAATAAGGAAAAAACTCAGACCTGGCTTACCTCATATCACAGGATATTTGCTCAGTTCGTTGGTCCACCAAACCCTAACTTTAGTGCTCAGCACCTCCTGTTCTTGAATCAGTCTGTTATACTCAGCTTATACTTTTGAAGACAGTTTTCTGGTCTTGTATCTGCCTCCTTTGATGTTCTGTGAAGTTTGGAAGTCAAGCGTCTAATCAGCCATTGCTGGTTGAGAGTTGGCGGGGATTAGATTTATGTGACCAGCACACTGTTAAATTTCTGTATGGGTCTCACTGTGCTTTAATTCTGTTTCCTGAATTGGTTAGCATGACACAGAAATCACCTAAATTGTGTCACCACATCTCAGGACGAAATGGAACGACAGAAATCCCTTTAGAGCCATTGTGTTTTCAGAACAGCCACATGGACAAGACAATAGATTCTCTTAGTCAGGATTATGTCACCATTTGTCTGAATATATTAGCCTTTCAGACAGAGCTCCCTTGTGTGAAGATATGAGTGCATTGTGCATATGTGCAAATGTAATTGGAATACAGGAACAATGTGTCTTCTTGCATTGATCTCATTTCATTATTTGCCTTCATCCATGAAAAATATATATTTTTTAAATATACAGGGAAAAGTATACAGTCTTGCATTTTAGCCTTCTGAAGTCTGGTTTCTGGGTATTTTGTGCTACTTCAGAAATTCCCTACTTACATTTTCATTTGTTTTTATACTTGTTTCCTCTCTGTTCTGTTCAGTTGAAAAGTCCCTGAGTTTTCCTCACATGGCTGTTGGTCACAGCAGAGTCAGTAATGGCTTATTGATTGCACAAAGTAGCATTTTTTCAGACATGTAGAACAAAGGGAATTTGCTGAAATGTCACAATTTTGAGATTAGATTTGTTTTTTGTTTTTTTTTGTTAGTTTAAAGACTTGTCAAATTAAATAAAAGAATCAATTTTTTAGTGTCTGCTTCTGATTTTTAAAAAAATCTTTCTGAAGACTGGGGTCACACTTGATGTGGGACATTCCAATGCAAGGTCACGTATTTCAGACTGGACAACCTCTTTATCACTGCATTATCTGGTGGCAGATAAATTGTCTGGTATTGGCGGTGATATTCATTGGAGTTATACAATGTCAAAGGTTGTTAGTCTATTCACACTAGCTTCAAAAGTGACCCAGATCCAGCCATATTCACAGAGTGTCAAAAAGTGTTACAAGACAAAACATTGCCCCGTTTAAAAATTAATGCGAAGCCATTTTCAGTTATTTAAAAGTCACCTCGGTTGATGGTATGCTGTTATCTCCTCCAGGTTTCTGTCTGCTAGACCTGACGGAGCAGTTTTCCCTTCCAGAGACCGCTCCACCAATGCTAGCCAGGCTCCTGGAAGCTATCGAGAAGAAAGGTGAGCTCGTCAGACAAAACCTGAAGTTATTCTCCCTCACATATTGCAGTGATTAATCGATTAGCTTTCATCTGTTAATGTAATCACAAACTGTTTTGATTATTAATTAATCAGAGTCATGTTTTTAACAAAAAAGATTGAATTCTCTGAGTCCAGCTTCTTAATTTGAAGAAGTGTCATCTTTGGCTTTAGGAAGCATTGATTAACATTTTTCACCATGTTCTGGCATTTTGTAGATGAACCAACTCATACATTCCTCTAGAAAAGAATCATCAGTTTTGCTCATCCTGTTGGTATTGACTCTTTCGTCCACACATGACTGTGCTGATGTGACCTGTTACCAAATGAACAAAATTAGTTTTGTCAATTCATGAAACAATTTGTGTTTGTCTCATTTTTTTTGCAGGTCTTGATAACCCCACTTTATATCGAACATTTACTGCGGGAGCCGGACTTGAAGTCAGACAGTATTTTGATAGTGGTAAGTGGAGTCATCTCAATCATGTCAGTCTGTAAGTTTACAATAGTCAACTGAAGGAGACCAGACAAAAGAGGAAGTCTTAGATAGTGGAGGTTGAAAATAGGAATGATGCATATATGTGAGGGGACTAGAAAAGCTTCTCTGTGTGCATATATAGTATGTTTGAAAGACCAGAAAAGGTTGTGTTATTGTTATACATAAGTCTGTAAATAAACATGAAATTGTACAGAAATACGTTTAAGTATGTCTTTGTGTTGTTTTGCACTTCAGATCCTCCTTCATCAGAACTTGATCAGTTGGAACTTCCAGTCCTTTGTGATGGTCTGCGTAGGTACCTGCAGGATCTTCCCCAGCCCATCATCCACACTGCAATCTATGCTCAGATGGTCCACACTGCTAAAGGTGAGAACAGACGACAGAGACACAGATTAAGCCACCGTTTCTTTGGTGTACTGCTGGCCTTAAGCAGAAGTGCTGACGTAATGCACTCCTACATTGCTGCTGAACATTGAGTACTCTGAATGCACAACCACAAGGCGTCGTCTATAACCTTTCATCTTCAAGTGACACTTTTACACAGTTTTTTTTTAGCCTCGACTGATACGTCAAGAAAAAGCACTAAGTGCGTTTTATCACGTTCTTTTAACCTTGCTCTCTATCTGTTGCAAGCAGAGAGAAAAAAAATTCTCACACCACAAGCTGTGCCGTCGTGCTGCATTCTCTTGCTGTCACATGGCCAGAAACAGGATATCTGTGGTTAATAGGAACTAAAACAAGCCTGAAAGTTTATCTCGAGCATCTCTGAGCAGCCAATCACCTGCCAGTGTACCTTACACTCATTGTGAACCACGTAATCTCTCTGCGGTTTCTAAGACTAACTGCACATGATGCCTTTTTCCATCCCTTCTCTGTTTAAAGCAAGTGCTTTCATTTTATGCGCGTCTTCATCTGAGCAAGGCCTCAACATAGGGTCGTTTTTTTTCACATCTGTCTGACCGACCCCATCTGTTCCGACAGAGGTGGTGAATCCTGAGGAATGTGCCCAGCTGCTGCGCCGCATTGCCAGCACCCCGAGCCTGCCTCCCCAATACTGGCTAACTCTCCATTGTCTGCTAAGGCATTTCGCTAGAGTGTGTCAAAACGGCTCCAAGAACCTGCTCAGTGCCAGATCGCTGGGCGAGATCTTCAGCCCTGTGTTCTTCAGACAGCAGGCTACCAGGTGGGTGTAAGAGCAGGAGGCCCACGCCTTGCTGCTACATACTCTGGTTTGTCAACGGCTCTCAGGCACTCAGACAGAGAAGTGTGCAGGCTCACTCGTGCAGCAACGAGACACACAAACTCTCAGACATGCACGCTTGCAGACCCACACTCAGACGCACACACAGAACGCAGATTGTTAGGCACTTATGGGTTTTAGCCGTACACACATATAGGTTGGAGCTTTTCTACTTGCCAGCTGTGCTGCACAATTAAAAGAGCTAAGCCTGAATTCCCATCAGATTGAAGCCAGCACAGAGCAGCATATACTGTCACTTGGGCTGTAAAACGACTTTATTTAACATGCCTTTTTCACCTCCCACAGCTGTGAACCCAGTCTGGATGCTTACATCAAGATCATCGAGGTTCTGGTGACCAGTGAGTGGAGCGAAAGTCAGGCTGCTCCGGGTAATTAACGACATCTTTTTTCTTTTCTTTTTTTTGCTAAACCTTGCATTTACCAAGTTAGCAAATGCTGTTGGTTTATTTAGTGTGGATGCTTATGCCTTGATTTTTATTTTTTTTTAAGAAGGATGCAAGAATTAAGCATTGCTTGTGTTAGGAAAAGTTGTATGGAATTTGTGCAGCATTTATTATTGGATGCAGAACATGTATGCATGTTCTGCAGGGGCTAAATTGCGAGACATGAGCTATTAATAGCGTGAAGAGAGGTGCTGAGACTTGCAACTTCTGCAGTAGTAGAGGACCACAGGGTACTTTCTGGAGGTAAACTACTGACGTTGTAGCGATAAAGCAAGTTAGTGCAGTCACATCATGTGCTAGTTATTGGAAACAAGTGTTTTAGCTTCAACACATTTCCTGCTTGTTGTTTCACAAAGCTTTCGAAAGCTTTAGCTGCAGAGGATGGCATTTTACATTTTGAACTTGCAAATATCCCCGTTTGAAATAAATATTACATTCTGTTTTTGCAGGTAATGAAATAGTGCAATTATATATATTTCTGAATTCAAAGGGCCAAATTGTGTTTCCAGTGTTACAGTGTAGACTTTTGTCCAGTATGGCTTCTGAATTGAATTCAGAACTGATTTAGAATCTGAGCAATATGAATATGACTACTCATGAATTTGCATTTGGTATTTGCCTGTTGAAAACAAGATGAGACCAACTGCCTAATTCTTCTGGTTTCTATCTGGACAGATTTTTTTCATGTGTGATGTTGTTCACTGGCAATCTGTCAAACAGAACTGCACAAAGCCAGTTTTCATCGGTGCTGCGGTCGTGGTCTGCATAGACGAAGTCAGTCTGGTGGTGTGAGACTGCAGTGCATTGCGTGGCAGTTATGTTTTTACAGTGCTAGTTAAAAGCGCTGTCGTTGGCTGGCCCAGAGGCCTTGGACTGGCTGTGACTGTTTAAACGTTTTATTACCTGTTAAGGCTATTTATAATGTTCCTGTGCATGGGCAGCTCTCAGCTGTCAGTAATTTGCACCTGCGGGAGCACTTTAGCACTGGGCTAGATGGATGGGCAGGCAAGTCTCTGAAACAGACCCAGAAATGCTTTTAGTTTGTTTTGCAGAGATACATGCATAAACACATGATGCAGTCAAACATATGAGAAGGTTCTGGTGTGCCAAACTGGTTTCAGTCTCCCGTCTCATACAAATAGCATGCTTTAGAAATAGTACGTATACATAGACTATACATGTGGTTCACAGAATGTACATGTGTTTCTGTGAATGACCTGTGTGTATGTGTGTGCACGGGTGTCTGCGTGCCTCCTCCCAGTTACTGTGAGCCTATTTTAAGTACGCGACAAAAGGTCCACTGAGATTTGGTTGGCTGGAAAGTCGGCCTGCTCCACAGAGCACTTCTTGTTAACTGAAGGCTGCTTCCAGTTTCTAGGGCCACTCTCCTGCCCCTCCTCCTCTCAGTCCTCCCTCTGCCTGGATATCCACATGTCCTCCCTGCCTCAAAGTGCTCAGCTCAGCAAATATTTGAAACTTTGCAAGTTAATCATAAGACTGAACACCCACCCCCCACCCCCTCGCCGCCTCCTTTGCAAACACAGAAAGAGGGAGTGACCAAAGAGATGCAGAGAGACGCACACACAAACGCAGCTGGCACGAGTGGGTGCTTTCAGAACAGACTGCACCGACACCAGAGCAGCTACTGTTAATCATTAACTATCTGCCTCCACATGAGCAGGCCTCAACCTCGCGCTGCGCAGAAAGGGAAAGACAAGAGAGAGGAGACTCAGCCCTTTACCACTCTCACAGCAGGAACTGAGCAGTCAGTCAGCTAGACGATCGCATGTTGCACCTGCCTCACGACGAGCGGATTACCTGGATTTTATTAAGAAGCACATAGAACCGCAACCTTTTTCAGAATTAAAACAAGCCACATCTATGTCCTCAGTGGCTTAAAGTATGAAATGGAGTTTTACCGGAGGACTTGAACTTCACTCTGTTGGATTTAATTTACCCTTTGGGAATAAAAGAAGAGCTTCAAAGAAGAGATTGTTGATTCACCAAAATATGCACAACTTGCAACGTAAGTTTGATGTTCTGATCTTATTCTAAAAAAAAATCACCACACAGAAGTGGAACGGTATATTTCTACTGCTGTTTCTTTCAGGCTACAACAAAAAGGGGCTACATGGGTAGAATAAGAACCAAATATCACAGCTTAAGAAAAGGGCAGAACATGAATAATAGATTTTTGTTTTCTTTAAGCCTCCAGTCATAACTGCCAGCAAACTTGCCCGGGGCTGCTGCTCATGCTCTATAGTTGTCTGCTATTCTTACATGCTGCATATATAACTCTACATTGAGTTCAAGAGGCCCTAAACCTTCCCAACGGGTAGTTTGAGCTGTACTGCGATTGAATATAAAGTCTGTTAAATATTTTAAATCCCAGCAGTAATTTTGACTGGCATATCATTGAAATACTTTTTTAAAATGTGGTTGAGCAGGTTTGTCACAGATTCTTAACGTGACAGTTTTTTCTAACACACAGATTTGTAGTAGACACAGTAATCTGTTCAAATACTTGGTAAGACAAGCACATACAGTTCCTACAGCAGTTCCTCCGTTGAACCGAGAAGGACAATGGCAGCGTTCCACTCGAATCCTTATACCTTACTAAGAGCTGGGTCTATTTTAATTTCACTCAGGAAATCAAGGGAGCTATCTCTGTCAGGCCGAGTGTCATGCTGTGGGATTACAGGCGTATTTTGGAGCTCTGGGTGCTGCTGACCGGGCCAAGCATTATAATTTAGCTGCGTACGTGCTGCTGCAGCAGAGCTGGCTTTGTCTGAGTGCCAGCAGTGGGACGGTCTAAACGTCTGCACGACACACGCAGAGAGGAGGGGCTGAGCAACCTGCAGGAGAGCGAGTGGACAGGCTCAACAGAGAGAGGGAGGATGACAGAGGAAAAGCATGGAACAGGCTGCTGGTCCTTTTCTCCCCCTCTGCTAGTGGAGAGATGCTGCACATCTGCTTTTTTTTAAAGATGGATGCATACTAGGATATAATCGTGGATGCTGCACAGAGGAAAAATATGAGTCGTTTCGGTTTTCTATTTAGCTGCAGTGCTGTAAAGAATTGAAGCAGGGAAGTAAAAGGTAATGGGCTTTCAGAATGACCTCATCGCTCTCAGGAAATGAAAGATGCAGGAGTGGTTGGTGACAGACCCCCTATGTGATTGGCTGTGGTAAGTGATGTAACACGTTACTGAGCAGGCTGTCCTTAATGGCTTTCCAAGTGGGTGTTTAGGTGGTTGTATAAAGAGTGTTTAATGCGCCTCTTTAAATGAGAAGAGATGAAATTATTGAAGTTGTCTCTTCTGAGGAGATATCGGCAGGCTGCTGTTGTCCATTACTGACTTGTTAATATGGCTAAAAATTCCAGTTAATAATAGGTGAAAGTAGATCAGATTGGAAAGCAAGCAGTGTGCTGAGAAATGCAGAGCGTCTGCGGTAGTTGGGCTCGCAGACTGCATTTGCACAGATTGTATACATCTGCATTTGATGCCATGCCACAATTGTAGCTGTCTGGCAAGCTAACTTTGCCTGTGGTTTCAGTGAGCAAAGTTGTGCATGGTCCATTGCAGCAAAGGGGGTGTTCATGCAGTGGCAGTGAACAAAGGCAGTGCAGATTTGTGGGTTAAAAATAGCCAACTACCTTAGCTCTGCTGCCGCTTGCTTCACCATGAAAGTGAGCTTGTGAGCAGCCACTGCGGATTAAAGAATCTTTTATGGACTTAAATTGATGCAATGAGCAGAATCTGGTCATCATTTATTAAAGCTGGGTATTTGCTGTTGGTAAAAAAGCCTAAATTTCACAATCTGTTTCTTTTTTGTTGTTGTAAAAGGTGCTTCACATATTTTTAGCCTTTTTTTTCTGCGTGTAAATATAAGGCTACACTGTTGTATTTGTAGCTAGGAATATTTATAGATGGCTCTTTTTCTTGAATGAAATTCATTCTCCCTGACTCACGCTTCATTTCTCCTCCCACTGCCTCACCGTTGCCACCTCTCTGCTGGAAAGGGGCAGCGTTTTTTCTGTTCTGTTTAATCAATGGAAAAAGGATGAGAGAGAGCCACAGAGCGCATGTGCTTTCCAGATTTTACAAAATGCTTGATTCTTTTTAGATATAGTTAAACAGTGATGCTGCTGCTTTAAATATGGTCAAAGAAATGTTTTTTAATTCAGCTGCAGCCCTGTTTATGCTGCTGTAACACACCAGAAGATCAGGATTTGACTTAAGCTCAGAGCCAGCTCAGTACAGACCTGAGCACACAGAAGCTCCAATCGCACTGCAGCACATTCACTTACCTCCTGCATTCACTCGTTGTGTCCCCGCAGCTCTACCTCCAAAGCCGCCCAAGCCCACGTCTGTGATTAACAACGGTATGAACAACAACATGGCTCTGCAAGACGCTGAATGGTACTGGGGAGACATCTCAAGGGAGGAGGTGAATGAGAAGCTGAGGGACACCGCAGATGGTACGTTTTTGGTGCGAGACGCCTCAACAAAAATGCACGGCGACTACACTCTGACTCTGAGGTGAGCCTCTTCTGTTGAGTTTGACATCATTTCCCAGTCTTTATCTTTGCCAGTTAGTCTAACTTGCATTGTTGCCTTGTGATTTGTTTACAGGAAAGGAGGAAACAATAAGCTTATTAAGATATTCCATCGGGATGGGAAGTATGGCTTCTCAGACCCACTGACCTTCAGCTCCGTCGTTGAGCTCATCAACCACTATCGCAATGAGTCACTGGCTCAGTATAACCCTAAGCTCGACGTCAAGCTGCTGTATCCCGTTTCCAAACACCAGCAGGTAAGATGCTAGCTCAGTGCAAAGCGGCACGTTTACAAATGCTTACGTCGAAGCAGATTAACTGCAACTTCCTTGCATTGGTCGATTTCTTCAGGATCAGGTCGTAAAAGAAGACAACATTGAAGCTGTGGGGAGGAAGCTCTGTGAGTACCACCAGCAGTACCAAGAGAAGAACAAAGAGTACGACCGTCTTTATGAAGAGTACACCAGAACGTCACAAGTGAGTACAACCCGCAGCCGAAGTGACATCAAGAGCACTACTGCAGTGTTTGTACGTGAACCACTAATATTGTGCTTCTGCTTGCAGGAAATCCAAATGAAAAGGACAGCGATTGAGGCTTTCAATGAAACTATAAAGATATTTGAGGAGCAGTGTCAAACACAAGAGCGGTACAGCAAGGAATATATTGAGAAATTCAGGAGAGAAGGCAACGAGAAAGAGATCCAGAGGTAAGAATTTGTCATAAATTCAATATTCCACGAGAATAACACTCTTGATTATGTCCGAAGCTCACTCAGCCGTTATTGCTCTTTTTTAGGATCATGGGAAACTACGAGAAGCTGAAATCTAGGATTAGTGAGATAGTAGACAGCAAACGCCGACTGGAAGAAGATCTGAAGAAACAGGCAGCGGACTACAGAGAGATCGACAAGCGGATGAACAGCATCAAGCCTGACCTCATCCAACTCCGCAAGACCAGAGACCAGTATCTAATGTAAGTACAGCACATTAACGGTGTCTCGCTACTTCTGGAACTTCCCTCTGGGGAAAATCGAAATGGATCTGCCCTGGTTTTTAATTTCCACGTGTTTTGTCTCTTGCAGGTGGTTGACCCAGAAGGGAGTCAGACAGAAGAAACTCAACGAGTGGCTGGGAATCAAGAACGAGAACACAGAAGAGTAAGTTTGCGGTTAATAATTAACCAGGTAGAAAATGTAAATTTTTTGCCTCATAACTTACATTTATTTCTGTTTTTCCAGTCAATACTCTATGGTGGATGATGATGAAGACCTTCCTCATCATGACGAACGAAGCTGGAAACTGGGTAACATCAACAGACTACAGGCCGAGGCTCTGCTCCAGGGCAAGAGAGACGGAACATTCCTGGTTCGAGACAGCAGCAAAGCAGGCTGCTACGCCTGCAGTGTTGTGTATGTATCAGTCTGGGTGATTTTTCAAGTTTGTCTTAAAATTATGCCCTTCTGTACACCGAAGTTTTGGAAATATGTCCTTGTTTTGTGCAGTAACACTATAATATTGAAATGTATCTGAAGCCAGTATAAAACTAAAGCTGAGTTAATCAGTTCAACTCAGTATAACTAGTGAGGAGTGTGATTTGTTGCAGACTTATGACACCTATCAATTTAAAATTTATCAAAAATACTGTGTAAATATTTTTCTGCAAGAGTGTGAAACTTTGATACTGTCCTTCTACTGTGCTCAGTGGGGAAGCATTGTCTGTGGAAATTCAGTTAAACAAAAAAAAACAAACTTTGGAAGATGTTTTTGCACAAAACAAGGGCTGTGTCTCCCATTTTACATTTGTATAAGAACAGTGGGAATGATTACAGCAAGCAAAGCCTAGATTCAGTGTTTACTTGTGCGCCAAATTCTAAACAGATCCTTCAGTGTTTGATCATGGTGAGAACACACAGAACAGGTTGTGACTCTCTTGATTGTCCTCTCTTTCCAGCGTGGATGGCGAGGTGAAGCACTGCGTCATCAACAAGACCCCCTCAGGTTATGGCTTCGCCGAGCCGTATAACCTGTACAGCTCATTAAAAGAACTCGTACTTCACTACCAGCACACGTCTTTGGTCCAGCACAATGACTCTCTGAATGTGAAGCTAGCATACCCAGTCTATGCTCAGCAGAGACGGTGAGGACCCGGACATATCCACGTGGACACAAAGATTTCTAAGGCCTCACGGGAGTGGGAGACCTGTACTCCGTGATAGAAACGAGGCTCTGATGCCTAACTCGGACTTGAAATCGGAGGAAGAGACACAATAAAGCCTGAAACATTTCAGTGACTTTGCTTGACCACAAGCCTGAGGCGAGTCTGAATGTAGATCTATTTCTCTTTTGCTTTTTGTGGGAGCACAGAATCAAGCGGGAAACTGCTGAACTCCCCTCTCGGAGGACATTTGAGGCCTTTTCCTTATGGTGCTTGTTCTTTTTCGAAGCTTTACCAGCTGGAATGTCTAATCGCAGCAGATAAACTCTTGAAATGGAACTGTAACTCACCGGCCACAACTTTTGTTGTTGTTTTTTTTTCCACTTTTGTTTTTTCCTTTCACGTCATCTGTACGTGTGTGTGCGCGCGCGTGTGTGTGTGTTACTTCTATGTGGCTGTGACTGAGTGTGTGGCTGTCCATGTGACCAAAACTCATAGAATCAGGAAACTGTGTGATGTTGGGGGCTGTGTAACACATTTGCTCGTGTTAACTGTTAAGTAGCAGACCATGGATCAGCTGATAAATGTAGCAAAATGGCACTTTTTAAACAAATTTTAATTTTTTTTCCTCTTTTTATTTTTTTTGGGAAAAACTCCTATGGACTTTTATCTGAAGAGCAGAGAAGACAAGACGTCTACATCCTGCCTTCTCGCTGTTGAGCATTATTGTGCAGAAGTAAACTTGATCTTAACTGTGGGCAGGTGAAACTATGAATGGACTTACTATTTCATGTACATATGTGAAAATGTGCAAAGTCATGAATCAAAGTGCACCATACCAAAAAGGATCAGTTCCTGTTTAGTTGTATTCTGATCTGCTATGCAATTCTTTCTCCATTATTACTTCAGAATTGTTCTATTCTGTTGCAACCCACAATATAAGCTTCTTTTATTGCTTGAAAAGTATATTTTCCTGTGTAAATATCCAAGAGGATATTTTGTGTCAAAATGCCAAGATACAGTTAAAAAAAATGCTTATGATTTTTAAAGATAATAATAGAAACATACACTTTATTATAAATTACTTTAACAACTGGTATACAGATGAAAAAGATGAGTATTTTATTAGTCTTTTTTTTTTTGCTTCAAACTAATTCTCAGGCAGAGCCTTTTGAGTATTTGAGCTGCTTCAGTCACAAAGTACTATGTGCGACAGAGCTACACGCAGGTCTTTGTTGGGATGGACAAAGAAAGTGGAGCGCTCAGAGAGAACGGGGCTGATAGGATTGTACGACCCGTTATCAACCATCACCGCGGAAACAACAGTATAGATTTATTTTGTTATAAAATATATATGTTCCCATATGAGAATATATCAAAGCAGACTGGTGTTTTCAACCGATGGATATTGTTATTAAAGATCAATATACATTGTACACTTAGTATTTTTCTGTATCAGAAAATCACACTGTGTTTACATGGGTGGATCGGCTCATTTCAGATAGTCAGTAATTTCATATTTCAAAGGACAACACGTGCCAGTGGATTCCTAAGCCACAGCGCGACTACGATACGTGTTCTTTCCCCATCTTTAGCTTTTACAAGTCCATGATTGGAGTTATTGGTACATGTGTAAACCCAGTGGACTGGTAATAATTTAAATGACTATTAGCATTTGAGCATGTCAAAACCACCAGGACTACCAATATGATGTCTAAACGATGTGGAGAAAATTCCAAATTAGATCGCTCACATGACGAAATGTCTCCCAGTAATCATATTTTCCAACCCTTAGCCTCAACATGCACGCATGGTCATCACAGCTGTCAAGATAAACTGTTTAATATTTCTGTGTGTAACAAATTAATTGTAAAAACACTAACAAAGTGTAATTTTGATTATTGTTTCCATTTTCATTGGCATGTCAAATCTGATTCTTAATTGTCTTTGGCACAACTTGTATTCTTGGAAAAGGTGTGTGAACAGACAGTCACCGGAGAAAATGTTTTAATTTCTTTCTTATGATTTGCAGTTCCACAAAGCAGAACTGCTGCAACAAACTGCGGTACACACAGCTGAGTTTAAAGTGTAACATGTTTTAGATGTGTTTGACCAAACTGCTCATCCAAGTTTTACTTTTTAGCAAACTGATAGGAACTGTCATTTATTGTAGGTTTTATGGGTTCTTTCAAAGCTGTTAATGGTGTCATGGATACAGCATCTGTCATATTTGACATTTATTTTATTAGATTTTATTTACTGCCGCAACAGCTGCTGGCATGATTTTTTGTTTGTTTGTTTCTTATCGTCAAAGATATTTTCTTTTTTATATATATATAGTTCTTGGACAACATGCACCATTATTTCTTTGCCCCGACTCTGGGTTGTATGATTACTTTAGGTGTCCTTTTTTATTTGAAGCTCCCCTCTTTTGTTGGTGTCCCTAACATGATGATTGGATTGAGATTTGCCAGTGTTCCCCAGTTTTGCTTCAAATCTTGGGCTTTGTTAAAAACGAAATAAAACACTTCTTTTTAAGAAATATGTCTTATTTTTTTTTAGTCTTGTGACTAAATGTGCCACGTTGCATTAGCAGCATGGCTCTGTTAATGAAAAAGCTGCGAGTTAATCACATGTTCAGATGATCAAGGTCCCCAGAGCATGAACCACATTGACTGTCCCCTGACTGGAATCATCATTTGCATTTTACTTCTTTTTAATCTCAGCGATTCTCAATTTCGATCTTTTTAGACGCAGGAGGTTTGAGGTCTGCACTGTTTACCTTTAGCACCATTGTACTTCAACTTTATTGCCATTCAGCAATGGACAGTCTAATGAGGTGGTCCTTGTGTCATTTCTGATATTCCCTGAAAATTACAGCAAAATCCGTTAGTCCATTTTTGAGTAATGTCGCGCACAGTTAGAAGCAAATTACTGCAAGTTGCTAAAACTTTTTCGGAAAAACATCCTTTTAATTTCACTTTAAAGCAAAATTTGAGTAATTCCTTGTAGATGGGACTGAATAGAAAAGAATTCTGTGAATATTTAGAGTCCAGGAACAGTTGAATCCAGCAGGATCATCTATTGTCTTCTGCTGTTACAGATGTGGATGTTTTTCCAAAGCTACAGCTCATTTGAAAAAGCAGAAACAAACGCAAGAAACATTTTCATCATTACAGCACTGATATTATTTTTTGTTCTCAAAGCAGCAGATAAAGGTTCAGTGTTTGTCCTTTAACCCTGTGACATAAACCTGGAGCCTCCTTGTGATTGGTCGCGAGGTAACAACACCCAACGAATATACAGATGCTCGTCCAACAGCAGCAGTGAATTCTGGGATGGCATTTGAACCAGTTTGTGTTAAAGCTGAAGAAAGTTGTGCGTGTTCTTTTATCTCTTGCTTGTGACGGACAGACGGTTGTTCTTGGTGGAGTAAAAATTAGGAATAAATATAATGTAAATTAAAAAAAGACTGAACTAAAAAACACTAGCATACATCAGACACAATCATACTTGCTAGTGGGGTGACAATGGGTGAAACATGATAAATATGTAATCACACAGGTACATTTCCAGATTATATTTTCGTACTTTTACCTCAAGTTGACTGTTGGAGTATAATTTTACTTAAGGATCTGAGTACATTTTCCTCTCGTTCAAAGTAAACAAACACTTAATTATTAAATAAATTATTGTAGTTACTGCTTTTTCACCAGTGAGCTTAGCACAGCCATATACTGACCGCTCATTCCCTTTAAATAAGGTGGTGAAGTGGACCAGTGAGTCTGTTCCATGAGTAGCAGCACGTTGCTGCAATCACAAAAGTAAGTTTGCTATAAAGCCATTAGGGATACTTCAGTCAGCTGTAATGCATCTAGATAAGTGAAATTGTATAGTAATGGGAATAGTTAACACTCAGACCGATGGACTTTGAGGTGTATGGAGGGTCTCACTGTCAAACTGTGAAGTGCATGAAGGCTCTGATGCAAACTTCAACACTGTTATATCGCCCTTTCTGTGAGTCCACATACGCTACCAGCCAAAAATCTGGACACACTTCATCAAGTGCTTTTTATTTATTCGTATTATTTTCTACATTGTAGATTAATACTGAAGATTAACACTTTTTTGTTCACACCATAATTCCATGTGTATTCTTTTATAGTTTTGATGTTTTCAGTATTAATCTATAATGTATAAAATACTTCAATAAAAACCACGGATTGAGAAGGTGTGTCCAAATTGACTGGTAGTGTATCTGCAGACTTGATGAACTGTCCCATAATTCATTGTGAAATTGGTAATGCATATATGTAGTTGTCTCGAAGTAACAGTATCTGACTGCTCACTGTTGTAGTTTTTTACTGCATGTTTATAGACTTTATACAATTTCCGTGAAGCATAGGTTTTACAGATGTTCATGGATTTGCTGACTTGTGGCATTCTGCTGAAATGTATTAACTCTGTTGTGTTGCAAGCTGAGAGGCATTAGCAGAGCAGCTGATCAAACTGGGAATGAGGCACAAGTCCAGATTCGCGTTTCCCAGCAGCGAGTGTCGTCATAGTGGGTCCCATTGCTTCTTTTTAGATCGTTTCATGCCCTCACAAACTCACACACTCAACGATGACTCAGTGAAGTCTGTGAGAGTTTAGTGTTGACGCCTCGGGGTGGAGACTGGGACCGAGCCAAAGAGTCCCGGTACAATGTTGCCACAGCTTCCTCCTGCATTCTTCACAGCAGAGTTGTGTGAAATGCTGCCTAACACAGATACACGTTACCAACAGAAACAAAGAGCTACATAAAATAATCAGAACTGTAGCAACCGTGGCCTCAATATTTTCCTGTTCACTCCCACTACTTTACTGTGACACCAGCATCCTTGTACAGTGTTTGTAGCAGCGTTTGCTAAATTAAGGGGATTGTTAGAAAACAGTCACACAATTTGTGCTGCTCTTCAACTGCTAATCAAGCAAATCAGCAGCAGCTGATTAGGCAAAATGACAGCTCACAGCTAATGGCACAGACAGGTAGATTTATAGTTGGCATTTGCAGTTCACTGTTTATTTGAAACTAGTGTGAGTGATCTTTGTTTAGAAACCAATAAGCAGAATAGAAATTAAAATTCCTTTGGAATCAGAGTTGTAGAGGTAATTATAATATTTCAATTTTATTCTACTTGATACTTCTAGTCTACATATAGTAGCTAAAACCTACTTTTTACTTAACGATATATGTCTGACAACTATTGCTGTTCTTTGGAATATAGTTTGAGTGACCCTAACCATATCGATGGCCAACCCTACATCAGACAAAGCTGTATGACCACCCGCCTAATAATGTATTGGTCTCCTTTATGCTGCTAAAACTCCTCTGGCCCAGTGGTTCATGGACAGAGCACCTCTGGGGATAGGGTGGCAGTGAATTCTGTGGGTCCTGTGGGTTGCAGGGTGGGACCTAACTAGATCAGACTTACCCTGGTACATCCCACAGATGCTCAATAAGATTTGGATCTGGGGAGTGTGGAACCCTGGTGAACATCTTAGCTCTGTCTTATTCAACAGCTGGATAGCTCAGTGACTAACACCCCTGACACTGGCATGGGCCAGGGGTGTAATCAGGGTGCAGTTGTCCAGTGAGAACCCTTAAACAAGGTCCTTAATGCTGCCTCGCCTACCTACCACATGCTGTATCTACTCTCAGATGTATGTCGTTTTGGATGGAAGTGTCTGCTGAATGAAATTGTAATTGAGCAGTTTTTGCCGTGTGCTGGGGGTACATTGTCCTACTGAGGGTGGCTGCTGGCATCAAGGACTGCTGTTACCATGGGGGGTTGTTTGACCTGTAATGTGTAGGTGGGTGGTACTTATGAAACATCCACACGAATGTCAGAACTCAAGGTTTCCCAGCAGAACATTGCATTATAACAAGACGATCGATGCTCTTTACTTCACCTGTCAGTAGTCATAACATTGTGGCTGATCGGTGTATTTGTACTATTAGTCAACTGATTCATTTTCATTAATGTTTTTCTATATAATTAAATTAGAATTTCAAGTAGGTTCAAGTGACATTTGTATATTTGCTTGTCGTACTAAATCTAAAAGCCAGTTTACTTAAGCAATAAATCCTTCCATCAAAGAAGCTGTAAAAAGTAAACATTACTGCTACTGTATCTCATGTAAACTATTTAGTTTCCAGAGCAGTTGCTGATTAATTTTCAGTCAGTCTCCATGATCATGTAGAGGCTTCAACTTCAATATATCTGAAGAAACATTTCATCTGCAGCATTCCATCAATCATGAGGTCAAAATTTGACAGATGACCAAATACCTGCAGCTGTACTTTGAATTTGGTGCTTTAAGTAAGTATTAAAAAGGCACATGTGCTAAATCAGTATGTTACCATTTTAAGATTTAAGTCAAGCTCCTCAAGCTCAGTACACGTTCACAGAGATGACTTCTGTTAAGCTCCACGTGTCAGTTCTTAGATTTGGATCACTACACTGGTTTGAGATTTGCTACCAGCATGCTGGGTAACAACAGACATTCACTGATGTACAAACCAGTTTTCTGACAGACAGCTGGAATCCTTCAGCTTGTGTTGCGAAACTTCTTTGATGTCTGAAACGTACAACCTCAGTGGACGTGACTCTCATACCAGATACGCATCAAAACTAGAACACAGTGATAACTTGGAAATATGCCAAGCAAACTAGAGCGCGATGACAATTGGAAATTTTTCATCAGATTCTATCCGCCAACTTGTCAAGTCACTTGTGGAAAGTTACCGTGGAGATTACAGAAATACGAAAGTACAGCTGTTACATTTTAGGGAGTCATATTGTACAGGCAACCTACTACATTTATTTGATAGTTACAGTTCCCGGTCCCTAGTTAGTGTTAGGTCAGGCCCCAGTATCATGTCAGATCCAAATGGAACTGCTGCTGGTAACCTGTAACCCAGTACTACCTGCCCCTTGGGTTATCAGCGACTAAACCGGCTCCCCCACCAGTTCTCACAAGAGAAGTGGTGAGGAAGATGGCTTGATACCATGGTGGAATTCAGAACCAGATCTGCCAAAGGGCGCCGGCTAACGAGAGCCAATGGCAGTCATCTTGCAATCCTCACTACCTTCTGGTCCCCCTTTTTGGTGGGGGGAGACGTCAGGAGTAAACGTCGAGGAAAAATCCGGAGTCGGAGTCCATGAGGCACTTTGACGTTGTATTCAACTTTGTTCTGGCAACTCCTGCGACATCGCTGGTGTCAAACTGTAATGCCCCTGCTGTTGATTTGGATCCATCACTGATGTGGAGAGGGGGGCGTGCTGCATGGGCAACAGCTTGTCCTCCATGTAACACCAGGCCTATATCCAGCACCAACACCAACACTGATGAGGGCCCGCAGAAAGGAGTGCCACGACCTTAACAGACCAGAGACCCCACACAAATGTGACTTTTTCAACAGAGATGGTCATTCCCGCATCTGTCTCCTTAGCCACAAATGACGCTATGAGGTCAGAATGTTCTATGTTTTGCATGTGACATCCTATTCTATATTATAGGTAAAACTTTAACAGTCTGAAATTGAAGTTGTCCACCGTATGTCTACAATTAATGTGTCATTAGAAAGAATCTTTTAATACTTTAAAATGATTCTTAAATAAAATACTTCGGTATATTTAATTGATAGTATGATGTATGTAACACTTAGTAGATAAGCCTTAAATGGCAGGACTTTCATTTATAATTAAAATATTTTTGCAGAAAAAGTACAAAACTATATTGTGTCACCGAGTTCATGCAACATATTTTACAGTAGTTTATCATTTGCCAACAAAACCCTTAAATGCAAATGTTGAACAATTAAATTAGATAATCCATCAGGCAATACATTGATCAGAACCTCACAGTACATTTATCACTCAGTTTCCATGGTTTTTGCATTTAAAATCAAATGTTGTCTGCAGTAATTTCCATAAGTTCATACAAATATTAGCCAGAAAATAATGAAAAATTATGCATACTAAGCACAAACTAAAGAAAAAAAAACGCCTTTTATTGTTTAGATGCTATATTAGCATAAATACAAATAATAACATCTGGAGTTTTACAGTAATCGTGTTTTGGTACAAAAAAGATGACTGCATCTGTACTTAATTACCATTTTGTTCCCTGTGTGAACCACAAAGTTTGTTTTTATTTAATAAATAAAACTTTGGGTCAATCAAATATCTCTTCTATTTATCTATGTATTGCAATGCTGTGATGACAGCTACAATTTAATGATAAACTGATCAGAAAAATATTAACCGGCAATTATTTCGATAAATAATTCATCATTGAAGAAAAAAGTTAAACTTCAAATGTGACAGTTAGAAGCTTTTCCTTGTCTTCATGCTTTGTTCTAAAGGGAATATTTGGACGTTAAATGGCGTTGTGTGCTCTGAGACACTGTGATGAGCATTTTTACTGTTTTCTGGCGTTTTACAGATCAGCACTTAACTGATCCTGAATGCTACACATTTGAAATATATGACAGTGAGACTTTTGCACTTTGAAACTCGACCTTCAAACTAAGCTTGCAGTCATAAAATACTGTAAAATCTACTCTGTGGTAAAGATACAACATGGAACAAGTGGTATTATATCTCCATGTAGTTGTAAACGTACTATATTTGGTACTGTACTTTATTACAATTTTGAGGCGCTTTAAGTTTTTAAGTTTAAATTTTATGCTATTTAATGTGTAAACTACATTTCAGAGCAAACTTCTGCTGTTTACTCCACTAGAGTTAATTGCATCTTTGTAAAACAGGATTATGGATTCAGCTAACTGATTTCACTTTTGTAATTTAGCAAAAAATTCAGCACAACATAGTGAATTTACAGTTTTGACAGTCTTGAAACAAACTGTATTATAACAATGATACCATTGCAGCTTCATACTGGCTGCATGTGGAAAAACTGCTCAAAGTCACAAGTAAACCACACCTACTGACTCACTTTGACTCAACAGATGCCATAAAGATTTCTAAAATTAAAAAGAAAAATCTTAAGTTTGACTATAAAGTACATTATAATCCTGTATTATTATACAGAAAATGATGATTATGGCTGTTAATACTTGATTTTTCTTGTTCTGTCTCGACTGCGAGGCTTGTTTTATTTTAAAAAATGAAACCTCAGTTTGATTATGATCTGAAGCACAGCAGGCTACAGCAATACTGTGATCACAGCTGCAATTAGATAATTACATTATCAGGAGACTAGTAATTGAAAACCATTTTGATAACTGACTCATTATTTTAGCAAAAAATGCCCCAAAAAATGCATCTTAAATGGGACAATTTGCTGAAACTTGTCATTTTATAAAGTACTATAAGTTGCACTTCTGTCCAGGTGCTAATATTAAAAGCTAATTCAGTGTTACATCATGGGGGTGGGGGTGTTAATGGACTCTATATCTGTGATTAATAGTCATAATCTACAGAAAGTATTTAATGACAGCCATTTCCAAGGATTCAGTTACATAAGGACAAATTCATAGGGTTGAGATATATTCAAATGGATATCATACATAAAAAAAAAAATAAAGTACTACAGCTTATATAATCTTTTTCTTGCCAGTGTGTGCCAGCTAAAGTAAGACACAAGAATTATGGTAAATGTAAAATAGATATTTCCCATTCTTTTCTGGCTCTGACAGTTTAAGAGGGGGAATTCTTCCTCTTTTAGGTCAGATGCACAGACTGTCAGCCACTATGGTTACAGAGCTATAAAGGATGAAGTGTGAAGATAAGGCAATGGGTTCAGACAGCTTATCTCACAAAACCCTGATAGAGGGAGCAGAGGCTCCGGCATTGCACAGGACTCTGTTAAATATTAACAGATATATCTGAAGCATTGATGAACAACTCTCAGAAAGAGATCTCAGGGAAGTAATAAGGGACCAAAGTCCATCATTCACCTCGCTGAAAAGTATTAGCAAGCGCCTCGTGATCAGCAACATACATTTCATATCTAATTTAGTCTACAAAATGATTCCCATCCCTTTTCAAAAACTCATTTTCAACACTAGCACTCCTCTTCAATGAAAACAAGTCCTCATGCTTTTTTCTGTCACGTGCACTTGAACTACTTTACACATTTCCCATTGATGGAATCTCAGAAGTCTCCCTCTATCGCTTTACATTCATGTTTCAATCACAATTCATGGCATTAAAAAACAAAACAAAGAGATTCATTGACAGACTTTTCAGATTAGATACAATGACAATCGTGTGAATCCATAGAGCAGCTCAAATCTCGTCTTTGGAAACTGACTCGTTCCAGAAAGCACGTCCACTCTGCTATCTTGATCATTTTGATGAGCGACAAAACTGAAACTGTCCTAACATCTGGTGCAGGGACTGACGTACAAAGAGTCATAGTCTGGTTTTTACCCTGCAAAGATAACGCAGACAGAACAGGGCAGAGTAACCCTGAAGACTTTACCTTCAACTTGTCCAGAGTTCAACATACAGTCATGGCCAAAATTAATCATACCCTCGGTGAAAATTGACTAAAAGTTACTTTTATTAAAACAGCAAGTTTTTTGATTGGAAATGACACAGGCTTCTCCCAAAGGATAATAATATGCTGTACAAGTAGCACCATTGTGAAAAAAATATTTCTCAGCTTTTATTTATGTCATTTAATGTAAACTATTACGTTTTGATCACATTTTGGACGACATACTAAACTATAATAATTTTTTTTACATATTTTGGACGACATATCAAACTATGACATTTTTTGTCATATTTTGAACGACATAGAAAACGATGATGTTTTTTTTCATATTTTGGATGACATACTAAACTATTACGTTTTTGCCAAATTTTGGACGACATACTAAACTATGACATTTTTGTCATATTTTGGACGACAACCTGAACTATGACTTTTTTTGTCAAATTTTGGACTATATACTAAACTGTTATGTTATTGTAATATTTTGGACGACATACTAAACTATGACGTTTTTGTCAAATTTTGGACGACAAACTAAACTATGACATTTTTGTCATATTTTGGACGACAACCTGAACTATGACGTTTTTTGTCAAATTTTGGATGACATACTAAACTGTGGTGTTTTTGTAATATTTTGGACGACATACTAAACTATGACGTTTTTTGTCATATTTTGAACGACATACTGAACAATGACTTTTTGTCAAATTGGGACGACATATGAAACTATGACGTTTTTGTCATATTTTGGATGACATACTAAACTATGGGTTTTTTTGTCATATTTTGGACGGCATACTAAACTATCACGTTTTCGTCAAATTTTGGACGACATACTAAACTATGACGTTTTTATCATATTTTGGACGACATACTAAACTATGATGTTTTTTCATATTTTGGACGGCATACTAAACTATGATGTTTTTGTCATATTTTGGACGACATACTAAACTATCACGTTTTAGTCAAATTTTGGACGACATACTAAACTATGACATTTTTTTCATATTTTGGACGACATACTAAACTATGATGTTTTTGTCATATTTTGGACGACATACTAAACTATGACGTTTTTGTCATATTTTGGACAGCATACTAAACTATGTTTTTTTAATCATATTTTGGTGCAATTCTAAACTATATTTTTATCATATTTTGGACGACATACTGAAACTATGACGTTTTTGTGAAATTTTGGACGACATACTAAACTATGATGTTTTTGTCATATTTTGGACGACATACTAAACTATCACGTTTTCGTCAAATTTTGGACGACATACTAAACTATGACATTTTTTCATATTTTGGACGACATACTAAACTATGGGTTTTTTTGTCATATTTTGGCGACATACTAAACTACAACGTTTTTGTCATATTTTGGACGACAACCTTAACTATGACGTTTTTTGTCAAATTTTGGACTATATACTAAACTGTGATGTTATTGTAATATTTTGGATGACATACTAAACTATGACGTTTTTGTCAAATGTGAACGACATACTAAACTATGACATTTTTGTCAAATTGTGAACGACATACTGAACAATGAGGTTTTTGTCAAATTGGGACAACATACGAAACTATGACGTTTTTGCCATATTTTAGACGACATACTAAACTATGATGTTTTTATCATATTTTCGCGACATACTAAACTACGACGTTTTTGTCAAATTTTGGACAACATACCAAACTATAACCTGTTTTTCATATTTTGGACGACATACTGAAACTATGACGTTTTCGTCATATTTTGGACGACATACTAAACTATGATGTTTTTTTCATATTTTGGATGACATAATAAAATATAATGTCAAATTTTGGACAGCATACTAAACTATGACGTTTTTGTCCTATTTTGGACGACATACAAAACTATGACGTTTTTGTCAAATTTTGGACCACATACTAAATTATGACGTTTTTGTCATATATTGGACGACATAGTAAACTATGACGTTTTTGTCATATTTTGGACGACATAGTAAACTATGACGTTTTTATCATATTTTGGACAACATACAAAACTGTGATGGTTTTTTTCATATTTTGGAAGACATACTTAACTTTCATACTAAACTATGAAGTTTTTGTCATATTTTGAACGACATACTAAACTATGACGTTTTTGTCATATTTTGGACGACATACTAAACTATGACGTTTTTTGTCAATTTTTGGACGGCATACAAAACTATGACGTTTTTGTCAAATTTTCGACGACCCACGAAACTATGATGGGAATAGGATGAGATAAAAACATATACTTTCATTTCTGATGTTGTCCAGTTTTAATAAGGTTCTTGCTACTTTTATAAAATGATGAAAATGAATAAATTATATTTCTGTGATCTGTGTTTGATTTCTGTCTTTTGTCCTGTCATCCAGATGTTCAGAGGGAGCTGATGCCACATCTGGTCCAGCCGATGGAAGGTCTTGAAGTTCTCTAACTGACCTCGACTGAAGATGGGCCTCTGACTGGATTTAAGGTTCAGGGGCCTCATTTATAAAACATTGTGTAGGATCCATACTAAAAGTTTGCATACGCCGAAAATCTGAAATGGGCGTATGCCCTTCGCCCCTGATTTATAAAACTGTACGTAAGCACAGCTGCACGGAATTTCTTTATAAATCACACGCCAGCTGGAAGATTGCACAGGTGGCTCCACCTCACATTCCGCCCACAACACACCCACATTTTACCATGAATGATCAATGCAAAGTAACTCATGAATGTATCTGTATATAAATAAGCTGCTGATCCACAGCATTTTACGCAGTGCCGGCCGGCAGTCTTTTCACTGCTGTGCATCAGGATGAATGAATCATGTGTTGACCCAGGCCACCCTGCCACTAAATTTGTTATGATCATGTCCGATGTACAAATAATTTGTACACTGATTGAATGTACATTTTTTCGGTTCACATAGACAAATTCATTTTCATTCGGAGCCCTTACAGAGCCCTTCATTTGCTGTAAATGAAAGTATTTAAAATCTTGGAGTTAAAACTTCAAAGAACACAAACTCTAACAGAAAACTTTGTTGATATGTTTTTGTTTTATTTCCAAATGATAAGTTAAAGGAGTTTAATTTGTGACGTATAACCAATCAGATCACTCCAGAAGACAGAGCGACCACAGCTAGATAAAGGATCCAAAGTAAATGGATTTATTACTGGCAAAAAAAATAAAAGACCAATAATCAGTAAATCAGTCAGCTGACTTTTATTTGTACAATATACGACGTATATGATGGCGTTTTTTGAACCAAAGGCTATACTATGATGTTTTCTCAGAGACATACTATGCTACTCTGTTTGTTCTGGCCCTGGGCCGCTGCACTCCTCCTCTGTTGTTTTCTGGATTGTTCTCAGCTTCACGCCTTCGTCCACCCGGCCTCCATTGACTCGTCCCGCCTGCCGTCTCTGGAGCTAAAGCTGGATTGGATCAGACCAAAGTACTGTCCAATCACGATGCCAGCTGCCTCTCAAAAGGGTCCTTCATCTGGCGGCACTTCTTCTGAGGGGAAGCTGAGCTTCAGCAGAACTTTGAAGATGTGTTCCATTGGTGGTGGTTGTGTGGGGAGATAGAGAGGGACCTTTCTATTCATTTGGGACTGTTCAGAAAGGAAAATAGGAACCCATTGGTAGTTTTAGTTTAGGGTGCTACTGCGGTCTGTTTTTCGGTTTTAAGAGGTGAACAGGAAGACTTTTACTTTGTTCCTGGTTGGAATGCCCGTCAATGTCAACGTGAAATTCACTTTTAGTTCTGTTGATTTATTTTTATTTTTTCTAACACCCATTTGCTTTTAACCCCCTCACATGTTGTGTTGTTGTAAACTTACTCTTTGAAATAAATACTCGTCTAACCCTCTGGAAACCAGCGTTTGGACTGTTTTTGTGTTGCTCCTCACCTACTTCAGACAGCCGGGATGAACCAACATTTTGTTGTTGTTGTTGTTTCCGTCATAGTTTAGTGTGTCCTCCAAAAATGACATAGTTTAGGATGTCGTCCAAAATATCACTGCTCCATAGTGTTTTTCACATACGACTTTACATTATTTCATCATATGGCACGTTTCTACAACATGTTGAAAAAATAGCATTTTTTTTCGACATAGTATACCATGGCGTTTTTTCGGACAAAATTTATGATGATTTTTTTTCAAAGAAAACTGCTCTGTAGTGTTTTTCACGGCCTACTTTACATTATTTCATCATATGGCATGTTTTTACGAAATGTTGAAAAAAAATTGCATTTTTTCGACATAGTATACTATGGCGTTTTTTTGGACAAAATTCATGCGGATTTTTTTTCAATGAAAACTGCTCTATAGTGTTTGTCACGGCCTATTTTGCATTATTTCATCATATGGCATGTTTTTACGACATGTTGGAAAAAACATTGCATTTTTTTCGACAGTACACTATGGCGTTTTTTTGGACAAAATTCATGATGATTTGTTTATCAAAGAAAACTGCTCAATAGTGTTTTTCGTGGCCTACTTTACATTATTTCATCATTTGGCATGTTTTTATGATATGTTGAAAAAAAGGCATTTTTTTCGACATAGTATACTATGGCGTTTTTTTGGACAAAATTCATGCTGATTTTTTTCCAATGAAAACTGCTCTATAGTGTTTGTCACGGCCTACTTTACATTATTTCATCATTTGGCATGTTTCTACGACATGTTGAAAAAAAGGCATTTTTTTTCGATGTAGTACACTGGCGTTTTTTTGGACAAAATTCATGATGATTTTTTTTTTCAAAGAAAACTGCTCTATAGTGTTTTTCATGGCCTACTTTACATTATTTCATCATTTGGCATGTTTTAATGATATGTTGAAAAAAAGGCATTTTTTTTGACATAGCTATGGCATTTTTTTTGGATAAAATTCATCATGATTTTTTTCAAAGAAAACTGCTCTATAGTGTTTGTCATGGCCTACTTTACATTATTTCATCATTTGGCATGTTTTTATGACATGTTGAAAAAATGCTTTTTTTTTCGACATAGTATACTATGGCGTTTTTTTGGACAAAATTCATGATGATTTTTTTTTCAAAGAAAACTGCTCTATAGTGTTTTTCACGGCCTACTTTACATTATTTCATCATTTGGCATGTTTCTATGACATGTTGAAAAAAAATGCATTTTTTTTCGACAAATGGCGGTTTATTTGGACAAAATTCATGATGATGTTTTTTTTTCAAAGAAAACTGCTCTATTGTGTTTTTCGTGGCCTACTTTACATTATTTCATCATACGGCATGTTTCTACGACATGTTGAAAAAATTGCATTTTTTTTCGACATAGTATACTATGACGTTTTTTTGGACAAAATTCATGATGATTTGTTTTTCAAAGAAAACTGCTCTATAGTGTTTTTCGTGGCCTACTTTACATTATTTCATCATTTGGCATGTTCCTACGACATGTTGAAAAAAATGCATTTTTTTCGACATAGTATACTATGGCGTTTTTTTTGGACAAAATTCATGCTGATTTTTTTTCAATGAAAACTGCTCTATAGTGTTTGTCACGGCCTATTTTACATTATTTCATCATATGGCATGTTTCTACAACATGTTGAAAAAAATGCACTTTTTCAACATAGTAATGGTAAATGGTTGTATTTATATAGGGCTTTTATCCAAAGCACTTTACATGATATGTCACATTTACCCATTCACATACTGATGGCAAAAGATGCCATGCAAGGTGCTAACCACATCCCATCAGGAGCGAGGTGCTTGCTCAGGGACACCTTGACATGAACTGGACGGGCCAAGGATCGAACCAGCAACCTTTCAGTTACAAGACAGCCACTCTACCCACTGAGCCATTCCGCCCCTTTTATGACATGCCGAAAAAATTGCATTTTTTTCGACATAGTATACTATGGCGCTTTATTGGACAAAATTCATGATGATTTGTTTTTCAAAGAAAACTGCTCTATAATGTTTTTCACAGCCTACTTTACATTATTTCATCATTTGGCATGTTTTTACGACATGTTGAAAAAATTGCATTTTTTTCGACATAGTATACTATGGCGTTTTTTGGACAAAATTCATGCTGATTGTTTTTTCAAAGAAAACTGCTCTATAGTGTTTTTCGTGGCCGACTTTACATTATTTCATCATACGGCATGTTTCTATGACATGTTGAAAAAATTGCATTTTTTTTCGACATAGTATACTATGACGTTTTTTTGGACAAAATTCATGATGATTTGTTTTTCAAAGAAAACTGCTCTATAGTGTTTTTCGTGGCCTACTTTACATTATTTCATCATTTGGCATGTTCCTACGACATGTTGAAAAAAATGCATTTTTTTCGACATAGTATACTATGGCGTTTTTTTTGGACAAAATTCATGCTGATTTTTTTTCAATGAAAACTGCTCTATAGTGTTTGTCACGGCCTATTTTACATTATTTCATCATATGGCATGTTTTTACGAAATGTTGAAAAAAAATTGCATTTTTTTGACATAGTATACTATGACGTTTTTTTTGGACAAAATTCATGATGATTTTTTTTTCAAAAGAACTGCTCTATAGTGTTTGTCACGGCCTACTTTACATTATTTCATCATTTGGCATGTTCTACGACATGTTGAAAAAGAGGCATTTTTTTTCGATGTAGTACACTGGCGTTTTTTTTGGACAAAATTCATGCTGATTTTTTTTTCAAAGAAAACTGCTCTATAGTGTTTGTCATGGCCTACTTTACATTATTTCATCATTTGGCATGTTTTTATGACATGTTGAAAAAAATGCATTTTTTTCGACATAGTATACTATGGCGCTTTTTTTGGACAAAATTCATGCTGATTTGTTTTCAAAGAAAACTGCTCTATAGTGTTTTTCACGGCCTACTTTACATTATTTCATCATATGGCATGTTTCTATGACATGTTGAAAAAATTGCATTTTTTTCGACATAGTATACTATGGCGTTTTTTTGGACAAAATTCATGATGATTTGTTTTTCAAAGAAAACTGTTCTATAGTGTTTGTCACGGCCTACTTTACATTATTTCATCATATGGCATGTTTGTACGACATGTTGAAAAAAAATGCATTTTTTTCGATGCTCTATGGCGTTTTTTTTGGACAAAATTCATGATGATTTTTTCTTTAAAGAAAACTGCTCTATAGTGTATTTGGTGGCCTACTTTACATTATTTCATCATTTGGCATGTTTTCACGACATGTTGAGAAAATTGCATTTTTTTTCGACATATATGGCGTTTTTTTTTGGACAAAATTCATGCTGATTTTTTTTTCAAAGAAAACTGCTCTATGGTGTTTTTCACAGCCTACTTTACATTATTTCATCATATGACATGTTTCTACAACATGTTGAAAAAAATGCACTTTTTCAACATAGTAATGGTAAATGGTTGTATTTATATAGGGCTTTTATCCAAAGCACTTAACATGATATGTCACATTTACCCATTCACATACTGATGGCAAAAGATGCCATGCAAGGTGCTAACCACATCCCATCAGGAGCGAGGTGCTTGCTCAGGGACACCTTGACATGAACTGGACGGGCCAAGGATCGAACCAGCAACCTTTCAGTTACAAGACAGCCACTCTACCCACTGAGCCATTCCGCCCCTTTTACGACATGTTGAAAAAATTGCATTTTTTTCGACATAGTATACTATGGCGCTTTATTGGACAAAATTCATGATGATTTGTTTTTCAAAGAAAACTGCTCTATAGTGTTTTTCGTGGCCTACTTTACATTATTTCATCATTTGGCATGTTCCTACGACATGTTGAAAAAAATGCATTTTTTTCGACATAGTATACTATGGCGTTTTTTTTGGACAAAATTCATGCTGATTTTTTTTCAAAGAAAACTGCTCTATAATGTTTTTCACAGCCTACTTTACATTATTTCATCATTTGGCATGTTTCTATGACATGTTGAAAAAATTGCATTTTTTTCGACATAGTATACTATGGCGTTTTTTTGGATAAAATTCATGATGATTTGTTTTTCAAAGAAAACTGTTCTATAGTGTTTGTCACGGCCTACTTTACATTATTTCATCATATGGCATGTTTGTACGACATGTTGAAAAAAATGCATTTTTTTCGATGCTCTATGGCGTTTTTTTTGGACAAAATTCATGCTGATTTTTTTTCAATGAAAACTGCTCTATCGTGTTTGTCACGGCCTATTTTACATTATTTCATCATATGGCATGTTTTCACGAAATGTTGAAAAAATTTCATTTTTTTTCGACATATATGGCGGTTTTTTTTGGACAAAATTCATGCTGATTTTTTTTTCAAAGAAAACTGCTCTATGGTGTTTTTCACAGCCTACTTTACATTATTTCATCATATGGCATGTTTCTACAACATGTTGAAAAAAATGCACTTTTTCAACATAGTAATGGTAAATGGTTGTATTTATATAGGGCTTTTATCCAAAGCACTTTACATGATATGTCACATTTACCCATTCACATACTGATGGCAAAAGATGCCATGCAAGGTGCTAACCACATCCCATCAGGAGCGAGGTGCTTGCTCAGGGACACCTTGACATGAACTGGACGGGCCAAGGATCGAACCAGCAACCTTTCAGTTACAAGACAGCCACTCTACCCACTGAGCCATTCCGCCCCTTTTATGACATGCCGAAAAAATTGCATTTTTTTCGACATAGTATACTATGGCGTTTTTTGGACAAAATTCATGCTGATTGTTTTTTTCAAAGAAAACTGCTCTATAGTGTTTTTCGTGGCCGACTTTACATTATTTCATCATACGGCATGTTTCTACGACATGTTGAAAAAATTGCATTTTTTTTCGACATAGTATACTATGACGTTTTTTTGGACAAAATTCATGATGATTTGTTTTTCAAAGAAAACTGCTCTATAGTGTTTTTCGTGGCCCACTTTACATTATTTCATCATTTGGCATGTTCCTACGACATGTTGAAAAAAATGCATTTTTTTCGACATAGTATACTATGGCGTTTTTTTTGGACAAAATTCATGCTGATTTTTTTTCAAAGAAAACTGCTCTATAGTGTTTGTCACGGCCTACTTTACATTATTTCATCATTTGGCATGTTCTACGACATGTTGAAAAAGAGGCATTTTTTTTCGATGTAGTACACTGGCGTTTTTTTTGGACAAAATTCATGATGATTTTTTTTCAAAGAAAACTGCTCTATAGTGTTTTTCACGGCCTACTTTACATTATTTCATCATATGGCATGTTTCTATGACATGTTGAAAAAATTGCATTTTTTTCGACATAGTATACTATGCCGTTTTTTTGGATAAAATTCATGATGATTTGTTTTTCAAAGAAAACTGTTCTATAGTGTTTGTCACGGCCTACTTTACATTATTTCATCATTTGGCATGTTTGTACGACATGTTGAAAAAAAGGCATTTTTTTTCGATGTAGTACACTGGCGTTTTTTTGGACAAAATTCATGATGATTTTTTTTTCAAAGAAAACTGCTCTATAGTGTTTTTCATGGCCTACTGTACATTATTTCATCATTTGGCATGTTTTAATGATATTTTGAAAAAAAGGCATTTTTTTTACATAGCTATGGCATTTTTTTGGATAAAATTCATCATGATTTTTTTCAAGGAAAACTGCTCTGTAGTGTTTGTCATGGCCTACTTTGCATTATTTCATCATTTGGCATGTTTTTATGATATGTTGAAAAAATGCATTTTTTTTCGACATAGTATACTATGGCGTTTTTTGGACAAAATTCATGCTGATTGTTTTTTTCAAAGAAAACTGCTCTATAGTGTTTTTCGTGGCCGACTTTACATTATTTCATCATACGGCATGTTTCTACGACATGTTGAAAAAATTGCATTTTTTTTCGACATAGTATACTATGACGTTTTTTTGGACAAAATTCATGATGATTTGTTTTTCAAAGAAAACTGCTCTATAGTGTTTTTCGTGGCCCACTTTACATTATTTCATCATTTGGCATGTTCCTACGACATGTTGAAAAAAATGCATTTTTTTCGACATAGTATACTATGGCGTTTTTTTTGGACAAAATTCATGCTGATTTTTTTTCAAAGAAAACTGCTCTATAGTGTTTGTCACGGCCTACTTTACATTATTTCATCATTTGGCATGTTCTACGACATGTTGAAAAAGAGGCATTTTTTTCGATGTAGTACACTGGCGTTTTTTTTGGACAAAATTCATGATGATTTTTTTTCAAAGAAAACTGCTCTATAGTGTTTTTCACGGCCTACTTTACATTATTTCATCATATGGCATGTTTCTATGACATGTTGAAAAAATTGCATTTTTTTCGACATAGTATACTATGCCGTTTTTTTGGATAAAATTCATGATGATTTGTTTTTCAAAGAAAACTGTTCTATAGTGTTTGTCACGGCCTACTTTACATTATTTCATCATTTGGCATGTTTGTACGACATGTTGAAAAAAAGGCATTTTTTTTCGATGTAGTACACTGGCGTTTTTTTGGACAAAATTCATGATGATTTTTTTTTCAAAGAAAACTGCTCTATAGTGTTTTTCATGGCCTACTGTACATTATTTCATCATTTGGCATGTTTTAATGATATTTTGAAAAAAAGGCATTTTTTTTTACATAGCTATGGCATTTTTTTGGATAAAATTCATCATGATTTTTTTCAAGGAAAACTGCTCTGTAGTGTTTGTCATGGCCTACTTTGCATTATTTCATCATTTGGCATGTTTTTATGATATGTTGAAAAAATGCATTTTTTTTCGACATAGTATACTATGGCGTTTTTTGGACAAAATTCATGATGATGTTATTTTTTCAAAGAAAACTGCTTTATAGTGTTTTTCGTGGCCTACTTTACATTATTTCATCATATGGCATGTTCCTACGACATGTTGAAAAAAATGCATTTTTTTTCGACATAGTATACTATGCCGTTTTTTTTGGACAAAATTCATGATGATTGTTTTTCAAAGAAAACTGCTCTGTAGTGTTTGTCACGGCCTACTTTACATTATTTCATCATTTGGAATGTTTTTACGACATGTTGAAAAAAATGCGTTTTTTTTCGACAGTATACTATGGCGTTTTTTTGGACAAAATTCATGATGATTTGTTTTTCAAAGAAAACTGTTCTATAGTGTTTGTCACGGCCTACTTTACATTATTTCATCATATGGCATGTTTGTACGACATGTTGAAAAAAATGCATTTTTTTCGACATAGTATACTATGGCGTTTTTTTTGGACAAAATTCATGCTGATTTTTTTCAATGAAAACTGCTCTATAGTGTTTGTCACGGCCTATTTTACATTATTTCATCATATGGCATGTTTTCACGAAATGTTGAAAAAATTTCATTTTTTTTCGACATATATGGCGGTTTTTTTTGGACAAAATTCATGCTGATTTTTTTTTCAAAGAAAACTGCTCTATGGTGTTTTTCACAGCCTACTTTACATTATTTCATCATATGGCATGTTTCTACAACATGTTGAAAAAAATGCACTTTTTCAACATAGTAATGGTAAATGGTTGTATTTATATAGGGCTTTTATCCAAAGCACTTTACATGATATGTCACATTTACCCATTCACATACTGATGGCAAAAGATGCCATGCAAGGTGCTAACCACATCCCATCAGGAGCGAGGTGCTTGCTCAGGGACACCTTGACATGAACTGGACGGGCCAAGGATCGAACCAGCAACCTTTCAGTTACAAGACAGCCACTCTACCCACTGAGCCATTCCGCCCCTTTTATGACATGCCGAAAAAATTGCATTTTTTTCGACATAGTATACTATGGCATTTTTTTGGATAAAATTCATGATGATTTGTTTTTCAAAGAAAACTGTTCTATAGTGTTTGTCACGGCCTACTTTACATTATTTCATCATATGGCATGTTTGTACGACATGTTGAAAAAATTGCATTTTTTTCGACATAGTATACTATGGCGTTTTTTTGGACAAAATTCATGATGATTGTTTTTTTCAAAGAAAACTGCTCTATAGTGTTTTTCGTGGCCGACTTTACATTATTTCATCATACGGCATGTTTCTACGACATGTTGAAAAAATTGCATTTTTTTTCGATATAGTATACTATGACGTTTTTTTGGACAAAATTCATGATGATTTGTTTTTCAAAGAAAACTGCTCTATAGTGTTTTTCGTGGCCCACTTTACATTATTTCATCATTTGGCATGTTCCTACGACATGTTGAAAAAAATGCATTTTTTTCGACATTGTATACTATGGCGTTTTTTTTGGACAAAATTCATGCTGATTTTTTTTCAATGAAAACTGCTCTATAGTGTTTGTCACGGCCTATTTTACATTATTTCATCATATGGCATGTTTTTACGAAATGTTGAAAAAAAATTGCATTTTTTCGACGTTTTTTTTGGACAAAATTCATGATGATTTTTTTTCAAAGAAAACTGCTCTAGAGTGTTTGTCACGGCCTACTTTACATTATTTCATCATTTGGCATGTTCTACGACATGTTGAAAAAGAGGCATTTTTTTTCGATGTAGTACACTGGCGTTTTTTTTGGACAAAATTCATGATGATTTTTTTTCAAAGAAAACTACTCTATAGTGTTTTTCACGGCCTACTTTACATTATTTCATCATATGGCATGTTTCTATGACATGTTGAAAAAATTGCATTTTTTTCGACATAGTATACTATGCCGTTTTTTTGGATAAAATTCATGATGATTTGTTTTTCAAAGAAAACTGTTCTATAGTGTTTGTCACGGCCTACTTTACATTATTTCATCATATGGCATGTTTTCACGAAATGTTGAAAAAATTTCATTTTTTTTCGACATATATGGCGTTTTTTTTGGACAAAATTCATGCTGATTTTTTTTCAATGAAAACTGCTCGATAGTGTTTGTCACGGCCTATTTTACATTATTTCATCATATGGCATGTTTTCACGAAATGTTGAAAAAATTTCATTTTTTTTCGACATATATGGCGTTTTTTTTGGACAAAATTCATGCTGATTTTTTTTTCAAAGAAAACTGCTCTATGGTGTTTTTCACAACCTACTTTACATTATTTCATCATATGGCATGTTTCCACAACATGTTGAAAAAAATGTACGTTTTCAACATAGTAATGGTAAATGGTTGTATTTATATAGGGCTTTTATCCAAAGCACTTTACATGATATGTCACATTTACCCATTCACATACTGATGGCAGAAGATGCCATGCAAGGTGCTAACCACAATCCCATCAGGAGCGAGGTGCTTGCTCAGGGACACCTTGACATGAACTGGACGGGCCAAGGATCAAACCAGCAACCTTTCAGTTACAAGACAGCCACTCTACCCACTGAGCCATTCCGCCCCTTTTATGACATGCCGAAAAAATTGCATTTTTTTCGACATAGTATACTATGGCGCTTTATTGGACAAAATTCATGATGATTGTTTTTCAAAGAAAACTGCTCTATAATGTTTTTCACAGCCTACTTTACATTATTTCATCATTTGGCATGTTTTTACGACATGTTGAAAAAATTGCATTTTTTTCGACATAGTATACTATGGTGTTTTTTGGACAAAATTCATGCTGATTGTTTTTTTCAAAGAAAACTGCTCTATAGTGTTTTTCGTGGCCGACTTTACATTATTTCATCATACGGCATGTTTCTACGACATGTTGAAAAAATTGCATTTTTTTTCGACATAGTATACTATGACGTTTTTTTGGACAAAATTCATGATGATTTGTTTTTCAAAGAAAACTGCTCTATAGTGTTTTTCGTGGCCTACTTTACATTATTTCATCATTTGGCATGTTCCTACGACATGTTGAAAAAAATGCATTTTTTTCGACATAGTATACTATGGCGTTTTTTTTGGACAAAATTCATGCTGATTTTTTTTCAATGAAAACTGCTCTATAGTGTTTGTCACGGCCTATTTTACATTATTTCATCATATGGCATGTTTTCACGAAATGTTGAAAAAAATTTCATTTTTTTTCGACATATATGGCGGTTTTTTTTGGACAAAATTCATGCTGATTTTTTTTTCAAAGAAAACTGCTCTATGGTGTTTTTCACAGCCTACTTTACATTATTTCATCATATGGCATGTTTCTACAACATGTTGAAAAAAATGCACTTTTTCAACATAGTAATGGTAAATGGTTGTATTTATATAGGGCTTTTATCCAAAGCACTTCACATGATATGTCACATTTACCCATTCACATACTGATGGCAAAAGATGCCATGCAAGGTGCTAACCACATCCCATCAGGAGCGAGGTGCTTGCTCAGGGACACCTTGACATGAACTGGACGGGCCAAGGATCGAACCAGCAACCTTTCAGTTACAAGACAGCCACTCTACCCACTGAGCCATTCCGCCCCTTTTATGACATGCCGAAAAAATTGCATTTTTTTCGACATAGTATACTATGACGTTTTTTTGGACAAAATTCATGATGATTTGTTTTTCAAAGAAAACTGCTCTATAGTGTTTGTCACGGCCTACTTTACATTATTTCATCATATGGCATGTTTGTACGACATGTTGAAAAAATTGCATTTTTTTTCGACATAGTATACTATGACGTTTTTTTGGACAAAATTCATGATGATTTGTTTTTCAAAGAAAACTGCTCTATAGTGTTTTTCGTGGCCCACTTTACATTATTTCATCATTTGGCATGTTCCTACGACATGTTGAAAAAAATGCATTTTTTTCGACATCGTATACTATGGCGTTTTTTTTGGACAAAATTCATGCTGATTTTTTTTCAATGAAAACTGCTCTATAGTGTTTGTCACGGCCTATTTTACATTATTTCATCATATGGCATGTTTTTACGAAATGTTGAAAAAAAATTGCATTTTTTCGACGTTTTTTTTGGACAAAATTCATGATGATTTTTTTTCAAAGAAAACTGCTCTATAGTGTTTGTCACGGCCTACTTTACATTATTTCATCATTTGGCATGTTCTACGACATGTTGAAAAAGAGGCATTTTTTTTCGATGTAGTACACTGGCGTTTTTTTTGGACAAAATTCATGATGATTTTTTTTCAAAGAAAACTACTCTATAGTGTTTTTCACGGCCTACTTTACATTATTTCATCATATGGCATGTTTCTATGACATGTTGAAAAAATTGCATTTTTTTCGACATAGTATACTATGCCGTTTTTTTGGATAAAATTCATGATGATTTGTTTTTCAAAGAAAACTGTTCTATAGTGTTTGTCACGGCCTACTTTACATTATTTCATCATATGGCATGTTTGTACGACATGTTGAAAAAAATGCATTTTTTTCGATGCTCTATGGCGTTTTTTGGACAAAATTCATGATGATTGTTTTTTTCAAAGAAAACTGCTCTATAGTGTTTTTCGTGGCCGACTTTACATTATTTCATCATACGGCATGTTTCTACGACATGTTGAAAAAATTGCATTTTTTTTCGACATAGTATACTATGACGTTTTTTTGGACAAAATTCATGATGATTTGTTTTTCAAAGAAAACTGCTCTATAGTGTTTTTCGTGGCCTACTTTACATTATTTCATCATTTGGCATGTTCCTACGACATGTTGAAAAAATGCATTTTTTTCGACATAGTATACTATGGCGTTTTTTTTGGACAAAATTCATGCTGATTTTTTTTCAATGAAAACTGCTCTATAGTGTTTGTCACGGCCTATTTTACATTATTTCATCATATGGCATGTTTTCACGAAATGTTGAAAAAATTTCATTTTTTTCGACATATATGGCGGTTTTTTTGGACAAAATTCATGCTGATTTTTTTTTCAAAGAAAACTGCTCTGTGGTGTTTTTCACAGCCTACTTTACATTATTTCATCATATGGCATGTTTCCACAACATGTTGAAAAAAATGCACTTTTTCAACATAGTAATGGTAAATGGTTGTATTTATATAGGGCTTTTATCCAAAGCACTTTACATGATATATCACATTTACCCATTCACATACTGATGGCAGAAGATGCCATGCAAGGTGCTAACCACAATCCCATCAGGAGCGAGGTGCTTGCTCAGGGACACCTTGACATGAACTGGACGGGCCAAGGATCGAACCAGCAACCTTTCAGTTACAAGACAGCCACTCTACCCACTGAGCCATTCCGCCCCTTTTATGACATGCCGAAAAAATTGCATTTTTTTCGACATAGTATACTATGGCGCTTTATTGGACAAAATTCATGATGATTGTTTTTCAAAGAAAACTGCTCTATAATGTTTTTCACAGCCTACTTTACATTATTTCATCATTTGGCATGTTTTTACGACATGTTGAAAAAATTGCATTTTTTTCGACATAGTATACTATGGTGTTTTTTGGACAAAATTCATGCTGATTGTTTTTTTCAAAGAAAACTGCTCTATAGTGTTTTTCGTGGCCGACTTTACATTATTTCATCATACGGCATGTTTCTACGACATGTTGAAAAAATTGCATTTTTTTTCGACATAGTATACTATGACGTTTTTTTGGACAAAATTCATGATGATTTGTTTTTCAAAGAAAACTGCTCTATAGTGTTTTTCGTGGCCTACTTTACATTATTTCATCATTTGGCATGTTCCTACGACATGTTGAAAAAAATGCATTTTTTTCGACATAGTATACTATGGCGTTTTTTTTGGACAAAATTCATGCTGATTTTTTTTCAATGAAAACTGCTCTATAGTGTTTGTCACGGCCTATTTTACATTATTTCATCATATGGCATGTTTTTACGAAATGTTGAAAAAAAATTGCATTTTTTTCGACATAGTATACTATGACGTTTTTTGGACAAAATTCATCATGATTTGTTTTTCAAAGAAAACTGTTCTATAGTGTTTGTCACGGCCTACTTTACATTATTTCATCATATGGCATGTTTCTACGACATGTTGAAAAAAAGGCAATTTTTTCGATGTAGTACACTGGCGTTTTTTTTGGACAAAATTCATGATGATTTTTTTTTCAATGAAAACTGCTCTATAGTTTCTTCCATGGCCTACTTTACATTATTTCATCATTTGGCATGTTTTTATGATATGTTGAAAAAAAGGCATTTTTTTCGACATAGTATATACTATGGCATTTTTTTGATAAAATTCATGATTTTTTTCAAAGAAAACTGCTCTATAGTGTTTGTCATGGCCTACTTTACATTATTTCATAATTTGGCATGTTTCTATGACATGCTGAAAAAAATTGCATTTTTTTTCGACATATGGCGTTTTATTGGACAAAATTCATGATGATTGTTTTTTCAAAGAAAACTGCTCTATAGTGTTTTTCGTGGCCTACTTTACATTATTTCATCATTTGGCATGTTCCTACGACATGTTGAAAAAATACATTTTTTTCGACATAGTATACTATGGCGTTTTTTTTGGACAAAATTCATGCTGATTTTTTTTCAATGAAAACTGCTCTATAGTGTTTGTCACGGCCTATTTTACATTATTTCATCATATGGCATGTTTTTACGAAATGTTGAAAAAAAATTGCATTTTTTCGACATAGTATACTATGACGTTTTTTTTGGACAAAATTCATGATGATGTTTTTTCAAAGAAAACTGCTCTATAGTGTTTTTCGTGGCCGACTTTACATTATTTCATCATACGGCATGTTTCTACGACATGTTGAAAAAAGGCAATTTTTTCGATGTAGTACACTGGCGTTTTTTTTGGACAAAATTCATGATGATTTTTTTTCAATGAAAACTGCTCTATAGTTTCTTTCATGGCCTACTTTACATTATTTCATCATTTGGCATGTTTTTATGATATGTTGAAAAAAAGGCATTTTTTCGACATAGTATATACTATGGCATTTTTTTGATAAAATTCATCATGATTTTTTTCAAAGAAAACTGTTCTATAGTGTTTGTCATGGCCTACTTTACATTATTTCATCATATGGCATGTTTTCACGACATGTTGAAAAAATTGCATTTTTTTTCGACATAGTATACTATGGTGTTTTTTTGGACAAATTTCATGATGATTTTGCTCTATAGTGTTTGTCACGGCCTACTTTACATTATTGCATCATTTGGCATATTTCTATGACATGCTGAAAAAATTTCATTTTTTTTCGACATATGGCGTTTTATTGGACAAAATTCATGATGATTGTTTTTTCAAAGAAAACTGCTCTATAGTGTTTTTCGTGGTCTACTTTACATTATTTCATCATTTGGCATGTTTTTACGACATGTTGAAATAAAGGCATTTTTTTTCGACATAGTATACTATGGCGTGTTTTTGGACAAAATTCATGATGATTTGTTTTTCAATGAAAACTGCTCTATAGTGTTTTTCGTGGCCTACTTTACATTATTTCATCATATGGCATGTTTTTACGACATGTTGAAAAAATTGCATTTTTTTTGACATAGTATACTATGGCGTGTTTTTGGACAAAATTCATGATGATTTTTTTTTCAAAGAAAACTGCTCTATAGTGTTTTTCACGGCCTACTTTACATTATTTCATCATTTGGCATGTTTTTACGACATGTTGAAAAAATTGCATTTTTTTTCGACAAATGGCGTTTTTTTGGACAAAATTCATGCTGATTTTTTTTCAATGAAAACTGCTCTATAGTGTTTTTCACGGCTACTTTACATTATTTCATCATTTGGCATGTTTTTACGACATGTTGAAAAAATAGCATTATTTTTTACATACTATACTATGGCGTTTTTTGGACAAAATTCATGATGATTTTTTTTCAAGGAAAAATAAAATAAAACTTTAAATAGGAATGAAACAGAAAATACAATGAAGCAAATTAAAGAAAATTTAACATTAAACGGATAAAACATTTAAAAAGAAAAACCTTAAAGATTTAATCGAAAAATCAAACATTGGGAAAGAAAAGGAAATTTTTCAAAAAAGCCCATAAAACATTTGAAAAAAATTAAACATTTAAAAGACAAAACATTTCAAAGTATACATTTAAGAAGAATCAAACTAAAGACAAAACATTTGAAAAGACACCAGTTAGACTTCAGAAAATCAAATTAAACAGTCCTCAGACTGTCGAAAGGTTCAAACTAACAGGGATCTACTCAGGAACTTAGAAGATATCAATCCTTGGACTGTCTGAAAGTTAAATCTAACAGAGATCTACTGTGGGACTTTTCAAAAAAGAAAATTTCAAGAAAATTTCAGCCCTCTGACTTTATCAGGTAGATAAAGGTTCAGAGCCAAAGTAGCGGCATTTTTAAATTGATTTATTACTGGGATTGATTACTGCGCTGGGATAATAGAAGTGACCCTTGAAATTTAAAATGTCATTGCAATTTACTGATTCCAGGTCCGGGGAAAACTGTTGACCAGCCCCAGTATACACCTGCCCACCGGGACAATGCCTGGTATGCCAGATGGCCAGTCCACCCCTGCCGAGATGTACAACTGTACAAATATCTGACTCAGCGAGAAACAACCCAGTCAGCCTACACATTAACAGTATGTCTCATGTGAAATCAAACGACTCTGGTAAGCAGTCACATGCTGCCAATTGCATTGCACCCCGTGGTTGCCTGCACAAGTGTGCACACTGTAAATAGTCAAGACTGTTAAACAATAAACTAGGGCATTATCCTGACACAGCGACTCCTGCCAGAGAAATACGTGGTGTCTGGTAGATATGAAGGCATTTAGTCTGTCTTGATTGCAATCATTTGAATGATGACAGGGGTGACTACAGGCCTTTGAACTTGAAGAGAGGTCAGAACATTGCGAAGTGTAGGACACAGTTCTCAGGGAAAGTGCTGATGGGAGTCATTTCAGTTGTTTCAATATCACATTTCATTTAATCTCCAGCTGAATTAAACACACAAACTTGTAATACTAAGATTTTTAAATTGTGAAGTCTTCCAAAAACAAGGAGTTAACAATTGCTCCTAGAGGGAGTTAACTTATTTATTACTCCGAAGACCTAAATAAATATTCTCTTGAATAAAAATAAATGAATAAATAAATAGCCAGCATTAACATGGTCTGAACTGTTAGCAAGAGGCTGCTTATTAGACATGGGGAAGATTGGTTTGCACAACACTCACTTCTTGTCATTGCTGTTCAGTGCTGACATGTAGCTTTTTTCTGGTCTAAGTGCCTCTGTCCATTGTCATTACATGTCATTGTATCTGCAGAGGCTGTATTCATTCAGTACAAATGCATGTCCAACATACTGAACCAATTTGTTGGACACAATGAACATATTTTTAAATCCAGTGTGGCTTATATTTGTCAAGGATAACACGTGCTCCTTGGGTAAAACTAAGCATCAAGCCGTGTGAGGTGGTGAGGACAGAAAATAAAGGTTCACCAAGCTCAGAGCCCAAAGCTCTACACCCTCTACATGCAACTGTGTCTCCATCCAGAACAGCAATCTGCAATTAAACATGCAGATGACGTGGCCACCCATGACCTCTTTAAGAGGTACAGGGAACTGGTGAAAAAAAAAATCATGTTCCTTCAGGAGGAGAGCCCCCAGCACACACACTTTATAGACCATCTTCAGTGTTACGTCCTTCACCCCTGAACACAGTCCTGGGTTACCTTTATCTCTGTCATCCACAGTTGTTTCACAGACCTTTTTTTTTTGTTGCAAAAATGTACTCCCCAATTATTGAACTCCTCTCTCTCTCTCCTCTCTCTCTCTCTCTGTCTGTGTGTGTGTGTGTGTGTGTGTGTGTGTGTGTGTCTGTATAAAGACATTAGACATTAAAAAATGTAGGTGAAAGAGATTAAGAAGAAAAAAATTTGAAGCAAAATGAAATGATAAAATCTAGATTAAAAAAATGACAAGAAGAAACCATAAATCTTATGCACATGAATAAATATGATTTCTAAGAAACTTCATGGAATTTAATACATTTTCATTTTCATTAATAAAAAAGATATTTTATGCCTTTAAGTTAAAAAAAATATTTTAAGAACAGAAAGTGCAACCTTTTTCATCAGCAGCCGCGGGAATGTTCTAATAAAGCAGCTACAAAGAAATGTACACTTTGACTGTTTTATTTCTGCTGACGAACTGCCAGTTACCTGTTAACGTAACTCGACCAAAACCGACATGGTAAATTCACCGAAATGACCCTGGTTAATTTTCTCACATTGTCTACAATCACCACCTCAGCTTTGGTCAGAATAAATCCAGAATTTACCGAGTTATGTGTGAAAATGTTGTGTATATTCATGCCCACTGATCCCCTTCATTGGCCTCCACCTTCTCAGCTGAGCTACGGGAGGCTGGAGGGAGATGGTCGCACTGGAAGAAAGGTCAAGTTCATGTAAAATTAACTTGAGTTAACAATGTTTTATAGTAATTTATCTAGTTCCATGAAACATATATTCCTTTTTTTGTTGTTATTTAAATCGCTCATTATGACCACATAGCACATCGTTAGTAAATGCGTTTTACAAAAAGAGCAACATAACACTGTCACGCTTTTGAATATTTTTACATTCAGCATGAGTTACACTTTCTAAAGATGTTGGTACCTCCCACATTCATTGTGAGTAAAGCAAACTTCCAGATCTTGCCGAAGAAACCTCACATTTTTAGGTTTTCATCCATATAAAAGTAGTCCAGTGACATTTGTCTATTACTTAACGGGGAAACTGCAGACAAGAAGAGCTAATAGCTAATTCGGCATACTTATGATGGTGCCAGTTTGCCAAAATGTCGAAAAATATACCGAATAACAGAGCGACATTTGTAACTTGCAGATAGCTGCACTATATGTCCTATTTAACATCTGCCAATGCACAGAAAACTGAATGTTTAGCCTCCAAAATATAAACTATGACTAAATCTAATCATGCCAATAATATTTGTCTCTTACATGGATCAGTGCCAGTGCTCTAATATACTGTAACTTTAATTCTAATAGACACCAAAACAGATGTGCAGTGTAACATACAATATATGCATGTGTGCTTAAAGGCCCATAAAACTTATTTTTTCAATCAGATTCTTTATATGAGCAGTGTTTTCCTTATTATCGCAAAACAGTCTGTCAGTTTGAGTTATTTCACAGGATAGATTTGTGTATTTCTTTATTATTTTTTTGATGTTTTTTCATTGATTTCAAATGTGTGAGTCTCGAGTTGAGAAAAGGTAATGTTGCAGGTTTTTCTGCACCAAAAATTTGACTGAATCGGAAAACCACATTCTGAGAAGCAGAATAGACTTGACTCCTCATCATTGCCACAAGAGAGGAATCTTTCACAAAGTCATTATTATCATTATCACTCATTATTATTGAAGACACTGACAAGGTATAAATGTTTTTTTTAAACGTTTCATGTTCAGATTTCTAAAAAAGTTTGTAAATATTTACACTTTTTTAAAACACAAATAACGAATGAGAATACATACAATTAAACAAATGTATTCATACAATATAACCAATAAATGAAAATTTGAATGCTTGAAAACAAAGCAATAAAAAAAAGTAACACTTATATAAGAAATAGTAGTTGTTGCAGCAGCAACACGCACACAATTTCCATAAACATGTTTTTTCACGAACGTATCTAATGTATTCAATATTGTACTGGAAAGTAGAGAATTCTGAATAATTTATTTTCCTGAAGCTGACTTTTTAAGTACTAAGCTCCTAATTAGTCACGTGTAAAGATCTTTTGCTCACGTACTCATGGATATTTACTTCCGCCAAGGAGGTTATGTGACACCCGGCGTTTGTGTGTCTGTCTGTCTGTCTGTCCGTCTGTCTGTCTGTTAGCAAGATAACTCAAAAACGCCTGGGCAGATTCACATGAAAATTTGAGGGATGTAGACTATGGTAAGAGGAAGAGCTGATTTAATTTTGGTGGCAATCCGGAAAGGATCCTGCTTCTGGATCACTTTGAATTTTTTAGTATGTTTTAGTATGTGGTCCAAATATGACAAAAACATCATAGGTTAGTATGTCGTCCAACAAATAGGAGCAAGGTGTCCAGATAGCTCAACTGGTTAAGAAGGTGATTTATAAACAGAACTGTGTCAGAGACACAGGTTTGATTCCAGCTCATGATCCTTTACTGCATGGGTTTCCTGTTTTCCTCTCTATCCTTGGCAGAGGTCTGCACTCTCTGAGTGCTTTTGCAGTTGAAAATGGTGAAGCTGTGATTTTAGGAGTGAACAGTTTTCCAGACTGAATGCGATGTAATCTATAACGGTGTCTCCAAACTATGTTCAAAGATAATGCCTGAGGTGATTATCTAATTGCTAATGTGCAATGTGGGTCTGTCAATAATTAATGAGACAGGGCTCACCCCAGCAGCGATGACATCAGCTCTGAATGTGGTGGATGGAAGTCAAAGTGCTGCTGCACTAGAGCAAGCAGCACCATAAATCCTGCTTCCATTACAGCTCCATTTATTTATTTCAAAAGAAGTCCACAGCAGCAATGAGCAAAATAATCTCTGCTGCGTGTTGCTATACTTTACAGTAAGATATTAACAAGTCTGTCAGAGACAATGGAGTTTTTTTTTTAATCATGGTTTTCCCTTCTCTGTTAGAACCTGTTTCTCCTTCAAAGCTGCACCCAAGGCTATAAAGAATAAATTATTTTAAGTCCTTACTGTCACTTTTCCTACCTTTTAAGTGTCTCAGAAGTTAGCTGGTAATAAAAACGTGAACAGTCTTGTACTTTCGGTTCTGACAGGAGTTGAAACAACACAAGACACGATCTCTACAACAATGTTAAGCATGCTAACATGCCTGCAGACACTGTTAGCAGATATAATGTTTAGCATAGCCAATAGATAATAATCTCAAACCAGAGCTGAGACTGATGCGAATGCGATTAGTGAAGAATTTATGGAAAGTTTGCCAAAGTTATTAAAATAAATTCTGAAGGGAACACTAATGTCAGGATTTATTGCAATCCATCCAACAGGTGTTGAGATATTTCACTCTGAATCAAAAATATCAACCTCAGTGGCACGAAAAGAGAGAAAAGTTGTTATAATACATCATTTGGGACCCATATCGGTAGGAATTTCTGTGTAAATTTGTAAAGTAGATGCTGAGATGTTTTACTGGATAAGTAAAAACACCTAAATGCCAGTGGTGCTACATGAAAATTTATTAGGATTCATCTTCAGGGAACATGAATGTCTGTACAAATTCATTTAATGCTGGTCCATCTATTAGTCGATGTAATATTTCAGTCTTGACCAAAGTTGGTCACAAACTGATCAATGTTAAAGAATAGGTATATACTTTATTACAAAAATCATGCAGTAAAAATGTATTTACACTCATCAGTCACAATTTTAAAACCATTTTAAAACATTGTGCAGGACTCCAAAACAAAGCACGAACCAGTGAAGGATGACTACAATTCTATTTAGCCAGACACTTTTATCCAAAACAACATAGATTCAAGACCTTTATTTATCACAAACACAATTATACAGAGTATAATGTGCAGTGAAATACATGGTTCATCTGCGTGTAGATGCAACACAAGCTCGGTAGGCGTTCATCACTAAGGACCTCACTGGACAGCTGCATCCTGACCGGGATCCAAACCACCAATCCCCATGCCAAAAGCCAGGAGTGTTAGTCACTGAGCTATCCAGCTGAGTTGAACTCCATAGCCCTCTGAAGGTGTCCTGTTGAATCAGGCATTAGACATTAGCAGCACCTCCTTTCATCCTCAAAGCTGCGAGGTGAGGCCTTCATGTTTTCCAGCACATGCCACAGATGCTTGGTCGCATTGAGATCTGGAGAATTCTGAGGCCAAGTCAACACCTTGAACTCCTTGTCACGCTCCTCAGACCTTTTCTGAACAATGGGGTATTCTATTTTGCTGAAATAGGCCGTCAGGGAATACTGATGACATGAAGGGTTGTACGAGGTCCTCAACAATGTACACTGCATAGGTAGGTTTCGAAGCCCAACTTTACGCAGAGCAGCACACTGCCCCAGCTGACCGGCCCATAATGCCCCAAGTAAAAGGTGCAAACGCAACCAACTGTCCACTTGATGTGAAGGAGTACATGATGCACTAAACCAGGCCACCTTCTTCCACTCCTCCATGGTCCTTTTTTGACACTCATGTACCCACTGTAGGAGTTTTCAGTGGAGTCTGCATAAACACTCAATGACACTTTTGTATCACGGCTAGCATTAAGGTTTCAGCAGTTTGTAAAGATCTGTGAGATCAGACCACATGGACCAGTCTTCACTCCTCACATGCATTAGTGATCATTGGGCACTTTTGCAAGTTCACCAGTTGGCCTTTCTTGGATCATCTTTGGGAGATACTAGCCACTGCCTACTGGAACAACCCACAAGACCTGTTGGTTTGGAGATGCTCTGATCCAGCTGTCATAAATTGGTCAGTATTAAAGTTTCTCAGTACCTCTCTGCACCTATCTCTGGCTCTGGAGATTATTTTCTTTGGTTGCTGGTCCCATCAACCTGTGCAGTGTTTATTGTTTCTTAAAGCTCATCTTTTTTCTCACACTTTCTTCTCACCCCAACTGCTTTATGTTGAAGCCAACCCTTTGTCTGGTTCTGTTGGAGGTTTCTTCATGTTAAAGAGAGTTTGCCTTCCTATTTGTCACCATTGCATTTGCTCAAAGGGCAATTATTGCCTTTCTTTCTGTAATACTTGAAGGTCTTGACCTTTCCATCTTAAGTGCCTCTGATAATTGAATTAGCTTCAGGAACTGACTGTTCAGTCTTTTACCCTTTGACAGTTACAATTATAACAAGCTAGTCAATGTAATTCACTTTAACTGTCACTGGTTTTGATATTGTGTTGAAATACAGGCAGAATGCTAGTTTAACTCAGCAGAGCGAAAACAGAAATAACTAAGCAAAGAACATAAAGTGGAAAATGAGCTCTCAGAATTTCTTTTTTCAAGTAATTTGCATATCTAACTGTAAGAATTAAACTATTTCACCACCAAACTGTGAAGCTGAGCTGTTATACCCACACAACAATACTAAATGATTTTCTTTTAGGAGTAGCGACTCTGCGCTCTGTTTTATTTATTTTTTAAGAATCTCACATCTTTGAGTGGAACAGTCCTTATTTCTGATTTAAAGTCCTCAGAAAGACAAATTTCTAACTTGATTTGAATCTTCTCTCTCAGGCTTTGTGTTCGTGGGCTGCTACACCGAGGTGATGGAAATTCTCATTATCTGGTAACCTTGCTTAACTGCCGCAGCCAAACTGACCTGGAGGGGAATGAGAAACCTCCTTCATAATGGTGTCCTTGAACAAGACATGCAAGCCACAAAGTGCTCCTCGGAGGTCGGCATTAGATAACTGTGGTTTGTGCAGCTGGAAGGAAATATGTGAACAGTAGGAGAACGGTGCTGAAAGACAGAAAGCTCGTCAGCTGACAATAAGGTTTCAGGTTTCTCCTCTCCACTCTCTGCTCACTGTCATCAGGATTTATCACTTTGCATACATTAACTACAAGTCAAAGCAGGAGTCTTAACAACGTCATTCTTTTGTCATTTACCCTTTAATTAAAGCACATATCTCTAATATTTGACATACATGTCCAGGCCATCAGCGTCAGAGACACATCAGTAATTACAGACTCCAGTACAACATTTACTTTTGTCTCCACTAAAATATTTCAGCAACTATCAAATGATTAGCATGGAAATTGCTTAGACATTTATGAGTCCAGAGGATGAATCCCTCTGATGCTGGTGATCCTGTGACTTTTCTGGTATCACCAACAGATCAAAATTTCATCTGATGAAAGGAAGTTCACATAATCTCTGTAGACATTTATGGTTCCCAGAAAATACACCTTACAAATCTGTTAATGCTTGACCTCGCTGATATACTAGGTTTATATTTGTGAATTTCAATAAATACCTTGACACCTATTGGATGGATTCCTAACAACTTGGTACAAAAGTACATGTTCCTGATGTATCGTCAAATCTTTGATTTCTCTTTTAGCACCATGATTGGATCATAAATTTAATTTTGTCCAGTGTTTATGGTTGGTTGGTTTTATGTGCTAGCAATTTAGATAATTAAATGTTGTACAAGTATTCTTAGTGCGCATTTAATGAATCCTAATAAAAGTCCTCTAACTTTAACTCATTTTATCCATTAAATACCATTTGGCTCAGGTATTCATGTCACCTGAGGGTGAATTGTAATATAGCTGATTATACTAAATAAATTCTATTCTGTAATTTGAACTACTTCTCTAATAGTACACATAAATTAAGATGGCGACAGTGGTAAACATTACCTGCAAAATATTAGCATAATGTTTACAATCATGTTTTTATTCAGTTTGCACAACAATGGGATTTTTTATTCTGCCGATTTGTATTATTTGCTGCTTATTACCTCCGCCGAGGAGGTAAGTGACACCGGCGTTTGTGTGTCTGTCTGTCTGTCTGTTAGCAAGATAACTCAAAACTCCTGGCCAGATTCAGATGAAATTTTGAGGGGATGTAGACTATGGTAAGAGGAAGAGCTGATTTATTTTGGTGGCAATCCGGAAGGATCCTGGCTTCTGGATCACTTTGAATTTTTTAGTATGTTTTAGTATGTGGTCCAAAATATGACAAAAACATCATAGGTTAGTATGTCGTCCAACAAATTGCAGCAAGGTGTGCAGATAGCTCACTGGTTAAGAAGGTGATTTGTAAACAGAACTGTGTCAGAGACGCAGGTTTGATTCCAGCTCATGATCCTTTACTGCATGGGTTTCCTGTTTTCCTGGCGGAGGTCTGCACTCTCTGAGTGCTTTTCTAGTTTTTTTTAGTTTTACTTCAGATAATTGATGTAACTCTTTTGTCAGACTTAAAAAACACTCATCAGCCTTGGCTACCTAAGTAGTAGTTCCAAAAACAGTACTTAAAACAGGGAAGCAGCACTGTTTAAGGGGGCTGTAATAATACTTACAGAGCTGCTAGTGTAGCAGCACTCTCCTAACGTTATTTTCCATTGACTTGCAAGGTAAAGTTCATCACCACCCAGCACAGTATAAATAAAAAGCAGCATGTGGAAGCGGTAGCTGCTGCACATAAAGCTTTGCAGTGGAGAAAATGCACGGGTAAATCAAAGCTGTCACCCACTGCAAGCCCAGCACTTATCAAAAATGGACACCTAGCTGGAATGACAGCTGATCAAATCTATGTTTAGCTATCACAACACAGATGGGGATTTGCACATTTCAAATGTCAGAGGCCGTGGAGGAGCTGACCTCTGGGTTTGAATGCCTGCAGATTCATTGTGATGCTAATCCTGTTTTATCCAGTCGGGCCCTAAAATAAACCCAGCGCTCCGAAGAATGAGCTGTAATCCTCACCACCGACCTGTGTGCTCCTGTTCTGTGCCGGGATGTTATGTCACCGCAGGCAGAGCTAAACCATCATCAAATCAGAGAGAAGGGGAATATGTGCGGGTGCAAGAGATATTATGAAGGGATTTTCAGATTTGAATTGAAATATTTTTTTCAGATTGCACGAAAAAACAAAGGCATGCTTGTTAAGTGGAATAAATCCTTGCACGCAAACCCAGAGGAAGCGGAATTAATGTACAATACAAACACAGAATGACATAGAGAAAATCCCTGTGTGTGCACAATTTAAAGAGTAATACTATCCAAATCTCATCAAAATACATGTGCATGTTTATATTTTGCATGAGGAGCACCAGCTGTGGTTGAGATTATGCAAGTCATAGCAACAAGCATTTTAAAAGTGCTGGTGTGTTTTCTGTTGCTTATTTATTGTTTATGCTGTTTTTCTGTACACTTTTAAAGTCTATATGACCTTGATTTTTTTTTTTTTGACTGCATTCATATTTATTAGCACTTGTTTTTGGAATTAAACAGCACCTTTCCTGGCTGCTCCATCCACCTCTGTATCTATCCATTATATATGAAACTACAGACAGTAGATAGCTAGCTTAGCTTAGCATGAATCCTGGAAACAAAACCCACTTATGAGCATCGCCTGTACCACTTCATAGTCGTGCATCTGCAGTTAAAAGTCTGCAGAAACAACAAAACGACAGAATGTTTTTCACCATTACTTGATGTATTCTACATGTACACTAGCATGTCATGCTTATTGCATCTTTTGTAGTTGCTTTACCTTCAGGACAATGATGTATTTTAAATGATGGTCTTATGGATAGAATGTCTTCTGATTTTTTCTGTTAATCTAGAAAAAATTATACTATTGTAGATATTATAGACCCATTTACTGTAGGTAAATAAAGAGGGCTGCGCGCGCACCCTGGCAACGGAAGTATGGCGGCTGGCACTGGCTTGTCAAGCCATGCAGGTGCATTATCAGTAAAGATCGCGAAAAATACTTTAAAAAGATCACTTTAACAAATGGCAAGAGGCTCCCAGATCCTTGTACACTTACCGAACAGGACCTACGACGTTAGTAAGTGGCCCAATATTCAGTGGCCTGATATTTATTTGTATTTAGTGAAAAACCTAGAGTGTACACTAGAGAGAAGCTGCGAGCATACAAATCTATGGAGACCTATGATTATGCAATTTGTGGACAGGTACAGGTGAGATACAAGGACACTGACAAAGAGTTTTGTGTTTTGATGTCTGAAATCCTACCCAGCCAAAGCAAGGGCAGAAGACTACGATGTATGAGGCATGGGTGATCATCAACAAAGTGGAGAACTACATACACACAGCAAACTGCACGTTTATGGCGGGGATTCCAGCCGCTTTATTTTTTATGTCCCCCTGTCACAACAGTCGACAGGGCTTTATTAGTGGCTCTAATCGTGTGGGAACCGACAGCTCATCAAGTATATTTTGCACTGATTTCACTTTATTTGCCACAACAGAGCACATGCGTGCATTGTTGATGGTATCCTCCGTCCAATCCACTGGCTTGATAACCTGGAGCCACAGCCGCCTTCGGTTGCTCTGAAACGGCTGAGAGCCCATTGGCATGCGGTAGAACTTATGTCCCTCTTGAGTATTTCGGTTCGTACAACCAAAACACAACAGCCTGACATTATGATGCCGACAGTTCAGCGTTAGCTTTTAGTTTTGCTACTCCATGTGGTGCGAACATGCCAGGTAAATGATATGAAGCGGTACTTCCGTTGCCTTGATGCGCACGCAGCTTGTTGATGACGTAGGCTCTGATGGGGTCTATACTTTCCACATCTCCATCCATCCATTATCTATAGACCGCTTAATCCTCATTAGGGTCACAGGGTTGGAGTCTATCCCAGCTGACTTGAGTGTGAAGGCAGGGAGCACACTGGACAGGTCACCACTCTATCACAGGGCTACAAATAGAGATAAACAAGAACACTCACATTCACAACTGCCTACATCAGTGTTTTGCAAATGTATTTCTCCTTAAGTATGCAGACATCTGTGTGAAGCCCAAAATTCACGTACACATGAGAACTACACTACAAGCCCAGTAGTGAGCATGGATGGAATACATGGATGCGACCTATTGCGTATGTATGGAACAAAGTCCTGTGAGTGGACTAGAAAAGTAGCACAGTTGCAACAACGACTCGTCCATGAGTGTCTGTCGCTGTTATTCATTATTTTCATGCAAGCATGCAAAAACTGAAGAGCAAAATAATCATTTCAAAATAATGATTTCTTCTCTGTAGCATGTTGTTAAGCTTGACCACAAGGTGCTATTCAGGTGAAAGATTTAAGCCATTAAAAATGGAAAATCAGAGTCCCATGTATGCATGTCTTGTTGAATAAGTTGTCAAAGTTTAAGAACCTAAAAGTATAAATATCAGCAACAGTGAGCTCATACATAAACACATGGAGGTGCAAGCACACTACAAAAGAAGGAATTTCACATCTCTAAATAACAGGCAAAGTCATAAAAAACAGGTCAAAACAAAGAGCAGGAAATAACCTCATGTCTAAATAAAATAAGATGCAAAGATACGAGATGACAAAACAAAGAACAAGCAAGTGAATTGGTGTTTTCCTTTATATCAAAAACAAAATTTCTTTCATAGATTAATGGAGAAAATGCACAAACTGGCGCATAAAAATTCCCCAGAATGCAAGAATTTAAATGTTTAATGGCCAAAGTGTTCTGCAACAGAATGTCCCACCACCAAAGTATTCTACAGGCATACTTTGGTTTATGCATCAGTGCATTAGAGCTGAAGATGTGTCAGTACACACACATATAAATGGACATGCTAAGTCATTCTAACTGGATGCAGTTTCTATTTTGCGTGCAGACATGAGAATGCTATCAGTGTTCTCATCCATGTCTCGGTTAGAAAGTGAACAGCAGTATTTCCTAAACTATCAAACTATTCCCTTGAGGAAAATAATGCAACTGCAGCAATTTTTAATTTAAAGAAGAAGAAAAAAGACACCAGTAAAAGCGATAAAGCAGAGTACTGTACAGCATGTCCTTTGGCAAGCAAGTATTTAAATCCTGATTAAACTCTGTGTACATACGTGACATGTACTATACATTCCCAAATGTATACATTGACGGAATTTGTTAGAATTTGCTACGAGGAGCTTTTGACCCATAATGCCCAACAGCCCAGATGGCAACTTGATGGGTTAAGAAGTTGGGGTTGTGACCTCTGTAGTATGTGGGACTGCAATGAAGCAGCTTGAGCCGTTCATATGTGAGGTTCAACATGCGTGTTCTAAACACGGCCACAATCCTCTTAGGCTCAGGTCCAACTTGACGTACATCTGCAGCGACCTAATGAATTTGTGTTGCCTTGAATGCTCTCAATGTAAAGCGAGGGAGGGATGACCATGCACTCGTAATGTAAGGATTACAAGATCTCTTCAGTTGGGCCACGACGAAGGAAAGCCACAGAAGAGATTGAAACTGCCACAACAGCGACCCTCAGCTCAAATTATTCAGTTTAGTGTATGTGTGCTCTCTGCTTCCTTGGCTTTGAGTCAGAGGTCTGGCATCTGGCTTTTCTAAAATGGACAATAGTCTCAAACCTACATATTTGAGCCAATCCTCAGTGATTAACCAAATGAGCTCTGTTGTTAATCTATGAAACGTGCATCCATTAGAGGAGATCGCCCACCATGCTGATAGGTTATAAACCCCACACATGTTCATATGTACATGGGAGGTCAGTGACAGTCAGTCAGCAGCAGCACATTACGCTCAATCTCATTTTCTGTGCTTTAATTTTGACGACATACCGCACGGCTGATTCCATTGTTGAGCCCACAGAGGCCAGGAGACGATCAAAATGATTAATGGAATCATTTTCCATAATCCTACATGGTACGTTTGCAACTACGGTGTCCTGCATGTAAAGACTGTGAATTAGTGCAAGAGGAGAATAACATCCTACCAAGGTAGCATCATTATAAACTATTATAACCTCTTTTGCTTAATGAGGTACACTGAATGTAGTTCAAGCCTCTGGCCTTGTCTACATGAATATTTTTCTACACAGATTTATTTACCCACTGTTTAAAAAACTAATTCATCATTTTACAATATATAAGAACAGAGAGATGAGTATGAATGGAGTGACAAGCATGCCAGAGAAGCACCAGAGAAGAACATTTTGTCATTGTTTGTTCCTGCAGCCTTTAAAACACAAAAACACAGAAGCTTGGTATGTTGTTGAAGTGGTGCAGCAGTGTCAAGTTAAGCTGTGTACTTGTAATTGCAAATGCGAACCCAACATAAAGAAACCTGTATACTAGCATATCCACACCATTATTGTTGTTGCTGTCAAGCTGAAATATGGCATCATTGCTTTCTTGCATTTTTTTTCTCTTTCCCTGTGCTGCACAACCTCGTGTTTGTCACATTTTTATAAATGCACAGAACAAATACATTTGTTTTTGTCAATTTTCGGGGGGGAATTTGTTTTGAATGAAGGATAAAAACCAAGAAAATGAAGAAGCCCCTGAAGGTTGAGATCATACTTTTGTGCCAAGTGAACAATAAGGCCATTCAGAAACAGGATCGGAGCTCATGTACGCAAACTGGAGTTTGGAGACATGTTGGAACAAACCACATGACAGCAGCTGTGATCTGTGGTTTGTCTGTGACTGTTACATTGGACTATATGTAACGCAGCATGTATTTGTAAACAAAAAATGTCATACACAACATTTAAATATTTGACATTTGGCATCAAAAGGTTATGCTATGGGCTGAGTAATCTTAACACTGTAAAGAAATATTTTTTTCTGTTTATATCAGTTTAAATCATAATAACAGGCCTCTAAACATAGAGGTGTGTAGCAACTGTTCATATTACAAAAACACACTTCATAAACCCTTGTTTTTAAAAGTGATAAAGTTATTATTATCAAGATAATGTTATGTTGGTTATTCTAGTGTGTGTAGAGCTTTTCCTCTGCAGTGCTGCTTGAATGCAGCAACTACAGCATATGCAGCATTAATCAATGTCCAATAATGTTTGCTGTAGTGTGCAGCACTGTGTGCATTGTCTGCTGTTTAAACTTTGTTTTGAGCAGACCCCCAGGCTGGTATGTGTTGTCGCTATGCTCTGTGATCAGGTTTCTGTCAAACTTCTTTTGTATGCGTTGCTTTTAAACTAACAAATCCTGATTGTTAACTCTTATATTATTAATAGATGAACATGAAAAGCACCCAAACTGGGTTAAAATTTTAAAAAGAGAATTAAAACCTGTATTTAAATTATATGTTCATATAAAATTAAAATGTTAAGATGTTTTTTTTATGGTACTGTCATCCTTACCTTACAGCACATGCATGGGGAGTTCACTCAGCATGTAGAATTATCACACAGAGCATGAAATTACCTATTTTTCAATTACATGCGTCCAATGAAGGAGTGGAAAGTAGTGTGGAGCGCACTGACAGGGCCATGGCAGATGATTTAGATACACGTTCACACAGTGCCAGAGACTCTGCGCTGAGAACGGAGCCAATTCAAATATAGCACAGACTCTCGGGTAAAAGTTTCCTTGAAAAACATGATTAATGGCAGTCCAGCATGTTTCAGTGAGGCTGCATGGCGTGACTAATGCAAACAGGTTTTCTTAGGCAACACAGTAACCTTTGCTCAACTGGCACATGCAGAAATCACATTTTTATTCTGGCTTCTATTTGACCTCATGAAGCACAAACTTCTTGTTCTTGTTTTCATAAAATATTTTAAGTAAAGGCACATTTTCAGCTTTCAACTTAATAAGGTGCTAATTTCATTTAAGTGAACAGAAACCAGACGTATCTCCAGGTCATTGCATCAGCAGGAGAGAGTTGGCTGTGTAAATTTGAGGCAGCTCTTTGAGCAAACAGTGATATAACACTGTACAAATACTGTGACTTTCACAATGTGAAGAAACTCCATGACAGTTCTCAGAACTATTGGTTAATTTAAGTTCACTTGTATTGAAGGAGGTCCTTGTTGAACTCCAGCCTCCAGGGATGTATACATTGCTGTCGCTTGCTGTTGGATTTATGTCTATAATATAATATTATGAAGGCCTGACCTGACAATGTGAAGTGTCCTGAAATGACTTATGTTCTAACTTGATGCTGTACAAGCAAAATTGAATTCAGATGAATTGAATTACCCTGTTGGCGGTATATCGACACACAGTTAGGACATCTTTTATACTTTGTGTACTGTATGGTGAATAAATCAAATTTGAAGTGAGCAGCAACCTCCAGGGAAGAAGAATGAGGCCACTGCAGAAAAACTGCAGTTCCTCGAATGTCCACTGAGGCTGGCTCCAAAGATCAGTCAATTCCCATCAACCCCACATTCAAACGCCTAACTTTACTATAGACAACACTTACAGCCTAGTCCAAAAACAAATTTGGTACTTGAGTTTTGTCTATCTATTCATTTCCCCTTATTTATTACCCATTGGACCATCCATGATCAAAAGATATCTGTATTGCCCATCTCTGCCCCACCTCTTTGCTAATTCTGGACTAGGTGGGCAGCTGGAGTCTGCATGTGCAGTAGGTGGTATCTGCTCTGCTCTGTGCATGTTCAGCTTCTTGGGCTAAGTGTGGAATCCCAGACTCTGGGGCACTTGTGGACGACAATGAAATTGACATCACCTGGACTCTCACATATGTGGAAAACATAACACTGGTGTTATACTTCGATGTCCATGAGGATCTGTGTGATGGAAATTTTGTCATCCCCCCAAGTTGGTGAGAGTCTATGATGCTATCACAATGTAGCGCTGCATTTACAGGCAACTGTGAAATGGCAATTTCTGTCTTCCGGCTGAAAGACAGTGACACTAGAAATCAGATATCCTACTCAGTAATTCTGATAAACTGGACAGTAAGAAACTACAAAAATTAGCCTCTCTCCCATGGCTGCAGTGAAGCTTCCATCCATCCATAAAGAGATGCACTTCATGGTGTTGAACATCAGGGACCTAGTCTGCACATTATATGTAATTACAGACACTAAGTAGCTAGCTAATACTCATGGCCAGAAGACTAATGAAAAACAAATTTGTGAACCTGTGAATGTACATACTAGAAGCCATTGAACTCTACTTTATATGCTTTCTATGTTTGATATTCATTTTGTACAATAGAGAATGCTTTCAATTACTAAATGATCGCATCTCAAACATAACAAACCATTGGGTGGAGGGAAAACTTGAGTCTGGTTTCCAGTTCTCTTTAATATATCTATATGTTTACCATCTCCATTTATTGTGCGAGCATGCAAATATTTACTAATTAGCACAAAACACAAAGTGGAGCTAAGGCTTTACAGGCATTTGGTTGTACATCAAAGTGCGGCCAAGTTTAAATTTTATCCATCCATCCTCTATACACCGGGGGGGGGGGGGGGGGGGGGGGGGGGGGGGGGTGGAGCCTATCCCTGCTGACTCGGGCGAAGGCAGGGGACACCCTGGACAAGTCGCCAGTCTGTCACAGGGCTACATATACAGTCCCACAATCATACTCACACCTACGGGCAATTTAGAATAATCAATTAACCTCAGCATATTTTGGGACTGTGGGAGGAAGCCAGAACGCATGCAAACATGCAAACTTCATGCAGAAAGATCCCAGGCCCAAGCCGGGAATCTTCTTGCCGCAAGGCGAAAGTGCGAAAGTGCTAACCACTACTCCACTGTGCAGCCCCAGTTTAAATTTTAACCTAATAGAATTATTAGATTTCATCCTGAGGAGGACAATGCACACTGGATTTACTTTACGACACTGCGGCAGATATAAATACATGAATGCCTAATAAATTTAATGGCCATTTACCCAATGGTTGTTGAGTAAGATCCCTGGTAGGAATCAAGCCAAGCGTTTCTCATTTATAACAGGCAGGTCCATAGGCGGGCAAATAATATATTGCATGTCATAGAAAGTTTAAGCCATTGGTCTTTGGCTGTTGTTTCAGGGATCCCGTTTGGTTGGAGTTTCAATTCCTGCAGTAGTTACTGATTGTTGTTGTTGGAAATATTGGTGTCCTTTTTCATTCTATTAATATGTGAACTCTTGCTGCAGAACAAATCTCTCCCAATGGGACAATAAACACAACCTTGAACCTTGAGCCATTTTACTGAAATCCACTAAAGGCCGCCTCACCATGAAGAGAAAGTCATTAGGATTCAACTTCTGGGAACTCTGAACATCTGCCAATTCATTTTGTAGTTGTTGACACATTTCACTTGATGAATGAAAACCTTGACCTCTTGGTGGCACAACTGTTAAAGTCACCGTAGCTGCTGGGGTTCGTCCTCGTGAGGACAAGAATTACACCGTAGTCCATCCAGTAGTTGCTGAGGCATGCCGCTAAGGGCTTTCAAAGGTGGAGGAAAAGTAAATTGGATTCATCATCTGGGAACTATGATCATCTGCTATGATGTTCTGTTGTCAATATATTTCACCAGATAAATAAATCCATAACCTATTGGTGGCGCAACTGGAAAAGTCGCCTAAGTCAGTGGGATTCACCCTCCTGGAACCACGAATGTCAATAATCCATAAAGCAGTTGATGAGATATTTGAACCTGGAAAATAGCGGGCCAATCAATCGACATCAATCTGATTAGAACGTGTAAAAACAAAAGCATACTTAAATGTACCTTTGTCCTCAGTTAGCTTTCTATGAAATCTGCCAGATATCATGTTGCCCCCAAGAGCAAGAATGTGTTCTTATCATAGCTGCTATTTGTCCTGACAACAGGAACAAACAGGGGTCATGGGAAATATTGTCCTGATTTCGACAAGCACAAATGACAAGTTCCTGAAGAAAAGGGTCTCCTATCACTGGTCCTCTGAGGAGCTATATTACAAGAACACTTGACTCATGGGGCCCTTATTTAGAAACAAGTCAGGATGAAATTAGATCTTAACAGCATGCACTGGTAGAAATCCAGGTCAGAAGTTATTTCTAAATCTTGAACTTAATGTGGAAAACTCCTTACTCTGTGCCAGCCGACATCTAGTGTCTCTTCATCCCCCAAGACATTCCTCGTTGTTGTAATCAGACCTCATGTTCCAACATCCTACACCTTTGATACCTGAGAGTGGAGGGCTTCTATGAATGTTGACGTGGAAGACCAGCGCAAATACTCAGAAACCATTGATCTTTTCGGACAAAACGCCAAGTCTTCCTTCAGAGGATTGGATGCAAGGGGCCAAATGTGCCCATTAAAGTAGGCTGCAATGCAAACAAACAGTGCCGGAGGGTGTAGAGGAACACTGAAGTGGCTGTCGATTGTCTGTCAGATACCTGATGTTGACAGTCTGAACTGACCTCTGACTGCTCCAGGAATTAGAATGCATGAGTCAGTCACATTTAACCAAATAATGTCGGATTAAAGGGTATTACCTCTGATTTTAACAAAGTGTCTGCAATTGTTGGAGGCGATCACTCCACATGTGCAGCAGGTTGCCTAAAACCATGGATCTGATGACATTTGTAGGAACAGATATTGATTTTGTGTGGATTGCAAGAAAAAAAAAAAAAAAAAAAAAAGGCTCCAAAGGGCTCCAGTTGCAAAAGAGAAAAGATAACACTTGTTTTAAACTAAACTTTGGAACGGTAACGATAGCCTGATGGACCGAAAACCACCAGCTGCAGCCCAACACTGCAGATACAGCCGCCATAAGCGAAGCTCCTCCTGCAGTAAAGGTGATAAAGATTGTATTTCATTGTCTGGGGAATGTCTGCTGATGTCAAATGTGTAATAATTTAAATCTAAGACCTTTTAAATACCACCTAGAATGGAAGTTGAATACGTTTTTTACACTCCTATCAGTCATAATGTGACAGAAAGCCAGCAGAGCAATAGCACTTAAGGTGATGAATTTATTGACATTTTTAGCAGTACTTCCAAGCCGTATTTTACTATAATTCCTGCTTTAACAAATAAATTACTGTGAACTGGACTCTGATAAGTGGGAAAAACTTGCCTTTTAATAGTCAGAGTTTCTGAGCTACTGTAGCTGACAAACTATGTAATTTAAAGCTTTTTAAGAGCTTGAGAAACCTCAGCTCAGTGCATTGTACAACCATAAGACCTGCAGACACCTTCAGTGAGACATATTTTGGGTACTTACCATCAACCACGACGACAAAATGCACATACAGGCAGTGCAGGACTACACAGAGAGTAAACACTGCCATCTGCTGGACTGGATGTGCAACTAGTTCACCAATAAGAAGAGCTCACACACACATTTATCAAACTAACATTTTTATTTGTACTGAAGGTTACAGAGCATCAAATCTTTTTTTTCTCTCTATCAAAATATTTAAATCAAAATTTAAATATGAATAGTGTTAGTGGATGGTTGTACAGTAAACTTTACATTTAATTTATGCTCATTAAGATTTTAAGACTCTATTCTTGTCAAGAATTCAATTTACGATGGAAGAACTTTCCAATTTTTTCAGGGGATGCGATGCCTCGTGATTATGTGCCCATGACATCTCACTGATTCAGTGGATCCTTTTTACTCTTAAATTTTACAGATGAATGCAGAATGTTTTGGTCCCGGTAACACATGTATGTCCATTCACAGCAATCAAACAAATCTACAGCTACTTTCTTTGGGAACGCACAAACACAATCACATGTAACAACAGCGCCAAATTGGGACAGCTATGCAAAAACGGCTAATTCTCAAATGATTCTTTGGTGTAATGTCACCAGGTTTCATTTCTCTCAGCCAGAACTGAATGACAACGTGCCTGGGTTTGTGTTTGTGTCAGAGAGCGATTTAAAGACGAGGGAGTGTTGATGGCTGGAGATGAGGTGCAGAAGAGGAGGAGGAGGGGCTCACGAGTCTATGATCGCTTTTTTCGGCTCTCAAAATTTCTGAAGTTGGCCGGCCTGATCTTCATCTCTGCAAACTGGATTGAGTGTTCGTGGCCTTTCCAGTGGAACCAGTTGATCCCCTGTGGAAAAACACCACAAATCATGGGAAACTGACACATCAGTCACTCATCCGACGGTGAAAAAGAAGCAGGTTTTCCAGGAAAATCTTATTTATTGAAGGGCTCACGAGTATCAACTGCCAGTGAGATAAATCATGCTATATCTCAAATTTCTCTGTTAATAAAAGCTACAGGTATTTGGTTTAATACTGTCAGCAGTAAAAAAAAAAACTATTGACCAATAGCTGATAATGCTAGAAGAAATCATCTTCCTAATGGGAAAACTGACATATTTTGAGAGGATGAAAAGCACAACTGGAAGGAAAATGACAAAAAAAAGTTAAAAACTGAGCTAAATAAACCCATCATCAGGACTGTATAAATGATGGAAGACAGCTTTAATTTACTTCTGTTAAAAATGTGTTTCCAGGTAAAATAGAGTTGACATACCTTACTGTGACTGGTGTCACCATATTTCCCCATGAGGTTGACACGATGACAGTTTTTATACCAGAAGGCACCTTTGTAGGACAAGGCGCAGTTGGTCACAGCGATATCGTTGTCGTTGTCGTAGGTGGAGAAGGGCCGACCCTGGTGGTAGGTCATGGAGTCACCTGATAACACATTAAACGACAGTTAGGCTTAGGAGTTGATCATTGACTCCACACGTGAAACGTGTGAATACATTCTGTTAACAATCTGATAAGTTAACGGCTGTATTTGGGAAAAATATTTAATGATTGAATTTAATCCTTTAAAAGCTGATTAGATCTGTAAAATTTGAAAATGTTAAATTAAAAAAAATCACTAATTTTACACAATTTATTTTAGTTCACGTGTATTTTTACAACCGGTTGCACAACATGGGATCATTTTGGATGGTAGTTGGACTTTTTTCCTGATAGCTTATCCAGCTGCCATCAACCAAAGCAGAAATGAAGAATCTACAGCTGTCAGCTGAAGAAAATCCTGGTTGACTGCAATCATACCGACTCTTATACCAACTGATGGGGTAAATAATCTGCATGTTATTTTGAATAAACTAAATGTTCTACAGTACAATGAATGCATTACTACTAGCCCGATTACCCTAAAAGCAGAAATCAAAAATGACATAAAAAGTAAGCTTTTGCAGCATTTTAAATAACTTTAACTTGGTTACAAAAGGATAAGAATAGAATTGAAGCAGATCAGCGTTCACCTGCCCATATTCATATCATTTCTGAAAACCGAACTACACACGTGGACAAAATTGTTGGTACCCCTCAGTTAAAGAAGGAAAAACCCACAATTCTCACTGAAATCACTTGAAACTCACAAAAGTAACAATAAATAAAAATTTATTGAAAATTAAATAATCAAAAACAGCCATTACTTTTGAATTGTTGATTAACATAATTATTAAAAAAAAACAAACTAATGAAACAGGCCTGGACAAAAATGATGGTACCTCTATAAAAGATTGAAAACTATTTGACCAGAGTGACATGATTAACTCAGGTGTGTCATTTAATTGACATCACAGGTGTTTCCAAACTCATAATCAGTCAGTCTGCCTATTTAAAGGGAGACAAGTAGTCACCCTGCTGTTTGGTGAAAAGGTGTGTACCACACTGAACATGGACAACAGAAAGCGAAGGAGAGAATTGTCCCAGGACATCCGAAAAAAAATTATAGACAAACATCTTAAAGGTAAAGGCTATAAGACCATCTCTAAACAGCTTGAAGTTCCTGTGACAACAGTGGCTCATATTATTCAGAAGTTCAAGACCCACGGGACAGTAGCCAACCTCCCTGGACGTGGCCGCAAGAGGAAAATTGATGACAAATTGAAGAGACGGATCGTTGGAATTGTATCCAAAGAGCCCAGGGCAACCTCCAAAGAAATTAAAGGTGAACTCCAAGGCCAAGGTACATCAGTGTCAGATCGCACCATTCGTCGTTGTTTGAGCCAAAGTGGACTTCATGGGAGACGACCAAGGAGGACACCACTGCTGAAAAAAACTCATAAAAAAGCGAGACTGGAATTTGCAAAAATGCATGTTGACAAGCCACAAAGCTTCTGGGAGAATGTCCTTTGGACAGATGAGACCAAACTGGAGCTTTATGGTAAGGCACATCAACTCTATGTTCGTAGACTCAAAAACCAAGCATCCGAAGAAAAGAACACTGTCCCTACGGTGAAACATGGAGGAGGCTCAGTAATGTTTTGGGGCTGCTTTGCTGCATCTGGCACAGGGTGTCTTGAAAGTGTGCAAGGTACGATGAAATCTGAAGACTATCAAGGCATTCTGGAGAGAAATGTGCTGCCTAGTGTCAGAAAGCTTGGTCTCAGTCGCAGGTCATGGGTCTTCCAACAGGACAACGATCCAAAACACACAGCCAAAAACACCCAAGAATGGCTGAGAGAAAAGCGTTGGACTATTCTAAAGTGGCCTTCTATGAGCCCAGATCTGAATCCCATTGAACATATGTGGAAGGAGCTGAAACATGCCATTTGGAGAAGACACCCATCAAACCTGAGACAACTGGAGCTGTTTGCTCATGAGGAGTGGGCCAAAATACCTGTTGACAGCTGCAGAACGCTCATTGACAAATACAGAAATCGTTTAATTGCAGTGATTGCCTCAAAAGGTTGTGCAACAAAATATTAAGTTATGGGTACCATCATTTTTGTCCAGCCCTATTTCATTAGTTTGTTTTTTTTAAATAATTATGTTAATCAACAATTCAAAAGTGATGGCTGATTTTGATTATTTAATTTTCAATAAATTTTTATTTATTGTTACTTTTGTGAGTTTCAAGTGATTTCAGTGAGAATTGTGGGTTTTTCCTTCTTTAACTGAGGGGTACCAACAATTTTGTCCACGTGTGTATATTAAGCGTTGAACTAATCAGAAATGTGAGGCAAACAAGTTAGCTGCTGTTTTAGATACTTTGCCATGTTAGTTGTTCAGCTGTGATGTCCAAATCTACACAGTCATCCTGCAGACTACAGCCCTCAAACTCCACATGTTTGTTTTTCACACACAACACTGATCTAAACATTCTAGTTGAACCAGTCTCAAATTTTCCAAGATTTCCATGAGCATGAAGACTGGAAACAGTGGGAGTCTGTTAACCTGACTATATCCAAAGGTAACGAAATCCACTTTGTGGCACCTTTCAACCCCACTATTAGATTTGTTTGATCAGACTGTCCTGGAGTCTCCACTGGCTGTTTCACTGTGATGACAAGACTCTGGACTATGGTCACTACATCTGGATAAGAAATAGCCCCAAACCACAACTGGTCATTTTAGCACTTTGGATTTGCTACATGTCAAACTAACATGTAAATCAGTTCAGAGCCAAGCAAGTCTTTTCCCCTTATTTCCCGTCTTTATCCACCTTATAAGACTGCTGTTGATTTTCTCCTCCTAATCTTGGCAGCTAAGTGAATAAATGTACTTCCCAAAGTGTCAAAGGATTGCTTCACAGTAATACCCACCTGCTGTTCCACTATAGGCTCCTATGTAGAGTTTATAGCGTGTTCTTGGCTCTGCAATTGTGAACTTGTCATACTGAGCGTAGGCTGACTCCCCGTTATCCCTCAAGTCCACTCGAAGCTCATAATGGCCTGAAGACGTGATTTTATGGAGATTGGAGAGACCTATAACCCAGGTTTAATATGTGTGTGAGTCAGGAGGGGCTGAGCAGGGGAATGAAAGTAAATAATACAAGAAGAAGTGCTCTTACCCAGCCAAAACTCATCGTTCATGTTACCAAAGCCAGCAGTGTAGTTCTTCCAGTTCCTGAAGAATTCCAGCTTTCCATTCTGGCGTCGGACAAAAACCTGAAGAGGACTGACTTTCATGAGCGTCACAATAATCATAACAAGCCCGGCCGGGGCCTCTGTGGTGCTATCTATCATGCATCAACAGAAAAACAGGCATCGCACATTGATTCACTGTGAATTATGGTTTCAAACTGCCTTTCATTGTAATCCAGCAGGTTGATTTGCTCACCAGCCATCCTCCGCCGTCTGTCGTCATGTCACAGTACACCTGGATGGCCTGCGTCTCCTCCCCTCCGATATAGATGGTGTACAGACCAGAGGTCGTCTCTCCATTCAGTAAAATCTGAGCACAGTCTTTGGGACGCCTATACAGCTGTCCAACTGAGAAGCACATATTAAAAAGACATCATCTTAGAGACCTGAGAGGGCTCAGTTGCTTGATCTTCATCCCCGTTAGTGAACAGTATCGTGTGAGAGAGAGGACCTTGGAAAGAAAGACGGGTTTGAAAAAGGAAAAATAAAAGGTTTTTCCATCAATGCAGCTCGAGCAGAATGAAAAATAAGCTCAGGTGATCTGCCTGGAATATCACATTAACCGAGAGGAATTTGGGTTAGAAAAAGGAATATCTGTCTAATGTGCATCTGGACTGTTGCGTAACTCATCACCAAACCCTTCATCAAAGTAGCAGCAGATCCGGATCTGTTCAATTTCCGTGCTACATAAAAAATGATTGAGGAGAGGTTTGTTGTCATCCTTACTGGTCATGAAGTTGGTGGTGACGTGGCGACTCCTCTGGGCTCCAGCGATGGCTTGAAGCCTCACGTTGTACTCTGTGGATCCAGTCAGCTGGGACATGCTATAAGAGGACGCCGTTGGGCTCAGAACCACTTCCTGAACACATGCACACACAGAAGCACAAAGCATTTACACAGAGTAACGCCATAGTGGAGACAGAAGTACTAAATTGACATTCCTTGCATGACTGTGACCATTTTTCAAATGAATTCTACTGGTTTATGCATTATGCAGCCGTGCAGACAAGAATCCATCACAGTAAAAATATTGCTGCTTTTATTTTGTAATTTATTGATAACATGTATGCAAGTTGACAGTTTAAGTTATTTTGCATGAAAAGTTATGTTCAAAAGCAGGTTTTGAATGGTCACGTTTTTTACTTTTCCGAAGCTCAAAGCAGTTGCTGACAAGAAGAAGTAAATCAGACCTCAAGCTGACAGCATGTTGATGTAAATCTGTTAAAAAGTCAGCTCTACATGATATACTGTTTCAGCACTGACACTGCAATGTGTGCATGTAAAATAATGCTATTTTACAATTAAGTCAAATCAACAATATTCCTATTTTACTACTTTTTTCTTGCTTGATACTAAAACAAAACTCAAACTGTTCTCAGTTCCATGAATCCACAATGAAAGTCTGCCTGCTCAAAGATACAGCATCATTTACTCTGACCTAAAGATGGATACGAGGAGATTGTTGTTTTTTTTTTAACTTGATTTTCAAGAGTGTGTGGGCTCCATGTGTGTGCATCAAAATGAGCAAGAAAACATACTGAAAAGAAAAATTTGGTGAGCCAAGCTGACGAATTTGTTTGACTATTTAATTCAGCTCGACATACAAAGCTCTGTGTGCAGAGTGTAAATCAGGATCAGACATCAAAAGCAAAGTATCATTTTGGATTATTTTGTCAAAGTTTCCAAACAACACAGAAAAACCGTGGAAGTGATCATTTTTTGCTTTGTGAAACATATGACACCAACAAGCATGATCCAGTCACTTGACAAGTTTGTAAAGTTGCCATCCCAGAGCTGTATAAAAATGCAAGACACAAGCTGAAACAGATCTGTCACAAGGGGAATATTGTGCAATTACAATGCACTTGTGGTCCAGTCAGACAAAGGAGCTCTGACTGTCACATTTTTTTAATGAGAACCAATAACTGGAAAGTTCCGTTTTCCCCTGCATCATCATATAAGTCAAAACATCGCAATGGAATGAGAAAAGCTGCAGCAATAGTTCTTAATTTGATGAATATGATGGATTCTGTTGCCCTGAACAAGCTGAGGCTGCAATGCTTTAGTCACAGACTGAATCTTGCAGCTGGTAAGTTATACTCATGCGATATTTACTAAGATATTTCTTCATATTGCAATATACACTCCAGGCCATTTTATTAGGTACACCTCTTCAATTGCTTGTTAAAACAAATAGCTAATCAACCAATCACATGGCAGCAGCCCAATGCATTTAAACATGTAGACATGATCAAGACAACTTCCTGAAGTTCAAACCAAGCATCAGAATGAGGAAGAAACGGGATTTAGGGCTTGTCTGAGTATTCCAGAAACCGCTCATCTACTGGGATTTCACAGACAATCGCCTCTAGGGTTTACAAAGAATGGTCCGAAAAACAGAAACTATCTAGTGACCGGCAGTTGTGTGGATGAACATGCCTTGTTGATGTGAGAGGTCAGAGGAGAATGAGCAGACTGATTGGAGATGATAGAAAGGCAACAGGAACTCAAAGAACCGCTGGTTACAACCAAGGAATGCAGAAAACCATCTCTGAATGCACAACATGTTGAACCTTGAAGATGTTCTACAGCAGCAGAAGACCACTTCTGTCAGTTAAGAACAGGAAACTGAGGCTACAGTTCACACAGGCTCACCAAAATTGGACAATAGAAGATTGAAAAAATGTTGCCTGGTCTGTTGGGTCTCCATTTCAGCTGCGGCATTCAGATGGTCAGAATGAATCCTTCCTGCCTTGTCTCAAAGGTTCAGGCTGCTGCTGCTGGTGTAATGGTGTGGGGGATATTTTCTTGGCACACTTTGGTCCCCTTAGTAGCAACTGAGCATCGTTTAAACACCACAGTCCACCTGAGTATTGTTGCGAACCATGTCCATCCCTTTACGATCAAAGTGAACCATCTTCTGATGGCTACTTCCAGCAGGATAAGTCACCATGTCACAAAGCTCAAATCATCCCAAACCAGTTTCTCGAATATGACAGTGAGCTCATTGTACTGCCTCCACAGTCACTAAATCTCAATCCAATAGAACCTTTGGGATGTGGTGGTCCTGGCATCATGGATGTGCAGCTGACAAATTTGCAGCACCATGATGCTATCATGTCAATATGGATAAAAATCTCTGAGGAATGTTTCCAACACTTTTTTCTATCTATGCAGCAAAGAATTAAGACAGTTCTGAAGGGAAAAGAGAGCCCAATCATTTACTAGCAAGATGAACCTAATAAAGAGGCCAGTGAGGGTATATCACAGAAAATCAAACTATCACAATGTCAGGTTTTTTTTCCTACATCATCAGCTCTACTCTGTTGACTGAACGTATGTGGACATGTACGTACCCTAATTGTACCATCAGCAGAGGAGAAGGTGAGAGCGTAACCGGTGACAGCAGCGTGAGGTGGCCTCCACGTCAGAGTCGCACTGTCAGTTTGAATGTTAACAGCTGTCAGATCACGAGGAGGATCCACATCTGCAAACACAGCATTCAGCAAAGCCACCGTGGCTTGAAAAATCAATGTTTCCTTATTACATAATAATCCAGATAAATGTTCTATCTGCACCTACCTGTGGTGAATTCAGTGACAGCAGAGCCACTTTTCTGAACTTGTTTTACTGCATGAACTCCGACTGTGTAGTGGGTTCCTGGGACCAGAGAGCCCATTTCAAACTCCACTATGTTCCCAGAAACATGCTCCACCACTGGGGAAACTGGAAGACAGGAATCGCAACGTGCAGTCAGAGAAAAGCAAGCTTGTGACACAGATTCAATACTGAACCTGTTTGATGAAGACTGGCTTCATAATTGTAAATAGATAAGGTAATTAACAAGAAAGACAGCAGACAAACCTGAGTCAGCCCTGTATGTGATGACGTAGCCATCGACAGTGGCTACAGATGGTTGCCACAGCAACAAGGCTGATGTGTCAGTGACATTAACTGCAGTCAGGCCCTGAGGTCTGTCCAAAGCTGGAGCACACAAACAGGAAGAGAGACAGAAGGTTTTCAGTTTTCCTCGAAAAGACCCCAGCGTTGCTAATGTGAGTGTTGCATAAGAACAGAGGAGAGCCAACCTGTGGTTATTGTGTCTGTGCTGGGGTCGCTTTCCTCCAGACCCTTCACAGCACTCACAGTCACCTGGTACATCTTTCCAGGAATCATGTTGGGCAGCAAAGCTTTAAACACACCTCCGTCCACAGTCACAGTCATCGGGCTTCCTGTGAAAGAAAGAGAACAAAAGATGCATAAAAATACAAGGTTGGTCCAATGGTGACAGATTTAAGAGACATCCACAGTATTACTCTTTCATTCTAAAATCACAACTTCTATGTTAACACCTACCATCTACATTATACTGCCATTTTAGGACCCTAAAAACTGAGAATTTCGAAAACACTGCTGGCCATGTTGTAGGTTGAGAACTCTTTGGTTACATTTAAGTCTGCATTTTTGGAATCCATGATTCAGACATTTAATTTTACTTACTGACTGGGTTTTAATAGTAACAACATGTCATTCCTTGATTCATCACAATGCTATTTTGTGACTGTTTTCCAGATGAAAATAGAGACATCAGCCTTGACAACCAGTGGTTTGTCCAACATGGATAGCAAAGTTTAGGTGATCTCTGATCTAAATTTTCACCATTGCTGTTCTTCACGCAGAGTATTTTAAACAACTGAAGAAACCAACCATCTGTTTTCTGTTTACACCAGGACCCACATGCCCAGTGTACATGAGTAATCACACAATTTCCTAGTATGAGTTAGTATGGACAGATATTTTTAAAACATTGCTAAAATGCTCCTCTGGATTCTATTTTAACCCTCTGAACCCAGAGGAGTTCTTAGTTTTTTGCTCCTGTCACGTTTTTACTTACTTTTCCCTGTTTTTTTAATTCAAATTTTCAAGTCTTGCATAACCATGGCTTGAAGTAGAGAGAATTCAAAAATGTTACACCACAAATCACAAAAAATAAGTTTTTTAAAATTATTTATCTGACAAAAATTGTAAGAACATGGAACCAGCATGTATAACATTTTTCCAAGTGCCTAAAGATGTTTTAACACTGGAAAAAGAGGTGTTTTGCAAAATTAGAGTTTTGAACTGATGGTGCTTGTTAAATGGTCAGATGACCACCAAAACTATCACTCAAGACATGGAAATCTGCATTGCAATGCATGGCAATCTGTCCAAAAGTTTACTGGGATTTGACCAAAATTACACTGAAATATTTATTGAACTGAATACAGAAATTAATTAGAATCCTTATTTAAGTAGTAAATACAGTTTAAACCAGCAGTTACCAGCAGAAATGCCACACCCCAGATTGACCTCTTACCTCCTTCAAATGGCACATAAGTGATGCGGTAGTTATCCACTGGGGAGCGAGGCATGGACCAGTGAACTATGGCTGAAGAGTCAGTGACTTCAGAGAAGTGAAGTCCTCGTGGGGTGCTCAGGCCTGGCAGAATGTAAATGGATACACGCAGACAGGAAAACAGTGGGGGAAAAAAAAGATGAATTAAGGTGAAAAAAATATGTCACTGCAGGAAAACGAAACCCTTCAGCTCATGGAATCCAACTTAAACTAAAGACATAGCATTTTCCATTAGAGACACACGTGGAGTTTGGCCTAAACCTGAGGAGTGAAGATGAGTAATGGGACTCTGGGTTCAGCTCTCTGCAAGCTGACGTAACACCAAAGACCCACAAAGTTTTACTATTATTAGTATGAAGCTGCACACTTTGCAGTGTTGTTCATATACCTGTCTGAGCAACCCCTGTAATAGGTTGAGACCGATGTTCCAGTGTGGCACCATAAAGTTCGATTTCATATTCAGTGCCACCCATGAGTCCAGTTAGAACCTTGGTTCGCTCCTCACCGCCAACGTTGAACTCCTGAGGATGGGCTAATCTTTTGCTGTCTCTTATTTTGATCACAAATCTGTCAAACAGGTCTTCATCAGCCGCCCACGACAGACGGAAACTGTCAGCTGTGATGTCCGACACAAAGAGATGATCCACTTCCGGCTCAGCCTCTGGTTAGACAAGGAGACATTGCAGTAGGTTTGGTGTTTTCCCAGCAATAATCAAAGTTTGGAAGAAGTCAGCAATCAGGAGAGATGATTTCCAGGTGGCAGAAAGGACTATGTTCCCACCACCTCCGATTGGCCATGCTAAGGCATCCGTTAGTGTGAATCAGTCAAACACGCAGCGTAGGGATGACAGAGGCAAACTTTGTGGAAGATGAAAAGACAAGATGCTTGTTGTAGAGGTTTATTTTTGTCAGTTAACGAATCTGTCAGAAGGATTTCAGCAAACACCAGTTGAGACGAGGTCCCCATGCTTCCTCAAGGCCGGCCTCGATGCAGTCAGTGCAATCAAAGGTAACGAAACAAATTAGATTAGAAGTTAAATCAACAGACATTTCATGCTCAGAAGATCTATTGATTTATCAGTGTTTTCCTTCATATGAACATTTTAATTTTAGTTGGTGGCTTGCATCTAATCTGATGCACTAACCAGCATGATAAGGCAACCATGATTGGATTTCAGCCACAAACATGAGTAAATAACTAATGAAAGGAAAACACATTTTAAAATATGAAAACAAACAGATATGCTTGCTCATATTTTGGAGACGAGAAGAGACGGACAGGAGCTCCACGTCTCTTCCTTGCAGCTGCATACCAAGGGAATGCTTAAAAAAGGAAAAGTGATCTCATTCTGGAAAAAAAAAGTTGTTATAAATCTGAGTTAGGGTTAGGTAAGAGCTGAAGCCTCACCATCAAAACATGGCATCGACCAAAAACTATCAAAATTCAGACTACTTTGTCACATAATGCATTACAATTATTATAAATAAAGCATGGGTCTCCAGGAACTTTGCCATGTTGTGACAGTGAAACTTCAGAACAGGATCAAAGAGTTGAACTATTATATATGTACACAGCAACATAAGAAGTCTGGCTTTTTAGTAAGACGAGAGGCCTGCCAGTGCACTGTGAGTGGTACCTGTCACAGCCACTGTCGTCAGAGGCCGAGAGAGAAGCCCTGACTCTGACACCCCGGTCAGCCTGACCTCATAGCCTATGCCGGTGATGAGGCCCCAGATGTCCAGGTGACTTTGGTTTCCAGGCACAGTGAACTCCTGCGGCTCCAGCAGCCAGCCGGAGTCGGTCACCACTATGTGGAAACTGCTGAAGCCACCACTAGAAGGCGCTAATTCCTCCTGCTGCAGCGACTGCTTCACCTCCCAAGACACACGGAAGCCGTAGGGGGTTATGTTGGAAATGGTCAAGTTTTCCACTTTAGGCAAGGGAGCTGGGAGGGAGGGTGAGTTTGATTGGATGGGGAATGAGAATTTATTAGGAGGACAATGCGTGCAATGGTTGCAAAAGCAAAGACAGAGCTACTTCTTCCAGTGTGCTACTATTCTTTTTTAGGAGCAAAAGAAGAGTTGCCACCAGATTCAAAGTAGAATATCTCCAGAATTTAAAGGCCAAAACACATTAGGAGCAAATCCGGCATGCTCCATTCTTCCTCACCAAAAGGTTGTTGAAGCGACATTTTGGATTTCAGTTTGGATATTGTCTGGACCAAGACAAGAAGTCAAATGCTCACTAAAATAAGTCTAAGACATTTATCACAAGATATAAAGTCTATAAGCTCTGCACAAGATCATTGTGGTTGGTTTACAGAAATACAAAGCACAGTGCTGAGGAGATAGCCCTCCCTATGTGAGACTGGTGACTCTCAAACGAAAAACAAAAGCTGCTTATGATGCCAGTTTCACTCCTAATGCATTCCACGCTTTAAATCTGCAGACAACAAATACTGGTTAAAGTTACAATATTTTCCTAATAATTATTCTGTTGGACAACAGGAGACAAATGTGATTTGATAAATAAAATACACATGCGGTTTTCACTATAATTGAACTATTAGAGTAAAGGATGAGTAAAATACGTAGTACCTGTGACAGCGTGGGCTAACACAGAGGGAGTGTGGCGCCCATGAGAAATACCGTACAGTTCAATATCATAGCCAGTGGCGTCCATCAGGTTTGAGACCACAAAGTTACGGATTTCACCCGGCAGTCTGAACTCCAGTGGGTCAGACTGCTGCTCAGAGTCAGTGACCCGGACAACAAAGCCGTCAAAGTGGCCTGACACAGTGTTCCAGGACAAGCTCAGGTTATGTGGACTCACAGATGAAGCAGCTATGGGCCCCAACTGTGGGACGTCCTCTGAATAAAAGAAGAACATGGCTTTTCAGTTGTATTGTCCTTGGTGCACGTATGTAACAATGTGGTTGGTACATGCAGTGTTCAGAAATGCATGTAATGGGATACCTGTTGTAGCTACAGCGAACAGAGGCTGAGTGTTCTGTCCACCGTCACCAACGCTGGCGTACAGCTTTATGTTGTAGCTTGTACTCGCTTTGAGCCCGGCCATTACTGTGGAGCGCACGTCTCCGGGTAGAGCGCGCCCCATCGCCTGCGAGGGCAAAGCAGACTCCCTGACTTCTACTATAAACTTATCAAAAGCCCTCTCTCCTGTCAGCCATGACAGAGAGAATCTGTCTGAGGTAATGTTAAAAACAACTAGCTTGGACAAATCAGGCTCTTCAGCTACAGAGGGAGAGAAAAATATGGTAGATATTCATTTGTTGAAATAAAAAGCAGGTATGTGTCTCTTTTTTAAAATCCAGTGAATGCATACTGGCCCATGTCAACTTAACAATGCAGATAGCAATGGAATTAATGATCATAAATCAATATTTTGTAAATTAAATACATATAAAATCTAAATACCTGTTGATGCAACAATACTGACAGCACTTGTTCGAGATCCCTTGTATGTCCCATAGAGGTAGGCTACGTAATCAGTGCTGGGCCGGAGCCCTGTGACATCATGGGACTGGACATTGCGGGATATGTTATGTTCCTTTGGCTCCACCAGCCAATCAGAATCAATTATCTCCAAGACAAAACCATCAAACTCTCCTTCAGTGTTGTTCCAGAGGATTGAAAAGCTCTCTGACGTTAAGTTTGAGATATACAGTTTGCCAATCACTGGTTGTTTCACTAAAGAAAGAAACGATTGTTAGATTTTCATCACAGCCATTCTGCAGAACACACATGTCTAAATGAGAGATAAATTATGGACAGCTGATTGACTGATTATCCTTCAAAAATATAGCATAGCAGGACACTCACCACCACCAACAGCAATTCCTCATAGTCTGAGTAGCTTCGTAAAAGATTAAATACATGCATATATTTATGCATAAAAATGAAAATAAAAAATACCCCACCATAAATTAAATAGCAGCTTGAATTTTAATTGCATATACTGTTAAGCTAAGCTACTTATACCAATGCCAAATTTGATTTATAGAGAAATTTTATCTGACAAACAGGTTTCTTCTTGCTGGAAACACGATATAGAAGTGACATAAAACCGTAAGACTTGTCCAAAGTTATCCTTACTCTTGTGAATTGGTTTTGAGAAAATGGTATTTCTGCAACATTCCAAATGGCCCTGTTAATTTCTACCATGTTCTAGAGAGTTCTAAAACATTACAAACTTAGAACAGCTGATGCAGCATTTCTCTAGTCCGTCATTATCCAACTGCAAGTTGTTGCGAGAACCAAAAAGCTCTGTGAGCTCAACATTAAGGTCCATCACTGAGAGTGAGCTGCTCATTGTGGCTGCTCACAAGGCAGTGAAAGACTAAAAAAACATATCAAAGTGTTATGCCAGTGGCCACAGTGAAAAGCAGAATCTCGAAGTCCAAGGAGGTTCATACTGTGAGGAATCTCTTCTCAAAAGACATGGCAGGATGACAATAATGACTCCTGCACTGGTAAGAATGGTAGAGAAGACCACAAAGAGAAGAATCCAAAGGCCATCATCAAGATCATCCTCAAAAATCTAAGCAACATCTCACCAGGCACTAAACAAGGCTGACGTCTATGGAAGAAGACCAAGCAGGACGCCACTTCTCTGAGACACGTATGGAAAAACTTAGCTGAACACGTTTGAAGCTTCTGGTCATCTGCTCTTTGGCCAGATGAGATGAAAATAGGGCTGTTTGGACACAAAGATGAAAGAAAGAAGAAGAAGAAGGAGCATTAAACCCCAAGAACACCATCTTCACAGTCAAACACGGTGATGGGAATGTAATGCTTTGGGATTGTTTTACAGCCAACAGAACAGACAACCTTGTCAAAGTAAACAGCATCACGAGAGAAGAGGACAATATAAAGATCCTCAATGAAAACATCAGGCAGATGCAGAAAAACATGCCTTGGGGCAGCACTGAAGCTTTTAACAAGACGATGATCTGAAACATAAAGCCAAAATGGTGAAGTAATAGTTAATAAGAATGAAAATATTGGAGCAGCACAGAAAGAATCCAGAGCTGAATCCATCCAGAATCTGTGCAGGACATGAAGACCAGAGTGATGGTGAGGAACCCTTCAACCTCAAAGAGCTGGAGATCATCACAAAGACGAGCAAAATCCCAGTGGAGACATGGCAAGATTGCTAATAAAAACTGTTTGATTGATGTGGTGGCAAAAGCAAATCAATAAAAGCACAGAAATGGTTGAAATGTTTCATTATTACTTATAATGTCTCACTGTCATTTTTCACTTTTTATGTCACTTCTATCCCCAAGACTGTATGTCAAAATCTGGCATGAGAATAAATAATGTGGGCTTAAGTGGATGTGTTTTTCTAAAATAATAATATAATAATAATTATAATGCTAGTAAGCAACATGTAATTAATGGCAAGGAGAGAAGCTTAAAAAGCCTTCATGGTAAATAGCTTAAACCCAGTGGCCTGTAAGTTTAAGAATTAAGTGTTGATTTAAATGTAAAAATGTGACTAAGGAGCAAGACTTCATGCATATGGAGCACGATCTGATCATGCAGATGATCTGTTAGTTTAAGGGTAAATTCTGTAAAATGCTGCACAAGAGCAATTCAAGGCAAGGAGTTAGAGCCAAAGTTAAATTTAACAAAACATCTTACATGCTATGAGGAAATATCTTCATGCAAACACGCAACAGAAAGTGTAGCTCTGATGTGAAACAAGGTGGCGTTACTGTTAACCTCAGATTATGTCATATTTGCTTTTTACCTTGATAACGACAAGAAGATTTTATCATTTGCCACCTAGTAGTTCAAAAGGAAATGAGGATATTTACTTTGATGTTCTGTGAAAGTCAACATCAGAATGGACAAGCTACCTCAGTGTCATTCACACAGACCGAAAGAAGTCAGATGACATGAATACTCACACATACTGTGAGCACTCGCACATCCACAGGCAAATGATCGCTCAAGGTTAATCAATTACACACTGAATGCGGGCTGATGGGATGAAATTAGATGGTCACGCTGTCACTAGATGGCGGGCGGGCGGAAGGGGAGAGTTATTGGTTTGCTTTTGCAATCATTGCAGCACATCAGCGTCAGACCGGACCACGATGCAGGGGTGACAGGGGGAGGGCAGGGGCATCATGCACTTTGGTAACTGGAATGGAGGGAGCGGATGAGGCTGAACATTGGAGGGGCGTTTGCTCGGCTCAGTGATGGCTGCCCATCACCCTGCCCTCTCTCAGCGAGACAGACACAGTGGCTGGAGGGTGAAGGATGGTATGTTGGTTAAGATGAAGCAGCACAGTGCACTGTGGCTGGGGTGTCGGACAGTGAAATTAGGTTATTATGGTGTTCTCGTTTCATGCAGCGAGGTGTGGACGCTCCACTGTGAGTGGGACAACAGAGACATGTATGTGTGTGCTGCACTGGAATGGAAAGATTCAAATTAATAATGGAAAGAAAGAAAGCTCTGAGGACAAAATGCTGCAACACTGCAAGTTGCAGGTACCTGTGGTGGCTTCAGTGTACACAGGCTCCAGGAAGGAGCCCTGATACATCCCATACAGGCCAACCATGTAGCTGGTGTTGGGATTGAGCCCAGAGATGCCCAGGCTTAAAGCGTCTCCAGACAGAGTGAGGTTCTGGCTCTCTGCGAAATTGTCCAGGTTTGTTACCTCAATGACAAAGCTGTCAAACTCCCCACCGGAGGGGCTCCAGGACGCAGTGAAGCTGTCCCATGTATTGTCAGAGATGGTGAGGTTCACCACCATTGGATTCAGCTCCGCTGGTAGATAGACAGATCAGACTGGGGTCAGCTGGACAGCAAGAACGGTTATTCAGTTTATTTAAGGCACATTATTTATTTAAAAAAGAAAACAGAGTACTAGGGCCAGAGCAGGGGAAGGAAATCTCTGATTCTGAGACAAAAGTCAAACCATTATGCCAATCAATTTTTTTTTAATTACAAAAAAAAGCAAAGAATTTTTTCATACCAAACCAAAGTTTTTGAGAATTTATGCAGAATTTTTATGACAGTCAGAATATTTTGAGAAAAAACAATCTTTAAGTTACTTAATCTTAAAATATTTTTTTCCAAAACACTGACCATGAAATTTCCATTTTATTACCATAATCTAGCCATATTGATATTTTTAAAATTATTTGTTTTCTTTATTTAAAACATTTTATTAATAATAATAATAATAATAATAATAACTTTATTTATAAAGCGCTTTCCGTCAAAGTGCTGTATACAGAAATAAAAACAGATAATTAAAAAAGATAAAAATAAAAACAATAAAAACAGAACAATAGTAAACTCTCCCAGACGACTCTGGAGATTGAACTCCCTTTTATTAAGCGACGATAATTTTATCAAGTTCATTTCTGATCAAATTTCTATGTTCTTAGAAATCAATATGACATCAGATGTTGCGATTGCCTCAGTGTGGGAAGCTTTAAAAGCTTATCTCAGGGGCCAAATAATTTCATATGCGGTCAAAAAAAAGCGTGATTCTATTCAAAAACAAAACGAATTGGAAAAACAAATAATCGACTTGGACATTAGGAATTCTCAAAACCCTTCTCCAAATTTGTATAAAGAACGGTTAAAACTTCATATGGAGCATGATTTACTTGCCTCACATTCTGTAGAATACTTGCTGTTGAAGAACCGAACTAATAGTTATGAACATGGAGAAAAAACTGGTGAACTTTTGGCAAGACAAATAAAAACTACAAGGGCCAAACAAACTATTAATGGCATTACATTACAAGATGGAACTACTATCACAGATCAACAAGGAATCAATGATGCATTTCAGCGATATTATAGTGACCTGTATACCTCTGACAATGTTAATATCTCTGAATCTCTCTCTGAATTTTTTAGAGGCCTTCAAATTCCAACATTGTCTTCCGATGATACCGTCGCTTTAGATGCACCCATTTTGCAAAGTGAAATTGTTCTGGCAATTAAATCATTGCGGCCTCACAAATCACCAGGTCCGGATGGTATACCGAATGAGTTCTATGCTACGTTTGCTGATGTATTGACCCCTGTCTTGGCCAAATTATTTACAGATTCTTTTAACAACGGTATCCTGCCTAGTAGCTTGAATCAGGCCTGTATCACGCTGCTACAAAAGAAGGACAAGAACCCTTTGGAATGCGGGTCGTACAGACCAATTTCACTTCTGAATTCAGATTATAAAATCCTAGCCAAGATTTTGGCTAATCGATTAGAAAGAGTTCTGCCCAAGATCATATCCCCCGACCAGACAGGCTTTATTAAAAGCAGGCGCTTTTTTTTTTTAACATCCGTCGCTTACTTAATATAATGTATACTCCATCCCAAACAGATTCTGAATGCATCCTCTCTATGGATGCAGAAAAGGCGTTCGACAGAGTCGAGTGGGATTATTTATTTAAGGCTTTATGTAGATTTGGGATTCGAGGTCCCTTTCTTACTTGGGTCAAACTTTTGTATGCTTGCCCATCAGCTATGGTGCTTACTAATAATCATTATTCCAAACCTTTCAGTCTTCACTGTGGTACGCGCCAGGGCTGCCCTCTTAGTCCGCTGTTGTTTGTTTTGGCTATTGAGCCACTGGCTATAGCTATAAGGAATAACAACTCAATCCGTGGCATAATGAGGTATGGCATTGAGAACAAATTGTCTTTGTATGCTGATGATCTTCTGCTGTTTTTATCCAAGGCGGAGGAGACTATTCCTTCTGTCCTGGAGCTTTGTAAGAAATTTGGAAGTGTGTCTGGTTACAAACTAAACCTACACAAGAGTGAATTAGTTCCATTAAACATGTCTGATTTAGTAGTAGCACAAATTAACGCTCCATTTAAAATTTCAAAATACAGTTTTGTCTATCTCGGTATAACTGTGACTACAAACCTTTGTGATCTTTTTAAAGAAAGCTTTGTTAAACTACAACTTAAAACGCAACAAGATTTGTCTACCTGGTCACCTCTTTACCTCTCACTAGTTGGAAGAGTGAATGTGGTTAAAATGTCAGTTTTGCCCAAATACCTTTACTTATTTCAGAGCCTCCCCATAAACATTGCCAATACCTACTTTAAAAAATTGGATTCAATCATTTCATCATTTCTTTGGAATGGAAAAAAGCCACGTTTACGCAGAGAGCATTTGCAGAAATCTAAACGAGATGGTGGCCTTGCTTTGCCAAATTTCCGTTATTACTACTGGACTGTAAATTTCTGCTGTTTATCCTATTTGGTATATTACCAATACGATGATATGGGGCCTTCATGGGTGGTACTGGAGAAACGGTCTCTTGGTTCTATTTCTTTGCCATCTCTCATTGGGGCAACCATTCCATTATCAAAAAATGTAGGAATTGAAAATCCCATAGTTAGTAACTCAATTAAAATCGCTACCCAATTTCGAAAACATTTTAAACTTTTGCGGATGAGTCTGCATAATCCTATAGCGGCCAATGGTTTTTTCTCCCCTTCTTTACAGTACGTTACATTTAAAGGATGGCAGAAGCAAGGTCTACAGTCTTTTAAGGATTTATATATCGAAAACCAATTTGCCTCTTTTGAAAAATTGCAGAATAAATATAACCTTCCAACATCTCATTTTTTTAGGTACTTACAGGTGCAGCATTTTGTTGCCAAATCCATCCCTGGGTTCCCAAACAAACCTCCTGATGATGCTATAGATGAGGTAATGTCTTTTAACCCCACAAAGAAAAAGGCTATTTCTTTTATGTTAGGGGTGATTGCCCGTCTGGTCTCCCCTAAAATGGTAGCAATTAAACAGATGTGTTAACAGGATCTTCAAATCAATATTTCGGACTCTTATTGGGAAGATATTTTGAAAAAATTCACTCATCGTCAATATGTGCAAGACACTGTCTCATTCAATTTAAAATAATACATAAAGTGCACTTAAGCAAATCCAAATTGTCAAAGATTTACCCGTCAGTAGACCCCATCTGTGATCGTTGTAAATTAGCGGAGGCTACTTTGATTCACATGTTTTGGTTCTGTTCCCAAATACAACAGTTTTGGGGAGGTGTATGCGAGGCCTTTTCAGCTGTATTTGGAATTACTGTGGTTCCTCACCCATTTTTACTTCTTTTTGGGGTTAAAGTGGAGGGTTTGATTTTGCCCCCTGGTGGTCAACAGATTGTTGCCTTTTCAACCCTCTTGGCAAGACGCTTGATACTTTTGAAGTGGAGGGATGCTGCCTCACCCACAGTGTCACACTGGATCAAGGATGTTTTATTTCACCTTAAGCTTGAGAAAACTAGATGTGTTCTTAAGGGCTCTGAAAGGAAATTCTATAAGATCTGGAAGCCTTTTTTGCTTCATTTTGATCAAGCATCGACTCAGGTGCAAGAATGACTTTGATTTATAAATTACGCTGGCTAAACTGACCCCCCTTTTTTTTATTATCTTTTTTTTTCTAACTAATTGTGTGTGCACTTTATTTTTATTGTTTATTTATTTCAGTCATTTTTTTGTTTCTAAGTGTTTTCATAACTAAGTGACTGTAAACGCGTGTTTTTAGTGGGTGGGTTTTTATTTTTATTTTATGTTATATGCTTTTTTCTCATGTTAAAATCATAATAAAAATATTAAACACTAAAAACAGAACAATAAAAAAGACATCAGTAAAACAAACAAATGGTTTAATATATATGATGCCTTTTTTTCCCCAAAACATGGCATTGACATTTTACAACTTGTTTTCTCTGGCTTTATTATCCTCAAGATATTATGGGCTCTTTCATCTAATTTGAATTAAGTAAAAGTCAAAAACAAAAAAATGGGAATTAACATTAAAGTCATCATATTTTCAGAAGGAATACAACAAAATATTCTGAACATATATGCGTTTGCATTTAATCCTGAAATATGACAACCTCTTTAACATTATGTCTTTTTATCGTTATGTCTTTTTTCTCAAAATATTCAGACTTTAGACCATGAATAGTACACATTTTAAAATATTGTGACTATAAACATATAGGTTCAGATGAATCTTGAAATATTAAAACTTTCTTGTAAATGATGAAATACCACAACTCATTTTGTAAAATGACATTCTTGACATATTATGAGCACTTCCTCATAATATCATGAACAAAATCCCTGATGTTTTTGGCCCCAATACTCTGTTGTAAGGAGTCAGAAATTTAGCAAAAAAAGAATAGGAGATGAAGGAGGATCATTTTTTCAATGAAACATAAACCATCTGAAGAAAGTTACTCTGTACACATCCTGAATGATTAAGATGACAGAAAATAAATGGACGTGATGATGATGGGATGAGATGAATGCCTACAGTAAGAAATATTTGCTCCATGTACCTGTAGTGGCAAAAACTTTCAGAGGCAAAGATGGCTTCCCTTCCACCAGCCCTTGTAATGTAATATCATAGTGTGTGGAGGGAGACAGACCCTGTATTTCAGCCCTCCTCACACTTCCTGGCAGTGTGGTCACATGAGGCTGCATCGCTGCTGATGCAGCACTAAGCTCCACCAGGAAGCTATTGAACGCCTCCTCAGGCGCAGACCAGGCCAGGATTACAGTAGTGGCGGTAACATTGACTGTGAGGCCACTCAGTACGTCCATGCCTGAGCTCTCAGGCTCGGCCCCGGAGCTCCTCACACCGGTATCAGAAGTGGAAGGTGCTTCAGTGTTTAGAGGATAGAGGGAAACTGAGTTATCATTATCCAGAACAGACTGTGGGGGTGTCGGGGCGTCTTTGATACTCAGCATAAGCACATCTGGAGAGGTAGGCTTTGGTGCTACAGTGGATAAAAGCAGGTTAATGAATGAATTTCTTACTGGCTCTCTTGATCACTGTAAAAGAGCCTGTGAAGAAAAAATTGAGTTACGATGAGAACACAATTACATTAAATTATTCTGCACAAAGTTTGGTCCTCGATCGATCTGAAGATTTCATCGTTTCTTATCCCTGTTCTTCCAGAACAGTTGAATCTTCAAGCAACAGCTGAGGTATTAATGTCACTCAAGTCAGTGACATTAACCCGTTGAAGTCTCTGTGTAGTCCACAGCAGTGGAAGTACACAGTTGTCTTCAAATGGATGACGAAGCCATGCACAGCCATTTGATCCTACTGTTATAAAAGACTGTTGAGTCACTGTCATGACATGCGAGTGACATTTGGTGTAATTTTCTCTGACTGCTAGTGAATCCTTTAATTCTGTGAATGGGATTGAAGATGGTGAATGATGTGGATGGTATTAGTGGGGCAAGGCTTTCAGAGAGCAGAACGGCTGTATTTTAAAGCTCAAATGCAGGAAGAAAATGGGGCGGACAGTTCAGTAAAACCCAGTGTACCTGAAGGTTTTAATGGCTTACTGTTCACGCTAAGGATTTCTTCTTGTATTTGAATTTTGGGAAACAACACCCTGTCACAGTCCTGAAGCCTTGGCAGATGATAAGTGGGATGACATTGTGAAATCAGAATCATCTGTTGGGTTCATGCTAAAGGTTGTGCAGATGCCTGTGAAAATATTCTCGGCTGGGAATTCTCATACCAGCATGCAAATCACATCACTGCTCTACGCAACCATCTAACCTCTACAGAACAGAGATTTCCACTGAGGCGGAAAGCTGTCAAACAACACTAAGCCATACATGTAGTGCCTCTAACTACCATTCATTCCAATAGAGAAGCGTATACCTGTGACTGCAACAGCTTCAAGTAGTGCAGATCGCTCGCTACTCGTTATTCCGTAAAGTTTTATTTGATATTCTGTCGATGCCTTCAGGCCATGGATTTTAGAGCCTCGGGCATCTCCAGGAAGCTGCATCTCTCTCACATCCCACAATCGCTGAATGTCTTTATATTCTACTGCCAAATTGTCATAGATATTTTGAGGCTTTAATTTCCACAAGAGGTCAAATCCGTCAGGCGTGACACCTGAGACAGTCAGCGCTCCAAGCTCATCCTCAGGCTCCGTCCCAGAAAACTGGGACTCAGAGGGGTCTAACTGCACAAAGCTAATGACATTGTCCTCCAAGCCTGTAGGAGCTGTGAACTCCTGGTCATCTGAGTCAGCTAAATAAAAAGTGAAAGAGGCTACAAGACAAACAAAGAGGCAAAAATCAAGAAAATGTCACTCAGTAACAGATGCAATGTCATATTTGTAGAGGTTGTACGCCTGCAGGTTTATCTTCTGTCTCTTCAAAACACCAACATATAAAGTTATAATTCTTAAGATTTACTGGCTTGTCCTGGAAACAAAAGATTCACTTAGACATAATTGTCAAGCAAATTTGGAGTATTTGGAATGTTTAAAAATGATAATTAGACTTGTTTTGTAGTGAATAAACTGGCTAGGAATCGAATAGGCTGTGTCGTGTCATCAGAAGGTGGCGCTATAGGCTACATTAGCAGTAACAAACAGAGTAGAAGAAGCCAGAAACACAAGAAGTTGTTTGTCAACTGCTGAAAAACCATGAAGAAGTGAAGCAAACAAAACTTTGGTTATCCATTACCTAAGGATGGAGAGAAGTCATCACAAACTGTTTTCTTTTTTTGGCCTTTTTCCAGCTTCATTAACAGACAGCAGTGAGAGAGACATGAGAGTGGGAAGGACCTGCAGCAAAGGACCATGAGCTGGATTTGAACTCATTACTGCTGGGACTGTAGTCCCTGTTTATGGAACCCCTGCTCAACCTGTTGAGCTACAGGGACATCACAGAAATTATTGTCAGTGATATTGAAGATGTTTCATGCTGTCTGGAAGTAAAGACAACCCCCCCTCTCCAAAAAAACAAACAAACAAAAAAAAAACCCTCAACATCAATCATATGACTTAAATCTAAAGATTGACAAAAGTAATTCAAAAAGGTTTTTCCATCTAATGTGAAGTACATTAAGAATTTTTCACACACAATTAGCTAGCACAATGTAATATTAGAACATATTAGTGATGGTTGCTGGAAATGTTCCTCTGTACCTCTATGGAGATATTCCATTAAAAATCAGCCGTTTCCAGCTAGAATAGTCATTTACCACATTAACAATGTATAGATTGTATTACTAATTAACTTAATGTTATTTTCATTGAAAAAAATGCTTTTCTTTTAAAAATAAGAACATTTCTAAGTGACCCCGCACTTTTGAACACTAGTGTAGATAATTACTCAAAGTGAATACATTAAGTGACTACTACAGAAAAATAAATAGTGACAAAAATTAGGGTTTGATATGAAAATCTTAAGGATTATAACTAAAATGTTGGTGTAAATCAAATTTGAAAGAACAGATCATTATTTATTCCTCCTTGAAACTGTCCTTTTCACATATATTAAAGAATTCTGAAGCTCTGAACAAATTCCAGATGGCATAACTGCATATTTTGCTTGAAAATGTTGCTGTTTTGTCAATACTATAGACTTTGTTCTCTTGAATTCTACCTGATCTAGTTGTGGTAAAATATTTCCCACCCACCAGTAGATGCAGGTAAGGAGATGGGCTTGCTCCTCCTGTGTCCTCTCTCTGCAGTCAGACTGAGGGTGTAGCTCATCCCAGGAGTCAAATTAGTCAGGACATAGCTGGTGGCTGAGGCCGGGATCTCTGCCTCCTCCACCTGTCCGTCCTTGGAGATGTACACCAGCCGGTATCCACCGACTTTGGCCTGCGGTTTCTGCCACCTCACGCTGAGAGATGTTTCTGTGGACTCAACTTCCTCAAAATCTCTGGGAGGGTCGAGGTCTGACAGAAGAGATGTGAATCAGTGAAAACAAAAACATGTTCCGACAGTTGAAGTTCTGCTGCACTCAACACAAAATTATAAATCACTTTTCTGCCCATTAGATTCCATTTCATCACAACACAACCTGGCTGTGTGTGTATTTAAGAAGCGGTGTGAAGGACAACTGTTTGGACAGCTGCTCAGCAGTGTTTCTCACCAGTTGCTGCATTAGTAGTAGCAGGAAGACTCTCTCTCTCACTCTTCACAGCAGTCACTCCGATCCCGTACTCAGTTCCTGGCTTCAGCCCTGATAGAAGGAAAAGAACCATGTGAATTGACAAATTAGGGTGTGTGTGTGTGTGTGTGGTCGGACTTGATAAATGGTCTCTGTGACCCTTACCAGTGATAGTAGCTTGTGTGGTGCGTCTTGGACCTCGTGGGAACACTTCCTCACCGTGAGTCGCTCCAGAGATGGGACTGTATTTAACTCGATAGCTGCCAACAGCTGCCTGACTGTTGGTCCACTCCAGAGTGATGCTGCTGTCTGTCTGGGAGATAGCCTGCAGGTCTGCAGGGGCATCCAGGGCTATGGAAAACACAGTTTGTAACATTAATTATAGAAAAAAGGTAAGCTGATGCTGAACAACTTCAGATTTACAAGGAATCAGTGAATATTTCACACATTATTTTCTATAATTGGACATTTGGAGTCTGGTGTTATTACTCCACCAAGGAACGTGGCAGAGTTATGTGACGATTGGTGAATATTTGTCCGTTTGTCTGTCTGTTAGCAACATTACTCAAAATTAGATTAAATTTTCAGGGAAGGTCAGAAATGACACAAGGACCAAGTGATTAGAGTTTGGCAGTGATACAGCTTATAGTCTGGATCCATGGATTTGTTAAAGGTTTCTGTATTGCAACATAGCAGTGCAGCGCCACTGTAACTATGGCAGTAAGTGTCAGATTTGTGACTTTCAAGATTTATCTGGTTCTACTGGACCACCTGGATGCATTACTTGTGTGTGTAAACAATCAGACTCCATGTTTTCTGTCTGACAAACCCTGTTGTTGCTTCTCCACTCTAGGCCCTCTGGCTCCAAAGGAAGAGGTAAACATTTTTTTAAATGGTTCACAATTATATAGTTTGATTTCTGAAAGGCTCTCAGTAATTTACTGAAATTGCTGGGTACTGCAGATGTCACTTATTGAGGAGAAGATGGTGTTTTCAGTCAAAATAAGCAATAGTGTGGATGCTGAATGACGATAACAAATGTATAACAGGTTTTGAATAAACTGTCAGTGTTTGCTCTGAGGATCAGTTCACTGTTTCAGTGAAGGAAAGAAAACACAAAATAAATATCTATAGACTTCAAAAATAGCTAAAAATAAAAACAAAAAGTGACATTTTGTAGTTACTGCTATCTCACACTTACCTGTAGTGAATGCGGCAGTGGCTGGATCACTGGAGAGTTCTCCACTCCTGGAGATGAGTGACACTGTGTATTCAGTGTCGGACCTCAGACCATCAACGCTGTACTGCTTGTCTGGAGGGAAAATGTCCACAGAGGTTTCATCTGAGGGGTTGGAGCTGGGCCGGTAAAACATGGTGACTTTGTCCATGGGAGCCACCGGCTGAGACCAGCTGATCAGAGCCGAGGAATCGGTTACATCCTTGACCTCCACCTGCCGGGGTCCATCGATCTCTGGGATGGAATTAAGGGGAGGGAAATTACGTCAAACAAATGCTACAACAGAAGGGCTGACTCATCTCTAAAATTATTTTTAAAAAAAGTGAATATATTGACCATCTTTAGAAGCTAACCAACATCCATTTTTGATGTGCAGTTATAAAGTTCTGTGTAGTGGTAGCCATGCAGAACCTGAAGCTTAATACATATTTAACAGGTGAGTTACATAAAAATCGTCCACCGTACAAGGGCCATGAACAAAGAAATGAGCTATAGAGACCAAAATAGTTTTTTGTACCAGGCTGTAAAGATGTTTATTTTTGCTGTAAATTTGGACATTCTAAAATAGAGGTCTATGGGAATTGCCTCGCTTTTAGAGCCAGCCTCAAGTGGATTTCTGAGGAACTGCAGGTTTTTCCACTACTCTATTGTACAACACTGTTCGACTCTGGACCGCAGCCCCAAATATCCAGGGAATCTTTGCTCAGACTGCTACTGCATGGCTGTATGTGCAGCAGCATAACGATTCCCCAAAAGTAAAGCTGAAGCATCTTGATCGCTCCCTGGTGGTTGACTTTTAGCTTTGGAAGAGCTATATTTGTTATGCCTTCCAGAGTTTTCTGTAAGCAGAGCATACATTTTACACATCAGTGTCATAGTTGATCATTTTCAGTTTGTTGTGGGAAGCCAATATTGTGATAGATACTTATATTTGAATAACTGTGCAGCCCAAGCAGGAGTAAAAAAGAGGCCTCTGGTGATAAGCAATACTTTCTAGTTTATGAAAGAACTAATTCTAACATTATTTTTACCCTATTGACATCAAAAAAGACTTTCTATTAAGCATTAGCCCGTCTTTGAGTTTAGTGCTATTTAGCTAATGTTGCTAAACTGAGTGGGTGAACACTGTAAATACTTAAAATCAGCATCTTTACATTTATATCAAAGTAAATTAGTGACAGTTTCATCTGTGAGAATTCAACAATCAAGATACAAAGGGACTTCAACATTGCCTTGCTAACTGTTTCACCATGCTTCAAGTGTTTATGCTATGCTAACCGTCTGCTAACTGTAGCTTCATATTCAGCATAATGACCCAGGAGTGGTATTGATCCAATTCTCAAAAAGCAAATACACAAATTTGTTTTAAGTAGAGAAGTGCTTTTATCAAAGATTAAACCAATCTCTGCAGAAATATATTTAACAAAAAAAGAAATATTTGTACAAAGATCCAATGCTGTGGAAGATGAGGTTGTTTTTTATCGTTTATCCATAAAACAGCCCTTGTAAGACTCATCTTGGCTCTCTTGTAAGACAAAGAAATGACTTGGAAAGGCCATTGCAAAATGTAATGCGATTCCTTTTCATTCTGACATGGTGTTTACTGCCTGACGATTCTCCTGTGTTTACATGTGGAGGAGACATCTTTTCTTCATGTTTCGGATCTGTGCTGAAAGGACTTCTGGGGGTTAAAGGGTACGAAAGATTTAACCTCTCTTCTATCATTTATTTGTGGGAGCTGTGTCAAATTTCAGCCAATGCAAATAAATGACATCAGAAATGAAATGGCATGAGACTCAGGGAGTCCATCAGCACAGACCTGCAAACTAAATGACTTTTCCATGCACAACACAAGCCATTGGGCCTAGCATGCCATATCGACTGCGTAAGGAACTGGAAGCATTTCACAACATAATGTATGGAGTAAGAGTGCAATAAAACTCTCAACAAGCACAGTACAAGATCTAAGAGCGAGATTTAGTGAAAGTGAAAAGAACAACTCTGACATGGTCATGCTAGGCTGAGATTCAATTTGCTTGAGTTATTACTCTTTACCTAAAATCTATTAGATGGAACTATGGGGAATCGGCAGGGATTTCCTGTTGTAACTCTGCTTTTCATCATGGAATTCCACTCTGTGACATTAATATATTTTTCTATTCCAAGCTCACGTTATGTGAAGTTATTTGTATCTTACCAAACTTCTAACAGCTGCCAGACACAGCATGAAAATGACAAAATTATCTCTGACCATAACGTCATTATCATTATCATAAATATTTACATCCACTGGCTGATTTTAAACGTGCATGATCTCACCACATAACTGTAGCCTTTGGGCTTGAAACTTACTAGTGGTGACTGTTTGGGATGTTTGGGGTCCTCTGGTGTTGTTCTTGATGATGTTGATGGAGACTTCATACTCTTGCCCTGGACCAAGCCCCGTCTGGAGGAACTGGGTTTGAGAGGACGGGAGGGTGCTCGAAACTTTTCCATTTTCTTCTTTCTGCAAAGAAAGAGCATGCTTAAATTAATGCAAAATATTGCACACCGGAGAGCAAAATCAGTGACAAAATCAGGCTTAGACAGAAAATTAGCACATTTATATGTTTAAGTTTATATCCATCAGGTTAGTATTCATATTTCTTGCTAAAATTCAACATTTTTGTAAAATATGCTTCATTTTTTTCTTTGCTTTGTTGTTTCAAATATAAAACTGAGAGCACTGTGACAGTTTATTTAGACTAGCATAAAGACTGGAAACAAGGGTAAAACAGCTAAGCCTAACTTTGGCTAAAGGTTTCCACCCGCCCTGCCACAGGCTTACAACATGATATATATTATTTTTTGAATCCAGATAAAACTTAATGGGAGGATATTTGCAAAATTGTGACGTCCAGTCTGTCATCACTCTGAGGTCAGGATGCACAATTCATCATGTATTAATCCCCATCATGATTATGGCTTCACACAGTTAAATAAACAAAAATGACTGCAATGCAAATAATTAAAATTCTCTGCTCAAGACCCTGCGAGAAAACAGCATATATTGATAAATTATTTGGATTTAACTTGGGTAAATCTGACATTAGAGTGCAAGTTTTAGTCTTTTCACAGTAATCTGTGGTCACCACATCTGTCTGAGTTGCAGTAACTTAGTGGAGACTAGAGGCTTCTGTGTGCACATTTGATGAACTAGCATCTATTGCTTGCATGTAAGGTGTTGGTGGAAAATCAGTAAATTGCACAGTCATGATCAGCCGATGTTCAGCAGGTGAGGCATTTTAGCTCCAATTTAATTTATGTTTTGCTTCGAGTTCAGGTGACGATTATTTCAAATCTTCTTTTGATGCAAAGATTTATAAATTTGCAGAAATGTAGCACAACACAGCACTGTTTATTAAAATGCGAAAGCCAAATAAAAATGTTTTGTCCCTAAAATCTCTGAATAATCATGATAAAAAATATCATGAGGTCAATATCCATCAAAATAATCAGCATTACCATACTGGCCATAACATGCAGCCCTACTGTGACATTAGCTTAAACAGAGCCCAGTTTGTGTTTCTTTGTTTTTCTAGTTTTCATGCAAAGCTAACAGTTTCTGAGTCCGACTCCCCAGATACAGACTTTGGATACAAGTCTTACCATTCCTCTGCCCTTCTGATATATTTATATTACCATTTTCAAAATCTCTTCATCACTGAAAACAACAAAAATGTCCAATCTCGTAACCTGCATGCTGAAAATGCATGTTTTGCCAAAGACTTGGAGTGCGCAGAATAAAGTAGCCCTGCTCGTTTCTTTTGGTGAAGAGTTGTAAAGAACTACAAAGAAACTTTTTAAGTATCTTCCGTCAAGCATTGCCATTTTTGCATGTTTGCCCATCAGCAATGGAAAATGTTTCATTTTTCAAACACCAAAACAAGTTCTCTTTAACACCAATTTTTCAGGGGTGCTAACACTGCATGCTGGGCTTAGCTCCACCCAATACATGTGGCTATGCTAGACTAATCATCTACTGGCTGTAGTGTCACCTCACTGACAGTACTGAAAGTGGTAGTGAGTTTGAGCACGTAAATCAATGCCCTTTTAAAAAGTCAAACTATTCCTTTAAGTTAATATGATTTTTGAAATGGGTGTGATGACTGTAGAGGCTCAGCAGGTGTTCAAAATTGGAAGATCAATACAATTTGTTCAATTGTAGTTGTGTAAAATGTGTAAATATTCAAGTTTCTCCAGTCCAAATGTGTCATTGTTTATGCACACTATCAGTTAGTTAAACAGTAAAACAAAACCTGTGGTTCTGACTTCCGTGACACTCAGGTTACACTATGGAAAAACACTGCAGGCAGTGAACTAATTAGACATCTATGTATGCATGACACAGAAAGGCAGCAATAGGAGAGTTGAATGTCAGGAAAGGACAGCATATTTAGGGCTACAAATTATAAAAAAGACTTCTGACTGATGTCTGATCTGCTAGTGCAGTCATTACTTTTCAAAGAGTTTCTGCCTTGGATTCTAAGCAGCAAATTGAGCTTCAGTTCTATGACATCCAGACTTGCCCTCGCTAAGGTTTTCCATATGTCAAAGCAAATTTAATGGTTAGCGCTGAAATAAATCCATGTTTTGCTGAGACTTTCAATAAGCTGGCACAGCTTATCACTTCTCACTTTTTCCCTGATGGTTAATAAAATCCAGGGCAAGACTTCAGAAGAGACAGGCAGACTGACCGTGTTGCGGAAATAGATCTCCCAGCCGTCAAAGGGGATGTCCAGCTGGTCCCACACTACCTCTACTGACGTCTCTCTCACTGATTTGAATCGTAAACCCTCTGGCTGTGGAAGATCTGTAGGGTTAGACACAAATATAATCAAGAGTTACTATAGTTTTGTAAAGATATCTCATGTAAACTAACACAGAGACGATTGTGACGTACCTGTGACCACCCTCGCACTGACAGGGATGCTCCTCTTATTGCTCAGCACAGCGTAGACGTTGATAAAATACTCAATGCCAGGTTCAAGCTCTTTCACAGTGGCTGCAGTTTTGTCTCCTGACACAGTGAGCTCCTGCAGAAGACCCCCAGGAAAGGTGGGCACATAGGTAATGAGGTACTCTGTGACCAGCATCTCGTTGTTCCAGGACAGATCCACAGTTTCGGGGGTGACCTCGCCGACAATGAGGTCCTTTGGAGGAGACACTGGAAAAATTCAAGCAACAAAAAATGCTGAGGGTGTTGCCTTAGATGGTTTCTCATGCCCTCAGTCACCGAGTATCAACCACGCAGAGCTAATGCAAACTCCAGAGCCACATCTGGCTGTGGTGTGAAGAACTGCCAAAAAAGCACAAACCAAGACCAGACAAACCAAAAAACTCTTTTCTATTCTCTAAAATAGTTTCTCTTAGGATGAGTGGTGAGTGAATTTTGAGAAAGGAAGGAAATTACATCACTCTGGATTTGCTTTTATAGTACTTCTAGTTAACACATGGAAACTTTCAGAAATTGCCAAATCCTCTTTTGAAAACCTGCAGTGAGAACTTCTTACCTTCTGAGCAGTCCTCTCCGATGTATCCCTCATCACACACACACTGACCGTTCACGCAGCGGCCTTTGTCCTGGCAGTTGTTAATGCAGCTCAGCTCTGCGCAGCTTTCCCCTTCATATCCGCTCTCACACGAGCACCGCCCGTTGATGCAGCGCCCCCTGTTGTTGCAGTTATCTGGACAGGTGAGCACAGAGCAGTCGTCTCCTGAGTAGCCTTCCCGACAGACGCACTTGCCATCGAGGCAGTAACCCCGAGCCAGGCAGTCGTTGGGACAAGCTTTCTGACTGCAGTCTTCTCCACTGAATCCTTCATCACAAACACACTGTCCGTCGATGCACCGGCCACGGTTTCTGCAGTTGTTGGGGCAGCTCAGCTCACCACAGTCCTCACCAGTGAAGCCTGCATGACACACACAGCGTCCGTCAATACATTCGCCACGGCCGTAGCAGTTTGAAGGGCAGGTGCGGATGCTGCAGTCTTCGCCGGCGAAGCCTTCCTCGCAAACACACTGGCCGTTAACACAGCGCCCCCTGTGCAGGCAGCTGCTGGGACAGGACAGCTCGGAGCAGTCATCTCCCTGGAAGCCAACATCACAGGCGCACTGTCCATTTATGCACTGGCCTCTGTTGTTGCAGTTGTTCAGACATGCCAACTGGCTGCAGTCTTCGCCTTGGTAACCAGTGTCGCAGATACACATCCCATTGAAACATGTGCCTCTGCCATTACAATCATTGAGGCAGGTAAGCTGGGAGCAGTCCTCTCCACTGTAGCCAGCAGTGCAGACACACCGGCCATCAACACAGAAACCATTACCACGACAGTTGTTGGGGCAGGTACGATCTCCACAGTCCTCCCCGGTGAATCCTTCATCACAGTAGCAGGTGCCGTTGTCACAACGTCCACGGTCGTAGCAATCTTTGGGACAGATGAGCTCAGAGCAGTCAAAGCCAGTCCAAGGTTCATCGCACACACAGTCTCCATCATCACAACGACCACGGCCAAGGCAGTTGTTCAGGCACTTGCTCTGAGAGCAGTCTTCACCGAAGAAACCGTCCGAACAGATACAACTGCCGCCCACACACCGGCCTTGTGGTCCGCAGTCCACAGGGCAGACTTCGAGAGTGCAGTCTGCTCCAGTGAAACCCTTGAAGCACTCACATTTTCCGTCCACGCAGCGTCCTCGCTGCTGGCAGTTATTGGGACACTCGGGCTTCGTGCAGTTGGGTCCCTTCCAGCCTGGATCACAAATGCAGCCGCAGGTTTCAGCACTGTAGTTTCCATGACCATTGCAGAAAGGCTTTGTTCCCACCTTACCTTTAAAAAAAGGAAATGTTTTTAACTGTCTGTTTTTTCTGTTTTTCCATGTTGATGTAAACTTTTGTAACAGGCCCCTGTGACACGTGACTGTTGGTTCCAGCTGAGTCACGAATGACTTCCTGGTTGCACAGAAAACAGCAGATTTTTTTTTTTAATTTACAGAATCTAGTTAGAGCAAACAATTTATTTGGGGTGAATTTTTAAATGAGACATGCAGAAGGATTTTGATGAAATATCCTGGGTTTGCTTAACTTCTCAGATGAAACCAAAAGTCACACTTGGTTACTTCAGGGCCCATAGAGAGCCAAAAATCTTACAATTCTTTATCTTTTTACCAGGGATGTCAGTGCTGATCAAGGCAATTTTTAACTGACTGGTATGAGCACAGACCAAAGCCCAGTCCTTTGCTTGTGTCCAATGTCACAATGATTTTGTTGACCGACACTATTTTCTTAAAAAGTACAACATTGTCAATGAGTAATTGATGAAGTTGTTATACATATTTATTAAATTCGACATATGTCCTGTGCAGATTTGACTGTTTTCAGCCATGGAGACATAGCATTAATGAAGCACTCTTTATTAATGACAGCTTGATTTCACACATGCACACTGACTATCATGAAGCATCACAGAATACAGTGTCTTTGTGCCCTTTGACTAGTTAAACCTTGCACAATAGTCTAGGCTTGCCAACACAAAAGTGACTGCATTACAGTATTATACAATAAGAGGCTCCACCTGGTGATGCAGCAAAATACTGCAGCTAATCTACAATACTTTAAGTGTGTTTTATCTGGGAAACTGGTATTGGGTATTAGCAGTTAATAAAAATTCAGTGACTTGTATTGTATTAAAGGTGAAAAAAAATATCTTGATTGGAACATTCCTCAGTTTTAGGGTGGGGGGTTCAGAGGGTTAAAATGCAATCTCTTTATAGCAGCAGCTCGACCTTTTGGGAAATATGCCTGTGCGCTGTCTTGCTGAGAGTTAGATGTGAAGATACCAGTTTTATGTCTGTACTTATATGTCTGTACGAAATTACAGCCAGCAGACAGATAAATGAACAAATGTATTTCCCAAATCGCCACACTCTTTCTTTTAGATTGAATCATTCACAAAGGGTCTAAGACTTATTTTAGCAGCCAACAGACTTCTTATTTTCATTGCTTCTTAGAGCCAAATAAAGCCCCATTTACAGACAATTGATGAATTGTTGACCTCTGCTGTACAGAGAAAATTACACACCCACATTAAATTCCAAAGAACTCTCAACAGATGAATGGAACAGATGTGACTTGAAGGAGGCTCGTGGGATTACAAAGTATTCTTAGTGAAGCAGATAAAGAACGGGTTATTTTAACCACACTGGCAGTGAGATGCAACTACGACTGACTAAGTATGACAGATAAATCCCACCTACCTGTAACTTGTGCACTGCTGCAGTGATCCCTCAAAGCTGAAACTTCTCCTTCAAGCATTTCCAGCCGGCTCATGAGGTCTTTCAGGCCAGGCAGGTCGTCACTGCAACCACAGGCCTTCCGAGGTATGTTGATGCGGTGGGTAAAGATGATCTGGTTCTCCTTGTCAAGTGTGTGTTCGGTGATGCGATGGCCCGGGGAGACGGCTGCATCTTTAGGATAGAGCTGAGTGCTTTCCGGGGCGTCCAGGTCCACCGAGCACAAGGAGCTGGCAGGAACATTGATGTTGTAGACATGGTTGAAAACCACGGGCTGTTCTGCATTGGGGAGGGTGATGTTATGTTCTTTAGGGAACGCCACAGTCTGTTGTCGATGCCGCATGATTTTCTTCACAAGCCCAGCGTTTGATAAGCTGAGCAGAGCAATTAGGAGAACGCAGCTCAGAAGGCTTTGAGTACCCATGGTAGATGTGGGACGCGGAATTAGAGAAATAAATATTCGTTTAGAGCTCTGGCTAAAGGCCAATCTTGGTTATTGGTGGAAGATCTGGAGACACAAACACAGAATCAGACAAATGTAGTGTTAAGTTAATGCAACGCTGTATGATACACCCAGTCGACCCAGTGTAACAATGCAGACTACAAGAAGTCAACAATGAGAGATCTGAAGAATGGAAAAGCATCCATAACCTACCTCATCAAGTCTCATATGAGGATTGCAAAACAAATATCTTTCCAAATCATTTTTTCATGATTTGCTTCTATGCACTATATACAGCCATGGCCATAAGTTTGGACACAAGTACCATGACGCTTGTGAATCTTAGAAAATACCACAAAATTGTCTTGTGTCAAATTTTGTGGTATTTTCTAAGATTCACAAGCGTCATGGTACTTGTGTCCAAACTTATGGCCATGGCTGTAGCTATTCAAGCCTATACTATTCAATCTGAACATAGAGGACACTCTCTGGTTGAATTACAACTCACTAAAGCAGTGCTGACTGGTGGTGTGTGACCATGGCATTATTTAAATGGGTAATAGATTTGTTCTTTTGTATATTTGGTGCCCTAAGACAGTGGTTCTCAACCCTGTTCCTCAGGACCCCATATCCTGCATGTTTTAGATGCTTCCCTGCTCCAACACACCTGACTCAAATGATCAGCTCGTTATCAGGCTTCTGCAGAGGCTTGATGACGAGCTGATCATTTGAATCAGGTGTGTTGGAGCAGGGAAGCATCTAAAACATGCAGGACATGGGGTCCTGAGGAACAGGGTTGAGAACCACTGCCCTAAGATACCATTTCACCTGTAGATGAACAATAAAAAGTCTCCGAGGCTTCATCTCTGCATTTTAAACATTTTGGAGCCCAGCAGCCATTACAAAGCACACCAATCAAGTTTTAAGGCTGGTGGCTTTGTGGTGAAGAGCAATGCCAGAACTACTCCAACACCCATCTTTAAGTGTGACTATAAAACCGCACACACATGTGGACATTCTGAGAAATATTTATTTGCTCTGCACAAAGTTAAAGAGCTACAATGCAGCACAAAGCCCAGTTCTTGATGTGCAAAAATAAGAACAACCACCAAAGTCAAGTAAATAGTAGCAAACAACAAAGTAAGGGAGACCAGATCTGCTTTTTTTTTTTAACAGAACTTCAGGCTTGTTAAGGGCAGACGCAAGACTATTTGTGTCAGTCTGAACGTTTACCATACGAGTTAGAAATAAAAAGGTTTCCAATAAGTACAAAGGCCACTATGGACATATAAGAGCTGCAACATGGAACCATTTTGGCTGCACAAGCAACCAAATATCTGTCAAGTGTGACTACACAACATTTTCATTGGTCACACTGGTGAATCTGACATTAAGCAGCTCCGTGTGCGGCAGCAGTATTATGATTATTTTTATCCTCATTCTGTTACATCATAGTCTATGAGTAACTTTGTTTCTAGAGTTTCCAGCTGGTGAATAAAATTGATCACTGTAGGTTGGTGTTCTACTTTAGCTTTGGTTACAAGATGAAGACCGAATAGATTGCTGGTTTAGCCATGTCATTTTTTAAAACTATTTGCCTTCTTAGACACAAAAGAAAAAAAAACAATGTGTGTGTTTTTTCTGTTTTAATGCCATTATTGTTTATTACATGGTGGAACTTTCTTTATCATTTGTCAATGTTGGAATAAACTGACAGTCTTTATGTTATTATTGTGGCACAGTAAGGTGTGGTGACAAAATTCTGGTGTTCCAAGAAGTTAGTCTGGAGCCTCGTTTAGAGATATTTTCAGTACTTTTTAACGAGCTTTTCGTAACAGAGCTGCCATAAAGGGATTGTGCCAATTGTCATTAATTTAATACATCTGTAGAGTTTATTAAAGGGCTAAAAAGACAAAAAAAAAACAAGAAAGCACTGTATATGGGTGACAAGACTTGGTGAATAATCAGACAGCTGATCACCAAAACATAACTATGCAACTAATTATTTTGCGAAGAAGGCCAAATATCTACTGCTTCCTGCTTTTCACATGTGCAGAGTTAATGTTTGTCTTCATCAGGTATCAGTGTAAACTGAATATCTTTGTGTTTTTGGCTGTTGGTTGCTCACAACAGGCATTTAAACATATTTTAAAAAAAAAAACTTTATCCAATAGGAATAAATTATTTCAATGGAAAAAATGGTGTGGAATAACTGACAGTATAAATAATCAGTGGCTGCAGCCCGAACTATGTCGACTAACACCTGAGATTCATTGCTGTAATAAACTGCTTTCACACTTTGCTGTGAATGCACTTCTGTGTAAGAAAAACCTCAATACCAAAGAATCCACAGTTGTGCTGGCACGTCAAGTTCAAGTATTTGATGCATCTCAGCTGTTTTGCTTCTCCAGTATCTGTACATATATTGGGCTGAAATAGTGTGAAAACGAATAATCCATCCCAGCACGCAGCGCTGCTTCTCACCCACACGTCTCTCAGATGACTTCATCAGCTGGACACCAAGAACTCCATAATTTGTGGGAGTCAAATGACAAGCTTCTTCCTCAGCGTGGGAAAACCTCCTTGAATTAGTCAGTGATGAGTTTCCAAAGGACCTGAGTAAGCAGGAGACCCTGAAAATCTACAGAAAGGCCCTCAGTGACTGACATACAGTACTGGCAGTTCCTAAATCCTCTAAACATCCTCATGTGCAGTTTTACGACCTATTGCTACCAACGCAGACCTACGTTTGCAGGTTTCATTCAACCTCCAGTCTGGCTCCTCGACAGTAAGTAGTCTTGAACATTTCACCCTCGAACAGCCAGACTGAATGTTTGCTGTCAGGCTCACATGCATGTCTGCTACTACATCTGGGAGGCAGAAAACTACATTAGAGGAGTTGCATCTGTTGCAATCCATGAGCATTTTGTCCAGATTTTTTCTGCACAATCAAAAATGACTTCCAGAAGGGAATATAAGGACTTGGAGATATAAAAAGACATGTGGTCCACCTGGATTTCTATTCTCACGCGTATGGAAAATATTCAATTTGACCCTTCTCAGCTATCAGATAACCAAAAGTAGATGTTCAACAAAGATTCACCTGAATGTTTGATGCGTCTTTTTGTTATTTTCATTGCCACTCGTATATTTATGAGCACAACATATTTTGTCTTCCAAAGGTAAAAAAAAAAATCAAAACACCTGCGCATAAATCAGAACTACTTCACCCTCCCAAAATCACAAGAAACTAGCTATACAAAAACCATCAAATCTTCATTTGAAGAGTAAAATCATTAAAAAAAAAACACTCCATCATTCAGCATTTCCTCCAGATTTAGACAAATTTAACCTTCTAAAGCCCCAAACACACCATGCTATCTTTATTTTTTAAATCACCAAAACACACTACACATGTTGCCAGAGCCAGAAACAGTAAAAATGCAAAACAGCAAAGAATCATTTGATTTTGAACTTTTTGGCAGTCCTTGAACTAACCATCGGTAACATGTCATTTGGTTGGGAAAATTACCTAAAGCTTAAAAATGATAATATATTATTAAAGTTCTTTTGTTCTGCATGTCTCATTTAAAACACCTCCACAAAACAGGCTGTTTGCTCGTATCAAAAGACACCTGGTACACAAAATTAATTAAAATAGGATTTTAAACAGGATTTAAAATACAATCCTGCACTGCCTGTAGACACCACGGTCTTATTATCAGACTTTTTAACTTTTTTTAATGACTCTTTTCCAAGTTGTTTTCTCCTGACTAGATCTTGCTTGTGTTGTATCTACTCTCAGACGTACATCGCTTAGGATAAAAGCATCTGCTAAATAAAACTGTACAACTCTATTCAGATTCTATGAAAAGCACAATGCTTATTAATGCAACTGTGAAGCCAACAGTAACTGAGCTGCAACCAGCAGTCATGTGACAAAAATTCAAGGACTTTTACATTGAGCTGTAGGTCGTGTTTACACACAGCAGCTTAATCCTCCTGTTGCCCTCAATTACAGCACCAAAAAAATGTTGCTCCCTTGTCTGAAAAAATCCAAAAATGAAGGAAAAAAATTCCCAACTTTATAAAAATTTGCAAAACCTCCATGAGGAAAATTCCTTAAAAGTTTACTTTAAAGATTGTAATTTTTTTTTTAAATCCCAACTTTGGCAAGAAATAAAAAAATAAAAAAACAAAAAATCTAAATTGTAAATATTTTCAAAATTAATAATAAAAATCTCTTAAAAAATCCTAAAAATATCTAAAGTGATTACATATATATCAGTACAAGTTCTAATATTTTCTTTCAGGACATTAGGAAAAATTAAACCAAAATCCAGTAAAATTTGCTGGACTTTGGTTGATTTTTTTCCTCTATTTTTTTCAAAGAAACCTTTTAAAACATTTCTTTTTTACACCAAAAAGTGTTCAAAAATTTCCCAAAAATGTTGAAAATGTGGAATTTTTCACTTTGAAAATGTATATATATTTCCACATTTTCAAACCGATGTCAGGTTTTTCAGTTTTTATTTAATAATGAAAGAGTATTCAACTTTGTTTTTTTAATGATTTATGACATTATAACTTTACTACACATCCACAGAAGACATTTTTGAGTTTTCACGTCTTCTAGCCAAGCTGATGCTGTCTCCGTAGATGCGCGGGACTTTATATTGCAGTGAAAAATGACTCCACAGTGAGTAAGGATGTGGCACAAGTCCTCACAGCTGATTTTTTTTTCCTAAAAATTGTCAGAAACATACACACAGTTTCAAACTTATCACATTCTTGACATTACACCCACCCCATGACCTTATTTCCACCTTTGACACCAAACTCGATGTCTTCCAGTCTGCTTTTTTGTGAATTAATTTCACTGATTGTTAAGATTATTAACGAAGTGGTTCAGAATTAATGGGCCATTTGAACCCAAGTGTCAAATATAATTATAGCTTTTCCAAAATATCAAGATGATATCAAATTTCCCAGTAATGAATGCCAGAGATCTATTCTTGGAGAAAACCAATAAAATGGAAGAAGCAGCAGGAATCGACAGTCTTTGAACTCAGCATGCGTCCTGAAACCAGAACACACCATGACGCCTGAATGATGATGTCGGTTTTTACTGTTAGATTTTGCATCATGATGTCCTCCCTAAATCAGACTGATGATAAATATTTTCCATTAGTGTCTCCGCAGTGCCAGAAGATTTAGTTCTGAAGGTGGACCTCTTTCATCATCCCCCTTTTCTTTCCTTTATTGTCGGCACCTTTGACCCGACTTCTCTTTCATCATGCGCCTCCTGCCAGCATTCTGCTCCCCCTCAGCTTATCTGGTAAAGCGCAGATATAAAACTGAGCTTCAGTTTCATGACTTCTTTGCACATCTGGTGAGTAGCAGGATGAAGGTGGGTTCTGCCTGGGGTTGTAAATCTGAAAATTAGGTCTTGAGATATGTTTCTGATCTGTGTCTAGAAAACTTTACAAGACACAACACTGAGAATTTGCTGCCTTGGAGGCAAAGAGTGAATCTGCTTAAACCCTCAGCAAGGCTTCTGCTGCATACATCTGGGAGAAGACACTTGTGATAACTTCAATGCAGGGCAAAGTAACATTTCCATATTTTAAAGAATCTGAAAGAACTTTAAATACAAAGAGCATTATTTAATACCTTTTTTAACACTGATGGAAGATTAAGATGGATGGAAGATGGAAGATAAGTTTACCATTTTTTTAAGTATCTCTTGCAAAATGAATGGACTAATTACCAAAAATGCATTATTCTTATATAGTATTGCAAATAATTAAGAATATGATCGTATGGCTACATTTTTAACTTTTATTTATTTTTTTAATTAAATTGATTTTTAAAAAATTGCTAAAGTTAGCTAAAATTGCCCATCTGCTGCTCTGAGTTTAAAAAAAAAATTAAACTTAAGAAAAAAAAAAAGCTTAAAATGCCAGCCAGGGGTTGAGAGTGATGGCAAGTGGAATGTGAGACAGGAGTTGCCAATTGACTACTATAGTGTAAAAGAAAAAAAAAAAAAGGCTCATTCTTTTTAAAAAAAATAAAACTAGTTATATTTTGTACCTTTACTATACTACCAAAAAATATTATTTTCCATATATTTGCTGTTATTTGGAAGAAAAAAATACATATATTATGCATTTGAAAATGCTAAATACCGTTTAACTGTTATTTTACAGTTATGCCATGTATCTAAAATAAAAAATAATTAAAAAAAAACAAAAAATAAGCAAATACTACCAACAATATCCATGTCAAAAATCTGTGTTTTTATATAGCAACTAGTTGTTTTACAATGCGTCATCTTAAACTACCCTGTTTTATTCTATTTATACGAGTTAAAATTTGTATTATTTTACAGCTATTTGCTGTTATTTTCACAGTCTTTTACCATTTTTAAATGATCCAATTTTCCACCTATCTTCTGGCACCCTTGCTGCCAGGTTTTCCCCATATTAACTTTTTTCCCACCAAACCTTTTAAAAATACTTTCAACACATTTGAGGGCTGATTCTTTAGATGGAGTTTTTATGTCCTGGTGACCACTGAAATTACAGCCATGGCTCTCTTTGCATTCATCTGGAGTGCCCGGTGTCCAGATTTGTTACCAGTTTGGCTTCTGAGTTGCAAAACTTGCAAATACAGATTTTGACACCTCTGCTACAGAGGGCTCTTTTCAATTGGGAGACTTTTTCCGAGACATTCATCCAATGCACGTTATTCTGCTACCAGCCGGCAAAATACCCAAAGAAAAATACTGCTGCCGGGCTGTTAACACATACTAAGACGAGCAACCACATCACACCACTCCTTGTTGCCCTTCACTTTCTACAAGTGAATTTTGGAAATCATTTTATTGCTTGTTTTTAAGGCTTTGAATGGTCTGGTTCTTGCCTATGAGCTGCCAACTTCCTATGAGCCTCAGTGTTCCTCTGCCGGGTTCTACTGATGGTTTCTTATGCTCATCTGATCACCAAAGGAAGTCCACCTCAGTATCATGTTCTGTTCTTAAAACTCACTTTTATCCTTCAGCTTTTCTTAACAGATTGTAGTTTTACCAATTCAAATGATTTGATCTCGTTCTGGTTCTTCATCACTTTCTTATTTTATCTTATCTTGAATATGTTATTTAATTGAAAAACATGTTGAAACTTTGTTTTGGACAGATGTTCTATAGTGCATTTGTGTTAGTGTGGTGGAGGACTGGTGGTGACTGGTGATCTGGGCTGAATTAATACGAGCTGTTGTCTCTTGGATCCAAACCAGTGCAAGTACAATAGAAGGTAGGGGTAGTCTCTAATATAAGCTTAGTCAGGAGAAGAGCAGAATGAGGGTCTGAAAAGAAAGATTGCAATCTTAGGGAACTTCTGTAGCTGTCAAAAGTCTGAACCCCTGTGCAAAAATTGAAAAATCCCAAACAGTAGCATTAAAGTGTGGAATATATTTGAAAATAACCAAAGTTTCACAAATTTAACAGTCAAGTTGATGGATGAGGATGTGTCTGGTCACCTCTGATTAGAGAGTGTAAACATTCCTGTCATAGAGAACTCCCAAATGGTTGAGTCAATGTCAGCATTGGTTCTGCAAGGCTGAGGGTGATTTTAAAAAGTAGGTGGAGTGTGGAGCCATCAATTCCATTAATTCATCCATTTTGTTCTGTGTGTACAGGGTTGGGTTGTAGTTGCAGCACAACAAGCAGGTAATTCTAAACGTTCCTTTCCTCAGCAATATGTTTTTGTCCCTTTTGCAGGATCCTGCAATGTTCCCAGGTCAGATGAGATTTGTAATCCCTCTGAGTTTCCTGCTGAAAAACCTCCATAGAAAGATTCCCAGGAAGCATCCTTATCTGATGCTGGAACTACTGTAGCGGCCTCCTTTCAAGGGGATGAACCATTTGCTCTGTTCTGAGTCTATGACATTTAAAATTTATAAACGTGCTTAAAATGTCAATTTAAACACTAGCATGTATTTGCTCCAACGAAGTAGAGACGTATCATTTAGTTTACACCTCAAATAACATGTTTAATTGTGCAGTAACAACAGTGTTTGCTGAAGGTCTGACAGCACAGAGAAACTAAATAGAACCATCTACCGTGGCAACAAACAATTTCACGCGAGATGTATAATGTCTCCTGACAGCCAGTGACTAAATTCTAAAAAGTTTTATGTTGATGTGTCAGTCTACAGCAGGCAAGACAAAATATTTAAGTTGTAAAATTTAAGACCTTTAATATCTTCTTTAGTAAGGACTTTTTCTGAGGTAACTGCCACCTTTCAAAAGGTGCAGACAGCCTGTTTAAACAGAGGTTGGATGGATGAGAACACTGGTGCTTACAGCAAAAAGCCAAGAATACATCTTTTCAAAGCCGGCCTGGGGTTGAGCAAGGACATATTATTTAACTGTGGGACATGGGAAGACAATTTGTGGAGAAAACTGAAATAAATATAACCTGGTCACTAAGCTATAATCCAGTCGCCGTAGCTTCAGTACTCTTCCCCAATGCTGGCAACCAGAAGGGAACTTTCCCGCGTGGAAAAGACAAACTGGGAATGTTGGCCCCGGACTGACGACATCTGTTTTGCCGAGTCAAAGGGAACAAAAAAAAAAAAAAAAGGCACTGAGGGACTTGTCCGCATAATCGCTCTACCTTTGGTAAAACTGAAAGTGCTACTGCATGTAGATGTGATTGTGGGTTTGTCGTCTCTGATCACGTCTACGTGCCGACTGATGGCTGCTGCTGGTGATGAAACACTGACAAGAACCCTGCATGAGAAGAACACAAATGCAGCATGTCTGGACTCACTCCTCATGGAAAGCATTTGCAGCGTGTCAAGACTCTGGTCAGTGGCCGACATTAAACGAGTGCACGCGCTTGTTTATCTGTCTGAGAGATTTAAACATTTTTATTTTCCATGAACTCGAAAGAGCGAAACCTTCTCATGGAACAGCTGCAAGTCATTGCAGGGAAGCTAATTGTAGCCGATACAGTAACAGAAAATTCAGCACTTCATGAGCAGATTACACATTTTCCCACTGCTGCATGGCAATATCCTCAAATGGGCACTTAGGAATAATAACCCTGAGTTTTATTGTGTCCCCAGGTGAGCCTAAACAGGATTCAGACTTTAGCTTGGAGACTCTCTGCCATTAATGATTTTATTAAGTGTTATGTTTGTTATAGAGTTTAATTTCTCAATCAAAATAATACAAAAATGTGCTGTTCTGAGTTCTTAAAAGTGAAGATTTACTGCTTTTTTCAAACACACATTAGTAAAGTTATTATATTTGAGTCTTGCGCAAACCAATCCATGTAAATCATCCACTTTTCATTATTTTTAGTCAACTAATCTGCTAAAAAGTTCATTTATTTGGACTGACTTGTGTTCATTTTGCTGCTGTGCGGGATATGAGAATAAATCCCTCTACTGGTAAATGAACAGGAGCATCAGAGCTGAGTTACAAACTGCCATCTGTGCTAATCACTAACACACCTTTAAAAAAAAAAAAAAAAAAGCCTGACAGATTTACAGTGTTAAATGTCTTGCAAGCCAACACAGTCACAGAGCTGACTCAGAAAATGCACTTATATTATAAATATATACATCCGCTTATCCGATGTATATTTTAAAATCATGACTTATGTTTTTAGCACAAGTTTAAACGTCACAGAAAGACAAACGTAGATTATTATTAAACCCATTAACCCTCCCACTGTTCTCATTTACAGGGACCAAAAAATATTGCTTCTTTGTCGGTAAAAAAATCCAAAAATTCACCAAAAAAATTCCCCAAATTTCAGAAAATTTGCAAAATCTTCAGGATGAAAATTCCAACAATAACTTAAAGTTTCCCTTAAAATTTGGATTTTTAAAAAATCCCCCATATTTGGCAAGAAAATTCTTGTAAATATTTTTTTTTTAAAAAAAGAGTAAAAATCTTCCAAAAAAATCCTAAATATTTCTGAAGTGAATACATATATATCAGTGAAACTACTAATATTTTCTTTAAGAACATTCACATAAAAAAAAGAATATATACATATATATATATATATATATATATATATATCTTTTTTTTTCTCCCCATATTTTCAAACTTTAAACCAGGTCATTTTTGGCCCACAGGACACCAGGAGGGTTAAAACACCTTCACTAACCATCACCCACACTTCTGTTGCTCAGCCAACACTGGGAATTGGGACATCAGGAAAAAAAATCTAGCATATTTTGCATCTAATAAAAGGTGCGTGATGCTGAGTTACGATTAGCCCCCTGCTCCTAGTATCAAGGTCATGCAGAGGGAAACGGTGCAGCCCTGCAGCTACCAAACCAGCTGTCCCTCGTGGAGGTTTGTTCGCTGAGACACCTCTCTCTGCTGCACAGACATATCCCACAACAGCCAGCACATAGCAGGCAGGCTGTAAAACATCCCGGCCTGAGTTACTGCGCATGGGGAATGATGTGCATTCTAGATAAGAGTTGAAGAATTGTGGATAAAACTGTACACGAGAGAAACTGAGTGATTATGATCTTCTTCAGCTGAAATATTCATTCCGGCTGAATGTGGACAGAAGCGGTGACTCAAACCCACCACACAAAGGATGAAGCAGAAGTTAAAACGACCGTAAGCCAGACTTTGATTTCAATTAGGCAGAGCTAATAGACTGAGTGGATGAAGTACTTTTTTCTCTTTGCCCACATTGGCAAATCCTTTCCCTCTTTTCCCGTCATTTAATATCCACCATGGAAAAACGATGCACAATGAAACCTGAATTACATCGCATTGGTTTTGTGATGAATCACCAGGCTGCAAAAAACCTCACCAGACAGAGAGATACTCGAGTATTTTTTGGCCCCATGCATAAACACACACAGATGGACAGTGCTTATTTTCATTTTTCCCTGTATTGATCTACAACCTGACAAAATTTGCGAGCGTCTGGCCCTTCTACTGAGCCTGTCAAAGCTGAGGGATAATTCTTCCACATGGTCGAGCCAGTCAGTCATCACCTCTGATCCCTGCACTGGCTGCTGACTGAGGAAGAAGTTGCAGTATACACCAAGAATGCACCTCCAGTAAACTATAATCAGTGCTTTCTGGTCATTGTGCACCAGTGCAAACCTGCTGAAGAGGCTAAGTTGCAATTAAAAGTCAAGAAAAAGTCAAGAAATACACCTCTGGAGCATGCAATAAAGGTGAAATGCATAAATATCACTTCTTACCTGCAATGGCGGAATCTACTTTTTGTCACACCCCCATGAAGAGCTCCTCCAAGCCAAAAAAAAAATGATGCTTCTGTCTGTTGAGTCACAGCTTCTCCAGGAAGGTGGCAGCTCCGTCAGTCCTCCCTCAGCCAGCTCCTTATCTCCCCTCACAGCTCAGGCTGGAGTTCAGCTCCTTCGCTGACAGAGAGGGAGTGAGTCAAAAGCAGGGAGAGAGACGGAGAGAGAGGGGGGGAGAGAGAGGGAGAGAGTGGGAGTAAATGTCTTTTAAAGTGTGAGGAGTGTTTAGGTCAGACACCCATTGCTTTAAACTCCAGCCCTTAAATAGCCGTCATTCTCCCTCCCCTCGCAGCGAGTCTTCCCCCTCCCTCCACTGTAACTAATGGATGCAGAGCTGGGCTGCTGCTGCCTCTAAATGAGATGCCACTGTTACTGGGAGTCATGACAGAGCGAGCGGTGCCTGCGGTTGAGCCGGAAAATTAGAGGGGAAAGCCGGGCAATGAGAGGAAAGTGAAGCAGGACTGTAGACAGCGGACAGACATTCAGCTAGATTCACTTTGCGATAATGATTTAAGATTTTCTCCTGCAAAAATAAAGCAGGATCTTTGTCCAATGTGCTTAAATGATCATATTGGAGGAAATTAGTCCTCCATCATCCATCTAAACCCGCAGTAATCCCTCTGAAAAAACTCCAGCTTTGTTTCACTCTTGAATCCAAGAGCTCCTAATTCAACAAATCTGTGGCACGTTTCCTGATTCAGTAGGTCCAATAGCCATCCTGTAAATTATTAAAAGTGACAAATATGAAACGGTGAAGTGAATCTCCAGTTCCTGAAGGAAATGTTTCCTTGCTTAGACACTCTTTTTTTCTTGCACAGATAGATTTTCACACATTTAACAGATGGGATGAGCAGGAAACAGACACATTCTTCATTTGTGACCGGCCAGCCCTCCTCTTGGACTGAAATGAAAGCAAGCTGCTGCCGGAGAACGTGTGATTTCAGAGGTAGTCGACTCCAGAATGTGAATGTAAAACTGTCCTGGGAGCTCAGCTGGGGAGGCAGGCAGCACGCCACCATACGGACGCAGCCTCCACAGTTTAATCTTAATGTGATTAGAGGAGGATAAAGCAAGTATCAGCTTAAATCTTTTAAGTGAGTCTGTGAAGCCGGTTAAGATACACAGTTTATGGTTTGTTGGGAGCTCTAAAAAGATGATCGCGTTGGGAGGTCCTGTCATGGAGACATTCTTCAAGGATGCCACAATAACAGGTTACTGAGCGCTTTACACAGTGACTGCAACACTGGGAGGTTTCTGTTGTTCACGCTGGCAGCTCAGCGCTGAGGGTGGCAACACTGAGCCATCAGTCTAGTCCACTGCTCCGGTCCACACTGGAGTATCTCAGCTGCTCCTGGATGGGCTGCTGTCAAGTATTTTGCAGACATCCAAGATCTCCAGAGGCAAAACCCTGCCGAGTTTGGTGATGTCCACAGCTATTATCTATCACCATCTAGGGGTTTCCACTCGGAATGGGCGTTCTGGGTGGTGGCTATGACAGTAAACATCTGTTCACATACAGTAATTAGTCGCTGTGACCTGTTTCTGTCATTTATGGCCATTTGAAAAAAAAATGTCTATTTTGAAAAAATGTAACCAAAACTGCTTAAAATTACACAAACACTACCATCCAGAGGTTTCGTGCTACTTAGAAATGTCCTTATTTTTGAGAAAAAATGTTTTTTTTAATGAAGATAACATTCAATTAATCAGAAATACAGTCTAGACATTGTTAATGTGATAAATGACTATTCTAGCTGGAAACAGCAGATTGTTAAAGGAAAACCTACGTAGGGGTACAGAGGAACATTTCCAGCAACCATCACTCCTGTGTTCTAATGCTACATTGTGTTAGCTAATGGTGTTGAAAGGCTAACTGATGATTAGAAAACCCTTGTGCAATTATGTTAGCTCATGAATAAAAGTGTGAGTTTTCATAGAAAACATGAAATTGTCTGGGCGACCCCAAACTTTTGAATTTTGAAATTTGTGATATAGTTTTGAAAAATAAGGCTTCAGTTCAATGTGATGCTGTGTAATAATTTAACACTATTATGGCTTCATGCAGGACTCCGGTTAGTGAACAACAAAGTGTTAAATGTGCTTTGACATCATCTTACACCTTCTTTAAGGAAAAAAACAAAACAACATCCAAACTGAGCTGCTGCCTCATGAGAAGAAACGAGGACCTCAAAAAGTCCAGCTGATGGACAATAAATCCTGATTAATGTAATGGCACAACACAGCTAAGTAGATTTGTCACTTTTCATTGCAGGATGGCTGAGTGTTGTAAACAAAGCTGCAAAACACAAAGACAACAAGTGGCTGTACTTCAGGGTGTCGTAATACAGAACAGAGCAGATGTACACGTTTGTCTGAAACAGTTCAAGTACGTGCTGAAGAGGTTCTGAGTATAGACTCAAAATCTGTCACCATTCATCAAATCAGATCTTCTCTTGAGCTTGAGAAGACCCCGGGGATCGGGTCTGAGGGCGGGCAGAAGGAATGAGAAAATGTGTGTGGAACCAAGTAAATAGGTCACACTGTGGCCCCTTTTTATTTAAGATCCACATGTGTTTCACATGTACTAAAGTGTGCTACACAGTCCATCAGACACAAACCGTCAGACGTTTGCGAGCCACTGCTACTGAAACTATTAACAAATGGCAGTTATGATTACAAGACAATCTGAGGAATGTCTGCAAACATGGAACAAAACACTTAAGCAACCATGTCTCCTACTTAATGTAGCAGCTCTGTGAAGCTGCAATTACACCAGCTGTGCTTTGACATGATGCCAGTGTCAACATGCTAACGTGCTAATAATCACAACATTAGCAGGCAAACTTTCTCTACTTCACCATAAACACAAAATATAGTTGAGACTGATGGAAGCTAATTGCTTCACAGTTATTTGGTCATAAAGAGTCTTGGACAAATTAAAACGAGAAGCAAAGAGATCACCAAAAACTTATTACAAGTCATCCCCAGGGGAGCATGAATATCTGTATTAAATTGCATGTGATTTACCAGGTGTTGACCCAAATCCACAAATGTCAGCCTCATGGTGACACTAAAAGAAAGGTCAGGGGATCCGGAAAATCATTAAATCATGAAGTTTGAACCAAATTTCATGGCAATACATCTAAAAGTTGAAGTATCATAAAAACAAAGCAAAAATGTCAACCTGATGGGGGTGCTATAGAAAAGGTCAGACCACCACTGTTGCTAGGATTAATAGTGTTGGGAACAAGAAAGTCTGACAGACAACTGCCACCCTAAGAGCTACACCTCTACATGTCTGTTCAATGTGTGGCTGTAAAGAGTAACCAAAATATGAGAAGGGTTAAATCACAACGCAGATTACACTAAGAAGACAGTTTGAGCTTCAAGAAAAGGTTCAAATCTGACCTGAAAGTTAAGTTTCCTTTAGAGATGTCTGTGAGGTAATGCACAAGAAGCAGTCCAAGGCCACAAAATGTTGAAAATTGTTTAGTTTAAGCATTTTTTTTACAGCAAAAATACCATCTTCTCAATTAACCTCATTATAGTAAATGGATTGTCTTTCAGTACTGGTTAGTTTGAACAGCAGCTGTGTTTACATCATATGTTTTTGAATTATCGCATTAGAAAAAGTTCATGGAAAAGGAAAAATCTTAAGAAAAAAACACTCCCAAATTATCCAAAAAGTTTTGTGCTCACTCCATATGATTTTCACTTTTTCAAAAAAAAGCAAATTTTGCTTGACGGGGGGTTTTCGAATACGTTCAGACATAGCAAACATTTAACTTCGGACAGCATGAAACATGACCGATACCAGCTGACATGACAGAACAATTCCAACTCTCTCAACTGAAAACATTTTGAAAAGACTGCTCATTTTTCAGTTGTAGAACTTCTGTTTCTTCCTTTTTCTTCCTTGAGCTTATTTGGGGCTTCTTTTCCTGGCTTCCTCTACTCTGTTTATTACAGCTCATGTAGCCTACACCGCCACCTACTGACGACACTACACAGTATATTCACTCCAAAGCAGTTAATCAAAACAAGCCTGACTCCAATTTTCTTTGTGTGATTTCATCAATATGGTTCATATTCACTTGGCACTTATATGGAAACACGGCTACAGTGTGATTGTGTCACTTTTCAAGCAAAAATGGCATAATTTCTCAGTCCCAGAGGGATTTTTCCCAAGTTTTGCAATTCTGTAAGACAATACAATTACTATCTTAGTGTTTTGAGCTGGGTTTGGACAGAAGAAGCATCCTGAAGATGTCAACTCTGAAAATATTTATGATAAATTCTGATAAAAATAAACAGCAGATGAGTCAGTAACATAAACAAGCTATATAATACAACTTTTCCCTTGGGCTAAAGCTCATTAAATTCACATTTCTTTCAATTGAATTTTTGAGATACTCTATCTGAAGACGAGACTGCTTGGGATTCTTTTGTGGATTGATTTCTGTTGTGCACTGAGATAAATTTATTTTCCTGCTTTGATAAATTTATTTTCCTGCTTTGATAAATTTATTTTCCTGCTTTGAGAGCCTACCCTGCTAGTTCATAGAGTGAACTTTCTTCCTACAAATTACAGCAGATCCATCCAGTCCTTACAGCTGTGTGGACATGCTACTCGGTCTAGTAGTCTGTAATCTGGAAAAAAGAAAGTGTCTGCCGTGTGACCTGCAGACAAGACTGTAATCATAGAGCTTTTGGGTTCACAGTTAACTGTTCACCTCAAATGAACCATTATATCAGTAAATGCAGCAGTTTTTTTTCCCAAACATGAATGCATTACAGACAAAAAAGACTTCACAATTGGTCTTCTCCGTGTTTGTGTACATATGCGTTTCTGCCCTGCATCTAACATGGATGATATCATTGTACAATTCTAATGAGTTAACTAGAGAGTTTCATTTTGATCGTATTGCCAAAGAAGACAATCAGTGTACAGTGAAGGAGTCAGTGAGTCACTCACTTTGTGTATGTTTGCATCTAGACATCTGTGATATCATGATTTAGATAATGTTTAATTATGAAGGCATGAAATTACTGAGTCTTGCTGCTGAGATGAAGTCCAGCATGTGTACTCTTAGATCTTTTCTAGTCAAGGAATCCTAAACTGAGGAAGTCAGACTGCAGTCATGGTTGTTGTGTTCATATTCTGTACTGTACAAGTAGATGGAAATATTAAACACCCTTTAAATAGTGTACCATGTTTAAAAATGTCCTTCAGACACACTGGCAAACTAAGGAGATGAACTAAATGTCTCTGTTTCAGCCAGAATAATGATGACAATAGTGACTCACTGCAGCTTGGATCTCATTTAACAGTGGTGTGACATTTAAGTCTTGACTGCATCAGTCATGATTCCAGTTTGTCGTGTCAAACAGGGTGGATTTGGTGTTTTTTTTATTAGTAATAATTTACATCATTCTGTTGACATCAGATTTGTCACTTTGACCTCTAACAGCCTGTTTACCAGTGTCATACAGGCTCTACAGTACAGTACTCCTGTGCCATCATCACACTGAGCTGCCTGACAGAATAAAAGAACCAGATTCTTAAAACCTTCATAACAGGCTGAAGTGATGAGATTCATCTAGCTACTAACCATCCTCTTCCTAAAATCCTGCCAACTGTGTTTTCACTGGCCTGACCTAAGAATATTCATGGAAATAGTTTGGTTCACCACCGTTCTTCTATTTGTAGCATTTGTTACTGTTGATGGATGTTATGTAGACTGAAAATATAGTTTGTGATACGGAAATGTTAACTTCATAGTACAGACCAACTAATAACAAGCCACATTTGTGATTGTGGATTGTGCGATTACTTGACTGAACAATTAAATATTGGTACCTATGAAATGCTGTCCTTTGAACAAATTATTACTCCACCAAGAAACACAGTCGCGGTACGTGACGATTGGAGTATGTTTGTCTGTCTGTTTGTCTGCTAGCAACATTACTCAAAAACGGAACAATGGATTTGGATGAATTTTTTCGGAAAGGTCAGAAATGATACAAGGACCACCTGATTAGATTCTGGCAGTGATGTGGCTTCTAGACTGGATCCACAGATTTGTTAAAGATTTCTGTATTGTTGCTAGATGGTCACACGGCGTCACTGCAACTATGACAACAAATGAACACTACATCAGCTGCCTGCTGACAATCCCATGATTGCAATTGTACTACAAATTGACCGCTGCGGACTTATCTGTTGGAAATCATACAACGACTGAGCAGCCTTGGTGGAGTACTGTGCTCTGAGTGCTTTTCTTGTTATTAATTTTATCATTGTACATTATCAGCAAACTGTTGCATCAAAGATGTCGTCTACTCAGCCACCAGACAGCAGCAACCCTCTGACCCCACACGGAGACCCAGATATTAAAAGTAACTCAAGATAAACTGATAGCCGCTCAAGTGGAGCTCAGCTAACCACATCCAGCGCAGACATGTGGACATTTATCAGCAAGGAAACAAAGCTGCTGGTACCTGCATTGCTGGCATTAGTCATACTCTGCAAGCCAGTGTTCATATTTATGACATTAAGTGTCACAAATTTTAGCTGCCCATTTAACATAGTAAAAACAAGGAACAGCAAAAATGGATTCAAGTGTTATAAATGCAGAAATACAACAGTTATTCAAAAAATCTGATTGTTTTGTCCTTTTGTCATCTTTTTAACTTCAGTCACAGCCTCTGTGGATTTTGGTAGATGTAGCAAAACAAAGAGACAGTTCAAAAATCTCAAGATTCTTTGTCACAAGGCCTTGAAGATGTTGTCTGACATGCATGTTAGTTGACAGTTTAGTGACAGACAGTTGGTGGTGACATGAAGATGGAATAACTGACATAACTGGTTCTTCTTTCGGGCTTCCTGGGATTCTTTTCTTTGATCTGCGGCATCTTTTAGTCCTTTGTCGTCTTATTTCTCTCCCAACTGAACTGTGGCTTTGTCTTCTCCATTTTATGAATCTATAATGAATGCCTCTTGATTCTGGCATCAGTGACAGTTTTTGTGGTTTCTTTGACATCAGCGCACAAAAGCCACATTAAATCCACTTAAGCCAAAACACACAAACTTCCAGAGGAGGGGAAGAGTTTTTATAAACCTTGTAATTCAGATTGTTGCCATTTTCAAAACTTATCCACTAGCAAACATAATAAACAAGTCACAATCTAATACTGTACTGAACCATATCTGTTTATCTAGACTTTAGATTGTGAAGTTTTTCCAGAGAGGATCACCAGATTTATTATCAACAAACTGTCAGTAACTCGTAAACACAGCAGCAGCGATAAGCTTCCTCTTACGTGATCTCATTAGTTTTAATGACCCACTATAACTCTTGCAAACCTGTGACACTTGTAGGACAGTTGTAAGAAACTCCATCTGCTATTGGTTTGTTTTTAAGATCACAGCTCGTCAAGTGGCGGCAAATATCAGAAAAATGAATTTCAGTGGCCAGGAGGAATTGTTTAAAGTCCAGAATAACAGCAAGTTACTGGTACAAGCAGGTGATTTAACGGGAGAATAAATGAAATACTTTCAAATGACAAAATATTGTCAGCAAGTGGTCAGCTGGGGTAGACGTATGTGTCTAGAAACCTCCAAATGTTGTTTAACATCTCATTATGTTGATAAAGTTAACACTGGTCAGCTAAGTGACAATTAACATGCAGCAGGGATGAAAAAAGTACAGAGAAATGCACCCTCGTATGTGGCATTACATCCTCACTGTCAAACTAAAGGCCATGTGCAGACACTGAGCAGACCAGAGGTATCACAGCTCACACAAACATGAACTAATATGGCTCTGAAGGCACCACAAAGCCCTTACTAGTCACTTCTCAGGCCTGCCAGCAGATCTGCAGAGAGCTTCTGATCACAGTTACAGCTGAGAGTGGCTTCGACCAAAACCAGCGACCACATACAGATCTACTCCCTTTGTTTTCTCAATCGCAGCTCTAATGAGCTCTCTACAGATTAGAGGATCTGCACGTCCAGGCATTAGTTTAGGGATTACAGTGACACTGGTGAATGATCTGCACTAAATGTGACTCTTCATTAACAGCTGTGTTGAGTTAATCAACCGCAGGACTCAGTTTTCTTAATAAGTTCAGCAATCAGTCATCGCTGCTGAAAATATCATTGTAATTGAAATTATGGATTGTAGGACTGCTGCCACCTTTCATCAAACAGTGTTTTCTCATTTTTTGTGTTTTTTAACAGTGCAGTAATGCATATATCATTTAAGTATTGATCCTGTGTCCGAGCTAAGAAGAAGAAACTGCTGGATATGTATTCTTATAGTCATGATTTCTTTACCCCACGACCCTGGTGAGGATAAAGCGGTGTATAGAGAATGGATGGATGGATGATTTCTTTACCATCCTTTAGTTATTGTTATGAAAATATAAATTCATCTGGAGCCTCCAGTCCAACCTTTGCTTGAGATTAAATCAATTTAACCTCTGGGCAAGCGGTTCAACAGAGCCTCCTATATAACCACAAAGCAGTCATTTCGCTTTAACCCCAGTCTCTAAAAGTAATAATAATGGTAATAGTATACAGACAAAAAAAAAAGAACTTTAACAGCTTGGATCTGCTTACATCTGTGGTTCTGTTTCTATGTGGAAATCTTACAGATCCTGTGTTTTCATGTTGTGCAACTCTCTTTACTGGTGCATGACCAGAAGTTAGATATTCCGAGACTACAAAAGCCTACAGATCTCAACCATCAATTTACATTCAGGGCACAGTGGTGATCTACCAGGATCCATTATGTTCATAATCTGCTGTGTCCTGTGTGGTCAAAGAGGCCACATTTAATTTATATTCAGGTTACAACTCGAGCATTGAACACTGCTTAGAGTCCCAACTAAACATTTTCAGAGTTGATTATCCATCCATCCATCCATTGTCTATACACCACTTAATCCTCATTAGGGTCATAGGGGGCTGGAGCCTATCCCAGCAGATTTAGAGTGAAGGCAGGTAGACAGGGCTACATGCAATGACAATCGCACTCGCTTTCTCACCTACGGACAATTTAGAATCACCATTAACCTCAGTGTGTTTTTGGACTACAGGAGGAGGCCACAGTATGAGTTGACTAGTAGTTGGTAATTCAAGCCATTAGTCAAGTGGTTGTTACAGGTAAGCTAAAACCGGTAACATTGCTCTACACTAGAATTAATAATGAGTCTTTTCGAAAACAACAAGCATATGCACAAAGCAAGTCATTGCAAAATACCGTCAATGACAGCAGGCTCATGATTCTGAATGTGTATAAAAAAGCGGAAAATTTTGGTAACAACACTAATTATATAGTGCTTGTCAGGTTGACAAAGCACAGCTGCAGAGCATCTCTTCTTTTGTAAGTAATCACAGAAAATATGACCACATTTTAAAGGTTGTTGTGGTCGTTCTAAACCTGGAGGTGCAAAGAAAAAACTGTTAAGATGTGAAGATGAGATGGCTTCTCAGTTTTGCTTGTCAGAAGGGACTTGACCAGATTGCTACGTAAAACCTGACTAACCAATGGATGCTTAGTTCAGAAAGAGCAGCTGCCTCTCAGTCCACCATGTTTATTTGCTTTCTAGAGCCGCTTCTGCTGACTCTGAAATGTCTCAGCTGCCAGCAAAGCTCAGCAAGCGTTCTGCTGCTGGCTGACAGAGTGAACACAAGGAGCTTCATGCACTCTCAGCATCTGAGGAGTGAAAGAGCCACGGGATTATTTTAGTTTTGATTACAATGTTTTCACAACAATTGCAAAATTCCTAGACCAACAAACTAATTTATTAATCAAGAAAATAATTGACAGATTGACAAAAAAAGTACTGTTTGTTGAAGCTCTGATTAGCTGGTATTCTCTACTATGTTTTCAATAATTTTCTGACAGTCCACTTAATATTCTGTTGAGCTGTTTCAGTTTGAAACAAAGTGAACTAACGTCATCATCCCAGGAGCAGGAAGAACAGAAGAATGACTAATAGAAACAATATCTAATCATGTTAGATAAGGGATTACACGTCAAACTGTTGCTTAAACAACAGTGAAACTACGTATGTGATTATGCGTCAGGTGCTACAGGCGTCACAATCCAATTTAGCCTTCAGTTTTGTGAGTGCTTCATTCTCTCCTTTTGATCAGTTAATTTCCTGAGTTAATGGTCTTTTTCAGTTGGGAGAGAAATTATCGCTGTCAATTAAAACAGACAAAGAAATATAAAGCATGCATTGACTGCATTAGCAGTGTCTTTTGTCACTGCTGCACGCCTCAGTGATCCCAGTGAAGTCAGGATGTTCAGGGGTTATTAACCACATAGCGTTTTCTGAAAGCCGCAGAGAAAACTCAGAAGCAGATATCATCTTCTGCAGTCAGAGTCTTAAAATAAACTCATTACCTTTGATTGTATTTGCCATGATTACTTAACTATGAATAACCTCATTTTTTTGACAGTGGCAAAGCACAGTGTTTCTATGCTTCCCTTTGATGTACTTTTCTGAAAATCACAAGTGGATTATTCCAAACATTTGCACAACTTTATTGTTATAACAGTGAAGTTTGAAGACTTTCATAAGCTTTAAACTGCAGTGAACATGCAGTGCACAGTGTCCTAGAATAAATGAGTACAGTCCCAAATGATGAAAATCTACCAGTATGAAGCTGTGAATGTGTCAGTTCAGATATCATGTTGAGCACTTGTGTCTGCATTAGACTGTAATCCTCTCTGGGGTGTTGATGACATTCATGCAAACTCTGTTTTGTTTGGAACATTTCTATGGTACATTGGAGCTTATGGCTTTTAAATAACAGTCTGTTTGATGCGGACATTTTTTCTCATTTCCTATCTTGTCAATAATCCTTCTATCCCTCAGACTCATTTTTACCTTATGGGAAATCCCACATCTGCATCCCAAGCCCTGCTTCAAACCATACATACTGTGGAAAATCAGGAAAACCACTTCAGTTTAATGGGGACACAAGACATAGCTAAGCTCAGAGCACAAGCCTGTCTTCTGTAAATGATTACACATGTATGCTGCTAGTCTTTGTCAATTAGACACATTTCCAAATAAATATAACTAGAAAAGCACTCAGAGAGTGTAGCACTCTGCCAAGGCTGTTCATTCCCCCATATGGCACTGTCAGGTTTTTTTTCTCTCCGTTATTTATGATCAGAAATCACAGCAACATAGAATGTGTCCATTTAATATAAATGTACCTACAAACAAAATGTCCTTGCACTGAGCACAGGGGTGTGTTATGCATGAGTATGTTTTGTACAGAAACCGAATCACGTGACCTAAATATGTAGCGGGTGGCAGGAATTGATAGGACTCGAAAACACCCTCACAATTTACTCAGTTGTTCCTTGTATCATTTCTGATAAGTCTGCAGCGGTGGATTTGTAATAGGATCATAATCGCAAAAATACGACTGATGTGCAGCAAAAAATGCAGACTCTCCTTCAGCTAAAAATATTGCCAATGAAATGCAGGATTCATGCTTCCCTTTTGCATTGCCAAAACAAATTAGTGCTATTTAAATGTAGGAAATAGTGTTGGACTGAAGTGGAAGACTCAAATGAGATCTTTGCGGTCTTACCCTGTAATGTATTTTCATTTAAACTTCAAATGAGACCTCACTCGAAACCACATATTAAGAGGGGGAACAGAAAACCATGTGTAGTATTATCTCAGACATGAATGTAATTACAGTGGTGAACATCTTTCGGGTGGTCTAAAGAAATCATATTGAAAAGCTTCAGTTCATTAAGTCTGTACAGAGCTCTCTGCTTGATAGCGTGGCTCAAAAACACCAGTGTGCAGAAGCTGCCCTTCATAAGTCATAGGATGCAGCTGAGAAGAGCCTCAGATAAGTTATAACTGTGGTTCTGTGTGCTGAGGGGAGCTTCCAGCGGGAGCTCCCTGGTTTTCAGGCCGGCTTCATTCCATCCTGCTGACATCTCTCCACTGTGGGAGATGGCTGGTCTTCACAGAGGCTACTCAGTCTGGCCTTAGTTAGCTGCTACTCAGCGCTTTTATGCACACAGCTGCAGGAACTCTGCGGTCTCCACTTGGACGGAGACACATGGAAAATGTGTGGGAGCATGAAGTTGATTGTTCTCACTCCTGTGACGTCTTCCACAGCGAGAACTCTAGTTTTTCATATGTATGAAAAGCAGTCCCATAAAACGCCCTGTAGTAAGTCCACAAGATAGATTTAAAATGTGTGCTGAAACCCTTGCTATGTCTGAGGTTTTGTTTTTTTTTTTTTTTACATCTAACAAAGAGGTTTAAGCCAGTAAGAAGGGAAATCACCAGCACCAAAATGACAAAAAAAAAAAAAAAAGGAAAAAGAATAATTGTTTTTACCACTGTTGTAAATTATGGTTTCATTTACTCCAGCATGATGGACATTTTTCTCATCATATGATCACAAATTACAGGAAAAGGCATAGATTTCTGCCTGTTAAGGTAACACACCATTACCTTACTGTAGTGAACTGTCATCCCCTAAAGGACCATTTTGAGCCAGAAAAAAAAACTCTGTCTACTAATCCTGTAACTATGTCTTGGTAGATTCAGGCTGAGCATGGACCAAAAATTAAATAAGATCGAGGTACAGCTGTGTTTGCTGACCACCCAAATGAAACCATAAACCAAATGCACTTCACTGCTATCCAATTGCTAACTGCAAGTCATGCTGATGAACTCTGGAGCATCAATTTGTCTGGTTTATTTAGCTACCTGAGGCTCATGCTAATGCTATGCTAGGATTTTGTGCTAGTATGTTAACACAGGCTGTGAGCTGAGTGTGTGTCTCCAGAACTGCTGCTAACATTTAGGAGCAGCAAGACTCTGACTCCAACAACTTTCAAACTAAAGTCATGAAATGTTTCAGTGACACACTTCTTCACTACGAGGAGATAATTAGTAATGTAACAGGATATTTACTGTGGAAGTCTGCAACTCATCTGCTGTGTTTAATGCTTAGAATACCACTTTTAAGTGAAGTCAAATTCCGAAAGCAACCGAGGTGATTTTTGCACCCAACTTATAGTGGTTAGAAACTGTTTTATCAGCATATTAAAAAATATCCACTGTATTTTTGACCAACAATCAATTTTGGTTGTTAATGTGGTCAAAAGGAATTGTCTAAAAGTGCATCTCTAAAATCAGTCCACTCTGTGGAGTAAAACTTTTAAGCACTAATGTCCAACAACTGCAGCCCATTCAGTCAGTCTGTTTCTGTTTAATGTGCAGATGAACCGGCTGCTCATTGATAATGGTCGATACTGCCTCGGCTGTACAGAGGGCATAAAATGTACAACCGGCTTAAAATAAATACATCATGTAGCTACAGTATATTTCAAACCAGCTGTCAGGCAGCATTAGGCGGCACAGCACCCCATTTTTCTCTGCTGTTGCCTGGAAGGATGTCTGCAACTGATCGTTAACTTTTCAAGATCCTTTTATGTCTGATAAAAGGCGGCCTGTGATACATAACTGAAATGTTCCACCAGTCCAGAAAACGAAATTTGGATCGGGTGTGTGATTAACATGAGAAACCAAACCTGTGCACAATGTGGCAAACATTACATGAGATGATATGTTGCAGTCTACATCTGCAGGGAAGCCTTCGACCTCATACATCATCTGCACCACCAGCACAACACACAGTCACTACTGTACAAACACATACACTAAGGTCACCAGAGTTCTTGACAAAAAACAATCTACAAAGTAATTAAAAGGTTTGATCTGTTTGAGATTGCCTTCTCCACTGCGTTCAGGGACACAAGTTGAAAGTTTTTCATTTTTTCAAAAGTCAACCAGGTGAGCAGCAGATAAACTAAACAATTACCCTCAACATATCAGGTATTTATTATTTTGAAGTGCAGAACAGGCTGATTGCTGCCTTTTGTGATTTGTCTTCATTTAGTAGCTTTTCAGAGTGCCCCCGCTGCTCGCTTACTTGCTCAGAAATATTTAGTTAAGCAAATTTTTGGTCGCTACAGTGAAGTGGAAACAGCTAGAATATGTTAGGACAATCGAGCCCATTTACACGTCCACCAGACTTTTCCTGCTATTTGTTCTGATTGGTTCTCCACCACCTCCAGAGAAAATAAAAAATATATGGTTTCTAAATGTCTCACTATGTTTATTAGCTAGTGGCTAGCTTCACCTGATATTTGATGCTCGGCAGGTACAGTATGCTAAAGTTTAACAAATGTGTTCGCAGAGTGATAGGAGTCAACAAAAATATTAAAGCTGCAGGCCATAAAACCAAATCAATGAGCTAAAAGATGCTAAGGAAATGTTATTCTCACAACAGGGCATCAAACCAGCCTTAAAAAGCGGTAAGAACTTTCATTACCTGTTTTTGCCTGGAGTATAGTCCCACAGCACCTGCAATGTGCTTTTCTAATCAGGAAGCTATTTAGCACTGCCAGAAAGTGACAGATTAGTTTGGACAGGAAAGTCCACTGAAGGCATCCTATGCAATAAAGCCTCTGGAATAATTTCACAACACACATAATATTTACAAATTCACATCACTCACTCAATCGGGAAAAAAGAAAGTTTAGAAAAGATTTACTGAAACTGATCAAGGGAGCAAGTCTTAGTTCCTTAAGTTTCACTACATCCATAAACCATTGCTCTCATTTGTATTTTTATTAAGTTCTTTATTAGCTTCTTACTCAGGAACCCTAGTAGGCAAAATTGTCTCACTGTCTACTCGAAGTCACATCAGGATCTAAATTCAAGACGTATCAAAACTATCAACATTTTTTGCTCATGATTCCATTTGTAAAATATCTGGTTTGAAATCAACTAAATATTTACCACATGGTTGCATGTCATTGCAAGAGCAGTCGTCATCAGTAGGGCATCCCCATGCAGCTGCTCAGAGAGATAAACATCGGCTCTTCTTGTGATACTTTTACCAGAGGTTTACTGGTACAAAAGTTACTGAGGTCGATAGAAATCCCCCCAAAAACATACTGAGCTAAAAATTTATAAACACAGTAATACTGAATCGGGACAGTAGACAAAACATTTCAGCTTAAACCCGTCATCTTGTTGAATGTTTCTCTTTGCAGGGGGGATTTTTATCCTCAAGAACTATTTCATGAACGTGCCAAGTACCAAAATGAGAGACCTTTTATCATGTCCAGCCGACTGTCATCACCATGTGTCAGAAAAATGAGGTGAGATGAAGACGTCTCCAGTTTCCGAGTAATGATGACAGGTCAGCTCAAACACAAAAGTCCAAGAATTTATCAAGATGCAGCTGCTTTGTGCTTGAAACACAAAGATCTGCACACAGCCAGGAAGAGCAGAGCTGATGTCATGCTTATCAGGCTGCAGGAAAAGTTTGTGCAGCTCGAACTACTGGATAAACATGTCTAAGTTCAGTTAAACATCACTGTGCCAAGTGTCCCGTAATAAGATGGATTACTGGAAAGCAAATGGAATGTAATCAATAAACAGCTTTTAGATTAGATAGAAAAGAACTTAAAGGATCACATGCTTCCAATCTGTATAACCGTACTGACCATACAGATATTAAGAGTCACTGCATAAAAAAAAAAAAAAAAAAAAAAAAAAATCACTCTTCTTTAAATATTACCTGTGAAGAGATCCTTCCTTCCTTAAAGCAGTAGAGGGTAAATACAAGTGTCTTGTGCAAAAGTGTATTTTAAATTTTAACCAGAATCCTCTTTCAAAATGAAAGTGAGTATGTTTCAATGCTTAGACTACCAAACTATTTAGACTGAGAAAAAAGCTTGGCATGTTTTAATTCATAGGGATGTTTGATATTGGAAAAAAATGACAAAATTTTGTTTTTGTGATATACTTCAAAAAAAATAGAGAAACTTTGACCAGATTACTTTATTTGTGGTGGCTCTGTGTTGATTTAAATGGTCGGGCAAATAAGTTGTGATTCCTCATATAGTAGCAATAACAGAAAGACCCTGTTCCTGGTCCACACCTTCCTTTCTAACATGCAATCGCATTTCTTTTGGCAATCAAATCTTCCCTTTTAATGTTTTCTCCTGTTCCCCTCTCATTTTGCTGTGCACACAACAAAATCAGAGTTTGGTGAATGAAATTAAGAAAAAAAACCTCAATGTATTGAAGAACCCTTAAATTAAACTATAGTTTATCACACAGACGTCTCTTGTAGATTAGACATGGAAAATGAGAACCCTGCAAGCTTTCTTTTTACAAAAAAAAACAAAAACAAAACTTGCTTCATGATGTGTTTGAGCAAATTTGCTTTACTATACAAATAACTGCCTGTTGTGCATATGTACATTTAGATGTCAATACTGAAATGATATATTGTGGAGTTATCAGAAACTCCAGGATGTCCTACTACATCTGGTCACATTTTGAAGAATGGAAACCAACGTGCTTTCTGGCTTTTCTGACCCACAATCCCCTGCACAACAGAAGACCACTACGCTACTGTGCAGCCCCAGCGTGTACCAGTTCCCGCCAATATCCAGCAACTTCGCACAGCCATTGAAGAGGAGTGGACCCCCCCCCCATATAAAACAAAACTGCACATTTCAGAGTGGCCTGTTATTGTGGGCAGTCTAAGGCACACCTGTGCACTAATCATGGTGTCTAATCAGCATCTTGATACGGCACACCTGTGAGGTGGGATGGATTATCTCAGCAAAGGAGAAGAGCTCACTATCACAGATTTAGACAGATTTGTGAACAATATTTGAGAGAAATGGTGATATTGTGTATGTGGAAAAAGTTTTAGATCTTTGACTTCATCTCATAAAAAATGGGAGCAAAAACAAAAGTGTTGCATTTATATTTTTGTTGAGCGTAAATTCAGTATTCTTATGGAGCAAAAGGTGACTGTTGAATAACATGCAGTCTTAATAGGCTGAATTTTAATCACTTTTTCATAATTTTTCTATTGTGTTACAACAAACATGGAAAAAATGTAAATTAGGAGCATTGCTGAAAGTTTGGTTGCATTAAAATACTGTATATGTGAGCACAGAGGACAGGAGAGAAGCAAACAGATCATCAAATAGTGTTTGTGTGCTGCTGTCTGCAATGCAAACAAAAAGAAAAACAAACTAATCAGAATAAATGAAACTAAAATAAAAGATATTAATTCTTAGTAACTTCATTGGTGACTCTATTTTTTTTTTTTTTTTGTATTTTATGCCATCAAGTCAATTTGAACTTTGTCCAACACTAAGCACATGAATAACCAAGAACATTCCCATCTACCTCAACTATAGTTAATATGGTATTAAAAAACACTTCATGGCTCTATCCTTTAAAGAACCCAAACTTTGATGTTCCAGTTTCTAGATTTGTCAATGCCAAGTCAAGCTTTGCTGCAAGGAAGAAATCGCAGTCATCCACACAGAGTGAACATTCCATAGACTGAGAGCGTTATTTCTGCACACGACTGAAGCTCATCCAAATATGAAGTCAGATGTTTAGTGATTTAAAGTCCTTGTGAAAGAGATTTGTACCTCAGAAGTGTTAGCGGTTTAAATAAGGCAGCTAGAAGATGCACACAAATCTTTCAGCAAGAGGTGCTGGAAATGTAGCTGCTTTGCTCACATTTTGTCCAATTTGATCAAAAACATAATAAATCCTGTCAACATTGATGATGAATTATTTAAGCACACGTACTGGAGTCCACCAGCAATGTTTGTTTAAACTCTTGTTTTAATTGTTCCACTGTTTTACCTGCTTTGTATTATCAGAAAAATGCAATCTCACGGTTTAAGTTTAGCTTCTAGAAATGTGTATTTGAAGGTTTAGTTCAATCAAATGATTCAAACTAAATGTCGAAAATAATATAATATTTTCGAACCAGGCCACAGAGCATCAAATCAAATAAGGTTGGGAGACATTTATCAGATTTCTGCCTTAGGTGCAGGTGGGGGAAAAAAATAATGTTTGAGCTCCTCAAAGCCTTGAAATACTGAACTGAAAACTTCAAAAGCAACTTCCCGTCACAGAAGCAATGTCACACTTATTCTGGATAATCCACAGACGTCACTGTGAAAAGCTTCAGATGGTTTCTGGAATATGGGTGAAGAGCAAATCCCTCAGAGGGTGTGCTGTGATGATAACACACTGATTGTATAGCCAAACTAGAGTTATAATTATTCATCAGTAGAGCAAAATGCACCACAGTCTCATGCTTTACAAATGGAAGGTCTTTCTGCTCCTCTTGGTCCTTTATCGTTGTAAACTGAAGATGTGGACTTTGAATTGGTTGATCAGACAAAACAAGACTTTCAAAGACGTCACCTTGAGCTCCGCAAAGTTGTGACTGATTTGTTTTTTACCAATTCAGGCCTTTTTACAAAGCAATCAATATATAAATTATTCAAAAATGTAGTCTGATAATTATAAATAATAAATATCCATGTTAGTTGGAGAGCTAAAGGAGGCCTATACTGTGTGTTTTCTCGTGCTAGCTTTTCATTTTGACCTATTTTACTACATTACAAATAGGACATTATAATAAAAGAAGTATCACTAAGTTATTTGGTTCAACAGTCCTACAAAGCCAAAACTGTCATCTAGCTACATCTCATCATCATTCTGTTATAGTGGTAAAAGTGCTCTGGCTTGTTTGCAATTACAATCACAGCTGTCCAGGGCAGTGCTAAGCCCAGTTTGCAGAAATGGTGCCCCTGTAGAATAGTAACATGGGAAATGTTTTGGTGGAACATTTGTATGCAAGAGGACAAACACAGACGTTAACACAGTTAATTCACCAACAGAATCTAGCAGACCTGTCTCATGCACAATCCAAACCCACTTTCAGCATGAAGAGATAATGTAGTTTCCTAGCCTAGCCATGCTATACCCATGTTTCTGACGGCACGAGGGTCTAGGGAAGCTCGACAGGGAGGGAGGCGGGCTAAAAGGTTGTCTTTCAAATCCCTCTGCAGCAACTGGGTAGGTATACAACCAATCAACGCAACGAATAGGCTGACGTAGTTCCGAGAGCACCGGCGGATTGTGGCTAAGTCCCATTAGCTTCCCAACCAGCGGAGCCAACTGGTATATTAAGGATTTGCCATATCCCGTCGGCATAAGTCCAAATACGTCTTTCTTCTCAATGAAACACTTCAGTGCCGTCCTTTGTTTATCTTTCAAGTTGAATTTTAGCTTCAAATCTTTAAGGGCTGTGGCCAAAGCCGAGTCGAAAGATAACTGTTTATTGTGTGCTGGTTGTTTCTATCAGAATCGTCACGCCTCTGTCGTCACTTCGTTACGCCCGCCTTCTGACTCTACACTTCATGGTGATTGGTCCGGCCAGTTTTAGGAGAATCCAGCCTCGAGCCTTATGGAGGGTAACTAGACCCTCCCTGGCAGAGAATTAAATTTGTTGCTGTGGGTTGTCTAGCGCGGCTAGGCTAGTAGTTTCCCATAGTGAAGGGGATATTGAAAACAGTAACAGCAGGTAGTGGAAGGGAAGGAGCCAGAAATCACAGACTAAGGCATCAACATCTGCCAGTGTATGAAAAGGTTGGCCATGATGGGACGCCATTTATAGTCAAACTTGAACTGAAATCTACACATTAAACAGCTAAAACCTGACTTTATCCACATCTGATATTAATTTAATTCTATTTTACTTAAAGATGAGAGTCCAGACTGTGCAAACAGCTGTTTGAGGAGACCTTCCCAGACATCAGGTCAATGAGGTGAGGGAATCTCATGTCTGATGACTCAACGAGGAAGAGCCACTTACAGAAATGTCCCTTATTAAAGGCCCAGACTCAGCCAGACCCAAACCAACCAAAACAATCTGCCGCTGCCATGACGACTGCCTTCAGATGTGGCTGACAGTGGGAGGTGGAACATTTCCGTACGACTTACTCAGAGACGATGCTCACATGGCAAACGTGACACACGCTGCAGTCGACCTGAACTTTAAGGACACTCAGCTGTGAACTCACTGCATTTACATGATGACGAGTAAGAAGCTGCAAAGACTGCAGCTGCTCTTCAGATGAACTGATTAAAAACACATTTTTGTGCAATATTGAACTGATTTACGAGTAGCAACTATTTATTTACACATTTCCAACCAGAGATGCTGTTTAATTGTCATGTTCTCAAAATAACTACTGCTCAAGAGGGGTCAACTAGTCAGTGAGTCAATTAAATTACACTTTAAATCATTTATCAAGCAAAAAAAAAAAAAAGGCCTAATTGAGGGGATTTGTAGGTTGTTATTGTTTTAAGTTACTGTACACTAAATATATATTTGTGCTCTGGACTATTGAGCCTAAGAACAAGCAATTAGAAGACATTTAACTCTAACAACAAAAGCACTCAGAGTGCAGTACTCCGCCAAGGCTGCTTAATCGTTTGATCATTTCCAATGGCTGAAATCTTGAAAAAAAATTGTGGCAGAAATCACAGCAGCACAGGAAGTGACAATTTAATATAGATGTACCCACAAACAAAATGCCCTTGTACTGAGCACAGGCGTGTGTCATGCAAGTGTACGGTATGCATGGATACCGAATTGTATGACCTAAATATGGAGCGGGCGGAGGGAATTGATGGGACTCGGAAACACCACCACAATTTAATCAACTGTGCCTGGTATTATATCCGACAGATAAGTTCACAGTGTTGGATTTGTAGTAGGATCACAGTCATGTGATCATCAGCAGGCAGCTGACGTAGTGTTCACTTCTTGTCTTAGTTATAGTGATGCTGTGCTGCCATCTCGCAATCATAGGGAAATCCTTAACATATCCGTACATCCTGACTATAAGTTGCATCACTGTCAAAATCTAATTACTTGGTCCTTGTGTCATTTCTGACCTTCCCTGAAAATTTCATTCAAATCCTTGAATTCATTTTTGAGTAATGTTGCTAACAGACAGATAAACCAATGCAGATTGTCACATAACTCCACTGAGGCTCCACCTCCTTGGTAGAGTAGTTATTCTAAATGCTTGAATCATATGCCCCACAAGTACAATAACAAGTTGCCAATGTTTAGCAGTTGTGTTTTCATGTACAGCATAGAGTCTTATTTGTGAGTTGACACGTTCATCCAATTCACCAACTTCTTTAGTGTTGTAGATCGTTTAATATTTTCCACTCCTTGAACCAGTTAGTGTCTATTCAGTGCACTCTTACATTGGCCATCAAGTTTTCTCTAGGGAGCAAAACATTTATTTTCATGCCTTTCTCCATCATCTATGAAGTAACAATATCAAATTGTCAGTGTGAGGAATTAAAGTGTTTCCTGGTTGGAGTTCAGCAATAAAACCTCTCCTGCCTGTCTGATGGCAGCGCTGCTGACTAGCATCATGACAAACTGTCTGCTTTCACATTATTCCTGCTGCTGCCCCGAGGACAACTGACCCCAACAGTTTGCACTCCGACACCTTCTCAGGATTGCATTCAGCATCCGTTTTGTGTTTACCTCTAACTGCCATCCGTCTGCAGGAGAATGTGCCTCCTGTCTGTAAAACCATGGTGAGGAAAACAAACATCTCACACACAGAGCGATCGGGGGGAATCTCAGTGATGCAGGGAGGCTGAACAGAGGCAACGTCCATCTAAACCAGATGTGCCGACAAATCATCCAGCTGCCGTTTTCAGATACTCCTACACAATATAAGGAGTTACAGCTGTAGGCTGCTTTTGTCCATTTCTTATGATGCCAAGAACTAATAAAAATGCTGTGAAGTATTCTCTTTGTTTTCTATAATTATACTTTTGCTCACAAAATGGTCATTCACTGAGAAAATAACACAAAATGTAGGTGTGAAATAAATGCTGCAAAAACAGCTGAGAGATTTAAAATCCACTTTAAGGGAGCACTTTATAACACAGTGGTCTGTATTTGCAGCATCACTGGGTATCAGTTGTCCTCTGAGTCAATATCACATCCTATCTGGAAAAGTCAAACTACCCCCAGGCTATGGGATGCTTCATTCAAATGCCAAAACACAGTAGAAGGGTTAAATAATAGAGGTATTCATTCAGGTATTGGATGCAGCAGTGACCAAATGTACCCACCATTCACCCAAAACACCACAAGTAAAACAAATCTGAAAGTAATAAATTAGCACTTACAACACGAGATGTTTGGGCGACATTAGCTCAGGTCCAACTGTAGTCCTTTTGTAGAAGCTTCCATCAGCAGGACGACCAAAAAGCCAAGAACAGTCAGTTCCACAGCATCACACATGATCCCTCATCACAACAGGAAACATTTAATCCAGCTCTGCCTTGAGTAGAGTCTCTGAACAACACATATATATTTATCAGTAAACGGTGAATCTATCTTGAGCAGGACAAACTGGTGATGTTGGTTGGAGTTCCTCGGTGGGCAGCAGTAGCTGATATGTGCATGGGTCAGCTGGCTCCCTGCAGGAAGTCTGTAAAATGAAGAAGCCAAAATCAATAGTGGTAATAAGCCATCAAGTGAACAAAAGAGGTCAGCGCTTCCAGACAGAGAGAGATTAGAGCTGGCATGCTTGTCTGGCTGCAGCTCGGGACGCTTCTGTCCTGCACTCAGACGCAAGTTTTACTCCCAAAAATGTCTTTGTCTGTTGGATGTATTGTTTAGTCAAGTGACTAGACGAGTTTATTAAGTTCTAAGCAAATGTAATTGATTTTGCACGCTTTCAAATACACTTGGGACTTAAGTTCCACTCAACTAAATGACTAATCTAATTCTATTACAGGATTAGAAGATATTTTACTGCCTTGACAAGAGAATTTGAAATTCCCTTTAGTAGATCTGTTACTGTCAATACAATATTTATAATCTGTGCATGCTTCAAAAGAAGGAGTACTTTATTTTGAAATAATTTAAATTCTGATTTACAAAATCCTATTTGCTACTTGTAGGTACTTAAGCACATTTCAACAAAATAAAAAAATCCCAGTACTCCCTTTGTTTTGGGGTTTTTTTTAGTTTAAAGAGATCATTTTCATGTTTTAAATTTGTTATGTTTCATGTTATAACTACTGCCAAATTATTGTATTTTAACAAGAAACTAGCTCTCACAACATCACAAAGCATTTTTCTTATTCCGCAAACTCAGCAAACATCAAAACATGGAATAGTTTTTATTTATTTGTATTATTTTCTACATTGTAGAATAATACTTAATTTGTTTACAATATAATTCCATACGAGTTATTTTATAGCTTTGATGTCTTCCGTATTAAACTACAATGTAGAAAATAATCAAATAAAAACTATTAAATGAGAAGATGTGTCCAAACTTTTGACCGCTAGTGTACATAGATCTATGCATCTGTTATAGCAGTTCGACAACTTAGTATGAAAACATTTTTAATTATACACTTCTTTTGTGCAGTAGCAAATATATATATTGCACTTTTGTGTAGTTGTAAAATAATTTTTGATTTTTTTTTATAGTTCTTAGAGTAACCTGTTCCTGTTATAACAAGAAACCAAGTAGGTTTGTAGGTCAGTCGACCGATCTAAAAGATGTGTTTGTTTTAACAGATATTAAATCAATTAAAATAAATGTACCTCTGCAATAAATTTGGTTTGATTGATAAGATTTTCATTATGTAGCTTTAATTCTGACTCAACCACAGAAACTGCTGGCTAAAGGTGAATCAATGATACAAGTGAAAAGTTAGTCGCCAAGTTTTTTTTTTTTTTAAAGAAAAAGAAAGTCTAAAAAGAAAGAAAAGATCAAGCTGTGAGAAACATTTTACACCGCTTGACCTTTTGTGCTAAACTCACACCTGTGTTTGTGTAGAGGAGACAGTGAAATATATGTACATGGTGCCCCGCATTAAATCTTTCATAATTCTTTCTGCTGTCTTTCATCCTTAGGTTGTTTAGAAGCAGTTCCTGGAAATCTAACCACTGATTTACGCTGGTCAAACAAAAGGCGCTGTGAAGTCCTTCTCTTGTTTGACTGTGCTAACACTTATGGAATTTCCAGGACCAACATAAAAAGCTCCATGTTTCATTGTAAATGTTGGATGTTATTCCACCTCAGGGGTCGTCTGGAGACAACGAGCGGATGAGTAAATCAGGACTTTACCAGTTTTCCTTTTCTCGTGAACCCCAACGATGCTAAATGTTACCTCAGAGTACAATATGTTGATTTCATGGTCCTGGAAGGAACACTTGGCCACTTTTCAACTTTATTTCCATCCGTTAGTCATAAGACATAAGACATAAGAGCGTTACGCCCACCAGACTTCCCAGTGATTCCTCCATCACTGCAGCAAATACTGGGGAGTTCAAGGATGGAACAACGATCACATTTTACATAACATGAAAACATGCAAACTAGTAAACATGCTAAGAGCTTTCACTGCTAAAATCATTGAGGGATTAGTTGATCAATCAATTAATCTCCATAACAGTCATTTGTGAAGAAAAATTTAGGATGGTTCACCTTTGCAGATGTCAGGATTTTCAATTTTTCTGTGTTTCTTTTCTAAGTTCACAGTAGACTGATGTTCTAATGTTATACTGTAATTTGGACAAAATGCCAAATAAACGCAGATCATATCAGCCCTGCTTCAGCAGAAATAACTACAGGTCGATATGTGCGATTTCAAACACATTTCTGATTAACAATAAAGCGCATTACAGAGGTAATTCAAGTGAATGGTGAAATCCACTTAACTGTCAGCTTTCATTTAGACAGACAGGTATCTGCCAAATAAGAATCTCCATCCACTGCAGTTTTTTTTTTTTGCCTGTGCAGTAATACAATTTCCTGTTAATAGTGACATTTGGTTTATATTCTGTCTCTGCAAGCTGCAAACTCCATTTCTATAGCCACACTGGTGCATATATTGTCATATATGTCTCACTGAGTTACATGTAGTGAGGTTGTTCATATTTTAACTGTAGAAAAAAGAGAAGTCGTTCAGACAGGGAATCCAGAGCACTGCTGCTGGCATGATCTCGCTAGACAGACGGGTCATTTTTACATCCTCCTTCAGACACGACTCTCAGGAGAGGAGGGAAAAAGGAAAAGAGAACAGGGTTTCATTTATGTTAGAGTTGTAATAAGGAGGAAAAGGAGTTTCTCTCGCATCACTGCTGCATTTTAACCCTTGTTTTGCATTTGATGCTTTAAAGGTAGAGTCAACGATTCTAATCCAACACAGTTTTTTTTCCAAAGCCAGTGAACATCCTCTCATGATCTGTTCTGTGTGATAAATCTGGTGTTCATACACAGTTCTAAGTCTTTCAACGGGAACTTGTTCTGACCAACGGACAACACTATTTCAATGTGTCCTGTGGTTTTTAGAGCTGTTGCACAGGACAAGGAATGAAGCAGTGGGAGTGAGCACAATAATACACATGCTAGCTATCTAAATATGCCAACTAGTTAAATAGAAGCTCAGTTCAGTTCAGGCCAGCTTCAGTCACAGCCAAGTATGCAGAACAATGTCAGCTAGGTTTGATGGGCTGATCTTCAAGCCAGGACTTTTAAAGCAGCTTGAAATATCCTCGTACTTGTCAAAATAGAATAAATAGAAGCAGAGACACCTTTACTGACCATCACAAACACTAGAAATACTCAACTAGGGGTCGACAATTATCAGCCTGATCAGATCTTCAGCATTTCCCAGCTTCTAGATATTGTTAGCATTAGAACACAGGAGCGATGGTTGCTGGAAATGTTCCTCGGTACCCCTATGTAGATATTCCATTAAAAATCAGACATTTACAGCTAGAATAGTCATTTAGCACATTCACAGTGTCTACACTGTATTTCTGATTAATTTAATTTTATCTTCATTAAAAAAAAAAAAGGACATTTCTAATTGACCCCAAACTTTTGAACAGTGGTGTAGGTTAATTTTGCTCCTTTTGTCTTTGTTGTTGCCACCTCTCCCACTCTGTAGTGTCCACTAATAACCCATCAGCACGAAACAGTGACTTTATGTTACTCTAATGTTTGACATTGAGATTTTAATTTGTACTGCCAATGTGTATCAGTTCCAAATACCAGTTATCAGTCTTGATAGTTTGGACTAATTGGAATCAGCCCAGAAAAAAAAAAAAGAAGTTGACCTCCATGTTCAACACTGCTTCAACAGTAAGTACAAGTACATCTTCAAGTGTAATGTTATTCGATTCCTAGTGACATCACATACCCATTTATTTATCCATGTAGTTGAAAAAAATATATGCGACGAAGATCAATATTTCCCTACAACTGTGTGGGATGGCAGGCCACCAGGCCAATGAGACCCCCACCACACCAAAGGAAAAAAGTCACATTTTCACCTCGAAGTCAGCCTGGGGACTCAACCAACATCCCAAAACAATCAGCCCACATGAAACACTAAATATGGAACTCTTATGCTCTGGATGCTCTCTGAAGGGCAAATATAGCTCTTATAGATGCTTTAAATATGACCCATTGTTTTCATTTGATCAAACTGAGACAATGACAACAAACAGTGGATCAGAAGCTTGTATAATAAGATGTGATTTAATCTCCTTCCGTCTGCATCTTTATCTTCTGCTGCTGCTCAAGTTGTGACAGATTTCATCTAAGACTTAGTGAACATGATATGGAAGTCAAATGGAAATGTTCCCAAACTGCTATCATGACTTTTATGTCAAAATGTCAAGCTGGTTATAAAGATCTACAGTAAGTCTGACAAACTGCCATCTGACTGAAAGGCTGCAAGCTTGAAAGAGGCTCTTAAATTTATGCATCAGACTGAGCATCTGGAAAGAAGATATCAGACCGGTGAATCGTTACAATTAAACAGAAAACTCCTGATATTTACTGACAGTTTTGCAGGTTTTATTACCACATAGATGGAAATAGTTTGAAAAGAGGAAGCTACAACAAAGTTTGATTTAAGAGCATTTTGAAGTTGTTGCTTAAAAAAAAACTTGTTCCAGTGTTTGCTTTTAATCAACACAGCTCATGTTGGTCCATGTGTATTGTGTAACTTCTGCAGTGTGGATCCAACATGAAAACTGGCCTCCGTATAATGTTTCTGCCAAGTGCTGAAGGATTCTCCAATTCTGATGGTAATATCATGGAAAAGCCTAAACAGGTTAGGTTTGCTGTCATTTGAATGATGTTGTCATCAGCTCAGCCAACTTCCTGGGAACAACTGGAAACTATGAACGCATCACGCAGGCTCAAGTTTTATATTTTAGGCTGTTATGCTGCAGTTTTACAGAAGTAAATGCCAGTAAGTAGTGCCGAGAGTAAAATCTAGTCAGTACCCCTGTGGTGGACTTAATTTATCAAAAAAATCCCCAAAGCCTGATGTTCCCGTTTTCTACGCTGCTTTAAATATTAGGTTTCCATGGCAACCTCAGACAGAGCATCGGTACTAATGTTTTTAAAAGCGGAGCAAAGTCCCCTTACGCTGCATTTGACAAATCTTTAACCTTTTAGCGCAACAATAACAGTGCAGGCTATTTAGGATGAGATTACTAATGAGGTACCGGATGATCCTGAGCTCTCTAATAAGTCATCAGCAGCTGGACGCCAGCAGCAGCAGAGTTTAATCTCTACAATTTGTCATCACACATGCAGAATTCATTGGTATCGTGTTGCAGATGTGTATTTTGGCCGTGAAGTGCGGCAATTTATAACCCGAGATGGACCACCAGACTTTTACTTTTAAAGCTATGAACTGAATTAGACAAAGTGTTTATGAGGAAGCTAAATCTCAGAATGACCTCATGAAGAAACAACCTGATGAATCTCGTAGTTGAGAGATGAGGATCTGGAAGCTGAAACAACCATTTAGGGTAAAAATGTTGACTAATTAGCCCAAGTTACCACCACAATCACAACACCAGGTTTGTACTGCTAAATACCTCAAAATCTAATCAGACAGTGTTGTTTCGATGCTGCTCTTCATTGCAGAGAACCTTCTAATTTCAGTTTTAAGAGTACTCACAGTCTTTACTGAACTCTTCTGTATTTTGTCTACCTCTGCCTGCTCCTGCTGCAAAATTATAAAATAAAGTACAGAAAGTGCAAATTACCTCAACTTTGATTATTATCTTTAGCAAAGAGCTTTAGTTAGCTGTTTCTTATTTTCAGTAGCTACTTAAGGTGCAGCCATCATTGATGGCCCTTAATACAGTGAGTAACCTGATAAGAGGCCAGCATACTTATCTAGTTGATTTCAAGTGCTCTCAATGTTAGATTCTAAAGGTAGAAGATCCCCCATTGCACATGCTTTTGCAATTTTTTAAACTTAACCAAGTCTCCAGTTCATAAAAAGACTAAGGAGGTCACACTTGTGTGTCAGATAGTGTTACATGATGTACTGATATTAGAAAAGTACTGCCAAATCCTGCTGTTAAAAACAAAACCATTTTATTATTTCGCCAAGGAACGGCGGAGTTATGTGACAATCAGTGCATGTTTGTCTGTCTGTCAGCAACATTACTCAAAATTGGATGAAATCTTCCGGGAAGGTCAAAAATGACACACCGACTAGATTTTGGCAGTGATGCAGCTAATAGTCTGGATCCACAGATTTGTTAAAGATTATGACTACAAGTGAACATTATGTCAGCTGCCTCCTGACGATCACAGGATTGTGACCCTACTACAAATCCACCACTGTGGACCTATCCATCAGAAATGATACAAGGAACAATTGATTAAATTGTGGAAGTGTTTCCAAGTCCCATCAATGCCTGTCGCCCGCTATGTACATGTTTAGGTTACGTGATTCGGTATCTGTACATAACCTACATGTACTTAACATTCACCTGTGCCCAGGCAAGGCAGTTTTCTTTGTTCATAAATCAATAATAAATGGCCACATTCTATGGTGCTGTGATTACTGCGACAAATTTTTACAAGATATCCGTCGGAAATGATACGACTGAGCAGCCTTGGTGGAGTACTGCACTTTGAGTGCTTTTCTTGATGTTATTGCTTCTCAAAGACTGAAGAAGTTGTATTGCGATTGCTTATTATTATTATTGTGATTAATATTCGTTTACTTCTCGCCTCAGCCTCTCTCTTCTCATTTAGTTTTTGTAAAACATTCAGCTATAGGATGTTTCATCATTAAAACGTCATAACAGTAAAACAAATCATTTCATACATCCAGCATGGAGAGACTGACTGAACCAGTGAGCACAGCACACTATTAAAATAATGCATTTCCAGTTTGAAGAATACCATCTTCAGTTACAAATGATCTGCTCAATTTTTGCAGAAAAGAAATTAAAGCAGGTGATTAAAATTTGCAGTAAAAACTGCTCCCACGTATCTCTGCAAGAATTTCACCTTCTTCCTCACTTATGGAGGTGGAGAGATACGAAAGTGTAAAAAGTGGATCTTAATTGAGAGATCCTGCAGTTCTAGTTGGATATGAAATTATAGGAACACACTGATAAGAATGAACCAACACCTTCTACTGCCTTCCATTGGCATTGTTGAAATATTTTCAGATTTTAATTCATTAAAAACAACAGATGTTAATTTCCATGCTCTGTCATCTGCTCCCAGATAGCAAACTATGGGTGAATCAGTGTTGAATCTATGTTGAGACCTAACGTCGAAATTATACAGAAAGCGCAAGGTTGATAAAATGTTGAGTCAACGTTTGCTTACATAGATTACATGTTTGCAAACATAGATTCAACATTAATTAAACATTGACCTGTCAAACATTTTAATTAAACCAAAATACAACGTAGATTCAATGGTATCTTTTAAACACAAACTTCAATGTTAACAAAATGTTGTTGAATCAACGTTGATCCAACCATCAGTCTTCAACCGTAACCAAAATTCAACCTTCTTAACCCTAATTCAACATTGATTTAACATCTTTTGCTATCTGGGTAAAGTGGGATTTATGGTTGAAAAGCAAACGTTGACTCAACATTTTATCAACCTTGCGCTTTCTGTATAATTTCGACGTTAGGTCTCAACATAGATTCAACATTGATTCACCCATAGTTTGCTATCTGGGCTGTGCCTTCGCTTTTCCTGATGTTTTAGGATTTTTCTGTGACAGTATTTCATGATTGATATCAGTATATTTAGGCAGGTGATGTATCCAAGTCAGAATTGTGGTATAATAACAACACTAGTGTCAGATTTAGTCAAATAAGCTCGCAGTTGGAGATCAGCTAAAAACAAACATCTTAATCTTTTTGTGTAAAATCTCCTTGACTGCTGTTTCTCTTTTCAGTGAACAGCTTCGTAATAATCCTGTTCTAAATGTTGGCCAACATCCAATACTGAAGACAGTCTCTTTCAAACAAGCACAAAGTTTGCGCTTATGTTGTAAAGTTGTAAACAGCTGGATGTTGGTTCATATTTTGAGTGAAACATTAACTATTACTTGAAAATGTGCTTTACTGTGAGCATCTATAGAAACATACTGCAGTAAAAACAGTGTGAGTGATGGAGGATTTGATCCAGCAGCTGATTGTTAGTACATGATGATGATCTCCATTGTCTGGAATGTTTGAAATCCAACAAAAACTCTGCCAGTGGTTGCAATACAGCCTTTTACGGAACAAATTAAATCTTTAAGCTCTGATTTATCATTTACTGCAGGGCCAGGAGAGCAGGTAGAAATCTATCAGGATACCAATATGTGTCCGTGTGTCCTGTGGCAACCTCATTAATTGCGTAATGGATATAAAAGCTCAAACTATAAACATTCCTCTCTTTTCTCCAGGAGTCTTTCCAAACACAAAAAGGCCCCAGGAGGCTTGGAAGACCCTCCGACTCTGTCAGGAAGTTGTTTAACACGGATACTTGATCCAACAACACCAATAAAATACACTCCAGACCTGGGAGCTGCCTGACCCGCAATTTATTCTAGAGAAGCGATTTTGGAAACAACAATAAAGCTGAAAAATGCACGAATGAGATCCAGTGAAGTAACTTTAAGCTTCACAATGACAGGAGTGCTTGTAGGGATTTCGTTTGTATAATATTCTGTAGTCAGATCTTTTAAAAGCCAGTGATATTTTAGCCAGAGCATTCAGTGCCATCAATCAGACCCTCATCTGATGTGATGTAGAGGTTACCTCAGCAGGCCACAGATAAAAGCTTCCAAAGGAAAAAGACAAGAAAGAGAAAACAACCTTTATGCCAACAGATTCAGGTAAAGTTAACATTAATGATACCTTCTCTGGGACAATAAACAATAAATGAAACAAACATACTGCGAATCTGGTTGCAAGACTCAGAATCACTGCCACCATTTCCACTTGTTCCAGTGTTTAGTGATTCATGTTTCTATGGTGGTCGGGTCACAGACAGCTTTCCCACTGATTATTGGAGAAACAGTCAGCAAATAAAAATGTGCAGATTGAATTAAGACATTGTAGTCCTTAATAGCGAGTGAGATTTATGCAGCTGTGTAAGATGTCTAATGAGCAGAAAGCACAAAAATCCGATAAAGATGTCAAAATGGTCAAAACCTTTCAGATAATGTAACAGTCAAGTGCATGTCTGAATGTTTGGGGTTTTTTTGTTGCTTGTAATCATTCCTTCAGTCCATAATGGCCATTTAAAGATATTTTCTTATAGCTAAAAAGTCACGTAAAAAAAATGTCATCACTAAATAGATTTGATAAATATGCGTCATCTTTAAATTAATTATAAATAATCATTGTTGCCCGTTACAGCAGATGTTAAATTGGTGAGTATAGACAGGAGGAATGATTACATAGAGAAAACAATGATTTCATTGCTTATATGGACATCAGACTGTTGTTTAAAGGCAGACTTCAAGTTGTGATGGCTGTTTTAGTCAATTAATCAATTAAATAAACCGCAGATTAATTAAAACTGAATGACTCATTCGTAGTCTTAACATTAGGTGCACAAGTGAGTATGTAGAAAAACAAAAACAGCCCATGAATGTTTACACAATCAGAGCAATGTCTTCAAGCATGGATGTATTGTACAAATAAGGAAATATCCCATGTTGAAAGAAGTAACGCTGTACTAAAGCGATCAAATGAGGCTCAAATACACCCAAGTCCTGGAGACAGTATTCTAAAATACAATATTAAATATTGTAAGTGGAGATTAACAAGTCAAAGTTGATTTTATAAGCAGCAGGGTTGAAACACACAGACTGAAAGCTCACTGCTGCCCAGCTGGACAATAATTCAGCTGCAGATGAGCAACAGTCGCACAGTGGAGCCTCTGACATCAGACTGTCTGAGCTCTTTATCATTCAGCATTAACGGGGTGATTTAAACTAGTAAATTAATGAGCATTTAATTAAGAATGCAGTTGTTTAACGCTGCATGTCCTACACACTGTGGAGGAGATGTGTGCACTTCTGTGAAATACGTCTATTACAAAATCCCCAAAGGAACCAACAGTTCTGTCCAAATACATGGTCATTAACCCAAAACTGTTGAACAGCAGTTCCTGACACACCACAGTGCTTCACTGCTCAGAGTGTAAAAGAAATACATCTGTATCCTGTCTTTTTAATTATGTATTGACACGACCTCGGGGAGTGACCTAATTTCAATCCCAACAAGTATTTAGTCAGCTAATGTGGGACATGGTGACAGACAGGAGTGTGATACAATGCTGCACATAAACCTTTCACACATCGGAGCAGCTGGATCTTCTGTGTTTGTGTTTTTAGCTGCCAACTCTTCAAACAACTGTCATCTTGTTTAATGACCAACATAAAGCAAAGAGAAGCTGGGATCAGCTTCATCGATGTGGGATTTACAGAGCACACAATCATTACATCCTACAGTTAGAGGTGACATTGACAGCAGGAAGTGACGACGCTCATGATGTGGAGTCACAGGTTTAATTCAGTCAATTCTAGGGTTCTAGATGAGCAAATAACATAAAATCAAGGCTGACTGAAATCGTACCAACTCTTCGACATTAGTTAAGAGAACAAAAATTCTACACTTTATGGTTCAGATTAAATTAATCACAATGCACCGTACCTGCTAGCCTCATTTGTCTGAGTGAATTACAAATAAACATTGAAAGTTAGTTTTTGCAGTTTTGTAATCATCGGAAACTTATTTCATGAAATCATGAGAGCAAACTAGGAACAAACCACCTGCACATATTCATATGATTTCTGACAATAGAACTACATTAACTGATGATGTAGAACTACTGAGGTATTTAACATAGATAAATTAATAGCTGCTGCTCTTAGATGATCTGACATGTTGTTTATCTAGCTGAGATATAGAAAACACAATTTTTAAAGTTTATTGCAGCTACACAGACAACATGGTGTCAATTTATTTGAAGCCACCTCTGAGTAAATGTTCACTAAATGCAGCATAAACATTAAATAAGTTAGACCAAGCAGTCTCCATTAAGTTGGGTGAGTCACCAAACTCAGGACAACCTGAACAGGTCACCAGTCTGTCACAGGGCTACGTATAGTGACAAACAATCACACTCATGTTCACACCTACGGACAATTTAGAGTGAACCTCAGCATGTTTTTGGACTGTGGGAGGAAGACAGAGAACCCAATGAAAATCCACAACTGCACAGAGAGAACATGCAAACTCCATGCAGAAAGATCCCAGGCCAGGACGTGAACTGGGGATCTTTCAGTTGCATGGCGATACTGCTAACCACCATGCCCTGTGATAGACCGGCGACCTGTCCAGGGTGTCCTCTGGCTTAACCCTAAGACCTGCAGTCAGCTGGGATAGACTGCAGGCCCCCGCAACCCTAATGAGGATTAAGTGGTGTATAGATAATGGATGAATGGATGGAGAGCATCCTGACCTAGCCAAGGACCTGGAGTCCACAACCCTTGTAAACTCTTCAGTCTATAAAAGTTTGGATTGAAACGGCCTCACATGCTCTGGCTCATTTGTATTCCTTTAAAGTAATTACAGTTGAGGTGTCTGCTCAATACAGTGCTGGGGGAATTGTTTCAATGGAACATTTACATGCGAGGAGGTGAACACCGTCATTAAAATGACAGAAAAACTATCACGGCTGCGTCACTGCATGATCTAAGTTCTCTGCAACGTGCTATTTTTATTGTTGTAGGTTGCTTCCCAGGGGTTGTTGTTTCCTGTAGTGAAGTGATTTGGTAACACGCAGAAGGGGAGGAGAAAGCTGCATGAATGAGAAGACAATAGCAGCCTTCTACCTGCAGCCGCTGAATTAGACTAGTAGTAAAACAACCTCTGTGGTAAGTCCTGACCAACAACAAGATACTCAGAATCACATACTGGAAACATTACTGAGAATAAAAATGATCTCTTGTGCAATAGATTGTGCAAACTTCCTGAGATGTGCAGAGTGTTATAAATAGCCTGGCAATAAATAGCAGGTGGTTTGTGAACTGTTCTGAAGAAAACACTTATGTAAAGACAGCTCTTGGTAGTAGTGAACAGATTCAGGCTTTAAAGGCTGAGTAATTAAGATCTGGTACCAACTACCATGAAAATATTTCTACAATGTTCAAGTTCTCATCAGTAGTTTGGTTCTGTTTGAGGAGTTTCATGGTCAACACATAGCAGGAGTACTCCATAATGATTCATACTATATGTATACTTAATTTTTGCAACCTCATGAAAAATATGTCATGTGGAAGGTTTATAAAACGTTTTATTACTATAACCAATAAAACTCCGTTTACAACAGGGTGGCAACTAATCATTTTAATTAGCCTTTAAATTTTTTGACTCAAATAAATGAAGCTAGTAAAATGACAGAATGACTAAGGTGGCATCAGATCATTCTGTAAAACTCATTCAGTACAATGAAATAAAACTGAGAAAAGTATCTTGAAAGAACTATAATTTGATCTCATTTTCATTAGATTAATTTGTAAACTAATTGTTTCTGCTCCATTTTCTACATTTACTATGCAAATGATTTCTGGACAGATCATGAGGATATGATTTGGTACAATTGAACACTTCAGTTAACATGATTTTTTTTTTAGCTTGCTGCTTTTTCATAGTCTTGATCATGTGACTGAAGTCGAGCCGCAGCTCATTTAACGCAATCTCAAACAATAAAACAGCACCCTGGATGCTGGAATGGAAACTGTGGCTCCAGTAAAATCCATGGGATGCTGGTGATCAGACTTGGAATTGTTTGCAGATTGACCTCCCAACATATCATCATTCTACTTGGTTGTGTCTATTTAACTCTCCTGCTGTAGTTGTCTGAACATATTATCATCCAGGGGCGACACGATATTCAGACTATGAACCAATTCCAAAGTGTTTTCTTTTGACTCTTGTGTTTCCTGGCAGCTACAAAGCATATTTTGAAGTTTAAGAATATGACTTTCAAAGTACGAATATTAAATAAACAGAGAAATTGCAGGTGTTCCTTCTAATCCCCCTTCGTCTAACTGCTTAACTAGTTGTCAAAATGAAAATATGTCTTCATCTCAGTGAGACAGAGGCAGCTTACATCAGCCAGGAAAGCACAAGTAAATGTTTAGATCACGATAAACACACAGTTCTGTCAACAGGAATGGATTCTTTTTTAAAAGTTTACAAGCGTTTGTCACCAGTAGTTCGAGAAAATGAGTTTCAAATGCATTCATAGGCAATTTATGGTTTCCATTTGTGTGATTCTGCACGAGTCAGTGTGACAGTGTGTCATAAATGTGATCTTCTGCCCAAGTCTGTGAGGGTCCACATGGCTTTGTAGATGATGTCTGCATGCAGCCCAAAATCTGACGCCATGTTGTGCCCCAATAGCTAAATAGTTACGACACACCCACACACCCACAACTACAACATCCCTGGTTCGATTCAGGTCAGGGACATGTGTTGCATGTCAAGCAATTCTTTCAACCATCTTTTGTTGACCTCTTAACTTGAAACTGTCTAATAAAGGCAAAATGTGCCACACAAACTGTACGTAACTGTGTCAGCTGTGCATTTGCCAGAAAAACACAATAAATGCTCGTTGTCAGAAGAGATCGTATGAGATTTGCCATTACAATTCATTAAAAGAACTGTAGTTGAAGCATTAAAGACTTCAGAGGTACTGGATTTGTACGTGCCATCTATTACTACTCCTCCAAAGAAACGCCGTGGAGTTATGTGATGGTCAGTATTGGTTTGTCTTTTCATCTGTTTGTCTGTTAGCAGCTTTACTCAAAAATGGATTTGGATGAAATTTTCAGAGATGGTCAGAAATGTCACAAGAACCAAGTGATGAGATTTTGGCAGTGATGCAGCTTATAGGATTTGTTAAAGATTTCTGTATCATTGCGAGATAGCAGCATGGCGTCACTGCAACTGTGATTACAAGTGAACACTACGATCACGATTCTACTGCAAATCGACCGCTGCAGGCCATGAATTTCTTTTTAAAGATTTCATCCGTCGGAAATCATGCAACGACTGAGCAGCTTTGGCGGAGTAGTGCGCTGTCTGAGTGCTTTTCTTGTTGTTTTTGAATTTTTAAATTCTCCAGAAATCCTGTCATGTCCTCCCACTGTGCTCTGTACACTGCAGGAATAATTACATGGTGCTTTATTGAGCTATGACAAATCATTGTTTTTTTATTATCGATTGATTTGTCAGTTGTTTTCTGGATTGGTCATTTAGTTGTTTGGTTTATGAAATGCCAGAAAATGATGGCAAATGTCAAGTCACTGTCTCCCAAAGTCTAACATCCTCAAAAGTCTTTTGTCCACAACCCAAATGTAGCCACTTTGTCACTGAAGTTAGAATCTGTAAAAAAAAAAAAAAAAAAAAAAAAAAAAAAATACTCAAACCAATTAATAGTAAACTTTTTGATAACTAGTTAATCAATTAGTTTGTCAAATACTAAATTATTCAACTAACTGTTGCAGCTCTAGCCTAATCTAAAATTAGTTCCCACATTGTTTAAAATGGTCAAAGTTGCAGCCAGCCTTTTTGAAGCATCAATGGGAGCTTTGTGTGTTTCTCTACGTGCTGGGTAATGTGGCCGTCTACATAGCTGAGTGATGCATCAGTTTGTGGTATGAATGAAACCATATTCACATCCACTGTCAGCGCTCAAAGTCCGAAGTCATGGAAACCATGAACTGGTTTTCACAGTAGACACAGTGGTGCTTTGAGATGGAGGCTAACTTACTTCTAATGGCTAATACTGCAATCACATTTGCTAAACAAAATAAAAGAAAGGGTCTGTGTGTAACTGATAAAATGTAACCACAAAGTAAGCTGTACACAAATCCTAATCATGACTTGAAGAAGTCATGGAATCATTAGATTTATTAAAATTCAACCTGAAGGATTTATGCAATAACTTTTGAGATATTTTATGAAAAATCAATGATGCTAAAGTGCTGACAGTGTGCGACTAAAACTCAGAATTATTAAAGGATAATCCAAGTTTATTTAAACTCCGTGCATTCCCACTAACGTGACCACTGTGGCTTTATGGTGAGGTGCAGATTTTTGAAGTAGATGTTGAGATGTTTCAGTGCAGGTAAAAGAAAAGGAAGGGAATCAAATTTACTGCATTAGAATTCACCTTCTGTGTGCCAAAACCACCTGAACAGGAAATATTGTTAAGTGATTTCACTAAATGCCAACAATATCAGTGCTGTGATGATACAGGAAACGCCTGTACAACTATTCATCCGGTAACTGTTGAGTTAATTCAGTCTGGACTGGTTAAAAAGGAAAAAAAAAAAAAAAAACTTGCGGGACCGTTTCCGGGCACCCAACACATCATCGACATTCCTGACCTAAAAATCCAGACGTCGTTCTTCCCAACAGACCGTTCATTTTGAATAAATGCACTTCATTAACTTGAGCAGCGTTCTGCAGCTGCAGTCTTTCAAATGGTCACACATCAGGGAAACGAGATGAAAGTTTCAGCTTGTTGTCTGGTTAAAGCTGCATTACACAGACTGTTTAAAATGCAGACATCCGTTGTCACTGTAAATACGACTGAGTAATCCAACTTCTGTTTTACATAGTGATGACCTGAATCGCCAGGAAGACAAACACAAGAAATAAATTACAGGAAAAAAAACAGAGACACAAATCTCGCTCCTGCTGCCAAACACAAATAAAAGAATACCAACTGTTGCTGGAGTCGTGGCCCTTGACCAACTCTTTTCAGGTCAAACTTTGTCAAACTTGACATAATACCTCCCGTTTCAACAAAATCCAACAAATGAAGTTATGTGCATGAATGTTGTCCAATGTGTTAGATTTAAAATGTAAAAAAATATCAAATACTTCTATCTTTAAAACAATTCCTAACTAAAACTATCACTGTCTTTTTATAAACTGAGTGCAATTTTTAAAAATCTGTAACAGGTCCAATCAAATCATTATTATTATGCAGGTTTTTTTATGTTCAGTTAATTATTTGGGCGACAAAAAAAAAATCCAATTATAATGACAATTCTCATCAAATTTTCCAAAACTGAAGTTGTTTTACCCAAAACACTATTCAAACTCAAAATATTTTCAGCTTACTACCATTTTAACTTGCATTTAAGAGGCAGGAGTGACAGCATTTTATGATTTTCCTGTAACATTAGTCAGATTTATTGGCTGTAATTTTCCATAAGATCCTCCAATTTGATTAATCATTTCTGCTCCAATTAAATGCATGTAAAATACAATATGATTCTAGTCATTGTGAATAATATGAATTCTCAATTTATTTCAGATTAGAAATATTAAAAAACTGAAAATTTGGCTACTATAAGCTGCAAACTATTAATAATATGAATTAACTGATTTCAATAATTTTTCAAATGAAAAAGCCAAACATTACCCACTTCCAGCTTTTCACGAATGAGGATTTACTGCTTAGCCTCATCTCAAATTATCATAAATTTGCGATTTTATAAAACAAGGGATTTTTCGATTAAATTACTAAAATTCTAATATATTTGTGTAACAGCTGATTTTTCATCTTAGCAGAAAGTAAAGATGCACATTGTAAATCTGAAGTAAATCTATATGTAACACATGTGATGTAATATTTAATGCAGATTACTTACGATTGCATATACGCAGCTATATTATAGCAAAGTAAATCATTAATTAAAGAACAGGGCTAGTTAAGTACAACTTATGGAGCTGGAGGAAAATCGTTTTACCAATTGTATTAAAACAAAACACTTGATGTAAATCAAGCAAAACGGCAGTCTTTATTGTGGGCAGTCTAAGGCACACCTGTGCACTAATCATGGTGTCTAATCAGCATCTTGATATGACACACCTGTGAGGTGGGATGGATTATCTCAGCAAAGGAGAAGAGCTCACTATCACAGATTTAGACAGATTTATGAACAATATTTGAGAGAAATGGTGATATTGTGTATGAGGAAAAAGTTTTAGATCTTTGAGTTCATCTCATAAAAAATGGGAGCAAAAACAAGTGTTGCATTTATATTTTGTTGAGTGTAGAATCGATTGACCCAAAAGATTTCAAAATAAGACAAAGCCTTAGGAAATCTTACAGTTCAATAAATTTCAACCACATAAATTCACAAACATAATCCTACAGTTCAAAATGCAAAGTCCCTTCAAGATTGTCTAAATCTCAAGGGGAAAAAAATTATTGTCACAGCATATTCCTATCACCACAGCAGTAATACAACCAGGCCTGAGGCCTGCACCAAACCAGGATTTACAGGGTTTTCTAGCTCATCTGATGAGTTCAATCCAACAAAAAACCTGATGTGTTCGAGTGAACATGCAAAGAAAACTTGGTAACTGCATCAGGGTTTTAAATGGCAAATGTGGCATCCTCACTTCCAACAGCAGTGTTTTATGTTGCACAGCTCACCATCCATTCCGCAGCTTGAAAGCAGAAGTTGTTCCAAACAGCACATCCTGGGTGGGTCTGTAGTCAGTCCAGGTTCCAAGCTTTTCCAGGTTGTTAAAAGTAACATTGTTGTTTGCTGAGAGTTTCAGCTTGGCTGTATGGTCTTTGAAAGCTTTACCTGATGCATTCATTCACCTGCACAGGCATAGGGCGGGGCAAACGTATGCTACTATTGGTTTATTGACTTGGACTGACAGCTAAACTGTCCAATAAAACACAGCAGGCTTTTTGATGGTTGGCCAACAAAAACTATTGTAGAGTGACCCATTTTGCCTGGGTTACATATATCTATCAGTACACAAAGCCTAATAAATACCTTTGTGCTGAGTCATGTTCAAACGGCCTGTGTGAGATCAATGCATTCTACAAAACCAAATACTACATTTGTCATTCTGGTTGTTTAGTCTGAAGGATGCTGCTGGCATCAGTGCTTTATGTCTGACTTAAGCAGTGCGATCCAAAGTGGTGAGGTGTTCAGTGTTTCAAATCTGCTTTTATTTTCACAGTGTCTGGCTTATGTATGGATTAGTGTGTTGTCATATTGTTTGTTTTGTTCAAGCCGAATCCAAAACACAGCATGGTGCCATAAATCTCAGCTGTTCTGTGTAAAAAAAAAACAACAACCAAGGATTCAATTGTACTTTTTTTTCTGTGTTCATCTCCTATCTTATCTTAGTGACAGCTAACAAGCTTCAGTTGTAAGTTAGGACAGCGTTGTTTGGTTGAAGAAATGGAGTCTGATCACCTACTTGTAGGAATTAAGATGAAATAAGTACAAAGGGGGTTAAATAAGCATCAATACTATCAAGGAAAGAGTACAAGCCTGTCATCATGCAGCATGACACTGCATTACCAACAGCAAGATCCTCAGAGGTTTTTGTGACCACTGGAAGGTGCACATTTGCAACTCCAGCACTGAGCTCAAACTGGAGCAGAGAGCAAACAACATGTTGGTCAACAAGACACAGAATGTGGAGAATCATCACTGGTGACCAGAGGTGAGTCTGGAGCTCCAACCTACAGACCCAACAAGAGCTCACACAGTGGAAGAGCTGCAGTGTCCAACATAAGACCAAAGAGGGCGTGTCAGGTCACCAAGAGCAGGCTGTCATCATTCGTGTGGTTGTGCACTGTGGATTTATCTGCACGTACTATCAAGGCAGTGTTCTGCTGTAAAGTCCTGAGATATCTGAAGGAAAACATTTGGGGCCAATGACCTGAATTGTGCAATGGCATGTGGGTGCTTCAGTGTGTATTAATAACACACACATTTTCAGTCATTGCTCCTAGAGCTGCACAGTTACAGCCAAAGTGGTAATCATGATTATTTTGATCAAAATTACAATTGCAAATATTAATTTATGTCTAAGAGCATAATATTTTGGTGCATTTTCATATTTTAATAAGGACAGCGCTGTGTTCACTTCTATGTTCTATTACTGTCCTCCTAATGTACAAATCTTTGCACAAAATAAGGATTAAAATGAAGTTCCTCTTCATCTGAGTTTAGTGCATTTACTAGAAGCAAAATTTCAATGAAAATGTCCCTCATGTGCTGAACATCTACTTAGTGATAGACACTACAGTTTAGACCCTAGCTAAGCTGTGCACAGAAAAGCCTCTAGTCTCCACTAAGTTTCTGCAGTACAGCATCTCTTACGGTGTGAGGCCAAAAATTATTTTGAAAAGACTAACATAAAGTGTACTAATGTCATATTTAGCCACAATGGAAGCACTGTATTGATGTGCAAAATGGAGGTCAAATTTAAATCAGGCCTGGTTTTTATTTTTCATTGGCATAGTTTCAGAACTTTGTGATCACCCTTTATAAAGGGATCTCTTAAGGGAGGACACAAAAATGTCTACTTCCACAGGTGAAACTTCATATTAGGATTGGTGTACTTAAAGGATGTATAAGTACTAATGTTTCTTCAAACACTGTTTTTGAGACCAGAATGAGTTTAAAATGTGCTCATTAAGTCTCTAAGTGAAATAAAAATTATGATCATTCTTAAGCAAACATGAGAGTGAAATTCACATAAATTCTTAATATGTGATGGCAGCAAAACATAGCAATTTAAATGTAATGTTTATAAACAACCTCAAAGTTAAAGTACAGAAAATACTGTAGAACAATTTATTTCTTATCCCAAACCAGGCTATGAATATTGCAAACACAGCATTTAAATGAAAAATACATTCACTGGGAATTACATAAACTTTCTTTGGCCCAGAAAATAGAGAAACTGTTGCCAAGAAAACCAATAGTTTAACTGAACCAGATAGTGGCCATAAACAGTATCTGTATTCAAGACATTTGAATATGTACAGAGAAAAGCAGCCAAGTGTTGTCAACGAATGTATCATTTTATGGTGAGCAAGTTAGAATCCAAGTCAAAATCCTGTAGAAATATTATATTATCAACTATGATATTATGTTTGATGCTTAAGTTGTATGGAAAATGGAGATCAAGACTCCATACACATTCTTTCCTTCATTTGTGAGTATAAACACCAAACCTCCTGCACTGTTCCGCACAAAACAGCTGTTTCTGTACCTGAAAAAGCACCTGTTCATGAGGTGAAAACTTTCTCAATTACAGGTGAAACAGTGTATTTACATGTTGAGTCATGTTTTTATGGCAGCTTTCACTGACTCCCCTTCATAAACCTCCACATCATCCAGATGTACACACACATCAACAGTGGCCACGCTGTGAACCCAAAACATGCTATTCTCACTGTACTCATCTACTGATAAGGGTGATTTAAATTATTTAAGGCACTGATTCAAACAGGGGATATATGGTCCTTCTTCCAGCTTTTCTTTGGCCCAATACAGTTTTAAACAATGTGTCATGACTCCTGACTGAGGATGCAAATTGATATCAGCGTCACCACCTGCATTGTCGGGTGAAGGCTTAAAAATGAAATATTGGCAATGGCCCATGATTAACACCGACAAGAAGATATTCCGATGAGGATACATGCTCATAGTTTTGTTTGAAAATGTTGCAGAAAAATGAATATGGCATGGCATACATGTAAGCTGAAGTAGTTGAAGAGAAATGTGTACATTTGAAAACCACTGCATTTGGTCTGCAACTGCCAGTGTGCCATCACAATAAGAGCCAACCCAAGGAGGAACCTAATGTCCACTGCAGTTAAATGGAAAACATATGTGCATATCTCTGCAATTGCACAAAATGGGTTGGGAAACATTGCCATTTCTAAAGTCTGCAAAATTTCATTATTGTACACTATGCTCCTTTTTTAGGCCAGTACCATCATAACAGTTTAAAAAGCCACATTCAGCCAAACATCTTTTTTTTTGGTTTTGTTTCAAAGAACAAGAAATATATACAGTACATACACCCATCAGGCATGCTGTTATGGCCACTTGCCTAATGCTGGGTTGGTCTCCTTTATTTACAGTTTAATTTAGTAGATGCTTTTAACCAAAATGATGTACATCAAAGAGTAGATACAACACAAGGTTAGCAGACAGGTAGCACTAAGGACTCTCACTGGACAGCTGCACCCTGACCAGGACTTGAACCACTAGTCTCCTGTGCCAAAGGTAGGGCTGTTAGTCACTGAGCTATCCAGCTGCCCATTTACGCTGCTAAAACTCCTCTGACCCAGTGGGGCATGGACACAGGAGGGTGGGTTGCAGGGTGGGACCTACCCAGATCAGGCTTATCCTGGTACATCCCACAGATGCTCAATAAGATTTGGATCTGGGGAGTGTGGAACCCCTTCGCTCTATCGTGTTCCCTGGGCCACTCCTGACCAGTTTTTGAGGTGTGTCGACTGCATTGTCCTGCTGAGGGTGGCTACTGGCATCCAGGACGGCTGTAGCCATGGGGGGCTAGGGGGTCGATTGACCTGCAATGTTTGTCAAACATCCACATGAATGTCAGGACTCAAGGTTTCCCAGCAGAACATTGCATTAAAATAAGATAATCAATGTGATTAACTTCACCTGTCAGTAGTCATAATATTGTGGCTGATTGGTGTGTATATTGAAAGTAGGTTTTACTATTAGTTGGGATGTTTCACAGTACAGAAACTGTAGAAATGAAGAAAATGTTCCTTGATAACATGAGTATATTTAAACTTTGACTTCTCTCTATTAAACTTTCATGTACGTTATCCACGTTACCGGAGCCACGCATACTGGTGAGTTCCACTTACGTAGCTGGATATTTCCCCAAAAGAAACAGGTTTTAAGTAATTCCTGTATTTCTGATCTGACTTGTCTGACTTCAGTGAGTTGCTCTCAAACTCTGGAAAGCTTTCAAACTCCACACGTGTTTTGCGAGGACACAGAGTGCTATTACACCTGTTTGTACTGTCTATTTCCATAATTTCACCTTAAAGATGGAAAGCAGAAGGACAAGTGGATTCTTCTGTGTCAGAAGTTCATTCATTTCCCATCTGTTTTCCTGTCAGTAGTCACCCCCTGAGAAGCACACAAGGACAACCTGCATCACAGCTTCACGAGAGCACCGAAGATGAATTTCCATTCTGTGTTCTTGTCAGTCATCCCAGATCTACAGGTGCAAAGGAACAAAGTTGTTCCACTGTCTTTGCAGCAGTGCAGGTGTCACCATAGTACTAAACTGAGAAATGTCCACATAGTTCAATGAGGACAGTACATTCAGAAAATACACTGCCTGTCCCAAACAAACAAACAAACAAACAAACAAACAAAGAACAAATCACCACCTGGATTTAACTAAACAAATAGGTAAGAGCCTTCCATTGGAGAATTACTGCAGTGATGAATAAGTTTCAGCTGCAACAACTTATTTAATCCTAGCTGATGCAGTGAGGAGCTTCTCATTTCTGAAACAACCATGTTGGAAGACATATCCTGTGGTCATGGAAAGGATGTTGATCTGTCTCAGAAGGATCAACTTTTTTGGCCTGCTTCAACCAAAGAAAACAACTAAGGAGATTTCTAAAACTATTGAAATCAAGTTAAGAACCATCCAATGCATCATTAAAACCTGGACGGATAGTGGAGAACCATCGTCTTAGCGGAACAAATGCAGTCGGTCATGTGGTCTGATGAGTCCAGACTTACCCTGTTCCAAAGTGATGGGGGCATCAGGGTAAGAAGAGAGGTGGATGAAGTGATGAACTCATCGTGACGAGTACCTACAGGCCTGTAAGGGTTAGGGTTATGATCTGGGCTTGGTCAATTTCAGCAACGTATGTTCCCAAAGAATCAGCGGATGACCTGGATATACCGAATGACTAGGTCTTTCCATCATTGGAGTTTCTATTCCCTGATGACATGGGTATGGTACAAGATGACGAGGATTCATGGGGGCACACGTTGTGAATGAGTGGATCATGGAGCATGAGACTTAATTTTCATATGTTTGTTGACCTCCACAGAGTCCAGACCTCAGCCACACTGAGAATCTTTGGGATGTGCTGGAGAAGACTTTGAGCAGCAGTCCAACTCTCCCATCATCAATATAAGATCTTGGCAGAAAACTAATCAAACTCTGGACAGAGATAAACACTGTGACATGCTTATCGAAGCGATGCCACAGTGAACATGTGCAATAGTCAAAGCTAAAGGTAGTTCAACGAAGTATTAGTATTAGTGTGTGCAACTTTTTCTTTGGACCGGCAGTGTATTTGAATTGTGTTTTTTAGTTCTTTAAGGTGTACTTAGAACCACAAATAGCACAAAAATGTCAAACTCTAGAACAAAATACTCCATTACAAATGAAAGTCCTTCATCAACAACATTACCTAAGTTAAAGTATTAAAGTAATGTACAGGATCAAAAGTAAAAGCACTATACACTTAAGCAGAATGCCTCTTTTAAATGTTATATTATACTACAGGATATTTAAATTATGTGGTAATGTGCAAGTAATACTGCAACTACTTCATTCATTTTATCTGTAATAATTAACTTTATACATTTTATTGTTGGATTAACTGTCAAATACATGTAGCTTAGTCAAAAGCAGGATATTTGTCTCTGAAATGGAACCAAGTAGAGATATGATTTAGGCTAAAATGGAGACACTCATGGAAAGTATCTCAAAATGGCACTTAAGTCCAATGTTTGACTAAATGTAGTTACTTTCCACCACTGCAAAAAAACAAACTTGAAAACAGAGAAATATCTGCAAAATCCTTAAAGTAGCTCAGATCATGTGTAGAAAAAGCCCCCTGTGAGTATTAATCATAAATACTGATGCATTCATGAGAAACATAGATGGATTAGATAGATTTCTACAGCATTTATTTGTATGTGTGTATAGATGTGGGTTAACCTGTGTTAAAAGAAATAAATGTGTTTCTCAGAAAAAGCTTTGATCTGCACAAGGCTGCAGAAAGACAAAAAAAGTGAGAGACCGTCCTCAACCACATCCTGCAGAGGTAACCATGGTTACGGCAGTTCACTTCCTCTGCACTCAGGGACTCATAGAGCTGATCGAACTTTGATATCTCGATGGCATTTGTAATATACATTAAACCACCTACTGCAGGAGCAAGAAATGTGTCCTATTTTACCCAAAAAGTTCAGTACAACAAGTCCTAAGAAGCACAACAGCTCTGTCTTTGTGCATCGCAGAAGCTGAAGGAAACAAATGAGTATTTCTTTCTAAATGCAGCATCCAGACCGCACTCAGCGGAGCACAATGTACCATGTTGTTTGGAGGGTCAGACTCTTCTGTGTGGCCACTTTCATTAAGATGCCCCAGTGGTTCACTTCCAGGAATGAAAGGCCGGTATTTAATTTATCTGAAAAGCCAGATTTCATCTAATTTACCCTTCTTTTAATAGCACAATGTTAGGTCAGGGCCTTACTTTAGTTCAGTGAATAACTACATGAAGAGGAATTTATTAAAGAGCCACAGTGCCCTCTAGTGGGGGAAGGTGCAAAGCAACTCTAGGTGCATTTAGTCAAGTATTTTAGTACATTTTGGGGGTACTTGTACTGTGAGTGTTTCTGTGTCATGATGCTCCAGGGAGTGTTATACTTAACTACAGGCATTTAACAGATATAACTACTTATTAGATCAATAAATTAAGATTTTGCATTTAAAAGCAAACGATAACAAGCCAGAGCATGTGGGCCTGTTTCAATACAAACTTTTAGAGACTGAAGAGTTTACAAGGGTTGCAGAGTCCAGGCCCATAGTTTGGTCAGTGTGCTCTCTATCTATCCAATATCTATACACCACTTATTCCTCATTAGGGTCATGGAGGGGCTGGAGTCTATCCCACTTAGGTTGAAGGTCACCAGTCTATCACAAGGATAGATAAAGAGACAAACAAGCACGCTCACATTCACACCTACGGACAATTTAGGATCCCCAATTAATCTCAGCATGTTTTTGGACCGTGAGAGGAAGCCGAAGAACCCGGTGAGAACCCACTCTGGCACTAGCAGAACATGCAAACTCCACTCAGAAAGATAACAAGCCCAGGCTGGGGTCTGGCGGCGATGCTAACAACCGAGCCACCGCACAGCCTAATAGACACAAGTGATTAAATATTAAACCAGTAGTTTTCAGTCAACACCTGACTTTGACACATAGGGCAAGATGGTTTTCTTCAGTAAATGAAATCATAATTTGGGACCTGCATTTTGTGTTTTCTTGGGTTATCTTAGTCTTACATAAAATAGTTAGGTGATCTGAAACATTTAAATGACTATTATTGATTTTTAATAACCATGCATCCATTGCAGTTTTAAATGTCAAGTACACATGATCATAATTTAAACAGCTTACAATAACTTTAAGATTTTAAGGTAAAGCTTGAGCTTGTTCAAATAACTATATTTTAGTTTCAGCAAATAATACAGCAGGAGCAATAAAACTAAGATTAAAACTGGGTAAATCCAACACATTGATAGTTAGGAGAGTAGTGTGTCTGTTTTTCAACTCCAGCCACAGTTCTGATGTATTAATATTATCACATATGAAGAGTTCATTTGCAAAAACAGGTAACTCCATTTTATAAATTTTCAGAAAACTCACTTTTTTTATTGTTTACTTGAGATAATAATAATTTATGTTTTCTCTATTTTGTCATGTATTTTTCTACTGAGTCAAATCCACTCAACTTCAGTTTGATTGATATTATCTCAAGTAAACAATAAAATAAAAAAATCTGTTTTTGCAAATGAGCTCTTCATATATAATTTATCTGAATTTGAATTCAGGACTTTGTAGTATTGGTATTTATATTGAAAAAAAAATGACTCCCACAGCTGCTAGTGAGTGTATTTCTACTAAAAATTCACACAGACTGAAATGAACAAACTTTATTACATACTGCATTTCCTTTTCTTTTCTTTTTTTTAGCATAATACATCAATTATCAACATCAGAATATATATGGCTCTGATTTCAAGGTACATAAATCACTCAACAAAATACCCTGTTCGGACAAACAAATAATACAAAGTGCACAAATAAAGTTGGTTCAGGTCAACTGCATCACATGACAGAACTGCTGTTGTGTTTTTAGATAAGAAAAAAAAACAACTGAATTAAAGCTTACATTCAGAAACCTCCGGAGGGTCTTCTGTCATCTGGGGACAGTCGTAATGATCTCCTCTGGTGCTCAAACAAGTAATGACCCCATGCATCATTTCAAAATGGCGCGCACACACACACACACACACACACACACACACACACACACACACACACACACACACACACACACACACACACACACACACACACACACACACACACACACACAAACTTATTTGGCACCATATTTTAGCATAGAACATAAAATACAACTTGCACAACATTAGTATATGGAGGTAATATTTGCTTCTGGCACGTTACAGAAACACTCAAGGTTTAAAAAAATCCATGTAATCCTACTCATTACATGCTCAGTCTTCATTGAAAGGTTTTAAGCTAAGAATAGAAACCCACTTACTGTATATAGCAAGAACTCCTCGACATTAAAATGGTCCTTCTAAAAGCCCGCTCAGCCAGTTATGAATAGCCACTGACTAGAGATTCCCATGCAGCGTATGTTTAATGACAAGGAAAGCACCGGATTTCCTTGGAGAGTTCAAAATTGGTTGCAGTTCTTCGGCGCCATAATGAGTAATGTAAACGAATGGCAACAAATGAGTCGAGTGTGATCTCTGTGAACCCTTAAAGCCGAGATGTCTGATCACATATTGCACTCTAGAAAGAATCCTAAGGGGTTGTCCTGGCCTGTTCAAACCATCAAACAAAAAGCTGGTATATAGATATAGAATTAATAAGGTATTCAGTAATACTATGTTTATTATAATATCTTGTGTATATTAACATTGATATATAGATTATTTCAACATTATGATATGAAAGATACATATTTATAAATTGCTATGAATATAGGCGGCCTCTTCTGTCGAGCAGACGTGGCGCCAGATATAACATAATAACTATTCTGCGATTAGTTTCATCCAAACAAATACAAATAAATGCGTTCGCGCGCGGCTCACGGGGTAAACCGACGCGGAGCTCCATAGTGAATATGAATTGAAGCCTCCCATGCACAGAGAGGTTTCAATACAGGTCGAGACTGGTTTCCAAACAGGCCAGCGTGAACCTTAAAACCTCAGCATGCATGCTAAGTAACAGCAATCTCTGGTAGAAAAATTACATCTCACTTTAATTGGATATCATGATTCGATTTGTGGTGCCTTATTGGAAATCTGTGAGAGCACACTAAAACACTAATCTGGGGCTGCACTCAACATCCATCTGCAATAAATAATGTCAACAATGGCCCTACAACAGCGTATTACAATCTCTTGTTTCCAGCCCGTCTACCTCCACACACATTTGTATATTTGCACCAACATATATATTAGATTCACATCAGTATTCTATCTTATAGCAGCAGAAACACATACGCACTGTAAACTGTATGGACAGAAAACAAGGAACGAACAATTCCTTCATTTCGTGGAATCTGAGTTGACCTCAATCTGTGGTGGGGCACAGCACTATGTGTTGAGATGTGAGCTAGTGAGCATATCCTGGGGAAAACTCCAGCGATGTATGTTTGTCAGAGACAAAAACGCATGTAAGTTTTATGCCTCAGGCTTGACTTGGCAAGCTGCCCTGACTCCTTGGTAACTCCACTGTATCTTCCACAGATGTACCAAACCACCAACCAGAACCACCGACCCCTAATAGGAACAAATACGCAACACTAACTTTACATGTAAATAGCCTGGTTCCAAAGACATGCAGGCAATGTCCACCATCACGGATGGCTAATTCACTAACAAGTTTAACAACGAACGAGGAACCTTCGTGAAGCTCAGTCGAAATAAGGAGCAATTTTATACTTAAAACGCCAGCGGCATGCATTTTGCTCAAAAACCCAAAAGAAAGAATGCCTGTAATCTTATTCATAACATAACTCCACGTTTGTCTATGCAAATTCACTCGACACTGGAAGCTCACAACATCCATAATCTTCAAGAAGCATCAAGCCACGCTCTAACTCTATTACAAGTCTACTGCCAGCTTTATCAGAATGATCACATGAACTATCAGGAATCTACAATCCTGCTCTAACACAGTCTGCATGTTCTGCAGCCTCCCAACCCTTCGAAGGCGGGAGATAAAAAAGACACTGTTCAATCTTCATCGCAACATCTCTGCTTCTGCTGAACACTGCACTGACCACACGGCACTGCTGCTCACTTCAGCGTCCTTTAACTGAAAACGTATGTGCAGAACTGATTCCATCACCATAGCGGCGATGATGTGATGTCAAAAGAAAGAGAAGTTTTGCACCCAAAATGTACAGCGATGACGGCGGTTCTCACACACACACACCACCAGGTATGACGATGCCGGCGCCGTCTGGACTGAGCGGCCACATGCAGCACACAGTCGCAAGCATGTTTGTCACCCCAAAGCTGCAGGGGACAGCGAGATGCCCGAACAGAGCCCTAAAGGGACCACAATTGAGCCAAAATGAAGCCTTAATGGTCAAAGAGCTGCCTGGTTGTCAAACTGTACCACCCTGCGGAGTCGCCTAGAGGCCAGTGAGGTCCACAATCGCTTTGATGAAGATGGTGTCATCACGGATGTAAGAGTTCTTGGCGTCGAGCTTGGAGAGCGGGCAGAAGAGAGGACACCCGCTGGCAATGTTCATCTCACTGACAGGCCTCTGGAAGGAGGAGGAAGTGACGTCAGGTCGAAAGGCATCGATGATGTGCTCCCTGTTGCTCTGGTCCAGCAGCATCAGAGTCACCTGGAAGGAACCAGAGATTGTGTTTGTACGCATGGAACAATGTCTGTAAAAATACAGTGTGTCTCCCAGAAAAATGTGTAACCTCTCTCACATTTTACTGCAATACAACCTCATCTGGTAAATGGAAGGTCATTACTCCTCTCAGAAGACTTGGTCATGGTGCCCTTTTGCTTGCCTCCTTTGGTCACTACAGTATTAAACAGTAAGAGGCACCGGGTGGCGCAACCAGGTACTACAGCCGATCTACAATATTTGAAGTGTGCATTCTATAGATTAACCCTTTGCGCTTCAGTGCGTCGTAGGTGTACCGCCGGCGGTACACTTACTAATTTGCATAGGAATTTCAAGAATGTCCGACGGCTGCAAACGCGATTATACAAACACTATACGCCGATGGAAAGCTTAGATTCTCATGAATCCGCTGGTATAAACCACTTTCAGATGCGATTACCACAGCGGGTGAGAAAAACACATTTGTCCGACAAAAACGAATATTCATCCATCCGTTCTCTATACACGGCTTCAACGCACACAGCGCGACTCACATTTCCGGGTTCATTATTACACACAGAAAAAAAGATTCCACAAAAAACGGCCATAATCCAACCTTTTACATCCAGACAACACAAGCCACTAAACTATTTTGTCCAAAACATGTCCTGAAGTCGCTATAAAATCCCTGAATCGGTCATTTTCAAGGAAATGCACCTCGCGATGTGCGTCCAATATTCCCCGTATTTTTCATAATTTTTTTATTTAAAAATAGAATATTAGCGATTTTTTGTACTGAAAACGGCTGGAATTGACTGCAGCTTAAAGGGTTAATGGCAACAGATATCAACACATAGTAAACATTAAATGACTTGGATTGGATCAGGAGCTTAAAGAACTTGACATTCCTCGCAGAAACTGATAATTAATATGTATAGAAGTATTTCATTAAGACATATTTGGTAGTATGAGGATGGTTCCACTCCACAAAAAGATGGAAATATTTGAAGACATGTTAAATGAGACTTACTGCCGACACTTTAATGCCTAGATCTATTAGATCTAATCTTCCACAGAGCACTGAAGTTTATTACAAATGTTAAATCTCTTATTCACCATTGTCTGCTGCTGTTCACTCAAACTGGCCTTGTCCAGTCATAGGCAAAGTCACCAGAAAGTTCTTATTTACAAAGCTATGCTTGATCTGCTTTATTTATATCTACGGCTCTATATCTTTAAAATAAAAGCTTGGGAAATTGTTGTACTTGGTCCCAGGATTTATTACTGGTATATCTACCCTGAGTCTGAACTGAACTGGGAAAAGTGGGACGAAAGTACGCTGCCACCTTTGTGTGTAGTGAGCTGCAAAACTGCTTGAATTTAAAAGAGATCTCCTCAAATGAATCCATAGCAACTTCACAAAACTTGGAGGCAGATACATTCAGATGTACATGTTATGACTAACTCACATTGGCCCTGCATGATCACTGCACTAGATTTTAAGATACTGCAATGGACTCGTCTTATTTAAATAGTTTCATGTTTATATGTCTGTCTGGGCCAGGACAATCTTGTTATAGAGATCCTTACTCTCAATGAGCCTTTCCTGCTTACATTTTTTAAAAATAAAAAAAGTTTCTTACAGAAATATGTTGAAAATTTTTAACAATAAAGACAAAAAGTACATGACATGTACATAACAGCAGCTTACTGTTTACTGTGTAACAAATAGTGTTGTGAGAAATAAGTGCTGTTTTGGCTTTCCTCTGCTCCTTTGAATTGTGTTGTACTTCATGTAGAGCTACAGGTAAATAATTTGATCATGCATATTTTTATAAGTACAGCATGGTGGTACTTGAGTAAAAAAAATAACAGGCACAAGTTAAGTGTTCAGTACATAAAAAGAGGTTGAAAATCCGTAGTGAATATCCTTTATCTATATCTTTTACCTTCTGGTTGAAGGGCCATTTGAGCAGAGCGTCACTCAGTCCCCTCATCACCACAAAGAACAAGGACAAGTGGCTGCCACGCCCCGTCCCATCTCCATTCAGATAGATCCGTAGACACATCTTATAGCCGTACTTGCTGGTATAGAAGGCTGGAAAGAAAAAGAAAAGGAAAATAGGCGCAAACTAGTTAGCAAAAATAGTTTGCCGCATAAACAATCGATATTTGATTATTTCTTAACATAAACAACCCACAGATGACTAATTTTAACCACACACCAGCTTAACTTTGTCAGCCATACAGCCACAGAAATGCTGTCCTGGTTCACAAGGTCTTATAAAACACTGGAGCACATTAAACAGCACACAAGTCTTGTGGTCGACCATGTCATCATAGATAATCATCAATTGCCTTTTATGTACGTCTGAGTCCAAAATTTCACTAACTGCAAAAACATCTACTGTTTCATAACTGGACGGCATTACCTGGTGAGAACATGGCAGGGGCTCGACCTGCGATGGCGTCTTGCCTCTTTTTGGCAAAATCTGAGATCCTCCAGACAAACACGCCATCAAAGGTGGTGGCGGACATTTCCCTCAGCCGGCCCTCCATCTCCGCCACTGTCAGGTCCTTCAGCCCCACCGTCCTCTCCAGCTGTCGGACCTGGAAAATAAACACATACTTGGTCTATTTAATATTTGCAAATAATAACTGACTTGCAATCATCTACGATGGTGTAATAGCGCTGTTGTTGGTTATGATGGAAAACTGAAGCTATACATTTAAGAATAAAACTCTGATATCCTCTGAGATTCAAGTTGCAAATTTGTGAAAATAAACCTTGCAGTTATATTCTCTGACATTAAAGTTACAATTTTAAAATCCCAAGCATTTCCTAATCGTTATATCTCATTGTAAAGTATATTTTGATGAGGCCTTTGACTGCAGGGATAATACACAGCAAACAACGCATGAGCTGTGATCAGGTTGATCCACCTGTGCAAAGTGGACTGCCATTACTTCCCTATACCCCTATTTTGTTGTAATTTGTGCATTTGATCTCAGAAAATTCCTCATTTTTCTTGCAAATTTCTGACTTTACAATCTCAGAGAATATTGGATTTTTTCTTGCAATTCTGTGTTTTTTCCTGTAATTTTGTGAGTTTATTTCTCTTACATGTATGACTTTAATCTCAGAAATTGTGAATTTCCTCTCAGAATATTACTTTGATACTAACAGAAAACTTTAAAAAAACCAAAAACATTTTCGCAAAATTATTGAACTTTATTTGAACTGGCTGTTTCAGTAAGTATAGGTTATGGCGAACCTAAAAATGTGTGTATCATGTTTGTGTTTAGATTGGACTGAGATACGACTGGGAGACAGAGGAGAGCCACAGCAGTCCTTGTGTGATCTCATACCTTATTACTCAGGGCCTCGATCTTGTCCTGGTCCAGTTTATGCTGACGGTTGCTGGCTTCCATGGTGGTGGCGAACCTCTCCACCTCTCTGTTCAGGACACACACCACATTTTCAAACGTTCCAGATTTCACCTCCAGTTCGGTGCACCTGCGGCCCAGTTCGGCCACCTTGGTCTTCTCGCTGTGGAGCTGGAGCTCCAGCGCTGCTCCCACCGAGCTGGGCAGAGGAGTGAAGGAGGTAGACACGGAGAGAGTGGGAGCCAGAGTGGGAGGTGGAGGGAGAGGGGCCGAGGTGGGTGGACCAGGAGGGCCGGAGCTGGAGGATGAGGAGGAGGCGGCGGCTCCCTGCACGGGAGGCCCAGAGGAGGTGGTGCTGAGCTGGGAGACTCTGGCCTCGAGTTCCCTGAGGGATTGTTGGAGTTCCACCAGTTTGTGTCCGGCTAGTTCCAGTCCCTGGGGCTGCAGGCCCTCCATGCTCACTTTCATGCCCATAATGTAGTGCAGCAGCAGGTTGAGGTGCTCGTAGGCGTAGGCGCGCTCGTGGTCATGAATCTTTTCCTTCTCCACCTGCAAAATGGGAGGACGGTCGTCACCTTACTATGTAAAGTGCTAAAAGATGGCATATTTTGCTTTGTGAAATACAACAACAAAATTGAATTGACTGGAAAAATAAGTAGAAACTGCTCAGCTGTGTAAGTGACTGAAAGAATATAGTTTTGGGGTTAGGAGGAGAGTTGAATCTTACACAAGGCTCTCCTCAGCAGCATTAATAGTGTCCCTGGACCAATAGTGTCGGTCTGTATCAACTCAGACAAAATTCAGGAAACATGTTAGTGTGCCATCTTGGGTTTTGTTCTCAGTTTACTCATTTGTTATTTAGGGACTCAAAAGGGTCTGCAAAATGTTTTGGCAGCATGTTTTCAGATCTGGGAGGTTTTTGTAATGTCGCCCTTAAAAATGTCATATCTGGGAAACCGTTTTTAAAGGTTCAATATCTCAAGAAACTCCCACAGCCATGAAATGTGTCTAGAACACAGACTAAACTGTCTCTAGCAGATCCAAATGATTAAATGTCTCTACCAGAGGCCAAATTATGAATTACTATTCCTGGAAAATTTAAAAAGTGAATCATTTCCCAACAAGTACGGTATTAAAGCCCAAAAAAGTTCATATTTCCTACTAAATATACAGTTTTTGGTTGACATTTCATCAACTTGTAAGGCCTCTAAGATCAGTAGAATCTGATGGGTGTACAGTACAGCAAGCCAAAGAAATATAGGTACATCCATATACTGTATATTCACTTACAGGAACTTTCAGGATCTCCAGTACCATCCTCGCTTGACAAATGCGCATTTTTTCACATTTATTTATCTATTTTAAATTTTGTATCAGCTGGAATTTATAGTAGTTTGATGAGATAGTGCTTTAGTCTGATATGAGAGCAGATGTCAGGCCACCTAATCACTAACACACTGGTCACAAGGACAAAGTGGCAAAGAACAAAGTGTTAAATATCAGTAATGTGGTGTAAATAAATGCATATATTCAACTGGAACAATAAATCTAGGATGGTAAAGAGTAATACATATACATAATATAAAGACATTACAGACAAAGACAAACAGCTACTTACAGACATGTCACATCCCACGACGTGAAATCGACACGGAGTTCTGAATTTGCTGCAGAATTTAATATGGTCCACATACTAAGAAAAACAAAGAATAATAAAACCAGTAAAAAGCCATTAATCAATGCACAAACTTAGCCAGGCTTGCTGACATCAACTGCTTTTCAGACAATATTTCTGGAATCCTGAATGACTCTTTTAACCACTTGAGTGTAAAAATTAAAATTAGCTGTCCTAATCCACACATAGACAGTAGCTAGAAAAATAACTGTTTGCAGTGGTCTTTGAACTTGAGCTGATCGTCTTAGAGGTGCTGTTCTGCTCTGTTTTTGTCAAAAATCCCTCCTTCTGCATTTTTTAAATAAGAAATCCATAAAAAAAACATTCACATGAGATTCTAAAAAAGATAAAATAAAATGCAACCAAAAAGCCCATTAGTGACTTCAGCTACAATCAACACTCATGTGACAAAAATTCAAAAATAATTTCTTTTTGGCTGAACTGCAGGCAGTGTTTAGACAGAGCAGAGAGGGCAAAATGGAAACAAAAAAAATCTCAGTTGTAAAATATCTACAATATGTAGAATGACCATTTTCTTTCAAGTATTAGGGTGAGCAGTGTTTTTCAAACAAAATAATTCAACCGACTATCTCATTCTTTTAAAGATGCCCGGGTGTAAGCACTCATCTAATGCCAGTACCACAAACTGTTGTAGCTGTTTGCACCACGAAGCTTCCACCTGGTGTGTGTGTTGTTTCCAGGCTTACCTTTTCTCTGGGTATTTTCTTCTTGGCACAGCCCTCACAGATCATCGGGTACTTGGGACAGATCTCATCATGTGCCTGAAAAAAAGAGCGACACCGTTTCTTTTAATGGCGCACAAACAGCTGCTGTGATCTGCGGCACGGGCCCAGAGCAGCCGAGCATCTTCAGTCTAAATAAATAATTTCTAACCTTGATATTTTTGAAGTGAAACGGCTCCTTGCAGTACTTGCAGTTGAGCGTCCTCTCTGGGCACTCTCGCTCGTTATGGCGCTCCTGCTCATTGAAGCGGATTCGTTCTTTGCAGGAAGGGCAGGGGATGATCATGAACTCACACTTCCCCTCGTGGTTCATCTGTGGAGAGAGGAGTTTAAGTTGAGCCGCTGTGGCAGAACGCTAACCTCTGTGTCGTGCTGGGAGTCTGAGCTGCCGACATATGGAACAGTTCCGTGCAGAAGCTTTAAGCACTTTAGATTGTTATCCATCAGGGAGACGTCCCAAATTCACTGTGCAGCAGGACGACGAGTCCAAACATCCACACAGAGTCATGAAGAACTCTCTTCAGCCACAAGAAGAACGAGGAGTCCTGCAGCAGATGGTCTGGGCCCCACAGAGCCCAGGGGCCAAATGCATAAATAAAAACCAAGCATACATCATTTCCCACAAATAAACTGGTATTTATAAGCACAGAAGGTGTGTGGAGAATGTATGCACCTCATGCAGTGTTCTTATGGTGAAATGATGAAAGGGATGTGAAATATAAGATGACAGATGATGCTTGTTTAGGTGCTGTTGTTGTATTGTGATAGTATTTTTGAAATCTACGCAGCAATTTTAATTTCAAGTAACTGAGTGATGAACCTCACTTTCTTTTTGTTCATGTGTTTGATAAAGATAAATTACTTTTTACTGCAGCGACAGTTTACAGACATGTGTCATCAGTCAGTGGTAGAGGTTCATCGCTTATTGTGTTGTTTCTTTTATTATTCCGCCAAGGAAGGGTGGAGTTATGTGACGATCCGCGTATGCTTGTCTGTCTGTTTGTCTATCTGTGAGCAACATTACTCAAAAATGGACAAACAGATTTGGATGAAATTTTCAGGGAAATTCAGAAATGACACAAGGACCAAGTGATTAGATTTTGGCAGTGATGCAGCTTATAGTCTAGATCCACAGATTTGTCCAAGATTTCTGTACCATTGCGAGGTAGAAGCACGGCGTCACTGTAACTATGACAACAAGTGAACTCTACGCCAGCTACCTGCTGACGATCACATGGTTTTGATTCTACTACAAATCGACCGTTGTGGATTTATCAGTACTCCTCCATCTGAAATCATGCAATGAACAACTGATTAAATTGTGGGGGTGTTTCTGAGTCCCATCAATTTTCACTGCCCACTACATATTTAGGTCAAGCGATTCGTAGACATGCATAACATACGCCTGTGCTCAGCGCAAGGTCATTTTGTTTATGGGTACATCTATAGTAAATGGATGCTTTCTATGGTTCTGTGATTTCTGCCATGAATTTTTTCCGATTTCAGCAGTCGGAAACGACTTAACAACTGAGCATCTTGGCGGAGTACTGCGTTCTCTGACTGCTTTTCTAGTTCTTATTATTGTATTTTCTTTCAGCTGTATCTTTCAGTGATTGTGCTTTGTGGCCTGCCACTTTAACACATAACATTGTTTCAACTCCTCTTGCTTTACAAACTTTGACTATACAGCTGCTGAGTTATGCTACTTATTTGTCGTTCATCAGTGGAGCGGCCACAACCCTCTATTGTAAACATGTTGAAGAGCCCACATATTGCACATTTCCAGGTATATATTTTTATTTTGGGGAGTCTGCTACAATGTCATCTTCAGTTTTTCAGCAGGACAAAGCAGGTTTTAATGAACTCATGACGCTGAGTCGACAGAATGAAGAGCAGCTGATTTGAGGAATCAAAACTTCAGTGACCCAGCAAGTTGAGCCCAAAAAGCACAATACAGATTAATGACATATTTTGGGGACATTTAAAAACTAAAAACAAAAACGATTACACACAAAAAATGTGAAGGAAAACAAATCACTAAAGTAGGGGACAGGTCACCTCACCTCGTAGTCTTTGATGCTGCCTTTCCAAGTACAACTTTCATTGACACAAACAGCTGACAGACTTTCAACTTCCCTTCGAACTGCATTGTCTGGAAAAGCCTGAAAAAACAAGAGACAGCAAAGCATATGCTGTCACACCGCATCTCTCCAGCTGGCCCATTACAGAGATCATTTAGCTGTACATTCAACATGTCACACAACCTACTGTAAGCTTAACTGACGATTGATGATATTTACGATTTAATGTTGTGTGTACTATCACAGAATGGAAAAAGCAGCATTTTAGTTGCTGTAGCTGGTACATGTTTGGCATTTTTGCTCAGAAATGATGGTAATTCAGTTATTACAGTTATGTGATGTGATGATCGGCGTCCGTTTGTCTTTCTGTCCGTCTGTCTGTCTGTGTGCAACATTACTCAAAAACAGACTAACAGATTTGGATGAAATTTTCAGGGAAGATCAGAAATGACACAAGGACCGAGTGCTTAGATTTTGGCAGTGATGCGGCTTATAGTCTGGATACACAGATTTGTTAAAGATTTCTGTATCATTGCGAGATAGCATCACTGTGACTATGACAACAAGTGAACACTGCATCAAGTGCCTGCTGATGATCACATGCTTGCGATCCTACCATAGACTGTATATAAAGATGGACGTAGCACCCGTGACATCACCCATTCATTTCTGCACTGAGAAAATGAAGCATCTTCCTGGTTGACATCTTGGATTTTTGGAGCCAGTGACTACAGTCTATGGATCCTACTATAAATCGACTCATCAGGACTTATGCATTGAAAATGATACTAGGAACAATTGATTAAATTGTGGGATGTTTCCGAGTCCCATCAATTCCTACCGCTTACTACGTATCTGGGTCACACGATTTGGTATCCGTACATAACGTACACATCAATAACTCATAAACAAATACTGCATTTCTGACAATGCCATATGGGGGAATGAGCAGCCTTGGCGGAGTGCTTTTCTTGTTAAAATTGTAGGTGATTGTCTGACAAATCACAATCAACTTTTGATCTCAGTATCACAACTCCACCTCCACTCACTACTATACAGACTCTGGTCACCATTTTGAGATATTTTGCCTTCATCTCTACCATGCCATCTGTTTATAATACAGTCTATGTCCATAATTCTCTCGGAGATTCAATTAAAGGAAAACTTGATTCTGTAGTTGATAAAATACTTGCATACTCACACATCCTTGTTTCAAAATCGATGTAGGATCCTCAAAAATATCCTCTTTAATGCAGGCGTTGCATTTCTGAGGTCCATTACTGCAATGAGACGACAACATCAACTGGTGACGAAAACAAGCAAACATCAGACAGCCAGTGGTGAAAAGTACATTCGCTCAATAGTACTTGTATTTACTTTAGTATTTCCGTTCTCTGCTATTTTACACCAGAATTCAGAAGATTTTTAGATTTGTTCTTTAACAGATTCAGATAATTAATGCAAGATTTAGTAAACAAATGCATTATGATGCATTGGTGTACATAAAGCCACTCAGTAGTATACTAAGTAGTTATAAATAGCCCACCAGCACTGATAAAGTCATTCTTATGCATTCACTAATAGCTACACTTTACATTTTACAGCTACAGTTAGTAATTAGTAGTTGTAATATTTTATTCTGAAAAACCAATAAAAGGCCTGTAAGTTGTGCTGCACTGTGTTAAACTTTGACCAACTACTATATTAAAATGCTGCTTACACACACTGGAATGTGTCAGTAAATATTATTCTGTAATGTAACAGTCTGGATATCATCAGGTTTTTTTTCATATTTTGTTTCCTTTTTTTTTCAAAAAAACAAAAACAGAAAACACATGCTTTAAAAAAATAATTTTAAAAACATCTGAACCAAAAACAAAGAACAAAATCCCCCAGAAAACACATCAGTTTTTGTTTCTTGCGAATTTTGGTAATTTGGTGAGCATAACATTGACATATTGTCAGAAGTTGTTCAATCTGTGTATCATTTGTGAGAATCCAAAATCCATGAAGAAAGAACAACTATGACTTATTTCATTCCTCATTTATGAACCTAACACACATTCAAAACTGCATAAAGTTTTTTGAACAAAACTGACTTCAACATGAATTCAAAAGAACAAAAGACAAGCTGTTTTATTTAGTTTATGATAAATAAAAAAAGAAACAAAATTGTTTTTATCTCATTTTGCATTTTTAATTTTCTTTTTCCCCCCCTTTATTTTAACACTGATTTTGGTTCCACCACCTCCTGAGGCAATGTTTAGTTTGACAAGGAATGCAGCAGAGTTATGTGATGATCGGCATTGGTCTGTCCCTCTGTATGTCTGTCTGTCTGTCTGTTTGCAACATTACTCAGAAACAGACAAAGGGATTGAGGTGAAGTTTTCAGGGAAGGTCAGAAATGACACAAGGACCAAGTGATTAGATTTTGGCAGTGATGCGGCTCATAGTCTGGATCCATGGATTTGTTAAAGATTTCCACATCGTTGCGAGATAGCGGCACGATGTCACTGCAACTATGACAACAAGTGAACACTACGTCCGCTGCCTGCTGATGATCACATGATTGCGATTCTACTACAAATCGACCACTGCAGACCATGAATTGTTTACAGATTTCATCCATCAGAATACATACGAAGACTGAACAGCCTTGGCGGAGTACTGTGCTCTCTGAGTGCTTTTCTTGTTGGCTCTTGGTCAGCTAGTCACTGTGTCTGCTGTTTGGTTATGAGCAGTTAATGTTCAGAGGATTTTTTTTAGAGCTTTTTTGTTGCCTTGTTAAGCTGAGAGTGAATCTACACAGTAACTTTATGGAACAAACAGCAAAATAATGAGCTGAAAGCTGAATGAGCTAATGAGTTGCTATAAAGCTCTGTAAGGTTAGCATAGCTACATATTAAAGGGATTAATACATTGCGATATAAATAATATTGGATATAGCTCTACACTGGTATGGGTTGCTTTGCTCAAATAAAAGATCTGAGTGCTTCTACGTCCACTAAAGACATGACCAGAATAAACGCTACAGCTCCTCACCTCACAGTCCTGTTGAAGCAGTAGGAACAGAAGCGATGTCCACACTGGGCTTGAAACGGCCGTCTGAGTATGTTGTGGCAGCAGTTGCACAGGTGTTTGTCCTCCAGCTTGTTGCCCAGGATCTTCTTAGGGAAGCCGGGTTTATTGCTCTCCATGGACGAAGGAGGGGACGGTTCCTGTGTGGCCATGGTGTCTGTTCACACGTCACACCTGGGAAAGAAGCAAAGTGTCAAGTCCTGGAGATGCAACCTTAGGAGCTGAGCTTCTTCATACCTTCACTAAATGCTAATGGGCCAAAATGTGATCCGACGTCTGCGTGGCAACTTCATTATTTCCAAACTTAAATTGAAACCAAGCAGAGATCTAGAGTTGAAATCATGACATTATGAGCAAAAATACAGAAAACCCACTAAATTCAGCTCCTCAAATGGGAATATTTTTCATTTTTTCCACTTTTCTATGATAGCAAATTCAACATCTTTTTTCACAGCTCATTAAAAAACAAAAGCAATATGAATATGCAATAATTGAGATTCTCCAATATTTTTTAGACTAAACAAAGAGCTATTAAAGAAAAAAATCGGAGAAACTGTATTTTTTCTCACATAGATAAATTAAGTAAATTCTGCTTCTAAATAGGATCCTAAACTCGTCCAATTCAGCTTAAGTCATTTGCCATGGCTCTCTAATGTTTACATGAGAAGTTGTTAAGCAGAGATGTCAAAGCCGGTGGAAACAGGTTCAAAACAATGACTGCAAAAAGAGGTTAATTGATTAATCGTATTTAGTCTGAAATAATGATTAATGCTTTTTGTATTGCTTTAAAGCCTGATGTGATGGCATCTAATTTGTTGTTATCAGATCAACAGTAAACGAGAAAAGCACTCAGAGAGCACAGCACTCTGCCAAGGCTGTTCATTCCCCCAATATGGCATTGTCAGAAATGCAACATTTTATTATATTTTTTTTTATAAATGCAGCATTTGTTTATTAGTTATTGGTGATCAGAAATCACGACACTATAGAATATGGCCATTCATTTATCATTATGGAGTGCCCTCCATAATTATTGGCACCCCTGGTTAAGATGTGTTCTTTAGCTTCTAATAAATTCATTTTTTTCTAAACAATATAGGACCACAATGAAAAAAAACCCAAAATCCAACCTTTAAATAAAGTACATTTATTCAGTGGGGGGGGGGGGGGGGGGGGGGGGGGAATCACACATTAAAAAATAATTATTTTACATCAAATCATGTGTGTCACCTTTATTAGCAACTCTGATGTTAATACTTTGTACAACCCCCTTTTGCCAACAAAACAGCACCTAATCTTCTCCTATAATACATTTTTGTACAATTTTCAGTGTGAGAGTATGCTTCTGCAATAAAAATTGAATTTATTTTAAGGCTTTCAACACATCTTAACCAGGGGTGCCAATAAATAAGGACGCTGTGGATGTATCCACAAACAAAATGACCCTACGCTGAAAACAGGTGTGTGTTATGCTTGTGTACATACCAAATCGCGTCACCTAAATATGTAGCGGGCGGCCGGAATTGATGGGACCACAATTTAATCAATTGTTCCTTGTATCATTTCTGACAGACAAGTTCTGATAAGTCCGTGGTCAATTTGTAGTAGGGTAGCAATCAGGCCGCTGATGTAGCGCTCACTTGTAGTCATGGTTACAGTGACGCTGTCCCGCTATCTTGCAATGATACAGAAATCTTTAACAAATCCGTGGATCCAGACTATGTGCCGTATCACTGCCAAAATCTGATCACTTGGTCTTTGTGTCATTTCTGACCTTCCCTGTAAATTTCATCCAAATCCGTTAGTCCGTTTTTTGAGTAATGTTGTGCACAGATGGAATAACAGACGACAGACAAACATACGCCGATCGTCACATAACTCCGGCATGTTCCTTTGCGCAGTAATAAACGTGAAATTAGGGCTGCAACTAACAATTATTTTGATCGTCAATTAATTTGTACAATATTTTTAGATCAATCAATTATTGATCATTTTCGATCAGAAAATGGTGAAAAATGTGTCTTTAAAGCCCAAGACGACAAATGCCTTGTTTTGTGTACAGTTCAAATATATTTAGTTTACTGTCATAGAGTAATACAGCTGGAGTCATTAGTCAGGTAATGAATTAGTTGTCAACTATTACATTAACTGTCAACTATTTCAATAAACAATTAATTGGTCTGAGTATTTGTTGTTGTTGCTTGTTTGTAAGTCAGATACTCAGATTGTAGCTTCGTCAATGTGAACATGTTCTTGTATTTTCTTTGCTCCTCTATGAGAGAAAACTAAAAATCTTTGTGTTGACATTTTGTTATCTTGAGTCTTGGAAACACTGACAGACTTTTTTTTTAAACAATGTTTGGACGTTTTATAGTCTAATCAATGAATTGAGAAAATAATCCCCAGATTAACAAAGGATGACAATAATCGTTTGTTGCAGCTCTAATCTCTCACTGTTGATCTGATTACAAGAAATTACATACCGTTACATCGGTCTTTAGAACAATAGAAAACGCATTTTTCACAGTTTTAGAGTGTATAAACCAAATGATTAATCGATTAACCTCTTTCTGCAGTCAGGGATATGGGTTGTTGCTGCAGCCCTATAGAGGAGTAAATAAAACTGAAAAAGTCTAAATTTAAGAAGCTGAAGTCAGAAAATTTTTACATTTTTTAAATTAATTAATCATTTTCAAAACGGTTGGCAATTCATTTAATAGCTGACAACGACTCCATTAATCGCTGCAGCTTAACTAAACAAATGCATCACATCAGGTAAATAAAGGCAGCAGTTTACAAACTAGTCAACAGTGTGGTGGGTTAATATGTCTGGGGCCCCTTTTGGTATGGAACTGACCAGCCTTCTGACATGAATAGATGAGTGTAAGACCAATGATCCACATTTTTCACCATTTCCTGACATTCCAAAGACCAAAATAGTAACTAATTCATCAAGAAAAGAATTGACAGACGCATCCACAATTAAAGTATTTGTTACTTGCAGCCTTAATCTGTTAGTTTTTCACTACTGATCTGACAACAAGAGACTGGATGCCATCATACTGGGCTTTAAAGCAACAAAAAAAAGCATGTTTCAGTATTTTAGACAGTATAGACCAAACAATTACTTGATGAACGTCTTTCTAAAGTTATGGATGCAATTGAAGGCCTATAGAGGAATAAAGAAAACAGAAAATAGTCAAATTTAAGAAGCTGAAGTCAGACAGATGTTAGTTGTAAGCGATTTTCTAAAAGGGCTGGCGATGATTCTAATAGCTGACAACTAATCAATCAATCATTCCAGTTCTTCTGAAGACATGATAACAAAAGGCAAATAAAGGCAGCAGTTTAGGAGCTGGTGAGCAGTATAGTGTGTTAATATGGGGCCCCTGGTGATGCAGAATTAATCATTCTTCAGATATTAGCAGTGTGTGCAAAATTTCAATACTAATCAACATTTTTTCCCATTTCCTGACATTTTATGGGCTAAACAACTGACCGATTGAACAGACAGATTAGTCAACAATGAAAATAATCTCTACTTTCAGCACTCATCTCTTAGTTTTTCGCTGTTGATCTGAAAACAAAAAATTAGATACCATCGTGTTGGACTTTAGAAAAATAGGAAAGGAATTTGGAAAATATGAAAGGTATGATTGAGCGTTTACCCTCTTTCTGCTGTCATAGTTAAGGATTATAGGTGCCGCCATATAAGCAGGAAATATTCCAGTAGAAGAAGGCGGAATCAGAAAGTTCCTGCTTTTTTTTCTTAAAAATATTCTCAGACTGATTAATTTAACAGTTGACAACTAATCCATTATTGGTCGCAGCTCAACTGAAGACATATGATCACAGAAGGTAAATAAATAAAGGCTGCAGTTGAGGAGCTAGTGAGCAGTGCAGTGGGTTAATATAGTAGATGAGGCCCCTGGGTTCGTTTGGGGCCCCTGCTAAATCAGAACTGATCAGTGTTCAGACATGAGTACATGATATGTGTAAAATCCTCCTCCAGCAGTGCTGGTTGTCTGGCAGAGCCTGAGGCCAGCTGAAAGGCCCACACCCTTTGTTTACATTCTGCTCCTCTCAGCTCCAACGGGAGACGGTGGCCTCTCTCCGTGTCTGCTCTCAGCCTGCCCGGTAACGGCGCTGACAAACCACACATCCATTGTCTCCGCTCTGCCTCCTTCTCCTTCCTTGTTGCTAAGCTATCAGCATCCTTCAGAGAAGTGGTACCCAGCGCCGCCACGCCCCTTTCAAATGTGAAGCCTGCAAGAGACCATTTAGTGGAAAAGCCTTGTGCAAATGCTGTTGCAGCCGCCGGAGTTTGCACTCACCGCACTAAGCTGTCATCGCGGGCAGCGGCCGTCTGATCACCGCTCCTGGTCGCGCTGCGCTCCGAGATTAAACGTGGTTCTGCGGCCGGCTGGAGGTGTCTTCTTTAACGTTAACCACATAGTACAGATGTGGTCCCCAAACGCGACGGCTGTTATTGTCCAATATCGCCATTGCACTTTCAGACTGGGTGTTACGTCATGCGGTGGGCTGAGCGCGGGTTGACAGGCAGACGGGACGTGGAGGCCGCGCGGTGATTGGTCCATGGTCCGGAGGAGGCGGGTCCGATCCGGAGGAGGAGAGTAAACAACCAGAGCTCCTCCACACATGTACTGTACATCACACACTGATCTGGGTTTAATGTGTGCATGTGTCTTCATGCTCCTTATTCAACTACATGAATCCACTGCAATATGTATTTAGTTATGTACTTTTATAGAACAGTTTTGTTGTCATCCTACATGGGGGCATGAAGGAAATATAAATGTTATGAACAGTGGTGGATGAAATGAAGAGTTTACAAAACGTTAGCCTAATAGCATAATTGCCTAAGTCATTTTTTGGCCTTCATGACTTAGGCAACTATGCTATTAGGCTAACGAAAAACAGTTAACTCTATTTTGAGAAATTTTCTGAAAACTTTTTTTTTATTATTGTTTATTATTGTTTACTTGAGATAATATCAGTGAAACTGAAGTTGAGTGGATTTGACTCGGTAGAAAAATACATGACAAAATAGAGAAAAAATAAATTATTAGTGTTATTATTATTATCTCAAGTAAACAATAAAAAATGAGTTTTCTGAAAACGGAGTTACCTGTTTTTGCAAATGAACTCCTCAAATATTCACACGTCTAGTTAGATTGATGTAAAACTACTAATACAAAGTAGTGGAATAGGACTAAGTACAAATATTTAAATATTCTGATTAAAAATATATAAAAATATTTTTTTTTTAGATATTTGACTTTAGTCTTCTCTATTTCAGATTTACAAACCAACACTGAAAAACAAACTACTCTAAAAGTACTCAATTACAAGTTAAAGTCTGATATTGTTATAGTGTGGTATTAGTAATAATGCTTAATTACTTAGGTTACTGAAGCTGTGCTAAAGTTTAAATAGTTTTTCATGCCACTATATGCATCTGTACATTTTCATTACACTGTAAAACAAGAAATAAAAACCTCTAGTATTCAAATAAGTACAAGCGTTAAATAAAACCATGAAATACTCTGTTTCAAGTTAATGTGTGTAGTTTCTCTTAGATATTCGAAGATGTGCAAATGTTGAATAAATGTCTGGTGACACTGTTGCTTAAATATAATATAATTTTATTATAAGGAAGAACAGCATCGAACAGACAGAAAGACTGCCTGGGAGGATCCGGCCAAATGAACCTCTCTGAACAGCAATCAGAGATCATATTTATATGTTTTGGACAAGTATGAGGTCACAATTTATGTTTCCTAATTAGAAGACATCTGGTCATGGAACAAGACCCTACAGATCAACCACCTATCATTAAGACACCCAAAAGAGCCATTAGGGCCCCAAAGAACAATTATCATTACCTGGACATAATGACTACCAATCTAATCACAGCAATGACTTCCTCTAGCAGAAGACCACATTTTATTCAAATAAGCAACATATATCTCAGATCATATACTACAAGTGGTACAATAGTAAAAACAAAAAAATCAATAGAGTTTTTATCTCCTAACAGAGTATTTTTACATTGTGGTCTAAGTGCTTTCGCTTAAGTAATTTTTCATGTTCTTGACTAAAAACAAACTTTGCTACTTGAGTCTTTTATTCATGCTACTTTGTATTTATCCAGTTCTGAAAACATGAAAATACAATATGCAGTTAAGTACTTGACGGGACTTAAAACCATTAAAAAAATCTCCATTGCAAGTAAAAGTCCTCTAAAAAATAAAAATCATGTGTACTTTTTACTTGAGATAGTGTTTTTACAATGAGGTATTACTACTTAACCTTGCCAGCAAGTTGATTTCTCGCGATATTTGTGAGTTCACAAATCTCTCAAGAAACCATCTTGCTCCACTCCCGCATTCACTGTTCGGACAGAGCCAAGTTGGCACGGGCCAATCACGCAGCAGTATTCGTGTGTGGGGCGGGATATCCGGGTGTGAAGACGACACCAAGCTCCAGTAGATCAAAACAAACATAACAACGGAGGACAACGATCGTGTAGATGCTGCTATTAAGTCAGTTTTAGCTGAATCTCCTATCGCTTCTTTGAAGGAAGAACAATGAGAGGCTCTTTGCGCATTTCTGGATGGTAAAGATGTTTGTGCTTTTTTACCTACGGGTTTTGGTAAGAGTTTAATCTACCAATTGGCTCCGCTCGTTGTGAAGATCCCACGATTGGCTAAAAACAAACCTGTCAGAGGCGGGACATACTGTTGCATTGTCCAATCCGTGCCTCTTTCCTCCGAACGGATTTACATGGAGCGGTCCCAGATTGATATTATGGAGTACTATCAAGTACGACACAATTATTAATCTGGCTATTGCCAGGTTAATTACTACTTCTTATTAAGCACATTTACTTAGGTGCTGTACTAAAGTACAAATTTGACTTTACCACATTTCACAGGGAAATATTGTACTTTTTTGCTCCATAGCATTTTTTTTATGAAAAGTAAAGCACGTTAAATTTGTACTTAACCCTCAAGCGACCAAGCTATTTTAGCCACTAAAATGACCGACTGGGGTCATTTATGACCCCACTATATTTTACACAGGAATATGTCTACTTTAGTGCCTCTTTTTGTGCTTTCTTACCTATTCCACTCCACTGCATTTTAAGACGGATATTCTAAAATAACCTTCTGTAATTATTCATGGATTTTAATCATTTTTGACTCTGAGCTAAAGTAAAACTATATGAACAATATGATGCATTGTAAGAACGCAATAACATTTATTTAGGCACCCTTTGTCTGCCACTTCTTTTAAAACTTTATTCCTTTTGTTTCCTCAATAGTAAATCAAAAGTACATAAAAACAAAATCTACAGAAACATCTTGTCTGTATGTGTGCAATGTAACATGCAGAGAAGTGTTGAGATTAGGGGCGGCTGTGGCTCAGGTGGCAGAGCCGTTCGTCCAATGCAAGACACTTTACCCACCTTACCTCCAGTGCTGCCACTTACACTGGTGTATGAATGTGTATGCTGTGTAATGTTGGTGGTGGTCAGAGGGGTTGTAGGAGTGGATTGGCAGCCAGTCAGTCTGCCCCAGGGCAGCTGTGGCTAAAAAATGTAGGTCTGCCAGCTATAGTACACTGCAAAACACTGAAATATAGCGATTAGAGGTAGAAATAAATAAATAAAACTAAGGCCTACAATAGTGAAAAACCTATACATCTTTCTGGGGTCATAAGTGACCCCAGACAAGTTTCCATTATCCTTGTCACACTAGTTGGCTGATCTCTACAAAAAACTATGAGCAGCTGTAGGACAAGTAGATTGACAAATTCATGGTAGGAAACATTTTTCGGATAAAAGATATAAAAACGGCAAATATAATTATATGGCTGGGGTCATAAATGACCCCACTCGGTCGCTTGAGGGTTAAGTTCACTATTTGAATAAAAGTACTAATACCACACTGTAAAAATACTTACATTTTAAATGAGAGTCCTTTAAAAGTTCAAATGTATCCTCCTAAGACCTGGTATCCACATATGTGGACATCATGTTTTTCAAAATAACGTATTGTTCTTAATAACAATAAATACAGTAAATACAACAAACAGATATTTGATATTATCCGATTATTATGTTTATTGGTTACTCCTTATCCCAGTAACTAGAAGAAATCTAAAATGCAAGCCCAACCAAAGCTCAGGTCTTAGGAGTGTATACCTTTTACTCTTAACAGTATTTTCACTGTTTACTGTACGTACATACACATTTGAGGTAATTACACTTTTTAGTGTCAATTTGTGCATCTGCACTTTTTGCAACATGAAAAAATCCAAGCACCTCAAATTTGTACTTAACAGCAGCACTTGAATACGCCACACAGTAAAACTACTGTCCTGCATAGAAAATTAAAGAAAAAGTACTGTACACTGTCAAGTAGTAGAAGTAACTAATTACTCAGTACAAGGAAATGGGCATTACTTTTAACAGTGTGTTCCTGGCACTTTTGCTCAAGTACAATGACTCAAAAACAAGTTTGAAGTACTGTACTTCCTTTACTCTTTTACTTGTAATATCACTTTCTACTTTATTACATTTTTGAGGAACTCCCTGAGGCCACTGTACTTTTGTACATGGAAAGACTCACGCAGCTTCTACTCCACAACATCATATCTGCATGTTATTAATGAATGAATGAATGAAAAATGTTACTTTTAACTGTAGGACTTTTAGTTGTTAAGATTGTTTTTACAGTGTAGTAATAGCACTTTTACTCAAGTACTATACTGATTTTAAATTTACATACTTTTTGTAAACAGCAATTATAGAAGACAGAAAATAGCATGAAAAGTTTCTCAGATTTGTACTTGAGTAAATGTACTAAAGCAAAAGTACTAATATCACACTGTTAAACTACACTATTACAAGAAAGGGCCATTTTTCTGCATTGAGTACTTTTACTTTCAATACTTTAAAGTATGAAACATTTGAACATTTCCCTGACCATACATTTTTAGCGATCAAATTTTACTTGATTATTTTACAGTGTAGTATAAACTCTCAAGTACTGTACTTAAGTACAAAAGTATGGTACTTTACTGAAGTTGTTTTGTACTTCCATTTTCTACATTTCAGACGGAAATATTGGACACCTACTCAAATAATAATGCTGTTACAAGTAAAAGTTCAACATCTAAAACTGTGCTTTCAAGTGTTGGATATTTATTTGATAAATGGTTTTATAAGTGAGGTATCAGCACTTCAAATAATGTAAATAGGTCTTTTCTCTTCATAAAAAGCACTACTGAGGAAAAATACATAATATCTCCCCCTAACATTAAGAGTAAAGTAAAAAAATGACATGAAATGACTTCAGTGAAGTGTCTTGAATAAGCAATATAACTTACGTGTAATACTTGAGTAAAGTTGTGCTTTGTCTTCATGTGAAGGGTTGTTACCAATGGACTATGGGTTAAACTACTCATAGTTGTATGTACAGTATCAGCAACAAGCATATACAGTATAATAAATACATAATAAATGCTTTAACTTTTTAAACTTCAAATGCTCTTTTCCTACAACATACAATCATACTTCAGCAGCATTTTAAATGTATGACTTTTACTATTAGTAAAACTGAATTCCTGCACTGCATAGAATCATGCGATTGGGTTACATCAGAAGTGTTTGCATGCATTTGTCTGTGGTCTGCAAGTGTGTCGGCTGCCTGCGTGATCAATCTTACGTAACCTGCTGTCGCTCAATAAATATGAAACCTGCCGAAGCAAAGAGACACTTTGTAGGAGCCGTTTATTTCTGGACAGTCATACAGTCGCTACAAGAGTTAAAGGCACTGTGAATGAAATGTAAACCAACGAGTTCAAAGCTTCTACTGCTCCTGAAATTATTCACTAGTCTTGTAATAAACACATGACAGAAAAAAAAAATTAAGTTAGCATTTTAATCCTAACAGTGACTACAGATTTAACAAATGATGTTAATGCTTTTAGTAAAAAGTCCACATTTACAATAAACACTACCATTTAAACTCCAATGACTTGCTCCTATTTGCAAATGATTCTAACATATTTTCACTAAACAAATTCTACTCATGTGCGCTGAAGCAGCCTGACAGCATTTACAAAAGTATTCTGAATTTTCACGTATAGATGAGTGATTTATACATATGATATAAATAAAATGAATTGACATTTTAGCGCTAAGAAAAACATCTGAAAAAGCATTAATTGACCTTTTAGAAATGGTTGAAAACACTGAAATAGGACCTTTGGATCTGACACCTTTATAAAATACCTCTATTATGAAATGCAGAATAAAAGCTTTTAGATAAATATGACATATTCGCTACCACAGGCAGTCTAACAGCACAGCTTTTTGTTTAAAAGAATGATAAAATAGTCCTGAGTGGAAAGGTGAAGGAAGCTAATATTGCACAGTTTTAAGTTCACACAGTAATAAGAAAGCTGTCTGTATGAGCTGTCGATGCTTTGGCAACTAATCTGATCTCTGCTAAACTGCAGAGCTCAAACAGTATTTCAAATAAACAGTAAAGCCTCTGTCCACAGAACACAGAACAGACAGGAGTCTTCTTTCAAGTCTCCTCAAGGAGCTTCCGGAGGTTTCTTTGAATCTAGTAAAAAAAAAAATAGAACTATAAACATGGGAAAATTGCATTCAGCTACTCTACATACTCATACAAAAGTGAGAAGGAATACTTTGTCTTTTTTACTGTCTTATTAAGAGTTGGATGAGAAGATTGATACCAGTTTCAAAACTGTTTTAAACATGACACTATAGTCAGTTAGCTTGGCTTAGCTTAGACAGGAAACAGCTAGTGTGGCCCCGCCCAATTCACCTACTGACACATCTTGTTTAATTTGTACTAAAAATACTAAAAACTAAACATTATATATGTACACTATTGTTTGGGGTCACTTAGAAATTGGTCTTATTTTTGAAAGAAAAGCAGTTTTTTTTCAATGAAGATAACATTAAATAACTCAGAAATACAGTCTAGACACTGTTAATGTGGTAAATGACTATTGTAGCTGGAAATGGCAGATTTTTAATGAAATATCTCCATAGAGGTACAGAGAAACATTTAAAGCAACCATCACTCTTGTCTTCTAATGCTACATCGTGTTAGCTAATGGTGTTGAAAGGCTCATTGATGATTAGAAATCCCTTGTGCAATTATGTTAGCACAGAAATAAAGTGTGAGTTTTCATGGAAAACATGAAATTGCCTGAGTGACCCCAAACTTTAAATGGTGTGTCACAAAACGTAACTTATAACATATGTTTTTAAGTGTAGCCATTTAGCCATCTGGAACAGCTATTTGCCAACTGCACAAAGGATCTGCATGATGTTTGCCAGCCGCTGCTAAATCCAAAAAGTATTCTTGACCAACAGGCTTAGATTGCCTGTAGTCAGAGACCATGCTTTATTTGGCTAAATAAATGTTTCCTCTTAGAACATTTTACATTTTAAGAGGTATTTTAGTGACCATGTTAGCTGAGTAATGTATAGTAACAGACAAACCTTCTCTTAGCTTGAACAGTGTGGTAGATAGCTCCCCATATATCTCAGCATTAACTTCATCCTGTGTCCTTTGGCTCCCAATATTTCTGCAACAAGATTTAAACATGATTATTAATCAAAATAATGAGTAAACTGAGTAATTTCGTACATTGAACACTCTCAACAAACGTGTCTAGCTCTTACTCATTACGAATGTGTTCCCCCATCGAAACCAAGGAGTTCAAAGCGATGCTCAAGAGCCACAATTTTGAATGCCATGTAGCAGGAGGACAAGACAAGAACACTAACTCTGTCGTGACCACAACAAACACAGCGACCGTGAAAATTCACATACTCGCCACACAAACAATAGCTAACACGCCCAAATGAATGCAAATGATGACTAGCAATTCTCTTGTCAGAGCTCTCTGGCTCTCGTATTCCACATAATGAAAGGTTACTCACAGAAACAGGTAGATGAGGAGGATGACATGTAAGGACACGGGCTGTGAGGATTGCCTTTCAGCGTGACTCCTCGGGTTGGCTGGGTTGAGCCTATAGGAAGGAAGAAAAACAGCTAGGGCATTTGTATCACAATTTCAAACAACAAAAAAAAAAGTAAATGAAATGCAAAAACTCTGGTAAATTAAACAACCGTATGTATATTTATTTTTTGACCAAAGTTAAATGAGAAGACTTAATACCAATTTCATGTTGGCAGATTGTTAGCTTAGTTTTGCTCAAATGGCAACAAGCACCTCTAAAGCTCACAGACTAAAAAGTATATCTTATTTATCTTGACAGAAAAAAATGAAAAAAGTCCCACTGTGGTTTGACAGGCAGGTGTAATGTTAAATTCTTTCATTAAATTTCACCTTCTTGCTGAGAAGCAGACCCACACATTGGATACAAGTCAGTGTCCTTTTGACTTTTTCAGGGTGTCCAACTGAACACAACAAACAAAGCATATTTTCTTCTGCTGTAAGCAGGTTGCCATGATGTTTTCCAAACGTGTCCGAGTTTACATATCCCTGATCTTAGTGTACATAGAAGCGCATTAAGTACACTGTTGCGACTAAACTGGTTATTGACGTGGAGACCATAAATTGACCATTACACCACGGGTCAGTAAAGAAACAACCATAACCTGCTGATTAGTAAAGCCCTTAAAGAGTCTGGTAGGATATTCTGTTAACTGTGGAACAGTTGCTCCTTCATTTTCGTGGATGGTACAATAATATATATGTAATTTTAGATGTATAGTTTTTCTTCCTAACTTTACTAAGCTTTCGGAAAATGCCTGCTTATTCCCAGTACCTCATGGCGAGTGCTTGGTGTTCACAACTTTCTATGTCATAATTACAGCAAGCAATGTACCCGTCTCAGGAACAAATAAACACAACACAGTAAATAGTTTCCAGTCTTTATGCAAAGCTTTGCCAAAACAGTGCTGGCAGGAGCTTGGCTTTTACAGAAATAACCTCTGGTACAGATAGTTTCCCTCTTAATCTTACTATCAGCAGAAAAGTGCATAAAAGTATTTGGCAAAATAGGGATACAAGTCAGTGGTGACACACTGACTCATTTATAACTGATAGATCTACTGATAATCGCTTCCTTCTGATAAACACTGAAACCCAAAACTACAGAAGCACTGACAAATCCTCTTTTCACTGAGACAGATCCAGTGTTAAAGTACCGTTCTTGAGAGCAGCTCCGTGTTTTTGGCTCGGAGTCTGAAAGGTGAATTGTTGCGTGGACTGAAACCTCTCCACTCTTCACTGCACTCAGAATTGTGTTTGGTAGGCCGGTGAAGTCTGCTCACATAAACACAGAAGAGCTGTGAGACCAGCTGCCACTGAGCTTGAGTAAATATTAATAGAATCACAAACTGCCCTTAGCTTGTACGGTTAAAAAAAACCCACACTGATATTATCACTGCCATAAACAATAAGGTAGAGATTCCATTATTTAGGATCCTCAGTGTTTCATGCCAACTGTCTTCACTATAACAAAAAGGAAGGCCTCAGTGGCTCAAATGTCGCCTGGATTCACTCCAACTATCTACAAACTAAAGGCTGTCTGAGCTACAGACACCTGACACCCTGAACAGAGAGATAAACAAGTAGGAAAAGTGTACAGTAGATTAGAGTAAGTACACAGTAGCTATGCATACACAGAGGAAAGAGGACAGAGCACACACCAGTTATTTTGGTCATATCTGGAGTCTGAGAGCCAGAGCTGCTGCTCTCCATCATGTCCTGCCGTCTCTGCTGCACCACTCCATCCAGGTCAGAGAAGTCTCCAGAAAAGTCCTGCAGGCACATGCAGGAAAATACACAATGGATACCTCATACAGAGCAGGTGCTGTATATCATGGGAACAAGGCACTTCTACAGATCCTATACTGTCCTCCCTTATCACACTGGAAACTGTACAATGAACACATTCTGTAGACAAACATCCCAGAAAATGGACGGACAGACCCCTGACTGACCAGAGGAAGTGAGGACGGGCAGTTGACTCTGAAGCTGTTTTCACAGGAGGAAGTAACGGGGCTGCTACAAGTCTTATCCACCTGCAAGGACAACATACACGTTTTTGTATATAGAAATGTTTTTTCCCTCTTAAAGCTGTGTTGACATTTTTCAGTCACTTATGGGCAAATGAACATGCTGTGAACACTACACTGGCATATCACCACATTACATTGTAACGGCTAATGTGTTAGCAGACACCTCCCCATTTAAACATCCCATTTCTAGGCATTTGGTGAATGTAATTCTCGAATAGCACACTTGTTTTGGTTTTCACCAACTCATGAGCAAAATATCTAACCCTTAAGAAACTAAATACTACACAGTGTTTGTTAGCTAGGTGCTACTTTGCCTGCCATTTAGTGCTTAACCGGTCACATGCAGTGGATTTTAAAAGATTTTTCTAGCTAACCCTCATTTAGGACAGAAACAAGAGCGTTATACAAATGTTTTTGCTTAGCAAACAAATGTCTATATAAACATCTCACAGACACGAACATACATTAGCTTGTATCTGGTTTGTTTCTCGACACTTTGTTTTTAGGGCAATTAGTGCCTGTTGAAACATCCTCAGACACAAATATGCTACCATTTATTTAGTTGCATTCTAGCAAATTGTGCTGTAGAATGTAAAGCTCTCATTTTAGTGTATTAAAATAAAAGCCATACTTCTTCTTGTGGTTTCCACTAACATCAAGATGAACATATGCGGCCCTTAAGCAGCTAAATGCTACACAGCGTTCATTAGCTAGTTGCCATTTGGTGCTGGGCAGGTCATAAGCATTTAGCATCTTCTCTCAAAAGGGGTATACGTACCTTTGAGCACAGTCAGTCTTTCTGCTAAGCTTACCAGCTGCTAGTAGCAGTTTAAAATTAAGCATACAAAAAGTTCTGTATCACTTTCAACGTTTGGCAAAGAAATGTTTCCATCAACTCTTGAGGTAAATATCCGGCCCTAGCAAGTAAATGCTACATAGTGTTGATTAGCTAGTTGCTGCTTTGCTATTTGGTGACAGGCAGGTCATGTACGGCAAATTTTTTAGAGCTACTTCTTCAACACAGCATAGGTATGTGCTTAGGACAGAGTCAGTCTTTTACTAAGTTAAACTCCTGCTGGCAGTTGCTTCATATGTAATATAGAAACGTGTATTACTGTTTATTGGAGATATCAATTGAAACATCGACCAGACACAAAGCTACATTAGCATTCGTGTTGTGTCTAGTCACTTTTCCATTTTTAGTTTCTCTCTTTAGCTCACTAAACTGAAAGTCATGCTTTTGGTTTTGGTTTTCACCAATTCCTGAGGGAAATGCTGGGCTTAGAAGCTAAGTGATGCACAGTGTTTTCAAGCTAGTTGCTACTTCCTGTGTCTATCATTTGGTCCTGGGACTGGTATACAGTGTATTTTTAGAGATATGTCAGAAACGGGGTATATGGGCCTTTGTAGACAGCCATGTTATACTTACCAGCTGCTGGCAGTAGTAGAGCACTGTTTCAGTTTACATATCTTTAAGGCTAATGTGTTAGCAAGTAGTTCCCTGTTTGAATGTTCCACAGACACAGAGCTATTAAAGCATTTGTTTGACAATATTCTAGGCACATGGTGAATTTAAGTCTCTCCCTCTAGCTCACTGAACTAAAAGTCATTCTCTTTAGTTTTCATAAACTGCTGGAACTTTAAATTGCATTGCTGTCCAGCTGGAAGTACCATATACAAAATTATTCAGTTCACAGTGATACACACAGCAGCATTCAAAGCTCAAACCTGCAAACGTTTAATATATGTACCTAAGAAATAGTTGTCTGCTGACTAATTGATTATTCGAGTAGTTGTTTCAGACTTATTTTCATTTTGGAAATATTTATACAATACTGAAAAGAAAAGTAGAAATTACTAAATTGTGTAAGTCACACAGAAGATGTGATTTACCTCCAAATGAAGGCAGATGGATCTCAGAAGTTTGTAGGTGGTGTTTCGAGAGAGGAACGACACAAACACATGCTGAAAAAGGGTCATTGGAGTCATATTTATGCTTAAGTCAATAGCAAAAAACTGACTGTCTCAACTGTCTCAACAGTTTTCTTACCTGGTCATGAGTACTTTCAATCACAAGGGCATTTGGCACTAACAATGCAGTTTTAGTTTTTTTGATGAATGTGACTGACAACACTGGGATTGAAATCTGGTGGCAAGAAAATAGTATTTTACTGTCAGCTGATCACCAGCAGAGAATTCCCATATTACAGTGTTTACTTCTTACAGATATTATACTGTACCTTTGTATCTCTGCCAAAGACTTTGGAGTGGAAGCAGATCCAGTTATCAGAGACAAACATTTTGCCCTGGTATAAAATATCCCTCTGCAGGGCACAGGTGTAACCTGTTGGCAAGTATAGATTCATATTAAAAATCTAGCATTTGTTTGCTTCTGATCTGAAAATTGAATCTGAAACTTACTTTGTTTGAGTAATTCATCTTTGCTGACTTCCTTGAATAACTTATGATACTGAGCGTTCGTCTTCGATAACTAAAAAGAAAATAATTTCTGATAAGAAAAATCTGTGAAAAATTTTGATAGGTGTGTTAGATCAGAGTGTGTCCCTACCTGGGCAGGCTGTGATTTCTTCCTTTCAATCTTTGTTTCAAAGTCACTTAGATTGAGCACTGGTGAAAGCTGTTCCACAGGTTTCAGTCTGTAAATAAAGGTCAGTGTTTATGGTTATGGTTAAGTATCATGGTAACACCTGAGGACGAGTAAGAGAAATTAGCTGCAGTAGGATATCTCCTCTTGCAGTGCTATAACTCAGCCACGATATTATGAGGCAAAGCCAAGCGTCCTTCATTTGGCTTTGCATGGAGTCACCTGTGGTTATGTAAAGGCTGCTTACACAGCAACAACAAACTCCATAAACAGCACTTTGGTTTTGCAGATATACAGCAGGAGAGGTGCTGCTATTGTATGGTAGTTGGAAAGTGAAAAAGACCCTTGATTTCTGCCAGTTTTTGGGAATTACATAATTTAATTTTCATGAAATCATTGAGTTAGTGAGCCAGTATTAAACAGTATTTAAGCTGATTTGCTACAAAAATGAATGTTTGCCACAATTTTGCCCATTTGTCTGACCCAATCCAAAGTATGATCCAAAGACTAAAGTTAAAATTCAACAAGAATGTGATTATCTTCTCAGTTAATCAGTTAATCATTGGCTCCGTAAAATGTCAGAAAGTTCTCTGCGAGTCCAGTGTCATGGCTTGTGTTATCAAAAACTTAAAGATAGGCAGTTTACAGTAGTACAAAACAGAGAAAAGCAGCAATTGGGAAGCTAAAACGAGAGAAATTCTGAGTTTTTGGCTTGGAAAAACTTAGATATCAAAATATGCCAAATTTTGTCAATCTGTAGTGGTTTTATAAGGTGGATAGGTAACTCTAGACTTTGTAAGTAGGATATATACATGTAATAAATGAATTCTAAAACATTATAATGTCGCTGCAATCTTCTCACGAGCAAGAATAGCACCACTGATAAACACATAAAAGGTACATAATAATGGCGCATTATTGACCACCATAACCTTACACGGTGCTAATAAACACTAAATATGGGTGTGAAAATGAAGAAGACAGAGAACAATGCTGTCTACCTCATGCTGGTGGCTGGTTTCTTTCTGCTCTCTGAGGGGTCTGACTCTGCATCCAGACAGAGCCGGAGGTCTGCAGGTGAGCGTCCACGCCTCCTCTGTCTCCTCTCACCTCCATGGTCCACTTCAGGCCTGGAAACAACACGAAAGACGCTCTTCACTCCTATCTGCCAGGTGAGTCAATTTACACTTTGCATGCAAACTTTGAAGCCGGTTAAAAAGCAGCCAGACCTGCCTCCATACACCGGCTGCTGCAGGTATTTACTTGCCTGCTCCTGTAATGATTTTACATACCGTTTTAACGGCTAATTAAACATTCAGTGTGGAGTCTTTCTGTTGATGTGCATGAACAAAACAACTACATTTTGAAGGATTGGGCTCCAGTGGGCCCTACTAAAACACATACTTACAGATATCTCTTCAGGTAATGCATAAAATAGCCAGGGCAGACCATCATATCTCCTCCATAAGCAGAACATGGCATCACAAGTTTTGCCATCTGGAATTTCTGAATGCAAATTAACTTTACTCCGTGCCACGTACGGGCCACATTCATGCATTTAAAGCCAGCGCAGCCCTTTAATTCAAATACACTATTTGAAGCAGGATGTGCATGCAAATAAGCGACAAAGCATCACCCCCGTAACGAGAAGCGAACCGGGCCCTTTTCCTCCATCTCATCCACACTCACGTCGAGCGGCTCCCGCGGGAGTCCCTGCAGGAAAGTTGCTCCGGTGCGGATAACGGGGTCAGAGGTCTGTCCGTCTGCTCGGTCATCAGCACCATCGTTCACATTTCACAGCTCGCTCGCCTCCGCCATCGGTTCCCGCTGTCGATGCTTTCGCCACATAGAACAGCGAAGCTTCAGGAAGCCTTGAAAGTTTAGGGACGATCGACCGAGAAGTCCCGACAGAGGTGGAGCCGGGAAAGGGGAGGGAGCAGCAGGGAACCACGTCAGGAGCTACGGGGAAGGAGCTTACTGCTGCTCCGGATCACCAAGTTTGAATACTGTGGCAAACCAAGCCGAAAGACTCACTTATTATCCACTTATAACAAAACACAGGCGCGCACTGTTCCGGGGAACGGTGCGTAAAATCTTTGCGTAAAAGGTTCCCAGGACACATTTTCATCCAGAGCTGTTGTTACTGAACTTTCTACAGTATAAAACTCTTTGGGCACAACTAAAACTTCACAAAGCATCGTTGTTCTACGTCAGCACAGGGTTACATTCAGCAGCAGCAGTGTTACACAGTGCTGCAAAATGCGTGTTCAAAGTTTAGATGCATCTTTAGGTTTTAGTTCAGGGGACACATAAAGCCCAATTTGATCTCAAGAGGGCCGGACCAGTAAAGTAACAGCATAATAACCTATAAATAACTACAACTTCAGTTTTTCTCCTGTTGTTTTAGCACAAAAAAGTGAATTCTGAAAATGTTCACATTTGCTTTCCTAAGACAAATATAATTTTTTTAAAAAGTTCAGTTTCAACAATATTCTGCCTCAGTTTATCATTTACACATTACAACTTATAGATAGTGTGTCTACAAAAGCACAAAACAGTTAGTCACAGGTATCTGGAACAGAACAATATAGTATTTTACTTTATAATCAAAACAACTTGCCAAGTTCGAGAAATTATCTAAAAAAAAAAATTTTTTCAGATGCACAATTTTCAGTATATGTCATCTCTGTAATTTTTACACTTTGCAAAGTCATCTTGTGGGCTGGATTGGACCCTCTGGCGGGCCGGTTTTGGCCAACCAAAATTTTGTTCATGCACATTAACAAAAAGACTCCAGGCTGAATGACACCCTGCTGGAACTAGTGGTGGATCCAGGCAGCTTTTATAGGAGCCTGTCCTCATAGAAAAAATGACCACATAGGTCATCTGTACACGCCCGTATTACTACCGAGTGTTACGTTTTGACGTTAAGCGACCTCTAGCGGTTGAGTAAATATCGACACTCCGGTGTCTCAGCTGAAACGTCACCATGAACAAACTTTAATCTAACACTACCCCTAACCCTAACCCTAACCCCGTGTTGCGAAAGTGAGGAAAAAGCCGTTTCGCGAATTAAATCCTGTAATGCGTTCCTGTCTCCCGTAGGGGCGCTAACGTAAATACGCTCTCATGGGTTGTATTCCGGGGCACGTTACATACGACCTGTGTGGTCGTATGAGTTTGAGGACTTGTTGTTTATAGAGGTGGCCAGGCTGAGACCAAATGGCAAATGTTTATAATATTTAAGAGCAACGCTGCATTTGTTCTGCAGATTTCAGACTTTCTTTCAAACTCTTCTTTTCTTTTAAATTTTTTACCATTCAAATGTAAGAGGTTTCTCATTACAGATATCTACAATTATCGTAGGAGCTTTAGTAAAAATCAACTGGACTTCTCTTGCAGGTTCCTGAAGACGTTTCACTTCCTCAGTTCTTCTTCAGAACTGAAGAAGCCTCTTGGATGAGAGGTGAAACATCTCTAAGAACCTACATGAGAAGTCCTGTTGATTTTTATTGAAGCTCCTAATATTACCATGACCTAGATAACTGAGAAACTTCACTGTAATATCTAACAATTCAGCTGCAGATATCCACAATGTGACTTGCAGATATGTGCATTTGACTAGTTGTTTCCAGTTTCAAATATATTTTAGTTCAAGCTATCTTCAATTTAAAGATATGATACTGAAGATATAAAGCGTGCAACGTTGAGAATATTGTGCACTGTAAGATATCTTAAATAAAGTGTTAACGAGTCAGTGTGGTGTTGTTTGCGTTTAACTGGAATTATTACCATTAAAAATGTAATTACAGATGTCTTGAATTACAGTTTTGACCAGGAGAAATGATCTTCGATATCTGTATGTATGTCAGAAAACAAAGCAGGTAAGAGACAGGTCCTTGCCTTCCCAACATACTATGGGTTTACAATTGTAACCACATGTGAAAAGCCGTTTTACCACCGTGTCATAACAGCCTGAGGCTTAAGGTTGAGTAAATTTCAACTACAAGTCTCTGTTGAAAGAAGCTCTCATTCTCCACAAGCTCCATACTGATGAGCTCTTCCTGTTTCATGGCATTTTCAACCTCCATTACTAACACTGTACAGATATTCTGCTGGACCAACATCCAGTGGGAAGCCTCAAGTCATGCACAGCAATTCAGACGCGTCATAATGATGTCTGAGATATTTTCAACGATCATTATGACTAACCAACACTCAATTATAGACATCTCTAACTGTGGTTTAGACATGTATGAATGATGTAATAGATATGGAGAATGAAAATTCTGACTAGTCACATTTTCAGTGGTGAACTACTCAAAGGGGATAACTCCAAGAGACCTCAAATTTGACCAGTACATATAACAGGTCATAATGATGACAACTTCTCAAAATCATCTGCATCAGTCAAAGGGCGTGGCCATGGCGGCAGACTGAACTTTGATGGTTCACCATGAAAGAGAGTGCTGTGTTTGACAGTTACTATTTCTCAAACTCTTGTCTGTGTCACATTACCTCCTTATAAAGCACAATATAACTCTGACAAATGCTCTATTTGTGCGCAAACCGTTTCTACAAACTTTGTGAAAAAAATCTCTGAAATTGGTCAGCTACATCTCAACACCTTCAGTTTTGTGTTACACTCTGATATACGACACGCCTCAACGTGCGCCACTTCCTTACTTGCGTGGGTGTGCGGGACCTGCTCAAGACTGCTTGTAGCCTTAATTTTATATTATTATTAACATTATTTTGAATGAGAACAAACTGTTTAAATGACGCAGAAAAGTAATAATCACAGCATGAAACAATTGATTTTAAAAAATACCGTAGTCAGCAGTTATTTAATGTCTTTCACTGTTAAAAAGTAAAACCTTTATAGAATTCAGAGTATGACAATCTGCAACATAAAGAAAATATTAGTTCACTGAGCTTTAATTTAATCTTTTTTTTGTTTTTTTTATTGTTCATTAACAAATTCAGTTTAAAGTTGTGTTAAATAAAGTCCAATGGTCCACGTCTGCAGCAGCTCCTGACCAGCCCAAACTCTCTAGGAAGACGAGAAAAAACAAAATCCTGAAGCCAGGCAGGAAAATGGGAAGAAACTTCGGGAAAGGCAATTCAAAGTGAGATCCCCTTTCCACGGACGGCTGGTGTAACTACAGGGTCTGCAGGTGGAGAAATGCTCTTTTTTAGGTTGAACTATACATCAAGTCCAATTAGAGGAGTCCAAATAGACCTCAGCTGCCAACATCCTGTCAGAGGAGGAAACAGAGAAACGTTAAATCATGGAAAATGTATGTGGACTTGTTTTGCTGTCTCTGCGAGGACAGGTTTACTGCCAATCCATTTCATTTCTAAATAAAACAGCATATAAATAAAGTTTGATTGATTATTCGTTCTTCTAAAATTTCTACGTTCCAACGACTAAACAATCTGATTTATGATCCACACACAACTTCAGCCCCAGTTCAAATCCCAGGGTGGGCCTGGGATCTTTCTGCATGGAGTTTGCATGTTCTCCCTTTGTATGCGTGGGTTTTCTACGGGTACCCCGGCTTCCTCCCACAGTCCAAAAACATGCTGAGGTTAATTGATTACTCTAAATTGCCCGTAGGTGTGAATGTGGCTTATTTTAAGATACCTAAGCTTGACAATCCTGGTAAAATACAGCTGAAAAAATAAGTTTCCCCAGCTAATTTGATCTCAATATTCTAAATATCATATCTTATTTCAAGAAATCTTACCAAGCGATTTTTCACTTGTTCTATTGACAGATTTTGTTCACTTACTTGAAGATAAAAGGTCCTTAAAATAACTTTTTTCTTGTTTTAGGAGGGGCATTTTTCCCAGTGTGATCTCAACCTCAGCTGAAATCTATATTCTGGAATTATACAAGATCTTATTTCAAAAACAAATTCGTGTAAAATTACAGAGCCAATACCTAATTTTCTGTTACTTTTGACTCATTGGATCTCATTTTACAAATACATTTCCAGAATCAAATTTAAATAGATCAGTTTCACTTTTTAAAAAATATGAAAATATTTGTGAAATTCTACATTTACGCATGCATTTTAACTTCTGTTAGTCTGTTTGTGTGATTTTATTTTCACCTAAAACTTCATGGGCATTGAAAATTACAGGTTTTAAATATTACTTTCCATTAGACACTGAAATATACAGAAGATTCATGTAACTTGATGTCTTCAAAAGTAAATTCCAAAGAAGATTTCCAACAAGACACAGATCTTTACTCGAGTTGATGAGTATTATAATAAAAAATAATAATATATATATATCAACGTGTCATTGAGTATGTCTAGGGCAGGGGTCGGCAACCTTTAACACTCAAAGAGCCATTTCGACCCGTTTCCCACAGAAAAGAAAACACCGGGAGCCGCAAAATCCTTTTGACATTTAAAATGAAGACAACGCTTTTTTTTTTTTTTTTTTTACCTCTATGCCCTTGTTAATCAGTCGCGATTACTTAATTACAAAGCCTCTAATTAGATAGATCCATTTTTAATTGTGTCCTTCCACTAATATGTATCTTACTTGGTTAATGTCATTTTTGCTCCTGGACCTCATATGTTACGTAATGTTAGCTGGAAATCAATATTTTGCGAATGTCTATTTAACTTGTAAAATCTATTTATCTTAAGCTAATAACTTTTCTCCGGTAAGTCGCTGACCTATTTTTCCAAGACGACACTCCTCTGACTCTGACCTGCTGCCTGGATGTGACATCGAGCCGTGTTCTTGCGAGTAACGTGTATTACCCTATCATGAGTACTTTTGACTCAAAGACGTGTCTTTCTTGGAGTGGAGCTTTAATATACAGGCTTGCCATTCTTGAGTACAAAACGATGTGAAACTACAGGCGTTGCTTCTCCAGGAGTAAAATTTTAAAAAAGACATGAAACGTGTGTGAATCGGAAGCTCCGTGTTCTCTTTTTGCATCAGCTTTGCGCTCTCATGCACAGGCACAGCACATCCGGTGGAGTGACACGTCAAAGTAAGAGCGGTAATTTCACAATAAAATTCTCTATATTAAAATGCATTGAAACGCACCTGAAAGGCAGAATAACGTATTTTCCAAAGTTACAGGGAGCCACGACAGAGGGCTGAAAGAGCCGCATGCGGCTCCGGAGCCGCGGGTTGCCGACCCCTGGTCTTGGGCATTAAAAATGTGTTTCTCCCATCCGACATAGAAAGTATAATAATAATTCCTTACATTCCAATAGGGTCCTACGCACCTTTGGTGCTCGGACCCTAAATATACAGTCACAGTCATAGCGCCACCCAGTGGATGGACAGGAAGTGAAGTATAACTAGCCTGTACATGCTCCAATCTGCCTGAAACTTTACACATGTGATCAGAGTCTGGCCCTCATCCATAGGACGAAATACACTCTCAGTCGCAGCGCCACCTGGTGGATATGCTTAGATTTGCTGACCAGCAAGGAGGTGAAGACCCGTTCAACGCTGCTTGCAGCTTTAATTTTTTTTGTCTCCGTTTTGTCTGCTATAATCAACCTGTTGGCAGCATTGGTCTTTTCAACCTTCACTTATCTCAGGTTTTAGTTTGTTGAATTCCGTCCATCACATTTCATCATGATGAGCCATTTCCAGCTGCTTTTTGAATTCTTTTATGGTTTATCAGCTTTGTTATACTTTTCCCCGCCTCTGGGCTCTTTTGTGTGTCCCTGGATCTCAACAACTGTTATCTGTCTCCCATTGTGACTTAACAATATTTGACTAAGCAAGCTGAATTTAAACTTGTGAGGTAAATTTGTAACACCATCTGATTTCTGTGCTGGGAAGCACTTTGGCTTAAGTTTTGAACTACATAAATCTATACATTCTAGAGGAGACAATGGGATAGAGTTGCATCTAGGCCATTTTCAGATGGGACGATGTTCGTTTCAGTTTTGGTGCACAGAGATTAAACAACCAAAGATGGACTTTCAGGCAGTTCTGGATGCAAAAGTAGGTCCAAGCTGGTACTAACAAGTTGTATCTAATACATTGGCCGGTGAGCGTACAAATCTAGAATTGTTGAAATATTTCCGAAGTTTCATTTTTGAAAGATTTCTTTGAAAGCAATAATCAGTGGGGAAAAAGTCCTGAATTGACAGCTTGTACATATTAGGCTAACTGGAACAATCTATGTATTGACAGTAAAGAGTTTTGTTTAGAAATATGTGTCAACAAAACATAAATAGTTCTTGGATTCCCCAGAAGGGGAGGACTCTCCCTTGGCTATAGGAGGTAGGAAATTAAACCCCTTTTATTAACTCTGCTCTTTTCAGCTTCCACTAAGACACATCTGGTTCCCTAGACAACTTTCAGACTTCAAACAGGGTCCGGCTGGTCTGTTGTGAACCTTTTCAGGACAAACACACTGAGTGCACAGTCCTGACAGTGAAGCACGGAGGTGAGAGTGTGATGAACAGTGGGTGGATGAATGAAAAACGTGTTGGGAAGATGACTGTGGGTATTGTACCAAAATACTGGTTGACAAGATGACTCCCAGTCTGCAGAGCATGGCAAAAAAAAAAGGAATACACCAGATGATAACAACCAAAGCACACTGCTAAAATCGCACAGGAGTTGAAAAAAACACCTTTAGACTATTTAAACGAAATAAAGAGGAAAGGTGGAGCACGACAAGCACTAGATGTTTACTATACAATAAGACCAACTGTAATTTTCAATCAAAATGTAGTTATTATACTAGATTATTACACATTAGGCTTTTGCCATGAACACTAAATGTCACAACAGTGTACTCAACAAAGATTTTCAGCAGAGGGCAGCAGAGTTTCAATGATGTGACTTCTGTGCTTGTGAGTGTGTTTTATCAGGTGTCAAACAAGCACGAACATCACTTAAAGATGAAATCCAAGTCTTAATTCTGTCAAACTACATAAGTACTTTAAAGCAAAATTCAGTGGTGGAAACTATACAGTTTTGAGCTACGTATAATTTACATTTTAGAGGGCATATTGTGCCTTTAATCTCACAGATATAGTAATTGGTTAGTTTTCACATTAAAATTTTATATGTAAAATGTGATAAGCTCATAAAACGTATTCCAATATTAGATTTAAGAAAGGATAAGCAAGGCAAGTGTATTTATAAGCGTATTTGAAGTACTTTATAAGCTGCTTTAAATATTAAAAGGCTAATTAATTTTAGAAACTACGCATTAATTTGTATTTAAACTATTCAATGCATGTAATTGTCATACGTCATGGGTGTGGATCTGGTCAGGCTAAACACAATGAAAGCATGGCCTGACAGTGTATTTTGTTAAATTACAAAATACGATATTTGCTGCTGTAGACGAGTTTCACTACAATGGGTATTATAAAATGCAAATAAATAAATAAAAAATGTAAAAAATGAATCTTGCTAAAAGTAAAAAGTCAATATTACACAGTTGTTTATATGGCACATTTAAAGCAATATCTATTGCCTTATTTTAGGCTGAATTGAACATGTGCAGACTAATTTGGTATTTGCATTATTCCACATATTCATTATTATACGTATTTATACTCAGATCACAACAGTTGTAGATAGACTTTTGAATGTTTGGCTGCACAGTCATGTGCTCGTATTAAAGGTTACTTTATTTTTAGGTATTTCCGCATTAAATATAGCAGAACTTCCATATCAGATGTTGAGTATGGACGTGAGTAGCTTTTACAGGCAAACGAAGACAAGTTTGATTGAACATAAAACACAAAATTTTAAAGGATAGACACATACAGCAAACTGAATGTTTTCGCTGCTTTGGACAAAACACAACATTAGGACAAACATATCTTTTCACACTATTTATGAGGCATTAAATATACATATATTTACATATCCAAGAATATGTTAGCAGTAGATTGATAAGTATACTTAAAACCCTGAAAATGTCAAGGAACTGCATGTTGAGGCCAAGCAGTTTGTTACTGTCTCATCTTCATTCTCATGACTCCAGGAGTCGCTGTTGCATCATGAAGTGAACACATCATTTCAGGAGCAGAAGACTTGTCAGAGTTCATTAAGTATCCAGGAGACAATGCAATGCATGCTAGCAGCTACTTAGCCTGTCATTAATCATGGCTGACAAAGAAGTCAGGGTTAAAGGTGGGAAAGCTGCCAGACACTCTGTGAGTGATTTTGCACTGCAGGAGAGCTGGGAGACACGGAGATCACGCATCTGCTGGTTTATGTGATCCGGGCTGATTTACAGATACGGTGAAAACATCTTTTTCATAATTACTGCCATTCATCAACTATAATTACAGTCAAACCCCCCACTTTGAATGTTATCAGCCGATTAAATGGCCATTATTAGTTGTCATCGCTCCTATAATGATGCCTCAGACTGAGCAAACTGCACCTACTTGAAAGTCAGAAGGACAGTGCCATGCACTCTGACCATGGATAAACAGAAATGAACCTAGGCTGGATAGGTGACTTCTTGAGGTTATATTAATAAGTGCATGTGCAATTTCCACCAGAGCATACACAGTATGCAACAGAAGTGAGTACACCCTTGTGCACTATCACTTAAATGTCAAATGATTCAAAATTGTAGCACCTTTCAGTTTTCAGTTCAGTATTTCCTCTTAAGAACAATCAATCACAAAATACTTTTGAAAGGTCACGCTGACAATATCAGCACCAAAACAGAAACAGGACATAACAAATCAAATACGGTGGGGATCACTGACACGTCACAAAACCTGTGATCACTGTGAACATGGTTACAAACTGACCTGTGAACACCACAACTTTCTCAGTTTTGGACTTATGGACTGTTTCTATCTGCATATCTGCATCATGGCTTCATTTGTAAAAGAATTGCCAGAGGAACGGAAAAATCTGATTGTGAGGCTTCCAAACAATGGAAAAAGATAGAAGACGATCTTTGATCAACTAAAAGTCAGTAAAAACATAGTTGAAGCAGTAATCAGGAGGTATTGAGCGAGCCGTAGGACCACTAACCAGAGCCACAGTGCAGCACTTTCACTCACTTTTACTCTGAAAAACAGATGGCTCGGTGGCACAGGGTTAATCAATGGAAATCAGAGTTTCTGAGACAGTGCTAGGACAGTGTGAAGGGATGATGAATACTGGGAGCGCAGTTTTTGGTCAGATGAGATCAAGATACATTTGTTTGGTTCAGACAGGGTCCGGCATGATTGCTATAAACCTGGTCAGGACCAGCACAGTGAATGCATAGTCCTGACAGTGAAGCAGAGAGGAGAGGTGAGAGTGTGATTGTATGGAGCTGCGTGTGAGCAAAAGGTGTTGGGGAGATGACATTTATAGATGCACCATGAATGTCTGTGGATATACCAAAAATACTGGATGACAAGACGACTCCCAGTCTGCAGAAGCTTGGTAGACGAGCACGACAACCATCCAAAGCACACTGACGAAATCATACAAGAGTTTCTAAAGAAGGAAAAAGTAAAGAAATGATGGCCCAGTATGTTGCTTGACTTTATTCCAACAGAACACCTTTGGGGTATTTTAAAGACAAATACAGGGCAACACAATCTGGTATCCTTCATCTTGTGGAGGATTAAGTCTGTCATCAAAAAAAAAAGGTGGACTTAAAAAGTACTGAAAAACTAAAATATTTGAATCTCAGTCATGAAAGGCTCGACTGGCTTTTGGTGCATTGAGTTTGCACTGTGGTGCCTGTATTCATAACACAGTAAATCTAAACTGTAAGCTTTTGCATAAGAGCAAATACGCTACTATTAAGCTTAGAAGTAATGCAGTTACTGTATGGTCATAGAATCATTTCACATTTAGGCGATAGTGCCCAGGGCTGTTATTACTCCTGTCGTATTCTGTAAATTTAAGAGACAAAAGCAGCATTAGGTTAAGTTATAAATTGCTGGGTTATGGTGAGGGTTATTTTACTGTTGGCCAGAGCCGGGCTGTTCCTTGTGGTTCCAGTCATTATGCTAAGCTAAGCTAACCCTCTCCTGGCTCTAGTTTAATATTTTCCATTTAACAGACATAACAGTGGTGTTAACCTTTTCATCTCACTCTTAGCAAGAAAGTGCAATTCTGTAGCTGTTCTTGTAAAGCCCAGGGAAAAGGGTTGTTAATTAGATTAAATCCAGCATTAGCCAGCATGCGTGATTGGGAAAGACTCTTTCTGCTGCCTTCAGAGAAACATCTCCTTCTGTAGGCAGAAGCCTTTTCAGAGCCTGTCATATATTCCACCCGAGAAAAACAGAGAACAAGGAAGGCATAGAGAAAGGAGGCTGCTGTGAGAGAGAGGGAGAGCGAGCAAAAATTGTACTTGTGACGGGGGAAGATTGAAGTCCTGTTAAGTGCTCTGCTTGAAAGCATGTCTGGCCTCATTAGCTGTCAGTTGTAACAATACTGAACTGGCAGTGAAGACAGGTTGGAGTCTAGTGGTCATAAATCACTCCTTGACAGCTGCCTGACAAGCTGGGAACCAGTACACAGGCACGGGCAACCTCTCAGCCTCGACACTGCACAGGCACACAGTAATCTAAGAAATCATCGCTCTCGCCCTGAAATTACAGAGAGCCTGCAAAAGTGGTATGTGGTGTTTTGTAAGAGGGAAATTGCTCTCATTTCGTGTCTGACTGCATTCATGTATTTGCACTCGTACGTAAGCCCTCATCTCCTGTGCCTGTCTGTCCCTCCCTGTGTCCATTAGCTAAACGAGCAGTGGCTGCAGTGACTTCTGTGGGGCAGCGGGGGGGTTAAGAGGCAGGGCCTGCAGGCCATTAATCACGGCCCCTGACATGCAGAGCAGGAGGCCAAGGCTCCCCTATGCATACAGCTGCTGGGCCACACTCACTGCACAGGCGATGTGTTGACCCTCGTACGCCCCTTCTCCCAGCGCCTATGGCTCTCATCTGTCCAACTCCCTCACCACTTGTGTCAGTCATCCGTGCTGTCGGACGCCACCTCCTCCTCACCAACACTCCTCGTGATGTTTTTGTTTCCCCCAGATTAGACTGTGAACACAACAAGTCTGATCTCTGGAGCATTTTTAGCTTTGCTTGTAGCATAGCTGGAAGAACGGTAGTCAGAGTACCACTTTTGTCCAAAATAGTCGTGTTTCTGTAACGTATTTTTCTGCACATTTGTAAATATTGCAGCAGAAAAGGTCATGGAAAAGCAGCATTCTAAAAACTAAAAATAATGATAAGAAAACGCACTTTACCACTTCCCTTGAGATAATAAATGGGTTAATCTCTGTTTATTTTTGTTTGTTTCATCTTCTTCAGTGATTTTTAGCGGTCGGCAAACTGGCATGTTTTTTGCAACATTTCAAAGTTTGTTTTAAATTTACTTGAAAATGCAGTATAGTTCTGAAGGTATCTACACAATTCTCACAGACTATTCTAACCATCTGGACGAAAAAAAAACTTCTAAACTATTAAAAGCATTTCCTGTGGTTCTTTTTCAATATCAAAAGAAAGTTAGCATTCCCCTGGCTATTTGTATTCCTCTGTACCACAGAGCATCCAAAAACTATTAAAAGTATATTACTGACCCACAGATGTTTCTTTAGCACCAAAATACTTGCTCACTATAGCTTATTTAGAAAGAGCTCCACAGACTATTAACAGTGATCATTTCATTGTTTTTGGACAATAATGGAGCTCTGTAGTGTTGAGGAATCAGTTAAAAAACTCTTATTGATGGTTTTGGTCTTTTGGTGGGATTTTGCCTACTACTGACGATAAACAACAATACTAGTTTACTGAGATTAGTGGTAAGTTTTAGAGAAACTAAGAACTGTGAACAAAATGGGACTACATTTAACTCCTAATGTTTAGTACTAAATATCAATTATTAGCATGTTAACATGTTAGTCTAAGATTGTGGACAGCGTAAGTCCTTGCAAAACCAAAACGTTTGCTGCAGATTTGATGGAACTTGCTTCTGATTTGCAGCAAGGAAGTTAGTTTTCCAGAAAATGTTACCAGAAGTTTGCCAATGCTGACCGTGAGTGACAACTTCGAGTATCATTCTAGCAAACAACTTTGCTACTTGCTTGCAGTGCTAAACTTCCTGTAATCTTCGGGGAACAAGTTTGCCATTGGTGGCAAACATTTCAGTTTACATTGTAATAGATATCATCTTCTGGCAGTAATGACAGTTGTTGGTGACATTTGGCCATGTTGCGGCAAATTTGTTTCTCTGGGTAACTCTGTTGATAGCATATCTGCTGCAGTTTTGACAAAAATTCACATTTTATGTCATTTTTATAGTATCTCCATACTGATTTCCCTCAGTCCGTTGCTCAGAGGACTTTTGGACATCCAGAGACATTTGACATTTGTGTTAGGTTAACTGGTGATTTTAAGTTGGCCATATTTGTGAGTGTTAGCATGAATGGTTGAGGCCAGTGTTAGCTGGGATAGGCTCCAACCTCTCATAGACCATGACGGACAAAGTGGACATAGCTAATGAGATTGACTGTTTGTCAAACCTTTTCCACAAAGTTAGTCAGAATTCCACTGCAAGTTTTCCAAAATGCTAATTTACACATGAAAATATGACCTTTTCTGCAAATTTGCGGCAACATTGCAAAGGTTAACCACAATTGCTTTCTGGAAACCTAAATTTTTTTGTAAATATCTAAATACTTCATGTTTTTTACAGATCATTAATCTGTCCATAGCAGGGAAAGAACAGATGTGATTAATCGAAAACAACACTGTGGCTGAAATCCTTGTACTGCTTCAGTTTCACGGTCTGATGGTGATACTGGCACGCTTTCTCATTGCCATGACTTACTAGGACACCAGAAGTATTATTTGGAACAAATTTCTTTTTCCTAAGAAGTCAGACTATTCGCAGTGAGATGTAGTACAAACAGTACAAAAGTAGGACAAATACTCTTAAATTAAGCACTACTTTTAGCTGCTTGGTGACATGAAAGCTCCAGAAACAGCTAGTAAACAGACCCTGTTAAAATGACCTTGTCGAACTGCTGTTTCCATGGTCAACAATGAATGTTCATGCTCAAAATAGTTGCAACACTACTTTTCTAGTGCTTCAGTTCTACATTCCCAGGGTTGTATGTCATGCTTCAGCCAGCAGAGACTGTGTCCTTCACGTCAAACACATCAAATATTCACACGCACAAAAATGTGAAAAACTAATGTGCCATCTCATCTGCTGACATGACTTCGCCCAGACCCAACAGCTGCTTGCATAATGACAAAAGCCAGTCATGCTGCGAGACACTGAACACTTTTCATCATTCACAGCTACTAAATCACCGAGTCCAGTCACAAGACATCTGTTGAAAGCTGATTCCTTATCAGCCTTCCAGCATGATTTGGGGAACATCTGGAGATTCTGAGAACTTTGGCACAGTGTGGGCTGGAAAACTCACAAAGAAGGCTAATTTTCTAGAATGTGTTGACACTTAAACTGTAGGAAGGTGATCTATTGCTGCATAACGTGCACTTTAAATAAAAGGCGGTGCACATCAAGGGGATGTCTAGATTGCTTTGCATCAGGCGATGACATATTTAAAATTACAGGAAACATTTTTCATCATTAACTGAAATTGCACAAATAAATCAATGTTATGACTGATTTGCTAAGCCATACACATGTCCCGTTTTCTCCTCACATGGCATGCAGTTTGTGGAAATACTGGCACATTTCCCTTCAAGTATCTTAATAATATTCAAAACAATCGGTCCATGATTGTAGCTGAAGATAGAGAAGAAAGTTAATTTGCTCGGTTAAAATAGCATCTGTGGCTCCAGCTAACTAAATAAACCAACTAGCTAGCTTACCATTAGCTTTATGAGTAAAAAGTTCAACCATCCAATATAGAGCAGAACGGAGGTGCTACTGTTAGCTTAAACTCCCATATAGCATGCGGACTAAAGTGCGGAAATGCAATACATTTTTAGTTTTATTTAGTTGTCTTGTAACGTAGCATGAAAAGCAACAGTGATCAGTAATTGCATTTTCCCTGTAACAGCGACACATGCTAATATTTTTAGCTTGCATTAGCAAAGATTAACACATCGGTTAAAGCATTACTGATACTTTTGCGTTAGTTTTTGATTTTGAGAAACAAAAAAACCCAGTAATGATTGTACACCCATTTAACAACCTGTAAATTATTTAAATAATCTAAATTAGTCAGACAAATTAGCATTTTATTTAATATTGTGCAGTCTTGACCTCGATATTTAAACTGTAGTGTTGCAAGATAAATTTGTAATGCCAATTTTGTTTCTTTTTATATATCTGTTATGTAAAATACTTCTTCAAGGTGCTATGTATTTATTAATAACATTGTTTTGTATTTGTTATGGCTTGAACACATTTGTGAGCATAACCAACAAATCATGCAATTATTTGTTTATTTGCAGATTATGTAACATGCTTTTGTCACCCTCTGCTAAAATACTATTTTTACGATTTATTATTGGAATCACACAATAAGCAGGACGATTTTATCATTCTACATTACCTTTTGAGAACACACTGGCTTGTTTCTCTGCACCTTTTTTTTTAAGCATTTAGCAGTTTTTATTGCTTCAGCACGCCACACTGCTGAGCGCGCACACACATCCTGCCTGTTGTAAGTTAGTGGCAGAGATCAGGTCTGCTGGTTCGACTAAACAACAGCATTGGAGTGGATTTGCTCTCCCTCATTAATCATCCTGACAGTTTGAAAAACAACATTTCCTCCTTAATGACTGTATTTGAGTAATCATGTCTGCTTATTTCCATGCGAGCTTCTCTTCCTCATTCTGCTTTGCGCTCACTCTGTCTTTCTTTCTCTTGCCATCCATGTTTGTGTGTTTTGGAGTCTTTACTCTGACCTCCCAAGTCTGCGGCATGGCGTCTGCTCTGGGTCACGCCGGCCAATTACGGTGGGCTACGCTGGTGGAGAGGGTGAAAAACCAGAGGGAGTGAGGGAATGTGGCTGTGAGGATCCAGATGCAGAAGGCAGAGGATGGTGAGTCCCCCCCTCCCTACACTCCCTGCATGCGGCTAACCCACCGGCAGCCGCCACTGGCCTCCAGGCCTCCGCTGGTCACTGCCAAAGCACGTTTCTCCGTTAAGCACCAGGTTTGTGATGCATGAGAGCTGACAACTGAGCTATGAGCCCTCAGAGCAAACGGCCAGATCAAAACCGGCTGGGGCCAACCTCACATTAGCAAGAAACCATAATTGCGTTGCCCTCTTGAGCGCCACTAAAGTCTCTCTGTTGACTTTTTTTCTCTTTTTTTACAACAAAAGACACGAGGAAAGAGAGCTCTTAGTAGTTCCCTTTTTAGAAATAAAAATAACTGCTTGACAGTTGCGGCTAATTATTGTTGGAGGTAATATGAGGCAGCTGTAGCGGATGAGCTCGGTTCCACAGTGGCTTTGTGGAGTGTTTTCTGGTAAGGAGAAAAGTGGTATTTTCAACGTTTCCCCCAGCCTGTGGGTGGATAGTAAGTGGAATGGGTTATGGGGCTTTTTAGGAAACATCAGTATAGCCATCGGCTTGACATCTGTGTCCGCTTTATTTTGGGACCACTGCAAAAGGCCCTCATAGTAGGATGATGGATGAAGTGATAAAGGTTGGATGAGAAGACAAAATGAAGCAGAGGAGTCCATTTCTGGCAAGCAGGAGAGTGATCTGTAACTCAGAGACGAGTCGGGAGAAAGTATAAAGCACAGATGGTTTGTAATTTGGTGTCCCAAATGATTTTTAATGGGGGAAATATTTACTATCTCGAGGAGCAGAGGGAAAGACGCCCAGAAATACTTCTTCGGATTGCAATTAGTCATTAATATATCCATGGACATCTTTTAAATATAACCTCTTTTCTTTTGCACTGCTCAGGCCAATAGAGAGGTGAAGGCTTGTCATGTAACGGAGGAGCAGCTCCTCAGTCTGTCTCATTATCATCAGGGCTGTCAGGCTGCACCCAGGACTCACTCACACCAACCAAGCAAGCAGAACAACACACTCTTTATACATTACAGCAACCATGCCTTCACACTGAGTTTGATTTAGAGTTGTCAAATTTATAATATTGCTGCAGCAATCAAAAGAATAGAGAAGCACAGTTGGTTGGAAGTATGGCTGGAAATAGTAAATGAGTAACCTCCTTCCTTAGCAATCGCTGAGTCGCCTTTGAGCTGGACATTCCTTCATCAACAACTAAACTGTCAACTAAACCTTCTGTATTTATTCAATTAAAAGGTTTAAGGACTGTGCAGAAATGATCCAACCTTCTCTTCACTTTACAGTTGTACAACCATTATGCCACAGGGTTTGGTTAGAAGGCAGGAAAGGATTTTGTAATGTTTAGCATTACATCATACCATAAACAATTGTGTACGGAGGCCCAGAGGTGCAAAAAAAAAAAAGAAAGACATGAACAACAACATAAAAACTGAAGAACACAATAAAGCTTAATAAATTACAGCATTGCCTGAATGTTGATGTGTTTTGTCTAATGCTGCTCTGTTTTCAGTTGTTTCTTGTTTTTGTTGCACCACAGAGAGACCATATTTAACTTATTACAATACAAACGCATGTAACAATTTCATGACAATTCATCTCATCGCCAGCCAAAAATATTAACCTCATAGGGGCTCTTGAAGAAAAGTCAGCAAATCACCAAAGTCCTAAAGTTACATCCTGAGGAAAGCACAAACATCTGAAGAACATTTTTGCCAGTCCACATTAATTCATGTCGACTTTGCCACCCTGAAGCGCGCACCAAAAGTTGCACAAAAAAATTTCCCAACCTCCCCACAGTATCTCAAAATAATAGAATTTTGAGTTAGTGCAGTTTGTTGCAACATAACAATAACTAAAAAGGCATTTCACTGTCAGAAAGCTAAGCAGTAATTTTGCTCTTGTCAAATTTTTACTCACTGTGGGCTCGTATTTCACCTCAGTCTTAAGTCGTGCACCCCTATGGAGGCAGCACAACCATGACTAGAAGCAGAGAGAACTAAATAATGTCAGCTATAATGCCATGAATTAGAAATAAGAAAAAAAGGTGAAATTTCATTATTTATTTTGCAAAAATGTGAAAATCTGGAATCAACAGGTATGATATTTTCCCAAAAGTGTTGCCATTCCTGGAAAAAAATGGATGACTATGGATATTTTAATACTTTGATTTTCAGGGGTTTCCATATTTGTGTTAACACAGCCTGCAGTTCAGCCAAAATAACTTTTGTCATCTGACATTTGGCTGCTGTTGAGTCACTAATAGCCTCTTGTTATGAAATTAATGTTACGAAGCACAGATGTGCAGATTTTTTTGTTTATTTTTTTTTTTAGAGAAACAGGTTTTTGGTCAAATTTAAATGTGATGCCAAATAACATGAGTTTGATTTTAAGCTAAGATTTCATTTTACCTACAGAACAGTTTTTCGTGCATGATTAAGGAATCATCATCAGGAAGCATTGCAAAAATGAAAATGAGACAAGTCTTGTTATTTTTTATGTTTTCTCGCTTTAATAAATGGTGGAGTTTTGGTCATTTTTTGTAGTTACAAGTAAGGATATCAGGATCAGATGAAATTTGGAACTAGTCTTTAGTTTATGCACCAAATTTCACACGGGAAGGATTAAATTGAATGTAAATCTGGGATAATCAACTGTAGAATAATATAATCAGTTTTGTTGTCAGTTGTTCTCCCTATTAATTGGCTAGTTGTCTGATCTGTATAATATTAGAAAACTGATTATCAACACAAATAGCATTTAATTTAGTAGTTGGCAACTAATTGATTAAAAAAATGAAACCTCTGACATACATAATCTTCTCTTTGTATCACTTTCATGTTCTTCAGTAATTATTCCAGGAAATTATTACCATCAAATGTGTCCGATATTCTGAAGGTTGTTGTCGAACCTTAAAAGAAACACAGCACCACATGCAGATGATGCTCCTTATCATGACATTTGATTAAAAAAACATATTGTTGGTCACCAATAGGTGGCATCCCAGTCCAGCTCTACACTTCACACCTTTGTTAAAGTTAAACACTGCTGACTGAAATACCTGGAAAGCCAACTGCACTGAAACCCAACAAAACCACCTCAGATGTCCTCAACTACAAGTCTGGCAGTGACAGAGAGGAGACAAGCTCTGTGGTATCCACAGTCAGCTCTTTACTCAGTTAATAAACTAAGTGCGTCTATTTTCTGGGACATTTAACTGGCAACGTGAAGCCTTCAGAGTGGGCCTGGGAGGTCTCCTGCCCTCCTGCCGAACACTCAAACAGCATCTCGGACCACTGAAACAGGACTGCTGTCTCTTGTTTCAGTGGGGACTGGCTGCTTTGACCCCTGTGGGTCTCTTGTCAGAGTTGTGAGTGACCAGCGTGGGTCATCTATACTTCGCCAAGGGTGTCACAGTGTCATGTTGCTAGGAAATGGCATATTACTGCTGCCAATCATGTGGCAGACTCGGTAACTTGAGCGACAGTCAGGGCTTCGTCGGGAAGCGGCTCTGATGCTTATCAGGATCTTACAGTATGTATACATTACACCCTGATAGCTCCAACTTCCACGGATGTCGCTGTTGTTAAGCATAAAGCACATTCAGTCTGTGAAATCAGCAGGCTTCTGCTTTAAGGTGAAACCATGTAGCTGCAGCTCTGTGGTCAGCTCGCTGTCGACAGTAAAGCACACCCAAAGTCATCAATCATGTGATTCTTTCTAGCTAAAAATAGTCACTTGTACACATCCAGATCACCATCAAAGCCTCACTGACATGTATGCTGAAGTTTACATCTTCCTTCTGCCACCTCACCTGTTTTCCAGCTCTGCTGCCGTTCCCAGCCAGAGAGCTGTGAACCGGTAGAACTGGTCAGTAATTAGGACAAATTTCTTGATGTTCTTGATTTTTTTTAAAGAGGTAGTCTGCTGACATGACGAGGGTTGTCTGGGCCATGTCTTTGTTGGAAATAAAAGAATATCACTTGTCAGTACATCAGATTGTGTTTGGGTGTGGATTCTGTTCAACAGAAATGACACACTGTCTATAAAAAGGCTGACCTTAGTTAACCTTCTAAACCTTAAAACCTGCTGGTGGATATGAAAGGCGCGTAATTGTTTTTTAAAAAATCATAAAAATGACACCTTTCATCAGATTGAAAATCAGATTTTCTACCTTCTAATGGTCCTTGAACCCCTCGCCTGTGATGTGCCATTTCCTTCGGAAAATTAACCAAATAAAATAGTGATATTTAATCAAAATCACTGTAATCCACACTTCTCAAATTTTGTACTAATCAGCACAACCATAAAGTCATTAGTGACCAAGCTGCAACCAAAAGTCACATGACAGAAATTCAGGAACTCGTTGACTGAACTGGAATCTGTGTTTCCACAAAGAAATTAAGAGGCAACTGTAGAAGCAAACTAAAAATGCAATTAGTGAAAAAATATCTAAAGTGTAAATGTAGAGTCATCATTTTTTTCCAGCACTGGTAACACCTGTAGGCACTTGGAAAAATGTTGTATTGTTAATTTCTTCTTTTTTTAATTATTGTGATCCCAGAGTGAGTAAAACATGTGACAGCAGTCAAAAATGTCAAAAACTGCTTACCTAAAATAATCATCAAAATCTGATTGTTATTAGATTAAAATCTTACATTTGTTGTCTATTTCTCTCATAAAGCAGAAACAAATACAGATAATAAGTCTCCTGGTGTTTTCACTGGCAGTGTGTTGGAAATGAAGACAATAGAATATATGTACATCTTCAATGGGATTTATTTACCAAAATATGACCTCCTCCTTCCACTGGATCCCCCCACAGGGTGCTCCAATTTTACAAAAAATATCACATCTCAGTTTTATTGATTTGCTGTGAAAATAAAACAATCAAAAAGCTGAGGAGTTCAGAGTGAGATGTGATTTTCAACATTCATTCTAGAAGAAGTGTTAAGACACGACATATTCAACACCTGTCATCTGGCTTCCCACATGTCTGCTCAGAGGACCGTAAAATGAGAACAGATTTATATGGTAAACATTAAATCAGATTCCCCGTATAAAATAAATACAGCTTCTCAATAGGAATAAACCAAACATAAGGAACCAAAACAAATCATCACAAACCATTGGGCTGTTAAGTGTGTTCACTGTGTAGAGCTTACATGCATTTCTTGCAGGGAGCAGGCTTACATCAGCCCAAGGCTGCCGCTGACTGCCATCCCGGACACGCCACATTTTTCTGCACTAAATCATCATCATTTGCAGCAAGAACCCTCAACATCCAAGAGCTTTTTACGCAGCGTCCAACCATCAATTTGCTGAAGCCCACAGGGCGGCAAAAGTCACCTCAGGGCCGTCACGTCTGTTGCAGAAGCATCCAAGCAATGTGCAGACGTTAAAGAGCCATGTGTCCTCTGATCTTTAGGAGTGGGGCCTGATTAGAAACGCCACGTCTCATATATAAAGTATAAACAGAGTGTGAAGAGGCTCAAGTCAAAATCCAGCACTGGCGCGCCCCTCCTCCTTCCACAAATTCAGTGTGAAGTCAGAGGAAGTACTAATTTGACGAAACAGCACAACAGGTTTATGAATGTGCCTACTGGCTTTCTGTCCGAGAGGACTGACACTACTGTGGTGTCTGAATGTTAAATACAACACTATGGCCAGCAGCTAGTTAGCTTAGCTTAGCATAAACTATGGAAACGGGAGGAAACAGTCAGCCTGGCTCAGTCCAAAGGTGACAGACCTGCACCTTTAACACATTACATACTGTTTGTTTAAACTTCTGAACCCCAAAACCCACCGGTGGGGTTAAAAGGCGTGTTGTTGGTTTTTTATGGCCAAACTTGCACTTCTTATCGAAGCAGAAACATTTTCAACCATTGAATGGTCTGTGAAGTAATCATGTAATCTGTAATTCCATCAGAAAAGCCCGAATCTTGGCTTAAAATTACAATATTTCATCAGAACTGCTTTATTTTACAAGGTTCTTTTAACAATTGTCAAATATAAAACATTTGCACTAATTAGATTCTGTAAAAACAGAAATAATTCTGAGCACCTTTGTGCAACAAACAACAACAACAACACAGTTGTGACTAACAGTCACCTGACTAACATTCAGGGGCTTCTCAGCTGAACTGCAGGCTGTGTTTAAATAGAATAGATGGAAGACAATGAAGAAAAAACTTGAAAATTTAAGTTGTAAACTTTCTCTGGTAAGTGGAGCTCCTATTTTTGTCTGGCATTAGTACTGTATTTCCAAGTATTTTTCTATTTTTAAAATAATAATAAAATAAACTCTTTTTTGTACTTCTTTGGGATATACAGCATTGCAAATTTGTTATTCTGCACTAAAGACATTTTTAGATTCTCTCTACTTCAAGCCATTTTGCTATTTCCATAGAGCAGCGGGGTTTTGTGTTGCAGTGAAAAGATGTGAGTGTTTAGAATTCAAAGGATCAAAAAGTCTGAAAACTGAGGCGTAAAACCAACAATTTCACGTTTTATGAGAAGCCGTGTGTTTGACTGTTTCTCGCCTGGAGTCTTGAGTCATGATGTTTTCATGATGCGATTCTTGCTCATTTTATAAATGTCTTGAGCTTTAAGGGTGCTGACGGGTGGATTTTGCTGTTTCCCAGTTTGTCCCCTTTCTATGCTAAGCTAAGCTAACTGGCTGCTGGCTGTAGACAGATATGAAAGCGCCCTCGGTCTTCTCATCCAGAAAGCAAATAGGCGTATTTCCAAAAAAGATGTTGCACCATTCTGATAAACATTTAAGTGTGTGGTGTGTTACTGATATCCAAGCGCAGACGCAGATCCAAGTCTTTGACTGTAGAGGGCGTAATGGGGGTAGTACGGGCCTGTGGTGGGCAGAGAGTGCAGTGAGATGGAGGACGGTCCAGGGGGCAGATGGACCTTGCTGTAGGGGTGATAGCGAGCTAAGCCCAGGCTGGGGGGAGCCCTGAGAGAGAGGGAGCTGGGCATGGAGCCTGGACTGCTCTGGTGAGGGAGGTGAAGGTGGCAGGAGGCGGGTCCAGACGAGGAAACTGAGAGCAGCTTGCTGTCCATCCCCACAGGCAGAGCTGTGTGCGTGCGGAGGTGAGCCAGGAGTTCATCTGACGTGGCGAAACGCTTGTCGCACGGCCCTCCGGCTGACACCCAGTTACAGGCATGAGGCAGGGGGTCATTGGGGAGCATGAAGCCATACGTGTAGAGGGGATGAGACAGGGAGGAGGACACGCTGGATGACAGGGAGCTTTGGTGGAGGGAGTGGAGCGGGTGGGAGGGATACACCAGAGGGAAGCTGGATTTGAGGCTGGAGGACGGGTCGTGGATGCAGGAGTTGCAGTTGCTCCCGCCAAGATGGGAGACACTGGGGTAGCTCAGGCAGTAGGGGTCCCTGCATAAACCCTGCATGAAGGAAGGGGGGGAGGCACCCGTTAGAGGGCTGGAGCTCGGGTGCTTCCCTGGTACTCCCATGCTTCCCACGCTGAGGCTCGACTTGGTCGGGTCCAGCCCAGGAACAAACTGGGACGGGTAGCCTGCGTATCCCCCCACTACAGATCCGTGGTAGCCCATGTTGGAGGAGGGCAGGGGGAAGAGCGGCTGGCTCGACTTATAAGGAGAAATGGGTGTAATATGTCCAGGGCCCAGGTTCGGCTGGGAGGGCTCTGCTTTACCTCCATCATGGTTGGAACCGCCGTCAGAGCTACCGTTGCTGCAGTTTGTGCTGGCTCGGACGTGGCTGGAGTTGGCGTGGTGCGGACTGTCCGAGCCGGCCTTGTTTACATCAATGTCGTTTTTGGGGTTATTATTATTATTACTATTATTGCTCGTGCTTGTAGGACTGCCCTGCTCATGGGCAGCGTCACCGTTGGCAGTGTGGGAGTGCGAGGCGTGCTGTCCACCAGGAGACTGGCTCTGTTTGTGATGCTGCTGCTGTCCAGGTGGGGTGCTGCTGCTGCCTCTGGAGCTGGGCGAAGCAGCGTGAGGCGGGTAGCTCTGCTGCCCACTGCTGCTGCTCAGACGTCCATTCGTGGTAACGCTGCTACTGCTGCTGGGAACCCTGAACCCGGCTTTATCGCTGCTGGAGCTGCTGCTGCTGCTGCTGGTGACCGTGTCTCTGCGACAGTCTCCGCTGCCCTTGTTGTAGGGCTTGAAGCTGGATTTGTCCTCCAGGGACGGGCGGTGCTCCCCCAGCTTCAGGCCGGAGACGGACGAGCGGCTGCTGGGCTCCTTGTCCCCCTGGCTGCAGGAGGAGCCCAGCTTGGAGGAGGACGGAGGGTCTGGTTTACCGATCTGAGAGCAGGTCTGGGCCAGCAGGGCCAGGGGACTCTTCTTGGCGTCCAGCTGCAAGAAAAACACACATTCTTGTCATTTTGGTACTTTTTTGGTTTTCATGCAAAAACAAAAATGTTTCGCTTAGTCGCTTTCAAAAAAACAAAACAAATGAGCTTAACTTACCCTCGTAAACCTTTGTGTCAATCTGTAGACCAGTAAACTGCTTCCACGCATCTAATGGTTTATTGTTCTGTTTTTAAAATGCCATAAAATAAGGTGGAAATGCTCTGTATGGCGTCCCAGAAGCTAAGGTGAAGTCGAAAACGTTTATGCTTTGCATGACAGAAAAATAATCAGCATTTCAAGCAAAAACTGTAAAGAATCAAACAAAAAAATATTCTTTACTTTCCCCCATCATCCACCACTTTACTGAATATCTGTATCGTTTAGGCTTTTTTTGAGCAAAAGCAAACATGAAGACTTCACCTTAGGTTCTGAAAAGTTGTGATGGATATTTTTTGGCATTTCTTGCAGTTTAAGTATAACCCTTGAGGAAAATAACCATTTCTTGCTGCCCTACTTTAAAAAAAAGCTAAAGAACAATAGAAAATCACATTATAAAGGTTAAAAAAAATCAAAACAGTGATTTGATTATCAAAAAAGTCAGTCAATGGACTGACTGGTTTGTTCATTTAATCCTTAAATTCTGAGCTAGTAACCATTAAGATCAAGCCTAGACAAAGAGTTTCAAGTGAAACAAACAATTATTATTTTTTGCTTCTACCAAGGATTTGTCTCTAGCATGTCTTTTTATTTTCCATTCCCTGCTGTGAAATCCGGAACACTGCAGCAGAACAACAGCCCTCTCTGTAAAATAAAAGTATAATAGGCAATAAATACCTCGATGCTGACTGGTGCGGACGTTAGAGGCTGTAAATATTCCGGGTGTAGCAAGTGTCCGGTGTGCGCCGTCAACATCTTGATGACTCGGATAGGGAGCCGCTTTGCCTGCCGAAGTGGGTCCAGAGGGGTCAACAAAGAGACCACGGCACCGGGACGAGAGTTTTTGGAGTCGGTGGTCTCACTGAGCTCGATCCGCTGACTGACTCGATCCGCAGCTGATCCTGGAGGGAGATATTTCATTGGAGAGAGGGCGCCGCGCTCTGAGATGTGCGTTACTCTGAGATGCGTAAATGTAATCCAAGCAGACACAAAAACACAGCTGGGCGTCCTTAAATGTCCCGAAGGACGGAGAAACCTCTCAGTACCCGTGCGTTACTTGGTTTGAAGCATTTTCAGCTCCCACACGGCTCCTGTACTCCAATTTCAAATCCACAAATTAAAAAAAAAAGTCCACAAAATGGCACAACGGCGTCCTTTCTTTCTGTCGATGCGTAAAAGACCAGAGATCGCTTCGTAGACTCCGAGTGTTCAGAGGAAATGTCCCACTGCGTGCCTTCGCTCCGGACTTCAGCAGCTCACTGATCACAACAGTGAGGACTTCAAAGTGCAGCAGCCGCTGTGTGTCCGCTGGGTGGCCGCATCCGTAATGAGCGGGGCGGGGAGGACGTGCGTAAAGGCGGAGCCACGTCAGCCTGCCACTGACAACCCTTGATTTATGTACCGTGATCATCAGTGGGAGGGATGTAACTAAGTACATTTGCACAATTATTGCGCTTAAGTATAGTATAAAGTTGGCAGCACTTTACTGGAATATTGCCATTTTCGGTCACAATGTACAAATGAATCAGTAAAAAATGGTGAAAATCTGACAGCAAGGGTACCAGAAAAGGTATGTTTAAACCCAGTGGAATCCTGAAATGTTTAAAAAATAAAAAACAATCTATTAAATAAGGATGTTTAAGCTTTAGTGAATATAGTTATACTGTGAGGAGTTTTTGTTTTTTTTTTTAAATTTAGCCTTTATTTAACCAGGTAAGTTAGTTAAGAACTGATTCTTATAACTCTGCCAATCAACACGTGACCATCAGCGTTGGTTTGTCTGTCTGTTAGCAACATTACTCAAAAGCAGAATAACGGATTTAAATGAAATTTTCAGGGAAGGTCAGAAATGACACGAGGACCAAGTGATTAGATTTTGGCAGTGATGCAGCTTATAGTCTGGATCCATGGATTTGTTCAAGATTTCCGCATGATTGCGAGATAGCAGCATGGTGTCACCATAACTATGACAACAAGTGAACACTATGTCAGCTACCTGCTGCCGTCACATGATTGCAACCCTACTACAAACTGACCACTGCGGACCATGAATTGTTAAAGATTTCATCCGTCGGAAATCATACAACTGAGCAGCCTTGTTTTCAGATGCTATTGTATTTTTCATTTGCTGGACGGGTTGTGTTGCTCTACCATTCTTTAAAATACCTCGAAGACGTTTTATTGGATTGTGAGATACTTGGTCAGATAATAGTTTTCATGCTGGAATATTCCTCTTTTGCCAAGCCTCTGCAGACTGGGAGTCAACTCCTCAGCCAGTATTTGGTTTGTCCCCAAACATTCATTGTGTCATCTAGAAATGCTTTTTACCCAACAGCTTTGGCATTCATGCAGCCTCATGTCATCACACTCCTACTTTTGTGCTTCACTGTCAGGACTATGCATTCACTCCAGAAGTCCAGCTCTGGGCAAACCCTGATTACAAGTTTTGTAACTTGCAGGTTAATGATTTATGGTCTATTCACTCTTGACGCACTGAATTTCTACTTTTAGACATGTATTTATATGGTCTACCAAAGTGTGTGTGTATTTATGTATGCATTTTATTTATTCATTTATTTATTTAAAGGCATTAGAGGAGATTTAATTTCTTACGACTTTGAACGTAGAATGCGCACATACAACCTCTCCCTCACCCCCCTCTAAACATTTACGAAGAAACGCCCCCCTCCAGAAACTTGCGTAGGACTCGTGAAGTTGTGTTTTACGGCTGGGTCCCCCTGGATCTTTAGCTGCCATTATGTAAAAAAGGATGAGCAAAACAAGTCGCCAGCTAACTACGAAGCTATACCAAAGCAACACATACACAAAACACGTAAGTCCAAGGTGTACGTAATCTACGTAACTAGGCCTGAGCCGGAAGATTTTTGATTGACAGGAAAGGGAGCAAACCAAACGCCTAGGTCCGAGCGCTTTGATTGGCTGATGTTTTTCAGGTCCGGCCATGTCCACAGTTATTTTTTAAAATTTTTTATTCTTTTAGAGACCATACATACAAGTCCACTAAAGGTCAGTATATTCATTTTATGTGAATCAGACAAATTAAACAAAAAAAACATCCTCCATAATGCCTTTAACCCTTTTACATTATAGAGGAGACTGGTGACATGTCCAGGGTGTTCCTGCCTTCAGCCTAGGTCAGCTGGGATAGACACCAGCTCTCCCATGATGGGTGGATGGATGGACGGATGGATGGACATTCCAGAGGGCAGAACTGGAAGGTTTGCGCTCAAGTACTGACATAAGCACAATTTTTTAGGAACTTTATCTATAGTAGTTCTGTTTACTGCTACTTTACACCTTGATTCAGCTACATTTAGTCAGCAGATATTTTGCTTTTCACATATATTTGACAGCTTTAATTAGTTTTAAGATATCACATTGTTGAAGACGAAACCATTTGCGATTTGCAAAGACATAATGTCTCTTTCGTGAAATTGTTTACAACTTCTTTATACACAAACTAAAGACTTAAAACTACTAGTTCAATTGTATATATTTCATCTTATGGGCTTTTCAAGTGTTTCTTAATGTAAGATAATGAAAAGCAAGCTGTAAAATACGTTGCACTGAGCAAAAAGTTTAACGTTTCCCTCTGAAACTAAGGGATTTGAAATGCAAGCTTACATGAAATCGGTTTGGGCATAACTCTGTGCCACATTATGGCATAAACAATGTGATTTATTTGACTTTGTGTTACATTTGTGGACATTTTGGTCAGAACAACTTCAAAATGTATCACTTTCTGTTTATACAAACGCCAAAAGGATTTCCAGAGAAATAATGCATTTATTTTGGTGGACAAATTAATAAGTATGAATGTCTTCTGTATTCATAAACTGGAAAATTATATGCTCTAAAATTGTGGACAGATGTTATCCTCATCTTCAAGCCAACACTGTATCATACACAGTTTTCTAAATTACAATTTGCACAGATTAAAAAAATCATAGCATTTTATGGCCATTTGTCCAGATGGATATCAACTATGATTAAGAAAAATAGATCTGACTTCACATGACGTTGTGGTTTCCAGAAAAACAACTTCTTCTGAGCAACAAAGCAAACAATCTGTGGACCACGAAATCATGAGCAACGCATCGTGACGTTGTGTGTATCAAATATTTCACATACGACCGGGCAGTCTTTAAATAAAACCACACAATCATGAACGAATTTGGAAAACTAAACTTTGCTCAAACGTCATTTAGAATCTTATAATTTCCAGCTCGTGAAACACAGATCAAAGGAGAGAGGAGGAACGTCCACCAAGAAGAGTCTGCTGACAACTTCACAGAGTTTATGCGCTGTTATGCGATACATAACCCGCTTATTAAAACTAAAAATGCTCTTTTGTGTGTGAAATGGTGCAGAGAACAAAGTGAGCTCTGGGAATAAGTCACATGAGTCATCTTTCCCTCTGTTGTCAACAAGCCGATGAGTGCATGAAGGGCAAGCACCACAAGGGGTTTCACAAGTCCAGATGTGTGTTTCTGATTGCAAAAGGTCCGTTATGGCTTAGGGTGGCGTTCTGGCAGAAGGCGCTCTGAGGCATAAGCCACAATGTGCGTCAAAATCCTTCTTGTCCTGTCAAATCCGAACACGCAGGCTTGATTAAGTTTGATTCACACTTCCTGATGATATCTTCAGTTTAATACTGGAGCCAATCATAAATTTAGAAACCACAGAGAGAAGCAATTCTTTGTGCATGCAGATCTGATGTGATAATATTCACATTTCTAAGTTTTTCTCTGCATCAAAGTAACCCAGTGGTAGCTGCCTGCACATGCACAGGAAAGCTGCAAACAGAGACTGCAGAGGGCTAATTTGGCGTATTTTTAATGACGACAGTTTTCCAAAATGTAGACAAATAAACTAAAAATACTAAAAAAAAAAAAATCCAACATAACCCACAGTGACATTATAGCATTAATATACCCAGAAGTGTTCAACCGTTGGAACTGTAGTTCCAAAACAAATAATTATCCCAAAAATGAAGGCAAACCATCAATATTCTATCAGCAAGCTAATGCTTTCTAATTAGCTGAATCTGACGAACATGTGAGTAGCTCTGCAGGCTTTGGTTATACTCTAACATATTAAACACATTTTGATATGATGATGACATTAGGTGAAAAAATGACTCACTAAAGTTATTAGAGTCTATCCTGAGGGGAACAGGAACATGTGACCCAAATATCACGGCAATTCATCAAAGAGACGTCAAGACATTTTTTTTAAATTATTTTTTTGGCCTTTTCAAGGCTTTATTCGACAGGAGAGCTAGAGATAGACAGGAAATGGGGAGAAGAGTTGGGGGAAGACATGCAGCAAAGGGCCGCGAGCGGGAATCGAACCCAGGCCGCTGCGTCGGAGACCAGTCCCTGTACATGGTTCACCTGCTTAACCCATTGAGCGATACAGGCGCCCCAATGTCAAGACATTTTACTTGAAATCTCAAGTGGAGCTAGAAGCTCCTCTATTAGGCATCTGTACAAAGTTTAACACCCAAAACCAGTGGGGTAACTCCTCTGTCGATCATAAATGTCAGTACAAAATTTCGTGTGAATCCTTAAAATAGATATTGAGATACTGCAATCGATAATGAAACATTTTAACCTGCTATTAGAGCTACATGAAAGCTTTACCAAAGTCAGCGGTGTACACCCTTTGGTACCATAAATGCTTTTGACAAAGTGTTGTGCAGTTCCTCTCAATAGCTGTTGAATTATTTCACAGAATAATAAACATCCCACATGGAAATTCAGAGAATAACCTAAAAAATTGTGATTCACATTCTGAAAACGATTATTATACGTAGGAAATTTTGTGACAATCCTTTGAATGGATTCTGAGCAAAATCACTGGACAACAAAAAACTTGAATCTGCTGGTGGTGAAACATGGAAATGGGGTAGATACTCTGGGGTCACTGAATAACAGTACAAAATTTAGTTTCAGTCCTTTGAATAAATCTTGACATACACCACTAGATAATTACAAATGAACCTGCTGGTGATGCTACAGGACAAATCAGGGGATCATCAAAGTCATTATAATGTATCTTCAGGGGAACAGAAGTGTTGACAAATTTTTATTTTGATCCTTTGAATCGATTTTTTTTTTTTACTGGATAATTAAACATTTTACATGCTGGTGTTACTACAAAGTCACTGAGGTACATCCTCTGTGGATGACGAATGTCTGGAACAAATTAAATGGCAATCCATCAAAGCATTGCTAGGATATTTCAGTTAGCACCAAAGTGGCAGATCGTGCAGCATTAGCCACTAACATGGCTAAACAATACCAAAATCTGGTGCGAGAACGTTTTTGTGTTAATTAAGCTGGAGCTAAAAACAATGTTACAAAATTAACTCAGCTTTAGAATTCAGTAAACAGAAGTGGCACTATATGCCACATTATAGGCTATTAAACATCATTATTTAATATTTCTGTCCCTGTATTTTTTCATCTTGGTTGAAGTACTGGTTTGTGTCAGTTCATCCTTTAAATAGTTATGTTATTGATGTGCCCTTACATGACAGTAACATTACATCACACATTATGATTATATGCTGTATGTCTAATGGTGTGAGCTACTTTTTTCACTATTATCACAAACATGCAAACCATATACAGTACAGACTGTTCTTTTTCATTGTGTAAGTCACACCACACACACACACACACACACACACACACACACACACACACACACACACACACACACACACACACACACACACACACACACACTATGTTTTTCTATCATTGTGGGGATCTACCATTGACTCCCATTCATATCTAACCCCTAACCCTAACCTTAACCTTAACCCAGTCCAAAACAATGCCTAACCCTAAAGAAACGTTTTTGCACTTTTACTTTTTTCAGTAACAACAACATGGCCAAGAAAACACTGTTTAAACTTGTGGGGACCGACATTGTTTTCGGTTTTCCTACAGTTGTGGGGATATTTGGTCCCCACAAGTATAGCCAGCACCTGAGCACACGCACACACACACAAAGACAGGTAACATATGCACACACAGGTGACATATTTCCCAGAAGGTAAAAGCTAAATCTTCAGGTTTACTCACCTGTCCCACATTTATTATTGTTAATTTGTTCTCTTTAATTTGCATTTTCTTTGATCCTTTCACTTAAACTTTTGGGATTTTTGTTTTTGACATGTGGAGTGAAACATCATTTGTCTTACGGCTTTTGCTAAGAGCGAAGTTAAGCACAAAAAGGAAATCAATAAAGTATACAGAACGTGTCACAGCGGAGTCTAATTTCTTTAATTAATTTATGCCATTTTTACCAGGAAAGAAAAATGTGATAAAGACAGATCACCTCTATATTAATGGTTCCATAAATCTGGAATGTTAATAACTTTATTGCATTACCGCCTGCTGACTGACTTTGCAATGAGCTAATTTTGTTAACCTAATTATACAATGAATTGGTTAAAGTACTTAAAAATTACGGCTGACAAGAACTATTAGCAGCAGCCCAAAATAGTCCGAGTCTGAGGGGCTTTGATTCTCTGAATCCTCTGCAGCCTCAATTGAATGTGAAATCATTCCTAATCCTTCATAACCTGTGGGCAAAAGGCTGCATAATGTGAATTAGCTGACAGATATTTGTACGTGTCTTGCAGGTCCTGCTTAATCTTCAAAAGCAATGATTCCCATGTAAATATAAAGAGAGGGCGATAAATTAATACTTATGTAAAAGCAGCATTCCTGCAAAACATGCTGTTTATTTTAGAAATTCCTTTTTTACAGCCCTTGTTAATGATCTGAAATCAGCATTAGGCCACCGTTTGAAAGAAAATATTTGGTTAAAGTAACTGGTGCCTTGACCTCATGCCCCAAACAGCAGAACAGCTACTCAAAGCCATCCATCAATGTCGCATCTGTGATAAGAAGCAGAGAGTGGGAGCACCCTCTCATCAGGAAACAAGGTCACAGTGTGCAGAGGAGACAGCAGGGGGACAGAAACAGCAGGAGCAGAGGTTTGACAGGAGAAAACAGTGTAAGGCTCCTATAAAGGCCTGGATAGAAACAACAAGAAAACCAGCACATCAAGTATTGCTGAGGTCAAAGCAAGTTCTCTGTCCCTGCAGATCTATGAGAAAAGGTCTTAGAGTGGGAGTACGATGTTAGAGGCACCTCACATTGAAAGTTTGCACCATGTTAGCATAGCGTACACACGCACACTAGGCTGGGGTAAATCCTAAGAAATATGATCTTGTAAGCTCTAATGAAATAATAATAATCTAATAGTTAATAATTTATGCTGTGGCACAAATTGGTGGCTGTCTGACAGAATAGTATACAAGTATACATAACTGTTGTTGCTCTGCTAGGCCTCACTTACAAAATGAAAGGTCATCTTCAAATGCAGTCTGAAAACAAACTTTAAACTGAATTAAACATTCAGAAATGAAATATTCTCCATCATGAGCGCCACGCTGAAAAAACTATCGCATGAGGAATAGCAGAGGCTGAAACTGGATTAAGGTCACAATGCCACAACGGCATGGCGCCTTGTGAGGACAGATTTTTTTTTTTTTTACCACAGCAAGCACCATAAATCTACCTATTATTATTAACCTTACAAACTGCATTTAAGTTCCTGGGAGTGATATATTCGCCGGAAAATCAAAACAATGAGCAGAAACTGTAACTTCAAAAAAGTGCAGTTATTTGAGCAATGAGAAAGTTAGCATGACCCAAAGAACCACAACAGCCACATAAATGAGAAATACAACAGGCTGAAACAAGAAAAGCATTCAAAGAGTGCAGTACTCCGCCAAGGCTGCTTGATCCTTGTATCATTTCCGATAGTTGAAATCTTGAAAAAAAATTGTGTTGGAAATCATGGCAACATAGAATGTGGCATTGAATATAGATGTACCCACATACAAAATGACCTTGTGCTGAGCACAGGCGTGTGTTGTGCATGTGTATGTTATGTACAGTTACCAAATCATGTGACCTAAATATTTAACAGGCGGCAGGAATTGATGGGACTCGGAAACACCCCCACAATTTAAGTGATTGCTCCTTGTATGATTTCCGACAGATAAGTCCTGATAAATCCGCAGTGGTCGATTTGTAATAGGATCGAAAGCGTGTGATCATCAGCATACAGCCGATGTAGTGTTCACTTATTTTCATAGTCTTTAACAAATCTGTGGATCCAGACTATCCAAATCTAATCACTTGGTCCTTGTGTCATTTCTGACCTTCCCTGAAAAGTTCATCCAAATCCGTTATACTGTTTTTGAGTAATGTTGCAGACAGACAGACAGACAGACAGACGAACCAACGTCGATCGTCATATAACTCCACCGAGGCTCCGCCTTTTTGGCAGAAAAGGTGATTTGTGATCACATACTGAAGGCCTATTGAAACACATCCATCCTTTCATATGTTTCTATATTGACTAGTGTTGAACAGTTAAGTTGCATTTACACTTAATGCAAACACAGTTGCTTTGGTTTGTTAAAAACTGTCCGAGGTTTCAGAGCACAGCTGTGGATGTCTGCAGCGTTAGCAGGGGAAAGAAGGCCAAACACTAAGACACAGGCCACAGTAAACAAAAGGCCTCTTCTTTTTAAATTCTCATGACTCTCCTTGAAGTTGGTCATTAACAAGCAGCGGCACACTGACTGTGAGTGATCACTACTTCCTGTTGTTGTTTAATTTCAGACAGGTTTCCTCTGGTTCCTTTATCTTAAAACATAATCAAAGACGTGAAGAAACAATGGAACCAAATCTGAGCAAAGCACTAAAACCGGTCCTAAAGACCCCCCCAGCAGCAGCGTGTCACACATGCTGTTTGTACTGAGGAGCTATAAGATGAAGAGTGATTGATGGCATATTCATGTTTGTCTTTGATGTGGTTCGAAATAAATCTGCCCAAACAAAGACGGACATTTATAGAGCTGCAAATAACGGATATGTCAGCACTGTTGTGGTTCACTATTTAAAAAATTGTCTAAATGTGTGAAGCTTTTCAAAACTGCTGCCAAAACACAACTTTAAAATTAAGCTGACTTGTGGCAAAATTTAGAGCAAATTTAATAATCAATGGAATTTTGCATTTAGGAAGAAATAAACAAAAGCAGGCTTCTCATATTTAGCTGACAATAACTGAATCAAAAAATGACTGTTGCCAGCAGATTTTATAAGTTGTGGCTAACTAGCAATGCTAACTGTGGGAGCTGATTGAAAATACTGCTTCCAGCTTGGTTTTGAAAGTTTTGTGCCGATTTGTTACAAGATAAGAGCTTCAAACGTATTAAAGTATCCTAAATATGTTCTCGATGGCTACTTCTGTATAGTATACAACAGTGAGTACAGCCCTGTGCGGACGATATGGAAAATAAAGGTCCCAAAGTAAAAACTGAGTGCAGCAGATTTGAGTACAGCTGTGATTTTCTGTCAACCCAAATGCATGAACATGAGAATAAACTGCGTACATCATGGCTCCCCATGGAAATAAATGTCAGAGAAATTGAAAAAATAGACAAAGAAGACAAAAAGATAAAGGGTGATCACTGACCAATTAAAAATTTGCTAAAACACAGGAGGTATATAATGACCTATAGTGCCACTAATCAGAGCTGCAGTGGTCGTTCTTGTAAGATGAGGCTACAGACAGTTTGCTACTTGCAAATGGTGGGCAGGAGCTTCAGACGTGGTTATCAGAGGTTATCAAGGACAATTCATAATATCAATCTCTGTGGACAGTGTCCAAGAAAAAAGAAAAAAAAAGCTTGATCTTTCTTAGGCACAAAGCTGAAGATGCATGAAAATGAGTACTAGCGCACATTCTTTGATCAGATGCTCAGATGGCAAGCAGCATGTTTTGGAAGAACCCGGTCAGGACTAATACAGTGGATGTAGAGTAAGTTTAGGATTTCTCACTGTGTTTGGGCTCCGTCGATGAAAAGCATGGAGCTACATATGAAAGCACCGCCTAGGTATGGCAGCAAAGTACTTCAATTACAGCTTTTTCAGTGATGACTTATAAAGATGTGGATGACGGAGAATCTCCTTATACAAGCACCACTTGTTTTCCTGGCACACGTGCAGTTGGCGCTTGCAATGCATGAGGTCCACATGGTCACAAATTTTGGCGTGCAAATGGATGTCTGCAGAGTGGTCTGCACAGATTCTCAGAGTTTCTTCACAACAGTGAGAAACACAACCTTAACCTTAAAATATCCAAATATACTGCACATACTTCCACAGTAGAGCATACAGAAGTAATGCATTATCCTACTCATTTGAATACCACACTCGTCTGGGTAACGATTAGAATTTGTTTAATGGTCAAGTCTGTTCACCTGTCCGATCGGTTTTCCCTCAAACACTGAAATCAAAGCAGCTCTTTTGTGTACACAGAGATAAGCACACACATGGGCACACAGTTTCTCAGCAGCACAGATGCATTTTGCATGTCCTGTGGGTGGAACGATCCTCATAGATCAGGCTGCCAGAGGACGCCAGCCTGCAATCAGATTGCACTGTGCTGTTTAGTGAAATTTCATCTGACATCAAAGATGTTTTTTCACACCCCTCTAGATTTGGCTTTTTTGTAGAGGATTTTATTCCAAAAACTCTGAGCTGCCTGCTGGCTACTGTACTTTAAATAAAAAGGTTGGTGCACCAAAGAAGGATTCATGTTTTAGCTGATTTCAGGGCAATATGGATATATTGTTTTCATGCAGTTTGATCTATTGAAATTACATGTCTACCCACCTAATATTGTGAAAATAAAGGTTGTGTTACGAGGCTGCTGTGTGATTGCCAGGACAGGATTTAGGACCATTTGCACCGAGTGTTACTATCAACACCAAGCAGCTAGATTTATGTAACGCTTTGTGGGCTATAGCTGGATTTGTGGCTTGTTCAAACTGCACATCAGGAAGTCCTATAGAGACCTTATTTCTTCACACCCTTCTGATAACAAGTGTCTGTGTCGCCCATTATCTGTACATTTTGGAAGGTGAAAGGTAATCAACTATTTTTGTTGCTTTTTTGTGAACAACTAAATTCACCACAACCCAAGTACAGATTATCTGAGAATGTGTACAGCTATCCCTGTTTTTAAATGATTTGCCCTCTCCCACCTCATTGAATGTGCCTGGACAACACATCTGAAATACCAGTACTGAGAGACCTCAGAGTTTAGAAGAAGCTCTTGTGGACGGTATCTGTGGCACTAAGACATTAACATATCAGAGTTTGGAGAAATGTTTTGCATCTGAGTGCTTCATATTGGATTTAGGGAAGTCTACACTGAGTAACTAAAACTTACATTTTGTGAACTGATTAGCCCTCATCCTCAAAACCACTAACTATTTTCATTATAAACACTAAAGAATGTGTGTGACCTCTGAGTTGCTTGTGTGAGGATATTTTTGGTAGACATGTAGGCAGAAAGTGCATATTTAAGAGTCCTCCATATAAAACTATATACACACGTGGACAAAATTGTTGGTACCCCTCAGTTAAAGAAGGAAAAACCCACAATTCTCACTGAAATCACTTGAAACTCTCAAAAGTAACAATAAATAAAAATTTATTGAAAATTAAATAATCAAAAACAGCCATTACTTTTGAATTGTTGATTAACATAATTATTTAAAAAAAACAAACTAATGAAACAGGCCTGGACAAAAATGATGGTACCTCTATAAAAGATTGAAAACTATTTGACTTAATATTTTGTTGCACAACCTTTTGAGGCAATCACTGCAATTAAACGATTTCTGTATTTGTCAATGAGCGTTCTGCAGCTGTCAACAGGTATTTTGGCCCACTCCTCATGAGCAAACAGCTCCAGTTGTCTCAGGTTTGATGGGTGTCTTCTCCAAATGGCATGTTTCAGCTCCTTCCACATATGTTCAATGGGATTCAGATCTGGGCTCATAGAAGGCCACTTTAGAATAGTCCAACGCTTTTCTCTCAGCCATTCTTGGGTGTTTTTGGCTGTGTGTTTTGGATCGTTGTCCTGTTGGAAGACCCATGACCTGCGACTGAGACCAAGCTTTCTGACACTAGGCAGCACATTTCTCTCCAGAATGCCTTGATAGTCTTCAGATTTCGTCGTACCTTGCACACTTTCAAGACACCCTGTGCCAGATGCAGCAAAGCAGCCCCAAAATATTACTGAGCCTCCTCCATGTTTCACCGTAGGGACAGTGTTCTTTTCTTCGTATGCTTGGTTTTTGAGTCTATGAACATAGAGTTGATGTGCCTTACCAAAAAGCTCCAGTTTGGTCTCATCTGTCCAAAGGACATTCTCCCAGAAGCTTTGTGGCTTGTCAACATGCATTTTTGCAAATTCCAGTCTGGCTTTTTTATGAGTTTTTTTCAGCAGTGGTGTCCTCCTCGGTCGTCTCCCATGAAGTCCACTTTGGCTCAAACAACGACGAATGGTGCGATCTGACACTGATGTACCTTGGCCTTGGAGTTCACCTTTAATTTCTTTGGAGGTTGCTCTGGGCTCTTTGGATACAATTCGAACGATCCGTCTCTTCAATTTGTCATCAATTTTCCTCTTGCGGCCACGTCCAGGGAGGTTGGCTACTGTCCCGTGGGTCTTGAACTTCTGAATAATATGAGCCACTGTTGTCACAGGAACTTCAAGCTGTTTAGAGATGGTCTTATAGCCTTTACCTTTAAGATGTTTGTCTATAATTTTTTTTCGGATGTCCTGGGACAATTCTCTCCTTCGCTTTCTGTTGTCCATGTTCAGTGTGGTACACACCTTTTCACCAAACAGCAGGATGACTACTTGTCTCCCTTTAAATAGGCAGACTGACTGATTATGAGTTTGGAAACACCTGTGATGTCAATTAAATGACACACCTGAGTTAATCATGTCACTCTGGTCAAATAGTTTTCAATCTTTTATAGAGGTACCATCATTTTTGTCCAGGCCTGTTTCATTAGTTTGTTTTTTTTAAATAATTATGTTAATCAACAATTCAAAAGTAATGGCTGTTTTTGATTATTTAATTTTCAGTAAATTTTTATTTATTGTTACTTTTGTGAGTTTCAAGTGATTTCAGTGAGAATTGTGGGTTTTTCCTTCTTTAACTGAGGGGTACCAACAATTTTGTCCACGTGTGTATAAGGTATATATATTTTTATATATGGCTAGGTGGTTACAGTTGCTTGTGACACCAGAGTAAGACAAATAACTGGCTATAAATATTTCCACTGTAGAAACCTTCGGGTCACTTTAGGGCGACCTGAACATTTGTACATGCTCCTACTGCAGTAACCACTCCTGTAGAACCTCTTTCAGAGCTGTTTTGTGGATGGAAAAAGCACTGACACCAGTGTAGGTACCAGTGAGTGGCTCTGAAACACTGCTATGCAGGGTTTGAAAATTACTGGATGAATTCAGAGAAGCCAAATGCTGATTGGTTAAATTCAGGGACAAAAGGGTACATTTTCTGCCATTTTAATGTTCTCACGGAGTAGCTGTCCTCTCCGCTCTAACAGCAATCATCTTATGCATCTAATTCATCATATAGGCAAACATTCATGGTATCTCACCAGTGTTTTACTTCCTACATACTCAGAAAAGTAGTGTTAAGTATAGTAACTTCGCTGTTTTTGGTGCACATCAGTTTACATCATGGTGGAATATGGATGATCATACACCACAATGGAAACAGAAAGGCTTAAAATACATAAGGCTATTGTTGTGCAACTTTGCACCCGCACTGAGTTCCAGTGGAAGTCGAATGAGTAGTCTGACACACACGGCAAAAAGAAAACAGGCATTTTAAATGTACAGTACATAGGACTCTTTAATGCAGTTCTCAACAGCTGTATAGATTAAGCACAAAGCTAATGTTGCCTAGCTAGCTACATCCGATAAAGTACTGTCAGATACATTAATTATTTCAGCTGAAGAAATTATTCATAATTACACAATATATTCCATCCATTATCTATGCACCACTTAATTCTCAGTAGGGTCGTGTGGGGGACTGGACTGAGCTGACTCAGGGTGAAGTCAGGGGACACCCAGGACAGGTCACATAATGACAAAGAATCACACTCACATTCAAACCTACAGACAATTTAGAGTTACAAGTTAACCTGAACATGTTTTGAGCTGTGGGAGGAAGCTGCAGTACCTGGAGAAAACCCACGCATGCACAGGGAAAGCATGCAAACTCCATGCAGAAAGATCCCAGGAAGGCGGGGACAAGGATCTTCTAGCTGCAAGGTGCTCACCACCAAGGCACTGTGCAGGCCTTATACAATATATTAAATAATCCAATTCAGAAATGAGAGGTAAGTTTTTGACTCCTACTTTTGACTTAGTCTCACGCTTTGTCTCAGTGCTGCAGAATGGTCTGACTCAACCCGGTCTCACGGGGATTCGTGAAACTGTCACGTAAGTTTTAGTTTCGGTTTCGTGCGCACCAACACGATTTCGTCATGTTTTTCGTGCCGCTCACCACGAAATGTTTTTCGCTGTGGTAATCACATCTGAAAGTGGTTTATACCGGCGGATTCATGACGATCTAAGCTGCTTGTGTGATCGCGTTTGCGGCCGCCGGCCGCCGGACATTCTTGAAATTCCTATGCAAATTGGTAAGTGTACCACCGGCTTATGGTTAGGTTATGGTTAGGTTATGGTTAGGGTTGGGTTAGGGTTATGTTTAGGGACGATGTCATGCAAAATATAGCGTTGGATTCGCCACGGTTTGACATTAAAAATATAATATACACATTCTTTTGAAATACGTTCTGAGTGGCACGAAAAGTCCGCCGTTTAAAATACACTGGTGCGCATTTCGTGGTGAGCGGCACGAAAAACATGACGAAATCGTGTTGGTGCACACGAAACCGAAACTAAAACTTACGTGACAGTTTCACGAATCCCCGTGAGATCGGGCTGTCTGACTACAGTTGAGCGATGCTTACCCAAGATGCAGTGACAGTGCTCCTGCAAAATACCGTGGGAGGGGAACTTGTTTCGTGTTTGAAAAATAAGACATTTTCTATTTTTAGGCCAACATGCTTAAATGTTCTTTAAATATTCTTTGTTGGTCTTTACAACCAATCCTTTACAACCATCTTTGTCAAAATGTGGTGTTTTCAGCATGTAGGTTGCTGTTTGGGAGGCTGTTGTTTTCCATAGCAAAGGGGATTTTTGAAATAACACCGAGTCTGACTCCTTTTGACTACACTGACATCCACTAAGAATTCTGCCCTTGTTATCATTGTAAACTAACCTGGCAATAGCCAGATTAATAATTGTGTAGTACTTGATAGTACTCCACAATATCAATCTGGGACCGCTCCATGTAAATCCGTTCGGAGGAAAGAGGCACGGATTGGACAATGCAACAGTATGTCCCGCCTCTGACAGGTTTGTTTTTAGCCAATCGCGGGATCTTCACAACGAGCGGAGCCAATTGGTAGATTAAACTCTTACCAAAACCCGTAGGTAAAAAAGCACAAACATCTTTACCGTCCAGAAATGCGCAAAGAGCCTCTCGTTGTTCTTCCTTCAAAGAAGCGATAGGAGATTCAGCTAAAACTGACTTAATAGCAGCATCTACATGATCGTTGTCCTCCGTTGCCATGTTTGTTTTGATCTACTGGTGCTTGGTGTCATCTTCACACCCGAATATCCCGCCCCACACACGAATACTGCTGCGTGATTGGCCCGTGCCAACTTGGCTCTGTACGAACAGTGAATGTGGGAGCGGTGCAAGATGGTTTCTTGAGAGATTTGTGAACTCACAAATATCGCGAGAAATCAACTTGCTGGCAAGGTTAATTGTAAACTGTCATGTGAGGAAGCTTGAAGGGAAGTGGAATCAGATTTAATTCAATCTTAAATGAAGCTGTTTTTTATTTTTTTTTAATGAAATCCCTAAAACAATATCTTTAACAGAGCTGACCACTGCACTTAATTTACACAGATTTGGCATTCACTCTTGCAAAAATGGCTCTTTGACTTTCCCTCTTCTGGGTTTTTCAGCCATTTAGCAGACCTTTTCTTGACGTCTGCAGGGAAATTGATTGTGACTGCACAGCCCTGGATGCGCTAAACAAACCTTTCCATTGCTCCCTGTAGCCTTCACCAAGTAATCATTTACCATTGATCTCCCTTCTGTTCGAAACAGATGCAAAGTGGAGGTCAGGTTTATCACATTTGTCAGGGCTTATGCCACAGATTTATCTTGAGGGAGAGTCACACTGAACGGATTTATAAAAAGGATTATATGATAACAGCTTTCTTTTTTGGAAAATGGTCAAGCTCAAAGTAAAATTTAGAGTAAACTCAGAGATGAGACGGGAGGATTTGAGTCTGAAAGTCAATGTAAACAGGCGAGGCAGTCTGGTTTATTCATTGTATATTGTGTCTCCCTTATATGCTAATCATGGTACCGATTGCATTTAAGGAAAAGATCATTTTATATGGTGGAAAATGGTTACCGATCCTGCAGTGTTTTTTGCTGTTTACTTCTGCAGTTCCATTAAGGGAAGAGAGCTTTTAATTATCTTTGTGTTGCTGAACAGAAGGAGTAAATGTTAAAAGCAGGCTGTAAATCATAGCTGACATTCCAGCATATGATGCACATAGAATAAAATGTATAATTGATGAATTTATTAAGTTTTAGGTTAAATCTGACATGCTGGGAGGAAAACAAGAAGCCCCTAAAAGCACAAATCCAAGGCGATGGCAAGATATACTGTGATATAATGTTGAGTATTTTTACAAGCCAGTGAAAGAGGCAACAATGGGGAAACGAAGAACCCTTCAACCCTTAGAACCCAACTGAAGCACTTTGCCTCCAAAGAAAAATCTGACCTTTCCAGCTAGAATAGTCATGTACCACATTAACAATGTCTATATTGTATTTCTCATTAATACCATCTTCATTGAAAAAACGGCAGATTTCTAAGTGACCCCAAACATTTGAACGGTAGTGTACATTTTCCCAGTTTCGAAGTCGTACAGTTTTCCTTCATTATGGCTCTGACAGATTCCAGACAGTCTCCTCTTCACAACGATGAAAAGATGTCTGTACTGCCAGCCTTTTCTGATGAAACACATGTAAAACATAATAAGAAATATTTTTTCTCTTGATATAAAGGCTAATTTAAAAAAGAAATTTGCAAATATTATATTAAATAAAGGAACAAAAAACAAGATATAGCATGCATGCCTTAACCGAACTGCAAAACCTTTATAAAAACGGAAACAATTGTCTGATTTTTAACTTTTTGATGGTCCTTGAACTACTCACCTGTGAAGAGCTGTTGAAATCGGGATACTCATTGAAATTATTTTGTTCAATATGTCTCTTATTCAACATCTCCCATAAAAATGGCTTGTATAAAAAATTAAAAAACAAAGATCCGCCCTCCTCGGTGTAAACACAAAGCTATTTGTGTAAAAGTAGTGAACTAACCCTCAAAGCAGCCAGTAGAGCTCACAGGGTTAATCTGTGACTTGTGAAAGTTCTACATAACATTAGAACAAAAAAGCACACAAGATTAACTTTACTTTTTAACACAATACAAACAAGAAAAGCACTCAGAGCGCAATACTCTGCCAAGGCTGCTCAGTCGTTGTATCATACCTGACGGATGAAATCTTGAAAAATTTCATGGCAGAAATCACGGCAAAATAGAATGTGGCCATTTAATGTAGATGTACCCACAAATAAAATGACCTTGCGCTGAGCACAGGCGTGTGTTATGCATGTGTACATTACGTACGGATACTGAATCGCATGACCTAAATATGTAGCAGAGGGAATTGATGGGACTCGTTAACACCCCCACAATTTAATCAATTGTTCCTTGTATCATTTCCAACTGATAAGTCCTGATAAATCACAGTGGTCGATTTGTCGTAGGATCGCAATCATGTGATCGTCAGCAGGAAGCTGACATAGTGTTCAGTTGTTTCAGTGATACCATACAGCTATCTAGCAATGATACAGAAATCTTTAACAAATCTGTGGATCCAGACTATAGGCTGTATCACTGCCAAAATCTTATCACTTGGTCCTTGTGTCATTTCTGAACTTCCCTGAAATGTTCATCTAAATCTGTTAATCTATTTTTGAGTAATGTTACACACAGACAGACAAACAAACAGACGCTGATCGTCACATAACTCTGCCATTCTTTGGCGGAGTAATAAAAGAATAACTGTCTTTCCATATAGTTTGTGAAATTCGAGTCTGTTGAGTGATAAATGTGTCTTCTTACAGCCACTTTGTAATTAGTAATGATTCCCTGTGCTAATAATGAGAAAGAGGGCAACACAGGAGTCAATTGCTCTCATACTGGATCCCCATTAATCCTCCACCTGTCTATAAAATCAAAGAAAAAGCAGTTAGCTGTAGCAGAGCACTCCATGTCATGGAGGATCCAGGATCCATGTCATGCACTGATTCCTCTGTTCGATAAGTCCCAGTGATAGAAAACCCCGCGGCTTGTTTGAACAGAGCAGCAGTGTTGGGAAAAAAATGGCAGAATGAGAGGAAGCAGTGGAGGCGACTCTGTGCCCCTCCACACTTTGATGGCTTTATTTACTTAACCCTCAGCACAGCCCTCATTCATAAATGTCAGGAACGAATCCACGCACCATTTAGAAAACCCAAATGTGAGCTACACCAAACATAGGCCGTGTTCCTGCGTGCATACAGCCGCATAATCACCGGTCAGCAGCAGATGAAAACACAGCATTACAGAAGGAGAGATGCATTTCAGCGTTCGTCCCACATCTGTCATCGCTCAGCACACACCACACGCCTCCTCTGCTCTCCCTCAAGACATGCCAGCAACGTAGACAAAGTCTGTCATAACACTTGACTTGTGGTTTAACAGACTATGGCAACACTAGAAGGTGGTAAATGAGATTGCTTTCTTTATTTGTATTTATGTCCCTGCGAATAAATCAAACCGAGAGCGTGCACATTACGCAGTTTGATGTAGAGCCGCAGAAAATCAAACTGCCCTGCAGTTACTCTGCGTTTTCTAAAGGGATAACCACCTTAATTTTAAATTCTGTTGGACACACAGTTCGCCCCTGAGGCAAAGGTGTCCAGTTTCAGGCTTCGTGACAGTCGGAGGAAGCTGAGTGGGAAGAGGGCGACCATATTGTGTCTGTCAGTCAGAAAGGGGGGGAGAGAAAGCGCTGTTGTCAAACCACTTGTCAAGCTTTGATGGTACAAAGGACGGAAGAGCTCAATTAAAAGGCCATTATTGTGTAAGTAAATCAACGCCTATCAGCCACTTCACTCCAAACAAATGATCCTCACCGCTCTAATTTGTTTTCTGCTGCACAGATCAAGATATAGGATGCAGCTCGTGTTACCGCTCAGCTGCAAAGCTGCAGAGATGAGGAATTATTTCAAATTAGAGAGGCATTTTGTCTTCCTGTTGTGTATGGTGATTACTTACAGTATATTTCATGGCTGTTCCTGATGCTCAAAACGTAAAGAATCATGAATTATTCTGCTGATCACCCAACAACCCCCCTCTCCTTTAGTTAGTGATGACAAAGTGCTCTATTTAGGAAGTTAGATTGAAACGTCTGGGGTCTAATTTATCTCTCCGGGATGAATACATGAATGTGAAGTAGTGCCATATTTCACACACAGCCCCACCGTTGGATGGAATATTATTACCGCTGCCCCAGAAAGTTGAGGAGGGAACCGTTTTTCACCTGAACAAGCATTACGGTGTCATGTTGAGCATTATTCACCGTGTGCACAGCACTCTGACACGTCGTGAAATATTTTCTGCGCTGACCTCAGATTTCTGCTGAAGTAGGACACTTTCCCTTCCAGCTCCGAACGTACAGCGAACTTTTAGAGGGTGAGATAATGTCGTGATTTTCCACCGAATCATAAATACAGATTTACTCCTGATATCTTTGAAGTATGGCTCGCTCTTCTTCTCTCTCGTTCACCTCCTGCTATTTCACTCCCACTTGCTTTCTGTTACTCATATTCATGCAGGATGTTGACTCAGTTATTTTGCTCCTCTGTGTCACTCTGATCGTTGGCAGAGGCATTGATAACTTCTGCTCAGAGACACATCTGGTGAAAAGATTACACTTTACACAAGTGTTGTTTAGTGGGTAAAAAAAATTCAGCAGCACAAGCTGAAGAAAATCAAACATCAGTGCAAATAATGGGTTGCACTTACTTAAAAAGGGCTTGTTTGCACGTTTTTGTCTGTTCAAAATGAACCCAAAATGAACATGTACAGTTCTATATACTTGACCTGTAATAATTATATGTCTTTTATCTTCCTAAAATGGAAAAAAGGACATTTACAGATATCAAAGTAAAAAGGTAAGTTTGTTTTTGACTACATTGCATCTTGAGAAGTTGCACTACTGGTCCAACTGTGAAACTTGGCCTCCAAATTTTTCATCATGTGTTGAAACAAACAAGCGAGTAACATTTGTAGCTTGAACAAGTGTCTACCATACAGCTTGCACACAAATAAACAAATTTACCCCATAGTTAATACCGGAAATCTATTACAAGAACTACACACTCATCAGACCACAACATTAAAACCACTGACAGGTGAAGTCAGTGCTGCTGATCATCGTTACAGCGGCATGTTCTACTGTTAAGCCTTGGGTTCTGTTACTGTGAGATGTACTGCAAACCTAAACACTGTTGTAAACCAAGCACACCCTCCAACGCCAGTCGCCTTCTCCAGCAGGAGAATGATGCTATCACAATACAAAAACTGCTTAAGAATGACTCAAGGAACACGACCAAGAGTCCGAGGTGTTGTCCTCCTATCCCAGTTCGATAGATCACCCATGGGACATGTCAAAACAAGGCCATAGCGATACAGTGATTCGATGATTCAGAGCTGATTTAGTAGCACTACAGCGATCTAGACATCATTAGGCTGGTGGTGTATACAAGTATCTTTTGCCCTTTTGTTCCATGCAGCATTAGTACATGAATAACAGTAACCAGCGGTTTCAGTTCAGACTAGCTCTGGCTGTCTCCAACTTGGCCAGATTCCTCCTAACTCATCGAAAAATCAGCAAAAAGGTGGAACATGAGTGAAGCTGAGGTGAGCCATAGAAATGTCTCAACCCAAAGCATCCCCACCCTAATTATCAGTGTCAGTGACACTGAGTCAACCTCAAGTGGACATTCAAAGGAATTGAAGAACTTGTTTTACCGTCTTCCACCTAAATTTCCATTCTGAATCTCATAACAGGTAGAACAGTTTGTAGTTAAAGATGTTTAACAAAAAGTTAGTGTCAATAACATTTTTGTACATCGTGATATCCAAAAAGGAATGCAATATTAGTGGTGTATTATTACACTACTAGTATAAAAACTGAAACTGCAGTTTTGGATGAATTACACTATATTAACACTGTAATCTTATGATGACTGGTTTCACTTGTTAAAATAAATAATTATGCAAATATGTTTGACATTGGTGATTTACACTGTGTGACTCGAAAGACTCGCAACAGGAGGAGTTATCTTGGAAATGTGAAATGCTAATTTGTAATATCTTGCAGTTTTTTTGTTTTCATGGTACAACTAGTCAGATCTGCACATTTGGATATGAAAGTTAAACAAACATAGCTTTCCTTTCATCTTTGTGGCTCTATAATCTCTGATTCCAGCTTGTTAAATTTGGACACATTCCGATTTCTTTACTCCTCTGTGACAGTAAAACATGAAATTTGAGGTCGACGTTGTGGACTTTGAGAAACACTGATCACTGTTTTTTGACCTTATTCTGACATTTTACAGACCAAACCAAAAATCAATTATTCAAGAAAATTATCCGCAGATTTATTCGACATAGCAAATAATTGTTAGTTGCAGCTTTAATATACAGTCACTGGCTGGAAATGGAAAACAGGGATTTGTCTCACTGATCTATCTCACGTCAGACATTCATCATTTCAAGGCATATCTGTTCTGAAAAGAATCAACCACAGACAGCGTTATCTATCAAATCCATTAGATTGACAGGAACAGCAAGAACAACAACCAGCAACAGTAGTAAAGGAAAAAAAAAATCAACATTTGCTGACTTGTGTGACACATCTGGTGAAAAAGACTTGAAATTTCAGGTGTTATTTTGTGAGTGAAGTCTTCTCCTTACACCCTGCAGCTGTAAATTACTCAGCGTGGCTTCAGGCAGCCTGCATGGGTTTGCAGCGTCTCATGTATCCATATACATTTGTGTATACATGTGGGTGGTGCTGGTGAGGGGTTACAGGGGATTGTCACGAGGATAACAGAACTCGCACTTTCCTCTACTGTCACCCGTGATAAATGGGCTTCAGAACAAGACTGAGCGTATATTATATCACCTGTAAGGTGTACACACTGCTGAGACCATAATTCTCCTTCTCTAGCAGAAAAAAACTGAAGTATGGCATTGTATATTTCCCCGTTCGACATATTTACGAGCCCTCCCTGTTGTATAAACTCAGTGATTGGTATTTCAAAGCACCTTGTCAGGCTGAGTACTGAGCCCTGCCAGCTGCCTCAGCAAACAGTGGGAGCATTTCAGAGGGAAAGTAAGACTGAGAGAGTTATTGCCTTTGCAAAGTTGAGTGCCTATTAAAAAAACTCTCTTGTGACTGTAAATTTATAGTGTTTGTGCTTGCTGCTGTTAAAATCAAAACCATGGCCTGGCCAGGCTTTTTCATTCCGCTGAACCAGTTGGGGAAAATGTGTGCATTATTACAGGAAAGCCCTGGATGTCTTAAAACAGTGGCCCAACATGCAAAAGCTATAACACTTTCCTGGAGAAAAGGTCTTTTCTGTATAACACGGACAGATGAGATTAATCCTCAAGTCAGGATCTCATAACTGAGGCTTGGGGTGGATTTTTGGCCACATTTCTTTGGCTTTTTACCCCCCAGCTCCTTCTTCTTCCTCTTTATGTTGCCTTTCACTGCACTGTAAGATTTGTCACTGACTGTCTGGACACTTACTTATATTTTATTGAGCCAAGGAGAAATACTGTTGGGTAAAAAGTCCGACAGTTCACAGCTCTTCACGCGCTGACATGTGCTTAGTAACTTTATCTGCACAGTGTGGAGGAAAGAGAGGAATGTTTCATCAAAGAGTCCAACTGCACTTTATAATATCTCTCATCTGTTCCTTATGGAAGCCCAAATCTGTCAGGAACAGAGAAAAAAGTTGTCAAAAAGGTATGCAAGATGAAAATAATTTGAGATAGTGAGTGAAATTTTGACTTTTATGGCCAACAAAGAGCCAATTTTCCATCCCAAAGCAAATTTATATTGTTTCTCCGGGTCTAAAATAGCAGGTCACATAAATGGTAAGAGGAAAAGCAAATGTAAAAATAATATATATAAAACCTTACTTCATGGGATTATTTTAGCAAACTTCTACGATTGCTCACCACTTTTCCTATTTATTTATATTTTAGTTCAGCATAATTAATATTAGTGAGACATGGCCTTGCATCAAAACACTAGTATGACCATGTAATAGTTATGAAGCAGTAAGAAAAATCTTTCATCTCATCAAAAGTTTAATTTTCATTTACTTTTGGTAGAAATGGGCTTCCATTGATGTCAAACCTGTGCAGAATATCTACTTCAGCTTCCTCTTATATTTGTCTATATGTCTGTCAAACACACCTTTATCTTGCATTGTTTATCTTTATAATTTGGAGTTGTGATGATGAGCATTGGTTTTTCTGTTTGTCTGTCTTTTAGCAACATTACTCAAAAACGGATTAACAGATTTGGATGAAATTTTCAGGGAAGGTCAGAAATGACACAAGGACCAAGTGATTAGATTTTGGCAATGATGCGGCTTATAGTCTGGATACACGGATTTGTTAAAGATTTCTGTATCATTGCGAGATAGCAGCACAGCGTCACTGTAACTATGACAACAAGTGAATACTACGTCAGCTGCCTTCTGATTATCACACGATTGTGATCTTACTACAAATCTGTCGGAAATGATACAAAGAACAACTGATTAAACTGTGGGAGTGTTTCCGAGTCCCATCACTTATTTAGGTCACGCGATTCGGTATATCTATATTAAATGGCCACATTCAATGTTGTCATGATTTCTGATCATCAATAACTAATAAACAAATGCAGAAATTCTATGAAAAAAATGCTGCATTTCTGGCAATGCCATATGGGGGAATAAACAGCCTCCGCAGAGTACTGCGCTCTCTTAGCGCTTTTCTAGTTTGTTTTATTTTTTAAATATTTATAGTAAATATAAACATGGCATCATTGGTTGTCCGTATCAATCTGCTACAACTAGTTTCTCGTAAGTCCATTTTTTCTATGTATCTTTTATTATTTTCTTTTTTCTAATTTTTCATATTCTTCAACGCTGTTCCATGACGACCTTCTACTTGTTTTCAACTTGCTCTTTTTCACTGTCAGACAACCTTTTATTATTTTTTATTTTAAGCTTTTTTTGTTGTTGTTGTTGCTGTCATGTATCAAATCACAATAGGAGGGGATCCAGACATTACCGTCAGCCTAGAACAAAATGTAAATGGCTACAATCATCAAATGAAGTTTTTAAATTAGGCTGCCACCCAGAGCACACACAGAAATATTATTTTGACACTTCGTCACCCTCTGGGGGGAAATGGACCTTTTTGATGTGCGATCCGCCAAGGCTTGCATCTGGCAGATTTTATCAGCAAACAAGACAGGCAAGCAGAGCGCAGACTAAATAAAAGGGGGGTGAATGATAAAAATGTCAAGGATTATCTTCACTTTGCGGGGCGCTGTGATGTCGTATCAAAACGGATTTGGTGGAAATGATTTGGCAGGAAGAGAGGCGATGATGGGAGGGGGGAGGCGAGATACAACAGGAGAGGGTCGTGCTGCCTGTGTGTGTGTGTGTGTGTGTGTGTGTGTGTGTGTGTGTGTGTGTGTGTGTGTGTGTGTGTGTGTGTGTGTGTGTGTGTGTGTGTGTGTGTTTGACTATTCAAATTATTCCGTTCCTGAATATTTTTCTGTCCTGACAATAATCTCATTATTGAAAAATTACATTCACAGAAACATTAAGCAGTCAGCATAAAGCAGCACTACAGGATGCCGCTTCCACTTTTATTCCATCTACATAATAGAGAAAAATAAAAAAGCATCAAAAGGCCTTTTGTAGGTGAGAAGGAAACTTGCATTTCTCTCCATAAACTGTTGCTACCAACCAGATTTTGACCTCTGCACTCATGAATTTCAATTCTGCTAAACTTATGAGCTATGGATAAATCAAAGCCATTTCTGTGCTCATCCCTCAGACAGAGGTACCATTTGTTCCAGACTGCTCTCAGCTTCCTTTTATATCCCCACCAGAACCAGCTCTGCAGCCATCTTTCTGACAGAGTGACAAATGAGGGTGTTGCCTCTGGCACAGCAGCCCATGTGGAGAGTACACAAGGTATCAGAGAGCTGTGACTCCCAGCACTGGTGCTTTACTGGAATCGTTATAGGTTTTATCATTCCCAGTTGGCCGCTGATTCCAGGAAATGGCTTGCAGTCGGGTAAGGACAACAGCAATCCTAAAAATAAGTTGATGGAGGAATTTTGAGTCGGATATGGAATCCTGTTTCTGCCACGAGGGAAAATTAAATGTGTTAATGCGCAGTGAAATTTGACACATTTTTATGTAAATATCCTGTCTTATGCAATCAAATGCATGAGATAAGTACAATTTTTGACATACTAAGTCACAATTATTAGGAAATAAGTCACAATATTGAATCAAAGCCAAAATAAAGCTGAAATCAGGATTTTGACTCACCAAATCATGATATTATATATTAAGTTTAGGAGGTATTTAGTCACAATTATGACTTATTTTTACTTCCTAGGTCACAATTATGAGAGAAAACACCAAAATATTGATGTATTAAGTCTCAAACATGTGGAAGTATTAACTGGAATTATAAAAAAACAAACCTGATGAAGTTACAAAGTCAAACTATTACATGAAGTCAGTCATTGATTTACAAAGTAATTGTGAGATACAAAAGCACAATTTTAAGATGGTAAATATACCTATGTTTTCACTTCCTAAATTGCAGCCATGAAGCACAAAGTCACAATAATGAGATATTACCCAAAGCCATGAGACACTAATTCAAAATTTTGAGCAACGTAATCTAAATTCTTGACTTACTAAATTGCAAAGATGAGGTACTAAGTAAAAACTATGAGATCTTAAATCACAATTATGAGGTGATTACACAATAGATACTAAGTCTGTCAGTACAAGATACTAAGTCAGTATTTTGAGATACTACGCCAAAATTATGTTTTACTGAATTAAAAAAAAAAAAAAAGTCAAACTCAAGCGATAAGTCAAATGTTGGACTTGCTAAGTCACAATTGTGAGACAATTATCAGTAAGTCGGTATTTAGTAACATAAGTCAGTATCAGTATCATCATTACTGAACAATGATGATACCAAGTCAGAATTTTGACATCTTAAATCACAACCATGGCACTGGGTAAAGATTTAGTGACATACAGTAGTTAGAGATATTAAATCAATCATTTCCCCTAGTTTGTCACAATTATGAAACCAAAGGCCCAAATATTGGTTAACTCAGTCTGCAATATGCAGTAATTGACTTACAAAGTCAATATCATGATATGGCATCAGAGTTATAATTTGCAAAGTTGTTGTTAATTACAAAATCCCAATACTACAACACTAGATTTATTTTATTTTACTTGCTAGATTGCAATCATGAGATGCGATGCAAACATTCGGAGACACCAAGTCACTTCCACAAATTTAATCGAAAATGCAAAATACTGAACCAACGTGATGATGTTACGTCAAAATTATTAGGTATTTTTTTGTACAAGTCCAAGATGGTTTGTAATTAATTCAAAACATCACATGTTTAATTTATGGGAAACTAAAATCACAATTACAAAGTACTACTATAAAATTATGGGATATCGAGTCAAAACTGTGATACGAAGTCAAAATTCTGATATACTAAATCATAACCATGAGGTAATTATACAAAAGTACAATATATTGAGTGAAAAATGTGATTCATAAGAAGACGTGCAAAGGTCACTGACTCAGCCAACATGATTTCCTCCAGCATGTTGTTCCAGAAACTCAAGGCCTTGACTGTACACGTTTTGTCCCTTTTGGATTTCAGATGCCCCCTGACACTGACAAGAGCCCTGTGGTCGAGCATCTCAAAGTCTGTACCAGTGTGAAGTCAGAGACATGATTGTGAGAGATCAGATGTTCAGATCTATCCTAAAACAGACTGGGAGCCAGAGTGAAGCGGCTAAAACAGGAGTGATGTGATCACATTTGTTTGTTCTGGATAAAAGCCTGATAGCTAAATTCCGCACAGTCTGGAGTTGATCAATAGATGTTTGGTTCAAGTCAGGGAAAAGGCTGCTGCAGAAATCCAAGCGTGACGAGAAGAGAGCAGGCAAAACGGTTTCTGTCTTCTAAAGTTAAGATTTACAGGATGCTAAGTCATGATTATGAGATACTAAATAAAAAGTATTACTCACTAAGACTCAACCGAAAGACACTAAATCAGAACTTTGACTTACTAAGTAGGAAATATGAGATACTGAGTCATAATTTTGACTTTTTCTCATAATTTAGACCTAATGGGTCAACGTTGGCTCACTGCATCCTCATTTGTATCTTAGAATTATGAGTCACAATGCCAACATTTTGACTTACAATATCTCATAACTTTCATTTAAAGTGAAAACACTGACTAACTCCCTCACAGTGTTGGAAAGTAGCTAAGCACATCTACCCCAGTACTGTATTTAAGTACAGTTTCGAGGTACTTGTACTGTACTATTTTTTCATTTTCTGCTACTTTTGACTTCCACTCCACTACATTTCAAAGGAAAATATTGTACTTTCTACTCTACTATTTGGAAGCTTTAGTTTCTTCTAAGATAGGGATTTTGCACAGTGGTCACCATAACAAACTTGTAAAATAGAGCATATTGTAAAATATTAACAAGTTCGGCAGGTTTACAAAACACAGAGCATGGTTGGACTCACATTTAGGATATCTGTGTGGTTAACAGCTCCACAAAACAGTGATTTAGTTTTTTTCTCTATAACTCTCACATGGTTTCAATTCAGTAAATACACACATGATCCAATATCTCAGCTACAGTCAAAGATCAGAGAAAAACTAAAAAACAGATTAGTGTATCAGACCTTTGCATTTTCTTCATTAATCCTCTTTGGAGCCTTCAGTCCCTGTCCCTGGATAAAAAGCTGGATATAAACCAGTTCAAACCTGCAGCAGCTACAACACTAACATGCTGCTGACATACTGATGCTTCACTAATGCTAATCTAATCATGGCAGATAAAATCATATCAGTCAGAGGGACCAAACCAAGACTTCAACTAATAAAGATTTACCTACATTTAGCTGCTATGTACCTTTCATTTTTACACTTATCAACCTTAAAAGTCACTGAGGGTTTGAAAAGTATGATATCTTTACAAAAAGTGGCAAACTGACACATTTTATCAAATAAATAACTGTACACACAGGAAGAATCCCCAGATTGTCAAGTTTCCAAAAGTCTATCAAAAGTCTATCGTCTGTGACACACCTTTCCATTAGAAAAATGAACCATTGGAGCTGAAAATAATATTGACAGAAATTACTTTATCCAACACATCTGATTAAATAAAAGAAAGAAAATAAACAGCTTCCACTAACTAGATTCTATTGAAAATAATAGTCATGCACTCCTTAGAGCAACTAAGAAGTCAGACAAATCCAAAGAGTTTTCAGATGAACTCTGTTGAACTGCATGTTGTGTTGAAGCAGAGCAGAAAGGAGAAAAGTATGGAGACTAAATAAAAACAGAAAATATCTCTAACTTGTAGAGACACAGTTTTTTCCAGTATAGGTGATTGCTATGGACATGTGGGTTCCAAGTTGTTTTTTTTTAAAATTTTCGTTAAAAAAAAAAAAAGATAATTGTGGGATGCGACTTAAAAGATTTTTAGAATTAATCAGAGGCTTTGTCATGAATTAATCACGATTAATCAGATTGTTTGTCAAATAGCAATATTTGACACAATAAGCAAAGTTTTCAATTCAAACAAATTTTTGTTGACGACTGAATCGATGAATAGACATATGTGTGAACTTAAACAACAAGAATGTTTGTTTCATTTTTATCTATCTGTATTTTTCATCGTCTACTACATTCACAAATTACTGCAAACTCAGTGTGCAACTATAGTGACTGCATTCAACATTTTAAACTCATTTTGTAAACTGAAGCACTTTCAGTGTCTTGAAAAGTGATCTGTTATGGGATGGCTACACTGTTTGCCTGTAAAAGGACTGTTGTTGCTAATGTTAGCTCTGGTGCTAACAGCAACATGTTTTCCATTAAGGTGATACCGTCGCATTGAAGTGCTGCGGTGATCACAAAACTCTTTGTTGCAAAATTTGCACACAACCACACTTTTATCCAAGCTGCCATCGGGATGAATTTTAAAAGAAAACTTTCCACCCAACAACCTCAGTGTGGTCTCGTCTTCTTTTATTGTTCACCAAACTTTCTTTCTTGTGGGCTGACATCACTCAATGTGTCCTGTGTATCTTCTTCATAGCTGGTAAACAGACTTCAGGTTCATTACTGCCTCCTACTGGGCTGGAGTGTTCATCAGTGTTACCGGTGTGCCAGAAATTAGGGAACTGAGAAAGATATGATTAAATGCGTTCTTTTTTTAACACATTATTTTTTCTCTAATTAATCGAAATTAATGCATTAAAGTCCTAAAAACATATTATTAAAGAAATTCAACTGTTGCTTTTTTTTTTTTAAATTTGGCATTATAAATTTGTTGTTCCAAAAAGTCCTTGTTTGGGTTTTTCATGCAGCCCTTTTACTTTTACTTATAATGGTTCTGTATACTTCTTCCTGTATGAGAACATTCAACTTTCTCAGGGTAACATTTAGATCTTATTGGATGTACACAGGAACAAACTACAAATTTATCTTGAGTATGTCAAGATTTTTTTAATTCTGAGTCAGAGCACTGAGATGAGATGCTCCCAGCAAAGGGTGTTAGAGGGATTGTGTGATTATTGTTTGTGTTGCCTCAGGACTGTCATTTTGCTGTCACCCTGCCACTTAACATTGAACGCTGCTTCCCCCTCCCTCGTCTGTCCATCACGTTGTCACCGAGTCTGACAGCGAGGATTAGAGCCGCAGACGTACAGATTTGTGCACATTTCTGTGCGAGTGTGTGCAGCGGCGGCGAGATAGACTTTGTAGTCATCGCCCATGACCGACATTTCCTTCAATGCGAGGCCCGAGGCGAATGGGAGGGTTCCAGGTAATGTGTGCCAGAGTGTGTCAGTGTGTCACTCCAACCTTGTCATCTATGCACGGCTGAATCCAGACTGCCTGTGGATTATCACTGTCATCACCTGAGAGGAATGCAACTCATTCTGTCATGTCTGCTGTTTTGATCTTTGAAGTGTGGCAGCCACACACACACACACACACAAACACACACATACGCATGGCAGCAGCAGCAGCACCGGACTGGTTAAAGCCTTGATTTTGGATCTTTTGAGATTAAGTGGAATAAGAAGTGGAATTTGTAGGAGCACACCCATTTGTTTGTTGTTCTGTTTCTTACTGTGTCTTCTCTCTGACTCAACCATCCATCCCGAGGCAACAGAAAGCCACAGGGCAAGTCCGGGCAGAAGGCGGCAAGAGGAAGAGGTTATAAAGGAAATGAAAATAAAGCTGAGAGAGGAACCTGCTGACACACCGAGTGGAGGTATTTCTCAAAACTGGAAAGCCCATCTTTGCCTTTGATGTGGATGAGAGTAAGACGTGTGTGTTAAGTCACACCTTTCACTCACCGCCGTGAAACCAAGCGCACACTTTTTGGTTCTGTTTACACTCATCGACAAGACATCTGGAAAAGACGTCTCCACTCTCTTTGGTCTTTCTGACAGCAAAACATTTTCTGTTTCACTGGAGATCATTTGGTCGGCTGACAGCAAATATTTACTCAAAACTCGCTCAGGTCTTTCAGCATCAAGGAGCATGATGAGGGGAGGTGTCGACAGAAGGACTGACGGGTTTAGATTGCAGAGGAAATTAATCAGGAGGAAGGAGGAAGCACACAAAGAAACTGTGCAAATCATAAACTGAAATGACTATTTAAATTTTGAATAACTTTTCTACCACTTGGGGCAGCAGAAACAAGTTGCCAGAATGACACTGCCACCAGTAGCCATGTTTCCCTAAAGCATTTTTGTGTGTATTTTGAAGCATCATTTAAAGAAAATTTAATGGAAACTACAAAATTAGGTGAAGACATACAAATTTTTAAAAAAAAATCTTAACACATGCATGAGGTAGTTTTTGTGCATAATGGGAGGAAAAAACAGCTTTTCTGAATAAGTTCTGACATCATTAACGTCATCAGCGCCTGTTCATTCATGTGCTCGTTTCATTGTCTTCACCTTTGGATGGCAAGAACCTTTGCCTTAGAAACAATAATTACAACTTTGCTGATTGAAAAGAATTCCTTAAGACTTATCAAAAAATGTTCCTTGTAGATGGTTGACAGATTTGTTTCTTCTTTTTTGACTTATTTTTTCAGATTCTTCTCGTCTCTTTATTGCAGTCATATGTAACACTTCAAGGTAGTCTTCTTCTTCTTCTGACCCAGATGAGATATGTAAACCCTCCAGCGAGTTGTGGGTCGACCACAGGCACATGCAAATGGTAGAAGACCTCAGGGTAGAACCTATAACTTGCTGGAGGGAGACTATACCTCATCTGGCCAGGGGAAAAACTGTGATCCCCAAGGAACAACTGGGTGTTGCTGGAAAGAGGGAAGTCTGGAATAACCTGATTAGTCTGCTGCTTCCATCACCCGACCCCAGATAAATGGAAGAACACTGATGGATGGGTGGCTCAGATGTGGAACATGCAAACATCTGATGTATGTTCCTGTTTTGATTTAATATGTTCTTTTGCATAAGTGGAAGCAGATTAAAATCTCTCACAAAGGCTCTCCAGTGTGACTGCTCTTAGTACAGTGGCACAGTTGAACATGTTGATTTTCTAAACAAAGTGTTAATGTCTAATACATTTTGCTGCTTTTTATAGGTCCTATCAATTTTACTGATTTTTACAGGATGACACAGGTAGGCATTTGACCGTCGAGCCATAGTTATGGCCACCTAGCAACTCTAAGTCCAATATTCAGTCTCTTTTTGCTCTGTTTTTTTGGTTCCACCAACTCCTCAAGGAAATATCTGGCTCTGCAGCTGCTGGAAGCTCCATCATCGACAGCTGCCATTTGGCGCTGAGTAGTTAGTTTATAGCTTTTAGAATTTATTCAAATTTTTTTCCCCCGAAAACAGCTGCCAAATGCAGCTGGAAACAACACTATGAGAGTGTCAACTAAAACAGTAACAGTGCAGAGTCATTACAAGACACATTGCTTTGCAATATCAAATATTGTTATCACAAAAATATGCCAAATGATAAGACTGCATCGATCTCATCCTTCCTGCCGTTTGTGCTTTTACCTTCCCAATTCCTTTGCTCTCGCTCTATTTTGACTCTCCTCGCCTCTTTCCCCCTTCACTCTGCCCTGCTGCCCTGCTGTCCAGGCAGCACTTCAATAAACAAAGCCCAGGCAGCAAAAAGTCTTTTGAATGGGTGCATCCTGCTGGCAGGATCTGAGCAGGCTGTTTATGGAGGGGCTTGTCAGCTGTTACCACTGGGATGTTGCAGCATGTGGAAACAGTGGGGAGAATCGGCCTTTGATGCCTCCTCCACTCGCTTCTCCCTCTCTGTTCTTCTGTTTTCTCTTTGATGGAGCTCTGTGAAGTGTTTGTCAGCGACAGGAGGCCGACATATCGACACCCACACAGCAGAGGAGGAGGAGGGACGAACACACACAGGCTGTACAGTCTGAAACCTGCCACACACATTTCAGGACACACCTGTACAACTCAGCTTGGGGCTTCTCTCACAATCTGTTAGCTAGCTAGTTCTTTAGCTGAAATGCCTATGGCCCAATAAGGCTGAACATTTAAAAGATGTTCTTGTACCTTTTGCCACTGGCTAAAAACTGCCTAAAACAGACCTGTTTGGCAGGGCAGAGCTAGACAAATATGAAGGTGCAATGCAGCTAACAAGCTTGTGCTGGATGATAATTACTAGTATCCTCCTATTCATGGTGTTGCACAGTATCACAATACTATTTCACATTTTATTAGTATCAGTACACAGAGAATGACAGTGTTTGTTTAAAAGCCATGCTTTGTGTAAGTTGGGTCAATGGGCTGTGTTTATTTTGGCTTTATCTTTTTGGCTAACTTACAAACATGGCCGACATCACACCAGAAATAATAACTCATGTTACTGAAAGCTACTACAGGTCAGATGTTAGCAAGTTTACAGATCAACATTAAAACTTAAAAATGATCAATCAACTGAACCTACAGAAAGAGTGGAAGTGGGTGATAAAAATGTGCACTACAGTAGTGCTCCAAGTTATCTCAGCAAAAATGTAACCCAGGGCTTCAGACTGCGACTAAATGGTCGCATTTTGCGACCAAAATTTGAGTGAGTGCGAGTAAATTTTTCATCTACTTGCGCATGTGCGACCAGTAAATTTGACAATTTCTTTTTAAATTATTATTGAATATTTTTTGTTACTGACAAACTTCTGCTCCACACTTCCGCCCAGTAGACAGTCATGTGCAAATGAGCTGTTTGCCAACCAACATTAACTCCAAAAGAAGAAGACAGGAGTCGAACACCAAATAAGAAGAAGGCGGCAGGCGGGCCCCGCGGGCCAATGTGTGTGAGAGCAGGGGGCGAATGACAGTGAAGCTCCTGATGTTCACAAAGCCTTTATTTACATTCAGCCTTATTTTGAACAAAAATTCACCTTTCTGTCCTTCACTCCTTTCTTGTCCCCATTCCAGCTGCTTCTAAGTTTAGATACATCCTTTGCTAGACAGCAACAGCATGTAACCGTTTTCTTTCATCTTTACGTGAATTTTCGGACTTTTCGGCAGCGTCTTCGTCATGTCAAGAAACCTCTTCTTAGAGAATCACTTCCCGTGCCGTTGGAATGGTTACAAAATAAAAGCCCGTAGCATTAAAAATACGCCTTCAAAATAAAAGCCTGGAGAGAACGGTTATTTTAACACTAGCAAAACAAAGGCTTGCAAATAGTGATGAATTGATCAGCATACCTTTATAAGAGTAACTTACATGTGATTTGGCATAAATACATAACGTGCACATGCCTGTGCTCAGCACAAGATCGTTTTTATTAAAGTTTTTATCTGTCGGAAATTATACATCAACTGAGCAGCTTTGGTGGAGTACTGCGCTCTCTGAGTGCTTTTCTTGTTATGTTGTGTCAACTGCTGCACTATAAAATGTGAATTGAAAACATAGTTTCTGCATTTACTGTGCAAGTATTTATCGGTAATACAGTTAAAATGAGAGGAAATGCGAATATTTACTTTGCAAGTTGATTTTGGTGTGTGCCCCTAAATTTTCTGCTTGCGCTCCTAAAATTTTAAGTTAGGGGCCCACTGTGCTCCTAGGAAAAAAAGTTAGTCTGGAGCCCTGTAACCTACAAGTGGAAGTGTGTCATGTGAAGGTAGAAAGACGAGAAAGTGTAAAAACCTGATCTTAATGATCTGGTACAATGATTAACTGCCACAGTTTTAAGATTGTTTTACACACCCTCCACTTCCTAGCACTGATATTGTCAAATATTTCCTGCTTTTCTGTTTAATGAATATAGACCAAACCTTGAAATTCCATTTCTTTTCTTGGGTTTTTAGGTTTTGCTGTGATATAATTTCAGTATGAGCATCAATATATGTAGGCAGGTTTTGTCTCAAACTTGGAAGATTGGTATTGTTACAACATGCTAGTCATTCTCTGCTTGCTAGCTTGCTGTCTGTTAACAACCACCTTAGGCCAACTGCATAGGAGGTTATAATTTTAAACATTCAAAATAATTCATACCGCCTACTACTATCAACATACATCCATACAGGATATACTTTTTGGCAGGGCAGAACTGAATTAAAACTGAAGGTGCAATACAGCTACTACAAATTGCTTGTGCTAGTCTGACTCACAGTCGGTCACCTTGCTAGCTGTCAGGCAACAGGTTCCTTAGTCGGTTGCTCAAAGGGTAATAAGCTTAAACACATCAAAGAGAGGTATTTATGCCAACTGTGAATATCTAAAACTTGTTTAGACACCCTATATCAGTGTGTAATCTTCGTCAAAATCTCTGGTGGCCCGTACAGGAAAATACGGGCCACCAACTCCTGCCAAATCTAAATTTCTGGTAGCCCGTACAAAAAACTAGTGGATCGTACTTTGCGTTGTTTACATAAAATAAAAAAATAAATATAACTTCTCAGGAAGTCAATTTCTTTTATTGAGCTCTTCTCTTACAACCTGCTTACCATTAGAATCAAATTAATCCGCCTCTCATTTAAAAAAAAAAATCAGTCTCTATTCATCTTTACAATCACAACTTAGTTGAACTAGATGTCCACCTACATCGACTCATCAACATCTTCAAATTGTGCCAGTCTCTTGAGCCCAGCAATGACAGTGTTGCCAACTCCTCAGTAAAGAAAGTCACTAGAAGTCGCTAAATGACGTCATCGCCTAATCTGCATATTTCCCAGTTTGCATGTAATTGTAATCAACGTTGTAGGAGAGAGGAATAACGTTCTGGAAGAGACCAAAAAGTGAGTATAAAACACCCCAAATATGTTTTTGTACTAGAGGCTAAATGCTGTGGTTTATTTTAGTATGACAGAAGAAACAAGCCACACAAGCCAGTGTCTTATAGTGCCGGTCCCAAGCCCGGATAAATACAGAGGGTTGTGTCAGGAAGGGCATCTGACGTAAAACTTTGGCCAAATCAAACATGCGAATCAAATATGGATAGAATCAGGAATGAGTACATCAGAGGGACAGCACATGTTAGGGGCTTTGGAGATAAAGTCAGAGAGGCCAGACTGAGATGGTTCAGACATGTCCAGAGGAGAGAGAGTAAATATATTGGTAGAAGGATGCTGAGTTTCCCACTGTCAGGCAGGAGGCCTAGAGGAAAACTAAAGAGGAGGTTTATGGATGTGGTTAAAGAGGACATGAAGGTGGTTGGTGTGAGAGAAGAGGATGCAGAAGACAGGGTTAGATGGAGGCAATTGATTTGCTGTGGCGACCCCTGAAGGGAAAAGCCGAAAGGAAACGAAGAAGAAGAAGATCAGTGAAATGACATTTGCGTTTCAGCATTTTCTTTCTGTTCGAGTGTTCTCTCGCAGTGTGCCTACCTGCCTTGTCAGTCCGAGTGAGTGAGTGTGGAGCGTGGAGCACCTCTGTACTGATTTGTGAATGAATGAATACACGTTCCGGGGTTCGGCTCAAACTCCACCTCTCGGAGCGTGTTTCCAAAGGAACCATTCAACATGAATGATGAATACACTGGTCTGTGACGCGCTCAAGCTAGGCAAGATCAAAAATATGGACATTTGAAGGACTTTATAAACGCCGACCGGACAGGCCGGACAGCGTCTCAAAAGAGGACATGTCTGGGCAAAAGAGGACGTATGGTCACCCTAGCCGGTGGTATCATTTTATATTGTTGTATTTATCCGCCACACCTTAAAAGCCGGTCCATGAATATATTGTCTGACATTAAACCGGTCTGTGGCGCAAGAAAGGTTGGGAACCGCTGCTCTAATCAGACCACTGCTGTGGGGTTACTGGACTGACAGCCTGTGCTTTGGGAGGGGGAGAAGCTCACAGCAGCACCTGCTGCTTGTTCAAAACAGTAACTGCAAAATGATCAGAGTTTTCCTACCAGAGTCTCCAAAACGGCAGAAAAAGTCGCTAGATTTGTCGCTAGTTGCTTTTGACAAAAAAAGTTGCTAGGACGCTTTGAAAAGTCGCTAAGTTGGCAACACTGCCTGCGCAGAACAAAGCGAAAGGTTAGAAATCTTTCAATTTATTTATTTATTTATTTATAAAATGCTTGTCGCCCGGCCAGGCGATGAGAAATGTATAAATTGTATCTGTTTATCGCCCGGGCATCGTTCTGGTCGCTTCGGGCGACCACGAACCTTACACACTGATATATACTTTTGTAGAGCAGAGCTGAATAAATGGTGCAATACAATTAATAAGTTAGGAATTGTTACTGCTGGTCAATATCTGAGCTAACTAGCTAGCTATTTGTCATATTAGTTCTTTATTTCAATTACTCAAGAGGCAGGATGTTTAAATATTCAAAATACACAGGTATACTATCTATTACTGACTAAAAATTGCCTAAAAATGATACGTACTTTGTCAGCACTGAGCCAAATATAAGTGGATGGTGCAATGCTAATAACCTAGGAATTACAAGTGTGTCTCTGATTCTTTGACCTTCCTAGCTGTCAGATTGCCAACTAACATTCAAAAGACAGAATACACCATCAACTGCTATTTAAGAACCAAAATAAATCTCCTACAAGATCAGAACTTTTATGTGGAAAATGTACAGATTCATTCAATCTCCTTGATGTGTAGCTTACACTGATCCCCTCCAATCAGTTATGTCCAGTCAAGATTGTCTAGCGCTAGGGTCTAGACACAGCCTGTAAGTCATAACTCCAGTAATACAAAATTTTGGCAGCAGATGTTTTGACAGCAGCCATGTCAACAATCTGATCTCTGTGGTGCTGAAACTGCAGACAACCCACCAAAATGTCTCACCTGCCAAAAATTATTGATCAGCTGTAGTGGCTCTCACACTGCATCTCCAGTGACAAAGCACTGGGCACAAGTTCAGACCGATTCAAAAATTAGACAGAGTTGACAAATTCAGGGTAAAGCAAACAAACAGCTTTGTAATATTTAAGAACAAAGAGTGTAGGCTTGTGTAGGATTTAGGTCATTTACGACAGACTATTAAAATTCACATGATGAATGGCACCTGTCAGCCACCATTAAAATAAATGCAGAGCAGAGCAGTAACAGCGCTCAGTGACAAACTGCTGACGACATCAAGTGCTACAGACAAGAATCTGATTATCATCTGAGCTGAGTGACTTCTCCTCATAAACCTCCTATTATCTGGTCTGAAGGTTTTAAAATTGTGGACGCTTTCAAGGGCAAGTTAAAGGAAAAGTGTCACAAAGACAAATTATGTTGCAGTGAAGGTTTGCTGAAAAGGGACAATTTGTGAAGCAGCTGTCGAGGGCACAAAGAGGAATCCTTCTTCCGACAGAGGTCAATACTGTTCTGTCAACAGCACTGTTGGTTTAATTTGACATATTAATGCAGGCTGCTGGTGCCAATAGCTCAGGTCAAACGCGGAGCAGCTCCACATGTCGCCATATGTTCTCGGTTTTGAAAGAGTCCATAACTTCAGCTCCCCTCATAAAACATTTAACTGGAGCAACACTGAGTCTGTTTATAAATGAGAGCACCGTCCAGTATTTTTCATCTCCTTGTAAAGTTGTGAAAGACGGCGGGAGGAGGCGTACTACATCTGCACTGATGTGACTTTTGAAATGCTGTCAGCTCAGTTCTTAGATAAATGTTTCCTCGTGTGTAGGTGTGACGCCTCTGAATTATAGGATTTTTTGACACGAGATGACAGGAGGGATAACATTTTCATGCTACGGAGCTACAAGCAGTATCGAGCAGCTAGTTAGGTGAGCTTAATGTAGATTTTTGTGTTGCACTAAACAGCACTGTCGTCATTACTGCTGTGGCAGGCTGGAACTGAACACATTAACATTGACAGTGACAGCACAGAGGTTTGGCTTAATCGTGGTCAGCTGTTTCCCCTCCAAGAGGTTGATAGTGCGAAGTAGTTGAAAAAAACACTTTTATCTACGTCAACCATGTCTTGCACCATAATAATCTACTAAACATTAGACATGTGATTGTATAGAAGTGAAATTTGCACCAATAAACTTTGAACCAGGTTAGCTAGGGAGATATGGAAAGGCGGGTCACCATCTCTTGGTAGATCACTCCATCTTTATTTTTTGCTTGTCAAGAAAATGCAAGTAAAATATATTGCGCCAAGGCCCAACATTTGTGACTGTGCAGACTTCTGCAACTGCAAGCATAGTGGTTGCACATGCACCAGGAAAAAGACAGAAAGCTATCGACACTATTTCTCTTAAAACGAGCACCAAGACACTCAAATGACTATAACCCCCTGGCAAGAAATCACTCAAGCTCTGAGGAGAAGATGAAATATCTGTTGGTCAGATTTGTCAAGCTGAAAGGAAGAGGCAACGAAATATCATCATCATATAAAAACTGGATGAGCTCTCAGGATTTATAAAACGTCCCAGAGAATCCAGTTCCCCAGGAGAAGTAATGTGAACTATTAAATCATTAAACTATGAACAGGAAGAGGCCATAATCGATGCAAGCTGGTCAATATTCAGCAATGCAGGCCACAATGGGAACAACTGATGGGGTTCAAAGGAGCTACTGCTAACATCCTGGTATAGACACCACAGAACACCTCCAGAGGTGCCACGTCAGTGACCCATGTCCCCAGAAGTTCGGAGAGTTTTGATATCCAGAATGCGCTCTACAATATCTGGCAGGTGGTTTTAAGGTCCTTACACACCGGGAGCGATGCGAATAAACAATGCGAAATTGCGAAATATTCGGATGCGAGTTTTGACGCACCTGTCCATACATATCAAGCACGATGCTTTTTTGCGACTTTCCGAAGGGGAGGAAGACGTTGCCGTAATGTATTTCCACCTCTTCTTCTGTTTTCCACCTGCCTGGCCACTCCTCGTCATTTCTCCCTCCTCTCTCTTCTTTCTCACGTACGTGTCCCTCAAATTCCTCCACATCTTCTTCACTTCTTCAACTATAAAGTATGAATAATAATAATATCTACCATATGCCACAGATACTAAAAGCAGAAAACACAACACCGGACGGATTATTTTCAGTTCTGATTAGATGCGTTGCGATGTCTTTCTGTCTTGATATCATGTACTGTAATGTGAGTCGGGGCCAGTACCGGGTAAGCAAAACATTAAACTATAATCCATAAACGTAAGGTAACAACCGAGACCTAATTGATGACCGTGACATCAACGCAATTGACAGTGAAAAGTATGTTGTATGCCGGTGAATGGGACGTCGCAACAACACGCAATCTGATTGGTCAGAAGTGGTCACAAAGAATGCGAAACTTTAGAAAAATCGACCATGATCCGAAAAAATAAATGCCGCAAAATCGCTGAGCGAGAAAACGTTGCCGATGTGAACGCGTGTATTGACAGGATACGGGTTCGAAAAAAAATATTGACGTCCGAAAAAAACGCACCCGGTGTGTAAGGACCTTTAATGTTGTGGCTGACCAGTTTAAGTTCATTATAACTGCTTCTTGGATGTACCAGACAGACTTCTTGGTAAAAATGCTCAAACAATGAACTCCTTGTACGTACATTACAGTGTTTTATAGATGTGGTCACTAGTTTGTTTGTTTGTTTATTAAGAACCCCATTAGCCTCTGACACAGCTCAGAGACTATTATTCCTGGGGTCTTTCTCATATTCATTACAAACGATGCACTTTGTATTATATATATACATACACACACACACACACACACACACCCCTACATCCTTCTACACACCTATCATACAATTTAACAAAAACTACCGAGAGCTCAGTGAGAAAATCTGAAGACAAGAGAAACAAAAATACAAATACATAGCTGCATATTACCATGTTAACAATTGATCAGTTGATATTTTAATTTACTTAGTTACTCACACTTATTTTCTACCTTAATTTATCTATTATTATTGTTTAAGTAGTTAGATTTTATTTTCATTATTGTTAACTTGACTTAACAAATTACACACACTGTTTTAGTGAGTGGAATTTTCAAAGGCAACTCTAATCAACTGATTAATTACTACAATGATAACAAGTCATACTACATTCATTGTAAGTTCACTTTAGTATTCCTTTTGTGTCCATTATTGTATAAACAGAAAAAGTTTTAATTTCTTTTGAAAACAAATTTTGTTGTTCTCTGCAATAAGAAATCTAGGTAAAGCATTCCATGCAATCATGTATGGCATGACTAGTAAGATGCTAACACAGTATTGGCAACAGTACCTATTTCTGTCTACAACCTGGATATATCTACAGGAACCACCTAGTTCAGTTGTGATCAGCGGCATCAACATGAAACAACAGCAGCATCTTTAAAGCTCAATTCAGCCTTGCACTTGTACAACGTTGACAGTGGATTATTTTAATAATTTTATATTTGTCTGTCTTGTCAAAAGCTGGCACTTACAATACAGTTCAACTGAAACCATGTGAGCATATTTATAACTATTTGTGCAGTCAATCAAACTCTAGTGGATTTAATCTAAAAAGTATATTTGACTCTTAAACTGAAAAAGCTTTCTGAGCTCATAATTTCAGATCCAACTACCTGTCTGCAAAGATCTGATGAAATCTGCCCTCTGACTACATAATAGGTTTCAGGTGTTGAAGAAGAATCACTTGTTTAGATGAAGTGCTATAATCCTATCATACTAAGAGAATGATGCATCAGTATCAAAGCTGGTGAAACACCTGCACACACTACATGTTTCAGATATGCAGGGTAATGAATTTCAGGTATCGCTGCTTTCCCACGTGGATTTATGACACTTTGGAAATGAACTTTTCACCCAGAGAAGAGCTCAGCTGCACCCTGTATAGCTGTCCCATCTGGCAGACGAGCACAAAGCCAGCTCATGGTTTGTATTAAGCGACTGATGTCTGAAATGACTTAAAACTGAACACATTTGACTTTCGCTGCTCTCATGAGCTTCCAAGAATATAAATTTAAACCAGCGAGAAATCTGTGAGTTAAGACGTTGTTTCTACTAACTGTTAAAGAACTTCACTGAACATCCCATGTTCTCATGGGAAACACTGAGGGTGACTAAACTTCAGATGTAAAGTATTGTACTTAAATACACACTAGACGTACTTGAGTAATTCCATGTCATGCTGCTTCATAGTTCTACTCTTCTACATTTCCAAGCTCTACATTTAACTAACATTTACAGTTAATAGTTTTGTGGACCCTGGAGTATTTTCAAGGTTATTTCTTGTATCTTGAGAATTATAGATGCTATACATGCTGCATCTTGTTTTTTTACACAACATTCTTGGGTGTCTATATCTTTAGTCATGTGACAGTATAGTTACATACAGTACTACTGGCAATGGAGTTTTCTTTCCATCACTGAATAGAGGAGATTTCCTGGAATCTGGAAATATCCAAACTGTGATGGTGGGCTACTGTATGAGTCTGTAACTAGAGACTGTTATTATCTTATTCACCAATGTGTTCACATCTAATAGAATACAGAGGCACGGCAATATCTGTAAAAAGTTAGATGTTGACATATCTATGCGATGATGAGGTCATGAGTAATTCAAACGAGAGTAACAGATCTGGACATACATGGATGCTAAGCTGTATGCAGGCTGTACCTACAAATACATTTAATGTAAATTTAAGATTACTTCTGCACTTTATTTTTGGAAAAGTCCATTTGTGGCATTTAATATTATATATGCACCTTGCTGCAATAAATAGTCTGAGAGCATGTTAACTGAGAAGAAGGGATGTGAATTTGGACTTGAAGAGCATCAGTCAAGCTCTAAGGGTTAAAGATGCCCATTCACGATGGCATTACCTCATTCAGTAACTATGTTAGCTATGCATATGCGAGTTGGGTTGGCTGACATTTGAAATAAATAATATAATATTAATGATGTTCATTTTCAAATATTTGGTCTTTTGCATCTTACTTCCTGGTTTGCAGTAGTAGTGAAATCAGATATCAGTGCATCAATTAACAGAGAAACTCTGTGAAGGTTTTCTTTTCCTTCCAGGTTGGTTTATTTCCATGTTATGGAGAGCATGTGTCATAGGATAAACACATGCAAAATAATACATACTAAAAATGCACACATCAAAAAGTCAAGTTCAGTTTATCCACATGACAACAGAAATTTTAGTCATTAACTAGATTTATATCTGTTTAATTATAATTCAGATTTGTTCAGAATTAATTTGACTCAACTATAGAAGCATCTTTCTACCAGCTGACCTGATAGCTGAGGGATTAGGTTGCAAATGCCGTGAGCAGCAAGTGACACCTGGACCAAAAAATTATGTTCAAAAAGCATCTCTGTACTCTCACCGTGCATATCCAAAGAGGTAAGAGATAAAGATATACATGCATAGCTTTGTAATGTAAATAAGAAACCACTCAGTATATCACATTGAAGCTACCTACAACAAGTTTAACAATAAAAACACTCAGAGAGTGCAGTACTCCGCCAAGGCTGCTCAGTCGTCGCATCATTTCCAACAGCTGAAATCTTGAAAACATTGTAGGCAGAAATTACGACACCATAGAATGTGGCAATTTAACATAGACCCACAATGTACCCACAAACAAAATGACCTTGTGCTGAGCACAGGCGGGTGGTATGCATGTGCACGTTATGTACGCATGCCAAATTGTGACCTAAATATGTAGCGAGCAGCAGGAATTGATAGCACTCCCACAATTTAATCGATTGTTCTTTGTATCATTTCCAACAGATAAGTCCTGATAAGTCCACATTTTTAGTAGCAGGACCGCAATCATGTGATTGTCAGCAGGCAGCTTACGTTAGTCCGTTTTTGAGTAATGGTGCTAACAGACAGACAGATAAACAGGCAGAGAAACGTATGCTGATAGTCACACAACTCTGCCGTTCCTTGATGGAGCAACAAACATGATAAATGAACTTTCTTTCTTACAAAAGACCTAAAAAGCATTTTTCTCTTTAAAGTCTGAATCCTGAAATGTTTACTAGCTCTTCTATCCTGCCTTTGATGCCACGTTGCTGCATTTCTTAGAAAATTACCATATCTTGTTGATCAATGACAGCGTGGTACTGCGGGTAGGACACGCTGCTTTCATTTACTGGGTGCTGTTTCGTCAATGCCTTTGGTGTTTGTGAAAATCACATAAGGTGGCCTTTGAAGTCAGTGCCACTCTTGACAGTACTGAATGCTGAGAAGAGTATTTTGAGTTTAAAAGAGCTTCATAAGGAAGTTAGAGGGGTGGAACTTTCACCCAGGAGACTTGGGGTTCAAGTCGTGTTTAGGACCTTTTTTCCCCACTTAGTTTTGTTTAATTTTGCTTTTTGTTCACTCTCTGCTTGGTTAAATTTAGAAAGAGATCATAGTTGGGTTTAAAACACATCCTTTCACAGGTTAAAAGAAACATGACAAGCCAAACTTCTCATTGCCTCATGATGACATCAGCTTAGTCAAAGTCTCATGGTGTTTATTTTCTGATATTTCCCAATGATTATAGGCCTGTTGGACCATCCTGTGCATTGAGAAATTATGCTAAGTAATAATTGTACTAATTATGCTGTTCAAATATGCACCAATGAAGACTAACAAAGTTCTTTTTTTTTTTTTATTCTAAACTACAGTGTTCCTGAATGGACAAACGAACACTTCCTGGAATCACACTCCGCTGCTCCTGATCAAAGCTTCCCCCTCGGCCCAAAAGTTCACTGACTAATGAACCAAACTCCTCTACAAAGAACCAGCATTAGATGACAACCAGCAACAAATCAGCTGGGAGAAACAGTCAACATGCAACCAGCAACTGGCATCAATAAGCAGGTAAGCGAACATTTGTTTAACACTGCTGATGTAACACAGATGATGTGAACATAATGCTAATGTTACTTTCAGCCGGATACTTTTCATGTTGCTGTCAGAAGGAACGCATTCTTGCAAGATTAATGACGGAGCTCCATCTAAATCTTCCTCTAAGTTCACTGAAGAGAGAGAACAGTTTGGAAATGATAACTGGATTTACTGAGGAGAGTCCTTCTGTTGGATCACTACAGAGCAGAAGGACATGGACACATTACCATTATTCTTACTATGACCACAGTAACACGTGTGACCATTGTAGTCCTACACAAGGATGGTGACAGGCACGGTTTAAAATGCTCAGTTTATATTAAATAAAAGCACAAACATTGTTCAAAAAATTGGCAAAAACTAAATCTAAATAAGGCACCAAAATAACTCTGGTATCGAGTTGGGAGCGAAGCTGGCAAACAAAACAGGGCTCCAAGTCAAAAACTCCACTTTTAAGGACTTGTTTTTTTGATGATAGCAAAAACAATTCTATACTATTAGCGGGTCTGTTCATGTACTTTGATTGTTGAGATTCCCCTAAAATGCTAAATACTGAGGTAGTTGCAGCTTTCCAAAAAAAAATTGCATGTAAAAATCAAACATTTCACATTGAGCTCCTTGCTTCCCAAAATTCCCACAACAGGAAGTGGAAAGTTAGCATTTCCATGACACCCACAATATCCATTTTTATGGGAAATACAACAGGTTAAGATAAAGTGGAGTCATGCTTACAATTAAACAGTGAAAGTATTATTGTTATGATGCAGTTTTACCGCTTCTACTTCAGTAAAAAGTCTGAACGCTTTGCCCTCCCCAACTGAAAATGGCCAAAATTAACAAACAAGAATTCAAACAGAGAAGTATCCAGCTTCAGATCTCATTAAATGAACCAAAGCAGAGCCTGAAAAGGAAGATGAGATGAAGGAAGAGACCTGGCTAAATCATCAGGACAGCACTGTACCGGACAAACCCTTGAAGCATTGTGTGACGAGAGCAGATCTCGACACCTGACAGCGAGAGAGACGGATGATTTACTTCAGATTAAAGAACAACAGACACATTGTTCTCTCATCTTTCTGCCTCTTTTCTCTCACCCTATTTATCCCCCTCAGCGAATCATTGATGCCATTCATGCCCCTGAAATGCTATGCCGTTGTGATTTTCCTCTCCTTCTTCGCCTTTGTTTCTCTGCTTGCTTTTTTCTCCCCACCCCAAGCGTTCCTGGGGCACTGGAGGCTCTCCTCTTAAGTTTTTCTTTCCGCTCAGATTAAGTGTGACAGATTGGCAAAAGGAGCACATGACAGGAGTTCAGATGGCAGACAAGAATAAGATCAGACATGTGATGCGATATTAAGAGGTCACAAGAGCTGGCACGCGCACACACACACACACACACACACACACACACACACACACACACACACACACACACACACACACACACACACACACACACACACACACACACACACACACACACGAAGGCAAACCTTCTCTTTCCACACACTGATTTTGACCATATGATCCATAGCCACATTATCAAAGAACGCAGCCTCCCATACATGCTCTCATTGAGATCTTATCGGTGCTTTATCACAACAAAAAGGGAGCAAGAAAGTGCACGAACCGTCAGCGGCGAGGGGCTGAAATGCAAAGCGAAGGTTTGACGTTCACTATAACAGGCGTAATTTGATTAGACTTGGGTGACATTCTTTCACACAACTCAGAGCGGAGAACGACATCTGCTACTGCCAAACGCATTAACTCCTGTGAACTCGGAGACAGGAAGAGTGAAGTATTGTTTGAATCTACTCTCTTTCCATTTGGTCAAACAACAGGCATTTTAATGCTTTCAAGACACTCATGACAGCTCGGCACAAGATTTATAATGCTTAAGAATTGTGAACACATGTAACTCAGGAGGGTTAGATAATATTACCCAGAGGAGGAGATAGATGGGTAACAAGAACCTTTAATAGTAAATATGCAGGGGATTTTCTGCAAGCTGTGCACCGGGCTGCAGTTTATTACAGACGTGGTGGTAACAATGAAACTCTGTGCCGAAAATGTTTTTGTGTTTTAGGAGGGACAAAAACAACAAAAGCAGGAAAGAAAATGCAAAAGGTTTCAAAGAGAAAACGTGGTGACGGTGAAGGCTGGAAGAAAAAAATGGCCCCAGCAGCAAGGTCCAGCAGGAAATTCAATAAAAACTCTTCAAAAGGCCCGGCCTTGACATTGAAAAATAGCGAAATTATAAAATACAGCAGGGTAACGAAAGAGAGGAGTTATTGTATTTGGCACAGGATCGGGAAGAGGGAGCCCAGGGCCGCCACGTCAAATGAGCCGTCACTGACGGAGGGAGTTAAGCCTTGTGGTGATTAAATATAGGCCTCAAACCTGCTGGCTGCCAGGCAGGCAGACAGCAGACATGTTTGTGCACAGGCAGCAAAATGAACAGAAAACAAAGAAATGGAGGGCGAACACAGACGGGCAATATCTAAACTGAGACAGGAAAAACTACACAGCAGTATATGCAGAGGGAGGGTTAGCATTCACAGATGAACACCATTAAGAGATGAGAGTATTTTCTCTTTAGGAATCTGTCAGGCGGAGGTCAGTCTGTGCCAACATTTTTCCTTAAGGCTTGTTGACTTTTATCCAGATGCCCCATTTTCATCTTCGGTAAAGTTAAGTTCCAGTAATTATTAATGGAAAAACCAACCAAAGCTGACTATAGCTTTTTTTTTTAAATAAACAATAAAAGTCTTCTGTTCCACCAGCTTCTGTAACTCAGTGCCATTTATCATTCAGCCTTTCTTTCATCTTTCTGAAGATATAAACAGCAGCTGCTATTAAAAACTTTGGGATTTACAAACAACTAGAGCTCTAATGAAAAATTCCCACTGCATGGCCTCTTATTTATCATTTTGACTGCATTTTGTCCACAAATCAAATAAAGCTCTTTTTTGGGGTCATGATTTGACAGACACACAAAAACAGTCCTCTCTGGCCTGCTCTCGTTACAAACATATCCACATTAAACACGTCCTCTGCTGAACCAGGACTGTGACTGCAGCAGTTTCTGGGAAATAGTGTTTGTTGTAAAAGGCCGATACAAGCAGAAAAAAATAGATTTTTCTTTTTGCCCCCCAAAAAAGCAAACTTAGGACATTCAAATCATTGCTGAAAAATAAATGTTACACAACCCAACAGATCACCAGCACTGTGCACTGAAGCACCACTGCTTCGCGAAATACTGTTAAAGCACAAGGTAGCACTTGTCAGTCAGTCTGAGTTTGTGGGTTTACTACCATCAATGTTAGTTATTCTAAATCTAAAACCAGATTTTCTTTTATTTCAGCAGCTATGTCAGCTGAAACACTGTGGTTTAACTTGAACTGGCTTCAACCACCAGAAGTCTTAACACAAAATTTGTGTGTGGAATGTGTGTGCAGAGCATGTCTCAGCCCGGTGTGTGGTAGCAGTCACAGCAGTAACGGTTAGTAACAGCATCACATCCAGTGTTCAGGACGGATGATCCAACGTTGATGTGGAGGATCATCACTGGCCATATGAGGTGGGTCTGCAGCTACCATTAAGAGAAGAAACAGCTGTTTTCATACAAGGACTGTCTGGACCATGCCGTTTGTTGTCTTTAATCGTGCGCTATTAATTCATCCATCAGAGCTGGAGTGTCAGTACTGGTTCTACCGTAACATACCTAAAAATATGAGGGAGAACATTCAGTACCTACAACTGAAACTGTGGCATGGTGGCATGTGAGTGTTCTAATACACTATGTACCGGTCACAGCACAGTGATTATGGAAGAGTTTTTGGCAACAACAACCCAATCATCATTCTACTCACTAGATTTGGCTCCCTGCAGCTTCTTCTTTTTCCCATAAATGAAATTCTAGTTGAAGAGTAGCCATGTTGACACAGTTTAGGAGATTCAGAGTTCACTGCAGGTGGTGCCAGACATGTTTACAGAACAGGACTTTCAGGGAAGTGTTAAATGCATTACAAGAGCACTGGGAGCAGCGTACCACTGTACAAGGAGACTGCTTCAACAGGGATGAGGGCCAATTTTAAATTTGATTATAGTATTCTCCAGTCTTGGAACTTTTCGATCACGTAGAAGGCACACAGTACATTCAGGTAGTCAGCTGACCTCATTCTGACCAACTCCAGATCATAACCCTAACCCACAGACTTGTAGGCACTAGGCATGAGTGCATCACTTCATCCACCTCTGCTTACCCTGATGCCCCCATCACTTTGGAACAGGGTAAATCTGGACTCATCAGACCACATGACCTTCTTTCATTTCCCCAGAGTCCAATCTTTATTGCTATCTAGCAAACTGACGCCTTTATTTTCTGATTAGCCTCACTGATCAGTGGTTTTCTTAAGAGTTACACAGCTGTTCAGTCCCAATCCTTGGAGTTCCCTTCACACTGTGCATGTGGAAATGTTCTTTCACTATTAAACATAACTGTGAGTTCTACTATTAATTTCCTATGACCATCTAAGAGTTTGTTCCGACCGCATTTCTTCCTCAAAGATGATGGTTCACCACTACCCTTCAGATTTTAATAACGCATTGGACAGTTCTTTACCTGACTTCAGTAGTTTAAGAAATCTCCTTAGTTGTTTTCTTTGCTTGAAGCTGGCCAGTAATTTGATCCTTCTGAAAGAGATTAACATCCTTTCTACAGGATTTGCCTTCCAACATGCTTGTTTAAAAAATGAGAAGCTCCTCACTGCATCAGCTATGATTAAATAAGTTGTTGCAGCTGAAACTTATTCATCACTGCAGTAATTATCCAATGGAAGACTCATACCTATTTGCTTAGTTAAATCCAAGTGGAGACTTCTTTTTGGATAGACAGTGAATTATGGCTGCTATTTTGTGTAATTGTGTTTAAACATACAGCCAGTAAAATTCACCTGACTTTCACTCTGAAAATTTGAAGGCAGACCATTGATTAAAGAGACTTGGCCAACCTCAAGACATTTAAGAGCAGGGTGACGTACTGTTACAGAGGATAACATCAAACACAAACCCAGATTATTGTGTTGTGAAAACTTTCAAACATTTCAAATCTGGCCTCCATGGCAGCAGCAGGTCACATGAGACAGCAACAGCCGCTCCGGATTGTCACGATCAGTCTCCTCTCCTCTTTCAACTTGTCTTTCTCACTGTTTCTGTCTGTCTCTCTTGCTGTTTTTCTGTGGCTCACACTCACCCTGACGAGGGGTTACTGGATACTGTGTCAGAGTCTCTAAACTCTACCTGACAGGGTGTCGCTCCAAGCAACACGGCTAATGTTACAGCAGTGCTTAGGAGCCAGGAAAGGGGCGGCCGTGAAAAGAATGAAAGCACACATTTAGTGTTTGACATTGCAGATGACGTCTTACTTATTTTCTTTCTCCTCTTATCACTTCCCACATCACTACATATTAAGATGTTGGCGGGGTATCTGTTGCTGAGGCTGGTCCACAGTCTGCACACAACACTAATGGCAGACGTTTCCAGAAAAACAAGTGAAACAGGAAGAGACAAGCATGCAGCGTTGTACATTAAATCTGCCACGACACCAGTTTGGGTTCATAGCTCAGAGCTAAAGTATGACAGTGGCAGCATGAGTGTTTGACTAATCTTTGAGAATGACAAGGGGGGCAGAAAGCAAAAGAACAGCAGTGGAGAAGCCTTTTGTGCTTTGAAAGCTTCTTTCATGCCAAACCTCTCTCATCAAAGCTCTTCAGATCTATTTCATCCTCCTCGTCTCTCTGATTCCTGCCTTGGAATTTCGATTGATAACCTTTGAAGAGGAGCTCCATGGTGAGGACAACAAGGAGGAACATCTCCCTGTCAGCACCAGCATGACGTGAAAGGCACTAAGCTTTTCCGGCATTTCAGAGATTCCTGTTGTGTAATTAATTCAGAGTCTGCTTATCTGCTGGAATATAAAGACGGATAACGCAGACAGGGACCGTCCTGGATGGCGCTGTCAGCATCTCTCTGCAACATGTCTGCGCCGGCTCGTCTATCTGTCTGTCTGAAGGCACTGAACCGTGATTGTTCGGCTGATTTGAGCCAGATGATCCTCATTGTCACACCCTAAACTGAATCCTCACATGAAGACGGCCCGGGGGTGAAGCAGCAATTTAAAGACTGTGGCCTGTCTCTAAACTGAAGGAAGGCTTCACATGATGGTGATGGGAGAGGAAAATGTCAAAGAGGGATGATCCATGACAAGAATGCACTTACAGTGAAGAATTATGATTAATTACTATAAGGCATTTCTGTAATAAAACACCCGACTTAGTCATCTAAATATCAAAATGACTGATTTCCCTTATTCTTTATTAGCTATGGCAGTAATGTAGCTTTCCAGATGACAAACAATGGAAACATCTCAACAATTATCAGCTCAACAGCATTTGAATTCTGCACAGATATTCATGTTTTCTTGATGGTGAAGTCTCCTGACCTGACATTTTCTCTAAAATCACCAATTTTTTTGGGTATGTGTTGACAACTTGTCTCGAATGAATTTCTACTGAAGTCCCTCTATGGTGGTTGACTAAACCCCTAAAAACGTATCCCTCTGTTTCAAAGTTACATATTGAAAAGTTTTTTCCAGGACTATAATCCCCTCCGGCTTTGAGCACATCAGCTCACCTTTGATGCCGTTTAAACACTATAAACCTGCTCTGTGCTACAAAATGGCAAGTTGTAATATTGAAACAACTCTGCAATACATGTTTGATCTGCAACTAGACAGGATTGGTACCTTAGATTTGTTATGTATGAAACCATAAAAGTCTCAATCTGTGTTTTTTCATGGAGGATATACCTAGCTAAGGCACTTTTTTTGGGGGGGGGGCACTAGCATTTAACCGACTAGTAAAATACTAAACGTTTAATAAATGAGTAGGGGGTTAAACGATTAAACAACTAGTCGCGCACATCCCTAATCTCTAGTACCCAAGACAATGCACTTTGACTTGAACACATTCAAGATTAATTTATTTTCTTTAACCCAATTCGACACTAATTGTAATTCACTAGATAGTACTTCATTTAGTGTGTTACACGTAGTAGCAGCATAGAACATGGTTGAGTCATCAGCATACATTATCATATTGGCTTTCTCCAGAACATAAGGCAAATCATTAATAAAAATGGAAAATAAAAGAGGGCCTAAACAGCTTCCCTGAGGGACACCACATATAACATTCTTACTTGTGGATAGACTACCATTAAAAACACTCTTTGCCTCCTCCCAGAAAGATAACTGTCCATCCAAAAGAGAGCCGAGGATAAAAATCCATATGCCTTCAGTTTGGACCTTAGCAGTTCATGATCAATGACATTAAACGCCGCACTAAAATCAAGCATGACTGTTCCAACCATTTTCTTGTTGTCCAATTCCTCCAGCCATTTGTCAGTCATATGAACAATAGCAGAGTTAGTTGAGTGACCAGCCCTGTATGCATGTTGAAATTGTGTAATTAACTGATTACTTAAAAAATACTGCTGAATTTTTATTAAAAACTATCCTCTCCAATATTTTGCTGAGTACTGGTAGTAGACTTATAGGCCTACTGTTAGCCCCACAAAATGACGCTTTTTTGTCTTTGAGCAGTGGTATTAGTTTTGCTTCTTTCCACAATGAAGGACATAAGGAACTGGCCAGACATCTGTTAAAGATATGACATATAGGAATAGCTAAATCTTTAGCTGACACCTTAAGAAGTTTACTGTCCAAATTGTCAATACCTGGAGATGTATCATCAGAAAATTGAAACATTTTCTCAACCATAAAGACATCAATCAGCCTAAACTCAAAAGTGCAATCTTTCTCTTTCATAATTTCTTTTTTTTTATTATATTCACTGACATAAGACTAGTTGATGAAGGCATGTTCTCTTTTAATTTTACTATTTTGTTGGTGAAAAAATCATTAAATTAATCAACAATTTCAGGAGGTTTTGTAATATAAATACCATCACAGTCAACATAATTGGAACTTAACTTAAATTTCCTACCCATAATTTCATTTAATGTTTTCCACATTTTCTTGCTATCATTCTTAGCATTACTGATTTTCTGTTGATAATATACTTTTTTGTGTTCTTATTCAATTTAGTAGCCTTATTTCTCAATTTACAATATTGAACCCTATCATGTAAACATCCTGACTGATTAAAAGCCTTCTTGGCATTATCACGCTGCATCATTAAAGCCTTTAGCTCGTCATTCAACCATGGAGCACTGTTATGCTTTACACTATGCTTCCTCAAAGGGGCATGCTTGTCAACCACTGTATTTAATTTAAACATGAATTTTTTTAAGGCAATTTCAGGGTCGTTTTCTAAACATACATCTGAGCACTGCACATTACCAACATCTGCCACACATAAATCTGGATCAAACCTCTTAAAGGACCTCCTGAATCTGACCTTATTTCCAGCCCTGGGAATTTTAATTTGCCTTGTAATAGAAACCAGATTGTGGTCACTACAACCTACAGTTAAGGATTTCGATTTTGAACAGTGCTCGGGAACATTTGTCAAAATGTAGTCAATGCTACAGGTAGATGAATTACTACCCACAGTAGACTCAGCAGCGCAAACCTAACATGGTAGTCCACCATTGTTACTGTTGTTGTCCGGTTCGCACATGCAATTAAAATAAAAGTGTAATATGCATGCACAAAGCGGAGCGTGACGTCAGCGTTCTCACTGAAAATTCCAACTACTCGTTAACACGGTGGTGGCTGTTGCGTTTGAGAAAAATTACACTCAAAAGTTTCCGTTTTAGGTCATCTAAACGGGAGGCTGAAATGCAACAAAACCTTTGCATTTCATCCTAAAACCATTGTCGTGGGGCCTCAAACAATAATAGTGGCCTCAAAGCCCAACTCAGTTCAGGGTAAAAATGTCCAAAGACCAGTGGTTTTGAAAGTACATAAGTACTTCAAATGATCAAACAGAACAAAAAGGTTGCTATAAACTGTGCAGAGTTTTGATGACAGTCCACAGGACAATACAGGAACTCCTAAAGAGATCTGTTTGCTTCTCTCTTTCTCCCTGTGCTCACAAATACTGAATTTCAACACAGCTGATTTCCCAGAAAAAAAAAGTCTCTTTTGTTAGACAATGGAATGATTATGAAATAGTGTCTGAAACACAGCTCATTAAGATGACATGTCACTGCAAGCTGCTGCTCTGCACCCCTAAAATCTTGATTTTATGACCATGATGTCATCTGACAAACTCACCATACTCATCAAACTCATGAGTTAAAGACGATGGTTGTGCTGTATATTGAGGTATGTTTGCCTAAAATTCAAAGCTACGACCAAAGTCAGAGTATAATTACACAATAAGGAGAAAAGGAGTTGTTTTACCTGCTCTGTGCTTGTAAAATATCCACTCTTTCAATGTTGCACTTTGTTTAATGAACAGATCGAACTTTTGTACCTTGATGAGGGGATTAATAAAAAATTGCATTCCTTCTGGGGTTGCACCACTATTCTCTTTTTGCTTTTAATCATGTTGGAGTTTCCAGTTTTACTCTACCCTCCCCTAGGCAGACAGCCACCCTCCCTGAACCTGGTTCTGCCAGAGGTTTTTCCTGATAAAAGAAAGACTTTTTTTTCCAGTGTTGCCAAATGATTGTTCAAATGAAATTGTTTGATTTACTTGGTTTCAAAAGGCAGCGTAATAATGTGAGGTCCCCATCTTACTATGGGAAGTGCCTTTACTTACCTTGTGTTTTAGTGCTAAATTGAAAAAAATGAACTGAAATAAACAACACATTTGCTCCTCTCATTTATTAGATGCCTCTGTGGGTACAGGAAGGTAAACATATGAGGGAGGTCAGTGTTTTGGGTCAATTTATGTGTCAACCTTCTGTACTGTTGCCTCAGTTTTTCTCTCTTTAACACAGCTCTGTTCGGCAGATAAATCAAATCTCCTTTCCATCAGCGAAACATTTGAACCCTTCAGTGTTTTCATTGTTTGTGGAGTATCTGCCTCATGTCAGACATGGTTTCCTCTCTGACTAGCTGCTGTCAACTCTGGATTTCACTCATTAGCATCCCAGTATGCAAAGCACACCTGGTTACAGGAGCCATTGAGCTCAAACATGCAAAGTGTGTCTTGTGGTTGGGTCAGCTCTCGGTCAGATCACCTTCCCACCAAAAACAAAACAGTGGAGAATTTGTTTGTGACCAGACAGAGAGCACTCCTTGCAAAGAGTCTCACTGAAGTTGTTTTGTTTTGGGGCTGGAATTGCACCAAGACAGAAAATAAACCAGGGTCCAATTCAGCTGGAAAAGCAGGTTTGAAAACCTCTCCTTTTGTCGTATTTTACATCTCCTCCATTTTTTTTCACCAGTTGGAAATCAAATCCTGACAGGAAAATACAAAAGCCGCTCCTCGATAGAAGCCAGTGAGCACACGCTCAAAGGGCTGAGAAGTATCACGTTAAATAATTCTAGAATAAGGGGGTTTTCAAAATTCAGTAGGTCTTCTCATTCGGGGCTGCCTTGGCATCACAATCAAACGAAGCATTGATCTTGATCGAGCAGAAGCGCTATTGTGCTGCTCCACTTTAATCAGCTTATGCTTTTCAGGGCAGATCGCAATAAATTACAGTTTATAAAAGCTATGCGTTGGTTGTAAATCACTCACTACTGCATGGGACTCTTTTACAAAGGGCTGGTTAACACACTTTATCACGCTTCTTTCAGCTGGTCAAAGGTGGGACCAAATCCAACAGACCTCACAGCCAGCCGGCAGGTGTTGCCTTAGAGAAGCAGATGTGGGACCTTTATTTTTCACTACGTCCATCCTAATACAGATCCAGGACTCTCTTCTGCTCAGATTAACTGTTTAACGGAAACTTGCCCAGCAGGACAAGTGTAAAAGTATCTCGTTCCAAAAAGACCAGATTTTCCGAAAATCAGATGATCCAATATTAAAGCAAATATGGTTTAAAGAATGTTTTTTGTTTGTTTATGTGTGTGTTAACCCATCTAGTCTACATGGCTGAACAGTGACCCTCTGTAAAGCTGCTCCCTGCTCAGCTGCAGTAAAGTTTCTGTAGCTGCTGGTGTCTTCCATCCCTCTAAGGTAATTTATGGTTTCAAACCCTTCAGACTCTCAGCCGACGTTGCCCATGAACTCTACAGGAATTCAGTGCACTTATGAGGAAGGTGCTGGGAGCTGAATGGTGTTTAACCCGCTGAACCCCAAAACCACTCATGTTTTCAAAAGACGTGTTACTTTGAAAAAAAAACCTGCCAAAATTAAGCTATTTATATACATCAGAATCTGTAAAACTATAAAAACATAAAAAAATAGTTGAATTTTCAGCTTCCCAGTCCATGAACTAGTCATCTGTGACTTGCTCCTGTCAGAAAACTTTATCAAATCTATGCTTAAAATCATGATATTTCATCCCAATTACTGTATTTCACATGCTCTTTCTCTGAAAACAAGCTGTTTGCACTAACCTCATGCTCTAAAATATATATATATATATTTTACACTCTTCAATACAATAGTGACCTAGCTGTGAAAAGCAGTCACATGGAAAAAATGCTGGGACTTGTCAGCTGAACTGGATTGAACTGCAGGCTATGTTTACACAGAGTAAAAAGGGGACAGAGCGAGGCAACAAGTTAAAAATGTGAGCAGCAAAATATGCATACCATGCAGTTACCATTTTTTCCCTGCACTGCTTTCATCTGTGGATACCTGGAAAAATGCTGTACACGCTGATTCTAGGTTTTTTTAATTTTCTGAAAAAAATAATTATTCAAAGAAATTCAACCTTTGTTTTTTCTTTACTATTCTGCACAGAAGACATGTCTAGTAAACCTGTAAGTTGATTAAGACACATGCTTTCTTTAAGAAATCGCCAAACTTGCACTACTACTACTGTTGGATTTGCACATTTCCAACAGTCATTGAACTACTCATCCACGACATGCAGGTCCTTCCAAAAATTACTCCTATGGAAGTATAAATTAGTGATATTTCGACAGAAGCACTTAAATATATGCCAAACATTAACTGCATAAGATTCTGCAAAAAACAAACAAAAAAAATGTGTAATTGAGTGCAATTTTGAAGCCATTAGTGGCACAGCTGAGACCAACACAGAGCAAACTAGAAAAGCACTCCACCAAGGCTGCTCAGTCGTTGTTTTGTTTCCGACAGCTGAAATCTTGAAGAAATTTGTGGTAAATGGTCTGTATTTATATAGCGCTTTACTATACTTAAAAGGTACCCAAAGCACATGATACATCCCATTCACCTACTGATGGCCGAAGCTGCCATTCAAGGCACTAACTATGACCAGGAGCAATTAGGGGTTCGGAGTCTTGCTCAGGGATGCCTTGACATGAGTGCGACAGGCCAAGGATTGAACCGGCAACCCTCTGGTTGCAAGACGGCCACTCTACCCACTGAGCCATGCCACCCCCATTAATTTTTGGCAGAAATCACGGCACCATAGAATGTGGTCATTAAACACAGATGTACCCACATACAAAATGACCTTGCACTGAGCACAGGTATCCGTTATGTATGTGTACATTATGTACGGATACTGAACTGCGTGACCTACATATGTAGCAGGTGGTAGGAATTGATGGGACTCAGAAACACCCCCACAGTTTACTCAATTGTTCCCTGTATCATTTTCGATGGATTAATCCCAATAAGTTCACAGCGGTGGATTTGTAGTAGAATCACAATCATGCGCTCGTCAGCAGGCAGCTGACGTAGAGTTCACTTGTTGTCACAGTTACAGTGACGCCATGCCCCTATCTCACAATGATACAGAAATGTTTGACAAATTTGTGGATCCAGACAATAAGCTGCATCTCTGTCAAAATTTAATCACTTGGTCCTTGAGTCACTTCCAACCTTCCCTGAAAATTTCATCCAAATCCATTTGCCTGTTTTTGAGTAATGTTACACACAGACAGACAAACCAAAGCCGATAATCACATAACTTCACTGAGGCTCCGCCTCCTTGGCCGTAAGAGACAAGTATAGAAACCAATTATAACTCTAATTAGTAAAATATCTGTAGGATGTAGAGCCACTGAGTTTTTCAAGTGTTAATCCCAGGTGTTTTATTTATTGTAAAAAAATAAATAACTGAAGAAATTCATCCATCCATCATCTGTATACACTGCTCGATCCTCATTAAGGTTGTAGGGAGGTTGGAGCCTATCCCAGCTGACTCAGGCGAAGGCAGGGGACACCCTGGACAGGTTGCTGGTCTGTCGCAGGGCTACATATACAGACAAACAATCACACTCACATTCACACCTATGGGCAACTTAGAATAATCAATTAACTTCAGCATATTTTTGGACTGTGGGAGGAAGCCGAAGAACCCGGAGAAAACCCACGCATGCACAGGGAGAACATGCAAACTCCATGCAGAAAGATCCCAGGAAAGCCGGGACACAAACCTGGGATCTTCTAGCTGCAAGGTGAAAGTGCTAACCACCACATCACCGTGCAGCCCTAAAGAAATTCATCTTTTTAAAATGATTTATAGCATTATAGCATTTTTAGACATCACAGAAGACATTTTTGCATGCTCTCTATGTCTTGAAGTCATACTTGTGTTGTTTCTGTAGAGGACCAGGACTTTATATTGTGGAGAAAAATGATCCCACAGTGACAAAAAAATGTGACAGGACCAAACAAACGCCCAGAAACTGCTTGAAGTGGAAGGGGTTAAATGTTACTATGGAGCATATATGGAGCTATTTCTTCAAAATTTCCACTTCATTGACCTAATACTAAATTAATGTGGTCCCAACCTGCAAGCTGTTCGTGAAACGGAGTAAACAGGGAAGTCTTTGGATTTCCTTCTCAAACACACACACAAACTTTTTTGTTTCCTTGTCCTCACTGACCTTAAGTAATTACCGATACAAATCTGAAACTGTGGCCTGCGCTGCACCCTGAGCGTTGGAGACGACAGATGTATTGAAAGCATGTGTTTCCACTCTCTGCTGTGACCTGGAGGAGTCTCCTAAAATCCCCTGCACAAGCCCCAAGCGCCTGCCACCAAGCATAGAGTCAGCAGCCCGCTCAACGCCTCGCTTCAAACCAGATTTTCTACTTCTCGTGCCAAGCTGCTGCCATATCCCATTTCTCATCAGACCATGATGGACCTAATGTGGGAATCCATTATCACACCCGTACTCTTTGCGGCTTCTCTCGTCTCTTTCTTTTACCCCATCTACTGTCATGTGGCCACAGCGTTTGCCTCCGGGGCCCCCAGAACCCTGTCTATTCTCAGCCTTGGGTCATCCTCAGCTTTAGTCCGGTTCACCCTTGTCAAAAGACATTCTAGCACTGTCAGTACACAGACGACGAAGACAGTAGGTTCAATGTAATGGCTCTGGATCCAAATAAAAGAAGTTTTGTTGAGTAGCCACACTTGATTTTTGAAGGCTTTGAATAGATGTGCTTGTGCTACAGTTGCTTGACCTTTTTGTGCACAAGTCTGCGAACAACTGCTCTTGTGTTTTGCAAATTGTCTCAGATGGTTCCTTTGCTATAGTTAGAGTTGTACCACTATACATAAATATGCCACATGTACAGTAAATCTACTTAGCGCTGTACGTTTCAGTCTTTGTCTCTTCCACACACACAGCGTCTGTTCGTCTCTGTGAACTCTTCACCCCAGCTGCCACCAGAAGGCTGTCATGCTTAATTATACCTATGTTGTTTTTTTGCAGCCCCTCCCTTGAATTGACAGGCAGGCGGTAAAGTTCAGAGATACAGATTAACTCGCTGTTTACGCCCTAAAAGTTTTTCTTTCACACTTTGCAATTAGATTACAGCTGAAGAGACAGACGTCTTCCTTGGGTTTAATGGAAGTTTGCAAAAAATACACAGCACTGCCTCCATCGTCCGGTAAGTGGTTGAGCAGATGTACAAATGCTCCTTTTGCAACTCTCTTTAGTCCAGTGTCAGTATTTCTGATCTCACATCATGTGTTGTGGCCTCTGTTTTGTTTGTGTTCTACTTCAAACTTCAAAGTTTTAAAACTGAATTAAAATTGTAGGTCATCAGGACAACTTCTAGGAACCAACACCATGTATGGTGCTTTAATATTCATCTTTCTTTAGTCAGAAACAAGTTGTTTTTGTGCCTAAATTTAACTAAACCTCAAACAGCACTGTAGTCAATAGAAGAAAATCTTGGTCTATTTTACTCTTCAACCAATCAATTGACCACAGAGGTTAAAAAAATTGCACATTATCTCTAGATTACTTAAATGTTCCACAGTGCACTGAGTGCTCTGCTAGCTAATCCAGTTAGCCTAAATGAATTACAAATAAAGATAAAAAGCTAGTGTTTGGAGCACATCATATCATTTGAACCTTGTTATTTTAAACTGAAACAATAACAGACTGGGAGCAGACCAGCTGCCATATTCATGTGATTTCTGAAAAAACAACTATATTAGCTAGTGATCCAGCACAAGAACTACTGAGGAATATAACAAAGACAAGCTAGCTGCTGTTTCTAGATGATCTGCTATGTTGGTCGATGAGCTGTGATATATGTTGAAACAAAATCTAACCACGCCGACGGCTTCTTTGTCACGATATTTATTAGTTTGGCGACGACTCCGAAGAAACATGAAGTCAGTTAGACATTGCAGTCTCCACTTGGTCGAAGCAGTTCAAAGCTGTTAAAAGTCTGTTCCCCCTGCGCCAAAAATAATGAATTATTGAAGGTTTTGTATGTGGCGATTTTGTATTTAAGAAAGTAGCACTGGCCATTGTCCGACCAATGAGAATGTGTTTGGATGAGAGAATATTGGCAAACCACTCGACTTGGACACTACAGCACCACTGTTGTCATATCATAAAAGAGATTTACAGTCTAACACTTATGTGTAGCCCAGCTAGTTGAAAGAAGCGCTGAGATTTATTACACAAGTGAAAGTAGCAGCAAAATGTCAGTTTTCAAGTTAACTTGCGTAAAAACAAACACACAAATAAAAACACTTTAAATTTAAAATTCTATATACATACATGCAAGGTATGCTATTTCTGCTGTTCGTGGTATCTCAATCAAAACAATAAGAGAAGACAGTTTAATTACTCCGCCAAGTAATGCTATGTGACGATCAGTGTACGTTTGTGATTCTCTGTGCACAACATTGCTCAAAAACGGAATAACAGATTTGGATTAAATTTTCAGGGAACATCAGAAATGACACAAGGATCACGTGATTAGATTTTGGCAGTGATGCAGCTTAGTCTGGATCCATGGATTTTTTCAAGATTTCTGTATCATTGTGAGATAGCGGCACAGCGTCACTGCAACTATGACAACAAGTGAACACTACGTCAGCTGCCTGCTGACGATAACATGATAGCGAATGTGCTACAAATCCACCACTGTGGACTTATCTGGACTTCTTCGCTGGAAATGATAAAAGACTGAGCAGCCTTGGCAGAGTACGGCGTTCTCTGAATACTTTTCTTATTGTAAATAAAATAGCCACAAGAAACATTAGCTAGCATATTGTTAGTTGTCAGCTAATGCTAGATGGTGAATTTGGCCGTGAGGCATCCCAGCACTTTTATTTATGGTCAATACAATCATAGTTATCCATCTCAAATGAGCTAAACAAGTGTATGAAAAAACCCAGTGGTGGTAAAAACAAACCCATTTATAGACCCTTTAATGACCCACGTCACGAATGATGTCACAGCTTTAGCTGGAGGCAAAAGAGGAAGCCCGCGGCCGGACCGAAAGGCGAAAGACTGAGGGACTAGGCTCTATCAACTTTTCTAAAATGTCGTCCTGCTGTGTTTTTGGATGCCAGAATAGGAGGAATGACATTGGCGAACACAAATTAAAGTTTTATAGGATTCCACCTAACACTCGTGCTCAGAGGGAATGAAGACAGTTGTGGTTAAATGCACTGAGGCGAAAAGACTGGACAGAGACGATCAGCTGCAGTCAATTCCAGCCATTTTCAGTACAAAAAAATTGCTAATATTCTATTTGTAAATAAAAATATTCAATTCAATTCAATTCAGCTTTATTCCAGACACTGGGTCCAAATACACACACCATAAGAACAAGGACACAACAAGACACAGAAAAAAATACAATCAAAAACAATAACCCGTTAAATATGACGAGAAATACAGGGAATATTGGACGCGCATCGCGAGGTGCATTTCCCTGAAAACGACCGATTCGTGGATTATATACCGACTTCAAGACATGTTTTGGACAAAATAGTTTACTGGCTTGTGTTGTCTGGATGACCAAGGTTAGCTTACGGCCGTTTTTGTGGAATATTTTCATCTGTGTGTAATAATGAACCCGGAAATGTGAGTCGCGCTGTGTACGTTGAAGCCGTGTACAGAGAAAGGATGGATGGATATTCGTTGTTTGTCGGACAAATGTGTTTATATTACCCGCTGTGGTAATCACATCTGAAAGTGGTTTATACCGGCGGATTCATGAGAATCTAAGCTTTCCATCGGCGTATAGTGTTTGTATAATCGCGTTTGCAACCTTCGGACATTCTTTAAATTCCTATGCAAATTAGTAAGTGTACCGCCGGCGGTACACTTAAGTTTAACGGGTTAAAAATGCTCGAGTTTGCAGCGCAAACTCCCAGCGCAAACTAAATACTCCCAGCCCTGCTTGACTTCTCGCTCCGCTTTTGCCTCCAGCATAAGCCCCGCCCACAAAAAACGTCACAATGTTTGTAAACAAATAAAGGGTCTATAGGCACACAAAATATTCACACTGTTATACCGAATAAAATTATGAATTTTTCTGCATTTCATTGTTGTTGAAAACATTTGGGATAACTGAAGTACACAAGTCAACAAATTATGTAATACTGTTTTGTTTTTAAGATGCATATGCAGAAATGTTACAAATAATATCTTTAAGGTGCATTTTAGCAAAGCTGGTGGAGACAGAGACAATATACGCTTCCCGTCCAAAAAAAAAAAAGTCTCACAAGCTAATATTTCACTGGACCACCTTTAGCTTTGAGAATGGCACACATTTGCCATGACATTGTTCTCCTGCAAAGTCACAGCATTTATTTCTGTTCAGAGATGCATTAATTTTCTACCAAGATCTTATACAGATGATGGGAGAGTCGGATCGCTGCGCAAACTCTTTCCAACACATCCCAAAAACTCTGAATGGGGCTGAGGTCTGGATTCTGTGGAGGTCAATCCATGTGTGAAAATGATGTCTCATGCTTCCTGATCCAGTCATTCACAATATGAGCCCCATGAATCCTGGCATTGTCATCTTGGAACATGCCCATCTCATCAGGGAAGAAAAACTCCATTGATGGAAAGACCTGGTCATTCAATATATTCAGGTAGTCAGCTGACCTCATTCTTTGGGAACATAACGTTGCTGAACATGGATCTTATCAACTACAGCAACCCCAGATCATAACCCTAACCCCCACAGGCTTGTAGGCACCAGACAAGTTGTTGTAGCTGAAGTATATTCATCACTGCAGTAATTTTCCAACGGAAGGCTCGTACCTATTTGCTTAGTTAAATCCAAGTGGCAACTTTTTTTTTTTTTTTGGACAGGCGATGTCTACAGGAATGACATGTATGTAAAGCTGTGATCTTCAAAGTACAATATTTACCTCTGAATCGTAATGGAGTAGAAGTATGAAATAGCTTAATATAACTCTCCTCATTTAGCCAAAAAAGTGCGCTACAACATACATTCCAATATATGTTACTATTTGGAAAACTGGTTAAACACACACCTATGCAAACACAAACATACATGCTTACACACAGCAGCACCGTCAGTACCGAAGAGTACAAACACACATGCACACACAGTAGAAAATGAAATCCAGCTGGAAGCAGGAGTTTCCATCCTCTCTTCTCCCAGCAGAATGTGTGGGGAGTTGAAGAGGTGAAAACATGATTCGCCACACACGCACCTTAAGAGCAGAGTGAAGAAAGTGTGACCTTTGACTGGGTTTGTTAGTGTGAACTTCAAGCCTCAAGGCATGCTGGGAGTTAAACCAAAGGTTATAGGTTGCTGAGACTGGGAGCAGGAGGACAGTGAGGTGACGGAGGGGTTAAAGAGGGCTAATAATGAGGCACAGCTCTTTTATTTCCACTGTGACATGACTGTTGTTTTCATTAGAACTCATTAGGAGTTGTTAGTCTTTTAATAGAATGGCAACCAGTTGGTCCAACACTTTGATCCACTTAACAGCTACTGGATGAAATGGTATGGAATTAGGTTCAGACATTTCTAGTCTCCAAGGTAAAAACCCTGCTGACTTTGACATTGCTTTGGTTCTTGTAGTTCCATCATAACCTTTACTTGTTTCGTTTGTACAATATTTGGGGCATGTCTCAACGGACTGCCTCGAAATATAGAACAGACATTCATGGTGCAGAGAGGATGAATCCTCATGATTTTGATGATCCGTTGACTCCTAATTTTCCATCACTTGGAGGTCAAAGCACCACTGAACTGCATATTTGTTGACAAAAGTCATGGTTTCTGGATGACGCATCCTGGTCTTTTTTTTGTAGTGCCATTATGATGTTAAATGACATAAGTGGTCATATCAGAAATATCTAATGCTAGTGGACAGATTGCTATGGAAGTGGGTTCAGACATTTATGGTCTCCAGGGGGAAAGTGCCACTGGCTTTTATAACCATCTGATTTTTCCATTGCCACTATGAGGTTAACCTTTTTTTGCAGAAATGTGTTCATAGATTGCCATTTGGCATGGATATTCATGGTGCACAAAGGATATATCCTCAAATCTTTCATACTCTCATGAGTTCTCCCTAGTCATAGTTTTCAGATACTCATTGGGCCATCTAAACATCTACTTGTTAAAAATTCTATGCAGAAATTCATGGTTTCCAGATGACCTTTGTCCTGATGCCATCATGATGTTAAGTGACATACTGAAAGTGGTTATAAATGAAACATCTCAACAGCTACTGGACGGATTGTTATGTAATTTGTTTCATTCATAGTCTTCAAGGTAAAAACCCTGCTGACTTTGACATTCCTTTGGTTCTTGCACTGCCATCCTAACCTTAACTTGTTTTGTTTGTACAATATTTGGGGCATGTCTCAACAGATTGTCACAAAATGTAAGACAGACATTCATGGTACATGGAGGATGAATCCTCATGACTTTGATCATCCATCCATCCATTATCTATACACTGCTTAATCCTCATTAGGGTTGTCGGGGGGCTGGAGTCTATCCCAGTCGACCTAGGGCGAAGATAGGGGAAACACTGCACAGGTCACCAGTATATCACAGGGCTGCATATAGAGACATTGAGGCATCTTAGAGTTACCCATTTAGAGTTACCAATTAACCTGAGCATGTTTTTTGGACTGTGGTAAGAAGCCGGAGAACATGGAGAAAACCCACACATTCACCGGGACAATATGCAACCTCCATGCAGAAAGATCTGGGGAAGGCCGGGAACCACAGATCTTCTCCATCCATCCATCCTCTATACACCGCTTTATCCTCACTAGGGTCGCGGGGGGGTGCTGGAGCCTATCCCAGCTGACTCGGGCAAAGGCAGGGGACACCCTGGACAGGTCGCCAGTCTGTCGCAGGGCTACATATACAGACAAATAATCACTCTCGCATTCACATCTACTGGCAATTTAGAGTAATCAGTTAACCTCAGCATGTTTTTGGACTGTGGGAGGAAGCCGGAGTACCCGGAGAAAACCCACGCATGCACAGGGAGAACATGCAAACTCCATGCGGGAAGATCCCAGGAAAGCTGGACTGCAAACCAGGGATCTTCTCACTGCAAGGCGAAAGTGCTAACCACTATTCCACTGTGCAGCCCCTCCTAATTTAGCATCACTCGGAGGTCAAAGTTTTACATTGTCCAGTTGAACAAGTGAACATCCATGACATAAATGGGCACAGAATTTGGAGCAGAAGTTTATGGTTCCCAGATGACTCATTCTACAGCCTTTGAAAATCCCAAGACTTTTTGATGTTAAAAGACATATGTGGCTCTAAGTGAAATACATGGACAACTACTGGATGAAGCATCATGAATATTACTAATATTCAGGCTCCCTTCAAGATAAACTGTAAAATATGTGGTGCCTTAATTTCATACCGTCAGCAGGTCACCATTTTAATTTCCAAATCTCAGCAGTAATTTGTATTTGTGTGTATTTTTTAGCAAGTGGTAGGATGCTAGCAGACTAACTAAAGATGGAGGACGCAGTAAACAGTAATACTTGCTAAACACTAGCACATCAGCATGTTGTTTATTATGCTTTGTCTCACAAAGATGCTGGCGTTGACATAAGTTTTTGTCGTACGTCTGTATTGGACTGGATGTCCAGTGATGTGGAGTCTGGCTAGCTGCTAGCCTCATGGAGTCTGTCTGCATGAGATGAGTCAATACACAGTCTGAACAAGGTCTCCACATCACACACCCATAAATCCCCTTTATGACAGATTAGAGAGAGCAATGGCTTTTCCACTCGTTTACCCATAAATACAGCAACACGCTCAGCTGGTTTATGCCTCTCTCTTCAGATGATGGAATGGGTGAGCTGATGTTTATAGCTGTCATGGACCAGCAGTGAATATGTCTCCTACTGGCTGTAGTCCAGCCCAACTTCAAAGCAATAAGAAAATAGAGCCGCTCTGTAATAGAAAAGCAAAACAGCTGTGTGTGATATGATTTAGTTTTGTTCCTTCCAGAGTGTTTTGTTGTGAGAAAGAACAAACAGAAAACTGTAGAGAAAATGTCCTGCTGCACGTTGGACAGATAATATTTCCCACGCCAGTTTTAAAAGTTCATGTCTCGCATATTTTGGATTAGAGGAAACGAGCGGAAAGAAAAGCACACGGGCTTCGTGAGACAGAGAACAGGTTCGAAAAAGGAGCCAGGCGAGCCGTCAGATCTGATGTAGGCGTTTTTTCCTGACAGCTGTAATTCTCCAGCCTACAGAATTTCATCAACAGCAGTTGCATTTAAGCTGTGCCGCGGGGCAGTGGCCCTTTCAAGTCTCCTTCCTCTGACAGGTAGATTTATTAGTCCTGAAATTTGTACAGATCACACGTCAGTCATGGCAAGCTGTCAGCATGTCAGAGGGGCCTTCTGGCTTTTTTTAAGGTGGATCTGCCTGGAAGAGGTTTACCCATCACCTCCTTTTCTCTCCCCTCACCGCTGACTTACTCAATACCCTCCCAGTTAAAAAAAAAAAAAAAAGAGGAACACTGCAAAAAGCAGAGGAGGCTGAAAATTGTCATTTGTCTTTTATTTAAAGCAAAGATTAACATTAAAGATCAGTAATGCTGACATGAGACCAGACAACTGTGACTGATGAGCGAGAAAAATGAAGGATGTGACAATCACTTACAGGGAAAGTCCCACTTTTTGCCATGCTAGCAGCATGACTTCAGGGGAGACAGTGTCAGTCATTTGCCTGCTCCAACACTTTGGTCCACATTGAAACATTACTTCCTGTAGTGCTATTTAGCTATTTAGCAAATATTGGTAGCTAACATGCTAAACTACGAGGAAAAGAGGTGAAAGAGCATGTTAGCACTGTCATTGTGAGCTTGTCAGCATTTAACTCAGTATAGAACAGCATTACCTAGAGGAGCTATCATTTGTATCCAAGACCCTGTTCACATGCACGTGTTCTTTAACCCTCCAAAAAGTGTCTGTGCATTTTTATTTTGTCACATTTCCACTCACTGTGGGCTCATTTTTCACTGCAGTAGAAGCCTTTAGATTCTATACAAACAAGACAACCTTGACTAAAAGTAGAGAGAACTCAGAAATGCTTTCAGTATAACAAAGTTATGCCAAAATACTGTAAAAAGTTGAATTTTTTTGATTAGTAATTTTCCAAAAATCACGTAGAGCTTTTTTCCAAGTGCCCCTGGGTGATCCCAAAATTGGAAACACATCTTGCTTCTACATACTATAGACATTTTATCAATTACATTTTAAATTTGTGTCCATATTTGCCTCCTATTTGCTCTGTGTTGGTCCCGTTTATGTCACTAATGGCGTCACAGCTGCACCAGTTGGAAAAATCTGTTTTTGTTTTATTGCAGAATCTTGTGCAGTATATATATATTTTTGGCAAATCTTCAGTTTTTATTTGGCTGAAAAATCACAATTTTAAACGTCAAGTTGGTTAATTTTTCTGAAGGGAGCGCATATCAGAGATGACAAGCTCAAATACTGTTGGGAATTTAATGGTCATTAGTCTGCCAAGGAATGGCTGAGTTATGTGACCATCAGTGTACATTTGTCTGTCTGTCTGTGTGCAACATTACTCAAAAACAGACAAAAGATTTGGATGAAATTTTCAGGGAAGATCAGAAATGACACAAGGACCAAGTGATTAGATTTTGGCAATGATGCTGCTTATAGTCTGGATCCATGGATTTGTTAAAGATTTATTTATCACTGGGAGATAACGTCACTGCAACTATGACAAGTGAACACTGATGTTGGTAATTTCATTCACTGCTTCTGGACATGTGCAAAGCTGCAAAACTACTGGTCAGGCATTGTAACAGAACTATGTGCTATTTTCGGAGTATCAATAGACCTGGACCCAATGTGCCTTCTCCTTGGTTTTCCCGATCATCATATTGTGAATGTAAATCATAAAAGACTCTTTAATCTATTGACTTTTGCTGCCAGAAAGAACATTTTGCTTTTCTGGATTAAAGACTCTGCTCCCTCCAAAAAGTCCTGGCATAACCTGATCATGGACAGTATCCCTAATGAATACATTACTTGTTTGTTGCATTCTTCTTTGGGAAGTTTCTATCAGCTCTGGGAGCCATACTTAAAACACATTGGTCCTCAGCTCTCATCTTCCATTTTACTTGGCTTCCCTAGTAGTAACTAGGTATGCTACCTCACTCATAAAAAGTAAATACTTGTATACTTTTGTTTAACTTCTATTTTTATTCATTTCTGCTGTAATGTGCTAAATGCTGTATTCTTGATTGTTATTGTATACCCACATGGACCTGTGTATGTTTTGCCTGAGCTTTGTTTTTTGTTCTTCAAAAAATAAAAAAAACATTAAAAAAAAAAAAAACTATGGCAAGTGAACACTGCCTGCTGACAGTCAACTGAAATATTAGCATGCTACCAAGCTAAACTACAAAGATGAGCTTTACGTGCCTTAATAGTATGCTAATGTTAAACAGCAGCTCTGTGAGGCTGTAAATAGGCACGGTAGTGCTTTGAGCTAAATGCTAGCATCAGTTTCACCATCTAAGGTAGGAAATCGAGCATGCTGATAATTACTCCTGGTGAATTAGACTGACACATCTGCACAGGCTGTTTACAGTCAATTTACTGAAACATAAAATCCTAAAGTGGCATATTTCTTCAAACGTTGCAGAAATACGAGAATTGAGATTCAGTCAATTTAGTAAAAGTACGGTAGGTTAAATTTCAACCAGGAACTTTCGGTAATCATTTTTATGCTCGCCTTCATTTGCACTGTTAACCACCAAATTTGTGGTTGCAATAAAGCACTGTAGTTTAAGTGGGGCTTAATTTAAAACTTATGTGATCATTTAGTCACTACACTGTTTGGAACAAACTCAGACTGTAAAGAAAGGAGAGTGTTTCTTTCAGGCAAACACATTTATTTGAGCTGCCTTCAAAATCAAAACTATCAACTGTGTCACTTTGCTATTTCAGTCAGTACAACATTTACATTCCCCTAAAACAGCCTGTCATATTATCGGCAGAGTTATAGACGAGTACCGAGAAGGGAGAGAAAAGAAGAAGAAGAAAAATCACAAGCAACAGTTAGAAAGAGTAAGATGGAGCGGGAGAGAAAGCACTCTGGGGTCCGTCTTTCAGTTCCACATCTGGCCCTGATATTTCAGAGTTAATTAGTCATGCAGGGGTTGTGTGAAGATAAATCTATCATCCCGTGGTGCACAAACCATTTGAGAAATGAAAGGAAGTGAGGAGATATACACAGTCCGGGCTCCTTCATAAATCACAGGCCCAGATTAAAAACAGACACTGCAGTGATGAGAGGGAGGGATAAAGACGACGCTGGCCCTGGACTTTTTCCACACAAAAGCACTCCACCATGCACGCACATACAGGATGTACAGTAGATACCCACACTTTACTGAAACACTGGTAGTTTTACTGCAAGACCAAGGAGAGGCTCAACTAATGTGAAAAGGCAGAATTTATGATTTAAAAACTATCCACATGCTGACTCAGCTGCAACATTTGGACTAATATTAATGCATACGAAGACAAAAGCTGTCTTAGCAACAGTTACTTTAACACGTTTAATAATTTATTCACTCTATGAGCCGTAAGCTATATTCAGGGTTATTTTACCACTTTTACTTTTAAGCTTTATTTTGGTCAATATAAGGGCTAGCTATCCATGCTGTACTTTGGAGGATTTTTTGTTTGTTTTGTTTAACATTCAATTCACACTGTAATAAATGAACGGAAATGAAAATGAACCTTTTTTTAAACATTTTTTTAACACTTTAATGTTCTTTTACAGATTTTTCCCTGTTTCATTAAATTATTGAAAGTAATTAGAAAAAAACGCACAAAAAAAGATACATATTTCTATGGTAATCATAAAAAATGGTGCAAAGCTGTAAATAATGCATTTTTTAAATGTAATTTTTCTTTTTAGTTGGGTTGCATTTGAAGGAGTGTTCGATGGACTGTGTTGGTGTGGCGCCTGAATGTAAACGTTACAACTGTAAGTGACTATATCATCAATAATGAAGAAGTTATTAGGCATTTCCTGCCCTAAATTGTGATATAAAGTCTCTGTTTCTGCTGTGTTTAGTGTTTCATGGTACAGCTACCATTACTGTGCTGTAACTGATGTATTTACCGGCTGTATCATAAGGCATGGGCATGGTTGATTCTCTGTCTTTGCCCCCATTTTCTTTAAATTTGAATTTTATGACAGTACTTTCTGCACTATAATAGAATCATTAAATAAATCAACCAACCGTTAAAACACAGCTTTCAGCTGTTTCTGTTACTTTGATCTTGGAGTTTGAGAAATCAAGTCCTCTGAGCTCAAACTAATAAAACCATTTTGTGACTTCAAACAACGATTTCTTTGTTTCTTCAACCTCTGCTGGCACTGCTATAAAAATAGTTGCTTGATTATTCACACTTGAGATGATTAGACAACAAAGCAGTGTTTCTGAAACTGCAGGAACTTTTTTATTTCTATCATTTCATGTCTTCATGAGTGTGGTGTTTACGCTCAGCTGATAGTCACAGAGAGAAACTAGGAGTCCGTCCGCTGCGGGAAATTAAAGCTCAGCAGCTTTACAGATGTTAGTGTCAACTCATTTATGCCTTAATTAAGGCTTCGTTTGGCTGTCAAGTTCATATCAAGACATAATAGTCTGGATTTAAAAACAAAAGCAAATGCAGTTTTAGTTGAGTTCGGTTTATTACCAAACGATTGGGTGATAATTGGAACTAGAAGACAGCTGACGATGAAAGGGCTGGACTCTAAATCACCTCCACCTTTAATTTAAAGTTTGTTCAGGATTTATAGGTTCAGAGATTTATGGTGGGGTTAGGAAAGGGGCAAAGTCAGAGGTTAAGGCAGGGAACGTGCTGAGTATTAACAGGAACGTGTGTTTTGGAGACATTGCAGTGAAAACAATGGAAAAGCATCCAAAACATACTGAAATATGAAAGGATTTGAAATAAACAGAAAAAGTACTTTAATGAAGTGAAATTAAAGATTTCTGATAAAAACCTTCAACTGTCTTTGTGTCCGACTTAGATTATGTCACCTTTTTTCCACGCAGCGTCCTGCAGGACCAGAGCGGACATGTAAGGCGGCCGATAGCCATCTGACCGGGAAACACTAAATCACAGATGAAACAGCAGGGGGGAAGCTGTAAATCACACATTACAAAGAGCCTGCTGAAAGCACAGGAATGCTGCTCCGCCAAGAGATCGTCCCTCATATGCCGCCTTCAAAGCCGGCTCAGGCAGGAAGCAGTCATTGCCATTTCCTGACTGCGTCGCCCGGGGGAACGACGGACGGCGCAACTGAGGTGTGAGGGAAAATCACATTTTTTCATGTTTGGATATATTCTTCCTCCCAAGGACGTGTGAATCTGTTGCGACTGTGATCATGCGGGCTGATGAAAAGAGATCACAACGGCACAGGAATCACATTTGTATGAACGTGAACTCTGGCCGTGACTGAGCTGTTGTCGTGGAAACCCTGATGATGGGTTTGTTGGTGTCAGGGTTGGTTTGGTTGAAAGTTAAACAAAGGTGGACAAAGGCCTTTTCCAAACTATAAACACCCCTGATACCATATGGGTGTGCCCTTGTTTGTGTGTCTGCACGTATATGGTGAATACAGTATTTAACCCTCTGAGTTCCAGGAGGCTTCAATGTGTTTACTTGCTCCTTTACATTTTCATGTACAGTTGACTAACTTTTAATATAAAGTCCAGCACAAGGAAACATCACAACCATGGATACTAGGAGAGGGAATATGTGATGTGCAATGTAGCGAAGTAGTAGCCCTAAATAATCAAAAAAGAAAAGAGCGGATTTATTTGAATATTTGCATATGATATAAATCCATAGACTGTATACAAAGTGGACGTAGCATCTGGCTCCAGAATTGAAGCCAACCCGGAAGTGTCAAAAAATTGCAATATCACGCCGTCCGCTAGGGTTGGCTCCAAAAAGCTTTTTCTCCATAGACCCCAATTCATTTTTGGAAAAAATAAAATTTGATAGACTGATTTTCTACAGCTCAGGATTGTTTCCCCGTTAGTTTTCATGGTCAAAATGAGAGATCAGGTGGCCGATCTTAAAATAAATCAATACTGAATTTTAAATAAATCGTTAAAGTTGGCGGAGCCAGGGGGCGTGGCTATACTTGATGGACAGCAACAGAAGCCTCTGCGGTAAAATGTGGGCGGGATAAGAGAGTCCTCAGCCAATCCTGCCCCTAGTTGCTCTCCGGTCCAGCCTGTTTGATGACGCTTTTTACCTCACTGGCTCCAAAAAAATCCAAAACGGCGACCAGGAAGTAGCAAAATCCGGGCTTCATTTTCTCGGCGTTGAAACCAACGGGTGACGTCACAGTTAGTTCACGCCTGTATAAATCTGAAATCAAGATGCACAACATTTTTTTCAAGTACCCATATATGCTACCAGCACTGTAAAAAAATTGAAGCTCCACATACTATAGATATCTTACTTCCTACATTTTTTAATTAGTTTCCATACATGTCTCCTCTCTGCTCTGTGTACACAGCCTGCAGTTCATCCAAACACTCAAATAAGTTTTGTCATCTCACTATTGGTCACAGTTGAGTCAATGTTTTCACAACTGCACTGAATGGTGCAGATTTTTGTATTTTATAGGATCTAAAACTAATTTTGGCAGATTTTCAGATTAGACATGTACAATAAAGGATCTCTCATTAAGACAAGCAAATTTGAAATGTCAGGATTTTAAGATTGGATTTGGTGAATAACACCAACATCAATCAGCCTCATTATGTCCACTGACAGGTGAAGTGAACAACATCGATCATCTTGTTATAATGCAATGTTCTGCTGGGAAACCTTGAGTCCTGATATTCATCTGGATGTTTGACATGGACCACCCACCTAAACATTACAGGTCAAACAACCCCCCACCCTCAATGGCAACAGCAGTCCTTGATGCCAGTTGTCACCCTCAGCAGGACGATGCACCCCAACACATCGCAAAAACCGCTCAGGAGTGGCCCGGAAAGCACAACCGAGCTAAGGTGTTCACCCAGGTTCCACACTCCCCAGACTAAATCTTTTGAGCATCTGTGGGATGTACCAGGATAGACCTGATCTAGGTAGGTCCCACCCTGCAACCCACAGGACCCACAGAATTCACTGCCACCATCCTGTTGCCAAAGGACATCTCCAGAGGTTCTCTATCCATGCCCCACTGGGTCAGAGGAGTTTTAACAGCATAAAGGAGACCAACACAATATGTCTGATTGGTGTACATATCTGTATGTCACACACTGAAGTGATTAGTTCAAGTTGAAAGTGAAAATCTGAAAATCCTAGAGCTTCTGATTCTGATAAATTCTAGAAATGTCCCTCTTTTTTTCCAAAGATGCATGCTTTTTAAATCCACTACTGGGTTTTGAGGTTTACAGGGTTAAGACCAACATTATACCAAGAAAAAAGTAAATAAAATTCTGTCCATAAAAACAGTTGAAACGCTGTGAACGGCTTCATCAAGGAGTGCCGAATTATTATGGAGTCTGGTGCAAATGTCTTATTTTTGGTGAATATTTAAAGGAGATGTAGAATAAAGTATTTTTGACGAAGTATCATAATTTTACGTACAGATTTAGCTAAATTAGATAACTGAACCACACGTTTCACATAATTTAAGGACCTTTGGAGACTTCACAGTCTGACCGTTCTTTCTGTCTATACAATGTCTTTCTATAGTAAATGACGTAATTTAAGCTGTTTTTCAAAAAAAGATAACATACCTTTCCAACCCAATGGTGGATTTTGAAGATTAAGTATATGTTTTTGTTTGCAAAAAATACAAAAACCGCTATATACAATATTAAATCAGTTTTGAAAGGCAGCTTTCAGTGTATTTAGAACTGCTTAAAAAAAGAAAAAGATGAGAAAATAAAATAGGAGCTAAAAGCTAACACATAGTTAGATTGTTAGCTAAAGCTGCTAATCAGCACAAAAGACAAACTAGCTATGGTCAGTGGGGAGCTAGTGTTGGCTGCCATAGATGCAAATACTGGACAAATTTCAAAGTTGCAATAATTAATCAAGAGGGAAACTTGAATCTGTGCAACAGATTTCATGGCAATCCACCCAATAGTTGTGGATTTTTTCACCTAAAAGCACAAATGACAATTTTATGGTGATACTAGAGGGAAATCAGTGGACAACCACTGTAACCAAAGAGCCAGCATGATCTCTGCAGCTCAGCCTCACCTGCTGTTGCCATGGCGAGACAGCGGACACATTCTGACACAGCGATGTGACACCGTCAACGTGGTGCTAGCAGGTTCAGCCAAAGGTCTGCTGGGACTGTCCTGTCAGACATTTCTGTCTTCTTCTTCAGAAGGTCGAAGGCAGGTATCAGGCTTCACTACAATCAAACAAAAAACAGACACAGTTCAGTTAAATAATTAGCATTTTTGACTTTAACTTTGTTTCCTCTTTAGTCTCAGCCCAGTAAGGATGACTGCAGATCTCATGAGCCGGCGTGCTGCGATGATGATGATGATGATGACGATGATGATGCTCATTTGGGTGCGTTTGATTTGTCACACTGCTGGGATGCAGTTAGCGAATGTGAACCCCATTAGCCCCGGATCACCAGACTTGTTAGCAGCAACACCTTCTGCAATAATTTACAACCCTTTCATCTCAACAGAGTGTGTTTCTTGTAGAGTGTAATGGAAGTAATCCATTCTCCCTGTCAGCGCTGGAAAACACTTTGTTTTCTGGACAAATTGTATTTGGGTGGAGGATGCTCGTTGGGGTGAAGATGGAAGGAGTGTGGCAGCAGAAGATACTAGCATCATTTCATCCCAGGACTGTTTTTATTTTTGTGCACATATAATATAGTGTACAATACTGATTTACATTTTTGACATGTCTAAAGTAATTGTATCCAAAAATATTTCTGATGTACTTGTGCATTACTTTTAACATTTTATTTTGGAGGGTTAAATAATCACTAACAGCATTCATCTGGCAGCTGCAGTAATTAGTTACTCATTACATTAATACTTTTCACACAAAACATAGTATTCACGGACTAAATATGGTGCATTGCTATGGATGAATCTACTCAACAGTGTATAAAATAGTTATATTTTATGCACCACTGTATGTTTAGATGTTGCTACATTCCAGTGCATTAATGAAAGCACAATTATAGAGCATATACATGTTATAACAAAGGTGTTGCATTATCATGAAGTTATTATTTTACAATGAAAACATATTATAAACTTACAAAATATGTTGCAAGATTAATCTACTCAACAGTATACAAGAAGCTAAAGTAAATACACCACTGTACATTTAAACTCAGAATAAAATAATTTAGAATTTTTATGATTAAAAAAAACTAGAGTTGTTGCATATAGAACAGTGTACTTAGGATGTTTTTCTATGTTATTTGCAGATTTTTTAACACAAAATTCATCAATCTGAGTAATTTTGTGAGGAGAAAAAAAAGGTCGAAATACTTGAATTCCAGCTGCTTAAATGTTAATTTTTCTTGTTCCTTTACTTCTCTTTGACAGTACACTGAATATTTTTGGGTTTTAGATGAATCAAGACATTTGAGGGCGTATTCCTGAGCTTTGGAAAACACTGACGTTCACCATTTTCTGACTTTTTATAGTTAAAACAATTGTCAATCCATTATCTATACATCACTTAATCCTCATTAAGGTCATGGGGGGGGGGTCTGGAGTCTATCCCAGCTGACTTAGGGTGAAAGCAGGGACACCTGGACAGATCACCAGTCTATCACAAGCCTACATGTTAGGGTTGGACCCAAATATCTGAATATTCGTTCACTACAGCGGTATCTGGATATTAATTTTGGTTTCCAAATATACGCCCCCCGCCTCCCCCCACGTTACCGGGTGGAAGGAATATGCGGTGTTACTGTGTTTCGGCCCACATCGGCTCATATCGGCTCATCCCGTCTTGTGATCACATAAACATTTGTCTATGTGATCACCCCCTCCTCCCCCCAGAAGAAAATACGAATATTCGGAGCTCGTCTCTTCCCTTCGCCTTCGGCCCACTTTGACTCATCTCGCCGTGTTCGGCTCATCTTGGCTCATCCATTCGTGTTTGTTACCACCACCCGAATGGCCAGGTGGCTGCCGACTCTGATGTCACGCTTCACGTCGTTGCATAAACACAAGACAAGATGCTGAAGACCGCCACTGTTTGGGAATTCTTCAGTTTAACTGAAGACAAAACGAAGGCAAAATTTGGGCCCGGGAGACCAGACGAATGGATCCGAATATTTGGGCCGTCTCCGCCACAAGCCCCACCCCCCGTCGGACGTTACGGGGCGGAACGAATATTCGGATATTCATCTTTAATAGGGCCCGAATATCCAGAGGCCAGAAACCACTATTCGGGCCAGCCCTACTACATATACAGACAAATAATCCCACCGACAGGCAATTTAGAATCACCAGTTACACACGTGGACAAAATTGTTGGTACCCCTCAGTTAAAGAAGGAAAACCCCACAATTCTCACTGAAATCACTTGAAACTCACAAAAGTAACAATAAATAAAAATTTATTGAAAATTAAATAATCAAAATCAGCCATTACTTTTGAATTGTTGATTAACATAATTATTTAAAAAAACAAACTAATGAAACAGGCCTGGACAAAAATGATGGTACCTCTATAAAAGATTGAAAACTATTTGACCAGAGTGACATGATTAACTCAGGTGTGTCATTTAATTGACATCACAGGTGTTTCCAAACTCATAATCAGTCAGTCTGCCTATTTAAAGGGAGACAAGTAGTCACCCTGCTGTTTGGTGAAAAGGTGTGTACCACACTGAACATGGACAACAGAAAGCGAAGGAGAGAATTGTCCCAGGACATCCGAAAAAAAATGATAGACAAACATCTTAAAGGTAAAGGCTATAAGACCATCTCTAAACAGCTTGAAGTTCCTGTGACAACAGTGGCTCATATTATTCAGAAGTTCAAGACCCACGGGACAGTAGCCAACCTCCCTGGACGTGGCCGCAAGAGGAAAATTGATGACAAATTGAAGAGACGGATCGTTGGAATTGTATCCAAAGAGCCCAGAGCAACCTCCAAAGAAATTAAAGGTGAACTCCAAGGCCAAGGTACATCAGTGTCAGATCGCACCATTCGTCGTTGTTTGAGCCAAAGTGGACTTCATGGGAGACGACCAAGGAGGACACCACTGCTGAAAAAAACTCATAAAAAAGCCAGACTGGAATTTGCAAAAATGCATGTTGACAAGCCACAAAGCTTCTGGGAGAATGTCCTTTGGACAGATGAGACCAAACTGGAGCTTTTTGGTAAGGCACATCAACTCTATGTTCATAGACTCAAAAACCAAGCATACGAAGAAAAGAACACTGTCCCTACGGTGAAACATGGAGGAGGCTCAGTAATGTTTTGGGGCTGCTTTGCTGCATCTGGCACAGGGTGTCTTGAAAGTGTGCAAGGTACGATGAAATCTGAAGACTATCAAGGCATTCTGGAGAGAAATGTGCTGCCTAGTGTCAGAAAGCTTGGTCTCAGTCGCAGGTCATGGGTCTTCCAACAGGACAACGATCCAAAACACACAGCCAAAAACACCCAAGAATGGCTGAGAAAAGCGTTGGACTATTCGAAAGTGGCCTTCTATGAGCCCAGATCTGAATCCCATTGAACATATGTGGAAGGAGCTGAAACATGCCATTTGGAGAAGACACCCATCAAACCTGAGACAACTGGAGCTGTTTGCTCATGAGGAGTGGGCCAAAATACCTGTTGACAGCTGCAGAACGCTCATTGACAAATACAGAAATCGTTTAATTGCAGTGATTGCCTCAAAAGGTTGTGCAACAAAATATTAAGTTATGGGTACCATCATTTTTGTCCAGCCCTATTTCATTAGTTTGTTTTTTTAAATAATTATGTTAATCAACAATTCAAAAGTGATGGCTGATTTTGATTATTTAATTTTCAATAAATTTTTATTTATTGTTACTTTTGTGAGTTTCAAGTGATTTCAGTGAGAATTGTGGGTTTTTCCTTCTTTAACTGAGGGGTACCAACAATTTTGTCCACGTGTGTAACCTCAGCATGTTTTTGGGCTGTGCTAGGAAGAAAAACCCACACAGGGAGAACATGCAAACTCCATGCAGAAAGATCCCAGGTCCAGGCTGGGACGCTAACCAGGCCTCTTCTATCTTCAAGGCAACAGGGCTAACCACTGATCACTCTGCAGTCCTACAAAACAACTAGTCAAGAAAATGGCAAATGACATGCAAACAACTGCAGCTATAGTACCATATCTGCCCCTGAAGTTTTGAGAGAAAAATTTTTCATTTGAAATTCTGTTGTTGCCCTATATTCCCTCTTCTTTTAGCTTTGGTTTGATCTCCACCACCTCCTAAGGTAAGAATATCTGCCTTTTCATCTGCTATGTGCTCCCCTATGTCAAGTACTTTTATATTTTTTAAGAGACTTAAAAATGATGCTTTTGGAGGCATTGAACCAAAACAGTGAAGTTTTCAGCCATAAAACCAAAACAATGAACTGAAAGATGCTGAAACACTTCATTAAGCGGAGTCATTTAATCAACTGTTACTTTAAAAACATTGATTTAGCGCAGCTTTGAATGCAATATCCTGACAGCACTTGCAAACTTTTACCTGAGTCGTTTTTTAAATTCTGCTGCACATAACGCTCTGATGTGCAGTGTCGTATATTTTAACACTGATTCTACTAAACTGGATATAATGGCTGTTTATATTGATACTTGTGCTCATTTTCATTTAGCACAAGCAATAACTGCAATGATGTTAATGTCCACAGCAGCCAGCCTCTCGCTGAAAAGCTTTTTAAAATATATATTCCACCTTTTTCCTCCTTTCCGCAAATACTGCAGCCTTGTCTGGATATTTACAGTAAATTATGCATCACCTCTATGTTTTTAAAGATTATAATTCAGCTTTGAGTGTGATTCATAATCTCACAACAGATAAATTATTTGGTTTGACTTTTATTTACAGCATTTTCGGCTCACTTTATTTTTATCCCAACTTTTAAACCAAAGCGCACCCCAAAAACAACAATCCATCTTTCATCCTCTGCAGCATCTCTGCTCGCCCTCCTCACTTCCTCCTCCACTATATCTCCCACAGCCCCCACAGTCCCCTCCATAAATCCTGGGACAGCAGCGCTTTAATGGATAATTAATTGATGCCGCTGCAGCACTGTAATAAGACAATAAATTACGACACAGGCCGGTGTGTGCTGTGTCAGTGTGTGTTGCTAATGGCCCTTCAGGGCTGGGGCAGGAGGCTAATAAATTAGACAGGTATTAACTGCTGTGTGCTAAGTAGCCCTCCACCACCGACTGCCACGAGAGGAGAGGAGGAAGGAGGGTGATGGAGGGGAGGAAAGAGGGAGAGATGGAAGAGGTGAGCGTGATGATCACTTTATCTCGTTAAGTTTAAAGAGAATGTTCACCTTTGTGAAAATATGTTTATTCTGGTGGAGAACTGGATGTGAAGACTGACAGCACTCACTCAAGCTACAGCTGGTTGCCTCAGATTAGACTGCAAATTCAGTTAAAAAATATTAGAATTATGTGACAATCGGCGTATGTTTGTCTGCCTGTCTCTCTGTTGGCAACAGGCGTGAACTAACTGTGACGTCACCCGTTGGTTTCAACGCCGAGAAAATGAAGCCCAGATTTTGCTCCTTCCTGGTCGCCGTTTTGGATTTTTTGGAGCCAGTGACGTAAAAAGCGTCATCAAACAGACTGGACCGGAGAGCAACTAGGGGCAGGATTGGCTGAGGACTCTCTTATCCCGCCCACATTTTACCGCAGAGGCTTCTGTTGCTGTCCATCAAGTATAGCCACGCCCCCTGGCTCCGCCAACTTTAACGATTTATTTAAAATTCAGTATTGATTTATTTTAAGATCGGCCACATGATCTCTCATTTTGACCATGAAAACTAACGGGAAAAAAATCCTGAGCTGCAGAAAATCAGTCTATCAGATTTTATTTTTTCCAAAAATGAATTGGGGTCTATGGAGAAAAAGCTTTTTGGAGCCAGCCCTAGCGGACGGCGTGATATTGCAAGTTTTTGACACTTCCGGGTTGGCTTCAGTTCTGGAGCCAGATGCTACGTCCAGTATATATACAGTCTATGGTTGGCAACATCAAAAAAATGGAATAACTGATTTGGATGAAATTTTCAGGGAAGGTCAAAAATGACACAAGGACCAACTGCTTCGATTTAGGGAGTGATGTGGTTTATAGTCTGGATCCATGGATTTGTTGAAGATTTCTGCATGATTTCTAGATAGTGGCACAGCGTCACTGTAACCATGACAACAAGTGCACACTACATCAGCTGCCTGCTGACGATCACATGAGTTTGATCCTATTACAAATTCACCGCTGCGGCAGTGGTGTAGTGGTCCCTGGAGAAGTGGGTATACTCTTAATTTTCACCTTTTTTTCTAATTAGTCCAGAAAAACGCCCAGTTTTAGAAACCGTGACATAGAAGACTACTCTATTCAATTTATTCAGTCATTTCTACTTGCCCACTATTATAAAATTATCATGACTTGATTAGGAGCAGTTTGTAGTTGTTACTGGTCACGCAAGCAAACTGGATTAATGTAACATGTATTTATCATGAGGCAAACATGGTGTTTCAGTTACTTTTGAACATTTATTTAAATAAAATACTTCAAATATGAAGTTGACAGTGCATCCTTGTTCATATTTCATCATGAATAAAACCTCAATATTGTTTTAGGTCGAATCTTAAACTACCTGTCCCCATTCTTGTGTTTTTACTTACTTTAAAATCAACTACCAGCCAAGAGGTTTTCCCACATTATCCCAATCTAGCTAGCTTCAGACTTACGTTAGAATAACGTTAGCCTTTCAAAACGTTGGTCAGACTTGGCCCGACACTCAGTTTAACCCGTTGCGCTTCAGTTACGCTTCAGTGTCCCGCCCGCGGTACACTTTGAGATCTGCATAAGCAATTTGCTAAATGTCTGAAACTGCAAACGCGATTATACAAACACTATACGCCGATGGAAAGCTTAGATTCTCAGGAATCCGCCGGTATAAATCACTTTCAGATGTGATTACCACAGCGGTAATATAAACACATTTGTCCGACAAACAACGAATATCCATCCATCCGTTCTCTATACACGACTTCAACGTACACAGCGCGACTCACATTTCCGGGTTCATTATTACACACAGATGAAAATATTCCACAAAAAACGGCCATAATCCAACCTTGGACATCCAGACGAAACAAGCCAGTAAACTATTTTGTCCAAAACATGTCTTGAAGACGGTATATAATCCACGAATATGTCATTTTCGAGGAAATGCACCTCGCGATGTGCGTCCAATATTCCCTGTATTTCTCGTCATATTTTTATTTACAAATAGAATATTAGCGATTTTTTGTACTGAAAATGGCTGGAATTGAATGCAGCTTTAACCACTGGCGACAAAATATCCTCTCCTTGAAATGTGCAGTCATGTTGCCAGTAGTTTAAAACAATGATTCATTTGGAAACCACCTTAAAACTTACCTGAGAATTATATCGTCCATGAAAGTAGGTTCGCTCGATACGTGCCACTCACTTGAAAGGTGTTTATTCTGACTTTCTCGCATTTCCGCGCATCTTTCAAGCAGATTTGTCAATCAACTGGAGTGCCACAGAGGTGTTAGCAAAATTTTCCTCTGTATGACCCGGCCTACTCTGCCTCTGATTGGCTCATCCCTAAAGTTAACCAATCGAATCAGTGAAGGTAGCATGTACCAGCCAATTACAGGCAGAGGAGGGTTGTTCATGGCTTCATCATCCTTAAGGAAAAGAGGGCTACCTGGCACACAGATATTACTGAATGATGCGCACCAGGGAGCATTAGAAGTGGGTATACGTAATGCTAACTGAAAAATAAGTGGGTATACGCCGTATACCGCCGTATACCCTGGACTACACCACTGCGCTGCGGGCTTATCCATTGGAAATGATACAAGGAACAATTGATTAAATTGTGGGGGTGTTTCCGAGTCCCATCAATTCCCACCGCCCGCGACATATTTTGGTCTCAGCTCAAGGTAATTTTGTTTGTGGGTACATCTACATTAAATAACCACATTCTATGTTGCTGTGATTTCTGCCACAAGTTTTTTCCAAGATTTCAGTTGTCGGAAATGATACAATGACTGAGCAGCCTTGGCGGAGTACTGCTCACTCAGTGTTTTCCTGGTTTATATTGCACGCTTAAGAGCAGCGTTCACAAGATGCTTTGACAGTCAAAACATGCAAACACAGAGAGAGTCAAGCAAAACACAAGGAGACAAGGCAGAGTAGTCAAATAAAATAAATAGCAAAAACGATAGTAAGTTAAATGGATAATTAGCTTCATAAGCATATCAAACAAAGAGTATGATTAAAGGTTAAACATTAGAAATTAAAAATTAAAAATATTTGAGAATTAAAGATGGCATCACACCAAAAAAACTAGGCAGCTCAAATTCAAATAAAACAAGAGAGAATATATTAAATCTTCTTCTTTTCCTTTCGGCTTTTCCCTTCAAGGGTCGCCACAGCGAATCAATTGCTTCCATCTAACCCTGTCTGCTGCATCTTCTTCTCTCACACCAACTACCTTCATGTCCTCTTTAACCACATCCATAAACCTCCGCTTTGGTCTTCCTCTAGGCCTCCTGCCTGGCAGTGGGAACTCAGCATTCTTCTACCAATATATTCACTCTCTCTCCTCTGGACATGTCCGAACCATCTCAGTCTGGCCTCTCTGACTTTATATCCAAAGCCTCTAACATGTGCTGTCCCTCTGATGTACTCATTCCTGATCCTATCCATCCTGGTCACTCCCAAATTGAACCTCAGCATCTTCAGTTCTGCTACCTCCAGCTCTGCCTCCTGTCTTTTCCTCAGGGACACTGAGGGAAACACTCCTGCACCTCCTCATTCCACCACCAAGTCTCCTTATCTCCTTTCCTACCAGATGACACACCAAGTACTCTCCGACCTGTCTCCCTGATCACATTTGCTGTAGTTGTCCAGTCATCTGGAAGCACCTCCTGACCATCCAAAGCCTGTCTCAACTCTTTCCTGAAAGTCATACAACACTCTTCCTTTTTCAGCTTCCACCATTTGGTCCTCTGCTCTGCCTTTGCCCTCTTCATCTTCTTCACCACCAGGGTCATCCTACACACCACCATCCTATGCTATCTGGCTACACTCTTACCTACCACTACTTTGCAGTCACTAATCTCCTTCAGATTACACCGTCTACACAAGATGTAGTCTACCTGTGTGTTCCTACCTCCACTCTTATAGGTCACCCTATGTTCCTGTCTCTTCTGGAAGAAAGTATTCACTACAGTCATTTCCATCCTTTTTGCAAAGTCAACCACCATCTGTCCTTCTGCGTTCCTCTCCTGGATACCAAACCTGCCCATGACCTCCTCATCATCTCTGTTTCCTGCACCAACATGTCCATTGAAGTCTGCACCAATGACAACTCTCTCACTTCTAGGGATGCTCTGCATCACTTCATCAAGGTCCAACCACAATTTCTCCTTCTCCTCTCGCTCACATCCTACCTGTGGAGCATACCCACTAACAACATTGAACATCACACCTTCGATTTCTAGCTTCAGGCTCATCACTCGGTCTGACAGTCTTTTTACCTCCAGGACATTCCTAACAAACTCCTCCTTCAAGATAACTCCTACTCCATTTCTCTTCCGATCTACACCATGATAGAACAACTTGAACCCTGCTCCTAAACTTCTAGCTTTACTACCTTCCCATCTGGTCTCCTGGACACACAGTATGTCCACCTTCCTCCTCTGCATCATGTCAACCAGAGAGAATATATTAAATAAACAGGACATAATACAGAAAAGAACACAAAAACTAATTAAAGCTAAAAGTCAATTTCACATAAAAGCAAGTGTATAGAAGTGGGTTTTCAGAAGTGATTTAGCAGAAGTTACTGACTCTGCAAGCCTTATCTCCTCAGGCAGGTTGTTCCAAAGTCGAGGGGCCCTGATGGAGAAAACTCGGTCACCTTTCTATTTAAGCCTCGACTTTGGAACAACAAGGAGGGATCAATGAGTATGATGGTCCATGTAAAATATATAGTCTGTGTTCTCTGTTTGACAGAAATCTCAGCTATTTCTTGGTATTTCTGACCATTTGATAAAGAAAATTCTCTATTTAACTTGAGTAAAAAATAAAAAATACTCCATTGGCTGTGTGGGACGGATTGGGCTGAAGTAAAGTAGGATCCCTCTCCTGTCACACCCGTTCTACTTCCTCCGTCTCAGTACTAAACTATTTTTGTCAGATGCAGTTGTTTCATGAACCTCAGCAAACACTTCAAACTATTCAGGCTCAGTCTCTATTCTTACCTGTCAGACTCTACTCTGCCTGCAGGTTTTGGTAAAATTATTGTATTATATCATTCAGAGACATGGTTTCTGATGGCACTTTTGCCAACTTTAAAGTCTGACCAGCAAATCTAACCTTGCTGTAAAATACTTTTTCTGCTCTCTCTTGGTCTTTAGTTCTGTAAAAGACCACTGCACTACATTCCCCGACTTCCACCCTGAGGACACTTCCAATTTTTTAGAGAAACCATAAACCCTGGCAGGGATGACTTCTACGTTTCATTCTTAGACATGACCCACCTCCACATGATGAAATCAAAGTGAGAGGGAGGCTGAACTGGGATTCTAGTTCCAGGATCACTGCAGCAAAAGCCTATTTGCAGCTTAATTATTATGCTTCCATTTAAAGTGCTGCATAGAAATCCTTTAATCAAAGCTAAACTATCAAAATATTATAATATATGTGCTTCTAGCTCTTTTCATCTTGTCTGTACCTTTTCAAAATCATGTCAGAAATCTTAGGTAAGGATATTGCTCCGTTGCCCTGTAACTCCTCTGAGTTTAGCAAAAAGAAATTAAATGTCCTGTCCTTTGCTTCTATCAGCGGCTGCAGACGCATCCTCCTACACTGGAAATCGCCCTCACCTCCAGCAGAGTGCTTTTGGCAGACCAACTCAGTGTCATTTCATAAACTGGAATTCTCTCTTAGAGGGTCGACTGAGAAATTTTTACAGCACATGGCAAGATAACCTCTCATATTCTGATAGAAATTCACAGTTCCTGCAGCTTGGAAATGCATTTCTATCCATCTTTACCTCTGCAGTGTCATGTGTTTGAATTCTCTAACATGCTGAATAAACCTTGTAAAATATCACTTGTTCAAAACTGTCCCACCTCTCAATGACTGAATTATTTCTGAGGTGAACAGCAGGATATTTGCTCTCATGTAAAATTGAAATCTAACAGCTTGGATTTGCTATATCAAAAATACAGAACCCACAGTAAGAATTTCATTAAACAAAACTCGGTACAACTTCCATTACTGAGATTCAAATCTTTAAATTTTTTCAATTCATTGAATGTCAACTTTAATTTTTAATGTCAGTTCTCCTCAGCATGGAGAATACCAGCGTAGCACACATGTCTACAGAGATTATTTTTCTCATCTGCTCTTTGGGTTGTGTTGCTCTACCCTTCTCTTTAAAATTCCCCAAAGGTGTTCTATTGGATTCAAGTCAGGCGGCATACTTGTGCAGAATGAGTTTTCACTTTTTGCTAATGTAAAAACTCTCATGTGATTTTGGCAGTGTGCTTTGGATGGTTATCATGCTGAAATATTCCTCTTTTGCCAAGCTTCTGCAGACTGGGAGTCATCTTGTCAGCTAGTATTATCCACAGACATTCATGGTGTATCTATAAATGTCATCTCCACAACACCTACATTCCTGCAGTCCTACATCATCACACCCCCACCTCTCCTCTGTGCTTCACTGTCAGGACCATGCGTTCACTGTGCCGGCCCTGACCAGGCTCATACCAAACACGCTGGACTCCATCAAAGTCAGACTAATTTATCTTGATCCCATCTGACCAAAGAGTGTATTTCCTTATTTCTTCTTTGTCAAAGAGCAAGCAATGTTTTTTTTCATGGACACATTCATCATGCACCATCAGAGCTGTCACAGAATCTGATGTCCATTGATAACCTTTGTGCCACAATTCAAGCATCTGCTCATCTGTTTTTCAGAGTGGGAAGAGTGCACTGTCTGTGGTGTGATTTTAGACCGGGGGTGTCAAACATGCGGCCGGCGGACCAAAAGCGGCCCTCAAAGTGTAAAAATTCCAAAGACGACGTTAACTGCAAATCATAAATTAGTAAAATTCTAATTTTAAAATAATTTCAAGACTATGAAAAGTTGTTTTGATCATAAAGTAAAATACTAGATTGTTCATTATTCTTGTTTTTTTGTCTCATTTTTTGTAATATCTTGTCTTGTTTTTGTTGTTTTTTTGTCTGACTTTCGTCTCGTGTTTTGTCGTTTTGTGTTTCCTTTTTGTCTCCTCGCTTGTGGTTTTTGTCTTATTTTTGTCATTTTGTGTTTTGCTTTGCTTTTTTGTGAGGAGTTTTGTGGTTTTTGTGTTTTTTTTGTCTCGTTTTTTGTCTCTATTTTTGTTTTGTTTTGTGTCATTTGTCAATTTTTTCGTCATTTTGTGCCTTGTTTTTGGCGTTTTGTGTTTCATTTTTGTAATATTTTGTCTTGTTTTTGTTGTTTTTGTCTGACTTTTGTCATTTGTTTCGTTTTTTTGTCGCTTTGTTTACTTTTTGTCTTTCTTGTGTTTCTTTTCTTATTGTCATATTGTTTTGCTTTATTCATTGTTTTGCGTGCAAGTTTGTGTTTCTTTATCTTGTATTTGTCATTTATCCCTTTTTCTGTTGCTTTGTAACTTGTTTGTCTAATTTTTTGTCTCTTTTTTTGCTTCATTTCGTTTCGCCTAATTTTTTTGGACGTTTTGTGTCTCATTTTCGCAATGTTTTGTCTTGTTTTCACTGGGGTTTTTTTTGTCTTTTTTTTATCTGACGTTTGTCATTTTGATCATATTGTGAAAACTGGTCCGACTCACTTACGATTAAACTGGGCTAAAAGTGGCCCCTGAACTGAGTTAGACAACCCTGTTTTAGACAGACAAACACTGTGGCTCTGACTAGTGGTACTATGGATCTTCATGCACATCTTGTTTACCGTGTTTTCACTGATTCTTAGTTCTCACTGATCTTCACGCTTCCTTTTCCATCTTTTTGAAGCCTCACAATTACATTCTTCAATTCCTCTGAACACATTTTGATGAAGACATACAGACAGACACACCCGCGTTCAAGCAATAAGTGTCACTGATAATGAAGGCTGCAAGATCTGTTTTATGATCACAGCTTTCCTATCTTGTGTGTGAGTGATACCAAGTGTGTCCACTTTTGGTTGCATTGAGTTTCTCCTTTGATGCTTGTATTTTCAATATAGTCTTTACAATCTATTTGTTTTTGGCTACTTCACTGTTCAAACTAAGAAATAAGACAATTATTGAGACATGACGCAAATTTCTACCAGTTGACATCTATACACAATGTTGCACAGAGGTGTACTCACTGTGTTCATGTCAGCTGTGAAACACTGATTCATCTTTTAACCCTCCTGTTGTCTTCATTTGCGGGCACAAAAAAAATGTTGTTTCCTTGTTTGAAAAAATAAACAAAAATTCAGGAAAAAAAATTCCCCAAATTTCTGAAAATTTGCAAAACCTTCAGGAGGAAAATTCCAATAATTCCTTAAAAGTCTAATTTTTTTTTAAAATCCCCCAAATTTTGTCAAGAAAATTCTAGTAAATAATTTCAAAAAAATGAGTAAAAATCTTCCCAAAAGATCCTAAAAATAACTAAAGTGATTACATATACATCAGTAAAGTTTCTTATATTCTCTTAAGACCATTCACGTTAAAAACCAACCAAAATTCATGGAATTTCGCTGTATTTTGGTTGATTTTTTTGTGAATGTTCTAAAGAAACATTAACATTGCTGTTTTTCCCACCAAAAAATGTTCAAAGATTTCCCAAAAACGTTGAAAATCTGGACATCAGAAGTTTCACTGTCAAAATGTTTTTTCCCACATTTTCAAACTTTAAAACGGATTGATTCTGACTCGCAGGACGACACGAGGGTTAAATAACGGATAAACTCTCTCTCTTTTTTCAGATTCTTTCTGATATTTCCTTCACTTTCTACAAACTGAGGGGAATTCCACCACTGAGAAACATTACCTTTAGAATCCAATGAGAGACCGTGCCTGTATATTCGGATAATAAATGGCTTTAGCGCTTTTTGGTTACAGTATGTTACCTTCAGTCACCAGATTTAGACACACTGGAAACCCGTGTGTGGTCGGTCTCAATGGTTCCAAGCTCTCAGCATGTCGAGGGATTGTGTCGCTTTTCCAAAGAGGAAAATCACAGCTTAGTAAACAAGGACAACATCTCCCGCTTGGAAATGTGGAATTTCAGCAGATAGTCTCTAATCCAATTTTAATGGTTGTCTGATTAAGAGGTGACAAGGATTAGTGTGTCAGCGTGCATGTGTGGTGTGTTGCCTGCACCGTATAGTGCACGTGCCTATTAGGAAAAGCTAGTGGAAAAAAACCCCACTAATACAGGCGAAACAAAGCGAAAAATTGCAGATTAGAGGAGAGCGGAAGAAAAATGGCTGCCTGGTCACATCGTTCCAATTAAAAATGCTGCAAATCTCTCATCTCCTACTGTTGGCCCTAACGAACGGGGCTTAGTGGCAGTTATGTAGATAAAAACTCTTTCTGATTGATTCAAATGGCCCATTGAAATTTGTATCACTCCACCTTATTGATCACACCCCGCTGGTTGAAAACTGCTAATTAATAATGATAATAAAAGTGCCACAGCCCATTAAAATCAACCACAGCAGGCTGAACTCCACTCCTTTTTATCTTCTTCACTGCTTTCATTATATAAGGTCTTTTCTTCCATAAGCCTCTGTGTTTGTAAATCTCCAATTTTATCATGAGTGAAGTTTTCCAGATGACACGAGGAACATCAAACGCAATAATATTAATCGTGCACTTGCTATTATGCGTGTTATTGTCTTTTCTAATTGACTGATGTTGGCTGATGAGTGTCCTCCTCCACACCCTCCTTCATCCATAATAATAATAATAATGTGTTTGCTTATTTTCTGCCCACAGTCATTTCTTTGATTGGCATATTCCTCCTTTTATCCCATTACATGTTTGGGTTTCTTCATGATTGACGTTGCCTACATGCTTGACTTTATAAGGTCGGTTCACATAAACAACAGTTTCCTTACTTGACTTTATAAAGGTATATCCATGTTGAATTTGGTTCCAATTGTGTTAAATTTTGAAATACTCCACCCCAATATTTCAACACTCCAAGCATAAAGTATTGGATTGAAGGTGAATCTAGTTTTCATTGGCGCCATTTTTTACAGAGGAAATGTCCCTATGGAAACAGTTCTTCACAATATCTGGTAATGTTGCTGTTTAGCACAAACAAAATTCCATTTGACTCAGTTCTTGTGAGGTCTGTATGTCATTCATTTATCCAACCATTTTTGTAGTTTTTGTGAGACTAAACCAAAACAGTTCAGTTGTGAGCCATGAAAGCAAAACAACCACCTGAAAGATGCTACGGTAAAATGAAGCAAGGAGATGAATAATTCACACTATGCATCGTAATTTTGTCTTTTGTTATTTAAAAACAGTGCTGCTGTGTGTTTTACATACACTCAAGAGGAAAGTAAAGACATGCTTTCTGGTAAACTGACAGTTACACCATTTCCGCCATGTTTTACATTTCCCCAGTTATAAATGTCAGGAATAGGCAATTCTGCAAAATCCTTGCTTGTGTTCAATGCCAACATGTTCCAAACAAGTGTTTTCAACACGGCACTGATCGTGACTAATGTATTTATGGTTAAGGTTTGTTCAGGGTTAGGTTATAAATAAGAGAAATGTCATGATAACCAACAAATAATCTAAAATAAACAGTGAAATGGATGACAGGACAACATATAGAGTAATGCTTCAAAACTGTTTTAAAATGTGACAAATATAGTATTCATGTTTCCGCACAAAAACAACTTGACTAGGTTTTGGAAAACATTGTGGTTTTGGGTTAAAATGGTGAAGATTAGGCAGGCGGGCCGCTGAAGCTTAACCACACCCTCACCCAAAAAACTTGTCTTAAATTAAAAATGGTCTCCAATTTTATAATCTGATGTTTGGCTGACCCAGTCATCCACCCTGACCTCTTTCCATGGACTTAGCAGCTCTATGATAAATTCCTCCTTTTGTAATTACTAGGGCCACTAGAGGACATGTGAACACAAACCACTGACAATATAGCCTAGCTGCGCTAGACAACCCACAGCAATGAATTTAAATCTCTGCCAGGGTCGACAACAAAAAAGACAACAGTCGTTGAGCTCCATTAGCACCGACTCTGAATAATCTTTCTGTTAACATGTCTGTAATATACTTGAGCTTCACCCATTGACTGTATAAATAAGGCTTCACCGAACTACTGCATCCTCTGATTTCCGGCGCTCTAGGAACTACGTCAGCCTATTCGTTGCGCTGATTGGTTGTATACCTACCCAATTGCTGCAGAGTGATTTGAAAGACAACCTTTTAGCCCGCCTCCCTTCCTGTCGAGAGTTCCTAGACCCTTGTGTCTTCAGAGCTGGGTCTAGCGCGGCTAGGCTACTGACAATATATAAAGATGGACAAACCTCTGTGATATCACCCTCAGGTGTCCTGCAGAGCGACTGGCCATCCTGGCAGTGAGTGACTCCTCCCAGTCTCGCTTGGAAGACCATTCTGCGGTGCATTATGGTTTGACCATACCTCACTATCATTTTGCTATTGGGAAACAAAACATTCAGAATTATTTATATTTTTTTAAACCAATCGCAATCATTGTGGGCGAAGCTGAGCAAATGATGTGGCTTCAATGTTCCCTCAAAATAGTGACGAGTGGAATTGTTTTAGCAAAACATTTGCATGCAGTGAGGCAAATGCTGTGATTAAAATGGATAATGCACCACAAAAAAAACTAGCACTGTTGTCTGATTGCATGATCTTAATAATTTGCAACTTGAAACTTTCAGTGTCATACGTTGCTGCTTGGAGGTTGTTAATGTTGTTTCTATAATGAAGAAAACGATAACACAATGAGAGCAGAAGGTAAGACAAAGCTGTCTAAAATGTGCAATGGCATTCTATATTGGGTGATACAGACTAGACTCCTCTTAACTTTTGGTTAATTAAAAAAAAAGAGCTAAGGCGGGCCCTGGACTGTCATATGACAGCACCCACCTGTCACTCAAAGCAACAAGAAAAGCATGCAGAGAGTCCAGTACTCCGCCAAGGCTGCTCAGTTTTATGATTTCTGATGCTTGAAATTTGAAAAAAAAAAATGGTGGCAGAAATCACGGCGGAATATGGCCACAAACAAAACGACCTTACGCTGAGCACAGGCGTGAGTTATGCATGTGTATGTTATGTACGGATGCCGCATCGTGTGAACTAAATATGCAGTGGGCAAGAATTGATGAGACTCGGAAACGTCCCCTCAATTGAATTAATTGTTCCTTGTATCATTTCCGATGGATAAATCCTGATAAGTCTGCAGCCGTCGATTTGCAGTAGGATCGAAATCATGCCATCATCAGAAGGCAGCTGACGTAGTGTTCACTTGTTGTCATAGTTGCAGTGATGCCGTGACACTATCTCACAATGATACAGAAATCTTTAACAAATCCATGGATCCAGATTTTAAGCTGCATCACTGACAAAATCTAATCACTTGGTCCTTGTGTCATTTCTGACCTTCCCTGAAAATTTCATCCAAACTCTTTAGTTTGTTTTTGAGTAATGTTGCTAACAGACAGATAAACAGACAGACAAACGTAAGCTGATCATCACATAACTCCGCCATTCCTTGGCGGCGTAACTATGCATCCCTTTAAGTCCTAATATCATTTTAAAAAGTGAGTTGTATATGAAATTCACACTTGAATAGTTGTCATGAAAGGAAAATTAGCTATAGAAGACAAAACTGTCTCCTGTACCAGACTGTAAACATGTTCATTCCTACGGTAAAGTTGGGCATTTCATCATGGAGATCTATGGGGTTTGGATCCACCCTCAAGTGGCCATTCAAGGAACTGCAGTTTTTGGGGCCCCTTTCATTGGCTTCATTTCTCAGCACTAGAGGTTGCCATCTGACAAACATACTGTGTGCCATTTTGATGCTGGAAGGACGGTCTGGAGGTTACGGTTAATAAAATAGCACTCCTGATCTTCCACCTTCCTGCATTCAGGGCATCAAGCATTGGCACCAAATCTAACTTGAGAGGGGTGGAAACGTGCAATGTGGCCATATCCTCTGGAAGCTGTGCTGTTTATCCTGCTGTGTCTTTCTTCTCAAAAACTCTGAAGTATCCCACTGAGGTGAAGGAGGGTGAGGGCGTCTGGGGTGAGGTAGCAGCAGCAGGAACAGTGTAGCTGTGGCAGCAGTGACTGCGGATGGTGATAAAGCTGTTTGACTGTGTCATAAGCAGCCCTGCTACTACCCCGCTCTGCAGAGAAGTGGAGCGCTTAATATATTATCAGTGGACACGACTGACACCACCAAAGACAGAGTGCCCAGTGCAGTGCTCTCGCAGCCCGGGACCTGAAACGTTCCACCATATTTTTCGCCGGCTGTCAGGTCGTCTAATAAAGCAGGCCAGAAAGGAGGGACGGTGCAGAGCTGAGGGTGGATGAAGTATCTAGCACTGATGTAATATGGCTTATAAATCTAATTTAATTACCCTGTGTGGGGACAGGCTGTAGAAGCCATGACAGGATTTATTGTGTCTTAACTTGGCATCTTAACGACTTTGTGCTTTTAATATCATTACCCTGTAATTTATTCTTTTTCGTGCGCTCACGCTCACACTGTATAACCACAGAAGCCCAACACCCACAGTGCACTCATAATCTTTTTAAGCAGGCAGCTTTACAGATCATAGGACTCCCGAGCTGTGACAGCTATTGATCCATAAACTCCCACTTTGACTCATCCCATGCCGTCCTTACTATATGTCATCAAGGTGATACAACTGATAGCGCCTTCACTTGGGTCGGTTACATTTCATCACAAGTCCATTTAGCTCTAAATGCACTGGGCAGATCTGACATGCTTGCAGTAATTCCAGAAAATATAAAAGTTTTTAAAAGTGCATTTTTATTTTAACGAGTGTTTAGCCAGAGGTTTGAATGAGTTACAGCGAGATTTAAAGGGCATGGTGTTGGTGCAGAAGACAAGCTTGTTGTGTGGAGTCTCTGCTTGAGGCTCAAGGCCTCAGGCTACATTAGCCGCTACTTTACATATTTTAATTTCAAGAAAGTGCCTCAACTCATAGCAGTTTAACTTTTAGCTTCTTCCGTCAGCAGCAGTAATGGTAATCTGATGCCTGAGATGACCTTGTGCTGACATTATGGTAGCTATGACCAGGTTTGTAATATATCCCACAAATATGCCCATTAGTGCAGCTCTGACTTTGAAATTCAGTGAAACAAGGAGCCACACACGAAGCATTTAGTGTTGCAATTAGCTTTTCAAATAAAGTGGATTTTTACATGTTTCCATTTTAACCATCTGAACCACAAAATGGCATATACTCATATTGAGTGCTCTCTTCTTCTAGCCATGGCTGTGCTGTTTCCGTAGAGATTTGGGACTTTATATTAGGACCCGACCGATATATCATCCGGTCAATTATAGCCCATTTTAAAATAATCATCATCGGCTGGAGTTTTGCGATTAAACGCCAATATATTCTTAATTTCTCACAAAACAATAAATGCTGTTAAGTGAGTTTCTTCATGGCAAAGAAAATAATGGAGTAGAGAAAATGTGATTTAATGTTAAAGGGCATCAGGGGGCTGCAAAAATAATGTAACTTCACCTGTACTATGACCTACCTCTAATTTGCAGCAACAAGAAGTACAAGACAAGATGTATTTCAGAATTCATTTATAGATTGACTCTTTTTTCAAGGTTATATAATTTCCCAGAGGTTTACTGCTTTGTTGCACGTTTTAGTACTTCAAAATTCCTCTCTGGTGTAAAGTTACACGAGTACTAAAGGACAAAGTGTTGTGAAACAGTAAAATGTTCTGCCTGTAATTCATATCTTTGTTGTTGTAAGCGTTAAGGGACAAAAAAAGAAGTTATATTCATGTTAGTTTTATTCATGACGTATTTTTAAAATTAATCGGCCGATTAATCGGTTATCGGTATTTTTTTCTGCCAAATATCGGAATCAGCATCGGCCTCAGAAAATCCATATCGTGTGAGCCACAGAGAGTAACAATGCGACCAGAGCAAAAAAATGAGGCAATTATGACTGCAATTGTCCAGGTGTATCAAGCTTTGGATTATTATTTACACATCAGTTTATGTGGGCATAAATAAATAAGAGAAGCAACATGATTAACTCTGAGTAGAAACTGACTACAACCACATGCAACAGCCAGAGAGTTTAGGAAGCTCACGAAAAAATAATCAGGAGGACACAAATCTATACAGAATCCTTGTCACAAAACACTATTTTCATACAATCTGTCTATGAAGTCTAACATATGAAAACAAGCAGCCCAACATCACTCCGACCACCTCCTTATCTCTCCAGCAACCCAAATTCTTCAAAGAGAACTTCATTCTTCTTCATTTTGACTCAACAGTGTACCAGCCTTTGCTTTATTCTCAACCACATACGTTCTCTGTCCTTGTTTCTTTCATTGCAGCTCATCTTTATCTCGTTTCATCTACCTCCTCCCTTTCTCCCACTGTTCTCGTCCTTATTCCCCCACCGGCCATCCCACGCCCTGCGGTTCAGCCTGTCAGCTTAAATAAAAAAGACAAAAGGTGGAGGAAAATAGACAGAAAGAATTAAGACAAGATAGAAAATGAGAGATGTGAGAATGAAGGCAGCTTCACTCCTCCCCTCTCTCACCCTCCGCCTCCCACCATGTCAACCAAATAGTTTCCAGAGGCCCTGTTTCACATTAGCTTAGCTTGCTATTCAGCTGAGCCATCGACTTAATGCAATCTCCTAAATGCCTGCTGCATGGCCTCACTGACAGTGACATATTTGTTTTGCAGGCTTCTGCAATCTGATGTCTGCCACCGTACTAAGGATTTGATTAATGCCTCTGCTTTTGAAGCCTGTAATTGGCTGCGACTGTGCTGGCAAACAATCACAAAGTCCTTCCTGCCTGTTATTGGTTGGCAAGGTGTTTGGAAAATTAATGAAGCAAAAGCTTAATTCAAATGTCGTCACCAAAAGCGACGTTTGACAACAAACAAGCAGCCAGTCAAAGATCATTTGTTGCACATTCAATTGACTGATCTGGTTTGTCCACGAGTGCTGTGGCTGTAGTCAGAGCGACACTTTAAAGAGTCTGGAGGGTGTTTTATTTCTAAAACCAAAAAACACAACCACATAAGCAGTTAGGCAGCGTAGTCACTTACTTATTAGATTCCAACATTGGCATTTCCAGCTAGCTAGCACGTTACTAGAGCTGCAACTAACCATTATCCTCAGTGTCGATTATTTTCTTAATTAATCAAGTAGTTGCTTGGGAATTAAAGGTCAGATTAATTATAAAAAAAAAAATCTTTCTCAAAGCCTAAGATGACACAACTTAAAGATATTCAGTTTATTGTCATAAAAGAGGAAAGAAACCAGAAAATATTCACATTTAAGAAACTGCAAACAGAGATCTTAGTTATTTATTAAAAATGACTCAGACTGATTAATTGGTTGTAAAAAACAGCTGATAATTAATTTAATAGTTGACAACTACTTAATTAATAGTTGCAGCTCTATTTACTACCAGTAGTCATAACTGAAAGTTTAGGTCCAAGATACACATTTTCACTAACTATATTAGTTCCTGAGATCATTTTTAAAACAAACATGGTTCACAATCAGCACATCTGTTATTTGTATTGCAGAATAAACAAAAAATGTTTTGTATTTTATGATTTTTTTTTTTTTTTTTTTTTTACATAGCACTGTTGTTAAAATTACCACTGAATAATTTTACGAAGCACACACGGCTTTTTGTTGGAGTTTTTCCAGATGAAGTAGTTCTGATTCTTGGCAAACTAAAGATTTCAGAGTATATTTCCACTTCCACTACACAGTTTACTGAGATATTAGTGAAATCCCAGTTTGTCCAAGTGCAATAACTAAATTGCTGGAGCTGCAATTTTACAAAGTAAAGTTCGTCACAACATGCTAATATAAAGATATATTTGTTTCAGTGGAAAATAAATGCAAAAGCGGTCACTTTAACTAGAATTGTGACTTATATCTCAATATTTGTCAAAATAATCACACATCTTTCAGCTCTCAGTTTTGTCCAAAGTAACTACAGACCAGTGTTTTCCGGGAGCACGTATGTGTGAGACGTCATGGCGTTTCCCAAGTTGGAAATTTGTCCTGGAAAATTACTTTTACATTCGCAGCAGCAGGACGGAGGCAGCTGAGGAAATTCCCCGATCATGACAGAAACCAGAGATCATCAGCATCAGTGTTTGCTGACCTCATGTCTGAGTCCCTGAGTGACAGCTGGAGGAGGATGAGGAGGGAGGAAAGATCAGCCTTGACCTGCTGCTCTGGTTCACATATGGTGAACGTCAGGAAGATCAGGAAGCAAATCAGTGACCCACACTGAACACAGAACGGCAGAGGAGGAAAACATAGAAGAAGAAGAAAAGGGGAAATTTGAAAACCTGTCAGTATCATGACGTCTGCTTGGAAATTATTTCATTTGTCTTTGTTTTAAAGCTTTTAATACACCAGATATATTTCATCTCCACATTATGGCACACATATTTCCTTTTTAAAAATACTCCCTTCATGCGCACATGGAGCTGAAGAACAAAGATGGATCACATGGAAGTGGATTTATGAGGCTCTACTGTATCTGCAGACGCTCAGGTCCTAATGGGATTTCTATGTTTTATACAATTATGTTGTTTGTTCTTCGGTCTCTTGAGATGCTGTTTGTTTATTTAATAATGGGGGCATACATCTTAGTTTTGCAGCTTTTCGAACTTCTCTCTGCACTTTTCTGCACATGTGAAACACACTGAACACAGAGTGTTCTCGACTATTTGCAGCGTTGCTAATGTGATTCACAGTTGTGTTACATACAATATGATCTGGGACACACTAATAATTTTTACCGAATACAACGAATGAGAGCCACAACACTGCACACATACAGGCCCTGTTTATATTTAACACCATGAAAACTGCAGCTGTTGCATCACTGTCTGCATTCATTGCACATAATGGCATTATTCAGTGTGAATAAAGTCAACACACAAGACGAACGAAGTAACTAGCGACTGGACATCTGTCACTCAGCTAATGAACCCTTTTGGTTGTAGTTACATGTGGTGTGTTCATGGTATTAATGTGGTAAATACTTAAAACTGCTAGGATCAATACTTGAATATTTACACAGTTCAAAAGTTTGAGGTCACTCAGAAATGTCTTTATTTTTGTAAGAAAAGCAGCTTTTTTCAATGAAGATAGCATTAAATGAATCATAAATTTACCACATTGATAATGTGGTAAATGATTATTCTAGCTGAAAATGGCTGATTTTTAATAGAATATCTCCATAGGGGTGCAGAAGAACATTTCCAGCAACCATCACTCCTGTGTTCTAATGCTACATTGTGTTAGCGAACCGCACTGAAAGTAGGGCTGGCCCGAGTAGCAATTTCTGTTCTCCAGATATTCAGATTGGATCGTAATGTCCGAAAGGGGATGGATGAACGAGAAAGGAACGAACTGAATATTGGGATCCAATCGTACCATGGGGGTTGAAAACGAAGGGATGAGTTGAATACAGATCATGCGACATTGTTCTACGGGGGGGGGATCCAAATATTCAGATCTCAAAATAAATACTCAGATATCACCACAACGACCCAGCATTTGGATATTCAGGTCCAGCCCTAGTTCAAAGGCTACTTGATTAGAAAACCCGTGTGCAATTATGTTAGCACATGAATAAAAGTGGGAGTTCATGGAAAACATGAAATTGTCCGGGTGACCCCAAACTTTTGAACGGTAGTTTGCATCATGAGCCTTTAACCCTCTGAACCCCCAAAAACCCACGGTTAGGTTAGCCATTTATCAGAGCAAGAAACTGTTAACACAGAAAGAATTTTCAGCTTTCCTACGGTCTTTGAACTACTCAGGTGTCCTGTGCAAGTCAGTTGGAAAGCTTAACCAGATCTATGCTTAAAAGTGTAATGTCAAATTACTGTCTTACATGTGCCGTTTAGAATTTCACCAAATATATACTGTTTACTCAAACTTATATTAACAGTCCCAATGCAAAAATTCAGGGATTTTTCAGCTGCATCAAAACCTCAGCTCAAAGGACTGTGCAGGGTATGAAAACGTGTGGAACATTAACACCTCTCAGCCTCACAAAGCTTTTTTGGCATCTTTCAGCTCATTATTTTTGTTTTGGTTCACATCCTCGCCATGTTTAATTGCTTCCAAGAGGTCTGACCTAAGTAATCACTGAAATAACAACCCAACGAACATCCTCCAGTGAAAGCACGAAGGCTGCCGCTCCCCGAGCTGCCCGGCCGCCGTGGTCAGCGTGTGGCCCGCTGTCAAAACACGCCATGTATGTCAGCGCCGAGGTCAGGGCTGGGCGAAGAGGAACTGGCAGCCCTCACCCTGGCTGGGCGGGGGAGGAAAAGCGGGAGGTCTGTGACTGACAGAACCCACAGGGAGAGAGGCGATCAGTCACAGAGCTGCCGGCCTTGGCCGCACAGAGACGGAGGGCCGCGCCGCCGCCGGCTAAATATTACTGGACTGTGAGAGGAAAATCCAAAAGGTTACAGGAATATTTGCTGCTTGTTTTTCCCTCAATCATGAAAAACTCCTACGAGACAGCAGAAACAGAGCCGCCAAAGCAGTGGAGGGAGTAGTAAGAGGCTTTGCTGAAGTGAAAATACTAATGACATGAAAATGAGGCAAAATACACTACCGTTCAAAAGTTTGGGGTCACTTACAAATGTCCTTATTTTTGAAAGAAAAGCAGCCTTTCAACACCATTAGCTAACACAATGTAGCATTAGAACACAGGAGTGATGGTTGCTGGAAATGTTCCTCTGTACCCCTATGGAGATATTCCATTGAAAATCAGCCATTTTCAGCTAGAATAGTCATTTACCACATTAACAATGTCTAGACTTCAATTCTGATTAATTTAATGTTGTCTTCATTGAAAAAAAATGCTTTTCTTTCAAAAATAAGGACATTTCTAAGTGACCCCAAACCTTGAACGATAGAGTAGGTGGAATGTGCTCCTGGTTAGATGATAGACAATAGTTAAATCATACAACAATAATGCAATATTTTTACATTCTGTACAGAATTATGCCTCTGCATTTTTTATATCTCTACATCCCCTATGTGGTCTGCTCTTATCTTTTATTTCTGTATATTCTGTATGTTTAACATGCCGCTGGTTTCTTGAATTTCCCTCGGGATCAATAACCTTCCTATAAGAAAAGCTAATATTTTAATTTGCAGAATCATCAAAGCTCCATTGTTATGACAGTCGTGTAGCGGTGACTCAGTTATGGTATAACCTGATGATATTCCCCTTATCAACAACAACAGATGCATTAATTGGCCTTATATATCATGAGCATCACCCAGTGCCTGTGTTTGTGCTTTGATCGATGTGTTCACAAGTCTGGTGTCACTTTGCCCTCAGCCCTGCGTTTGCTTTAAACAAACTCAACGTCCAGCCGCTGGAACATCAGACGGGATGCGAAAACGAGAAGCAACGCATTCGAATGAAGTGTCCCTGAAATCAGAGATCAGATTAGAGGTCAGAATCTGGTCGAAGCACATCGCTGATCCACACAGGAGACGGCTGTTTGCTGTGACAGATGGAGGGGAGCGGCGGAGGGCAGGGTCACGAAACAAGGGAGAGGAGCATCAAATCAACTAAGTGAGCGCAGGAGAGGATTGGCCGGGGTGAGAGGAAGTGAGGATGACAAGGTGCACGCAGAGGAAGAGCATGTGGGGAGATAAGATAGTGCAGACGCAGAGAGAAGGGGAGGACGGAGAAGAAGAAAGGTAATTTGAAAGAGAGAGCAGTAGAGGAGGTTGAGGCAGGGCTGACAGTGGGCCATTCATCGTCCATGCTAGGAGAGACAAACTGCTGGCAGAGGAAGACAGGCCCCATAAATCACTTGGCAGCACACATTCACACACACAGTGAAACACACTCGTGGCCACACACACACACAAATTCACATGTGAACAGAAAACACATCTCCTACAGCTTACTTCAGCCAGGTCCTCCTCTCTTCTTATTTTCTTATCATCTGGGGGTCTGTCTTTCATTCTGTGGTTCAGTCATGGAATGTAGTTTTGACGTACTTTATTTAAGTAGAACACTACAGAAAAAAAGCAACTGTTCTACCTTGTTCTCCACATTTATTCAGCAGCTTTACTTATTTTACCCTATTGTTGAAAAATTGTTCAAATTTACACCAGAGCCAGAAAAATCTTTTTTATGATTAATGGCATTCTAACTTTCTCATACTACAAAAGACATTTCTAAATCTTCATTCTCCTTGTCATGGATGAGCATTCCAGTACAAATAGTGACAACTGGATGTTAATTTTAAACCTCCTCCAGTCCCAGAGCTCTCTCCATGTAGGGAATGTCTGCCCAAGACTGACTCATGTTAGGTTTACATTCATTTCTATCACTGAACCTCTGTTCTACTACAAATCTTTGGTTTTACAGGATATTTTAGACCCAGCTGCAGACAGACTTGCAACAGTATGATAAGTTACAGCAAAAAACGTGTCTGTTGTTAATTTCAAATAGTCTTAACACAACTTTGGAGTTTGTCTTTGTTTGGTAGAGGGAGAAACCTCCTTTGTAAACTCCACTGTGACAAAGCTGACATGTGACAGACCACTCTGTTAACAGTGCACAGCTCCACAGTCAGCGTTTACACCTGAAGACATCAAACAAACTGACAAAATGTCAAAGTAATGGCACAAACTAAAGAAATCACATTACCATTTCTATGATTTCTCAGGACGAGTTATTAACGCAAGATGTCAAGCGTAGATTACCTTAATTGGAGTCATTTTTGGCAAGCCCTAGCCTAACTTAACCTTTACAAAAACATTTACACTGCTACTGGTACGCTAGCTGCTAGTCCTGGGCAGTAATATGATAGTAGTAAATGCTGTCGCTTCATCGATAGCAATCAGAGAAACGTTCAATAGAATGTCTGACAGTTTCATTTAGATGCAAACTGTCAGGAAAGCCCATAAGGAAAACATGGTGGGTAAAATCGATTATTTCAAATTAAACCTTTATCTTCTGGTCATTAAATTCTCCATTATTATCGACAGAGTGAAATAAAATATTGTACATCATATAAAATAATTTATGGTGATAATTTTTCCAGGTAGATCATCCAGCCCTACGTCTAACGGACCATTCAAAAGCTTGTTAGCTCAGCTGCTAATGGAACAATAACTCCCCACAGTTTAAGTTAAAACTGTTTGCAAACCTCCGGCTTCCTCCCACAGTCCAAAAATATGCTCAGGCTAATTGATCACTCTAAATTGTCCGTAGGTGTGAATGTGTGTGCGATTGTCTGTATATGCAGCCCTGTGACAGACTGGCGACCTGTCCAGGGTGTCCCCTGCCTTCGCCCGAGTGAGCTGGGATAGGCTCCAGCACCCCCCGCGACCCTAGTGAGGATAAAGGTGTAGAGAGAATGGATGGATGTCTGCAAACCATTCTTCTTCACTTATAGTTAGTTTAAACCATTACTTGTACATATACGTTCAGCATATTTATATATTAGTGTAACTGATATTGCACTATTCAGAAGTCTAGTTTAGTGCAACTAATGTTGCACTCCTGGATAGTGCAACATTAGTTACACTAAATAGCAAATGGTCTGCATTTATATAATGCTTTTCTACCTCAGTGGTACTCAAAGCGATTTACAATGTTTTTCATTCACCCATTCTAGGAGCAGCTTTGGATTCAACATCTTGCCTAAGGACACTCCAGGGCATTGAACCACAAACATTATGATCAGCGGACAACCTACAACTTTACCACCTGAGCCTCAGCTGCTATTAAGGGCTACTGTTTTTACAGTTATTAACGTACCAAATGAATGAAAAGACGAAGCTATCCCACTGTTTTCATAGATACACTTGCACAGAGAATTTTCCTACTATATTTTTCTATTTTATTACTCCGTCAAGGAACAGAGGATTTATGTGACGATCGGTGTACGTCTGTCTGTCTGTTAGCAACATTACTCAAAAACAGACCACAGAACTTAGATTTTGGAAGTGACGCAGCTTATAGTCTGGATCCACAGACTGGTTGAAGATTTGTGTATCATTGCAAGATAGCAACACTGTACCTCTGACAAGTGAACACTGCCTGCTGATGATCACATGATTGCGATTCTACTACAAATCGGACTTATCAGGCGTTATCTGTTGGAAATGATACAAGGAACATTTGATTGAATTGTGGGGGTGTTCCTGAGTCCCATCAATTCCCGCTGCCTGCTACATATTTAGGTCATGCGATTCGGTATCCGTACGTAACGTACACATGCATAAGACATGCCTGTCCTCAGCGCAAGGTCATTTTGTTTGTGGGAACTTAAATAGCCACATTCTATAGTGCCGTGATTTCTGCCACAAATTTTTGCAAGATTTCAGCCGTCGGAAATGATACGACTGAGCAGAGTACTGCGCTCTCCAAGTGCTTTTCTTGTATTTATGTTTTTACTGTACTTTTACCAATGTCTGATTTTGTGAATGCACTGACAGGATTGTTGTACCCCGTGCAATGACAATAAAGCTATTCTCTTCTATGCTATTGAATTAAACTGCAACACACTCCTAATAAACATTGAAGAATTGCACAGATCACTCTGATTCTGCAGGAGTAGAAACAGATTTTTCTACCAAATGTTGCAGTTTTAAGTCACTTGTGTGCTTTTGTAACACCAGGCAAAAGTGCAGGTCAATATACAACATGGGAACATTAGTCGCATTTTTTTTTGTTAGTACATTTCTGGTGTGTACCTTTAAGAGCATGAAGTCATTGGTCACATCTTCAGCTCCACCAGCAGCTGTGATGTGCCAAAACGCTGAAGACTAATGCCTCTTGGTGCCATTAATTGTGCTGTCATTCTCATAATTTAACATCCTGCTCTGCCCTCTCCATCTTTATCACTGCCTTTGCTGTACAGCCATTAATCAGATGCAGAGAAGAGGGAGGGAGGACGGCAATCAGCCCGACAAATGAAATCAAAAAATGACCTCTCTATCAATTCCATTTCCAACACATTAGAAAGGAAGCACTTTTTCTCCCACTCCTCGTCCTCCCTTTAGCACTCAGCCTTCCTGCGCTAATGGTAGATATACAGTGACATGGTAATGATCTGGCCACGGCTGCAGAGCACAGGCAGTATTGATCAGCAGCTGATTTATTGCAGGTTACGGCTGATTATTGGGCCATTAATCAGTCTGGGATTACCCTATCAATAAAAGTGCTTACGTTTGTTTGTAAAGTGCTTGCCAGGGCGCAGGGGAGGGCAGAGCGTGTCCAGTGACACACAGCTACTATTTCAGCTCCAACACAAGCTATTTAAAGAGAGATATTCTTCACAGTATTCTCTCGGAATGCTTATACTGGCTGTGAAAGCTCTGCTGTGAAATTACAGAGGTGAATTAGTCAATCGATGCATCTTTCTGTCATTTGTAAAGATGTTAGCGGATTTGTGAAAAACAGATTCATGGGTATATCAGGATTACTCATTCCTTAGTGACTAATTCAGTGCTACGTTACCCTTCCAAATCTACTTGTATTCCCATTATAAAGACACCCAACTGAGTAATTTACACAAAAAAAGAAAGACAAAAACCTCAGTTTTTCATGTACTGTTCATTTTTGTGCTATTTTTGCTTAAACGGCTTGTCTTCTCTCAGGCTAAATAAAAGAAAACACCTACAATACAAATTTTACTACATTTGGACATTAGCATGAATGAATACATTCAACGAGATAATACCACATTTGCATATCTACACATTCAATTCAGAATGTTTGTGATATAAAAAAATCAGCTATGAAGTTTAACCCTTTACGCTTCAGTGCGTCGTAGGTGTACCGCCGGCGGTACACGAGAATGTCCGACGGCTGCAAACGCGATTATACAAACACTATACGCCGATGGAAAGCTTAGATTCTCATGAATCCGCCGGTATAAACCACTTTCAGATGTGATTACCACAGCGGGTGAGAAAAACACATTTGTCCGACAAAAACAAATATTCATCCATCCGTTCTCTATACACGGCTTCAACGTACACAGCGCGACTCACATTTTCGGGTTCATTATTACACACAGAAAAAAAGATTCCACAAAAAACGGCCATAATCCAACCTTTTACATCAGATGACACAAGCCAGTAAACTATTTTATCCAAAACATGTCCTGAAGTCGATATAAAATCCACGAATCAGTCGTTTTCAAGGAAATGCACCTCACGATGTGCGTCCAATATTCCTTGTATTTTTCGTAATTTTTTTATTTAAAAATAGAATATTAGCGATTTTTTGTACTGAAAACGGCTGGAATTGACTGAAGCTTAAAGGGTTAATGGTGATGTCTATTTGTCCAACTTTTTTGATATTTCATATAAATCTGTCTGAAGGTTGCTAAAGAAAGGTTTGTTCACACATCACTCATTGCCTGATTTATGGAGCATTTTATTCCTAAAAACATGGTGAAAATATTTTTTTCTGCCTATTGGCATCATTTTCCAATTCATGGAGTAATAGAAACAGAAGTTCTAAACCCCCTCCGTTAAAACCTTTCACTCTAATATATGAAAATTGAAAAAAATTTAAGAATTTGAGGTTGAAGTTAGTTAGTTGAACCAATGTTCAAGTTTCTGTTCCGGAAATTAACACAAACTACGGCAGTTTAACCTCATTTTCAGATCAAAATGTTAAGTTTAAATGACTTTCATTGTGACAAAGTTATGTTTATTTTACCCCATTCAGGTGCAGCATGTCCGGTTAATTAAACCTGCAATAGCAAATCGTTTTAATCACTTATGGGCAATGCGAACAATGTTTATCATTAACAAAACCCAACTTCATTATCTACAAGAGGAATGCATCTAGTAGAGGATCTAGTGGAAATTTTTAACATCAAACATCTCTTTGCCTGCAATCTTCATGCACTATTTTGTTTCTTTCCTGCTTGATTGTATGACAGATTCACATGTTCTTAATATCTGTTTATGGCCACTTTATTCCATAACACTGCCCATTATTGTACATTTATATTAACACTTACCCAGCACACCCTGTACACTGTAGAGCCTGGCGACAAGTCAGTGAGGAGGTCAGGGTGGTGGACGGGCCTCTAGCTTATCTGGCAGAAATACAAGAGACCACATCGGTCTGTGTCCTGTCATGAACCTATAAATGAACTGCTATTACTCTGCCAAGGAACACCAAGGAGTTATGTGATGACTGATGTTAGTTTGTCTGTCTGTCTGTCTGTGCGCAACATTACTCAAAAATGGAATAACAGATTTGGATAAAATCTTCAGGAAAGGTCAGAAATGACACAAGGAGTAAGTGATCAGATTTTGGCAGTGATGCGGCTTATAGTCTGGCTCCACGGATTTGTTAAAGATTTCTGTATCATTGTGAGATAGCGGCACACCGCCACCGTAACTGTGACTGCAAGTGAACACTACGTCAGCTGCCTCCTGGTGATCACATGATTGCAATCCTACTACAAATCAGCCGATGCGCACCACAAATTTTTTAAAGATTTCACTGTTTGGAAATCATACAATGACTGAGCAGCCTTGGTGGAGCGCTGCACTCTGAGTGCTTTTCTAGTTATCAGCTGTAATCGAGATCTTTCTTTACCTTAACAAAGTGTTTTTAACTGTCACCATATCTTAATCAGACTTAAGGTGACATAACCACTATTTTCTTTAACAATAATAGACATTGTAGAAATTAAGAAAATTTGCAGCATGTAAACAAATACAGAATTTCTTTTACTGTAACGTGTCAAAGTTTAAACATCCACCCAGACCTCCATTTCATTTCTGTTTTTGCCTTTGTCCTTTGGATTTGTCTAATGAAAACAGGAGCATGTCCTTTTAATTTGGTATTAACACTATTAAAAACATTTCATAAATGCATTCACAAGTTGTTCACAAGTAGATATAGAGGGGGCCAAGTGGTCATATGGAGTCATTTTTGACAACCTTGTACACAAAAGCGCTGCATAATGATGCCTTTCAACTGATTTATGAAGAATTAGTAAATGATTTACTAACTGTGAAAGAAGTAGAAAAAGGCCTTGTGTTGTCAATAATACCAAATATAAACAAAAACATGTTTGAATGAAGTCAGTTTAATCAATTATGCGTGGATACTTAACCTCATGTTAGAGAGAAACACAGCGGGAGTAAAACGAGAACAGATTTTGCTTCACATGCCTCAAACCAAACCCTTTGTCACCATCAACAAATACGAAAAAGCCAATGCCATGAATGTACCGTAATTCACAACCTTAATCCCCTTCCTTAAATTAGCAGCCGGATAAAAAAGATACTGCCGCTGTCTGCCTGCCAGCAGCTTTACAGCGAGCCATAAAACAGGAGGGAGGGGAACTCTGTGGCGTTGCTTAAACCCCACCAGAACCCACAAATGCTACCTGGGACACACTTTTACAACAGCCAGCAAATTGCGAATAGTGATTTTCCTATAAAAGCCCTAAAAAACAGGGGAGCCCGGATCCAGAGAGTTTAATGGGAAGGTTTGATGGCTATCCCTGTCAAACACACCGACTTCCCTGCCAAACACTGTGCTCTCGTTTTATTTGCGAGTGTGTTCGAGTAACTGATTAAACATCCCAGGACCTCTTGGACACGCTGCCAGCGGTCCCCTCACAGCCTCCGACTGCCATGGCTGTAAAACCCGCCTTGACAGCGGTCTCGTAAAGCAGACATAATGCTGTCGTAAACATGTCACGACACCTGTCATAAACATTAATGACTGTTTATGAATGACGATGATGAATTGGAGTGGGTTGGCTTTTCTGGAATCTGTTCAGCAGCAGGTTATGGCCGGAGAAACACAAAGCAGCGCTCTGTTCCCAACTTTGGCAGGCCGCTCAAAACAACCCCCGAGCTCTGCAGGATGCAGTCCAGGGAAAAGTCAAAGCAAAGTCATCAGGTTTAGAACTGAGAGGTTCTATTGCGATTTATATTTCAACCCATGATTAGCAATAATAAGAATAAAGCTCATTAATATCTCCTGAATCTGCCAGACACTTCATCACCATCTTCTCAAGATCGCACAGGCAGCTGTTTTGCCAGGTCGAGGAGCTTTGTATAACTGAGCAGCAGACAGCATGTGTGCAGCTGATGGAAACATGTTACTGCAGAATCAGAGGCTTGGCGCTCAGCACGGCGCAGAGGAACAGATAGCTGTAATCCCATTTTCCCACCAGGCGGTCCAGCATGCTTGTCTGTGGTACTTAGAGATAAACATCGGCGTGCACTCTGCATGACCCGGCGCACACCTGCTGAGGCAGAAACCATCGTATGCACACACACATACACATGCATGCATGCAGGTGCAGACAGCAAAAGGCTGCTTTGTGCGCTTTGTCAAAGTATGAATTATGGTACATGGCGTGACAGGTTGTATTTAAGTGATGTCAGCAGATCCAATAAGGCTATGTGGAACAGATGTATGTGAGCTTTATATACTTTGTGTGCTGTGCTGTCAGACATCCCTAAGGGGACAGTCTAAGACAAATGTGTTGGTAATTTACAAGTGTGCTTAAATACCCATTATTCTTTCCTCTGCGAGCTCTCTCAGGATCGGCTGCGCTCATTTATCATCGGCGTGCACACACATAAACGCAGGGAGAAAAATGAGGAGCTGTCGCTGTTGGGACTGCGTCAGGGCGGAAGCTTTAAAGGATCATTTCAATTTATTAAGACTTTTGTGTTCGGTAGTTGTAGCCATCGCTGCAGTCGTTGGTGCTAAGTGGAAACGTGGCGCGATTGTTTGGTCGATCACAAGTTAAAAGCTAAAGTTGGAGCATCGGAAATGGAAAAAAAATCCTTCATAAAACTGGAAAACTGTGGCCATGCTTGCAAAACCTATAAGCAAATGCATGGACGTGCATTGATGTGGCGGAGTGGACGTCCTCACCCGTGAAATTTTAAGCATCGAGCACATAGCTTCCTACATTTGGGTGAATTTTTATGCACTAATGTGTCTTTTCTGCATCATGTTTATTGTGGAAATTTGTTGATTTATGCAAAGGAAAACACAAAATTCTGGCTCAGTGACCTGACATTGTAGCTATGTGTTTTAGACAGACAATTATATTGAGCTGACATCAGCTAGGCAAGAAAAACACAATTTACGCACTGTCCTGAGTAAAAAAAAAAAAAAAAGAATTGCATTCAAAAAAATATTTAAGTTGAATACGCAAAGTCATATTATAGAGGTGCAAGGCATGATGTTGCAGTGAAAAATGAGCCCACAGTGAGTAAAAATGAGACAAGAGCAAAAAAAATGCCCAAAAACTACTTGAAGTTCAGTGTCAATTGATTGACTAATCTGTATTTAGCAAGAAGGGGACCTTAAATTCACTGCTGATGTTTCACAGAAACACTGACAAAGGCACTTTTCTTCATCCACTCATCTTTTTCTGCCTTGTTCTGATCCGAAAAACTTAAAAGAGACTCTTAACCTCGGCCCAGTAAACATCCTCCATGGTATTCGGCGCCGTTGTCTTTGCACAGCAAGCAAAATGAAATGTCAACACAAAACGCTCGGTGCCGCATCAATCACGGAGGGATGACGCCGTTTACAGCAAGGTTACAGTAAATCACAGGGTGACGGTTTAATCCCGTGGAGAGTTTTACAGGAGGAGAGGGAATTCAATTTCCTAACAGGCCGGAGCAAAGGTATGCAAATACAACGCGGGAGAGGATCCACGAGAGCCGGCTCAGACGTGACGTGGCGGGGAGGGAGAGTGGGGCTGTTTTCTCTGGGGTCTCACGGCTTCCATGCTGCTCAGAGAGATTACATTTCACCAAAAAAAAGAAGAAAAAATGCCACAGACAGGACGGACAGGATAATCAATCACGTGAGTTCAAAACACACACGTGCACGCGGCTGATGTCTGCTGGCTGCGTCTGTTTGCAGGAGTCATAAATCAATGCTGTGTTGTCAGAGCGTCTAACATGAGCTGGAGAGAGGAATAGAGCGCTGCTACAGTCTGCTCCACGCTCTGCTACACCCGGCTCTGTACGGGTGCCAGGCCAAGTGACGGAGGACAGATAATGCTCGGTGATCTACTGTGTGTGTCCTTGTCTCTGGCCACCGTGGCAGACAGTAACCTCATTAATGTAACACAGCCGAGTTGGCTCATAGGTGACCTCATTATTCTCCAACCCAATCTCGCAGATAACAAAGTGTTGCCTGCATTTGCCGCAACTGCCCTCTGTTCAAGGGTGTGTGTGTGTGTGTGTGTGTGTGTGTGTGTGTGTGTGTGTGTGTGTGTGTGTGTGTGTGTGTGTGTGTGTGTGTGTGTGTGTGTGTGTCTCTCTCAGGTTTTTCACAGTCATGAATCAGCGCTGCAAGCCAGCGTCACACTGTTTTGATAGCAGTTCTCCTGTTTAGCTCAGTAATTATAACACCCAGGCTCATATTGCTCCTGTAAATCTCTCATAAAAATTCCAGCGAACGAGCGTCAGAGCTCCAGGAAAACACCAGGTAAACAATGAGCAGCAGGGCGAAGACGCTGTAAAAGAACATGAGGATTATTAACTTAATTCCTCTTGTTTTGAATTCCCCGGCCAATACTGTCTCAGCAGATTGTTTCTCCCATAAAAAACAGAATGTCTTTGAGCCAGTAGCACCATTCAGCACGCAGATAATTTCTGCTTCACTGGCTTAGGTTAGGGATGTCACAACAACCGATACTTTGCTACTTGTAATTGTACATCAATCCATCCATTATCTATACACCGCTTAATCCTCATTAAGGTTGAGGGGAGCTGGAGTCTATCCCAGCTGACTTGGGGTCAAGGCAGGGGACACCATGGACAGGTCACCAGTCTATTGCAGGGCGACATATACAGACAAACAAACTTGCACTCACACCTATGGACAATTTAGAATCACCAATTAACCTCAGCACGTTTTTGGACTGTGGAAGAAGGGCAGAGTACCCAGAGAAATCCCGTGCTTGCACACGGAGAACATGCAAATTCCATGCAGAAAGACTCCAGGAAGGTCGGGAAGCGAACTGAGGATCTTCTAGCTGCAAATTGACGGTGCTAGCCACCACAATTTTGGCTGCTTGTGAGTGGAAAAACTAGGAAGCATTGTGTGATCAGAGGGTGGCGCTATGGGCTCCATTACATATGGCTGTAAAAACATAGCTGAAGAGACTAGAAACAACACCAATTGTTCAACAAACCACTAAATAAAACTCAGAGATGAAGGAGAAGAAACAAACGATGCTTTGACTACTTACCAGAGAAAAAAGGAGTCTTCAAAAACTGTTTAAATCGGGATCTTCCATGTCAGCTGGTACTGGATATGCTTCATACTGGCCTGAGACAAAGACAACCAAAAAAAATAACAGGTAGTCAGGCATGTGGGTTAAAGGTTGACTATGTCAACAAGCAAAAAAACCTTAAATGTTTTTTTTCAGATTTTGCTCTTGGAACACTTTGAATTGAGCAAATATATATATCACACAAATATGGCTTTTAACAACTACATGAGGGAGGCAGATGGTGCAGGAACAGGTCTGTTGCAGCTTATGAAAAAACAAGCTTCGTGTGTGGAAGTAGTTTGCAATTGTGTCAACTGATCTGTCCCAAGTTATAGATGATGAAAAGCCAGACGGCCAACAGTAAAACAGAGCAAAAGACAAAACACATCAAACTAATCTAAGCAGCTCAAAGACACACATCCAGATCTGTACAGAGAATTCTAGCCAAGAGAGTTTCAGGTTTTAGCTTTATATTATCAACACCTTATAAATATATCTACATATCTTGATTTTTTTTGCCCCATTGTTTGAATTGCAGAAGTTTCATCTGCTGAAGTAAAGCTCCACACACCTAGCTCAGGCTAAAAGAACAGCAGCACACACTGTGAGCTGAGTGCGGCTCATAAACACAGACTGAATATAAATGATGTGATGTTACCCACTGGTTTGTGGACTACTACTTTGAAGCCTCGAGTTTTCCAATTTGATCAATGCCAACTTTTTGAAATAAGAATCACGAATCACTTTAATTGTCATTGTTATGTTCAGCAACGAAATTGGGTCTTCTCTTTCCGCACAATTACAGATTAAAAACAGAAATGCAGCTAAAAACAGAAAAAAAATACAGATAAAAAAACAGGAAGAAGGACAACCGTCACACATTCACAAATGCTCGTTCACAGTCTGAATGATACACAGTATCGATAAATGTATATATAAATTGCACATAAACACTCGGTAAGAGTCACATCTCAGTATTGCACTGGTATATGTACATATTTTTAGAGGAGTCCGGCAGTGTTCAACAGATTTACAGCAATTGTATAGAAACTGTTTTTCAGTCTGCTGGTTTTAGTTTCAATTGCCCTGTACCGTCTGCCTGATGGCAACAGTTCAAACAGGCTGTGACCAGGGTGCGATGTGTCCTTTGGGATGTTCACTGCTTTCTTGATGCAGCGCAAACTGTACAGTTCTTCTAGAGAGGGGAGGGGGCAGCCAATAATCCCCTGGGCAACCTTGATGACCAGGTTATTTGTTACAGTAAGATGTAACAAGTAGCAGGTGACTGAATTTTTGCAGACACTACACAGTCAATGATATTTTTGCTCTGCCCTCAAATATAGCCTGCTTTATCGACTATTAAACTCTTAATGGGACCGTAATTTACCAAATAAGCACTATTAGTCCATGAGCCAAGTGGGTAAAATTGGGGTCATCAGTACCACTTTGGGGGGCAAATTCTCATCTGCATTTTTGTTAAGGACAATATCCCTAGTAACTATTCCTGTATGATAGACATGCACAAGTGGCAGCTTTATGTGAGATATCCATGGGTTTTTAATAGGTACGTCAATACGATTTTCTAGCCTCTGATATGGTAAATGCAAGCATATACATTGATTTAAATCAAAAAAGACATTCAAAATCATTAACCACGCCTGACGTACGTCAGCGGGATTATTGCATTCGCTTCGGTCTCTGGCTGGCTGGGTAAGCATGTTTGTATGTGTGTATGTCCGGTCCGATATCTCTGCAACCGCTGAAGTCAGGATAATCAAACTGGGCACTGAAGATCAGTCTAAGGTCCCCTGCTCAGTTGTGGAGTTACAGGTCAGTAGATCAAGTAGGGAGGGAGATACGTAGGATGATCAAAATTTATACAGCGTATCATGCATGCAGGGTTTTCGCCAGGGCAGGGTTTTCGCCAGTGGAGGGCGTGGTTCTGTCCTCTACTGAGGGCTCGTCTAGTTGAAAACTATAATGAGTTTCTTATTGATATGCTGTGATACAAAGAACTTAAAGGAATGTTTTTATCTACACATTTTACGGAGAAATTTAAATTAAAGCAGTGCGTTCAACACTAATTTTTGTCATTATCCTTCTGGTAGATTGTAACACATTCATCTTTTATGTAATACATATGTAGTGTGACATGCAGCAAGGGAAAATGTGTCCTTACCACCTCTGTGGTTGGGCTTTGACCTTTACATGGAAATATTAAGGGTTACCATAAGGATTATCCATGTAAGACACCCAATAAGATGGGAACTTTCCATTGTGGTTCTGCAGGTGATCAAGGTATTCTCCAAAATGGTCAACTAAATGTGGATATGATGGATTGTTCAATGTTTCTTGGAGTGTTTGTTGTCTCACATTCTCACACAGCTCTTCCATAGACAATGACATGTTTTCTAGATGGATTTTCTTGTTGCGTCCAGTGTTCTGAGTCCTAGAAAGAAAGCCTTTCCATACAAGGCGGAACAAAGCGTCATACAGCAGTTTGTGTAGTTGGAGTTTGTCCTTCCATAACACTATCAACCGATCCCTCTGCAATCATGCCTGCTTCAATACACAAGTCTTGCAAACCATCATCTTGGAATCGTTCACCAATTCACACATATGGTGTGGAAGCTTCCCATCCTTGGAATGATATTTGGAAACCTCGCTTTGTGTTTCCACAAAATGTCAGTGGCTTTTGCGTAGAAGGCTTGGTCAAAAACTACCACTATATGTGGCAGTTGCAACATGTTCCTAATCTTCTGAGTTTGTGTCAGAATCTCCTGAACTGTTGATAAGTCAGTGGCAGGGGCATTGATTGTTGGAAGATATTCCAGAGTGTCTTGGATAACTTCTTCCTCATCTCTTGTCTGAATATTGAAGCCAGTCCATCCATTTACAGTTTGTCTAGAGCAGGGGTCGGCAACCTTTAACACTCAAAGAGCCATTTCGACCCGTTTCCTACAGAAAAGAAAACACCGGGAGCCGCAAAATCCTTTTGGCATTTAAAATGAAGACAACACTGCATATATCGCTTTTTTACCTCTATGCCCTTGTTAATCAGTCGTGATTAATTAATTACAAAGCCTTTAATTAGATAGATTCATTTTTTAAATTGTGTCCTACCACTAATATTAATCTTACCTGGTTAATGTCATTTTTGCTCCTGGACCTCATATGTTACGTAATGTTAGCTGGAAATCAATAATTTGCAAATGTCTATTTAACTTGAAAAATCTATTTATCTATTTATCTTCAGCTGATAACTTTTCTCCGGTAAGTCGCTGCCCTATTTTCCAAGACGACACTCCTCTGACTCTCTGACCTGCTGCCTGGATGCTGGACGTGACATCGAGCCGTGCTCTCGCGAGTAGGATCGTATTAACCTGACATATCAAAGAGTAGATAGTGAGCGAGGCGTGCTTGCTGGTCTTTTAACTTTTATTATGACCACAACAATACTTAATATATACTCACGTGTCTCTTACATCCAGCCGATCTACAAGTGAGTCTATGTCCGGCCACTTCCTGGTTCTTCCCCCGTGGCATGCTGGGTTATGGAGTTCTTCTACACAAGACACTCATTACATCACAGGCTGGGACGCATATTTTGACAGACAAAAATTAAGACGTTTTATTTTGATGTTACAAGATCACCATAATCTTCAAATTTACAATTAAATTTTAAAAATTAACAATCTAAAATAAAAGAAATTTTAATTAAATAGCCTGCTGATTATTTATTTTCCAAAGTTACAGGGAGCCGCAACAGAGGGATGAAAGAGCCGCATGCGGCTCCAGAGCCGCGGGTTGCCGACCCCTGGTCTAGAGGAACAATACACTTGAGCTACCAACCAGAGTAGGTTGTTTTGCTTGAGCATCTCTCAGTACTTTCTCACACTCTAAGGCAACATGTGGCCTTGGAACAGGGCCAGTGTGTTCTCCTCCACTGTAGACTGGAGTAAACACCTCTTCTGGTTCAATAGTCATCTCTTGTCTTTTTGGATGACCTTTGTGGATTTGGGCTCAGGCATTGAGCCATACACCTTTGGTTGCACAATTATCCCATCTACCCTATGTGATGTTCCAGCCCCAGATAGTGTCTCTTCATTGCGATCAATGTTGTCCCATGCCACTGTTGTTGGAACATTAAGCTGGATGTTCGGTGGCAATGGAACAGTTTTAGCTGAAGTGTTCAGTCAGTTTGATGATTTTTCACAGGTTTTCAATTGGATTTAGATCTGGTGATTGAGCAGGCCAAGGCATGGTTCCAATGTTCTGGTTCTCCATCCAGGCTTTTCCTGACCTTGCCATGTGGTAAGGAGCATTGTCTTGTTGGAAAATCCAGTCATTGGAGACAGGAAAGAGTTTTCCAGCTGATGGAAGAAGACTGTTTTCAAGAGTAGCCCCAAACATAACCTGGTTCTTTGGCCGTTCCACCCAGACTGAAACAACCCCAGATGGTCACTGATCCACCCCCCATGTTTTACTGTAGGGGCAGACAGCCTGGTTTGTAGCTTCTCCAGGCTTCCTCCTAACCAGTAAGTTGGCTAAAATGTTTTTTTCTTGGTGTAATGAATGCCTGTCTTGGAGATCTTCAGTTTTTTCGCTACTTGTCTCACTCATGCCAATTTTCAGCAGTGTCAAGGTGGCTGCCATTGTGGCTTTACATAATTCTTCTGTTTTAGGCATTATATGAGGGCTGACAACTTCTGAGTCGTGCTGAATGTCAGCAGGAAACAACTCTAGGCCTTTGCATGTGCAGTGCTGCTTATGACACGAAATGTGCTCTTATATACACTGGAATACATTGAACCTGAAGCATGCCAGATATGACATAAAGTATTATGGAATCATCTGCATTTTTTTGTCGTCTTCATTGTATTCTTCAAGTAATATACCTTTATTGGTACCAGGCATTAAAATGAAGAAATTGAAGAAAACAAGGGTGGTCTGATCATTTGTTCCATGACTGTATATATACACAGTATAGACACTGTATAGATGGCACAATTGATGAATTTACTCATGACCAATGGTGGGGGCCTTCTGTGTAAATAAGTAGCACCCATTAAGACCCAGTGTTGCATTTTTGAACCACTGAAAGAAATCCCTAAAAATAACATGTATTATACTTTTTTCAAAAAATATTTGAGTTGTCTTTTCACTAAACATATTTAGGATGAAGAAAAAAATACCACAGGTCCAAATACTTACTTGGAAAATTGTTGAAATTGTTCCTAAAGAGAGAGCTGGGGGGTCAGTGGAAGACATGTTTGAACTTGGAATGTGGTACATCTTACAGTATTAATATTTTACTGCCAAAAATCTTGCGGTTTTGCAGTTCAGAGTGTGGGGTGCTGGGAAATGTAGTGTTTGTCTAGCCTAGCCATGCTACACCCATGTTTCTGACAGCACAAGGGTCTAGGGAAGCTCGACAGGGAGGGAGGCGGGCTAAAAGGTTGTCTATCAAATCCCTCTGCAGCAATTGGGTAGGTATACAACCAATCAACGCAACGAATAGGCTGACGTAGTTCCGAGAGCACCGGCGGATTATGGCTAAGTCCCATTAGCTTCCCAACCAGCGGAGCCGCGGAGCCAACTGGTATATTAAGGATTTGCCATATCCCGTCGGCATAAGTCCAAATACGTCTTTCTTCTCAATGAAACACTTAAGTACCGTCCTTTGTTTATCTTTCAAGTTGAATTTTAGCTTCAAATCTTTAAGGGCTGTGGCCAAAGCCGAGTCGAAAGATAACTGTTTATTGTGCGCCGGTTGTTTCTGTCAGAATCGTCGCGCCTCTGTCGTCACTTCGTTACGCCCGCCTTCTGACTCTACACTTCATGGTGATTGGTCCGGCCAGTTTTAGGAGAATCCAGCCTCGAGCCTTATGGAGGGTAACTAGACCCTCCCTGGCAGAGAATTAAATTCGTTGCCGTGGGTTGTCTAGCGCGGCTAGGCTAGTGTTTGTCTACATTCAGGAAGAAAGCGGTACAGCTAGACAGCCTTAAAAAAATGTTGCAGTTTTCCAACTGTGAGCCTCAGAGGGTTAAAGGATATGTGCAAAACCACAGTTATGGCGAAAAATCACAAATAAGTGATAAAGCTGCCAGTATGGAAAAGCTGTCCCATCTTAATGTACTTATATTATCCCAATGTGCATTTTAGTACCACTTAGGTTTGGTCACCTGAGATGGTACCAGTATCTGTCTGGTCTATTTGTAATGTTAACACCTAGGAAAGCACATAGCGTGCCCACGGTAATAGCAACGGTACATACATTAGGGAAAACAGCTTATTACAGGGGTATGAAAACAATGAAAATATTAGCATTATGTAGATTTTTTAAAATTTAGATAGCATCAGGTTCTGTTTTGAACACAAAGGACAATTCCAAAATGTACTCTGGAGCATTTCTGGAGATGTTAAAGACATTCTTCCCAAACTAAAGCAAGGGATAGGGTGGTAAATGGCAAGCCCTTTTGTTCTAATGGGACACAGTCTGCGAAAACTTGCGACTTGCAAAAAATACATTAAGCTGCCACTTTGAGAGGTCTATCATACCAAATTGATATATGCATGGGTAGCACAATAAAATGGTATAGGTGGCAATTTGCCCCCCTGAGTGGTACCGACCAACCTATCTGGCTCATGGACTATATTTTGTATTCAAAAAGTCTTGAAACAGGTAATTGAGACTACCAGCTCATTAGGAAAATATTTACTGAGGTAACAAATCAAGGTAAAAGAAGGCTCGTTTTCGCCTAGATTTCTATATGATCTGACTTCTTCTTGCTGCCAGAGGAGTCGACCCTGGAGTAACCCCTGCTGGCTGTTACAAATAATGCAGGTTTAAGGCACTTCAGTATCAGACCTGTGGGCCACGTCCATCTTATATACAGTCTGTGCTCACAACCTTAGTATACTGTTGTTTTCATTCACTGTACACATGTGTTGAGCAGTGACTTTGAGCATTGGTACAACATGCAAACTGTCTCTCACCCATGTTTTGAGGTATTCTTTGCAAAAACAATATGAAAACAGTTTACTAAACTGTATTTCTGAAAACATCTGAAGTGAGAAATGATCTGTGCAGCTGCTGAATCTGTTTTCATTTTAGCTCGACATAAGTTAGTTACACAGTTTTGTGTGAGTTTCCAGAGGCATTGAGTGTCATTCAGACTCCCTTTATTGACATAAAGTAGCAGAGACCTCAACTTTATGCAGATGAAGAGTGGACAAAGTGACGCACCATCTCTTTAAATGCATCTCAGTGCTACTAGAATTCACTGCAAGGCTGCTTACATAGACAGTAAATGGAAGACCATTCATGTGGACACGGACCATTATTCCTTAGAGCAACACTGTCACCAACAGCCAAGATTTAGCACCATGTTAATCCTGTTTTTGCAACTTTATTTTTTTAAAGTACAGGGCCACAGATTGGACAAGCCAAAATAATTTCCGTAGAGGAGAGTTGCCAGTGCTACCACGAAAGCACAAAGTCTTGTTTTCCCACTGCAGGGACACCTCTGCCTGCATCTATTATGTTCAATGTGAATGAGCTGTACGAGAAAACAATGTTGCCAAGGACCCAAACAGAGGCTCCACCCTGCAACCCACAGGACTCAAAGGATCTGCAGCCAAAGTTCTGCTGCCAAGTCCATGACCCGATGGGTCAGAGCTGTTTTGGTGGAACACGAGAACCTACGCAACACTATGAAGTGGTTTAATGTTGTGGCTGATTGGTGTTAATACAACATTCACTTCTACTGTTTCCAGTTGGAGGCAGAAACCTGAAGGTCAATTATCTCCAAAACCTACCGACAAGGCCGTGTAGCACTAAATGTAAGTGAGAAAATATGTTTTATGTAATTTGGTTGAACCGGCCTTTTAAGAGCACACAGTAAAACAGCCAAATGTTTTTTAATGGAAAACATTCAAGTGCAGAGCTGTCTGAGTAAGTACATGTTTGGCCTGTCAGGGCTGTGATGTGGACAGCTGAGAGCTGTTGTAAGGAGATCTGCTGCTGATGACGGTGATGATAGTGCGGCTTATTGGCCTGTAACTCCGCTGTCTGCTGTAATAGCAGCGCTGACAGATACAGACCACCCACTTTCCTCTGGCCAGAACACATTCATCATGCTCTTAACTTTTTTTTTCCCACTCCAACATCTCAGCTCGAGGCAAGAAAAATATATACAGAACATGCAATCTGCACGTTGCACTTTTGAAGGGAAGGGATGTTATAGATTTGCAGGATGGCCAGAATAATAAAGTATCATGATTTCGAATGTCTGGTTCATATTGAGGAGTTGACCGCAGTGCAGCACGCCAGAGTCGTGGTATGAAATGTGGGCAGGAGAAAGGAGTAACCATCACGCTCATTCCTCAGCTTTCCCCTTCCTCCCTCTTCCTTTTTTCTTTAGAATTTAAAAAGTCTGAAACTAAATTGCATTTTTTTTTTGTCTGCTGCAGCACACAATCTCCTTTGTAAATCACTTGTGCTGTTCCTCCTTTGAGAAGCAAGCAGATACCACAAGAGGGAAATTTATACTTTATTTTTGCAGTTTCATGATGCATAAAGCAGACTAACAGACACTACAACAAGCTTTCCTGCTAACATTTCCCTCTTGTCCACCTCACAAACACGCATCTTGTCTTGCACCTTAACTCACTGGATGAACCACCAAACAAGCATGTACTGTGGAAACTGATGTCAGTCTGCAGGCTGGAAAGCTAATTAGCTTCTCAGCTGCAGTACATTAAACAGCATGTAAACATACCTGTAAGTGTCAGGTTAGGCGCTGGTGTGGTCTTTAATTCCACTAACAACAGGCTGTCTGCCCACGACTGCTAAGATCCAGACAGTTTCTTGTTCCTGCCACCTGCACCAGAGTTCATCCTGCCGGCTGCTGTCAATCAGACACAGAGGAGCCCCTCCGGTGTCACCCCTACCCCTACAGGTGGAGGATGTAGGGCAATAAAAGAGTGTACGGGACAAACACGAGTACCGGGGAGGGTATAAATTTGTCCAAAAACATTTTAACCCTTGCAAGTACTAGATGTAATATTTCTGCTACTGCAGATTTCTACTTGGCTGATGTTTTCATATTGACATGTTTAAATTAGTGGTGGGACACAGTTAAAAAAAATGTATCTAATTAATTAGAGGCTTTGTAATCAATTAATTGCATTTTAGTCAAATAGCAATATTTGACACAATAAGCTAAGTTTTTTTAAATTCAAATAAATTTTGGTTGACGACTGAATAGACATATGTGAACTTAACAGAAATGTTTGTTTCATTTAAATTTATCTGTACATTTTTCAGCTGTCTACTACATTCACAGATTACTGCAAAATCAAAGTGCAACTATAGCAATTATCTTCAACATTTTAAGACTTTTTGTAAACTCAGGCATTTTCGATGTGTTGGACAGTGGTCTATTGAGGGATAGCTGCATTGTGTACCGGTACCAAGACTGTAGTAGCTAATGTATAGTGTGTCGCCCGGAGCTAATCTGCATAAAGTATACTGACAGTCAATAGAAACTTTGAGGTAGAAATGTACGCAGAATTCTACTTGTAGGGGGGTTGTAATTATTCATTGTGGATTTACTGATGATCTAGTGCCCTGGTAGTTGAGATAATGAGTTGTCATTTTGTCATGATTCATTGCACATGGGTTGGTCACTTTGCAAAAGTGAACCAAATACACACCAAGCAATACTCAGTGAGTATCTGCACAATTTGAGAATGGGTTTTGAAGGCCTATATAGAGGCCCAAAAAAGGCCACCATTGTTAGTCCAGTGAACAGCATCATGCCACGTCTATCACATGAACAACGTCTCCGGGCACTGGGTATGGTGGAGGCCGGTTTGAGCTACAGTGATGTAGCCAGGCGTATGGGCTGTTCCCAACCCACAATCAGAAGCCTGGTCCAAAGCATGCGCCGACGGATTGCTGCCTGCATCGAAGCAAATGGAGGCCATACTCGGTATTGACTGTTGTGACTTTGTGTTTGGCAGGTGCCGTTTTCTTTTGTGAAATTCTTTATTTTGAAATCATTCTTGAAACTTTAGATTTTTGTTTCTGTATGCCAATATGCTAAACAAATGATTCATATGAGGAAAATCCAGTTTCGGGCTTCAAAATAAAAATTATGTTGAAAAATATGGTCTCAAAGTTTCTATTGACTGTCAGTGTAGTTCCATTTATGCAAATGCAGCACGGGGAATGGAGGTCCGATGCATCATGAAACTTTCGTTAAACGTGTTGTTGAACTCAAAAGCGGACAGACTCAGCAACTTATTTATCGCTTCAAATGATTTCAGACATACTTTTCACTGAAAAGTTTTCGTAATAAAAGAGAAAGTTTTCGACCGAGCCACCATATTGGGTCGACATTTCTGCGCTGAGTGCGTCCTGTGCATTTTCTTTGCAGCTGGCAAACAGATTTTAGGTGCATTACCGCCACCTAACAGGCTGGAGTGTGCATCAGTGTGCCAGAAATTAGGGAACTGAGAAAAGTGTGATTAAATGCGTCATTTTTTTAATGCTTTATTTTTTCTGTAATTAATTAATGGTAATCGATGCGTTAAAGTCGGAGCCCTAGTTTAAATATTTTTTGTATGTTTGTATGATGGAGTGGCTGATTTTCTCTTAAAACAACTTCATTTCACTGCTGCATTAAACTGTATGACTGGAAGACAAAAAAAGGAATCTAACAATATTTTTCTCCTCCAGATGAATTAATGAGTCACTTCAATAAATAAATATTTAAATATACGCAATAAAGTATTTGATTATGCCATGTTAACGTAAAAACTGAGTTATCATAATTACCAGTTTCCTACTTGTAAATTCTTCTGCACAAAGTCGAAACTATGACCAGGAATGCTCCCTTTAATTGGGTCAAAAATGTGGTTCTCTCACCGCAGCCAAACTCAATCTTTAATGCTGAAACTGCATAAACACAGAGCTATACTGAACAACCACATATAATAAAACTCACACATCCAGCACAGTAAGATCACTGTGACTTGTTTATATGTCTACAAACCAATCACAATATTTGAAGGCGGAGCTAAATGGAGTATGCAGCTCAGTTTGCATGAAAACAGTGACTGAGGAATTGTTTTGGTGGAACATCTGCAATCAGGGAGACATGCACAGTGATTAAAATGGATAATTTACTGAAAAATAGCGACTATGGCTGCCTCGCTTCATGATCCAAATCCTGGGCAAAGCTTGAAATTCGTGGTAGGCTGCTGCTCGGAGACTGTTGTTTCCCGTAGCAATGTGGTAAAATTGCAGAAAGTGGAACAAGATGAGAAAGTTGGTGGAAATACAGCGATGGCAGCCTCATACCTGCAGTAAGACAACCATAGCTCTGTGTTAGGAAACCTTGTTACAGTTACAGTCTGTAGAAATGAGAAAACAACCAATTAGCAACTACCAGTTGGCTGTATATTTCATTCACCATGTCTTCTAGTACATAAAAACACTGTACGGATATGCTAGCAAGGTAAGAAACTTGATTTTCACCAGAGGGGTCTTATCTGATTTATGTAGTATGACAAGTTCAGCTCTTATGGTCCATCAGAACTGAGCTTTTAAATTTCAGGAGACAGAATAAGTGTCTAAATTAGTTTCAGTGCTGCTCAGGCAGACAATATCGGTTTAATTCTGTTTTCTAGTTCTCATAAAATTTCTATGTTTCTCCCAAAAAAAGTTTTTTATCGCAAGATAAGATGTCAGAAAGTCAGACTCCCATCATAACTCAGTTTTGACCAAATATGCACTGTGTTTTGGCTTTGCAGGGCAGTATGCATGTCAGCGTTGGGTTTGATAATAAGCCTGCTTTCCCACTGGAGTCTGAATATTTTCATGATCCATAACTCGGCTGTCTTCGTGAGGTATTCGGGGCCTCGGGGGGCTCCTAGACTGGCAGTAATTCAATGCAGAATCCATATGATTCTGTCGGTCAGAGCGTGATGCATTCACTTGCCCTCCCTTCTGACCGGGACGCTCCTGCTTCGCTGACTCGGAGCGCAGGATGTGATGTCACGGCCTCGTATCAACAACAAAGCGAAGGCCGCTGAATAGGCTGATTCATCTCATCTCTGGAGAGAGATTCCTGCCATGTCTGCTGCGCTCCAGCTCTCATGTCTTTCATCCTCCGTCTCTCCCCGTCATGACAGTGATTAATGACCCTCAGCTGCCGTGTGCTTCCTCGCTGACACTCCCATCTTTCTTCCTCTCCTCTCTGCGCTCCGTCTCACAAGAAGAAGGATTAAAGTGGGAGAATCGGGCCAAAAAGACGATTGATGCCACATGTGCTCAGAGGGGGGAAAAACCCTGATATTGGTCAACATGGAGAAGGGAAGAAATCCAAGACGTATAAATAGATGAGTGTTCATACCTCTCAGTGCAAAGGAATGTCACTGTGCTGTGTTAAGGCTGTGCGGATCAACAGGTCAGTCAATGATACTGTGTGACAGGAGTGAGGAGAAAGTCGCTGACGGAGGAAAGATCCATCAATCACTCTGCGATTACAGTGTAAAACATCCAATGCACTTTAATCGCTGATAAGGTGTAATGTGAAGGCCTGGGAAGTAAAGCAATGGTAATATATACTAGCAACTATATACTAGCAACAGACAATTCATCAATAGTAATATGGAGGGATGTCCCACTCAAGGTAGATCAAGGCATTCTTAAACTGAACAGTATCGGTTTATTTGTTTATGTGGGGAAGGTACAATTATTTAAGATTTTCCTTAATCTATCAGTAGCATTATCAACCAATAATCAATTAATTGGTAACACAATAGCTCAGTTATTCTTTACATCTATCACTGAAATAAAGGAACCCTGTCCTCATCAATCCCAACTGACATGAAACATAAGAGTTCTGGCTGGAGGTCATTAACCATCACAGAAGTCTTTGTTATGGTATCCGCTGTTAGCTAAACCCCCACAATGCTCTCTTCCTGCTAACAAAATGACTGACTAATTGAGTAGCTTCGTATTAAATAGTATCAGGCTCCACCTGGTGGAACAACCAGGTACTCCAGGTAATCTCGAAAACATTTTCTGACACAAATGTAGAGAAAACAAGTTTTCCATAAAGTCTCCACTACATTTAAGACAGAGCTTTACAAGAATTCATGATGCAAGAGTAAGGAACAGCTTTGACGAAGAGTTGCATTTTCTTCTTGATGCGTTACGAAGGTATTCAGTCATCACTCATATGTTGGATTGATTTTAATAATGTTAATGTACTCGAAGTGTACATTACCTAGGAAAATGGTATCAGGCTGGCACGTGTTTCCATCAGATACTAAATATTAAATGACTCAGAAAGGATCAATTGGGGGCAAGCAAAAAAAAAACAAAAAAAAAACATGGATAACTATCCACCACTCATTTGAGAGCTAAATAAAAATGCAACAAGAGTGATGCAGAAGGACATACGTTACCTAAAGGGATACAACATGGCAACCCAAAGGCTATCATGGGTAACCGTGGGTCTCGAAAAAGATGTTCTAAACAACTAACCTGCATTCTTAATGACGTTTCAATGAAATATATTTTCTCCTGGATCACCTGATTTGGATGTCATACAAAGAAAATACAGGAGAAGATTCAAATGTGTTGAAAAAGGATTGTATTTGAACCCAAGTCAAAATATTTTTCTCCATCTAACCACCTAAATTTGGTGCCTTAACTGAACCAAACAGCAAGTGAACAGTGAAAATGAACATCAGGTCTAAAAATAGCGGTCTCATCCTGAATGCCAACCTTGATCTGCTGGATGAAAGTCCTATTGCTAATTTATACCTCTGTCCTCTCCTTTCCTGTTTTTGCGGGTCACTGAACGTGGAAACCTTTCCGACACAGTTTTAAATTTGGGGGAGGAAATAAGCCTCTCTGAAAATGAGAACGCAGTTTAGTTGTAGAGAAACATCCTTTTTGAGGGACAGGCTTGTCTGATCAGAAGCTTTCCACTAAAGAATGAAGCATTAACACTGAACTTCAGCAGTACATCTGCGAACAACAAATTAGGAGCTGATCTCCTGCAGCAGCCGGATGTTAACGGCTCACAGTTACAGCTCCCTGAGCGACAGTCTTCATTCCCACCTTCAGCATCCAACACTCAAACAAGAGGCTTCTCTCAGGATGTGCCGAAGCATCTCTCGCCCTCGGTGTCACTTTCTGTCTCTCCGTCGCTCCGTTTCTGCTGATGTCTCTGCCTCCACCTGATCCCCAGGTGTCAGACACAAGCGTCCCTCCTCACTCAGGTCCTGACAGCCGACAGACAGCGGAGGCCAAGGGTAGCTCGGGACGATTCAGACTGACACAGCTGATGCATCTCCGTGTTTATCTCGGCACCTTCTTTCTTTTCATTCTTTTTAAAGAGTGAATACGCTCTCAAATTCTGTCCCAACACTTAATCTAACCTGTATTAAATGTTTTATAGCCTCTCGTGTTAACATCACAGCACCATAGTTAAAGGTGTACTTTGAAATAGATGATTTTACTATTTATTAGATTATAAATATTTATCTGCATAAAAATATGGCAACAAATTTCTTTTAGATATCTTTCTTTTTTGTTTTACAGTAAGTATATTATCCCTGTGAATGCCAAAACCCACCAGTGGGATTGAAAGGCATGTTCTCTATTAAATATGGACAAATTTCCACTATTCACTACAGCTAGAAACTGTAAAATCATAAAAATTTGTTCATAAACTATCCTTTGGTGACATGCCGCTTTGTCAAGACACATAAACCTAAGCTCAAATAGTAACATTTCATCAAACTCACCTTACTCTACGTGTCTCATTTAAAAATATGCCCAAAATAAAAAGTCCTCACAAATATTCATTAAAAAACAAACAATTCTGTCATCCACAATTTAACTGCAAACCACTGCTGTGACAAGAATTATTTTCGGCTGAACTGCAGGCGGTGTTTACGCAGAGCAAAAAGGAGAAAAGTACAGGAACAAAATAAAAATGTCAGTAGTGAATTTACTATAGTATGTGGAGTTACCTTTAACTGTGTGTGTGTTTTTCAGGCTTCACATCATTAAAATTATGCCATATTAGACAGAAGAATTTTTCTTTTGAGTTCTCTGTACTTCTAGCCACATTTGTGCTGTTTCCATAGATTACTTTATAGCACAGTGATAAAATGAGCCAACAGTGAGGAAAAATGTGTGAGGGGCATAAATCAGTCAGAAACTGATTGAGGTTCAGAGGAGTAATTAGAGAGACATACATAAGATAGTTATTAATTTGTATGAAAATGCAGCACACTGAATGTCTTTTTTTTGTTTGCCTGATTTTTTTCAGTTTGTTTTACATCAAAGCTACTAAAATCTGAATTACAAAGCTATAAAATGTTTCCTTTCCTGGTTCCTTATTTTTTTTCTCTTCAAGTATGCTAAATTTCAAGCTGATATATGCAAGTGCTGTAGCATTAAAGGGCAAATACTAATTAAAAAACAGCAATAACACTTGACAAAACTTCCAATTTCTTGTTGTTCTGAGAGTTGCTTTTATTTTGGTAAAGCGCAACTTGTTTCACATGCAGTGATGAAAAAATCACTGGTATTTGTCATAGTGCAAAAATCTAGAGACAGTGGAGATCCTCCGTAAATCTGCTCAGACATGGCTTCTCTGTGTTTCACATCGAGAGAGGACAGTGCAGGGGAAAGGGTACGAATGTCAGCACCTGCTTGTTGTTTTCCAAAACTAACACCCAAATCCTGAATAAATTACAGTGAGGAGCAGAGAGATAAGACGGCTGAAACAGACACAGGCTGTGACCTCGGGATTATTTCAGATCAAAAGCTTCCAATCAGTGTGAACAAGCAGTTTCCTGAGAAAAGGGGTCCAGAGCAGATTAACCCCTGGTCACCCCAGCATGTCTACGGAGATACTATCACACAGTTTGGCCTTTTTCACCACAATGTGGAAGAAAAGTCTGAGCCCGGCTGCCACAGCGGATCATCGCTTCCTGACTCCCATCAAAACTAACCTCTTATTTCTGTCTCTCTGGTCCTTCAGCTGTTCAAACATAGCTCTAATATTTATATATGCATTAGCCTGAGAATATATTTACTCAGGTCCAGTGGAGCAGTCCAGCACGAAAGAGCATCAGTTTAGCTTGTCAAATTACCCTGCACCGCTGCAGCGCCGCCTGCTAATGACAGATAATTGAGCTGCTGGCAGGTTCGCCTGCTTGGTTTAATGTCGAGATCTGTGTCCCCCATTGCGTCTCTGCGACTCTGAGGTCACACGAGTTTACATAGCTTTGAATGTGTGTCAGTGGGATGACGCTGGCTCTAATTTGTGCCTCTTGTGTGCTGCCATTACATCTAAGTTATAGAGCAGAGTGTTGGCTTCTCATTTATTCCCAACAGTTCCTAGAAGGCAGAAGGCCATCTATCACTTACTATTTCTCAGAGGTTATTTTGAGGTTCTTCCAAAACCAGGCAAGTTTCAAAGAAGCCAGAAACGACACACATTACTGTCTTAAAGTCCCTCTCCAGGCGTTAACATCTGAAAACTCATCAAGTCCTTTTCCATGAAAATAATGCCTTAAAATGTCCTAGATGTAACTCTGCAGTGTTGTTTCTACTAGAATGTGCAGATCTATGAAGTCCTGGCCTCTTAATTCACTCTCTTTTCCACATTCACTGCAGCTCAAACACAAAGCAGCATGGTGTAATAATGGGGGAATTCAACAGTGACTCTAAAGAAGAACAAGAAAAGCGGTAGTCCGCCAAGGCTACTCAGTCATTGTACGATTTCCCACAGATGAAATCTTTAAACAATTCGTGGGAAGCAGCGGTTGATTTGTAGGATTACAATCGTGATCATCAGCAGGCAGCTGACGTAGTGTTCACTGTTGCCATAGTTACAGTGATGCCGTGCCGCTATCTCACAATGATACGGAAACCTTTAACAAATCTGTGGATCCGGACTATAAGCTGCATCACTGCCAAAATCTGATCATTTGGTCCTTGTGTCATTTATGACCTTCCCTGAAAATTTCATCCAAATCCTTTAGTCTGTTTCTGAGTAATGTCGCTAACAGACAGACAGACAAACCAACACCGATCGTCACATTACTCCACCGTGTTCCTTGGCAGAGTAATAAGGTTACAGAAAGTTCCACCCTGCAGGCCAATGGGTTTTGCTCTTAGGTTTTTAACATACGAGGTCCCAGAAGATTGAGTGTGTTTTGAAATGCAGGAGTCTCACTGCCTGTTTTATTGTGTGTCTTCCAGTTTATGAAAAACACCATGTGGATGTGTTAACAAAATAAAAGAAAACTGATTTTCATTTGAGAGAATGTTTTTCACCACAATGTCATTCTAAGTTTCTATTTAAAAATGAATAAAATCAATATTTGATATGGCCACCCATTGTCTTCTACCCGTCAGCACTCACTGGCACGAATGTAGGCGATATAAAATAATAATTTTGCCACTCTCCTTTAAATGGCAGAAACAAAGGCCCATCTTTGACCACACATAAAAAAATGAAAATGAAAAAGTTAGCTGGTGATATTTTCTGAACCACATGGAGTTGCAAGTGACAGTAATCCAGAACAACATGTAGAATACTTTTAATAACTTATCCAAAATCTAAGCATAAAATTGTAATATTTCATCAAAATCACTGTATTTGATATATCTAATTTAAAAAATTGCCCCCGCAAAAAACTTTTTAAAAAAAAACATTCTGACCAGATTCAGTAAAAATTAAAAATTCTCAGCTTCTTTGTGAACCCCAAAAGCCATGAATAACTCGGCTGTGACCAACAGTCATGTGGTAAAAATTAAATGGATTTTCAACCGACCTACAGGCAGCGTTTACACAGAGCAGAGAGATTACAAGTATGGAAATAATTTAAAAATGTAAGCAGTAAAATTTCTATAGTATGTAATGTAGAATCACTGTTTTTATCCCACAACTGGTGACACATGTGGCCACCTGGAAATACGTTGTACCAGAGCCCTAGAGATAGTAAGAGTTGCGACACTCCCATAGGGTGCCGTTGTACACTTTCTTTCGGTCTACTTCCGGGTTGTGGAGGCTTGTTTAGTTCCAAGCACCGCTTCGACAGTGATAGCCACCGTTCATTTGCACTGCAGGTTGTTGAGTATATGTGGAGGTAAGTTGATGAAATGCCTACCTTTTTTGAATTGTCAACTGCCTATATTTTATCAGAGGCTCTTTATGATGCATATGCTGAGCTTTATTTGTATTTGCGTAGCGTAATTATATATATTTTTTATCTTGGTAGACGACCGAATTGCTGCTACTTTTTTTAGCTCGACTCTGCTGTTAGCTGTGAAGTTATCTCCAGGGATATATTGACGGATTAATTGTTGATGAGTCGCTACCTCTTTTTAATTTTAACGTCTTTATATTATATCAGAAGCCCTTTGTGGTGCATACATTTATCTGTATTTGTGAATATTGGCAGATGACCGAGTTTCAGGCATTGCCATGTGCTTGTTAGCTCTTCTTTGAAAGCTACCTAGCTACATCGCTACCTCTTTTTAATTGTCAAGACTACGTCCTTTATATGAGACCCTTTATAATGCATAAAGTTATACTTGTAAGTATTTAACAAATATATTTATTAATATCTATCGTATCTATCTATCCGCCAGTATCCCGAGAGCCCTCACTGAAGACACGAAGACTCTCATTGTTTCTCCCATTGTCAATAAAACATACTATTTCATTCATCAAAGCATAATGAGTTGTTATTCTTGAATATATATTTTGTGTATGTCTTAAAATGGTTATAGTGAGTCAACTCCTGCCTCATCAGAAGTGGCTGGACACTATCTGCTGAATGGACTGTTGTTACTCTGCTTTTCAGTAACTCCCAGACTACGGGTAAGTGAATCAGAGAAATATAGACATTGTCTGGAAATACAATAATCCAGCTGGGCAAAAATTAACCTCTTCAATCATCTTACATTTCTGTGTAAAAGTCGATTTTCCATGCTAACACGAATGTGAAACATTCCCTCCAAAACCCCAAAAGTGTCTTTAATATGTCACCTTACGGCTCAAAATGTAAAACTGACATTTACATACATACTCCAATGAATTAATAATCAAACAAGTACTTGGAGGTGTGATTTTATTCCTTTTTTTACCGTGAAATCGCCGCTCTCAGTCCCATAGAAGGAAATGACAGCGCTGCCTGTTTGGAACTATTCAGGCTTACATGAACCACGTGACCGCCCTGCTGCGAGAGCATGAGTGTCGCAACTCTTACTATCTCTAGGGCTCTGCGTTGTACATGCTGATTCATTACTTTTTTTGGAAAACAAGCAGTCAAAGAAATTAAACTTTGTTTCTTTTTTTTCTGATTTATGGCATAATACTTGTGTTATACAAATCAAACTACTAAACTAATTCTCGCCATAGTTGTGCTGTCTCCACAGAGGCGCAGGACTTTATATTCCAGCGAACAATGAGGCCACAGTGAGCAAAAATGCGACAGGAGCTGGAAACACTCAGAGTCGGCTTGGAGTTAGGAGGGTTAAATGGCCTTGGAGATCATCAAGTAATTATTTTTACGGATATTTCCAGTAGCTCTGTGACTCAAAAGTAATGATAATAAATTTTAGATATACTCAGAGTTTCTGCATTTCCTCTACCATTTACGAAAGCTGTGCAGCTGCAGCCAGTTAACCAGAGTATTGTCAGCTTTCCACCTACACCAGCGAGGGCAACAGAGTTCAATTTATGGTTAGTTTGCTCAATACATCCAATGTAATTTAATTCATCGCTAGCAACCTGTGAAAAAGTTTAATGGTGGTATAGAACGAAAAGAATTAGCGATACCAAAGGAGATTAGAAAGGCATTAGGATGTGGGAGGCTCGGCCGCGCTGCTTAACGACTCCTCTGTCCAGAACAAATCAGTTTTACTAAGCAAAGCTGCTCTCAGCAGAATTATAGCCACTGTTAGCCACTCTTATTGCCTGCCCCCATTAACTGGTCCTACCTGAAGAGGAATCGGTGGAATAACACCATCAATTCAGACCGCTGCCTAACAAGTTGCTCCCTGGAAAAAGTTCTCCTGCAATAAAATAATGGCTCTTGTTGTTGTGGCTTCATTTTTCACTCTCATATTTGGAGAAAAACCTAAAACACGGCTCCGTGGAAGGTGGTGGTCAGCCAGGGAACAACTTTGGTTCAGATTGAAAAATCTCAATATCTACTGGATGGAATGTCATTAAATAGTGTTTTGGCATTCATGCTTCCCAGGTGATGACTCCTACTGGCTCTGGTGACCGCACGACTTTAACTAAGTACATTCTCCATTAACCAATGCTCCAGAGTTTTCATATGCAACCAAAATCTGTTAAGCGCAAATAATTACTTGAATTGGTCGCATCAGTGCAGATGACATTTATCAGGTCTGTCAGTGTGTTTGTCTGTGGTAGTGATGAGCAGGTTGACTAGCATGTCAGGTGGCAGCTCACAGATAACTTAAAGGAAAACATTATTGGTTTGTGTGGGTCAAAAAGTGACAAAACAACTGTTGTAACCAAGTTATTAATACCTGGCACTGTGTGTGATGAGGTCAGCTCGGCCACCTTTTCTTCCCCTCTGTGTCTCTGTCACTTTAAAATACTTTCCATAGTTCTGTAGTGGTACTGTAGTATGAGTGTGCAGGTTCTTTATATACTAATGACACTACACCTCATCATTAGCCTGCTATAGGGGAAAATGTGCTAGCTTGTTTGCATTTTTTTAAACCATTCATAATAGTCTTGGGTGCAACTAAATGAAGGATGCTCCCTCAAAACAGTGACGGGTGAAATTATTTTGGTTGGGGAGACAGGCACTGCAGTTAAAATAGTTAATTCATCAGGAAAAACAGCAGGGTAGTCTTACTGCACCATCCAAATCCTTTGTAAAACATTTTCAGCGTGGTAGGTTGCTGTCTGGAGGCTGTTGTTGGATTATGAGAATGGTAACAATGATAAGAAAAAAAAACTGTCTGATATGGGGTAGGAGCACATTTCATTCTTACTGTTGTGATAGAATAAGTTTCAATGTCACTGTGTTTTCACCAGAGTCAGAATAAGTTGTCACTGGATGATTGGTTTAAGAGGGATTTGAACTCTATTAGATGATAGAGCCAAAGGTGGGAGTTGCCATAGTCATTGTGTCTATTTGCCACACTGCCAAAACTAGGGCTGGCCCAAATAGTGGTTTCTGGCCTCAGAATATTCGGGCCCTATTAAAGACGAATATCAGAATATTCGTTCCGGCCCCTAAACGTCCGACTGGGGGGGATCCGTTCGTCTGGTCTCCCGGGTCCAAATTTTGCCTTTGTTTTGTCTTCAGTTAAACTGAAGAATTACCAAACAGCGGAAGTCTTTGGCATCATGTCTTGTGTTTATGCAACAAAGTGAAGCGTGACGTCAGAGTCGGCAGCCATTCGGCCATTCGGGTGGTGGTAAAAAACACGAATGGATGAGCTGAGATGAGCCGAACATGACGGGATGAGCCGAAGTGGAGCGAAGGGAAGAGACGAGCTCCGAATATTTTCGTCTGGGGGGAGGAGGGGGTGATCACGTAAGTGTTTATGTCATAGACATGTGTGTATATGTTTATGTGATCACACGACGAGATGAGCCGATATGAGCCGATGTGGGCCGAAGGCGGAGGGAAGACAGTAACGCTGCATATTCGAATATTCGGATACCAAAATTAATATCCGGATACTGCCGTAGCGAACGAATATTCGGATATTCGGGTCCAGCCCTAGCCAAAACCAAACAGAAACACAGGAAATTCAACCCCTAGACGTAGAGAAATCTACACTCTAAAACTAATGCAACAGTTTGCATCAGTTTACTTGAGTTGAGACAACTTGTAATTAAACAGAATGCTTTGTTCAACCCACAGACTGTGTTCAATGAGGCAAATTAAATTTTGCTATACAGTCAGATGGGTTTTATTACCAGTCATAACTACCTGAAAATTTCCAGGCATGTTAAAACTGAGGAGGGAACTCTTGAACTCAAGATGAAGAAAAATTAAGTTAACAAGCTAATTTCATTAAGTTACCTCAATTTGAATTTAGTTAAATGTAAACTACACACATCTTTAAGGTGGTGCAATGACTAACATTACAATGTCAACCCAATCCATCAAAATCGTGTTGAAAGGATTTTAACAAGCATTACTATGATCTGGTACACTGTAAATCTACACAGAGTCTTGCTGGAAGTTTTAATATCCTTTATGCACATTTTTACATTCTAATGATGTTTTCTTTCATTTTCTAACTCCGGCGCTTCAGTGTTGGTTTGGGAAAAGGTCAGCAGATTGTTTCATTTGGCAGATGCATTATGAACGTATTGTTGACCAGCCAGTAATAAACTCATGGCGGGTCCCTCCCTTAGCTCCACAGCCACTGTTTTTGAACATTCTCTGCCCTTTTGTACTGTCCTCTGGTGGGAGAGGAGTTGGAGCAGGCAGCTTATTACATGGAGCCGTTTCTTTTTCATTTGTTGCTGTCAGAATCAACAGAGATCACCTCCAAGAGATCACAGCATGCCAGTGGCATCATTGTAGCAAACCAGTTGCGCTTTATTTGGCACCAGAAGGGACTGTGAGAAGTTTTGAATGCAAAATGTGAAGCGCACCAGTGCTACCAATGTTAATAAATAAATAAATTTGTCTGAAGCCCTGATTAAACACTGTAAAGCTATTCTGCAAAAAAACTAGAAACAAATCTGGAAACAAGGACACCCAAAAAAATGGTAAAAAAACAAAACAAAAACAGGGCGCCCCTGTAGTTTGAGTACGACCCATGGCCATTTACTGCATGTCATTCCCCTATTCTACTCCCCATGTTTCCTGTCTCTCTCTCCCCAGTATACTATAATAAAAGGTCAAAAAATAATTTTAAACAACAAAAAAAGGGAAAATCAAAACAGTGGAATACTGTAATGCTCAAAAACTCACAAAAAAATGTAAAAAAATCTGAAAAGAACTGAATATCTGTAAAATAGTTATATTTTTAGTTGATTTAAATACAGTAAAGCTGTAGAATTTTAAGGTCAAACAGTATAAAAGAACAAATTACTGTTTGTAAAAATACTGATAGACATTCTGTACAGATTTGGATGTTTGTATTTTTTGAGTAAATTAAAAGTTTTTCTCTCTGCTTTCTTCTATTTATAAACATTAAATGTAATTCAACAAAACAGGAAAAATCTGTACAATGACAGTTTAAAAAATATGAGCAAGTTTCCACTCGTTGATATACCACATCATACTATGTAATTTTTCTTTCAAATAATAGTAAATAATATTTTTTGCTGATTGAAATACAGTAAAAACTGTATAATTTTAGGGTCAAATGTAGTATTTACAGTTTTGGCCTGTTTTTTTTATTGTTAACATGTAACACTTCTTTCCTGTGATTTTACTAGTTGTTATCTGTAATTTTACAAAACAGAGAAAAAAAGAAGAAAATTACAATCAAAAACTTTCTAAAAGTTATTCTGGAGCCCAGACTACCGAGGAAATTTTAAGGTATAATTTGTTATGTGTGAATTTTGAGCTTTAAAAAATGTCCTTTGAGCTGTTTGAATTCCACGTCCATGTCAGAGATGACTGGTCTGTTGCCATCGACGTATTCCTCTGGTTTTGTTCTGTGCTTCAGGTTCCTAGAGGGGCTGGCAGGTTCGGTTTTTCTCCCATAAACCTGGACTGCAGAGAGCCAGACATGGAAGAAATACAGTGTGGAGAGAGGGAGAGATGGAGGCGGGGGGACGGAGAGGCAGAGGGGAAGGGCTCGTATTGATCATCCGCCAGGTGTGATGGATAGCGCAATAAGTGGCAGCGGCCAGCGGAGGAGAGGAGAGAGTGATTTCTGCTTTTCAAAGTCCTGATGAATGAGAGCGTCAGAGGGAGGCCGGCGTCCAGAGCCGGCACATGATGGACTGCTGTGTCAGGAGCAGAGAAATTGAAGGAGAGGAGAGAGGTGAGGGGAAGAGAGGGAAGACAGCAGCTTTTTACAGAGGGCATACCAGGAGGAAGAGGGTGAACTGGAGGGATGGAGGGGGCAGATAAAGGAAAAGATGTAAGGGGGAAGCTACGTGAGATGGGGGAGGGATGAGATTTTAGGAGGAGGGTCAATAAAGCTCAAAGAGAAAGAAGACGAGACGCAGAAAGAGAGAGAGGGATGAGAGCGGGGGGCGACAGCAGAGTGAGTTCATCTTTATTAATGGCCAAAGAGCAGAGAGGGAGTTATTAAAAAGGAAAAAGATGAATGAAAGAATGAGTGTGAACGAGGGGAGGGGTGACGAAGGGAGATGTGATATATGCCCCCTCCCGGCTTTCTGAAATCCAATAATAACACTGAGGAATGGGCCAGCTGGTGGACTGAGGGGAGGAGGAGGGAGGAAAGGAGGGAAGGAATACTTAGAGGAAGCAGCCGGTGGAGACCAGGTGGAGGCAGCAGAGAGCAAAGGGCCGTGCAAAAGAAAGGGGACGATGCTGTGAAAACTAATAGTACAGACAGTTTTTATACAGCAGTTAACTTCAACATAAAAGTGCAGCAAACACAAATTAACTTAAAGTATAGCACGATTCGGATGCTTTGTTATTGTAGCTACAGGTCTGAACATTATATCGAGATGACGTGATTGTTCCAAAGTGGACCTGCCCGGATAGATATCCATCCATCTATCCTCTATACACCGCTTTATCCTCACTTGGGTCGCGGGGGGGCTAAAGCCTATCCCAGCTGACTCGGGCGAAGGCAGGGGACACCCTGGACAGGTCGCCAGTCCATCGCAGGGCTACATATACAGACAAACAATCACTCTCGCATTCACACCTACGGGCAATTTAGAGTCATCAATTAACCTCAGCATATTTTTGGACTGTGGGCGGAAGCCAGAGTGCCCGGAGAAAACCCACGCACGCACAGGGAGAACATGCAAACTCCATGCAGAAAGATCCCTGGAAAGCCAGGACGAGAACCGGGGATATTCTCGCTGCAAGGCGAAAGTGCTAACCACTACCCCACTGTGCAGGCCCCCAGATTGATATGGTTTCTGAAAACAGATCTACATCAACTAGGGATGGAGGCACAAGAGCTACTGAAGAATTTAACACTGACAAGGTTACCCCGTTTTTAGATGATCTGCCAAAGTTGATTGTTGAGCTGAGATAAAGAAAATGTGAGCTAAGTTTACCCTTTACATTGAGGACATCCATTTGAACAATATGCAGCCATATCAAATGGTGGCAAAGAGTTAGAGTTCAGAAAGTTCACCCTAAGCTGTGATAACATGGAAGTATTTACATAGTCAAATATAATAGGTTAGTGCTGCTGCTATAGAGCTTTTCTCTTGAAGAAAGTAGCACCGGCGAATGATTGACCAGTGAGAACTTGGACAGATGAGAGCACATCGACTACAGCTCTAACAAGAAAAGCACTCAGAGAGCGCAGTACTCCAACACTGCTCAGTCGTCTCATTTTTGACGGATGAAATCTTTCATAAAAAATTACTCTGCGGTGAGCACAGGCATGCGTTATGCATGTATACGTTATGTACGGATACCAAATCGGAATTGATGGGACTCGAAAACATTCCCATGATTTAATCAATTGTTCCTTGTATCATTTCCAACGGATAAGTCCCGATAAGTCCACAGCGGTCGATTTTTAGTAGGATCACAATCATGTGATGGTCAGCAGGACAGCTGACGTAGCGTTCAGTTGTTGTCATAGTTACAGTGATGCCATCACTAATCTTTAACAAATCCGTGGATCCAGAATATAAGCTGTATCACTGCCAAAATCTAATCAGTTGGTCCTTGTGTCATTTTTGACCTTCCCTGAAAATTTCATCCAAATCCATTAGTCTGTTCTTGAGTAATGTTGCAAACCGACAGACAAACAGGGGGACAAACTTACACCAATCTTCACATAACTCCGTCATGTTCCTTGGCGGAGTACTAAAAAACAGTCATAGTAGCAGATGGTATAGAACCAGTCTTGTGTGAGGCTGACCTCTGCATATTACATCTAGCTTGTGAATGGCTAGTTATAGCACTCTGTATGGACTGGGCAAGTATTTGAAGCTCTGATTAGCACAGATTCTGTTGCTTACTGCAGTAGTGTAAAGACACCAACATGGCCTAACCACAAAAGAAAAACCAGTCACATAACTGCAATAATTCACATACTGCAGATGAATACCACTGAGGGATGTGAACAGTATTACTAGACAGCAGCATCGCAATATAAAACCTTCATTATATCCCCTAACCCTTTAAGCTTCAGTCAATTCCAGCCGTTTTCAGTACAAAAAATCACTAATATTCTATTTTTAAATAAAAAAAATTACGAAAAATACAGGGAATATTGGACGGGCATCGCGAGGTGCATTTCCTTGAAAATGACCGATTCGGGGATTTTATACCGACTTCAGGACATGTTTTGGATAAAATAGTTTACTGGCTTGTGTCATCTGGATGTAAAAGGTTGGATTATGGCCGTTTTTTGTGGAATCTTTTTTTTTGTGTATAATAATGAACCCGGAAATGTGAGTCGCGCTGTGTGCTTTGAAGCCGTGTATAGAGAACGGATGGATGAATATTTGTTTTTGTCGGACAAATGTGTTTTTCTCACCCGCTGTAGTAATCGCATCTGAAAGTGGTTTATACTGGCAGATTCATGAGAATCTAAGCTTTCCATCGGCGTATAGTGTTTGTATAATCGTGTTTGCAGCCGTCGGACATTCTTGAAATTCCTATGCAAATTAGTAGGTGTACCGCCAGCGGTACACTGAAGCTTAAGGGGCTAAATAGTGCAGTGTCTCATTGTCCTACATGGAAAGTTGGGTTACTGCTTAGTCAAACTGAGGACACTCAGACTGAGGATGTTTCCTCATTTCCACTTTTCAGACTGTGCCGGGTACACACAGTGTGGTGTATTTATGCTCTGGTGTCATTTCAGCCCAGAATAAGTGATTTATGAGACGTATGAGGGCCTGGAAGCCTGAGAACCACAGCAGTAATGGATGATGTCCTGTGGATACAGATACATAAAGACTGGCAGAGCAGGATGCCAAGTTCTCTCTGTGCAGAGGAGAAAGTCTTCAGGGAAACATTTATCCCTAAGACACCGCTCTTTAAAAAAAATAACTATTGGTGATTTAGCTTGTTTTCCTGGAGACATTTTGATATTTATTGGTCTATTTATCCTCACTAATACCACTGAATGTGCATGACATGATGACACACTGAGACTATGCGGCTTTAAGACATTTTTCAGCAAATACATCAACATTAGTCTGGCTTCTTTCTGGAGTCAGATTTTGCATTGATTCGAGTAATCAGGAAATATGTATTATTTTCTCCACTGATTATGCAGGAATTCAGCCATTTGAGAAAGAGACTGTAGTCTTAAATTGGACAGGAAAATGTGGAGGGAAAAATGACTGTAGATCCACTCAGCTGTTCATTTTTGTTTGATTATTCTTCAGTAAAATCATCAGGCGTCATCGGGTCAAGTGGAGGTCAGCCACAAACGCAAAATGAAGAACAAACTTAGGTGTCATTCTCCCCATATTTTCTTAACTCTGAGTGGCTGTCATCTCCTGCTTAATTTTGTGCTGCTTTTAAGGAATCGCCTGTAAAACCTTTCTTTTGCCAAACTAAGCACTCTTTTGTTGCCAGTGTGGGTCGCGTTGCTTTGGAGGTGATTCAGGACTGTCTGTCGGTACTTGGCAACGTGAGGACAAGCTGTCATCGTTTACTGATTCTTCTTTAAGAGTGAGGCTGTTTTTTAAGAGTAGCCTAATGCAGGATTTGTTTTTTTTTCTGCAGTCGCTGCTCTCTTAAATTTTAGTTAGATCATAGGTAAGGTTTTGTTGTCTTAATAAGCTCTCAATGTTTCGCAGGTATGCCATTGGGTCAATCTCGCTGTTGTTTTCACACTTGGCAATAATTGTTTTCATCAAGAAGGCTCTAAAAACCTAGAAAAGCTGCAAAAACCTGCCGTGTCGCCAACCTGTTCTGCTCCAAACAGCAGGTAGACGCAGTGAGCTGCTAGGTGGTGAGCAGTCGAGCATTTAGCAGCATAACATTTAGATATTTTGCCTACCAGCAAAACTAAAGGCAGGGTGAATATTGGATGTAGAGTTATTGTTTGGGCAACGCAACCAAAAATCTGTTCTTATAAAGCTTCATATCTGCTGGATGTGTAAATAGCTGCATAAAAAGTGTCTTGGAAGTTTTCTCCTTTTATTCCTTTTCAACATTAAATCAACCAAACAAGAACTTTTCATGTCAAAGAAAAAAACAGATTCTACAAAGTAATTTCAAATAATTCAAAATATTATTTATTACTTTAACTGTAAGCTGACAAGTCAGTCAGCTTGTTGTTTAAATCCTGCTAACAGTGTGGATCCATGGGTCTGTCAGTTCGGTCGCCATTTAGGTACAGATTGAAATATCCCTTTCTGCCATGAAAGTTTGTGCAGATGTTCAGTGTCACCTGAGGATGAATCCCAGCGACACTGTTGATCTTCACGCACCACCATTAGGTTTACATTCATGGATGTTTGTTGGCTTGTAGTCTCCAGGTTGACTGGTTGATAAGTTGGTGGATATGTTCTCATCTAACCAAGGTTCAAGGTTACTTTATTGATACCTGTGGGTAGATTTGTTTTGCAGATAAAATTATTGCATTTGGCACTCTATTTTAAAACAGAGAGTGAACCTGACAGGAAGGTACTTGCTCGAGTGAGAAGACAAAAGACAAAGTGCTCAATGTTCCACGATTCACCAACATAGCAGCAAGGATTGGTAAAAAGATAAATATAATAAATTAACCAAATACTCTGTGGTACGATTTCAGTCCACCAAGATTTTCTTTTGTTGACTCAAGCCTCACTAGAAATATCTTAAAACTTGACTAGGCATCCATAGTGTGTATTACTTCTTTCTGCTGCCCTCAAAGTCATTACAAGTCATATAGTGCCTGTAAAAATGAAACCAAGCGCAGGAATGAATCCTAATACAGGATATAAACGCAGCATAACACTAAAGAATATTCCCATAAAACAGAGACTGCCAATAAATATCTAAGGTAGTAACAGAACAGGAAACAATGCACACACAACCAACAGGTCAAGCACCTGTGCAAAGCTACACCAGCTGATGACGTGTTTCGTTTGCTTCCCATCACCTCTTCTGGGACCAGGAAGGTTTCTCCTGCAGCCCACCGTCAAGTGGTACCACATACATCTCCTAATAGAGTCATTCAGCTCCTCCCTTCCTCTATAATGTCCCTCTTTACCACACTAACTGGTACGTATCACATTTATCTGGCCTCCTTAAGACACATTAGGTGCTTAAGCACCATGGTAACAAGTCATCTACCATCATTACCTCTGCAGTGTCACATATTTACCGACCCAGTGGCATCACTCCTGACCATCCCAGACTGTTTCCCACAGGCTAGTGGTGCAGGTGCATCCAGCCCAAATCTGATGCACCACATCTACATTTAGAGGACGTCATTATCCCTTTTTTATTAGCTACATTTATATGTTTATCTATTTAGAAAAAAATCTTTTAACATTTAATATGAAGATACATTGTGAGATCATAAAATGAAATAAAAATGACATTAAAGTGTGTCTAAAGTAGATGGGGCTGTTGTTTTTGTCCTTGTTTAAGGTACCTGGTGGTTTTTTGAATTTGCAAATCCAGTCTGGCTTAATTAGATAAGGTCTGCTGTGTAAAACTTTGTCCTGTTTGATTTAAAACCCTTAATTACTCCCTAATTCGTATAATCTTCACTTACCACAGAGCTGCACTGGTTCCTGTTGTTAGTACGAAGACAACACCTTAAAGTGACTTTGTCAAACTGCAGAATTCAATACTAATCTTCATCAAGGTTAGCACAGCCATGATTTATTTTCCTTGCATTAAAGACACACAGCAGGTTTTCATCATGTGTGCTGTCCTAGAACTACAAAACAGAAACATCCCTCTTGTCTGTTTTGTTTCTTAAAGATCTGGTATTATTGACACTTTAGCAAAGCTACATTTAAATTTCTGCTTCCTAACAGTCCAGATTCAACTCTAGCTCTTTCAGAAGCAACTTAAATAAAGCTTGCATTAACACATGGCTTTGCACTCATCTCAAAGACTTTATATCTGCTGAGAAACCAAAAATGGCACCATCTTTATCATCTGCAATGTTAACCTCAAGAGTTAGTTCACCCTAGCAATAGGTAGGCATTAGACCATGCCAAAGCTTTAATTGACTCAATATTCTGGTGTGATGTAGCAATGAGCTAGCCTAGCCGTGCTAGACCCAGCTCTGAAAACACAAGGGTCTAGGAACTCTCGACAGGGAGGGAGGCGGGCTAAAAGGTTGTCTTTCAAATCACTCTGCAGCAATTGGGTAGGTATACAACCAATCAGCGCAACGAATAGGCTGACATAATTCCTAGAACGCCGGAAATCAGAGGATGCGGTAGTTCAGTGAAGCCTTATTTATACAGTCAATGGGTGAAGCTCAAGTATATTAAAGACATGTTAACAGAAAGATTATTCAGAGTCGGTGCTAATGGAGCTCAACGACTGTTGTCGTTTTTGTTGTCGACCCTGGCAGAGAATTAAATTCGTTCCTGTGGGTTGTCTAGCGCGGCTAGGCTAGTTGTTTCCGGTTGTTTCTGTCAGAATCGTCGCGCCTCTGTCGTCACTTAGTTACGCCCGCCTTCTGACTCTATACTTCATGGTGATTCGTCGGCCAGTTTTAGGAGCATCCAACCTCGAGGCTTACCGAGGGTAACTAGACCCACCCTGGCAGAGAATTAGATTCGTTGCCATGGGTTGTCTAGCGCGGCTAGGCTAGCAATGAGCGAGTACCACTTTAAAATCGCTCATTCTGAACTTTGGAATTTCACATTTTTACATGACTCAGAAATTTTACAAAACCATTAATTTGGCTGTTCATAACAAAAAGAAGAGATTTAATATAATTCAACATAAACTCCTCACAAAAACTGCTGCAGACACAGCGTTATATGTCGACAGACTGAGCACAGTGACGGAGCAGCAACACAGAACAACGCTGACAAAGTAAAGACTCAGCAGAAACAAACTGACCATCGAGACAAGCCGCTGGAAGAAATCATGGCAGCCAAAAGAGCAGAGACTAAGTAGACAGTGTAACTGTAACACAGGTTACACAGAGCAACACTTTCTAACGGAGTACAACAACCTCAAACACTTACAGAAAAAATACTTCAACACAATCTTTCATTCTGATAGGAGAAATGAAGAAATAACCTGAAAAAAAATTAAAAACCAGTCTTGATGTTTGTTTCATTGTCTTCATTTGACTGTGTAGCAAAAATCTATCTTCTCCACTGTTCTGTTAACATTAGAGCCCAACTACATATTGCTGACTTCACATCAATGGGCTATATTGGGCTGTGACAGATTTACTTTTAATGCAGAAAATTCCTGAGGTAAGTAAGAAATGGAATCATCGCCTAGTTTGTCCAGTAGAGTGGCTTTGACTCAATACTATATTCAAAACGGTCTGCAGTACATGTAGCAGAGTATGAACTGGTGCGGACTAACTGTCTTCACAACAAGCTTCAAAATACTTTATGAAATACATTAATGGAAAGTTCATAAATCTGCCCATCATCTTCCCTTTTTCAGTGTAAATTGATCGGGTTATTTTCTTTCTGTATCTTCAAAGGCTCTTTCCCAAAGCTAGTTTTTCCTCTTACTCTGAGTCAGAAATCACAACTTTAGTGGAGCTTACACTGACTAAACCATCTAGTTTTATTCCTGTCTATATTCTGAAGGTTTTTACAGATGGATTTGCTCATATCTCATATATCATTCATAGTCTGATTTATAGCACATTTACTTACTCAAAATATCCATCCATCCATTAGCTATACACTGCTTAATCCACATTAGGGTCACAATGGTGTGGAGTCTATCCCAGCTGGCTTAGGATGAAGGCAGAGGATACTCTGGACAGGTCACCAGTCTATCACAGAACTATATCGAGAGACAAACAGGCACATTCACACCTACAGACAATTTAGAATCACCAACTAACCTCAGCACGTGTTTGGACTGTGGGAGGAAGCTGGAATACACAGGAAGAACATGTAAATTTCAGGCAGAATGATCTTCTTCTAGATCTTCTAGCTGCCAGGCGAGAGTGCTAACCACCAAGTCATAAATTATATTTTAAAAATCTGGCTGCTTAGAATGCTATCTGATTTATGTAGTGACGAAGATTTCTGTTTCGGAAATGTATGCATATTTAGATACATAATGCCTCATTTGCACATTTTTACATAACATTTCAGGAAATGTGTAATACAAAAAATAACTGTCCTAATGTAAGCTATCAGTAGGGGAAGTTTCATAGTGATACCTTTTAGTTAATTTCTTTTTTCCCTATCCACTTGTCGTGTCTTGCTTTAATGAATGTGAGTAGCTGCTCCACCTCTGTCCACAGGTTGTAATCTCCACCCACTATAACGCACACTGCTTGTATCATTACCTAAATAGAGAGGAAGTCGGAGGTGGCTGACAGTGGGACAAGTGGGAAGAGAAGTGATTCGACATGCAGGCGAGCCGAGTTAAAAGATTGAAATAGTCAGCTGAACAAGGGATGAGAGGTGAGCAGGAAAATGGGAGAATGAAAAAGGAGGAGGAGCTGAAGCCAGACAAGCTCATTAAAGGGAGGGCAGCGGTGTGACAAATGATGCATGGAGCTGGCAGCATTGATCTCCCCGCTCACAACGAGGGTGTCTGGCCAGGGAGATGCATGGAGGAGTGTGTGTGTGCTGCACTGAGAAATACTCAGGTGCCATGGCTCTAATGGAGAGGCCAGAGCCGCCAGCCTGCTGACAGATGACTTGTCAGAGCAGAGGAGGAGAAAGGGAGGAGAGGAGGAAGAGAAAGAGGAGAGCTGGTGATTAGATAGTTGTGCTAATGCTTGACCTCCTCTACCCCGCCGCCTGTCCTTCATCCAGGCAGAAGACAGGGGTGGACGGGAGGGGGGGGAAAGAAAGGACAGAGGGATGAAAAGTAGAGGAGGAGAATTGATTTTTAGGTGGAAGGATAGCCGACTTTCCTGGCACTAAATCAGCATACTGTTTAGCACAAATAAATTTTAAAAAAATCAGGAATAGACTGCTTAAATTATACAAGTTCTGAGATCCTTTGCACAAGTAATAGTACTACAATGTAAAAACAAAAACAGATGTCGTGATTTTGACTATTTTTTATAGTGTAGCTTTATCAACTAATAACCAGTTAATTTATATTGTAAACTGAGGACCCTGAACATTTTTTCTTGCTGATATTGCCATTTTAAGACACAGGCGCATGACACTGACTGTAAACAAAGCTTCTACATATGGCACTAGGATATAGAAACATAATCCTTGTATATCCAATGTTATGACATGAACATGACCGAGTCAGAGGTCATTAAGGGTCCAAGAAGACTTTGTCATGGTGCCCCCTTACTAGCTAAAGGTCCTTAAGGGTCCAGAAAGACTTTGTAGACTTTGTCATGGTACTGCCTTACTAGCTAAATGGCCACAATTCTCTCTGCTTGCCCACAGAACTATGGGTGTTTAGCTAGCTGGAGGTCATTAAGGGTCCAAGACGACTTTGTCATGGTGCCCCCTTAGTAGCTAAACAGCCACAATTGTCTCTGCTTGCCAACAAGGAATTGCCCATCTCCTCTGCTTGCTATAGCATTAAACTATAAGAGACTCAATCAGGCACTACAGCTAATCTACTACTATTACTTAAAGTGTACACTATTAAGGAAATGAGATCATGGAACTCAGTATCAGGGAATACAAAATAATAAATGACTCAAATCACCATTCGGGCAAAGAAACGTCATCTGGACATCCCTAATTACAAGTAAATTTCCATAATTTAAAAATTTAAGCAAAAGTACAAGAATATTATAACCAAAACATGAAAACTGAATTTCCCTCTGGGGACTAAGAAAGTCAGTCTAAGTCTAAAAGTATAGGCCCCTGCAAATAGTTCCGAATATAAAGGTCAGAGCTCCATCAGTACCCCTAACCTTTTCTTTTAGGTGCCCTTGAAAATTTTCACTGTCCCTTTTGGCACCGAATCAGACATTTTAAGCATAGCCTTGTCAGTTCCTACACATACTGGCGATATATAACACATTATGTAAATGACTGTAAACAGGAATAAATGTGGTGATAAATGTTTTGTGCATTTAACCCGTTCTTTGTCAAAATGATGATACTGGTGTTAGTATAAAGTAGCTCTTCTTTTGCGATCTATTTTAGTAATAAACTTCATTATGGTTTCTGACTCCTCAGTGCTCCCTGGCATGTGACCTTATTGTTTATATGGATACATTACAGAACACAACCTCTTTAATCATTAATTAGTTAGTGTATTGGGTTTCACGATATTGTAAGGTATATATCTAATAGTCTAAAAACTGTGTGAAGAGATGTACCAGGCACAGTGCCATGAGGATTATGGTTGGCTGTGTGTGTTTTGGCAGCACTAAAAGGCAGCTGCATCCAGTACCGTCCAATTTCTGTAGATCTACATGTTATTCAGAATCTGATTAAAGCCCCTTTAATAAATCTACTCAGATAACAACAGTGGTGCTTTGAGCACACAGCACAATTTACTTGAACCGCTTTTAGTTAACGTCTACAAACAGTATGAAAAAATAAGCACATGAAAAATAACAAAAATAATGCAACTATGAGCAAATACAGGACATTTTAAAACTATATTTGCCCTGCAGTTACTTAATATACAAATGGCAATACAATCTAATGCTGCTGTAAACATGAATACAAAATATTTAAGCATTCGTATCTCAATTATATTTTCATTAAAATGTATTCTCCAGCATATGATGTCATATGCATATCCCTGCATAAATGATAAATACTGGTATCCTAATTATTGATTACTGCATACTGCTTTTGATGTTTACAAATCAGTAAATTTGAAAAGATTAATCTAACATTCCTTTAACACTAGCTATAACTGAGTGTTGACATTTCCATATGGTACATTTAAATTACCAAATACATTTAACAGTGGAATTACTGCAACAAAAGATTTAGTCTCCTACTTGCATTGCAACCACTGGTTACCTCCGCCAAGGAGGTTATGTGACGCCTGGCGTTTGTGTGTCCGTCTGTTAGCAAGATAACTCAAAAACTCCTGGCCAGATTCAGATGAAATTCTGAGGGGATGTAGACTATGGTAAGAGGAAGAGCTGATTTAGTTTTGGTGGCAATCCGGAAAGGATCCTGGATTCTGTTTTTTAGTATGTGGTCCAAAATATGACAAAAACATCATAGGTTAATTAGGGCTTAACGATTTTGGAAAATAATCTAATTGCGATTATTTTTGGAGATATTGCGATTGCGATTTAATATGCGATTATTTTTTCAAACTACTATTCTCATGTAAATGTCATTGATCACAACCAATAAATCAGTCTGTTTCATAATAAACTGTCAGATTTATTTAAAGTGCAAATTGCAACACTGAAGAAAACCAAACGGTGGCTGTACCTATTTAAAACTTCAAGTCTTAATCTTTCACGTTGAATAAAACGTGATGTAAACATGTGGACTGCACTTCTTACATGCAGTCTGAACTTAACAGTACAGTCTATACATGAATAAATTATATATGCAAAAATAAAACTCACTGATTCAGTAACATTACCCATCTGAAAGTGCAGGAATAATAAGAACAAATGTCAGCTTGAACATTTTAAGGGAAATCAAACTCCCAGTGCAAAATAAACTACTGTATGTTATTATGAAACACTAAAGGAAATACAGCATTATATTCACTCAATAACAGCTGCACACAACATGCTAAAGTGCAAAATGAGTATGGCTCTATTAGTCGTAAAGTTTCTTTGTATAGTTCTTTGGAGCTTACATATTTTTGGCGAGGAATACCAGCATGTCAACTTTGGCTGGTTTTAAAGATGAACGAGTGCAAGTCACGATATTACCTCCAGTGCTGAAGAGACGCTCTGATGGAGCACTTGTGGCAGGGACACAAAGATACTTGCGGGCCATGTTGCAGAGTCGTGGAAAGTTAATCTTGTGCACCTTCCACCAGGCTAACGGGTCCTCTTCTCCATCAATGGTGGGGGTCATGAGGTAACTGTTTAACTCTGCTTCAGTGGCATCTTCAAGTTGCACAGGAGCAGATGAAGAAGCCGCAGCAGCCTTGAAAAAGCTGCCCAGAGATTTCTTGACTTTTTCACCACATGGCACCGCACTTGGAGGCCTCGGAGTGGCTTCGATCCGAGCTCTCTTCTCCTACCAAATGAGAAAAAAAGTTAGTTCACAAATAAATATAAAGTTTGTTTGTGATGTCATAACTACATAATTTAACTAACCTGGTTATGTGTACGCCTTGCTGATTCCAGCATTTCGTTCTTGATTCGGGTCTTAATAGCTGGAATGTTGTCGGCAGTGATGTACTGGGTTTTGAACCTGGGGTCCAGAAAGGATGCAACATCCAAAAGCTCCTGGATGCTGTGGTCACTGTATTTCTCATTGAGGTAACCCAGGACCTTAGTTTTGATTGACCTGGTCAAGTTAGTGTCCTCTTGGTCTTCAGCCAGCACTGATGTGGTCAGAAGGTTAAGAACTGGTTTGAGGTAAGAGATGCTCACATATTCCTCCCCAGAGAGAGCATCTGTAAATTCTAGGAGAGGATGAAGTGCTTTGTGGACAGATTCTAAAACCTCAATATCCTGCCAGGTAGGAATGAGGGAGCGTGCATATCGGTCACCTGACAGAACATGAGTAATAGCTTTGAGCTGCTCTAGCACCCTGGCTATCATCATTTCAGTAGAGCCCCATCTTGTTGGGCATTCAGTGATGAGGCTGTGCTCAGGAAGTTGGAGCTCCTTCTGTGCTTCAGTCATTGCTGCCTTCTTCTTCCAGCTGTGGGAAAAGTGCCCTACCACCTTTTTGCACAGCGCGATTGCTCTTGACACCCTGTCATCTTTGAGCGCATGTCCTGTATAAAGAAAAACAGGACAGTACTTTAGGCGGCGGCGGCGTCGTCATCATCATCATCATCATCATCATCATCATCGTCAGTGGTGGAATGTAATTACTTACTTACTGAACTTAAGTATTTTTGTGTAATTTACTATTAACTAAAACTAATAAGCATTGCATTTACTTTTTTTTTTTTACTTTTATCCATTTTAAAACAGTATCTACTACTTTTTTGATTGTGGCTTAAGTGCAAAGTACTTTTTTCCCCAAAATTAACTCTTTTGTTTTGTTTTGTTTTCATACATGCAGAATGTAAATAAAACCTTGTGCAATGATATGGTAATCTATCAGTAAATGCAGTCTGTGCTAGTAATATTTACTTAATATACAATATAAACATTCATTTTCTTTTCTATTTCACGTAGTAAAAAAGTGAGTATTTCATCCACCACTGACCATTAGTATCATCATCTACTAATTTACTTACCAATGGCAAGATGTAATCGGTGCCCAAAACACTGCAGCCGGGTCCATTCATTTAGCCGGGCTGCCATCACCATATTTGATGCGTTGTCGGTTGTTATGCAGATGTGGTTTTCTTCATGAAGATCCCAGCTGGCAAGTCCCTCTCTCATCCCAGCCGCAATGTTTTCTCCCGTATGGTCATCCGGAAAGTAGGATGCTTGAAGGCAGCGCGCTTTAAGATTAAGGTCTTCATCTATGTAGTGCACAGTCAGACTCTGATATGGCTCCGCTGTACGGCTTGACCACAGATCAGTTGTTGTAGCGAAATACTCCACAGTTTTCATCTCCGCAGCCACTTTTTGTCTGCACTTTTTGTAGAGCTCAGGTATGGCAACATGGGTAAAATAATTGTGTGATGGTAGTCTGTACCGTTTGTCAAACTTGTTTAACATCGCTGTAAACCCAGGCTTCATCACAATACTGATGGGCATCATGTCTTTCGCTATGAACTCCGTTACTGCCTGAGTTAATTCCGTGTGCTGTTTTGAATTACGTTCATAAGGAGTAACACTTTCAAACATTTCGGTCAGTGATCCCTGACGGCTGGTACTTTCATTTCTTGACGTTGAAGACCTGGGTGGTGGCATTCTAGCCATGTAACTGTTGTACAAGGCATTGTGGTGTTTTTTTAAGTGTTGATGCAGATTCGTAGTGTTCCCACGTGAGGTAGCAACAGTGGCCAAGCATGTTCGGCACAGTACCCGACTTTGCGCAACATCTTCTTTTTTAAAGCCAAAGTAATTCCACACAACAGACGTGCTGCTCCTCTTTGGTACAAGGCTCTCACCTGGGTTAGCTTCTGACGAGCCTGAAGCCATTGTGCAACAGGTTTAGTGCAACCGCGATGCTAGCTTCTGTCTGGCGCTTGCTACTCCGCTCCGGCCAGGTGTGATTGCGTCACCGGATCATGTGACCACATCGCAGGCCTCGCGATTAGCAAATCTCGTCCTGTCCTATCGCGATATTATCGCAAATGCAATTAATCGTTAAGCCCTAAGGTTAATATGTCATCCAACAAATTGGAGCAAGGTCTTCAGATAGCTCAACTGGTTAATAAGGTGATTCGTAAACAGAACTGTGTCAGAGACGCAGGTTCAATTCCAGCTCATGATCCTTTACTGCATGGGTTTCCTGTTTTCCTCTCTATCCTTGGCGGAGGTCTGCATTCTCTGAGTGCATTTCTAGTTGTTTCTGTTGCCTCATCTGCGTACATCGGCGCTCAGATAAGATCATCAGATATTATGTGTTTAAGTACAAAAGGATCCTGCTTTTTCCAGCTAGCATTTTGAGGTTTCCCAAAAACATCCCCAAATTTAGTGAGCAATAGCACCACGACTTTAAGCCTAAATGAAGAACCTTGGGCTGCATGAATAAGAGACACTTCAGAGATTTTTTCTCTTTGTTAAAATCAGTAGGTCAGAATGGTGTGAAGAAGTGCAACAGAAAAATGGCGTTTTTACGAATCATCAAGTTACATTTGACATTAATAAACAGGCTTTGAACAATAACACTGAAGTTTTTTTTTAATTTGTTCTAAAAAATTCCCAACTATAACCCAACCAACTGTGATGCAACATGAAATAATGCATGGAAATGCTGCATCTTATTTAGTCATTGTACTACCAGCCAGTCTCCTCACTGAATGTGTAGCCTTTAAAAAATAGCGGGAGACAGATACTACCTGGTCCCATTACAAGAACAGAGGAAAAGAGGGCAGGCTGGCACTAAAGATGAAGGAGAAAAAGATGACCAGAAACTGCTTGGGGTTCAGAAAATTAAAAGAGCGGCAGTCACACCTCAAAGGAACAAAAATGATGTCGAAAACACCACCAAAATGTTGATGGTTCTATTTGCTTTTTGCACCAAACTGAGGAATGCCAGATTCCTCATCTGTCCACACAAATCTAAAGTTTTTAGTCTGCTGCTTTAAATGAGATTATGACTTAAAAACTTGCAGATGTTTCTAGTCCACGTCTTCTTCAGTTCATGTGTAAAATTGAAAATGTGTCTTAAACAGGAGCATGTTAGCACACTGATGTTAGCATTTTCAAAGCATTTCAGAGCTCTCAGCATGGCTGTAGTCTTGTTTTATCAACCACATGATGATTTGAAACTATATAATCTACTGAAGGATGGGTTCTGCAGATATTGTTTCTCACAGATTTTCTTCGGTGATACTGCATCATCCAGTCACCTCCAGCATCTTCAAAGTGAAACCTGTTCGGTTTTAGTTCTGCTCCCTGACCCTCACTCAGTTAGCCATTTTCCACTCCATCACCTCCTCAATCAGACTTTCCTCAGCTTCCACTCCCCGTCTCTTCCCTCCTCTTCCATTAGTTTTGTCTACAGTTTTGCCGGCTGCCAACCCTTCCCTTACCCCCTTTCAAACCTCGCCTGACCCTGTGTGGACGGTCTGCCTCCTCCCTCCTTTCTCCTCTGCTCTGACTAATCTATGCCATCATCCTCTCTTCATCTATCAGGGTGCTCTCATTGTTTTGACGTCTAGTTAATTCTCGGCTCATGATTTATCAAATTCTTATTACCGCTTGCTGAAAGCCTCATTCATTGTCCTGATGTATGATAATGATAGTCCCGGTGTGGCTGCCTGAATCGCAACAAACCCGTTCATTTTTTCTTCTTCTTCTTCCACTCTTCTCCCTCCTTTCCTCCATGATTGCCTTTCCTTTGCAAACTGTTTTCTTTTTACTTTGTACGTGCAATTGTCTCGGCCCATCTCTCAATAATTTACGCAAATACATAAAACTGTCTTCCTGGAAAATGCCTTCACTGCAACCTATAATAAAGCCTTCCAAGCAGTCATGTTCCGTACTTGGCAAGTTGTCAGTGACTTTAGGTAAATTAGAGCGTTCTGGTGTTTGCAGTCACTAGTTTTTGACAGGCAATTACTGTTACTTTTAAAAAGACATCCTAAAAACTACTTTGACAAAGTGTTTGTTAGGAAATGTTTGATTGTTGGTCAAACTTTTTCGTGTTACACTGGAAATCAGCAAAAATATTTCTTAATCACCTATGATTTAATGACTCTGTTGAAGACAAGGTCACGCTATAAATAAAGGGGCACTTCATGTACAGAAAATATGTTTGTTCTGGAAGTAAAATCTCCATTCCTTGTTTCCATAAATGATGTTATGTGACTCACAGCTGAAACGCTTCTACAGTTTGGATCAGATTCAAACTCTCCACTTTAGATCAAAGACTGTGTCTGGGTTAAAAGTAAAAGGACTTTGGGGTTGACGTTAAGTGCATCTGCAACAGCGGTTTCTGTCTATAATCATCCAATCAGCGGGCGTATAATTCTGTTACGTGCGGCTGCTTAATGGCAGCAGAAGTTAAAAATTACAGCGTTGAAGAAACGGAAAACACCACCTTCAGCTTAAATTTTCAATTCTTGATGAGTTGTGAGTGAATTTAGCAACTGTGTTTTGCTCTCAGCTGTAACTATGAAACATTCTGAATTGGCTGATTCTCCATGGCAACAGCAGATTTGTAGTATTTAGACCTTTCTTTTGTTAACCCATTCCTTCCACCAGGACTATGCAGTATCTAGTATTTAAAGTTTGTTCATTTAAAGAAGCTGCTTAGTATGAATAAACCAGTGTTTGTTTTGTGTCATTTCTGTTGCATCATATTTGGTCGAGTTGCTGTTGTTCTCCCTTTAGAACACCTGCATGACACCACAGGTAAACAAAGGATCTGGCTTGGATCTGCATCAGTAACTATCAGTAAAAAGATGTCTTTATTGGACCTGATTATGATCTTTGAGATTAGATCCAGATTCCCCTAATGAGAATAATCTACATACCTGATGTACATGGAGTGCCTTCTTCATCCAATGTTGGTCCAGCTGCTGGAAACAGCTGCTCAGCTGGAAAATGTCTAAATATTGTCCCAACAACTTTATCAGTCCATGAAATCTGTCAATATTTACTGCCACCTCTACAGCTAATGTCCTTGTTCATGACAAGTGTACAGTGGTGAATTTTTCTACAACTCATTGCAGAAGTGGTTGTATTGAGGCCTAAAGTTTGACATTTTTGGTGACAGGCTGCTCTGAGTGACAGGTGGATGCTGTCACAAGACTCACCTCAGTCAAAGCTGTTCACTCATGCTTCATGTCATCTTTCATTGTAGAATTAGCCAGAGTTAGGAGGCCTCAGGCGAAGCCTGGAGCCGACAATGGTTGACATCTTTTTGGCTTCTAACACACATTAATGTCACCGACATGAGGCAACATTTATTTCTTTATTAAATTTCATGCAAATCCATCCATGTCTTCTTGAGACATTTCTTTCAAACAACAAAGGTGAATATCATGGTGCCACTCAACAGAAAGTTACTTAAATCATAAGGATTCATCCTCTGAGCACCATGAATGTACCATGTTTCACAGTAATCCATTAACCCTCTGAAACCCAAGTAGTTTCTGGCTGTTTTTTGTTTGTTTTGTTTTGTTTTTTTTACTCCTGTCACATTTGTACTCACTGTCTGCTGAACTTCTATGGAAACAGCACAGCCACGTGTAGCACGCTTGAATGAGCCACTCAGACTTCAGCTGGGTTCTGTAAATGTACACATACATAGCTAGTGTTTCCATCACGCTCAAATTCCCAACAACACTCCACAACAACGGATGCGTTAAATATTTTTCCAAACTCATTTTCTCTATATGTTCCACAATATAGCTAAACAATATGCATGTGTCATCAACAAGAACAAATTACATGAAGCATTGCGGCTCTTGTTTTCATACCTTGTTTACTGCCGTACACATGGTAAGGCTAAGCAACGTTAGCCTAGCATCACTGCAAGGTCAGTTTAACAGCGGTTAAATGTTAGCTTAGCTGTTAGCAGGGCACTTCGAACAGCTCACTTTTACACAACTACATAATACAGTGAGAAATGGCCAACTTTCCCTTATTCACCGTGAACCTCAGTGCTTAACTCATTAACATGTACGCTGTAACTTATTTTAACACTTGCTTACCTGTAAGTGTGCACAGATATAGCGACAGCGTTAGCATCACACTCATACTCTCACCAACACTGTACAACAACATGTGTTGCTCGGCTTTCCTCTGACAGATAGCGGTCACAAACAAGTAAACTTCATCTAGTGGTGAAAATCAGTTACTACACCGACAATAGACCATGTCTGCGTATTCCAGTTGGAGCACAATTATTACTTAAACAAATAACATCAATAGCAAATATGAAAAATGGCACACAGCTGGGGTTTCAAACAGCAAAATGAGCAAATGTGTCGGGGGTGTCCATGTTTCAACAATACTATTCTCATACATCACTAGAAGTAGAGAGAACTGAAACCTGTCCTCTGGGCATGAAAATGCAAAATCGGAAGTTGAATTTCTTTTATTATTTATTATACAAAAAGAACAAAATTGGAATCAACATTTTTGTAAGTGCACAGTGTTGTTATTAATGCTGAAAAAATGTGATTCCACATAACATAGATATTTCACTGCTTGGATTTTACATTTGTTTCCACACTGCTCAGTGCAAACACACCATCCAGTTCAACCAAAATACTGTTGAATTTTTGTCCCATGACTCTTGGTCGCAACTGATTCACTAATAGCTTCTTAGTTGTACAAAGGAGTGCAGATTGTTTTTTGTTTGTTTGTTTGTTTGTTTGTTTTGCTTTTTTCCAGTTACTTTTGCAAGCTAGTTGGAGTAATCGGTTCATTTTTGGTAAATTTTGGAATGAAATGTAAAGAATTAAAATATAATGATTGAAAGCTTAAATTTGGCTAATTGTCCTGATGGAATGGTGCACACAGATGATTAGTTAAAGGTTAATTAAAAAGTTGAAAATCAAATGATTCTCTCTGTTTTCATAATTTCTTTCTCTAATAAGTGATGTAATTTTGGCGTTTTTTAGAGGTAACACACCTTTTGAAGCTGTATTTTTGGTGGGTTTTGTAGTTCAGAGGGTGAAACAGTTGTTGGTAGATCAGGGTGGTGGACCGGCCCACTCTGCCGTCCCTTGAGCCATACTGCCAGCTTGGCTAAAAATCTGAAAAACGGCATTACAAGCTATTCTGCAAGAACACCAACACACATTTTACTACTGATGCAACTTTGATTGACAAGTTTTTCATTAACATTCCACTTTATTGTCTGTCTCAGTCATACCTCCCCTCCCCTCCCCACTCCCGCCTCGCTTACTCCTCTGCTCGCAGGGTGAAGGATGTGACAGGAGGATGTTTATTTAATGAGAGCAGTCTGGAGGGGGTAATGAAATCTACCCTAACACCATTAACAACCAGGCTTATCAGCTCCCGGGACACACGTCAGCATGCTGCAGCCTTTTGTTCTCTGGCTCGAGGCTGCCACCGACCCACAGGACAGATTAAGGATTCTCCGCTGACACCTATGCTGAGAAATTAAAAACTGACCCCCAATCTGTGCTGTGAAGTAGCTCTATCATTTTCCCCTTTGCGCCTCAGAAAATGGCGTGGAGGGCATTAAGGCGGCGGGATAAGTATGCAGGTGTCTGACAGGCACATGTAAAGTATCTGTAGTGTGTGTGTTGGAGTGTGGGAGGTGGTTGGTTTGTTACCTGACCACACAGACACAATCAATCTCCCTTCATGTCGCTGTAATTGATGCTGACGGATGGACTTCTCTTTGTCGAAAACACAAACACAGACAACCAGCACATCAACAGCAAGCCTGCACATGCATGGCAACATATAAAGTGACAATTAAGCCCTCTTTATCCGCACTCCGTCCCCGTTTCCAATCCACCTCTGGCCGCAAATGCCACCCTGGTGTCGTGTCTCCGCCCTTGAATCAAACAATATTCTCTGAAAGCCTCATTTTCTGAGCATTACATTAGAGCAAAGCTGCTGATGGCCACACAAAAGCCATGTAAATGAGCTGTGAGAGAGGCCCATCAGTTATCATGCCAGATGTGCTCTCCCATTATTATTTATGGCCATAATTGGCCCGTGTTTCCTCAGGCAATGACTGTGCACTGATGGATCTGATGATGACTCCGCTCAGCCCAACGATCAGGAAGCCGTGTGAGGGAACGCAGGAAGAGAGAGCAAAGAAAGTTTGCACGTGAAGGGGAGGAGGGTGTCTTGAGAAAAGAAAGGCCGTGTTAAATGATGCAGTGTAGCAGCTGAGGTGCACAAAATGAGAAGCAAATGGAGCCCAAATTTCAAGAAAATCTGCAGAAGAAAATGGAAAATAACGCTGTCAGCAACAGAAGCCACCAGCAGGTTTAAAGGGCATGTTCTTGTGTTTGTTAAAATCACCAAATTTACACTATTTATCAGACACAGAACTGTTAAAACAAGAACAACTGTTGGATTATCACTCATCTGCGATGTACGGTTAAGTGGGAAAATGAACCAAATCTGAAATGAAAATCATTTCCTTTCTAGCTTGTAAATATCCGTGTATATTGTGTTAAATTTCTTTTATTACGCCTATTTTTCCCCTGTTCTTCTTTTTATAGTTTCTTTATTTTGATTATTCTCTTTCCATATTCCTAAGGTGACACGAACAGCAGAAACCGAAATTGTTCCCTAAAAGTGTGGCCAACAGTCTACACCGCTAGCCATTAAATCTGATTCTGATTCTGAATAGCGAAATATTCAATACTTCTTTGCACAACTCTGAAGACATCATTGACTCAGCTGACAAAAAAAATCTCGTAATATTACGCATCGACTACTGCAGCTCCTTGCTGTCAGGCTTCCCTACATGCACGGTCAAACCTCTGCTGATGATCCAGAATGCAGCAGTTTTCAACCAGCCAAAAACAGCTCATGTCACACGGCTGTTCAGATACCTTCACTGGCTTCCAGTTGCTTCCCACATTAAATTCATCACTCTGACATTTGCATTCAGCACTAGAATGAAAACAGCTCCTTCCTACCTGAATTCTCTCATTCAGCTCTACACTACCTCCAGCTCACTGCACTCGGACAGTAAAAGACGCCTGATACAACCAACCACCGCAACAGGGCCAGTCAATAGCTAGAATCTTCTCCTCTGTGGTTTTCCTGGTGGTGACTGACTCTCTGTCGGTCTTTAAGAAAAGACCAAAACCCAGCTCTTTACTGAACACCTTTGCACTTGACAGACTGCGAAAAAGTAATAATAATAAAAATCCTATTACATCTGCACTGTCTGTAGACACCACGGTCCTATTATCACACTTGTTTTATGGCTTTTATCCAGGTTGTTTTCTCCTGACTAGATCCTTATTTGGTTTTCTCCGGGCACTCCGGCTTCCTCCCACAGTCCAAAAACATGCTGAGGTTCATTGAGTACTCTAAATTGTCCGTAGGTGTGAATGCGAGTGTGATTGTTCGTCTGTGTATGTAGCCCTGTGACAGACTGGCGACCTGTCCTGGGTGTCCCCTGCCTTCGCCCGAGTCAGCTGGGATAGGCTCCAGCCCCCCCCGCGACCCTAATGAGGATAAAGCGGTGTATAGAGGATGGATGGATGGATAACTTTGTAATTTTGTTTTTGTCTGATTTATGGCATTATAGCCTTGTCATACTACACAGCAGACATTTTAAAGTTCTCCCTACTTCTGGCCATGGCTGTGCTGTTTCCATAGAGGTGAAGGACTTAATATTGCAGTAAAAATTAGCCTACAGTGAGAAAAACGTGACAGGACCAAAGGACGTGCTTAAGCACAGTAAATGTACTGAATTCGATCCCACCACTGCTGGGTGGTTTTATAAAGGTCTGCACTGAAAGCTTCCTCTCGGCACAATCGACTCTCTCCACATATTCATCCATCATTCAGGGCTGATTTAACCCTCCTAATATGAGTCGATACATGTTGCTGTGAAGTCAGGAGAAAAAGCGGCCGTATTGAGATGTGGATCGTCAGGGGATTGACACTAGATGTGGTTGGTTGACTCGAGGATTGACAGGCAGTGCTCGGAGGTCGTTGGTTCAATGCTCTTTCTGCTCCTTGTCCTCCCTGCCTGGGTTAATGACTTTCTGTTGGGGCAGACTGAGCGGAGCTTGTGTCGAGGCCGTGGAAATATTGCGTGTCACAGTTTGTCGTCAGTCATCACGGATGTGTTGACAAGACCCGTCAGTCTGCCTCTACCTCTTCCAGTTGGCAGGTAGGCCACTTGTTGGCAGGTCTCTTTCCTCCTCGTCTTATTCTGAAGGGCAGCACGTCATGTGTTGTTAGTGCAGGTGCTCTGAGAATCTAATATGTGTGACTCCGCTAGGCTGCTCAGATAATGTTTTGCCTTGTTCGTTTTGGCCCAGAAAACGCTGACATGTGTAACCGATGATCGAAGTTTCCTCGAGGTTTTTTCCTAGTTAATGCTGTTTTTCTGTTCTTGGAAACAAAGACATAAAGCACACTGTTTGTCTAGTTCTTGCGTGCAGAGGGTTGTAACCTTTGTGTCCTTATTGTTGCACAGTGGAGTCGTGTGATGAAGGCTACGAGGACGCTGTGAGAAGTGAGAACGGATTTGTAACTTGTTTGGAGTCTACGTTTATATAGCCTTCACTGTAAAAAAAAAAAAAAAAAAAACTTTGTTTTTGTGATTTTACTAGTTATCTATAATTTAACAAAACAGCAAACATCTGAAAAGGTAAATTGTTTTAAAAAACACATTTGAAAGTTTTAAAAAATATTTTGTCATTATCATTTTTTACAGTGTACAAACAGAAGCGTAGAGAGAGTTAAATTACTTTAACTCAGGTAGAAGTATTAGTACGAGGGTGAATTGGACTCAAAATACTTCTGATAAATCAACTCAGCTAAAACATTACTTCTCTAGACATAAATAGAGTAAAAGTTCTTTTGTTTTTTTTTTCCTGGTTCTATTTTTGCATTGTAGCTTTATAGGAAGCATGCATATAAAACTTAATATAGTTTGATACCTAAGTTTCATACTGACTGAAAGATAATGAGCAACATTATAATGCCAACTTAACTAAGAGGTACGACTTTAGTACCAGGCCCTCTTCAGAATAGGAATGAAAACAGAAGAAAACAATTCAGTACTTTTGCTCCTTTAAAGTTAACTGACACACTTCAAAATGTCATATTAAAATCCATCATTTTACATCACATCCATATTCCACCATTTGTGCTCCTCCACAGAACAAACCTTGATTAGGTCTGAGATCTACACAATAGACATTCTATTAACCGAGTCAGAATGCTAATGTATGTAGCGTTGAGGTTGGGCTAAATCTTCACTCTGTAATGAAGGCAGTTTAAATTGTAGTGAAGTGAAATACTTTGGAATAAAACTAAAAGTAAAATCTACATACCTTCCTGGTTCAACAATTCTAATCATTTCAGTTCTGAACACTTTAGTTAAACCAGCAGGGTCAGGCTGCACAAAGATCATCAGTGATCTTTTCAAGTCCAGACACAAATTCTCAATTAGATCCAGGTCTGGGCTCTGACTCAGTCACTTCACCTTGTTGTCTTCAAACCATTTCTGTGTCACTTTGGCTGTACGCTTCAGGTCATTGTCTTACAGGAGGTTGAATCTTCTCCTAAATCACAGTTCTCTTGCAGACTGCACCAGGTTCTCCTCCAGCATTTCCATGGTGCATTCATTTTACCTTTTACTCTTACAAGCCTTCTGGGGCTGCTGGCGAAAAGCATCCACACATCATGATGCTGCCACCACCATGCTTTATGGGGACAAATTTGTGTTCATGCTGATGTCCATTGTTTGGTGTTTGCCAAACACAGCATCTTTTCTGACGGCTGAAAAGTTCAGTTTTTTCTCTCATTAGGTCAAATAACTGTCTTGCCTTCTGGCAAACTCAGAATGGCTTTCTCTTTGCCAATCACCCATAAAGCGTTGATTGGTGAAGAATCTAAGCAACAGTTGTTGTATGCAAAGGAACTGTCACAGACATGATGCTGACAGGGACTCTGCCATTTTTGGTAAAGCCTATGAATTAGATGGCAGCCAGCTACCAAAGCCTTGGATAATTGAATGATGGTGATAGACGCTTCACCGTTGGTTATAGAAAAACAATTGGATAGAATGTTTCATTGTTTCAGTTAATTGCATTTGAAGCAAAGAGCCATGACATAAACACAGGGAAAAAGCAAAGTTTGGTTGCATAAACAAACCTTGATAGTAATATATTTTGACAATGGAGCTTTTTCACCCTCCATCTCTGTCTCCACGGCTTCCTGGCAGATCTCCTGAGTCACTCTGTGGTCAGCTGGGCTCCTCACCACTTCCAACCACTGGAGCTTTTGGAATTTGAAATCTACAGAATACTAACAACATATTACTACGCACAGATACGACATACTGTTTATTTATCACTGATTAAAACTAGCTGCTTTTAGTTAGATATTACCACACTCCAAACATTAAAATAAATGAATAAATATATTCTGAGGAAACAGGCCTACTTCACATTGATTTAATTGTGTAGGAAAGGATTGCTTGACCTTTCTACCGTGAAGTTTCCTCTGCTGCTGGTTTGAATCTTTCTCTGTTCAAGTTTTATCTTTTTGGACAGCAACTTTCAAAGTTACCTGTTACCTAGCAGGCAATACTGCACAGCATGGTGAAATCACGTTTATTTCCCCTGTAAAGTTGAACATTTTAGCAAGGGGGTCTGTGGGGACTGACTTGTTTTTGGAACCAGCCTCAAGTGGCCATTTGGGAAATTGCAGTTTTGGCATTTCAGCTTTGGCTTCACTTTTCAGAATGAAAGGTTGCTACTCGACACAGCCTCACGTATGAACTGATAAGATTTTGCTGGTATATTACTTTACAGTCACACCTTTGAGCAGAATGTGACCCAACAACACGAATGACAACAGCAGTTTCATATTTGCTTGTACTACATTATCAGAAAATAACCTGAAACACATCATGCTATGCCTATTTTTGCTGCTTTACACAGAGAACTGACACATTTCTGTGACTAATCTAGAAGAGAAGTCTATCTGATAGAGCATCAGTTCCTCTGCTTGCTTTAAGGATTCCTGGATACACTCACTTTTTTGTTTTTTAACTTTATGCACAAGTCAGAGTTTGATAATATGCTGCACATGAGCATGGTAAAATGAGCAAAGAAAATGAGAGGAAACACTGAAAAGGAAGATTAGGTTGCAAAAAAGACATGTGTCTGGAAATATTTATATATAGAATGATGAATGATGTGGTCCAAAACCAGGCACTGTGGCAGTGTGTTATAGTTGTTGCCGCTACTCAAGGAAACACGACTAACTTGTGTGAGCATGTAAATCAGCAACACAAAGCTCTGTGTGATGAATGCAAAGCCAAATCTGAATGATAAAAAATATATATACTTTTTTGGATGATTTTACCAGAGTTGCCCCTTGAAGTAAGGCTCCAAACAGCTTTTTATCTTTCTACAAAATCACTCCAGTAACTGTGGATTCATTTTTTCTAATAGAATTCTTCAAGTCATCTGAAAAAACACCCTGTATTTTTTCATACTGCTATAAATATTGCCAAAAAACAAACTATTGCAATTTTTTTTCCAATATTGTGTAGCCGTATTAGAAATCAAACAGACATTTATCCGTTTACTTTGTCTTGAAGTTATTTAATTGGCAGTAGACATGCGTCCTGATGTGACAGGCTAATCAAGTGACATCTGCTGTTGTTAGGTGGTTTGTGTTGATGGAAAATACCATCAAAAAGCAGAAACACATCCCTCTACAACCACCACATGCTCCTGAACCGAGAGTAACCTGCAGATTGGTTTCACTACACCACTTCAGTCTTTTTATATTTAAATCAATGTCCAGCTTTCCTGGTTTCAAACGTGTCTTCTTGCCCTCAGCCCTTCTCCCCTCTCGGGCCTCTGCTGTCTCTGCCTGTAACACATCTCTCGGGCGATGGAGGAAGTCTCTCTGTTACAATGTGCAAGCTTTTCCTTCCAGGAGAGGATTGATGCGTCTCCCATCTCTGTGACTGACAGACTACATAAACAGTTAAATGCGTGGCTCAGAGCTGTCTGGCAGCCGGGCCCCCTGTGCAGGCAGAGGCTGTACTCACACTGATGTCCTGGGGGCCCGTGAGGGAAGACGAGGCCGGGGGCTGGCACTGTTCTTAAACGCCTACACCCCCGATGTAGATACACAGTGTGCAAGCTGCTATTCTGAGCGGCGCATATAATTTGGCGTTATGTTCTCATGGTATTAACTTGTAATCTTAATTAATTCATGAACATTTGGACACATTTTGGAAGCATGTGTGATGTTTCCAGTGATATATCACACAGCGAGTGTGTAATCGCCGCTTTGTGGTGCCCAGAAGGGAGGCAAAACGGATCGAGCCAAATTATGAAATGCTGTTATACACCTAATTTTGCTCCACATTCGCTCATTCCCAAACACAGAAACACAGCAAAATGATGCAGTGGTTACACTGATTTTCTGTCATGTTTTCCATTTTGTCTACTTGTGTTTGCTTGAGAAGCTTTGTTGGGCTGCTCTCTGCTGCTGAAGGAGCAGCCTTCTGCTTCCATCTGCTGGTAAAAGTTTGTATTTCCGCTGTCTTCTGAGGGCTGAGAAAGTAATACAGGACAACCTCTTTCTGCAAGGAATAAAAGACACAAGGCAGATTGTGGTAGAAAAAAATGCATGCAGAAGTGACACTGAGTTTGACTTCTTTCAGTCTGTTAACAGCATTTTTTGAGGTGGCCCTGATGCAGTGGAAACTGGGAAAACCTACAAAAATAGAGAGCGTCTTCATTAACTTGACAGCCAAGGGGCAGGATGGCACAGTGGAGCATAATAATAGATGGATGGATAAAAGTACAGTATTTAGAAAATAAAACACTGCACATACACAGTTAATCCCAGTCTCCACCCGAACCACTAAATCCTCACACGCTTAACTGACAGCTGTTCAGTTTGTGATGGCTCCAAAAGATACAAAACGGAGGCAAGACACATACTATGACAGCACACAGCGCTTGGAAATATCTCCATTTTGAAAGAGAACTTGAGTTTCATTTGCCGTTCGATGTGCTGAGCTGATCACTCCCTGTTTGTGACATTACGTTGTGTTTATACATGTTAGCAAACTCAGGAAAGCCATGAACATCTGTGAATCTCTGCAGATATTTATTGAAAAACACAAACAACTCCACTGAGGTGCATTGAGTAACGGCAACAGTGAGCAGCCAGATGTTTCCACTTACAGATAAACTTCTTGGCAGATTTCTTCCCTGCATCATCTGTGCTTACTTTTGAATATATATATATGGACAAATTCCTCAAGAGTGTTTGCAGATATGTGGACTCACAAAGGGGAGATAACGGTGTTGAATAGTTGACATCAGACAGAGAGACAGTCTTCATACACTCAGCAGGAGCACGTATCAAAGTCAATGAGTGTAGACATAGTAGTTGGACTGATGTTTTCCTTCACCACTGATGGATAGTCCACTTCAGTAACTTCATGAGTTACCGTGGCAACATGAAGCATGACCACCATTTTTTAGCACCCCTTGAAAATGTTGCAGTTTCAGCCTTATTTTGCTTTTTTCTAAATGATCGTGTTGTGAAATTATTAGATTTCATGTGTTTTTTCAGTTATCTATTGCGTAATTACATGTTCTGTTTGAAGGTTTATAGTATTAAATATCTTACATGTGTTTACCTACAGCCACACCAGTAAACACAAAGTGCATCTAAGACTCATGGGAACAGGCAGAAAGTAGTGGACAATTTAAAGATCATCTCTAGTGAAAATCACAATGTTTACCTTATCAACATGGTGTTTCTTAGCATACTGGAGGATACATCATGAGGGAGGAGTGAGTGGAGAGACATTTTAGAGGTGTAGAGTTACATGTAAGACATTTTAAGGCATAAAGGGATTTTTTTCATGGAAAAAATGTGTGAATAAAAATGACTTTAATGTACAGAGATGAGCTTTAAAGAGCCGAATGAACAACCAAAGAAAAACAATTATTCATCATAAGGAATCATCTGCATTGTTATAATTATGGGACATGGTAAAAACCAAAAATGTCAACCTCAGGGTGGCTTTAAAAGTAGAGGACAATTTAAAGATAATCTCTAGTTAAAATAACAATGTTTACCTTATCAACATGGTGTTTCTTAGTATACTAAGACATGAAAGAGTGACGCCCCTTCAAGAGCTCAGGGGAGGCCTCACGCCTCTTCAAGGCTGCCGAGGAGACGTTACGCCCCCTCAAGGCGGCCGAGGAGACGTTCCGCCTCATCAAGGACTCGGGGGAGGCGTTCCTCATCAAGGACTCGGGGGAGGCGTTTTGCCTCATCAAGGACTCGGGGGAGGCGTTTTGCCTCATCAAGGACTCGGGGGAGGCGTTTTGCCTCATCAAGGACTCGGGGGAGGCGTTTCGCCTCATCAAGGACTCGGGGGAGGCGTTTCGCCTCATCAAGGACTCGGGGGAGGCGTTTCGTCTCATCAAGGACTCGGGGAGGCGTTTCGTCTCTTTGAAGTTGCAGTGGAGGCGGGAAGCCTCTTCAAGACTGCGGGGGGAGCCTTTTGCTCCTCTAAAGCTCCGGGGGGAGCCTTTATCTCCTCTAAAGCTGCGAGGGGAGTCTTTTGCTCTTCTCAAGCTGCAGGACAGGCGGGAAACCTCTTTAAGGCTGCGGGGGAAGCACTTAGCTTCTTCAAGGCCGCGGGGGGAGCTCTTAGCTTCCTCAAGGCCGCTGGAGGAGCTCTTAGCTTCCTCAAGGCCACGGGGGGAGCTCTTAGCTTCCTCAAGGCCGCGGGGGGAGCTCTTAGCTTCCTCAAGGCCGCGGGGGGAGCTCTTAGCTTCCTCAAGGCCGCGGGGGGAGCTCTTAGCTTCCTCAAGGCCACGGGGGGAGCTCTTAGCTTCCTCAAGGCCGCGGGGGAGCGTTAAGCTCCTCTAAGGCCGCCGGGGAAGCGTGTAGCTCCCCTAAGGGCGCCGGGGGGGCTTGTAGCTCCTCTAAGGGCCGGAGACGGGGCGATGACCCCCACAAGGACAGAAGACGGGCCGATGGGCCCCACAGGAACAGAAGACAGGCCGATGGGTCCCACAGGAACCAAAGACGGGCAATGGACCCCACAGGAACCAAAGACGGGCAATGGACCCCACAGGAACCAAAGACGGGGCAATGGGCCCCTCCGCCAGAGGGAGTGGAACGGCACTGGACCGCTCCTCCGCCGGTGGGAGTGAGACGGCCCGGGACTGTTTCTCGATTGGAGGTGAGGCGACCTCGAGCCTCTCTAGGACAGCATTTATTACAATTATATTAGGCATCCCACATGACGCTACTCAGCCAATGAAGTCTCTGCATTGCATCGCAGCTCTGCCTTCAAAAAACAGTTGAGAGATGAGGGACAGAGAGGAGGACAGTAGTGATGAAAGTTCGGCTCTTTTCAGAGAACTTTTGGCACAGCTTCCAAAGAAAAGCCGGATCTTTCGGCTCCCAAACGGCTCCTAATTTATTACCTCCGCCAGGAGGTTATGTAATCATCGGAGTTTGTTTGTCTGTTTGTCTGTCTGTCTGTTTGTCTGTTAACAGCATAACTCAAAACGTCATGGACGGATTTTCATCAAATTTTTACAGAATGTCCGGAAGAGCAAAAGCAACAATCGATTAGATTTTGGAGGTGATCCCGATCACTGTCTGGATCCAGGATTTTTTTGAAGGACTCTGTACAATTGAGAGAGGGCCATCTCCCTCTCTGTCCTGGAACTGTGGCCGCATGAAGGCTGCACAATTGTACATTTTATGTTTTCAAACAAATTTCTTCTTTAAAATGACTTGAGACGTGATAAATATGAAAGCAAATGATGTTTGAGCTGACTTGGTTTGAAGGAATTCCATGGACAGCATATTTGACCAAACTGCATTTAAGCTCAGGACCAGCATTTGAAGCACAGAAAAATCATGAAGGCTGCATTAACGTGAACTTCATGTTGACACACACATTTCTTCTTCAGAATGACTTGAAATGTGATAAATATGAAGGGAAATGATGTTTAAGGTGTTCTGGTTTGAAGGAATTGCATTTACAGCATATTTGACCAAACTGTGCATTTAAGATCAGGACCAGCATTTGAAGAGCAGAAAAATCATGAAGGCTGCATTAACGTGAAGTTCATGTTTACACACAAATTTCTTCTTCAGAATGACTTGAAATGTGATCTTCATGAAGGCAAATGATGTGGGGAAAGCCTGCATCCCCAGTGTCATTAGATCTCACATCGATCCGACTAATAGCTGTTGAGATATTTCAGTTCAGATCAAAGAGGCTAAAAATGTCCCGTCCAAACATTTGCACCTTTTTCTTTGGCAGAGACATTTTAACTATTAAATATGTTTTATTTTCCTACTGTTTTACACAGCAAAACTAACAGGATAATAGTATTTATCTTGTAAATAATTTAGTTTTGTGGTGTTTTTAAACATTTTCACTGATTGCATGATCCACATTAGGAAAAAAAGGGGTTGAGATAATTTAATAATAGATTTTTATTTCCAAAAAATATATATACTTCCTTTTGATTTTAATGCTGAGACTTAAAAATACTCAGCATTAAGATGAGAGCTCAGTTACAGACTAGACTGTTCAACAATATACTGTGTGAGTCACGTGGCAATTGATCATACATAAATTGCATAATATTAATAACAGTAATAACACATGGATATATGGCACATAATTTGTATGTGAGGTTGGTTATTGCAGATTTTAACACTGTGTAACAAGGAAGAGAATGGAGGGCCTTCAGACAACTACCTGGAGAATCTCCATAGCGTTGCTGAGTTTGGGTTGGACACAGTCTGACTTGTTGCGACCTCCTTTCTCCGCCGTGCTCATTTTGTCGTAGAACTCAGGCTGACCGCTCTGCTGGTGGCCAAACTCAAAGCTGATCCTGAGCTCTCCCATCTGGCAGCGGGGGAGAACGTCGGGGATCCACTCGATCACAAACGGAGTGGCCTCCTTCTGCTCTTCTGTGCCCGGTCCTGGCAGAGATACAGTGTAAAACACGGCTGCACGTGCCGGCATTGTGGTAACATTGCAGCTTTCAAAATAAAGCTCACATACCAACTTTAAGGAAAGTGCGGAGCTCCATGGGTCGTATCGCCTGCGGTCGATCTGTCCTGAATCCCTCCGGTAATTCTGGCTCAGGCAGCGGCTCAGGACAGCGGAAACGTGAGTAAGAACCATCTACGTTTTTCACAAAACTTTGAGTGACCTCCAGCGGCAACTGGTGGACAAACATTGAGATGAAAAGTGCACATTCAGGTGTATCTCTGCACATTTAACCGTTAGTTTCTAATTATTACAACAGGCTAAACTGGCCCTTCATGATGGTAATAATGTATGATTGTGTGGAGCAGCTGAACAGTGCCAAATGATCTATTCTATTATTAAGCCAGTCCACAAAGCCAGTTCAGCAGCACAATAAAAAAACTTACGCCTCTTTAAATGGTCTAAATACTTACACAACCATTTATTTTACATTTTATATTTTGAATTAATTGACATTACTTTAAAGAAAATCTTCTTTTACTTTGACAAGAAAGTAGCCTAGCCGCGCTAGACCCAGCTCTTAAGACACAAGGGTCTAGGAATGCTCGACAGGGAGGGAGGCGGGCTAAAAGGTTGTCTTTCAAATCACTCTGCAGCAATTGGGTAGGTATACAACCAATCACTGCAACGAATAGGCTGACGTAGTTCCTAGAGCGCCAGATTGTGGCTAAGTCCCATTAGCTTCCCAACCAGCAGAGCCAACTGGTATATTAAGGATTTGGCATATCCCGTCGGCATAAGTCCAAATACGTCTTTCTTCTCAATGAAACACTTCAGTGCTGTCCTTTGTTTATCTTTCAAGTTGAATTTTAGCTTCAAATCTTTAAGGGCTGTGGCCAAAGCCGAGTCGAAAGATAACTGTTTATTGTGCGCCGGTTGTTTCTGTCAGAATCGTCGCGCCTCTGTCGTCACTTAGTTACGCCCGCCTTCTGACTCTACACTTCATGGTGATTCGTCCGGCCAGTTTTAGGAGAATCCAGCCTCGAGGCTTAACGAGGGTAACTAGACCCACCCTGGCAGAGAATTAAATTCGTTGCCGTGGGTTGTCTAGCGCGGCTAGGCTAACAAGAAAGAGTATTTTCTGTTAAACTTACCAAGCCTCAACGTTGAAAAACAATAAGGGAGAAAATCTTCCAAGGGGAGTGACTAGAATGCTGCCGTGCATTCTCCAAAAATTACCACACAGCAGCATCGACGCTTGTCTCAAACAAAAACTGAAGGTAACTAGACAAGCCCTCAGTAGATGGCAGAACCACGCCCATGCATGATGCTCTGTATCAATTTTGATCATCCTACCTATATCCCTTCCTATACAAATGATGCAATATGCAGGAAATGTGCTAAGTGACCCCTGTAACCTTGACCTTGATCTGCTGACCTCTAACTCTACAACTGAGCAGGGGACCTTAGACCGATCTTCAGTGCCAAGTTTGATCATCCTGACTTCAGTACTTGCAGTGATATCTGACCGGACATACACACATACATACTTACCCAACCAGCCAGCCAGATACCGAAGCGAATGCAGTAACCCCGCTGACGTACACGTCAGGCGTGGTTAATAACCTTCACAAAGGGAGGATTTGTTGCAGGACTGTTGTATTTAAATGCATTTATTTTAGCTTTGCGCATCTAATCAACTGGCAGAGTGTATGTATAGTATAATTTAATCTATGTACAGCTTCTTGAACCAAATGATGAATGTTATTATAGTGCCATGCTTGCCATTGTAATGGTAGGATAATAAAAAATAATGATACAAGAATACAAAGATTTATACACAGTGTTTTTATCAGTCTTTCTTTAAATCTTGTTGACTTTTTGTATTGTTTTGGTGCACTTAATGAAGCACTTTGTAATTTGGAAAAATGCTTTCTAAATAAAGACCATTATTGTTGTTGCTAAAGCATATCTGACAACCTTGATGGAGATCTGATGGTATGAGATCTGAATAACGCTGAGCTCTGTCCTTTACTGTCTTCTCTCAGGCCTCATATGAGCAAAGCAGAGTGGCCTGAGAGGTGAAACATTTAAACACACCTAAATGTAAGCTAAAAAAATCAAAAATCAAACAAGAACTATGACTAAATCTTTTACAATCTGAAACGTTAGCGGAACGTCCTGCCCATTCATCAGCAGAAATGACCTCTTTAGCAGTGAGAGTTTACCTCGGTAGTGTCAAAGATGCGTTTGACCTGCATCAGGTTGGTGATGTGCCAGGTGTACTTGGAGAAGGAGCCCAGAGGAAGTCCGTCATTTCTCACAAATGCTGACAAGGTACAGAAACAGAGATATTTGGTCACATATTTGTAGTTAGTTTAGCCAGAGGTACTCAGAACCTTTACAGTGTAGCTGTTTATAGCAAAAGCAAACAAGTAATATCTTTAAAACACACTTCAAAGATTAAAAATAGACAAATCTGACTAATGTACGATTATATGCGACATTACTAGACTGCAGTTTAGCCCAGTGGTTCCCAACTTAAGGCGTTGGGCTCCTCTAATTGGCCGCAATACTCGTCTGTCCAGCCATCATACTGCTCAGAAAGGAGATGAGTTCTGTGTCCCAGGGATGAACGTCTTTTGGTGAAAAATGAGCATACCAACCAAAGAACAAAAGCAAACGATCTTGTGAAGATGTGTCATTATCCACGGTGAAACAAGTCCTGTACCGACATGGGCTGCTTCACAAGGAAGAAGCCATTACTTCAAAAGCAACACAAAAATGTCAGATTATGGTTTGCAAATGCACACAGTGACAAAGTCCTTAATTTTTGGAGACATGTTCTGTGGGCTGATGAAACTAAAATTAAACTGTTTGGCCATAATGACCATTGTTAGATCAGGAGGAAAAAGGGAGAAGCTTGCTAGCCTGAGTACGCCATCCCAGCTGTGAAGCACGGGGGTGGCAGTATCATGTTGTAGGGGTGTTCTCCTGCAGGAGGGACTGGTGCACTTCACAAAATAGATGGCATCATGAGGAAGGAACATTATGTTGAAATACTGAAGCAACACCTCAAGACATCAGCCAGGAAAACAAAGCTTGCACTCAAATGGGTCTTCCAAATGTACAGAGACCCTAAATACTGATAAATTAGCTACAAAGTGGCTTTAGGACAACATAATGTCAATGTTTTGGAGTTGCCTTCACAAATTTGTGGCAGAGCTGAAAAAGTGTGAGCAAGGTGGCCTACAAATCTGACTCAGTTACACCAGTTCTGTCAGAAGGAATTGGCCAAAATTGAAGCAAACTACTGTGAGAAGCTTGTGGAAGGACACCAAAAACATTTGACAGTTTAAAGGCAATGCTACCAAATACTAAGGAAATGTAAGTAAACTTCTGATTTCTCTAAAAAAAAATTCTCTCTCATTATTCTGGCATTTAGCAAATATAAATAATTTTGGTAATCCTGACTGACCTAAAACAGGAAAGGTTTCGTCTGATTTAACGTCAGAGATCATGTTGTTTACTGTTGCACCTCACACTAACTTGTGTGATGAGGCTGATCCAGCCTTGCAAAGTAAAGCCCTGTGGTTCCTTAACAACAACAAAGTGCACTTTTTATCTTGTAAATTTATGATCTCAGTTAATTTTCAGATTTCAGATGTTCACAAATGTCTACATAATTAAAGTAAACTAAACACGGCTTAGTGATTTCCCACCTGTTGTGAAGTTGGGCAGCCTCCTCTTCTTTGATCCAAGCGACAGACGCTGCTGCAGAGCATTAAAGAACTCCTGGGGAATGTGATAAACCAGAGGCTGCGGTTTCCCTGATGGAAAAAAACAAACAACTTTTTACTGTGTGCAATGAGAAATGAAAGAGAGACAACCTGCAGAAATAAACAGGCAGAGATATGATATGTACTGTAAGCAAGCCCTAACACTACTCAACTTGGGGCTTTCAGTATTAAGGTTTTTATGAAAAGTGTGTTCATTTGAACTTAAAGTTTTCATTGAAAGTTAATAACACATTTAATAATGTCTTACAGATCAATATTTAGCAGTTACAGTCAGACATTTCTCTCATGAATTGATAAATAGCGTAGTTCTGCAGCTCAACTCAAAAGCGTGTTATGTCACCACCATGTGGTCATATGATTCAGGCACTGGAAGTTTAACAGGTCAATGAAACGTCAGTATTGATGGTTAAGACTTATAAAATTCATTCAGATTTATTAATGACAATAACTTGCTGAAAAATGCAGGGTTTTTCTTAAATAAATGAATTGTTGGCACCTCTAAAAGAGCACCAAAATAACAACTGAGGATAAAAAATATTTTTTTTGCCTAATTAGTGTTAACTGGGCTTTCATTTCCTCAAGCATAATAAAAATCATTTTTGCATTTCAAATGGTCAGATACAACAGAATTATTTCAATGAATTATCAACTCATTCATAGTCAGCTACCAAAGGTCCATTCTGAGCCTCATTAAAGGGGAACTTCGGTTTTTTTCAACCTGGGGTCTGTTTTCATATGTAATTTCATACATGTGAGTGATGGAGAAATGAATTTTCAACATAGCTCCAGTATTTAGTCAGGCAGGCAGCTTAGCACCTCAGCTAGCAGCTCAGCTAGAGAAACGTATGGGGCAACTTGCCCCCCTGCGTCAAAGTCCGCCCTAACGTGCTTTTTTCCCCACACTGACCGGCTCAGATAGTCTCAATGAGTGTCCCACAACATACTAGAGATGAAAAGTGAACGAAAACCTCCACATTACTTGGCGATCGCTCTCTGTTGTGGTCTGTATCCAAATCTCAGGACGCTAGAAAGCAAATCTCATTGTGAACTGTGAACATTACAGCTTACATAGCTGCACATGTGCACAGTTTTCCTGTGTAAACATATGAGACACAATAAATGTCCAGATTTCTGGGACTCTCAAAGTAATATCTTGTTCACAACCTGCTCATCTGTCATTGGCCTATCTGACTTTATTTTAACAATACAGTGGTGTCCACCAGCATCAGTAGTCACTGTGGGGAGCACAAAGTTATTAAAAGCGATATAAGGCCAATCCTCCTTATATACCTTGTTTGTACAAAAAAAACTTAATTTGTAACTACATGACGTCCAACAGATGTAATACAAGTTTAAAACTGAATAGAAAGAAAATATTAAAGCACCTTAAATTTGTACCCAAGTACAGTACTTTAGTATATGTACTTCAACTTTACCATCAAACTGGTAGTGCATTGTCTGGTGGATCCTCTCTGTGACACCGGCCAGCCACTCATGGAAGCCCATCGTCACGGTTCGCTCATCCACCACCTGAGTGCTCCCTGAGAAACAGACACACGGATTAGAAGATCAAACCCAGACATTCAGTCCTTAAGTCGTCCTGACAGATTTACCCCTCTGAAAATGACTGACGAGTTTAAAAGGCCTGTTTGCAAAAAAAAAAAAAAAATACACCATTTATCAGAACCAGAAACTTATAAAACAAAAGACTTGTTAGATTTTTTATTTTCTGACAGGCCTTAAATTAATCGTGTCCTGTGGTGTTCTATCTGGAAACAGCCAAATTTAAGCATAAAGTCACTAAAATACCCGATTACCCAAAAAACAGTCAGTTTGCACTGAACAGATTCTGTAACAAAGAAAGATTTTTGCGCTCCTTCACATAATCAAAAAGCCATGAGTAGCGCAGCTGTAACCAGCAGTGATGTGATGAAAATTTATTTTTTAGCTAAACTTCAGTTTGTGTTTATACTAAGCAGATTGAATGTCATCATTTCTGGCATCTGGGAAAATGTTATACATGTTGATGAGGCTTTTTTTTTTTTTTGTCAAAGAAATCCAGCTTTCCTTCTACTTTTCTTCATAGATTTTATGAATTATAACTGTGTCGTGCTGCACAAAATACACTTTTCATTTCTCTCTCCTGCTGCAAGACTTTATGTTGCAGTGACAAATCAGCTCACAGTAAGTAAATAAGTAAAAAGGGACAGGAGCAGAAACTCCCCAGACACTGCTTGGGGTTCAGAGGGAAATGGTTTGTCAGCCACAAATTAAATGTTAAAATATGCTAGAGTTTGACCCTGCCCTCTTCTGGATTAGCGCAGGATTAGACAGAAGAATGACAAAGACAGAGGCAGATGTTTATGACAATGTGAGGCTCTTTAACAGACAGAAAGATGGAAAAGTAGGCAGAGGGGAAGGCTGAGAGAACAGGCAGGAGGCAGCACCTGGAGCCTTCAGCCCACTAGCACCAGGGTGGTTCCTCTGAGCAGCTTTCCTCAGGCAGGAGGCCGACACTCCCTCCTTCACCAGTCCAGAGGGAGAGGCCACTGAGGGGGCTTCATAGACAGGAAATGACAGAAAGACAGGTTGGGACAGATAAGACAGGAGGAGAAGGAAGGACAAAGGAAGATTCAGACCAACATTAATGAGCGATAAATGCTTCTTGCTAAATCTTTCTGGAAGTAATACGAAGCAATCACCAGAGACAGAGTCCTCCAGGCGGAGAGTCTTGGCTTTGTGATAAGAGTTGACGGGTTCGGTCTGCTGTGAAGGCTTCTCACCAGGACTTATTATTCTACAGGTAGCATTCTGCTGCACACCTGAGAGGAAAACACAGAGACAGAGAGAGAGAGAGAGAGAGAGAGAGAGAGAGAGAGAGAGAGAGAGAGAGAGAGAGAGAGAGAGAGAGAGAGAGAGAGAGAGAGCTAGGAATGGGTTGTGTTGAACTGAAGCTACACATAGAGACTGGAAACAAGAGGAAGCAGTTGTTGAAAAATAAAGGACAAAAAAGGGTACACATATCGAAAAAAAAGTAGCTTTTTAATTTTTAAAAAATATTAAACATTAAAATTATTATTTTTGTTTTTATCAAAATTTTTATTCATTCTCTTTTTCAGAAAGCTTCATGGAGAAAAAAAATATTTAGTTATGTTTTCTTTGGCTTTAATCACTTGTTCTTATTCTTATTTTTGCCTTTATTCAATGTAATATATACACCGTATATTAAGCATTTTGTTTGTTTTATAATTTTGTTATTTACATATGTAAATATGTAATTTGCTTGCTTGATGTACATATTTTCATTATTTTATTCATTTTTTTCATAATTTTTCAAAGACGGTTTTATTCCTTCATTCATCCAGTTTTTTAGGTGATGATAATCTACCGAAAATGAATTTCTTTTGTCACTTCTATACATAGACTGTTTGATTTTATTTTAGCATTATATTTATATTTATTCCTGTCAATAATATAATACATATTTTGTTCAAACATTTCTATACATTTTTACATTTTTAACTATTAAGTTTAACATTTTTGTTTCCCATACATTTATTTTTTCTTAAATATTTCTTTATTTATAATATGCATTATCCAACTTGTTTAGGCTTTAAATGAAAAATTAAATAACTCATATTAAGGGAGACATCTAAAACTCACTTTTTGAAGGAAACTGTGATGCAAGAGGAGAGTCAATACTTTCTTTATCAATAACATTTGTTTTTAAAAATATGCTGCAATATCATACTTTACTATATATTTATACTGGGTTGGGCCCTTTATAATAGCTTGCAATAGTCATAAAAAACAGCTGTGGTTTTTGTACCTCTGGAGGTGTAGTTGATGAAAGCTGCAAACTCTGAAGCCAGTTTCTCATCACTTGCAAAGGCACACACACAGGCGTAGAAGTGAAGGCAGGGCTGGGATGTGACTGAGCTGGGAGGAGGGTGAGAGTTGACCGGTCCACCTGCCCCATCAGCACCAGGTTTGTTTCTTCTCATGCTACTCTGGCAGGCACAGTGAAAAACACTTCTGTCAGTCTTTAAGGGGTCTGACAGTCCCCCTGCACCCACGGTGAGATGCAGCAGGCCCAGAGGATGGTGGGAGTCCGTGTGGCACTTCACAACCAGGGTGTCTTTGGAGACACGCTGCACCAGGGGCCCGGGAGACTCCGTGGCCAGCCTCCACAGCTCCTCTCTGGCTTGAATGGAGGCCTGCAAGCCCTCTAGGGTGGAGCTCTTTAAAGTCAGCGGCGTCGCACGGTTCCGACACTCAATGGCTTGCTTGATGTGGATGCAGAGGCTGTCGGAGGACTGTTTGGCCGCCACCGACTCTGATTCACCCTGATTTGACCTCTGACCCTGCCTGCAAGAGGGCAAAAAGCAGCGCCCCAGGTTGATGCGGGTGAGCAGGGTGGCCCCATCCCCAGTAGCTATTGCAGTATCAGTGGGAACAAGCTCAACGAAGCCCCACTGTGTCGCTGTAGCTCCTCTTCCTCTGTGACAGACGGAAAACACCTGAGCTCCTCCACCTGAGCCACCACCCAGGACCTCCCCTCCTCCCTCAGGCTCCTTCCCCGACCTCTCCTCACTGTCAATGATCACCTGAGCCACCTCCACCACACACTTCTTGCTGCTTCGACCTGCTGCTGTGGCATTTCTCAGGGACACCCCACAGGCTTTGTTCTTGCAGCTGAGGCCACGGGTGCCATTGTAGATGCCACACTGAGGGCATTTGCGAATGCCCCGCAGGGTGGCCCTGCCCAGGTTGGACAGAAAGGCAGGAGTTGTAGACTTTCTGCTGTCTCGCTGTTTTGCTGCCAGGTTGGCCTGACTGGTTGAAGTCTGTGGAGCGGAGGATGAGACGATGCTCGATGAGGAGGAGACTGTAACTTCGGTTTCCATTTTGGGATTTTAGTTGAACACAGAGAAGATTCAAGCCTGGAGAAAGAAAGAAAAGAAAATATACATATCTACAGGGATTTCAGGACAATTTGTTTGCATATTATCAGCCAAACATTCTATTGCATTGTTGCTATTTACATAATTAAACTTTAACTAAAATGGCACTGCCTTACAAATCTTACAACAGTTTCAGTGTTTCTAACTACGTCTTTTATCTGTTTCAGTGATACATCACCTCGCTGTAAACATACTAACTGTCTCACACACGGGCTTTCTGTGTGTGTTTCCAAAGCAAATGTTCAAACTACCTCTAATCCGCCTCTGTTGGTCAAATCCAGCTCCGCTCTGGCCTCCAAAACCCTCTCGGCCGTCGCCATTCCTCCTTACATCCCGACAACCGCATTGCGCCTGTAACGACACTCCCCATTGGCCAGAGGCGATCACGTGAGGAAAAGTGGGGCGGTCTCTCAGGAGCGTTGAATCATGGGAGTTGTGGTTAATTGAAACACGTACGTTTTCTCCTCAATGTTGGCCCTTATAAACATTAAAACACTATAAATCTGTCAAGTATTTATAAAACACATTTTTCGTAGTAATCTGTGTTTATTTAGGGCTGTTAGCCAGCTTTTTAAAAATAGTTAAGTGGTGTAACAGCTATTATTAGCAAATGTTAGCATGCTAACTAAGCTGACAACTGTTACTAACCAGGTTAATGCGCTAAACTGTCGCAGATTGGCTTCTGCAAGGTTAATGACTTATTTACTGCTAAAATAAAACACATTCAATTTAAATGTAGGTTCGTGCTTCAAAGTATGAGTATGAGTATGAGGCTCTTGTAGTTAACTGCATTTAATTACCCACCTTTTAGAAATAATGAAATGGTGTAACAGTTATAATTGTCAACATGCTAATTGAAGCCACTTTAGATTACATGTACCCTGTTTCAATCGTCTCATAGCACCTAAAAATGTTGGCTTCATTGCTGAATGAGCACAGTGGTCACAGTCACTGTACTAACAGCTTAGAATAATGATGCTCACCAAAACTGTAGTTGAGTTTTCCCCTCCACTAGTTGATAACGAGCTGAAGTTTGTTGCTACCAGCTGTTTAGAACTATTCACTCTGAGTTTATTAAATGGTTGATGAGACAGCAGTATCCATATGTGTGTATTCAAACAGAGAGAACAGCAGTTACTTTATTAAATTATGATTAGAAATAAAGAGGGCATGGAGCTCTGATCAGTCTGGACCATAGACTGTATATAAAGAGTATGTACAGTATATTATTTGCTCTTTATATACAGTCTATGGTCTGGGCCAGGATCTGACAGCCAGGTTTAGTCTTTTACTGCATTATTATGTATTATACAGCACTTAGTGTATTTCTAATCTTGTGTGACTGACAAATATTGTGTGTGTACTGTGGCTGTGTGGGTGTGTTGTTTCCTGAATAAAGCACTGATGAACATTTTTTGATAAGTGACCTTTGTCTGAATGACAGAATCCACCACTAATAAAGCCAGCAGTGCTCCATATCACATGTCTGAAAAAGACTTTAAATAAACTCTTACACCAGCTAAATCTGCTCAACTTTAGCATGTTGGCTGTTAGCAACACCATGAACTATTTATTCATACACTTGTGCTGTGTGTGTGTGTGTGTGTGTGTGTGTGTGTGTATTGTAGTCCGCACACCAATTCACTTTTTTTGAAACAATATATACATTTATAGAGCAATTTTATTTCTGAACAAGGTTTTAGTTAAATTTTGAGAAATTTATTTTTAGACCTGTGATTTTTTTTGTGTTTTCATCCTCAAAAAAACATTTCACCTGTTAAGCCACAGAGATGAACATCTCTACAAATTTAACGTGACATTTGGCAAGGTCACATAAAATTGTTTCAAACAGATCACGGTGATTAAATGGACGCAGAGGCCAAATTTGAACTATTAGTATATTCTATTTTTTTTTTCACAATTGTATTGAATTATCACTACTGGTGTGACTGAGACAGAAGTTTTACATGTTTGATATCACATAACTGAACATCTATACAGGCCTACATCTTATTTATTATTGTGCAATTTACTAGATTTGCTAATTTAATGTTTTATTTTTTTGGACTGATAAAGTCAAATATATCACACCAGAGAGCCAGTAATATTATCTTGGCTTTCCCATCAGGCCAGTGTCACAGGCAGTCTGATTGGAAAATAACTCAGGCTTTAGCCAGACAGTGAGCCTATCCTGGACCGCGATAGTTTACAAGCATACGCTGCCATGGCAACTGAACTTCAACTATGCTGAATTAGCTTTGTGAAACTGAAATACCCTGAAAGTAAGAAGCCTGGCTTATTTGTTAAACTCCCTTCATGTAGTTTTGGTTTTAAAGATCAGGTTCAAACAGGATGAATGTGAGCCGTTTTAAGCATCAGCATTTTAATGGGACAAAGCAAAAACACAAACCATGTTACTGAAGCATCAACAGAACTTCCCTTGCCAAAACATAGGCTGAAAACATTCTTAGGCACTGCCTACTCTCGGATGATTTTTGGTTAAATAAAAAGTAACTCACTGATAGTAAGGCAACACAATGGACTTTTTAACTATATTAAAATGAGGGTGGCCACAGTGCAAAAATCTGATCCTTAGGAGGTTGATCTTAATCTATAAAAACAATCGTTATGTAGCTCTAAAACAGAATAACTTAAATCATGAGTTACTTGTCAATCTAAAGGCTGTTGCATTGCATAGCAATGCAGTGTGTCCTCCAAACGTCTTGAAGAATGAAATGCTGCACTGTCTCTACTGTACACGGACCAGCACTGGACAGGGATGCTACTGTCAAACAGCCTCGTTTGGGATCCATCTCCCAACCAGGAGCAAGCACGCTTCCTGAATTAACATGTCTTTATACAGATCAGTACAATTGAACAGACTGTTTGGTTATTTACATAAAACAGACTTCCAAATGAAATCAAAAATAAAGTGGAATGCAGAAACATTGAACAAAAAAAAAAAGCCTAGTATTTCAAATTTTGTGAAAACCTTAAGTATTTGTGCAATATTTGTCTGCCTATAAGTAAGATAAGAGTGGCAGTAATCCCTGCAATTGGTTTATTTGAGACACTCTAATTTAAAAAATAAAGTTGACAGATGACAGCCACTTAATGTTTTCTAAACAAAGGATCTCGCGTGTCGCATGATTTGATGGTGTCACTTCAACATTTCTTTATAAGACAGTCCCGAAATGAAACACAAAAAGGCAAAAGCTCTTTATACAATGTCAGCATTTTAAAGTCACTCAAAAACAAGAAAAGAAAATGACACTTTGTCTATTATATTTGTAGCAAAAAAAAACAAACAAAAAAGGATGGCGTAGTCCTTTCTGTTTCAGGGGAAGATGACTTGGACATTGTCTTGTGTGTAAAAGCATCAGTTCATGCACACACATAAGCACACACACATTTCTTATCCGCAGACGGGATTCTCCGTCTGTTCAGTTCGGTCCGGGAGATGAAGTGAAGGAGCACTGAAAATTGCTTGTTTTGTTGTATTTCCCTCAACCTGCCGACTCCTCCTACTCAGTGATTTCCTACGTTTCACAGAATGACTTGACGACGCCCTGAGGACTCGCTCAGACTCACGTTTCACTTTAGCAACCGGTGGGCGGATCTACAGCGAGATCAACTGGCTCCAACTGAGAGAAAATAAAAACCCCTTGCTTGATACATGTCTCATGGCTGTACTGCAATACTGTGGACTATCGAGAACTTTCTATGGCAAAGTTCATAGCCTCTCCTCCCTGTATGATTGTTAAATATTGGTATAAAATTCTGCCCTTGCTCTTTGGCTCTGAAGGGGCTGAAAACAAAGAAAAGCTGCTGTTGTAATACATATTTAATTCACTGTTCCTTTTAAACTAAACTGTAGTGTGCTAGAAATATCTCGACATGTTGTTTAATTTACATTTGGCCAGTACTACACCAAACAATAAAATGGGCCCAGAGGAATGCAAGGTGCATTAGCGGTAGCTTTAACAGTGTCAAAGTGTGGATAGTTATCTTTACACTTGCAGATTTGGGCAGTGGGTGACGTTTTGGGCTGGTCGGGGTTGATAAAATGACATACCAGCTTCACTAACAGAGTATTTTTGTGAGGTGACAAACAGAGCACATCTAATGCACTCCTTCCCCGGCAGAGTATCATCCTTGTGGCCTCGCAGGCTTTGACAGAGGGCTACTGTGATCAGTGGGTGTGGTAGCCAGCAGTGCTCATGCCGGCCTGGTTGGTTAGCACTGTCCCGTTGACGCCCTGTCCGGGCTCCACCATACCTCCATTGCTCACGGCGCCCACACCTGTCCATCCAGCCCCAGCATGTAGATGACTGGAACAACAGACAAACAAAAATTTGAAAAAAAGAATTAAGAAGTGAAGCAGAGTGGACACAGTGATCCGAGTTGCATGCTTTGGATAGAACAGCAATCAGACATAAAATAAGAAAAATTAAATTCATGGTCAGAAGATGGGCTGGAATCTGCCCGTTTACACCATCTGGTTTAATGGTGGTTTCTTCTAATGTACATGTAAGGTTCACTCCTACAACTGTAACTACCTGCGTCAGCCGTTTGTGATAACATCTCTGTCATGTGACAAACTGTTGTCCCCCCTCCCCTCCAGCAGGCGCTATAGAGCCCTGTACACAAAAACAGCTTCTTCCCCACTGCCATCCCCCTGATAAACAGCTGAGCCGTTCCTACACACCCGAACAATAGACAGCATTCCAATGGACATCTGCAGGATTCTCTGCGTTTTGCACTGCATCATGCAATTATCATGATCATTTGCACGACTACGTTTATATAGTCCTTTCTAGCTGTACATTTCTGTCTATACTGAGTTATATTTCATTACTACCACCTTCTTCCTCCCTGTTTGTCTTTCCATGGTTTCTTTATTTTTTATTATTCTCTTCCATATTCCTAGGGTGACACCGACAGCCGAAACCAAATTCCTTGTATGTTGTGTATGTATTTATCCATTACAGCTGATTCGGACGTGTAAAACACAGCTAAAGTCAAACTGAACCTAGCAAACAGGGAAATAGCGGTTCCAGCCATTCCTACACAAAGTATACAACAGAAAAGAGGACAACTTTGTCCAACATCTCTTAAAAGGTAAATTAAGAACCCGAGTACTTCCTCTTAAATAAAATCTCTATGGACAGCACCCAAGAAAAAAAAAAGCAACACAACCCCTCCAGCAAAGAGTAGCTGAAAAAAAATGGTCTCTGAAGGATGGAGAACTTCTCTGTAAAAATGTGTTATCCTGAAATCCCAGTAATAGAATGTGTATGGACTTTTACTACATTAAAATCCTCCTGTGAGGATTGTATTTTTTATACAGTCAGTCTAAACTACAAACACCCTACCGTTCAACGTAGAAGTAATGCAATTACTGTAAAGTGATACATTTGTTAAAGCATTTTATATTCAACTGACATTACACAAGGGTGTTCTGAATGCTGTTCTATACTGTATCATGACCTCTGATCACTTCCAAAATGTTAGTGTGAGAATGGCATGGGGCTTGTGAAGATGTTGACTGTTGTATTGCTCATCTGTTATAAACATGATACATTTTGAATTCATTTTTTTCTACACTATTCTGAAAGCCTTCCTCTCACCTTCACACATCTCTGTGGAGGTGAGAGAGAAGGTTGGCGCTGTGCTTCTCATTCTAGACCCAACATCTCCCCTGAGAGACCGTCAGAAAATGTTGTGCTTTTTCAGTTACTGACAGCTGCATCTACATCAGCATCACCCTCTGGGCTCTGAGGCTTATGCTGATTTGCATGTAGTCAGGAAAAACATAGATTGCAGGCAGATGTGTGATGCACATCGTTTGGCTAAACACAGATAAAACTGTTCCATTGCACTTAGATTTGCAGAGTAAATAGGACCAGTGAGGCTGGACTGTACTGCTGTGTTTCATCGGCTTAGACCTGCTTATTGTGCCAGCTGTGTGAATAGGCTTCTTAACATGAAACATGGCCTTCAATAACGTGAATGAAACCAAGCTAAAATGGCGGCCGCATGGAATACTCCCAGTTGCAATATTTAAATGAGGATTTCGACACACTGCAAAAACTCAAAATCTTACCAAGTCTATTTGTCTTACTTTTAGTCAAAGTGTCTCATTCCATTTGATTTAAGATATATTCGCCTAAGAAGTGACATTTCAGCAAGATGGAAGGACTTGTTTTAAGACAGTGCATCGGACGTATCTTGAAGTCAAACAATTTTGAAATTATCTTGTTTTGAGTTGAATTTTACAAGAAAAATTGACCTGTTTTAAAGTTTGAAAATGTGGAAAAAAAACATTTTCACGGTGAAACTTCTGATGTCCACATTTTTGGGAAATCTTTTTGGTGAAATAAAAAAATGTTAAAAATGTTTCTTAAGAACATTCACACAAAAAAAAAAAATGCAACCAAAATCCAGCGAATTTCACTGGATTTTGGTAGATTTTTTTATAAATGTTCTTAAGAGAATATTAGAAGCTTTACTGATTATATGTAATCATTTTAGATATTTTTAGGATTTTTTTGAAGATTTTTATTCATTTTTTAAAAAATGTTTATCACAACTTTCTTGCCAAATTTGGGGGATTCAAAAAAAAAAAAAACTTTTAAGGGAAACTTTTAAGGAATTATTGGAATTTTCTTCCCAAAGGTTTTTCAGATTTTCAGAAATTTGGGGATCTTTTCTTGCTGATTTTTGGGGATTTTTTTTTCAGACAAAGAAACAATATTTTTGGTGCCTGTAAATGAAGACAACAGGAGGGTTCATACACCTCAAATTAGGAGGTTGCATGAAAGCGAAAATCTATTTTTGAGTGAAAAACTGCTATTTTTTTTTAGCATGTCTGACTTATTTTAAGACACCTAAGCTTGACAATCCTGGTAAAATAGAGCTTAAAATAAGTTTCCCCAGCTAATTTTAAGATCTCAATATTCTAAATGTCATCTTATTTCATGAAATCTTATCAAGCCACTCTTCACTTGTTCAATTGGCATGTTCCATTTTCACTTATTTCAAGGTAAAAGTTCATTGAAATAAGTTTTTTTTTCTTGCTTTGAAAGGGGCATTTTTTTTCCAGTGTAAGCATGAGGCGGTGCTGACAGCAGAAGGCACGGCAAGAGATGAGGACAAGAAAAGAAACAAGACTGTTGCATGAAAACAAGATTTTCTACAATTTCATTTAGCAGACGCTTTTGTCCAAAGCGACGTACAACACAAGCAAGAATGCAGACATAAGGAAAAACCTGGAAAAATAAAAAAGTGCTTCAAGTGCGATTGGTCAAAGGTGTTGCCATCAAGTTGCAGAAGAATTGCCAACGCACCCCCCCCCCCCCCCCCCCGACTTATACTACCCCTAAGGTGGAGTCGGATTAAGTGCCTGGGTGTTCTCTGAACAATTGAGTCTTCAATTTTCTATGAAACAGAAAAGCTATCTGTCATGTTCACGTCCTCTGGTACTCACTTGTAGCCCTGCTGATCCCAGGTCTGTCCATAGACGCCGTAGCTTGGCACCTGCCATCCATTGGGCACATACTGACCAATCTGCTGCGTGTTACTGTACCACTGGCCCCACTGACTGTAGGGCTGCGCTGCGAAGCTCACCGTGTTCTGCTGACATACAGAATAGTATTTTAAGAAGCAGAATATCCTGTTGCAACATCACGCAGAAGTTAGGGCAACACCTCTCAGGCACAGGAACAAGTGCTGCTGCATTTCACCACGTGTGCTGCATTCAAAACAAGACCTGTGCCGACGATAATCCTACCTGTGCCATCTGTACCTGCTGTATGGGGCCCTGGACCATGTCTGTTGTTTCTTTGCCCCAGTAACACTTAACGACGTAACCCTCTATGGAAGTGCCATTGACAGAAACGATAGCATGAGCTGCTGCCTCATGGGAGTTGAACCTGCACACAGAAATAAAAGCTTAGACATCAGATTGCTGAATATCAGAAGAAGTTAGGTCTAATTATCTATTAAACCTCCCTTAAATAAATCACAGCTTAACCTGACAGGGGCATCAAAAAGTCAGCTTACCTCACAAATGAGTAGCCTTTCTCCGGAAAAACGCGAATTTCCATTATTTGACCAAAAGGTGAGAAGGTCTGTCTCATAATTTGCTCTGTGAACAAAAAAACAGTCTTAATGTTGAGTGTGTGGGCAGTATTTTGAGGCTTCAAACATTAAACTGTGACTCACCTGTGAGACCCGTTGTGACTCCTCCGCAGTACACGGTGCAGTTGCTTGGGCTGGACTGGCTCACCACCTCATCAAAAGAGAGCTGCTTGGTATTGGTTGCTAAAAGGAAATAAGAAGTTTTATTTACAATTGAAGTCTGAACATTTGATAAAACCAGCTTTCAAATTAAAATTGTAATTTTTTTTTTGACAAATTAGAGACAAAATTAAGTCTCAAGTCAGAAAATATAATCCACAGGCAGAAAAAAAAAAAAATCAATGTCAGGACTGAAATGTTCTACAAATTTGACTATGAATGACGTGAACAAAACAATGAACGTCGAAATATAGACCAGAAATAAAACAGTAAAATTTGGTGCTAGCTCAGAGCAGGAGGAAATAAAATCTTTTAGAAAAAAGCCTTCAAAGACATGTATTGTAACTGAAATCTGTAGACACAAAGAGACAAACTGTAGTAAACCAAAAACATCTAAATCGTCATTTTAATACTTTTTTTTTCATTAATTTAATTTAAAAGAAGACAGGTAAAAAATATATACCAAAACCTCCAAATTGACAAGTGCATAAAAACTTTGTCTGTATTGTCTCGCCATAATCCTTTATGCTACAATTTTCTATCTCTCCTGAATGCATGCACTACACTTGATTGAGAAAAGGGTCTCCTTGGAAAAATAAGGTTTGATGCTTTTCGAATTCCTTTCATTTTTAATCCCCAGAGCTGCACTGCTAGCAAAGAGAAAAGTAGAAGAGGCAGCAGTGGAAACACATCTTTTAGAGACAGATTTAACTTACAGGCTGCATTAACTGAGGGTCACAAACAAGCCTATCTACAGAACATGAAAACAAACAGGCCAAGATAACATTCATCAGTCAGTTTAATCGCTGTGAACTTACTTTCATTTGTAGTTTTAGGAGCAGGCTTCCTCGTGGCCCAGTTGGTCCTGATCTGCCTCCCTCCCAACCACTGTCCTCCCATCTGCTGGATGGCATTCTCTGCATCCTGATTACACAAAGCAAACGCACAACAAAACATTAGTGAACAGCATCAAATACAAGATGTAAATCCTGGCTCTAAGTCAGTCAACAGTCAGAGCCCTCCAACGTTTTCTGAGCCCTCTAACATACAGTCCCTGCTGGCACACTTACCCATTTATTGAAGAAGGAGACAAAGCCATAGCCTTTAGATTTACCTGTGGCCATGTCTTTCACCACTCGACAATCCCTGCAGACAAATATGATACAAAAATTCATTTTACACCATTAACCAAGCAGAAGAAATATGTTGTGAATTGGCACTATATAAATTAAATTGACATTAAATAAACAATAATGCTTAATTTCACATATAATGTAGGGCTGGACCCGAATATTCGTTCGCTACGGCAGTATCCGGATATTAATTTTGGGATCCGAATATTCGCCCGAATATGTGAGTCGGGTCATTTTAAGTTATTTTATCTGGAGATGAATGGCTATGTTACACACACTTTAAGACATATTACATGATGTTTTAAGGAAACTAAATGCAGGGATCAGACTTCACTGACTCTAAAATATTATTTGTCGCCAAATCCTACGAAAAGACCAAAACCAAGAACGAATTAATTCCATTATCAAGTCTTGTTTTTGCATCGAAAGCCTGATGCATACAAAAAACACTATTTATCAGAGCTGGAAAATGCTAAATAAGAAAGAATTGCTATTTTACAACATTCTGATGGCCTTAAATAATAAAATTAACCAAGTTTAAGCTTAAAATCATAATATTTCGAGATAATTATCTCATTTAGAAAATGTTAAAATGAACAGTTTGCACCATGCTCTGCTCAGTACAACTGAGAGGCCAACAGTCACTTGGAAAAAAATTCAGAGACTATTCTGCTGAATCGCAGACTGTTAAAAAAAAACAAAAAAACAACATACTTCATCAATAGAATAAATGCAGTATGGCTAAAAAAAAAGTATGAGTCACGATAGTAAACTAGGCACGTTTTTGACAAATGGCCTATCAAGTTTCCAAAATTACGCTTATGTATGCTACTTTTTGACGGAAAAAAGCTCACTTTTTTCCATCAAAAAGTAACATACATAAGTGTAATCTTTTCATAGGTTTCTATTGTTAAGGCAATCAAAGTGTAATAAAATGTCCTTTGATTAATCAATAAAAGAATTTGAATCTCTAGATGATTTGTTACACATCATTACTCCTTAGCTGATTTTGACTCATATAGAGGAGAGAGTTGTTAGAAAATACATGTAGTATCAGCTTTCTAGAGTAATCATGTAGAGTAAAAATATGGCTTTCAGAGGTTTTAAAAACATAAATAATTAAATCTCTTTAGTATGAAAAGTCACTGTTTTCACCAGTTTTTGGACACCTGGAAAATTCTTGTACATGTTAACTTCAGAATTTCAAGTTTTATTAAATAATCAAAGAAATCCAACTTATGTTTTCTCATTCTTTATGATTAACGGCATTATAACTTAGCTATACTGCACAGAGAACATTTGTTTCCATAGAGGTGCAGGACTGTAAACTGGAGTAAATAAAAAAAATAAAAAAAAACCAAAACATGCCTACGGTCCAGAGAGTAGGAAGTAGAGATTGCTTAAAACTACACTGGCCAGCTGTTGAGGAGCATTTTTTGGAGAAAAAAAAATAACAGGGCTGAGCACTAGACAATGGCTAGTGAAGCTGGAAAACTTCAGGAGACAGATGAACACATTGCTGGTTTTGACTTCATCCAGTTACACAAGCTAATAACCAGAGAGAACACACTTACGATATTTTCCCAAACGGAGCAAAAGCTGCTTTTATGTCATCTGTGGTGATTTCAGGACTTAGATCTCCAACAAAGACATGGAAGTGACCTAAATAAAAAGTAAAAAATGAATTCCCACTGTAGTTCATAAACACAATAAAAATGAATAACTTAATTTATGATTCAATGATAAAATGTTCTCCATCTGTATTGTAAAATTGTACATCGTGGAATTGGTAAATGAGAATAACTACTTACTGCTTGTGTCTTTCTTTTGGCTGGTTGGTGTCGTGGCCCAGTTGACCTTCACCTCCTGCAAGAGAGACAGATGCAGAAAGCGAGGAAGAGGAAAAAGGTGAGCGGTGAATCGTGCTGTAGAAAGGAGGAAGGTTCTTGTTCTTTGATTAGAGGTTTTGTCACACACCAGTATTACTTAGGTCACATTTTGTGATTGAGAACTTTTGTATTTTAATAAGATGGTCACTGTATGCCACACTTGGGTTTTTAAACCACCAACACAAACTGATTTATCCATTGCTATCATCTAATTTTACATACCTTTGCATTAATTAATACACAGTAAAATACAGTGGAGAATATAAAGGGACATTAAGCCTTCACCTTTATAATCAGGAACATTTCACTCTCAGTCTAAGAATAATTTGGAGCAAAACTGTAGGAAGTAAGGTCCAAATAACAAGGGACTTACAAACAAGTGATTTTTACGAACTTGTTATACTCCTCAAATGGTCCTTCAATACCTGTTGAGGATAAAATATTTTCAACTGAATGTATTTTCCTTCAAGTTGCTCTTATGTGGATTCTATGTGGAAATAACTTTGCAAAAGAACACACAGCAGTAAAAATGTAGGGGGACAGAAGAGCATCAATTAAAGTAGATCAAAGAATGTTACATGATTACACAGCAGGGCCACGGCAAATTAATTCATACACAGATGGAAACTCACTCAAGGAAAACTGTCATTAAAACAGACACAGCATGGAGCATGAAGTGACAATAGGAAACCTTATGTCTTGCACACAATGTCATTCAGAGTTAGATTATTCATTATTACCTGCACTGTAAACTAGAACAAGACCCTGCATTTAAAGCTGAGAATGTTTAGTATTTGTTGAAACAGGGAGAAAAAAAAAAAAAAACTACAAATGTAACTGATAACGTATCAACCTGTGACCCTCATAAGACGAATGTGTGAACTCTTGAAAACAAGTCAGATAAATTGGCAACTAATAGTAGCTATTTTTGAATACAAAAAATTAAAGCTTCCAAATTCTCTAATGTGGATAGATAGATAGATTTAGGAAAGGACCCATATTATACACATTCACAGGTTCAGAATTCATTTTTAGGGGTTTGCTGTAATATGTTTGTGCACTTTAACTGTAATTTTTTTTTTGTTCCTCAATGCTGCAGCACCTCTCCTCACCCTCTGAAATGCTTTATACTTGCTTCCGTCTCTTTGAGGCCCCCTTTCTAAAAAGTTCAGTTTGTTCAGACTGGTTTGCCGGAGAAAGCGAGGTTGTGTAGCATAACCACAGATCTATAAATACGGGGGTGTAGCTCCATCTCAGAAATAATTATATCTGCAAGGAAGCGGCTCATTCTTTGAGGGTGTGTCAAGCTAGCTGCTAGGCAGGTGTTAGACAGATGTGTTCCATGGTCACAGATAAGTAATCACATCAAAAAAGCTGAACTTTAAACAGAAAGGCCAGTTAATAAGTCCCTTTGGTGTCGATTTGCATAACTTGCATATGCACAAAAAAGCAGCTGTGTAACACACTGAGGCAAAGAAAAAAACTCAAATGCATAATATGGGCTCTTTAATGATATTCAACTAAATATTTCTGGGTTTTGCACTAAACACCACAATAACATACGCTCAATATTCACCTAGAGCTGTCCCTGAGCCTGAACTTTCTCAGATCGATACACTGACTGAGGGTTTGTAATCCGCTTCTTACAAGATGTTTTGGATAGGGTGTTGTTTAAACATCTCAGAGCCCGATTCAAGGTCGTTTTCTCATTCAGTTTGGTTGTACATTTCTAAAAATACTGTGATGCTCTCACATTATGATCCGAGTCCTCCCCTTCAACAGCAGTGAGTGGGTGTAGCTAGGTAGCCATCATTTTTAAATATAATTTAGAGTTCTATAGTGCAAGGAGTTAAGTCAAAATTTAGCTGCAGTCCTACTAAAATCTTGCTTCAGTTAAATTTTTTGGAATTAATTTTCAAAATAAAGTTCTCTAATGCAATACAGTATGCAAAAACATGTGGCAACAGCAGTATTGCTAATTAAACATAATCAGTCTTGATGTTGAATATTGGTCCTCTAAGTGGTAAGAAAAACCAAAAACCTTTCACAATTTTTAGCCTCCTTAACCTACTACAGAAAAGCAGAACACACTATGACAATCGACTAACTAATGAATCTGATTACTTTACGTCTGCACAATGAAATACTACAAAACTAGCAATTAGAAAAAAAACTTAAAAACGTTTGAGAATCTAAATATTGTGTTTCTAGGATTCTGAAACTTCACAGCAATAAGCGTACACAGATCAGTGGCTGGTGTTCCCACCCTGGTCATTTCAGACGGAGCACAGAAGAATGATGTACGCAGGGGAATAAAACAAATTACGTGAAGTGGAGCAGGAACAGGGCAGCAAGATAACAAGACAAGTTCTTCCAGCCGCTTCATTTTCAACCCCTGCCCACCCAGCCTTGCCCCAGTTGACTCACCCAGGAGACATGATAGCTTACCTTACCCAGTATTTTCCGACCATTCATGGCTGCGATTGTGGCAGTAGCATGTCTATGCTCATAGAACTCCACAAAGCAGTACGGATCATGACCTGCTGTCTGGAGTGGACATTAAACACAGATATTAAGTCGGCGTGTACAAGTTTCAACAAGCATAATGACACCGTCTTTCAGCATTTGAATGGGAGAGGGGGAATTATCAACAGGATAAACACCAGAGGACACCAGAGATCACAAGGACAGGAAGCAAAGCATCTGAGCACAAATTCTTTAAAGAACATTTCTATTTTGGATTTTACTACTACTATATCCGGTAAGACAGAAAAGAGTGGGACAAAATGACTGATAGACTCACATCTACTATCATTTTACAGCTTTTGCAGGGTCCAATCTGGCCAAACAACTCCAAGATGAGGGCTTCTGTCACGTCCCGGGACAGATTCCCCACATACCTAGGTTCATAAACACAAACAGTGGAACAGAAGACAGACAGGATTAATTACTGATGCGACTTAGTTGCTGACAGCGATTTGATCCTGTGTGGGTGTCACAGCAGGGAGCTTGCTTCTCCCTCAAAATCTTAACTGTGGTTGAAAATCCAGCCATCATTCATAGTCTGTGGTTAGTTAAATTAATTTCTAAATGGAGCAAATCATCCTCATTTACACATTTCTATGCTCTGCTATACATAGAGGATATTTCTCTTAATTATTCAGGATGGGGGCTGTAAACTCTAAGGATTTGTTTGAAAAGGCAAGAATAGAATAGCCATTCAATAATACCTCAAGTTGATATAAAACTATCTTTTTTATTCAGTTTTGCTTAAAAACAACAACAGAGACCACCACCATAAACTAAAAATGCAAGAAGACCTCAATGAAAAATTCTGGGGAAGCATGAAAGTATTTCAAGCATGCTGAAGTTACACTAAATATTTTCAATTACTGTATTATTAGGACTGTAGGCTTCATGTTACTGTAGTTCACTGAAGTAAAGCTAATTTTTTAACCAATGACGCATACTGATGTAAAGATTAACCGATGGAAAAGCATCGTATTAATAAGCTGATGATAGGTTTTGAATGTACAATCTTTATTTGCAAAGTAACCAATGACAATAGCTGTTAAATAGATATTAAATTACCATCCTAGAATTTTCTAGCTATATTGTCTTATATTATCTAGTGTGTATTTAGCTAAACGTATGTCTAAACAATAAAAGGTTTTGTCTTCCAGATTCTAAAAGTGGTAAGTTGCTCTCCTTTCTTGTCATGTTGTTGGGTTGTAACATTCAATTAGCCAGAAAATTAATTAGAAATTAGTTTGATAGTCCACTAATCTTTCTCTCTTGTTGGTGGGCCTATTTGCTCATTTTCTCAGTTTTATGTGGTTGTAAACCTAATCTCTTGCGATACGGGGCTGTGGATTGGACAAACACTTATCAGACATGCCAGAAGAAAAGTGCAGCGTGACAGGCATTTATCACAGTTTATTTCATATTCTGCAGACCAAATGATTGGCTGATTGTTGAGGAAATGGTTTGTAATTGAATAAGTATGATGTAACTTGCTAAAATGGACGAGGACATTTTTGTCATGTGATAAAAACACACACACAGAATATATAATTGTGTTTGTGACAAATAAAGGCCTTGAAAAAACACCAGCAGGCAGCAATATTCAGCTTTCGTGCATTAAAAGAACACAAAATTTGTCCATCTTCACAGCGAAAATAAATATAAACATCTCAAGACAATGAAATCTCCAGGCTGTTTATGCCAAATGATTGTGTAATTATAACATTTAATGATCAGCCAAACATAGACTGCAGTCAGGGACAGGTAAACACTTGAAATATCCGCTACCTCGCTCAACCTCACTGCTGGCTTGAAATGGAAATAAATGAATCCCACCCAAGTAACAAAAATAACTAGTTTTCATAAAAACATGAACATCAGCATGAAGCCATGTATGACTTCATTTGGGTTTCTGTTAAGAAACGCCGTGGCATTGTTAGATCTGTCTGGATATCCAAGCCTATAAGGAGTTTTTCCATTGTGTTTTATTTAAAACAGAAGACTTTTTTTAGACAACTGCACTGGATGTATTAATCTGACAAACCCACCATGTGCTAAGAAATAATATAATACAGTTAACCACATACAACAGAATATTATTTTACAGTTTCCAATAGCCCGATTTGTCTGTTTACTAAAGTCAGCACTTTTTTATGTCACATCAAGCACCTAATTAGGCAGATTTTCCCATTTCATAGTCTCACAGTAGGATATTTGCAGCAGTAACATTATTATGTGCATGGATGTTCCCCCATAACTAAATACAGAACATGGTCCCTGTAATCATTAGAACAAAATATAGTAACAGGACGCAGAACAGCACCAACAACACATTTTATTGTATGTTGCTGAAGTTAGACAAATTATTACACTATGGGCACAATTTCAATGCTTTTTTGTCAGCTAGATTTGATCCTACTAATACTATATTGGATTATTTATCTGACGTATTGTGCGACGCGAGATACTAGGTATAGTGTGAATTCCCCCCCCCCCCCCCCCCCCCCCCAGCAGCATTTGCATCTATTCTCCTGGACTGTTTAAAATTTCGGTCTGACCTTTAAAAAAGACTTTGTGAAAACTAGTATTTCCAAGAACATTTGTACATAATATTACATTGTAAATCAGCATTAAATAAGACTTCGATGTAGACCGTTAGAGAACCAGCTAACCCGCAAAACTAAAATGGAACAAGGACTGAACAGTGAAAGAAAATGGGATGACCTTACTTTGCCTACAGCATTGCCTTACATTATATATTCATTTTACTCTGAAATACCTTGAAAGTGGAGTCATTTCTAGGTTCAATTCTAAAGATTTCTGGGCTGGGCTAAGACGTTTGAAGATCCTAACAACACCTCTGAACACATCCAGAAGTGTATATAGGTTCCTCGGCCTGTGCGTGGTGATTCTAGGGGGTGATGGCACGCCAAACTCCATTGAAAACCTGGTAGTTTAACGTTCCTCTGCTCATTCCAAGACTTCACTGCGGTCTAGAGCTGCTTCTGATGGATTTAACGACCCTAATTAAATTACTATTCCACGCGGCATGCAAGGAACATACCAAACAGTATATATTTAGAGAACACTTCAACTTTTAAGCCGGGTTATAAAAGGACAGTAGTGCGAAGCGACGCGTTAATTTGCGATTTTTCTGGAATTAGCTGGCTAGCTAGCATCAACCAATGTGTCGAATTTACCAGGGGCTCGTTCGTTACCGTGAGCTCGGTTTTAATTAAGACGTTAGTTTGGCTGTGTTTAATAAAATCCTGTGCAAAAACGCATTCAATGTTTGATTCCATAATGAGTTTCGGACCGTTTCTGGACCGGGCTGAGCTCTGGGTAACAAGCTGCCGCTGAATGTTACGTGACGAACACAAGCGGTTAGCTGGCAGTGACACACACTTACAGGGTTTTGGGCTGGTCATCGTCCATTCTGCTTCACTTGCCGGCCGAAAATAAGACGCAACCCTGAGAGCAAATCCACGACTGTCGCGTGCAGCTGCCGGTAACACTGTCAAGTTGTTTTTAAACGAAATGCGAACTGGTTTACCACCGATGTTAGCTGCACAGTGAACAATGGGCAGCCGACAAAGATGGCGGAGCGACCGGGGGCCGACCCGAAACACGCATGCGCAATAGTTCTGCCACAGGCAACTTCTGAGGAGCATACTGGAGGTGGAGGAAGAAAGAGAGGAGGAGGAGGCAGACTCAGCACTGATAGCAACTTCTGGGCAGATTAATAAATACATTCACCTGGTAATTTACATAAATTACATTTAACATTCAAATGAATACAGCTCACAAGACAATTTTCCTGTTTTTCTCACAAAATGTGAACAGTACTTGTAGAGAAATACATCTTCTACCAGAGGCATTGTTAAAATCCTGAAATATTGGAGCTCAGAAGTCTTTTTAACCTCTTAACTGCACCATATTAAAATTAATGTAAAGTGTGAGACGCTGTGCTTATAGCAAAGTAGGGTCATTCCACCTTCTTTCTGTGCATAGCTCATGTTCCATATTAATATCACAGTGAGTGCAGGATAGTTGGACCTGTGGTTCTGTAACTGTGCATGAAATTAGTCTTTTCTCGAATTTACTATGATTTACAACTATAATCATGTGTAAAGGTACGGCTTAAAAATACTTATTTACCTAAATGCTGTACCTAGCTATATTATAATAATATAAAATGTAACAAGAAAAGCACTCAGAGAGCGCAGTACTCAGCCAAGGCTGTTCATTCCCCCATATTGCTTTGTCAGAAATGCAGCATTAATTTATTAGTTATTGATGATCAGAAATCATGGCAACACAGTATGTGGCCATTCAATATAGATGTGACCCAAATATGCAGCGGGTGGCAGGAATTCATGGGACTCGGAAACACCCCTACAATTTAATCAATTGTTCCTTGTGTCATTTCCAATGGATAAGTGCCGATAAGTCACAACTGTCAATTTTTATCAGATGGCTGACGTAGTGTTCACTTGTTGTCATAGTTACAGTGACGCGTGCTGCTGTCTCACAATGACACAGAAATCTTTAAAAAAATCTGTGGATCCAGACTTTAAGCTGCATTACTGCCAAACTCTAATCACTTAGTCTCTGTGTAATTTATGACCTTACCTGAAAATTTCATCCAAATCCATCAGTCCGTGTTTGAGTAATGTTGCACACAGACAGACAGACAAACAATCGTCACATAACTCCACCTCCTTGTGGAGTAATAAACAGTTATATTCTGATGTATTATTATAGCTCAGAACTTAAAAGTATTAAGATTATTTCTGGCATTACCAGTTGCTTCATCAGCTCTGCTCTACATCTCAGAACTATCGACCCTTTTTTGTTGTTCTTCAACAAGCTCCCTCTTACTGTCAGAACAGATCAGTGCCGATGTTTAAGAAGACTTTAAACCCCTCTTAGACAGACAGGAATTTTCTTTTCTTTTGTAATTTTTGTTCCGTTTTTTATATATTTTTTTGGTTTCATTTGCTTAACAATGTTTTATAACACCCTGTTGTCTCAGTTTTGAAAGGTGCTACAGAAAAAAAAACAGAAATCAATGCTCATATTTTTGTAGATTTACCTTAATAAAAATTGAAATGCTTACAATTGAGTATTTTTACTCTTAGCTGGGTGAAAAATACTTTTCATTTATTGGGCTGGATTACATTTCTTCTGCACTGTGATGTTTCCTTCTCCCTGGCAATTTTTCACATGATGGGACAACATTTCATCCATTTAAAATGACTGTACTTTAAAATCAAAAAGGTTTTATCACTGCATTAAAGCTTAATGCAATTTTGAAGCTGCAATTTTTTTTGAAAAGGTAAAATACCATTATAATCAATTGTATAATGAATTGCCACAGAGATGTCTCAGCCAAGGGAACATGCTGGTTTAGTACGGACCACAGCATTGTTTTATTCTTTAGAATGGAAAAATTAAAAAAAAAAAAAAGACAGTTCCCACTGTAAGTATTCATATTGTCAAATTCATGCAATTTTGCTTAATTTTGTGAGTATCTTACATACTTATAGATGTGTGGGGCTGCATTTTGGCTGTGTTTAATAGTCCTGAGAACTGGGCCTTTCTTCTACCCCTAAAATCAATTTCACAGGCCATCAGAGAACCACACAAGACAGTGTACAAAGAGCATTTCTACTTCTGTGTGGACAGCTCACATCCTTACTATGGGTTAAGGCGCTCTGTATTTATGACTCCACCAAGGAACGCAGTGGAGATGTGTGACAATCGGCCTTGGTTTGTCCTTCCATCTGTTATTCCATCTGTGCGGAACATTACGCAAAAACGGACTAACGGATTTGGATGGAATTTTCAGGGAAGGTCAGAAATGACACAAGGACCACCTGATTAGATTTTGGCTGTCATGTGGCTTATAGTCTGCTTCCATGGATTTGTTAAAGATTTCTGTATCACTGTTAGATAGCGGCAAGGTGTCACTGTAACTATGACAACAAGTGAACACTACGCCACCTTCCTCCTGACGATCACAGGATTGCGATTCTACAACAAATACACTGCTACAGACTTATCAGGACTTATCCATTGGAAATGATACCAGAAAAAGCTGATTAAATTGTGGGGGTGTTTCCGAGTCCCATCAATTCCTGCTGCCTGCTACATATTTAGGTCACGCGATTTGGTGTCCGTACATAACGTACACGTGCATAACACACGCCTGTACTCAGCACAAGGTGATTTTGTTTGTAGGCACATCTGTATTAAATGGCCACATTCTATAGTGCTGTGATTTGTAATCATCAATAACTAATAAACAAATGCTGCATTTGTAATAAATAAATACATTTTTAAAAAATGCTGCATATCTGACAATGTAATATGGGGGAATGGGCAGCCTTGGCGGAGTACTGCGCTCTCGGAGTACATTTTTTGTTATATGCAGAAACAGCAGAAATGGTCAGTTTGAGGACTGACCATTTGATAAAGGTCTTCCTGCTGTATTTTTTTTCCTTCTTGAAAGCAATCTTCTCAGAATTATGCATCATTAAGAAATTCTTCAATTTAGGATTGTAAACATGGTCAAACACTTTCTGGTAATTGACATGCAATCCATGTTGTTATTTAAATATTCCTGATCATATCATATACCTGGACCCTGTTTATGCTGGTCGCTTCCAGAGAAAGGCTGGCAGCATTGCTGTAGATTCAACCCACCCTGGTAACAAAATGTTTGTGCCTCTGCCCTCAGAAAGGAGGTAAAGATCTATAAGAACTCGCACCACCAGATTGAGGGACAGCTTCTTCCCCAGACCTGAAAACACTGTACAACTTCATGCACACTCACTTTAAAAGCTTGAGATGAAAGTGAAACTGTCCTTTAATCAGTCTGTTGCATATATATTTTCTTACTTTGAATGTATTTTTGCTATTTTTTTTCAATGCACTGTGTGTTTTACTGTTCACGTCTTTTAGTGTTGACTTTTAAGCCGGTGCTACCACAAACATGCCATCATGTGACTGTTAAAAACTAATTGCATGAGAATAAAGACTCTTGATCATGTGAAAGGAAAAACCTAATTTTATTACCTAGTGACTGAAATGTTCACTTTGCTGGCACACCATTTCAGAATGTTACTGAAAAACACAGAAACCTTGATATGGGCTGAAAGGTTGTTTATTATTTACAGGAGGTAACTTGTGTACATCTTCAAACTTTATCCTTAAATGCCATCTTAACCAAGTTGAAAAATGGATTCTACATATAAAATCACTCAACAGTTTCCCTCAAAACTGATTATTTCTGCAGATATAAATGGTTTGTTACAGTAGTTTTATGTTTTAAGAAATGGCCATTTTTACACTTATTACATAACAAAAATGAAAATAAAGGTTATCCATTTTTTTTGAGATGTCATTTGTGGCATAGAAAACATTGTGCAGTATTTTAATTGCTTTCTGTAATATATAATAAAAGCTCCTTGTAAATCTGCAGATACAATTATGACAGGCAGTTTTTCCAAAAACAGTGTCGTTATGGAGTCAAGTTCCATTATCAGCCGTGATTTCCTCACATAACGTTGTATACAAACCTCAGTTGTCACCATTTTCACTGCTCTGTACGTGTCTTTGGTAGTTTTGTGTTATTTCCATTTTATTGTTTTTGTTATTTATGTGAATGAAGATTTTGCTTTTCAAAACATCAGCGGAATCAGCCCTTCCAGATGTGACCAGATGTAGCCACATAAAGTCGTAACAACATAAGACGAGAGTAGGTTCTTAAAAAACTCAGAGCGTAAATACGTTAACTGTTTTGAAACAAAGAAAGCAAGAAACCTGATTTACTGTCGACATGACGCTTCAAGTACAGCTTTAATTTGCCATTAATTTATTTTAAATTAATGACAAATAAATAACTTACATATATTTTAAGAAAAAGAAACAAAAATCCCTCAAAGTCCAGTGGTCTCCCTGCCTGCACCCTGATGCTCTGCCGTGATGATTCAGTCCCACACAGTGTACACAGAAGATGAGTCAAGCCTCTTATCTCTGCTAAGTCATGGCCTCATCTTGGGCAGATGTTGTGGTCAGTGATGAGTTTCTCCATCCTCTTTATCTTGCGTTTATTCTTGGGCATGGGCTTGTCGTACATGCCGTTCCTCAGTAGATGCTCCTTGCTGTGATGAATCTGAGCGCCGTGCTGCAGCTGGAAGGAGCACAGAGCTTTCAGGGGCCTCAGCAGAACCTGGGAATTGGAGAATGATGAAAAACACAATGAGTACATTTAGAATACTGGATCCTCTCTTAGCCAGCAGATTTGTATGCTACCAGCCGAGCAGATAAACAGATAAAGTTAGCAACATGTTGCTGAGCAGAGATGAGCACAGGGATGTCATGATAACCGACTGTAATTCTGCAGCTGATTCCGCAGCAAATTTGTGGGGGAAAAACCAACACACACACAGATTGTGATATAGAGTGAACAATTAGGGTTCAGGTATAGATGACCAAAAAAATCTGAATGGAAACGGTGTCATATTTATACATAGTTCAAACCGAGAGAGTTTCTGTTGTTTCCTTATTACTCCGCCAAGGAATGCGGCAGAGTTCTGTGACTATCGGCGTACATTTGTCCTTCTGTGAATCTGTCTGTACACAACATTACTTAAAAATGAAGTAACAGATTTGGATAAAATTTTCAGGGAAGGTCAGAAATGACACAAGGACCACCTCATTAGATTTTGATAGTGATGTGGCTTATAGTCTGGATCCACAGATTTGTTAAGGATTTCCATATCATTATGAGATAGCAGCATGGCGTCACTGTAACTATGACAACAAGACAACGCTACATCAGCTGCCTGCTGATGATCACATGATTGCGATCCTACTACAAATCCACCGTTATGACTTATCAGGACTTATTGGTAGAAGGATGCTGAGTTTCCCACTGCCAGGCAGGAGGCCTAGAGGAAGACCAAAGAGGAGGTTTATGGATGTGGTTAAAGAGGACATGAAGGTGGTTGGTGTGAGAAAGGAGGATGCAGAGGACAGGGTTAGATGGAGGCAATTGATTCACTGTGGCGACCCCTGAAGGGAAAGGCCGAAAGGAAAAGAAGAAGAAGAGCCATTGGAAATGATACAAAGAACTACTGATTAAATTTTGGGGGTGTTTCTAAATCCCATCAATTCTCCCCACCCGCTACACATTGTAATGTTCTGAGTTAATCATGTTCTGTGCCGTTAAGACAGACTGCACGCTGCCTGGCAGCTGTCGGTCACAAGGGACTTTTAGGCAAGTTTAGGGAAGTTAATGTGTGTGTTCTGCCTCATTTCGTTGAGCTGGCGTGGGTTATGGCCAGAACAGTAGCCCATTGTGACATTTATAGGTCTAGATTGCAGCTCTTAGGACTGCTATTTGTTTTCCTTTTCATTCAAGAATGTAGTTATCCTGATTGTTAAAACAAAGCACTTTTTAATTTCTTCATTTTTTATTTAATAAGGGGAAAAAAAACTACAATTATGTTTTTTTTCAAAGAGCATTTATTTTGTACTGATGCAGCATTATTTTTTGTATGTCTGCATAAGGTAAAAAATAAAGAAAATGAGATTTTTGCATAACATCCTACTGTTGGGGATTTTCTTTAATCTTTATTTCAAATCACGAGTATTTCGCATCGTGAGCCCTGTTTCGTATAGTTTCGTGAGTTGACCATTTTGTTACACTCCTAGATATTACCCTTGTGTATTACTGATGGTGTGTGTTAGCACAACGTGTGCAGCAGCCTCTGTGTTTTTATATCACATTTAGTTTTTTCCCCTAAACATCTTTTTGGTGACAATGTTGAGCAGATGAAACCAACACACATGACTATATCTGAAGCTTTTCGGAGGTTCAGAACAAAACTCACATCAAAGTGCCGACAAGTTTTAAACACTTGAAGGCTACTTTCCAGTGTTTCACGCCACCATAAAATACTTTGTGTTTTTTCTAGAGGAAACATTTGTTTTAAAATCTAGTAATGTCTTTTTTTTTTTAATTATGAAAGCTCCCGCCCATGTTATTTTAAATAGAAGAGCTAAAGTCCAAATGCATTCGTTTCATTAGCTTTTGTTGTAGTAATGGGTAAAGCCAATTGTAGAATTTCAGTGATATTTGTCCAGACTACCAAATTTCTGTTATCGTCTCATGCCAGTCGAGTGTTTAGCAGCGTAAGAGACAGATGTTTACCTCCAAAAACAGAGCTAAAAGGCATGTGTGAACTCTGCGCATAAATTTATCAGGTAAATATAAACATGACTCAAACTTAAGGCTAACGTTGCTCTGTATCTGCTCGATGTGTGAACAGGCAACTGTTAACATGCGACAAGTTTAAATTAACTTCATTCTGTTGTTCCAAAGTAGCCAAAGAGTTACTGCATGTTTAGAGCTAACCGTTAGCCTAGCCGCGCTAGACAACCCACGGCAACAAATTTAATTCTCTGCCAGGGTGGTTCTAGTTACCCTCCATAAGGCTCGAGGCTGGATTCTCCTAAAACTGGCCGGACCAATCACCATGAAGTGTAGAGTCAGAAGGCGGGCGTAACGAAGTGACGACAGAGGCGCGACGATTCTGACAGAAACAACTGGAAACAACTAGCCTAGCCGCGCTAGACAACCCACAGCAATGAATTTAATTCTCTGCCAGGGTTGACAACAGAAACGACAACAGTCGTTGAGCTCCATTAGCACCGACTCTGAATAATCTTTCTGTTAACATGTCTGTAATATACTTGAGCTTCACCCATTGACTGTATAAATAAGGCTTCACCGAACTATCCTCTGATTTCCGGTGCTCTAGGAGCCTATTCATTGCGCTGATTGGTTGTATACCTACCCAATTGCTGCAGAGTGATTTGATAGACAACCTTTTAGCCCGCCTCCCTCCCTGTCGAGCGTGCCTAGACCCTTGTGCCTTCAGAACATGGGTCTAGCGTGGCTAGGCTAGCTAACCGTGCTATCTGTGGAAACCAACGAACCAACACTGTCATACAATGATCAAAAACGTTTCATCACATCACCTCTTGGATCTCGTCGTTCCGCTCCAGGATTGACAGAGCGACAGCAGCACATTCCAGCGTGGACAGACAGATGTTGGAGGGTTGAGTGCGGATCACGTACTGACTGGACAGAGTCCTGTTGAGCTGCACCTGGAAGACCAAAGCAGAGATGATCAACAGTGTGGTAATCTCACTCTAATGACATTATTTTTTATGGATTAAGGGTTTAATTCCAGATTCATATCTGTTTGGTCACAAATGATTCAACTGTGACTGTGTTTAACAGCTCATCTGTTTGAAGTGAAGAAAAGTGCACCAGTCTCCATGTTGGGGATTGTTTAGAATCATGAACAATAAATGAACTTAATGCTGTTATTCCACATGCATAAATGTTCACACTTTGTAGATGCTGGATTCTGGTGCTGTTTGGTGGTGCAAGTATTTAATAAACTCAAAAGAAAAACTCCCACAAACACATGGAAGCAACAAACTACACTTCATCTCCTGTTATTGTTTTACCAAAACCCAGATTACAATCATTATTGAGGAGTCTCATTGATCTCAAATTGTATTTTTATAGACACTTCAGTTCATAATATAGGTGAAATTGTAAAGCAACGTTGTTTTGCAATATTTCTGATTTTTTTTCACACTAATATTATCGCTAAAATGCTCAAAAAGAACCTCAGTGTTGAACGTGACAAGGAAATTCAAAGGACTGAAACCAGCAAGACAAATAGTTTTGTATAATTTACCAAATGTGCAAAAGCAAGTGACATAAAAGTCACTGAAGGTTGATTTACAGTCACCCAGAAAACATATGCAAGTAAATACTGTGCTTATTCCTGAAATCTGTTTCACAATTGCATTTGGCCAAAACTAGAGAAAAGAGGAGAAATGCTGCACAGTGTTCACCTGCCTACATTCAAGATACTTTTTCTTCTTTTACTCTTGAGTGTCAATTAGTCATTTCATGTGGGCGACGCAGCTTTCCCTCCAGTGGGTGTAATGCACGTCATCTCAGGTTAACAGGATGCTGGTCTCTGTTCCCTTGAACTCGTCCTCTTTTAATGAAACACCGCAGTTCTACACACCTGTTTGGGCAGGTGGAACAGGCTGTTCTTGAGGAACATGTTTTTGGCCTGGCTCCAAGTGCCGTCTATGATGATCACATTATGCTTCACGGTGCCCACTTCTTGGTACTGCACTAAATCCTCCAGGTTCTGGGATTTGGGACCCGGGTACAGGATCAGTGTTCCGCTGTCCCGACACACCGCAGCCAGCTCCGGGTGCCTGAGGGGAGAATAAAGGGAGTCAGGACCTAAACGTGTTTATGGATGTTTGGGGATTTTTAGCGTATTTAAACACTTACTTTTCCTCATTAAACCTCCTTCCAACTATGACATTGCACTTTCCTAGTGGCAAACAAGCAGCGAGTAGAGGCACTGTGCGAAGTACTCGACTCTCCTGAAAGCAAAACAGTTAGAGAACTTAATTGAAACCATTAGTGTCTCATTAACCTGGGAGCATTATTGCCATTAGCTGACATGATTAATTAATGGTGAAAAGCTGCAAACAATATTGTGTATATTCCTGTCAGATTACTAAAACGGATTTCTAACAATCTCAAAAAATAATAGTGCTGAAACTCATAACTATTCTCACAGTTCATTAATCTGGCTGTTTTTTTTGTCTATAAAATGTTCAAAAAAGGTGAGAAATGTCAATATGTAATGTCCTCAAATGTCTTGATTTGTTCAGATTTAGTTTACTGCCTTGGAGGAAGGAGAAAGCAGAAATCATAAAACTTTAAGAAGCTGGAATCTCAGAATTTATATATCTTTTTCCTTTCTTTTTCACTTAAAAATAACTTGGCCAGATTAATTAACAACAAAAATAGTTGGCAGTTAATGAAAGAGTAGACAACTAATCGATTAATTGTGCACCTCAAAAACCAAGATATATCATTGTAAAATTTAAAAAACACAGAAGAAATGAGGCTGAAATGTTTATAATAAAACTAAAACAGTAGATATACCAATATTGAATTGATGCTCAAATAAGTCTACATTTAAATATCCAAATAATAAAAAAAACTAAACAAAAATAAGAAAATATAACTATAATAAACTGAAATGAAGCTTAATTCACAAACTACTTCTGACTCAGGAACACTGGCCTCTTCCATCACAGATCAAACTGATATTTAACAGTACTGTCTTTATGTTCCTATAATAACATTAGAATAACATTTCCCCCAAAAGACAAGCATAGGAGGGTGAGTAGTTTTTAAAGTTCAGATGGTATCCATAAAAAAAAGCAATAACTGCAGCCCACTCAGATGACTGTACGAACATGTCATTGCAACTCGCTTCTCATATCTCGATACTGGCAGCTGGACTGTTAAGAGGACACTGGCGAGGTTTTTTAAGTAAATAAAACAAACTGGAAAATCTGGAGAGACAAAACTGTGAGTTTAAAAGGATAGAGGATGTCATATTTAGGTTTGCCATACACCCTGATATAGCTTTTGCTACCTGTAGTCATTTCTAGTGTTAATACTGTGGATTACAAGAATCATTTGACTTGACATGAGTCAACGTTAACTTTTCTGCACAAAAAAGACATTCAGAGGTTGAGTTTGAGCTTGAATAAATCAAATAAAGAGTGTATCTTCCACAGCTCCAGTCATTTTAGTGTAAAAATCCCTGTTTGGCTTCAACAGTGCTGAGCAAGAGGTTCAGTCACAGCATTTCTGCATTTACCGAACTGCATTTGAACCTTTTGTTAACACAAAAAATAAAACTTAAGATATAAAGTATGATATCAAACTAGTAGGGCCATGTATGGCCTAGAATAGTTATTAATTATGTCATATTTGTGTTGGTCCTTTCCAGCAGTTGTTTCCATCTGTTTACTTCTCTCCTGTAGCCTAGCCGCGCTAGACAACCCACGGCAGCGAATTTAATTCTCTGCTAGAGAGGGTCTAGTTACCCTCCATAAGGCTCAAGGCTGGATTCTCCTAAAACTGGCTGGACGAATCACCATGAAGTGTAGAGTCAGAAGGCGGGCGTAACTAAGTGACGACAGAGGCACGACGATTCTGACAGAAACAACCGGTGCACAATAAACAGTTATCTTTCGACTCGGCTTTGGCCACAGCCCTTAAAGATTTGAAGCTAAAATTCAACTTGAAAGATAAACAAAGGACGGCACTGAAATGTTTCATTGAGAAGAAAGACGTATTTGGACTTATGCCGACGGGATATGGCAAATCCTTAATATACCAGTTGGCTCTGCTGGTTGGGAAGCTAATGGGACTTAGCCACAATCCGCCGGCGCTCTAGGAACTACGTCAGCCATTGGTTGACGTACGCTGATTGGTTGTATACCTACCCAATTGCTGCAGAGTGATTTAAAAGACAACCTTTTAGCCCACCTCCCTCCCTGTCGAGCGGCCCTAGACCCTTGTGCCTTCAGAATTCAGAACATGGGTCTAGCGCGGCTAGGCTATCTCTCCTGTTCAAATACACTGCATTTTAATACAGCCAAAATCCCAAAAAGCAGTTTATTTGCTGTTTTTTTAAAACACATTTTTCTTTTTCCATTTTCAGACAACAGAATAAGTATGAAATGATGACTGAATCACAGACTATTAACATTAACATGCTAGCTGGTTGCTCAGTGGCTTGGTGGTTAGCACCAGAAGATCCCTGGTTTACGTCCCAGCGTTCCCAGGATCTTTCTGCATGGAGTTTGCATGTTCTCCCTGTACATGTGTGGGTTTTCTCCAGGTACTCCGGCTTCCTCCCACAGTCCAAAAATATGCGGAGGTTAATTGGTAATTCTGAATTGTCTGTATATGTGAATGCAAGTTTGATTGTATTCTCTATATCTAGCCCTGTGATAGACTCCAGTCCCCCATGACCATAATGAGGATTAAGCAGTGTATAGATAATGGATGGTTGGATGTCAGCCGGCAGTCACTTCAGAGCCACGTTCAACCTGCAGTCCTGCACCACTAAACAACTGATTATAAAGCCACAATGTTGTCTACAAACTCACCATCTACATGAGTTAAAAACAACAGCAGTGCTGTGAATTTGGAAATGGTAGTGTCTACGGATACGGGTCCATATCCGTAGCCCACAGGCTACGGGTACGGCACTTTCCATTTGCCAGACAGATACGGACCCGTACGCGAGTCTCGCGAGTCAAGAAGCTGCTAACCACTGCAAACTGTTGAAAGGTAAGCAAAGGTTAAGGTTAGGGTTAGTGTTAGGGTCAGGTTTAGGGTCCGTACCTGTCGTACCGATGCTACGGGTCCGTACAGCTAGCGTCTACTGGGAGTCACGTGACCAGATCTCGCGTATCTGATTGGCAAATGGCAAGTGCCGTATCCGTAGTCCACAGGCTACGGGTACGGGTCCGTACCTCTAGCAACAACCTTTGGAAATATTATATTATAAATGTATAACTTCAGGAGAAAGCTAAAAGTGACAGAAAGTCCTAGTTTTGCAAACTCATTCACGGCTGTGTCAGCTGCCAAACGGTTAACTGTCTTGCTAGATGCTGTAAATCACAGATGCAGAGAGAGTCTTCTTCCTGAAGCAGGCACGGACAGCAGCATTTAAAGCTACAGACACTGAAACAGCCCGTTTTACAAAGAGGTTATATACAGTCATGGTGAAATGAACCCTCTTTGCAGTATACTGGGCTAAAACAATAACAAAAAACCTAAAATAAATATTCTGGGGATATGTGAGATTTTCATTAATTAGCTGAAAAATTGCACAATATGGGACCTTTAATACATTTCAACACGTTTTAGAGAAATGTTATGTTAAAGAAAGGGTTCGTAATTTTGCTGAAGCTTCAAACTCGCTTCATGTAAACAGATGAGGGCTGTGAATTTCATCCCCCATCACTTACACCATTTCCAGAGTACTACTGTTAAAAAGTGTCACAGTAAACATGTAGGGACTCACCTCTGCAGGATGCTGCACTACGTACAGACATGTGGACACCTCCAGGGGTTGTGGTGGAAGAAAAGGACAGAGACACACCTTCTGAGGGCGACTACATGGGAGGAAAGTTGAAGACGTGAAGCTGTGATTTCCCAGTAAGTTCTATAGCCCATCTCTGTGGAGCTTTCTGTAACGACACAAATCTGCTCCCTCATTAAAGCATGCCAATTAGGAGAAGGAGAGGAGGAGAAGGGTTTCTGTCCAAACACTCTAACTCTGCTAGCTAGCATTAGCCTCACTGTAATTCAGCTCACCGGCACCGTAAACAGGTCGGTCTTCTCTCGCCGACCTCCACCGGCAAGGCAGCCAGGTCTCCGAAAGCGTCGACTAACCCATCGTCCGTGGAGCCGCTGTCCGGTCCGTTTTCTCCCGGGGGGTCCGAGGAGCAAACACCGGGGACATTGTCCATTGCGGAGTTAGCAAAAAGCTAACAAGCGCAAGTACTCAAACACAGCGCCGAGGAGGCACTTCTGGTATAGAAATACACCAACTAGACAGACTGAACGGTAAGCAGCAAATTCATTAAACACAATATTATTGGATTTATTTAGCTTCAGCTCCTGAGCTTGTTTTGTTTTAGTCTGTTATAGCTCCTAATAATAACAGCTAAACACCGTTAGTTAACCCTTTGATGCATAAGTGGGTAAAAAAATGGGTCGTTTTCTTGCAATGTCTTTGTAATAAAAAGTTTTTACCATTTTATATTCCAGCTATTCCTCAAAAGACACGCTCTTGATATCATTCCATTTACATTGTTATGTTGCCTTTAATAATTTTAAAGAAATTGTCATATTTGTATGACAACCCCAACCTCTTTGTCACTGATAATATCATACAAGAGATGATGTAGGGCACAAACATGGAGAAAAAGAGTGGAAAATGTCAACAAAATAGATGTTGACATTCTTTCATGGCTGTTCTGTGTAATATTCTTCTTTTTCAACCATCAAAATGTTCAAAATTGGTTGAAAAGTGGAAAATAAATGTATTTCAATCATGAAATCACTCCTGTGTGAACCAAAATACAATACAAACAAGAATACAAATTATAATTCTTTACCAAAATGAAAAGAGTGTCATAAAAACACGTTGATCCTTATACAGGTCATTTTGACCCACTTATGGAAGAGTGTAGGGTCCAATCACTAAGGGTTAAAGCAGCACTACAGTGCCAGTTACAGATGGCTAGTAGCTGCAAAGTTAGCAGAATCAGGAGTAAAAGTGTGTGCAACATCACTTAAAGCTTAAAGGATTCAAAACAGTGTCTTCTTTTAATAATGGGATTATTTGCAAGTTGAAATGCAAAGGCCCCAAGGTAAAAAACTCAATGCAACAGCAGTGAAAATGCCTTCTGGAAAGCATGTGAGACAAAACTGAGTACATCTAGAATTTGTAGTCAGCCTAATGGCATGAGCATGGTTTTAAAAATGCTACAGAACTTTCTCAGTTTTGGGCTGTATTTATCCCCATGGGGAAAAAAATACAAAAAAAAAATCTGAGTGGGAGACTTTACAAAGATGGGAAAGGATACAGGTAAATTGGTGACCAACTAAAAATAAGTGGAAGCACAGTTGCGGCGTTAATCAGGAGGTATAGAATGAGCCATAATACCACTTATCAGTGTGCTACTTTCAAAACCTGGGAAGGAAAAATACAATGAATGCGTAGTCCTGACAGTGAAGCAGGAAAGTGTGAGTGTGACAGTATGAAACAGCATGAGTACAAAGGCTGTATGGACGATGACATTTATAGTTGACTCTATGCATGAATGTCTGTCAATATACCAGAAATACTGGCTGATGTGGTGATTCCCAGTCTGCAGAAGTTTGGAAGAGGAGGAATATCTCAATATGATAACAATACATTGATCAACCAGCATTTGTTGCTGTAAAAATATGTGTTAATTATATTAATTGGCATATCCATTCCGTATGCTGTACTTCTATGACTACGAGCCTTGTCTTGGTAAGTTGTTTTTAAATCATTAACTCACTTCTGCCTCCTGTAGATGTGGAGGACCGAAATTCGATTTCGATTGTTGGAACATGTGAATATTCGTATTTGTCCACTGGGTGTCGCCAAAGCCCATAAAAAGTGAATGTATAGCAGTTCAAGTAAGGTGGACACAGGTGAGAAAAGCCTTAAGACATAGCTATTACTTTGCCAAAACAAAATACCAGTCTCTGCTACACGTTCACTTCTGTTTGAACGGTTTGCACACTGTGTTTTCTCATGTGTGAATGAATGTCCGTGATTGTGTTTTCCGTCTCCTCTTCAAGGTCAACAGGCCCAGGATCACTGCTGAGCTCCAGATGGCACCTTTGGATTCAAGGCTCGAAGCAATTGTATGTGCAAATTAAGCAGGACATAAACCATGTGCTTCATGACATCTCAGGCACTATTCAGTCTGTTAAAAGCTCCCAACCATGAAGCAATGTGTTTTGCTCATTCCTGCTTTGTTTTGACCTTCACTGTGCCAAACCATTCATATGCAGAGTTTAACACCAGCAGACTGTTTTAACATTCATCCATGGGAGAGGAAAAAAAGGTTTCGCCAAACTAATCATTTCAAATAAATACGGCGCTGAAACTGGGCTTTTTTCAGTGAGGGAGGAGAAATGATAGATGAAATATTTATTGATATAATCAGGCACGTAAGACACACAAAAAATTGTATTATATTGTTATTTTATATGTTTAGTATGCATAGTTAAGGTGTTATTATTTAACATAAACAAACACATGAATGATTAAACAATTACAGGTTATAATTTTGTTTAAAAACAGATGAATCTGCATGTGGGCACAAATTACATTATTTTTCTGTTTACAAGTGGATGCACAGCACACAGACTCTTAGCTGAGACGAGGTGTCAGGTTAACAGCTTTATTTATAGCTGAAGCTGCACCCCGGAGTCACACACACACCACCACATGCACTCTCACCGTTTTTTTATTTGCACTCGTGACCCAAAGATCTTCCTTCAAACACACTTGGATTCATGCACTATCACCAGAGAGGCCTGGAAATCTTTCTGATGAGTGTCATCGCGACTGTTTTAGATTCAAAAGTAGATTTTTAAAGTGAATGCAGTGTATTGCTAAAATTATAAAAACTACAGATATACAAATGTATATATGGAGCTTTAGGTGTTTATCTCAAGTGAATGTAAAAAAATGTTTTTTAAAAAAAGAAAGAAAAAAAAATGGCAACTGGAGGCAAATTTTCCATAATTAAAGCCATTCCAGCACATTCCAGCCTTCATTTTCTATGAGCTATATAGATTAGGGAGGGAAATATTTATGTTTACAATGTAGGATACTTTCACTGTTATTTTAAGACCAAACAATGTTATACTGCTAATAATACTGTAACTATGCTAAAGTATAATACACTGTCTATTTTGTTTCGCTGGTTCAGTTGATGCGGGAGTTGTATCTCCTTGTTTCTCTGTGTTCATCTCTGTTTCATTTAATTCTGATGACTTAACATTGATCTCCTCTGCTTCGGTTTGTTTTGTATCTGCTTCAGTCTCACTTCTTTCCTCTCCTTCTGCTTTGGTGTCTCTCTCTTCAGCTGGTTTTGTGTCTCTGACAGCTGTTTCCTTGCCGTCTTGTACACTTTGAGTTTCTGAAGGCCCAGCTTTCACCACAGCATTCTCAGATGGAGTAACTTCAGCGGACGACTCCATCGTCTCCTCTGCCTCTCCGTCACCCTCGTCTGCAGTCTCTGCTGGTGATGCCGTCTCCTTCTCCTCCTCCCTTTGTTCCTTCCCTCCTGCGTCGTCTTCTTTCTCTTGTGTAATAACGTCAACTGGAGTCAGAGGTGTTAGATCCAGACATGACTTAGGAGAGGATGCCTTTTTCCTTGGAGGAGCGACTGGATGATTTGTGTCTGAATCTTGTTTCCACAAGTCTTGACCTTTATGCATGGTGACAGTTTTCTCATCCAGGGCGCTAGGATGATCATCCTCACTTCCCCACTCTGTTTCCTCAGAGGGGAAGTCGAAGCTTGAGATGCTAAGTGGATCTACAGATTTTTCTACTTTTATAGACACACTTTTCTCTGTTTTGGCTTTCCTTTTTGTTGTTGTTTGTGTGTCATCTTCTTCTAGCGATCGAGGGAAAGGCTCTATATCGCATGGAGAAGAATTGGCACTCGACCTGAAGAAGTCTGTCACTTCCTCCTTAGAGAGTGGAATCTCACCTTTTTCAGGTTTGGTTATAAAATCTCCAAATTCATACAAGTCTTGGGTCAATATCCGTGATCCTTCCTGGGGTTGCTTTTCTTTATTTGTTGGTTCTGCCTCCACCACTGGAGTCTCATCGATAAGAACGTATTTCTCTAAATATCCTCTGGCCTCACGGTCTGAATGCCTGCTGTGGAAGGACTTCTCAGAGGTCATGCTTTCTGTATCCTCTTCTTTGTTCCGGCTACTGGTTGCTTCTTCATACAGGTCCGTGTAAAGGAAGGCCATGGCTTTGGGGTCCTCCAGCAAAATGGGGTCAATAATTTTCGGGGGTCCTTCGGGTAGGAAGATTGGAGTTAGGATGTCCTCTTGGCTTCCAAACAATTTCGAACCACTTGGTTTTGAAGGAAGCCTGGATGGTGCACCTCCAGTGGCTCCTCTTTTGTCTGTGGAGTCCAGATTTTTCAGGTTGCCCTCTGTACCACCGTAGAAGACTTCATCTAGAAGCTCGCTGGTGATTTCCCCCAGACTGATATTGTCTGACTTGTCAGTATCCACACTTACAGTGGCAGTGTTGCCTTTCGACTGAACAGGTTTCTCAGTGTCTTGGCTCTCAGTGACTGCTTCAGCATCTGGTTCCCCTTGTCCCTGTGCGATCACAGCAGGACCCCCTGGAGCCTGTGCATCAATCAGATTAAATGCCTCAAAGTAGTCCACATTTCCAGCAGCTGCTCTACCTGGAGGTCTGGGCACTGGAGCTCCTGGTGGGTCTTTGGACACTGCAGGAGGTGAAGGCTTTGCCGGGCCACCCGGTGCCACATCTGATCCCAATGAGATCATCAGGTCATTGTCATGGGTCTGCTCACTGGCTTTAGCAACAGGACTTTCCTCCAGATACGACAGATTATCCACCATTTCTTTACTCACTTCTTCATCTAATGTGACCAGTTTAGGAGGAACAACAATGTTGAGGATCTCAGAGCCCTCCGACACCAACCTGAACAGCCGCTGCTCTTTATCTTCCAGAGGGTCAGCCGGTTCCTCTTGGTCTCCTTCTCCTTCAGTTTTCACATTGGGTTGGGAGACTTCGACCAGCTCTGGCCGGCCTGAGATGTTCTCAGAGCTTTCTACCAGGACTGCCTTGTTTTTTTGACTGCTTACCCTCTCTTTAGTTTTCTTCCTTCTTGACATCAGCTCCTCATCCATGACAAAGATGATCTTTCCTGCTGGATGAGACCCAGGTGTTGCAGGCCGTGCTGCAGCCTGAGAGCTGAGATCCACAGTGTGGTTACCAGCATCAGATGCCCAGGGTGTGGTGCAGCGACTTGGGGTCGTCTCCCAAGCGATCCCGCTGTCCTCACCTTGCATAGTCACCATAGAGAAAGAGGAGTCCATCATCAGGCACTGCATCTTAGGCCGGACATTGTCGTCATGGACGGCCTCACGTAAGCTGAAGGCAAAACAACACAAACAAAGAAGCCACATCAAGCCAACTTGTTACATTTGTCCTTCCGGTTCAGTGTTTTTTGCACTGAAGTCCAAGTCAGATTCCCCAAACAACACAAACTTGTCATAAACCACTCATTTAAATCTAATCTCATAGATACCCCTACTTTGCTACGAGGGGCCTGTGAGATCTAATAATTAGCATAATTTGCATACTAAAATTGTTGCGCAAAGCTGCCTCTGCTACTCTCTTTGCAAGAAAGTTTTGCCCTCTGAATCCCAAGAAGTTTCTGGGCAATTTTTGGTCTTGTCCCTTTTTTCTCTTTTATCAAAGCCCTGCAGGTCTGTAAAAACAGAATAGCCATGGCTAGAAGGAGAAAGAACTCAAAAATGTCGTCTGTGCAGTATGATGCAGTTAAAATCCCATAAATCATTAAGAAAAAGAAAAGGTATAGTTACGGCAACATTTTCTAATAGTGACCAATAGCAGAGAAAATTGGGAGTCCATATAGATATTTATCTATGTACATTTAAAATAAAATCTTCTACATAAAAGGTGTTTTTCATACTACTCTGCACATCTACTGTAGAAAGGCATTTCACCATATTGAATGTATCTTACAGCAACTTGCTTTTGAGGTTTGAGGCCACATTTCTTTAACTGATCTATGTTTTATTTTCCTCTCAGTCTCTTTTGTTGCCTTCCCTCTTCTCTATATGAAAACACCCTACAGTTCACCTGAAAAAAAATCTCAATTTTTGTCAGTCATAGGTTCTCAATTGCACCAAGACACACAGAGTTTCAAGTGTTTTGTTACAGACTTTGGTGCAAATTCTTTACTTTTTACATTTTTAATTTCAATCAAATATATCAGTTTCCAGCTTCACTTGTGTTATTCTCGCTCACAGATCCGTACGTTCAAAGACTATCTGAAAGTTGAAAATGTTCTGATTCGTGTGTGTGTGTTTACTGTTTCTGGCTCTTCTGACAGGTGTAATTTTGGCAATTTAAAAAAAAAAATCACATGCCTTTCGGACTCAGAGGGTTAATTCACACAGATACAACGACAGAGCAAATTTCACACTGCACAGCTTCAAGTCCTGCTCAGCCACACTTGCAGTATAAACAGGTTGGTCACTAATGGAGTTTCCTCCATTTATTCCCCATTTTGTTTGGAAATGAATCCAATTTATTACTGTAAAATAAACTGCTGCCTCTGAGCTACTGGGGATTGTGGATAAATGAAAAAATTGGATTTCGCTCTGCAGCTTCCTATTGTTATTAAAGCTACGAAGCAAACCCTATTACCGGTACATATTTGACTCTGCAGCAATTCATCCAGAATACAAAATACCTGTTTCGAAGTGTCTCCACTTCATCACCAGTGTCAACGTTTTGCCCAGTAATATCTTCAGGTGTCAACACTGTCATCTCAGCATCAACATCTGAACGTGCAAAATCCTCCGTCACTGTATCCATTGTTTGTATTATCTTGGATGAATTTGCTTTAGCCTCTCTGCTCAACTCAGCGCCGCTCTGTTGATCACATTCTAAGCAAGCAGGCTTGAGTTGAGTTTTCATGCTCAGCATTATCTTGAAATAGAAAACTATCCTTCCCGTGTTTCATGTGAAGCATTTGCAACATGTAGGGAGATTATTTTGTCATCTGTTCACACTGGATGAACCCTTGCATTTATAGTCCACACAATTAACAGGCTAATCTGGATTGATCAGCTGTTGCCTTTGACTAATGTGAATAGTCAAAGATGCAGCAACATTGAGTAAACGCTTCTCTGTTGCTTTTCTTGCCAGGTCTATATATAATTTAGTGCTGGTGGCCTGTATCTGATGTCGAGTCTGTCTGTAAGTCTGTCAAAGGTAAGAATCTTCAAAGTCTTCGGTTTAGTTTTTAGTTGTGCAACATAATCTTACATAAAGAAAACAAATCGATAAAAAGCAAGCTTGATCACCGTTTTCTGCTATAATAATTGTTTATGAGCTGCCAGGCTGCAAAAAAAAATGGCTAAATCTCAGTATTTTGTTTTATGAAATCAGTTTTTATTGACTTTGAGCACGCTTCTATGAAAATGCCAGCCTCACACCTGTTCATGTCTGTCATGCAGTGTGACAGAGATATGACGTGGGAAGTGAAAGACTGGAAGAGTTGGGGAGGGTTTAGTCAGCAGGTTGTATCTGGGCAAAAGTTCTCTTGTGTAAACTGGTCTGACATACCTTCTGTGAATCATAAACTTTCCAAATGGACATGACAAACATTGGCTAATACACAAACTTCGTGCTTATTGGGCCATAACACTGTGTGCACCAGTCAGGCAGATTAAACATGACTATAAACAACATAATACTGCAACTAATCTGTAATTGCTTTAGTTCAACCAAGTAGAGGAAATGTTATTCTGACATACAGTATGTTCCTGTAGGATTAAACAATTTCCCTGCTTCTGATCTGTATATATATTTTTGACAGTCTATCTATGTAGTTTCTTCATAATGTCATTTTACTGTTTAAATATGAGATGTAGAGTAGTATAACATGAAAAATTGTATTTTTTTCTGTTTACTAAATAGATTTTTTTATGCAGAAAGTATTTATATCGTTTGTGTTGCTACTTTTACTTAAGAATCTGAACTTTTCATCATCACTGGCCATATCAGTAACTGTCCAGAAGATGGCAATCACCAAAAGCACATGGTGTGTTTAGATGTGCTGATGCAAACTTATGTCTGTATTCATTTTGAACATTTAGAATGGAAATGAGTGATATGTAAAAGCAGTAAACTTGCTGTCTGCCTCTCTTAGGAAAGTTGTTCACCAATATGTATATTTCTTCTGAATCATTCATGTCATTCTGTAAAATAAGCACTTTAGTTTTATTACTTTAAAATATTTTGCTGGTCATATTTTTAGTTTTGAATACAGGACTTTGCATTTCTACACTGTGGTATTGCTTCTTTTTCTTGAGTAACTATCCATAGTACTTTTCCATCACTCTTAGTGATCACTTCTGGCACTTTTTTATGTTTTATACTGCAGAATACCCAACTATAGCTGTATGAATAAGATTATTGTTTCTTTTCCAATAATATATTTACACAAAATAAGGCACTTATCACAAAACAACTAATAATAATAAAGTATGTGTTCAATTAATGATAAAATAGTACTTTTAATTGAGCTTTAATTTAAATGAATAGTTCTGTTATTTTGTAGTTTATTCTTAATATATTTATAAAATGTTACCAGCATAGAGAAAACAATACAGTGAATGTAAAGAAGATTGTGCTTTATAAAATAAGACTATAGTTTGCTTTTTTCTGTTCAGTAATGATGCAGTTAAACATGTTGGTAAAACATGTAATAAATACTAAAAACTAAAAGAAGATTGTCATTTATAAAAATCCAGCTTGTTTGAAGTAAACAGGAATATGTTTCTTACTGTCTTAGCCAGAGGTGAAATTTTAGAAGGGAGAGACTCGCCATCTAAAGAATCTTGAAAATAAATCTATCGAAGAATTTCTTAACGCCAAAGTCAGAAGTTGTAGGACACACATCCCAACTATCCACCCAAATAGCCAAACATCCAACCAATCGTGTTGCACTGATGCAGGTGTGATGTGGTAAAACTGTGCATGCACATAGGAGAAGTATAACCTGTGGAGAAAAGTCGCTAAACTTAATTTTGAAGCAAAGTCACTAAACTTTTAAAGCAGTTTTTATCAGATTTGACAGTTGATTTTATGTAGTTTTTGTGTCTTTATTGGCAACTGAAATTCCTGTTATGGTTCTCTCATTTTAACAGTGAAATTATAAATTAACAGTGGATGTCTTTCCTAATGTGAACGTTTTCCACTCAAACACATAACAGCCTCTGTGGCCACCCCAATACCTTGAATGTTACCAGGACCTGCAATAATCTATACCTCTCAGATAATTAGTAAAATTAAGTGTAAAATTCTAAACATATCAGTATATGATTTCCTAACTCTCATACTCACATAGTTTCCAACTTGCCTTTGCACTACAACAGCATGTTTGAATTTCAGATCATTTAAATATGGCTATTGATTTTTGTGTTCCTTCTAACATTTTCAGTGGCCCATCGGGGCGGCTGTGGCTCAGGTGGTAGAGCGGGTCGTCCAATGATCGAATGGTTGGCGGTTCGATTCCCGCTCTCGCCTAGTCATGTGCTGCATGCCGAAGTTTCCTTGGGCAAGATTCTGAACCCCGAATTGCCTACCAGTGACTGTTCCACTGGTATGTGAATGTATACTGACTGATGTTGCAGGTTGATTAGCAACCTGCACATTAGTGTGTGAATGTGTGTGTGTCTGGGTGAATGGGAGCAATTGTTGTAAAAGCGCTTTGAGTACTCTGATGAGTAGAAAAGCGCTATATAAGAGCAAGTCCATTTACCATCTTTCCATCCTTCTAAAAAAATTTCTGGAGGTGCCCCGGATGTGGGGCGGAAAAAACCTGAAATGATAACCTTGTTAGACCGAAACAACTGCCTGAGGGCACGATATGTACAGTTATACATTTTACTGAGTAAACCAGTGTAGGAGGAAGATTTGGCCTGACTAATCTTAAAATAGAAAACCAGAAGAAGTGGTTTTGTGGCAAGATGATATAAAAAAAATTAGTCCCTGTATTATTGTTTTAATACAAAGATATACATAAACCAAATTTTGTGCTATTAACATGAGTCCAACAGGAATATTATTCATTTTTTTGAAAAAAAAATACAAAGGACATACATTTGGACTGGATCCAAATGTATGAAAGGACTACTGAGAAGTGTAAAATTATTTAAAGTAACAGCCTACATGTGATAATTTTTCAGTAAAAAATCAAATGAATAAAAATTATGCTAATTTATTTATTTTTTATAATATATGCACTTTATCTATTTTTTTCTTTTTTTATGTTATTCTTATGATATGATTATTGCCACTTTTGTTTTTTTCCTCCATGGTGCACGTGAGGAAACTTTATGGCCAATTACGTCAAAATATCGGTGGTACGTAGCGTGATGACGTCTCAGGTGTAGCGGTCCCTGGAGCGGCGGCGGCGGCTGATAGAGCGGATCAGATGAATGAGCTGCGGGGCTCACAGAGGACAGACGGCTGGAGATGAGGGAGGATGAACCGGCCGGAGCAGCAGCATCAGCATCAGCATCAGCACCGTATCCTCACACCGCCTGAGTCCCGGTTTGGACGAAATAACGAGAAAAACGCCAAGAGGAGTCTCGTCATCAGCCTGTAAATCTCCGGTGAGCATTCTCGGAGCTGCTGCGGTCCTGGAGGAGGACGGGACGTGATGCTAAAACCCAGAGCGAGCACCGACTGTTGTTCTGCGTTGCCTACAGAAGCGGCGGAGATGAAACTCCGTGTGGAAAGAAGATGTCTGTCACCGCCGGGCAGCGGGAAACGGCTCACTCGCGGCGGTGAAACTCTCTAATATCAGTCGGTTGGAGGCTTAGCGGGCGGTACAGAGGAGCCAGTTCCTACCAGTGGATTTATGAGCAGCTGGACTGTAGAAATTGAGGCTGAATGCGAAGTTTTGTGAGGCAGCGGAGTGTTCACAGCGAGCTAACACCGAATGGATAAAGCTAGCGTATTTAGAGACTATGCGCTGTTTTAAAGAACATTTTCCCTCTGCCGATGTTTTCTCTGTGGATTTAAAAGCGCAACTTCACCAGCTTAATTTGGCTGTAAATCACACTCCCTCTCCTGTCAGTCTGCTCCCGAGTTTAGCTCCATAATCCCGAGGAGTTTGGTTTGATTTAGCTAACGGGTAGCAGCAGCGACTAGCGCCAGCGCTGCTGTGTGTTCTCGGTCATCATGCATGCACCGACACGTCTGCTCGGATGAAACCAACACCCAGCCAAAAAAAGAAAAAAGATGATGCACCCAAGGGCATAACAACAACACACCGAGCCATGTCGGACTGAGAGTAGCCAGAGTGGCTCCGCCGGCACAACGACCGACCAGAGCGGCTTTAATCAGAGGGATCAAGAGCTGAAGCTAACCTCCAGCAGCCTGTTCACACCGCCCTCCAGAGACCACCGACAGGATCATTTTCGACTCTGCTCAGCGACGATATCCAGCTAAAATGGGGTATGTAGCTGGCAGAGCGGTGGAGGCTGTAATTGTCACCTTGTTTTTGCAGATTTGTGGAACGCAGCTGCAGGTTTTGAGCAGGACACCCTGAGCTCAGACTCAGCTGACAGCCCGGAGAAACACCGTAGCTTAGCCACCCACCGCTAACTAAATGTCCTGCCATCACATGTCAGCACACACAAATAGTGTATTAACTTTATTTATATCCCACTTAAAAAAACACAAGGTTAACAAAGTGCTAGGACAGACAACTCAGAAGCAGGACACCCAGAGGACAACATAACAACAATTAAGATAGTGTTAAAACCAATGCAATATGACAGTCGTAACAAATACAACTAAAATAGTTAAAGTAGTTAAAACCTCAGTAGTCAAGTCTAGTCACTACTAGTTATTATACACTGTAAAAAAATCTTAAAAATATCAATAAAGTGATAAAAGTATGTTGAGTTTGCATGTCTAATGTAAAGTAAAATTAAAAATGGGTAACTCCTTATTTTTTAAATCGTTTTTTTTTTTCAAGAAAATTGGCATTTTTTTGACATAGAAGACTTAAACTAAATGGACCAATCGATCATATCTCCTCTTCATTTAAAAGAAGTTTATTAATCCCAAAGGAAAAGCGTGTGCCATATGTTGCTAAAAAACAATATCATGAGAATAAACCAAGAATATCAAAGTGTTTATTGAGTATAAGCTAACAGCATTGCCCTAATAGAAATGTAATATCTATGATATATTTTGTAAAAGTAAGCTTAAAAACTGAAACTAGCCTAGAAAAAGAAGGATCACTGAAACTGTTAGATTCATGTTTAATACTGTAAATATATTTGAAGAATTAGATACGCTTACTAACAGAAAATGAAATATTGACTGTAATTTTGCATAGATTTGTTTAAGTAAGAGATATTTTGCATGATTACAATAGTAATGAAATATTAGATGTGTTTTCAGCTATATATAAGTTGTTAAGCCTTAGTAATCAGGAAAAATACAATTTGTCAAATACAAAATAACCATATCATAAAATTACAGTACCTGTCCATAAGTAAACTATATTTGTAAGCATTAACTTTAAATGAAATCATGTGCAGTTTTATAGGCTGTTTTAGGTTTGACGTGCAATATTTACACTTGTGAAAACAATGAAATTACATATATTGTGTAATTACAGCATGTATTTTAATAATGGAAAATTACTATGTTTTATGAGCTGCGGAAATGTGACTTCCATTAGAGAAATTTTAACGCTGTCAGTATAGATTTATTGAACTGGTTTAAAAAAGTCACAATATTATAAACAATACTTACTTGACCAAATTTAATTTAATATTAAGGTTAAGACCCTACAGTCATGTTAATGATGCAAATCTATCTACCCAAGTTCACTTCTGAGGCCTTACAATGTTATGTACTGTAACACATCAAGAAGAGACCTCCGGCAGAACCAGGCTAGGGGAGGGAGGTCATCTGTCTCAACTGGTTGGGGTGAGATTAAATGGGAGAGAGCAGAATCAACCAGACAACAAACAAGCGTACATAAGCACTGGACAGGACTGGTTGGTAGGATCAGTCGCTACATGTCAGACTTTAAAAACCCAAAACTATGGGAGCAGTGAGCAACAGAAAAGCTGAGTAAGAAAAGAGATGACATAACTCAAAAACAGGTACACATGATGGGTTTCAAGAAGTCATTTAAAAGAAGTGCCTGATTCTGTGAGCCTTATTCTCCTCAGGCAGTTCATCCCAAAGCTAAGAAACACTTTTCGATTTAAATTTTGAGCTTTGAAAAGCCACACTGGAGGATACAAAGCTGCAGACTGGCTAAAGAAACATTTAAGAAAATGCAATGTTGTCTCAGGTTTACATCACTGCAGCCTGCACAACTAATAGCAGTACTTGTGCATCATTTATATCCACTAAAGCCTCTATACACTGACAATTTTCAAAACTAAATTCATGATTGAACTATTGATTATAACAGATAACTAGATAGCTCTCGTCTTGAGTGACACAACTAATAAAAGAGAACACAAATGTCTTGGAATTTGGATTGATCAGAAGCTGACATTTAAATAGCATGTGTCCAAACTCATGACGAAACTATGACCATTAATAGTTTTCTTTTACAGAATTAAATCATGTTTCTCACTGTAATGTAGAAAACACTTATTGAGGCAACTTTTCTGTCCGTGTTGGATTATGGTGACATTTTTACACATGCATGGATCAGCTGTGACTCTTAAGCCCTTTGACACTGTTTATAAGGGATGAACGATTTGGGGAAAATATCTACCAGCATTTTTTCTAACAGATATTGTGATTTGCAGTATAATTTTTTAGGTCACTCATGACTTAGTCAGACACACTGCATAATGTATATCCTAAATTGGAGCCTTTGCAATTTGCTGAAAGCACTGTTTCAAATTGTGATGTGAAATTAATTCATTGTTCAGCTCAGTTGTTCATTACTCTGTATTACTAATATTAATAATAATAATTACTACCATACTCATAACTGTGAACTGTATGCTTAGGTTGGGCGTCCCTCCCTCTTTTTACAGCATGATGAATATTGGGTTTTATTTATTTATGACACTCTTACTGTTTTTTTTCAGCCCCTTTACATTCCTTACCAAACAAATGATTGGATTACTCTGCAGTTGTTGGCTGTTTTTACGGAGCCTAGAAAATCTTGTTTTGCTCACTACACACCTGCAACCTGGAATCAAATGCAGAACTATATAACCTAAAGCTTGACTCGTTTTACCATTTAGGTGATTTAAATTTCATCTTATTTTACTTCTAGTTGATTTATTTGTTTTTAAATTGTAAATGCTATAATTCATGTTTTAAATCATTTACGAACTTTGCCTTTAAAGTATTTGTCATCTTTGACAGTTTTTTTTTTTAAATTTGTGTGTCTACATCTTATTTTTTCTTACTTGACTACATAATAAATAAAGCCTCCATACCTCAGTGTATCCAGAGTTTAAATAAAGGTCAAATGAACGAATGAACTGTAGATTACAGAAGCCAAAAGATTAGTCTGTAATGCAGTAGGCTACTGCTCATGAACTGATGGCAGAGAACAGGACAAAGCAGTGCATATTTGGACATACTGCTCCATAAGGGAAAATAGCTTTTAAAAAACGAGTGTTGCAATTAATTTTGCGCTGCCAAAGAGAAGAGATAAGTCTTTTTAAGTCGCCATGACTTGGCTCGTGCACTGCATGAAGCTGAACCTGCAGATATATGGTGATTCTCCTGATCAAGAGCGACCTAGTTCTTACTCCAGATGAAAGCAGATGATGTAGCATGAGATTGGTTTGTTGTCATATTGTGGTTGGAGGAAGAGGGGGGGGGGGACTGATAACTCCTCGTGCAAAGCGCATCCTCGGTAATTCTCAAGGCCAATGGTTATAATCCAGTCAACGATCAATTCCTCGGGCACAAAGCGAGAGCTTGTTCTATCCTTGTGTGCACTCGGTCCTAATTAGCTTATTCTTGTAGTTGTGTTCCACTGGCACGTTTTCACTGGAAACACGTGTTTACAGTGACAGCAGAGACACACTGCTGTCACTGGGATTCATGCATGCCATTGTAGGAAATAATAGCCAGCACATGACATGTAATAGTGAGACAATAATCAGCTGCTTAATTGACAATGTAAGTCTTCATTAGTTCTGGTTCTATACAAAATATACAACATATAAGCGAAATTCAAGCTTTTTATGTATATATATATATATATATATATATATATGTCAGGGTAGAGACTGTGATTTGGTAGAATTGGAGTTTCTACCAGTAGAGTTTGCGATTGTAATCTCTGCCAGTAGAGATGGAACTTTAAATCTGACCCCTGCCCTGACCCTAACCTTAACTAACCCTGACCTTTAAATCTAACCCCTGCCCTGACCCCTGACCCTAACCTTAAAAGTCTAACCTTAGCCCTGACAAATCTCTACTGGTAGGATTGGAGTTTCTACTGGTAGAGATTGCGATCGCAATCTCTACTGGTAGAAACTCCAATTCTACCAAATCAGTCTCTACCCTGACAGTAAATATATATATATATATATATATATATATATATATATATATATGCTCACAGCTCTGGCTACCTGCCTAAAGAGCTACACTAGAGCAGTAGAATCCAGGAGAATAAATGGTGTTTTCCCCCAAACTATCCAAAATGTACTCTCAGTAGCAGGGTCAGAATGTGTACCTGGATCCAACCAGAGCTGAAACTGAAGGGTACTGGAAGAGCATGTGGGAGAAAGAAGCTTCATGTAACACTAATGCCCAGTGGCTGGTGGATCTAAGAGCTGACCACAGCAATCTCCTAGAACAGCCACTATAGACGATCACAATGGCAGACATCCCAGAAAGAATGTCAGGTATAAAAAGCTGGACAGCACCGGGCCCGGACATGATCCACACCTACTGGCTAAAGAGGCTAACTGCACTACACCAGCAGTACAAATGAATCAACTGCTGAGAGATGGGACCCACCCAGAATGGATAACCCAAAGGCAAATGTTCCTGATCATGAACAACCCCCACAAAGATGCAATTCCATCGCACCACCAGCCAATAACTTGCCTCTGTATAACATGGACACCCAATACATGCACAATGCCCAGAAGATAACAAGAGATGCCAAGCACCAGCTACTGGTAGGCAGAACAGTCACCCAAGACTGCAAGACCAGGCAGACCAACCTGTGCATGGCCTGGATTGACTACAAGAATGCCTGTTACTCAGTCCCTCACATGCAGATCCTGGAATGCTTGTAGTTGTACAGTATCAACAGGACACTCAAGGTACATGTCCATTAGATCTGGCAATTTCCCGCATCCTATTCACTTTCTTTGTGAAACACACTGCTTTACCTGCTGGTCCAGTTGTGGTGCATCTCGATCTGCAATCCGGTGCGTCTCTCTGGAGCGGCCAGCAGCTCCTTTGCATCAGTAGACACGACTTCTACTTTAAGCAAATTCGATGCGGCATGCAGAGGTCAGACGTATCGTGTAACTTTCGTCAAATGTCTAAATTAGCCGCTGTAAAACAAGGACGGCAACTGCACAGGTTATTTCTCGCCTAAAATACTTGCAGAAATACTTTTTGCTTAAAGCTCGTGTCCGGAGTTTGAATCGCAGCGTCTCCCAAAACACTGTTGGTCCCACCCTCCCTCTGATTTCGCCCCTTTATTTGTGCACGCGCGCAGTACCGGAGAGAAGTGCCCGGAGTGCTGCAGCATCTTGCCTGTTTTGCTGTTTTCCACTCTTCTACATTTAGTACATAATAAAGGAATTACGTTAGAATTCTGCATTGAGTCTAACTTGTCCTAATACCAAAATAACATGCATCTGCGAGGACGAATGAGTAAAGTTTCAATATGTGATTACACTCGTGTATCCCTCTCGATGACGTTGTTTATCAAATTTAGTGCATTTACGCATGTATATGTGTTACATTGTTTATTTATTTCTATCTAAGGTTCAGAATTGCATGATTCCTCTGACGGAGAGTACACACGTGGACAAAATTGTTGGTACCCCTCAGTTAAAGAAGGAAAAACCCACAATTCTCACTGAAATCACTTGAAACTCACAAAAGTAACAATAAATAAAAATTTATTGAAAATTAAATAATCAAAATCAGCAATCACTTTTGAATTGTTGATTAACATAATTATTTAAAAAAACAAACTAATGAAATAGGGCTGGACAAAAATGATGGTACCCATAACTTAATATTTTGTTGCATAACCTTTTGAGGCAATCACTGCAATTAAACGATTTCTGTATTTGTCAATGAGCGTTCTGCAGCTGTCAACAGGTATTTTGGCCCACTCCTCATGAGCAAACAGCTCCAGTTGTCTCAGGTTTGATGGGTGTCTTCTCCAAATGGCATGTTTCAGCTCCTTCCACATATGTTCAATGGGATTCAGATCTGGGCTCATAGAAGGCCACTTTAGAATAGTCCAACGCTTTTCTCTCAGCCATTCTTGGGTGTTTTTGGCTGTGTGTTTTGGATCGTTGTCCTGTTGGAAGACCCATGACCTGCGACTGAGACCAAGCTTTCTGACACTTGGCAGCACATTTCTCTCCAGAATGCCTTGATAGTCTTCAGATTTCATCGTACCTTGCACACTTTCAAGACACCCTGTGCCAGATGCAGCAAAGCAGCCCCAAAACATTACTGAGCCTCCTCCATGTTTCACCGTAGGGACAGTGTTCTTTTCTTCGTATGCTTGGTTTTTGAGTCTATGAACATAGAGTTGATGTGCCTTACCAAAAAGCTCCAGTTTGGTCTCTTCTGTCCAAAGGACATTCTCCCAGAAGCTTTGTGGCTTGTCAACATGCATTTTTGCAAATTCCAGTCTCGCTTTTTTATGAGTTTTTTTCAGCAGTGGTGTCCTCCTTGGTCGTCTCCCATGAAGTCCACTTTGGCTCAAACAACGACGAATGGTGCGATCTGACACTGACGTACCTTGGCCTTGGAGTTCACCTTTAATTTCTTTGGAGGTTGCTCTGGGCTCTTTGGATACAATTCCAACGATCCGTCTCTTCAATTTGTCATCAATTTTCCTCTTGCGGCCACGTCCAGGGAGGTTGGCTACTGTCCCGTAGGTCTTGAACTTCTGAATAATATGAGCCACTGTTGTCACAGGAACTTCAAGCTGTTTAGAGATGGTCTTATAGCCTTTACCTTTAAGATGTTTGTCTATAATTTTTTTTCGGATGTCCTGGGACAATTCTCTCCTTCGCTTTCTGTTGTCCATGTTCAGTGTGGTACACACCTTTTCACCAAACAGCAGGGTGACTACTTGTCTCTCTTTAAATAGGCAGACTGACTGATTATGAGTTTGGAAACACCTGTGATGTCAATTAAATGACACACCTGAGTTAATCATGTCACTCTGGTCAAATAGTTTTCAATCTTTTATAGAGGTACCATCATTTTTGTCCAGGCCTGTTTCATTACGGTAGTTTGTTTTTTTTAAATAATTATGTTAATCAACAATTCAAAAGTAATGGCTGTTTTTGATTATTTAATTTTCAATAAATTTTTATTTATTGTTACTTTTGTGAGTTTCAAGTGATTTCAGTGAGAATTGTGGGTTTTTCCTTCTTTAACTGAGGGGTACCAACAATTTTGTCCACGTGTGTATGTCCCAGACGCCCCAACATCTTCCTCCAGAGGTCGGGCATCTAAACGAAGCCGTCAGGCGGGCTATGGAGGCCGTGGTCGGGGAGCGACGCAAGCACCCCGAGCCAAAAAACGTCCTGCAGTCTCTTGGCCTGACAAGCCGTGGGATTGGTAACTTTTCTGGAAGTCGCTGAGCCCTGATGCTCTCTCCTCCACAAGCAAAACAAATGTGCATGCGGTTGCGTAGTGCGTAGCTCGCCCACCTCTGCATGGGCTTGCTTGCTGTGCGTGTAACCGTTGATTGACAGCATGACAAAGCGGAAGCTCGAACTTGATTGGTCGGCAGCGACCGGCGCTTTTTGGAATAACATGGGGGTCTATGAGAGGAAGGCGGAGCTCATGAATAAATTTTCATATCGCGTCATACTAACATTATATTATAGTATCGAACTAGACTAACACATTTAAGCTTTGTTAAACAATGATACATAAATTGAAAACAAACGGAAACTCCGGACACGAGCTTTAAGTGTTTTTGAAATAAAAGAGAAAGTTTGCGGCCGAGCACCATGTGGTGATGTGATGTGATACGATGTAATGACTGCTCATCGAGTGAGTGATTCTCAGATGTGGTGCGTTTACATGTGGGAAAAACGGATCCAGTGGACACATAGCATAACAGCCTTTGAGAAGAACTTGGTGTGGCTGTGTAAAATGACACTGGAGGCAACTTCAAAGCCAATTGCACAAGTCACCATCAAATATGGAATATACGAAGGCGATATCACCACTGACATTCTGCATAGGCCCCCATGAGGAAACCACATCAAGTTTGCCACAGCCAAATACCTACAATAAGTAGAGCAGGTCCTGAAGAGTCAGCTAAATGGGAGAAACAAGGTCCCAACCATCAAAGCATATGTCCTGCCAGATGTCTGATAACCTGCTGGTATAATCACTTGGCCAAAGGAAGAGATAGAGGCCACTGATATCAAGACAAGGAAGCTCCTCACAATGCATGGAGGTTGTCATCCCAAGTCCAGCACCCTGAGGTTGTACATGAAGCGGACCGATGACTGGTGAGTATCCACACCACCATCCAGGATGAAGCAGCTAAGATCCAGGAATACATCCTGAAGATGGCCCCCAGAACGAGCTGCTGAGTGAATACTTCAGGCAACAGAGACCCATTTATCCAGAAGAAGACACCCAACCATCATGGCAAGACAAGACTCTCCAGAGGCAGTGGGTGATATCAAAAAATCCAACCAGTGGCTAGAAAGGGCTGGACTGAAGGACAGCGCAGAAGCACTGATTATGACTGCACAAGAACAGGCCCTCAGCGCAAGATCCATAGAAGGAGACGTCTACCACACCTGGCAGGACCCACGGTGCAGACTGTGGAAGATGCTCCTGAAACAATCTACCACATAAGAGGAAGGTATAAGAGGCTGGCAGGAAAAGCTTACATGGAGCGCCATAACCAAGTGGCAGGCATCATGTACAGTTACATCTGTGCTGAGTACGGGCTGGGAGTTCCAAGATCGAAGTAGGAGGCACCTCCCAAGTTGATGGAGAACAACCGAGCTTAGACCCTCTGGGATTTCCAGATTCAGACTGACAAGATGGTAGTAGCTAACCAACCAGACACTGTGGACAAACAGCAGAAGAAAGGGATGATGATAGATGTGGTGATAGCGAGCGACAGTAACATCAGAAAGAAAGAACAGGAGAAGTTGGAGAAGCACTCATGGCTGAAGAACAGATGTGGGGAGTAAAGACAACTGTGATGCCAGCGGATATCAGAGCGCTGGGAGCAGTGACCACCAAACTGGAGGAGTGGCTCCAGCAGATCCCAGGAACTACATTCGAGGTCTCTGTCCAGAGGTGCACAGTCCTAAGAACAGTAAAGATACTGTGCAGAACCTGAGCTTGAAGGACAGTCCTCTGAGGGGGTGAGAAGAGCATTTATATACACTGTGTGTGTGTGTGTATATATATATATAAATATAACTTTTCACATATAATTGCAATATGTAGACACCTATGCTACTTTCTCATTTTGCAAATGAGTCCATATCACCATTTTGACACGTCAAAATAGCAAATAACTAACCTTATGTTGTCGTACTTGGCACACATCAAATTCTACTGATGTTAGAGGCTTCAAAAATATGGATACATCCATATATGTCCACTTAGAGGAACTTTGAGGTGCCCCAATATCACCCTGGTTAAAAAGTTTTTCTTTGAAATTTTTTTTTGCTGGACTCATTCAAACATAACAAATACAAGGATTTATGTAAAGATTATTCATTTGCAAGTATATTACTGTTGACCAAAATCAAATTATTTTTAAGGTGTTTCCTTAATATGAACAGTTAGTAGATGAGTTTAAAAAATGTAAACGAAATCACCTTTCAAGTGAGAGACAGTCTACATATTACCAGCCAGTGTTGTGCTGTATTGTGTTCTTCGCACAAGCATCAAATCTTCTGTTATATCTCTTTCACTTTTTTTATTGGGTTTGTGATATTTTCCATGAAAGTCCAGGAAGACGGACTAGAGAAGGACGTTCATTTTGGAATTTTTTTTTGTTAAGACAAAGTGATGGCAGTGGAGAAGACGCTGTTAGTGTGCTACTCTTATCCTGAGAAATAGTTTGAAAGTGCATCCCAGCTCATCCTCTCATATGCACACAGGCTGTCTCCTGGACGTGCCGCTGACAGCAGTGAGGCCGGTGAGCAGCATATGGGCGTTTCAGGCTGGAGGCTTCTCCTTGCCAGGCCCCTGCTGCCTCCCTCTGTGAGTGGGTTAACCGACAGGGACACTGGGAACTGATTGGGCGAGAGAGCATGTGGGATGGAGAGGGAGCGGCAGAGTTGGAAGATGTTCACGGCTCATGACCGGCCCTGAGTCACATGGGCTGTTGCCATGACGACAAAGCAGCTAAGTTAGTAATGCAGGGTTATTATTCCTGTGCATCGTACGCACAGGCTGTAGCCGTCGGTACTGAAACACTGTCAAGTTTGTCCTGTTGTAATCAGATTATTTTTCCTGCTTTACTTCCTCATATAGAGTACAGAGGGTGGGTTTTAATGTTTTATTATGGCCACATGAAGTAATACAGCTTTTAATTATTATTTTAACTCTCTGAATCCCAAGAAATTTCTCTTCTCAGTTCTCTAAGTCAGAAATCAGAAGTGTCTTTGGTGGAGGATAACAAAGTTATAAAGCAATACACAATTAAAAAATGGAAAAAATCAGAAGTTTCATTTTTTTGATTTTACAAAAACTTGATAACCTGGAATCAACATTTAAACAATATCTCAATTCCCAAGTTACCCCAGGTGTTAGCAGTACTGGGGAAAAAAAACAGTCATTCATAGATAAAAACAGCCATGGCCAAAAGTTTTGAGAATTACACTAGTATTGATTTTTACAAAGTTTGCTACTTCAGTGTTTTTAGATCTTTTTGTCAGATGTTACTATAATATACTGAAGTATAATTATAAGCATTTCATAAGGGTCAAAGGCTTTTATTGACAATTACAGTAAGTTTATGCAAAGAGTCAATATTTGCAATGTTGACCCTTCTTTTTCAAGACCTCTGCAATTCACCCTGGCATGCTGTCAATTAACTTCTGGGCCACATCCTGACTGGTGGTAGCCCATTCTTGCATAATCAATGCTTGGAATTTGTCAGAATTTATTTGTGGGTTTTTGTTTGTCCACCCGCCTCTTGAGGATTGACCGCAAGTTCTCAATGAGATTAAGGTTTGGGGAGTTTCCTGGCTATGGACCCAAAATTTCTATGTTTTGTTCCCCGAGCCACATCGTTATCACTTTTGCCTTATGGCAAGGCACTCCATCATGATGGAAAAGGCATTGTTTGTCACCAAACTGTTCTTGGATGGTTGGGAGAAGTTGCTCTCGGAGGATGTTTTGGTACCGTTCTTTATTCATGGCTGTGTTTTTAGGCAAAATTGTGAGCGAGCCCAGTCCCTTGGCTGAAAAGCAACCCCACACATAGATGTTCTCAGAATGCTTTACTGTTGACGCAGGACTGATGGTAGCACTCACCTTTTCTTCTCCGGTCAAGCTTTTTTCCAGAAGCCCCAAACAATCGGAAAGGGGATTCATCAGAGAAAATGACTTTACCCCAGTGCTCAGCAGTCCAGTCCCTGTACTTTTTGCACAATATCAGTCTGTCCCTCATGTTTTTTCCTGGAGAGAAGTGGCTTCTTTGCTGCCCTTCTTGACCAGGCCATCCTCCAAAAGTCTTTGCCTCACTGTGCATGCAGATTCACTCACACCTGCCTGCCGCCATTCCTGAGCAAGCTCTGCACTGGTGGTGCCCCGATCCCACAGCTGAATCAACTTTAGGAGACGGTCCTGGCATTTGCTGGACTTTCTTGGGCGCCCTGAAGCCTTCTTCACAACAATTGAACCTCTCTCTTGAAGTTCTTGATGATCCGATAAATGGTTGATTTAGGTGCAATCTTAGTATCAGCAGTATCCTTGCCTGTAAAGCTCTTTTTGTACAAAGCAATGATGGTTGCACGCGTTTCCTTGCAGGCAACCATGGTTAAAAGAGGAAGAACAATGATTTCAAGCACCACCCTCTTTTAAAGCTTCCAGTCTGTTATTCTAACTCAATCAGCGTGACAAAGTGATCTCCACCTTGTCCTCATCAGCACTGTCACCTGTGTTAACGAGAGAATCACTGACATGATGTCCGCTGGTCCTTCTGTGGCAGGACTGAAATGCATTGGAAATGTTTTTTGGGGGGATTAAGTTCATTTTCATGGCAAAGAGGGACTTTACAATTAATTGCAATTCATCTGATCACTCTTCATAACATTCTGGAGTGCATGCAAATTGCCATCATAAAAAATGAGGCAGTGAAGATCAGTATTTGTATGATTCTCAAAACTTTTGGCCACGGCTGTAGATAGATATTTTCATTTTATTTTTTTACTGCTTACATTTTCAATCTGTTTTCATACTTGTCTCTCAACATTTTTTTGACAGAATCTGAAATGAACTTTTTTATATGATTTATTTAAAAGAGATATGTAGAATATAGTGACTTTCTTACAATTTTAAGTTTAGATTTGGTTAAATTTCTCAGCTGATGTGCATGAGCACTTCTGGGATCATGAGAAAGTTGAACATCCAGCGGTTCTTTCTGTTTTTACAGTTTGTGGTATTGATTAATGATGTTGTTTTTAGTGTTGTTGTTTGTTTTGTTTTTTTTTAAATGTGTCTCTCCTGCCAGTCGATGCTGGGGTTCAGAGGGTTAACAAGAGTGGAAGAGCACTGTACAGGAACATGTTGAAATAAAATAAAATGAGGTGTAAATAAGTTACGAAAACCCAAGTGAAACCGTTTCCATCTCATTCAGAGGTGCAGTGATTATATGTTATAAATCTAAACTGAAAAAAGCCTTGACAGAGAGCATTGTTCAGCAGTGTGTTGTGTGGCTCACTTGATTAGAAAAAGTTCTCTGACATTTGTGTTTGCTCACTGTTTGCATTTTTAAATTCTCTTTAAAAAGCACAACTTAAACTAATCCCAAGACATTTGCAAGTTAAACATCTGTTCTCAGCCAAATAACTGCATCCATGAGTGCTGTGGACCTTTTTAGGCAGCAGAGATTACAGCGAGAAAGGACAGCTTTGGTGTTCTAGTTTTATGGGTGAACTATTTGAAGTTATCATAATAGAAGTAAATGCACTACACCTGTAGTCTGGTGTAGATCAGTGTAGAGTAATTATGATTTAACTGTAAAAATCTCAAAGTTTCCAGTTTCTGATATCAACTGCTGGTGGCTTGTGTGAAAAGCAGACTCCAGTTTTATGCTTTACAATTTCCTCAAGACTAATAAAAGACAACTGAATGAAATGTAATAATGTCTCTTCAGAATATAGGATGTTGGGTTTGCATTTTCTAATCTTTTAGATTAACTGATAAAATCCTTTTCTCTCCGTTTTCTATTACTGTCAACCCAATTTTCTGCACTTTTACTCTCCGTTGGACCAAATTTGTCATCTGAAAACATCATTCTGAGCTCTAGGAAATTGCAGTGGGCATTTTTCAAAAAAACATTCTGATGTTTGCTAGCCAATGGTGAATCGATTAAGATTAATCAACGGAGATATTGTAATATTCATTAGTCACAGCTCTAGCTAAATTAAGACACAGGCTACAGTTTAAATTAATATAGGCTCATTATCTGGAGAAAGACTCAGACAAAGTGCATCATAAATGGGGATTGTCTGTTCAAAACGAATGATTTCCAGCAGTCTTCAATCCTAGTTGGTCTCAGTAAATGTGACAATGACATGTCCTGATAAAGAACACACTTTGCGTTTTGTTGGAAGCTCATCTGAACATTATAGCTTCAGTCCCAAACAGTGCTCATCTTTGTTTGCCACCATGAAAAACCCTGTGTGTGTGTCTGTGTGTGTGCGACTTCTGTTGTTGTGAATGTATCCGCTGGCTGCACGTGGAGAACTGCTGATCTGATGACATCTGTGCTCAGATTCCTGTCATTGAGACTTGAATGCCACAGTACGTTTCATTGTGAAAAGGGATTATGGGCTAACAATCGCCACACACACTCTCACAGAGACACTCAGCACTGGGGCAGATTTTCATCTAGGCCACGCTGTCACACTAATGACACCCTGACATTTGAAATGATCCACTTCAGCCCCCTGAAAAACTGCAGCTAACTGAGACTTTGACAATGTGGAGCAGAGGGAAGGCAGCGGTAATACATGTTTTATAGCAGTCAAATTAAAGCTGTGACTTAATCCACTAAATCCTCTTAAGTTGATGCTAAATCACTGTTTTTGCCTTAAAACTAAAACATATTGTTCAACTATAGAAAAAAGTATAAATGTAACCCTCAAATATACAAATATGTCAAATATTGTATAGGCTTACAGCAGATATATGCATACTGCTGTAGAATGTATTTTGACCTTCATTGAGATGTGAAAATACAATATACACATAAGACTGTGTAATGTGATAAAAAAGAAAAAATATTTTGTTCACCACAGCACGTGAGATGCCTACATGTCCGATGCATTCACATTTTGACCAATCAGTTGAAGCCCCTCAGAATATTTAGGTCAGTTTGCCGGCTAGCGCGCCACATTAGCAAGCATCATGGTTGAGGAAGGAGAGGAGAGCGAGGAAAATGTCAAGAGAGCTTAGAGGTAGTTGAGAAGAGAATAGTTCCAAGGAAAACTAAACTTGTTGAATCAGATTAAGTTAACGGAAACTGCAAAATTACAAAAATGTCACCAATTTTGCAAAAACACAAAGTTCTTATACTCGAGGCGGTTTTTGTCCTTTTTCACAAGAGTCAATGCACAACATGGAAAATGGAAACACGTTTGCCAAACAGGGTCTGATTTAACTGTCATGAGTGATCAGAAAAAAAAAAGTTTTGTTTGTTTTTTCTGTAACATTCTTTCCAGCTTCTTCTAATCTGTTTATCCCAGCCATGTGTAATTTCATCTTTAGCGCCACCTTCTGACATGATACAACCTCGTTTATTCACTCACTGGGAACAATCCCCATTAACATTTTTGTCTTGTTTTTTTTTTAATTTCTATTAATTTATTTATTTGTGGCATTTTAATACAGTGGTCCCTGACCATATCGCAGTTCACTTTTCGCCGTCTCACTGTATCGCAGATTTTTTAATTGCAGTTTGCATTGCAGATTTTTTGCTCTATCGTGGGATTTTGCAGTATGCAGGTATTTTTAGACATTTGTTATTGTGGCAAGCTGTGTTGAATAATTGCGCTGGATATAGGATATCTGCTTTTAATGTATTCTGCAACTAGCAGAAGCTTTTATTTTGACACACAAGGGCAGTGACACCATGCAAAAAGTGGCAGGAAGTCATCAAACACGCTACACTTCACACTCACAGTCCGGACAACATATCACTTAACCAAGCTATCTGTGATAACTAAACCACAAAAACACAATAAAACACAAACACTAACAACACTGCAGCACTGATAGAAACCACAATGATGGCATTTAAATCCCCAACTTCCCGAACTCCCATGATGCATTGCAGCACAACAGTTCAGTCATAGCGACCAGCTCTGCGATCACTACATTATTTGAAATATTTTGCAGTAAAATAAACATTTTCTACTCTAAAAAATGAAAACAATATAAAAAGTGTATTAAAAAAAAGTAATAATTAAAACATATTAAAGAATATTAATAAAAATAAAATGCCTACAGCGCTGGGCACTAATTGACTCAGAGACTGCAGCATCAGTCTCATCTGTCTCTTGTGTGTAGCAGCGTTCAGCATCTTGTCCATTTCACATAGATGTCTGATTGCTGCGCATAGTGTTGCTCTGCGGTGTGTGAGGAGGGTTTATAAAGTCTAAAAATCTCTATAAATAATAAAAAAAATATGGTCGCTACTTCGCGTATTTTTGTTTATGGCGGGGGCTGGGTAGGTCTGGAACATAACTCCCATGATAGATGAGGGACCACTGTAGTTCCCTTTAAATTTGATTGACAATTATGTGGAAACAGCCTCAGCATCTTGAAAGATGACAAGTATACGACTGTCTCTTTTACCTTTTGTGAATGCAAAAATCCATTGTTTTCAATATTACAAGAAGTTTGATGCTCTGCCAATGTTACGATTGTGAAGTACATAAGCAGGGTCAGTTCAGGAGCCAATTTGACCCCTTCCACTTATCCGGTATTAAACCTCGCTTATTTGACATAATAGCTCGCTCTGAACATGTCCTGGTAGATATCAGAGAAGAGCGGCTGTAACCAAATCAAGTCAAATGTCTGTATGATGATAACTGACTCCCATGAAACCTCCAAAGCTATTCAGACTCGCTTGTAACTTTATTTTCCTCCCATCTCTTCCCTTGATGTCAGTTTCCTCGCCGGTACTGTAGGATATTTAAAAAGTACAGTACCGCCAGCCTGTGTGAACCACAGTGAATCTGTGAACACACCCTCACAGTACCACAATCTCTCTGATTAACTGTGTCTGTCTTAAATAACATCTGCCAAGCCTCCAGTCTGCTAACTTAATTAACACACTAAGACGAGACGAGAGGTTCCCAGAGACAGGAACAATAGCGGAGTCCCAACGGAGTCCTGGGACACTCAGCTCCCAGCCAAGCAATCATATCTACTTTCCCTGGAAGCCTGGCAGATAGGCATCTTTGGACCAATCTCTATTAAAGGATCCCACAGTGAAGATAAAGGCGCTGTTACAGTGCTGGGCTTAGTAGCCAGAATGAAAAGTGCTGTCTTGTTTGAGCTGCTTATTGACTTATGAAGCTGCCCGCTCTTTTTTGTTTTAGTCCAATGGGCCGGAATGTGAAAGACTTTCTCAATTACCCCTTACTCAGTGTAGCACAAAGTAGAAGTATTTCACATGTTGAAATGATGATATCTGTGTCACATACGGGTGTCAGCATGGCAGCAGAAACATTTATAGGCGTCACTGTCAGCATTACTTAGTATTTTTTAGCTGGCGGCTTGTTGGTGCTTCACTGTCTAAAATATTTCAGCAGTTATTGGTTGCATCAGCAATTAGCTGTGACATGGATCCATTTACACAGTGCTGTGGGTGAGACATTGCTAAAGACCAAAGAGTGGCTGTAAACGGGTAAAGCCAGGTATTTTAAAATACACTTATTATATCTGGATTCAGTAAAAATCTAATAGATAATTGATCCCTTGATCCCTTCTTTCCACCAAGTTAACTGCTTACAGGTTTGTTTCCATGTGTGAGGCTGTGTTTCAGCTTTCAATTTAGCATGCGCTTGTGCTGGAGCAGCCATAGTAAACTAGATTCCTAGCCTAGCTGCGCTAGACAACCCACGGCAACGAATTTAATTCTCTGCCAGGGTGATTCTAGTTACCCTCCATAAGGCTCGAGGCTGGATTCTCCTAAAACTGGCCGGACGAATCACCATAAAGTGTAGAGTCAGAAGGCATAACTAAGTGACGACAGAGGCGCGACGATTCTGACAGAAACAACCGGCGCACAATGAACAGTTATCTTTCGACTCGGCTTTGGCCACAGCCCTTAAAGATTTGAAGGTAAAATTCAACTTGAAAGATAAACAAAGGACGGCACTGAAGTGTTTCATTGAGAAGAAAGACGTATTTGGACTTATGCCGACGGGATATGGCAAATCCTTAATATACCAGTTGGCTCCGCTGGTTGGGAAGCTAATGGGACTTAGCCACAATCCGCCGGCGCTCTAGGAACTCCGTCAGCCTATTCGTTGCACTGATTGGTTGTATACCTACCCAATTGCTGCAGAGTGATTTGAAAGACAACCTTTTAGCCCGCCTCCCTCCCTGTCGAGCGGCCCTAGACCCTTGTGCCTTCAGAACATGGGTCTAGCGCGGCTAGGCTACTAAATTCCCGCATCAGGAAATGTCTTTTTATTTGTTGTTAGCTTTTACTGCTTCTCTGAAGAACTGAGCAGTCAGTCAAGGTACTCTTGTTCTTTTCCTCCGGCTGATTTTTGGGAGGTGAAACACCATGTCCAGCTGCAGATTTATTAGTTGTAGATTCACGATTGGGATTACTCACTTTCCATGGGCACATGGAGATTTTCCAAGTCTGGCATCGATGTTTTAGCAGCAACAATTTTCCTCCTCGGTGGACAACAGAGCAGCAGTTTCGTCTTGTAGTCTTTCAGGGCCTTCTGTTCTCTTTTGCCTGCATTCTTGCCGATCAAACTGAAATGAATGGACCAGGCCGTGGGTCATTTGGTACTGGGCCGCACAGACAGACTAAAAATTGTTTATTTTATATTTTATTTCTGGCGGAGTCTGCACTGTGTTTTCTTTTGAAAAATGGCTAGATCGTCTTCCCGTCGCCTCTATCTGTGCTTGTTTCCCGCAACTGATGTTAAATGAAGCTGTCAATCTCCCAAAATTACTAAAAAACAAACCTGTCTGGAGAACTTCTTTTAAAAGCGGGAGAGACTCGATGCTGACACAGAAGAAAAAGTGGGTAACAAGTTCACTTGTGACAACAAGTGAACACTACATCAGCTGCCTCCTGACGATCACATGATTGCGATCCTACTACAAATTAACCACTGCAGAATTATCTGGACTTATCCATTGGAAATGACACAAGAAACAGCTGATTAAATTATGGGGATGTTTTTGAGTCCCATCAATTCCCTGTGCCCACTACATATTTAGGCCATGTGATTCAGTATCCATTCATAATGTACACATGCATAACACATGCCTAAGCTCAGCACAAGGTCATTTTTTATTCAAGATTTTATCCGTCAGAAATGATGCCGAGTGCTTTTCTTGTTTGTTATGTGCGTGATGACAGGTCCATAGAAAATTGGTGCAAAAATGGTTGGAGACTGCTGGTTTAGCTGTTAAGTTTCCACAAAGTCAGCTCCCCACATACAATGCAATGAGCAGAATGGCTGCTCCAAGCAGCTGATTCCTGTTTACTTTCATAGCCTCCAACCTTTTTGGGAGTCATGAGTCACTGTCACCCTTCGAAGGGCAAAAATACAAAGACACTGGGTGCTAACATGCAAAAAGTGCACATGCACACTCGCGCGCGCGCACACACACACACACACACACACACACACACACACACACACACACACACACACACACACACACACACACACACACACACACACACACACACACACACACACACACACACAGAGTTTTTGCCCACTAAGAAGACCCACAGAGGTTTAAGTCAGCATGAAAATCGTAACAATTGAGAATTCCATATAAAAAGAAAAACAAAATTAAATCAGCTTTTTAACCAGTTAATAAATAATAAATAATAGGGTTTCATGCTCACTTATTGTTTATCATATGGTCAAAAATAACAGGAGAATGCACAGATTTCTGTCAAATACAGTAACACAGACTCTTTTCCTTTTAGTGTACAAGGACTCATGTTAGTGTCAGTGCTTTCACCTCGCATGGTCTCATTCTGAACCAGGCAGAATCCTGAACACAGGCGCTTTTATTCACTTCAAGTACAGTTGTTTAAAGTTATTGATGTAAAAATCAGCGGTGGTGGCGAGCCACATTAATGAATAATAAATAAATCAAAATACACCAGAATGATCCTTTAATATTTAGTGTGTGTTTATGCGTAGAGTTGTTATCTAACTGTGTGGATTGCATTTATTTGCTTGTTATTTAAATATTCATTAATACTAAAACTTCATGACTTTTATCAGCTTTTTATTGCAGCCTTTAGTCCAAAGTTGGAGCAAAACCAGTGCAGATTCTTGTATTTAGGAAAGCCTGATAATGTTATATCCTCCTGTGAGCTGGAGATGATGAGCATCAGTCCTACGCTTTGACTGGGACATTTCCAGAGTCTGTACATCTCAAAGCAAAAATCTACTTATATTTTTATGGATTTCCATCAGCATTGTGACCAGTTACAACCAGGCAGTTACAGCTTGTTTTGCTTTTAATCCGAGAGACCCTGGGAGCTTTTCATCCATAGCTACTCTTGGCAGTCGTCCAGCGTCTGCTGATCTCTGTATGTTGGCACAGGTGCTTCCAGGTCACCTTTGGCATTGCTGCCTCACTTCATGTCAGCGTACACCCAGCTGGTCAGGTCTGTCTGCACACTCTCGCTCATACAAGGCAGAATAATCTCACACGCTGCCACTTCTCCTGCCAGAATCGCTCAGACGTGTCACTTTGAGCTGTCTCAGGTGCTCCGGCTGTGAAAGCTGCTGTTCAAAATGAAATGAGCGACAGCCAAACAGCGGCGAGCATCTCCAGAGCTGCCAAACAAATATGGCAGTGTCCCAACACCTCTCTGAATCCACATGAACCTGTTTGCTCCCATCAGTCGGCCTGTTTTTTTTTTTCAATGAGTCTAATCCCCACTCTCTCTAACAAGGTGCTCAGGAGCTGCACCAGCGTTTGGAGTCTTTGCGCTACACCTCTACACTGATATGCAGGGCTGAGGGGGTTGTCGTCTGTGAATCAGTGCAGCCGCTCGGCTCACAGCTCACACGGAGATGATGGTTTTTCATGTCTGTGTGGGCTCCGCTGCGTTGTTCAACTCTGTTATTTTAAAAGTGGAGATGTATTAGCATATCTGCCCCTGCTTTTGCTGCTTTTAAAAAAATGCATAATTCCTTCCTGATTTTTATCTCGGCCGCCCACACACGAGGCAGTAGGCTTGAAGAAAGACGCCCCCGTCTCTGTCTCAGTCTGTCTCTCTGCTCTCCTGCATCAAAGTTTCTATCCGCATTTGTTTTTCAAGCCTTACTTTTTGTTAACTTTTCACAGCTAGCATTTTCTCTTTTCCCTCTCAGACTTAGTGTTAAATCCTGTTATGTGTTATATGCAGAAGTTCTGCACCACGATGGAAACAGCACAGAAATATCTTATGTAAAGTAAAATGAAGGTATATAACCAGAAATCATGACAATAATTATTAACTGAAGTATGTTTTGTATTATTATTTATATTCCAAAAATTGTAGAAAAAACTCAACAGATGTTTTGCTACCATTTTTAAAACTATATTTTATATATTTTTTCATACTTGTCTCCTCTCTGCTCTGTATAAAATTGACCTGCAATTCAGCCCAATTCAGCAGAGTCGTCTCCAAATTTTTGCCATGAAATAGCTCTTCATAGCTGAATCAGTCATGGCTTCTCTGTTCTCTGTTCATTTTTTTCAAACAAATAATTTGTTTTTTTTGCAAATTTTTAAGTGTAGCATAGAATAAAATTATTTTAATGCTGTATCACAGTTTTAAACTTAGAACTGTCACAATCGAATTTATTTCCTGTTCTGGAGTTTCTGAATCTGTAGAATAGTGTCATGTTGGTCACTTTTTAAAAATAACTTTCGAACCTGCAGGCACTTTGGAGGGTCAGAGTGTTGACTTAAATTCTGATAATATTAAATTTGTTTTATTTGGGCAATTCGGTTGAGATCAAGAGTTCTTCTGCAAAAACGACCAGAGAACACCGGATCAGGGTTGTAGTCAATTCATCTGCCAGTCACTTTTTGGTTGTGCAAAACTTCCAAGAGTAAGAGTTGATGTCTTCAGCACATACAGCATAGAAAGGACAGAGACAGAACTCAACTGATTCAAAGTTAAGTTTAAAATCAGCTGGTGTGATAAGACATTCAGTTTTTAAAAAAAAATGTAATTCATTCCAATTGTAAAGGTCCATAGATCTGTATTTATCTCCATCACAGCTGGAGTTTAACAGGCCTGAGATCTGCTCCTGGTTCCCCTTTATGAAGAAAAATAAAATGTGCTCGTCCTGTTGCTCGCCTACTGGTACACAGCGGTGACTACGATAGTTTTCTCCTATGATGAAGTACAAAGCACAGTGATGAACTGCATGAAGTTGTTTTAAGGTTGAGCAAGCAGCGTGACAATAAAAGAAGCCTCCACAGTGAAGCATAGACGTGATGGTTGACTGCACCGATCATTTTTCTGTCCTCAAGACAAGAACATGTTTAATTCCAACAGAACAAACCCATTTTTATGTTCAGTGTTTGGCCCATTTCTAACCCAATATCACTTTGAAATCAACATACATTTCTTTTTTCAAACATAATTTTTCTTGTCTAAATCCTCTCATTATGATATATTTGTTTTGAAGATACAGTAAATCACCTTGAAGATATCACCAGCAGGGACCTCGTCTGGTCTCTGCCACACAGCAGTTCAGTGATTTATGGATGTGCTGGGAAACCGTCTCTCACCTTCCTCTGATTCATCATGTTCCTCAATACTTCCACTTTCTTTCCTTGGCGGGACAGTGTTCGATGCTTGCATTCACACATTCGTTTTTGTCTTTTTGCAGTGCCAGACTTGAGAAATGACGATGCCTTGTTCAGCACTTTGGTCCCTGCAACTATTGGGTGTATTTCTATGAAATCTTGTGCAAACATTCATGGTGCCCAGAGGATGATTCATATTAACTGTGGATATTCTGTAGCTTTTTCTTTTGTGCCATCAGCAGTTTAACAAGCATATTTATCCAGTTAGATAATCACATACACTACCATTCAAAAATTTGGGGTCACCCAGGCAATTTCAGGTTTTCCATGAAAACTTACGCTTTTATTCATGTGCTAACAAAATTGCACAACAGTTTTCTAATCATCAGTTAGCCTTTCAGCACCATTAGCTAACACATTGTAGCATAAGAACACAGGAGTGATGGTTGCTGGAAATGTTCCTCTGTACCTCTATGTACTGTAGATATTCCATTAAATATCAGCCGTTTCCAGCTAGAATAGTCATTTACCACATTAACAATGTCTAGACTGTTTCTTATTCATTTAATGTTATCTTTATTGAAAACAACTGCTTTTCTTTCAATAATAATGACGTTTCTAAGTGACCCCAAGCTTTTGAATGGTAGTGTATGAGATATATTAGCAGGTACATTTGATCATGGTGCCAAAAGGACACAGGAGTTAACTACTTGGTCATAGTTTTGTGATGATGAATCACTTCACTGATCCCCTGACAACAGCATCAGGTTGTTCAGTAAAACATCTCAACAGATACTAAATAAAAAGTCATAAAATTTGGCGCAGATATTAATGTTAATTGTGTGATTCTAATGCAGAGGCGTCACTGTGGTAGATTTTGAATATAAGAGTGCAGAAATTCATTCAAATAGCCAAATAGTGCAGCCAAGGTATTGGAACAGAAGCAAGAGGAGTTTTAACTTTGCACTGATCGATTGTAGTGTTGTCTCATAGGTAGCAGCCAGTGGGTCTTTAGGTGGTACAAATTATTTTACTGAGAAAACTCTCTATACCGCTGCATTCTGATGAGACTGTGTAGCTAAGTTTCTTCGTTCCAAAGTAGCTGTTTTTTTTTTTTGCAACATTGCAAAAGTTTCCTTCACATTTGCTTAACAATTGTATGGAAACACGTTTAATGTTGTCCTGAATTATCTTTGTTGTGCTTGGAGGGAGTAAAGCTACACAGCCAAACCACAATTTTACTAATTTTGCTACTGTTGATTTCTGTTTTTCATGTAACCAAAACCTGTCTGTTTCCTCTCTGAAGCTGTTGTTGCGTTACACTCATTAGAAGCAGCTTAATATCAGAGTCTAGACCTTTAAAAAGATCCTAGCTGACTACATCTTTGCTTCTTCCCTCTGTTTCGTCCTCTCTCTGTCTGCAGAGAGCAGCCCATCTTCAGTACTCGGGCCCACGTCTTCCAGATCGACCCCAACACCAAGAAGAACTGGGTTCCTACAAGTAAACATGCTGTCACCGTCTCTTACTTCTTTGACAGCACCAGGAATGTGTATCGAATCATCAGTCTGGATGGATCCAAGGTATGTGCAAAGTACAAAGTTTGTGTCCTTGTTTTGTTCGTTGCAGCTATAGGGACTCTATTGACTTTATGCTGCACCCTGATATTATCAGTATCTTCTAGATATTGTCCCACAATATCATCAGAATTATACAAGTTCGTGATGGGGGAAACAATAGGAAGCAACTACCTGCTCAGCCATCAAATTATTATTTTTGTTTTTATTCTTCGGGACCGCTAAATCCTCCTTGACCTTTATTTGACTCTACAGTGACATTCCTTACAGTGTGACTGAACAAACAAAGGATATCAGAGTATGTAGCTAATGTCCGGTTAAAATGTTGTTCTTGAGTTGATCTTATAAATTAGTGAAATGGGTCCAAATAGTACAAACAGAGGGCTTGTATATCTGGAATAATCAAGGTTTGGCTTTAATTGGAATTGGTAAATTTTTTAATGTTCACACCAATGAGTCATTTGTGGTGTTTTACAACCATTTTAAAAAAGAAAAATCACAGAATTGTAATGAAAAAGCCCAAGAGCCCACTTTGTCAGTCAGTTTCTCCTAACATGTTTGTCTTGTCAAAAAAATGACAAAGAAGAAAGTTTGACTGGTATATCCTTGGAAGCTATCATTTAAAGTCCGACATCAAATAAATGGACATCACTCAGAGGATCAAATCTTTGAACATTTTTTTGGTGGAAAAAAAGAAGTGTTAAAAATGTTTCTTTAGGAACATTCACAAAAAAATCAACCAAAATCCAGCGAATTTCGCTGGATTTTGGTTGATTTTTTGTGAATGTTCGTAAAGAAAATATTAGAAATTTTACTGATATACATGTAATCACTTTAGATATTTTTTTACTCATTTTTACTCATTTTTTGAGAATATTTACAAGAATTTTCTTGCCAAATTTGTGGGATTTCTTTTTTAAAATAAACCTTTTAAGGGAAACTTTTAAGGAATTATTGGAGTTTTCTTCCTGAAGGTTTTGCAAATTTTCAGAAATTTGGGAATTTTTTTTTTGCTGAATTTATGGATTTTTTTCAGACAAGGAAGCAATAGTTTTTGGTGCCCATAAATGAGGACAACAGGAGCGTTAAGGTTCACTTCTCCTGGATAGTCAGGAAGTATCAGCTGGCACCGAGTATGACAGCCAGGCCCTGACCGAGGGTGCAGGTAAAAACCACATATTCCCTGAATGATGTAACTACGACGCTCTCTCTCGCTCTTTAATGGCACTCAGGTCTTTATGGACTCTATTTATGAATGTTGTTTTCTTTTTTTTTTGCTGCATGTCATCACTCCTAAAAATACCTGCTGCATTTTCTACTGGCATTTCACCAGTGGGGGATCAATAAAGTTTCGTCTCCTCATGAAAAGAATCAGAAACCTTTGGATCTTGTTTTTGTCACTCGCTCTCCCCTCAGCTTGTCTGCCTGCTGTTCCTCGGCCTCTCTGTGTCGGAGCGGTGAAGGGGCGGCCGGGCCTGTCATATCTATGTGGCAGTGATTATTTTAGTCTGGAGAGAGGTGCAGGGGTGGAGTTAGCATAGTTATATAAGAGCCTCTCCGGGTGACTAGTGCTGTTGTTGAACCAGCAAGTTAGCTGCTGGAAATAGCAGCGATCGGGTGGGCTGCTGCTGGAGGACATCATCATCCCCACAACAATAAATCCTCAGCAGAGACACATGCCACACAATGACGAATCACTCTGTCTGTTGTGCTTTCTAAATTGTAGGACGAGGAAACTTTTCAAACGTTTGTCAAGGGGAAAAGCCGCTGCTTCTCGGAAACAAGTCAGAAAGCAGCTGTAATTTACATTTTTATAATTACAGCCTTTGAAATGACAACGTGAAAGGCTTCTGCTCAGATTTGCAGACGTTTATGGGTCGATTCAGCTCATTGTTCAGCTGTTTGGCTGCAACTTTACTGGTTTTAGCTGCTGTCACTGGCTTATTTTCAGCAAAAAAGCCATTCTGCAATGCGAGGGTTGACGTAACCAGACTTTCTTTGTATTAGCTGGGAAAACCCAAGTCAGACATAATGGGTATCATGATGGTGGTTATCACCTTTCTTTGTTAATACAGATTTTTTTTTGTCAAGCTATGTGCACACTCACATAGAAGTTACAGTCCTTACAGTAGAAAGCAACTCTGGTAGTGCAAATAGGGCAAGAGAGGAATGCTAGTAGAAAACTGTTAATCTTATAAGTTATAGTTTTTATTTTACAGCCCTGTATGCAGCCACTTATTCCTAAACAGACAGCTGCACATCTGAGCTTTAAAACCATAAACTTCATATTTTTGATCATGTTACTCAACAAGTGCATTTACGTCTGACACCGTTTCATAATGAAGGATTCGTAGGCGCTCAAGATGTAATTAGTGTGTTGAATATTCTCTGTTATAAATACCAATAGAATGATCCGATATCTGATCTGTCTGTTCAGGAGGATGAACATATCTAAGTGTTTTCTGAAGCTCCAACTGAATGCATGCAGGTTTTTGTGGCAATACGACACACAGCTGAAGATAAATGTCTGCATAAATGTCTAACAGGATCAAATTAAATGATGACTCTATAGCTAAATGATTAAAAGGTCAAGTGTGGACAGATGTGAATGTAAAGTGCAATTTGATTGGTTAGCAGAGGCACACAACTGCAAAATGGTAATCCTATTTCTTCTTTAATTCCACCTGTTTATCTTCAGTTATTTGATATTCAAACCCAAATTATGGATTTACAGCACGTCTCTTCTAGTACTCAGGGACATCTTGCTTTGTTTCACCTTAACTGCAATGTTATGACTTATTCTGTGAAAATACGCCTGAGAATGAGCCCAGCTACTCTCACAAAAAATCTTTTTACCTTATTAAACATTATATTATGTTTCAGTGTATATTAGAGGCAGAATGAAACGGTATCAACTTCCAGCTGCTGTTTCTCAAAAGTGATCTGACGACCTTTTTAACAGAAAGCAGGGCCGACAAACTCAGTCTGAGCCACGTGATACAGTAGAAAGCTCTAGAAAAGAAGGAGTGAATTTGAGACACGAGCAGCAGATATTTTTTCCTTTAGCTCTGAAAACTCACACCCAGCGAGGCCTCCCACACCGATCGATAACATTACATTCAGCTGGACCCACTTCAGAGCTTCTTATTTACCAAACCGAACCGAGGGAATACAGGACACGCTCTGCAGACGCCTCCTCCAGCACCTTCCTGAATCAATCAAGCCTTGACAAACTATCCGTGTGTGTGTTTCATCCCCCTCAAGGCCATCATCAACAGCACCATCACCCCCAACATGACCTTCACCAAGACATCGCAGAAGTTTGGCCAGTGGGCCGACAGCCGGGCCAACACCGTGTACGGCCTCGGCTTCTCGTCCGAGAGCCACCTGGTCAAGGTGAGAAAGACGCCTTTTCAACGGCAGAAAGTCGCAGCGGAGTTTCCATCTGTGCCGCGGTATCAAGCTGCTCCTGTTGTTGTTTCAGTTCGCAGATAAGTTTGCTGAGTTCAAGGAGGCGGCCCGGTTAGCCAAGGAGAAATCTCAGGAGAAGACGGAGCTCACCAGCACTCCCTCTCAGGTAGCACACACTGCAGTTATCACCACTGTGTCCTTATGTGCATTTATACTGGAATTACTCTCTGAATGGACATGTACTAGATGACTAGCAGTGACAAAACAAACAGCGATGATGTAAATGTTGCTCATACCAACAGGGAGTGAACTTTGTGTCCTGAATCATCCACTAGTAGAACAGATAGGACAGAAATGTTGGCATTAAATAAATGTTGAGGTGAAAACATGAGAATCTTCATCATTCTGGATGTTTGACAATTTTACAAAGTAACTGTTTATGTCTGAACAAACTCTAAAAATCCAACATTTGCATGAATTCGCAAATTCACAACATATGGCGTTCAAATAATTGGAGCTGCAAGGATTTATCATTCCACATTTTCAGCTTTTCAAATATGGGGATTTGTTGCCATACAAGATAGTAAATTTATGTTTTTGACTGCTTTTCTGAGTAAATAGTCGCTTCATTGTTTTTTTGTTGTTGTTGTTGTTTTTTTTACAAAACTGTGAATCCCCGTCATGGTTTGCTAAAGGCCAAAGTGACGTCTTTACACATATTGTTTAGAGAAAATAACTGGCAGTAATTAAAATAATAGTTAATTATGCACTCTGAGCAGAAAGAGAATCTTCTTTCTTGGGATTTTAAACAATTTTCAAGCAGCACTTTAGCAATTTATGCAATTAAAGGCACAAAAACAGCTCCACACAAACACGATGTTGCACAGAAACCCATTCGTGTTTTTCTGTTTAATTAAAGGCAAACAAATGCACTGACTGAAGTGTTTCTTATTGGACAGAAGTTTAGCAGTGTTGGCAAGTGTTTATATGTTAACCCTCTGAACCGCCCTGGCACATTTTCACTCACTGTGGGCTCATTTTTTACGGTAATATGAAGTCATGCACCTCTATGGAAACAAAACAAGCACTGCGAGAAGTAGGAGAAAATATCAACAGTTTCTTTAGTGCAGTACAGTAAAGCCAGAATGCCTTAAATCGTAAAGAAAGCGAAAACAAAAGACAAATTTCGATTATTATTCTATGAAAAATGTAAACTCCTTTAATCAACATTTAAATATTTTTGTAATTGCCTGAAGATGTTAAAAATACTGGAAATAATGTGACTCTCCTTATTATCGATATTTTATGACTTTCATGTTTAATTAGTTTCCATACTTGTCTCCTCTCTGCTCTGAGTCACTCATGACATCTCTTTTGTTTTTTTTACAGAATCCTTTTAGTGCAAAGAATTTATTTTGTGCTTGATAAATTAAGCACATGATTAGTTCAAAGACCATCAGAAAGTTAAAAATGCAACAAGTTTTTTTCTGTTTACAATTTTTGGCTCTGATAAATGTAATCATTTTGGTGATTATTTTATTTCAAATAAATTTTTTTGCCCTTTTTATGTGGGACAGTGGAGAGAGAGACAGGAAATGTTGGGAGAAGAATGGGGGAAAGACCTGCAGCAAAGGGCCATGAGCTGGATTCAAACCCATGACCGCAGCATTGGGCTATAGCCCGTTTACTGGTTGTCCACTCAACCAGTTGGACTCCTTGATTTTTTTTTTTTTTTAAATAAAGCTAATTCTTCATTGGGTTTTTGGGGTTTAGAGGGTTAAACATTTTTCACCAGTTAGAGTAAAGCTATCTGGTTGAGAACAAGCGCGTTCTGATTTAACTTAAGTGTTTTATATTCAGCCTCTGCTTTAATAAATCAGGTGTTAACAGGATCAAAGGAGCACAAACAAGCCTTCAGATGACATCAGCCTGTGAACCTGTGAATCACTGCTGCTCAGAAAGTGATGATGAATTCAGTTCAGTCATGCCCTTTGCTGTTTTAAACTGGTTTGTGTTTCACTCATGCTGTTGTTGCCACTAAGCTAACACCTTGTGACCTGTTTTGCCCTTTTCGCCCACTTTAATGATTCATCCTCAGGGTGGCGCTGTTAAAAGGAATGTGTTGTCAGGCAACAAACCTGGTAAAAAGAAGGTAAAAACAAATAGAGTAATTTTCATGACTCCAATCCAGCGGACCTTTTTTACCCAAACTTCTCCCTGATTGTTAATGCCATAAACTCCCCTCAGGCGTCTCCCTGCAGTGTTTGAGGACAGATTTTGCGGCTTACTGCGACTGTTTAGTTGTAATAATCCAGCCTGTCTTTTTTGGGAAGCCCTGCTGTCATCAGTCCTCTGTCTCTGTGAATTTCCCTGACAAACCTCCCAAAGACGACCCTCCAGTTCTCCTTTCATGCTCTCAAAAACAGACGTTTCCTGCTGCAAATAAGTATAGACAACCAACACACACTGGCAGATAAGAAAGGGACTGACTTGAAATTATGAGTTGAAAATATGGCTGCGCGGAGCAAAAAGATTTGTTTAAAAAAAACTTGTGACCTCCACAGCTGCTCCGGCTTTCAGCACGGATCTTTAAAATTTTTATCTGTCAGACATGTTTGACCTCATTGGAAAAAAAAACAACAAAAAAATCAATCATAATCTGACTAGTTACGTGCACGAAATATCCTGTTATTTATATTTGTCTTCATTTTTGATATTTTCAGCAGAAAACCTGTTCATTTTTAAGAGCATGAGCAGTCACTTCATTGTGCCTCGAAAGCTGCATTTTCTAGCTCTGTTTTTGTTCTGTTTCGCCATCAGGAGTCGGCCCCCGGTGACCTGCAGTCACCTCTGACCTCAGAGAGCATCAACGGTACCGACGACGAGAGAGTCGCACCAGAAGCTCCTCAGCTCCCTGAAGCCAGAGCAGAGCCTTCCCAGAATGCACTGCCCTTCTCACACAGGTGAAGCAGAGACACCTTATTCCATTTTTTCCCTACTTTAAATGATTTTTTAATTGTTATCTCGCCTACGTCAGCAGTGTAAATGAGCGCTGATTTAAAATGAAATTGGCACACATTCATTATTATTCCTCTGTTCCCTCGGCCTCTGGACGGCATCAAATCGTTCCATTAAAACACTCAACACATTGTTTTCTATTAATTATACACCACTACAAAATGGAAATAGATTTAGGGGATAATAGTGCAGCAGGAAGTTATTTTAAAAAAGTTACAACCGTGTAAGAGCTGCACAGTGGATCGTGGTTAGCGCTGTCACCTTGCAGCTAGAAGATCTCCGGTTTGCGTCCCAGCCTTCCCAGGATCTTTCTGTATGGAGTTTGAACGTTGCACAGGAAGAACATTCTCCCTGTGCATGCGTAGGTGTTCTCCAGGTTCTCCGGCTTCCTAGCATAGTCCAAAACATACTGAGGTTAATTGATGAATCTAAATTGTCCGTAAGTGTGAATGTGATTGTTTATCTCTAAATGTAGCTCTGTGATAGACTGGTGACCCCATCCAGGGTATCCCCTGCCAGTCAGCTGGACACGAATGAGCCATGCGGAAATCAGCCGCATGGAAATCCACGCGAAAGAACGTGCGCATTTATACTCTGTGCGGCGTCTGCTCCCAAACTGCAGGGGGCAGTGTATTGCAAACATACCTCTACTTGATTTACTATAGTACTAAACCAGAGTAGAAAAGTTTTCCATTGTTTACAGCACTTACAACATGTCATTTTACCGAACAGTTGCGTTTCAGCAGTTAGTTTTAATCTCACACCATGAATTGTTTATAACCCGTATGTTCCGGTAATCTCTGTGTGATAAATCATATAAATGCACGTATTTCTAGACTTCAGCTACGAGTAGGTCCTGGTCCTCTGCCATGTTTTTCCGTGCAGCTCCATCCGCGTAGTTAGAAAAACATGGAGGTGCACGGTGTGAAAATTTTCTGCGTGAGAAGGGCCGCTTGAGGGGGCGTAGCTGCTATAATGACGCAATTTTGCCGCACGGACCTCGCTGATGCAGAAAGCATAAAACAGGCTTAAGTCAGCTGGGATAGACTCCAGCCCTCTACAACGCTAATGAAGATTAAGCATGCATAGATAATGGATGGATGGATGGACAACCATGTATGAGTAAATGTTTTTGAAAACTATAGTAACTCCACCAAGAAACGCGGCAGATTTATGTAAAGAGCGACGTCTGTCTGTCTGTCTGTCTGTTAGCAACATTACTCAAAAACGAAATCACGGTTTTGGATGAAATTTTCAGGAAAGGTCAGGAATAACACAAGGACCAAGTGATTAGATTTTGGCAGTGATGTGGCGTATAGTCTCGATTTGTTAAATATTTCTGTATCATTGCGCGATGGCGTCACGGCGTCACTGTAACTATGACAACAAGTGAACACTCCGTCAGCTGCCTGCTGACGAAAACATGATTGCTATCCTTCTACAAATCTACTGCTGCAGACTTATTGGGACTTGTCTATTGGAAATCATAAAAGGAACAATTGATTAAATTGTGGGGGTGTTTCTGAGTCCCATCAATTCCTGCCACCGCTACATTTTTAGTTCACGTGATTCAGTATCCATGCATAACACATGCCTGTGCTCAGTGCAAGGCCAGTTTTTTATTAAAGATTTTATCCGTCGGAAAAGATGCAAAGACTGAGCAGCCTTGACGGAGTACTCCGCTCTCTGAGTGCTTTTCTTGTTGAAAGTGTGATCACGCCATGCTTCTGTTTAAATTCCGCTACTAAATGGTTAAAAACATCCTTGTAAAGGCAACATGGAAAACACATCATGAACCGAGTCTTCATTCATATTTAACAGTCTGGTCGCCTCAGAGAATAAAGAATTATTCAGCCTGAGGCGGTGTGAATGTGCAGCTGGAGGAGAGAAGCTTCAACAGAATGAGACTTCTAGTTTCACATGTTTGTTGCTGATTTTACAGTGATTGCTTCATTATCAGCTTGTTGATGTGGAGGAACATGAAACCACGCCACAGAAAGGAGCGAAAGTTACAGTAACCCTCTGAATCTCAAACGGTTTCCAGCTTTTTTGCTTTATTTATTTAGATTTTTTTTTATCTTATGTTGCATTTTTACTCACTGTAGGTTCATTTTTTACTGCAGGATAAAGTTTTGCACAACACTGACTACTCTGCATTATGATACACCCTAAATGCCAGAAGTCAGAAGTAAATTTAAAAAAAAAAGAAAGTAGAGGAGTGTTCTGTGATTACTTATTTCACAAAAATGGGGGGGAAAAACAACTGGAAGCCACATGTACAACATTTTCTCCACAGGTGTTAGCACTACAGGAAAAATGTCCTTACATGCTGTAGATATTTTACTATTTGCATGTTTAATTTGTTTCCATACTTGTCTCCTCTCTACTCTGTGTGAACACTGCCTGCAGTTCAGCTGAAAGGTCCCTGAAATTTGTCACATGATTGTTGGTTGCGGTTGAGTCACTAAAGGCCTCACGGTTGAGCACAGAATTTGTAGTGTTTTTACAGAATCTGGTGATAGTCAACAGTTTATTTTTGGCACTTTTATACATGTAGAATAAAGTATTTTAATGAAATAAATGTTAGGCTTAGATTTGGTTATTTTTTCTACAACATGTTGCACCTTATGAGGTGAAGAATCGTTAGAAAAATGAAAATCCAATTCTTCTTTTGCTGTTATCACATATTCCAACTGATAAATGCTGTAATTTTGGCTGTTTTTTAGAAGACAACACGCCTTTCAAATCCTCCAGGAGGTTTTCAAATTCAGAGAAATAATAACTTTAAAATAAGTTGATAAAATAACAATAAAATCATTCTGTAGCACTGACAGGGTCGTTTCTGCTTAGTAAGTAGCTGATGCTTTCACAGGAGAGTTTTTATAGAGTGCTGCTACTAATTTTACTTCCTCCAGCGCTGATCTGAGCAGCAGTTCATTTGCGGTGGATCAGTTTTGGTTACAGTAAGCAGCCCTAGATTGCAGAGGGTTATGGGTAGATGACAACAGATGTGACACCTGAGCCTCGTGCTCAGAAATCCTCGCATATATTTGGACTGAACGCTTTCCAGCGCACATGATGACAGGCTGCTAAACCCGGGTGCTGCTGAAGGTATTTTACTTGAGCTGGTTCGCTCATTGTTGAAGTTGAATTTACATGTGCTCATGTAACCGGTGGCTTTATGAACTCAGGCGACACATAGATCTGTTTTGGAGATCGTTTATTACAGCCCTTTACAGTGGATAAAAAGGACACACAAAATCTTCTGTCAAACAAGACTTGTACTCCTACAGAAATTAAATAATGCATAACCGTATTAGAATGGAAAAGTAAACTTATGAGTAGAATTATTTTACATTAAAAGACACAAATTACAACAGCACAATCTCGCTTACCTCTCAGCACACAAACAAAAGTTGGGTAAAACTCATTTATAGACTAGTGTGGGGGGCTAAAAGTATACGTAGGAGTACACAACAACTGAGAGGTAGACCAAACTTTGTGTAATCAATACAATAAAAGAACAATAAAATAATATATATGTGATATATTATACATTACTAATGCCATAATTCATGTATATTTCACCTATTTGACCCTGTTGCTCTCATTTTTTTTAGAATGACAAACAGCTGCCAAAAATATAGGCATAAACCAAAAATGCACTGATTGAAACTTTCCTACTTCTGATACTAAAGAACTCTAAAGTGTTTCCACTTTATGTTTTTTTAGCAGTTCATGTAGCCGCATTTATTGGAGTTTACAGTCTAGGCAGTGACTAATAAATAAAAGCACTTATAGCAGTAATTGTAAATCATAAATACTTACATAAAAGTTTGTATAGTTTTGTTAAAATTGTTCTGCGTCATTCTGACACTTCAAACACAGTGAAACTTGGTCTGCACCGTTAAGTCATTTGTCATCTGTCAAATTCTTTAAAACATCTGGCAGCTTTAGATTCAAAACATTCAGTTTTTAGACTAGTAATCACATCAGTGTCTCAAAATGTACAAAACTGTCAATGAGACATTTGAGAGAAAAATAAGATTTAAAGGCAATAAACTTGTCTGTTTTTTAGTTTCTCTGTGTTTTAGTTTTTATTTGTCAGGGATTTGGTGAATGAGACATTCATATAAATGAGTTATTCAAGGTCAGCAATTGTTTTTTTCATACAGCGACGAGTATGATTATAATTCTTTTCTAAATGTGTAAATACCTGTATATATTTTTATTATTTTTTATTGCTGCTATTATTTTTTTATTATTTTATATATGTTTATTATTGTTATAGAGTGCTGAATATTGGGCCGAATATTCAGGTCCAGCCCTAACAGATACTGAATCGCGTGAGCTAAATATGTAGTGGACGGTGGGAACTGATAAAACTCAGAAACACCCTCACAATTTAATCAGTTGTTCCTTGTATAATTTCTAACGGATAAGACCTGATAAGTCCACAGCGGTGCATTTGTAGTAGGATCACAATCATGATCGTCAGCAGGCAGCTGATGTAGTGTTCACTTGTTGTCATAGTTACAGTGACACCGTGCTGATATCTCGCAATGATGCACAAATCTGTGAATCCCTCTATAAGCCACATCACTGCCAAAATCTAATTACTTGGTCATTTCTGACCTTCCTTGAAAATTTCATCCAAATCCGTTAGTCTGTTTTTGAGTAATGTTGCGCACAGACAGACAGACAAATGCACACCGATTGTCACATAACTCAGTTTCTTGGCGGAGTCAAAATGTTATGCAGGCTTCATGTCCTGCAGTATTTTTACCATTACTCTGACACTTTAATCAGAAGGAACCTTCCCTCCTTTCTTTACATTCGTCCTTAACTACAGAATCAGAAGCTAACTTTAGCATCATGCTAATGAATGTCTTCGTGGATAAACTAATGCCCAATTGAAAGAATCTATGTCTGATACTTCAACGCATCTACTTTCAGGTTTCAGCCACAGAAAACTAACTTCAAAGTGTTGAAACAACTCTGTCCTCGGTCACTAAAGGCTTTAAGAAGCTATCATGGTTGTTTTATGTTAACTGTGAAACAGATCATTAACCACCGTCCTGTGTGCTAACTGTCTCCTTCACCTCCTCCTCTTCACCAGTTCATCCAGCATCAATAAGCACTGGGAGGCAGAGCTGGCGGCGCTTAAAGGGAACAATGCCAAACTGACGGCAGCTCTGCTCGAGTCCACAGCCAACGTCAAACAGTGGAAGCAGCAGCTGGCGGCCTATCAAGAGGAGGCCGAGCGGCTACACAAACGGGTAGCAACTCTGCTCACAACAACCCTCCTGTTGTCCTCATTTACGGGCACCAAAAAATATTGTTTTCTTGTCTGAAAATTATCCAATATTCAGCAAAAAAATAAATTCCCCAAATTTCTCAAAATTTGCAAAACCTTAAGGATGAAAATTTCAATAATTCCTTAAAAGTTTCCATTCGAAGTTTTATTTAAGAAAAATCCCCCAAACGTGGCAAGAAAATTCTTGTAAACATTTTCAAAAAATGAGTAAAAATCTTCAAAAAAATCCTAAAAACATCTAGTGATTACATATATATATCAGTAAAACTTCTGATATTTTCTTTAAGAACGTTCACAAAAAAATCAACCAAAATACTAGCCTAGCCGCGCTACACCCATCTCTTAATGCACAAGGGTCTAGGAACGCTCGACAGGGAGGGAGGCGGGCTAAAAGGTTGTCTTTCAAATCACTCTGCAGCAATTGGGTAGGTATACAACCAATCAGTGCAACGAATAGGCTGACGTAGTTCCTAGATCGCCGGATTGTGGCTAAGTCCCATTAGCTTCCCAACCAGCGGAGCCAACTGGTATATTAAGGATTTGCCATATCCTGTCGGCATAAGTCCAAATACGTCTTTCTTCTCAATGAAACACTTCAGTGCCGTCCTTTGTTTATCTTTCAAGTTGAATTTTAGCTTCAAATCTTTAAGGGCTGTGGCCAAAGCCGAGTCAAAAAATAACTGTTTATTGTACGCCGGTTGTTTCTGTCAGAATCGTCGCCCCTCTGTCGTCACTTAGTTACGCCCGCCTTCTGACTCTACACTTCATGGTGATTCATCTGGCCAGTTTTAGGAGAATCCAGCCTCGAGCCTTATGGAGGGTAACTAGACCCACCCTGGCAGAGAATTAAATTCGTTGCCGTGGGTTGTCTAGCGCAGCTAGGCAACCAAAATCCAGCAAAATTCGCTGATTTTGGTTGATTTTTTGTGAATGTTCTTAAGAAACATTTTTAACATTTCTTTTTTCCACCAAAAAATGTTCCAAAATTTCCCAACAATGTTGAAAATGTGAACATCAGAAGTTTCACTGTGAATTTTTTTTTCTTCCCCCACATTTTTAACCTTTAAAACGAGTCAATTTTGACCTGCAGGACGATACGAGGGTTAACTAGACTCTGAACCGCCCAGCGCTACCAGGTCTGGATGCAGATCTGTTGTTTTCGTGTTTCAGGTGACGGAGCTGGAGTGTGTCAGTGGCCAAACAACAGCGATCAAGTCTCAAAAGACGGAGCTCAACCAAACAATAGAAGAGCTGGAGATGGCTTTGAAGGCCAAAGAGGAGGTAGGAGGACGGGGTGGAAGAAGCAGGGTGTTTCTGTAGAGCAGCTGAAAACACAGATTTATGTGTTTATATGATTATAAAAAGAAACTCTTAAGTGAATGAATTCACGTTTTTCTGATCCTGTTTGGGTCGTAATAGTTCTCCTGTGTGTGATTCCCTCCAGGAGCTGGAGAGACTTAAAGCAGAGGTGGAGAGTGCCAATGAGTTCAGGACCCAAAAAGACTCCCTGACACAGAAACTACAGGTGAGCAACACACTGAACTCACCGTAAGTATGGACTGTATGATGCTGTGTTCAAGAGCAGGACAAACTCAGACTGCATGTTCAACCTCCAAAGTCCAGAAACCGACACCAAGCTGTTTCAAAGCCAACATTCCTAACGTTTAACGGTAAATACTGACATCAGTACAGCCCGTCAGCAGCAGATACTTAAAAGTGTGCTTCATATCCAGTTGTGTTGAAGCTTAAATTGACTGATTTACGTTGCAAATTAGTCCTGCACAAGACGGGAAAAACTGACACTGTGATATTTAGTTTTTCTCCCATAAACGAGATCTTAAAAAAACTACACTAATTTTCAACATAGCTCTGTTCAGAAAGTTTAGGTGTGGGGTTGATTTTGTAGCTGAGTGAATGGCAAATCATTTTTGACCTTTTGATGAACAACATGGGTCAAGAGATGCACATTTTCCACTTTTGGCCACAGAGTCCTGCAGGACTTCTTTTATGGCGTCGTACGGCGTGTCTCTGGAGACATGAATAAGGGTGAAAGAAAAACTCAGTGTGTCCAAGAATCCAAGTAACTCATCTTATATCATCCATCTGTTATCTGTACATGCGTAATCCTCATTAGGGTCATGAAGGGTTGGAGTTTATCCCAGCTGATACCCTGGTCGGGCTGCAGCTATCAGTTATTTTAGTACTGGAGTATTCTGTTGATTATTCTGGCACTTAATCGGATTCTGCACTATGTGTGCGCCGTGCAGCAGAAATAATCATCCTGGACACCCACTCTACTTCCCATTGGCTCGTGATATTAGTTTGGTTGAGAGCAAAAGCTGCGTTCCCGTCATTAAGATTAAGATAGACTTTATTAATCTCACAAAGGAGAAATTTAACATTCCATTGGTAGATGAACTCTTGGTTCAACTGGTTGGACCGCAGTCCACCATGTGGTGACCTGGGGTCTGGCATGTAGTTGATTAAACGAAGCCTCGATTCAGAGAATTTTGCCTCGGAATTTTAGTAATCAAATTACTCGAATAAGTCGAGGAATGGTTTCAGCCCTACGCCCTGGACAGGTCACCATTCTATGACAGGACTACATAGAGACAAACGGACAATTTAGAGCTACCAGCTAACTGAGCATGGTTTTGGACTGTGGGAAGAAGCTGGAGAACCAGGAGAAAACTCCATGCAGGAAGCTCCCAGGCTGGGACGCAAACTGGGGATCTTCTGTCTATGAGACGACGGTGCTAACCACAGATCCACTGTCTGTCAGACAGAAAATGAAAATCCTGCTTGTTTTCTCGTATCAAGAAGCTGTAGACTGATTTGTTTGAGTTAATTTGGCTTTATTCACATCACAGCTTGTGACTACTGTTGGTGCACATTTTGGCAGAGTTGATGCTGAAATGATACGTGGTGCAACCTGGGATTTGAAGTCCTAATGAGACACGGTGACATCTCACCAGATAGAAATGCATCCAGCGTTTTCACCCTCTCAGTGCGTTTTATCCACTCTGTGTTTTCTTCAGGACACGGAGTCGAGGAACCAGACGCTGGAGGCCCAGCTGAGCGACCTGGAGCAGCGTCTGGAGAGCAGCCAGCTGGAGAGAGAAGCTTTTCGCAAGAGCCTCCGCTCTCTGCTGGAGCTGCTGGACAGCAAGATCTTCGAGCTGAACGAGCTGCGGGACACGTTGGCCAAACTGCTGGAGGGCAGCTAGACACGGCAGCCGGAACGCAGCGCCCGCATCTTTACTGCATGTTTCACTACTCACCGTCACCGACACGACTTGAATCCACTTCGTTTCCACTCAAGTTTACACTCGACTTTATGCATCAGCGGTACTCTTTGCTACGTCCAGATCGTTTACAGCCAAGTGAAGCCTTCCCTCCGCTCCACTCTGGAAACTTTTCGCTCCGTCAGAAGTTTTGATCAAAGACGACTTCGGCGGCTGCTCGGCTTTTCTCCCATTTTACTGTTTTTTGGTTGTTGTTGTTTTTTTTTTTTTTTTTCCACTTTTTCAAGCACTATTGTTTATAAAAGTCGTCGTCAGCCAAATGAACTCCTCCGCTCTGAGACTGATTCCTGTTTCTGCTTTTGTGAGCTGATGATAGAGAGACTAATGTGACTGTGATCCAGACGGACTGCCAAACGAGGCCGGAGAGGACGTCAGTATGTCTTATATTCTGATACAATATATGAGCAATACAAAAAGGGAGCGTCAGAGGGTTACAATAGACACTTTCACTCTCACTTTCAGGTAACTTTACTCCTCTCTCGGATAGACCACGAGCGAGACGGGATTTTCTTCAATAGTCTTTCTTTCTATACACTTTTTTAAAGAATATAACATAGTGCACTTGTAAAAATGGAGTTTGTGTGTGTGGGTGGATTTTCTTTCCCCTCTTGTTTCTGTTGCGACTTGAAGTGCAATGATTGAATCCTTTTTTTGTTCTTAATTTATTACTGAAATTACCGACGGTTCATTCTGATGAAAGTTGTACAAAAAGCAAAATGTCTTTATTTACATTTCACTTAATCTTTTTTATTGTCTGGTACGTGGGTGTTGAGGTAGTTTTGGGGGGTTTTTGGAGAAAAAAACTGGCAATATTTTTGAACTATTTATCAGAGGAGAGTGCAGCAGAGCGATCGCAGGTTGGATTTGCAGAGAATTTTTTTTTTCTTTTGCCAAATGACGTTTTCCTGTACAGATCTGAACTTTTGCTGATGTTGCCTTTGGTACAGAGATGCATCAATGGTAGCTGACTAGCAGTACTTTTTCTTTTTTTTTCTTTTTTTTTTGTGGGATTTCCTATTGCCAAAAATTAGAGGACTGCGATACACCAGAAGAACACTAACTAAGGGCTTGTTGTTGGTACTTTTGGGAGACTTGCCGGTGACTTTATCACGTTAGAATAATGAACGTCACAGCTGGAAAGGGAAAAAGAATATTTTAAATGTCGATTATACCACATGCTTAAAAACACAAATTGTAATTTTGAGTTTATAGTAAAAGAAAACCAAATGAACATGGTGTTGTGTTGTTTTTTTCCCCCCACGATCTAAGGGATGCTTACCCGTTAAATCAGGTTTATTTTTTAGCAGGTTACCATGGAAACCGATCTGTCTGGACGGGTCTGGTCCAGCTCAGGTCAACTCGACACTACACATATTATAGAAGTGTCTGAAAATCAAACAAAGAATACTCACTCAATGGATTTAAGCTCCCATATGAGTAAAGTGAGATGCATTGTTTTCATATTGTGTCTGTTTACTTTTTTAATAGCCGACTTCGCCAATTTTCCTATTAACAGTTCTTCTTTGCTTTCTACACTTTGATGCCCTGACAACTATGACTGAATTACTAGAGAACTGAAATAACTTAAAAATGCCAGGACTTTTATAGGAGTTCTGCAGCGTCTTTTCTGCGATTTCCAAACGGATTTCTACACGTTTACCGGCCTATATATTCTAACATTTTGGTTAGGTAAGTACGCCGAATTCACGAGGAGCAGTTTCTGATTTCTTTGTACCCGTAAATCGACTGACATTTATGATCGGATCGCTTTGATGATGGCTTTCAGCGTGGGCATCTGATGTGTGAGCTCCACCTCCTTCCTGCTGGGAACCCAAAGTGATTAATTTTTAGGTAAGTTCTGGAGCATCTTTTTTTCTTATTTATGAGCACGGTTTTCCTGTTTGTTTTCATTCAAAATAATCAGATCACAGGGGGGCAGGGTTAGAAACGGAGTAACCCAGGGGTCTTATTCGGGTTTTTAAAAACTGGAAAATGAGTATATTCGGGTTTTTGCGGGTGTTTACATGGCCGTACGCAACCGGGTTATTGCTAATATTCCAGTTAAGAAAGGGTTTTTGACTGCATATAAACATAGACAGAGAATCAGGACAGGAACTCTTACCTTCTGGCCAACCAGCGTTGGTTCACAAACACAAACACAGAATGTGTCTGACCAAAAACCTCTAAAGACTCACTACAGCCAAGATGGAGACACAACTCAGCTGCACCAAATCCACTAATCACTGCACACATTAGGACCATGTGCTAACTGTGGCTGAAGAACCACATTTACCAAGACAACTATCCAGTACAAAGCCCTAAAACGCACCAAGAAACACATTAAAGAGGATTTTACTGCTGGAAGCTGAAAGCCAACACCTAAAGAACAAACTAAAGCAACAGAGCCAAACCCAGTTCAGTGAAGAGAAGCAAAGGAAATGTTTGACTGCAGACATAAAGCAGGAAGACACAGAGCTGCTCAGGTGTTCCTGATAACACCAAGCAGCCACTGGACAGCCAATAGGAACACAGCTTACTGGAAGTCCAGAGGGCTGGCTTAGTGAATTAAATTTAGTTTAAAGTTGAAGCAGAAAGTTACAAAAGAAAGTTGAAAACCATCTTCTGATACCTGAAATCTCCGAGTTTTCACACAAAGAACACCTGAACATGTCAAACTGGTTCCATAGTAGAACCTTCATTATAAAAACGTCATAGTATGTTGTGTTGCTTAAAAAACATTACAACCAGCTGTCTAGGGTCGCAGAGGAGTGACACAAAAACAGGACAAGCGCTGGTTTCCGGGGGGTTAGGAGGGTATTTATTTGAAAGAGTAAGTTTACAACAACACAACATGTGAACAGAAAAATCACAAAGTCTGTCTTTAGTTCAGCTGAAAATATTAGTTTTTGTCTTTTTTATTGACCAAACTTTTCAGGAAGTAGATGAAGAATAACTAAAGCTCTCATGTAGAAGTCCAACTTCCTTTGGATCCTTGTGGAGAGTTTAATCTTAGAGTTTGTAAAGCTGTTAAGTTTTTAGAGTCACATGGATTGTTTTGACATTTAATAACTGAGTCCTGAAATAAAATTACAGTTGTGGATTTCTGTCATTTAGTCTGGACTAAACAAACAACAGCAGCATAAATCTCAAACGTCATTATGAGAAGTCTGGATTGAGGTTTCTCACTTGATAATGATCAAAACATGAAATTTAGGTTGGTTTAGAGAAATATTCCACCTTAAATCTTTGAATGTTGACCTCAAAGGTTGGTTTCAGGAAGTATTCCACCTACAAGGTCCTCACACATCCACCTTAAAGGAACATTCCACCAAAAATCTTTGCACATGCACCTAAAATGTTGGTTTAACCGAGTATTCCATCCAAAACCCTCAAAGAGACCTGAGTGGCTGGTTAAAAGGAAAATTCCACCTAAAACCTCAACTAGGGCAGTATGTGTAGCAGCGACAGCAGAAAGAGGTCCTCTCTAGGTGGAAGAACCACGTCTGAGTGGCAGCTCCCTTTCTGCTCTTACCGTACTCACTAAACTCAAGTGCCATGGAGGACTGAGTAGTTTCCTGCTGCAACCTTCTCTTTTTCAGCTTTCTTCCATGTCCGATCACTCCCCACTTGGTTTTTGTTGACGTTTTTTACTCTTTTTCTGAGCTTTGACCGATCCGAGAACATGAAGTACATCATCGGCATTGGCGGTGTAACCAATAGAGGGAAATCCACCCTCAACAACCGACTGATCAAGAGCCTGCCCAACTGCTGCGTGGTCCATCAGGATGACTTCTTCAAGCCCCAAGGTCAGATTGAAGTTGGTGAAGATGGCTTTAAGCAGTACGATGTCATCACTGCTCTGGACATGGACGCCATGATAAGTAGGTTCTACACGGGACTGGAGAACCCGGTGAAGTTTGATAAGTCTCATGGTGTTAATAACACCCCGGACACAGAGATCGTCCTGAAGTCCGACCACAAGGAGGAGGAGGAGGAGACTCACATCCTCATTGTGGAGGGCTTCCTGCTTCACACCGACAGGCCTTTGATGGACGTGCTAAACCAACGTTACTTTATTTCCATCCCATATGAAGAATGCAAAAAGGAGGAGGTTCTTTAGGAAGTACAATATTTGTCAGGATTTACATTTTCATTCCAGTAGAATTCATAAAATGACTCTTTCATTCTTGCACTTACGTTGTGATGGGTTTGTCCTCAAACCGGTCACATGCATAAGGTCGTAGGTCAAACTGTTCAGGTTGGAAAAAACTCTACACATCAGAATGATCCAAGAGGTTCAATCAACAAAAAAGGGGCCAAATCAGCTGATCTGCTGCCCCTCACACAGCCTGAGGATGAAGAGGACCAAATCATTCACGGTGATTTGAACTCTCAGCAGCCCATCTGTAACTCTGACAGTGTTACATGCAGTAAATATGATGCTGATCATACACATATATATACACACACACGTATAAAATAAAAACATTAAGCTTATGTTTTTTGTAACAGTGGGTTCTACAGGGTTAAATGGTTTTAAACCATTTTGTCATCTGTAGTTGCATTATAATGTGTTTTTAATGTTTAAATATGGCTTAGAAAAGCTATAACTAGAGTGGCATCTTGACACAACCACAGAGATTTCAAACGCAAGATTTTGGAGTTTCATTTTATTTTGAAAGGACAAAAAATATATATATAACTGGGATATAGAAAGCAGAGAGGAATGTCATGATAGGAAACAAAAGAAAACCTTATAAAGTACATTTACATTTTAAAAATTCTTTAAAATATGAAGCTTCAATAAATACTTCAATACATTTAGGCATGCGGATAATATTTGTCAGGATTTACATTTTCATTACAGTTTAATTCATAAAATGACTCTTTCATTATTGCACTTACGTTGCGATGGGTTTGTCCTCAAACCGGTCACATGCATAAGGTCGTAGGTCAAACTGTTCAGGTTGGGAAAAAAAAGAAATCTAAGCATCAGAATGATCCAAGAGGTTAAATCAACGAAAAATGGGCCAAATCAGCTGATCTGCTGCCCCTCACACAGCCTGAGGATGAAGAGGACCAAATCATTCACGGTGATCTGAACTCTCAGCAGCCCATCTGTAACTCTGACCCTGTTACATGCAGTAAATATGATGGCGATCAGAGGGAAACAGTTGGCTCGACTCAGGGTTTCTGGTGTTGCAAACTAATTTTGTATCGGAGCAGAAGCTACATTTTGGACATTTGAATGAGCCGAATTTGCTTTTGGCAGCTCCAGTTTGAGGTGACACTTTGGAAGTAGAGAATTAATTAATGAGACACCAAAGAGAACTTAAAAATACTAATTCTGAAGCGTCATTTTGTGGAGCATCTCTGAAGACAATCTGACATTTGTTTGTTCACATTAATTTCACCGAATTGATAATTACAAGTCTCTGTTTGCTGTTTAACATTGAATCTACTGATAACTATCAAATCAATCACTTTGATCATGAAGAACACTTAAAAATGTGATGATTCTTTGATTTTCAGAAGGGTCTATATACACTACTGTTCAAAAGTTTGTGGTCACCCAGACAATGTCATGTTCTCCATGAAAACTCACACTTTTATTCGTGTGCTAACATAATTCCACAAGGGTTTTGTAATCACCAATGAGCCTTTCAACACCATTAGCTAACACAATGTAGCATTAGAACACAGGAGTGATGGCTGCTGGGAATGCTCCTCTGTACCCCTATGGAGATATTCCATTAAAAATTTCTAGCTAGAATAATCATTGACCACATTAACAATGTCTAGACTGGTTTTCTGATTCATTCAATGTTACCTTCATTATAAAAAAAATGCTTTTCCTTCAAAAATAAGGTTATTTTTCTGACTTTTGAACAGTAGTGTACGTTTGTTTGTGGACATTTGTTCACAATCTGAAAAATTACGCCCAATTTTCAATTAAAAGCTTCGATTAGCTGGAATAATTAAAAAATACCTAAAAATGAGTTGACTGACGCCTCAAGCACTGGAGCTTCTTTCCTGTCGTCAGGTCCGTATACGTTCATCTGCTTGTGTTTGTTAACATTTGGTAAAACTGAGCAGTTTGAAGCTAAACTTACAGTTCGACATAAACTGAGGATGTGGATGTTTGTAGCTGAAATGCATCATGGGAGTCGTAGTTAACGTCCATGTCAAAGGTATTTAGCCAAGTATTTAGATGTGATCTAATACAAGACGAATGAAATGATGAAACCTGTCCTGCAGTGAGACTAGAGGTGATTTTAGACGGAGCCAGGCTGGCTGTTTCCTCTGCTATAGCTTTAGCGTTAAAGCACAAACACAAGCGGTGTCAATTTTCTCTTCAAACTCTCCATAAAGAAAAGAAGAACTGTGTTTTAAAATGAGTTCTGGTGCTCGGTGCACGACATGTTAAATCCAAGTAAATGTGGGTTTCAGTGAAAAACAGGTTTGGTATAAAACATTAAAAAAAAAAAAAAAATCACACACACAACAAAGTCAAACAACAACTCCAGTAAAAGTAAGTAAGCTCGGAAAAACAAAATGTGCGGGAAAAAAAAAAAAACCAAGGCAGTGGAAAGAGAAAATAAACTGCAAAATAAATATAAACATCATGTGATCCAAATGTTGTCAGGGCTGTTACCAGCAGAGGGCGATGAAGCCGCAACAAATCCCTGCCAACTGAGAGAAAGCTTTTCAAATCACTGTCTAATAATCTGTCTGCTGGTTGGTCACTTTTTCAATCATTTATGTGGAAGAAACGATGAAAAACAGCCATCACACTGTCCTAAAGCCTGAAGTAAAATCTTCAAATGTTCACTTTGTCCAGCCAAACACCGTGAAACCTCAAGATATTCAGTTTAGAATTACATAAAACAGAAAAAAATGCAGCAAATCTTCCTATGGAAGAGGCTTAATTCTGTTTTAAAAACTGATAATAAAAAAAATAGATGCAGGTAAAATCTCTGAAGAGTGGAGCCACATTAAAGCGATTTACGTCTGCTTTTCCTTTAACCCTCCTGTTGTCTTCATTTATAGGCACCAAAAAATAGTTTTCCTTAGCTGATAAAAAAAAAAAAAAATATTCCCCAGATTTCTGAAAATTTGCCAAACCTTCAGGAAGAAAATGCCAATAATTCCTGAAGAGTTTTATTTTTTTTAAAAATCCCCCAAATTTGGCAAGAAACTTTTTGTAAGTATTCCAAAAATCTTCCAAAAATAAATCCTAAAAATATCTAAAGTGATTCCATATATATCAGCAAAACTTCTAATATTTTCTTTAAGAACATTCACACAAAAAATCAACCAAAATCCAGCGAATTTCGCTGGATTTTGGTTGATTTTTTGTGTGAATGTTCTTAAAGAAACATTTTTAACATTTCTTTTTTTTTTCTTGTGCAGACATTTAAATACTACAGTAAATCCATTCTCCATCAGCTAGATTCAAGTAATCATTTATGTTTCAGATGAAGCTGAAACATAAATGCTTTACGTATATATTTTGTGAGAATACTGAGCTGGCATTAACAGTATCACAAGAGCACGCACGAGTCAACAGACAAACAGCTGCTCACGTGCTAATATTTCCAGTGTTGGCTTCTAAACGACGGTGGAAATATCAGATCTGTGGCTGCTTCTCGCACACTTTGTGTCTCAAATGTACAAGTTTTCTTTGCAACACGTTACGTATGAACGTGCAGACGACTATGGCTGCATTCCTTCTTTCTGCGATTTCTAAGCGGCTTCATAGATTCACAGATACAATCAGAACACGCGAGTTAACCTGAATCTAAATGTATGTCAGGCAACAGCAAAGGCAATGTGTCTGTTTTTCCTGACATATTTGAGTAAATTAAAGCTCCACTGACAAAACTGGTAACTTCATTCATCATTTTTTGCCACTGGTGATTTTCCTTTGACGCAGACTGCTACAACGAACCTCTGTGGGATGCGACAAAAATCATCTATGCAGAAAAAAAGCCTGCGTGAGTTTTAACCCTCCTGTTGTCTTCGTTTACCAAAAAATATTGTTTCCTTGTCTTCAGGAAGAAAGTTCCAATATTTCCTTAAAAAAATATTTAAAAAAAAAAATTTCGCAAGAAAATTCTTGTAAATCTTTTTAAAAAATGAGTTAAAAATCTTCAAAAAAAATCTTAAAATGATCTAAAGTGATTACATATCTATCAGTAAAATTTACAATATTTTCTTTAAGAACATTCACAAAAAAATCAACCAAAATTCAGCGAATTTCGCTGAATTTTGGTTGATTTTTTTGTGAATGTTCTTAAAGAAATATTTTTTTCCCCACCAAAAAAAATGTTCAAAAATTTCCCCAAAAAGTTGAAAATGTGGACATAAAAATGTCTTTTTTTCCCCATATTTTCAAACTTTATAACGGGTCAATTTGACCCGCAGGACGACACGAGGGTTAAGTCTTTGTTTGGATGTGACCGGGTCACGACTTTAAGCAGGGCAGGTGTGACTTTCATTACTGTAGTTTCATCTGACTGACTTGTAACGGGTCGAACAATCACCAGTGTTGCTTATTTTCACGAGGAGAAAAGCCGTGCATCGACAGCCTTCCAGGATGAAGCCGTTATATTTGGCAGCTACTTGCGTTTTACTTTGAAGTCGCCCAGCTTCGGAGAGGTTACTCCACAGTTTTAAAGTCCTGATCTACATGTTGGAGATCCAGACTGGAACAAATCATCCTCCATTGTGACAAACATGAGGACCCACACTTCTCAGTTTGACAATTTTGGGAAATACGCTGGTAAATATGAACATTACTCTCATGTGTGTGCTAAATATGAAGCTACAGACAGCAGCAGGTTCCCAAAACGTCAAACGCTTCCGTAAATTTTTAGATCCTGCATCAGGACGTTACAGTACAAACAGTTCTTGTGTAGCAAAACGTAAAAGTGTGCAGCAAACGTATTGAGTGAGGAGCTGATGTGCGTTTGCTGCCACTGTAAGCCAGAGGAACACGATGCTCACTTCCTAAAACAAACCCATCACAGCGAGCTACAGTACGACTCGGACATAATGAGAGGTTAGAGGTTGTATCCTCGCCCAGAGCGCCACAGCAATGACATTAAAAAAAAAGATTAGTGGTCCATTTTTACAAACACAAGTATGAAAAACAGTCTTCTAGTATATGTAAAAAAAAAAAAAATTAAATCAAGGGTTTTTTGTTCAGTTTGCACCAAAGTGTCTCCAGGTGATTTAAGCCCAGTTTGTCTGCTCATCTTGGGCCGTCATTTTCTCTTCATTTTGGCTCCATGTATCCGTAAAAGTTTACTAGTTTTCCCAGTCAGTGCAGGGCAGGCCTTCATCCTCAGACTCTGACTCTGGTGAGGCCTCCTTGATTCTCCTCAGGGCCTCGTGGATGCTGCGGGTCAGAGCGTCCGCTGAGTGGGGGAAGCTCTTGGGGTGGCGCTGCTGCTCCGGTCGGGTCCGTACCTTCCTCAGCCGGACGCCCTGCCTGATCTGAGCCAGGATGTTGTTGCTGTCGTCGTCCGGGTCGGGGCCCAGGACCCGCAGCTCGGCCTTCCTCAGGTGGAAACTGCCCCGTTTGAGAGAGGCCAGCACCTCGTCCATAGGGGAGCTCGCTGCAAACACACCGGCAGGAGTTAGCCTCATACGCCCACACGCTTTTATGACCCTCTGAATCTGCCTCAAGGTTTGAAAGACACTTTAGCCATGCAAACAAAAAAAAAAACCCCCGCCAAAATCACACCCATTTATCAGAGGCAGAAAGAGGGAAAGAGTTAGGAGATTTTCAACTTTACAGTCATCCTGGAACTCATTGTGATGTGCTAATCGGCTGGAAAACTTAAACTTCACCGAATCGAAGCTAAAAATCTTAAACTTTTTACAAAAAAAAAAAAAATCACTATGTTCTACAGGTCACATTTAAAAAGGCTAAAAATTCTGTGTTGAGCTGAACTGCAGGCTGTGTTTCTGGGCATTTTTACTCACTAGGCTCATTTTTTACTGCAAAATAATTCTCCATGCGTCTCTATGTGAACAATACAACCATGGCTAGAAGTAGAGAGAACCTCCAATCTACCAGTACCAGAAAAAGCAGTGACTCTACATGCTATAGACGTTGTTATTTTATATCTCATTTTCATAACTTTTGTCCCTGTGTAAACACAGACTGCAGTTCAGCCTAAAAGTCCCTGAATTTGTGTCACATGACTGTTGCTCACAGATCAATCAGCTTCACAGTTGCCCTGAGGAAAGCCAATTTTTCTGTTTTTTATAGAATCTGGTCAGAACAAAATGGGAAATGTAAAATAAAGTTGGTAGAGAAATCTACGATATCGAGAGACGAACGAGGAAGCAGTTTCAGAGCCACTCTGGAGACTCAGATGGCTTAGGTTGAGAATAAGGTTTACTGATATCAGGAGAAGTGATACAACGAGCAACACAGGGATGTGGGCACTGGCAGCATCAATTCTGAGGATTCTCTTCAACCTTGGATATAAATTGAGTTGATAGAAATGTCATATTTAGATTACGGCCCAATATGGAGACAACTTGTCTACGCTGTAACATCAGACTAAACAGTATGTAATCTTACAGCGTTTGTCTCTATCATCTTCAGAGAGGGTCTGAATGAGCTCCCAGCCTCAGTTTGGTAGAAGCAAATAGGAACAGAGGTCAATTTGAGGTGATCTACAGGTTCTAAAACTTGATTTAAGGTGACTGTAGTTGACAGATGAAACCGGTTTGATATTCTGGGATGTCTTCAGCTAACAGCTGTTGGGAAATACCTCAATAAGGGGAAAGAGAGTCATTTTTCCTTCACAAAAGTGATATGGATTAAATATATTTACACTTAATATCGGGTTAAGTTTCCCAACAGAACTGGACGTCTTTGGATGTTGCACATGAGTAGTTCAAGGACCGTCTGAAAACTGATAATTAAATGCTTTGCCCCGTTTCAGCAGTTTCTGGTTTTGATAAAGGCCATCATTTTGACTATTGTTCAAAACAACAGGCCTCTTAAACCCACTGTTGATGTTGGGGTTTAGAGCAGGGGTGTCAAACTCAGTTCCTGGAGGGCCACTATCCTGCATGTTTTAGATGTTTCCCTCTTCCAAACCACCTGATTCAAATGATCAGCTTATCATCAAGCTCAGCAGAAGCCTGGTAACGAGTCTGATCATTTGAATCAGGTGTGTTGGAAGAGGGAAACATCTAAAACATGCAGGATAGTGGCCCTCCAGGAACAGATCTTGACACCCCTGGTTTAGAGGGTTCACCACCCACTGCTGAAATCAAAAGCACTTTAACTTCAAACCAGAAACTTTGCTCCTCACCTCTCCTCCACTGCGATGAGTCCAGAGATGCCGTCTTCCTCAGCTTCTTCCTCGCCGTCTCCAGCTGGCTGCTATCGAAAAAGCGAGGGGAGAACGGAGCCAGCGGCAGCGAGGCCGATTCCGACTCACACTGCAGGTTCCTCACTGGGCTGCCCCTGGGACTGTTCTGCCTCCTTTCCTCAACCTGCTGCCGGTCCTCTGAGGAGGGAGGTGGGGGCGGGGGTGGTGGAGGAGGAGGAGGCGGGGGAGGGGGCGGAGGCGGCCCGAGTGAAAGAATGGACGGTGAAGCGGAGAGGGGAGGCAGCGAGAGGAAGGGAGGCGAGGAGTCGAGGCTTTGGAGATCGACTGTAGGTAAAGACACGCTGTCGTAGTCGCAGGAGTCGGGTGGAGGAGGAGCAGAGAGTTCTGGGAGATCTGAGATGCAGTCGGTCTGGACGCTGGCCGCCTGGGTGCTGGGCTGCTGCCCCACTCGCCTCCGACTGTGAGCTTGACTCAGACGTAGCCGGCTGGACTTCAGAGTCACCTGTCCTGGATAACGCTGTGAAGAAACACAAGAGTCAGTGAGGATGGGAGCTTCAGATGAATACTTAAACATCCTACATAAGAACATGTTTAAATATCAGAAGTATGAAAGATAAACTATAAACAGCTACACTCTCTGAATCCCAATTAGTTTCTGGGCATTTCTTCTGTTCCTGTCACATTTCTCTTCACTGTGGGCTCATTTTTCACTGCAATATAAAGCCGTGCACCTCTGTGGAAACAGAACAACCACAGCTAAAAGGAAAGTGAACCGTCTTTTGTGCAGTACGACAGTTAAAAACGTAATAAATCACTTTTTAAAAAACTAGTTCAATGTCTTTAATTACTTATTTTTCTAAAATTGAGAGAGCTCTACATGCTATTTGATATTTTACTACTCACACTTTTATCTTGTTCCCCATCTGCTTTAGTTCAGCCTTAATTATGAGTGGCACAAAAACGTTTTTAATCGACTGTGGTTAACGCAAATGACTAATATTTTGCAATTTTTTTAATGAAATGTTTAGAATAGCGTGATTTTGATGACAAATCACAAATTTATGCTTAGATTTGATAAAAATTTCTCAATGAAACTGCTCGCCATACATGATGTGTTCAAGGATCATCAAGATTCTTTTTGTTGTTATGATTTCTGACTGATTTGATTGAAATTGACAGAAATTTTAATGAGGGGTTAACATGAGAGGTGTGATATTCAAAGTCAAATAACCTTAAAAATATGAAAAATCCAATCAAAATCAATTGGAGGACAAAAATAAAGTTTACCGTTGAAGTCTCTTCAGAAGAGGCTGGTGGAGAAAAACAGTGAATGTCTGAAGTGAGTTCTCACCTGCTTGAGGCTGCGAAGCCTGTCTAGGGTCCTCTGCCTCTCCTGGCTCACTCTGGCATTTCGCTTGGCTTCATCATCTTCATCAGCGTCTCCATCCTTTATAAGAAACATCAAAGCTCAGGTGACAACGCTATGGATGTTAGGTCATGCAGGATTAGCGTTCACTCTCATTTTCACTACAAAAGTTTAAAAGTTGGACAGCATTTCATTCGTGTACGGTGAAAACAGCATGCTAGATACAGTGATTAAATGCGTATGTGCAACTCTAGACAAAAGAAAAGATGACAAAAGATTTACAAACTGCAGAACTATTTTGCTGTGATAGTGGAGTCATAAATCTGTGTTGTCACGGTGACTAGTCAGGGTTGATGCCCTTCCAAATACAACAAAACATAGTGAGGGTTAAGTGAAGCTAAGGGGAATTTTTATTTACACACACTTTTCCTTCCATTACAACATTCAGCACTATTTACAATAGAAGAGGTCCAGCTGGAGTCTTAACTACAATTGCAAACTTCTTAAAATGTTTTTTTTTTACTTCATAAGGTCATCCACAGATATGATCATGCTCATATGCCCTGGTATGCTTCTTTTAAAAAAATGTAAACTTTAAAGACACCACAACTGAAAGACATCTACAGTCTGGACCAAATGAGTTGCCCTGAAGGTGTGAAAAACACTCGACAGCAGCAAACAACACTCATGTGAAAAGATTCAGAAGACATAACAGAAATGACATATTGTGAAGGTGCATTATGTGTTAGTCTGCAGGCGTTTCTTCTTCACATCCCATCACAACAATCATCTCCTCGTTAAAAAGCCAACTAAGCTCATCACCCTGAGTCAACACAAACAAGGAGACTAAAATACATTTGGCAGAGCAGCTCAGTAATCAGCTTCACCATCGATTTCCATCTACTCCAGCTAATATACTGACAATGCTAAAAAAAAAAAAAAAAAAAAAGAAATACAACCCCATTTAAAAAATTCTAAACTAGCCTTTTAAAGATCTTCTTGGTCAAATTTTTTCCTCTTGTATGTTGATAAGGTTATCCATAACATCAACCAGACATAGCTCTAATTCAACAGCCCACCTTGGTTTAAATCTACACACTTTAAGACTCATGGCTTAACTCATGACAGGATTTCCTTGAAAAATCCTCAAACCCATTAGCTGAATTGAACCCACCAAACAAAGCTCAAACCTAACAAAAATAACAAGGTCAGAACGCAACATCCTCTTTAAACCCTTTGAGAAGACCTAGTGTTGTTTAAAGACGGTGATCCAAGCTGAAAGAGAAGCTGCTCTGCTGTTCACTTTGCTGTCTAAAGTGTAAGTGACGTGTTTGTTCACTATAAAAGTTTGTTTACAGCACAATCAGCTCACTAAAACTGCACAACTTTATTCAACAGCTCATTTTTAAATTCACTGTGTACATCTCATCTTATGCAGCCACAGACTGATAAGTCTCACCTGTTGCAGTGAGGAAGGAGAGCTGCCGTCACCATGGCTACCTTGGCGCTGTTGTATCTTCTGGTTGTGATTGACGACGCAAATTTCCTGTTGAAGAAAAACAAAGCGTATAAATGATGCAGTAAACTGATCTGCAGCTGTGAGAGAAGACAGCTGCACCTTCCAGATGGATCTTGAAACTACAACAACTGAAAGTCACAGATGCCGCCTCTAGTCTTCCGTTCTCACCTTCTTGTTTTTGAGGTAGGCTTTCTTGGCGGTGATGCGGCCCCTGCGGGCCTCGAGCTGCCGGGTCCTCTGCTGTAGGACACTGAGTTCTTCATCTCTGAGAGGCGACGGCGGGGTCGCTGGGTCTTCTTCACCCTTCATGGCATCAGGGCTCTCAAAGGCATCATAGTATACCACCTCATCCTGCCGCTCTGTTGGAACATCAGAATAGATTCATTAAATGCTGCTTGTACAGAGGCATCACTTATACAGCTGCTATTAAGCACCTCTGACTCTGACCAAAAGAGAATTCATTTACATACACAAATAAGTTAAAGTTACTCACAAACATCACACATCAGTGAAAATCAGAATCATTAATACCTGCAGAACATTACTGGTCCTTTTCCAAAATAATAAATCATTCAAGGCAGTGATTTCAGAACAATTTGTAGGGTCTGATAATATCCTTTAAAAACTGATATCTGTCATACTACACAAAACATCGTTTGAAACAGGCGCAGGACATCATACTGCAGTGAAAAGTGAGTAAGAATGTGACAGGAACAGAAAATTCCCAGAAATAGGTTGAAGTTCAGAGAGTAATGTCTCAAATATTCTAGGCATTTTTCCATTCTCAGGTATCACTGATATGCTACATTTTAGCTGCAGACAGATACTAACAAAGCAAGAGTCTGTCACATTGATGCTACAGGAGTTCGAAGTGTACTAAAACATGAAAGCAGAGTCTCACCTGTCATCTGCCTGCGCAGACTCTGCAGCTGTGCAGTCAGCAGCAGCTCTTCACAGCGCAGCACCTCAGCCTGAATGTCATACAGCTGCAGCTGTAACTCGTAGTACAGCGCCTCCAGCTGGTCCAGACGCAGCATGGCATCCTCACCACCCTGCAGACTCTGCATCTACAACCATACCACCACAATAACATTAGATTTTCACAGGGCAAAGGGCACAGACTGATTTTCCAAAGAACAACCTGATGGTGGGAACTGAACCTAAGGCTGTGCTGATGTTCTCTCTAGGCACTAAGTGACAACAAAGACGGAGCAGTTGTAGTGTAGTTTCACATGTACAGCAAACATTTGACCTGACAGTCATTCCCAATGAGTCATTTCCACTCATGCAGACCAGGATGTTATTCCCTCCATTACAGGATGCTGGAGCAATGAGGTCATTTTCCAACACTGCCATTATCTCGCATTTTCCCTTCTCTTAACTGAAGTCATTTATTGTGGATTGTGACAAACTCACTGAGCATCACAAGCTTTTTAAGAACACACCCAGATAAAGCTAAGACTCACAGATGGACAGATGCTGGTGCACATCAGTGATTAATTTTGTTGTGAGTTGCATGTGAGCGTGTTGTGTTACCTCCTCCTTCAAGCCATGCTTCTTCTGTTCCAGGCTGATTTCCTTGGCTCTCATCAGCTGCAGAGTTTCTTTGGAGACGGCGTACTGCAGCCGCTCCATACGTTCAACCGCTGCCGTCCACGCAGACTTGCCAAACTTTCTCTGGTCAGCACGCATCCGCTCATATAGAGCTACAAGACACACAGCACATATGACTGTCTGAAATCTACAAGAGCTGCCATGATTAGGATTTAAAGGCTTTCTCCAGAAAAAATAAAAAGACATCATATGTACAAATTAACAAGGTAAAAAGCTTTTCATCTTGTTAACATGTCCATATATCTTTTTAAGAACCAATCATGTGAAACTTTCTGTATCACTAATAAGGAAAGAAACATGAAAGAAAAAAATGCTAAAAATCTCTGGTGTCAGCAACTTTCAATGGAAGACTCTCTGTTTATCTCTACTGCAGAGCACTGGAAAGTTTTGGACTGACAAAAAAAGAAAGACATCTGAGGACACCTGTTTCAACTGACATTGAATAATGGAACCTAATTTTATGAAAGAAGTTTATACTTATGTCAGTTTGATTGCCATTTTTTTTAAGTGTAGATGCCTAAAAGCTAAATCGTGGACATAAAGACATCTAAGGTTTTTTTTTTTTTTTAACTTTTGTTTTTGCTGAAAATTCTATTGAGACAGAAATAATAATGAAAATAATAAATCTGACAAGAAAGAAAACAATGAACAGATTGCATAGCATAGAAAAATTGCAGCCCTCTGAGAGATAATTTAAAAAATGTGTTTTATATCAGCACTTCAACTCAAAGCTGAGCATGCTCTCTGCTAAACCAGCTGACATGTTTCCTTCCAGTTCATAGCTTAGATCGTTTGAGGATTAAAATACTTCAGGGGTGATGGGATGATGCTTAAAAAAAAATCACTTTGGTATGTCAGAGGTTGGAGATTCGGATACCAGAGAGTGGGTGTTCGTTTTAAATGATTTCTATGCACTTTGTTAAAAAGTAAACATTCAATACAAAGGTTCAGAGGTCACATTAAAAACAATGGAAACTCGCTTGCGTTTACCTTTCTGAGCCCGAGTCGTGGTTTCAAAGAACTTGACAGTCAGGTCTTGAATGGAGAGCACAGCGGCATGAGCCTTCTTCTGCCACTCCTCATCCTCCTTCCTCAGGCTCTCCACACGACGAGGCCCCAGGCGCTCCGTCTCCAGAGATATCTGACAGGAGACAAAGCAGGTTGTTAATGCAGGGTAAACATGCTGTCTTTACATCTGTACAGGTAACAAAGTTCAGACAGTAAAGGAGGGTTCAAAGTGTGACACAGAGTTCTTCTTCAACAAAATCCTTCTTTGTCATCTCTCCTACATTATATATGTACAAAAGTGACATCACACTGAAATGCTTGTATGCTCAGTGTTCAAACCTAACTTAGTATAACTTAAGGAAGGAGAAAGATCTTCATTGCCAGTGACGGTAATCAGGCACCAAGGGAACTGAAATTCCTCAATTGACTTTTTGAGCTAATTCCTAGTATGCACCCATCTATGGAAAACAGCTTTACCATTTAACAACTGAATTTGACCATCTGGAATTAAAATTTCAGACATCGACAACGTCATTTCAACGAGATGTAATTTAACCATGACTACTTTTTTAAAAATTGTATATTTTATGAATTTATATCTCATAACATCATTGTGACCAGTCATGACAACAAATAGGCATCGGTGATGCAGTTTTCAGTGGTCAAAATGACAGTTGCAGATTTCTCAAAGAACATTAGGTCTCGTCTGAATTGTTGTGCACAAAGCAACTCGCACAAGGCTAGATAATTAGATATAGGTCTAGCAAAGCATTTGAACAGTGTCAGTAGAAGTGATGGCGGTTGATGCGGTGGATAAGATAGTTAGAAAAAAGGAAGAACTCATCAGCAAGGAGTGTGTGGAGAATAAGAGCTTCAGTCTTTAGGGACTTGTGGTCAAAGTTTACCAGGACGTTGGCCTGAGGCTGCTCTGACATGCTGGTGAAACAACATGTGTATGTGGTGAAGGTTGGGTTGGTTGTTGAAATACTGAATTGAGGGGAACTGAAGAGATCTGGAAATTGAATTATGACAAGTCAGAATTTAATTGTTGCAATATGAAACTGGCATTAGAACTTGTTCTTTTAGGAAGACATTAATTACAGATATCTGCAATACATATCCAGTCTAGCTAATAAAAGGTACAACAGCTTGCCACACCTGTACCTTCCACTCCATGCAGTATCTTTGCCTCGTTTGGGTCCCTCCAAACCCTCACTTCACCTCTGCCTCACACTTTGAAACCCCCCAGTTAAGACCTTTTATACAGTGGTCTGCAATACCAGCTAATTACAGCAGATGGTGGCAATAGTGAGAAAAACGTGACTAAGACATGTCTGTGCATATTTGTGTTCAGAGTGACACTAACCCAGTGTCCTACTAGGCTGATGGAACAATAAATAAAAGGACGCATTGAAAAATCCGACAACACTTGGAAGTGAGGAAGTTTATGGCAAAACCCTGAGGTAATTCTTCACCAGCTCGTGTCGAGCCATGTGAAAAAGTGAGAAACGGAGGGAAAAGCCGTGCCACGTGGAGTCCTTTCCTCAGTGTTGACTGAGAAATTCAACCCCTTCCAGGAGGAGAGAACAAGGAACAAAATGTACACAGACTATAAGCTAAACTCCTCGTGTGGCCTCATGTGCATACAGTACTGTATTAATAACTCAATGCAAAACAGATGTGCGCTGGTGCTCAAAAATAAACAAGAGCATAGCAATCACCAACAAACCTCAAAGGCCCTGATTTATGTTCACCAGCAGCGCTCAGTGTTTTGTGAGTGTGTGTGTCTGCACGTGAGGCACAAGAACAGGGAGTGGTTTTGGGGTGAAACCGGGAGCGACACAGGGAGGAGAGATTACATCAGAGACCAGAAAGAAAAAGTCTAGCAGGAAAAAAAAAATCTATTCAGGAGTGAGACAGTCCAAAAGAAAATGTTTAAGTAAAAACTTAACTTGAGTCCAGTTCAACTGTGATCTCATTGTTAAGGCATCCTTTAACAGAAAGCATGAGGTTTCTGATCTAAAAGAGCAACACTTACATGTGAACACACAACAGCAGGCTCTCAAATTTAACACCCACAGTGTAACAAATGACAGTGAAATGTGCCCCTCAACAGATCAGTCAGACCGGGTGACACTGACATTTAAAAGCGTCTGCTGTTTAACCTCTTTGCATGTTGTTAAAGCGCATTTTGTCCCCACTGACCTCTGCAGCAAATCAAACTACAGCCAAATGTCTGTATCAAGCTGGCTCGTGACTGTCAGTCTGTTAGACTGGTTTTATGCAAAGCAGAAAGCACCTACACCGAAGGCAAAATTCATCTTGTGCTTTTCAAGTACAATATCCTAAAGCTTGTTCAAACATTATACGACAGGAGATTTCTTGAGTCATATATTGTTCCTGAATACTTCTACAGACTACATACATGTAGAAGTACTAGAACCGCAAACAGAACTAATACAAATCCGTACTTTTACAGTGCTATCACAACTGTCAATAAAATTACTTGCCAACAACCCTGTTTATTATACGTCAGAACCCCAAAAGGTGCTGGTGGTTTTAAAAGACATGTTGTCTTTACAAAATCACCAAAATTACATCATCTATCAGACAGAAACTGTAAAAGCAGAGAGAACTGTTGGATTTTGGACCTTCCAGAGTTCCTTGCCCTACTTATCTGTGGCACGCCATTCGATCAGCAAACTTAACCATATCCAAGCTTAAAATCCCATCAAAGCATTTTATTCTGCAAATCTCATTGGAAACTTTTCCAAGAACAAAGTGCAAAATTTTGGAAGATGTGTCAAGAAATTAAATTTGCCTTTTGTTTCTTTTTGTGATGTATGATGTATTATAACTTTGTTAAACTGCACAAAAGACATTTTAGATTTCTCTCTACTTCTGGTCATAATTGTGCTTTTTCTGTAGATGTAAAGGAAAATGAGCCCTCAGTTAGTAAAAATGTGAGAGGAACAAAAAACATATGGAAACTGCTTGGAGTGTGAGGAGTTAAAATCTAAAACAGTGACTTATGTAGCAGGAATGAAATCATAATGAAAAGCTAAAAGAGTAATGAAATGCAACGCAGTAGAACCAGATACATCATCTCTATGTATCCTACAGGTTTCTCTTCTTTGTCAAAACCTGGTGCCTACATTACCCACAATCCAACCTGACCACCAAGAGTTCAGTCAGAGATTCAGGTGTGTTACTAGAAACTATTTCAATTCTAATCTTATTAAATTAAAATAGTGTTTGCTTGTAGTGAAGAACTGAAACTGTGCAGTGTATTTTGCATGTTTAAAAATCAGTTTTATCGTATTTTAATGTGTAAATATTACAACGTAAAATAAAATAAAAATTCTGTCATATTGTACTTGCATGGTGGCTTTGAGTCCAGAAAAGTAATGTTAATGTTCAGATGTCTATAAACACCTGCAAACAAACTACAGCTACTAGGAAGATGTTTTTTTAACCACACATCCTGTATACAAAGAGAAGAGAGAGACGTAACTGAGTAAGGTCTCACAACACCTCTGGTCAACAGCTGTTGGTGACTGACAAAACACAGACCTGTCAGATTTGCTGAAAAAAATAAGGTGACGTCAGTTCCCAGGGTAAAGTGGTAGGATTACAGCGTGGACGCGGTCATGGTGGCCCTTATCTCATTTGGTTAAAATAGCAAGTAAAGGCCTTCTGGTGAGTGACGCAGTGATAGATACTAGGCAGTCTTTATCAGGCAGAACGAACCATGTAGACCAAGTGTACCGATTTAAAAACTGAGATAACTGCAAAAACCTACAGCAGTTGTTTTAGAGATGTACAATAGGATTTTAGTAGAAGCTAAATGGATTTACTTGGGGTTTAGTGAAAAAAGAAAAGTAAAGGATATCTTTGTGTAGGTCGAGGTGATAAAACTACAGCGGTACACACTGACGATAAATGTTTCACCAATTGAAATTTTAAAAAAAGTTCGATGGAGTGTCTGATATCTTCACTTAAATGCTTCAGAGGCAAATTGCCATAAAAACATTTCAGTAAAGTTCCATGAACATTCCCAAGCAGCTCATAAACAGTCAGTCACATCCGCTGATAATGAAGTCTGCTATTCTGTATGACTCCTACTGTGACTTCCATGCAGGTCTCCATAAGTGCAGTAGTCCATTACCACCTGAGCATCCCGTCTCCTCTATTTACAACCACAAGCCTCCCTTTGCATGAACTGGTGGTTGCCCATGTAAGCCAGCTAAAAGCTCCAACAGCGCTGTGTCCCCCACCACTTCCACCTAAGCAATGTACTCCCGACAGCCCACTACTTGATGTCCGTGGTGCATGTGGAGGCAGAAGACAGGGTCCCTGTCCACTGAGGTCCTGGCCAGCATCTAATATCTTCGTAGATATATAGAAGCTTTGCCCTGTTCATTCTCCTGCATCTCTTTCTTCTTTTATTTAATGTATATCAAGATGAGATCATTCCATTACCCTTATTTATATTTACAAATATTTTTTTAATTTCTTTTTTAATCATTGTTGCCTTACATCAAAATTATTACAAGTCTGCTTTGATAAACAGACTAAAGGGTTGTAAATGAATGAATAAATATTATAAAAGTAAAAATGGGAGTTTTCTAATTTGTTGGTTGTGCGTAAATTTCGAGCTGCAAGAATTGACTAAAAGAAAATTCAGAAGATTAGAAGCAGAGCAGAATTCATTACAAAAAATAATTGTATGAATCATTTGATTACATGCGTGCAGAAATCTTTTCTGTAAATCATTGTTCATTCATCAGAAAAGCTGCTGTGGTCATATCTTTGTCTTATTATTAATATAACCAAATCAAAATTCAGGGACAATATTTACCTCAGTCCAGCTCACAGAACTACTTGATTTGCATACTATACTACGGGATATTTCAGAATTTGTATAGAATTTGGTTGACAGATGGAGGCACAAGCAGCAGGTGTAACAGGGACCAACATGACAACAGTTGCTATGTAATAATGCAGCTGATGTGAAACACTAACTGGAGCTCACTGTGGCACAAAACCATCTCAGACATGTTACAATGAAACCACATTTTTAATTCATGGCTGGCCTCTGACCCTACAAGTAACAGGACACTCACACTGCACCAACCCAACATGTAACAGGGCCATCCCACAATGCAAGACCCATCAAAATACCTTACATTCACTGTTGGTTCATTCTGGACATCAGTCATCCATCTGTCCATTGGCTCTGTCATTCATTAATTCAGTTCAATTTAGATGTGTACAATGGAGTAGAAACACACATCTGAATAGTGACTGTACAGCTGCAATGATTGTTCGGTTAACTCACAATTTATCAGAAACTATTCTGTTGTCATTTTTTTATGCAGAAGAAGTTAAAGTTTCCCCACATATCTGTCACTGATTTGATTTGTTAAAGAAAAAGCAATAAACTAATCACAAAAATTATCAACAGACCATCCATCCATCCATCCATTCATTCTCTATACATCACTTTATCCTCACTAGGGTCGCGGGGGGTGTTGGAGTCTATCCCAGCTGACTTGGGCGAAGGCAGGGGACACCCTGGACAGGTCACCAGTCTGTCACAGGGCTACATACACACGTGGACAAAATTGTTGGTACCCCTCAGTTAAAGAAGGAAAAACCCACAATTCTCACTGAAATCACTTGAAACTCACAAAAGTAACAATAAATAAAAATTTATTGAAAATTAAATAATCAAAAACAGCCATCACTTTTGAATTGTTGATTAACATAATTATTTAAAAAAACAAACTAATGAAATAGGGCTGGACAAAAATGATGGTACCCATAACTTAATATTTTGTTGCACAACCTTTTGAGGCAATCACTGCAATTAAACCATTTCTGTATTTGTCAATGAGCGTTCTGCAGCTGTCAACAGGTATTTTGGCCCACTCCTCATGAGCAAACAGCTCCAGTTGTCTCAGGTTTGATGGGTGTCTTCTCCAAATGGCATGTTTCAGCTCCTTCCACATATGTTCAATGGGATTCAGATCTGGGCTCATAGAAGGCCACTTTAGAATAGTCCAACGCTTTTCTCTCAGCCATTCTTGGGTGTTTTTGGCTGTGTGTTTTGGATCGTTGTCCTGTTGGAAGACCCATGACCTGCGACTGAGACCAAGCTTTCTGACACTAGGCAGCACATTTCTCTCCAGAATGCCTTGATAGTCTTCAGATTTCATCTTACCTTGCACACTTTCAAGACACCCTGTGCCAGATGCAGCAAAGCAGCCCCAAAACATTACTGAGCCTCCTCCATGTTTCACCGTAGGGACAGTGTTCTTTTCTTCGTATGCTTGGTTTTTGAGTCTATGAACATAGAGTTGATGTGCCTTACCAAAAAGCTCCAGTTTGGTCTCATCTGTCCAAAGGACATTCTCCCAGAAGCTTTGTGGCTTGTCAACATGCATTTTTGCAAATTCCAGTCTGGCTTTTTTATGAGTTTTTTTCAGCAGTGGTGTCCTCCTTGGTCGTCTCCCATGAAGTCCACTTTGGCTCAAACAACGACGAATGGTGCGATCTGACACTGACGTACCTTGGCCTTGGAGTTCACCTTTAATTTCTTTGGAGGTTGCTCTGGGCTCTTTGGATACAATTCCAACGATCCGTCTCTTCAATTTGTCATCAATTTTCCTCTTGCGGCCACGTCCAGGGAGGTTGGCTACTGTCCCGTGGGTCTTGAACTTCTGAATAATATGAGCCACTGTTGTCACAGGAACTTCAAGCTGTTTAGAGATGGTCTTATAGCCTTTACCTTTAAGATGTTTGTCTGTAATTTTTTTTCGGATGTCCTGGGACAATTCTCTCCTTCGCTTTCTGTTGTCCATGTTCAGTGTGGTACACACCTTTTCACCAAACAGCAGGGTGACTACTTGTCTCCCTTTAAATAGGCAGACTGACTGATTATGAGTTTGGAAACACCTGTGATGTCAATTAAATGACACACCTGAGTTAATCATGTCACTCTGGTCAAATAGTTTTCAATCTTTTATAGAGGTACCATCATTTTTGTCCAGGCCTGTTTCATTAGTTTGTTTTTTTAAATAATTATGTTAATCAACAATTCAAAAGTAATGGCTGTTTTTGATTATTTAATTTTCAATAAATTTTTATTTATTGTTACTTTTGTGAGTTTCAAGTGATTTCAGTGAGAATTGTGGGTTTTTCCTTCTTTAACTGAGGGGTACCAACAATTTTGTCCACGTGTGTATACAGACAGACAATCACACTCACATTCACACCTACGGGTAATTTAGAGTGATCAATTAACCTCAGCATGTTTTTGGACTGTGGGAGGAAGCCGGAGTGCCAGGAGAAAACCCACGCATGCACAGGGAGAACATGCAAACTCCATGCAGAAAGATCCCGGGAAAGCCGGGATGCGAACCAGGGATCCTTTTGCTGCAAGGCAAAAGTGCTAACCACCACCCCACATCAACAGACCAGTCAATTCTAAAAATATCCATGTTTGCAGACTTAATTTACTGTAAAACTAACTCCATGACCCCACTGTGAATAACTTGAACTAACACAAAAAAGCACTAATACATGTAGACATTTTTCTGTGCATTCCTTCTTCTGTACAGCGCCTCTGTCAACTAGTTTGAACCTTAACTCCAGTTCATTACACCTGTCTAGCTCGCAGCTTGAATCTCGTGGTGGTTTAACAACACCCTCTTACATGCCACGTGTATTCACACTTGCAGATGAGATCAGGTCATGCTGTAATTCTAGCAAGCAACCGACACCCAACAGCTTTTGTTTTTTTCACCCAACCTTTGCGAAACTAAATAGGATACAAACTGTATGCAAATTTAAATACTCTGTGTGCTAATTCCTGACTCTCTCTTTGTCCCTTTCTTCACAAATGAGAGAATCTCTGTGATCCCCTGACTCATCAGTTCGAGAGAAACCAGCTCCCTCTGCCAGCATCAAGGATTCATTTGCATACAGCTTTGTTTTCAGCCGTTGAATCGCCCTGGGGGGTGCAGGTGGTAGAGCTGGAAAACTTTTCCATCATACTGAGGTGAGATTCTAAAACTGAATCCATAAAGCATGTTATCAAAATGCGGACTGAAAAGTCTTCAGGCAAAACTTTTGTGGACCAAGGTGAAGATAGTTTTAAAAAGTCTTGGAGGTTGAAAAAGATATATATTAAAATCTTAGGAAAGCCATTCCAATGTCTGTTTAATTGCATGTGACACTGCAGAGCTGCAATCTGGCTGATATGATGTCCCATTTCTTGTTAGTATAAAATGGTAAAACATGCTGATATTTTTGTATATTATCTACTAAAACACACTGCAAATATCACTATGTAGAATACACAATATGCTATAGTACGTAGATTCAGTTAGGGACTCAGCTCTTAACAGTAGTGTAGGATGAGCCCCTTAAAACGCTGGGCACTACAATTCCCATAATGCAACTGAACAAGACATTTCATTAGACCCCTACTTTAAAACCCCACACCTCTAGTTTGAAACAGAAATCTACACAAAAAATTAGCCTCCTCTCCAGGAAGGCTTTATATTTTCTACAATTACCAACCACACATTTCTTCTACAGTATCAGCAAGACTCTTAATCTCAGAAGATAAGGCTGGCAATGCAGCTTAAAGGATTAGTTCATCTGCATTAATGGATTGCACAAATTCCAAAACAAAAATGCTAAGCAGTCACTGGTTATTGCTACACAAATGTTCATATTTAATTTGTTTTCGTCTTCTGCCAAAGTAAACTGAATCTTTTTAGTTTCCGGACTTTCAAAAATGCAAAAAAGGCAATTTTAAGATGTTACCTTGGGCTGTGGCATATTCCTGGGACCTCATTTAATATTTTCTGACATTTCATAGTACACAAAATTTAGAAAAAAACAATCTGCAGATTTATCAATTTCTCTATATTTTTCTTACTGTCAATGAATCCCAAAAAAGTAAAAACAAATTACAAATCAGTCCTTCTCTTTTGAAACATTAGCAGGCTTCAATCTCTTCAGAAACTAATTATGAGCAAATATTTAACATAAATTTTGAAGACAGTTCTAGCCAAGCTTAGTCAACACATGCAAATACGGCATTTATAGAGGACTATTTCAAGCTGTGGATTAATCCACATTTAGTGCACTAATGAGTGTATGAGGCAACTGGATGTATACTTCGTACATGACACTTAAAATAAAGTTCCCATGTTCATTGCAACACAACACCCAGTGCAACAGTGTAACTCACTGATGTGTCCTTTTTATTAGTGTTAATACAAAAATGGGACAAAAATAGAGCTTTGAAGCTTAGAGGAATGATCATGCTTTGGCTACATAGACATTTCTCTTATCAGTGGAATCAGTTCACTGTCCATTTTGCCTTTTTCATATTTTTGTAGTTGTTGACAGTAAGTAAAACATTATACATAATCTGACTTCTCCTGTAAGAAAAAGTGCGACATACTTATCGGTGATTCAGTGAAATTTCTTAATTTAGATCAGCAACCGCCCAAGAACCCAAATACCATCATAATACACAGTCATAAACACACCCACAGACACACAGTCACTTGTGCTGGTTAGGGACACGATGCTGCATAAGCATGCTGTGCAAAGGAATGTAGTTTAGAGAAGGGAAAGTACTCACAACACCACAGTGGGTGAATTGCTGTCTTTGAGAGAGAACAACAGACAAGTACAGAGACAGACATTGGAACAGCACGTGTTTAATTAAACAGCATCCAATACTGTGTAACATTATACTAAAGCCTGAACAGTCCAAACTGAGACACAGACTTTGATCAAATTCTGCTCATGCCATTTCCCATGCCTCACTCTCTACCACTGGCACACTTCCCTCACTGTCTCAGTCGATGGACTGATCTCCAGATGGGGATCTGGCAGCTGGTGGAGTTATGTGGAATGGGCACACCTGTATGCAGTGGTTACTCGAGGCACAAAAGATGCGTTGAGCAGATTATTAAAAAAAACCTAAGTGTCCATGACTTGTACACTGCTTTCTGCTAAAACATCCACAATACAAAGCCTTGCATTCTATAGTTGTGCTTGTCAGTGACTTCGCACCATGAGGGTGAATTTTATTTTACTTCCTACCACAGAGTCGAAGTTTCAAACTGAGAAATGTGGAAAAGCCAAGGTGAAGTCAGTAGGCGTAGCTTTGCTTGCCGATTTGGCCCACTCACCTACACACTCAGCAGTTGGATTAGCAGTAGCACCTCATGGAGGCAGTTAAGGTCATAACTCAGTTTAAATCTGAACATGCTGACACAACAGATGTGTCAGTAGGGGCGTAATCGTTTGAATCTGTTTAGAGTGAGACTTCCTCAGTTTAAATTTGAAAATCTTGGTCAAGTGAAACTGTATCTACTCTTAAACCAATCAATTGATCACACAGAAAAAAAAAAAAGAAAAAAAAATCGGCATGTTTTCTGTCGATAAATTTAATGGGTCACAGTACAATGAGTGCACTGTACCTGTCAGCCATATCGACCAATCAATGGACCTAAAGCCTACTGCCACATCATGAACATCCTTATAACAGCTCAGAAATCAAACACAAAAGATGGTCCTTTCTAGTGCAGAACCCGCCTAACAATCGCCACATTTTTAGGGATTCTTTATTATCAAAAATGTACTGTATGTTCATGAGTATTACAAACGGCAACTACTTTGTGCTAAACAATATGGGTTAAAAACCAGCACTTAAGTTGTGGCCCTCTGTTTAAAAGGCTTGTTATCTCAATTTACTATGAGGCCCACAATCTCAGACTTTGAAAACCTCTTTTACAGATGTCTGTTATACAGGGAGTAACGAAAGAGCAAGAAAGGGAGTGATTTCAGACACATCCAAAGAGTCAAACATTGTTTTGTGGTGGAAGCAATTTACTTGGTTAGCTACAATTTTGTAATTTGGCAAGGCTTTTTAGAAACACCCACGATAATGGAAAGCAGCACATTAAACACTCACAAAGAATGATAGCAGCAGTGAAGTAGGACGTTAGCAAAGAAAGCAGTGAACATTTTTTCATTATAGCTTAGTAATGGTGTTAAATGTGGCCAACTTTAGTAACTTCCTGTCTGGTTTAGCTATTGGTTTGGTACTTGTTTAACTCTCTAAATCTCAAAAATCACTGGCAGGTTTGCAAAATTGCCAAATTTTACATCATTTATCAGCACCAAAAACTATAAAAACAGTGAGAATTGTTGAATTTTCAACTTTCTTACAGTCCATAAACCAATCATGTAAAGTTAACCAAATATAAGTTTTGAAAAAATATTTAAAACATGCATTCTAAAAGTCTTGTTTAAGAATTTGCCAAAAACACATTGCTAGCTCTAACCAGCTCTTGTGAAAAACAAAAATCTCTGAGGTCAGCAACTTCGAAGCCATCAGTGACGCTTCTACGACTTTTCAGCTGAACTGCAGGTTGTGTTCACACAAAGCAGAGAGGAGAAAAGAATGGAAACTAATTGAAAATGTAAATAGTACAATATCTATAGTATGTAAAGCCACTTATTCTAGTCATCACTGGTAACACACGTGGGCACTTGGCAAAACGTACATGTTGATACAAGGGTTTTTCCAATTTATGTAAAAAAAACAAAACAAACAAAGACATTCATTTGTCATTTTTAATTTTTATGTTTATAGCATTATAAGCCATACTGCAGAAAAGGCATTTGTAAGTTCTCTTTGGTTGTGCAGTTTCCATAAGGGTGCAGGAATTGCAGTAAATAAAGAGCCCATTGAGGATAAAATCATGACAGTTGCATAAAACGCACAGAAATCACTTGTGGTTCAGGGAGTTAATGTAACATGGACTTTCATACTAGTAGATGTATCTACTTTAATGTTCTATTTTAAAATCATCAAACGCTTAAAAAAAATTATTGTATGGATCACTTCTTCATGCTGGGCTTTAAAATGTACAGGAAGCTAGTGAGACTCTGACCTATTGACCGAACCAGGCATGCGTTAACACTGAACCCAGCTCTATGAAGGCTGTGAGACAGTACAGATTAGTCTGCGGATTTACTACTTTTTCAAGGCTCTAATGAAGAAAAGCAACAAAGAGAGTGGAGAAAGAGTGTGGAAAACAGAAGAGTGTGCTGAGGCTGCAGAATTACTGAGTGGTTTAGTGGCTGCTGTAATAATACTTATGCTGGTTGTTAAGCTGCTCTGGGTGGGGGAAAAGCCTCTCTGGCTGATCCTCTGCCCTCCACAGACCCTGGATGCAAAGCTAAAGACCGGCTACTACACCAACATCACCACCAGCGCCAATACACACAGCTACTAATGTTAATGTGGGCTTAGGAGGGTAGGCTCAATGGAAGACATTACCATGCAGTGGTTCAAGGGTCATTTCCCAGCACTACCAAAAACACAAAAACAGCACTGTACCTGTGTTAAAGGGGCAGCCTGACACAGGTCAAAGAGTGTTTCAGGACAGACCAGTTACTTACAGTGAGAGCTAAACCTACTTATATCAAGCCCTAAAACAGATGGCATTTGTATCTGTGTGCTTGTGTGCATTACCTTAATCTGCTGTCTGCGCAACATTGCCAGTTCCCTCATGTCCCTGAAGGGCTGAAGCAGGTAGTGGTAGAGCTGAGTTGTTGCCTCCAGCAGCTCTCCATACGCCTCGTCCTCCTCGGGGTACACCTGCAGCAGCTCCACCATGCTGTCTATGGCTTTGTGCTTGTCCAGCACCTAGGATAAATCATGCAGAAGACAAACATGTGGCTGGAGTTTAGCGCAGTCAAACATCCACAAAACGAAGCATGTTCTACTTTAACGTTAAGATACAATTTCTATCAACAAAACCCATGAAAAGGCCAAAATAAGCTCACAGGCTGGCTCTTTATACTGTTGAGCATCTCAGACCTCAGCAATTCTAGTGCAGACCTGTATGTTAAAAAGGAGTCGCACATAATAGTTTTGTTAATAGAAAGGCTTAGTAACTATATTGAACAGCTGGCCACTGTAGTTGATTAAACTGCTGAGCAACTGTTTTGAAGATTAATTTTATTAATCATTATTAATTTTTAACACCAATTCATTTGACCTCTCTTAATAAGGTCAAACTTTCAACAGAGAACCCCACTAAATCCAAAGTTTCCTTTCTATTCCATTTGAACAAGCATTTTGCAACATTTAAGCCGAACTTGCCAAAGTTCACTGGCTCCATTAAAGGGTTAAATGTGATTTGCTGGCTTTCTAAGTACTATTGTAGAGTTTTTGAATATCACACACCAAATGAAGAATTCAGAAACTGAATTGCAGATTGATCGATGATACAAATAACTCTTTGTTTTCAGCCGGTACCACTGAAACATGGCTAATGTGCGTTTGTTTAAGCCCATTTCAGCTGTGTATTTGGTGCTAATGTTAGTACTAACAGCACATAGAGGGCAACAATGAGTGTGTTTGTTTACACACACATTTGTATCCTGATTTTGAGTCTTATTCTGAATATGGCAGTTACATGGACCATGAGAAACCTGTTTTTTCACATCAGTGTTTACATAGTCCTTATAGTATTCTGATACCCTGGCTGCAGTGGTGTCTTGATTTCTCATCACCTCAGCCACTGTGTTCTTAAGAACACAGCAAAGCATGATCAGAAACCTGGATAAAGTACCTCCATGTCATTGTATACTGGTTTCAGTCAGAGTATTGAAAGTAGCAGAGGAATTTATAAACCAGAGACGGCAGAGATGCATGTCATTATCATTATCAGCTAACAAAGGCTTTAAAATGAAGCACAAGCCACGGCCCAAAATGACTATTGATGAGCAGGCAAAATTTTTCAGGACACAAGTTTATAGCTATGTTCGAAAAATAAATATGGCATGTAACTTGAAGTAGTTTTTCCAAAAAAATTGAGAAGTGGGTCATCAATTATGCATAATAATACAGTAATTCTACTGGAGAAGAGATATGCTGCTCTCTGCAATTAGGTGAAAAAAATATGTGCTTAAATTGGAATCAGCATTGAGGCAAAATGAGTTGGAAAACACTGGCATATAGGATATTTGGAAAAATACACCACCATGCATTTCCAGTTTCTAGACGTCAGAGTTTGGAGCCACACAAAGCGCTGCTAGAAGAATAAATTCACTGTTGGTTTTTCATGAAAATTCTTGACATTAAGAAATACAAAGAATAAGATCAGACTCACATGATCTCCAAGGAAAGTGGAGGTAAACTAAATGGAGCAACACGATGCTTTAATACCGATTATACTTTGTGGTAAGAAAAAAAGACAAGCAGAAGCCTAAACGATTCTGGATGAGGAAATGGTTGGGGTGGTGTAGACAGTTTTATTATCTGCAGCTAATAATATTCTCGAGGGCTAGAATATATGGTAGTGTTATAATCGTAACCATCCAGATTTTAAGACAAAAAGACCAAACGCTTGACATTAGTTAGATGGCCCTGCTGAGTCCACAAGCAGTTCACGATGCTTCAGACTGGATTTGTAAACACCTCATATTAGCAAATACTCTGGGCTGAACGTCGATTAAGAAGAAGATCTCTGACCACATTTGTCTTCTAATTGACGGGAGGGGTGAAATGAGCAGTAAATCAGCCTGAAACTCCTGCAGTGTGAGCCTCCTTTAGGGAATATTCTGTTTATTTGCTCTCTGTCAGGGCTTACTGGATCACTTAACAGTTCAGAGTCATCATTAGTAACTCCACCTGTGATGTTTGTACTGTGAAAAGTCAAAATGTGGGGTGTGAGAAAGACCTATTTGGTAGCAAATTTCATTTGAGAAAAAAAAAAGAGAGAAACCTTTGATATATTGGTATATGTCAGGTTAAATTAAGTATCCACAGAAAATGATCAAGGTTGTGATGATAGCAATGCTGATTTAATTGTAAAACTGTATTTTCGTGTGTATTGGGTCTAATTCTGGCTGCCTTATAATTACAGTTAGTTCTAAACAAAAGCTCTTTCAAAGCTCAAGGAAAAAAAAACTCCCAGTAAGTAAAGACTGTGAGAGAGACTCCATGTGCACGTGTAAGTGCAGGCACATTAGTGTTTGTGGTCAGGAATGATACTATAAAATACATTGTGTGAGTGTAGTACAAGGAGAAAGGAGAATAAATTGGCCCCAACTGTTGCTGATTCATACCATATGTCCAACTATCCACAGACTGTTCATTGTACCGGAGATAAACGCCACTAAAACAGCTATTGTTTGCAGAAAATACAATTCATCTCCCAGCTCTCAGAAACCAGCAGCTCCGATTCAAACAGCACAATGCTTCCCCTTCACGTCTGCCTCAGATAATATTGAAATGTACCACCACCCAATCGTCATCCAAAGCGGTGAATAAAGTGCTCTTCTCTCTGCAGAGAGCGATAGATATGAATAGAGACTCTTATATTAACTCTGGGCTGCTTTTCCAAAACCCTCCACGTTGGGAACTGGGGTGGACACTACACGATTCAGCTCCAACACTGCTCCTACTGTTTACCTTGGATCTGAGTCTCCCTGGTAACCACTGGCCGACTGAACACCCCCTGCAGTCGCTGGTAGCCAGGAAAACCCCCAGGCTGAACGATCCAACTCCTGCCTGGGCACAAGCTGGGCCAAGCAACTTAGATTCAAGCTCATTTTTATTTTACAGATTTAAACATCATCAGGAGGATATGAGAATAAATCTCAGAAGTTAGGTTGACTTTTTTTCTTTTAAATAGTGCAAGTAAATCGTGTATTTTTTACACAGTCAAATGTATTTGTTGGTGATTGTTTGTGAAGTACTAGAAGCCAGAGAGGTGCTGCGTCTGCACTTCAAATGGTAACAGTATTACCTGCCTTAATTAGAGGTGAGACGATAGGCTGATTAATCAATTAGTCAATCAGACAATGTGTACGCAGCTTTTTTGGTAAGGGCTTAATCTTCTCATACATTTTGAAAATAGCGTGCCAAATATTCCCAAGTGTGAGAATTTGTTGCTTCTGATTGCCACAATTTACAGAAAACTGAATCCTTAGTGATACTGAACTTTTAATTCAGGTTTTAAGTTTAGGTTAAATACATTTGATCTTCATCTAAGAATCTTTTTAAGTTTTACCAGACTGGTGGCAAGGCCCAGGTATTTATTCTCACCCCTAATTCACACGACATCATACAATTCTCAAGGATTGCTAACAACCCGAAACTCACATGACTCACGGTTTGAATGAAACTGCCTGGGGAGGGATGTCAGGACTGGAAAATAAGTGGTGAAAAACCGGTGCTGTAGTCACTTCTGCTCTGAATATTTTCTGATTTTGGACTGTTAGTGGGACAAAATACATGATTTCAAGATGTGCCTTTGATCTATTTTTTTGTAAATGTTTTCGGCTGAACAGTTCATAGAAATAATTTGCAAATGAATCGATAATTAAAACAATTGTTGCCTGTGACACTAGTTTTAACATTCGGGTGATTTTGCCAAACATGATTCGAGGGTTTGCAGTTCTGTAACTAAGACTGTTTACAAACAAACTGTGATTAAAAACTCCCGAAACATGAACATTGCCAAGACATTAATAAAGAATAATTAGATATTGTAAGACTAAATTACATCTGTTATATTGTGCATTCAATTTACAGTCAAAAGGCGCCATCCAGGCTTCTACACACGGCTCTCTTTTAAACACTTTATATTCCACATAAGTACAATATTTGTACCTTCATTTGTGTTCTTCACAGCTATGATTTTGCAAATGTGTTTTCTATTGTTTTTCTTGAGACTTATGGCTTTCAATAGCACAGTGTCAAAGAAGTTAAAGAAAAGCCTTATCTGTTTAAATATTTTTTTATATTAGTATTGCTGATAAATTACAAGAATTATTTTCTAGGCGTGCACATAGCATTATTTTAATTTTTCCTCACTTATCCAACCAAATGGAAATATGTTTGCATGTTTGCTTAGAAGTTTCAGGGCAAATGCCTCTAAAGAATAATCTCCAAGACTTACAAGTTTTGTTGTACTCAGCCATTGATTCTTTGAAGCCTTTGTGGGAGTGTGATCAGGATCAAGGTTTGTAATGGGAATTTTCCAAAATGTGCTCCAATCTTTAGATTTCCAAATAATTTAAAGAACTTTCTATTTACACCTGTATGCCTCTAAAAATATTGCCCATACTGCAGTGATCCAACTTCAATGTTGTAAAAGCTGAGGGGTAGAGATCACAGATGTCAACTCTTCTACAACTGCATAAACTCAGTCATAGTCTAAATTTAAAAAAAAAAAAAAAAGACAAATTCTGGTAATTTTGGAAGCCACTGTGTTGATTTCAGCAGAGACATTGATATATTTTAATCTTCCCTGAAAAGTAGTTACGGTTTGCTTTATCTGTAAGTCTTATTTATTATCAGAATTTATTCCTGCACAATTTTTTTTTTATTATTCTTTACATTGCAGCACTTTTTTGCAACTACTTTGGGGAAGAACTTTTTTGCTTTGCATTCCGGTGTTTATTGTTTATAAGTATGTATAAAAACATGTAGAGAATCTTTTTTTTTTTTTTAAAAAGGGAAAAAATCCAAATTTTCCTTTGCTAAGTTTAGCTGTTAAGTCTAGACAAAGCTCTCCAGTATGCACTGACAGCATAATTACAGGACATTCCTGGTGATATGAGCTATAGTGTAGCCGCTCCAGGCCTATCATCAGGACCAACTCTTGACAGTGCTAAATCTGCTCTGTCTTGCTGAACAACTTTTCCCTCTGCCTTTTAATTGAGACATCATGCAGGAACAACACGCCTTGACTGTGATCTGAGAGGACACCGTTTAACAGCACTTTTCAAAGTGAATTCTATTCAGCAGCTGCAACATGAGTCTGCCACCCATGAACCCATCAACACAACTACACCAAGAAATCTTTTAGACACTGTGGACTTGTTGTATTCAGAGTTCATTTCATTTTAAAACTCTGAAATTTCTCTGGAATAGTAAGAGAATTACACGTTAACAGTTTCAGTACCTTTTATGAAACACAAATACCAAGAACTATCTGTTTCCATCTTCTCAAATGTGAATATCTGCTGGTTTTCTTTGTCCTCTATTACTAGGTGAGTTGAAGGAACTATCAGGGTTTGCTGCCATTTTAACAATCAAATGACTGTTGGAGAAAATAATCCGTAGAATAACTGATGATGAAAATACTTAACTATAGTCTAATTTACATTTGCAGGCTTCCCATTGCAGTTTCATGTTACACTTGTTTCCTTGCAAACCCTGTCGTGTGAATATTTCAGCCTGTTTATCCTCCCTGCAAAACAATTTTAGTTAATGTTTCATCAGCCGTTAGCTGTTTTACATTATTCTCACCAGAGAACAGCAACAAGAAGCCCAGCAAAGCAATTAAAATGTAACTATTAGCCTGAAACGTGTCAGGTGTACTGTAGACAAGCTGTTAGCTTCATTCTGTTTAACAACAGAGTACAAGCAAGGAAAACACGGAAATGTGGCTCTGGTCAATGATTGACTGAAGCAGACCCTACAACCCTGCACTCTATGTTTGGCCCAGTTATCTTTAAGGACGAGGTCTATTGGTTAAGGCTGTATCTTGTGGTGGGTTGTGATAAGGCCACAACACTGATTCTCAACTTACAGCTGCTTTTCACAGACCAAACAATGTGGCCATTCATAGCCGGTGTAATGTCCGAAAATCTGTGAAAATAATCATTTTCAATACAAGCAAGTAAGCAAGTTTGTTTAATTATCAGCTCAGAGCAATGGGCACTGATTTTATTTTATTTTTTAAAATCCTTACATAAAAAAAGTTGCAACTGGGAAATTTTGGGAATTTTCCTTTCAAAATGACCAAAATAATAAATCTATTATCAAAATAGCTGTCAATGAATAGTATGTAGGTTGGCCCATCAAATAATTATAGCAACTGATATTACGGTCTCAACTCAAAGGCAGAAAAAGTAAACTCTTCTCGTACTTTAACATAGCTAAAACACTGTCTCTATCTCTTCCCATCTCAACATACCATTCCACCCACAATACAGTCTTTAAAATGTTGGGACCACGTCAGCACTCTGTTTATTTTACTGCCTACAGTCAAGGTATATTAAGAATGGACTTAGTCACCAGGACAATGGGAACACGTGCAATCCAATAAAATGGAGTAAATATCGCCTCTGTTGTTGTTGACACGGTCTCAAAGTAGTGCAATAACTTTTGAATCGAGTTTTGAGCGGGTTTTGCACTATATTACCTTCTACATATCCAAAAGTGCTGGACAAAAAATTAGAAGCATATTTCCCAAACATGTCATGCCAATTCTCTTGAATAATCAACCACAATGTCAGAAGATAGTAATAACTGCCCATATCCATTTTTTAAGTGTCCAAAGTGGCATCCTCCAGGTGATTGTTTTGTTCTCAGCAGTCTAAAACCAGAAGACATTCAGTTTACAGTGCTGAAAAACTGCCTGAAATCAATCCACTTGAGAAAATAGAACCTGGAAACATTTGTCACTTTTGCTTTATAAATGTTTTACTACTGCCAAGTGAGAATCTGATTTATTTACCTTGTGAACATGGGTGACCTACACAGTCCTGCCAGTGGTTTCACTATTATACCAAACAGCAAAGCATTAAAACACCCGTCGTACTACAGTAGCATATGGCCAATTTTATATTGTTGATGGAGACACTAGAAAAGACTTCAACTTAATTCTGTCAATGAAATAACTGATAAAGAAATTCAACTCCACTGTAATCTATCATTCAGGCCATTTTAAATAACAATACCTGACCTGTCTTTTTCTTTATTGGCAATTGCCTCAAAAATGTAAGGAGGACACTGCTTTTCTTAACTGCACACAAAGGTAAACTGAATATATACTGTGCATTAAATTACTAGTCTGGCAATGTAAGAAATCTGAGGCTGTCACTCTGGGCTGTGATAAACTATTACAAGCATTTTAAGTGTTTTGTGACTTTCATAGATAAAACGAAAAGCCGATTAATTGAGAAAGCAACCATCAGGTTACTAGACATTGACAATAACTGTTAGCTGCAGCCCAACTTGATTTTTTTTACACCAGATCAGGCTTTGTCAGCTGAATGTGATAATTGCCGAAATGTTAATAAAACATGTCGCATAAAACGTATCACCGTCTCCTCCAGAGATGGATGCTAAACAAATGAGATATCCTTTCATTAAATATTTTGTTTCCTGATTGGGCCAAACCCTTAGCCAGCTGTTGGAGCTTTTGTGCGTCAGTTGAACAAAACAACCGAAGAGGTGAAAGATTTTGCCTGAGGCTTCGTCTCTCCTCTTAAACGTACAAAGTGTCTATGATCATGATCATGCTTTTATTAAGACTTCACACAAGCAGTATTGTAGTCAAATTTGGCACTTCCTCTAGTAAATATTTGACACATGTCCTACAGACACAATTAAAAATATAGCAGCTTCTCATTGGCTCTCTGAGCTAAATATACATTTTCAGCTGTCCAGGATAACAATGAAACCATCTGAACAGCTGTGGTGACACATCATTTCTGTAACTCCACCTCTATTTGTTCTCCTATGTAACTCCCTTCAAACCATTCAGCCAACTGGAGTGTGATGTCTGGCCAGACCAGATCATATTACCGGCCTGTGAACATGCAGCAACAGATGGTAGATCACAGGGGGGGACAAAGGAAGAGGAGGAGAATAAGCGAAGCATGAGGCCCAATTTTGCGCTGAAAACTACATTCACTAGTCTGCGGTTGCCCTGTGTCTCCTAAAAACATCCTTCTAATATAATGTAAGGCTGAAATTATAGAGTTTATGTGCTTTTATACCCTCACAACGTGAACTACCAATAGCATCATATCCTACATACCATTCAAGCTTCCATTTTTCTATTTGTAATTATGCAAAAAACAGTCAGACTTTCTGCATTTTTGTATGTAGACCACATTAGACCAGGTTCCCATCTAGGACCCTCTGTATAATCTTTTTTTTCCCTCTTATATTTCACAAATGAAATAAAGGTTTCACAGACTAGAAATTGTGTTGTAAAGACTCTTGAGCATCTCTGGCATAATCTCATCCACATTTGACTAAACTTTATACAGTAGTTTTAGATCTGGAACCACTCTAATGTGGCTTACATGCAAGAAAAGCAGTACAAATCTATTTTGGGGGCATTTTCATAAACAGAATGAAAAATTGTGTTAAAGACTATTTAGCCTCTCTGGCATAATGTAGTCCAGAGCTAAATCTTCTAAGGACAGTAGGTTTAGTTCTGGGCCTGGTCTGATGTGGTTTACATGTAACAGCAATGAGATCTCTTCGCTTGCATTTAACTCACAGAACAAGGCTTTCACAAATTTGAGAGTAGGTTTCAGACAGCATTAAGGATTTACCTAAAACACCCAACACGATTTGCATGATTAAAACACGGGGAAAACAGAAGCAGTCGCTCTTCTTCCCTTAAATTCTCCCTTAAATGTGAAATGAAAAGCTGATCAGAGTCCTATATTCTGTTTCGTTTAAACAAACATTCTCTTCAAACAACAAAAGCAGTTATAACCCACCTCTTGCATGCGTCTTTTGGCCCTCTCCAGAGCATCTTCGTAGCCCTTCTGCCTCAGCTCACTCAGGCTCTCGTAGTACTCCTCCGTGTCGTCGCTCTCGGAGAAAAGCACCTGCGAGAGGATCTTCCAGCCGCAGGTGTCCAGGGCATGACCCAGGTACACCTGCAGCTGGTAGCACAGGGCGTCCGTCTCCCGCTGAGACACGCCGGTGGCACCGAAGATCACCGTCCACACGCCGGACTGCTCCTCCGGGAACGACGGTAAACACGGCTCCAGGTCCGAGTTGACGGCGCACAGCTGGAGGTGAGCAGCACGCAGGTCCTGGAAAGAGAACAATCCGGCCCAGCTGAAGTCCTCCCGGCCGCTGCTCTCACCGTCCCCTGGGTCATCCGGAGACAGCAGGACATCCACCGGGTCCAGGATCTCCATTTCTACTACCTTGGGTGTCACAATATCCCAGGACCCCAGACTGGGACTGATACACTCAAATGTCTTGGAACCACCGACTTTTGTAGCCTTCTGAGAATTGGTTGTGTTTTTTCCTTTGGGGACCGAGTGCGGTCTAACTACACCCGCCCGGCAGACTTCATCCTTCGGCGTCGTGACGGTACTTTTCGTGTGTTTTTTCGGGGCAGGAAGCAGCGCGGTGGGGCTACAGTCGAGGTCCAGAACGGTGCTCCGTCTCTGCACGGTTCTGTTGTGGCAGGTTATGGCGAACTTTCCCTCGATGTCGTTCCAGGCCACGATGAAAACGAATTTGTGTCTCTCTTTTTCGTCGAAGATTTTGGGCCGGACGGACACCCAGCCGGACTCCAGGTTATCCTCCATGGTGAAAGACATCTCATCCAGCCAGTAAACACGACACGTAGATTAACGTTAGCCTCTGCTGTCGAGGCTAAACGCTGCTGCTAGCTCACGGCCGCTAACGGCAGCTAATAAAAAGTAAGATTTGGCGCAGCAGCAGCGGCGAAAACACAGAGCGGATAAATTCAGAAACAAAGACTCTCCTCCGTTGCTAACCCGCCGCCAGCTGAGAGCGAGCGGCCGAAAACGCAGCTACCGTCGTCGTGTCTCCGAACGGTTCGGACATGAAGAAGTTCAAGCGGCCGGACTGGCTCGGACACCGAGGGGTGATGGGGGGTTAGAAGTGGGCATCGTACTGCGGCACAAACCGTCGGTTGCCATGGCACCTGGCCGCTCACCTGACCGCTGCTCGCGCTCTGACCGAGTGGCTCTTTGTCCGATCGGAGACAATGCCGTCGCGCGACGCGGCTCGGCTCACGGTGTCACGTGTGAGCTTGTGTTTACAAGCACAAGGTGCGTGCGTGCCTGTCAGATCCGGGGAGGGATTTAATAGCTGCCTCGAGCACATGCTGCGTTCATGTTCCTGCAGGAAAATTGTACATACGATATTTCGAGATCTTGTCCATACTGTAGGGCAGGGGTGTCGAACTCCTTTTAGTTCAGGGGCCACATTCAGCCCAATTTGATCTCAAGTGGGCCAGGCAAGTAAAATCACAGCATAATAATCTATAAATAACGACAAATCGAAATACTTCCTTTGTTTTAGCGCAAAAAAGTACATTTTCAACATGTTTACATTGAAGGAACAATCTTTTAACAAAACATTCTGAACAAACTGAAATTTAAGAAAAATATCAAACGACAAAAAATGAGACAAACGACGGGAAACAAAATAAAAACACGAGACAAAAATGACAAACACTTGAAACAAAAAGACAATGATACACAAAACAATGAATGAAGCAAAACACAAAAATAAGACAAAAAAAACACAAGCAAGACAAAAAGGAAACACAAACTACAAAAACGAGAAACAAAAACATGAGTCAAACGATAAAAGTCAGACAAAAAAGACAAAAACAAGACAAAACATTACAAAAATGAGACACAAAACGACAACAGAACAATGGGTAATATAGTATTTTACTTCATGATCATAACAACCTGTCGTGGTCTAAAAATAATTTTAAATTTATAGTTTTTACAAATTTACAAATTGCAGTTAATGTCACCTGTGTAATTTTTTTTTTCACTTTACAAAGTCATCACACGGGCCAGATTGGACCCTTTGGCGGCCGCTTTTGGCCCACTGGCCGTATGTTTGACACCCTTGCTGTAGGGGCTTTATATCTATTTCTGGCATTGGAGCTGCTCAAGTGTAATATGTAGCTACTGGTCCCACAAACCTGGACAATCATAAACACTGTGCCCAGTGTTTATTTGCTGTCTGTCTGTCTGTCTGTCTGTCTGTCTGTCTGTCTGTCTGTCTGTCCTCTCCTCTCCTCACCCCAGCTAGTCAAGACAGATGTCTGTCCTTCATGACCCAGGCTCTGCTGCAGATCTCCTGCTGTTTAAAATGAGTTGCTCCTCTCCACTGTGGCCAACATGCTGCTCACAGTAAATCTTAGAATCTTTGAATCCAAAGATTTACTGCAATTTACATGCAAAATTTTGTTAGGTCTTAAAGTTAACCAGTAATCTAAATTAGTCAGATAATTTATGAGAGCATTTAATATTGGAGGGTAGTAACCTTAGCATTAAAGTCACTCAGACACATTCATAATTGATATAATATTTTGGGATCTCTCCATAACATTGTAATTTCTCAGGTAAATTTGCAACGCTAATCTTATTTCTCTACCAGAAAGCAGTCTAGCTCAATGGCTATTGTCTGAAATGTGCAATATATACATAACTGGGACCGGACTCGACTGTCAGGGTTTTATGCTGCCTTTGCATCTATGCATGTAATTGGTGCTGCTTTGTGTTTTCTTTTATCCTAATTGTTGCTATTTGACCATGTCAGTATGCTGCTTTTGTGTTGTCTGTCAAAGTGCTTTGTAAACTGTCTTCTCCAGTATTTAGAACAAGTCCAGCATTGGTACAACATGGTTTGTGGTACTGTTAGGGAGTGAGATGGGACATCTTGAAGGAATTATTAGACTTAAGAAGAAAAAAAACCCTACCTGATGTCCCTCCAGTCTTCAAACACCATCAATATCCATCCATGTATGTTATAACCAGACATTTTTCACATTATGACACACAAACCTATCATGTTGTGAAAAGAATTTTTTCTAGCTAAATAATAAACTATTTGTCATGTCATAGTATGACACATTTCACATTAAAATGCATTAAGTTCCTTTATTATTTGATTAATTAATTAATGTTTGGTATGAAATGTGGTGAGATCCTACCATAGACTGTATATATAATGGACGTAGCATCTGGCTCCAGAATTGAAGCAAACCCGGAAGTGTCATAAACTTGCAATATCACACCGTCCGCTAGGGCTGGCTCCAAAAGCTTTTTCTCCATAGACCCCAATTCATTTTTGGAAAAAATTAAATTTGATAGACTGATTTTCTACAGCTCAGGATTTTTTCCCCTTTAGTTTTCATGGTCAAAATGAGAGATCAGGTGGCCGATCTTAAAATAAATCAATACTGAATTTTAAATAAATCGTTAAAGTTGGCGGAGCCAGGGGGCGTGGCTATACTTGATAGACAGCAACAGAAGCCTCTGCGGCAAAACGTGGGCGGGATAAGAGAGTTCTCAGCCAATCCTGCCCCTAGTTGCTCTCCGGTCCAGTCTGTTTGATGACGCTTTTTACGTCACTGGCTCCAAAAAATCCAAAACGGCGACCAGGAAGTAGCAAAATCCGGGCTTCATTTTCTCGCCGTTGAAATCAACGGGTGACGTCACGGTTAGTTTACGCCTGGATCCTACTGTTACTAAGCATTGTGGGTATTATGATGCCAAAGTATTCAAGATACCAATGAAAACTAAAGCTATTTACAATGCGCAGGACTTTACTGACATATATTACGCTGATAGTGAAGTTATGAAAACTGTTTTTTAAGTCCATCGGTTAAATATTCCTATCTCGGCTGCCCCTTTCAAACTTAAAGCATCCACTCATTTTTTCCCATGAACCCTGAAGGCACCATAGCAGTCCCTTGTCTTTAAGCGCTTATCAAACCAAACACAGAGACAGAAAACAGATACACATACTTTAGTGTTCTCCTTCACTGAATTTAAATCGCTTAAATAACAGAATTGTTCATTATCCTCCAGTCTTTTTGTGATTCCTTTATTTCTCTCTGCGTCTCTTGTTTCTGTCTCTCTCGTGCAGACGTGCACGCGGAGCATAAACATCTGCACGTGGGCAAATCCATGACGTGAGCACGCATGACGGAAGATGTACGGCAAGCGGACTGGGACCAAACGTATGTAGTTATAAACAAAACACTTCAGTGACGTCACACCAGGAAAATATAGGCATAACTGTAATACATTTGATTATTTTTGTCACTATGTACCGATAGTTGAGTCTTTGTTTGTTTCGGTGATGTCTTTGCTCAAAAACTTACACTTTTTTCTGTTTGATATTCTCAGCATGCAGAAGCCATTCTTCTTTACGATTTCTGCTGAATCCAGATCTTTAAAATAAATGTTTTACTCTTCACACCCTTGCTCCAAACATTTAGTCGTTTACTTTTTAAATTATATTTAAATGTCTCTGTAGATTCTCAGTCATTCGGGTGATGATAATCATGGGAGCTTCAGTGGAAATCAAATGGACTATTCCACTAAAAGTGGTGTTGCAAAGCCACTTCTCTGTTTAGAGATGACTGTTCCAAACTGACATAGATAGCTTCCTTCACTCCTCTCTCAAATCACCTGTCCTCTCTGTCTAAAATGTGGAGATTGTTGTATCCTTCACATACAGGTGAACTGCTGAGTCGGGTTCTGAGGAGATGCTCTCCTGTGTTGAGCCATGTACTTGTGAATCTGTTGTTTAGTCTCTCCTGTGTACAAGTCTCTGCACTCTTTGCTGCATTGGACTGAGTAGACAGCATTGCTCCACTTGTGTGTTGGTGTTTTATCCTTGGGGTGAACCCATCTTTGTCTCAGAGTGTTGCTGGGTCTGAAGGGCACCAGAATGTTAAATTTGGAGAAAATCCTCCTGAGTTTTTTTGGTACTCCATCTATGTATGGTATAATAACATTGTTCATCCTGTTTTCGTTCCTGTTCTTGTGTTTGTTCTATTTAAATGCTTACTCATACTCTATAAATTAGAACATTTTTTGTTAGTGTTTCCGTCTTTGTTGATAGTAGGCCAGTGAAGACTGAGGAGCTTGTCTCCATTTCAATTTTGAATAGTGAGATAAAAAAGAACTAAATATAGGAACTCCCAAAATGGAGAAATCCATAATTATTTCTTTTTTAGATTTGCAAAAAATACGAACAAAAATGTGCTTCCTTCCTTTGCATTGTGACTAAGAGACTTAAATACAGTTCACTGGGTGAAGGCCGTGCATTATAGCTATTAAAAACCAGTGCCAGTGGGGCAAAGCCACATCCTAATATTTCCACTTCACTGAGTCGACACAATACTTCAGCTGAATAAACACAGGAAATCAAAACTCCCTGTAGACTTCTCTGGTTAAAAACACACCCACATAAGGACGTCAAGCCCTCTCTGATTGTTCTCTGGTGTGGAAATTAGCTGCAGACAGATGGCAAATGAAAGGAAAAACGTGTAAGTGTGCACTAAGTGTCTTAATAAAGGTGTTGGCTGATCAGAACAGCTTCATTGTTCTTCTGCATTGAAATTCCAAGTCTCTTCCAAAAGATATTCCCTCATTTGGTGTTTTAATGACGGTGGTGGAGAGCGCTGTCTAACATGTTGGACTAAGCTCTTAGAAGGTAACTGGGCGGAGATCTGTTGACCGTCACGACCACAACATTCATACTATTTTCATCCAGCTATATCAGTTATGTTTGGGATGAGGGCATGAACTCCTGGAGGAGACCACTCCCATCAGGACAGAAATGTTTCACCACAGGACAAAGGTGATCACTTAGTACAGCTTTGCATTGATTTATAGTGACCCTTCTCTCTGAGGGGTCAAACCATGCTAGCAAAATACTGTCATCAGTTCAACAGAGCAACCAGTTCCCCTCACTGTCAACGTAAAGGCATAAAGTACACAATTTGTTTGTCTTCACAAAAATGTAGGACATTGATTGTCTTTGAAAAAATTGCTAAGGAGATCATATGTAATAGAATTAACTACTGTTCTCCTGGAGAAATGTAAAAATGACAGATTTTATGAGATATGTTCATAGACTGTAAACTATCTTCTCCAGTTTACCTAATGTAAGTATGTGACTTTTGTAAATCTATAGCTGATTGTACTTCAAATGTCTGTCAAATATCTCACACAAACCCCTATAACTTCTGACATTTTGGCTTAGAAAGATTAGAAGAATAAATGTTCAGTTGAAAGCTTATTCAATTCATTAAATTAAGTTAATAAATACCAAACTCGCAATTAAGCAGATTTCCTAGCATGCATTACTGGAGAGTTAGAACTCAGAGACTCTTGTCTTTTGTAGTTTTTAGAAATCAGACATGATGGAAACTATATAGTAAAGAAAGCTGTAATTCCATCCTTTTATGAGCATCAAAACAACTTTATATTTGTTGACTTCTAGTTTCTCTCACCATAATTAGGAACAGCCTCACTGACTGTCTCTGTATGGATTCTGGGGGAAAAATGGTTTCAGTAGCTGAAGCTGTACATTTTCAGTGTTAAAAGGAGAAAAAACTATTTCTAATCCAAAAATGTAAAAAGAAACCAAGTCTGTATTTATCTACTGTATGTGCCTTTTTTTTAAAAAAAATCTACACCACCAGGACTTTTATTTTGGTTTTGTTGCATTTATTCAGCAGACTTTTGAATCATGTATGTTGTGAGATGCTGCTGTAATTTATTTCAGCTTGTGCTTTTAAGCAACATAGGTTTATATTATTCATCCAACTCAAGGGATTTGAAAATACTTTATCAAAAAAAAAAAGGTAGCGACTATAAACTATACTATGATTTTGTTAATTAATTTTTCTTCCATGGAAACAAATTGTAGACAGTTGTCCACACACTGCAGAGATGAGCTAATGCACCTATACATAACTGATCAATGAAAATGTCTACATGACAACAAAAGCACTACAAAACCCACTACTAATGAAAACGTACATGAAATTTGGTATCCCCTAAATGCTTTCTGTCCACTAGGTGGCAGCAGCCGTGCCATAAAAATACACAAAAAGTCCACACCACATACTTGCTGATTTTGTTCAATAGTCAGTTTTATTTTATTTTTTTTTATTTATTGCTACACAAAGCATCAGGCACTTTTGAAGTGTTAATGGCACTACTTAGGGTGTGTTCACAGCTGCTCCTCTCCTCTGTAGTCAGTCGTTTCACAAGGTTTACACGTGTGACAAGCTTACTAAAAAAATTTTAAAAAACAGGGACGTTGCTGGTTACGTCTGGAAAGCTAATTTTGAAGGTCAGCAGCCTCTCACAAAGAGCAAAAATGGTCCTAAAAAGACAGAAAGAACTTCAGCATTTCGATCTTTTTTGGTACGTAAACTTTCGGGAATGTGTGAGTCTGCCTTCTCACATGCCACCCCTGCTTCCTCCTCCTCCTTCCAGAGGTCTCAGGGGGGAGCTCACTGGCCTTGGCTGGCCTTCTCAAAGAGAACCTTCAGCTGATCCTTGGAGGTGGCCTCCTTCTGTTGCATCAGGTCAGCGTGGCCTTTGGTGACACCCCAGCCGTCAGGAATGGACATGGAGGGGCAGTAGGGGCGACCGGACGCAGGGTTCAGCTTCTCCCAGTAGTCACGACGAGCCCTAAAGTGAAGAACAAGCGAAGTGTTTCTTATTTGACCCTCTGAACCTCAAGAAATTTCTGTTTGTGTGACATTTTTTGGCTCATTTTTCACTGCAATGTAAAGTCCTGCACCTCTGTGGAAACAGCACAACTTTGGCAAGAAAAAGAAAAACATCTAAAAGTAGATTTTTTTTGATCATGTATCTTTTTTTTTTTCTGCACTAGTCTCAGCCGAAAAGTTTCATCTGACTGTTGGTCACAGATTATCATCACTGTTGTTCCAAGGAGCAAGAAAGAAAGAAAGAAAGAAAGAAAGAAAGAAAGAAAGAAAGAAAGAAAGAAAGAAAGAAAGAAAGAAAGAAAGGTCACTGAGCATTTCAGCTTAGGTTTTGCTAAGTTTTTTAGACAGACTGTCACATCAAATGATTAGTCCAAGGACTGTCAAAACAGTGAAAATCTTAAAACGATGAACGGTGTAATTTTGGTGATTTTTAAAAGTTAATATATGCCTCTGTCTTGAACCTGCCAACAGCTGTGTGTGTTGACAGGATACAACCAGACTTGAGGCTTTTACAAAAAAAGATTCAAGTTGAGAAAGAGGAATATCTACCTGGCTCTGACCCAAGGCTTCGTGTGCATCTCCAGGCCACTGCCCCAGGTTCCATGCTTCTCGGATCCTGCAGGCAGGAAGCCCCTCTCAGACGCCAGCTCCTCAGCCAGGGCACGGATGTGATACGGTTCAAAACCACAGCAGCCACCGATGAAGCGAATGCCGGCATTGTAAGCTTCACGGGCGTATTTCTGCATGTCCCATCTGCTCAGGATCCTCGGCTCCAGACCTGTCAGAGGACGCACAGGCTTATGTATGATTTTATGCATTTTCCAGATCAACATTTAGATTGAGATGTTAACCCTCTGAGCTCAAAAACCAGTCAGCTATTGTTAACCTTCATATGTTCCTTAATCTAATGGTTTGTGATGTATGACTGAGTCTGGAAAAGACTCAAATATAAGCTTAACAATCATGATATTTCATCTAAATCACTTTATATTTCTTATCATGGGGGGGAAAAAAACACTAAATACAATACTTGCACTAGATTCTGTTTAAAAAAAAAATTCTGCACTGAGAATGAGAAGCTATTAGTGACTCAGCTGTAGTAAACAGTTACGCGCCAATAATTCAGCTGACTGTTTTACACAGAGCAGACAGAAGACAAAGTGTTAAAATAAAATGTGAACCATCTATAGTATTTAAAGTCCTTTTTGTGTCAGTAACATATGCACGCACTTGGACAAATGTTGTACAATTTGATTTCAGTTCGTTTGAATTCTTGAAAATTAATCAAAGAAATGTAATTCTTTGTAAGATTTATAACATTATTACGTTGCTTTATGACAAGACGTTTGAGTTCTCTTGACTTCTAGCTGTGGTTTTGTGGCTTTCATAGAGATGCAGGACTTTATATTGCAGCAAAATAGATTCCCACATCCAGTTCAAATGTCACAGCAGCAAAAAAAAAAAAAAACGGCAGGAAATGGCTCTGGGTTCAGAGAGCTGAAAGTGGAATTTTACTTACTGAAGGGGAACTCCGGCAGGTCGATGAATCCCTGGCGGTTGCAGTCAGGAGTGTGGTAGGCCAGGGGCTGGGTCATGTAGTGAGCCTTCAGTCCAGCCTTCTCCACTCCCTCCTTCATCATCTTCACAGTTTTCACACAGGTTTCGGGGTCAAAGTGGCAGTTGATGCCCACAATCTGAGCTCCTGCACAGAGGAAACATGCAAAACTGATCAGCGTTGACTGAAGTAATTAAATCATGCTTTAAACTGGTAACCAGATTTTAATTTCTCAAAAAAAAAAAAAAAAAAACAGTTCTGATGAGATGTGGACCAGCTTATGTCGCTTGTAGTTTATTAATTCTGTGCTGATCTGAAGTGATGTCTGGGTAAGAATGTGTATTATTCTCTGCCACAAGGGCTGCAACTAACAACTGCTGTTACTGTCATACATCTGTTGAGTATTTATTTGATTCCTGGATTAGTTTTTGGTCTAAAATATGAGAAAATGGTGAACATTTTCAGCTTTTCCCCAAAGTCCAAGATGTCAAGTCTCTTGTTTTGTCTACAACCAAAACATATTTATGGTCACTGATTGGGAAAGGCACCAAAAAATATTCACATTTAAGAGACCAGAATAAGAGAATTTCTAAATTTTTCTTAAAAATTACTCAAAATAGTTGGCAATTAAGCTTTTGAAATACAAAAAAACAGACATGAGGGGTTTTCTCAACCCTTCTGTTGTCTTCATTGAAGGGCACCAAAAATATAGTTTCCTTTTCTGAAAAAAAAGAAAAATTCAGCAAAAAAAAGCCCCAAATTTCTGAAAATTTGCAAAACCCTTCAGGAAAAAATCTAATAATTCCTTAAAATTTTCCTATAAAAATATATTTTACAAAAATCCCTCAAATTTGGCAAAGAAAGTCTTATAAATATTTTCAAAAAATTAGCAAAAATCTTCCAAAAAAAAAAATCCTTCAAATATCTAAAGTGATTACATACATATCAGTAAAATGTGTAATATTTTATCAAGAACATTCACCAAAAAAATAAAAAATCCAACGAAATTCACTGGATTTTGGTTGATTTTTTTGTGAATGTTCTTAAGAAGCTTTTTTTAAGCATTTTTTCCCCCTCCACCAAAAGAATTTCAAAAATTTTGAAAATGTGGAAGTCAGAATTCCCCCCCACATACACATTTTCAAACTTTAAAACAAGTCAATTTGACCCGCCGCATGACAACATGAGGTTTAAACAGCTGACAATTCAACGCTTTAACTGTATTTGTTCAAACCACCACTGGATGGCAGCAAACATCTGTCTATCACAGGAGCTTTGAAGGGAAACGCCACTGATTTTACAAACCAACATCACCAAGGGGGCTCAGTGAGGTTTAGGGCAAATTTATTAAAAGGAAAGTCTGCATTTTAAACTGTGTGTCTGGAGTTTGGAAGATATTGCTTCTTTGCCACTAGCGGTGTGTTGTATCTGGAGGCAACAGGGAATAGATGAAATATTGGAACAGGATTCAAATGGTCCATTTCGGAACACAGCTACACAAGTCCATCAAGATGTGCTGCCTTTGAAACATGAAGCATTCTCGATACACAAACACTGAATGAAGAAATAGATAGGACGGTTTACTCTGACGCTTCACGTTAGGGATTATACTGGAATTTAAATTTTGTGGCTTGATTCAGTTATAAAGCGTGGACCACATATGTGCAACAGAAAAGGCTGTTTAACTGTCATATCTGTCGATGCCAGACTCCCCAGATCTGCCCCTTGTTTTATTTTTAACAGTTTTAATACTGTGATAACTGGGTGAGAACTTGGGGGATGATCCTACCAGCTTTGACCAGTCTGACAGCACAGTCTCCGGGGCTGACTCCGTTCAGGTCTCCTTCAGGTCCGATGCACAGACTCGCTGCCACGGGTTTGCCGGTCGTCTTCAACACCTGGACAGCCCACTCGGCCTCTTCCACATGCTCAAAGTACTGCAAGCAGGCACAAAGAAGAACTCATGAATTACTAACTAGATAATCATTTAAAGCTGCAATGGGAACTTTCACAGAACCTCAGACGGCAGCCCTGCTTAACGGTTTTAAAGCTGCTGCTGTCAAATCCTATTTAGAGTGAACCCACAGAGACCAACTCACTGTAGCTCCCCTCAGCTCAACAGATCTACAGTGTCTTTGTTTATCATTCAACTCTCTCAGGCTGCTGTTACGACAAATGTTACATCAAATGGATGGTAATGTTGTTCTCTATCTGCTGAATGACTAAATGCACATCCGTTTGCAAGTAACAAGCCGACCCCAGGTTTAAACTATCACCAGAAGCTGAGTTTAGTCATGTTGACTGCTTGTTTCTGCGGCACCCAAGTGGCCAAAAAAAAAAGCAGGTTTCATTAAATGCAGTAAATCAGGGCTGACCAATGTTTGTTCAGCTTCCTACTGTACATGTAGAGCAGGAGTGTCAAGCTCAAGTTAGTTCAGAGGTCACATTCAGCCCAATTTGATCGTAAGTGGGTCCGACCAGTTAAATCAGAGCACAATAACCGATGAATAACGACAACTCCAAAATTTTCCCGCTGTTTTAGTGCAAAAAAAGTACATTCTGAAAATGCTAACATTAAAAAAAGTTCTTTTTTTCCCCCCAAAATATTATGAAGAATCTTATCTTAAGATTCTTATCAAAAGTTACATTTCAATAATATTATGCCTCAGATTATCATTTGCACATTACAACTTACGGATCAGTGTGTCTGTAAAGGCTCAAAACATTTAGTCATCTGGAACGGAACGACATAGTATCTTACTTTATGATCAAAATGACACAAGTCAGACAAAACAAGACAAAATATTCCAAAAATGAGACCCAAAATGACAAAGACCGGACACAAAACGACAAAAGTGAAAAACAAAATGACAAAAAAAAAAAAAAAAAAAAGGACAAATGACACAAGCGACACAAAAAGGAAACGCAAAATGACAACAATAAGAAATAAAACGACAAAAACATCACACAAGCAACAAAAGTCAGACAAAAAAACCCAACAAAACATGATTAAATATTACAAATTTTATGGGAGACAAAATGACAAAAGAACAATGAGCAATCTAGAATTTTACTTTATGATCAAAACAACTTGCCATGGTCTAGAAATTATTTTAAATTTATGGTTTTACAAATTAAATATTTGCAGGTGATGTCTTCTCTGTAAATTTTACACTTTACAGAGTCGTTCCGTGGGCCGGATTGGACCTTCTGCTGGACTGGTTTTGGCCTGATGTAGAGCATATAGAGTTCTCAAAAAGCTACAGTGATGTACTAATGCACCTACACCCCCTGTCAAAAGTTTTAGGACACTGTCTCATTCAAATAAAGTAGAACCTGTCCTACAACTTTTGACAAGGGGTGCATTTTCAATTCAAAATTAAACAGATAAGAACCCTGACAACTGAATTTCCCTTTGGGGATGAATAAAGTGATTCTGATTTCATCACATGGATGTGATCAGGGCAGGACTCTGATCATACATGTAAAGTCTGAGGCAGATTGGAGCATGTTCAGGGCATTTACACAGCATTTGAAATTTCATGGCGAAGGATCAAAATTCCAGAGGCTGCCAAAATCTGTGCAAAATCTGACATTCAACGCAAAATAGCTCACTTCCTGTTGGGTTTGGAATGTGGCTGTAACTGACTTTTTTGTGCAGCCTGATGTGCTGCATTTGTGTGCCACATTTAGTAGATACACCCCCTGTCAAAAGTTGTAGGACAGGTTCTACTTTATTTGAATGAGAAGGTGTCCTAAAACTTCTGACAAGGGGTGTATATCCAACATGCAACTTCACAGGAAAGTATTTAAAACACTGCTCGAATGTAAATTAAAGTTTTTAAAGTGCCAACGTGTCTATATGGTGTCTTTATATGCTAGAGACACACCATGACTGAGAATTTCTACCTTGAAACTGCCGTGTACTGATGAGTCTATGGGGTTAGCTGTAATAAATCTAAAGAATCAATGCTGTTAGCATGCAGAGCAGGGCTTCTGTATCCCTATTCAGAATCAGTTTTGGCCTTTAACATGTAAACAGCCTTCATGGATCTGCCAGTTCTAGAGGAAACAGTGGCGTGGAGCGACATATAAGCCACTTTAAGAGAAGAAAGTTATTTTTATTAGAAAATTTCTACATATGATGCACAGAGATGAGTTTTTAGAGGTTAAATCGATGTCCAGAGGGAGACTTTAATGCAGTTCAGCATTATCAGAAGACACTGAAAATCAAGATTAGCAGAATAAATTTCACAGGATACACTCTGCAGAAGGCTAACTGCATTTAATTTTAGGTTTCAATTATTAGCACACATTGATTTAACAGGAATTAAAAGAAATTGTTCGTTTGTGGACACCGATGGATGTACAGTTCATTTTACAGTGTTAGTCGCTTCATCGTTTGTTGCACTAAAAACAAAATGGATCATTTAGGATGCTTAAGATTCCAGTTGTTGTACTTTTGTAATATTTATGAGCCTATATAGTTGCTTCCCAGTTACAGTGTGCCTTTATTTGCCTTCTGAGTGAGTCCAGTGGGTGTGGCTGCCTGATTTCAGACAAGAAAACAGAGCAAAGCCACAGTCTGACCTCTGTCTTACTTTGATAACTTTGGAAAAGCAACAATCATTTCTGTACACAGTATATTTAGTTTGTGTGCTGAAGTGTAGAGCTCAGTTTTATCAGCCGGTCCTGGGGTTTGTTTGATGTGGATTAGAACATGAAGAATAGTCAAGAAACCCAGTTATTTCATCGAAAACCTACACGCTCCGTAGTGCAGTGATGACAGTTTTAAACCCTGTAAGGCTGACTTCCCCAAACAGGAACCAACATTTAGCAGATGCTTGATTGCATCGCAGTTATTTTTGCACATTTGAGCTTAATGGATCAATTCTACACATACAAGTTTATTAGTCAGGAGGTAGACTTTCTAAAGTCTGAGAAAATAATTATGGTCAAAGTTGCATCATGGGAAATGCAGTATTAGTTAATTTAGAACACCCCTTTCTGTGTTCATTCATGTTTGTGCTGGATGAGCTTTGAATTACAGAACAAGGAAAAACACATTTACTCGTTGGGTTTTTTACTGGGATCCTATTTTTTCCTGAGTGGAGACTTTAAATGTCTAAAATAAGGAAGCAAAGGAGCCTCTGTGTATGCAGTAAACACCACAGACTATAAAAAAAGGTTGTAACATGATTGCCCTCAGTCTCCGCAAGATATGCTTTGAAAGGCATCTGTGGCTATTTTAGGTTACAACAGGGAAGAGCTGCAACGATTATGACTAATTAGCATCTAATTTGATAAATAAATAATCCGTTCTAGAAAATCCTTTAATGAAAAAGTATACATTTTCAGAAAGCAGCTTCTTGAAGTTCTAAGTATTGAGCAGTTAATATGTTGCTGTGGTACTGATCCATCATGTGTAAAATCTATTAGGCAACAAATAATTAACTGAAGCTTACCGGAAGGATTGGAATTCACAATACCTGCTAGAAAATTTGCAATTATTGATGATGTTTTCATAAAATTGTTCATTCCTACTGCCTAAAGGTCTATAAATGCAGTCGCACTGATGCACTTCTGAGGACCAAAAATCAGAACATATCTGCCTTTTGCTGCCACAATTGTGACAATTATTTTTAAAATCAGTCTCTTGAGAACCTACCAGCTTCACCAATACGTGCATTATTGAACAGCTGAATCACTCTTTGTTTCTCATAATTGAGCTCTTATCAAGAGCAGCTTTAAACTAGGAGGACAAAAGGGATGCTTATGCTTTACACCTACCTCTGCAATCAAGAAGTCCACATTTTTCTGCACAAAAACATCGATCTGCTTCTTGAAGATGGCCTTCACATCATCCTCACTCTTGCAGCTGAGGTAGGAGGGAGTCTGAGAGACTCCTCCTGCCACCAGAGCATCCCCCTCATTGGCCACCTCCCTGGCCAGGTCACAAGCTGCTTCGTTTATCTGCTGCCCCTGTGGTTGAAAGAGGAAAAACGAACTTCAAATGTAAGTGGAGAAGACAAAGTTGCAGCTGGTTTGGTGCCAACCCTGCTGCTGCTGCCAGGATCTCCTCATGACTGGAGATGAGAGCTCAGGGCAGCTGCAGTCATTAACCCAAACACCCCCTTTACGCACCGTGAAGCGCTGAGTGTTGCCTCTGTTCTCCAGCTTGTCATCGCTTGCGTAAAAAGTGAACGTCTGCATGACATTGGAGCCAGCCCGCAGGAACTCCCTGTGCAGCTGCCGCACTGCAACAAGACCACGGACACTTAAACACAAAAGAGCTGGATTTAGGGACAAAAAAAAAATAAAAAAAAATCAGCGACTTTTACCCGCTTCAGGGTGCTCGGCTGCAGCCTCAGGTGTCCACGGACCAGCCTTGACGTAGCCTCTCTTCTCCAGGGCAAAGACAAAGCCTCCGTCTCCGATAACCACCTCTCCTGCATCCAGACGCTCCAAAATGTTCTGCAAGAGAAGTTTGCAAAAGTATGTTACAGTCTGACAGCTCTGCAAAACCACTTCCTTAGAAAGTGCGCAGCGTCAAACCTGCCTGCGTCAAAACTACAGCCATGCATCAGAAAGTCAACAAACAAGACGGTGCGCAATGACACAGGGCTTCTCTGCCTGCGTCCTCACCTTCTTTGCTGGTGCCATGATTATTGCAGCAGTGACCGGCCCACTCTTCACAGCTACAGAGTCCTTCTGAGTTCGGAAAGGGCTTTGCACACGCATCCATGCTGCATTTATAATCAGAGAGCTCCTGATGTCACCGGAGGAACCGCCTGCCTCTCGTCTTCCCTGCACCCTCCTCCTCCTCCTTCAGCAGAGCAAGAATGCAGCCTATTGTTCGTGACACTCCAAGCTTCTTCCCCATGGATTTCTGTTTGATTGATGTTTTGAGAAGGGAATAAATATGCATGTGAAGATGAGAAAAGTTTTAGGACTTTGCAAAGTTTTAATATGCATGTAAGAAGACAGTGCTAATGAAAAGTTTTTCCCTTTTCTTGCTTTTCATCACTGAATTGTGCTCAATTTAATTAGGCTTTTTGCACAAGAATTTACACAAAAAGCTTTCATGTCAAAATGAAAACTAATTTCTACTAGCCTATATAAAGACAATTAACTGAACATATAAAATGTAAAATAAGGGATTGCATAAGTAATCAACCCAAATCAAGCCAGTATTGAATAGATGCCCCTTTGACAACATTGAGCCAGTGTGGACACATGTGAATACTGCAATTTTTAATCAAATTTTCCTTGCTGAACTGCCTAAGCTCTGTCATTTTACCCAGAGATCACGAGTGAACAGCCCTTAACAAGTACAGCCACAAATTCTCATTTAGATTGTCTGTATACTCATCGTCGATCATCGTCTTGCTGGAAAACAAATCATCTTCCAACTTATGGCTCTCTTGCAGACTGCATCAGGTTGGCCTCCAGGTTTTCCCTATACTTTGCTGCAAATATTTTACCCTCTAACTTTATGAGTCTTCCAGGGCCTGTTGCTGAGAATCATCCCCATATCATGATGCTGCCACCGCCATGCCTCGCAGTGGCGATGGTGTATTTGGATGTGCAGTGTTTGGTGTCATAGCATCTAGTCTGATGGTCAAAAAAAGCTTACTTTTAGTCTCATCAGATCAAAGAGCCTTCCTCCAATTGATATCAGAGTCTCTGATAATCCTCTCTCACCAGTCTCTTTCAGTTTTTAAGGATGTCCTGCTCTAGATGGATATACGTTGGTGCCATATTCCTTCTATTTCTTAGTGACAGACGTAATTGTAATTGGCTGCACCTGTGTTGAATTTGCTGAGTCACTTTAAAAGAGAGGGGGAGGTGGGTACTTACACAATCACTTCTTTTACAGGTTATATTTTTAATAAACTGGCATAACTTTGCAGAGATATGTTCTCACTTTGACACAGAAAAGTCTCTTTCTTTTGCAAACTTTTGTCAAAAAAGGTAAACAACATTGATAACAACTCAGTGCTGAAAATCAGTAAAAAGAGAACACACCCTAGACGAGCGAACACTTTTTTATAGGTGCTGTATGTAATCATACATGGTCAAATGTAGTGACGAATATGGGAAAGGCACATGTGAGGTTCAAGTGAAATACTGGAAGGCACGGTGAAATGTCAGAGCAGTGTGCGCCAGAAAGATTAGTACAGCTGGTAAACACAATGGAAAGTGCTCTGCATGCAAGATAAGCGGAGAGGTTGTGAGGTTTCATGTGATGAATACTAGCATAACAGGACATCCAGAAATTTGGATGTTAGGATTGTTTATAGGAAGGAAACCACATAGCTGACAAAAAGACAGTGAAAAGGAGAGTGATAGAGGGATTCTGTGCTGCACGAGGTGGAGATTTGAAACAGTTTTTATGTCTTATTTCATAAAGAGACCAGCTCAGTTAGTTGTACTCTCTGTGGAGTTTGCAATAATCCTACAGGAAAGAACACTGACACTGCTACTTTTCCAATGTACACATGGAAACCAACATTCTTCCTTCCTGGAGACATCCCACAACCAGATACCAGGAATGTAGTGAATGAGATAACAGTCTCACAAGTCCTGGTGCAGAACAACAAACATTTACAGCATGAGTGGTTTAATAAAGTTACCATCAGACTGTCTAGTTAGAATGGTTTAACATGAATTTCACTGTTAGCGTAAATACATAACACGGACGCTCCCCCAGTTGATCACTTAGAACACACGTATTAAATATATTTTTTTTGTATTACAAGTTTTTCGCAATTTTATGTTTAAATATGCAAATGGGATATTTTGCATCCGAACATTTTAATATTTTGCAATAATGCCCCAAACAGATATTTGATCACTGGATACAGCCAGCTTTGATTTTTTTTGTTTAAAATGTGGATAACTTTTTATCACTTCAAAAATCAGAAAATACTTACAAAAAATGTTTTGGCCACATTTTATCAGTGAAATATTCTATGAATCACATAATAACTGACAGGTATGAGCAAGCCCTTCTGTGACAACCAATCAGAATATGTACGTTATGTCCTGGAGCCACCACCCAGGACTTGGTGTACTTTTCCATGAGGATGCTGTATAGATTTTTCTGGCTTGTAACGGCCTACAAACCTCTGTTCTCTGCAGCGTAGGTTATGGCTCCACATAGGTTCCACAGCTACGTGGACTGATGAATATGAGTATGATTGTGGAAGCCGGTCATAATCTAAGACGTACCTTAAATGCAGTGTGGAGACTTGGATCCTGCAGGTCACGACCAGACAACAGACTCTTCAGTGTTGTATCAGAGACATCTGGTACTCAGCTGCTAATGTATTTATATGACTAAAGACTCTGGATTGTTATTTAAATGATGGGGAAGAAGCAGATACAACTGTAATGTTTTTTGACAAGTTGAGTGAACTACTTTGCATGAAAAACAAACAAATTGTTATTCCAAGCCTGGAGCTTTAATGTCACCATGTCTAACTGAATGCAGCATGTCAGATATGACATCCTGCACAGAAAATATCCTCAAGATTGAAAACTTTCTGACAAGGAAGCTTTGGGAGAAGCTATAAAATATGTCACTATCTTTTCTGTTATTTGTCATTCATTTAAATCCAAGTTAACAGATGCAAATGAGGTTGTTGTTGGGTTCCACTCATTTTTACACGCAAAACTGTATTAAAGATCAGCTGTCTTGTTTATAGGGGCTGCACAGTGGAGTAGTGGTTAGCACTTTCACCTTGCAGCAAGAAGATCCCGGTTCAAATCCTGGCCTGAGTGTGGGATCTTTCTGCATGGAGTTTGCATGTTCTCCCCGTGCATGCGTGGGTTTTCTCCGGGCACTCTGGCTTCCTCCCACAGTCCAAAAACATGCTGAGGTTTATTGGTTACTCTAAATTGCCCGTAGGTGAGAGTGTGATTGTTCGTCTGTATATGTAGCCCTACAACAGACTGGTGACCTGTCCAGGGTGTCCCCTGCCTTCGTCCGACTCAGCTGGAATAGGCTCCAGCACCCCCCGCGACCCTAGTGAGGATAAAGCGGTGTATAGAGAATGAATGGATGGATTTCTTGCTTATGGCTGTGACTAATGATTATTTTCATCATAGAATAATTAATTATTTCATAGATTATTTGTGCTTGGTCTATAGAATGCCAGAAAATTGGGAGAAAAGTGATTAATTTAGTCATTTAATACAAAGAAATGCAGCAAAGTGACATGTTGAAACATAATTTGAGTGACAGATTGTCAAAAAAAGTATATATTTTTTAAACATTTCAGCTCCAGAAATGACATTTCCTGATGATAGATTTCCTTTATTGCCACGAGGCTGCTGCTGGAGGAACTTCAACTATAGTTGTACATATTTGCATATACTGAAGTGGAGCAATCACTCCTGCTCCAAAATAAAAAGACTGCAAGGTGGAAAGTCTGTTAACACTCAGTTTTTCTCACTTTAAACTGTCTTTGCAAACAGAGTACAGAATTTGTAGCCCCTAAAAATAAAGTGTAGTATCTGATCTCAGACATATGTTGCTTTAGCCTAGCACTGCTAGACCCATGTTCTGAAGGCACAAGGGTCTAGGCACGCTGGACAGGGAGGGAGGCGGGCTAAAAGGTTGTCTATCAAATCCCTCTGGAGCAATTGGGTAGGTATACAACCAATCAACGCAATGAATAGGCTCCTAGAGCGCCGGAAATCAGAGGATGCGGTAGTTCGGTGAAGCCTTATTTATACAGTCAATGGGTGAAGCTCAAGTATATTACAGACATGTAAACAGAAAGATTATTCAGAGTCGGTGCGAATGGAGCTCAACGACTGTTGTCGTTTTTGTTGTTGACCCTGGCAGAGAATTAAATTCGTTGCCGTGGGTTGTCTAGCGCGGCTAGGCTAGTTGTTTCCGGTTGTTTCTGTCAGAATCATTCGCACCTCTGTCGTCACTTCGTTACGCCCGCCTTCTGACTCTACACTTCATGGTGATTGGTCCGGCCAGTTTTAGGAGAATCCAGCCTCGAGCCTTATGGAGGGTAACTAGAACCACCCTGGCAGAGAATTAAATTCGTTGCCGTGGGTTGTCTAGCGCGGCTAGGCTAATGTTGCTTAATATATTTAGTAAAATGGCATGCGCTTCATCTGCTTTCAACTGTTTAAAATGGAATGTGCTTTGTTTGCTCCTGACTGTTCAGAAGGGTCTAAGGTTGTGTCCAAATAAGGATCCCAATCTTCAGGTGGTTGACCGATGGGGCTCTTAGGGGCCTCTGTGTCTAGGAGGATGATTGAAGGTACTCTGTTTCCTATTTTGGTCTTTGAGCAGAAACTATTTGTGGTGATCTCATACTTGACCTTCTTGTCCAAAGCGTATAAAAGTGTATAAAAGTGACCTCCGGTTGTTGTTCGGGGAGGTTCATTTGACTAATTCCTCCCAGACAGTCTCTGTCTGACCGATGCTGTTCTTCCTGATCATAAAATTATGTCATGAAAAGCAACAGTGTCACCGGACGTGTTATTCAACCTCGGCACATCCAAGAGAAACCACGACAAAAGCTACTCTAAACTTTACTGTGCACTTTTAAATAAAAAAATACTCTTTCCTCCCCACCGACTGTCTTTTCAAGACTTAAGGCAAGTTTATTTTTTATTATATAAGGCAAAAAAGCAACAGGACAGGATGTGATGAAGCACAGTTACTGGGAAGATAGAAATAAACAGTCTCCAATTGAAACATTGATCGAGACATTTTAAGTCCAGATTTCACATACGGGTCCGTACCCGTAGCATCAACCTTTCACAAAAGACTTGAAAGTACTGCTTAGATAAAAGCCACAAAAATAGAAATGTTTTTGGTTACATGAACCCGTTTTTACTTTTTGAGTAATCCACTACTGCAAACAGCAACTAAACCGGAAAAATATATACTATGTATATACACCGATGAGGCATTATGACCACTGACAGGTGAAGTGAAAAACACTGATTATCTCTTCATCACGACTCCTGTTAGTGGGTTGGATATATTAGGCAGGAAGTGAATATTTTGTCCTCAAAGTTGATGTGCTGGAAGCAGGAACAAGGTTCCAACATAAGGATTTGAGCGAGCTTGATAAGGACCAAACTGTGATGGCTAGACGACTGGCTCAGAGCATCTCCAAAACTGAAGCTCTTGAGGCGTATTCCTGGTCTGTAGTGGTCAGTGTCTATCAAAAATGGTCCAAGAATGGAACAGTAGTGAACCAGCGACAGGGTCATGGGTGGCCAGGGCTCACTGATGTACATGGGGAGCGATGGCTGGCCTGTCTAACAGAAGAGTTACTGTTGCTCAGATTGCCTTAAAAAAATCAATTCTGGTTCTGATACAAAGGTGTCAGAAAACACAGTGCATCACAGTTTTGTTGCATTTGGGAAAGCACCAGAAATGGGAAAGTGAGCATCAGAACTAGACCTTGGAGCAATGGAAGAAGGTGGCCTGGTCTGATGACAGGGTGTGTCGCTTAATTGGGGAACACATGGCATCAGAATAGATGGTGGAGGCAATGTAATGCTTTGTTCAATGCCCTGCTGGGAAACTGTAGGTCCTGGATGCTACTTTGACTTTTGAGTTTGTTGCCAGATACCACAGCACATCTTCGGGTTTCTAGTGAAGTCCACACCTTGCTTGGTCAGGGCATTTTTAGCAGCAAAAGGGGGACCAACACAACATTAGGAAAGTGTTCATAATGTTATGCCTGATCTGTGTATATAAAAAGGGGAGAAAAGATCATTCAAAACCATGTTTGACCATTCTAAAGTTTTTTTTTTGTTAATAATTGAATAAATTTTTAGTGAAATGGAAAAAAAAATCAGCAAAGATTAACCTTTAGTAACCAAGAAAGACTGAAATCCTGTTAATAAGTACAACAAAATGTGAACACTGTACTTTCTGACTCTGTACAACTACGCAGGTGTTTTTGTCACTGTCTCTTTTTTAGATGGGCGGTTATGTGAAGATATAATCTGTCCACCTGCCAACACCAACACTGTTTGAGAAGCAGTTGAATAACCTTGTTCTGGTTTACCAAAGCAGGCAATTTCATGTGTGTGAGTGCTACACACATTTACTGCCCTACTTACATCTACTGCAAATAAATAAATGCCATTATGCATTTGAAGTAAATAATCCTCTTCTTTCACTATAAACAACTAGAATTTTGAGGAGTTATAAACAAAATGTTCTGTATTTATACAGTGCTTTACTATATCTGAAAGATACCCAAAGCGCTTTGCATTATATGTCACATTCACACACTGAAGGTGGAAGCTTCCATGCAAGGTGCTAACCATGACCCATCAGGAGCAACTAGGGGTTTGGTGTCTTGCTCAGGGACACTTTGGCATGAGCTGTCAGGGCCAAGGATTGAACTGACAACCCTCTGGTTGCAGGACGGCCACTCTACCCACTGAGCCATGCTGCCCCCTCCACCTCCCACAAAAGAGGCTTTATTTGTGAAAATATGTGGCTTTACTCACAAAAAGACGTTTCACAACGCAAAATGTGCATAACTGACAGAGTAGCTGAATAAATTATTACAGTTATCAGATTATCTGCTGGAAAATCTGAGACAGCATGCTTCATAATTTACAAAAGCACGTGAAATATGTTACTCAGTGGTTTCACCATTCTGGTATCTTGCCGAATAAATCTTCCACCGCCACAAAAATAAATCTTTATGGAGAGAATAAATGCTTCAGTCCAGATTGCCATGGTGACGCCCTCCTTTGGGGAACCAGCCAAGACCTACACAACAGACTGATTCCAGGCAACCAGTGGTATGTTAGACTGAGGGGCCGGACGGGGCTGAGAATTAATGAACTGAGCAAAAACCAAAACACAAAGCTTGGTCAGGAGACAAACACTGTCCACATTCATGTAATGTTCATGAGGAGGTGTGTAGGCAGATTCACCAACTTTTAGAGAAGCATCATAGCTTTATAAAGGCTACACAGGCAAATGTCCAGATGCATCTTAAAAAATCGAATATCATGAAATAGCTATCCATCCATTCTCTATACACCGCTTTATCCTCACTAGGGTCGAGGAGGGGGGCTGGAGCCTATCCCAGCTGACTCGGGCGAAGGCAGGAGACACCCTGGACAGGTCGCCAGTCTGTCACAGGGCTATCATGAAATATATATTTTGTAATTTAATTAGAAATGTGTAATTTTCATTTATTCTATGTCCATTAGATGTAAAGTTAAAAAATAAAAACCCTTTGTTGTTTTAAGATAAACAATGAAGACTTATAGCTCATAGAAATCAGAGATCCAGTATCTCAAATCATTAGAAGATTTCCTAAGATCAACCTCTTATACCCTACCAATCCAAAATAAAAGTTGCACATTCTAATATTTTGTCAGACTGCCTTTAGCTTTGAGTATGGCATTCATTCGCTGTGGCATCATTTCAATAAGCTTCTGCAATGTCACAGCATTTATTTCTGTTCAGAGTTGCATTAATTTTCTGCCAAGATCTTATATTGATGATGGGAGAGTTGGATCGCTGTGCAAAGTCTTCTCCAGCACATCCCAAAGATTCTCATTGGGGCTGAGGTCTGGACTCTGTGGAGGTCAATCCATGTGTGAAAATGACGTCCCATGCTCCCTGATCCACTCATTCACAATGTGAGTCCCATGAAGTCTGGGATTGTCATCTCGGAACATGTCCACGCCATCAGGGAAGAAAAACTCCATTGATGCAAAGACCTGGTCATTCAGTATATCCAGGTAGTCAGCTGACCTCATTCTTTGGGAGCATAACGTTGCTGAACCTGACCAACCCCAGATCATAACCCTAACCCCCACAGGCTTGGAGACACTAACCATGATGAGTTCATCACTTCATTCGCCTCTATTCCTACCCTGATGCCCCCATCACTTTGGAACAGGGTAAATCTGGACTCATCAGCCCACATGACCGACCACATTTGTTCTTCAAAGATGATGGTTCACCACTATCCTTCAGGTTTGAACAATGCGTTGGCCAGTTCTTAACCAGATTTTAGTAGTTTCAGAAATCTCCTGAACTGTTTTTTTTTTTTTTGCTTGGAACAGGCCAATAATTTGACCCTTCTGCGACAGACTAACATCCTTTTTACAACCACAGGATATGTCTTCCAAAATGGTTGTTTAAGAAATGAGAAGCTCCTCACTCAGCTAGGGTAAAATAAGTGGTTGCTGCCGAAACGTATTCATCACTCCAGTAATTATCCAATGGAAGGTTGGTACCGTTTTTCTTAGTTAAATCCAGGTGGCGACTTATTTTTGGCCAGGCAGTGTAGGTTTTACAATACAGAAATGTCCAACTTCTGAAAAGTATGTTCATTTATCACTCAATACTTGATTTAGGCTCCATTACTACCAATAACTTCATCATTGTAGCTTGGCATGAAGGTGACCAGCCTGTAGCACTGCTGAGGTATTACTTAAGATCAGGTTGCTTTGAGCCTTCATCCCATCTGTATATTTTGGGGTTGGGTGTTTCTCATCTTCCTTTTGACAATAGCCCACATGGAGTTCTAGGGTCCAGGTGTTAAATCCTGCCGAGAAGGGAAACTGGCATCTCTGTGAAGCTTGTCCTCTCATGGAAACATGAAGTGCTCTAAAATCTCCTGGTTGATGCTTTTTTGACTTTGGACTTAAAAAACACAGCAAATCAACACCAGCAGATGACACGACACCCTAAATGATCAGACTGCAGACACTTCACACTGGACTTCAAACACCTTGGATTCTGAGCCTCTCCGCTCCAGATTCTAGGATCTTGATTTCCAAATGAAATACAAAATTTATTTTATTCTGAAAAAAAGGACTCTGGACCACAGAGCAACAGTCCAGTTCTTTCTCTCCTTTGCCCAGGTAAGATGCTTCTGACGTTGTGTCTGGTTCAGGACTATCTTACTATTAGGAATGCAACAGCATCTTTCCTGAAGACATCTTGCTTTGCAGCTCTTGATGCACTGACACCAACCTCAACTCACTGCTTGTGAAGCTCTCTGAAGCTCTGAATTGACTTTTCTTGACAATCCTCTTAAGGCTGTTGTCATCCCTGTTACTTATACATATTTTCCTAAAAGACTTTTTTCTTCCAGTCAACTTTCTATTATTACCGTTTAATCTGTTAGAATCCTTTTTTTTTTTTGCAAGAAGCAATCAGCTAAGTAAAGAGAAATGACAGTCCATCATTACTTAAAGAACTGAAGGTCGGTCAGTCCAGAAAATTGCAAAAACTTTGAATGTATCCTCAAGTGCAGTCGCAAAAACCATCAAGCGCTACGACGAAATTGCCTCACATGAAGATTGCTCCAGGAAAGGAAGACCAAGAGTCACGTCTGCTGCTAAGGATAAATTCATCTGAGTCACCAGCTTCAGAAAAAGTTAACAGCACATCAGATTAGAGCCCAGATAAATGCCACAACAGAGTTCTAGCAGCAGACACATCTCTACATCAACTGTTCAGAGGCGGACACTGACCAATCAGGCCTTTATGGCCAAATAGCTGCTAAGAAACGACTACTAAGGACAAGCAACAAGCAGAAGAGATTTGTTTGGGTCAAGAAACACAAGGAATAGACATTAGACCAGTGGAAATCTGTGCTGTGGTCTGATGAGTCCAAATTTGAGGTCTTTGGTTCCACCCGCCGTGTTTTTGCAGAAAATGTGAACAGATGGTCTCTACATGCATGGTTCCCACCGTGAAGCATGGAGGAGGAGGTGTGATGGTGTGGGGGCGCTTTGTTGGTGACACTGTTGGGGATTTATTCAAAATTGAAGACATCCTGAACCAGCATGGCTACCACAGCATCCTGCAGGGACATGCCATCCCATCTGATTTGCGGACCATCATTTATTTTTGAACAGGACAATGACCCCAAACACACCTCCAGGCTGTGTAACGACTATTTGACCAAGAAGGAGAGTGATAGAGTGCTGCATAGGATGACCTGTCAATTAAAATAACACTAGGCATTACAATACATTTTCTAAAAAGGAAAAAAAACAAAAGTGCAACGTACTCATGATACATTTGGCCTGTCTCCACAGTCACCTGACCTAAACCTAATCCAGATGGTTTGGGATGAGATGGACCGCAGAGCGAAGACAAAAGGACCAACAAATGATCAACATCTCTGGGAACTCCTTCTAGGCTGTTGGAAAGCCATTTCAGGTGACTACCTCATGAAGCTCATGGAGAGAATGCCAAGAGTGTGCAAAGCAGGAAGCAAAAGGTGGCTGTTTTGAAAAATCTAAAATCTAAAACATGTTTTGACTTATTTCACACTTTTTTGTTTACTGTATAATTCCATGTGTTCATTTATAGTTTTGATGCCTTCAGTGAGATTCTGCAATGTAAATAGTCATGAAAATAAAGAAAAACCAATAATGAGAAGATGTGTCCAAACTTTTAACTAGTAGTGCATGTATGTATGTATGGGGTTTTTGCGTGTATTTTATAGACCCTCCAGGAAAACGTGGGCAAAAATCCTTGATTATGCAAATAAATATGCAGGGTTTTTATGCCATTTTATGCGGGGAAATTGCGGAAAGTTGCAAAGTATGCGAATAGTTGTGAAATATGCAAAAATATGCGCAATTCACCTGCCGTCTGGCCGCGGTGGGATGTGTCCTCTAATCAGACACTGGGACTGCTGCGGGGTTACTGGACTGACAGCCTGTGCTTTGGGAGGGGGTGAAGCTCACAGCAGCACCTGCTGCTCGTTGAAAACAGTAACTGCAGAATGATCCGAGTTTTCCTGTCAGTCTCCAAAACGGCAGAAAAAGTCGCTAGATTTGTGGCTAGTCGCTTTTGACAAAAAAAGTCACTAGGACGCTTTGGAAAGTCACTAGATTTAGAGAGAAAGTCGCTAAGTTGGCAACACTGGCGTCGTGCTCGCATCAGCTCGTGCTTCTAGTGTGTGTGTGAATGCGGGAACTGATGACGTCAGGCCGGGCGTCACATAAAAACTCACTCACAACTCCATTTATATTGGTTATAGTTTTCTCATTTAATGTGGAAATTGTGAAATCAAGCGGGACCCGCATATTTCTCTTTTTTTTCGTGGAAATGTGAGATTTTTGCGGGAATTATGCGCTGTTTTGCGGGGATTATGCCTTTTGGAAAATAATTGACCCCGGCATAATCAGTGGCATTTTGGTGATTAATGCGGGAATTCATGCGATCGCATAATCGCATTTTTCTGGAGGGTCTAATTTTAGTTTCTTTTTAAAAAATATATATTATTGTAAAGAGTTTATATGTTTAAGATTGTATGTTACATATTTTAGGTGTTTTTAGTATGTGTTCTGTCTTATGTGTTGCAGTGCAGATGCTTTTATTCCTTTCTCCAAGACAAATTTCGTTCACGGGAGACAGTAAATGTGAACTTGAGCTTGAATTTGATGCAATGTCAGCAGAATTAAAGAACTATAAAAACACAGCTGATTTTGACGTACTGTTCCCATGTGGTTTTCCCCCTCTGTTAATCACTAGTCACACTGGAAAAGTAACCGAAATTAGCTACTTTGGCATGTCATCTATCTGTGAAAGCCAATCCAGATACTGTAGCTCCGTATAAGTTGGCTGAATGAACTGTGTCAAGGACAGTATGTTACTTTATGCTGCTCCTAATCATTAGTCTGTTACAGTCCCACCAGAGAAAGTGGCAGCATTTCATGCTATTGTGCAACATCAGTTATTTCTAGTACACAATGTTTGCTGACACACTTCTGACTTGTTTTGATTACTTCCGTTCACTCCAGTATAATTCTGTAAACTGTTCTGATGGAGACATAGAGATATTTTTTAGTTTCAGCAGCCGTTTGTTTGAATGTAAGTTTTAGCAAAGTCCAGAATTCAGTCTTAGTTCCAGTCCTGAAACTGAGTTAATCATTAGATCAATAAAATTGGTATTATCAGTCAAACAACCTGCGCTTTTGATCCACTCTCCTCTGTAGATTCCCACTCTTCTTATAGTGAGAGTTTAACTATTGTAGGCAAAACATAAATCAGATCTGAAATATGCCCCCTCCCTCCCTCCTCTGCATTTGAGTGTTTATATAAACCACTTATCAGGGTAAATGTCCAGTTCAAACCTGCTGCAGTTGTTCCTGTTAGGTTAAAGGCTGTGCAGCAGTCCTCGGCTCAAGGACCAATTAGAGATAAATGTTTCTGTTCAGACTGGATCTAACAGGCCAGCTCTTTTAACCCAATTTGCACACAAATAACCCTTCTGTAAAACATGTGAGCTGCATCTGTGTTAATGTACTGGACTGTTAATACATAGATTTAGTTTCAAGTGCATGGGCTAGTATGTACTTTTAGAAAATCTGGAGCATCAAACATTTAATTTACTGTGTTTTGGTGAAGTTGTACGCATCAATTTGTGTCTTTTTTGTGCATCAGTTTATGCTTGAACTCTTTTTATGTAAGAAAAACAAAAATATCTGTCACCAGATGAGACTAAACCTAATCCACAATACACTGAAGGGTTGTATGAGCTCATAATTCATATTCTGAGAGTAAAAAAGACCAAGTGTTGCAGGAAAATGATCTTTTGTGTCTGCATCTATCAGGAACATTGTACTGTTATTTTCAAACAAATGAGTAAAATGCATCCTCTGCATCCTGTACCTTTTTTCATGCACTACTTTGATCCTGACTTACATAGTATAAATATGTAAAACACTGTGTGGATTGCAATGACATTTTCTGTAGATTCATGGTTTCCACATGATACACCCAAATCCTAGTGTCACTGTTGTGCCTGAATGCATGTTCTCGGAGCTGTTTGCATGGCTATAGTCCTCTGTGTTGTTCATTTTTTGCCTCTTACTTACATCAGTATATTAATCCTTTTACTGCTGTTTTTGCAGCTGCTTTGTGACCTACATCTGCAGTCTTGGCACACAAAGCGTTAACCTGTCTGAGGGCTGATCTGGATAAAGTTTCGTCTTGACTTGGTTCTGACCTGTGGGCGTGCCAAAGCGCCTGTCACCGCAAACTGGGATATTTGTAACTACACAGGACAGTGCAGGGGTTCACAGAGAGGGGGGCTGGTTATGCTTTGAGTTGCTTTTGTAGTTTTTTACTATTATTTTTTTTTACCTCCGAAATGTCTCGGATATTAAACTTAGCACCGTTGCGCAAAAGTTTAGCCGCGTGTGGAGCGATTGCTCGGCTTCCTTTGAGGACCATCTGCTGCACGTCAAGGAAACATGCAGAAGAGAGGTGAGATTGTTCAGTTTTACTCACGAGAAAGCCTCACTTTACTGAGACTTCTCATTGAATAGGTGTATCATTCATAAATATAGATGTAAATCGGCCACTTAGTGTTGCATAAGGGATTGATTTACGCAGCAAAACTTTACGCATCATGCAGCTGTTCATTGAATGCCACTTTATATGCTCAGCATGCTCTCCAGTTGCAGGTATGATAAGCTGTGGCTCTCTGTAAATAGACCACTGAATGCACTGTTGCATGGATCTGCAGTGGTTCACCTGAAGTGTCTTGTCTTGCAGAGATGCAGCCTCAGCTCTGGGGAAGAGGTGGAAGGACACGGCAGAGACGGTCATCATTGGAGGCGGCTGTGTGGGCACCAGTCTGACCTATCACCTGGCCAAAGCTGGCATGAAGGACGTGGTGCTGCTGGAGAAGTCTGAGCTCACAGCTGGATCTACCTGGCACGCTGTACGTCCACCAAACTCTGCATTGCTTTATCTCAGAGCAAGCACCCTGCTGTCCCCATGATCATGAAGAGCCAGGTGGTCTGTGTCACAGGGTCGCTTCACAGCAGCAGCAGCAGCAGCAGTTGGCACAAATCCTGTTTTTAACATTTTGTTTGAACACATCGACATTTCCACATTGGTCTGCGACTGTGTGGTTAGCTTTATCGATAAGTTCCAAGATTTAATTTCAGAAAGAAGTGAAAAATGTCCATCATAATCTGCTAAAAGCCAAAAAAATGTGTCAAAATTTCTCAACAGTTCTAATAACCCCTAAATTGTGTCACACACAACACAAATTTACAACTTTACGACCAAGAGCCCCAAACCTAGCAATATCCTCCTTTTCTGTCATTTATGACTAGAAATCCTCACATCAATAAAATAGCAGATTTAAGATCAGAAAATAATGATAGTGATCACCTCAGTTTACTAAAGCCTAAGCTGTGTGATTAATTTGGTCAAATTGGCTGAGGTGCAGTTAAAAGTGGTTGCTGTATTTCCGTATGAATTAATTTGTCATTTTTACAAAGCAGTCATTGCTACCTCTTGGAGCCCCACACTGATGAACCTAAGAATATCCTAATTTCTGTTGTTTATGATAAGAAACCATTACATTTTCATGAAAATGTCTGAAATATTCAATTGATTCTGATAATAGTGCATATCTGACATTTTTTTAGTGACTGCAGCTCTGTATAAGACAAAGAAAGGCAGCAAATTTATAGGCTGGCAATCAGAAACATTCTGAATTGTAGCTTGAAAGTTTTCTGAAAAGTATGTATAAACTAATAAGCTACTTGATTAATCTTTGGGCAGTCATGTTTTTTTCCCTGAATCATGTTTGTTCACTTAATAGCTGTGAGAAATGCACCAATGCACTTGATTATTATAGAAAGAAACAAAAGTAGTAATTCAGTCAGACAGCTTAAGCAGATTATATTGTAACTGACTGCTAAGCCTTAAATGCAACTACAGATCTACAGTACAGAAGGGCTCTTCCTTGAAAGCCTTATTTAGTGAAGGTGTTTACAGCCATTTCTGTTTGCATTGTTCGACAGTTCCACCGTTTCCATCGAGGGCAGCTGTCACCGTATAATTTTTCAAGGCATTTGAGGACTTGACCCACTTGCGCTCCCACACTGTCCGTCATTCATTTACAAGATCGACACTCTCTCGCTATAAATACATGTTTGCCATGTAAGAGGGGGGACTTCAGTTACTCCCTTCATGAGGAGTGATGGAGCCTTTCCCATCATGCACTGGGGAAGAAGAAAGGTGCACTTTGTTCATACTTTTAGGTGCGTGTTTTTTGGCTATTGGAGGAAACAGCAGCACACAGAGAAACCCACATGCTTTTTTTGACCTCTTCATGAATTGCAGTTGATTACAGGAGAGTGACTGTGATAAAGATAGGGTGGTTAATTTCATTAGCAATAATCTGTAACTCCTCTGTTCACTATTTTGTTATAGTATAAAGTAGCATTACAAGGCTCAGATGGGGTAACGCCACTGCTATCATTAATATTTTTACAAAGTTTGATCCACTGCGTCTGTAAAAATCAAAAACCTGTTTTAAATTTGGCTGCTGTCTCCTTCAAAATAGTCTTGTGCAGCGATACTCTGCTCCCAGTGCTTCTGTAACACTTGGAATGCTCCCTGGACGTCCTGTTCTGTGAAACCCCGTTTGCGATAAGCACTGAATCTCCTAAACTGTATCAAAAAGGAAACCCCACAGCTTGAATTTAATTTTGGAGAAGGGGAAGAAGTTGCAGAGAGCCAGATTTCATGACTTGGGAGGGATGAAGGTCGACAGTTGTGCTGTTGGGGCTGGGTTACACAGAGTCTTGGAGACCTGCATGCCGTCATTCCACAGCTCGGGTTGTTTACACCAAATGTTCTCCCTGAGACTCCTCAAGATGTCCCAGTAGAACTCTGCCTTCAAAGTGCAATCTTGGGGAACAAACTTGTGCTGCACAATGTTCAAGAGAACAAGAGGCTCCTAATCTCACACCGCTTGTCCGGTCTTGGAAACTGCAGTTCTTTCGCTGTAAAAATCTGCTGTTTCTTCTCTTGATGGTAACTGCAGACCCAACTTTTGTCATCAGTAATGATCTTCCACATGAAGGTTTGATCATCCTTTCTGCTGACTGACACAGAGTACAATGTTTGATATCTCTTAAAGAAATCACAAATGTGCACCGTCCTACCAGTGGTCATAAAAATATGTGTAGCACAGGTTTTGTCTGGACAACATGTGTGACTTAGACAAGCATGAACAGTCCCAAAACTTTGTGATTGCACACCTTGTGAACATGCAGAAAGTTATCACCTAACGCTACAGTTCTCCTCAACTCTAAGGAATGATTATACCTCTTTTAACCCGCGTTTTTCTTTTAAACTGACTCCATCACTAAACAGCAGACCGAAAAAGTTAGCAATCACTTGGTAAATATACAAAGCCAAACATTTCCTTTAAAAGTAGGGGGATACCAAAACTGCAGGTAAAAGAAAGATAATGTTGGATTTATATTTATCAGATAGTCTCAAAGGAGGCTTTTGTGGTGAAACACTGTTAGCTTGCATGCTCACCACCTAACCGAGCTGCGAATTTACAGCTCCTGATAAAGACATTAATAGCTTAGCTTAACTGTGAACGTACAACATGGGTTAGCTAATTTCTGTTTTATCCATCCGTTACTTGCATTCTGACAAATACTGCCAAGTTAGCTTAGTTTTGCATGCAGCTAATTATCATCAGGTTGTTACACATCACTTCAAATCCCTAAAAACTACAGACACTGCCTGCAGTTTGGCTGAAAAGTACCTTAGTTGTTGTCAAGTGGACTTTAATGAGTTAGAGCTTTACTGTTGTGCCAAGAAGTGATGAGTTTTTTTGTGCTTGTTTGATAAAAATCTCATGATTTTAAGCTTAGATTTGGTTACGATTTCTGACGGAACTGCATATCATGATGGTAGACTGTTGCAAGTTCAAAATTAGACCGATCTTTCTGTTTTAACAGTTCCTGGTTTGAGCATATTTTTTGTATTCAAAAAAAAAAAAAGTATTTGACTTTTTAAAAATAACATGTCTTTTAAACCCATCAACAGGTTTTGGGGCTCAGAGTTTTACTTCTGCTATTTGTTTGTATTTCAGGCTGGTCTGACAACATCTTACCATCCTGGCATCAATGTGAAGAAAATCCACTATGACAGCCTTAAATTATACAAGACCCTGGAGGCTGAAACTGGACAGGTGAGATGCCTTGCTCATCTTTCATAGCTTTGCGGTACATAAGTGTGTGCATGGATTTATGTTGTGTTTCTCTGCAGGCCGTGGGTTTGCACACACCCGGCAGTGTCCGTATTGCTTCAACACCAGCTCGAGTGGACGAGATGAGGTACCAGATGACCCGCACACACTGGCATGTGACGGAGCAGTACATGATCGGACCGGAAAAAGTCCAAGAGCTCTTCCCTCTGCTTAATATGGACAAGGTCTGTACTGTATGCGCATGTGGATTATTTACGGACTGATTGGTGGAACAATGTCCTTAATTAAGCTGCTTCTACTGATCATCCACCACAGTGGATGGCAGGTTTCCCACATTCTGATCTGGATGTTTCATAATCTTAAAGCAGGATAGTGTGGCGTATGAAGTACTTATCCAGAGTCCATCCAAACCTCTGTCCTCAAACAGTCAGATGTTGCTGGTTTTGAATAGCCTGGAGGTTCAAAGCTAAATAGTTAGCCATTTTCTGATGTATTTTCTCTTTTGCAAAGAGTTAGATGACAAGATTGAGACCACTTGCATGTCCAAAGTTTAAAAAAATCCACATCTAACGCTCACAGCATGTTAAACCTTCAATATGTAATTATTCAGTGCTTCAAAACTCACAAATGCCACTGTAAACAATCATGGTGGTGGATTTCATTGAAAATTAAATTAAACATCTTGCTAAAGCTGCTAACATTTTAAGTATTACTCACTTTTGTTGAGGAGAATTTCAGTCTCTCTGTTCATCATTCTGCTGGTCAGTGGTTCATTCTGTACAACACAGGCAGATATGTTATAATGTATGAAAAATTGACCTCCAACCTTTCTTCTTGTACTGTTAATGATTAAGATCTTATTCACAAAGCACATTCAGACTCCTCAGAGGAAGAACCCTTTCTGTTTTAGATCACATCTCGGAAAATAAGTTCAACTTTTCACACACAAAACCCTTCACTTAATCTAATATTGGGCAGTTTGCCATGAAATCCGCTTAGCACAGTAATGCTCACAAATCTCTTATGTTAAATGATCCAGAGCAGAAGTCATTTGTTGATACTTTGTAGTTCCATCCACTTTACTACTTTGAGTATTTGCATTTATAGAGATAAGCATTGCAGCCTCAAGAGTGTGAACTGCTTTACTTGTTAAACCTTGATCAGGTGAGTTTAGGTACTGATATTTCCAGACAGGCTTGACCACTGCCTCACTGTTTATAATGATCAACATGTTCAATTCGTTTCCATGTTTTCAGGTGCTGGCAGGCCTCTACACCCCCGGAGACGGCCACATCGACCCCTACTCTCTGACTATGGCTCTGGCTGCTGGAGCTCGTATGTACGGTGCTCAGATCTACAATCCAGCTCCTGTCACCGGCCTCAGCCAAACATCCGACGGCAAGTGGGACGTCCAGACTCCACACGGAACAATCCGCGCAAATCGCATTGTCAACACAGCAGGTTTGTACTTCAACATTCACATTAGGCATCCATGACACATCGGAAACTTTGGTCCATTTTGAGTTACCTGTAGTATTTGATTAGCTGGCCGTTTTTATTTCATTTTTCATAATCATTAGAATCATTTCCATTCATTTACTTAGAAATGGCTCGTTGACATTAACATAACTAGATGAGCCCTCAGTAGAGGGCAGAACCACGCCCTCTACTGGTGAAAACCCTGTCCTCCCTTTACAACTGATGCAATATGTATCAATTTTGATCATCGTACGTATCTCCCTCCCTACTTGATCTGCTGACCTGTAACTCCACAACTGAGCAGGGGACCTTAGACTGATCTTCAGTGCCAAGTTTGATTATCCTGACTTCAGCGGTTGCAGAGATATCGGACCGGACATAGTCACATACATACATACATACATACATACTTACCCAGCCAGATACCGCACTGAATGCAATAACCCCGCCGACGTACCCATTGGGCGTGGTTAAATATCACTGTTTTGCAACTCCTTCTTCAACTGTGGTTTCTGGCAGAATTTCAAGGTGCTTCATATTTCATCGACTGCATTTCAGCATAGACTTCATTAACATTAATGACATGGATTTGGTCGAAAAATGAAGGCCGAGTACCTTGGAGGAGGAGATTTTTTTGGATTCGCAGCAAATAGGTGGCCTTCACAGGTGAAAATATCACTAATCTGAAACTAACAGAGACATAAAATGAGTGTTAATTTCTCAGATGGTGCGTTAAAGAACAAAAATCTTGCAATCCATGTAATATAAATGAGACTTCTTTCAAATTGAGGTTTTTCTGTGAAGTTTGTTTTTTCAGGTGATCTGTCTAGCTTTGTTTCCTGCCAGAAAAGCATGTAAAAATGTATCTCAGGTATAACATTTGGCATTATTTTTGCTATTAGGTCAAAACTGGTCTCATGCAACAGCTCCTACTTTATTGCTTTATAGCTGCAGCTGGGTGAAGGCCACATGTTCATGATATTTCATCATTAGAATTAAAGATAACTTTGGCATTTAAGGCAGCCTCTTCTTATGCTCCTCCATCTGTATAAAAGCTGGCTTCACCAAAATGTTAGCAAAAAGAGAAAGTGAGACTTGCATTTCTGATTCTGCATGTCAGTAGTCAGATATAACATTGTTAGTACAGTTAGAGAAGGGCTGTTCTGTCTCAGAAATAAAGAGGAAATGGTTGAATATTAGGTAGGCTATCATCTTTATGGTGGACAGAATCACTTCATTACAGCCATAAATTTTAACTCTGAAAGACATGAAACATTTTCAGTTCTCTGACGTTTCCTGAATTACTCATGACATACAACCGTCTTCATTAAATCTAATCAAATTTCATTTAAAGTCTTGATATTTTGTTTATCAATTGAATGATTAACTATAACAAGATTCTGTAAAAAAAAATTAAAATCCTACATTCTTTGGTACAACTGTGAAATCATTTGTGAGTCACCCACGGCAACATTTAGCAGCTTTTCAGCTGAACTGCAGGTTGTGTTTACAGGACAGATAAAAGACAAGTATGGCAATATCTATAGTTTGTAGAGTCGCCATTTTTTCCAGTATTGATAACAACTGTGCAGTTGGGTTGTGGACAAAAAAAAAAAATTGATAGCGGGATTTGGGGCTTGGGATATTTTTCACCATTTTAAAACATTTATAGACCAAATAAGTAATCAACTAATTGGGAGAATAATAATCAGATTAATCAACAGTGAAGATTAACATTACATGCAGAACTAATCTGCTGCCCTAGTCTAGTCCTAATCAGATGTGAAGTATGAAAAAATCAGTGCTCTAAAATATTTGAATTGTTTGCAGGGAGAGAAGGAGATTTTAAATTTCCACCACATCTTATCTGTGAGCTCCCCACTGTCGGAGACCTTTGCCCACTCAGACCACTGCTTGCCGAGTTCAGGGAAGACGTTTTTGGCTTGAACTGGGTCGTACCAGTTCTGGGGGATTTTGTTGGCCAGGACTCCTTTCATCCCTGCTGCTGTTGCTTGTTTAGCTGGCTCAGGTTCAGGAATTTGCCCCAGTCTTTTCCCCCAGTCTGTTCTCCCCTGTGGAGCCTGTTGCGTAACAAATAACAGTATGTAGGTCATGGATATTTTGCATTCGTCACCCCTTTTTTCTGCAGTAACAATACAAAATTGTGCATTCACATGAGAACATGAAACTTTGTCCTTTAAAATGGCACTAATTTCCACTCAAGCATGAAGCTACAGCAGAGCAAATGTTCCACAGCTGCATTCACAACTACTTGCTCCATATTTTCTCCCTGAATTTGCACATTCTGTAGTCTGGTTGAAGCCAGTTGTGCTGCGGCCCTGCTGGCCTTTTGCCCTCGCTGTGTTTGACAGCCAATCCAAAAAGGCCAACGGTTCAGATTTCGTCCAATCTTGAAGCGGCAGCAAATGCACACCTCCTGACAGACATTTTTTAGCTTTCTGCTGCTGTGCTGATGCCCCTTTTTGCATACATAAGTTTGCTGTTTAGCTGTACTGATCAGATTACATGTTTAGTATAGATTTCATGAATATGGGTTTGCTTGCATGCATAATAATGTTGTCTGGGTAAATGTGGCCTTTTGCAAGTACAACCACAAACCTATACTCACTCATGTTGCCCTTTTGTATTTGTATTTTTTAGTGGATGACAGATGCCTCAATTTTATGTGCTGCAGAAATAACCCATATGGGAAAGCAGCTGGTTTAAGATTTCATTCTGAAACATCCCACATAGCAAAGCAGAAAATAACTCCCAAGAAGCAACAGCAACCTCAACTCTTTTTTTTCTTTTTTTAATGCATTGTGCTCACTTTTTTCATTTAAAACCCACAAGTGGCTGCTTTGTGGAGATTACATAATGCCAACTAGCTTGACAATTTTTTTTCTGTGCTTCTTCTTGGCCTGCTTTTCTGAATTTATCTCTCCCAGTCCTTTGCGACGCCTCCACAGGGCGTCAACCAACCTCTTCTTTGTCCACCCAATGTCTTCTTTCCCCCACATCTAATTTACACAAATCCAGTTCACTGAAACTCTGCAAACTGTGGAGAAGTCTGGAGCCCCCGTTTACCAATAAACTTGACTCCCATGACCAATAAGAGCCTTAATTAAAGTCAAAGGTTGTGTTCTCTGGTATGCGACCCCACAGGATCGCTTTCCATGTATCAGCTCTGTGAACTGAAGAGAGGAGGCAGTGTTTTGGCTGAGGTGTGAAGAGTAAACTACATTTTCTCACACCTAGAAACCTGCAAACGTATTATGTCCTTCAGATCAAACCTTTTCTGTCTGATATACCCTGCACTCAGTGCTGGTTAGTATTATATGAAAGTACAAACCATTGCAGGAAATTTTTTTGAATTGATGTTTCAACCATGTATCTGTTACTTTTGGAAAATTATTTTCAACTATTTGCCCATTAAATTTAGGTGTTTAACTGTTTATCCATCATTTATTTTAGGTGTTTGTCGATAAATTGTAGCTTAGTATTTTAACTGCTAATTCATTCGATATATACTTGAACTGTGTATCCATTACTTTTAGCCAACTCGTTCAGATGTTTATCTATTACCAGTATTTAGCCAATTAGCCACATTTGAAAATATTTCCATTGGTGTCCTTTTGTTTTCAACTCTTCTTCCATATTTAATTACTAAATAGCCATTCTGACAACATTAGCAGTTTACATGATTTTTAGCTCACTTATCTTTTGCTTTTTGCTCACTATTTTCAACTGTTTGTCAACTACTTGAGGCTATTTAAGCATTTATCCATTATCCTTCTTTAAGCTAATATTTTTTTTAGGTATGAGCACCTCAAGTAGTTTATCTGTTTGTTTATCTGATTATACATTACATTTAGGTCCCTATTTAGATAATTTAATCATTACTTTTAGCTAATGTTTTGTACTGTTCATCCATTTTAGTCATAGTATTTTAGCAGTTTATCTTTTAATATCAACTATTTTAGCTGTTTAGAAAAAAACTGTTAGCTAGCAATTTTACCCATCCATTACATTAAAATGACAATAGTTTGACCCATTGTTTAGTTATTTCAGTCATTGTATACATTAGTTTTATTTATTTTTTTCTGTGGTTTGTCAATTACTGTTAGCTTGCTTTTAGCTAACTTTTCAGTCTGTTTATCAGTCAGCTACTTCAGCGTAAATCCATTATCATGATATTTACCAATAGTCCATTACTACTGGCTAACTATTTCATCCATATTCTAGTATTTGGCTAACTTTACTGTCTGTTTGTGGATTTACTACTGAAGCAGTTTATCCAATTATTTAACTATTTATTCATTGTTTTTGTCATTATTTAGACCAATTTTCCATTATTTACAAACTGTTTCCCTTGTTTATCCATTTTTTAGCTCACTTTTTGAATGTTTACTCGTTACGTTTAGCTGACTGTTACTAGCCTGCCGTTGCACATTACTTGATACTATTTCAAACATTTTTCTATTAGACTTCTTTTATGTAACTTTTCAACCTGATCATCCATTTTTTTAGATATTAGTTATTTGTAGACTGCTATTTAGACCACTTACCTGTTATATTTAGCTAACTTTTCAAACCGTGTATCAGTTTTGATTCAACAGTTTATCTATGATTTTTAGCTATTCTAAGTGTTTAGCAATAAACACATGAATAGTAATAATAGGAATAATTAACATGATATTTCACCTATATCCAGTTATGTTTAGCTATATTTGAAAAATGAATCAATTAATTCCGTCAAACTACTATTAGGCTATTTATCCGTGACTTTCAGCTAATTATTCTCACCAATAATCTTAGCTAGCTGGAAATTTAACTGTTTATTAATTAAACTTAGCTAAATAATTCATATGTTAGTTTGGAAATATGTCCAGTTACTTTTTCTTATGTGATTTGTTTATTAATTACTTTTGGCTTAGTCAGAATTTCTCTGCTTGCTTTATGCATAGATGACACTATAGTTTTTGCACTCGCCCTTGCACTAGAGTAGAAGTTTCAGATCACTGAGTATGTCAATCTAATTTTGCAAATCTTTCCACGTACGCCAGCTAACTAGAGAAATACCATCAGTGCTATAAATGCAATAAATGTAATGAATCGCTGATTTGCTTGTTGACGTTATGAACAAATTGTTCTGATTGTTCCGAGTTTAGAACCACCAAACCGATAAGCAATTCAATAGTGTGGACAGCCGATGTGGACAAAGCTGGCCTTGTTTTCAGAAGTTGCTTATTTTGGTGAACTTGTTACTCCTTCACCTGTTTTTCCTTGGTAATTCAATGAATCGGCCCTGTGTGTAGGCATGTGGTAAACAGGCTCTTGCATAAACAGCCTTGGACCTTATCAATATTGTGTGATTGCACCCCCAATCCATCCGTGAGTTCACAAATGGTGCATAAATACATGCTACAGTGGTGGATCACCTGCGGATTTGAATGCGGGAACAAAGATTAACATAACTTGAAAGACAAAAATTTAAAACCCAAGAGCGCTTACTTTTGCAGCACAGAGATCAGCAGGTCGAAGTGCACCAGCCGGCTTCAGATTCACACTTCAGGTCACAGCAGCTGAATTGGAACATTGATCCTTCACTATCCCAGTGAGAGACTCTAAATACAGCATATTTATCAGGTTGTGCTGTATTTTAGGTACCTAAATATTTTTTTTCAAGTGGAAAGAGTTTGCAGTAGATAAGGAGTTTGACAATCTATATTCACCTATGAAGGAGAGATTGCTGTTTCAGATTTGACATCAACATTTCTTTAGGTGACTTCAGCCTGATGTCATTTGCTTACTGCACACTGCAACATCAGGAGGGAAAACTGGTGTTGTTACATAATGTACAGGACTGTAAACCACTGAGGCTTACTGCTGTTTAGTGTCACGTTATGAAATAATAGTGTGGCTTGTTTTTCTAACTGTTAGAGCCCCTCTACAGACTGTAAAATATACACATAACCTTTAAATCATGTGCTATACTTTCTCAGCCCCTTTTTGCATTTGTGCTTGGCTTCTAAATGATGGCATGTTTCCACATTAGATCCTTGTGGTGTGACTCCTAACTTAGCTTCTCGTGGCTGACATTAAATGAGGGGCATTTTCACATTTGCACGTCCTTTTTTTTGTGTCTGTGTTTGCTGAGTGTATATTTTCGTTGCTGGTTGTTTGGATGCATCTGTATGTTTGCATGGGTTGAAATAGGAAACTTCATTTTAAATCTCAGCCTTATAACCACAGGATGATGCATGCACCCTGTTCTGTATATCTTATGACTGGCTGGGTAATTCCTGAATGTTAAAGTGTTTGTTTTCTCGTCTACTTCTTATTGTAGCTAATTATAAAGAGAGGAGGTGCTGCAGGAGCTGTGGTGCCCTGCTTCCAAACAGATTCACACACCAGACTTTTGTGTGTCCACCAGGAGAGATCAGCTCTACTTTATATGCCTCATAAAATGTATATGCAATGGAGAGTTAGGTTAGGACATTATGTTACCAGTTTTGCAGCCAGTTTTCCATAGACTCACACAGTGGAAGCAAGACAGTCTCAAAAGAATAATTTGTCATTTTGGAAAGTACACTTTCTTCCTGAGATTTAGATGAAAACATCAATGCCGCTTTCATATCCACGCAAAAGGGATTGGAGCATCTTTTTTTTTAATCTAGCACTCAGCTACTGAACAAATAGATGCTACAAAATCATTAACACGTGTCCAATTTCAATTTCTGAACACATCACTCATTCGGTAAAGACATGAAGGACTGCCAGCTTTATCTTGTTTCTCAGCTGATTTGACACAATCTCTGTTGGTTTTTAGGTTTCTGGGCCCGTGAGGTGGGTAAGATGATTGGGTTTGAACACCCCACCATCCCGGTGCATCACCAGTACGTGGTGACTGCCACAGTACCAGAGGTGAAGGCTCTGAAGAAGGAGCTGGCTGTCATCAGGGACCTGGAGGCCTCCTACTACCTGCGTCAGGAGAGAGACGGTCTGCTGTTTGGCCCATACGAGAAGATGGAGAAGATGGTGCTGCAGGACTCGTGGGTCAGAGAGGGAGTACCTCCAGGTCTGTCTGCCTTAAAGGATCTGTTAAGAATCCTTCATTGGTTTTGTTTTTGCACAATTTTTGCATGTCTTGTACGTTAACCCTCTGAATCCCAAAATCTGGGTTGTAAAGACATATTATTCATAAAAAAACCTGCCCAAATCACAGTAATAACAAAATGAATTGCTTGATTTTCAACAGTGAGGCGGTCTTTGAACTGCCCATCTGTGTGCTGTTCAGTGGGAAAAAAATGTCCGAATCTAAGGCTAAAATCATGAGATTTCATCAAAATCACTTCATTCTACATGTCTTATATGAACATTTTTCAAAAATAGGTCTTTTGCAGTCTTTGAATTTGGTATCAAAGAAAAAAAAGATTTTGCACTTGTCACAGCAACTACGAAGCCATTAGTGACTCAGCTGCAACCAACATTCATGTGATAAAAATTTAGGGGTGCTTTTGATATTTTCAAGCCACCAAGAGATAAAAGGAAAGACATTCAGGAAAGTAATTTAAATTTGAAGTCGTTAGATATCATTAAAAAATAAGATCACTGTTAATTCAATTTTTCTTCAGTTATTTGAAATTAAATAATCAAGGAAATGAAATTTGCATATGGCAAGATATATGGTACTGTAACTGTGTCTTATTGAGTTCTCTCTCCTCCTAGCCATATTTGTGCTAATTCTGTAGTGGTGCAGGACTTTTATAATGCAGTGAGTAAAGATGTGACAGGAGCCAAACAAAACCACTCTGCTTGGAGCTCAGAGAGTTACATATAACTTTTTCTTTTTCTTTCTTTTCTGGGTGCTGCAGGCTTCGGCAAAGAGCTGTTTGAGTCAGACCTTGACAGGATAATGGAGCACATTGAGATGGCCATGGAGATGGTCCCCGTGCTGAAGAAAGCTGACATCATTAACACAGTGTCTGGACCAATCACATACACCCCTGACCTGCTGCCCATGGTGGGACCACACCGGGGAGTTTCCAACTACTGGACTGCCATTGGCTTTGGGTATGTATTAAATTCATTTTATTCAATTTTACAGGTTCTTATTCTGTTTTATTCCATTTCATTTACCTCCCATATTGTATATATCTGGCCTCCTTTGCAGATGTTGTCATTTTTAATATTGTTTTGTTATATATGTACATTTGATTTTATAATTTAATGTTGATATTTTATTTCTTATTGCTTGTTGGTGTGTACTGTCCAACGGAAGCTAATTAAATTATGATGACAATGAAGCCATTGTAATTCTAAATCAGGGCTGTTCAAACTGTGAGGTGCATCTTCACAAGCCAAAATACAGCATTTAGTAGTGGCAACAGGTGCAGGTCTCAAACAACACTAAGTCTATAATTGCAAAACTTGCCTGAGAATTATGTCATAGTAATCAAAATCAAAGTAATCCAGTGACAGTGTACATCTGTAAGTACATTCCAAACTGGGCCTTCTCGTAGCTGGAAGTTATACAATTTGCTGACTTCTTCAGGACATACTGTCTGTGTTCTTAAATGTTGAGAACTGTAGTTTTAAATTTAGAGCATTGTTATTGAACAAATGGGTGTAAGGCCAAGGATGAAACATGGTTTGATCAAGAGGTTCTAAAATTGACCTATAGATACCCAAATTAAACCTGATTCTAATTTGTTTGCCATTTCTGTTGAAGAAGTCTGCTTGTGCAGTGATACTCTGCTCCCAGTGCTCCTGCCTTGCTTTTAACCTCCCTGGAAGTCCCATAATGCCAACATGTTAAGCACCATCTGTGATGAGCGATAAATCCCTAAAACTGTTAAAATGACAACCCTTCAACTTGATAGAAAGAACATCCAGAGAGACAAATCTGGTAAGTGTGTGGGTAGGAAGAAACTTGTGATATGTGGCTGAATTCATTGATAAAACATGCCACAGGCCACAGTTCAGATCATTTGTGGTGAATGTTCTCCTTCAGCTGCCTCAGGACATCAACCCTGGGGGACAAATTCATGATGCACAACCTGTAAATGTTAAGCAATGATCATACATCTGATGCTCCTTGGTGCATGTGGAAACAGCAGAACAAAAAACAGTCCCAGAGCTTTTCGATTGCACCACTTATTAGGAGTGACAAAATCACTTTCCATGTTGCACTACAAATGTTTTGACATTACAGATGCTCAGGGTGGCATTTCACATGGGGTTGGAGATAGGTGGGGGTTAGCGCTGCAGTGATTAATCACATAATTTATGAGTTGTCAAGTATTAAATTAATCACAACCTATTTTAATAATTGGTGAATTGGTTTGAGTAAGGGCTGCACAGCGGTGTAGTGGTTAGCACTTTCACCTTGCAGCAAGAACATCCCCAGTTCAAATCCCGGCCTGGGCCTGGGATCTTTCTGCATGGAGTTTGCATGTTCTCCCTGTGCATGCGTGGGTTTTCTCCGGGCACTCCAGCTTCCTCCCACAGTCCAAAAATATGCTGAGGTTAATTGGTTAATCTAAATTTTCCGTAGGTGTGAATGTGAGTGTAATTGTTTGTCTGTATATGTAGCCCTGCGACACACTGGTGACCTGTCCAGGGTGTCACCTGCCTTCGCCCGAGTCAGCTGAGATAGACTCCAGCACCCCCACGACCCTAGTGAGGATAAAGCGGTATATAGAGAATGGATGGATGGATGGATATTTCATGATATTCGATTTTTTAAAGATTTTAAGATGCATCTGGACATTTGGTTTGAGTAATTTTTCAAATAAAGACAAATTCCTTTCATTGCAGCTCCTTGAATTCAGTACTCCTCTGTGATGGTAAATAGAATATCTTTGGAAGTTGATGAAAATGAGACATAACTGTAAAATGCAATCTAGACATATGGTGTTTCTACACTCAAGCAAAGTGTCAAAGCATGGTCTTTATGTTTTCAGGTATGGAATTATCCATGCTGGTGGAATGGGTAAGTTCCTGAGTGATTGGATTACGAACGGCGAGCCTCCCTATGACCCTGATTGAATGCGACCCGAACCGCTACGGGCAAATGGAAAAGACGTACCTTTTAATGTGGCGCCAAAGCTCGAGAGTCTGATGGCTACAACAGTGCGGGTAAAGTAGAACATGGAAGACGACACCACCTGCCTTCAGCTTCCCTGGACAAAGCCTTTGTCCCTTTACTCTCACTGAAACACATTATGTTGGTCTTCCAGTCGGTTAACCCCAAGAAGCAGCGTTTTGCCGGCCGCAACGAGCAACGTATTTTATGAGCTGCTGAAGGAAAAGGTCCATGCTTCATGCTGGTGGGAACAACCCCACTCTACAACACACGGATGAACCGGTACAAGTAGGCCACAATACAAGCAGTGTCTGTTGTCTATTGACAGTGTCAACTACTTGTACTCATTTCCTAAATAGTCATGGTAAGAAAAAATAGTCTGAAGCATTGCTTTGTAACTTCCTATCATTTATTTGGCTGCAGTCTTGTAATAAGTCAACAATCACTCATTCCTGCTTTCTTGTTTTTACAAAGGCCTGTCATTGAACATAGTGGTGGTGGATGAGTACAGTGTTGTAGATTAGCATCACAATTCCTCCCAAGAGTACATGCAACATACAAATAGCAATCATCTTTGTGTGCAGAAAAGACCACTAGATTGTGTATGTATTTGTCAGAATAATGGCATACTGTTCTTGAGTAAAAATGGGACAACATGCTAAGTTCCCTCCCAGGCCCTTCAGTTATTTCAGCTTACACATCATGGAACAGTCCCACTAACTGTAAGCAGCAGCACAAGAGAACCATCTAGAACACCTCACTGGAAGAACAGGACAGCTGCTAACGTTCAACAACACATGTGGGTGCACATGTAGGATCCCAGTCCTTTTTCTAAACCACACAGTTGCTGATTTCCTGAGATAATCTGCCAAGTGTGTGGACTCCTGCCAAACCTTGAGCCTAGAATCCAATTGGCCCTCTTAGAAGCTGTGTACTTGGCTCATAACTGTGACATGGACGTCTTAGTCTCTACAAATATAAAATCCATAGTCAAAATCTTACAAATGCAACTTCATTTCCTTTTTATCCATGAATGTATTTTTAGCCCTCCAAGCAGCTTTGTTCCAGACTGCAATGTCTACACGAGTATTGGATCGACTGTGATGAAATTTTGGACAAATGCTCGTGATTTTCAGAGGGTTAATGCTCCTAACTTTGGCGTCGCACCACAAGAAGGTGAAATGTGAGGGTTTGACAGAAATATCTTTAGAGCTTTTGAATGCATTGCCATGAAATGGATACAAATTGCACAGGAACTGGCAGTAAATTTGGTAAATCTTACACCTCTGTAAAGATGATGGCCCTACAACTTGTTAGAAGACCCAATTCCAGCTTTCCATGTTTCTGTGTTTGGGCAATGCACTGACTGTAAAATATGGATATGCACTCATTGTAGTAGAATAGAGCTGCGTGTGCTCCTCTTTCGAAGTCTGCGTTGGTCTTACATCTTTGCATCTGCAAGTATGTAAGTTGCTGTGAACATAAATTTATCTCCCCAAGTCTGTGATGGTCTGCAGCCTAAGAATAGAAATAGTGCCGCGAAGTAGTAAGGTGCATTTGCGGAGTACATGGATGCGATCTATGCATATGTTTGCAACAATTTCGCAGCTGGATAGCTAGTGATTAATACCCGGACTTTGGCACAGCCTTTGTCAAGGTCCTTAGTGCTGTCCCACATACCTACCTTGTGCTGTTCTACTCTCAGATGTAAGTCGCTTTAGCGTCTGCTAAATGAAATTGTAGAATTATTGTTTCTCCCAAGCAGACTACTGCCAACTACAAAGTGATGTACTAACAATCAAGTGATGTCCGCAGCAGTCCGTGCACTCGTTCATGGCTTTATACTTTATGCAAGTACACGAGGCGTGCTAGCATTTGGGTCACAAAATGTTGGCCACCGGACCCGGCAGGTCCACTAGAGTCTGCATGGAGTCTCGCACAGACTACTTGCAACCCCATTTGTGTCTATGCGGACCATGCTACAACAGCGAATCCGCAATGTTTGACAATAGTGTGCATGCATGGATTACATAAGTACAACCTATTGCGGCATTCTGGAGCACACCTTTAAAAGCAGACTCTGTTGGAGTAGAAAGTAGGCTTTATTTCCACAGAGCTCTGTGTAATGTTAGCAATGCTTTGTTGGTGTGTTGAGTAATTCCTTCTATTCAGCTGTATGACCATTAAAAATGCAATTACGAGTAACTAGTGTGATGTATATGGCATTTATTTGAAAGGTTACATGCGCAGCTATTCCCCGGAAGTGTTTGTTTGGACTCTAGTTTACGCTATGATTCTGGGCGTTACCTTGACAGACGAAACGGCTTAAACGATTTGCAGATGTTATGCAGCACAATAAAGAAACTTCAAGTTGAACAGGTATGATTCCTGACTCTGCATAACACCACAACTAGTTGAGCTAGTTTTACACACGCTAGTTTTGCAACATATAGAGTGCACAATGGTTCATATATATAATGTATAATTATTTCAACAGCAAGCTTACAACTGGCAGACTAAACCTCCTCACTTATTTTGTGTCATATATTATTTTTCCTGTGTTTGTTCAAGTGCATATTCAGTAAAATTAGATGATAAAATCTGATCTAATCACTTCTCTGCCCTGGCTGCAGTGAAATTTCTATCTTTAAAGAGAGGCTTTTTCTTGCATCATACACATAAGCGTGTAATCATAGCATAGGCGTCAGTTTAGGGGGGGACGGTGGGGACGTGTCCCCCCCACCACTTTTGTCAGGGTCATTTTGTCTCCAACACATTCAAATTCTTCACATGTAAGCCGTTGTAAACCCAGTTATTTTCAGTAGTATAGAAAATTCCGACGCTCCTGAACGCACCATCCGCACTCGGCCGAGAGTTGCACAGACATGCAGCACACCTTCGTGAGGTTAAAAAAACAAACAAACAAAAAAAAAACGCGCAAATGCTAAATTTGCGCCCTGTGCCAAGTGGAAGCTCCGACCAGAGGCGCGCAGGGGCAAAATTTCGGCCCGGGAGAATTAGTACTATAGCGGCCCACAGACCCCTCCACCCGCATGTACTGATAGCTCTACAGCTTCAGCCTCTGCCTTTGGTGCGGTGGTTGTGAGTTTGATCCCAGCTTGTGGCATTTTGCCGCCGTTCTTCGACATTTTCTCAAAGTGCTGTGGTCTCCATCCCCCCACTTTTAAAACAAACTGACGCCCTTGATCATAGTATACATAATTATACATAGTATAATACAATGATGTGTGAAACAGAGCTAATAGTGAAAACTGAGTCTGTGGGGTCTGTAGCTGTCTGTCTGGGCCTCCACAAGTAGGCTATGATCAAAGCTTCAGCTGTGCTTTGTGGTTACTGTTAATTCGGAAGTGTTAGCATGCTAACAAGCTAAACTAATATGGTACATGTTAGTGTTGTGTGTCATGTTAGCATGTTTTGTCAGCAATTGATTAATGTTTGCATGCTTACAGAACTGCTAGCATAACTGTAAACTCTTGTTAATATGGTAAATGGTCTTTATTATGTAGAACCTTTAACTTTAGCAAGGTTCGAATATGTTCCACACACACTATGCTGCCATTCAGCTGAAGTCAGTGTTCTACCCAAGGACGCTTTAACACGTGGAGGAGCTGTGATTGAATCAACAGCCCACTCAATGACAGCATCTGATCTAATGCTGCTTTATATTTTCTGTCTTGTAAGCGGTAGTTTATAATTCTGTCCTGCCAGTGTTCATACATTATACTCATACAACAGTTTCACAATGAACCTTATTTAAGAAAATGCCAATAAAAAAGTTGCCACTTGTTAACATTAATTGACTGAGAAATAAAGAGATCATTGATTTGTTGCTGTGCTCAGGCCAAGTTTCCGACGTAACAAACTGGTTCGGACCAGTTGGCAGAGAGTGCAGGTTGGTGATGGAGAAGGTGGGAGTGATCGACCTGACGCCTTTTGGCAAGTTCATCGTGAAGGGGAAGGACTCACACAAGCTGCTAGATCGCCTGTTCGCTAACACCATGCCCAAGGTAGAGCACATGTACGCTTCATGAACAACATAAACTGTTCAGCTGCTGTAGCAGTAAATGTGTAATAATTATGATTCTGTACTGCTCCACAAATGGTCTTTCTGACGGCGTCCTTTAACTTGTGTGTTTTCAGGTGGGCTTAACTAATATCAGCCACATGTTGACACCCAATGGGAGAGTCTACGCCGAGGTCACCATCACTCAGTTGGAACCAGGAAAGTTCCTGCTCATCACAGGCTCAGGGTCAGAGCTACATGACCTCAGGTGAAATACATCAAACCATCTGCACAGGAACACTCTCATTAAGGTAGTCAGACTAGCAGCAGCTAATTTAGCATGAAAACGTGGAAATGCTTCCTCATTCCATTTGACTACTTAATTAATGCATATAAAATCACCATATGGACATGTCAAAAAGGTAAAAACTTGATTGTCACTCGACGAGACCTTTGAATTTAAACAAAAAAAAAATCCTCCTTCTTTGCAACAGAGTGAGTTGTAGCTACATTTTACAGAAGCATTGTGTTCTACTATCGTAAGGACTTCATTCATAAGAAATCCCAGTTTTGAGGTACCATTTTAGCAGTAAGTAATCAGTGCTAAATGACCAAAACCGTAAATACATGCACATTTGGACATGCACGTGTCCAGTTTTCACCTCCCTACATAAAGCTCATAGTGTTAACAGATAAGCAAACGCTCTTAGTTCTTTGTCTCACACCCAGATCAGAGTTGAGCCTCAAGCTGTGCTGAATAAAACTCTCTCACAGTTTTATCCGGCAGAAACTTAAAACCTTTCAGCAGCTGCTAACACAACGCCTCTCCTTTTGCTCCAATCGGGAGGAGGTATATTAAAACATTCATCTTCATTCCAGCAGTGTAACCAACTCTGCCACAGCCTGAACAAGGGGAGTTTAAATTGTGCAGTGACCTCTGGTGGTCACAAATTACCCTGTGAAGTTTAGAACTCATAGCAGATAGTATATTTGTCAGATAGGCTGAAACGTATCAGATGCTAATGATGCAGTATTAAAGTGTATTTTCTCTGTGGATTTTAACTCGACTCAGGTGGATAGAAAAAGAAGCTATAGAGGGCCGATATGACGTCGACATCAGCAACGTCACAGATGATATTGGCGTGCTCGGCGTTGCAGGACCAAACTCCCGCAAAGTTCTCCAGAAACTAACAAAGGAGGATATGAGTGATGCCGGATTCAAATTTCTCCACTGCAAGTCCATTGAGCTGGCTGGCGTCACTGTCCGGGCCATCAGGATCTCCTACACTGGTAATGTACACTTTGTGCTTTTGTCAAACAGGTTAAACAGATTGTTGGTTCACCAGAGAAGAATCATAGCTCTTTTGAAAAAAATCACTTAAATGAAAGTGAAATTAGCAGATGGTGCATATATAGTTAGTAACAGTTACTAGTAAAGATGTAACAGAGGAAAGGGAAATTACAGCTTCATTCACTATCAATAATGAAAATAACTGTGAGTTGCACTTCACTATCAGTCCTTTATATTGTTCTTCCTCTATGATGCATACGTTTCATTATCTTGAGACTTAAGACAGAATAAAGCTAACAAGCATCAGCAAGCCAGTGAAATCATCTTTAATCTGTGAAAACATATAAACACAACATGAACGACTAGACAAGGTACATAAAAATACTTGTGTTGCGTCAGTTTATACTTTTTTGAGGTAATTTCTGCTGGGTCTTTATTATGATTTGCTCTGACACCAGGTCAGGAACAACTGACCTGTTAACAAAGTTAATATTACGACTTACTGAAACAGAATTATTACATTATTAGTCCAACTTTGAATTACCGAGTCAAAATTCTGACTTATTATGATAAAAGTACGGTATCCTGAGTGTAAAATCATGGATACAAAGTCAATATTCAGTTACTCAGGCAAAAAATGAAATGGTAAGTCAAATTGATGACTTACTCAGACTAAAATAAGGTACACTGACACAGTAAAGACTATGATATTAAGTCAAAATTATGAGACAAAAATGCCAAACACCAGGTGAAATAAATTAGATACAAAATAACTATTATGATTGACTAAATGATGATAAACTGATACAATGTTAGTGACACAATGAGACACAAAGTCAAAATTATGACTGAATGACAATATTCTAACACAAGAGAAGTCCAATTCTAAGATGCTAAGTAAATATAGTGACTTATTAGGAGAAAAATAAAAGCTACCAAATAAAATAATTAGATTCAAAGTCAATGTTGTGAGTTACTCAGAAGAAGTATAAGATATTGAAATAAGTCAGACTATGACACACTATGACTTCATGAGGCAAAAATATGAAATGTTAAAACAATATTATGACTTACTGGGGCTAGATTTTGAAATGCTGATATTAATGATGACAAATGCTAAGTCGGTATTAGGACTTACTCAAACCATCATTGTTCTAGAGACAAAAATACAGCATGCTAATTCAAATATTAGACACAAAGTCAATAAACTCAAACTAAAAAACTTTGTATTGACAAAGTCAAAATTATGAGGAAACTAAATCAGAACTTTGACTCAAAAAAAACTGATAATTTCCACTTACCATGAATAGTTTATGTTTATTGTGTAACTTGTCTATTCTTGTCTTTTAGTAGCATCCATACAGTTTAATTTACATTTTACTGGACATGTTTTTCGTGTATATGAACTACAGGCTAAGGTGATATTATATTTGTGTGTAGGTGAGCTGGGCTGGGAGCTCTACATTGACCAGAAGAACATGGCGGCTGTGTATCAGGCCATCATGGCGGCAGGAAAAGATGAAGGCATCGACAACTTCGGCACATACGCCATGAACTCCCTCAGACTGGAGAAGGGCTTCAGAGGCTGGGGAGCTGAGGTACTCAAAGAAAACATGTGACGGGATAGTTTGAAATATTCACCACGTTCACTTTCTTTCTGAGTATGAGATTAAAAGATCAGCACCATTTTCGTATCTGTTGGCTACACGGTTAGCTTAGCTTAGCATTAAGTCTAGAGGCAGAGGAAAACAGTTAGCCTGGATCTGTCCAAAGGTAAGAAAAATGTCCACCTTTGAAGTATCTGGTGGCTTAATGCTTAGATCAGGCTGTCATATTAGTCTCTCTCCCCACAACTTTTCAATCCATATCTTTACTGTACAACGTCGACAAAAACATCACATTTGAAGCATAAAAACCAAAAGTATCTGGGGGTGGTTTGGGGGACTTTCTTGAGGTTTGTTGGACACAATGACATTTCCTAGCAAGAAATAGTTGGCACATTGCCCCTCATTGTAATTCTGTACGGCATGAAACAAGAAATACTGTGTTCATTAGTGAGCTTTGGACCAACACAAGCAGTTTCCCCTAAGCTAAATGGCTGCTCTAGGGCTGCAGTAAACCAAAGAAAGTCCAGGTTTACTGAAATCGTACATTTTTAACCAGCTCGTTATTCACATGGGGAAATTACATGTTTTCTCAAAATAAAGTGCACTGACTAGTCGAAATAAACATAAAGAGATTTTTACAGCATATTAAATTCCTTAAATCTGATTATTTTACGCTGAAAGGATGAGAAAAGACTCGCAGCAGACCAGTGTGCCTCTGCATGTTTTCATATGATTTCTAAAAACAGAACTACATCAACTGGTTTTCCAGCAGAAGAACTACTGAGAAATATAAGACAGACAAATTAGCTTAGTGTTTTTGATGATCCGCCATATTGGTTGTTGAGCTTTGATATCCATCCATCCATCCATCATCTATAGATATAGAGACAGACAGACCATCACACTCGCATTCACACCTAAGGACAATTTAGAATTATCTAACATTCAAACAGCTGTTTACAGATTTACACTAAACTTTCTACGCACCTGTTGGATTGATTAGTTGTCAACTATGAAGTTTTTCTGAAACTTTTTTGAGTCATTTTTGAAAAAATAAAATTGTCTGACTCCAGCTTCTTAAATATGAATATTTTCTACTTTCTTTCATCCTCTATGACAGCAAAGTAATTATCTTTATAGACTAAACAACTAATCAATTAGTTGAGAAGATGATCAACATGTTCATTGAAAATAAAATTGAGTGTTTTTGGTGCCACAGATTTTATTAAATCTTCACAGTGGGACGTTTACAGTCTAAAGGCATATTTCCCAAAATGCACCCTTATGTAGCTCAGGTTATGGTTATTTTGTTAATGGGATCAACGTTGTATTTTTTACAGATGAACTGTGACACCAACCCTCTGGAGGCTGGACTGGATTATTTCATCAAACTGAACAAGGTAACGGTGCTGCTCATGTCAGACATTTCATGTAGTATTTCCTCTGTAACTGGGAATAAGTCTACAACCTGAACACACATCGTTTGTGTCTTTGTTTGTCCAGCCTGCTGACTTTATTGGCAGAGCAGCCCTTCGGGAGATCAAAGCCAAGGGCCTGAAGAGGAAGCTGTCCTACATCTCCCTGGATACAGACGATATCGACCCTGAAGGCAATGAGACCATCTGGCACAATGGCAAGGTTAGAAACAATGGAAAGTTGTAGATCATGTCCATTTAGTTGGTTTTTTTGTCACTCAGCCAGCGTCCTTTGTTGTCCTTTTCAGGTGGTTGGAAACACAACGTCTGGAGCTTACAGTTACAGCTGCCAGCAGAGCCTGGCGTTCGCCTACCTGCCTCTGGAGCTGTGCTCTGTGGGCCAGAAGGTGGAGGTGGAACTGCTGTCAAAGAAATATCAAGCCATGGTCATCCAGGAGCCCTTAGTCCTCACCGAGCCCACACGGACCCGGCTGCAGAAGAAGGCAAAGGGCAAAGCATAAACACAGGCCGTCCTCGATCAGTTTCTCAGCAGCTAATGAAGAACAATCCTCATGCGATCATAAACAAGAGTCTGAGGTGGAAAGAAAACCATGTGCTGAACTGCTCCACATCCTCAGATCAGTGGCTAGTTTAGGAGCAAAATAAACTTCCTCTTGACAAGGAAGAAGTAAAAACAGATTATGTGAAGTCTTATGAATGTGTTTCTGAGCAGCAATAGCTGTGAAGTTCTTGAACCACAGTGTCTTAAAGTACTGGAAGAATAATTGTCTTTTTGTAATTCCGTAAAGAGAAAGTTAAGGTTTACATGTCAGCTGTTTCCTTTATGTGCAGAATAACTGAATGATAGAAAGGTGCTAAATGTATCAAATGAAATCTGGCTTTTGTGCTCTTTGGATGAACAGAATTGCTGCTGCTTCTTTTTCTACAGTGAGAGGAGCATTTTGGAACTGTGACACGTGGAACAACATATAGAAACACCAATATCCAAAAGAAAGAGAGTGTTTGCAAACTGTACAAAGATTTTTTGTAAATCTTTTGTAAATCTTTTTTTTTTTTACTAATATGTACATTAATACCTTGATAATTAAAGCATTGTACTCATTGTCTTCCTTCTCCTCTCCCATTACTAGTTTATAGTATATACAGTAAACTGTGTAAAATGCATGCATAGACTTTACTGTAGTACAATACAGTTTAAAGTGTAGACATTATTTTTTGATAAGAATATCATGATGTAGTGTATAGTGCAACAGTACTGATATCAGTAATATACAGTGTAAAATAGTGCTGGACATATTACTGCTTTAACATTACATCAAATTTACTCATTTAAATAGTTTCATTACTGATTAGTGTCTTTTCTCAAAAAATGTCAGAATAGTGAAAAAGTGGAGTTTGTAAATACTTAGATTTGTTTCGTCTGACCAGCAGTCCAAAACAGAAACTGAAAATTCATAATTTTTTATTATACTATCTTTATTTTTAATTATTTAGAAAGTGTACGTGTATTAGGGGAATGAAAGCTACAATTCTGAAGATACTAATTAATTCAGTTATTTGGCACATACTACTACTAATAGTAATAACAACAACAATAATAAATGCTATTGTTCTTATTGAATTATTTAAAGAGAAGTGAATAGAACAATATGCATATGTATGAAGAAAAATATATAAACTAAAGAACTGCAATATATACTATAATATACACAGTAGTTTAGTAAGTAAAATGTTTGTAATAATATAATTATTATCAATGTTGTCTTTCAAGAAAAAAAATAGTATTTGCTATTGTAAATAAAATCTGGGCTTCCGTATATCACATGACTCGGTGTGAATTCCAGCGATCTGATTGGCTGCTGCGGGCAAGGCAGTGTTTTCAACCTGTGGAACAGGGAAGTGACAACTAGAAGGTTTGTAACTTCCATATAACCTGCGTCTGTTTTTATTTTTTAACAGTAAAAGCTTCCGGTTAGGGCCGCAGTTGCTGTCGTTTCCTCAGTTTTCCTCCACCGCTAAACGGAGGCAGACGGACCTCCATGTTGACTTTTTCTGACTAGAAGCAGCGTTGTTTAGAAAATGAAGGTAGTGAGCAGAAAGCAGGCGGCTCACTGGATCATCATCGCGGGGTTCATCGTAAACCTTCCAGCGGTGTCAGCGGCTCAGCAGCCTCACGTCGTATTCGTCCTGGCGGATGACTTCGGCTGGTACGATGTCGGTTACCACGGCTCAGAGATCAGGACACCCAACCTGGACAAACTGTCGGCCGGAGGGGTCCGCCTGGAGAACTACTACGTCCAGCCGCTGTGCACCCCGTCCAGGAACCAGCTGATGACCGGGAGGTACCAGGTGAGGTCCAGCCGCCTCCACAGGCCTGTGGTTCAACCCTGCTGGGTCCCAGAGGTCGGATCAAGGGCGTTTCGCAGCCCAGAAATCCGCAGATTTTAATCAGATTAGGGCTGCAACAACGAATCGATAATAATCGATTATTAAAAGCGTTGGCAACGAATTGCATTATCGATTCGTCATGTCGCGGAGCCGTCTACTTCACCTGCAGAGTGAGGTGGAGGCAGAGCAGAGGAGGTATTTTCAAAGGGAAGTAAATTCAACAAGTGAAACATGACCAGCACGGAGAAAACAGTTTGACCAAAGTGCTCAAAAGTATGGGAGCTTTTCACGCTTCACAAAACAAAGACATGCTGCGTGTCCACTACATGCGAATGCACGCATCTGAAAATCGCGAACAGTCACGAGCGGGCCGCTACGTGGTCACGTGGCCGCGCTTTCAGCTTGACGGTCCGGTAGATGAGTCTGATAAACACAGCGGCTGGGCCGCAAACTTTCTCTATTATTTCGAAAACACTTCAGGGAAAAGTATTTCTAAACCATTTGAGGCGAGTAATAATCTGTTTAGCAGCTGAACCTGTCCTGGTTTCAACTAGTTCAACTAGTTAGGCTAGTTTAGATGTTTAAGGCAGGTGTAAACTAACCGTGACGTCACCCGTTGGTTTCAACGCCGAGAAAATGAAGGCCGGAAAAAAAAAAAAAAAAAAAAATGAAGGCCGGATTTTGCTACTACCTGGTCGCCGTTTTGGATTTTTTGGAGCCAGTGACGTAAAAATCGTCATCAAACAGACTGGACCGGAGAGCAACTAGGGGCAGGATTGGCTGAGGACTGTCTTATCCCGCCCACATTTTACCGCAGAGGCTTCTGTTGCTGTCTATCAAGTATAGCCACGCCCCCTGACTCCGCCAACTTTAACGATTTATTTAAAATTCAGTATTGATTTATTTTAAGATCGGCCACCTGATCTCTCATTTTGACCATGAAAACTAACTAACTAAATCCTGAGCTGTAGAAAATCATTCTATCAATTTTTTATTTTTTTTTCCCAAAAATGAATTGGGGTCTATGAAGAAAAAGCTTTTTGGAGCCAACCCTAGCGGACGGCGTGATATTGCAAGTTTTTGACACTTCCGGGTTGGCTTCAATTCTGGAGCCAGATGCTACGTCCACTATTTATACAGTCTATGGTTTAAGGACAGTAGAAGTCGAGTCTACTTCATAAAAATGAGCTGCAGGTAAACACCATAGACTGTATATATAGTGGACGTAGTGGAAAATAAGTATTTGGTCACCTACAAACAAGCAAGATCTCTGGCTCTCACAGACCTGTAACTTCTTTCAGAAGCTCTTCTGTCCTCCGCTCGTTACCTGTATTGATGGCACCTGTTTGAACTCGTTATCTGTATAACAGACACCTGTCCATAGCCTCAGACAGTCAGACTCCAAACTCCACCTTGACCAAGACCAAAGAGCTGTCAAAGGACACCAGGAACAAAATTGTAGACCTGCACCAGGCTGGGAAGAGTGAATCTACAATAGGCAAGCAGCTTGGTGTGAATAAATCAACTATGTGAGCAATTATTAGAAAATGAAAGGCATACAAGACCATTGATAATATACTTCGATCTGAGGCTCCGCACAAGATCTCATCCCGTGGGGTCAAAATGATCATGAGAATGGTGAGCATAAATCCCAGAACTACATGGGGGGACCTGGTGGATGACCTGCAGAGAGCTGGGACCAAAGTAACAAAGACTACCATCAGTAACACACTATGCTGACAGGGAATCAAATCCTGCAGTGCCAGACGTGTCCCCCTGATTAAGCCAGTACATGTCCAGGCCCGTCTGAAGTTTGCCAGACAGCATATGGATGATCCAGAAGAGGATTGGGAGAATGTCATGTGGTCAGATGAAACCAAAATAGAACTTTTTGGTATAAACTCAACTCGTCGAGTTTGGAGGAAGAAGAATGCTGAGTTGCATCCCAAGAACACCATACCTACTGTGAAGCATGGGGGTGGAAGCATCATGCTTTGGGGCTGTTTTTCTGCAAAGGGGACAGGACGACTGATCCGTGTTAAGGAAAGAATGAATGGGGCCATGTATCGTGAGATTTTGAGCCAAAACCTCCTTCCATCAGTGAGAGCATTGAAGATGAAACGTGGCTGGGTCTTTCAGCATGACAATGATCCCAAACACACCGCCCGGGCAACAAAAGAGTGGCTCTGTAAGAAGTATTTCAAAGTCCTGGAGTGGCCTAGCCAGTCCCCAGACCTCGATCCCATAGAAAATCTGTGGAGGGAGTTGAAAGTCAGTGTTGCCCGGCGACAGCCCCATAACATCACTGCTCTACAGGAGATCTGCATGGAGAAATGGGCCAAAACACCAGCTACAGTGTGTACAAACCTGGCGAAGAACTACCGTAAAGGTTTGAGCTCTGTCATTGATAATAAAGGTTATATTACAAAGTATTGAGTTGGACTTTTGTTATTGACTTATTTTCCACCATAATTTACAAAGAAATTCTTTAAAAATCCTACAATTTGATTTCCTGGATTTTCCATCTTCTGTCTCTCACAGTTGAAGTGTCCCTCTGATGAAAATTACAGACCTCTGTCATCATTTTAAGTGGGAGAACTTGCACAATTGGTGGCTGACTAAATGCTTTTTGGCCCACTGTAAATATGAACCTGATCAGTCTGAGCCTCCACTGCATGATGATAATGATCTCCTGCTGCAGACTTACTTTAGAGAATAACTGTTTTTGTGTTCATGAGAACGTTCCAGGGGAAAGAAACTAATTTGGTCGTTGATGGAAAGAAGAACAAGACGAGAACTTCGCCTGATTTGGGGACGTTTATTTTGAAACTTTTGTTGTGTCATTTTCACCACAGAGGCTGTCGTTTCCCTCTTTAGATGTAACTTTGTTCCATTTTCAACACGATTTGGGTTTATTTCCTAACAGTGTGTGTTTGCTGTTTAACCGTCAGATCCACACGGGTATGCAGCACCAGATCATCTGGCCCTGTCAGCCGTACTGCGTCCCTCTGGGCGAGAAGCTGCTGCCTGAGCTCATGAAGGACGCTGGATACGCTACACACATGGTGGGCAAGTGGCACCTGGGCATGTACAAGAAGGACTGCCTGCCCACCCGCCGGGGCTTTGACACATACTTTGGTTTGTATAATGTTGAATAAACATCTCAGAGTGAAATTTACAGAATTGCAAAGGTTTTATCACAAGTGTAGGTAGTCAGAGGAGCTTTAGCAACATGATTAATAAGAATATCTGAATTTAATTTTTTGTCTAGAAGAATGTCTAGTAGATGATAGCTTATCATTAGATTAGACCTGTCATTACATTTATAACAGCACTTTTGAGTGCTTTATCTTTGATTGATGGTCAGTTCTAGTGTCTTTTTAGAGGTAAATAAATAACTATTTTTGCCTACAAAAGGAGCTGTAGGATGTTTTCAGGCCCGAGCTTTCTCCTCCAGAGCTGCATAGAAGGCAGGAGAGCTTGTGTGTCGCCTGAGAGGCAAATTTCAGGGCAGAGAAAGATCAGACAACTGGTTTTAAACCTTAGATGGTGAAAGCACACTATGAGAGCTGAAAACAATGATGTATAATCAACTCATAGCTTCCATGATCTGGTTTTTGGTGTTTTGACATAAAGAGGATACTGTTTACTAAATGAATGAAGGTGGAAAAAAATAACAAATGTTTCCTAAACCTTCTTTGTAGCAAGTTCTCCATTAACAAGATTCTGTGTCACACAAATGTCGGTTTTAAAATCACTGATTTCCTACAGTCTATAAATAGGTTAAATAAGAAATTGTAAGGTGCTGTATGTTGTAGATTTTGTAATTAATTGACATTTTCAAACATTTTGCTTCTCACCCTGAAATTTGGTTCACAAGTGGTCAAGAAAAAAATACATAATTTAATGTTTTGGTAAATTCACTGTAAAACAAAAATAAGTGCAATAAATTAATGACAAGACTTTTTGTGTTTAAAGTCATGTATTTTCATGCATATTTTACAAATGCCTGTAAGTGTAATAATGTTTTCTTTAATTTAAGCCATTGACCTTGACTCTGTGATGTTTACATGACAAGTTATTCCTTAATATGTTTGAGCTTTTGTAATTGATTATTCTCTACATTTCATTTTCATTTTGTTAGTTATTAATAGTTGCTTTTTTGTTTGTGTTTTTAATAGAATGGTTTTATTTTATTCTATTGTTCTGAATTGTTTTATCTGAATTCTCCTCAGTAAATGACTTTATTACTATCATTGTTATTATTATCATTATTATTATTGGCAGTACTAAAACAGTGACTGTAAAATGGAAAAAAAGCCTCTAACCTTTATTCCAACAGTTTGCCAGGCTACTTAATGTGCTCTACTGACTGATCCCCCCCCCTCTGTGTTGCCTAGGTTACCTGACAGGCTCTGAGGACTACTACACTCACGTCCGCTGTTGTGGCATCTCTGCTCTGAACCGGACCCGCTGTGCTTTGGACCTGAGGGACGGTGAAGAGGTCGCCACCGGATACAAAGGAGTCTATTCCACTGAGCTGTTCAGCCAGAGAGCCATCAGCATCATCCAAAAACACAAATCTACCAAGGTGACACACACATGCGCATACATGTAACCTGTGAGAACCCTCACTGATAGCGTTAGCCTCTAATGTAGATGTTAATTATTACAACTCAGTCATGAGCTTTAAAAACTAAATACATTTTTAATCTTTGAGACAGCCCTTTGAATGTCCATCCAACGTGCGATTTGCTTTAAATCCAAAGGTCTAAAACTGAAATCGGTCCCTCACAAAGACTTCTCATTTAATCTTTATTTTCATGACTAGATTCTCACTGAAGGCATCAAAACTATGAATGAACACATATGGAATTATGTAGTGAACAATGAAGTGTGAAATAAGTCAAAAGTTGTTTTATATTTTCGACTCTTCAAAAAGCCACCCTTTGCTATGATTCCTGCTTTGCACACTCTTTGTATTCTATGGATGAGCTTCATGAGGTAGTCACCTGAAATGGTTTTCCAACAGTCCTTGAAGGAGTTCCCAGAGATGCTGATCACTTGTTGGTCCTTTAGCCTTCACTCTGTGGTCCATCTCATCAACGTCTTTTTAATTAACCTGAATATACCGTCTAGGGATCAACCGATATAGGTTTTTCAGGGCCAATGCCGATTATTGGTAATCGTAAAGGGCCGCTAAATGATATTTGGAACCATTGGAACCATGAACCTATCATTCATAACTAGGATTCTTCATTGATAAGGTAACTAACTGAATATGTAAACTAGAAATAGGAGTGATTCAATTAGGAAGCTTTCAAATGAAATTGATCAGTTTGTCTCCTATGACTGCTGTTCTTCTTTATTTTCTTAATCTTTCATTTTTCTATCACTTTTTTTGCAAACTAAGGTTCAGATCTTATGACGTTATTAATGATTGTTGTCCAGACCCTGTTTCAGGTTAATTTGTGGCTGCCTTTTAAGTTTGCCGCTAGCCGTTAGCATAGCCTTAGCCACTGTGAAGGAGGAGCAACAGCTCGTGTTTCTTGTTCACTTTTTTTAAGTCTCTCTGTGAGTGACATTTGTGAGACCAGAGTGACGACAGACAGAGAGGAGGCTGCATCTGACCTGAAGTAGTGCATTTAGTTTATCAACAATCGGCCAACAATTTGTAGTAATAAAAATAACTTTATTTGTATAACGTCTTTCAGAAGAACATTTACAAAGTGCTTTGACACGTAGAACATAATGATAAGAGAAATAAATGAGAACTTTACAGGAAGTTAAGTCAATAGAATTAAGTTTTAAGAAGTGATTTAAAGGAATCTACAGACTGGGCGAGCCTTATCTTCTCGGGCAGGTCGTTCCAAGCCGAGGGGCCATGATGGAGAAGGTCTGGTCACCCTTGGATTTTAGCCTCGACATTTCCCGATAATCGGTAAAATTCCAATTATCAGCCACGATTATCTTACTGTAAATCGACTCAGATGCCAGCAGACTTCGTTCCACTTAAACACAACAATAGAAAGCATCATATTTTTCCAAAGATTTCTGTAGACTTTCTTGGAGCTGTCTCACTACTAGCAGTTCAACAACCATGAGCAGTTTCTGTCTTACAGGAAACTGACTTTATACTTTGTCACTTCTACAGTGAAAATATGCTTAGAATGAGTGTGTAGATGCCAAAGCAAACAGTATTTTTAGGTCCCAAGCAGTTTAACTGGTTTGTTCACCAAGGCAATGTAGGAATAAAATTGCAGGTGTGGCATTTGATTATTTGTTTCTTATGCTGTGAAAACCTTAACATCAGTGTCAAGTTTTTGCAGAAACTCTGTTATCTGGAATGATTTGACAGCTGCCTTCCTGGATGTGCAACATCTGTAAAAATAATAATCTAAATTTCTGTCCTTGTCCTGTTATCAGTCTTTATATGCTGTCCTCTGTGTCTTTCAGCCACTCTTCCTCTATGTGGCACTGCAGGCTGTCCATGAACCCCTGCAGGTGCCAGAGCACTACATGGCCCCCTATAGTTTCATCAAAGACCCCCATCGCAGGCATTACGCTGGCATGGTGTCGGCCATGGATGAGGCGGTGGGTAACATCACCCAGGCCCTGCAGCAGGGAGGACTTTGGGAGAACACGATCCTCGTGTTCTCCACAGGTGTGTTTCTGCACTGAGACGCCATATAAAGCACACTTTCTGTAATAGGATTTCTGTTCCAAACAAAGAACATTTTCCACCTTGACTAAGAGCTTAATTCTCACAACCACAGATGTTTTTGTTTGAAAGGTACGCATGTTATCTTTAAAATAAAAATCACTAAACCTCACCATTTATCAGAGAGAGACAGAGAGGGATTGTGAGATTTTCAACTTTTGAACTAATCAAAATCAGTTTTTCTCATTTTAAAATTCTTCAGAAATAAGCCACCTGCACCAGATTAAATAAAAAACGAAAATATCTATGCTCTGCAGTGCAGCTAACAAGCCATGACTGATTCAGCAACAACCGACGATCACGTGATAAAGAATATTCAGGTGAACTGCAGGCTGTGTTTACACAAAGCAGATAGAAGACAAGTATGAAAACAGATTACAGAGACTTAGTGAAAAATTAAATACACTTGAGGAGTGACAAACGCAGCGTGGTGCCAAAACTGTACACGGAGGAGCTAATTTTTAGCAAGTTGTTGGAAGATGCATTCAGCATGGTCAAATATCTCTCTCGTGCTGATGAGCGGTGTACTGTCAAAAATGCTCATTTTATAAAGGTCGTAAAAATGTAATTAGTTAAATAATTTCTCTGCCAAGGAATGCGGTGGAGTTATGTGATGATGGGTGTCCGTTTGTCTGTTTGCACCATTACTCAAATATGGACTTTAGCAGTGATGTGGCTTAGTCTGGATCTATGGATTTGTTAAAGATTTCTGTAACATTGTGAGATAGCGGCACGGCGTCACTGTAACTGTGACAAGTGAACACTACGTCAGCTGCCTGCTGACGATCATGATTGCGATCCTACTACAAATCAACCTCTGCAAACTCATTGGGACTTATCCATCAGAAATCATACAACTGAGCAACCTTGGTGGAGTGCTGTGTTCCAAGTGATTTTTCTTGTCGTAGCCTGTAGTTACCATTTTTGTCAGTATTTATAACACCGATGGCTACTTGGGAAATTGGTACACGTGCCATTCCAATTGTGTGTAATTTTTTTGTAAAATGCTTTTTGCAGTACAAAAAATGAGCCCACAGTGACTGAAAATGTGACAAAGCAAAACCACAGAGAAACTGTTTGAGGTTCAAGGAGTTAAAGACCTATAATCCAAGTGTAGATGGCCTGTTTACTTGTCACAAATAGCAATATACAAGTGAAGGAGCAAAATTAAGAAAATGTGGCCTCAAAGCATGTCTTCCATCATGACATTCAGTTGACCTTTTAGGCTGATGACAATCAGGCTGTAGTGTGAGATGAACCACCTTATCCAAGCCAATACTTTTCCAAATATAAGCTTTTCTTATCCCAAAACACGCAAAACCACCCTACTTAATTCACAGTTGACTTGTTTTTAAGAAGTGACAGACACTACAGGTATCACTTCATCATAATATTTCTACCATTTATCTTGAAACCTACAAAGGAACATCATGTTTTACACACTGACCGGATAACCAGATCTCTGGAAACGCTTGGAAATTTCCTGCAACTTTTATTATTCAATGTTTGTGAGTGTGCCAGAATATGGGGGGGGGAATCAGCCCAGTAATTACATTTTATATCAGCAGACTCAAAACCACAGTTTCTGGCGGCATCAAATCCAGTTTTCCACATGTGAGAGGAGTTCAGGTAGCAGCTTGGTGACAGCTTTATTGAATTAATGCATCACTAGGTGAGAATGAGCCACGTGTTTATTTGGTTGTGATCTTCAATCCAAGAAGTTAATGAAAATAGCCTCTGTAATTCTACAGTTGTCCACTAGAGAGCAGTGTTTTGTTATATTTGTTCAAACAGCAGTGTTTATTCAGGGTCATATAGAGATTTAAAAGGAGAAAGAGGAGAAAGGAGGAAAACTTTGTTTTGCTCATGTCTTCATATAGAGCTCTGGAGGCTCTGTAGACGTTTGATTTAATCCACAATCTTACCAAGATGAGGTTTAAACCTCCGCATGTAAACATGTGGCTGCTCACTGGTTTCCACATGTGGAATGTCTAATGATTTGCATCTGAAGTAGGTAACTCCTTTGAGGGTTGTTTTTTTTTTTTTTTTCAGGGGGTGTTTTAAAGGGTAATTAGAAGGCAGGAACAATGCTGTGGAAGTAAAGTGTGAGCGTTTTTATGCCTGTGGTGGGCTGCTGTAGGTGGCCTCTTTCATTGTTCCAACACACATTTGGTTGGCTCTGATTTGAAAGAACCATATGCTGGGCAGACACTGATTCTGCTGATCTGACACAGAGGTAAAACTCCAATTACTTCCTCCTTCTGTGCAAATATGATAGAGTTTATGTAATCCATAGTATGACCAGAAGAATTTTATCTTCCCTGCCCAGAAATAGCTCTATCAGTGGTTTTATTAGTCACATTTCCAGCTTTATATTTGTCACGGTCAAGCTGTTATCACTGAGTCGCATGTGTCAGCCTTAACGGAAAATAAATGGACCTTGAACTTGTTGCACCCTGAGTTTCCTTCATGATGAAATTTTCTGCCTCACCGGGACTTTACTGTAAGCAAATGAGCGAGAAAGCTGCAGGGAAACTTAGAGGGAAGCTGGGAAGGACAGAGTTGGCCCGCAGAGAGGCAAAGCAGCTTGAAAAGGCATTAAGGAGCAGACGGTCTTTTCCAGAACAGTTCGGGAATCGACACAGACTACTTCCTGGACTTGCATGCTGCTGAAACTGGAGCCCGGCCTGGATGCGATTGGTCAAGTGTGTTTATACTGGACTGACAAGTTGGGATGATGACAGTCCGTCTAACTCCCAGTGTGTGCACTTGTGTAATGGTTGGATGTTACACATTTGTTAAATCAGTGAGCTTTGCTGTGTTTTTTTAATGACTTAGATCACTTGCTTTTAGCCAAACACGCAGCTCTAGGGATGGTTACATCAGCTGGCTGGTAGCTCGCTCCACCAGTTTCATCCAGACTGCTGTTGAATAGATTGCACGGAATTTCATGTTCTCCAGAGGATAAATCCGACTGCTGATTCTCTGCCATTTCCTCAAGCATCACAACAAGGCTGACATTTAGGGCTTTAAATAAACTTGATCAGCACTTATTGGAAGGGTTTCCATAAAGTTTCATTTGCATTCATGTCCTCGCTGAGGTCAGTTTTCATCTTCAGTTTAATCCCTTAACTCTCTTCACCCCAAGTAAATTCTGCTCATTTTTCACTCCATTTTTTTTTTTTTACTGCAGTTCAGCCCAGTTTTGCTGCATTTTCCAGGAATTTTTGTCACATCACTGTTAATCACAGTTGAGTCAGTCATGATTTATTGGTTGCATTGAGGTGCACAGAATTTTTTGTTTTTTACCGAATCTAATTGATGCAAATTGATTATTTTAAAGGAATCTTTAAACACGACATATAGAATACTGTGGCTACTAAAGTACTCTATAGTTCTACAATTGGCAGACGCTTTTATCCAAAGCAACAAACAAATGAGTAGATACAACACAAACAAGGATCTTGTCAGGACGAAATGACCTGGATAGGAGCCATAAAACAAGTTCAAGAGTCATAATAGGACTGTGGTGTCTACAGGCAGTAAATGTAATGGGACTTTTTTTCTTTTGTTTGCAGTCTGTCCAATGCAAAGGTGTTCAGTGAAGAGTTGAGTTTTTAGTATTTTCTTAAACCAGAAAGTGCTCAGCACCAACAAAGTCTGACTACTACCTGACAACAAGTACTCAAAAACACTTCCTAACTGTCTCCTTCGTTCTAGATTTCAGCCTGCTCTCATATCACCATTTTAAGCTGAGATTTGGTTCCTTTTCCCATCTGAGTGGCAGGTCACAGATGAGAAGTTCCATTAGAAAGTTAAACATTTCACAGTTCTTTCCTTCTTTCTTTTTTTCTTTTTTCTTTGCAATTTCTTGTGCCAATAGATGGTAGAATTTTGCAAAAAATAAAAGGCAACATGCCTTTCAAACCCACTTAGGTGTTCACAGGTTCAGTGTGTTAAAATGATAATTCTCCTTTATTTCAACCTGTCATATTTTCTATTAATGTGACTGTTGTATGTTAGTGGTCATGTTGCGCTCTCCACCTCTGTAGAGATTCAGGGAAACATGTAATACCAAAAATGATGTCTACAGAGATGACTAGTACAAGTTCCCTGCAACTTTTACATTAATAATTTTAAAAATCTATAATTAGTTCTGACTAAACAATAAATGGAAAACTATCCACAGCCTCACAAAAACAAAGAAACCGATGTGAATTGATAAATGATGAGATGTAAATAATTTTTTATTTTATGTCGTGGAAATTTTAATTTCATTTTTTTTAACATGTGAAGTCAAATCACCGTTTTGTAAACTGCCCATTTAAAACAGCCGTTTAGCCTAAGTGCTCTCCAGTAGAGGAATAAAATTGGTGTTACAAATTTACCAAATGAGTTTGAGGTTAGGACCCTATAATATTTTTATGTAAATTTACTCAAGTGATTTGAACATGATATAAAAGTGGAGTATAACAATATATATACGGAAAATTAAAGGGACCCTAAGACAGCGCCTTGAGGGATTCCACGGTGGATACTGTGTGGACACTTTCGTGCTGGAATGCCCAATAAATCGGTCTTAATCATGATCTTTGTTTGTCCAGAGCTTCACTTTATGACTAAATACCTGCAAAATGAATCACAGTCCCATTAGTTTCAGCTGCACTTTGTTATAGCACTAATTAGTAGATGTTAGCACTCGGATTGTAAACAAACAGCTCAAAACATCATTCCTCAGTGCAACCTTACAGACCTCATCTATGATCTCAGTATTCAACATCTGACTCTGTGTTTCGGAACAAAAATCCTTCCTCACACAAACCTCGGGGGAAGCATTATTCTTCACTTGTTATCCAGCAGAAGTTTGTATCTTCATATTTATTTTCTTGATCTCTCAGATGTCTACTTTCAGCCTGGAAAGATAAAATGTTTGCCTGGTTTAAAATCAACATTTAGAAGTTAAGTTTCCACAGAGTAGCAGGGTGACGATGGAACTGGAACCTACACGAAATCCGCAGCCGGTGGAAATTTAAAATGTTGGTTCAGCTTTCAGCACATTACACACAGACCTCCCAGTCATCCTTAGGCCTTTATCTTTATACTAACTGATGTTAAATTCTCTGTCTTTTCATTACATTTCATCCTTGTGACTGTTGACAGACAACGGTGGTCAGACGCTATCTGGTGGCAGCAACTGGCCGCTGCGGGGGAGGAAATGGTCACTGTGGGAAGGAGGGGTTCGGGGAGTGGGATTTGTCGCCAGCCCGCTACTGAAACAACCCGGGACCGTCAACCACGAGCTCATCCACATCTCTGACTGGCTGCCCACACTCGTTGGCCTGGCAGGAGGCAGCACCAAAGGCACAAAGCCGCTGGATGGATTCAACGTGTGGAACACAATCAGGTGAGCTGTTGGTGCTGCAGAGAAGCTTCACTCTTCTGGGACTTGGGCTCCCGACTGACAGTGTTTCGTGGGTGGCAGATCGCCTGAGGCCTGCAGTGAGAGTGATACCAGCTCTTGAGTTTGACAGCCTGCCCTCTCTTTGTGCCTCTTTCCGATCCTTCCTCCATGCTCTCTCACTCCAGCTACTTCTGCCTTTTTCTCGTAGAAGCCCCTGCTCCTTCAATAAGCCCTTTGTTACTGTGGCAATAGGAGCTCAAAGAGAAGGAAATTCCATCAGTCATTCTCACACAAATCTGTAGTCCTTCCATCCCTCTGTTTTTTCCCCCACTGTTAACCAAGATAACCTGCTATTAGATCAGCTAATTAGTTTTTCTGCAAATTCTTTTATGCAGCAACATACCTTAGAGGTTGTAATTCCTTTAAACCTAAGATATTGAATTACACGTGTAGCTGAGTTTCTGTGTTTTGGAGAAGCTGTTAGTGAACTGATAAGTGACTTGAGGCTGATGGCAGACCACAGATGTACTTTCCATGCGAGTTCAGGTCATCACACAGGCTGTCACCGAGTCCTGTTTGACTGACATATTATATTTGTAAACTAAATGTGGACACAGTGAAGGAGGTGAAATTGAGGGCTGCAGCAGAGCCCCAGCAGAAAATCGAGGCTTAGCCAGGACCGCAAACTACTACTCACAGCCTCCACTTGACTCGATTGGCTGACGCATGTCAGCTGACCGCCGGCAGCTGGCATTGCCGTGTGAGCTGCACAACAACACAGGGCACAAACTGCTGTTTGTTTTTGCTACTTTACAGTTTCACTCTGTTGTAATTGGCTCTCCCGTTGGAGAAAACGGCGGCCTGACAGCTCGGCCGGGGGAATAAAAACCCAAATGAAGGCCCAGAACAGTAGGCAGGCAGTGGAGAGTGAGAGTTATTTTAGTTGTGTTATCAGACACTGTGGTCAGTGAGAGCGGTGCGTTTTCTCTGTGGTGGACTGCGGTCAGAGCATATGACTGCTTGGTGAACAACAGCCAGCTGGTTCAGATTTACAGATCCCAGTGGGTTTCACAGTGCATGAGTCAGACGTGGTGTTGGTTGTGTATCCATATGTTTAAGGGTAACACTGCTTTTATCTTACAGCAAAGGATCTGCCTCACCCAGGCTGGAGCTGCTGCACAACATTGACCCTCTGTATAATGACGTCGCTCCATGTAAGTTTCCAGTTTTTGCACTTTGACCAAAAGGCTCAAACTATTTTATTACTGTAAAATATGCAGATTATTTTTTTCAATTAGTTTCTTCACCCTCTGAACCCTAAAACCGGCTAGTAGGGTTGAGAGACATGATAACACGAAAAAAAGTTGCCAAAATAACCCAATTTTTCTGAGCAAGAAACTATAAAAATCAGTGAAGCTTCAGCTTTCCAATGGTCCTTGAACTACTTATCAGTGATGTGCAGTTCTGTCAGAAAACACCAATTCATCATCAACATCACTTAAATGTAAATGTCTCATTTAAAAATTTGCCAGAAATAAATTAGTTGCAATAACCAGATTCTGTAAAAACTAAAAAAAATCTGCACTCTTCGACACAACTGTGAAGCCATCAGTGAGTTAATGACAAATTCTTTTTGGATGAACTGCACGCTGTGTTTACAGAGCAGAAAGGAAACGTGTATGGAAACAAATTACAAAGATAATTCTTAAATATCTATAATATCTAGAGTCCCCATTCCCCCCAGAGTATGAAAAACCTGCAGGCACTTGGGGAAAATGTTGTACATGTTAAATCCATTTTTTTTTTTTTTCAAATTTTGTGAACAGTCAAGCAGAAAATTTAACTTTTTGTTTTCTTTTTTTTTAAGGATTTGTGTTATTGTAAGGCATTTCTGAATTCTCTCTGCCTCTAGCTGTGGTTGTGTTGTATCCATAAAGGTGAAAGAGTTGATATTGAAGTGAAAAAAAGGCAACAGTGATTAAAAATGACCCCAGACGCTGCTTGGGCTTCAGAGGATTAAAAATTTGCATATTTCATGTTTGTCATGAAGTTTGTTAACTTTAATTCTGAACTACGAAAATATTTCCTGATCAAAATCAACAATTTATTTCAGTATTTTTTCTGTAAAAATCATCAGATTTGTGAAAATATGATCGAAAAACATTGATTATATTAGGCAAAAACTATGTGGCTTACTAAATTTACATTGGCACAAATATGACAGTGCAAATATGGCAAAATAGCTGTTTTACTTCATGTATAATGTGCAAAGTAGATTTTTGAAAATATTTCTGATTGACACAGGAACTCAAAAGTAATCATTACATGAATCATAATATAGGTACACACGTGGACAAAATTGTTGGTACCCCTCAGTTAAAGAAGGAAAAACCCACAATTCTCACTGAAATCACTTGAAACTCACAAAAGTAGCAATAAATAAAAATTTATTGAAAATTAAATAATCAAAAACAGCCATTACTTTTGAATTGTTGATTAACATAATTATTTAAAAAAACAAACTAATGAAACAGGCCTGGACAAAAATGATGGTACCTCTATAAAAGATTGAAAACTATTTGACCAGAGTGACATGATTAACTCAGGTGTGTCATTTAATTGACATCACAGGTGTTTCCAAACTCATAATCAGTCAGTCTGCCTATTTAAAGAGAGACAAGTAGTCACCCTGCTGTTTGGTGAAAAGGTGTGTACCACACTGAACATGGACAACAGAAAGCGAAGGAGAGAATTGTCCCAGGACATCCGAAAAAAAATGATAGACAAACATCTTAAAGGTAAAGGCTATAAGACCATCTCTAAACAGCTTGAAGTTCCTGTGACAACAGTGGCTCATATTATTCAGAAGTTCAAGACCCACGGGACAGTAGCCAACCTCCCTGGACGTGGCCGCAAGAGGAAAATTGATGACAAATTGAAGAGACGGATCGTTCGAATTGTATCCAAAGAGCCCAGAGCAACCTCCAAAGAAATTAAAGGTGAACTCCAAGGCCAAGGTACATCAGTGTCAGATCGCACCATTCGTCGTTGTTTGAGCCAAAGTGGACTTCATGGGAGACGACCAAGGAGGACACCACTGCTGAAAAAAACTCATAAAAAAGCGAGACTGGAATTTGCAAAAATGCATGTTGACAAGCCACAAAGCTTCTGGGAGAATGTCCTTTGGACAGATGAGACCAAACTGGAGCTTTTTGGTAAGGCACATCAACTCTATGTTCATAGACTCAAAAACCAAGCATCCGAAGAAAAGAACACTGTCCCTACGGTGAAACATGGAGGAGGCTCAGTAATGTTTTGGGGCTGCTTTGCTGCATCTGGCACAGGGTGTCTTGAAAGTGTGCAAGGTACGATGAAATCTGAAGACTATCAAGGCATTCTGGAGAGAAATGTGCTGCCTAGTGTCAGAAAGCTTGGTCTCAGTCGCAGGTCATGGGTCTTCCAACAGGACAACGATCCAAAACACACAGCCAAAAACACCCAAGAATGGCTGAGAGAAAAGCGTTGGACTATTCTAAAGTGGCCTTCTATGAGCCCAGATCTGAATCCCATTGAACATATGTGGAAGGAGCTGAAACATGCCATTTGGAGAAGACACCCATCAAACCTGAGACAACTGGAGCTGTTTGCTCATGAGGAGTGGGCCAAAATACCTGTTGACAGCTGCAGAACGCTCATTGACAAATACAGAAATCGTTTAATTGCAGTGATTGCCTCAAAAGGTTGTGCAACAAAATATTAAGTTATGGGTACCATCATTTTTGTCCAGCCCTATTTCATTAGTTTGTTTTTTTAAATAATTATGTTAATCAACAATTCAAAAGTGATGGCTGATTTTGATTATTTAATTTTCAATAAATTTTTATTTATTGTTACTTTTGTGAGTTTCAAGTGATTTCAGTGAGAATTGTGGGTTTTTCCTTCTTTAACTGAGGGGTACCAACAATTTTGTCCACGTGTGTACTTGTAAGGATTAATTGTGATACTGATTAAAATGATCATCCAGGTCCTGCTGTAAATCTGTCTGCTCATCCAGAGCAGCTCACGTGTGACTGGAATGAATCTCAGCTGCCAGTGGGTGAAAGGCTGGATGAAAACCACTGGACAGGTCATCAGTTCATCACTGACTGCTGGCAGTTTACTCCAACTCACTAATTAACCTACCGTGCATGTTTCTGAACAGTACGAGAAAGTCTGCACAGATCAGTGTAATCGCTCTGAGCCATTATTCATCTGTCAGCAATGGCAATAATTTGATGAATCCTGCTGATGGAAACCTCATGTTACCTCTCCTCCTCCTCTGTGTTCATGCTGGGTGGGATCTGTGGTCATTTATTTCTACTGTTGTAATTCTTCTGTTTTCTCTGCTCCCAGCATGGCCACAAATATCAAAGGCTCATTCTTTGAGCTCCTATTGACGAACACGAGACAGCATGAATGCAACTGACTCAAGTCGAAACAGACTAGGGCCTGTGTTACATAACATTTGACATGAACTCATTAGACTATTTGAAACCCATGCTTCATTTGTTTTGAGTGTTTGAAATCTGTTTAAGTGGATTATGATTGTGTTTGTGTGAGAGCTCACAGGGTTGGCTTATTATCGGTGGATGTCCAATTTTGGTTTGTGAGGCTGTTTACTAAAATGTATAAACACTTGCATGTGAAGGTAATTTTATTTTCAGCTTAATGTGAGCCACTGATTATGATTAAATTTCAAAGTTAACCGAATCTAAAGTATTTTATCAATCAGCTTTATTTTTCTTCCATTTTAGCACCTCATAAAGTGAATGCTGATAACGAGCTGAAAATGTAATCCGTCACTGCTGAAACTGTAATCAGTCAGCAGTGTTGAAATCTGAGATAGTTTCTGTTTGAGGGCAGGGTGGGTGTGTTGTTTGACCTCCGTGATTGCAGGGAGGCTTCCAGGAAATGGGTCATGTGACTGCATGTTTTTTCACTGAAACAGAGTGGATCCACTCTTTTCTACACCACTTAATATTTAGTGGACCAAACCACTTCCACCTCTGAGGAGGTAATGGGGGCTACTATTTCTGACTTTGGGGAGAATTCTACACCTTAGTTATACATTCAAAAATAGCAGAAGAATAGGAGGGATACATTTTCTTTGTACTGAAATGTCTCACAGATGTACCACAGTGGGCACAAAATGGGTCAGCATGAGAACAGATGTGACCCTTTTGATCCACCATGAAGGAATAACAATTTGTAGTACAGTAGTGTTCTTCTCAGAGTAGTGTAATTACTCCACCAAGGAATGCGGAAAAGTTATGTGATGATCATCATGCGTTTGTCTGTCTGTTATTCTGTCTGTGTGCAACATTACTCAAAAACAGACAAACGGATTTGGATGAAATTTTCAGACAAGGTCAGAAATGACACAAAGACCAAGTGATTAGATTTTGGCAGCGATGAGGCTTATAGTCTGGATCCCTGGATTTGTTCAAGATTTCTGTATCATTGCAAGATAGCTGCTACAAATCAACTGTTGTGGACTTATCGGGAATTATCCGTCTGACATTATTCAGGCTGTTTCTGAGTCTCATCAATTCCCACCATCCACTGCATATTTAGATCACGTGATTCGGTATCCGTACATAACGTACACATGCATAACACACACCTGTGCTCAGTCAAATGTCATTTTGTTTGTGGGTACATCTGTATTTAATGGCCACATTCTATAGTGCTATGATTTCTGATCAATAACTAATAAACAAATGCTGCAATTAAAAAAATAAATGCTGCATTTCTGAGAATGCCATATGGGGGAATTAGCAGCCTTGGCAGAGTACTGCGCTCTGAGTGCTTTTCTTGTTTTGGTCATTTATTGCAAAAGTGTCTGAAAAAAGTTTGTCCAGATCACACTTCTGAGTCCATGTTCAGCAGTCGTCGCACTTTAACGAGTCATGTGCAGTGTTGTTAGAATTTTAATCTAATCTGAATTTCAGACCATATAAAAACACACTTGCTACACTTTACAGAGATCTGGGCTCAGTTTCACCTTCAACAGCTGCTAGTGTTCCATGGTGGGAAGCTGGTGAGGGATCATATTCTCGTCACCGCAGTTGTGACTGTCTAGTTGGTGGGTGTGATCTGGTGAAGACAGGATTAGCATCCTCACCGCACGGACATAAATTTTGGGTTGTATGGGAATGTCCGCGGAAGGGTCCACACAAACCGTTGCGTACTTGGGGACATGACTGAATTTACATCAAATAGACCATGGTGGACTCTGGCCTGACTGGGAACAAGGGATGGAAACAATGGAGCATGCTAATTTTGCAGTCTGACCATGTACAAAGGTTGGAGCTGCCCTTAAACATCCCACAAGATCCAAAAACGGCCTAATACAAATCTATTAAATGTACAAAGGTGGTGGTTCCAGACATATTTGTCAGAAATGACATGAATATTTCTGCTGGGCTTTCAAACAGATGCCCAGTTTGTCCGCAACCAAATTCAGATTTCTCATACACACAGATTCAGCTTACTACATGTGCATGCCAGAGGACCATTCTGACAATTCAGCAACACCTTCCTTATATACGACCTTCAATGATAAAGCCGCAGAGTGAGTAAACAACCTCTACGGCATCTTAAGTTCATTGATTTGGCCGTTTATGGAAACCAGAGCAAACTGTAAATCTGACACTCACTGTGTTTTCTTATAATTTTCATGTGAAGGTGGATCGAGGCTGCACAGCGGCTCAGTAGTTAGCAATATTGCTTTGCAGCTAGAAGATCCCCGGTTTGCATCCCTGGCATGTTTCTGCATGAAGTTTGCATGTTCTCCGTGTGCATGTGTGGGTTTTCTCCAGGTACTACGGCTTAATCCCACAGTCCAAAAACAGGCGGAGGTTAATTGGTGGAAGTCAAGTCAAGTCAAGTTGCACAATTAAAAAACAACCAAGATTGACCAAAGTGCTTTGCAGTTCAAAACAAGACAATCTGTGAGGAAATATACAATGCATGATGAACAGTGTCATATATCTAGGTGTCAGTGCTCAACTATAATTGAAAGCCAGAGAGTTCATATGTGTCTTCAGTAGTAGGCACTTGAAGGTATCAAGAGATAGAGTGGTTCTGATTTGAACAGGTATACGATTCCACAGACTGGTGCAGCTACAGAAAAGGCCCGGTCGCTTTTGTTTCTTAGTCTGGATCTTGGGACCTTAAGAACCAGCCGACTGGCTGAACTTATTGATGAAACTGGAGCATGAACATGTTAAAGCTCAGATAGATAATGTGTCAACCAATTTAAAACTTTAAAAACAAGCAATATAATCTCAAAAAACAATTCTGAAGTATACAGGAAGCCAGCTGAGTGAGGCTAAAACTGGAGTGGTGTGCTCCTGTTTCTTTGTCCCTGTTAGAAGTCGGGCAGCAGCATTTTGTACCAGCTGGGTAGACTTAATGAGGATTAAGCAGTGTATAGATACTGAATCAAACTTTCATGTGAGTTGAGCATTCTCTATGTCAGAACAAATGAAAAGAAAAAGGTGTCATCTCCCATGAAGCACATTTGCCCTTTTTTCAAAAAAGTCAAAGGGAGGAATAAAAAACTTTTTTCAAAATTGTGTAACTTTTTTCAAATGTTTCTATTTATTTTGTTAATGCAGTCTCATAAAATACATGTGAAAATACACAATAGAAACATTGATGCTGACTTATTCTCCACATAAGAGAGCAACACTAATATTCATTTGGAGTCCTCCTGTCCTGACATTGGATTAGACTCTTATTTGGTCTTCAGCAAAAATCTGACTCTTTTACTTCCAAATCCTCCACTGGGTTCACCAGCTAAATCTCTCATTTGTCCTGTTTGATGCTGAGCAAAGAGTGTGTGTTGGGTTTAGCAGAGCTTTTTGGTTAGACAGACCAAAACACCACATTTGGAAGCTCTGAACCAACATAAAAAGCTGAAAGACAGTGAAATGCTCCACAGAGCTGAAAGGAAAGAAATAGAGTGAGTTTAAAATCTCTCTTCTGCAAAGAGAAAGCATCTAAATAGTTTAAAGGAAGACGTCTCTGGAAAGTTCAGTCACTGATTTATAGTGTTTTTGCGATGGAGCTGTTCATACAGCTTAAACCAGTGGTGCTCAAATTTTCCTCGAAGTTTACCGGTGGTCATTCCCATTTAAATCATTGGGATGATAAGAGGACCCAGCGAGGAGCAACGCTGCTGCTTTACAAGCCTTCACCCTCATGTTTTATGTTTGGATCTTTATTGTCGGCCACCGCAGTGACAACCAGCCTCCCTGAGTGCATTCCAGGCTGAGATTCCTCTCCTCTTTCTTCTTTCCTATTAACCCAGCCTCTCTTTGAGACCTCGCTCTCCACGTTCCTTTGCCTTTTCTCTCACTCTCTCTCTTCATGCTTCTTTGGCTTTCTCTATTTAGCTCATGAAAAGACTTCTTTCTTTTTTTTTTACATACTTTTGTCCTTTCAAGTCGCTTTTCGAAATTCTTCGCTGTCGCTGTGTGAAGCTGAGGGATCCCAATTAAATGGGTCACAGAGGGGTCCCTGATCATCTCGCTTGTTGAGAGGGCGAGAGAGAAATCCTTGGACTTGGCCCAAGCTTTAAATCAGCCCCATATTTCCCCTCCGTACTCCTCGGCTCTCCTTCTAGCAATTTCTCTGCTCTCTCAGGGTCTCTTCCCACTGATCCTCCCCTTCCCTCCTTTTTCTTAAACCCGTCATCCTGCTGTGGATCCAGATGAGCTCGGCCTGCTTTGAGGCGCTCCCGTCCTGCGCTCATGTACAGAATGAATGTAAGAAACGAACATGTGTACACAGTGTGCGTCTGCTGGGGTTTGAGGCCTCTTTCCTTCAAGTGGTGAGAGTGGAAGAGGAGCAGGAGAACCGCAAAATAAATCTAACCGCGATGTTCGCTAAGCTCAAATCATTCATCATCACTGTTCACACCTGACTCCGTACCTGATTCTCATTCAGCGACGCGGCTCTAGAAGTCTGTTGTTTACCCAAACAAACGGAGCAACCCAGTTTAATGCATGTGAGAGCAATTAAGATACCCACATATCCTTTGCGCAACGATGAAGAATTCAATGTCAAAGCTTTTATCATGTGGTTGCAAAAACGCTGAGATCGGAAATGTTTTAATTCTCCAGTCATGTCGCTGCGGTGGAATCGACTCTGTTAAAACGAGCTCCGATGGGAACATGGGGCTTTGTGTGGGCGCGGATTTGTCTTTATGCAAAGAATGTGAGGAAATACTTGTTTTTGACAGCCTTAGGAGGCCGGAGTTACTTGCAAATCTGTCTAATCAGGACCACATTGTCGGGGTCAACCACGGCATGAACCTGAGAATACTCCCAAGGCCAGATCCCCTCTTTTTTTTTTTTTTTTTATGAAAATGTAGACATGTGTGGTGCTTTTGGGAGACATTTTCCATAAGCGCAGAAATAACTCATGGCAGGAGGCTACATCAGTTTCTGGACATCATCAGGACAAGGATAGATGCTCTGCTTTTCCCGCATGAAAGTGATAAAATTATGCCAAATGGTGAATGTGACTTTGCTTTTTATCTGCCCAACTGCACTAATGTCAAATTATTCATTGTGCTTGGCAGACATGGAAGGCTGGTGCTGACTCGACCACATTACCACCACATTTGTCAAGTTCTTCCACCCCAAAGTTCCACGTGTTTGCGGAAATGTATACATAAAAACAATTCCCGTTCTCAAACCGAAGGATAGATTTTAATGGATTTTTTTAAACCGCTCAATTTCTGCTGTTTCACTGCTGATTTTACAAAAAGACAGACTTTCTTATTGGTGTATTTATTTTCATACCTTCACTGTGATTTCCAGCTATGCAGTAAAAGCTGGTGCCAGTCGACGTTCTCGTATGGTTTACACAGACATCCACAGAGGGCGCTTTGTGTCCATTGGCACTCTAATATCATCTTAATCAGCGATTTCTAGCGTTTTTTTCTTGAAGGTGGATGACCTCCATGATCAGCTCTGTCCTCTGTTCTCCGCAGGTCCTGGCAGGCAGCGTCAGTTAACTTTGGCTGAGGCGCTCGGTGGAGACTCCTGGGTAAACTCCGGCTTCAATGTGTCCTTTCACGCGGCCATTCGATTCTCAAACTGGAAGCTGCTGACTGGCTACCCGGGTCGGTATCTTCTGTCACCTGTAATCGCATGTTTAGTCTAAGTGGGAAGTGGAAAATCAAACGTGTACACACAGGCACACATTCACTGCTTATCTCTGCTAATCTCTGGTGGAATTTACGTCCGTTGTTTGAGTACAAGTACTGCTATGACAGTGCAAAAATGCTTCATTACAGGTAAAAATCCAGAATTACTGAGTAACTGGACTATCAGCAAGTGTTGTCTTATGCTTAAAATGTGATATGTTGTTATATGTGACAGTTTATCAGTGTGCGTGCAGCATTTTACTATTGCAGATGGTGAAGGAGGAGCTAGTTTCAAATACTCATTATACACAGTTCTGGTAGTTTCGACTGTCTGCATTAAAGTGTTTCTCCGGGTGTTGATTTCACCCCAAAAAACTCATCTCTGTGTATCAAAATGACACACTTAGGAGTGTTTCCCACAAAAATCTTCCCTAATGCGCAGATCTATGAAGTATTCCCTGATTTCTCCACCTGCCCTTCTACCACTCGCTGCAGCTCTGGCACACCAGCTCTCCTATAACTCCTTTCAAACACTGAAAACTGCCCTGCAACTTGACCCAATCGTTTTCCGTCCATTTGTTATGGAAGGATTGAAGGTGGAAAATGCTCAGTTGTGGCACTGACTGCTTAGTTCACTCTTACAAGAATAGAATAAACACCATATGAATGTTTTGAAAAGGTAGTGTCTACGGATACGGGTCCGTATCCGTAGCCCACAGGCTACGGGTACGGCACTTTCCATTTGCCAGACAGATACGGACCCGTAACGCGAGTCTCACGAGTCAAGAAGCTGCTAACCACTGCAAACTGTTGAAAGGTAAGCAAAGGTTAAGGTTAGGGTTAGTGTTAGGGTCAGGTTTAGGGTCCGTACCTGTCGTACCGATGCTACGGGTCTGTACAGCTAGCGTCTACCGGGAGTCACGTGACCAGATCTCGCGTATCTGATTGGCAAATGGCAAGTGCCGTATCCGTAGTCCACAGGCTACGGGTACGGGTCCGTACCTCTAGCAACAACCTTTTGAAAAGGTAAAAACGAACAAAAAGACTTGATGATCACTGGATTTGACGTGCATCCACACCAGATAGTTCAGCTTGTTTTTGCAAATATCTCTGCCCATGTTAAAATACTAAAAGGTTGTGGATGTGTAAAATGAAACTGGACTCAAAGACGATCATTTACATAAACACTGATCGCCTCATTTGTGCCAAAAGTTTTCTTCCCTCCAGGTTTTCTTCCCCGTTGTGCAGCCTCGGCATCAGTGTTTCAGCCGCTGGCGGTTCTTACTGCTTACAGCTCGGCTCATAGACTTTACAGTGTTATGAAGAATAAAACTCACTTTTCTAGACTACAGGGAGGTTTTATGAACATAAACCAGCCTTGTTTACAGCTGTCGGTGACCTGTATAATAGTTTTACGGACAGCTGCTGTGTCTGTTAATAGATCTATGGGCCATACCAAAAGAAGTCTCTGCAGTTGCTTCTTGCCTATTTGCCTTTGAACAAATTAGCCATGTTTCCAGAGCATATTTTTATGCTCATGCACAAAAAAGCCACATATGTATTTTATGCTCGCTTAGGGAGTTGTTTTTTTTTTACTTCTTCTAAAAAGTCAGCTATCACTGATTAGCTCAGTTTTTGCTCTGTTTAGTCTCAGTGGAGGGGTGAAACAGAAGGAAATAAAAACCTTTAGAATCTGCACGGTTAAGTGTTGGTTTGGTCTGAGTCAAGTGGTTTCCAAACGGTTCAACCTCCTCCGAAGGGTCAACAGATAAATCTGAGACGTTGTCAGATGACTAATGTGGTACAAGGGAGGGAAACTAAATTATCTTACATAAATCTCTATTCATGTTTTGCTTTTCTAAATTTGCGTTATTTTTTTCATGAAATATCGAGAGATTCACCTCTTTGTGACTTTAAATGAAACCATCTGAGAAGTTTGTAGTACAGCAAAAAAAATTCTTGTTTTAGTGAAACTGTCAACAGTTAATAGACACTTAAACCTAACAGGAAGATTCAGTCACTATTGCGAGCCACTGATTTAATCTTTACAAAGAAAATCTGCTTTATTATTATTATATTTGTTGATGTAAGGTGTTATCTGAATAGTAACATTAGCTTTTAGATCAGAAGTGTCAATTTCGTTTTAGTTCAAGCGCCACATTCAGCCCCATTTGATTTTAAGTGGGCCGGACCAGTTCAATTACAGCATATTAACCCATAAATCGTGATAACTCCAAATTTTTCCTTTGTTTTCATGCAAAAAAGTATGTTCTTAAAATGTTTACATTTAATGAACAAACATTATGAAGAGCCTAAAGTTTCTTCAGAAAAATAAATTCAATTTCAGCAATAAAATGCCCCAGTTTATAATTTAAAATGTCTACAAAGGCACAAAACATTGCATGATCAAAACAACAACAACAGTCGGACAACAAAAAACAAGGCAAAATATTACAAAAATGAGACACAAAATGACAACAACCAGAACAAAATGATAAAAATGAGACAAATGACGAGAAACAAAACAGAAAATAGACAAAAATTCGGCAAAAAATGGACAAACAACAAAAACGACACAAAAAATAACAAACAATAAAAGCGAGACAGAAAAACACAAAGCGATACATAAAGCAATGAATAAAGCGAAACACAAAATGAGAAAAATAAGACAAAAACACAAGCGTGACAAAAAGGAAACGAAATGACAAAAACAAGAAACAAAACGACAAAAATATGAGACAAATAACAAAAGTCCAACAAAAAAAGGCAAAAAAACCCCACAAAAACAAGACGGTACAATGAGCAATATAATATTTTACTTTCTGATCAAAACATGTCTAGAAAGTATTTTAAATGTATGGTTTTGCAAATTTACAATTTGCAGTTAATTTTTACTCTTTACAAAATCGTCCCACGGGCCGGATTGGACCCTCTGGCGGGCCGGTTTTGGCCCGCAGGCCACATGTTTGACACCCCTGTATTAGATAGATGTTCGGGATACAACATACAAAACTTTCCTCTGTAATCTTGTGGCATAACAGAAAATAGAAATCTTCATGTACAGTAGCGGTACCTTAAACCTGTACTTACAGTAAGTACATCACTTAAATGAATAGATTTACTGCTTCTAATCCTCTTCACCTCTTCCCTCCAGGTTGTGCTGTTTGGTTCCCCCGACCCGACCACAACAGCTCCGAGTGGAGCTCCTCTCAGGTGGATCCGCTGAAGCCCGTGATGCTGTTCAACATCGAAAAAGATCCAGAGGAGAGAAATGAAGTATCAGCTCAGTTCCCCGCAGTAGTCAACTATCTCCTCACTAGACTCCAACAATACCAGAAAAGTGCTTTGCCCATAAACTACCCGGATGACGACCCCAAATGTGACCCGGGCCCCAGCGGAGCCTGGGGGCCCTGGGCTTAGACGGTGATGACAGTGATGGTCAATATGAAGACAATAGCACTTTGTTTGCTGAGATTCACAACAGCAGGAATTGCATTCTGTGGAGAAAAGTGAAGTTTTAGAAACAAATAATTTTCCTCTTTGGTGATTAGGGTTAGTGGGACCTGTCATCCGATAATTGATTGGCAGAAGCTGCCATTATTATTGATTTCTGTCTCCCAGGCCTATAATGATTTCAAATCTGTTAGCTGCACCTGTTGCTGATTTGTAAGACTATCTCCCTGCTGTTTCAGGTATTTGCACTTCATTTATCTGCTGTTGAGAAGCTGCAGGCCTCTTGTACACGTCACACACACACACAGAAATAACAGGCCGTGTTTAACCTGAGACAAGTAGTTCACTGAACAATCTGTGCTGTTCTCTTGAAGGTTTAAAAATATGTATTTTCACAGATTGTACAGTATGTGCCAGAGAGAAAGACAAGATGCTCATGATGTTGATTTTAGACAGATTTTTAAATTTAAAGCTGCAATAATTGATGCTTTTGTATTGACAAAAAATAAAGGGATTTACACTACTGGTCAATCGTTTTAGAACAGCCCAGTTTTTCCAGTTTTTTTTATTGGAAATTATGCATGTTAATGTCTCATTGTGCTCTGAAATGGAAGCATACAACAAAAAATGAAGTTTAAAAAGAAAATCAATTTAGAAACCAAAATGTATTCTAAACTTTTGACTCATCAAAGTAGCCACCTCTGGCAGATATAACTGCTGAACACACTTGTGACATTCTTTCCAAAACAGAAATCAGATATTCTTCAGAAAGTGCTTCCCAACTCTGTTGCAGAAGTTCCTATAAATGTGTGGCACTTGCAGGTTGCTTTGCTTTCACTCTTCTGTCCAGTTCGTCCCAAACCAGCCCCACTGGGTTAAAGTCTGGAGACTGTGCTGCCACTACATGTTTTCAAGCTTACCATCTTGTTCTTTTTTCCTAAGGTAGTTCAGGCATAGCTTGGACTTATGTTTTGGGTCTTTATCTTGCTGTAGGATGAACCTCTGACCAACCAGGAACACACCAGAGGGTACTGCATGGAGCTGCAGAATGCTGTGGTAGCCGTTTTGGTTCAGAGTTCCTCTCAGTCTGTATAAAATCCAGCAAAACAGCCCCAGACCATCACACTTCCTCCTTCATGTTTGACAGTTGATGTCACACACTGAGGAACCATCCTTTCTTCTACTAAAAATTCTCCTACCTGTGTGATGAACCAAAGATTTCATATTTTGAGTCATCATTCCATAATACCTACTTCCAGTCTTCAGTAGTCCTTTAGTGGTGTTTCATGGTCCAGGCAAGCCTCTTTTTCTTATTCTGACATCTTAGCAATGGCTTTCTTGCTGCAGCTCCAAGTCTTCTCTTCACAGTTGAAAATGAGAATTCTTCCTACGACCACTATTAAGCTGTTCTTGAAGCTGTTGTCCTGTGAGCCGTCTATCACCAAGCTGTTGACTCTCAGAAACTTGTCTTCTGATTCTGTTGTGGTTTTGGATCTTCCAGACCTCTTCCTGTCAGTGTCCCCCAGTTTCTGAGTCCCTTTTGATGGTGAAGAAAACTGTACTCACTGACACCCTGACTTTCTTTGCAACTTTTCTGGAGGAAAGACCTACATTTTGATGGTCTGTCTCTCTTCTATTGTTAATTGCCTTATTTTTAGCCAGTTTTATAGCAACACTATTTTCTGCAGTACGAAACTGTTCAAATAAAGCTCTCGAGGATTTTCGTGCTACGGTGTGTTCCAACACTTCTTTTATGCAGACAGAGGGCATTTAAGTAATCAAGAAAAGTTGGGACACCTTATTGTTCCCTTTTTTATTAGTTATTTTCTTGACATCATAGATATTTGTCTGAGGCAAAAGTCTGTGTTTAAACCCTGTGGCTGCATGCTAAATCACATATTTTTCCTTTGTTCTTTCAGTATGTACTGCAGCTATCCCTACAGAGTCCGTACTGTTTCATGCAGCAGGCAAACAGTCGGGACACTACTTTCTTATAACTTTTTGTTTTAGGCTTTGGCTGTCCTGCTCATATATCCATCCCAGTCTGCAGTGTGAAATGACATATTGTCTGTCTGTGAGCTCCCAGGGGCTCGAGCTTGTTTATACTCATGACACAGTGATCTATCTTCTCCTGTGCAGAGGATTGTGGGTCAGAATGGGCAGAAAAGCATTCTGGTTTGTCAGCAGTTGTAGGACATTTTAGTATTCATGCAACACTGCATTTGACATGCAAAATCTGTTTTTGGCATCCTATAAAGTATGGTTGTTTGGGTTTTGGAACCCACCCAACACACCGCTGAAGGTGGTGGAGAGCAGCAAAGCAAAGATCCTGTGGGACTTCAAGTTTTAGACCGATAAACAGCTGCTGAAGAACCGAGCAGACATTGTGGTGGTCGATGAGGACCAGAAGATTGCAGATGTGACAGATGTGGCACAACCGACATCAAGAAGAACGAGCATCAAAATATCGAGAGCTACCAGGGGCTGAAGGAGCAGATGTGGAAGGTGAAGTCCGCGGTGGTCTGTGACCTCAAAATTGGTATCCTGCTCCTCTTCATCCTTCTCAGTGGTGAATCCGGCCACCACTTACTGTCATACAGACGGCTGCATCGTTCATTTCACCTTCAATCATAGTTGTCGGTTCTAATAGCACATGTTCTGTCACCATCACAGCTCCAATCACTATGAGGAGAGAAGACCGTACAAACGCAATGTTAAGGGCAAGACAGACGCTGAAATGGCTTTTAAGAAGTCCCTCTTTGCAAGAAAGCGAATCCGTCCATCCTTCTGGTAAGACATTAGAGATTAGGTAAGAGCCCCACAGTTTTAATCAGATTGTCACTGAAATGTTGCAAATGATCTAGATTGTAAAAATTATTAGATGAATACAATTTAAAGTAAAAATGTTATTTGAAAAATGTACTTCTATTTTCCCTGCTTTGTTAAATTGCAGATAATAAACAGTACAGTCAGAAAAAAAACATGGATTTACAATTTAACTGCAAGAAAACATACCAGTAATTTTAACATTTAAAATCTTTATTTTAGTAATTTGTTTTTACTTTTGACTGCTAGTTTGTGAATTTAAAAAATACCAAAAATATAATCATTTTACTGATATTTGACACTATTTGAGAGACAAATTATGAATATAAGGATTGGAAAACCAGGAAATATTTTTAACTTTATTTTTACAGAATAAAACCCCAAAACCCTAAATAATGTTCACATCAGAAATCTGCATTTTTACAGGTAGTAATTAGTTATTTTACGATGAATGAACAATTACAGTTTTACTGTATTTACATCAGCTGAAATATTCATTTAGAGATATTTGCTGTTATCCCCTTTTTTCCCCTCAGTATTACACATAGTTTTAGTTTTTTATTGCCGTTTTGCTGCCAGATTTCACCTTTTTTAAAATGTTTTTTTTTTCTTACATTGTAACTTCTTATTTAATGGACAGATGTGACAGTAGCATCAGTCATGTCATCAAACTACACAAGGAAGCATATACTAAGTCTGTTTTCAGACAATGTTGACCGTCATGCAGGAAAACTGTCGAGAGCAAACTGTAAGATGAAAGTCGCTGCAGGTATGGTTTCTACGGCGACAGGTCTGATAACTGTGATGATAGCAAAAGCGCGTTTCCAAGCAAAACAAGCTTTAGTGACACAGCAAACCTGCTAAATGTCAAAAGGCTCTGCGGCTCGACTTGTTTTCTCTGGCGGCAGCTTTGTTGTTTGCTTTGCTCAGCTGCCAATCAATGCACATGGCAGGTTAAGGGTCAGAGCACACATTAGGACGAGGCCGCCGGCTCTCTGCAGGGAGCGTTTCCTGAGCTGGTCCGCATGCTGCTGCCAGTTGGAGGTCAAACACCGAGAGGCTAAAGGTCAAACAGGGTGTATGAATTAATAAAATTAGTTTCTCCCACTCAGATTCCAAATATGCAAATTACCACATTGGAAGGATCTGATTTCTAGCCTTCAGCATGTTTGTGCTTGTGCGATGGTGTGGTTTCAAATGATCAATAAAGTCATTTCCACAGCCGCCCAGAAGAAACCTCACCATGAGAACGATGCATTCATGAATGTCTGGCATGTGGGAGTTCTTGCTGAAGCCATAATATCAAGGATACCTGAAGTCTACAAGAAATTCCTCACATTTTCAGCTTCTAAGAGACACAATATTGATCTATTTAGCACCTACTTATTAAGTCTGAGGCGACTGGAGAGAAAAGAATTCAACGGATTCACAGGCTTTATGTCATATGCAGCAGGAAAAAAGTTAGCATTGCAATGAAATGTGTGTCTTGGTAGTGCTGTGATTAACCTGTTTACAGAATACATTCATTCAAACACATTGATCATTCACATCTAGTTATACATCTTGAGGCTAACACATATTACAGTGCAAAAAATGTCCAGAAAAACTGTATAACAAAAACATGCAGTATTTATGGTTTAATATCTGTGCATATATACTGAAGTATGCAATAGTGAACATACAAAGAACAGTGCAGAAAAATAAACTGTGCAAAAGTACACTACCGTTAAAAAGTTTGGGGTCACCCAGACAATTTCATGTTTTCCATGAAAACTCACACTTTTATTCAAGTGCTAACATAATTCCACAAGGGTTTAGAATTTAAATTTGAAACAAAATTTAAAAACCATTTGTTTGCATTTTATCACTTTTAAAGTTGCAAAAAGTATTTTGGGATGACATGCATTTGCCAAACATAATGCTATCTCAGCTAATGTTAGCAGAGGTTTCAATACAAAGCAGAACGCAGCTGCTAACATTAGCTTACATGCTGATAACAGCATAATTCACAGTAAATGCACTATTTGTGTATGGAGCATTTTTAAGAAGTGTCATGTCAAAATGCATGCTGATTAGTAGTTTAAGTTTTTTTTTTTACATGGAAGCTAACCTTGTTACAGTTAGCATTCAGATATTCGTACACATAGAGACTTGTGAGATTTATTACCAAATAAGAATATATTAACAATAAATTAAATAAAATACACTACCGTTAAAAAGTTTGGGGTCACCCAGACGATTTCATATTCTCCATGAAAACTCACACTTTTATTCATGTGCTAACATAATTACACAGGTTTTCTAATAATCAATTAGCCTTTTAGCACCATTAGCTAACACAATGTAGCATTAGAACACAGGAGTGATGGTTGCTGGAAATGTTCCTCTGTACTCCTATATAGATATTCCATTAAAAATCAGCCGTTTCCAGCTAGAATAATCATTTACCGCATTAACAATGTCTAGGCTGTACTTAAGATTAATTTAATTTTATCTTCATTTAAAAAAATCTGCTTTTTTTTTCAAAAATAAGGACATTTCTAAGTGACCCATAACTTCATCTGTGCTATATTTAGCACAAACATTAAACATAATCCAGTTTTACAACCTGTAACCAGGAAATTATGTTTCTTACTTTGTAAAAATCAGCCAAAAATTCTTTTGCTTTTTAAATAGTTTTTTAAAACCATTTTTACTCTTGTGTGGCTTTCTGTAAATTGCAGTTTCTTTTATTTAAATGTACAAACACTACTATGAATTGCAGACATACAACACAAACAACAATTGCAAAAAAGAGAAACGTTCTCTAAAGGTTCCATGACGATTCCCTGAAGGTTCCTGTTTGCCAAGATGTCTTTCATATCGAATGTTTATGATCCCAAACGGAAACCTACCAATTCTGTTTAATGTTTAAAAATGCATGTACTCGAAAACCCCCTAAAGCAATAAGGGGTCAGGTAAGGTACATTTTTTATAGATTCATAGACAGCAATATATGAAAAATGATAGCCAAAAAAAGCATCAGATATTATGTATATCTATGTATTCAACCATATGCACTACTTTTGGAATTTAGCTGTGTTTTTACATTATTTTCATTTATCACAGCTTGTTTTAATCATTGTCATAATCCAGCCTTTCCAGCTTTTCCAGCGGTTTCAGCTGCATCACAAGTTTTCTCTGTCGTCTCTGAGATGCATCTGTTGACATGTAAACCCAGCAGAAACCTGAAAATAGTTAATAAGAGGGCCTTTTTGCTGTAACTGTTCTGTGACTCTGCTTCTTCAAGATTGAAGTTAATTAATGAACCACTGTGGAGATTTTGGGTCAGATTTCTCTGAATTATTTATCTAGTGACAGTCAGTCCATATGGTCTGCCCCTGGCACATGGGTGATGCCAGCTTCTTGCTGAAATTTTAAACCCTGATCTACTTTTTAAATGCCATTCCTTCTTGTGTTTTCATGTTTTTGAATGATACGTGGTTTCTCATTCTGTATGAACTCTGGCTCGTATGTACTATGTGTGCTTTAAAAAAAAAAAGACACTTTTCTCCCAAAGTGGCTGTTAAATGGAATTTAAACTGGTATTTTGGTAATGGGTGACTACCAGAATACCACATGATTATTTTATGTTTCTGAGAAAGCGCTTCTCACATCGCTGAGGCTATAAATTTGTCACTCGCCTCCTCTGTTAGTTTACTCTACAATCAAAACTCTGCAGCTCAGGATGAGGGGATAGTTCACTTAATTAGATGTTGCCAGCGCCTGCTTCATGTAAAACCAGCGCCAGCGAGTTTCTCAGCACCACTTTTGCACGTCTGTGGTGAACTGCCCTCCTGACAAGCTCCTCCATCTTCCCCTCTTGTCATTATGAGCAGCCAGCAGTGTCACAGCTCGTCTCCTCCTGATAGTTTCAAAGTGGTTCTGGTGTTTCTTTCACACTTAATCCTGCTCTCTGACTCAGCTGTGTGAGTGACAAATGCCCTTTCCAGCTCTGATGTGCCTCTGCTGAATCAATGCTGTGATTCCCCGGCTCTGACGTCGCGCCGTGTTTTGTTTTTTCAGCTGTGACAAAGCCCCCAGAGTGATGCCCCTGAAAGATATGACGGTGTAAAGATATGATAGCTAGCATGAGGCTCGGATGTTTTCAGGGTGAGCACATGTGGGATCTCTCAAACGGCTGCCACCCTTGATTCCTCTCTGGTATGTCCATGAGGAGAGGTTGAGGGTCTCCGCTCACAGTGAAGTGGGGCTCGAATTCCAAACAAGATTGTGTCTGTCTGTGCCGCCTGTCTGTGAAAACAGATTAAAATCATACTGACCAGTGCAGCCAGGAATGTGCTGAACCTTGAGCTTGGAAGGGGGGAAATCCGACAGCTCATCACACCTAATAAAAGAAAATAAAAAGTCCCTGATACTGCAGGGAGACCACCACAGAGCAAGAACTGATAAAAAAAAAAGTGCATGAAGCATTATTAGACTGGGCTCTTACATTATTAGGTTATGCTCTCATGTAGCCAAAGAGGCACCTGACTTTTAATATAGCATAGTATCATTTTAAATCTCCCATATTATGTCACTTCTTAGTGCATTAATGAGTCTCACATCACTACAGAATGTGTGTTTTAATATTTTAGTTCAAAGTACAGCAAACATGGTTCATTTCACCATGACTACAACTACAGGTTTAGTCTTGTTACTCCACCAAGGAACGTATTGGAGTTATGTGACGATTGGTGCACATTTGTCCGTCTGTCTGTTATTCTGTTTGTTAGCAACATTACTCAAAAAAGGACTAACGTATTTGTATGAAATTTTTAAGGAAAGTCAGAAATTACACTAGGACCAACTGATTAGATTTTGGCAGTGATGCGGTTTATAGTCTGGATCCACGGATTTGTTAAAGATTTCTGTATTATCGTGAGATAGTGGCATAGCATCACTGTAACTATGACAACAAATGAACACTACGTCACCTGCCTACTGATGATGACATGATTGTGATCCTACTACAAATCTACCGCTGAGGACTTATTGGGATTTATCCATTGGAAATCACACAAGGAAAAACTGATTAAATTGTGGGGATGCTTCTGAGTCCCATCAATTCCCGTTGTCCATTACATATTTAGGTCACACAATTCGGTAACCGTACATAAAGTACATATTGATAACACATGCCTGTGCGCAGCGTCTTTTTTGTTAATTTTTTATTTTTATTTTTTGGCTTTTTTGGCTTTAGTAGATAGACAGGAAAGGAGGGAAAACATGCAGCAAAGGGCCATGAGCAGGAATCAAACTCAAGCCGCTGCATCATGGGTTGCCTGCTTAACCCGCTGAGCTATCCGGGCACCACGTAAGGTAATTTTTGATTTAAGATTACATCCTTGGGAAATGATCTAATGACTGAGCAGCCTTGGCGGAGTACTGCACACTCTGAGTGCTTTTCTTGCTCTAAATGGGCTGTTTCAACATCTGTAGCTTTAAATGCAGCTGAGCTGCTGCTGTCCACACCCTCTTCAGGAAGAAGACTCTCACTGTGTCTGTAACTGTTAGCTCAGAGAAGCAATTGACTTCCTGACACAGATGTAAATGAATGATGTCAGATCAGGACTTTCTATCTCTTCTTTTTTAACTCGTGTTTGGTGAGTTTGTGAACGGCCTTGTGGTTACTAAATCAGTATTTTGGCAGTGCTGAGCCACAGCTTGGAGAAGGCTCTGAGGGCTGACTGCTGGTCAGCATGTAGTTTTTAATGGAGTGCGTTTCAGTCACTATTTCGTACTTGTTCTGTTGTCTGACAACAGAAACATAACAACATAGAAATGAAAGCACCATTTGGATGTATCAAAATACCTTTTATGTGAGCACAGAGAGCAGGACAGAAGCAAACATGTAAACACCATCTGAGTTTAGGTTTCACTGAAGCATACAGGTAACACTTCTTTGTTAGTTTAATCTCTGAATGTCCCTCAGCTTTGCTGTTTCCACACCACTCTGACTTTTTAGCAAATTTCCATGGCATTAATGCTGTCTCTTTAATTAGAACATTTTAAACTGTTTCACACCACATGCATATTCTCCCCTTTTAAGCGCAAACACACCTTTTGTTTTCACTTCTCTTTTTTCAACCAAAAATTGTGCATCAAATTTGAAGATATTGTTGATATTGATATTGTTTCACTATATTCACACAAATACAGCAGAAAACTGGAAGAAACCGTTTGTTTTATGTAGATGTAAAACTATTTTAAAAACATTCCCTTTTCACTGCCATTCTGTGTAAATCATTGCAGTTTTTAAACTGCTGGTCTTAACATGTTACATACAGTAAACAAAGTCATGTGACTGTAAAGGTTTACAGCCCACTCAGATCTCAGACAGGGAAGCTAAACTTATAGGTCAAACTACATTAATTGGGTGAATCAGTGATCTATTCGAGGCAACTGAAGTATTTCTACTACAGACAAAAGTGCTTTCAGTGTAGCAGTCAAACCAAAGGTCAATCAGAGTAGCAATGATTCTAGGAGCTGGATGGATAGCATCAGGACTGTTATTATTGACAATAACTGCAGTTGTTTGGCCAGAAACTCCCAGACCGAGTCATGAGACTTCCCTTGTGTTTCCACTCCATTCAAGTTTCATTTGACTGGCCAAGAAGCACGAACCAGAGAGCAACTGAGGGCCTGGCACCAGTTCCTCCCCTCCTAGTCACAACACTCTCAAAATAGTCCATTCACACTGTCATGCAACGTATACACAAATGCACAAAAGCTGTTGTTTCCCACCATTCCCATTCTTCAAATGAACCGACCGCACATCCTCACACTGTCCTCTGTGAGCAGGCGCCATATATTTCTATTGAGTTCACCAACAAAAGCAGGCTGCAGAGCAAGAAGGGGATCCACAGACACATGTCTGGAAATAATGCTAAGTATGGCTTTCTGCTGTGCAGCATTCAGACGGACATGTTGGACCTGAATAGATGGAGCCTTTAGTATGTGAACACCCGGTATGGACTGGGTCTTTAGCTCAGCTGTTAGCCCCCCAATGAAGGTTAAGACTCAGATTTAGAGGGAATGTGACATGCAGCCTGCTCAAATGTTCAGGAAGTCTAACGCTGTGTGAATAGCTGGTCTTTACAAAGGGACTGTGATAATCTGAGACGCTGAATAACATGCAAAGACAACAACTGTTTTCAGGGCATGTATTTGATTTTAACATTTGTAGAGGAAACATTAACCCTCGTGGTGTCCTGTGGGTCAAAATTGACCCGGTTTAAAGTTTGAAAATGTGGGAAAAAAATATATATTCACAGTGAAACTTCTGGGGTCCACATTTTTAACATTTTTGGGAAATCTCTGAACATTTTTTGTTGGAAAAATGAAATGTTAAAAATGTTTCTTAAGAACATTCAATCCAGTGAATTTCGCTGGATTTTGGTTGATTTTTTTGTGAATGTTCTTAAAGAAAACATTAGAAATTTTACTGATATATATGTAGCCACTTTAGATATTTTTAGGAATTTTTTTGGAACATTTTGACTCATTTTTTTGAAAATATTTACAAGAATTTTCTTGGAAAATTTGGGGGATTTTTTAAAAATAAAACTTTAAGGGAAATGTTTACAGAGGTATTAGAATTTTCTTCCTCAAGATTTTGCAAATTTTTAGAAATTTGGGGAATTTTTTTGCTGAATTTTTGAATTATTTTTTCAGATGAGGAAATGAGGACAACAAGAGAGTTAAGTGTGAAGTCTGAACCTCTTCCCTCAGGAAAAAAAAAACAAAACACCTATGATTGTTTTACATGGATGGTAAAAGTTCAGTTAGAATCACTTAGCAGCTTCATACATGTAAAATTCAAATTCTGATTGTGACCTTACAGATATAAATCACATTTTGAGAATTTTTTTTATGAGAAGTGTAAGAAAATAATCCAGAACAGTGAATTTAGTATGAAAATCACATTTAGTCATCCAGTTTGAGCTGCAGCTAAACATTATTTTCATAACTGAATCATGTATGTCAGCATTCTGCTTCAACACCAGGAAAAAGAAATAGTTTCACGTTATAACTCAAAAAGTTTTCTGTTGTTGTTATAAAACAAGATGTTTTCAGGTTAATATGAGACACAATCTTATCACATTTTAACAAGAACATTTTCATCTTAACACTTGAAAGCACATAATAAAGACAGAAAGTGTGTTTTTTCACCACCAGAACACCTAACGGGCTACCTGTCTGCGTCATAAACTGCTGATCGTGTCTATTGATAATGGAGCTCTGTGGCTTCTGTGCAGGTCTCCTGAGGTGTGCTGGTCGGCGACTGCCTGCGTCTCTCATCACCTCCATGCATGTCCATGTTGTCCAAAAAAGTAATCAACTGCTAAAAAACTGATTGCACACTTCTTGCTAATGTCATATTACCCAGTTTATTTGCATCTACAGCTGCTCCTATCATTCATAACGTACAAATACACACAATTGGTCTGTGGCAAGAGCAGAAGTGCATCTTTCTGAAACTTTCATGTAACCAAATAATTCTGACCAAAAAATTCTTAGCCAAAGCGTAATCAGGCATCAGATTATGATGATTATAGGCACTACTACAAAAAAGTTTTCAATATTCACACAGTATATGTTTGGTATGTCTAATATCCTTGTTCAGACTGTAATTAAAAATGATTTACAGACGGGTTTTGGACATAAAATAACGAAATGACCTCTTCTGCAATTAGCCTATGGGCTATAATCTTTAAAATACAACCCTCATAAAGCAAACCCAGTCATTTTTAAGCACTGGTAACATTTCAGTCACAGTGTGGGAGCTGCTATCACTTTTTAGCAGATGAAAAACTGCATTATATGAGCTGAGTTGGTGCTTTAAAGAGACTTTAACTGGTAAATAAACAACATAGCTGGTTATATAAAGGCACAGAGCAGGTAAAATGATTCAGGGATGTAAAGATGCCAATCAGGTTTCAGCAAAAAAATCATTTTTGGCATGATTTATGGTACATAAACAACCACAAAGACCAGATGGACTTGTAGTTGGGGTCACTGGAGGCCGGGGTGGCGTCCTGTCTGATGATACCTGGTTCACTTTAGCCTCTTAGAATTTCTTTCCCCACCATGGTGCAGCACTTTTCTTTCCTTTAGTTTAGAATTAACATTTTTATTGCATTTTTAACAACAAGAAAAGCACTCAGAGAGCACAGTACTCCTCAAAGGCTGTTCATTCCCCCATATGGCATTGTCAGAAATATTTTATTTTAGCTATTGATGATCAGAAATCATGGCAACACCGAATGTGGGCATTTAATACAGATGTACTCACAAACAAAATGACCGTGCACTGAGCACAGGCGTGTGTTATGCATGTGTATGTTATGTACGGATACCGAACCTTTTTCTTGTCACTTGTAATTGTGGGAACATTTTTTTAATCAATGTAATATTTTAAATATTATTATTATGCATGGAGCGTGTGTCCCACAAATGCACATAACCCTTTTAGCATAACCTTTTTAGCTGATAGAAGAAGAAGAAAACAGTGAATGACATGATACACTGGAATCAACATCATCAAAAAGTTTTCCAAAAGAATGGGCAGAACAAAGCTATGTCTTCTCTTCTATTTTTCATATTTTCATAACATTGTCGGCCTTGATTGAATGTCTCACTCTACCTCATATTATCAGGATAAGACAAATTCTTTTGACTTTTTTTCCATCAGTAAGTTTGTCCTCTTGGTCAGCAGTAACAGCTAGCTAAATATCTAGCTTCTACTGCTGGAAAAAAAAAAACTAAAATCAGCTTGGATTAGCAACCCTGTTACTAGGGTTAGCTAACAACAAATCAAACATGGAATAAAAATGGTACTATTGCTGAGCTAATCAAGCCTTTGATGGTTTATTACCTATTGTTAATGAATATGTAGCAGAAAACTGTAAAAGAGAAGATTTATTTTTCAAAATTGTTGAAGCCCAAATGTCCTCTAATCCTGGAATGACCCAAAACTACCTTGATAAATCGGCGAAAGTGACAACATTCAAATGAAACCGTTTATTCCCCCTCCTGATTCTTCACAAAACTGGACAATAAAAATGATCAATACTCATCCATATGATTGAAATGACAGATTTGACCGTGATGAAGTGCTGATCTGTGGCCAGCCCTGCTTCATTCTCATCAGGGGGAGGCCGGGCTGCTGGCGGTGGGAGGGGCTAACGGAGCTGCAGTCACTCCCATCAGGATCTGTCTGGGCTCAGAGGACGGAGCCATTCATTCTTCTGCGGTCCGGGCAAAACGTGGAGGAGGATGAAGCCACTGTGAGGGAAAGAAAGAAAAAAGAAGAAGAAGAAGAAATCAAGCCAGGATCGAGCTGCACAAACCTCGGAGAAGACGCGAGAAGATCCTCCAACTTTCCGACTGACTGAGCCAACACTTCCACGTAAGTATCTGCGCCTCAAAGGCAACGTTTGACTTTTTTTTTTAAACTCCGACAATGGAGACGTTATTCCTCTCCAGACCAGCCTGTAGCATGTCGGTCACACATGTAGAAACTTTCACCCAAATATCTCCACATTCGTACTGTTTCCTCTCAGAGCTCTGTGGGGGAAACTCGTGGCAGTAAAGCACACTGATGCTTTGCCAGCCACTCATCAGTCCGTTTAATCCACATATGTGTGTTTTACACCTTTATTGAAACTTTTCCAGCACTTGATTCAATAAAATAGGTATATATAGGAGCAGATGCGTGTTTTATGTCATCAAAAGTCTTGGTTTGTCTCATTAGCGGTTAGAAAACTCAAAATATTCAATTTACTTCACTGTTTTTAGTGAAAAGCTGCAAGTTTTCAAACTGACATTCGCATATTTGAAACATATGAAACACTAGACTCTTGTTTGGTCTTTAAATTGTCACAAAATGATGATAACTGTCACAGATGTCGAGTTTTCCTAACAAATATTCAATTTATTGTACAGAAATTTCACACTGATGTTCACATATTTGCTTAAAAACTGACAATCTGAACAGTTTGCAGCTGTGATTAAAATAATCAAACCTAGTTGTAGTCCTCGTTTGAATTTTAAAACATCATTTATCGCTGTGTATTATCTGGCTTCTTGTACAATGTGTGCTGAGTGTTATCAAAAAGACACATATGTGGAACATTAAATCTCTCGATTTGTCTCAAAACTGTCAGAAAACTGTGAGAAAAGTCACACATTTTTTATATGCCCAGCAGATATTCAGTTTACTCTCACAAATTGGACAGAAAAGGAGCAAATCCTCACATTAACATTCACATATTTGCTTGTAGAAACCTCAACTGCACTGTTTGCAACTGTAATGAAAATAATCAGCTCTGTAGCCTTTATTTTATGTCTTTTTATACCGTGTGTGCTGTTATTCATTAAGTGTGATGTAAAGGCGCACATATGAAGCATTAAAATTCCCATTAAAAGGGAGTTTTTCCTTCCACTGTTGCCAAAAAGTTTGCTCAAAGGGAATTGTTTGGTTTTGCTGGGTTTTTCTCTGTAATATAAGATAATAATATCTTGACTTTACATGTGGAGCACCCTGCAACGACTTTTCAAACTTGTTGGATCTTTAAATTGTCAGAAAATGATAAGAAATGTCACAAATGTCTTGTTTGTCCAACAGTCTAACAACCAAACATTCAGTTTACCATCAGCTCATTGTCTTCACTCTCAAATAGTCAGGTTTACTTTTTCCTTTAAAATGTCCCATGAAAAGCATCATTAACCCTGAACACCTGATCCATGCGCGGATTTCCTCTGTGTCAGTGAGCATATTTGAAGGTCTAAGGTTGCTCTGCCTTTGTGACTTCAGGAAAAAGTCTGTCAGCGGTCGTGACAAAGTGCCACGCAGATCCTTGTCTTGTTTTCATGTTGTGTTTCAACGGTAAACCTGAGAACCGGTTCCCACCTGAACCAGTGTTTGTATGTGAAAGGGAAAGGTCTCCTGGGGGCAGATGCCTTTTCATATATATGACCACCATATAGCCCGCTTCAGACACGAGATATGTGACTTTGCTGCTTCATCAGGGTCACTTTTATTGTTTCTCACAGCTTTATTCAGACATATGGAGCCAGAGTACAATATGTGTTATTCACAAAAGATGGGATGGTATACAGTGTTATGTGCCGTTAGATCCTGTCTCCATTTTAAGTAAGTTATAAATGTGCACAGCTTTCTGTCTGTTTGGACAATCTTATTACTATTGCTGTTATCTGACAATCCGAGTTTGTCTGTCTGTTGGCAACATTATTCAAACATGGATTTACGGATTTGGATTAAATGTTTAGGGAACACCAGAAATGACACGACGACCAAGCGATTAGATTTTTGGCAGTGATTTGACTTATAATCTGGATCCACGGACTTTTAAAAAGATTTCAGCCATCAGAAATGATACGATTGAGCAGCCTTGGTGGAGTACTGCACTCTCTGAGTGTTTTTCTAGTTACTCCGCTAAGGAATGCAGCGGGGTTATGTGACAATCAGTGTTGATGTGTCTGTTTGTTAGCTACATTACTGTAAAACGGACAAACGGATTTGGATTAAATTTTCAGGGAAGGTCAGAAATGACACAAGGACCAAGTGATTATATTTTGGCAATGATGCAGCTTATAGTCGGGATCCATGGATTTGTTAAAGGTTTCTGTATCCTTGCGAGATAGCGGCTTGGCGTCACTGTAACTATGACAGCAAGTGAACACTACGTCAGCTGCCTGCTGCTCACATGATTGCGATCCTACTACAAATTGATTGCTGCGGACCACACATTTTTTTCAAAGACTTCATTAGTTTGAAATCATGTAATGTCTGAGCAGCCTTGGCGGAGTACTGCGCTCTTTGCTTTACTAGTATTGATCCTGCTGCTGTCTGATGCTGCACTTATTTAATTAACTCGGAGAAAAGACTCCTTCAAACAGCTGGAAGCAACAAACTAAACTTCCGTACTTGTTGACATTTTGTCAAAAGCTGGATGACATCTGGAGTTCCATTAATCCGACCTGTTACAGAGGCTGTCTTTGTTGTGGTAAAGTTTTGTTTTCATGGACGTTTCAGTTTGTATCAGATATGAAATTCAAGAGCAAAGTAAATGAGAATTGTGTTTTGTTATTTTGGTCTTGTGTTATCTGTGAAGTATATTGACCAATATTGGAACCAAAATGAAGAAAAAGCCTGATTCAAGTCACTTCACTCAATTCAAAATATGTCTTTTCTTTTGTGCATGTCTGTCCATAAATGTCATTGTGTGCAATTCACACTTAAACTGTTGTGGGGTTAGAAGTAAGATTGCTATTGCAAGTTTTACAGAAACGTGAGCGGGATGCAGACATGAAACTAGCATGTTCAGATGCTGTCAGATTAACAGAAAGGTTGCATGTATAAAAGAGGCTTGTAATTAAGTTTTCCATAAGGAAAACTCTACTTTCCTCATATGTGATGCTCTTTATTGCAGTGTTGTGTTGTTGTCACTAGTTGATCGAGGCTGGAAACATGGTTGTGGCTCTCTGCTAACACTACAGGTATTACTTTTTTTTGTAGTTTTCTTGTTGCTAATTCATTGTGCTAAACTCTGGTACTTTATTGTTTTGCTGTCACTTTTACAGCTGTGAGGTTGGCCCAATGCCGCAACTGTGTGGTCTCCGGTTTATATTCTGTAATTAGGTTGAGCCATTTCTTTGTAATTTCTGCTTTTTTTTAAAGGCACGCAACTGAGCTTCAGATGTTTAATGATGCTTAGGTCATCACTGAGTGAGCATTAAAGATGGCGGTTGCTGTCAGGGGTTGCCAGTGGTTTGAGCTATAAGTGCCAGTGCACGTGGTCCCTCAGGGCCTTGTGTTTGGCCCATTAAAAAAGCCCGAGCTTCCTTCGTTATGAGCCAGCAGAACTTTTCCTCCTTTCTTTCATTTATGCCACAAGAAAAGCAAAAATACATGCATTTTTCTCGGCCTTGGCAGCCTGACAGCGCAGATGCTTTGGAAAACTCCATTCCTAAACAGGATGGTAAACTTTCAAAGCATGGAAACAAAATATCACCAGCTTCCCTTTTTGCCTGGTGCAGATGATGCAGTTGCATTTAATGCACATTACAAAAACATAAAACAAAAGTTTAACTGCTTACCCGTTCACGCAGACCACATGTCTGTGTTTCGTGCCTCTTTGATGGCAGTGCTTTTGTCATTAATCCAGGATCTTGGCTATAGTTTGTGGGATTGGTCAGTATATTTCTCCTGGAATGAGGACTATTCAGTGGGGGATTTGATCTACATCTTCTCCAAGCATTTTTAGCCTAAATAAACACTTACTTTTATACATCTGTGAGTGTAAATATTGCTGAGTGGCCTGCTGATGGAAATCAGAGCTGGGCACTATCAGTGTGTGCTTGAAACCAGAGCCAGGTCCACAGTGTCACCATGACCTGAGTGTGAAATCCACTAATTTGAACGGCTGCTCTTGTGTCAAAGGTTAAACCAGATGACTCCAGCCGGCTGGGACTAACATCTGGAATAAAGTTTGTTACAGCAAAGCCCCACTGTGGAAATCCTCCAGTGTAGATGGCCCAGATAACAAGGCCAGTTTATTTGCAGCGTACTTCATTGGACTACTGTATCTGCTGCACTTGTACGTGGAGTTAGGTCATTCACTCTCACATCTGTTTTTCACCATCTTTTTCTGGGTCATTATTTCACCCTGCGGTATTCTTTTGTCTCAGTGAGCGCGGTCAATAAAACGCTCAACAGGAGCATCCAGGAAGTGCTCTAATGAAACCAACACATACGCAGATTTGATTTAATATGTGTCTTGTTGCCCTAAAGATTGTTTATTTCGCTGTAAAATTGACGTAATGTGAGGAAGGCAGTCTTAAAATTCAGACAAATCCAAACTGGGTCACATTACGTTATAAGGTTTTCCATTCCAAGCTTCTAAAAGGAGTGTTTCTGAGTGAATTAAAAGCAGCCGTTTGTCCGAGTTTGTTTCTTTTTTTTATGGAGCTGCTTCAGAGATGGGCCATTTGACCGGTTCTGGAAAAGTCTGTGTCACAGTCTGCTCAGCACAGAGGAGGAGGAAAGCATCCGAGAGGCTTTTGTTCTCTGGCATTTTCTGCTGTTGTCTTATAACTGTCACTATTGAATCAAAGAATACGTTCCAATTATATAGAACTAGCATGCAATTACTTACGATTAATCGAAATGCAGACTTTAACCTTCTAAACCCAAATCAATTTCTGGGCGTTTTTTTTTTTTTTTTTTGCTCGTGTCACATTTTTTCCTCACTGTGGGCTCTGTTTCACCACAATATAAAGTTCTGTACCTCTGGAAACAGCACAGCAGTGACTAGAAGTAGAGAGAACTCCACAGTGTCTTTTCTGCAGCCTAACGTAAATAATAATGTGATAAAAATGACCAACAATGCCATACATATTTTACGCCTTACATTTTTACAACCTCAAGAAACTTGATGTTTCTCTCTGGAAAGGTATTTCACCATGCTGAATGTATCTTCCAACAACTTCCTGACACCTTGTACTGCTTTTGAGTTTTGCTGCATTCATTTAGTTGCTCAAATGTGTTTAATTTGCCTCTATCTGCTCTGTGCTCTGTGGATGGAAAAGTTGCTGAATTTTGGTCACATTGCTGTTGGCTGCAGCTTAATCAGTCATGGCTGTCTAGTTCTGTCAGTTTTTTTTATGTTTTTTTATTTTTTTTAACCAAATCAGATCACTGCAAACAGTTTATTTTTGGCAAATGAAGTGATTTTACTTTAATATCACGATTTCAAGCTTAGATTTGTTACATTTTTCCAGGGAAACGTCAGTCACAGATGATTAGTTCTGGATTTTTTTGTATTTGAAGTTTTTAGCTCTGTTTTATATTATAATTTTGACAATTTTTACAAAATAGCGTGCCGTTCAAACCTGCTGGCTGTTTTTTTTTTTTTTTTTTTAATTCAGAGGGTGGATGTGATGACCTCTCTTGTGAGGAATCTTGTTTCTTTTGTTGCTCTGAAACTACTAATTTAGCTCTAAACCCTCCACAGCCCTCTGTGACAAAACTTCCTTGCTCTCGACATGCGTCCCCCTCCCCTCCACGCTGCACTGTAGGGCAGTCATGCACACTGATTAGATTAGGCAGCGCTGCAGCTAATCACCCTTCTCTCTGCCCTCCCCTGCTATTCTTTGCTCTCCTGGTCACCCTATTTTTCCTCCGACTCTGCCCCGTCCTCCAGACCTCCCTGTGGTTCCTGGAGATGAGCCTCTCCTGGGGGTACATCTGCCTCCAGCGGCTCTCCTGCCTGCTGTTTACGGGGGAAATCAGCATGGCGGGGTCCTGGCAATAACAAAGCCCTCGCCCTGCAACTTGTCTGGAAAGAAAGAGACATCCAGAGAAATGAATGACTCGTGGAGGGGGTAGCGGGGGGTGGCGAGGACCCTGCTGTTGGGTGAAATGAGGAGAAAGAATCTGCGGTGGGTTTTGTTCCTTTGTGGCGAGCTGGGGGTCAGTCTCAGGGGAATGGACGGCAGACAGACGGAGGTTTCTGCAGCTGCATGGCCTCCAGCGCTTTATCTTATCCCTGAGCAACTGCAGGCTCATTAAACTGGGCTGCTTGTGCTCAATGTTCACTTCAGTTTATGTCTCCTGTTTTTCTCCCTGCCATCCCTCCCTCTATTCCCCCCCCCCCCCCCCCACTTTACTAGCAAATGTTGTATCAGACATGCTTGAATATTGATTAAACTGGAACAGGAGTCAGTCAGGGACTCAGCCTCACAGCTGTATGCTAATGCTGAAAGGGTATGACCCACCACAATAGGTGGCCTGTGTGTAATGCGCGATAAGGCGGTATCATATGTTCAGTTTGGTCATGGAAAAGGATTTTAGCTGGGTGAACGAGATAAGTCTAGATTGTGCATTGTGTTGGTGTGATTCGCTTTCATGTTCCAGCCAGTTCATATTAGAGAGAGACAACAATGACTTCAAATAGATGAATGAATTATTACCTGTTCCAACTCTGTGTCTGAAAAATATGCTCCAGTGCAGCTAAACTACATTATGAAAGAAACACGTTTTCACACAGAAAGCTAAGACTGTGATGTATTAGAAGTTTGAAAGAACATAGAGGGGTGGCAGAATTCTGGTCCTTCTTAGACTAAAGTTTCATTTTTCTTTTTAGTTTTCGCTTATCATTTGGTCAGGTTCAGGCATGGTTAGGTTTGGCTGACACATCACAAGCCATCGCTGCATGCTAGAAGGTTTTTTGAAGTACTAAAATAACTTGGTTAGATTTAGAAAAATATATTAATTTGTGTTAAAATCATGTTTGAAGTTTCTTCTCCATTTTCTGGGTTCCCAGGATGATGAATCCCACCCCATCGAGTACATGATTGCTTGGCTGAAAAGGAGCAGCAATAAAGCAATAAAAGAAATGACAAAAGTTATGGCAAGCCATTTGTACATGTAACTAAACTCGATGTGCATTGCAGATTTTCAGTTCTTTCTAGTCAAAAAGAGCATCAAGATATTCACATCATCTTCTTCCAGGACAAATGACATCACTTTCACCATTTATGTGTTTCTCATTACAGATATCTGCACTTCATCTGCAGATATCAGCAATGTGAACTGTGGATATCTGTAACTGAATTAGGCCTAGCTGTAATTCACTAAGAAATATCCTTATATTTGAAAGAAAAGCTGTTTTTTTTCGATAAAGGTAACACTAAATGAATCAGAAATACAGTCTAGACATTGTTAATGTGGTAAATGACTATTCTAGCTGGAGACAACTGATTTTTAATGGGATATCTACATAGGAGTACAAAGGAACATTTCCAGCAACCATCACTCCTGTGTTCTAATGCTACATTGTGTTAGCTAATGGTGTTGTCGTCAATGTCTTGACTATATTTTCTATTCATTTTGCAACTCATTTGATGAATAAAAGGGTGAGTTTTCATGGAAAGCATATCAACATTTCTGTAAATCCCTTCATTTCAACATATTTACATTTTTGGATACGTTTAATTAAGTTTGAAGTTAGTCAGAATGATGTTTTAGCTTTCTCAAACTACAATTGTGACTACTTAAAATGTAATTCCTGATATCTTAAATTAGAGATGTAATTGGTGAAATTACATTTTAGATGTCTTTAGTTATGTCAGACGCTCTGGCAAGTTGGAGGTGGTGGCAGCTTGCTTTTCAAACATGCTACAGTGCTGCAACTGTAGCAACATTTGACAGCTGTGTATCTGACATGTTAGTGAAGCTTACACTTAATTTCACACAAATACATTCAAAAATACATTTTGCTTGTTTTAAAGAAATGTGACAGTAGCGAACTGTTGTTTTAAGGAACAATTTCTTTGCTTTAAGGCTTGTTTTCCTCTGCCTCCATCCTTTATGCTATGCTATGCTATGCTATCCTGACAGCTTGCTGACTTTATGTTTACATTTGTCTCTCAGCAAGACAATAAATGAGCTTATTTCCCAAACATTTTGAACTATTGCTTTAATAAAATGTCCTCTGAAAGCTTACTTTGTCCAAAAAGCAATTAAAGAACCACTATTTTCCAAATTGCAGTCATATGAAACAGATAAAATGAGCCAATTCTCACTGAGAAGCTGCAATTATTTTGAATGATTTCATCACTAGGTCAAAATAGATGTGCTCTTTTGTTTATACAAAATAGTATCTGTAGTCTTTAGTGGGTTGTCAGTTGACTCAATTCCCATTCTGTGATTCATCCACTTGTTTTATTTTCAGTATTACTCAAAAAATCCTTTTTTCCTCTTCGTCATACTGGTCCTTGGTCAGGTTCTTTCACTTTCATGTTTGCTGCTAAATCCCAACAGGACTCAGAAATCCTCTAGCCGCCCTGAGCCATGTAGCTTGCGGCCACAGCTCTGATTTTGTCTGTTTGACTCCTGGTTTCGGCAGCACCATGGAAACCGTATTTTGGTTTGGACTGGCAGACTGTCACTGATCATTATCACCAGTGAACCCTGGTACTCAGAGCTCAGCAGCTCCAGCGGCTGTAACACGCTTGCCTGGCCTTGGCAGACCCAGTTTTCACAGAGGTGACTCATGCTGAATATACAGCAGCTTTCACCTAATCTTGCTCACAGTACTGACTGTGTTCACAGTAAATGACTGTTGGCCCCCTCTGTTACAGTTGCTATGTCGTCAGCCTTTTAGTTTTGCATGCAGTTTGCAGCAGTATACCTCTTTTTCTTAGTAACTTGTGAAAACAATGTGTCTTTGATTCCACACAGAGGTGGAAAAAAGCAAACTTGTAATTTCCAGTCTGCAGCCGTTGGCTTTTTACAGTTGAAATGACAACCGTCACTGACAGATTTCACAAACTGTTGCTACTAGTTATTTAGGCTGATGTTCATCCGTCAGTTGTTTAAAACTGCTGTGACCCATGGACTTTTTATTGTTTCCGGCTGAATCATTTTAAAACAAGAATCTTGTAAAAGAGGTTTTAAATATCCACTTGATGGCTACATAAAGGATACAGTAATTAAAGGCTAAACGCTAAAGCTAACATGACCAGAAGGCAAGGAAAAAAGGAATTATGCCCCTGTCAGATGCTAGTGTAGCACCGTCTTTTACAGAAAAATTAATACTTGTTGCTGTCCATGCATTATTGGAAAAAATAGGATTTCACTATTGCAGTTAAGAGTCTGGAACAAAAATTTAAGAATTTAGAATTGAAACAGAATTTAGAAACCTTTTGTTTGCATGTTATCACTTTTAACATTCTAAAAAATATTTTGGGATGGCATTCGTTGGCCAAACATAACGCTATCTCAGCTAACGTTAGCAGGGGTTTCAATGCAAAGCGGGACACAGCTGCTAACGTTAGCTTACAGGCTGACAGAATATTTTCCAAATAAATGCACTATTTATGTATGGAGCAATTTTAAAGTGTCATGTCAAAATAAATATAGATTAGTAGTTTCATTAAGTTATTTTTGACCTTGGAGATACAGTAACTTTGTTACAGTTAGTATTCAGATATTTGTACACGTAGAGACTCGTGAGATGTATCACCAAATTAAATCACATATTAATAATAAATTAAATACACTACCGTTCAAAAGTTTGAGGTCACAGTTTCATGTTTTCCATGAAAACTCACTCACTCACTCACTCACTTTTATTCATGTGCTAGCATAACTGAACAAGGGTTTTCTAACCATCAATTAGCCTTTCAACACCATTAGCTAACACAATGTAGCATTAGAACACAGGAGTGATGGTTGCTGGAAATGTTCCTCTGTACCTCTATGGAGATATTCCATTAAAAATCAGCCGTTTCCAGCTAGAGTAGTCATTTACCACATTAACAATGTCTAGACTCTAGAGTGTATTTCTGATTCATTTAATGTTGTCTTCATTGAAAAATACAGCTTTTATTTCAGAAATAAGGAGCATTCATGAGCACAACAACAGCACAGCAGCTGTGTTTCTGCAGTGATCCACAACAGCATCTGTGTATATCCATGTTAAGCTTAATACGATAGTTAGGTAGCCCATAAAGTAGGCAAACACTGTTTCATCCAGTCCTTACTTTGCTCTTGTGTTTTTTGATTTGGAGGCTGAAAGGTTTAGCGACCAATTTCAGTGGGTTTAGTGTAAAACCTTTGAAACCTATGATTAAACATCTCCACTGATCTTCAGTTTGAGGCCCTGGTCGTCGAGCAGAGGTCTACCTAATGGTCCGTCCAGCTGTGAAGTGATTTGTGGAGTGAGGACTCTCCAGGTGAGGGTGACCGCTCAGACAGACTGTCCCGGTAATGTTACAGCACCTGTGGGACCACACAGACATGCATGATTCAGTGCAAAAAAAAAGATTTTTGCTGCAAGATTTTCTCCAAGTGGTTTGTGGGTGAATTAAGACATTTTATGCCACAAGAAAGAATCGGTCAGACTATGACTTCAGACGAGATTAAACAATTCACCCCAAAGCTCCTACTGTAACACTAAGCTGATATAAACAGTCTTAACCCGCTGAATAACTGCCAGTGGGTTTAAAGACATTTGATCTTTAAAGGTCTGCAAGATTACACCTCTTACCAGAGCCAGTAACTGTTAAAACAGAAAGAATTTTCAACTGTTGGACAGTCTTGGAACAACTTGTGTGAGGTGCAGTTCTATCAGGAAAATGACCCAAATCTAAACTTAAAAGAGTAAAAATAGTAAAACCACTGTATTTACGTCTCATTAAAACATGCTAAAAAACAATAAAACAATGGCACTAAAATGATTCTGTGAAAACCAAAAAATTCGGTGTTCCTCATCCCAACTAGGAGGCCATGACTGGTTCCGTTGTGATCAAAAGTCACATGATGAAAATTCAAGGATGTTATGGTTGAACTGAGCTGCACTGCAAGAAGTGGTTACACAGAGCCAATAGGAGACAAGTATGAACTCCAATTTTTTTTTAAAAAAAGTAGAGCTTTAACCCCTCTGTTGTCCTCATTTATGGGCATCAAAAAATTGTTTCTTTGTCTAAAAAAATCCAAAAATTCAGCAAAAAAATTCCCCAAATTTCTGAAAATTTGCAAAACTTTTAGGAAGAAAATTCCAATAATTCCTTAAAAGTTTCCCTTACAAGTTTTATTTAAAAAAAATCCCCAAATGTGGCAAGAAGTTCTTGTACATATTTTCCAAAAAAAATAGTAAAAATCTTCCCAAAAATCTTCTCTAAAAAATATCTAAAGTGATTACATATATATCAGTGAAACTTCTAATATTTTCTTTAGAACATTCAGAACCATTTTTTAACCTTTCTTTTTTCCACCAAAAAATGTTAAAAATTTCCCAAAAATGTTGAACTTGTGGTCATCAGAAGTTTCACTGTGAAAATGTTTTTTTCCCCCCCACATTTTCAAATTTTAAAACCAGTCAATTTTGACCCGCAGGATGACACGAGGGTTAAATATCTTTAGCATGTAGAGGGAGCATTTTTCCCAATATTGGTAACAAAAATGTTGCACATGTCATTTCTAAGTTTCTTTAAATGATTGTAAAATAAATAAATTCTTATTTTTTATTATTTATGGCAGTAAAATTTTGCCATACTGCACAGAAGACATGTTCGAGTTCTCTCTATTTCTAACCATTGCTGTGCTGTTTCCAATGAGATGCACAACTTTATATTGCATTGAAAAATGAACCCACAGTGTGTAAAATACTAACCGGAGCAGAAAACAGCCAGACACTCCTTGGGGTTCAGACGGTTAACTGAATTTAAGCATGGCTAGTTCCTGCAGCCACAGGTTTGTCATCAGACACATCCTGTCTGATTCAATCTCAGGTATAATCGGCAGCGACATGGCTCCAGTTAAATAAACACCAACACAGGTCAGATCAAAGTCAGCTCCCTTCCTATCCTGACACCTCTCTGCTGTCTAAATTTAATTCATGTTTGCTAGAAAAGCACCTACGCAACAATAGTTTCTCTGCAGTTCCAAGTCTGCACTCAGTTCTGTCTTTAGTTGACCTTTGCTTTGACCCCAAGGCCTTTACAAAACATGCATATTTGCTTTGGAGAAAACAAAAAGAATGCAGGGAATGAGGCATTTCAGTGTTTGCTCTTGCCATTTAGGGGGCGGCCCTCCATAGCTAAGTGGTATTTGCCATCTGAAGACGGCGGGGATTATGGTGTCGCTCTCTGCATGAGGAGAGTAAACACAGGCATGAGAAAAGAGACTCATAGAAGGATTTAAGAACAGCTGATTGAGGCAGAGACGAGGCATAAAGGAAGCAAAGTTCAGTGAGCTAAACAGTTAAGGAGATGTTAAAGAGAAAGAGAGTAAAAGGTAGAAAATAAGACAGAAAGAAAGTTAAGGTAAGGCTTTTGTTTCTCAGTAAACTAGATCGGTGCTGGGTCAGACATCTGTGATCCATCTTCCAACTAGCTGCCCCACAGATCACTCACTCTGAGGGGCACCACGTTTCAAATGGCTGCCTCTGACCTCCATCCATTCATCGGTCCATCTGTCAGCTTCCCTTTTCTTACTATCAATATTTAACCTTTTATACACATAGTTTGTTTTAAATGTCTTCTCTTTGCTCTGCCAAAACACAGCCTGCAGTTCAGCTGAATAATCCTAGATTTTCGTCGTGATTGTTGGTTACAAGCTGGTAAGTCATCAATGGCATGAATATTTAGTTTTTCATATTTTGACAGCGTATCTTGTGCCCCAGGACAACGTAAATGCAAGAAATGTGGCACTTCAAAAAGGAATATATTGGGGTTTTGGAGGATTCTTAGCAAATAAGACACTTAAAGATGCTATCTTGTGGTTTAGGACACTTTAATTGTGAGAACCTGATGCTTTTCATGCACTTACATCAACAAAATTTAATATTTTTCATTTTTTAAACTCAGATTCGGATAAGTTTTCTGATAGAACAGTGTGGCACACATGATTAAGATAAGGAAAGCTGAAAATCTGACAATTCTGTCTGTTTTTACGGTTTCTGGTGGTGATAAATTCTATCATTTTACTTCACATGACAGCAGCATCCTTAACTACATTGTAGTATTGAGTTGGTATTGGTCATTTTGTTCATTTACTACACATCACATGTAAGGAAGATGCTTTTCATGAACATCTTTACCTTCTTGGTCCACATTTTTTTTTAATCCAAAATGTCTCAATTTACAACTTCTCGGATGTTTTGATGCAAATCTCTCTAGTTTTCGGAATTTTCCATCAGCAAAGAAGTCAGCTGAGATGAGTTCAAGAACCATCTGAAAGCTGAAAATCCAACAACTCTCTGTTTTAACAGTTTCTTGCTCCTATAAATGGTGTGATTTTTTTGTATTTTTTTTTTTAAAAGATAACCTATATTTCAACCCCGCTGATAGCTTTTCAGACATTCAGTGTCAAAACCATCTGAAAATGTGCTGTGTAGACTCAACAGTGTTTTAAGTGAAACCTTTAGTGTCGACATGGCCCAATTCAAACATTTTAAGGGCAGGCGTGCACTTAACTGGATCATGTAAACACTTACTTGATCTTATCCTCTTCTCAGGATGGTTGGTCACGTTACAGAAACCGTTATGGGCTTTAGACCATCAGATTCCTGGCGGCCGATGGTCTGTGACACTGAGTGGGACTCTTATCACTGCAGCCTCAGAGGCAGAAAAGATGATGGCGCTTTGTCTTTCGGACATGATAGCACAATTTGGCGGACATGAGCCAGACTGCAGCACATAAATACTGGTGAGGAGGGGAGCGGGTGAATGTGTGTGTATGAACTCATGTGAAAGTCCTTCGCCCATTATGTCTGTCATCATGTCTGGGAGCGACTTGGCTCACGTCCAGTCCGGAGAAACTACCCTCCTATCCACATTAAGACCGCACTTAATACACCTGTCTTTTAACATAAAGAGAGCCCTCGGTGATGACTTCACCACATCTAAACAAAGACGACACACACACACACGTAAAGCCAGAGTTATAATTTTATAATCGGCTGTTGTTTTTCATCCTTTAATAAGAGCTACAAAGCGTCCTCGCTGACTGATGCAGCTGCAGTTGACTGCTATGTTTCACTTCCAGCTAATCACTGTGAGGTGATGTCATCTGTGTGTGCGGTCTGAGGCTTACAGGCAGGACGCACACACATCTATGTATGCATGTACGCGCACACACACACACACACACACACACACACACACACACACACACACACACACACACACACACACACACACACACGAGGAAATTGGATATAGTGTGGATAATCATTGCATTAGTGCAGAGTGTGTAATCAGCGTGTGCCTGAGGGAGTAAAACACACCTTGTGTTTTTACTTTACTTTAATGGCTCAGTTTGTGCTGCAGTGTTAAGTGTTTTTGTGTGGAGGTGGATGAGGGTGTGTGTTTGTGTCAGGGGGAATTAAAGGACAACTGAGGAGATGGAGCTGGATGTGAGCAGCGTGACGTCACTGAAAGGGATCGATTTCCGTGTGCAGATAATCATTTCAAGGAATTCAGGCCAAAAAATGACCAATGTCCTGGAATTTTTCAGAAAGCATAAAATAGTGAACACTGTTGCCATCAGCGTGACTACTTCACTATTTACAGCAATAACTGCACACTGCTTGAAGTCCTAAATCAATTATTTGGACAGATGCTGTGGTATAAGTTACAATTTTCGAGGGAATTCTTGCGTTTCGTTTCGGCTAAAAAAAGAAAAATGTGAAAACAAAATTGATTTTGTTTCATTCTGCGCCAAACAAGCATGCTCCCTTATGACTTGAGATCATGATTTATAGACAAGAGCATCTCTGTAGCACCACAGAGCTTTATCAGTGAAAGTACGCTACCGTTCAAAAGTTTGGGGTTTCCCAGAAAGTTTCATGTTTTCCATGAAAACTCACACTTTTATTCATGTGCTAACATAACTACACAAGGGTTTTCTAATCATTAATTAGCCTTTCAGCACCATTAGCTAACACAATGTAGCATTAGAACACAGGAGTGATGGTTGCTGGAAATGTTCCTCTGTATCTCTATGTAGGTATTCCATTGAAAATCAGCCGTTTCCAGCTAGAATAATCATTTACCACATTAGCAATGTCTATATATGATTAATTTAATGTTATCTTCATTGAAAATAACAATTTTTCTTTCAAAAATAAGAACATTTCTGAGTGACCCCAAACCTTTCAATGGTAGTGTATGTTATTACACATTTTCACTTAAAAAAATGCAGTTCGGTTTGGATATTTCACTGTTTTCTACAAGGATCATCAGGTCTTTAGAAGTAGCCTTTTTCCTGACACATGTTAGCTTTATCATCCGTCCTTTAACATGACATCATTAAATAAATACACTGAAGAATTACTCAGAATGTTATGATGCAAAAACATTGCAGATAACTTTAAAAACAAGTCAGTAGGATCTATTAAAATGTCATCCAGTGATCGTGTTTTCAACAAGTTTACGGAACAAATGTTCATTTAATTAGCTATCTGGTCCAAGTCCAAGTACATGGCTTGTAATTGCATCTAGTTCAACCTTGTGTATTGAGCTGGATTTGACCTAAGACCTATGTAAGTTTGCTGTCATGACTTTACAGAAAAGTTTCCCAACACTGAGGTCAGATTAATGGAAATTTGTACACATATGAAAGGGGCTTACTTAGCAACAGTTGTCTTTTTCAGGCATCAAAAACATTGTCAGAAAGAAAAGAAACCTTTTTTTATCTGTTTCTGTCTAAAATCCGGCCATCATTTCAGAATCTAGGTGACAAATTTGTTCTTGTTCTAAGCTGCATAAGAGCAACAGTCACTGAGGTGCATCAGGCTTAACAAATAATCTGTTGGATGTTTACCTTTATGACCCTCTATGTGGAAATTAAACAGCATTGTTTCTGTGGTTTCTGCCTTCGACCTTCATCAGTGGGCAGAACTCGCACCCAAACCTGAAGCGGAAGCTGCACAGGCACCAGAACCCCGACAGTTTTTTCCTCCCCTCTTTGAAGAGCTCCTGGCAAAGCTTTCAAAGCCCCTCTGTCTCAGCGCTGGCTCCTAAAATAACGTGTGGTAAATGTAACACAGCTGCCCAGCTGAGCAGGAACAGGCAGCGCTTATTATTCCCAACAACAATAATTGCTTTTGTTTATCCTGAGTTGCGTTTTACCCTTTCTTTGTGCATTCCGATACATTTTATGCGACCGAGTGGAGTCTCATTATCAGCTACCGCTTGTGTTTGATTTAACAGCAGTGAAAAGCCAGAGTCCTCTTGTCCCACATGCACGATACTGATCCACTGAGCTGCCACTGAGCGGTTTCTGTGGTGCTGATGCAGCAACAGTTTGCTGGTCATATAAAAATGTTCCAGTGGCACACACACACACACACACACACACACACACACACACACACACACACACACACAATGATGAGGTCATTGTTGGTCAAGTCTGTTTTGTATTGTATGAACAGACAGCAGCTGCTATGCCCATTCACTTCCAGTCTTCAGATAGGCGGCTTATATAACCAGGTTTAGCCTGACAATATGTATTGTGTTTCTCCAGAGACACATGTTCCCACTCGCTTTAACAGTTGCAAATACAGTTTTCACTGTTTACACACACACTTTGTAACAACACACCGTGTTTGACCTTTCAGATCAGTCAGGTGACTCACAGCTTTCACACAGAAAAATCACTTTTAGCGGCTGATCTTCAGCAGTCTATAAATATTTGACTTTTTCCTCCTAATGGCTGTGCAGCAGCAGTACATTACAGTGCAGTGATTAGCGTTACGAGGGTGAGTGGGGCTGGGCGCTGGCTGCTTCCTGACACCTGTGCCGTGTATGTTAGCCCGAGGGACGGGGCTCCCGAGCTGGTTGTTTTAATGAGAATGCTCTCTGCTCAGCCTCACATGCCTCTCATTACTGCCCACAGACCCAGAGAGTGAAGAGGAGAAGAGAGGATGGGAGGAAAAAATATAAAACAGATGCCGACGGCAGGGGAAGATGTGTCTGATTCGCTGTCTCGTTCCTCACTGCCAGATGCAGTATTAGTGCTTGATGTGCCGGGGATTTGACAGACGAGTCTGTAATTTAGATTAAACGCTGTCTTCCAAGTGCATCTACAGAAACACTTAAAGGACTAGTTCAGCATCCTGGAAATTAGTTTCTTCCAGAGAGTTGGATTGGAAGAATAAATCAGCCTCACACCTGTCTGATATGCAGCTACAGCCAACAGGGTGTTAGCTTAGCTTAGCATAATGACTATAAACAGAGGGAAACATCTAGTGTGGCTAAAGAAGGAGTGCCACAAACTGGTAATTATTTTCATCATGATTAAAATGCTGAATCAATTCTCAATTAATCAAACCATCATTCGGTTTGTAATCTATTAGAAACCATTAAGAACTGACTATAACAATGTCCTAGATCACAAAACTTCATGATTACATGTCTTGTTTTGCCCAATCAGTTGTCAAACAGCCAAAAATATTGAATTTTGTTGATGGAAGTCCATGAAAAGCATCAGGTTTTCACAATTAAAGTGTCCGAAAGCACAGCATCTTTAAGTGTCTTTTGTCGTAGGAGTCATCCAAAACCCCAAGATACTCTTTTTTTTTAAATCTAAAAATATGGAAAGCACTACATTTCTTACATTTATTTTGTCCTGGGGCACAAGATGGGCTAGCAAAATGTCTTGTGTGGCCCAAAAAAACTGTCCAAAACCCCCCAATATTAGTGTTCTTCAATGCAGTTTTCACTTTTACAGTAGAGATAGTCATGAATGTCTTGTTTTGTCATCATCCAAAACCCCCAAATATTATTTTTCTTCAATGTAAGTCCATAAAAAGCAGCAAATTCTCACATTTGTGACCATAAAATTTTTACCTTTTGAGACTGAAAAGTTACGTGGGCGATTACTGGTAATCCAGTAAAAATTACACATCTTCAATTTGTGTTTTTAAAGTAACAAGAAACCAGCGGAAAATTCAGTCACTGCTCACCGCCAACAAATAGTCTGGCACACAACAACCTGTAAAACCATGTAATTGTTCACCTTTTATTTGCCGGGTTTAACACAATTGATCATAAGTGAGCTCTGAAGATGCTTTTGGCACATTAACCTCTCTGCAACAAAGCGAGCAAAAGCAGTTCCTAAAGCCATTTCGCTGAATGATGGCAGCCCACATGCGTCTCTTCCTTCCAACTCCCCTGTTCCCAAAGCCCTTATACACTACAAGAAAGACCCTTTTGTGGTGGTTCTGGCTGCAGTGAACATGCCTGGAGTGAACATGCCTGCAGTCTCCACATAACAGACCGCCCCCAGCTGTGGAAAGGTTCAACAGCTGAGCACCAAATCCCGGCACCTCGGCTCAGAGGTATTCCCCAGTTTAATGCGTGTTAGGGCATTTTTTGGCATCGCTTTAGAAGGCAAAAATAGCACCGGGATTGTCACAGTTGGGGAAAATCCCCTTAGCTGTGGCAATTTGGAAAATGCCAAACATGGATATACATTGCAGAGGGTCTCCTGAGGGCAAAACAGAACTCAGAACATCAGTCTGCTGGTGGTAAATGTGGTCTACTATTACTGTAATGTTCTTCCTTTCCAGCCATGTAACTCCACCTTCTTACTTCTTTCATTGAACTTGATTGTAAAGTGGAGCTTCTAGTTTTCTTTTGTCATACTCTGATTCAGAATTCTTACAAAACTACTGATAAACAGTCAAACCAAATCATGAAAAATTTGAAATCAATGTTGGGATGTAGTTGCGTACAACTGAAGTAGATCAGTGGAAGATCACTGATTTAACAACGTGCTAGCATCTGGTTACTCTGTCAAGGAATGCGGCAGAGTTATTTGATGATCAGTGTTGGTTTGTCTGTCCGTCCGTCTGTTTGCAACATTACTCAAAAATGGATCGACAGATTTGGATGAAATTTTCAGAGGTCAGAAATGACACAAGGACCAAGTGATTAGATTTTAGCAGTGATGCGGCTTGTAGTCTGGATCCATGGATTTGTTAAAGGTTTCTGTATCATTGCCAGATAATGGCGCTGTAACTATGACTACAAATGGACACTATGATCTCATGGTTGCGATTCCATTACAAAATACTGCAGACTTATCGGTACTTAATTGTTGGAAATGATACTAGGAACAAGTGAGTAAATTGTGGGGGTGTTTCCGAGTCCCATCAATTCCCGCCGCCCGCTACATATTTAGGTCACGTGATTCGGTATCTGTACATAACATACACATGCATAACACACACCTGTGCTCAGTGCATGGTCATTTTGTTTGTGAGTACATCTATATCAAATGGCCACGTTCAAATGCTGCATTTCTAAAAATAAAGGCTGCATTTCTGACAATGCCATATGGAGGAATGAACAGCCTTGGCGGAGTACTGCCGCTCTCTGAGTGCTTTTCTAGTTTATTAATGTGCATCTGTTGTGTAAACTAGATGTTGATATCCTATCTAGGGAAAACCACTGTGAATGCATTGGAGCTGCTGTGTGAACCATGTGTTATTTTGACCTTATTGCAACTTTTTGTGGCGAACTACTGACGTTTTTTCCCCACACATCTTATCTGATTACATAATATTTCTTTATTTAAAGATTAAGTTAAATAAAAACAAAGCACAATTGGTGCTACAGCAGACATCAGGAAATTTTTGTCCACACCTGCTGCTGTTTACCAGCATTTGATCAAATCAGAGTATTTTCAGGTCCCCTTATTTCACTCAGCATGATATCTAAAACAAAGAGGTTCTATTGTGCAGAAAGGTTGAAGAGCTTTCACCACGTATTTGGTCACTGCTCATGTTTTCTTTTGCTGCAAAGGCACTTGGCTCCGCGCTGGGTGACGGCATAAAAACAAAAAAATCATTTTGCACCTTTAAGGCCAACTTTATTCATGAACACAATTCACGTGTGGCCCTTTACTGAATCACGCTCATAACAGTCATACAAATAATGGTATTACTAAAATTTACAGTACAAGAATCCAATTGGCCTCCTTTATGTATTTCAGAATTCTCCAAAATGACTCTTCAAACCCGAGGTTGTTCATTACCGATCATTAGACCGCTACAGAACTGAACTGAGTAAATGCTTTAGTTGCTACTATGCTGCTATTTTCTACTGATGGTTTAGTGCTCATCCTTTTGACTCGGCTGGGAGCAGATAAATATTTAATCAAGGAACTTGCCATTAGCCCTGTTTTAGTGGTCACCCTCCCACAAGCCTTTCACAGTCATTGATTCAAGTGCGTGCCCTCCACTTGGGAACATCACTTCACCTGTTGTTTTCTTGCAGCTGTGTCAGAGAGCCCATGTAAGAGAGTGTGAATGAAGGCCTTAGTAAATAATTTGCCTGCAGTGGAACTTAAAGAATTTGGATATTTCCCCAGCTTGGAATCCACTCAGCAGTGCTAAGTGGCCCCTGAGGCCCCTCTCTGGATCACTGATAGATGAAGTACCTTGTCAGTCACATGTCACCACAGAAACGGTGTGCTTCATTGTCACATGTCATTCCTCTGTCTGCACAAATCGCCAAAAAAACCCCTCCAGCGTTTGTCTAAGACGCACCAGTCTGTTTGGTGACCATTCATCCTCTGTGAGCATTTCTGTTTAATCCTGTTAAGTCACACTATTGACTCGATCCCTGCACTCTTTGGACAATATTCACTAAAAGGCCTCAACAGGGCCGAGTAAAAGGGAAGAGAGTCATCCATTAGTTAATTATCTACAGCCGAGCAGACCTATGGGTGCTATTAGCATGTGAGGGCCAGAGAAACCCGAATCTGCTGCTGACAACAGGGACATGTTTGATTACCATCAGCGCTGCTATTGAGTTTTCATTTGTTTGCTCTGAAGTGGTGATTGCTTTCTTGCTACAGGGATCAGTTGTGAAGATTTATTATTATTTGTAGTGGTGATTCGACTTACTCAGAATGTTATGATGCAGTTTGTAGCAGGAAGAGAAGTCACCTCGGTGTGAGAAATTGCACCTACTATGATCATTGTTTGAATTGAAACCCACAGAGTAGTTTTTCAGGGTCACCAAAAAGTACCTCCCCTGGAAAAAAAGGACCCTGAAAGTGGTTCTAAAGGGGCAGTTCTTCTTTAGACTGTACTAAAACAGCCCTCAAGTTCCTGCAGTGGAAAACAGCCTTTTGTTTACCAGCTAGCCGCTCACTTTTGCTGTTTGCCATTAGAGCGATACCATATATTGGGTTTATCTCGGCCTTTTAGCTAAAAATAGCCACCTGGTGTGGCTGGAATTGATGACGGGAATGATATGGACCCAAAGGAGCAAGGTATGTAAAACCAAAACAATGACCTGAAAGGTGCTAAAATGTTCCATCACTGTGTTTCTATAATGTGCTTTTATGCACACTTTTAACCCTCTTGTTGTCCTGCAGGTCAAAATTTACCCGTTTTAGCTTGAAAATGTGGAAAAAGCATATATTTTCATAGTGAAACCTCTAATGTCCACATTTTCAACATTTTGGGGAAATATTTGAACATTTTCGGTGGAAAAAAGAAGTGTTATAAATCTTAAGAACTTTCACAAAAAAATCAACCAAAATCCAGTGAATTTTGCTAGATTTTGGTTGATTTTTTTTTTGTGACTGTTCTTAAAGAAAATAGAAGTTTTACTGATGTATATGTAATGACTTTTGGTATTTTTAGGATTTTTTTGAAAGATGTTTGCAAATTTTTTGAAAATATTTACAAGAATTTTCTTGACAAATTTTGGGGATTTTTAAAAAAAAATAAAACTTCTAAGGAATTATTGGAATTTTCTTCCTGGAGGTTTTGCAAATTTTCAGAAATTTGGGGATTTTTTTTGCTGAATTTTTGGATTTTTTTTTTAGACAAGGAAACAATATTTTTTGGTACCTGTAAATGAGGACAACAGGAGAAGTATTGGATTAGAAAATTGAAACAGCCCACCCAAATAACTCCCCTGTTTGTACAAAAAAAAGAAAAGAAAAAAGTTTTTACTCTTGTGTTTTTGACTTCGTGAAGATTAACTTAATTTGTTTCTTGAGAGTTTTGAGTTAAGAAAGATTAGATTATTTCTGCATTTGCGGCCACTTTTCAAAAAATTAGCTTAAAATTGAATTCACAGTAATGTAGAAATAACTTATGAGTGATATCTGTCAAATTATGTGTAGTAATTTGATCCGTTATTGGTATAAAAATGTTGCTCAGTGCAGCTTTAACCTTTACAGGGAAATGACCACAGCAAAAGTTCACTAATTCAATCTGATCACAAGATTAGAGTAATCACATTGTATCTTCACTGTGCGGTGATGGGAAAATGTCACTAACTGGAAAAGTAGAAGTGAAAAACTTCACCATCAGGAGGAAAAAATTCACACTAATTAGTTTGAAGTCGTCCGGGTTGCATCGAGTTGCGGTTGGTTATTAACCAGCAAATCTGTGCTGATGTCAGAGTTAAAATTAGGATGTGGGAAAGCAGATTGTGGTTATTTACACCTTATGCACAGAGCTTATGACTTATCCCACTTACAATGCGTTTTTTGTGCTCGACATTATGCAACTGCTCCACCGGGACCCAAATGAGGGATGCAGACATCAGCGTCTCTTCTCGGTTTTTATGGACATGTGAAACAGTTTAAAGGTTTCTCCAGGTGCAGCTGCTCCTCAGTCTCCGCTTTAGATGGAAAATACCAATGAGCAATGAGAAAAGGATGCTTGTTATTGTTGGGGAGCCAGCAATGACTGAACTGTTGCTCTCTGGAGACGGTGTGTTTTTGTGATTTGGACTCATCACCGCATTGTTGCTGTGATCTCTGCAGGTTGAGAGGACTCTTACATCACCTGGATTTAACCGAGGAGATTTTGTCTCTGCGTCCGCCACCGGATTCCACACAGAAGGTCGGTGTTTTCATGTCTCGTCACGTGTCCTTTATTTTCATCTGCAGTCTTGAGCCCACTGACATGTGAAGCTTTCCTTCTGCAGCAAAACAAAACAAACAGAAACATGGCTTCCTGTGATTCATGCGATGATATTATTGGGGTTCCTGCCTCCTTTATGTTACGGGTGGAAATGGAAGCTGTTCCCATGGTCTCATTGTTCAGGGCAGGTGTTAACTTACACCTTTAAACACCCTCAAATCCTTTATTCTAAATCTGCTTCTTACTATTAGTATTTTGGATGTGCATTAATACAAACTAACCTGTAAAGTTTGTTACTTTCAAACAGAAAATACATAAACTTTAGCTACTGACACGTTAAAACAAGGTCATTTTAACATGTAGCCTCTAAACACAGGCTGGACATGTCTGTAAGTTCACCAAAGACTATTTTCTTTGTTAAATTTGATTTGTGTCAAAATGCCCCAAAATACAAAGGTTACACCATTCGGTTTTTATTTAACTTGTTTTAGAGAGCTCTTGGTTTAAATTATGGTTATTTTTGAGGCTTTAATTTATATAAAAACTGAATTATTTTGTTTTACACGGAGACAATGTTTAAATATATAGTTTCACTGACTCATATACAGCACCCTTCAATTGTATTTTAACAGTAGAGTGAAATTTAAATAGTATTTGCATGAACACATTTTTATCTGTCTCTATCTGCCAATCCTGTATATGGATATGTGTGTGTATAAAACTTCTGGATATATATTAGTTAATTCAAAGTTGTTTGAATGCATACATATAGTTAAATGTAACAAAATAGCGAAATTCAGTGTTTGCAGCTGTACTTCAACTACACTAATCAAGCATATACAATTTGAATTGCTGCCTAAAGTAGCAGAAGTATCAGCTTATGTCCACTGTTGACATAGTTTGGAGAGCACTGTAAATCAACAAAATATTGTGATTATCTCTCAGCATAGCAGCACTGTAAACCGCACCCCAAACATTAGCAACAAAATCAAATCAATATCTTTCTGAACTAAAACAACTCTATAACCTTCATGAAGCTATAATTTATTGTTTTAAAACTCCAACAAATGTGGTTCAGTGTACCTAATCTAATCTAAACGTTTCTGTCTCTGTGTCACTGCTCTGCGCCTTGAACCTCAAATTCCAAACAGCATCTTCGCCCGCTTCAAGTTCGCTCTGTGTTTTCATTGTCTGCCTCGCTGACTCTTGAAGTCTGTCCCGTGTATTTATCAGGGTGAAGGAGGAAGCTGGGGGTGTAGGGGCAGGGGGGCATGTTTTTCCAATATGGAGGAAAACAATGGAATGGCAGATATTGAGCAGGGACCACCTGTGAAGGTCATTTCAAAGTGGAAAGCCCCCGTTAGCATAATAAACACAATAATCGTGTGTCACTTTGCTCCTAAAATAGAGAGACTTCATGTCAGAGGCTCACTTCCTGTTATCTCATCCTTGTTTTTGACTGAGCCTCCTTTGTCTTTATGCTGTATGTTTCCGGGTGTTTTCTGCTCCTGTCACATTTTTACTCACTGTGGGCTCAATATGAAATCCAGCTCTTCTATGAAACAGCACAACCATGGCTAGAACATTTTCCAAGGTTTGTTCTTGTCTCTTATTTTCTGTACACACAGCCTGCAGTTCATCTGAAAAGTCCCTGGATTTTTGTCACGTGACTGTTGGTAACAGCTGAGTCAACCAAGACTTCACAATGCTGAGAAACACAGATTTTAATATCTTTTTTTTGTATAATCTTGTTAGTACATATTGTTTTTGGGCGGTATTTTTTAAACAGTTCAAACAGCCTAGATTTGGTTCAATTAGATTTCCTGACAAAGTGAAAGTCCCACATGATAAAGCCAAAGATCATTGGGATTCTTTATATATTTATAGTTTTTGGCTCTGATAGGTTGTGCAATTTTGGCATTTCTTAAAAGATAGCATGCCTTTCAAATCCCCTGGTGAGTTTCGGGGTTCAGAGGGTTAAACACAGAAATGCAAATATGCTCAGGTTTCATATTTAAATTGATAAATTCAAACAGTTTTATTTCAATCTGGACCATTTCGTGTCTATCTTTATCTTCTCAGCAGTTTTCCATGGCTCATTTATTCTGGATATATGAGACATGACAGTTCTTATATATCCTCCCGTGTCAGCTCTGTGTCAAACAGATCTTTCCTATTGTGTCTGCGGGATGCTGCCGTGCTGTAATCTGGCATGGACAAGTTTTTGTGAGGATTTCATAAGAGACGCATGACTCTCTGACACTCATCTCTTTGTCTGCAAGTGAAAGCACCTACACATCTCATGTTACTCCCCCCGAAACTGGTGCGACAATAGCAACACGCTTCTTCATTTCTCAGCTTCCCACCTCTTCTCTCTGTCCACAGCATCTCCTTTTCACTCCCCTCATTCGTCTCCGTCTCCTACGCATGCTGTGTTTTGCCGGAGGCCTGAGAGCAGAGATGATATCACTTAATACTTTTATTATCCAAAACTCAAGCAAGAGAGAGTCCGGGTGCCAGCGTTCCTCAGCAGTGCTTACTTTTGATTTTGAGCGGAGTATTGGGTTAAGCACCGAGTGCCCACATCAGCCATGGCTCTGCCCCCAGGGGCGTTAGGATAAAGCAGCCAGCGAGGTCTCAGCTTGCAGGGGAGTTTGTCTTGTTTTGTGTTATAGTGGGAATTCGGCTGGGAGCAGCAGGTCAGCGCCACGGGGAAGTTAGGATTAAACTGCACTCATCCCGAGCACAAAACACAGTGAGAACAATGCTTTTGGCCCTCCGGAGAAGAGGAGGGTCAAATACCATCCACCCAGCTCAGCAGAGTGACTGATTTCCTGAGTCTGGCCTAGAAAATAGGATTGGAAGTGGAAGGACTTTTCTCCTGCGACCCCCTGCGTTATGGACCCTGGGGCTGTTTGCAGGGCTGAGGTGGGGCTGGAAACGGTTAGGCATAATGGAGACAGTGTTACGCCTGAGGGCCCCAAACTCTGCAGCTCTCTGAACAGTGGGAAGCGGGGGAGAAGTGCGTGGGCTCCTCAGGGCTCCCCAGTCCATCAGCAGTCAGAGGAAATAGGTGCGAAGAATGTGGCCTCTAATTTCTTAAAGTGATATTTCAGCTAGTGGGCTATTTTAATTTTTCACCACTCGTGCTTTGATTAACAGGAGTCAGAGCAAATCTTGTAAATCTGGATCAGGGTTTATTCATTTTGAGTCAGTCGTATAACTACAACTTTTCTGTATTTTTCTTCATTCCCAACCATTTCTACACCTTTAAAGCTGTCCAAATTAAACTATTACAGCATGATATTGTGGTTTTAAGCTGGCTGAAACTGTTGATGTGTTCAAAGACACATCAGGAGATGGAGCCAGTTTCAAAACAGCAACTTTTTAAGGCAACATTGACAAGCAAATTGGAATTATACCTGAAGTGTTGGAGATATTTCCTTCAGATTGGATCAGACATTGTTGAATGCAATAACCAGAAGACAGATGAAAATTACGTCTGTGTTTCTCGACTTTACCACAACTTTGAGAAGTATAAGTAAGACAGGAAAACCAAACGCAACGTCATGTAAATGCATCAAAAAATGCTGTTAGGACTGCGTGATACATTTGGTGCTTTTCCACTAGCACCTACTCGCCTCGACTCTTCTCAGTTTGTGAGGTTTTCCATTAGGATGTATTACCTGGTACCAGGTACTGTTTTAGTACCTACTCAGCCAAGCGTGCTGAGTAGAGCCAAAAACCGGTGAGTGTTTTGTGACTTCAAGAAACTTTTATATTACTTATCCCATTGGTTATCTTACTTATCCCAACATCATCATGCATGACTCTTGAATACACTGATTTCTTTTAAACTTTACATTAAAGAAAAAGTTTGTTGATTTGCAGGCTCAGTTGTAGAGTTGCACAATTTATGTATTATTAGTCAAGATTGACTTTTCACAATAAAATGAACATGATTGAAAGTGATATTGGTGTAAAAAAAATGCTCCCCTCAAAGAAAACAACTAATGTTGATAAAAATAACCTAAATCTGACATTAAAACATTTTATTTCACCCCTTTCAAAGTAGTTTTTGACCTATCTGAGCTTCTGTACTCCAGTTACTGATTGGAGACTAGAGGCTTCTCTGTGCACGGACACCTAGCTAGTAGTGGGGAAGTCACAGATTTAAGCCACTCTCTGCAGAAGATGGCTTCTCTATTTAACAAACCATTTGCCTAATGAAGGTTTAGCATGTACATATTGTGAATAAAAGTACTTTTGCAAGTCAGACAGTGTGTGGGAGTCTGTTTGAAACTTGTAAATGTTTACCAGTGCCGTGTTTACACTAGCTGAGATTTGTTATTTAGCAGTAAACATAAGATGGACAAGTTTAACTGGGAAAGATTACAATTTTCATCTGATGATGATAGCACTAGATTAAAAGTCAGAGGATCATTGAACTCATTAAAGTTCATCCTGACTGACTTGTGCTGGTAGCATGGCAAAAAAATGTGTTGTATCACATTCTGCATGAGGCTTGTATGAGTAAAACACCCTGTTTTGGTTAGATATGCATTAGAGACAAGAGAAATGCTCTCCTCAAGATAAAAACTCAGGAGTTCTGTTTGCAGGGTCATGCAGCAACTGTTTTTTCTGTTTTAGTTTCCTCATAACAAACAGTAGTCATTGTTGCTCTGTTGTTTTGAATGCTCTGTGATGGATGCTATCAGTGTTGTGCTGCTGCTCCTCGCCCTCTTTAATCTGCAGCTCAAATGGCACAAGCTGATATTTAACTGCTAACAGATAGCATGCAGACGGAGTCAAAACAGGGGCAGTTTGTGGCAAACAGCACAGAGTAATCTCATCACGAGATCCAGTGAAACCCCGGTCGTCCGTGGCGGTCCAGCTGGCCACCCACTTTGAGGCCAGGCTGTGATATGTCAGATGGTCTTTGTTTTCCGTCCCCCTCTTAACCCTCATGCCGCGGGCTCGCCATACGACGGCTGTTTTGGTCAATATGAGAAGATGAGGGATTGTTGACCTTCGCCTTCCTCCACACAAGCACAGCTGAAGAACCACCCGGTTCCTCCTGCCAGAGCGACTTCTGCTCCGTCTCAAACCAGACTGACACTTAGTCGGTCAGATTATACAAACAGATGTTTCCATAGGGAACTGGTGACCACTCACACGGGGATCAAACAGGTGTGGATGTTTTGTGTGCCCAGATCCACATTTGTTCATGTGTACACTGCTCTGCTGTGTTTTTATTATGCTCTCTGTATGTATGGGCTTTAAAAAAAGACTCTTGGGGCGGATGAGGTTGTTTTCTTTTTCCCCTCATACAGCTTGTTTCACCACAACTTTTCCTCTCGGTCTGAGGTGTTATACGTCCTTGGTGCCTCTGCGGCCGCCACACCTCTCGCAGGTGTCCTCCCTGCTGACCATGAGCTGTGGGTCTGCTCAGCACTCGGGTCTTCATTATTCACCAATATTCCTTTTCCCTGCTTCTTTCTTTCCCACGCTCCTGTCTTACTTCCACCGGGGCTCAGTGTTGGGATTTCCTCACCTCCAACACATCCGTGTGTTTATGCTCCAGCACTGCTCCCCAGAAAGTTCATAAATTAACAAATATGCCGCAGAGATAACACTCCCACACTGAGATACGGTGAACCACAGCTGCTGCTGACAAGAGCATAATGGATAAAAATGACGTGGCGTGACCTCGCTGGGGGAAATTTATCTGTCTCTTGACCTTAACTGTTGTATTAAATAAATTGACCGATGTCAAATGAAGGAATAAGATGTTGAGGTTGTGAGTGAAGGTATGCTATCGTAAAAGATTGTAAGCAGTTGAACAATGAAGCATTGTCCTTTCAGAACACTGCTTATAACATCTCAGTGGGGTGCTGAACCTCCAGATCATTTTGGCACTTGCATGGAGTATTGAAATGCTAAGGGCTAGCAATTACTTCTGTTTTGTTCACAGTTTCTGAGTTAATTTAAAGTTTTGCTTGATTTTTAATTGTTTATTAATGGAAATGTTGGCATTTTGAGTGCTTTGGCTTCATTTTTAACCCTAAAATCCAAAAGTGGCCACAATTCCACCGTTTATTAGCATAACAAGCTGAATGAATCAGCAGTTTTTCAACTTTTTGATGGTTCATGAACTAATCTACTGTGTGGTTCAGTTGGTCGAGTTGTGATGCTCATCGAAGTCATTATTTTCAGTAAGTTGTTGGAAGATACGTTTAGCATGGTGAAACAGATTTTTCAAGTTGTGGTGTAGTAGTGATTAGTGTGAAAAAAAGCTTGGTTTATCCAAGCTGTAAAAATGTAGAGTCACCATACGTTCCAGTGTTGGTAACACCCAGGACATAGAGAAAATTCTGCGCATCTTGATTCCTCATAATTCCAATTTTTTATACAAGTATTGAACATTTTAAAATAAATTACAGCCTTCTAGCAGATTGCGTTCAGTATACAAGCCATTCTTCTGTGTGTACATGTTAAACATCTGCCTCTATGTGCCTGCTGATGGCCTTGAAGTGGCCAGATGGTCGTAGCTGCTCCCTCTGTGGGATTGAAACTCACCTCAGACTTCTCTGATTGCACAGAGAACTTAATGTATAGCAGTGAAGACTCCCAAAAATCCACGTGTCCCTCCAGATCCGCACTGAGCTTTTTTAGGGGCGAGCTTGACATATTCGACAGAAAAAAGTGGTGTACTATTAAGATCCATATGCTTCCACCGAGTGTCAGATACTTTAAAGCTAGACGTTTGGTTTGCACTCTAGTAATCTGCACGTGATTTCACCACAGTGAGCTGCTATTTTCCTCGACTGGAAACTCCATAAGCGCTCGTGAGAGCAAAATATTCCATTTGTCCATGCATTGCTTCCATCTCTTTCCACTGCAGCTTTAAAAGCGTAGTTTCTTCAGGGTGGCTGGACAGCGGAGTGACATAACAGCACAGCTCCGATTGGAAACACGTGGAGATAAAAACCTCAGTGAGATATCTCAGGCATGTCCGGGAATCGAGTGTCCACATGAGCCAAAATAAAGCATTTGGTTTCTCTTGTATGAAATCAGTTCCTTCCTGAAGGCTTTATCAATCTGGGGCTTTGGCACACCTGAATATTCAGGTTGCAGGTGTGTGAACACAGAAACCTCACTGTGGGTGGTGCAGTCACGTTCATAACTTTGCTTTACATTATCAAGATAAATGTATAAACTCCTGTAAGAGCTACATAACACCTGAATGTACACATTGTGCACTGAGGATCATTTTTCCTGTTAATTATTACGATCTGAAATTGGAAATGATGGGGATGTAAATGATCTTTGGTGCAGACTACTTTGTCTATATTTCTATTGAAATATTGTATAACAATATAGAGAACAAGCAGAAAGATATATTGAAGTATCAAGAAAAGCTTTAAAATGTGGAGTGGTGCTGATTTCTTTTTTTTGGCCACTTGAAACAAGTTCTAAACAAAACATTAGCATATTAATACCTTACCCAATTGTTATCTGCTATCCAGCTGTTTAGCATGATGTTGTGTTCCTGGCCTTTGGCTGAATATAAATCAGGCATTCATTGACTTTTATCTCAGGTTTTTGTCTCAACCAACTCCTAAATACAATATGTGACTCTCTGAGCTTGATTTATGTTGCTGTGTTGAACTTATACTGTAACTTATGCAATTGACAATTTGACATTTGATCTGTTTTCATAACCTGTTAAGTTTTTTTTCAAGCAAAAGCAACAAAATACTGTTTTGCAACCATTGTCATTTCAGTATCCTTTAGTTGTTGAGTTTTGTTCAGAAAAAAACACACTTTTTTGTCACTTTTTTACATGTCATAAACAATTTCTTAAATTTATAACATACAAAACTAATCAACCGAATAACTTAAATGAAAATAATCATTAGTTGCAGCACCACTATGAAGTAAAGGCTATTTTCTAGTGGAATAGGGTTACAAAAACAGATTTTCAGGGCTTACATTAGCTTTATTACAGTATTCTGAAAGAATTTGAAACCAAAAAAAAAGATTTTCATGTTAAGGTCACTTCATAACATACCTTCACGCAAATTCTCAGTTGGATTTCTTTTGTGCAACCTGTTGTCTGACTGCTGTCACTCGTCACCCTGCTTTGCTTCACAGTCATCCTCTTTCTTCAGATCTACATGATACCAGTGACTGAAGTCTGACAGTGAAAGATGAATGACCAGCAGCTCACAGGAGGACTCCGTTGAGTCTGTATGAATGATGCTTCAGCCTGGCATGTGTCCGCTGGATGCATGAGGATCTTTACTCCCTTCTGATTCTCTGGTCTTTGATGTGAGGGTCTGGGCTGTGTCCGAGCTCCCAAAGCTGCCAGCAGAAATCTGCCGGAGCATCTTCACTTCAGCAGCACTGTTGGCTTTCTCTTCGACTGTAAGAGGATATGCAGTCAGTGTCTGGTTGATCTGTGTCTCCAAATCACTAACATGATATGTGAAGTCTGTTCACAGTCAGACTGCTGAGAAAACTAAACCTACAACAAAAAGTGTGGTTGACTCTGTGTTGAATGGTGTATTTTACACCTCAGTGCAAAGATTGTCTGGTCAGAAGCTGAGTAGCTATAGTATGTAGACAAACTCTGTTAGGTTCTGGTTTTCTCTGCATTTTGAGGTGGTGTACATGGAGCTCTAATAGGACAGCAAAAAGCTCAAGAGCTTAAGTGAAAAAACTGATTAAATACTGGGTTTATTTAGTCTAATGTAAATGACGAACATTAGCATGTACAGCTACATGAAGAGAGTTGCAGCAGGTCACAAAAGTAATTCCATTACACGACTAGCTTAGTATTTACTGTAGTAAATGGCCGGACATTAAATAAATTAATAGTTAGTAGCTTGAAGGTAAAATAGATAGCAAATACAAACACTAAAAAAATCATAAACAAATTCACAACTCGACTATTGAAAGCCAGTACAAGAATGCTACCATAATGTAAGCTAGCATCTGTTTCTGCTCCTGTAACTAAAGTTAGCTAATACATCGTCACGTTTACATTGGTTAATACTCATCCTAAAAGTTTCCTGTTGCAATGTTAAGATTATTAAAACAGAAATTTCAAAGACACCTGAATTTATGATGAATTATTAAACTATATTGGAGGTAGATAACTTTTCATGGATCGTCACCCGTTGTAGATCTGACTTAAATGTTAGCTTTAGCTTTTAGCACAACTTTATGTAAGTAGCCATAAAGTAGTTTTTATGGTACTTTTATTTTAACTTTTTTTAAAGGTTTAATTGAAAATGTTAAAGAGCCGGGAGCAGTATTTCAACAAAGACATGGAGCTAATATAGCTAGCTAGTTACAGACTGTTGTCACTTGAACTACATGAAATCAACAGTTTATGACCAGAAATAGAAAGCATACTTTCTTTATTTAATAAATAATAAGCATGCATTTATGTATTCTTATTGTCGTGTTAACATTAAAGTTGATTTGGCCAAAGTGGTTAGGTTCATATTAAACTTTTTTTTTTCTCCTGCTGGCCTTTAATTAGAATATGCAATTAAAAATTATCAATAATTGAAGATTATATCGGTTAAAATGAGACATTTCATCGTGATAAATTGTCCCGCTGTATTGTCCAGCCCTTGTCTGTCTGAAATAAAGGGCTTATTGTTTCATGAATTAAAAGCGTTTTGAGTGGTAAATCTAGCAGTGTTATTACTCTAAGCTGCATATGTGCAGCGCAAAAATGGAAAGCTGGCAGGCACCAAGAGTAACTTACGAGCAGGGGGCTTAGTGAGCAGTCAGTTGTTGTTTTGTTGAGAAAAAGCGCAAGTCAGAGGATGAGTCACCATGGTTCATTCAAGCTTTATTAGGTTTAGCATTTACGTATCTGCCTTCAAAGGGTCTATTTTTGAACTACTCTGGCTGAACTTCCATTGAAACTGATAAGAAAGGCCTCTTCCTCCGGCTCTCCACGGTCCGTTCAGGGGCCCTATCAACTTCCCATTCTGTCTGAGTCGACCCCCTTTTCCGTCTTCATATGGAACTCATTTGTGAACAAACAGAAAAGTCAGAGAGACGCTGCAGCTGACTGTGGTGTTGGCTGAATGCACTCAGTGCTGCTGCAAGCGATCTCAGGACACTTTGCTCCCATGAGCCATAGAGGTGATCCATTAGTCAGACATTGAACCATCTGCTCCGTCAGTCAGTTAACTCAGCATCCTCGGCTATCTAACTCACCATCAGACGTGTGCTGTTGATTAAAGGGGAAGGTAACAGGATCTGTTTGTGTTGTGGTCCATGTATCGGCTTTCAGTGGCAGCTTTATGTCTTTGTTTTTTATGTACAAAATAAATAACAACACTAGTTTACTTTTTAGTTCAGACTACACAGTAGAAGTAAACTGGTACTGCTCTAAATACGTTACATCCACATAAGCCATATACTTTTAAGTTTTCTTTGAGCACACTTACCTTTAAGTAGTTAAATAATGCTTATTATTGCTTGGTTAAACTGTCAGTGTCCTTTGAATTTCACTTGAAGTGTGTTTTAGGTCCTCTTGTAATATACTTTCAACACAGAGAAACACTGACCACACACTACAACTGTATCTGTAACTTTATTTTACATTTATGCACAAAATACCACTGTTATAGTACAGTTCCTACAGTATACTTTAAGCAAAGTAACATAAATTGCACACTAGTAGCATACTTATAAATGTATTCAAACTTCACAGACAAAATAGCACCGTAGTAGTTCCATTTCTAGTGTTTTTTAGGTTCTTTTGAGTATAGTTTTGACACAAAGCAACACAAACTGCACGGGCATGCAAAATGACACAGCAACAGCACATTTTTGCTGGTTTTCTAGGTCACTTTCAGTCTGCGCTACACAATAAGTAACACAAACCGTGCATTAGTAGCATACTCGTAAATAAATATTTTAAACTGACAGACAAAATAACACTGTAATAATACACTTTTTACTGTTTCTTCATATTTTTTTAAGTATAGTTTTGACATAAGGCAACACAAACTGCACACTAGTAGTACACTTATGATGTGTGAAATTACACTGCGATACTACAGTTTTTTAGTTTCGTTGGGTCACTTTTAGCATGTGTTTTATATAGAGGTGCTATAGTAATGTCTTTGAAAATGCATTTTATGATTACAGATAAAGTAGCGCTGTAACAGTACTGATTTTCAAGGTGGTTTCATTAAGATAAACTGCATTGTGATATCGTATTTGTGACTTAAATCTATGTTTACATGTAAAATGACACTGCAGTAGCACACTTTTGCAGTTTCTAAAGGTGGCTTTAAGTGTACTTTCGGAGCAAAATTACAAACTTTAGCCGACAGAACTGTATACTTTGAAGTACACTTACATGACTAAAAAAGTGGCCAATTTAGTGTTAATGAGGGTAAATAAGCATTAACTTCGTCCACTTGGAAGTATACCAATACATTCTCTTAACATACTTACCCAGAGAACTATACTTAATTGTGTGTACTTAAGTTTTTGGAACTGCAAATGCAATTCTCATTACAGCTGATAGTAAGATGTTGGCTTTGGCTGATTGAAAGTGTGCAGAGAGCAACGAAAACAGAGCGAGAAGGTGAGAGAAACCGAGACAGACGGAGAGAAAGAGGAGAGAAACCCTGTGCAGCTCCAGCTTTTGTTATTTTAACCCAGATTCAGCACTGAAATATGGCCACCATGTGGACCCTCTCAAGAAGTGTGGCTCCGCTGTCGGTTGGGCCAATCAGAGGGGGCGCGGCGGTCCAGGAGGAGGGACGTGGGGAGGGTCTGGGAGTCATGAGTATGAGGGAGGCATTAAAGTGTGTGAGCAGAGGAGGAGAGTCGGGGCAGAGAAGCCGCATCTCCAGGAGAGCTGGACTATCCACAGACCAATGGAGACAGGTTGGACAATCCTCTCATTTCTCTTAATTGTGCTGCGTTAGTTTCTTGTTTAACCGACCGAGATGACTCCATGTGTGAACACATACAAACAGCCTGTCGGATGTAGTAGGATGTAAATATGGAGTTGTGATCTAAATTACAGCCTCTCTGTAGCGTCTCAGGATGCTGAGCAGATGTGCTGAAGTGTAGGAAAGACCTGCTGTGGAAAACCTGACAGCAGCCTCCTTTGTTACTGACTGTGATTCTTACTATTATAGTAATTTTCCTTAAATAATGACAAGGTCAAGACTCATTCCCTCCTCTAACACCTACATGGGACACAAAGAAAGATGCATGCTGTGTTTGATTGTAAGTCAAGCTGTAAGATTATCCTCCATGTGTTTCATCTTAAATAGAGCCATTATTTGTCATTTGAGTTCCTCGGTGACCAATCAAACCCTGCATTCCCCTTCAGTAGCTGTAGGGACATTTCATTCAAACAGATCCTCGCAGGTTTTAAGCACTTCTTTTGTTTTAAAGTCACTTTGCCATTGGGTGACCCACTTCAGGAGAATCTGTTGCAGGAGGTTGTAGAGGTTTATCTCCAAGGCTTCAGCCAGCTCTAAACAAACGCTCTCCATGGAGACTCCAGTCGTGGCAAGTCCATAGATATGTAGATTGTTTCCTGTCAGTGGCAGCGTGGAAAGGCACTTCCTGCTGTTTTGTGGCTGCGATAACAGAATAGCTGAGTGGACGCTGTGAAGTAGAGTTTAGCTTTTTAACCATACAAGCAGCATCTCTGTTTGGTTCAGACTGAAGTATCACAACAACTACTGGATGGATGGCCATGAGGTTTTTGATTTATATTCATGTTCCCCACAGGATCAATCCTAATGACTTTGGTGATAATTTGACTTCTCTTTTAGTTTTTGTCATGACATTTGTTGAAGACATTCATACTCCCAATATGATGAGTTGAAATCAGTTTGATAATTCTTGAATGTTTCATTTCGTGCCACCAGCAAGAGCAGCACCAATTTTACAGGTCATTACGGGAGAAATGGATGGAACAATATTACATATCTCAAAGCGTGACCAAGTCAAACCTCAAGTGTTGAAAAATAGTGTAAATATGTACTACCTGGAGGAAGGTTGCAGTTTCCTCCTTGTTCCACATGGATCTGTTATTGTCTCCTATTTTTCTATTTGTTGTCTCTCTTTTAGAGCAGAAGCTTCAGTGAATGTTGAATTCATATGCTTTCCATGCATAATCATTACGCACATTTTGAAATATCGCATTAAAAAACTTATAATATAAATGACAAAATTCAAAAAAACCTTACCCAATATCACAAAAAAAAAGGATTTTACGCTCATTTGAAGTGGTTGTGAATTTTTGGAAAATAGTTAATGGCAGATGGAAACTTCTTTTTCAAGCAAATTCTGAGGTACGAATTTAACTCACATGATCAGCTGTTTCTTTCATTGTCTTGAAACAAGGTTGATACCAGCTAGCGTGAAAGAATAATTACAACTTTCCTTTTCTTTTTATTCATTTGACCTTTATTTTACCAGGTAAAATGTTTGAGGACCAGTTCTCATTTGATTGAAGATGATTTGTGATGCCTTTTTTCATTTTTTCTTCTTCTTTCAGGGTTTTTAGCTGTTGGAAAACAAGTTGTTTTGTTTCTGGCTTCTTCTTCTCTGTTTGCTACAGCTAATGTAGCCTATACTGCCACCCTCTGACTAAACTACACAGTTTATCGGCTTCACAGCACTTCATGGAAACAAGACTAACTCGCATTTACTTGTTTTCATTTTTTGTGGGACTTCAAAAGTTTTCTAGAGAGTAATATGTAAACACAGCTGTTAGTAGCATGCTAGCATTAGCTTACATCTCAAGCCACCACTGTGAGAGCATCAGAGCTTTTTGTTTGATTGTAGACTCTTATCTTTTCTCGTTTATTTCAGTGTGAATGTGTATTTCCTAATGATGTCACTTCCCGACTGTCTTTTCGTGCAGTTGGCTAGCAGCTTTGGGGGAGCATGTGTCGGATGGTGGGGAGTCTTGTAAGTGTGTGTGCTCATGGGGATTAGCGTTGGGGGTCAATGGGGTGCTGGGTGCCGTCTGAGGGCCGTAAACTCTTCTGTGTATGTAAGCTGAGCCTTAAATAATCCTCAGTCTCCTCCTTGGTAACTCAGAGAGTATAAAAGACAACATAAATCCACCTCCAGCCTCACATACATGCTTTGCTCTATCTTGGGAAACTTAACTGCTCAGATCTGCCTGTCTGGGAACAGCCAGCAGACGTCTGGGTATATGTTGTGACAAATACCAGGTACATTAATAGAAGCAGACTTGCCCAGACTGGCTTTTTGATCTACTGACCCACATTCAAGGCAGCTTCAGAGGAATTGACCAGCAGCTGCATGATGCAACCATACCACAGTCAAGAAAGGTCAGATGTTAGGTGCAGAGGTTTTCAAAGCTCCGTATCCCCCCAGCTGTCTCAGGTTGTTTTAGCTGCGACGTGTTTTCCATCAATATTCCTGTCAGTGTAGAATTAGCCTTCACAACTGGAAGGCAAATGTTTGACCCTTAAACTGTGGACAGCCCGTTAGTCTTCAGTGCTAACGTCAAACATCAGACTCATCAAAGTGCTGCTGTGATGTCAGCGGAGTGTGTGGGAGGCGGGGGGATCGTGAGTGTTTCAAAAAGTGGAGTTTGCGAGTCTGCATATGTTCCTGCATCTGTTCATCGTGAGGCAATGCTTGTGATTCATAAAATGAACTTTTGTCCAGCTCCACAGAGGCGGTTGTCTGTGCCTGTTCTTATGATCTCATCTGTTTTACGCAGTCCAAACATACTCGGCATTAGCTCGCACACACCGCCCTGCTGCAGACCACAGATCTGGGTCATTTTCTCCACTGGAAAAGAAGAAGGAGGGAGAAGAAAAGAGAACTGCTGTTGATATCTCAACAGGATGACAAAGATCAAAGTTTGTGTAAAGCTCTTACTCACACACACGCACATTGAATCTTTGGGATGTGACCACAAGGGGACAGCCGAAGCCGTGAGGGCAAACCAAGGGCCGGGCGATGGAAACCTCGCAGTTCGGGCGGCACACGTGTCAACAGCGGCCCCCAGCTCCCTCTGCTGCTCTGCCAAACACTGGTTGGAGAATGACTAACAGACTCCCAGGAGGCAGCGGGGCAGAGAACAGACTCAAAGAAAAGAAACAAGTTTCAGCTTTGGCCCAGAGCTGTATTTATAACATGAGCACAAAGTGCCTTTTAATCTTCTATGGTGCTCCAGCTTCTGTTTTAATGTATGTTCTGCTTACATTTGTTAATGTCTCTCATAGATAAAATCTCAGAGCTTTCACTAACTTGTCTGTCTAGACTCTGAAGAGCTTCTGGGGATCCTCAGTGGGCCCAGAATAAGGGCGCCATGATGAAAAGAGACTTTATTCTTTCACTGTTTGATCTTTCTAACAGTAATTGTGCAACACAAGTTACTGAATATTAGTTTTCAGTTAGAAGACAAATTTTTGATCCAACTGAGCTTCCATCCTCTACTTTCTGTCCTTTATTGGGAGGTGGTTCATGAAGATTTGCAGAGGAGGAGGCCAAAATGTCATGAATTATTGTTTTCTGATATGGTTTCTCATAATTGCAGTTTGTATTACGCATATCTTTTTCTTCCATATCCTATCACATTCACATGGCTTCAGCACCTAATGTCATATGCAGCATACCTAATATGGCAGGGTGTCCTACTACAGCCAGTCTCATTTTGCAATGTGCAAGCCAGCATGTTTTTCTGGTCGTTCTGACCCACAGTCCTCTGCACAGATTGAAATGCACCTCTTATGTCACTGTGCCTCGCTCTAGCTTGAACCAGAGAAAATACACAGAGATGATCTGACACAGCAGACTGTGACAGACATAGAAGAAAGACAATCAGAGCTTAAGGTGCGATCTTTAGCCAAAGTAGCATATCACAATTGTATGCATGCTGAATGAAATGGTACATAGTTTGAGTGCAGTTGTAGTACACACTGAAAGTAAAATGAAAAAGTATCCGATTTGGAATGCTGGGTTAGTCTTGGAGTAATCAGAAAAAGCATCTTTCATAACGCAATTATGTGTCTAGACACACCATGGAGTAAAACTTCCTATGGAGCAGGTTAAAGCTGGTTCAGACAATTGGGGCAGTCAAGGAAAAGAGCATTTAGATTATATAGGGCAGGGTGCATAATATCAGTCATGAAGTAACATTGCCCTAGGGCTGCTCGATATTAGGGAAAAAAACTGACATTGGGATATTTGTTCAAATATTGCAATATGAAAAAATATAGGAATTATCACCAAATGTCTGGAATAACTCTGTTTCAACAGGATTCATCTTCCTATATTAATTAGGTACATTCTGCCGTGGAGCATGGGAAATTATTAAAGCTAAACGAAAATGTCTGAATCTTTCTTATATGCAAAAACATCCAAAATAGTTTTTTGCTTTGGTTAGGCAAAGCAAAAACAGGTGGTTTTGCACCTGTCAAACAGAGCTTCATCTTGCTGATTTAACCTGTCAAACAATTGACTCTTGTTGCCTCATGTTTCAAAAAACACTCCAACTGTTCGGAATCTCTTTAAACCAGAGAAAATGATATTTTATCAGTCATACCAAATGAGAATTGTGCAAGTTTTCTTTTTGTATCAAGCAGCAAAATAACCTGTAGCCATTTTAAATTACTTTCTATACAGCAGCGAAATGTATCTAGAATAATTCAGGATATAGTAAACTGATCCCATGATTCGTATGTAAAATAAGTTCAGCTGTAGATATACACACTGAAGCACTCATAAAACTTAAACACTCAAGTAGAGCACAAGGACCTTAAGTTTAGTGCTCGACTGCTACTTTCCACCACTTGACAGCACTGTAATCCAGCTGTGACAGATGTGGCCGTGTTGTGTGTTCATGTGCCAGCCGTGCGTCTTCCTGATTGTAGCGTCACTGAGTGAGGAGGCTCAGTGTCACTGTGGTTATCAGCGGTCATGTGAAGGCTGGACGGCTGCAGCGTTATCACCCGCTGGCTGACCCTGGGTCAGCTGTGTGGGCCGCTTGATGAGAGGCCTCAGGCTTGTTTTTCTCCCTGTCTGCATCCGCTCCTCATCCCGCTTTTTCCACGTCTATTTTAACCTCGCCATCTCCTTCTCCACAGATACACAAACAAAGGCAGACACGCTCATAAATTTTCTGTTTCTCTATTTTTTAATCTTTACAACCTCAGTCGTGAGGATCCACGGGGAGCGGAGACACAGTGTGAACACAAGGGGTCCACTTCAAACAGCTCATCAGACCTCCTCTTAAACTTCTACACATCTCTTTGGTCTTCCTGCACTTTCCTCATCCTCCACACGTCTGCTGTTTCCTGACATGATGGGAGAAACAGGAGGCGTTGCTCAGAGCTGCGCTTCCTCAAACAGCAGAAATTACCAATCATCTCAGAGTTTCTTTTATACACGCAATTACGTTTTACACATGCAATTAAAGCGCTGACCCTGTTCTTGTGTCTGTGTGTTTTATCTCTTAGGTGTGTCTGATGTGACGCCAGCGGGCTGGCTCAGGGAACACAACTTCAATACAATGTAGACACCAAAAACCTGGCAGAGTCAGAGTCTGAAGACCGAGCCGACAGAAGGAGGGCGAGTTCAAGGAGGAGGAACAACAGCTGGGCCGGAACAGCAGAGGAAGATAAGAAGTGAAAGAGAGAAGAAGCGGGAATCAGCAGACCGTGAATCATTGACGAGAACCTTTAGTGAACAGCATCGCCTTCTTATTCCTGTGAAGAGTTCACTCGTTCTCCTCCAGAGAAGGATCTCAGCTCCTACAGAGGGACTCATCCAGCCACCGTCAGCATGTGCCATGTCATTGTCACCTGCCGCTCCATGCTGTGGACTCTGCTGAGTATCGTGGCCGCATTCGGAGAGCTCATCGCCTTCATGAGCACTGACTGGCTGGTGGGATTCCCTCGCACGCCTGATGCCGTCTTCGGCCCCCATGGGGCCACCACAGCCGGGGAGGCTTACAGACCCACTTTAGGCATCTACGGCCGCTGTATAAAACTGCCCCACCTGCAGCGGGGCATACTGTGTGGACCGTACGCGGTGCACTTTGGGGAGATAGCCAGCGGGTTCTGGCAGGCTACTTCTATCTTCCTGGCAGCGGGGATCCTGCTGCTGTGTGCCGTGGCATTCATCTCGGTCTTCACCATGTGCTTCCAAAGCATCATGAAGAAGAGCATCTTCAATGTGTGTGGACTGCTGCAAGGGATCGCAGGTGAGACGCAGCGCATATATTTAACTTTTTTAGTGTAAAGGCACATTATCTTTAAAAAAAATTGCCAAAATGATTCCACTTATCAGAGCCAGAAACTGAAAACACAGGAAGAAACATTGGGTTGACAACTTGCCAACGGTTCTTGAACTGTTTATCCATGTGGTTCTGTCTGCATATTTAGCCAAATCTAATCTTAAAATTGTGGTATTAAATCAAAATCACTTAATTCTAAATGTCTCATCTCAAATTCTGTGCTCTGCATCACAACCATGAAGCCATGACTGAGTTAGCTGCAACAGTCACATGACAGAGGGAGAGTTTTCAGATGAACTGCAGGCTGTGCTTTCACACAGCAGACACAAGATGAGTATGGAGGCAAATTAAAATAGTAAAATATTTATAGTATGTAGAGTCACTGTTGTTTTTTACAATACTGTGGGCACTTAAAATAACTAGGGAGGAAATTCAACATTTTTTAAAATGCTTTACAGCATTATAAGTGTGTCATTCGGCACAAATGACTTTTCTGAGATGTCTCTACTTCTAGCCATAGTTGTGCTTTTTTCATAGAGGTGCAGGACTTTATATTGAAGAAAAAAAATGAGCCCACAGTGTGTAAAGATGTAACAGGAGGAAAGAACTGCTTGGCTTCAGAGGGTTACGGAGTGATTACTGCCTGGTGAAAACTTAAGCAAAACTAGTCCCTTGAAAGCTTCTATTTATAAAAGCTTCACGTCTAAACTGGCTCCTGGTCAAATGCAGAGTTTTTACCAAAGTCTTTCTGTTTGATGAATGAACAGCTTTAGAAATCTTCCTCCCCACTAGCTTTCTGACTAGTAACTTTCCAAGACCAGGAATCTGATAAATCAGCTGGGTCACTTTATACACAAATGACTGAGAGCTGAACATATAAAGGTTCTTATATGTGAAAAATACTTTTTAAATAGTCTGTAATGGCTGCCTGTTCTTCCATCTTCAGCGATAATTTTTGGTTTGAGGGCACGTCTTACAAACTAATTCTGTTTGAGGATGACCTGACTGGCTACAACCACACACACCTGCATCTGTGTGACTCCTCTTTTCCTGAGAAGGAGCCAGTCTGTGCTCAGAACTTTCCAGAATCGTGATATTTTATTCTGTTGTTTGGATTCGAGGAGAAAGTCCCGCGCGAGTTTTGTTCTGATCTAAGGAGAGCTAACTGAGTTCATGTGTCCTTTATTGTTTCTGCTCATTCCTGTGGCATCCACCGTTCATCAAGGTAAATGAAAAGTTCTGCTCTCAGCTAAACACATTCATTACAAGAACCACAACTACCACTGCTAGAATTATGTGTTTCATACTCGTGGAGCCTTCGGTGAACTTTTACCCAAGCAGCAGTAAGAGCTCGGTATCTTGCTGTCGTCACTTAGGGCAACTGCCACCCAAATATTTACTTTCTCCTCAGTCAGCTGGAGTTTTTCCGACACTCGGTTGACCTGAAAGCGGTTGAGTGCGCATGCGTATCTGTGTTTATGTGTGAAGGGTGTGTGTCTTCTCCCTGTGGTTGTGCGTCTGCGACCAGATCTCCACTGAGGGCCGCTTTGACTCCCTGTGGTGAATTATGGAAGGGAGGAGGCCATGAGCTCATGCTGCCTGAGCCTCCTCTTTGAGCCTCCTCTTTCTTCAGGCTGTTGCCCTCAGCTGTCCGGTGATTATGGCTGTCCTCCCCCACAGTTGTTTATTTGGTGCAGGCCCAAACAGAGAAGGTGGGCGTGTGGTGAAGGACATGCCAAGCAGTAAACCCTGCTCTGTGCTGACCTGACACGCTGCTGAAACCCATTCAACTGGTGGATGATGAATGGCTGCTTTAAAGCTCCCTCGACTCAGTGAGCTCTAAATAGCTCAATGCGAGTGTTTATTTGGGATATTATGCATGTTTTTTTTAAATAATTTTATTTTTACATTATTACTTGCAACCAAGGGCTTTGATTTGGAAGGAATTTCATTTGTTACGTTAGCCAAACTCAGGCATTCAAACTGATTTTCCATAAAATCTGCTTTGACAAAGCACTTCATAAAATGTTGTTAATATTGTGATATTAAAGGATTATGTTGTTTGAAAGGTTTCAGTTCTTGTGCCACTACATACAAAGTGTTATTAACTATAGTGGCGTGTTTTCTTGAACCTCTAAACACGCATGTTTCGCCACTTGCATTTGTGTTGCATCTGAACACAGCCTGCAGTTCAGCTGAAAAGTCTCAAACTTTTTGTCACTTGACTGTTGGTTGCAGCTGAGTCACTAAAGACTTAACAGTTGAACGGATCTTTTTTGTTTTTGCACAGTCTGGTTAGGACAAGCAGCTTATTTTTTGCAAAAAAAACCTAAAATGAGACATGTAGAGTTAGGGCATTTTGATGAAATATCTAAATTTTAAGTTTAGATTTGGTTAATTGTCACAATTAAACAGCACATCGTAGATGAGTAGTTCAAGGACAGTCAGAAAGGTAAAAAAAAAAAATATTTTTCTGGTTTTACATGGTCTGGCTATGAGTTATGGTGTGTTTTTAGCATTTTTTTAAAAAATAATTCTTTTAAAGACGACGTTCCTTACTCACCTGCTGGTGGGTTTTGGTTTTCAGAGGGTTAATACTACAGTAATTAAATAAAGTATCGCAACATATGCAACTTTATCTTCAGATTCTTAGCTATGAAGAGGTGACAGTATGAAATGCAAGTACTGTGTCTATCTCAGTTGTGGGGAAACTGTAAGTACTTGGAGCATACAGTCCCACAGCAGGAGGTGATTTATGCAGCAGGAGCGGTTTAAGAGGTTTCTGTAGATGTTTGTTTTTGCTGTGGCTCTGGGATGCTGTTGGAATCTATTGTAATTGCGTGAATCTGAGCAGACTAGTTGTTTGTAACAAGCACATTCCAACTCCAGAGCCACCTGGGAAGGATACAGGCAGATGGTAGTTAATACTTGAAATATTTTTGGTGCCGTATCCCTTTAAGTACAAGTTTGACCTTTAGCTTCGTACAACCCTTCCTGACCTCTAAAGTGGTCTTTTCTAGCAGTTTACAGTTTACTGGTACCTTTACCGCTCAATTTTCAAAATGGTGGCTCACACAGAAGAAAAGAAAAGCAGGCAGAGCAAACTTTTCATGCAAATTTTAGCATTTATCAAGCTAATTACTAATACCTCCTGAGTCCACCATCTGTCTTATTAAACAAAAACACTACCGGTGACTAGGATGATACTTTCAACTGTTAAATATCCTCCTGAAACTTCCCCAGTTGGTGACTCACATAAAGACAGTTATTTTTACAACTTTTTAAAAAATGTTGTGTTTAAATATGCAAATGAGGTATCATCTTTCTAAATATGCAACAATTAGCATAAATATCTGAATATAGGATGAAGCCAAGTTCAAATCCTTGTCTTATCTTGTCAACACATTTTATGGGGGGGACCAAAGTGGAAGCAAAATAAGTTCAAACAGATGCTCAAAAAGACAAATCTAAACTTTGCAAACAGCAGCAACCAACATGCAGATCATTAAATTGTCTGTGTTATGTTCCTCAGTAGTTTTTGTGCTGGATCACCACCATCATATATATCTATGTTCAAGAATCAGGTATACGTTGGTCTGCTGCAACTCCCTGCAATCAATCATTTGATTTATGAATTGGTTTGATTTCAGTCAACCAAAGTTTGCTTTGACTGAAAGTCTCATATGACCTGAAAATGACAATTTAAAGTGGATCCAAAGACCTGGTCAAGGTAATGAAAGTGGGGAAATGCACTGCTGAGTGTCCTCATTGTGGAGACGATGAGGATGTGGAAGAGGAAGAGGAAAGGGGGCGAGAGGAGCTTCAAACAGTCGAGGAGGCGGGGGAGTTTCCTTCATGACTCTGAAGCTAAAGTCCGATAACGCTTTACTCATTTCAGCCGCAGGAAGAGATAAGAGCCTGTTGGACATCCGACGATGTTGCGGCTGCTTCTTCTTCCTCCAACATCCGTCGATCTCGAACATTACAGTCTTCATCTGTCTTTCCATGAGGCTGGTGAATGATATCACTCTGACTTGATGTTTGCCAGAGGGACTACCACGCCGACCCTCTACTAATCATTATTTCCACGGTGCGTGCCGACCCCTCCGGTAATGAGAAAACTGGAGCCAGACGGCAGATGTTTGGGGAAGTGATTGACCTCAGATGGGGAGATGGGGATGCTGCTGCCAGAGATGGTCACGTCATTGCACTGGAGTGGCTCCCAATACCATTAACCTCGTCTTCACATACTGATGTCACTTTTGACTTCAGACTCTCGTGTCCCCTGCGACACACTTTCTGAGTGTCTCAGATGCCTTTAAACTGACGGTTAGTTTTAGCTCAGGTGGTTTTGAGATTTCAGCTGAAGTTGACTTCATTCCCTTCGCTTTACGTAAGCCAATGGCTAAAACAGACGGACTTCTGCTGAGGGTCAGTCGGCTGAACTTTGTCTCCTTTTAGGGCCCCTAAAGGCTTCTTACATACCAGTTAGACTACCTGTAAGTGAATTCTCTCTACATTCACTGAAATGTCTCCACTCATGCAGAGTTTCAGCAAAGAGGGATTAGAGACAAGACGGCAAACAAACTCGGCCGTAAAACTGTCTCAGATTCTTGTGCATTCGGTGGCGAATGCTTTTATTACCTACCATAAACTTTCCTTCCAGCCGTGAGTCACAGACCTCATTACAGGTTTAACCGTTGACCATGACTAAGCTTCAGGCTGGAAGTGAGGGGAACAAAACACTGACTTACAGGAATTTAAGCAACGTTATTGAGTGATGATGGTTCTGACATAAGTTATCATGAGCTACGCAAAGGAGGAAACAGACTTGTCAGCTCTGAGTGATAAGAAATAAGATTCCCATGGGTTCAATAGCTTTCCCAGGGCATTTGTTTACACAGTGGAGGTGTAGAAGGTCTTTGCTACTTTTAAACTGCTGTACTTTAAAGTTTTATCTACATCTGCTTGAAACTGAACCCGGCCCAGCTCAATTGAACCTTCAGAGCCCCAAACAGTTTCTTGGTGTTTATTTGCTCTTTTCACATTTTACTTTCCATAGACTCATTTTAACATCAGTATAAAACAACACAACCGTAGCTAGAGGTACTGAGAGCTCAGAAATGTTTTTTTTTCTAGTTTAACTTAGCTACAATGTGTTAAATCATTAGAAAACAAAAATGTTGAATTTCTATTTATATATTTTACAAAAATGTAAAAAGCTGTATTTAAAATGTTCAACAAGTTGCAAAGGTGTTACCGATACTGGATAGAAACGATGACTCTGCATAATATAGATATACTACTTTTAAATGTATTTAATATTTTGGTCCCATACCTGTCTATTATCTGCACTGTGTAAACACAGCCTGCAGTTCAGCTGAAAAATACAATATTTGTTTTCACATTTTGGTCACAGTTGAGTCCCCCATGGCCTCACAGTTGCACTGTTGAGCCCATGAACGTTTTTTGCATTTTATCTCACCATGCTCAACGGATCTTCTACAACTTGCTGACAAACTCTGAGCTTAGATTTGTTCAGCTTTCCCATGATACTCATGATTAGGTCAAAGAACCATTTAAAAGTAACAAATCTGATGGTTGCTTTTGTTTTTGAAAGTCACTTTAATTTATTTTTTGTTAAAGTTAACACATCTTTCAAACCAGGTTCTGAGGTCCTTTAGAAAAATAAAACTGAGTAAAACAGAAAGAGAACTTCACTTCTCTCCCTCCTCTCACACGATCACCTCTGTCTTAATCTCCCTACTCTCACCAGTATTTCTTTTTGCCCTCTCCGCTTCTTTTTTCCTGGAAAGGAGAGAAGTGGCCAGATTTCTTGGAGCAGACCTGCTGTGCTGCGTTACAGGGTGGAGGCTGAGGTTAGCGAGGAGGGGGGGAGGACGGCTGGTGGCAGGGGGGCAGCTATCAGCGATGGATTGATGGTGGAGAATTGACAGTTTGGAAGTTAACGGAGACAAGAGCCAGTGCAGGGGGAATAGTGAGGCTGGAAGGGGGGAGCACAGTGGGGTATTAGGTTAGTAGGTCCGGCTGTAAGGTGGAGGTAGAGGAGGGGGTTGGGAATGAAAGTGTGTGTGTGTGTGTGTGTGTGGAGGGAGAGGGTGTCAGAGGAGGGGTGGGGTTGGGAATTAAAACCATGCCTTCAATCCATCACCGGAGCCGGTCTGGACGTCGGGGCGATGCAGCAACATGTGGAAAGAATTTATGACCTAGTTTTCATTTCCTTGTTTAATACGATATTGGGTGCTTTAAGAGAATGGGAGGAGGAAGAAAGGAAGAGAGATTAGAGACTGTTTCACCTCCACACTTGTTTTCATGAAACCATTACAGCCGAAAGCCTCATTCTCCGTCTGTCTCATTTATTATGTGTAATTACTACGCCAAGGAACGGTGGAGTTATGTGACGATTACCGTACGTTTGGCCGTCTGTTTGTCTGTCTGTTAGCAACACTGTTCAAAAACGCTTCTCAAAGCTTTTCTGGTTACTCCGCTAACGAACGCGGCGGAGTTCTGTGACGATCAGCATTGGTCTGTCTGTCTGTCTGTTAGCAACATTACTCAAAAACAGATTAACAGATTTGGATGAAATTTTCAGGGAAGGTCAGACATAACACAAGGACCACCTGATTAGATTTTGACAGTGATATGGCTTATAGTCTAGATCCACAGATTTGTGAAAGATTTCCCTGTCATTGCGAGATAGCGACACGGCATCACTGTAACTATGAAAACACTATGTCAGCTGCCTGCTGACGATCACAATTGCAATCCGACTACAAATCGACCGTTGCAGAATTATTGAGACTTATCCGTCGGAAATGATGCAAGGAACAACTGATTAAATTGTGGTCGTGTTTCCGAGTCCAATCGATTCCCACCGCTCGCTAGTTATTTAGGCCATGCAATTCCGTATCCATACATAACGTACACATGTATAACACACGCCTGTGCACAGCGTAAGCTCATTTTGTTTGTGGGTACATCTATGTTAAATAGGCCCATTCTATGTTGCCGTGATTTCTGATCACCAATAACTAATAAATAAACAAATGCTGCATTTCTGACAATGCCATTTGGAGGAATGAACAGCCTTGATGGAATACTGCACTCCCTCAGTGCTTTTCTAGTTTTATTAATGTAAATATGAGGTCTGATTGGAGGCAGTCTCCTCGTCTGGCCAGCTGAGCCATCATTGGAGAAAGTGCACAGCAGAGGAAAACTCATGACAGTAAATTAAGCTTGTTTTTGCATCTATGAGACGAGCAGTGTGTGCTGAAGCCAAGTCAGCGCGGCAGAATTGGGTCACGGTAACACAGGAAGCGACCCCATCCTTCCACAGAGACGCAGGACGCCAGAGGGTCCGGAGTGACCGGGGCAGGCGGGGAAGCCCATCAGCGACCTTTTCCTGTTGTTCTCTTCGCTCTGTTGTGCCCTGACCTGGCAGGATTGTGTGTCAAAATTCAAGCACGGGTCGCTCTTTCCTGCAGCACCACAGGTCTCGCTGTGGTTATCTCCAGACACATTACAGAGAGGAAATCAGGAAAGCTTTTCTGCCTGCTTCAACGTTTTCTTCGACTTTTTTGTCCTGATGGGATGCTTTAAATATCAAGATGGTGCTGAGGCTGCAGATTTTTCAGTTTTCATGATCTGTAGTGAACGGATTTTTTTTTTTTTTTTTTTTACACGTATTTAAAATTTGCAGAAATAACACTGTTTGTCAGAGCCAGAAACTGTATGAACAGAAATAAATATTACATTTTCAACTTCAAACGTCTTCAAACTACTGACATTTAGAAAACAAAATAACTTTGTTGTACATCCCTCATTTAGAAGAATGCTGAAAATGAACCGTTTGCTCTGTTTAGATTTGGGAATAAATAAAAACGTCCCTGGTACAACTAAAAGCCACGATTCGGTGGCGACAAAGAGTCACGTGACTGAAATTCAAGGATGTTTCGGCTGAACTGCAGGCTGTGTTTACACAATCATGAAACACGACACAGTAATGAAAACAAACCTGCGTGTAAAAGATTATAGTGTAATAAATAAGTAAGATTATATCCATGTGATAGACTATTTTAGGCTGAAGAACCTAAATGACTACCATAACAATAAAATAAGTATTACAACAACATGCAAAAGAATTATATTAGCTTAGATATTAAATTAGATTCAAGTAACTGACATTTATGTGAATATAAGAAGTGAAACTGTTCCACGGCTGTAGATTTATCAGGAAAATGTGCTCCGATGATTTGATTCTTTGGAAATAAACAAATAGGGGACATTTTACATTTATTCAATATGGGATAGTTGTAGAAAATTACTCCGCCAAGGAACACGATGGAGTTATGTGACAGTCACGGTGGTTTGTCTGTCTGTCCGTTAGCAACATTACTCAAAAACGAACTAACGGATTTGAATGAAATTTTCAGGGAAGATCAGAAATGACACAAGGACCGAGTGACTAGATTTTGGCAGTGATGCAGCTTCGAGTTTGGATCCACACATTTGTTAAAGATTTCTGTATCATTGCGAGATAACGCCGCTGTAACTATGACAACAAGTGAACACGATGTCAGCTGCTGGATGACAATCGCACGATTTCATCCATCGGAACTCATACGACTGAGCAGCCTTAGCAGAGTACTGTGCTCTCTGAGTGCTTTTCTTATACTTTATGCCGTTATTTAAATATTTTCCTCATGAGTATATTTCATGTGAATGTTAAATTTATGGAATCACTTGTATAAAATTTTCTCCTTTTTATTTTTTTGCCAATTTTTACATGTCATTTCCTACCTTTAATCCCTAAATACGCAGACATCCTTCCGCCTGTAAAGCACCCATAACTGGTGTCTAAACAGATTGATTCCACACTGCCACACAGCTGTAATCATATTTAATCATATGTGCTTTGCTCAAGGACAAATACTTACAGCGTGTTATAAAACTGTTTGTACACGTGCACAAAATCACAGGCAGCTTTATGAACATGTGGACGTGAAGATGTGCTTCTTCGAGGGTGAGTCTTGACTTTGGAAACAATAGTTTAACCAAAAAATGCTTCACTGAAAGAGAACTTACAAGATTTCTTGCGGTGCAGAAGTGAAGAAGTAAATCATCAGCAGAGAACGGTGCTTGTGTTAAAACAAGCATTGTTAAAGGAACTCGGTGTGCCACAAAAATTGTTTGCACATCTTTATCAGTTTTAGTGTCTCCCGGAAACTTTGTTGCGTCCTTCTGTCTATTTGGATCGGTGCTGTCAGAGTTTGTGTCCCCCATGTGCTCATCCATGCTCAGCTGTGTGTGCTGGAGGAGTGGTGAAAAAGCTCCAGCACTCTGTCAACGCTTTTGTCCCACCACTAACTCCAGTCTCTGGTGACTAAGAGCTGCTGTCGTCTGGACTTTGACTCACAGTGTGTTACTTCACTGTTAAAAGGGTATTAAAAGGTTGCAGAAACCACAAGAACAGTCCTAATCGCTTAACTCGGTTGTAAATAAAAACAGGCTATTAAGCTTTTGTGTGGTGTTTGTGTAGACTAGTTTTGCAGACATGATGTGTTCACTTACCGACAGTCGTTGTGATGAGATCAGACTTCTTCCACATTTAAGTCACTGTCATATCCGTTTTAGGGGCTGCTGTGTATGTTGGATTTAATTAAGACTTATATTAACCCTCTGCTCCTGTCACATTTTGACTCACTGTGGTCGCATTTTTCACAGCAATACAAAGTCCTGCGTCTTTATGGAAACAAAGCAGTCTTGACTAGAAGTAGAGGGAACTCTGACATGTCTTTGTGCAGGATAACAAAGTAATAATGTTACACAATTTATTTAAAATGGAAAAACAAAACGTTCTAAAAGTTCAAAGAAACTTTGATTATTTATTGTACAAAAATGGAAAAAGCCTGGAATCAACATTTTTCAAAGTCCATACAGGTGTTACCAATACTGGGAAAAAATGATGGCGCCACATACTGCAGATATTTAACCATTTACATTTTAAATTTCCACTCTGTTCTCCCATCCACATTCAGAGTGTAGTTTAGCTGAGTCTCAGAATAGTCCAGAATTATTGTTACATGACTGTTGGTCGCAGCTTAATCAGTCATAGCTACACAGTTGTGCCAGAGAGTGCAGAATTTTTTGTTTTTTTCAAATTTTGGGTAGAGTTAATTACATACGTTCGGTGATTTTTTTTTTTTTTTTAAATGAGACATATTCAATCAAGCAGGTTTGATCATATATTAGGATTTGAAGCTTGGATTTAGTTACTTTTTTGTTGGAGCCACACATCAGAAATGAGTAGGTGAGGTGAGGTTTTTAAAGCTTCTGGATCTGATAAATGATGTAGTTTTGGTAATTTTGAAAGGATGCCTTTCAAAGCTGCTGGTAGGTTTTAGGGTTGAAATGGCAGATGGCAGAAGCCACAGAAACAGTTCTAATCTGATAAGTTGGTCATAAATTAGTCTTTTCAACTTATGTATTGTATTTTTATAGACGATTTTTGCCCTGAGCTGCACAGTGGCTTGGTAGTTAGCGCCATGCCTGGGAGCGAGAAGATCCCTGTTTCGTGTCTCATTCTTCCCAGGATCTTTCTATGTGGAGTTTGCATGTTCTCCCTGTGCATGTGTGGGTTTTCTCTGGGTACTCTGGCTTCCTCCCTCAGTCCAAAAACATTCTCAGGTTAACTGATGATCCTGACCTGTCTGTAGGTGTGAATGTGAGTGTGATTTTTCGTCTCTGTGTAGCCCTGTGACAGACTGGTGACCTGTCCATGGTGTCTTCTGCCTTCACCATAAGTCGGCCGGGATAGGCTCCAGTCCCCCCACGACCCTAATGAGGATTAAGCGGTGTATAGATAATGGATGGATGGATTGATAGTTTTGTACTGAACTGAACCCACTGAGCTGCAGATATATGTTTGCTTACTGACATGCATCATGACAACACAGCTTAGCCTAGAAAATTTCCACCTGCAGTATGACAAATAGTCTTAACTAAAGCCTGTGGATGAAGTTAAAAGCTTCCTGAGTGAGTTCAGACTCATATTTTGGTGTGGAATCACCGCAACAGTCTGCAACACTTGAGTTAACGTGTCTTCTGTCTGTTTCCCTTCTCGCAGGTCTGTTCTTGATCCTGGGTCTGATGCTGTATCCCGCTGGCTGGGGTTCAGACAAGGTCCAGCTGTACTGCGGTCCAGACGCCGCTCCGTACCGGGCCGGGCTCTGCTCCATGGGCTGGGCCTTCTACACTGCCATGGGCGGCACCGTGCTCACCTTCGTCTGCGCTGTCTTCTCCGCTCAGGCCGAGATCGCCACCTCCAGCGACAAGGTTCAGGAGGAGATCGAGGAGGGCAAGAGCCTGATCTGCCTCCTCTGAGGCTCAGATTGTCCTGTGGAGAGAGGAGGAGGAGGAGAAGAAGAAGAATGCAGCGGAGACGGGCCAATAACGATCAACTCCTGCTCGTCTGTCTGTTCTCATGAGGCCGGCCTGTGAAGTGGAGGCCCCTGCATTGTTTACCACTAAAACTGACTCTGATTTTGTCTCTGTTTTATGTTTATGTGGGAGAAATCTACAAGTGCCAAGTTTTTTTTGTTTTTTTTCAGTGTGTGTCTTTGTCTTTCTGCCACTAGAGGTGCTGTCTGTTATTGTATTCATGTTAACCATGTGGACGCCCACAGAGGCTTTGTCTGCCGCCACATGTTCTGTAAATAAGTGTGATTATATATATTTTGTACATAGTTATGATTGCAGAATAATTTTCAGCTTGCTCCAGGCTGGGCTGATGATGTCTCTCTTGCCTTAAAAAAAAAACTAACAAAAAAAACAAAAAACACTGGTGTTTTTGTCGCCAGACCACAAACCAGCAAACCTGGATCTGTTATCCGTTTGCCACGTGTGAGTATTAACTCAAGGGAACCACTACTCAGTCAGAATAAACTGCTCCCAGAAGGAAAGGCCTTTAGCTCAGAGTGGATGACCTGTAGAGCTCACAGAATGTACTATTTGAATGACTAATGTGTTTGTAGACCTTTGAAATGTATCGGTGGGAATGATTCTTCACACGGACTGCATGAGGACAAAGCAAAGGAAGCTCTGTGGTGCGTTTTTGTTTGTCAGGAGCCTGACATGAAGCAAGCTTAATCCTAGCCAACGGCCTGTGAAGAGTCTGGTCCTCCTTCAGCAGACATCCAAGTAACCTGTGCACAAAGTCATGGACTGATGAGGACACATGCGACAAACAAATGAAGTATTGCTGTTGTTAGTCTGGTTTCAGGGAGTGTGTCGAGTCATGCATAGTGTCCTGTCTATTCTGATTTGTTTCTGCCAAACGAATAAAGAGAAGGGAAAACGAGCGCACTTTGGTCTCAGTGTTTGTGCAGCGAAAGCCTGGCTGTGTGGGGAGGAGGGAGGAGACGCAGCAAGTGGAGCAGCCAGCTTGGTGCTGAGACCTCGGTTTGGCCCTTGAGGTGGGGGTGGGTACGCTTTCCAGCCAGCGGGTGATCAGTTTTTCCACCGATGCAGAACTGAACTCTGCATGTGTGTCTCCTAAAGTGTGTGTGCCACATATTCAGAGGGGGAAAGAAAGTACATTTTTGAAGTACATATTTCCAGGTAATTGTACTTTACTACAGTATTTACTACAGTCATTTCCAACATTATAAATCAAGGGCTAATCAGGTAATTGATTTCAAATCAGAATTGCAATATGAAACAATTCAGTTAGCAAATCACAAAAGTTGCAATTTACGATATACATTATACAGTCACTCTTTAATTGTCTCATTTGGTAATGCTTCATCACCAAATTTAAACCAAAAAAATAAGATATTGCAAATCAAATCCAAATATCTGTCAGGCAAATGCTAAAAGAATGTATATTTTCCTAAATAATTCAGCCCTAATAGTTACATTGCAAATTAAGATTTACATGAAGGAAAATTAAAAAAAATTAAAGCAGTTTATTCCTGTTTGTAAAAATTCCCCAAAAATCATGCAAATTTGAGTAAAATTTAGATTTTTTTTTTCTTATTTTCTTTCCAATGTACCATTTCATGAATGGTGCATTTGTGAGATGACACAAAAAACATGATAAACTTAGGTTTATAAAAAAAAAGTTTCTCAAAATAAAATTAGGCCTGTGTGTTGAATTGTGGTTGCTCAGATGTCTGCAAGGTAAAATACTCCAATTAGAAAAGCAAAGAATAGGAACATTTTCAAATATTAATACAAATTTTCTGCAGAACTTTAATTTTATACTATTGTCTTATTTACTGTCTCATAAATGCTAAAATAATGAGATGGTATGTAAACATGATTCATCATTCAAATAAAATACTCCTATGAAATATTCCTAAATTTCCCAGCAATGTGATGCAGTACAACTTGGATTTTTCTTCTTTTATGTTAAATTTACCAGCTGATTGGTCAGATTTTCACATTCAAATTTCGTGACCTTTTGAAGGATCTGAACACTCAGGGTGGAAACCACTGAAGTGTATAGAAACTATATAGACAGTAAATAAAACCAACTCTGCATTAATGTGTCACCACTTCTAATAGGAACAAAATATCAGACTTTTAATACTGTCCTTGCATGTTGCTTTTCATTCAGTATTTCTACATCACTGTTTTGGCACTTCTACTTTCTTAAAGAATCTGAGCAGCTCTTCCAAAGCTTTTTATATTTTAAAACTGGCAACCGTACATTTCCTACAATGCTTGTAAGAACCACCTGAGTGCATGTGAGATCACATAAAAACCTCCGCAGATGTTCCTCCCTCCATGTGGACGGCAGAGAAACCTCTGGCACAACCCCGTGGCTCCCTTCCTCCACCTCAAACCAAACACACAGCGCTTGATGACTTCCAGATTAGGCACATGACAAATCGTGCAATCTGAAGAGCGCAGCAGAAAATTCAGGCCTGTTTCACCGCCAGAGACTTTCAGTTTTTGCCTCTCAGTTTCCTCTTCGAATCAGAGAGGACTCGAGTGAAAAGAGACAGAGCCTCTGACTTTTGTTTTCTTTCACACCTGGATGAGGAGAAAAGCTTGTATCATCTCATGGTGGCAACAGCAACTGATGTAGGAGAGTGACTGATACATTGTAGTCTGAAATGAAGACCTAAAATCTGTGCATTCAAGATTGTTGGATCTGATACATTATATATATATGTATATACAAGCGGTTTGGTTTTCCTTTTAACTGGACACATAACAGCAGAAATCTAAACTAGACTACAAGGCTACCTGATACGTTACACGCCTTGAGTAACAGCCAATCAACACAGATAGACAATTGCTGAAAACTTCTCTTTTAAGGTGACACGTGCATACCATAGATCAGGGGTCGGCAATTAGATGTGGCTTCAGGCCAAAATTTGTGTAAACAATTGAACAGCGGGCCAACCTGCTGAGTGCAGGTGTGTGTTATCCATGTGTACGATATGTACGGATACCGAATGACATAACCTAAATAAGTAGCGGCGGCAGGAATTGATGGGACTTGGAAACACCCCCACAATTTAATCAATTCTTCCTTGTATGATTTCCAAAGGATAAGTCCCCATAAGTACGTAGTGGTGGATTTGTAGTAGAATCACAATCATGTGATCGTCAGCAGGCAGCTGATGTAGTGTTCACTTGTTGTCATGGTTACAGTGATGCCATGCCGCTATCTCGCAATGATAAAGAAATTTTAACAAATCCGTGGATCCAGACTATAAGCTGTATCACTGCCAAAATCTAATCACTTAGTCCTTGTATCATTTTTGATTTTCTGTGAAGATTTCATCCAAATCCGTTAGTCCGTTTTTGAGGAATGTTGTGCACAGACAGACAAACGTACACCAATCGTCACATAACTCCACCGCATTCCTTGAAGTAAAAAATGTATTTCAATGAAGTTTATGTTGAAGTCTGTATGATCAGAATCCCCAACATTTCATTTCTCACCGCAGTCAGTTCTAAATATAGATTATTGTGTCCTTGATTGATAAATGATATTGGTATCCTTCTTTATAATGAGTGTTTTATTGGTCATGAAGCTTCATAATGGATGACCCCAAGTTATTTGCAGCTAAGTTGTAGTTTTTGTCAACAAATCAACACTGTAGCACTGAAATAAGTCAAACAAAACAGGGGATGGACATGACATTTGTTTTAACAAAGAGTTAAGAGTAAACAGTAGAAACCAGTTAAGAATGTGATCTTAGTTTTAATTTTAATTGTTTCTACATTTTAACTTCATTGCTTGGCACTTTGCACATCCATTTTAATGTCTGTGTTGTGTTTTGTCATGACCCTGTTTGTCTGGAACTCAGTGTTGTAATGTTTAGTGTAGATCCCTTAGTGTTGTTTGTCAGTGACTCAGTGTTGTCTTGTAATGTTATTTAAGGACAGGTTTCTCTTGAGAATGAGACTCAGTGTCTCAATGAGATTACCTGTATAAATAAGGGCTAAATAAAATAAAATAAAAACAGATTAGCATAGTATGACTCTTAGAAAATATCATAGTGTAGCCTTTGGGATGAAAAAACGCCATTAATTCCAATATTTTAAATACTTTAATTTGCTGCAAATGAATCCATCCATCCATTCTCTATACACCACTTTATCCTCACTAGGGTCGCGGGGGGTGCTGGAGCCTATCCCAGCTGACTCGGGAGAAGGCAGGGGACACCCTGGACAGGTCACCAGTCTGTTGCAGGGCTACATATACAGACAAACAATCACACTCACATTCACAGCTATGCGCAATTTAGAGTAATTAATTAACCTCAGCATATTTTTGGAGTGTGGGAGGAAGCCGGAGTGCCCAGAGAAAACCCACGCATGCACGGGGAGAACATGCAAATTCCATGCAGAAAGATCCCAGGCCGGGATTTGAACCGGGGATCTTCTTGCCGAAACCGGTGTTTTGGCGCGAGCTCTCGCGCGATTTCGGAACGAGATTTGCTTTCCAGCGTCCTGAGATTTGGATACAGACCACAACAAAGAGCGATCGCCAGGTAATGTGGAGGTTTTCGTTCACTTCTCATCTCTAGTATGTTGTGGGACACTCATTGAGACTATCTGAGCCGGTCAGTGTGGGGCAAAAAGCACGTTAGGGCGGACTTTGACGCGGGGGGCGGGGCAGCTGCCCCATACTTTTCGCTAGCCGAGCTGCTAGCTCAGCTGCTAAGCTGCCTGCCTGGCTAAATACTGGAGCTATGTCAAAAATTCATTTCTCCATCACTCACATGTATGAAATTACATATGGAAACAGACCCCAGGTTGAAAAAAAACGAAGTTCCCCTTTAAGTTGTAAAAACTGGAAACTTCAAATAGACTTTCCTTGGTGAGGTTTAGTGATTGCACCTACAATTAGCAGAGACACATGCAATCATGTGACAGGACAAAGACACTAAAAATAGACAATTGCTTCAAAGAAAGTATCTGAGAAGATGTGATTCATAGCAGAAGGTTGCTGATGTTTCTGTGTAGTATGAATTATTTTCTACCAAAAAAATCTTTTTATCTCTAAACTGAAATCTTATTTCATCAGACATTGAGGGGTTCATGATTTTAGACCCATTAAAAACATTAGTGTTCAGAACACAGTCAACCCGGAGTCAGTTTTTAACTTGACTTTTCAAAGTCTGCCTTAAACTTCAAGTGAGCAAGAGCCACAGCCATATATTTTGATCTAACATTGTGACATGTTAAGATGGAAAACTGTGTCCTGCTGTGAACTTTTGAGTCTACTTCTCCTACAGCTTTTCAGAGTTTGACATGAAGTGGCCGACTGGTGTGGCGAACATAATGGAAAGTTGCGTGAAGTTATTTATGATCCAAGAAAGATATGTACATGGATTTGATTTTATTGCAAGTTCCTACTTCAAAACACAACACTGTTTTGCCCTGAATCTTGGCTAACAGGCCAAAAGCAAGATTTACTGCTGCACAGGCCTTGAGGCAGATACTTACAGCGACAATGAAAGCAGCTCAGTTCTGCACAAAAATACAACTGAAGACCATAATTTACATTAGTACATTCAGAAATATCTGTCAAAGATCAAGGAGTATAGATATGTTAAACACAGAGCCAACTAATGAAGTCCAATAGTCAACAGAACCCTCTTGGTCATTTGAAGTTCTATGATGGTGATGTCATCAGCAAATTCTACGATGGTGCGGCTGACGTTGGCTGGACTTTCCTACCCCGGATGCCGTGATCGAGCCAGCAGGCCACACCAACCCCAGAGCGGACAGAACAATGGAGTCTGACAAGAGACACGGAGGACTGTGTGCCCATGTGAGCAACAGCTGGTGCACCAACACCACAGTGAAAGACACTCACCGCTGTCCAAACGTAGAGCATCTGTGTTACAGGGCTCGGGTGGCTCAGGCACAGGAAATGAACAGACGGTCTTAAATACAGCACAGATTTTTTATTTACGAAAGTTCTAAAGAACTACAAACCAAGATAGGAACTACAATAGGAAACAGAAGAGACAATAGGCTCCAAAAACTCACAGCAACAACTAGTGGCCAGGAACTACAACCACTAAGACAAACATCTAATAACTCTTACTCATGGAAGGTAATATCTAGGTGCTATTAAGCAAACCGAATAACTACAACCACAAGGGTCAAGGAAGTACTACGACTTAAGAATACTCTGAACAATGCTCTATGAGAGAGCAGAATCTATTGCCAAACAAACTAACTCAAATACTATAGTGATGCTCAGGACGGTTCACAGGGGAGGAAGCCAGAGTGCGGGGCCAGGTGGTGGTGGGAAAGCGGAGACGACAGGTGAGTGGAGAAGACGCCCAAGGGTTTGAGATGGCCTGGAGAGATTTCCCTTCTTGCTGAAGTGGAGACCAGAATCCGGTGTAGATGGCGGGATGGGGGACACTACGAGGAGCAGATGGAACCAATACTGGAAGAGACAAGAACAGCAAGGATTAGTAACAGAATTAAGGTTCAGACAAACTGGCTTAATGTCAACTTGGGCTCCTACACGATGTGTCACAATCAGGCACTTCAGAGTTGTGAGGCGTCTGGTTATATTGAGGCAGGGTGTGCTTGATTAAACGTTCTCCACCTGCTCCTAGTTCAGGCTGAGTATTGCTGATGAGGTACACCTGTCGTCGCTGCTGCACTGCTGAGCCACCCTGGAAGAGAGAGAGAGAGAGAGAGGGAGGGGGAGGCACTATCTAGGCCTGGCAGAAGCCAGCCTGACAATCTGATGGTACGGTGTAGACCTTTTTATTTACCAAGAGAGCTCACATTGGTCATCATAGCCTATGTGCCACCACAAGTCAATGCTGAGGTTGCTATGGATACACTACAATGCTCCCTAAACCATCACCTATCGGCATACTCGCTATGATCGCGCTATGATTGCGGCAGGAGACTCCAATCATGCCAACCTGAAGTCATTACTGCCGAGATTCCCTAAAAATGTAAGTTTTCCAACGAGGGAAAGTAACATCATGGACCAGGTCTACACAAACATTCCAGATGCCTACAAAGCCACCCCTCTGCCACATCCCAGACCCCCACATCATCCCTCCCTGTCCCTGATTCCCACTCACAAACCCAAGATCTGCAGTCAAAGACCATCATCAAAAACAATTCGTGTATGGACTGAAGAAGCCACCTCAGCCCTGCAGGATTGCCCCGAGACTGGGGTATACTAACCCTAACCCTAACCTTACTTGCAGAGGGGGCAGACCTGGAGAGTCACACATCTGCTGTGCTCTCTTGCATCAACCCCCGCTCTGAGAACGTTACATCATCAAGGCTTAAAGTGTTCCCAAACTGAAAGCCGTGGTTTAACAGCGAAGTGCGTGCTCTGCTGAGAGCGCGGGAGGCTGCCCTCAAGTCAGGAGATCAGCAGGCTTATAAAGAGGTATGGTGGTCCCTGCAGAAAGGCATCAAACCGGCCAAGCGCTAATACAAACAGCGCATCATCAAATACAATACACAGCATCTGTGACGATGGTGTCATCACAACAACCTGAACGTCAACACCGGAAAGACCAAGGAGATGGTCTTAAACTTTAGGGGATCAAAGCGAACTGAGCACTCTGCCCTCTACATCGATGGAGAGGAGGTAGAGAGAGTGGAGAGCCTCAGGTTCCTAGGGGTCCACATCTCTGCAGACTTGACGTGGTCCACCCACACCCCACACCAGGTAGGGAGGGCCCAACAGAGACTGCACCTCCACAGGAAGCTGCGTCAGGCTCCTCTCCCCCAAAGGCTGCTTGCAGGCCTCTATCACTCCACCACTGAGAGCCTCCTGACCCACTGCTGTACAGTGTGGTTCACCTGCTGCGGTGCAGAGGACAAGAAGGACCTGCAACGGGTGGTGAGAGCAGCAGAGCGGGTGATTGGGACCACATTCCCTACCCTGAGAGACGTTTACACCAGCAGACTTCAGAGGAAAGCCAGGGGAATCACGAGAGACCCCTCACACCAAGGACACTCTCTGTTCTCTCCAGTTTTATTTAGAAATGAAATGGATCGACAGTAAATCGGTCCTCACAGAGACAGCAAAACAAGTCCACACGCATTTTCCATGGTCTAACGCTGCTCTGTTTCCTTCTCTGACAGGATGTTGGCAGCTGAGGCCTATTTGAAGTCCTCTAATTGGACTTGATGTATGCTCTGATGAGGCCGTTGGTGTTTTCTCTGAACAACAGAGTCAAGCTAATGTTCATTTTGTAGTGAAAAAGTTGACTTAGCATGTGACTCATTTTTGGCCAAATCAAAGTAAAATTACTGCTATTGATAATCTTTGTAGATTCTTAGTCATCCACATCTTGGTAACTGCAGAAGCTTCAGTGAATTCAGGAGTGCTCTTCAGCGCTAAAATACCTCCTTCTAACCCAGCATCGCAGGAAAGGAAGGCAGTAGCATCACCAGGCAGAGACAAGAGTATGACCATTTACTTTAAGGAGGAATAAGCCAAAAACATTGACTTGTTGTCTGAGGTTTGGACTTTCTGTTATTTTGTAGCATTTTTTTCTTCATTTTTCGATGAAAGTTAATTAGTCCTGATTCCTTCAGTCTCATGTTCTTTCTGTTTCCTGTTTTTTGTCTTCATCAGTGCTGAAAATAGTCTGGAGGGGAAAAAGCACCAAAAGCAGCATGAAGGTGTGACAACGACTACCAAGGTGAGTTCCTTCATACAGATGTGAGGTCTGACGGAGCAGAATGCTAATAGGGGACGACAAAATGACAAGAATACCAGAAAACTCTAAAAACCAAAACACGATACAACAAAAATGTACAGAATAAACAACGAAGTTGTGTGTAGATCATAAATCAGATTGTTTAGTCGTTGTTGGAAGGTAGAAATTTTAGAAGAGTTTCTGACTTTGAGGGACACCAGACGAATAAACAATCAAACTTTATTCATTTGCTGTTTTATTTAGAAATGAAATGGAGTGGCAGTAAACCTGTCCTCACAGAGACTGTCCACATACATTTTCCATGATCTAACGTTTCTCTGTTTCCTCCTCTGACAGGATGTTGGCAGCTGAGGTCTATTTGGACTCCTCTAATTGGACTTGATGTATAGTTCAACCTAAAAAAGAGCATTTCTCCACCTGCAGACCCTGTAGTGACACCAGCCGTCCGTGGAAAGGGGATCTCTCTTTGAATTGCCTTTCCCGAGGTTTCTTCCCTTTTTCCTGCCTGGCCTCAGGATTTTGGGGAGTTTTTTCTCGTCTTCTTAGAGAGCTTGGGCTGGTCAGGAGCTGCTGCAGACGTGGACCATTGGACTTTATTTAAAACTACTTTAAACTGAATTTGTTAATGAACAATAAAAACAAAAAAAGAGATTAAATTAAAGCTCAGTGAACTGATATTTTCTTTGTATTGCAGATTGTCATACTCTGAATTATATAAAGGTTTTACTTTTTTATGGTGAAAGACATTAAATAACTGCTGACTATGACATTTTTAAAAAATCAGTCATTTCATGCTGTGATTATTACTTTTCTGCCTCATTAAAAAAGTTTGTTTTCATTCAAAATAATGTTAGTAATAATACAAAATTAGGAAATGATTTGATGATGCGGTGGTATACTGTGTTTACATGTGAAAATGTAGATTAAGCAATTCACAGGATAAAAATGAAATTGTGCAAAGATTAAATAAGATTATAAAAGACTGAAATAAACTAAACTGATAATATTCAATAGATGCAACAAAAAACTGTACGTTGTTTTATTAAGGAAGTGACTTCATTGACTCTGCAGACCTTCGAACCTTGAGGCTGACCGAAGCTCCACTCTGTTAGCTTCACATGAGTCCATAAAGTGATTTAAATGGTATCAGAAAACTGTTGAAATCAACTCAACTCTAAAACTGACTGATACTTAGTTACAAAAGACAGACACTGAGGTCATATTATCTTGTCTCTTCAAATTTGTTAAAAGCTCAGGACTTCACTCAGATGAAGTGTTATACTGGCCAGGTTTGAGTGCACAGATTGTACATGACGGAGCTGTTTCTGCCACATCCTCACATACTGAACTCATATCTGACCTCCAGCATTTATCAAGGAGCTACAAAGGTACAAATGCATGCTGTTTGAGTGGAGTTGTTCTGCTGCTGGCTGCCACTTTTAACATATTTCCACACAAGTGACCTTAAGCTCATGTTCATTGATAACTACTGACCTCATGTGGTTATTGAGTGATATTGCAAGCCCACTGAAACGTTTTGCATTCAATTCTGTTCAGCCCAAAATGATTCATAGCCATTTAGATTTACAGGGAATTTTTATTCGACCAGCTAACAGGCTTGAAATGGCTTTCTCTATGTTGTTATCGCCGGCAAAACATCGTTTTCCGGGAGGTATTGTTTTGAGCTGCATGGTCTTGCTTGCTTGCTTGTCTGTAACAATTTGGTTTCCGCACGATAACTCGATAAAATATTGATGTAGCCTCGCCATATTTGGTACACAGCTGTACCATAATAAGACACAGGTCAAGTTCGAATTTGGTGACCGTGACCTCATTTTCAAGGTGACAGGGGTCATCTTTGCAAATGTGGTTTCCGTGCGATAACTCGATACAATATTCATGTAGCCTGACCATATTTGGCACACAGCCGTACCATCATAAGATACAGGTCAAGTTCGCGTTTGGTGACCTTGACCTAATTGTCAAGGTCACAGGGGTCACCTTTGTAAATGTGGTTTCCGTGCGATACAAGGTCACAGATGACCTCGCCGGGCGGTCCAAGTTTGGTAAAACTTCTTGTTTTGTGTTTGATATTGTTGCCAGTCTTTTTTTTTTTTTTAAATGCATCTTTTACAAATGGTCTGAATGGTCCTGCAAATTTCTACCAAGTTCTAGGCATTTTAGTAATAATGTGCAAGAAATAAACAACAACATAGAAATAAAGACATGTCATTTGTTTTCAGCCAGACAAAGTATGTTGATGAAACAATAATTAACCATAAATCAAAAGTTGACATGGGTTTAAATCATTTTAAGCTTAAGTGTTCAAAGATGCGCATGGGTTTTTGTTATCTGGAATCGTTACATCAAAGTGCAAATTTAAACAAATCAAAGCCAGGAAACACGTACAGAAGAAGAATTTTATTCAGTGTTAATACAATAAATATACAAAACTCAAACTACTCAACATGCGACTGTAGGTGAAACCAGAGTGCATCTAAAAATTACACCAAAATTTAGAGCAAATAGCCAGCCATCTGTAAATCGTACAAAATATACAAACATCCCTTAATATTTATCCTCGTTAATTTCAATGAACCTTAATTATTAGAGATGCTTATGAGCTTTTACCATTTAATTGTCAGTGTTTCTACCGCATATCAGGAATAATGAATATGATTCTAAAGCACAGCTTGAAGCCACAGTCGGTCTACAGTACATCACACAGTTCACATTGCATTGCAGTCTAACACCTTTCTCACTTTATTTTTAACCGAGTCAAAAATGACAGGAAAAAAAACTGTAGGTGCCATTCAGTCTGGATTCTTCTCAAGAGTAATCTGTATCTGTACTTAGGCTTACACATGTACCGATCCAAATTAGGCCAGTGAGGAAAATAAAACTAAAGGAGAGAGGCTTTACAGATTTGAAAAAAAACTCTCGAGGAAGTCAAGAAGGATCCCAGACCCACAGCCAGACTCTGCCCTGCACACAGATTAAGACATAAAGGCCAAATTCCCCCTATTTACACTCCTACACAACATAAACATACAAACTCTTCACTGGTTTAAACATGAGATGCAACAGAGAGATGGTGCACATTCAGACAGTGGAAACTGCTCTGCAGCTCATACAGCATGTAGAAAAAGACCCATTCGATGACTCTTCAGCAGGTGAAATGCATTGAAAAATTTTGCTGATTTTAAATACGATCAAGAAATAGAACAGTTTTGATTGTGAGTTTGCTGGAGTTAAGTGATAGTTCATTCACATTTTTTTAATTTATGAATAAACAAGCGATTATAACAATTTACATTAACTGGCCATTTTTTGTCATCTTTTAAAATACTTTTTATTGCAATATACTGATTTACAACACGTTTTTAAAACCAGGGGCCAGCTGAACTTTTTACAATCTTGTATAACTTCGTCATGCAAGTGAAGAGTATCCTGAGTAAAGCTGAGGTAAATCTCCAGCACGCAAGAACAGCTGGAGACGAATTACACTTTCCTCTTCAAAAACCTGTATAAACATGCAGCTGTATACAGAGAATAGTGGATCTCTTACTTTAGGTGTCATTCATTACTGTCTTTTTTAGGAAATGACACAAAAAGGTAGACTTCGTGTGAAAACCAAGCTGAACTCAGCTGGTGCATGTAGACGATATGAGTTGATGAGCAAAAGAAGTGAGGCCATTATTATAAATATCCTTCTGTTTGCACCGAATGCAGCAAGTAGACAAAGAATCTAATGTCCAGATTTAAAGTGCAACTTGGTGTTATTTCACAATGGAAATGGAAATCAATAGAGGCAAAAGATTTCAAGCAAATAAGGACTTGAGAGAAAACTTTAAAGTGATAATCCACTCAAAATCAAACACTGTTTGAAGGCAGGGGAGGCGGCTGTTTAAAGTCTGTAGCTGAGAGAGAACAATGACTGGAGTCGGCTTTAGTTTGTCGAAACGGAGCGGCACATTTTTACACAGAATAGAATCAAAACAATATAACCTGCTTTAAGAGTTAGTCAAGAAACCGATTAGTCAACTGACAGAAAATGAATAGGAAATGATTCTGATAAGTTATCATTCTTCAAGAAACAAAGCTAACAGTTTAGAGCCAACCTTGCAGCTTTTGCTAAATGCTAACACGCTGATGTTTTGTAAATTGACCATATTCACCATCTTAGTGTGTCAACATGTGAATATTTGCTAATTAGCACCGAATTTCATAAAGAATTGGTCATAAATGTTCAAATTTTGACCTGATGATGGCACAAGGTGAAAAGTTGAGGAATTAAATGATAATAATTCATCCTGAGGGGACCATGACTGTATGTACTAAATTTCACAAGAATCCAACCAATAGTTATTGAGACATTTCACTAAAAGAATTCTCATGTTGGCTTTAAAAGGAATGTTATTGTGAGTAATCAGTAGATTAATTGATTAGTGGTCAACGACTGAATTAATCACCACCTATTCTGATTGCTGTTAGTTAATTAGTTTGAGTAATTGTTGAAGAATAAAATATTTTTTTTACTCCTGTATGACGGTAAACTGAATATCTTTGGGTTGTGGACTAAAAAAGACATTTGATGGCATCACCTGAAGTTTGAGAAACACTGATCGACATGTTTTACATTTTACAGACCGAACAACTGACTGATTAATCAAGAAAAAGAATCATTAGTTGTGTGTATCTAATTTCATGACAATCTGAAAGTTCTTGAGCCATTTCATTAAAAGAATATTATGCTGGCACTGGGGGAAAAACAGCAAGAATAATCACCTGGAGAGCAAGAACTTCTGTAGAAATGAAAAAGGTCATTTGCCCAATAGCTGCTACTTTACTACTACAGCTACTAATGGTACATTTGTTGGAAGTAACTTCTTAAATGTGATGATTTTCTGTTGCTCTCTTCCTCGCATCATTGTAAATTGAATATACATGTAAATTGAACATGCTTCCTTGTAGTGAAAACAGGTTGCAGCCCTGCACTCTGCTTGGTGAGTGTTTGATACTTGAACAGATAAGATTTGAGGTGAAGCATCACTTTAAGGAAGTTAAGACTGCACACTTTCTAAAACCTAATTCTGAGGAAAGCAAAAAGTAGAAGGCAAAGCAGTGAACTGGAATGCACAGCATTCATCTTCAGCAATACAAAGTCACTCCACCAGGGGTCAGCAGTGTTAAGTTATGCACTGAAAACAGCAAAACGGATCAAAGAATGCTGCTACCATTACCTCAAGGTACCAGATGGCTTCCAATAATAAATTAAGTTAAAAATAGAAAGCGGTGATTAGACTGATGACTCAAAAACCAGCAGAAGCCAGCGTTGTGGGGGCGCAGAGGATTTCTGAGCTGGTTTATGAAGAGAAATGCCCAGGTAACTTCAGAGAGTCGGTACAGCTACATTAGAATCTGTCTACAGAGGACAGACAGGCCTCGAGGCAGCGACGACGTTTAAAAAAGGCACACAAACATTCATTTACACATGCACACAAACCCACACAGAAAAAAATGAAGCGGAGCACGCTGGTTGAGTGGTACGAGTGCAGCAGAGGTGAGGAGTCCCAGAGTGCACCATGTTGTTGGGGGCAGGTAGAGTAAGACAGAAGAGCCTGTTTGAATGTTCTCAGTGGTCGTTTTCCCACTCAGACTGACGTTACGGATCACAGCTGGCTGGACGGTCAGCTGTAGCGCCCTCACATAAACCACAGTCCATGTGTTCAAACAGGGCTGCTGGAAGTGGAAGATGGATGCAGAGGGGAGGTGAGGGCTGGACGGAGAGATGCCACTCAGATCTGCTCCCTGAGGGTTTCCTGTGCAGCCCTGGAGGCAGCGTTAGCAGCAGCCGTCTGGACCGTCTTGTTGGACATGACGCCTGTGGCGAACTCTTGCTGGGCCTTCTCAAAGCTGGCGCCGGTGGTGCGGTACATTCCATGGACCTGAGGTGATGGGAGGAGGGCAAAGTGAAGATCGAACTGGTGGTAATATAGGCTACATGAATATTGTCTAGGTTTGTTGTGTGTCTACCTTTTTGAACATGAAAAGGGACATGACAGCCAGTGAGGTAAAGAGAGCAGCAATGAGGATCATTATTATGCCCACTGGGATGTTCCTATTCAGGCCAGTCAAAGCTGAGATCCACCCGCTAGGGACAAAAAGATCATTAGAAGTGCAAGTCTGGTGATCTGTCTGTGTTTTTGTTATTGTCAACAAATCCTACAAAAAGACCACAATGACCAATAACCTGACCACTACCAAGGCTTATTAACATCTTATTCTTCTGAGCCACAAACCTCCTTCGCTAAGACGATCATTTCAGTTTACAAAATAGCAAAAACAGATTCCCAACAAATGCACTGTCTGCTTCTATTTGCCAAAAACTGCCGTTCCCCTTTGATTAAGAAGTCATTTTGCCTTATTTTACTTTTTAAATAAAATATATATTTGTGAACTGTTTGCAGAGATTCACTTCAGTCAAGTAATTAATGAAGGTACTGGTTGTGTTCTCCGTGCATAAATATGCTGCTTTGCAAACGCTCATGATCTTGGCACATAAACACACACAAACAGTGATGTTTCAGGACCAATATCGGTCCTGAAATTGGGGGAAAAAATCTTTCCCAAATTGCATCATACAAGTACATCATCTAAGTACGCTGACTGTGCATACCTATCTGTCTATGCGACTGCATGCAGTTCAGAACTGTGACATTTTGAAATTGAATGGGAACTGTTACTAGGATGCTCATCAGATTAATGGAAAGATGTGCACATTGCAAAGGGGCTCAAATCCAAAAATGTTTGTTTTCAGAGTCTCACCTGGCGCCCCAACTAGGGATGCCAACAGACTGGAGAACATAGACCCCAACCTGGCAGATGTACACGAAGAAGAAAACAAAGAACCGGAATGAGCTGTCGCTCCTGCAGAGAGACAGAAAAACAGAATATATTAACAACAGAGTGGGCGCAGAAGGTTCACCAGCTGAGAGTTGTTTCTACATATAAAGTAAATGCATATTGCTTTGGGGTGTTTACCTGAATGCTCCATAAAGTGGCCTGTACCAGCATACGAAAGAACACGGTGTGAAGAGTATAAACCAGAGGATGGATAGGCCAAAGTCCACCCCACGACTTCCATCCACAATGAACCAGGAGAGACAGCCGATCATGTTAGCCAGCAGCGTGCCAGTATGAACTGAATGAGGAGGAAGAGGAAAGAAGTGTGCAGTCAGCATCTGGACAGAGTGCTCAGTTAAAAAGTGGAACAGTGTCGATGAGTAACTGTACATGTCAGAGTTTGGACAGCAGGTTGTGTAATGGCTGAAGCAGCAGCGTCCAGCGTCCTGCCAAGCTCAGTCCTGTATGAAAATGTGGAAGTGGAGGAAACACTGACGCTTAATATTTTAACATGTAACACTGCGCAGAGCCGGGAGCAGAACACACGCACACATTTAATTATTCATCCTCACCATTTGTTCTCGTAGGCCTAATATTGGCTGCACGGTGTCGTACAAGTACGGAGTCTGTTTGGCTCTGGGGATTTTACACCACTGTGGGAAATATGACATTAGCCTGCTGGTCGACACACCACGACTGAACGGGGGTGGAGGGGAGACATTTGCTGAACATTCTTCTCTACCTGAGCTTGAAAAAGATCCAGTTTGTTGGATTTGAGCTGTGTGAAATTCTTTGCTTTTATCAAACACTGCTCTGTCTCTGAAGCAATCATCTGACCGAGTCACATCACCAGACCACATGACTGCACGGCATGCATTTGTCATGTGGCCAATGGATTCCAACCGAAGCGCCCCACACACACACACACACACACACACACACACACACACACACACACACACACACACACACACACACACACACACACACACACACACACACACACACACACACACACACACACACACACACACACACACACACACACACACACACACACACACACACACACACACACACACACACACACACACACACACACACACACACACACACACACACACACACACACACACACACACACACACACACGGTTTCCTTTTTGTTTTCTCCCACCATTGGAACTGAGCTGTATAGGTTATTTGGATAAACTCATTTACAACCGCTTTGAAGAAAGTTTGCTAATCATTTTGTGAAATACAAAAACTAAACTGGTCTTTGTAGTCTTATTTAATATTTCTAATTGAATAAAAGCATCTCATGTCATTGGAGTTATGAAGAAGTTGTTATTTATGGAATTAAATCCAAAAAATGGATCATGAAATATTAAAAACTTGCATCTTTTATCTTCTATCGGTTCTTTTAATCTGGAGCTAAAGACCTTCAAAATGTGTGGATGCGTTATATGTGAACATGTCGACTGATTAGTGTGTATAGCCCAAAGAAATACTCACAATTATCAACTACCAGTCATTAAAAATAACTTTGGCTCTGAGGCGTTCGTAGGAACCTTAACAGATTAAAATCATCACACGGTCAGGAGCCAGGCTAAGAAAAAAAGCAAGAATTTAGATGCTTTCTCTCATTATGGATTCAGTCGAATTAAAGGTACAAGCAAAATAACATCAATATTTTTTTTTTTACTTTATATCAATTAATGAAGCAGAAACATAACATCTGTTTCAACTATTTTAAAGGAAACATTTACAGAATCCTAAATATCAGCAGGCAGCCAATAAATTGTTCTTTTTCATTTGTGACACGCAAGCAAGAATTCTTCCAGCAGGTTTTATCGGTATGAAATCTTTCCAAATTGATGGCACTAAATCAGGATGTCTGCAGGTTTAATTTAAAACCACCATGTTGAAATTTGAAGTAACCACATTATGCAGTTTGGGTGTTTCCTTGTGCATTATACAGCTCCTTTTTTGTGCACAGGCCCAAGTCCTCAACACAGAAAGCTATCCTCTCACACAGAAAACACTGCTCCTGAAATATCTTGTTAGAAGTTCTGGATTTTCTTCCGTTACTTATTTACATCACTGTGCAAAACATTTGCATAATTCCTGCCTGGCACCTGGTTTGGCACACCTTCAAACTCAGACTGAGCCGCTGCCTTGGAGTGAGTCTGCCATTTTTTCCTTACATCATTAAATCCCTATTCTCACAGATGTGGGGTTACTTTTGTGGGACCATCTGACCAGTCAGAGCAGAATAAAGTCTGTCGGGAGAGTTTGTTTTAGGCAGAGGGTGAGACAGGAAATCGCAGCGATAAACAGTATGAGAAAAATAATGTTTTTGAACATTAAAGCACGTAATTATATTCTAGTAGACTACAAAAGTAAAAAAAAAAAAAAAAAAAAAAAAAAGATCAGAATGTAGTCCCTTTAAGATCCCAATCTTACAAAATAGCAAAAAAACATTTAAAATGCTTTACAAACACTCTCAATGTAGATTTTTTTTTAAACAAAGCTGAAAGATGGATTTAAGGCCATGATAATAACAATTCAGGAACACATTACCATTCCAGAGTTTGGGGGTCACTTAAAAATGTCCTTATTTTTGAAAGAAAAGCATTTTTTTTTTCAATTAAGATAACATCAAATCAATCAGAAACACAGTCTAGACGTTGTTAATGTGGTAAATGACTATTCTAGCTGGAAAAGTCTGATTTTTAATGGAATATCTCCATAGGGGTACAGAGGAACATTTCCATTAACCTGTGAGTTTTCATGGACAACATGAAATGCCTGGGTGACCAAAAACTTCTGAACAGTAACGTAAATGAATTTAGGACTTTTTGAGGATCTGCAGACAGGCTAGAAATATCTTCCTCCTGATGGATATTGGCTGAAATAGGACTGCAAAGCTTCCAAGAGTCTTGGCAGTCACTTCTTTTAATTATTGTCGGGCTGCAGTTAATGATAAATTTCATATTTGAAGAATCTGTCGACAATTTATTGATTCCTGGATTAAATGTTTTGAGTCCAAACATATTCCCATTACTATCACGAAAGACAAAGAAAAGCAAAAAATCTTGATATTTCCGTAGACGGAACTGCGGAAAGTTCTTGAAGTTTTTCATGAAAAATAAATGAGATGTGCCTTTGATTAATTCTCTACCTAACATTGAGTCAATACGATGCAGCAGACATCCAAAACAGCAGTGGTTGACAAAACATAAGAAGCTACTCACACATCCAGAGGTAGTACATGATTTTAACGGTCTTCTGAAACTCTACGGGAATATCCACAGTAATATCGTGGTAGAAACAAGGACCCACGGGGAACTTCTCTGGGAGGGGAGGCCAGTTGTTTTTCCTGCCTGGAACAGGAAGACAAATGTCAAGTTTGTGAGTTACTTTTGGATAAATCATTAACAGCCTAAACTTAAAAATTAGCCAAGCTTGGTTCAAAAATATTAGCAGGTTTTGAAAGATCATGTATGCAAGCACGGGATTTATACAGTAAACAGGTCACTGCAGTGCTTGAAGACACATTCTGCGGATTCCCTGCTTGGTTTATGTGCAGGATAAAGCTGAAAACCTGATTTGTTCTCTAGAAGAGATATGGGAATTTAATCCTCTGAACAAGCAGTTTCTGGACATTTTATGCTCTCGTCAATTGTTCCTGAGTGTGGCATTAGTCTTGCAACTCTGTAAAAACAGCACAACCACAGCTAGAGGGAGAAATAATCATTTTATACAAAATATAAAAAAAATTAAAACATAGAACATGCACAGCATTGTGTCCACAGGTGTTACCAGTACTAAGAAAAAAATGGTTTCTACATATTAGAATATTTTAGACTTGTTTTATGATGTTCCTTTATTTTTAATGTTTACAGATTTTACATGTGAAGTGTCTGAGTGTTCTAAAAAGCGCTACACCAATAAAATGCATTATTACTATTCTTATTTAGATTTTTACAACCTCTACAAACCCGGCATTCCTTACACTGCTCTGCACACAAGCTAGAAAAGATATTTCCCCATGCCAAATGCATCTTCCAACAACTAGCTGACAACTCGATCCTCTTTTAACCATTTATGAACCGTGCTGCGTTTATTTTTATTGATTAGCTACATTTTATTTTCCTCTTACTCTCTAATTTGTTTCCATACTTTTCTGCCGTCTCAAAAAAATCTCTGAATTTGTGACGGACTCCTCAGTTGCGCTACGCAGGGCAGAATTTGTAGTTTTTTTCCGCAGAATCTGTTGCCCACAGTCCATTTTTTGCATTTTTTTGAAAGAGAATACATGATTCTGATGAAATCTTGCAATTTTAAGGTTGGATTTGGTTAATTTGTCGGACCGTATGTAACACATGATATGTTCAAAGACATTCTGAAAATGGAAAATCCAACGAGTCGGGACGTTTTACAGCTTCTCGCTCTGTTAAATGGGGTCATTTTGGCAATTTATAAGGGTAACGTGCTTCAACAAAGGTTTTGGTTTTCAGTTTGATATTTTTGGGAGTGTGTCTTTTTGGTTTCTCCAAGACTACAACTTGTCATTTTTATATTTCTGCTTGTTCACATGTTAAATCAACAAGGTGGATTTCCTACCTTTGGACAGATCATCTGTTTCCAGGCTTTTTTCTAAGCTAAGCTAAACCGAGCACCTCCAGCTTCCAGATTCATATTTACATTTAGAGTACAGGCATTAGAGTGGTATTGATCATTTCATTGCTCTATCCAACAATCAGACTTTTCTCTGAATTAGGATCAATATGTTCCATCACATGTGTAGTTATTACATGCTTGGCAGATTTGGAAAAACAGAAAAGCTGTTGCTGGTGGACAGCATCATTTTGAGCCATTCAGGGCATTTAGCACCATCAGTTCTTGCTGTGACAGCACTGATCCGTAGCTGTGTTTTGGTGGCTGTTGCTGACCTCCCGAAGCAGTGAATGACTGCATCTCTCTCTCCCGGCGGTCCAGCTCTGCAGCCTTCCTCTCCAGCTCCTCTTGTCTCCTCAGCAGCTCAGCGGCTGCTCGCGACTGCTCCTGTGAACACAAAACAACAGATGTCAGCTCGCCTAGTGCACAAGTACAAACACTGTTTCTGCTGACTGTTTTCTTTTTCTTTTCCACCTCACTAGAAATGCTCTGGTTCTCGTTTCTGAATTAATCCCAGTCTCTGCGGGGGCAACACCAGCAGGAGGCCACACATCATAACAACGTTCTCCCAGGAGCCCGCCTTACAAACAAACGAGATGCACTATCACAAGTCATTTCCTCCGCCAGCCGCGATTTCTCCTCAGCGCTGTGTCTACCTCAGCTAGAAAGCCTAGTCACAGATAGAAACAGCCTCCTGCAGAGCTGCTTTTCTGTCCACAGGCTCAGCATGGATCCAGCCGTCGTGTTAATACATTTTCTGCCTTCGGTACGCTGTCAGAATCTCTGCTGGTGATGCTGGACTAAACCGTTAGACGTGGCACAGTTTGCTTGCTTATACAGACACAGATCAACTTAAAATAACATCAGTATGGTGATGTGTAAAGTCATTGTCCGGTCTCGCCTCTGCTCTAGCTTCTGCAACTCAAAGCAATCTGTCATCCAGCATTTCTTTCATTCTGTAAAAATGTGTTCCCTCAGATTTACTGCCCATATTCTATGACATCTTTAATAACAGTTGTCCTAAGTGTAGTAGCAAGTTTTACTTCTAGTCTACAAGCATTTCCAAATGCATTCTGGTTAACTATACTCGTACCAGAGACCAAGAGCAAGGTTTTATTACTTCTGCAAGACTGCTCCATAAAGCTTGAGAAAACACTGGTGTGCTTGGGCTGTGTGAGCTCCAGCTGTGGTCAATATTACCTGTGCCTGAGGCTGTGAGTAGGCTGGAGGCTCCTCTGTGGGTTTCATGATGGCAGGCTGTGTGTTCATGGTGGGGCCTGCAGTTTTGGGTGCCATACCTGCAGGCGTCTAGGAAGGAAACATTCGCATTTACAGCCGGCTGACAGAGTCTGACAATGCCGTGACAATGCAAAACTCCGCACAACGCTGCTAGAAACGCAACATGAGGAAGCAAGTTTTTCTAAAAATGGTGAGTCTTTCCGACAATGTTGGCCTCTTTACCAGCGATAATGATCAGCAGCATAAAAACAAGAACAAAAAGCAGCGTTGTAACTGCAAGTAGTATAAGCACTGTTGGTCTACAGTCAGGCATAAGTTGCTCTACTTAACATGGAAACTGAAAAATATATTACAGCTACTTACATAAAAATTCTTTAACCTCACATTTATATACAAATATTTCCATAAGTTATTCCTATTTCTGTTTTAAGATCCTGTGGTTTAAATGGTGCCAAAAAAATAACAATGACTTGAATAAAACTAAATAAGGAAAAGTGAGGATTTCGGGGGTTTTTTTACGTCCAAGAATGCTGACAGCTAACTGAAGCTTTGCTAAAAAGTAGAGCAACACAAACTTGAAGGACATTTATATGCAGTAGGAATATTTCATCAAAGTGTATGGATGTGAGAAAGATACAAAAACATACAATGATGGGTTGAGAGAGAGAAAAAAAATCTGTAACCCGTCACCAAGAGAATTGGTGCATTTGTTTGGATTCTCTCTCCAATATAATTTTGTAATGTTAATATATGGAGCACCCAGAGATGACATTAGTTGTGGATTGCCGCTAAATAAATAAAACTGAATGGAACGTAACTGAATTAACTTCTTAGAATCTATGAAAATGGGTTTTTTTTGGCTGTGGAACAATATTCTGATGTAAGCCGCAGTGACAAGCCAGTTAACTCTCCACTGGATTAATCGATGAATGATTTTAATTATTGATTAATCTGATACCAGCTTCTTAGCTTTGAATATTTTCTTTTTTTCTGTACTGCTCTATCACAGCAAAACCGAATATCTTCAGACGACAACAACTAATCAATTAATCGAGAAAATAATTAGAAGATTAACTGACGGAGAAAGTAATGTTTAGTTCAGCCCTGGTAAAAGTCACTCTACTCACTATCGATCACTTTAATGGTCTTTTCTAGAAATCGGACTTCTCATTGAAAGTTCTTCAAAGTAGTAAACGAACTTTTCAAATTGGAGTCAACACATTTTTAGGTTGAATCGGTGTCTTCTTAAAACCCCTTGTCACAAACACAGCATTTTTATTAGCAACGCATTCTCTTAAATAAAAATCTCAGATGGTTGAATTTGAACAACCTTTAAGGCGAAATATATCGAACTATCTATTATTTCTTGGTGCCACACTTCTTATATTTCTGTGTGAGAGTTACTGAGTGATGGGATGTGTTTATACAGTAAGCTCTGTGGAAGAACTCATTGACAATTTAGTACACTTTCGAATTAATGCGTCCGACTTTGACAAAACAGATAGGAAAGTCGTAAGAATAATATAAGGATTGCTTTAGAATCACATAGATCTTTCATCATCTGAATTTCCTGTAGATCTTTTTGATGTTTGATCTGTTTGCTGTGTAAAACTACTCACTGGTTTGGCGTCTGTGAAGGGATTGTACTCCTCTAACCCTGGGGGAGCCGCCGGTCTCACTTGTGTTACTGATGGATCCTGGAGAAAAAACAAGATTAAAAGGGTCCCGCTTTAAAGGAGCTAAACATAGAACGGACAAGAGAGGCTTAATACACTAAAGCAATGAATTTGAGGCGACAACGGCACTTTTGATGTGTCTTATCTCTGCATTTCAACCAAGGACAGCAGCAGAAATCTCTACGGTAAGAGTAAAACGGCTCATGTGACTGAAAACACCCTCCATTATTCTGCCACATCAAGGCCAAACGGCTCTCTTTATTCAAAACCCAACAGGCCTATAATTTAATACTGGCAAAGACAGGATGATTCCAATAATTTTCACAGGAAGGCGGCTATAAATAGACGAGTCCATGAGTTTCAGAAGGCTTCTGGCAGCTAAAGACAGAAATGAAAAGGGGGAGTTTGTGCTTTTTTAGTTGCAAAAAAAAGAAAAAAAAAACCTGCTAAAGCACTCCCGATGCTTTAAACACCTTCTTGATTTGCAACACCAGGATATTTAAACAGCCCTGTTCACAAAGGCTGCTGAGTGACAGGTTTTATGAAGGAAAACATAGAAATTACAAAACAGCATAAAGCAACAACAATCAATTCTGCACTAAATTTTAAAGGGTGATGCTGGAGTTCAAGTACAATCTCTTAGAAATGAAGCAGCAACAATTACTCAGTTGGTTGTCAGTAATGAATATAACTGATAATTCTGATTCCAGCTTCTTAAATTTGAACATTTTCTGGGTTCTTCCCTCTGCCGTGATAGTAACAAGACATTTCAGGACGTCATCCTGAGCTTTGGGAAACACGGATCAACATATTTCACCATTTTAGAAACCAAACAGCGGATTAGCTGACACTGAAAAATGACTGTCAGTTGCACTAGTCTGCCTCAATTTGCATGTAAAAGTCCGTTCCTGCAGACATCGCTGGAGCTACGCGCTTATACAAGTTTATCATAGAATAAGCTCACCATCAGCTGCAGTCACTCATGCACTAGTTTCATTCAAAATGTTGCTCAAGATGAATATCCAATCGACGTATTCCTCAAGTGCTATCCTGATCCAGTCCCAGTGCCGTCCTCTCACCGTCTCTCTGACTCTTAAATTTCTAGGAGCACATCTTCCGCTGCCACACACTCACACACACACAAGTTGTCACCAGACCGGGGCCATAAATATTTCAGGGAATGCTGTGTTTAAAATTTAATGCTGCCCCTGTGTGCAGCCCAACAAACACATGCATATTCACGAAAGTTTGGACATATACAGAGGTAAAAACCGTCATGCATGCTCCACTTGTTGCATCACTGATTTCCTACAACAACACAAAACCTTGCGACGTTGTATTTCCCACAATAAGCCAACAGAAATGCTGTTGTTGTGCATGAATATCACCAGCTGATTACACCTTTTCCAGCTTAAAAACCAGCTCTGTATGGCTTCTCCACCATTTCACATTTGATTAAGCTACTAAAAATTACAGTGTGATGTCTGTGCTGCCTTACAAGGGTTTTTTTTTTTTATTAACACGGGAGTTTAATTCCGGTAATTAGCCCACATCCAGAGAAATAGGCCAAAACAGACCGAACAATCTGACGCACGACTGGCAGCGATGAAGTTTAGCGGGAAAGGAGCCAGCGGGGATCTTTACGCCACATGTCGCCACGACGGCACCATATGATTTCATGAACTATTGAAGATAGCTCAGAGAAGGGAACAAAGCTCCATCTATCCTCAGGCGTAACAGTGCGAGCCAATAAATGACAGGAAAGTGGCAGGACAGCAGGAGCTCACTACTCATGTCAGTATGTTAATGAACCCCATGAATAATTCACTTTCCCTGCGTCTGTAGGGTCAAACTGTGCCGTCAGCTTCTTCCCACCACAAACTGAAATTTTTTTTTTTTAAAGTTTCTGCAATAAATTAAAGCTACTAAACTGGAAAATTCCTATTTTATAGTCATGCACAGCAATCACTTATCATTCATTTTAGGCATTTGCTGTGAAAAATGCCTCAGGATATTTGCAGGGCTGCAAATATCTCTCTGATGTTTTCAGTCGTTTTTCAAGCAATAATGTTAAACATACTCTGGTTTCGGTTTCTTCAATATGAGCTTTTCTGTGTCATATGTGCGTCACATTCAATGAGCAAACTGAAGATGCTGCAGTGGGCTATGAGATACTTTGAAACCAATTTTCACACATTTTTAGACATTCTATTTTAAATGATTAATCAGCTATTTGAGAAAATAATCTGCAAGACAATAAAGATAATAAAAGTCACTCTCAGCCCCAACCTAAAATGAGGTGTTCTAGTTCTAGTTGGTGGCTGGTTCAACTACAGTATCAGTCTGAACAATTTATTTTGAATTGTGATAGCTTAAAATAACTTTGGAACCTCACAACCACATGATTAATGAAATAATAATAATGTCATGTTCGGATGTGCACCATTTATCACTAGTTTTGTATAGAGTCTTAGGATTTTTCTACTCACATGTATACGAAATAACGTTAACATCATACTTAAAAGAAACTCTCTACCTAAAACCACTTAAAAAGCTATTAAAAAAAATAAAGTTCTATTTTGTGTCAAATATTCTTGTTGGCCCGTATGTTGTATTTATGTATAGAGAAGTCATGTTTACATTTACACAAGAATCAGTGATAAAATAATGATGAAAATATTAATAATTAATCACTATTTTTAATCAGTGAGTGTTCTGTCAATAATTCTTTGGCTGATAAATGTCAAAATTGCACATCACAGTTTCCCAAACCACAAGCTGACATATTATAATTACTTGTTTTGTTAAACCAACAGCCAAAAACTTAAAGTTATTTGTTGAAATATAACACAGGAACTGCTCACAGTCACATTAGAGCAACTAGAGGTTGGCCCTTTAGCTTGAGAGATGTTTTTAAAAAATGGAATCAATTATCAAAATTGTCCCGAAATTGATGTTATTAGTTGCTGCCCTTTTGTACAAGTTGATATGATGCACACCTGATATGATGAGTCAGACAGGGAGGAACAGGACATGATCAAATGAATACTTTCACAATGATGACACACCGTGAACACACAGAGCTGTACTTAGTCACATGCCTAAATCAAGCAAAGAGCACAATTAAGACACGACATTAAGACTCACTGTTCAGCCACAAATTATCTGTTTATGAGAACTGGTTCTTCAATGGCACTCACATTGTTCTATTAGTGATGGCATCCCTGATTTGGTAAAGAAAATCCTACACACAAACACATCAAACATTCCTGAGGAACTACCTCTGACATAACTTTACCCAAATACAGATAACTGGCTGTTTAAAGGGAGGGGTGTGAGACATGTGGAAAGTTAAAACTGAAAGGGTGTCCTGAGAGAAAGCACTGGATTTAACAAAACACCACCCACCCAACCTGCTGCAGTGTGAATCACAGCCAACACCTGCTGTACCACCAGGGAGGCTAACTGAAAGTATCGAGCTCGCTATCTATTATTACCTGATACCTTTGGATGTTGTATAGCTCCTGTGTGGAAAACTATATCAACATTAAGGGACAATAAATTCAACCTTACCAGCAAGTGAATGCATAGGTTTGGCAGCTGCCACATTCACGCTACCGTATCACAGCGGCTAAAAACACACCTGAGTTTCTGAGCTAACTCACGCCAAAATGTTATTAATGTGAAATAATGCAGCAGCTAACGCTAATGCGGCTAACTTAGCTAGCTAACGTTACCTGAAAAGATTTGGTGAACTCCGGGTCCGCGAACGGGTTGCTGTCGAAATCTGACATCTCCTCAGACGACGACGAAATATGTTAAATGAGTCTCTGAGCTAATAAATATCACCAAACTCAAGGCCGGATACTTTAAAAAAAGACCCTCAGAGAGGCGAACGCAGGAGCTGGCACGGTCGGAGTTGAAGTCAAGTGTTTACCGTGTCTCGAGATCCTATCAACGTGGAGGATTGGTCACCAGCAGCGGATCTGATGTGACATAACAGGACATCACGCGGAAGTGACGGAACGTAAGTTTGTACGTCTGAAAAGAAAGTTACGTCCACATTCACACTTATTTTGGCGTACAAATGTGAAAAAATAAAAACGAAGAAGAAAAAATAAAATACAAACAGGTGTCATCGCCGTAGTTGCAACCTGATCCAAGGGTTTCGTGTTGAAACGAAATGTGGAAAAATATTCTATCATATTAAATGCATTATATTGAATATAATTTCTGATAGTAAAAGAAAAAAAATAACACTGAAAAGGTATTCATGATTTTAAATTTGTAAGTCCACATGTCTCATTATTTTGGCTTTTAATCTCGTATTTTTGCTTGACTGGATTTGTACGGGTTATCTCATAACTGGAACATTTTGTCTCAAATTTGTGACTTGTAAGTCTCATATTTTATTACTGTCGGTCTTAGTCAAAGTTTCATTTTATGTTTCATTATTGTGCCATTTTCAGCTATTTCCTTCAGAAAACGTTTATCTCATAACTATGATTGTTTGTTTATCTCAAAGCTGTGATTTTTTTAAAAAAATAATAATTTTAGCTTTTAATATTATCATGTGGCCTTTTTAATCGCTGAATATTGACATATTACCCCAGATTTTCGACTTTGTTTTTTTATCTACTTGGATCCCATATTTTATACTCACCAAATATTTGTTTTTTTAATATATTTCAATGTCAGAATTTTGAAGGTTTCTTGCAAAATGATGACTTTTTATATCACCTTTGTGACTTTATAGTCTCATAATTTTTTTGCTTGTTTCAAAATTTTGACTTAGTCAGAAGTTTTACTTTTTAGTTTTTTAATTTTGATTTTAATCTATTATTGCTTTATCATTTTCATCTCAAAATATTACGTTATTATTTCACATTTCTGACTTTCTCATATTTTTTACACTATAAAATTTTCTCAAAGGTATGATTTTTTGGACAAGGTACGTTTTATCCGTTTGATTCCCGGCTATAAAAGACACAAGCAGAAACAAAAAATCAAGCCGTTTTTTCATTTTTTCGTTTTGAGCAAAAAACAAAAAAAGCAGGAAACGGTTCGTTTTTTCGTTTATTCGTTTTGAACAAAAAACAAAAAAACAGGAAACGGTTCGTTTTTTCGTTTTTTCGTTTTCACCCCCAAAATGAAAATATGACTCCATATTTCGTTTCATTGGTGGGCGGGGCTTCGGAGCCTGCCAGTGCACAATAAAGCTCCTGCCCATCACAATAAAGCTCTTGCGCTGGCATTCATAGACAGACTGACTTTCATTGTATTGCCTGCCCCCACTGCACTTCCCCTAACTCTAAATCAAAGCAAGTCGTGTACACAGTAATGGCAGTCATAACCAGTGGTGTAGTCTAGTTTTTTCTACTGGTTATACTCCAACCTCATAAACCAAAGCCAGGTCAGGTTCTCATATATGTGCGCGTGCACTCACATGTCCGCGCACACACACACACACACACACACACACACACACACACACACACACACACACACACACACACACACACACACACACACACACACACGCAGCAGCAGCTCCTTTATTTCAAACTACCAATTAGATACTTATAGACATTATAGCGTCAGCAGCTCCTCCTCCTGCCATCAGGTAGACCTGATGTTTCCTCTTCATCAGGTAGACCTGATGTTTCCTCTTCATCAGGTAGAACTGATGTTTCCTTTTCATCAGGCTCCCTTTCCTAAATGTTAACCTTAGCTCCAGCTGTAGTGTTCCCTAAAGTGGCAGTATTCACAGGACAAGCAACAGGCTTATTAAAACACTGAAATAGTTTCATTTAGCTTTGCTTTCTTATTCTTATTTTTTCTCCACTGACTGATGTTGGGTCATTAGAAGTTCTAGACTCATGTCCCTCTTCTTCTAAGCCAGGGGTATTCAGCTAAAATTCAGAGAGGTCCAGTCAGCAAAGGTCCAGAACATCATAATGTCTAACTTGAGTTACTGTGATATATGCTGATGTAACCTGGTAGTTTTATTAGAGTCTGCCTGTAATCAAAAACTGACCGTCAAATAAATTCAGTACGGTTCAAAAACATTTTGACATTTATTAATAAATAATTTATATGTAACTGTATATCTTAGAATAAAGTGCAGAACTTAAAAAAGCATGACTGAACAACCTGAATCAACTTCTATACATCTTTAACAATACATAAATCTCATAAATGTAAACATTTGAACACTTTTACATTTTTGTCTGTCTCATATCACTCCCCTAATATCTCTGCAGCTTAATGGGAGAGCTGAGCTGCTGCTTGTTTGAGTCGTTCTCAAAACATATTTTGATTATGTTCATAGTTGAGAAAGCTGCCTTACAGCTGTTTGCTGAGCCAAACATGGTCAGCATGTGACCACAGTCTGTCCTCTAGAGATGTATAAGGCACAAAAGATACGACTCTCAGAGCCGATGCTTTGTAGTAAATCTGAAGAGCCGACTCCTAACGTATTTAATGGAGTATGGAGTTTAACACTGTCCTAGCAGAAAACATGTTACTGGATCCTAGATTAAAGAAGCTTGCCTTCAGTGACAACAGAGCTGTTGATGAGAAACTTCAGAGAATAAGAGCAGCAGTCTGACACCTCCACCATTAGAGGACAAAGTGGAGGAGGAACCTCAAACTTCTGCTGTGTGGAGGCTCTTTGATGGAAGAGCTACAGGAGATGATTCAGGAGAAATCCTACAGCTGATGTGGTAATGGAGGATCATATCTAGAGGAAGCCCTCATCCAACCAGCAGACGACCCACTGAGCTGGAGCAGGACAAGGCCTCAGTCTGCCCCACCTGGTGAAGGTGATGGAGGAGAGACAACTTCTTCCATCTGAGAGAATCTTCTCAGAAACACAGCAGATATTCACTGAAAGAAGAAATGTATCAGCCCATCCAAGCTCAGCCATCTGATTTTTCTGAATGTCAGCCTGCTCTGAGGACATTTATACTGTTTGAATACTGAGTCTGGTTCTGTTTCTGTTCTGGTTCTGTGGGTTCATGTGCAGAGTTTTGTTCATTTATTTTTTGTGCAAAAAAGTTTGGTTGAAATAATAAACAAAAGCAAGAATACCTGTTTTTGTAACAGAGCAAATATACAAAATGAGTCAATTACATACATCTAGAGGACAGACTGTGGTCACATGCTGACCATGTTTGGCTCAACATACAGCTGTAAGGCAGCTTTCTCAACTATGAACATAATCAAAATATGTTTTGAGAACGGCTCAAACAAGCAGCAGCTCAGCTCTCCCATTAAGCTGCAGAGATATTAGGGGAGTGATATGAGACAAAAATGTAAAAGTGTTCAAATGTTTACATTTATGAGATTTAGGTATTATAAAAGATGTATAGAAGTTGATTCAGGTTGTTCAGTCATGCTTTTTTTAAGTTCTGCACTTTATTTTAAGATATACAGTTACATATAAGTTATTTATTAATAAATGTCAAAATGTTTTTGAACCGTACTGAATTTATTTGACGGTCAGTTTTTGATTACAGGCAGACTCTAATAAAACTACCAGGTTACATCAGCATATATCACAGTAACTCAAGTTAGACATTATGATGTTCTGGACCTTTGCTGACTGGACCTCTCTGAATTTTAGCTGAATACCCCTGGCTTAGCAGAAGAGGGACATGAGTCTAGAACTTCTAATGACCCAACATCAGTCAGTGGAGAAAAAATAAGAAAAAGAAAGCAAAGCTAAATGAAACTATTTCAGTGTTTTAATAAGCCTGTTGCTTGTCCTGTGAATACTGCCACTTTAGGGAACACTACAGCTGGAGCTAAGGTTAAAGTTTAGGAAAGGGAGCCTGATGAAGAGGAAAGATCAGGTCTACCTGATGGAGAGGAAACATCAGCTCTACCTGATGAAGAGGAAACATCAGCTCTACCTGATGAAGAGGAAACATCAGCTCTACCTGATGAAGAGGAAACATCAGCTCTACCTGATGAAGAGGAAACATCAGCTCTACCTGATGGCAGGAGGAGGCGCTGCTGACGCTATAATGTCTGTAAGTATCTAATTGGTTGTTTGAAATAAAGGAGCTGCTGCTGCTGCTGTGTGTGTGTGTGTGTGTGTGTGTGTGTGTGTGTGTGTGTGTGTGTGTGTGTGTGCGCGCGCGCGCGTGGACATGTGAGTGCACGCGCACATATATGAGAACCTGACCTGGCTTTGGTTTATGAGGTTGGAGTATACCCAGTAGAAAAAACGAGACTACACCACTGGTTATGACTGTCATTACTGTGTACACGACTTGCTTTGATTTAGAGTTAGGGAAGTGCAGTGGGGGCAGGCAATACAATGAAAGTCAGTCTGTCTATGAATGCCAGCGCAAGAGCTTTATTGTGATGGGCAGGAGCTTGATTGTGCACTGGCAGGGTCCCAAGCCCCGCCCATCAATGAAACGGAATATTGAGTCGTATTTTCATTTTGGGGGTGAAAACGAAAAAACGAAAAAACGAACCGTTTCCTGTTTTTTTGTTTTTTGCTCAAAACGAAAAAACGAAAAAACGGCTTGATTTTTTGTTTCTGCTTGTGTCTTTTATAGCCAGGAAACAAACGGATAAAACGTACCTTGTCCTTTTTTTGTGTGATATTTTTGTCTCTTTATTTTATTTGCTTCACAGTTTTTACTTGGTCAAAAGGTTCACTTTTTTGTCATATTTCTTTATTTTTTTCCTTTGTTTAAAAAAACTTTCTTTATATTTTGACTCTTCACATAGTTTTTACTGGCCAATTTTATACATGTGATCTCTTATTTTGATTGGGAAAGCCTTTTCTTCTTCTTTTAATTTATTTGTTTTTACTTTTAATTCAGTTATTTTGATCTCAGAATTTTAGTCTTGCATTTTATCTCTAAATATTTCCTGTGTAAATAAAATGTTTACTTTTCATCGAGTTGTCTTGAGGTTTCAGTTCATGATTTGTAGATCTAGAAGCTGAGCAGAGTCTCTTCTAGTCGTCCTAGATCTATGCGGCCCTTCAGCTAAGGCTGTCATGTGACTCCAACTTGTCCAACTCACACTTCCGCTACTGCGTGTAAAAAGTTGGTGAAATCTGGAAGAAGTTTATCTCTGCTGCAACTTTAAACGCCGCACTACTTTCCCGTCTCGTCAAATTTATGAGCAGTTTGTAGCTCGAAAGAGAAGCAGAGGAAGTTTTCTTGTCTGTCGCTTGTTTAGAAGCTCAGCATGTCGACGGCAGCCCTGTATAACGACCAAGGAGGAGCGGAGACTGCGGTGGAAGCGGGGCAGGAGAGCACCCCGACCTCCTCCAGCTCCGGAGCCGCCTTCGGACTCTTCAGCGCCGACTTTAAAAAGTAAGTTAGCTCCGCATGTGTTCCTTCAACCAACAGTTTGAGTGATTCATAGTGACGTTAGACGGTTTGGTTGAACTTAACGTGGCTCGGTGCTGCTGAGGAGAGGCTAGCATCAACACACTGATGGCGAAGGGCTGTTAGCTGAAGCTGCTGAGCTGCTCTCTTAGTTATTATACGTGACTTCAGGGCCTCTCAGATAGCTGCTGGTTTCTGCTAGCTGGGATGAAGCCCCTGCATTCAGGCAGGGACAGATTATGAGGAAATGCTACCCTGGAAACACACATGTCAAAGGCCCATCATCCCTTCTGCATAGAAGAAAGACCCCAGGTGGACACACAAAATGACAACAAGTGAATTGAGGGTGTTTTTCATCCCAGTATGGTCATCTTCTTCAGTTTTTTGTCACTTTGCAGTGGTTGTGTCACTTTTCAAAGGTCTTTTTGTGGTCATTTTGAATCTGTTGTAGTCCTCATGTCTCCCATTGCAGTTGTTTTTTGTCTGTTTGCAGTCACTTTTAAGAAGTTGTTGTGGTCTTTTGAATATTGGTGGCACTTTTGTTGTTCTTGTGTGTCTTCTTGTTGTCATTTTGTGTTTGTTTCCATCTCTGTGGAGTTGTGTTGTTATTTATTGTGGTGGTTTGGCATCTTTCAGTGCTTTATAAATGTGTTTTTTTTGTCGTTATGTTGTTTGGAGTCATTCTTAAATGTTATTGTGGTTCTTTTCGGTTTTTTGCAGTCGTTTTGTGTCTCTTTTTGTTCATTTTGAACCTTGTAGTGTTCCTTTTTGTCTCTGTGCAGTCATGTTGTGACTTTTTGCAGGTGTTTTAGGTCTCTATAGTTTTTTTTTACTCTTTTTGCAGTAATTTTGTGTCTTTGTATTTTTGTGTCTTTTGATAGTAATATTGTATGTCCTTGTTGTCATTTTGTCACTCTTTTGGGTTGTTGTGCATGTTACTGTGATCATTTCAAGTCGTGCAGTCCCCCCCCCCCCTTTTTTCCCTCTGGATGGCTTTGCATCTTTTAGCAATCTGTAAATATGATTTAAGTAATTTTTTGCCTTTTGTTTTGCACCTCTGGGTTAATTTTGTCATTATACATTTCCAGAAGTCAAAGGTAATGTTAAAACTAGCAAACGTTAACATTTTTGCTCGAAAAACCAACTTAAACGATTATTCTATTATCAAGCCTCATGCGTGTGCAGCAACAGTAGTAGTACACTTCAGGAAATCGGGTGGGAAAGGTCTGATTTAGTTGGAGCAACAAAGAATGATTAACCTTCTTGATCAGCACCAGTAAACAGATCTTTAACTGGTTCAATAAGGCGGTAATCATCTCACAGAGTGCTTCATATAAAGCTTACAGTGGGGATTTTTTACTCTGAGAGTCAGCAAAAATAACACAGCAGCTTCAAACTGTATGAACTCCACATTTCTATTAAGCCAGAAAAAGTACACAGAAAGTGGCCTGATGATGCAAAGTAGCCCAACGGTGAACTGTGTGCTTTTGTCAGTGGTTGAGCTTCTTACTGTTTAGAAGAAAGTGTTGCATAGTCTTACTCTTAGCTTTTCAGGACACTCTGATCCAAAATTATTGAAAGCAACTTGCAGTAAAAACTGATGGGATATCTTTCTTCATTGATCATTGTAAATGTATTATTATTGTATCATGTGTAACTGGGCAGCAGTAACGTATCTCTAAACCTGCAGGTGGACTGGACTGACTGCAGCATGCTTTATTATCTGAGCTTAAATGAGGACACTTTCCTCTTTTAATCCTCTGAACATCAAGCAGTTTTTGAGAATTCTTTGCTCCTGTCATATTTTTACTTTTGTGTGGAGTGTGCATGTTCTCCCTGTGCATGCGTGGGTTTGCTCCAGATACTCCGGCTTCCTCCCACAGTCCAAAAACATGCTGAGGTTAATTGATGACTCTAAATTGTCTGTAGGTGTGAATGTGAGTGTGATTGTTTGTCTGTATACGTCGCTCTGTGATAGACTGGTGACCTGTCCAGCGTATCCTACCTTTGCCCTTAGTCAGCTGAGATAGACTCCAGTCCCCCATGACCCTAATGAGGATTAAGTGGTCTATGGATATTCAATATTTTTCAAGTGCTCACAAGTGTTGCCATTCCAGGAAACAATGGTTCTCCACATGCAGTATATAGACATTTGACTGGGACTATTTGCATTTTTACAGCCTGTACAAACGAGGCACTTTTCACACTACCCTGCACATCAGCTCTAGAAACACGTTTTCATTCTACATCTTTGTGGCTATACATTTGTTTGATTTTCCTCTCAGTTTCACTCGTCATCTCCTCCCTGCTAGTGTAAACACTTCACCTACAAGTCCCTGAATTTTTGTCATGTGACTGTTCATTGCAGCCGAGTCAACAATGGTCTGTCATCGGGGCTACAGCGTCTGTTTAGTACAGACATTTTGTTTTTGTTGATTCTTTGGTTACGTTTCCTGATTAAACTAAACATCATCCATGATATATTCACAGACATGGGAAAGTTGAAAAACCTAAAATCCCTTATTTTTTTTGTTCTTACAGTGGCTTGGTTTGATAGGTGGAGAAATTTTGCAATTTTTAAAAAGGAAAACATTCCTTTCGCACCTACTGGTGATTGTTGGCCATTAGAAGGTTGAACAGTAACTTTAGCACAAATTCCCTCTCACTGCTTTTACATGACTGAATTATTATAAATCTGAGTACAGTGTTATGTGAGTAAAGTGGTGATGAAAGCACTCAAAATTGTAAGAGAAAGGGACGATTTTAATTCTTACAGTGTGTTGCCCATGTGTTTGGTCTGGAGCTTGAGGTTTGTGTCAGACTTTTTCAGATTTAAGAGCACCAATGTAATAAATATGAACCTGAAACACATGGAGTGTTCACATTAAGCTCCAGTCCATGAATCTGAGGTACTGGAATTTGTTAAAACATGAAAAAACCTTTTGTCCTCGTACACCAAATCAATTTCTTAAACGTTGTGTTATTTAAGAGGAACTTTTAAAGCGGAGAAAACCTGTAGAGAAGAGGTTGCTTAGTTGGAAAACCACCATGTTTAATCGGCATTTCAGTGTGGTGAAACTGAAACTAAGCTGTCAGCTCAGCTGGTCTGATCATGGGGTTTGATTTTCATCTCTTGCCACTAGAGGGCAGCCAATCATCAGTGTAGCCATCCTTTGCTTTTTGTAATTTCTTGCAAAATCCATGGTTATGCATCCGAACTGCTTTGGTTTAATGTTCTCTGAATGAAGGTACACACTGTATTTGATTTTCAGGTCTGCACGACACTCACACTTTCAAATTTGAGCTGCTTCCTTAGTTCTTCAGCACTCAGTCTAAATAATGTGTAGTCGTTCCAGTAACAAATATAGCATACCTTTACATTGTTTTACACTTTGGTTTTTACCATTTTTTTGTGAAAAGCTTTCTTCTGCTTTGATGTAATGTTTTTTCTATCACTGATAAGGAGTCATTTGTGCCAGTTTAGTCTTAAATGTTGCTTACTATGCTGAAATGAACCTTTTAGCTGTCTCACATGACCGTCAGTTAGGGGAGGCGAGGTCTTATGTTTGGCCACCACTAGGCCGAGCTGAGACACCAGAGAGAAAATACATGAGCGTGAGTGATGCTTCTGACTATGTGCAAACATGTCTGTCTGACACAATTCACAACGCACAAATCTGTGCATCCTAATAGCTGCATGTTGGGCCAGTGCAAGGATCTGTATCTGATATTAGTGTTGGTTGCACACAAGTCATGTCCTCCTCAACTTGTGTAGTGTGTGTATATATATATATATATATATATATATATAGGTTACATATTTGTAAGATAAAGTTCAAATTGAAAGGGCATGTTAGAGCCAGGCCTGCAAAAAATTAATCAAGTTTGGATTTTGTTGTTTGGAGTCACTGAATATTTGCTGCATGTGAGGAAAAACGCAACATTCCTGTAATATTCTGTTTACTTAAAGGCCTTGTTCTTTAGCCAAATAGCTCTATACAAGGCAAAGCATGGAAGCATGTGACTAATTTATAATCTGTGACCAAAGAGATGTTTCACTGTGGCTGAGTGGTTTGGTTAGATAGATTTCTAAAATGATACATTATTATTTGAGTCACATTATTGGATTTCATTCAAACTTTCTTTCTTTCAGTTGAGTTTGGGTTACTAGTGAGGTCTATGTTGACCTGTTTGTTAATGATAGTTTAGTTCAGAGAAAGTTGCTCTTGTTGAAAGCTGTCATTTCGACCAAGAAATATTGAAACAGGCTGAATAACAAGCAAAAGAATAGAGGTTTTTTTAGGGGTTTTTTTGTTTGTTTTTTTTAAAGGTTTTACGCTGTACTGATGGTGTTTTAGAGTTTGAACTCTTGATTCAGGGTTTAACAAGAAGTGGTTTTGGTGCATGTTAAATAGTTATGGATTGTTGTCGGGATCTGGCACTAGTTAGATAAGAGTTGAATTTGTTTTAATTATTTACTTTACAAAAAATTGAAGACATGCACTCCGTATGTACAACATTTTCTCAAGTGCCCACAAACGATACCAGTATTGCAAAAAAATCATGACCTCCACATACTATAGATATTTAACTACTTCCATTTTTAACTTGTTTCCATATTCTCCTGATTATTTTTTTTTGTGTAGATCTATTGCATTTTTTTAATCAGACATGTAAAATGTACATATTTTGATAAAATAGCATGAATGTAAATGTAGATTTGGTTAATTTTCTGGACAGAACCACACGTCACACATGATTAGCTCAAGAACCGTTGATGTTTAAAAAAATCTGACCCCCACTTCTGTTTTTACAGTTTCTGGCTCTGATAAATTGTGTAGTTTTGGCGTTTTTTTTTCTTGTTATCTTTTTAATTTGACATATTTAAGATCCCTTTCTGTTCTGACTGCTCACCCATACTGTAGTCTTGTCATGCCGTCTCAAACCTTCCCTCTGGCATGCCGTTACAAAGGTGGATCCAGATTGTTTAACAAGAACTTGCACATTTTCCCATGTGTCTTGGCATGTGTGATGGAACCAAAAGTGGATAGGCTGCGCTTATTTTCCTTCAGTTTTTTATAAGCACAGTGTGACTTACTCCTTTTCTAAGTTCCAGTATTTTGATGTCACATTTTCATTTTCACTTTATTGAAAGTTTTATGTTCTTGTAAACATACTTTTTCTCAGATGTTGCTGCTGCTCCTGTTAATTGAATACTTAAAGTTGCTCTTTACAGTGTCAAGAATGAATGTTCAGTGGCAGCTTTTAATTCAGTGGGCGAGTGTCGACGTTTAGGGAAGAAGTAAATCTACAAATGATGACTACTAGGCCATATCCATCTATGTGATACTTGTTGAGAGTGTTTTGTGAGAGACTGTGCACAGACAACCAAACTGAGCTATTTATTTCATTTCACTTTGATAGCTTGATTTAAACTGAGTCACACAACTGTTTTTTGTTTTTTTGGGGGATTTGTTCAGGAAAATGTGACTGCATATCTGAACGCACTGGAGGAATGTAGTGAAATGTTCAGACCACATTGGTCCTCTGTGCCCTGTATGAAGTCCTTGTATTGTGCTACAGAGGCATATCTCACACCTATAAAAAGGCATGACAGACAGTGAGCTAACCGTGCTAACTGGGACTCATGGAGTTATTCTGTTGTACTGATATCCCTCCAAGTAATCAAATGTTGCTCCACAAGAACTGAACAATGAATCCTGAGCAATAAAAACCTAAAAACAGTGAACATTAGTTGAGGCAGTGATATTTTATGTCAGATACACGTTAACTAAACTAAACATCTCTGCTCCCTCTGGCACTTTGACTGCTGTGAATGACAGTGATTGATAATGAGTTGCTGTCGTTGTCAGGCAGAAAAATGCTGAAGATGGAATTTTATTTTACTGAAATTAATAGACAAACAGTTCTGGGAAGCCTTATAAATCCATTCCCTCTATTGGCAGTGTGTTACAGCATGCAGTACTTGTTGGTGAGGCCGATGGCCACTTGGAGACACTAACCTCTACAGTCCTTCAGCTTTTTATGCCTTCAAAACCTGAAATAGAATCATTTCCAACTTCAGACTGACCAGTCAGTCTGCACAAAGTCTGAAAGTGATGTACAGGAAAAGCAGAAAGTAAAAAAAAAAAAAGCAACTCTAGAAGTATAAACATTGTATAATAATGTACAAAAATGTGTTTTTAGACCGCAGGATCTGTAATCAAACTTACCGGAAATCACACTGGAATAATGACAAACCATATTCTGAAATGTGTTCTTTCTGCACATATTACACAGCATTGAATGAGATGGATACACATGTGGCTCTTTTGTGATAAATATTCATTAGCAAACTGCCATGACTGTATTATATTATAATCAATCTCAGCAGTGATGGACAAAAGATTTGTAAACCTCATCAGCCAGATGTGATGCAGATATTTAGCTTTTAGATGTGTTCAGGTTTTGAGTTAGCAAGTTGAACTTAACCTGGATCATATATGTAAAAGAAACTATAGTTACAGATGATGCTGACAGAATTAAACCCGCATTTAAGCATTATATTCCCATTTAATAAATGACCAACCACAGAATATGCTGCAGTTGTGAGTACATTAAAGAACATTTTTGTGGATTTATTTTTAAACGATGTTCAATAGCTATAATTTCTCCTGTCAAGACATATTTTGTCTTATTTCAGCTGTTTCAGTATTTTATCTTTCACTGTCTGTTCATATATCATCTTCCCTATTGACATTTAAAATAATAAACGCTAATCTGCTAACAGCTGTCGGACTGTTTTAAGCCGTTTCTAAATCGCAACAAACTACCTGCAAATATTAGAAAACCTGGAATCAATATTTACAGCATTTTTCCAAGTGCCCAAATGGGAAAAAAAATGGGGTCATCACATCCTATTTAACAAAGCCTATTTACATTTTTATAACCACTACAAACCTTTTCACAATATTTTGCACATTTTCACCATGAGGAATGAGTCTTCCAACAGCTTTCTCTTCTGTATTTTGTTTTTGTGCTGCATTTATTTTAGTGATAAAGTATCTTCTATTTTTCTCCAAATCTCTCTTGTTCATTGTCATCTCTATGCAAAGACGCTCTGCATTTCAGCTGGAAAGTGGCTAAATTTATGTCTTGTGACCATCGGTGGCAGCTGAGTCACTCGTGGCTACTCAGATGTGCTGAGGATTGCACTTTTTTTCTGTTTTTTTTTTTTTTTTAACAGAATCTCCAACAAATTGTTTATTTTTTGCAATTAAACGTAGAATGAAGTGGTTTCCCATCAAGTATTCTGAGCTATTTTAAACTTATCTTTGGTTATTTTACCTGATGCAAGTGCACGTCACACAGGATTTGTTCCAGTAGTGCTGAAAATGCAACAGTTGTTTTTGTTTTTACACCCTGTGGCTCTGATGAATGGATTTTGTGTTTTGTTTTTTTCCTTTTTTTTTTTTTTTTTTGCGTGAAGATAACATGCCTATTCAAACTGCCGACAGGTTTTGGGGGTTACACAGTTTAGACACGACATCATCTTGTGAACTCGACTGTAGGCATGACTAAACGTGGCCCTCAGGTCAGTCATTTACTCCCGGGGAAAGTGCAGGAGGCACATTTGTCCCCTTTCAAAATCCTTCTGTTCCAGTCACGTCTTCGTGGGTATTTCCTCACATTCAGCTTGGCGCTGTTATCTTTGATGTAGGCCTGTCCTGTTGGCCTCGTCAGCCAAACTTGGAAGGGTATGCACGCTTGTCAAGCTAAAGTGGATTATTGTGCAGTGGCGGTGATGAAAAGTAGCTCACTGTTTACCCACCCGTCTAGATAAGGCCCTCCTTTTTCCCTTAGAGGGAAGTGACCACAGTTACACACAGTCACATATGCAGCTAGGCGGCAGGTGAGATAGTGGGCTTTCCATAGGGAAGACTGCATGTGTGAGAAGACAGGAGGAAAATTTAAACACGACCTAACGAGCAGAATTTCTGAAGAGAAGGAGGTCTTACCCCAGTGAGCAGGCACTACTCTCAGGCATAACTTGCCATTAGCGAGCTGACAGGGCATCTTGTGACTTTTTTGCCCAACAGAAGAGGAAGAGAGCAGTGAATGACAGTCACTAAGGCAGTGGAGCCTGAGCTGTTTTTCCACAGCTTCAATAGATATGAAGAAGACAAGAAGACAACTGTAAATAAAGCCAAGAGAGCAAGGCACACAGCCCGAAGGAAAGTAATTACCACATCTCTCGTTCTGTCTTCGGTTTGTGGAAATACAGTCAGCTGTGTTTGTGGACACACACACACTCACACACACAAACACTCAGGAGCTGCTCGCTGTTGAATGGACTGCTGTATTTTGTGGACTTCTGTGGAAGGAAGCTGGTATGGATGTTGGCTTCTCCTCTCTGCGCTCGGAGGCGGTGGGAGCCGTGAGGACAGCGATGGTGTCTGCTGAGAACTTACAGCTCACTCTGAAGCCTGAGCTCAGTCAGGAAGAACAGGCCCTCACACACACCCGCAGTAACCCCAAGGAGGCACACAAGGCTGGGTACTGTCGTAAGATCACCCATAGCATCTTCAAAAACTGTCTCATGCCTAATAGTTGATATAGCAAACTTTAAAATCGTGTTTGAGGTTTTTTTTGTGTGCGTGTGTGTATTTAACCTGAGAATGTATGCCAACTTAATGTCGTTGTTATTATTGTAGATTATTTTCCTTTAAGTTGATTTTTACACAAAAAATGTAAAACCGTCTCATAAAAATACTGCCAATATATCCATTATTATAATGATTTCTAACTTTTTTTAATTTGGTAGTTTCTCTGAAAATAGTTAGGCATTAAGATTAAGACAAACTAGGAATTGAATTGGCTATCTTCTTTTTTAAAAATGTACTACACTGGTGACTTTGAATTTTAGTCCACTGGACCAGCGATAAAGTAAAACCAAAAGCCTTGAGATATGCCAGCAACTACACCTTTTGATGGAGTTAATTGTTTCACTTTTGTGTGGTCAGAAATAGCAGCTACAAAATTTATGAATGCTTCACTTATTTAGCATTTTTCCTCTCTTTAAGAAAGTGAATAATGTGAAAACAGAAGAAAAGTAGCTGCTGCTGTCTGTTTTCAGCACAATGGAGAGTTATGTTTTGCTTCCTTACAGTGGTTGGCATCGAGAAAGTTCGTTTAATTTCTGATCGTTTAGTTTAAATGAGTGAAGTTTAGGATATTGCAGGATATTCCTAGACCCTTGTGCCTTCAGAAACATGGGTCTAGCGCGGCTAGGCTAGAACTTGACTAGATGAAGTTGACAATTTTCCTATTGTCTTTCACAGAATCCGTATGAAACAAACATCTTCCTGTGCAGTTTTAGACTGACATTGTGTGTTTGCATTAGCCAGGGAATGAGCATCATGTGATTGCTCAGCAGTTTTAGCAGAAATTGTTGTGATGCCGCTGCTGTTGCGTCGGTTTGGAAAACATTCTTGCTGTCTGGTTGGCTACATTGTCAGTTTGCACGTATGAAGCTCACACAGGTGTCTTATACACAGAACTTTCACAGCACCATAGGTCAACATCTGAATCTGATTGGTCACCTCAGCAGTGCTTGCCTTCTCTAATGTTGATCCCAATAAGACCAAGATTGTTTTCTCTCTGCAGGAATGAAGATCTTAAAGAGATGTTGGAGAGCAGCAAGGAGTCGCTCAAACTGGAGGCCATGAAGAGGATTGTTGGGGTGAGTGCATTTTAAGAAATCACAAAACTCGTCTGTTTGTGTGTGCATTCATTCTACAGCTGAGTCTGATGTTGGTGACAATATAGTTTTATTATTTGATTTTTTTTTTTCCAGCTCATTGCCAAAGGGAAAAATGCATCCGAGTTGTTTCCTGCAGTTGTGAAGAATGTTGCGAGTAAAAACATCGAGGTATGGCACTGTTGAGAAATAACTCAGTAAAACTTCATCCCTAATGCTGTCATCCTTACTCACAGCTGTGGGCTCTTCTGATTCATTTAGTTTTCATGCAACACATCATGTGGGTTCATTAAGTGTGATGTTGGAGAGGAAACTTCCTGTTATAGAACAGCGGTGTGATCATGTGGATTGGCTTCATGTTCAAGCTTTTCCGTGATCAGGTTTGAGTTTCTTAAGTTTATGCCTCTGTTCTGTATAAAGTAGAATAATTCAAATCAATTTGACGTTACTTATAGAGCACCAAATCACAACTTAAGTCATCTCAGGGTAACCTTTACTAACACCAGCCTCTGCAAGGGAGATTTTAAACATGGCCCACAGGGACCATAGATGCCTCAACTTACCTCTACATGTTTGGGTTCACCAGATCTGCCCCTGTCATCTGATCCAACCTACCACCAGGTGGTGATCAGTTGACAGCTCTGCCTTTCTCTTGACCCGGGTGTCCAAGATGTATGGCCACTAGTCTGATGATGTAATCACCAAAGTTTACTTACACTTGTTTATCATAGCAGTCTTGAGTTACAACTGACTTCTATAACTCTTAATTTTCTGTGATGGAATGATTGAAAGGGTTTGTCACAAAAACAAACAGTTGTACATTTTAGTTATTTCATAAATTTGTTATTGATCTTTTAGAAATGGAAATATGCATGATCAAAAATATACCTACAGCAGTTTGTATCATCAGTTGGTGATGGAGGAAGCTGTGTTAATCTTTTTTTTTTTTAGTAGCATGGCGTTATTTGATGTTTACAAGTGTTTGTAAACTTTTATTCTCACCAACACAGACTTACCCACAGTACCTCAGAAGGTATGTCTTTTTTTCTTGTACAGATGGGAGTCGGTGTTTATTATTACAGTGGTCAGGAATGACTGTCTGTAGCCGTGCTTACCGCAGTGATGTTGATTGTCTGATTAGTAGGTCATGCAGGGGATGCAAAGTGGTGTTCTTTCTTTACATTTGTACAGCATTCTTCTCTGATAAAGCCAATTGTCTGGTGTTAACCTCAATATTTATACTTGTAAGATAAATCCATGAAAATAATATTACTTATTTTTTACACTGAACAACAAGTACTTTACCTTTAAATGTGCTATATAGATAACGGTGGCTTGACTTGACTCGTTTTTGTTTATTTTTCCTCATCAATCAATAGCAGCACAGGTAGCTTTGTGATAAACCGGTGCTGCAGCAGCATTACAGTACTGTAAGGCACTGTGAGCTTGCATCAAAACTCTGCTAAATGCTGAAATGTGTGAGCCAGGACAGACTTGTGCACAGCCTATTCCAGCGAATGACCAAACACTAAGCAACAGCTCGAGAGGGGCTCCCATGCCCAGAACCTGTGAATATTGATTAGCAGCAGCAGAATAATCAGGTAGTGTGAGGGGCAGCATGTGAGCGGGGGGCCTGAGGCCGGCCGCTGTGTGCAAGGCATGCAGCCGAAGCAGCTCATGGCAGGGTAGGGGAGCAGGTGGGTGGATGTAATTGAGAGAGGAGAGCCCACAGTCACATCTTCTCTCTCCTGTCTCATACACACCAGCTGCTAAGGTAGTGTGAGGTCTCGGTCTATGTTTTCTCTCTCTCTGTCCTTCCTTTCCCCTAGCTCCTCCACACTCCGCTCACCTACAGTACATCTCGCTAAAAATGGTCTCTTCTTTTGCTCCCGCCCTCACCCCTTCTCTGCTTGTCACCTCGAGCTGCCGCTGATCCCCTCTAATTAGAACATAACGGCACAGGAACATGCAGTTCATTGACAGCGTTGCGTGATTTGATACCGGTGCTCTTTATTTTCTTTAATCGTTTCTGCTCTTCAGTTTAACACTCCATACCTTACATGAATTTGTGTATGCCTGACAGTTTATTTTCAAATGGTGACAAGAATGACATAAAATCCCATTTGATGCAGGGCAAGTTTCACTTGTACTGCCCTTAATCACCTACTTAACAGTTTAAAATGAAGTCAGTCGTGTGCTTTGTGGTCATAGAAACCAGATCCTTGAGGGCAGATGGGTTGTGTCTCCTTTTTATAGTGAGTAATGCCATTAATTCCAGCAGTAATGACCAGAACGATGATTGAGAACTGTGGTGCACGGCTGCAGGTCAATACTGGCCGCATTAGAAAGCATGGCACTGATTACTGGCTAAAGCTCTTGGTGATTGTACCTAAAATGTAACCTTACTCCTGACCTCAAGCTTCAATCACCTCATAAATGAAATTAGAAATAGTTCCTTGAGTAAATCATCGTTTTTCATAACCCCCTTCTCCCAGTTCCATTATACATAAATCCACAGTCTTATAGGCAGAATCAGGTCCATTTATTCTTCTCTCTTTCTGAATAGCTGATGTGAATCAGCAGAGGAGCTACCTTTGACCTCCAGTTAAACTCGTCAGGAAGCAAGACAAATATTATCTCAGGCTTTCCTGCAAGAAAAGAAGAGGCGTGGATGTCGGAGCACATGCTGGGGCTGCGAATAATTCAAAGCCAATTTCTGGAGGGGGCAAAAATAAAATGTAAAACCTCTCTCCATGGCCTGAAACAACACTGGATCAAATCTGCTGCTTGTGAGATGAAGACAGGAAAACTTTCCATCCTGTACAATTTTTCCCAACCCCTTGAAATAATAAACTCAAACTTCAATGCAGAAAAACTAAACTAAAGAAAGATTTCACTTGTTGGTTGCATTTTGGTATTTTATAGCTCCTGTCTACTTGTTTTACTTCCACGTGTTGCATAAATGTCCGTTTGCAGCTGTTTACATTTCTTGCTGTTTGCTGTTATTGTATTTTGCAGCTTAAGAAGCTTGTGTACGTTTACCTGGTGAGGTATGCAGAGGAGCAGCAGGACTTGGCCTTGCTATCTATCAGCACCTTCCAGCGGGCCCTTAAGGTAACTTTTATACCCTTTGAATCTGTCTTACTGTTCCTTTTTACCGAAATGGTTGGGGGAAAAAAAGCTTTCTAGAATATAAACTGAGAATCTATGTAGGCAGACGGTACTGATATTCTGATAATTTTATTCATAATTTTTAGTGAATGCTGTGAAACCTTGTTTGATGTTAATTTTGCTGCATTATTGTTGTCATGGCACACAATCTCTGCTGTTCATTGTTTCAGAAGCTGGAGTCTTTAGTAGCCCTCTGATTCCAAAGCAGTTTGTCAGCATTTTATGGTCCTGTCACATTTGTACTTACTGTGGTCTAATTTTTCTCTGCAGTAGAAATGTCTGCTGCGCTATGGACACTTCACAATCATGGCTAGAAGATGAGAGAGAAAACTCAAAAACACCTTTTGTGCAGAATGACACAAAAAATTTAAACTGAAAGTTGAATTTCTATAATTTCTTGTTGCACAAAAAAAAATGCAATTAACATGCACAATGTTATTCCAAGTGCCCACAGATGTTACCAACACTGGAATGATGTGGTGGCTCTACATGCTATAGATAACTTATATATATATTTTTTTCCATACATTTGTGAGTGTAAACACACCTTGCAGTTCATCCAAAAGGTTTCTGAATTTCTGTCATGTGACTGTTAAGTCAGTAATGGCTTTCTGGTTGTGCCAAGGAGCAGAGAATTTTTGTTTTTTTCCCAAAATCTGGTTAGAGCCAGCACTGCGTTTTGATCGTATTATTGAATTAGACATGTTGAGTGATACTGATGGAAAAATTACAATTTCAAGCTCAGATTGATTCAGTTTCCTGAGGGAATGGCATGTCTGAGACATGTACCTCAAGGACTATTGGAAGGTTTAAAATCTGACAATTCTTTCTATTTTTACAGTTTCTGGTTTTAAATGGAGTGACTTGGATGTGTTGTTTTTTTTGTCCCCGTACAAAGCTTTTCTTCACACATAAACGCTCTTTCTGTGGCAGGACCCAAACCAGTTCATCCGAGCGAGCGCGCTGAGGGTTTTGTCCAGCATCCGTGTGCCCATCATCGTCCCCATCATGATGCTGGCCATCAAGGAGGCTGCAGCTGACCTCTCTCCGTATGTTAGGAAGACTTCTGCCCATGCTATCCAAAAGCTCTACAGGTACAGTTCCTCAAGACTGCAGCACAAGCTGCTAATATCACTCCAATAAATCCACATCACTGGTTGGCTTTGGCTCCTGTTACCACCTCATTCCTGCGCAGTGAACTCAGGAATGAGGTGGTAAATGTTGGGTAATGTTGATATAAGGGCTCTGCCCTGCACTTATCTTACTTTCGCCAACTGAGTTTTTCTAAGATCAGCATGAATCAAATATGAACAAGCGCTTTAAGTATGAACAAAGTAGTAAATCTGACCTGAATGGAGCAGTTGGATGTTTGATTTAATGGTTGATGCCAGATGATAGTTCTTCACAAGAGGAGGGACAGGTTAGCATTTTATTTATGGTACACCATTTTATTTAGGAAATGTATGCGCTTTATTGGTGTCAATTAAAAAAAAAAACATTAATTCAGAATTTTCAAAACGGTTTCATTACTTTTTACTGTCGATGCTTTTGTTTTTTTATGTTTTTTTTGCAGATTCCAGCTGAAATTTTTTGCTACCTCCCCTGTTAATCACGGTGCCATCTTGTTGTTAGCCATCTCATTCAGCCTAGTTGAACAGCATTTTGTTATGTTAAAAAGGTATCAAGTGTAGAGTTTTGGTGAATAAAGAACAGGAGTGTTGTTTGGTAATATTTCAGATTTGAGGGAAATATCAGCAGAAAGACACAAGCAAGCCAAAATAAAGGCATTGCTCCAAAGTGTGTTCAAAAATGGCAATTTTTTTTCTTTTGGTGTTGAGATTTTTCAAGGTAGTAATTAAGAAGTTCCAGTATTGTGACACTATTCAATTAATGCGTTTAAACATTTCCATAACAGAGCAAAGAACAAAACATGGTGTTACTTGTTTGATAGCAACTAATTATTCTTTTATAAAGCCTGAAGATAATTTAGATTTTTTTTTATTAAAAAAGCACAAGAAGTCCCACAAAATATTTAGCTTGCAATTAAATATAACAGACAAAAACAGCAAATCAACATTTTTGAGAAGCTAAATTGAAGTTTAATTAATTGCTACAATAGTTACTGATTGATTTTCTGTTGATCAACTAACGGCAACAAATAATCCACTCACTGACCATTCATCACAACTTTAGTCAATTATTTTCACTGGTGATTATTTTCTCAATTAATTAATTAGTAGGTTGTGCTATAAAAGTATAGAAAGTGTTACTCATTGCTTCCCAGAGCCCAAGATGATGTCCTTTAAAGTCTTGGTTTGTCCAAAATCCAAAGATTTTCTGTTTACTGTCATAGCGGCAAAAGGAAACCAGAAAATATTTAAATTGAAAAAGCTAGAATCAGAAAAACATCACTCAAGCTGATTAATCGGTTATCAAATAGTTGCTGGTTAATTGAGTAGACACAAAATTAGTTGTTGGCAATCTGCTGCCGAATGTATGGAATCACATGTTGAAATATTAGTTATGCAATACTCTGTTTCAGTGATGATGCTGCACAATTATTTATAATCAGACCTGAAATCTTAATTTACTGTTCATTTTAGCATAAACTGTTAAGCATTTACTGTATAGGAAAGCTGCAATGACTGAAAGAGTGGATGGTTTTGGATGCTGTCTCAAACAGAAGGTAAAACATGGGTCATAAATAGTTGATCTTAGTTGCTGTAAGCACTCAGACATCTTTGCATTCTGGACGCACAGAGGGGACATGATTTAATTTGTTACTCACTGCCTTTCAGTAGCCGACAATTCGTTTCAAAATTTTCTGTCTTTTGTCTTCAGCCTGGATGCAGACCAGAAGGAGCAGCTGATTGAAGTGATTGAGAAACTCCTGAAAGACAAAAGCACAGTAAGTACAACCTGAGCCGTACAGTACGGTTCCCATGGAGGAGCCCGCAGACCACTGGAGGGCGCCCTAGTCAAGCGGTTCCCCTCTCTGTTCTCCTTCCCACAGCTCATTCGGCAATGCCATGGTTTGTTAACACCCACTTAAACCCACACATCTTCAGATGCTCCTTGTTAAGTGTCCATTTGGAAGGAATTTTCGCACTGATGCTGGTGTCAGCTTAATTTTCTCAAAGGCCAACTTCGTCTCTTTTTTTCCAAAATGGGCCGTAAATGAGTTGGATTCTCAAATTCTGTGTTTAGGCCAGTCACAGACACAATGCAGACAGCCCATTAGAAATCAGCAGGCAGCACATTAATTTGAGGAGGTCACAGTGAATACTAAGGGTGTTTAAATGCCAATTTCAAATATGTAGACACTGGCTGGAGAATGCAGCGTGTTGTGTTTGTACGTGCGAGTCATGCACAGTTTGTTGTAATTATGTATTCATAGAGTATACCTATCATTATACAAACAAAACAAAGCTGCTTAGGCCAAGGGGGGATGGAAAGCCCAGTACCAGATGCATAGCATATTTAGCCCCAGACGCTAACGAAGACAGATGACTTCTCCCTGTTGGAGCCCACATTGCGAGGCAGGGGACAGAGAGAGAGGGCACTATCATCACACAGACACACAAGCACATCAGTCAGTGATGAATGGCGAAAAACCTAAACGTAGTGGGTACTTAATAGCTATCAAGTGATGCATTTTTATGATGCTGGGAGGGATACCGTGTTGTGTTTAGAAGTCCCTCGGTGATTAGGCTGGGAGCAGTGCTGTGTAAGGATGTCCACGAGCTGGATCAGTGCTGTCAGAGGCTGAACATGTGATTTAAAGGGCCAGGCCACTGAGTTTACACATAGAGGTCAGTTTACCAGTGGGTGAAAACAGGTTTATGATGTTTTCTGTAGCTCTTCGGGAAGTGTCATGTTTAGTCTGAATCTTTAGATGTAGGCTGCAGATAGAAGCCTATTATGCTTGGCTGCTCATTTCAGTCGACTCTCTCTTTACCTTCCGCTATCAACTTGCTACCATTTTCAAAATCCACTTCCCCACATGAAACAAGAACTTCCAGTCAGCGACCTGCCATGCTGAAGAGTTCCTGTTTTGTCTTTGCTCAGCTCCATCAAGCACAGTTGTAATTGTTTAAAGAAATACAAACAAGCCAGTGTGTTTTTTTTCCCCCTACAACAGAATGACAGTGAGGTGAAGCCATGCCATTATGTACTGCATGAACCCGTGTGCGCACCAATGTGTAGCATTGTGTGGACCTGTCCGACCCAATTTGTGTATTTATTTACCATATCCAGAGCCAGGGCTGCCACCAGTGACTATTTTCTTTTGATTATTCTGTTTCTGTTAAGGTGATTTCAAATACATTACTGGAAAGGCAAATTTATTTTTAAATCCAGTTTCACTCATCTTGCTGCTAAAATATTTTCCTTTGCTGTAGTATTTTGATAGAAGAAATTCTAAGTTTTTTGTTTTGTTTTTTTTTAGTTTGAGAGATTCCTCTGCATACCACTAGATGGAACATACGGCCAGCCGTACTCGTATTGTTGAGAACCTCTGATTTAGATTGTGTAGCTGTGTTACAAGGTCACTGTAAAGGGCAGCCTTATCTGTAGACTGTAATATTTCCGTTCGCAGAAGAAACACAGATGATGCTGATATTGGTAACGATGGCTCAGTTCTGTCAACTATCCTAGTTGTTAAATAGTCTCATTTGAGATGAGGCAGTGATCGCCGCACAGCTTATTCTGGTTAGAATCAGGTGCCACAGTTGCTCTGTCATCGAAAATTGCCTTTACCGCTTCAACTAAACTTTAAAAAACACACACACCAATTTGCTGGATCAGTAAATGTATTATTGTATATGAGAACAACAGAGTTCCTTCACATAATCAAAGGATTAGTCCAGATTTCCAAAGACAAAAAACCTTGTACACATGAAAACGTGCCTATTTAGATGGACCACAAGTCCTGTTTTCTGACCACTTTGTTTGCTACAATGTGTTATTAAATTATTGTGTTTCAGTAACGCCTGGTTGAAACTAAAGGTGGCTGTAAATTGTCTTTCCTGCCAACTTTTAACAGAGCCCCCTGATGCTGCTGCTTGCTCTTGTCTGCTTTTCATGTGAGCCCCGGTTAATCTTGAATGAGCCTGTTATCAGTGAACCAGCATGCTCTACATCAGGGCTGTGGTTCCTCTGGCTTTCTGTTTAGTTAATAATAATTCAACCTTTGCCCTACTGTGACCTCACTTTAATTTTGAGACACTTTTCCTGCCATCTTTTGATTCCTAACCATACCCGACATTAATCAATCAAATTAACGGCTACTAAGTGGTTAAACGCTGTTCAGGCGGCGTCACTATGGTGTCAGTGGAAGAAGGAAGCATTTGGTTATTGTTGTCTGTGGCATCGTCCTGACGTTTAGCTTTACAGATGTGCCCGTTTGGTTAAATGGCTGTGACACACGGGAGGCTGCTTATAGGCCGGATGGTTTAAAGAGAAAATGGGAAGGCCTGATGACAGAGACAACATAGGAGTTTGTGCAGCTGTTTTACCGTGATGGATCTATTATCCAGCCATTACAAGATAAATGATCGATCTCTCCCATCCTCCATCCCCCCCTCACTCCTCTGCACCTTCTGCAAAATTGAAATGAGAACAGAAAGGAGGCACAGGGGGCGGGAGGGGGGTACTATGATTAGGGGCTAGGTGAGATGCCCATTAATTTAAGAGAAAAAGGAGGGAGGAGGAAGAGGAGAGCAGGGTAGAAGCGAGTGAAGGGAGGATAGGCCGACCCCACACCGGGCCATCAATCAAAAAGGCGCACGTTGTCTCTGACGTGATGACCCAGCACTCTCTGCCTCTCTGGCACCCTAATTAGAATTCATAGCAAAATAGATGCAAGGAAACGGTTTGGGCCCTTCATAATTTTATAGGAAATTTATTGTTATTAGAAGAACCATTTGCTTAGTGTGATTTTTCCATTACCGGCTTGTCACGCAGGGTAGATAATATGGTCGAGGAGGGGGAGGAGGTGTATGAACTCCATAGATTGGGGTGTCAGTTTTGTTGATGGTGCATGTAGTTTACCTTGGAGCTGTGTCTAATGGGGGAAGTTGGTAGAGAATGCACAAAGCCTCACAGCAGCAGCCACATGCTCAGAAACACGGCTGCCTTTAATAGCTTCACAGGCAGGAGAGGCCTTGGGAGAGCGCCAGGTGAGAGCGACGCCTTTACAGAAATACGCTCGGATGTGTTCTGAAAATCTGTATTCTAATCAACTGCTTTGAGTAGGTTTATGTACAGTGGAATATATTTGGCAAATTGGCAGTGATACTAAGTAAAGTCGCTGTGAATCTACTCCTTTCACTATTTTGTTTACACTGCCTGTCAGAGTAATGCTTTTCACTGTTTGTCAAATAAATGTTGCCGTGAATGGTTTCCACTGGAACAGCTTTCTACATATTATATTCCCTGTAAAAGCAGTTTGATAGTAAAATTGTTGGATAAAGATGTTGCTTTTGAATTTTTAAAACCGTTTTCAGCGCTCTAAGCACCACAAACCAATTTCAGTGCAGAAAACTACCGAAACTGATCCCAACGGATATTTTTCTGTCACTGCTTTTTGGCTTTTCATAGCAAGAAGAGCACAGATTTAACTTAATGTTTAGAAATTACGTGTGCTTAAGGCTCCATTCGGAAGTTTTAGAAAACTCAGTATGCGTTTTACCAGTGCACGTGCGATAGTCACATTGCAGAAGGTGCAACGTGAAATAGGGCAGATTAACTCAAAGGCTTCATGCTGCAACTTTTCAGGAGCTCGATCCTAAACAAAAGAGTCACACGTTCTCATTTTCCGTGACTAATCACATACATGCTGGAGAAGTCTGTCTGATAGAACATCATTTACTCTGATTTAAGGCTTATTGGTTAAACTGAGTTTTTCTTTCAACTTTATTTACAAAACATGGATTTGTTGACATGTAGTCTCCACGTACGCACAGTTAAATGAACGAGGAACACTTACAAAGAAAATTTGGTTGCCAAAAGAAATGCAGCGTCAGACTATATGCCAAAATGTAGACTACAGAAAGGATGCCGCTGACCAAAAACAGCTGCTTTGTCGCAGTGTTTTGCAATTGTAGCCACCACATGAGGCAACACCACTTATTTGTATGATCATTTCAGTCACTATCACAAAGCTTTTTTATGATGAATGCAAAGTCAGTTCTGAATTCCAGTGCAAAAAACATCAAGTGGATGCCTTTGCTGATGTTTTATTGGCTCCTTTACCTTGAAATTTTGTTTAGTTTTTTTGATGCAAATCCTTTTCACTACTAAATCCCCTCACTTATTTTAGAATTATTAAAGTGATCTGGTGAAAATTTTAGTTTTTTTTAAATATTACAAAACGTATAACAGAGAAACTATGTATTTGTTGGCGTGTACAACCCTGTGTTATGTTTCAATGGTAAATTTTGCATAGAGAGGTTGTTAACTGAGTGAAATCACCTGGAAATATCCAAGTGGCTGCCATGATAAGAGCTGCACAAATTCTTTAAATGCTAAAGAAAGGTGCTGCAATACTTCCTTTTTTCCCCATCTTTACCATACGATACACTAGTCCATCCAACGTACTGTCCATGGTAGACATACGTCAACAACATCTGCCATCAGGTGATTATGTGGTCTAATGTAAGTGAGAGGTGGACACTCGTAGCACTGCGGTTGTCTTTTGCTGTCCTCATGAATTCTGCTTCCCATTTTTCCTTGACATGTTGTTTTCCATCGAAGTCAAGAAAATGTGTTTGAGAAAAGACATAGGATGTAATTTTTTTGGCATTTCAATCACAACCCGCTGTGCTGTCTGACCCAACATACCCTAAAGGCTAATTCATGGTTTGTGGATCCCAGTGTGCTGACCGACTCCAGCTTTGAAAGCGAACACTGGACTTCTGGATTCTATTCATAACACAATAGGTGCATGTTGGCATTACTGCTCATATCGAACACAGAAACGCACCTTGGGCTCCTGTGGAGGATTCTGAAAGGCTGACTGCAACTTTATGCTTTATACAGGATATAACGGCTAGTTACAGATTGTAGCTCTGCGTCAGTGATTTATTCCTGAGGTGTGTTGAGCACAGTGGGCAGACGTAACACAGGATTTCTGGAGAATCTGCAACTTCCCACTGTGTTTTTGAACCGTCGATGGAAAGCATGTACAAATCTAAGCACTTCCAAAGGTCTGGCAGCAACTGCTTCAATTACAACTCTTTTACTCATGAATTAAACAGTTGTAGATGATGAAAAATCTCCTCACACAGTCTTTCCTTGAATCAGGCATTTGTTAAGTTTGATTTATTTCCCTGGCACATGCGCAGTCGCCATGCTTGCAGTGTAGATCGTCTGCACGGTCACAAATTTCGTACTGCATGTGGACGTCTGCAAAGGGATCTGTGTAGATGAATTTTACATCAGGTGGACCTTTGTGGATGTGGAATGCATAAACTGGCTTTAACCTTAACCTCAACTGCCAATTACAGCCGTACATTCCTCCCACTACATCAGTACAGTTGATACAATCTAGTGTTGACCAAATGTCTTCCTCGGAAATGGTGTAGAGAGCAGGGATATTTGTTTGTCTACTCTTTTGTTTTCTGGTTACTGGTGTCCACCTTTTTTGTGGTCCTGCTAGCATATACACAGACTTGCTAATGTACGTCATTCAAATCTCTATTCAAATGGTATCATTTGTGATAACCAAATGTAAATCTTTATTGTTACTGTTGTTATTAATATTATTAGCTGTCTACGTTTTGGCTAGCATCAGCCAAACAGCAATGATAACATGTATTTTAGCATGCAAGAGTGTTGGTATTAATGTAGCTTTACCATATAATTACTTTATCTAGATCTCATTGCTTAAGTATACATGAAAATTCAGTGTGTCTCTCACTGGATATGACTTCATAGATCACTGTAATACCGTAAAATGTAGCAGTTTGATCCTCTAGTCATTCATCCATCAGTCTTATTGTGTGAATGCCAGAAAAGCTAATCATCTCACGGATTTAAGGTACAGACTTGACAGAGAATCCACAGACGGCAGCTGTGCACATCCACAGCTCATATACACAGACAATCAATGCAGGCTCATGGCAGTGCTGATGGGTAAATGCACCGGGTTCCCACAGGGCCACCAGGGGCCAGAAGGCTTTAATTGGGAAGACCGGATTCTGCTCCCTTTCTCTTCTTCTTCACCTTCGCCTGCCTGTGATAATGCTGTTTGCATATTAATACACCGCCGTGTCACTCACTCAGTCTCACAGTCAGTCAGCGAGGCAGTGGGCTGCTGGGTGGTGGTGGGGGGGGGCACGCCACAGCCAAATGGGTTTTTTTCCTTCCACCAATAAAACATAGTTCATTATTGGCTTTCTCAGCTGCTGCTTCCTCCTCAGCCTGCTTTCCCCGTGAATTGAACGTTTATATCTGAGAAAAACACTCTTACTGATTGATTTCCGTCACATTCAGGATTGTATAAAACTTAAATTTTTAAGTGCAAACATTTTCCTTTTAATTGCCAACTAAGTACTCAGAGACTGAACTGTGTGTATTGTAATCAAAGTGGTAAATTGGCATTGTGTTTTTTTGTAAATGCAATTATAATACATTGTAGCCAGGGTCAAATCTCTTAACCAGTGTTCTATTTCTCTGGAGTCTGTGTATTATGGCTTGTTTAAGAAGTTTTTGATCAGTTTGTCTCACAAAACTGCTACAAATCTTCACAACCTCCTGTGACAACCCTCCACCCTCCAGTCGTCACCTGATTGAACCACACCCATGATCTAGTGCAGGGGTGTCAAACTCAGTTCCTGGAGGGCCACTATCCTGCATGTTTTAGATGTTTCCCTCTTCTAACACACCTGATTCAAATGATCAGCTTATCATCAAGCTCAGCAGAAGCCTGATAACGAGTCTGATCATTTGAATCAGCTGTGTTGGAAGAGGGAAACATCTAAAACATGCAGGATAGTGGCCCTCCAGGAACGGATCTTGACACCCCTGATCTAGTGGCTCAGCTGCACTTAATCCGGCCCACTTCCATTCAAACGGGCTCTCTGACAGGAGCTGCTGCCGCGTGGAGCTCCAGCAGCATGATTCTGGGTTTTGGTTTTTGTTGCCCATTTGGTTGGTTTTGTGTGGCAATAAACCGTTTTTAGTCACCACACCATTGCTGTCTCTTGGTTTTGTTGCGACTTTTGGGAGCCAAGTTGTAACACTCCATTAACTTGTATGATAATAGTGAAGAGAAGTAATTAAAGAAGCATTTTCCTCACAAGTTTTGCTCTCTCCTTTCTCCTCTCCTTACACTTTACCTGCAGCTGGTGGCCGGCAGTGTGGTGATGGCCTTCGAGGAAGTCTGTCCAGATCGCATCGATCTGATCCACAAGAACTACAGAAAGCTGTGCAACCTGCTGGTGGATGTGGAGGAGTGGGGCCAAGTGGTCATCATCTCCATGCTGACGCGATACGCCAGGACGCAGTTCACCAGTCCTTGGAAGGAGGTGAAACACAGCTTTTCACCAAGGACTAAAACCAATGAAGACTTAGTGTGTCAAATGTTAATTCACAAAACACTATTTTCAACTGTCTGTGTTGATTCTCATGTAATCTTAAGTGCTTCAGTAGAAGGCAACCAGACTTCCTTTTTTGTTTCTTTAAGTTGCAAGTAACATTTTTTTTTCATTTTCGTCATTGTTTCATTGTTAAACAGCCAATCAGTCGATCCGTCAGTTTTCCTCAAATGTCTTGTTTTGCCCACAACCTAAAGATGTTTAATTTACTTTCACAAAACAGGAAAGAAAGCAGAAACTGTACACATTCAAGATACTTGAATCTGAGAATTTACACTTAAAATATGCCAATTATAACATTTGTTGATGATCAATGAGTTGTTCAAGGCCTAATTCAAATTTTCCACAATGGGTTCACTTTGATTCAAGACTTATTTTACTTAATAATGGTCAGTGCAACCGTACCAAATGCGTTCATCACCACAACTCAAGAATTCATATTCAGTTTGACAATATTTAGACACAATGGTCTCAGAGGATAAAGTGGTGAAGTAATGTTTTGGTTTTTTTATGTCCAAAGGGTCATTGTTAACGCCATAGCGACACCATAATGCTCTAAAAACACTTTTTTTTTGTACATTATTCAACACCACAACTCTGGAAGAGAAGCAGAGATTGTGGCCATATTTCACATTTGGTTGAATACTGAGCCTAGGAGCTTAGAACCACAGAAAGTAAGAAATAATCTGAAAAGAAGTTGTCGGTTTTGGTCTTTTTGTGGAATTTGGTGACAATAAGAAAAATACTGACTAACCCTATCCCAATAATATAGAACGGAAGCAAGTTAAAAATTAAATGGTTCCGTACAAAGTGGGGAAAAAAGTGAACATTTTGATGGTAGAACTCCTTTTTTTTCCCTTGTTTATAAAGGACTTTCTTGTATTTTAGCTGTTCCACAGTTGGGATATCTGTACAAGCTGTGTTTCTGAGGTATTACCTAATGGTTTAATGCAAGGGAATTAGCAGAGTGATTAATATCTTGAGGCACTGAAAAATTAGTTTTTCTAAAATGTGCTTTTTGTCCACATAACTGAAAGACTTGTAATATAGAGTATCCCACAACGCAGCGTACCACTCTGTTCTGTGAAACCAGAGGGACCAATAATATTCCCTTAGCTTCAGGGAGGAGCATAAATACCAACAAAAAGGGAAGTTTGGACAATTTTTAGGTCACAACGACTCTACATTCTGATGTGTCATGAGGGCCATAGAGGAATACACTTTCTGAAATGGTTAAGTATGATGTACCGTTTTTGTGTTTCAGGGCGCCACGTTTGAGGAGAATAATGAGAAAGCGTTTTATGAGTCGGACTCTGAGGAGAAAAAGGGCCACACAGAGGAAAAGCCCTACATCATGGATCCAGATCACAGACTGCTGCTCAGGAACACCAAACCTCTGCTGCAGAGCAGGAACACTGCTGTGAGTTCATAAACATGGACATGTACAGCTGGTTTTCAGACTATTAGAGTAGATATGTTTAATGAAGCTCATATACATTGACCTGTAAAGTGTGACTAAGTACAATGTCTGTTTTTAACCTGTTGAGAGATATAAATATTGATAAAATCATTGTTTCAGGAAGTAAAACTACACATCAGATAATGCTGCTGTACCTTTGTATGGATGTATATGCACTTCCTAGCAATAAAGCATCCCAGGGTGCTCTTTCTTACATAAATACAACTCACAACATATAGACACAAGCATACCTGCCATAGTGCACACTGGAAAAAAAGAGATAAAAAAACAAAAACAGAGTGAGTACAGATCTCCATCATCCAGGAGACTCAAGGTCTCTGTCGCTGTGTGGCAGCGGGAGGAAAAATGCTCCCAAATGAAAGTGTTGATTAAAATGTGACATGCTGTGTCTTTACTCGCGACAACACAGTGACATCCTCCATCTTCATAGATGCCTGAACCCTTTCATTCTGCCTGCAACGATGGACACACGTCCGCCTGCTATTTAGAGCTCCACTGAAAAATTACCTTCATACAGTCATGTCATCAGTGTCTTTGTAGGAGGGAAGGCATTTTATTTAAACACGAGTAGACGGATGAATTTGGTGTAAAAATAATAGAGCACTTGAAAGCGTTTTTGAAAATGTTAAATCAAGGAAAGTGACCTAGAATTAGCAACACATTAATAGTATTGTGGACTCCCTGAAAGTAGTTATACACCCTGAAAGTATTTTTTGTTCCTTTCACGTTTTTGCTCACTGTAGGCTCATTTTTTTTACTGCAATAAAAAGTGCTTCACTTCTATGAAAACAGCACAATTGTGGTTAGGACAACGAGCCCTAATATGTGTTGTATGGCACAATGATAATGCCATAAAATGCTGAATAGCTGAATGTATAAATATATTATTGTTACAAAATTTCAAAATGCCTAGAATCAACATGTACAGCATTTTTTCCAAGGGCTCACATGTTAAAGCTGGAGGAAAAAATGGTGGCTCTCAATACTAAAGATACTTAGATACTTATATTCCTAATTTGTTTCCACACTGACAGCAGTTTAGCAGAAAAAGTCCCTGAATTTTTGTAAAATGACTGTTTGTCCTAGCTGGGTCAATCTTGGCTTCTTGGTTACGGTGAGGAATGCAGAACAGTTTGCTCTTTTGTTGAATGCTTTTAATGCAATCTGTTTATTTTTTGCAATTTTAAAATGAGACGTGGATTTAGTCATCAAAACTTTAACATCTGACAATTCTTTCTGTTCATACAGTTTTTTGCTGCGATAAATGGTGTCATTTTAGTCTTTATAAAATACAATAACATGCCTTTCAAACTCATTTGTGGGTTGTGAGAGGGTTAAAGCATGTAAACATGCTCTAATAGACCTCAAAAATACAATTCTATACATTGAAATGTGCATTGCATGGGATCTTTAAAGCTGCTGTCCGGAGTTTCCGTTTGTTTTCAATTTATGTATCATTTTTTAACAAAGCTTAAATGTGTTAGTCTAGTTCGATACTATAATATAAAGTTAGTATAACGCGATATGAAAATTTATTCCTGAGCTCCGCCTTCCTCTCATAGACCCCCATGTTATGCCGGTTGCTGCCGACCAATCAAGTTCGAGCTTCAGCTTTGTCATGCTGTCAATCAACGGTTACGCGCACAGCAAGCAAGCCCATGCAGAGGTGGGCGAGCTACGCACTACGCAACCGCGCGCACATTTGTTTTGCTTGTGGAGGAGAGAGCATCAGGGCTCAGCAACTTCCAGAAAAGTTACCAATCCCACGGCTTGTCAGGCCAAGAGACTGCAGGACGTTTTTTGGCTCGGGGTGCTCGCGTCGCTCCCCGACCACGGCCTCCATAGCCCGGCTGACGGCTTCGTTTAGATGCCCGACCTCTGGAGGAAGATGTTGGGGCGTCTGGGACGTACTCTTCATCAGAGGAGTCTTGCAATTCTGAACTCTAGATAGAAATAAATAAACAATGTAACACATATACACGCGTAAATACACTAAGTTTGATAAACAACGTCATCGAGAGGGACACACGAGTGTAATCACATATTGAAACTTTACTCGTTCGTCCTAGCAGATTCATGTTATTTTGGTATTAGGACAAGTTAGACTCAATACAGCATTCTAACGTAATTCCTTTATTATTTACTAAATGTACTAAATGTAGAAGAGTGGAAAACAGCAAAACAGGCAAGATGCTGCGGCACTCCGGGCACCACTCTCAGGTACTGCGCACGGGCACAAATAAAGGGGCGAAATCAGAGGGACGGAGGGTGGGACCACCAGTGTTTTGGGAGACGCTGCGATTCAAACTCCGGACAGCAGCTTTAAGATGCAGGAAGATATTTGAAATAATTTAATGTCTGTGTGTCTTGACGTGTTTTAGGTCGTGATGTCTGTCGCTCAGCTTTACTGGCATCTGGCCCCTAAGCACGAAGTCAGCGTTGTCACCAAGTCACTGGTTCGATTATTGAGAAGCCACAGGTAAAAAAACACACACACAGCTGAGTGATGAATGAATGACTCGCCTTTTGTCTTTGATGCCGTAGGTACTGTTCAGCATGTGTCTATTTCTAAACTAAAGTTTTTAATCTTCTGCACAGGGAGGTGCAGTACATTGTGCTTCAGAACATCGCCACTATGTCCATTCAGAGGAAGGTAAGGTTTAGTGAAGACTTTGGTCTAAGGCAAAACTGAAAGCAATGGACTGAGACAGGCAGCAGTATTTTTTTATCCATTTATACTTTTAAAGGGGGAGAATTTTAGTGTGACAGCTAAGCATCACGTATGACTGTGTGGAAGTCGCATGTTTTTTACATTTCTCACAGTGTCAAGTGGCTTAGGTTTCATGGACTTGTACAATTACTTACTTTTCATCCAACAAATTGTAGCACACAAGCTTCAGTGCATTACTCACTGTGTAATCATTTAACACATCATAAATCATTCCAACATGAAATACTGTCAAAACCAAGACGCAAAAAGGACGGAAATAATTTGTACATCTGTTGAAACCCATTTAAACTCTGATTCAGACACATCTTTATATACATCTTAAATTGTGGTCTTGTGATTTGCTAATTGCATTGTTTTAAGATGCTGTTTTTATTTACAGTATCTCACAAAAGTGAGTAGACCCCTCACATGTTTGCAAATATTAAATTCTGTCTTTTCATGGGACAACACTAAAGAAATGACGCTTTGATACAATGTAAAGTAGTCAGTGTACAGCTTGTATAACAGTGTAAATTTACTGTCCCCTCAAAATAACTCGGCATAAAGCCATTAATGTCTAAACCACTGGCAACAAAAATGAGTACACCTCAAGTGAAAATGTCCCATGAAAAAATGGAATTAAATATTTGCAAAAAAGTGAGGGGTGTACTCACTTTTGTGAGATACTGTAAGTTGATCGCTCAGCCCTGCTATGTAGTAACTTGAGTTATCTCCAAACAGGGGATGTTTGAACCCTTCATGAAGAGCTTCTACGTGAGATCCACAGATGCCACACACATCAAAACACTGAAGGTAGCTACCAGTTTATCTGCCATTTTCTACATTTTTTACAACAATATTGGCTCAAATCAGGATCAGTAAGATTTTGAGCTTGTGAAATGGTATTCATTAATCTTATTATAGCCTGTGGTCATCCTTTGTAAACCTGTGGAATATAACCGTGTGAATGAGCTTTGGTAAAATGTGTATATGAGAGATGGAATTGATTTCGTTAACATCTGAGCACAGATTGAAAGTGTAAAGTTGTGTTGGAATGACACGTGCGTTTTGGTTCGCTTTTTAGCTAATAAAGGAAGGGCAAAACATTTTGTGTCACGGCTTGTGTTGCACATTCCCATGCTTTTATACAGGTTCACACATGGTGAATGTAGTTTTGTCACATATTTACACAGGGTGATATACAACGTTTCTGATTTAAATTTCCTAAAATTTTCATTCACCTAGTCCAAAGTCAGCGTGTTAGTTTAAAAAAAAACAAAAAAAAACAACAACTTTGCTTTGTAATTTCCAGTTGGAGATCCTGACTAATTTGGCCAATGAAGCCAACATCTCCACCATTCTGAGGGAATTTCAGGTTTGTTCTTTTTCTATTTGGCTGTTGATGATAGGATTATGTGATTCATACAAATAATTAAGCTTTTAAAAGCCCAAGTGTACAGATTGCCTTTTGTATAACCTGTTGTAAAGTCATTCTAATGTTCTTGTCGTCCAGTGTTTAATTGTCTTTTTTCAATGCTTCATTGTTGCCCATTTTTGTAACAATACTTTCTGATTCACCACAGAAATTAAGTTTATTATCAATTTTGACTCTGACAGCAGTTAAGCTGTGGTATCATCTTTGTTGTATTACGCCTCCTGGTGACCTCTTTCTTAACACTTCTCACTGTCCTTGTTCTGCTTCCAATCTTTATTTTAGACCTATGTAAAGAGTCAGGACAAAGCGTTTGCAGCAGCCACCATTCAGGCTATTGGCAGGTGTGCTACCAACATCTCGGAGGTGACCGATACGTGTCTCAATGGCCTGGTGCTGCTACTTTCCAACAGAGATGGTAAAATGTCTTAATAGAGTGCACACAGGGACGTGTGACAAATTCACAGACAAACCTACATAAAGCTCTGACTGCTTAGCCTAGCCGCGCTAGCCCCATGTTTCTGAAGGCACAAGGGTCTAGGGCCGCTCGACAGGGAGGGAGGCGGGCTAAAAGGTTGTCTTTCAAATCACTCTGCAGCAATTGGGTAGGTATACAACCAATCAGCGCAACGAATAGGCTGACGTAGTTCCTAGAGCACTAGCGGATTGTGGCTAAGTCCCATTAGCTTCCCAACCAGCGGAGCTAACTGGTATATTAAGGATTTGCCATATCCCGTCGGCATAAGTCCAAATACGTCTTTCTTGTCAATGAAACACTTTAGTGCCGTCCTTTGTTTATCTTTCAAGTTGAATTTTAGCTTCAAATCTTTAAGGGCTGTGGCCAAAGCCGAGTCGAAAAATAACTGTTTATTGTGCGCTGGTTGTTTCTGTCAGAATCGTCGCGCCTCTGTCGTCACTTAGTTACGCCCGCCTTCTGACTCTACACTTCATGGTGATTCGTCCGGCCAGTTTTAGGAGAATGCAGCCTCGAGCCTTATGGAGGGTAACTAGACCCACCCTGGCAGAGAATTAAATTCGTTGCCGTGGGTTGTCTAGCGCGGCTAGGCTACTGACTGCTCCCTCTGACACAAGAATCTAAATAATTTTCTGTAGTGTGTGATGAACCATTATTTTCCACTTCTGTAGTCAAACCATGGCAGTATAATACTAGTCTGCAGCTTGATAGAGCCAACAGGATCCCCTTGTTGACGAACAGCAAAATATACAGGTTTTTCCTGTGGCTTGTCACCCGTCTGTGTCTGCACTTATATCTTGTCTTCTGCACTGAAGCACTGTAAATTTCCAGGTTTGTGTCAGATTGTGAAGATTTGTTTTGTTTCTACAGAGACTGTGGTGGCTGAGAGTGTGGTGGTCATCAAGAAATTGCTTCAGACTCAGCCCACCCAGCACAGCGAGATCATCAAACACATGGCCAAGCTCTTTGACAACATCACTGTACGATTTATCGTTACTTTATGTCTACTGCTGACCCATCTGGGTTTTTTTTTTCTCAATGTGAAAGTAAAGACGGGAGCAGATTTAGTGTGGTAAACTAGTGATGTGACAGCGGCAGCTCTTTTCCTTGCAGGTTCCCATGGCCCGAGCCAGTATCCTGTGGCTGATTGGAGAGTACTGTGAGAGGGTGCCAAAGATCGCACCTGATGTCCTCCGTAAGATGGCAAAGAGTTTCACAGCAGAGGAGGACATCGTCAAGTTGCAGACGGTCAACCTAGCAGCCAAACTCTACCTGACCAACTCCAAACAGGTAAAAATAAGACACCAGTGTCACCATCAAAGGATTTTATGTCGACTTTAACATGGGGCAAATTTATTTCTAATTAAGATTATAGCCACTGATATCTGAAAATATTCACATTTATTGTTTTCTTTCACACAGCTTTGTCTTGGAGTAACTTTACATTTTGTGCGACTGGAAGCTAAATGCCCGGTTTAAATACAGAGCTGTGAATGTAATGGTGCATCTCTTAGTGCAACTTGTCGTCTGCAGGCCCATTCAGTTAGATGAGGTGATATTGGCCTCTGAGCTGGGTTTATGAGCCCAGACACCGCTGTCTCAAACGAGCACATTATTGCACCTCTTGCTCCTCGTAATGTGTTGGGAAGGATAGGGAAGGAGAGAGGGGGAGATGAAGACAATGCAGTAAAGGATTAGGGTGATAATGCCGCTTTCATGGCAGCGGTGATTTTTGTTTTTATGGCTGCCTAAATAATTTATGCTGGTGGAAGTGCTCTTTCTCCCTGTGCTGGGTAGGACAAAAATGTGTTTGTCCAGAGTGAAATGAGGACCAAGCCTGATAGTGGAGGAAAAGGGGGTGAAGATGTCTGAAAATAAGTGGCTGCCATTATGAAATTCACATTTGCTTCTTGCTCTGTTCAAGTGGTTATACATAGAGTTTATGGATTTTATTGAGTTTTTAAGAACAGTTTGGCATTTTAAAAATGCGTGTTTCATGCCCGTGCATTACATTTGTAGCTGGTTAACACGGCATAAAGACAGAAAGCAGAGAGAAACTTTAAGTATGGTTACAACTGCCTCCAACTCTATAGAGGAGACAAAGGCATTTATTTCTTCTATATGTCACGTATTGCATATCTGTTCATCTGGGAGTTGCTATCTTGGACCGTCTGTGTGTGAATGTTTCACGATCACTCACTTGCAACATGAGTGAGCAGTAACTGTCTTAGGTTTTTCGTGACATTGTGCTGTCAATAGCAAAACTCGTTTTACACGTTTTTGTGACTGCTGGTAGGACTTTCACAAAGAGCAAACCAAACATTGTGTCAGTCAGTAGCCGGGATGTTCGAGCTTCATGTGGAGGATTGTTACTGGTGATGAGGTGGGTCTACAGGTACCACAGAGAAACTAAACAGCAGTTTCCAAAGCCAGATAAGGAACCGCAGGACAGGAGCACAAGGATATGCTGCCAGAATTGGTTCACTAAGGTTGGACTGTGAAGTGAGAGTTCTGTAAAGCTCTAAGGGGTCTGAGGGAGAACATTTGGCTCAACAGCATGAATTGTGATGTGATGCCGTCTGTTTTTGTTTTTCCACAAGCATCTTCCTTCTGTCCTCACAAATACTGTCTTTAATTGATGGCTGCTTTATATACTTCACGCTCAGACCAAGCTGCTGACCCAGTACATCCTGAACCTCGGCAAATACGACCAGAACTACGATATCAGAGACCGAACACGCTTCATAAGACAGCTGATTGTGCCCAGCGAGAAGAGCGGTGCCCTCAACAAGTATGCTCGACGCATCTTACTCGCCCCCAAACCAGCGCCAGTTCTTGAGTCTTCCTTCAAAGGTACCTCATACATGTGTAATATCAAACTCTCATGCTTATTTGAAATGTATTAAAGTCTCTAAATAGCTTTAAAGTTTCAGATTAAATCTCTCATATCTTTCATCATCTAAGAGAATCACTGAATACATATTAGCTAGACCTCCATTTCAAATCTAGCAGCTCTATTTCCAGCGGTATGCAAAGTTGATTCGGACCGTGGTTTTATTATTCTGGTGTCTGTCTCTCTGAAGGGCAGTTAGGTCAGACCCCTTTACCTTGCACTAATGAGATGGGTAAATTATTGAGCTAATGCTAACCTTTTTCAGACAGCGAGAGGAGAAAAAATCTCCCTCATTTAGCTGTCTTTTCTTTCTCTCTCCCTCCTTAACAAAAGGGACAAAAACTGCCTCCTGCAACATTAAAATTCAGAGGCAGTTTGCACCTACTGGATGTTTATGGAAAGCGTTAACCACCCCTGTCATTCTTAATATTCACAAGTGAAGTTGTCTTTTCTTTTTTTTGGTTAGCAAAGCACTGTTTTTAGAGCTCGCCTCCCAAGGCACAGACGCTGATTATCTTCTTGTGTTGACCACTGGGGAGAAAGGAGAGGGATTGTGTGTATGTGTTGAGACAAACACTAAAAGGTGATATCAAATATAAGTGTATGAATAAGAGGATGGCAAGAACATGTATTAGGGACGTTTAACCACCAGCTCCCTCATTAAGAGCAGACTGAGATTCCTGCCAGCCCCCTTGTTTCTCCTCCTAGCACCCTTGATTTTCACCACCCTCTTCTTTCTTACCCAGCTCCAACTTTTTGTTTCATTTCTCTCTTTTCCACTTTCAGATCGAGATCGTTTCCAGCTGGGCACTCTCTCCCACAGTCTCAACACTAAAGCTACTGGTTACCAGGAGCTGTCAGACTGGCCAGCTGTTGCTCCTGACCAGTCTGTGAGGAACGTGGAGATCATTGAACCAGTAAGGAATATTCCTTTTTTTTTTTTCCACACAGTTCCTATCATTAGCTGTTGTGAAGTTAAGAAATGTAAAATAAAAGAAACAAAAACAAACAAGAAAATGCAAAATAGTCTTGTTTCTATTAATTTTTTCAGAGCAAATAAACCAGACTTTGAAGTGTTATAAGAAGGTGGTGGTATAGGCTACATTAGCTGTAATGTACAGCATAGAAAAAGACGGAAACAAATCTGTTTTTGCCAACAGCTAGAGGAAAAAGCAACAAAGTAAATCTTTGTTTACCTACAAGAGAAAACTGATAATTCTTTCATGTCAGCTGTTACTGGCCAAATTTCATGCCATCTCGGGGATGAAAACAATGAAAGAAATTGTACAGCTGATCAGTCATGAGTTACCTATGTTCCCTATGTCAGAACTTACCTAGAAGTCCTTTATGAGCATCAACTCAAACCAACTTGTGAAACTGGTGTTTTTTATGGATATAAAAATTCCAAGCTTATGTGTTTTCCTTCAGTAGTAATAGGCTATTACTTGTGACGTGTGAACCAATTAGTGCCGTTTATTTGGATTGTTCAAACCACAGAGTGACGGCAGATGGACAGAGATGGCTGTATCAGAGCTAAAGTAATACAGTTTTAAATTAAGTTTATCTGGAACTGGTTAAACTTAATAATGATATTTGGAAAAAGGCTGAACATCATGTTAATTATTTGATCCATATAGAGAAACACAGCTGTATTTACTTTATTAGAAGCATCTGAAGAACTACAGGAATCGGTTGATTTGAGCCGTGGAGCTCCTCACTAGTGAACGAGTGCTGTTAGCTAAGCTGTAATGCACAGTGGATTACTTCATTGTAAAAATGCTTTTAAAAGACAACGAGAGGCACAGAAACAATGACGTCAATCTGAAATCTCTGCTGTAAATAATAGCCTATGAGCGCAGTAGTTGTCTAGGTTGACTTTGTGTGACTGAATAATGTAACATCTTGGCCTAACAATGAACTGAATGTATCGCTGAACTGAGTCAGAATTGACTGGTAATTTGTTCAGGTGTCATTGGACGTACTGAAATACAATGTAGCTGCTTTGAAGAACAAAACAGAATGGACTAAGCTGAGTACAAATCTTAATCCAGACTGCATTATATGATTTTTTTTAAAATATGTGTCTATTTCTAATTTACAGCCGTTCATCATTTATTTACTTTGAGCATCTCTGTTGGGCAAAAAGAAAAATTTGCTCCTCTACAAGCAACAATGAAATAACATCATGATTTTTCATTGTTTTGACATAAAACCGGGGGTGATATTAGTGTTTTGTAATATGAAGTGAATGTAAATGTATCTTTAAACAGTCAAGATTTCTGTCATGGAATGAAACGTATCATCATTCACTGTGATGGTTTATAGAGCTAAATCAGGTTCAAGTGCTGTTGATGGCGTTGGTCCCCTCTGGAAGCTCTAATGAAGAGGGTGATTTTATTAGAAAACTATCAAAGTGCTAGAATTTAAATATAACAAGCATCACACCTCTAAAATCTCATTAATATTTGTGCATCAACACAGCATCAGTGGTCATGACCACAAGCACTCGTTCAGCTCTACTAACAAATGAGGGGAAAGATTGAACTGTACTTGGGCGTATCAGTGTATTTCTGTTTTATCTCGGCCCTGGCAGCCTCCAGGGTGACTCTTCTTTAAGTCTAAAGTCCCCCTGGCTGTCAGTGGAAAGCTCAATAATATAGTTTCCAGAGAATGCTGTGAAAAGTTATCGCAGCCACACTTTTTGTCTTGGTAAATCAGAACTTGAAATTCAAGCACTTCTTATGTGCTTGGAGGGAGTTAGGACAGTGCAGGTGTATTTGTAGGACACCTATCAACAACAAGGCAGAGCGACTGACAAAAACAACACCTCAATAAGGCACACTGTTGTACGACATCACTCCAATGAAAGCAGCTTTTATACTTTTAATCTAACATACACCAGCCTGCTGCTGTGATACTCACTAGATCACCAACATGAGCCACTCTGCATCTTAATGATATTTAAAGATGGTCTTGCTGTTTAACGAAATTCCTGAGCTTTTTGAAACAAAAGATTAGATATCCAGTAGGAGCCGAGGAAGTCTTGAGGCTGAGAATTGCTTAGGAACTAAATAACTAATAATTGTAGAATAAAGAAAAAAAATAAAATTACATTATGTTTAAAGACAACAAGCAGAAATATTACAAGCTTGTATTTAAAGTAACCCAATTTCTTTGTGTTATTATGTAGGTTAAGATGGAAAATATTAACAATCATGTTCAGTGTACTACACTTTACCTGGCCTGACTCAGTTACAGCAGGTTTGTGTTCTACAGGATGTGAAAGACAAAATCGCATAACTCAAAATAATCAACTTAATCAAGACAGAATAACAGAAGACAACTTAAGCTGGGAAAAGTGATTAGAATCAGTAGTTGCAGGTAGATAGTATTTATTTATTGGAGGTGTGCATTAGAAGTTGTTGCTCCAATGTAGTCAAGAATCTTACTCCAGATTTTTGTGTATAAAGTGTAGTTTTGTGTATCCAGTACTGGAATAAATGCCCGCAAAACTAATCTAGTGATGTGTTCCTTAATGTGACTTGTAACGTCATTGATTGTTTGGATTGTTTTATCATGATCTCGCCCACTACATACTTATTTGCTATTTACTGACCATTTTCCCGTCCTTTGTTTTGTAGCTTTGTCACTCCTGCTCTTGGTTGGAGAAATTAACATGTATACCTCTGTTTCACTCAGCTGAAAGTCAAAAACTTTGTTCTTATAAGTTAAAGGACGAAAATTACAAAAATTAAAGCGCCTTGTTTTTCAGTGTGGGATGCTATCGATTCTGCATTTTCTCTCAGCTCCACCTCAAACTTCATCTTTGTTTCTTTGCGGCAGTTAATAGGTATCCTAATAAAACAATTAAACAACAATAAAGCGGTTGTTAACAAGCTTTCATCCCAGTTTTGAATAGAATGCAGATTCAAAAGAAAAGACATTTGCTAACTTGTGCAGGACTAAATAGATATCTGCAAAAAACTGATGTAATTAGCTGTGATTCTAGTTAATTGACTAATTTATAAGACTTTTCAGTGAAGTGATTGAGAGCCTAAAGTGTGCATTTTCACTCTTTACTAAAGTCTTCACTCTGAGCACCTACAAACCAAAAACTACTCTCCACAAACTCTTCAAACAATTAAAGATCTGGAAGTTTGCTCATCCATAAATGATAAACCTTGACCGCTGTGATTTATTTTGCTTCACTTCTCTCTGCTGTTTCTGTTTAGGTGAAAGAGTGGGCACCGACCGTTGGAAAGGCCAAGCAGCCTAAATCTGCCGACAAATTCTACTCGGATGACGAAGATGAGAAAGAGGAGGAAGGATCTGACAGCAGTGGCAGTGAAGACAGCAGCAGCAGCAGCAGTGAAGGTTCATGTGTTTCAAATGCAACTCCTGTTGAGGGAATAAGTTATGATTCCTAAAATTTCAGCACTTTTTGATTATGATGCCTGTGTTTGTTTCGCCCTTTCTTTGTCAAACACAACAGAAGACTTCCTGCCTTTCCACAATGCAGCCAAACAAATGATCAAACCAAACCTCATTAATCAATATTTGGCCTTTTTACTATCTTTTGATGCAGTAATTTGTTTGTATGCTGCAAAGGGCACCTTCCACACTTCAGTAAAGCTTATCGAAGTTTGATGCTTTGCTAGAATGTATTGCAGCTTTTCAAAAATTATGTTTCAATATACAAATAAGCTGGCATCTATTTAAACATGCACGAATTTGCGTTCAATTCCCGAGCAGAAATTTGAAGAATGGAAAAAGCCAGCTTAATTTCTTTTGTTGCATTTTGTTCACGTTAGAACCAAACTATTTCAGAGGGGGTTTTGATATCCATTCATGAGAAAATACTGTCAGTAAACAGAAAAAAATGTATGTTTTTGACACGTTTTAATGGATAAAATGTTGAATAATTGAGGTTATGAATGATATATGAACACCCTCAGTAAAGCCCTTCAGAGTATAGATGGGCATTATACAGTAGTTTGGTGTATGTTAGTGCCACTAAAGTGTAGATTTTTGTTTCAGAATAGAGAATACAGGTTGAAATCTACAACATGAAGAGACAAAGAGCAGATGAGTGCATGAAAAAATGTTTTTACCTTTAGTGTCTTTCCTTAATACAGCTCCTATATAATGTGGCTATAGGAGAGTGAGCAGTAAACGGTGAGGCCCATATCCAAAAGATAAAATTACAAGCATCAACACTGGATTACATGAATACAAAATTTCAGGAATGACACGTTCTGATAGCTACATGCTATACTGAGAGCTAATTATTGAGTGTAAATGTCTGTTCAGAAAGAAATGCAGCTCATAAATGTGTCTTAATTCATGAAATCGTGTAGAATAAAGCTAAACTTCATCAGACTTTTGTTTAATATACATTCTGTTTGTGTGTCTGTACAGAGTCAGGCAGTGACAGTGACGAGGAGAGCAGCGAGTCCGAGAAGACCTCCAGTGATTCCAGTGGATCCGAACAAAGCTCCAGTGAATCCGAAGTGGAACAAAAAAAGAAGAGAAAGACCAAGAAGGCGCCGCAGAAGAAAAGCAAGCCAACTGCTGCTGACAGGTACAGTGAAATCCCCGCTGTCTGCTGGAGCCTGAGAGCATCATTTTTCTTCCCTGTGTGAACGCGGTGTGTCCAGATGTTACCTGCTTCTTTCCCGCTTAGCTAATTAGACAGGTGTGTGCGTTTGCGAGAAGCACCGGAGTCGTAGTCGACAACAAATGTGACTACGACTCTGCTGCATCAATAATCTGAACCCCCATCTGTTGAAGATTTCAGCCAGTTTTTTTTTTTCCATATGACAGCCCACTTGCTGCTATATTTCCTTCTGCTTAGTTTGAGCTTTTCTCTTTGAATCCTCCAAAACATTTTTTACTTCATCTTTTGTATCTGCCAAAAAAAGTTTAAACTTGAACATTATAACTGCCAGATTTTAGTATTTTGGCACCCATAGCTACAAAGTTTGCTTAAAGACACCCAAAACTAAATCAAGGAAAAAAACTCTTAAAATGTCCTGGCTTATGCTTCATCACGTATGAGCAAAGTCTAAACTGCTCTCCAACTGAAAGCTCCAGGCTTTATAGCGCTTGGGTGATATCTTTTGACTAGTAACATCAGACATGCTGCAATTTATGTAACTATGTTGAGGAAATATGATGGAATTTCACACATCTGCACTAAAACCGTCTTTGCACAAGATGGCATTACCTGGAGACCATGTGATTTGCACTCAAACTTTTGACACTAGCGACAAATATGATGTTAATCGGCTGCCACATAGTTACTGTTGAAAGACTTTAAAATGTTCTCTGGTGCTGCCAGGCATGTCAGCCATGTCATGATGTGTGTAGTGACATGAACCTCCTGAAATTGCAGCCAAAATGCATGATTCTTAATCAGGAAAGAGGGGAAAGAAATTAGCTTATTCCTAATAGGATGGGACTAATATTATAACAGGACCTCTGAAAAATTCACATTGCAAAGCATGGATGGAGCAGATGAAATTCGAATAAGATTATCACAGATGACCGCTGCAGTTTTTGGAAATTGGTGGAGGCCCTAAGGTCATTCTAGTCCTGTGCAAATAGGGCTTATGGTACTTTATGCAGATAGACACAATAAGTAATAACTGCTTATCTAAGTGGAATAATGGTGGGAAAACTCAGATCCAGACAGTCTTGTCCAGGTACTCTTTCCAAAGAAAGTCTTCGGCCTCTTTTCTCACTGGACTAACATTACCTTGCGATTTCTAGTCAGTTGTAAAATTTGTGGAGGTCGTCTGTGATGCAACTCTTGTTCAAATCTGCTATATGTCTGTAATTTGCAAAGTAAAAAAAAGACTGCAAATTACCTACCATTTTTTTAAAAGTATATTTTTTGAACATTCTCGCAGACCTCAAAATATAATTATGAACCTCTAAATGTGCAGTGTGGACGCTTTCATAAGCCTCATACTTTTATAACTGAACAAACCTGACCAGACTTATTTGTTGCTCGTAATGACGCTACTAATAATTTCTTAAACTGTTGTTAAAAACAATGTCTGTGTTCCCTCCTTAAATGTCCTTCTTGGCAACTTGATGAGAACACTCCTCCAAGTCAGCCTCAAAATAATGAGTCTTACAAGTAGTATTCATAGGGAATCCTAAAAATTGTAACAAACATATTAGGAATGTGTGGGGGGGAAAAAATACATCTCAACATAAAATAAGACACATTTATAGATCAGTGCTGTTCACACAATTATGGGGCACTAAATCTCATTCAAGCCAGTTTAAAAAAAAAAAAGTATGAAAAGGAATTTCTCTGACAGCGGAACATCTTTTGGGATCAGATGTGCTCTGTTTATCAAATTTAATCCAAATCTGTGGTGTTAAATGAGGAGAAATACAAATTTTCTAGCCATACACACCTATTGTAGTGTATGTACACCACACACACACACACACACACACACACACACACACTACCGCTCCCTCTCTCTCTCTCTCTCTCTCTTGGACTGGCAGGGCTGCTGGAATATCGTTAGTGTGAGTTCCATTAACAAGGTAATCAAGGAGAATTTTCCTCCAGTAGCGTAACCCACATTTACATGGCTAATGGATAATGACTTCTGATTGGTCATTTAGCAGCCTGGTGTTACCAATGAATGAGATTTGAGTCATTACTACTGAATATGCTCACGCACACTCTCTTACACACCGGCAAATTTAGTTTCTTATGCACTCTACTTCATTTGCTCACGGACACACAAACTCACACAGAATGTACCTGATTTTGCTGTGTGACAGGCCGCCGGCTGACCCTGTTCTCTCCATTAGAGAGTATAATTAGAGCAACTCACCCCAGTGCTCAAACACACACAAACACACGCACACACACATACACACAGTAATTAGAGCAGCTCACCCCAGTGCTTCCACAACAAACACAGCATAATGCCCTCATTATGGCCCAGTCATTTCAGGCAGGGCCTAATCAGGCCCACAGTGATTTATATCACTTTTTCCTGTTCGCAGCAAATGAAATCTGTAGGCCAAATTAATACTGGCTTTTCATCATCGCCCAAGTTAAAAAGCCAGTTACCGTCACAATTCCCCTCATTAATTTAACGGCTGAAAATCCCAGGCAGGCGGAGTAAACACTCATTATCAGGACAAATTGAAGAGGGACAGAGCAAGTGAAAGAGAGAGGAGAAAGATGGAAAAAATCTTTTTGAGTGAATGCAGCATTGAATTAACTTTGTAAACAAAAACAGATTGATCGGGCCAATCTTAGACTTTCAGTTTGGATGGAAAAGAGAAAAGATTTTGTCAAATGTGCTTTGCCTTTTGGTTCTTAGACTATTAGTTCAAATTATATACATGTGGAAGACGTGTATGTTTAATGTAAATAAATAGTTTCACTTAACAGCTGAACAGAATAAATGTGCAGGAGGGTTTTTTATATGCAGGTTCTGTTGCTTGTATTGATCCAACACCTGAGGCAGTTTTCTTGTGTGTTCCAGTGACTCGGATGAAAATGGTAACGGACCTGTAGCCCAAGAAAGCAGCTCATCAGCTGAAAGCTCCTCTGGCTCTGAGACAGACTCTGAGGACGACTCGGATTCAGACTCACCTGCACCACAGAAGAAGACTGAAACGAAGACCAAACCCAAGGTGACCTTATGATCTAGCTGGTGGAGAACGCAGACCACTGCTTTATTCATGCTGGTATCTGACGTTGTTTCAGTCAACACATTTTTCTAATTATTTTGACATACTTTTGCTTTCTGTAACACTTTAAATGCAGGACCTTTAGTGTGGTATTAGTATTTTTACTCAAGTAGGGTATTTGAATACTACTTCCACTGTTGCCTTTCACCAAGTTAAACACTTAATAATAATACATGAATTGATAAAGTTGCTATGTAAATCTCAGCACACTCACTGCCTGACTAAACATCTTCCTTAACTCTCCTGTTGTCCTCATTTATGGGCAAAAAAATATTGTTTCCTTGTCTGAAAAAAATTCAGCCAAAAAAATTCAGAAAATTTGCAAAACCTTCACGAAGAAAATTCCAATAATTCCTTAAGTTTCCCTTAAAAGTTTTATTTAAAAAAAAAAATCCCCCAAATTGGGAAAATTCTTGTAAATATTCTCAAAAATAAGTAAAAATCTTCCAAAAAAAATCCCCAAAATATCTAGTGATTACATATATATCAGTAAAACTTCTATTTTCTTAAGTTTCTTTTTTTCCACCAAAATGTTCAAAGATTTCCCAAAAATAATGAAAATGTGGACGTCAGAAGTTTCACTGTGAAATTTTTCCCCCCCCATGTTTTCAAACTTTGAAACGGGTCAATTTTGACCCGCAGGACGACATCAGGGTCGAAGAACGTGCTGATAAGACGAGACTAGTGGGTTTGTTGCTCGGTGGGTCTCGCCTGTGTGTGATAGAAGTAGCAGCCTGTTGCTTCAGTCACAGTTAAATATTGCTATACATGCAGTACAGTTAATTTAGGCAATTATGACGAGCGTAGATAAGTGGAATAGTCACTGGTACTGTGTTGTGTTCACTGTCGCAGAATTTGAAGAGTTCCTGTTCATGCCGTGTTGCTATGGCATCTTCCAGCATTCGCAGCAAAGTTGTGTGAAATGCTGCTTACCACAGATCGGTTTAAGAAGCAGAAACACACAGATACCTGTAACTACGACAATAGTGATCTCTTTTCTGCTCTGTGTCCATGTTTAGTTCAGCTAGTTTACTGTTGTAACGGAGTCCAGCCCTGTTCTTGTAATGTGTTTTGTAGCAACAATCACTAATTTAAGACGATTGTTACGAGGCAGTCACAATCTGTGCTGCTGTTTACCTGCTAATCAAGCAACTCGGCGACATAGAGAATGATGCTCGACTCAGTTTATTAGGACAAATGCATTAGGAGATGGCAGGGCACGCATGCACTCAACTTGCATGACTAATGGCACAGACTGAAAGCGGTAGATGCATGCAGTGCGAGTCAAATTTGTTTTGGAACCAAGAAACGGAATCAAAATTAAACTCTAAATGATTCCTTTAGAGTGGGACTTTAAGAATCCGTTTTAAGCTGGAACTAGTTCTCTGCATATTCCTGCTTGTAGCTCATCATAGAGATTAAATGCTCAAACTGAAAATACAATATTGACTCCTCGTGGAAATGAAAAACAATTAGACAAACATGAGATTTATAGATTTGTTGTGACCAAAATTATTATTAAACTATGTTTTTCAGGATTACTGGACACTGTGGGACAATTAACCATTCTCCCAAGAACGCCTGAATATGAAATGAATGAATGCAGCACGTGTCATGATTGTCGATCATTGTATGCATTTTGATCGATCCGGATGATAGCCCCTGTCAGTTTTGTTGTATAGCTTCCTTGATTTAGATAGACCCAAGAGAGTAAGCATTGTTTTGTTTAGTATTTGTAAGGTTTGTTGTATCAATCCAGAATAAACAGTAATATACAAAAAAATCTAATGTACCCCAAACCTAAATATGTGAGAACTAGTTTTAGTGTCGTTTGCATCTTATAATACTCGCATGTCAAATTTTAACCATTTTCCTTTTTGATGGTTTTGTGGAGGTGCTACATTGTAAGTAGGTGAGATTATGGGGGAAATTTCCAGCTCCGTATGAAAAACAAGATATTAAAAATGGACTGCATTTTATATAGATCATTGTAGCCATGGCAACATCCTGCATTCAGCCATGGCTTATTATCTGGTGCTAAATGCATACAAATGATGTTGATTTGGAGCTGTTATCAAACATTTAATAGCACTTAAATAAAACGCAACAGAAAATCAGGCATTCGTCACACTATTGTGCTGATCTCCAGTGTAAGATAATATATACTGTTCACAATATATCATGTCTTAACCGATGTAAAGTGTGCTGTTACTGTAAACAGGATAACGGGCCTCCTCTGTTCAGCTCTATAGTATTAACACCATGTTCTCGCAGGAAGATGATCCCTGGCTGCACATGTGTTGAGAGCTTCAAAATCACAGTTTATACTCTGGGCTATAATTTGGCTCCATGGTACCGCCTTTGGTTTTTCTCTTCCAGTGTCTCATTTGCCCTCTTTCCAGCCCTCGCAATCTTTTTCTTAGCTGTTATGCTCATCACATTATTTCTCTCCCTCCGTTTGCTTTTCTGCACTATGAAATTCTCATTTCATACACTTTGTCATTTGGGCATGGCCCATGAATTATGCATCTTTCTCTCCCTCTCTGTCTCTCCTGCTCTTTCAGACCGCCCTTTACTAACAAGGTTTCCGTCTCTATTACCACCACCAAGCGTCAATCAGAGACAATCTGATAAGATACGGCCTCTAACTTTATGGTTTGTTTTCACTCTCATTCCTCCCTCACATCTCTGTCCTGTTTTTTTTCCCCCTCCCTGTCTGCTCAGCCTCGAGTATGCAGAGTGGAATTTTATGGTTCTTTATGTGATGCGAGCAGAGCCAGGTTGGTGAAGAGAAAGGGTGATAAAAGCGCTCGTATGTTTAAATGTGTTTTTATTGGGGCTTTTGTGGTGGGAGCTTGAGGCGAGTGTTGTAATTCCCACAAGTCAACACCTGACAAGCCGGGCTCAGTCGCACGAGGTGGCGGCTGTGACACGACACCACGCATGACTGATCGCCGAAAATTCCAGACATGTTGCATATAAATGCAGGGTATCTGTTTTTTGGGAGGAATCTGGTTTGTCTTCAGAGGCACTGTCAGTGAAATTGAAATTATTTCAGTACTTCTTTTACTCCCGGTGTCGCTCACCATCAAGTTGCTGTGTTCGATTTTTAGGTGGTGGTGAAGTCCAAGAAGGAAGTCTCTTTATTGGACCTCGATGACTGTAAGTATATCTGCAAATGCTGCTTGCATAAACCAAGTTAATGGCAGCAGGCTAAAAAAAAAAAGTTGTGTATTCTGTCTCTCCATCCCCAAATGGCAAACACACAAAGACAGATTCCTATTATAGAGTGCTGAATTCTTCCAACTAATACCCCAGATAGTTTTCTCTGGAAACCAAAAGAGAACTAATATGAGAGTGAATATTAGGCTACATTCGCCAGTCCAAGTGAATGTCAGTGTTGTTGTTGTGTGCTGGATGTGTAATTGGAAAAATTTTGAACAGAATTGCCACAACAATCTGTTTGCAAAATAAAAAAATACAGTCCTCAGTTAAATATTTTATGAATTTACCAACCTTAAATTTTTCTTTCAAAATACTAAAACACAACCCATGAAACCATAATAAATACGTCCTTGTATCATCTAATAATAATAGATTCCTCTGTGAAAACAAGCTTGTGAACTGCTGCTGCTTTGCCTCGTTCTGTCAGACTATTCCATTCTGTTGTACTTCATCATCATTCTTCATTTAAGTCTCCTGATTTCAAGCAACTGTTACTTCATATCTGTGGCTTTTTTTGACTAAAATAGATACTTACAAGCAAAACTGGAGTCTGTCAAAAACAAATGAAAAAGAATATTTTTCTGAGCCACTAACTACTGTACCTAACCGTACTCAACCCGGCCATCAGTTAAAATCTGTCACACAGTGTAACACAGAACTTACTGTGTTTGGGAAAAAAATCCCCATGAAGTTGCCCTCATTTACATAGTTTTCTGTGTCTTTTGTCAGACAACAGAACAAGTAGGAAATAGTAAGTGAAACACAGCCTAAGCCTAAAACTACATGTTAACCAGCAGTCACTTCAGAATGACTCTGCAGTGCTCAACTGCTGATTTATTAACCACAGTGTTGTCTGACAAACTCATCAAACACAAGTTAAAAAGGATGGCTGTTCTGTAAATTCAGAGAGATTTCCATGTAAAATGGGTGCTAAGAGCGAAACTTTAAACTGATAGAAAGTTCTCCTCTCATTCATGTCTGTTTGCTGCTGCACAGTTATCCACAGATGCAGAGAGAGTCTTCTTCCTGAATGGGACGTAGAAGCAGTCTACAGCCACAGTAAAATGAGCCATCTGAAAGAAACAAACTGGGGACATGAATAACTTGCATTAATTTGTGAAAGGGACACAGTATGAGACCTTTACAGCTGCTGTAAAAGATGTACAATCTGAAAATTCTAGTCTTTGGCACCTCCCAGTGACAGTATAAAAATCCACAGTAAACAGTGCAGTACACAGCCTTGCATGAAACTCTTCACACTCTTTGATATGGTTTAAGTTGGTGTTTTCTTTTGGTTCTTCAGTTTCTCCTGCACCTACAAACACACCACAGTCTTCGGTCTTCTCTCCCAGCCTGCTGTCCGACCTCGAAGGCCTCTCTCTCTCCGGCGTCTCCTCCACCGTGCAGGTTAGTACGTGTGTGTGTGTGTGTCTCTGCATGAGAGACACACTGGATGACATTTCCTCCATCAACGTGTGTTGAGAGTCAATTGTTCCTTTCTGTCTGACACTGACAGTACAGCAGAGCAGCATATGAGATGGTGAAATGAGCCTCTCTCCCTTGTGGAACATTTCTGCTCCAGACGCCAACTATTGACCTTTTCTGCCTTGTTATATTTATAGCCAGTCAGGAAGGTACAACAGCTCTCCCTGTTTCCTGTATCTCTTATAGTCTGTCTTTCTCACCCTCGCTGTCTTTTGTTCTTCCACACCCTTGAACTCTATTTCTGTCTCATCTATAAGTCCACCCACTCTGTTTCTCTCCACCTCTCTCTCTCCTCTTCTGTCACCTTCCATCTCTCTCTGTCAGATGTTGTGTCCCTCGTGCCTCCATGTTGTGTATATCTGATGGTTGACCTTTCCTAGTGTGACGGCTCCTTTCTCTCCTCAGTATGTGAGCGACTCTGCACATCTGTGTATTTTGTATCTTGTCTTCCCCTGGGAGGGAAATGTCCAGACCATTCTTTCTGCTGTTGCTGTGTCTATTTTGTGTCACGCAAGCCTCTGGTAACTCAGAACAGGTAAAGATGGTTAGCCTGAATATTAACAGTGCTAATCTTCAGTTTAATTAGCATTCACATAGGATTTTGATATGTGGTTGTATGTTATGATTTATTTGAATGGTATTAGTTTTGTTGTTCAGTTTGTGTTGCAAATAAATTACATATAATTGGCTGCAAGTAACATTTATGACTTTACTTAACCAGTTTTGTTGCATATGTAATCATTTAATCACTAGATTGTCAGAAGGCTTTACGATTTTGTCTTCAAATTGCAAGTTATTAAATGTACAGTCATTGAATTAAATGATTAATGGGTAATTGGTTGCCATTCCTTTTTAGTAGTGCTTAATTTGAAGTTTCATGTTGAGCTAGTTCCACTTCTTATTCTGCAGTATTACTGCACTCGTAGAAGGTTAAAGCTGAATGCCTCTCCATTCTCAAAGGTGTCTTAATTGTTGTACAGTTGAAGTTGAATTCATTTCATTTGCATGATGTAAAACAAAACTTTCTCTCAGGCTTTTTAAATCCGCCCAACTCTTGACACCCTTTATAAGTGCAGATTTAAAGGGAGAAACGTCAGCAAATGTACAAGAGGGCTCCCTCAATAGGGATGTACTGACAAAATACAATTTATAAACAATAATGAGGCCAAATCTGTGCCTGCATAAATATATTGCTGTGCTGCTTGTTTCTTACGACATTCTTTCCCATTACTCAAGCAAAAATAAGTGTAAAAAGATCTGAAAAGACACATGCACTGATAAAGTGGATAAAGAGTTTTTGAGTGGAATTGTAAAGTTGAAGAAACATAAAAATACTTAACAGTTGCTTCTTCCGTATTCTGTTGCCAGCATTCGTGCTTGTTTCGTTTACAGTGAAGTTATTGAGGCACATTGTCAGGGATTAGTGGGAGCAACAGGGTTAAAGAAGCAGTTTTTTTATATGTAAACTTGTCCTGACATTTCTCTGCACTTTCATTTATTCTGCATCATGTCACAAAGTCACTGGTTTCAAGGAGAGCTCTTTTTGAAAGGGATGCACAGATAATAGATGCTGTATCTACAGTGTGGAAAGAAGTAGGTGTTAAAGCAGTGTTTGTCGAGAGGAAGACAAAAGTCCAGTGCCAGTTTGAATGAAGACAAAGCTGGAGCCATTTAGCTTAGCTTTACATTAAAACTGGAAGAAAGGCTGAATCATCTAGCCTGGCTCTAAAGTCACTGGTTTCAGGTAAGGTGTGAGGGAGGGTAGACTGAGGGGGGAGCAGGATTTTTAAGAAATGCAAGAACTTTTAAAGACCCCTTCTGTTGAAAATCTTTTTTTTTTTTTACAACATCAACATGTCCTTGTAGTGTTTTATGTTTGCTAAAATGCGTATCATGAGTGAAATAAGCAGCCAACACCATTTCTGAGCGTTTTCACCTTGAACTGTTGTGTATCGATGATGGTCTCAAAAATCTGGGGTTTCATAAATAACAAACCTAAAGATTCAATCCTTACAACTTGAATGCTTGAGCTCCCACTTTTCTTCTTCATTGTCGGTTTCCAATTTAGACATGTGCATCTGGATTACTCTGATCAATACTGCAGCTAGCACAGTAGTTTTTCATCGTTTGTGCAGATTCTTAGGTGTGCTGGTGTGCTTGAGCTGCAGTGAGTGGGTGAAGGGAGAGCTGGGAACTATGTAGATCTGCATGTTATAGATGAGTCAACGGTGGTGGCTTGCATCTAAACCATTTTACGGCATGAACTGATTAGTTTCATGCAAAAACATTGTGAATGTCACTTGGATACACAGATGAGTTTTTAGGAGAATTAAAGATTCATTTCCAGTCTAAATTAGGCTAAATAGCAGTAGATGATAAGTTCATGTTAAAGATGCATTTAAAACACTTATTTGTCGAAATCAGTTTCAACTTTTTATTGGAAACCGTTCATTATGCTGCATGTTGATGAGTGTGTTCTCAGTCCCAGCTATCTGAATGGCCTCCCCACTGTCCCAGCTCTGCCGTTGTACTTGGCTTTGTGGTGAGTTAGTCTATATTCTGCCCGTCAGTCCTGGCCGCCTGTCAGTCAGTATGATTGACAGCTGCTCTCAGGCCAGCGTTTATGCAGCACAAGTCTTGTTAGTCAATCTCTCCTTCTCAGGTGAAGGCCAGGGAGTAATAGAGAATAGAAATGCAGATTAGAACAGGGAACTTTTTGCACATCAACATCTGATTTAGAGTCAATTCTATGCATAAATACATGATGGGCAACGGGATTCATAGACAAGGGTAAATAACCTCACCTTTATTCACACACACACACACACCCCTCCCCGTGGCTTCAACACAACAGCCACACACACACACTGGCCTCAGTGTCATTTCTATTTCTCAGCAATCTGCCCACAGAGGCAGCGAGTCTGTCTCAGCTGAGCGCTCGGGCCTTTTTAGAGAATTACTGCATGGTTATCAAAGGCATTTAGATTAACCCTGGTCACTGTCTTTGACCCACCTCCTCTTCTGTCTCCTCCTCCTCTCCCCAGTTTCTGCATGCTACTGCTCTCTCTAATAACATTTTGACATTAGGATCTCTCACAAATGCCTCTTAAATCCTGCCGCCCTCCCACCCCACACCCAAACCTCTTCCGACCGCTGTCCGTGTGTGCGGCGGGGTGGCTGAGGCTGATAACTTTTCATTCATAATTAGCAGTCGGCGAATGGGGCTGCGTTGGGGGGAAATTGAACTGTCAGCGGCGGGGCGCAGGGCGTTTGACCCCATCACGCCCAGAGGGGGCCATCATAATTTGTTCATTTGGTGTCCATCAGGCGGGCGCCAGCTCAGCCCCTCCTCCTCCCTCGCCTCCCTCCTCACCCCTCTGACCTCCCCCGTAGTGGGCGCTCTGGGTTCACGTCTAATTATGAATCAGCAGAAGGACCTCAAGTGCCACGAATATAGCAGCTCCTGCCCTCCAAACCTCCTGCTGCCACTCAAACCGCAGAGATTGCTTCTTAAGTAGGAATAAATGCCTACACGGAAATAGCCAGTCAGTGCGGTGGCCTAAGCAGCCAGCAGGTAGTTTGGTACGTCTGTGTTTTAATGCAGCATTTCTTTTCTTTTTAGTTACTTTAATAAACGAGCACCGATATATGTGTAGAGGTGTTTTATCTTTTCTATCTACCTTTTTTGTAGTTCCTTTGCCTTTTTCTGAGGTGACGGAGGTTAAGACGGCATTACTTCAAAATATTTATGATCATGTGTTGTCATTGCCACTGACAGCTAACATTTCAACTTATGTCAACAAACCATGCAGTTTTTTTATTACTGTAAGAAACTGAATTAGTCTCAACCCTGAATCGTCAAATTTATAAATGCAATTAAGCCATATTTACACAAATAATAATACATTACTGTGCTAAAACACGGCTTATTTCTTACATTATTCTGATACTATTAGTAAAAATAACGATCATAGTATCAAAATATTACAAGTTACGTTAAGTTAAGTTTTAATTAACCTGCTTTAATAAAATATTACTTTTGAGATTCTAATGAGATTTAGTTTATTAGTATGCTTCTGTTGCATAAGTTGTTCTATACATGAAACACTTATTTACAAGTGAAGTTAGTAATGCACATTAGTACCGATCAGTGCAACACATAAACAAATTGTTTTTTGAATACTACAGCTGCAACGATTCATCAGTTATTTAATCGTCAGCAATTGATTTCCAATTATTTTTATCATTTAATCAGTTAGCGTAATTATTTTTTAACTAAAACAGCCTCAGTTCTCTGATCTAAGCTTCTTAATTTAAAATATTTTCTGGTTTCTTACCTCCTCTTTGCCAGTAAACTCAATATCTTTGGGTTGTGGACACAACACGGTGTTTGAGGGCATCATCTTGGACTTTTCTGAAACACTGATGAACACGTTGCACCATTTTCTTGCAGTTTATAGACCAACATGTTCAAAATTTTCTTACATTTCTCCCAGCTTGAATTTTCATTGTTTGTACATTATAACTACGTTAATGGTAAATGGTTGTATTTTTATAGCGCTTTTATCCAAAGCGCTTTACATGATACGTCACATTCACACACACATTCACACACTGATGGTGGGAGCTGCCATGCAAGGCGCTAACCACGACCCACCAGGAGCAATTAGGGGTGAGGTGGCTTGTTCAGGGACACCTCAACATGAGCACGACGGGCCGAGGATCGAACCGACAACCCTCCGGTTGCGAGACGGCCACTTTACCCACTGAGCCATGCCGCCCCCAAAATTAGTGGATTATGGTCAGTCAGTAAAAAATATTTCAGTGTGCAGTTTAGTAATTATCTAATTCTCCTTTTTAAGTACAAATGTCACAATTTCACTGGGTTTAGCTTCTTCAAACTGATTTTTTTGTTTGCTGGTTTTTATTGTCTTCACTGACATTTAATAACTGGCTTTGGAAAATTGTGATTGGCATAATTTTCTGACTTTTATAGCACAAACTAATAATCTACTAGTCTGGAAAATCAGTAATTAATAATCCTTAGTTCAAGCTGTATTTCAATTAAAAATCATGCTAATACAAAAAAGTGTTGGCAGTTTATCAATACTTGCAGACCTAGATGAAGGACACCACTGTTTCTGAATAACAGTCCTCTATTATTGCTAATGCTCTTTAATGAAAAAATTTCAAAATTAATCATTTTAGAATACCTAATTTAGTGACAAATTGGCATAAATTAAGTAACCTCTGTCTATATGTGCTGGAGAGAGTTCTTGTTACATTAAATGAGTGGTTTTAGGTGGCTGTAGTAACATTTATTTAATTCAATTTGCAGTCAAGGTCTTTCTGACGCCCCTCAATTAATTGTCATCTCCTGACTGAAGGGAACAATTAAGGGCCTAAAGTCAAACACATGTCCCTTACCTCAATCCTCACAACTCTTGTAGAGCATAATGAAATCCTGTCGTTGGTGTTTGAGGCAGACGGTGTCTGAAAAGCAGAAATGGATTTTCAATATATGCCCATACATCTCTGTACAGCTCATACCTCTTTCTTTTAAATTGTCCCTCTTATGCACTCGGCACAAGGCTGCCCGGCTCTGGTTAGTCCTTTTGAATATGTCAGCGGGATTTTCAGGTCATTTGCCAGACAGGATGCTGGGAACGTGGTGTCCGGGTTCTGAAGGTGACTGGTGTCTGTGTCATCCATCACAGGAGCTTCCTTTAAGTTGATGCATAATAGAGCCTCTCAATCAACTTCCTCGCTCATTGTCACCTCCCTCCTTCCTGTCCAGGGTGGAGACTGTGAGCCAAACCCAGAGAACCCAAAAAAAAGAAGACTGACAGAGAAGTCAAGGTTACATCCCTCTTCTTCTCTTATTTACACTTGAGGTGTTATGGGTTTCCACCGCGTAGCAGGACAACAATGGATGGAAGGGTGAAGGGCCTTTGTGTGGGCACTTGTGTCAGGCTTTAACTGTCCACTGTGTCAAATTGGTGATAATAAGCAGTTTGAAGCCCTGTCCTATCGCCGTCCGTTCCTCCGCCTGCTCGGGGCGAGGGGACAGACAGGACCTTGAAGCAGGATGTGTCTGTCAGGGAGGTAAATCTATGTTGTGATGGGGTGGCAAACATTACGGCAGGCTTTATCGACACCGACTGCTCTGACACATCCAAAAGTGGCCCAATAAATTTGCAGGCTGGCGGTGGCGTGACGGGCGCTTGTGAGGGCACAGCGGCGTTACAGCATGGCAACAAATGTTTGTTTGACCTCCTTTACAGGCGCTCGGGCGGTCTGGCCACGAGAGACGCTGCGAGCCTGTCAAGGAGAGTGTTGTTGATCCAAGAGTATTCTTTATCTAAGAGCAATTTTACATTTTTTTTTCTCGACTGGTGCTGATATGATAGTCCAGCTGTTGCAATCCTAGATACAGCTGAATTAGCAAAAAATGTTTGTCTGGGGCTATTTGAAATGTTAAGTTGGATATTCTACTTTTAGAAGTCAGTTTTGCACAGCACAATTGGAACATACCAACAGGCTAAAGAAAAGTGTCAGTGTAACATCATATATACCCAACAAGACTTCCTCTGCTTCAGGGAAGGACCAACTGTCAAGCATATTTGCACTTCTTGGACTGTTGTTACTCATTTGCACTGTTCTGAATATTCTGCCACTACTGAATCCGTCACTTAATCTCATGGTTGTTTCCATTTCACTCAGTTCTGCTTTTCTTAGTTGTTGCTTGGTTCTAGTTTTGCTTCCTTTGCTCTTAGTTTACCTGATTTTTGCTCTCTAGTTCTTAATTAACCACGCCCGACGGGTACATCGGCGGGGTTATTGCATTCGGTGCGGTATCTGGCTGGGTAAGTATATATGTATGTGGCTATGTCCGGTCCGATATCTCTGCAAGTGCTGAAGTCTGGATAATCAAACTTGGCACTGAAGATCAGTCTAAGGTCCCCTGCTCAGTTGTGGAGTTACAGGTCAACAGATCAAGTAGGGAGGGAGATACAGGATGATCAAAATTGATACATATTGCATCAGTTGTATAGGGAGGACAGGGTTTTCGCCAGCAGAGGGTGTGGTTCTGCCCTCTACTGAGGGCTCATCTAGTTTACATAGTTTTTGCCTTTTTATATCTTATTTTGTGCATTACATTTCTAAATGTATACTTTTTTTCTCAGAATCTTCTAAGTGTTTAATGTCTACTGTAGCACGAAGAGAGAGTAACGTAATTTTGATTCTTGGTATGTCATGTGCATATCAAAGAATTGACAATAAAGTTGACTTTGACTATTACCATTGATGACAAGTTCTATGGTTGCCAGCGATACCAGATTAAGACCATATCACCACCACACCAATTGACCTGATACATGCAACATTCTGCGTTATACTCATCAAATTTTTGCCCCACAAGTTTACATCTATTAGCTCTAGACTGACAAAATTGTGACTCGCCGAAGAACACAACATTGTTACATTCTGTAGGGTCCACCAGGCTCGCTGTCTGATCCTCCATAACAGAAGGTCATGACCCCTGAGGTTTCTTCTCACAGCATTTGCACTTATCTGTGCCACATGTCTTCCAGGAGTTACCTGAACCATTTTGGGTGCTGTATGAAACTGATTTCTGAGATGGGAACCGTCTTGAGCAACCGTGGTCGTGCACTTACTGCCAGGGCTTGGTCTGTCCTCTACAGATCTTGTTTCTTGATACCAAGTCAGCCTGAGAATGGTAGAAGTGATAGCCCAAACGGAGGCTACTTGTCGTGCAGACATTCTAGCCTTTAGCACACTGAATACTCAGTTTGTGTCATTGCATCTCACAGCAGCAACGTTGTTCTGTAATTGAGCTGCCTTGTATACATGCAGATACTTGTCTGTCTCTAAAAATCACTATTCTATTCCATTTGTTTTAAGAAAATAAAGAAAAGAACATGGCAACTTCTCAACCATGAGCTATGTTTGAACAAAGGAAGTACTGTTTTCATTGGCACGGAGTTTAAAATTGGTTAAAAAATGCAAAATTGTTCACAGGAAAAGCCACCAAACAGTGACAAAAATAAATTTTCTTTCTTGATTTCATGATCAGGTGAATAAATATCTGACCTAAGAATAAGTGCACAAAATTGAAGGAGATTTTGATGCAGTGCCAACACTTTCTGGTAGCCTCAAGGTTACTGAATTAGTGTCACGTGTGTCTTGCTGTTGAAGTGTAGTCCCTTCCTCCAAAGTAAACACACTGAAACTCATCTCAACAGCTCTTGTCGCATGTCAGCCTGATTCTTCATCCTCACAAACCACATGACAAGTCCGAGGATGCCTCGTACATTTTCCCGCCCGAGTCGGAACACGCTGGCAGTGCGTTCAGCTTCAGTAAAACAATGTACACTGACACCGTTCAACACGCCGAGCAGCACCATCATGCCCGCATGTTTCCACTGTTTCTTCGTATCATAGTCTTAGTCATTTTCCATTAGCTTAATTAGTTCACACCCTTCGCATCATCATTTATTGCAGATGTGTTTTTCGATCACTTTTTGTTTTTGTTTTTTTAAAGGTTGCATTCACGACTATTTTGCTACTCTTGACTGCTTTGAGAATTTTTTTTTAATTTTATCACTTTCAAGTGGTAAATAGAAACTTTTGTGTCTGAACTCATTTGCAGCAGAGCACATGACATACATCTGTCCACGTGCTGGCTCTGTGTGGATGTACGAATGTTTTCAGGTGCTAATTGTTTTAGAAGGTGTGAAGGCTTTATCTGTCTGTTTTTTTAAACACTAATTAGTGCTGTCACTCAAGACAGAAGGATCTTTGAATTTTATTGACAACTAGAGAAACTACTAAATGTTGCCATTCTTTGGTTACGTTTTTTCCTACTTTGCATTGCTGACAGAAGTACAACAGAGGTGTTTCTCATGTTATTGTACATTAAATAATGATTCTCACATTTGACAGTGCTGTATGTACAGTTTGCTGTGTTGCATTGTGTGGGCCGACCCATCTTATCTTTCTAATTAGAGCTGACAGTTGCAAGCATCAACTAAAAATCTCACTGTCGTCAAGTGTCATAGCGTTCATCTAAGATTTTTTTAGCATTAGAAAATAGGCCACCGCCCACCTCCGCCTCCTTTGTTTTCCACTTCTCTCGAAGGTAGTACAATTTCCTGCCTCTGAAAAGGTAAAAGCCCCTTTAGACGGCCAGCGAATGGCTGGTTTGGCCCATGCAGGCACTTGTGTTTCTATTCATTAGAGGTTGTTTTTATTCAGCCTGGTTTGACTGAGCATCCAGCCCATTTCCATCTAACTGGGCGGATGGAGGACATTTCTTGAATGCGCTCCTCTTTATCCTACAGAGTTAATGAACGGAGGGCTGGGGTGGGGGAGTTATCAGCCAGCGTTTGGTCCCACTTCACTAAGAAGTGGTGCTTTCTGACTGCTGACTGGATGAATTCAATTGCGTGAATGTAGGTGATGGGAAGACCGGAGCTTCTTCTATTAATCTGGCCTCTTGTGTGGATGCATTTGCACTGTAATGCACAAAGCGTCCCAGCATATTGTGTTAATGCTTTATGCATTTGGGCAATGTTCTGCATGTGCTGTTCTCATCATCTTCCACTTTTCTGTTGCTCTAGCAGGACTCTGCTCATAGATCAGTCTAATCCAGAGTGCAGTTTGTCTTTCTGATAAACAAGAAGCATGATAAATTACTTTTACATAAACATTGTAATGTGCATGTGCGCAATAGTCACATTGCAGGAAGTACAATGTGATGTAGGGCAGTTTGACTTGAACACATCATGCTACAGCTTATTTTGTAGTTGGATGCAATAAGAAAACTCACATGGTTCTCATTGTCTCAAGTCTAGAAATTAGTTTTTTTTGGCAGATTCAGCAGTTGCCTAGTTAAATGAAAGAAAACTATTTCAGTGAAAAGGAAGACTGAGTCTCAAAAAAGAAAAGCCACGTTAGCTGTAGGTCTGTGCAATTAATGTAATATTAATCATGATCATGATTTTAACTTGGCACTCGCATCACATGAACCTTAACTTTGACATGAACAACTACACATAATCACTTGGATGTATCTTGAGAAAGACATTAGGATGCTTTGTCATTTTTGGTTGCGCAACTATCAGAGCTTCTGCAAAAATTAAAAGGAGACTAGAAGCTTCTTTGTGCACAACTGCCTAATTGACTTCTACTATAGACTGCCTGTGAGGTGTTTAGGAAACATCTGAAAATTGTAGCATCTGTCCATAAGCTGTTGCAGGTGCACTCCCCTACAAAATCATTATTTATAAGGAGTAATTCTTTCCAAGTAGTTTGTCAAGTCAACTGATGAAAATATGCATTTTTTTTCGTGTTATATGATATACATTGTAAAAAACAATATGTTGCATTATCAGGTTTATATAATATTGTTCAGCTCTAGTTTCAACTACTGCTCCAAGTCACACTTAGAATCAGTGGTGTATTTTCATGGTCTTTCATGTGTCCTTCTAGGTCACCACTTCGTCTTTTGGCCCTGTGAAAACCTATGAGCTGCTTCACCATATGACAGGAAAAGGCCTGGCAGCCAAGTACCATTTCCCCAGGCAGCCATGTTTGTACCAGCCCAGTATGGTTGCAGTGCAGGTCATACTGTCCAACAGCTCAGATCACAGTCTGGAGGAGATCCATATAGGAGACCGGAGCCCAGCAAGCCTCAGCATCCACTGCTTCAACACCATCGGTGAGTACGAGCGCATCATGTGTGAAATATCCAACTGTGGGTCATCACCGTAGTAGTAAAAAATATTAAGAAGGAACTATATTCACACCGATCAGGCAGAACATTATGACCGCCTGCCTAATGTCAGGCGCCTTTGTGCTGCTAAAACTGCTCTGACCCAGTGGGGCATGGACACAGGACCTCTGGGGATGTCCTGTAGCATCGGGATGGTGGCAGTGAATTCTGTGGGACCTACCTAGATCAGGCTTATCCTGGCACATCTCACAGATGCTCAGTGTGGAATCCGGGTGAACACCTTAGCTCTGTTGTGTTCCCATGTCAAACATCCTCATAGATGTCAGGACTCAAGGTTTCCCAGCAGAACACTGCATTACAACAAGATGATCGATGGTATTCGCTTCACCTGTCAGTGGTCATAATGTTTTGGCTTATCGGTATATATTTAGGAAATTATTGTAGGATTGTTTGTAAATCAGTGCTTTATTTCCACAGCATGTCATATTCTTTAACATAAGGGAGTCCCCTTTCCTTTGAACTGAGCAGTAGTAGTGAGTCTAAGCAACTGAGTTCGAAAGCTGGTCTTGTTGAATTTTTTTTCATTTTGGTGAATAATTATGTTCGTATGAAAAACACAAGCTTGTGCAGTGCTTATTTTAGACATAAGGCGGTTTCTAGAGATACATTGGAGTTCTGGATTGGATGTTTAAGCCAGGAATTGTGACTCTGACAGATGTTGCAGTTTCTTTGAATTACAAAGCAGCTTCAACTTCAGTATCAGTAGCTTTTAATTCCAGCAGTTGCAGATCAGCTCAACGAATATGCAAACTGCACCGTGTCTTCTTTAATGTTTGCAAACCTCTAACTTAATCAGCTCTCCTTAACCTCTCTGTTGTAGCACAACTGACTGACACCAGCTGATTCTGTGGGTGCTATATTGTTTTCACAGATTTAAGATTTGTTTCTCCCCAAATGTTTTTTTCCGCTGTTACTTCAACAACCACCACTTTCATTTCAGTCTGATTAGTATTTGTGGTCCCTTCTGGTCCTTCAGTGACTTCTGCAAATGTCTACAACTGTGCTAGACTTCTCAGACAGATATGAAATGATCATTGTGTCATCAAAAACCTTTAAGCCTGTTTGCTATCAGTCCAGCAAATAGCCCTGTCCCATTCCCCCAACCTGAAAAGAGCCAATATTACTTCAGCTAATCCCTCTTCATTAGTATTGATCAGGACGAACAAACATACACTGTCTCCTTATTTCTCCACACTATGGTATGATGGCAACACTTAGAATAGTATGAGGCAGAGAGCAGTGCTCCTTCAACAGTTTCTTTTTCACGTGTGCACAAACATACACACACAGACAGAAGTGGTGTGCGGTGGAGCATGTTAAAACTGTCAATTGTGGGGGATTGATCGGGCATTGAAGGAACTCAAGCAGCCAAGCAGTGGGTAATTTGGATCGATTTGGCCTGGCTACTGTGAGCGGCTGGCTGGACTTAGTTTGGATAAGTTGCAGAGGATGAATACAGACAAAGCTTTATGTAGTGCTGTTTTGTGTGTGTTAGGTGAAGGATAACATATGACAGGGTTTGTATTTAATAAGAAATATTGCCCTTTGCCTCCAAGCTGCATTACCTTCTTCTGCTGTTCATCTCCACTTGAAACAGCTGTTAAACCTATAATGTAACAGGTTAGAGTGGGATAGAATTTGTGATTTTCTTACTGTGTACGTCCACTGGCATTTATCTGAACCAATTAACAACCTATTTGTTTACTAATTTGTAACAGTTACTTGCATGTAGGGCTGGGTGATGTGGCCAAAAAGTTGAATCTTGTTTTGTTTTTTTTCAGTCTTGTAGACAATTTCAGGATCTATTTTGTTTCTTTCTATGTAAATTTAAGACAAAACACAACCCTAAATCAGTTTTCTTTTATTAAAACTAGTAACTTGGGCTGCTTGAGCAACAAAAGTAAAGCACCAAAAACAGCTAACAGTGCTTGTTTAACAACAGGAGCTGCTATGTAACAAGCACAATAGCAGCAGTAGTTGCAGGGGTTGGTAGCACATCTTTGCAGTGCTTGTGTAATTTCCTTCCACTACATTGGCTGTTCTAGCTGTGCTTTTGGAATTGGCGCTGAAGCTTCATATGAAACTGAGAGAACACGGTTTGCCAGCGTTACACTGCTGCTTTAGTTGTTTGGTGCTGCAGGTTTATTTTTCTTCCACTTTTCGTTCAGAGTTTTAACAAACTTCATAGAGCAATTGCTGTCTTTGAGAAACCAAATTATTTTTATATCACCATTCCCCAACTAATATGACTGCCTTTCTTTTGTCAGTGTTACCTGCTGCTACCAGTATCCAACTAAATAACAAGGGCTGTAATGTCCCTGTTGGTTAGTTGAATGGTTGGTTCATATACTCTTTTTCAACCAGATTCTCATTGGTCAGACAGTTGCTGATTTAAGTTTCACATCAACAAATGAGCTACACCAATAATCTTCCAGGATTAATTTCTTGTTTTTGGCGGCAGGAGGGATAAAGTACCAGTGAAGAACTCCACATCTTCACAACCTAATGGAGACTGTTAGGTTAAGTTTTTTAAACATTTACTCAGTCTGCTCCAAACCAACTGATGTCAAAAAAATCAACATTGTGGCTGCATTTTGTCCAAACAGATGTCTCAGTGTAACATGACATATCATGAAACGGTAATAGGCTCACCTGCCTCAATTAGGCGCGGTAATAGTTAGTTGTTTCTCCTGCTGCCACCAATCAGGACTTAATCCGAGAATGCTGCTGATGTAACACATTAACACTGCTGAGATTTCAATGAAAAATTGGTCGGATGAAAGGAGATTTACCAACCAATCGACTAGTTGACTTGAACACTACAGCTCTGATATACAGCATAACTATACTGAGATGTCAATCTGTCTTTAATGCTACTAATTGATAAAACATTTAAATGTGAATTTTGGTTTATTTGAATTTGATGCTTATTTCCATTTCTTTCAGTATTTAATTGTCAGACCCAGTGATGTTAGGGATGAACCAGTCTAACTTCTTGTGGTACAGTTTGATACTCAAGTTCAGCTTATTTACTGATAGCGAAGTTTGATAGAGTTTTTCCTCTCCCAAAATCATTATTCGTCAAGGTGGACCTGTTTGGAAAGTAAATTAAAGATGAACAGTACAATTATTGCTCGAACTATCTGGTGAGATTTTCTGCTTTAATTTTGAGGCGTAATAGTTGTGTGCACCGGTTTGCTTAACATTAATGGATTATCATAACATTTTAGCAGTTCTCATTTCAGTTTTACCTCAAAATGAAATAATCATTTCATGGAGGTTTTTCCTAAATGAGCAGATTTCCTAATATATCAAACTGCTTCTTTAAATTTGCTGAGGGTTTTATTTAATGAATAAGCTACAATAGCACAGAAGTACATGTAGATTTTGTCTTGACTGCACTTATTTCTTTTGAAAACGGCGAGGTATTTTTCCCATTAACACTAACTTACTTACAATTTGCAATTTGTGCTTCTATTTTACAACAAATATTAAGATACTAAAAGATGAAAACGGTGTATGCCACTGAGCGATTTGCAGGAAAGTCCTCAGCCCTGTTGCTTAATCCTCACTCCTTTAAAGATATTATTTCGACACAAAATAATCAACTACAGATGGCAGTCTAAATTGTTTATTTAAAGGTTTATACTGACAGAAGAAGGTAAAATACAAGTAAACCCTGAGCTGGTTAGAGAAGCTGTGAAGGCTGGATTGGAAGTGAGTCAATGATGGCTCTGTTTTCAGACGGTTTCCTCTGGAGTCTCTGCTCTTCTCTTCTGTCTGTGGAAAGAGTTATACAGTAAAATAGCTGCTGCTCCACGGAGAGAGAAACACAGGCCGACCAGGGAGGCGTGGAGGATGTTTCTGTCTGTCTGCGCTCTCATCGTTAACCTCCTCCTCCTCCTCTCCCTCCCATCCAGCTGTCCAGACTCCCTCTTCAGCAGTTTTGGCTTTGCTTAACTCTCTTCCAGCGTTGCCCGCTCTGTCTGTCTCCCTCAACCCATCTCTCTTGATGCTGATGCTCTCTTTGACAAGCCTGTTGTTTTGGAAATATGCTAGTCCTTCATGTGTTTTTTTTTTTTTTTTTTTTTTTTTTTTCGCCGAGGCTAGAGGTGTGGGGAATGAGATTGAAGGATAGATTTCTCACACACGGTGGCCTTGCTTTGTGAAGTAGAAAACACAAGTGGTGTGGATGCCTGTCTGTTCCACTCTGCTGCTGCACCCCTCCTCCTCCTCCTCCTCCTCCTCCACCACCACCTCCCTTTGCACCATCCTTCCCCACACTGCACACTGTGCCCTTGTCACTCACTCTTCCTTTTCTTCCCCCCACCCCGTCTTTCTCTCCCCTCTTTTCCATTCTCAGAGCGGTTGGAGCCAGAGGCCTCGGTGACGGTATCCATGGGTATTGACTTCAGCGACTCGACACAAGCAGCCAACTTCCAGTTGTGGTAAGACGAGCTGACATCCACTCATATCAACTCATGTATATTCTTTTCCTCTCACCCCTTCAGTTCTTCTTCTTTTCCACTATCTTTTCTGCTGCTGTTCATTATCACGTCTCCTGCACCTGCCTCTGTCTCTTCATTTGCTTATTTTCTTGCCTTTTTCCTCTCTCTCGTCCGTTCTTTAATTCTCCTCTTCCTACCAGCTCTGTGCCAGCACTCCCAGGTGAGACATCAGCCACAATTGATCCCAGTTCACTGGGATAACAATTATTCCTCCAGTAATCAGCCCTCGCCCAAATCAACCTGCTGAATGCCATTGGCACGCTGCTCAGCCGATCAATAACCTTATCAGAAAATCTGTTTGAGATGGGGGAATCAATCCGGCCCAAAATGCCATTCACAGAGCGTGGTTTGCAAAGCAATCACAGGAGAAACATTTCATACACAAACAAAGCGCACGCACACACAAGTGCAGAAAGCATCCGCCATTCGTTCGCTCAGATTGAGATGAATTTAAATTACAGAGCAGAAGAGAATGAGGTCGCTCATGTTTTTGTGCAGGAATCCTTTTTCACGCTGTAAATAAATGTTGTTCTTCTTCTCCCCTTGTTTTTCCTCCCTTTAGTACCAAGGAGGACCAGTTCAGTGTGTCCATTCAGCCTGCTGTAGGAGAGCTCCTGATGCCCAGCAGCATGACAGAGCAGGACTTCTGCAAGGAGCAAGGTGAGCTAAAACTGCATCAGTGTTTGCAAAATAAAGAGCTTATAGCATCATGGCTCAATGGAAATTTGTTTAATGCGCAGTGATATCCACATGAATAAATGCACATGAACATTTGCTATCTAGGAAATGCCAGAAACATCAAGGCAGTAATTGTCGAGTTGCTATAGTGTCTGTTATTGATATTTAACTGGACGACTCTGTAAGCTGTAAATCTGTTTGCTGATTGTCAAATCTGATATTTCACACTTTCCCAATTGTTAGTATCGTTGTGTTTTTATAACTGATTCCTGATAGAAACAACTAATTTATTCAAAAATGTGCTACTTTTAGCATCCAGATAGCTCAACTGATTGAGCGGCAGAGCCATGAACAGGGCCTATAGTCCCCAATGCAGCGGTTTAGGTTCGATTCCAGCTCATGGCCCTGTGCTGCCGGTCTTAACCCCACTTTTCTCCCAACTTTCTTGTTTGCCTCTCAAATTACCCTGTCAAATAAAGCCAGAAATGTCCAAAAAAATACCTTGGGTCTGATGCAGCCTTCCCTCTCCATCTGCAGCAATGCCTCGCCCCGAGCACCATCAGACTGGTTACATGTCAGGAGTAACAGTCTATCACCATTTAGGAGTAAATGCTTAGCAGTTTATGAATTTCAACAACGTTTTACATTGAAGTTTAAATTCAATTCTTTTGATGTGTACTACAAATAACATCCGTTCCCATTTTAGTCGACTGCCATTAATCCGTCTTCGTGTTTGCCATGACAAAAACATGTTGGTTGACCTACATTTGTGCTCATAAGTTTCCATACCGTGGCAAAATTTGTGAAAGGTAGTCCTTTTTTTAAAATAGAAATTACGTTTGATCATGGAAAAACCTTTCTTTTCTTTAGGGTTAGTGGTCAGACAAAGTTATCGTTTGCTCTGATCGTTCATCTTTTCATTAAAGAATGGTGCATATTTTGCAGATTCTGCTGGGATATGTAAACTCAGAAGCACAACTGAGTTATACAAATTCAGTTCTCTCATTCAAGTGACCTTAATCTCTGAAATTTGCTGAAAATAATGATGAAAGAATAAGGTTGCAATGTTTTAAATTGTAGATAATTTTAGAAAAACACAAGATAAAGCCAAAACGTACAATGTTTTCGTCCATGTCTTTATTTTTTCATCCCCTATCCGACTTGTTTTCTACTGAAATATTTAAAACCAACCAACAAATACATAGTTAAATACTCTCAAATCATCCAAGCAGTGTAGTGTAGTGAGTGTTTACTCAAAGAGGAGTTTGTGTTGCACTTGTTGGGGGAATATTTTCAGCTGTGGATGTATTATTATGTGCAGTAGCAAGTATTTAGAGCAGCAGGATGTTGTGTGTGGGATTGACTAAAAGCAAACTGTGTGTGTTGAGTCAGTCAGTGCAACAGTGTGGTTCACAGGTGTTTTTTAATAGTGTTTGGACAACAATGGAGCTTTATAGCACAGAGAAATACGACATATCAGGCTGTTAGGATTTGTTGAGGATAAGAAAAATGTAAAAAAAAGGCCGCTCTTGTTCTGTGAAGGTAATAGAGCAATCTAAAATTCTCATTGCCTGTTTTAGTGACAAAAGTAAATGTTTAAATCCTCAAATTAGTCTCCCTCTAATAAACATTTCCTCACCTTTGTCATTAGGACAAAATGCTTGCCTCTTATGAAACACTTAATGGTATTTCCAGCTCAAACACACCACACACCTGTAGAGTTGGATGCTGTGGGAGCTATTGAGAGCATCCTCATATCCAAGCCATCAGTCTGCTCCTAAGTGCCTCCTAAATGCTGCTTCTGCATTAATTAATCTTCATTCACTTCACGTTTTTGAGCTCTTCTGAATGCATCTTCCACTCAGGCAAAAGAGGAGCAACTAGCCTGGCAGAACCATTTTCTCTTTTGCAAATTTCTTTTTTACATACACCATTTCAATGAAGCAAATTAATTATTTTAGGTAACAGCTTTTTTTTGGTTCCATTTGTCTTTAAGAATTATTTTATTTCTTCCTAACTCGTGCACATTATCTCCATTATTTCAAATCCTTGCTCATTGCTAAGTGCACGTAAACTGACCTCTTGCCTTCAACTGACTCTCTTTGCATCTTATTATTTAGCTTCATTCCTGAAAGGTGGCTCTAGGGTACTTGTATATGGCAATTTAATGATTTCGAAATGTGTCGAAGTTGACAGTGGGATCATAATACCTGCTGTTGGATAAATGCCGAAACTGGATAAATACTTTAGAATTAGTCGTGAAGAAATTGTAATCGAATTTAACTCTTGTTTTTGTTGTTTTGCATCTTCCCAGGAAAGCTACAGGGCATGAATGAGACCTCGGCAACGATCACCATGGAAACAGCTAACGCATCCAGTCAGGCCATCAGCAAGCAGGTCCTGTCTGTGGCCAACGTAGGAGTGGTTCCATCCAGCCAAAACGGCGTCAGCAGGTGAAATGCACACAAAAACAGCATTCTGTGGTACACAAATTTATTCAGAAACTGCCTTATATTTGCACTGTGATGATTTTTAGATTTCGAGAAAGCCGTTTTTATGCAGAGAATTTGTCCAGATTATTTTTGCGATTTACCATTTACCGCCTCATGTTGCAGAGAAATGTTCTTTTTCTTCATATTGACAGACCACTGTACTGTAACTAGCTGTACTCATTGTAGTAGAGATCATTTACATGTTCATTGATAAAAACACCTGCCTGCACAGAGCATTACACACTAAATGTCAAGAGTGTTTTGGCAGCTGTTGGAAAACACCATTAGTTGAATAGCCAATCAGTCACTTAAAAATTCTACCAAATCCATTTAATTTGCATTAAATTTGTTTATAATTTAACTTCCTCTCAGGTCAAGGGTTTGATTAGTGCACATCAGTATTCAGAGTGGGTGTAGGTGTCGTTTACATATCATGTCAGCCACCATACAGCTTTATTAATGTGATTTAAAGACCCTCTCTAGAGAATATATGTATCTTTATTTATTTATTTAGTACCATGTTATCATATCAGTATGGTGTTTCTAAAATGGTGGAAGACATATCATGGGTGAAATAAGCAGTCAACTCCACGGCTGACAGTATCCACCTTGCCACAACAACAAGCTTTAAGTATCTAAACTGCAGTTCTAACAAAGCTTCATGTAGAACTGAAGAAGCCTCGTGGATTAGAAGTAAAACGTCTGTAAAACCCTAAAAGAAAAGTCCAGTTGTTCATTGCCGACGCTGCTAGGATTACCTTGACCTGGACGACTTAGTATCTACACAGATTCAAAGAGGTGTATCTGTTCTCTCTCAGACTGAGAAGGCGGTACATGTGCCCTTATAATTGCGTTTTGCGTGGACTTTGGTGGACCAGTGTGTATGCGGGTGTCATGGAGTGAAAGTGTCTGTGTGTCCCCAGCAGCCTCATGCAGACATGCCAGGGGAATGCCCTGAGAAGCCTGGCTGTGTAATTGGTGTACACAGAGTGTGCTAATGAGCTTCCTCCTCTGTCACGCACACCCGAACACCTGATAGATAATTACACCTCCCTCTCTCCCTCTGTTTCCTGCTCTGTCTCTCTCTTTCAGTTCATCTCTGCACCCCCATCTGTCTCTCCCTCCGCTCTGCTGTCTCTCTTTCACTTCCTCTTTGTCTTTCACTCCATCCCTCTGCACCATGCTCCGTCCTCCTCTCCGTCTCTTTCTGTCCGTCTGCCATTACCTTGCCATGTCTGGGTCTCCGAGTGATCTTGTGCCTGTGATAATTTCTTTATGGATTTAGGCTGGAATAGGAGAGAAATGTCGGCGACGCTGGATAAATAAGGGACAGCGAGGAAGTCGGAGTGCAAAAATAAGAGGTAGACATTTGCACAAGGGCACAGAGTGCTGGAAGAGTGAGTGGAAATCAATGTTAGGCAGTGGGAGAGGCCTGCATCCAATAAGCCCATACTTCATTCAGAATAACCAATAGCTCAAATGACTCCATGCTATCAATCTCTCTCCTGCTTCTGTGACGGCTAAAGAGGAAGACGGTGTCCCAGTGTTGCCCTGTGGTCCAACAGTAATGAAGACACTCCCTTCCACACTGTCTGATGCTGTCCTTATGATGACCAGCACTTTCATACTGTCCTTCAGAGGTCCATTTGTTGGAGATTATGGAGTTCCTCACTGACAAAATCCTCAATCCTTCACTTCTGAAACGTAACTGTACGTTTGACAGATTTGTCTTTGACAAGTTGATGCAAACTGAGCAGCACTGGATGCTTCTGTCCTCTAGTTATATCCATTGATGGTTTTGATTTGGCAGCAATTACAAATTCTAGAAGGTCTAACTTTAATTTACAGCTGAAAAAAAGCCCAATTTAGTTCTTTTTTTGTGATTTGTGCTGCAAAAATGAAGTAATTGATTCGTCGATCGACACAAAACTTAACCTTAAGCCAAAATTCTATGACTTCAGCTTTTCAAATGCAAATATTTTCTACTTCCTTACTTTTCTATTACATTAAACTGAATATCTTTGAGATCTGCAGAAAACACAAGAAGAAAATAGCTATTTGTGATGGGCTGTTTTCACTATTTGTTGAAATTTATACACAGGTAATTGTTTGCAGACAGTTTAGTTTTAAGCTTTAATAATTCAGCAGATTTTTTTAAAGAGCATTCCCTTCTATTAACTATATTTCCAGTACAGCGTGGTTTATTATACTGCATTTGAACTTGTACATTCCAACGACTTCAGTTCGCTGTCGATAAATCTGTTTAATATTTTTACAGCTCATGTCAGAAAATAGTGAAAAATCCAATAACTGCTTTAAAATACTAAACTACTCAATGTAGAACAGATAACTCCTATAAATCCTCATATTAGAGAGACTGAAATAGGAGAATATTTGTCTTTTTTGCTGTATATATAACAATAACTACCATATTTATGATGGCAGTTTCACTCTTGATGTTTCTGTGCTTTGCTGCTACTTTGACTAACAGACACACACAGCAGACTGATCGATCAGATCGGATACACCCACTGAGAGCTTATTGTAGAGGTCACTCTGCATTAAATGTGATGTGTGAGGTGACCTCCATCCTCTTTTTCTCCTCTGATCTCTCCAGAGAAAGGCCTCTCTAATCCGGGCGAGATCACGCAGGAATCTGCCCTCGGAGGAGTGAGAGTTTGGATTTAGTGTAGAAATAATGGACGGGATTTCAATACGAAACCGAAGTTCACAACACATATTTCATGTGCTTTAAAGTGACCTCAGATTCTTTGTGTTATAGATGGCAGCGTTGGCACATGTTCTGTTTAACAAAGCAACAGCCTGCCTCCCCCTCTCTGCTCCCTGCACTCCCCTCAGCTATCAGCAGGGTGCAGCACTGCTTTTCCCAAACAGGCTTCGAGGCGGAGCGGAGGGGGATGCCACTGAAACACAGAAATTGATTGCTGGAAAGGAGGATGGCAATAAATCAAGCAGGAAAGCAAATGTAGAAAACGCTGTTCTTGTTTATGTCTAAACAGGCGGAATAGAATAAATGTGCTCTATTTTTCAGTCCGTTTGAAAGCAAATTTGATCGAATTTTGCATGCATTGCCAATCCCTCTGGTTAGAGCCTAATTTTCCAAAAAAAAAAAACAAAAAACTGAACCCCTTGATTTATAAGCGATGCTTTCTCTTTACTTTACACTTTGATGTAATTAAATTATGTTCCTCTAAACACAGAATTCTCCTCCTTTTAGTGAAGTTGAATTCTTGTTCCAATTTAAAATTTAATTGACTATCATTTATAAGCTAATTAAACGACTGGTCTCTCCTTTATAGATTGCTTCAGCAGACACTATGTTGTATGATCTGTCCTCAGATGATACAAACGGCTCTGTGTGGCTGGTATATTTTCGGACAGATTTGTTTAGCTCATTTTGCTTTACATCTTTTCTTCTTCTGTTGTCTGTTTGTCCTCTCCTACCTCTCGCGTCCGTCTGCCCCTCTGCCCTTCGAGTGCAGCTCTGCAGTTTGTCCGTATGGCTTAGCTCTGGAGATGCGTGGAGGGTTCCTGGTTCTAATTGGGGCTAATAGCTTTGGCCATCTGCCTGGTCTGAGTCTGCTCGCTTGTGTTCGGCTCTGGTCTGGCCTCACTGACCACTCAGTTGAAGGACACTCCTCCACTTGTCCACCTGGCCAAGAATCGGCATGAAACAAGCATGCAGCTGGAGCCGCCCCACAGTTGGCCTCAGCCATTCTGAGTTTCTGGTGAAAACATGCAGTTTGGTCTTTTTTTTTTGTGCGTTAGTTGTAACATCTAAGAATGAATTCTCGGCTGCTGAGCTGGGTGTCTTCTCTGCGTGAGAGTGAATGCAAAGGTGAAGCCCACTTTGTGTTTGCAGTGGCAGGGTGGAGGGGAGGCAGATGGCACACACAGGCTCTCTGCACTGAGGAGAATCATGGATAATTGGAGTGATGCTTAGCCTCAGCCCTGCTGATCGATGCCAATCCACCTGCTCTAAGTCCAGGGGTTATGCTTTGCTTTTCTTTCCATAGACTGCAATTAATCCAGTGTTTAGCCCGGTATGTGAAGAGTGCAGGAGAATACCAATGACCCGTTTAAGGCCTGCTTGACCTTAATCTTTCCCTCCGAGTCCTTAAAAATGCGCTGATGTTGTGTTAGATGTGGTGTTTTCGCACCCGGCCACAAACGGCAAAGTGAGGGTATTCAAAGCAAATACACTTGGAAATCAAACACGATCTAAACTGGCTGTTGTTTCTTTCACTCGCTTATTACCACACATGAACAAAAGCCCACAGCAGCGTCTCCTGAGACGAAATGAAAGCAGCCTCAGGGTGGTGTTAACTGGCTGAGTAAATGATAGATTTATATCCTAAATCCATTAGCAAAGCCACAGGGACCGCATAGACACCTTAGGCTGTTGGCAGTGGGGCCAGCAGAGGAGCTTAGGGACCAGGATGAGGCACAAGCATGTACGTTTACAAGAGTTCAAGATATGCGTGTTAAAAGTCACGTTAAAAAGAATGGGGGGGGGGGGGGGGGGGGGAATTTATTTGCATGAGCAGGATTTTAGTTTAGGTTCTGGGTTTTTTTAACCCTTTGAAACGCAAACATTGTCTGGCTGTTTTATTTACTCTTGTGACATTTTTCTCCACTGTGGGCTCATTTTTCCCTGCAATATAAAACCCTGTTCCTCAATGAAAATGGCACAACCATGGCTAAAAGTAAAGAGAACTCAGAAATGAATTAATGCAGTTTGACACAGTTGTAGTATCATAGAAATAGAAAAAGCAAAAATGGAATTGCTTTGGCTATGTAGTGAACAAACATTTTAAAAACTTGGAATAAATGCCTACAACATTTTCCCATCCCATGCTGGGGTGAAAAATGTTCTCTTACTATTGTATTTGAATGCTACATTTGTTTCCCTCCTTGTCTTCTCTCTGTTCTGTTTGAACACAGCCTGCAGTTCAGTTTAAAAGTCACAAATAGAGGTACTAATGACTCTGCGGTTATGCTGAGGAACGCATATTTTTTGGTAAGCTCCAGTGTCTGGTTACTGCAGATGGTTAATTTTTGGTAAAAAATAAAATAAAGTTGAGTAAACAGATTTTGGTCAAATATCTTGATTTCTAAGCTTGGATTGGGTTACGTTTTGATTTTTTTCTCCAAAGACAACAGAACATAGGCTTAATTACTTCAAGGAAAATCAGAAAGATAAAAATCAAATAATGCTTTCTGTTTTTAAACTTTCTTGCTCTGATAAATGATGTAATGTTGGCTATTTACTAAGAAATTATCAAGCCTTTTCAACTCAATGGTGGATTTTGAGGTTTCAAGGGTTTAAAACTTGAATAAAGCGCTAAAAAGGACACATCCTGGATACACACGGTTAGTAATTTGGATTAATATACAACTCCTGAATTATTTAAGGAAATAAGAGCAGAGCGAAGAGGCTAGTATTTCTGGGAGAAATCCATCCTCTTCTTGAATGGCTTGTGTTTCCTGCTGAAGTGGCTAATATTTTAATTAAGCCTGAGGAGGACTCTCTCTCGCCTCCCTGAGAGCTCCCTGATAAACTCCCTCTCCTCTGTTGATGGTAATTTAGCAGCTCCCCAGAGACACACCCAGACACACTAGGTTTGCGAGCCAGCTCTGTTTCATTGTGTATGCATGTCCTATCACTGTCCCCCCCCTCTCCGTCTTTAACGTGTGCGTGCTAATTGGTGGATGTGCTCGTCTATCCCGCCGTGCAGCACGCCGTCGCGGGCCTCGGCGACAGCGCCTGTCCACAGGCCGTCCTGCGGGGGCTCTTCACGGGCTTTAGTCAGGCCTAAGTGGGGCTCTTTGTGGGCTGTTTGTCAGGCCTAAGCGGGCTGCCACGGGGGGTCTTTGTTGCGGCGATGTAGTGCTAAATGGAGGCAGATGGCTGGGAGTTAGCCACGTGAGGCTCAGAGGTGCAAAGGGCCAGAGGGGAGCAGGAGAGGGGCCCAGCTCGGCTCTGTCACCCTCAAAGAGGGTCACACTGGGTCAGAGCCCCTGTCTGCCTCTTGTTAGCGCTCTCAATGGGGACCATGTGCGCCCAGATTTGCTCCCGGTCTGCAGGGATGGTATCCAAGGAAACGGTGGATGGACAATTCTCCCGAAGGCCCAGAGGGAGCTGGTGGGACGAGGCATCCCCCCATACTGGTCCCAAGGCTCCCACACACTCATAGACACTCACAGTCCATAAAAACAGGAGAAATCCTGTTTGACTGGCATGAAGGGCGTGTCTCATCCCTAATGGCTCTTTAGTCAGCTGGGATAATAGACTGTCTGTTGATCTGCGCTCTATATTTCCTGTCACATCATTTGCCTTCTTTGTCTCATTCACTAATTTAATGTAATTACAAGGTATGAGGTGTGAGAGAATTTTCCAATGGAGGGATTTATGTGGAAGCAATATGAGTAAATATGTAGACCTACAGCTGAATAGCTAAGCAACACATTTATTAAGGTTCACGATGTTTGTTCTCACAAGCTGGTCACTGATTGTAGTTAGACACTGGCTGGCTGGTGAATTAAGGTGGAATTTTACTGATATTGGCTGTAATTTGAGCCTTTCAAGGTAGATATTGCATTGAAGCTGAACTGTACAACTCTAAGTGTACCCTACACGTCATTTCAGCATCAGCATAGCAACGAGTGCATCTTTCATCTAAAAGAGAGGTCTGTCTGATAGAACATAATTTACTCCTATGTGAGGGTTGTTGGATACGCTGAGGTTTTTTCATAACTCGATGTAAGCAACATGAGCAAGCAAAAGGAGAGAAACACTGAAAAGGAAGATTTGGTCACAACAAGAAATCATTTGTGTGAAAATATTCTCCCTGCAGAAAGCATGATGTCGACCAAAGGCTGTTACTGTCTCGCAATTGTTGCGACCACATGAGGGAACACGACTCATTTGTTTGACCATTTCAATCAGCACTACAAAGCTCCTTGTGACAAGTGCAAAGTCATTTTTGTTTTTGATTGCAAATGCAGTCTTCTTTAATATTAACCCAATCATTGGAGAATGGTTGGTTCTTTACAAATAGTTATTCAAGTCATCTGATGAAAATTCCTGTATTTTTTCGTATCACAAACTAAACATGAGTTTTTCCAATATTGTGCTGCCCTATATGACAGCCTTATGAATATAATAAAAATGTGTCAGAAATGATGAACACTCGATTGTACAAGTTAATCTGATCCTGTAGAACTTAAAGTTGTATTTCTGCTTTAATGTACATGTTGGAGTCCCATCAATTCCCGCTGCCCGCTACATATTTAGTTCATGCAGTTTGGTATCCGTACATAATATCCACATGCATGACACACATCTGTGCTCAGCACAAGCTCATTTTGTTTGTGGGTACATCTATATTAAATGGTCATCTTCTATGTTGCTGTGATTTCTGATCATCAATAATTAATAAACAAATTCTGCATTTCCAGAAATAAAATAAAATTCGGACAAAGCTATATGGGGGACTGAACAGCCTTGGCAGAGTACTGCACTCTTGGAGTGCTTTTCTAGTTCTCATTATTTTGGCGCTACTCCTTCATCAGGAAAATGTTTTTTAGAAGAGGGAAAGAAGCTAACTGCTTTAGGAGGGTGTGAATATAAACTACCGTAGTATGTATTTTTGCAGAACACAATTTGGTCCTTGGGGGTTTTCAGCATTAAAATCATTACATTTACACACAACAAAAAGTGGACATTTGTGATTTACTGTATAGAGTTTGACAACCTAATGTATATTTTTGAAAATTGTGAATCAGTAGAATGATGTTTTGGGATTCATGTCTTCCTATACTACATGAGAAATATGTTTGAGTTCAGAGCCTCTGAACTCCAAAACCCACTAGCAGATTTTAAAGGCATGTTAAGTCTGTTTAGAAAATCAACAAAATTACACTATTATACCAAATAATAAAAACAGAGGTCCTGGAGCTTGAAATGGGACTTTTGGTTTCATCTGGAAAAACCTAATCTTTAAATTCTGGTATTTCAACATAGTGACTGTGTTCTCCATGTCTCTCTTTTTATATATAAAAAAAAGCATGTGCACTAACCAGATTCTGTAAAAATAAAAGAAAAGAAAAAGAGCAGATAGTAAAATAATGTGGAAACAAATTTGACTGCAAGGTAAGTAGTAAAATATCTATAGCATGCAGAGGCAGCATTTTTCCAGTCTTGGTAACATTTGTGTGCATTTGGAAAATGTTATTCATGTTGATTCCAGTTTTTCACAGTTTTAGGAAAATAAACAGAACAGAAACAAAGTAAATAAATCAAATGAGTTTTCCTTTTTTATGATTTAGTGAATAAGTGTATTTTTGCAAATTACTCTAAATTTTCAGTAAACGGTTGTTTTAACCAAAGCTGGAGTAACTCTCCCTTGAAGGCTACACTTTCTACATCATGTCTGTCCGTCCTTTCTTTCTTTCTGTACGGTTTAGAGAGTCTGGCTGACTGATCTTCTTCTCCTGCAGGTTTGCCGGGCGGACGGTCAGCAGCGGAGCTCTGGTCCTGGTGTCTCTGGAGCTGAAGGAGTCCTCCGCTGCCCTTCTTACCATCAACACAGAGAAGACTGTCATGGCCTCCATGTTGCTCCGAGACGTCAAACAAGCCCTCGCCCAGGCGTAAAACCCTCCCCTGCTTCCTGTAATAAAGATACAGGTGAACAACACATAGTTAGACTTCAGGTGTTTTATTTCTGTGGTTTGGTACAACTCTTAAAACGATATCCAAAATCCAGAAGCTCAAGAACTGAAACTTTAATTTCTAGCAGAGAATGAACTGGAAATGATGAGGTCGTGTTTCTTGTTTTTCTGGTCTGTGACTTTGGAAAGGATTGTCCTAAACCACTGGAATAACTGAAAGTCTTCACTAAAGTGATGATCCCCTTTCAAACGCTCAGAAGGCATCACAGAAATTAGTTTTTAAAGGACTCCTTGTGTTTAAATGTTTCCTACCCTGTTGGTCAGAACCAAACATGACAGTACTCCTTCACACAAACACCAGACTAACTGGCCTTGGCAGTGATTACTTAAACTTCATGCTGTTTTATTCTGATCAGGTATGATTGTATACAAATAGGCTGTACATGCAGTTTGGGAGAATAAGTACATCGCTGCTCTGCACACAGTGCCAATATGTCTGTTCCTCTGCAGTGTTACTTTATTGCCAAGTTAACTGGAAAAGGAGGGTTTCTCCACATTATTTCAAAACATCTACACACTGTTTAGCAGCATTTGTGACACTAAGCACAGATGTAGTTTCACATTCCAACCTTTAAACCGCTCTAAACCACAATGAAGTGCCTTCCACATGAGAATATTGTCTTGAAAACCAATCATTAAATCACAAAAAGGTGTTTTTATCTGTATCTCTATTTCTGAACAATAAAAATGTGACTTTATTAATACATTACACTTTTTTTCTTCCTTCTGTGTTGCTACACACAACAGTTCAACTTGGATGAAATATCTACGCTGTGATTTATTCATTTAACAGAATGTGGCTGAAACACAAAATCATTAATGGTGAGCTCTGATTGGCAGGCTGAGGTGCATACAATGTACTCATGACATCATGATTTTGATGAATCTGTCACTCCACCAGCTGACGCATGTTCTTCTCCCTCTTCATCTATGTTTCTATCCACCATCGTTTCTGTTGACTCCTGTGAACAGGACTAGGTAAGCAGCAGCAGCAGCAGCTTTTAAATTTACAGCAGATGACCTGTATCTTCAGGTAAATCACAAACGCATATGACATTTAGAATGATTCCATGTCAAGAAAAACAGCAAAGCGAAACGAGTACAGAAGCAGATACATCGGTGAAATCAGTGTAGGCAGTGGCTGTTCAAACTCAGGTTTGTGTGTCACTGGCAAAAATAGGCCACACCTGGATCAGAAAATGGCTTTTTTTAAGTAATGTTTGCCAGATGTATCTGTGCTGTTCCTGCTAAATTAGAGTCAGACAGTTGAGCATATTTTTATTTTAAATAAACAAACAGCCATCTTTAGAGAACACTGAGGACTTAACACTGTTTTGAAAAGGTTTTTCTATAATCCACATAGACTCTTCTAACCATGTGGTTTGACAGATACTCAAGTTTAATTTATTCTGTTTCTGTATGTGTACCGGTTTACTGCCCAACCCTTTCAAACCCAAACTTCTTTGTTTGTCCCTGACACATTTTCACCCACTGTGGGCTCATTTCTCACTGAACTATCGAAGTCTTGCACCTCTATAGAAAACAGCACACACATGGCTATAAGAAAAAAGAACCCCAACATGTCTTTTGCTTCATATAACAAAGTTATATTTTCATAAATCATGAAAAAGACAAATTAAAGCAGAATCTAGTCACTTTGCATGCATCATAAACAACTAGAATCGGTATGTGTAACATTTTTCCAACTGCAACTGACATTTCCAGTACTGGAAAGACAATAGGGCCTCCGCACGCTATAGCGAACTAGGCCTGTTTATATTTCACAATCTTTACTGCTAAGTGTTATTCACTCTACTCTGCAACTCTAGAAACATATTTCACCATATCTCCCACTTTGCTCCTCTGTGAACCATTTATGAGCCAGGCTGTATTTATTTGAATGGTCCTGTGTTTTATTTTCATCAGTCTCTCTTGTTGTCTCCTCTCTGCTCCGTCCAAAAGGTCACTGAGTTCTCATCACATGATCACATATTTAAAGAAATATAACAGTTTGAGGCCTATTTTTGGCTGTTTATACTGAACAAACAGTACTTTACACATGATACAGAGCGTCAGAAAGTTGAAAATCTGATGATTCTTTGCGTTTCTTGCTTTGAAATTTGCAAGATTGTGAAGATGGTAGCCTGAAATTACATAACTGTGCCTCATTTATACAATTTAAACCTAAAGTTTTTCATTTTACGGTCACTTATATTTTAGCTTTTTTTTTTTTAAGTGTCACTTTTTTCATCCAAAATAGAAAGTTCTTTCAGGATTCTAGAAATATATTTTACAACAGCAGCGAACACTATATTACGAACACAATCTGATCCTACGGTTCCACCATAAATTCTCCTTTACTCCATTAAAGAGTGGCTTAAAATCAAGAAATAAATGTAATATTTAAGATAGAAACATAGCTAAGCTTTTATCCTGTCCTTAAACAAATTTAATGACACAAAATCCATTAAAAATCTAAGGTTAGTACTGCAGAATATTAAATATACAATATAAAAATGTTGCTCTGATAGCAGACATTGCGATTGAAAGCCGGGATGTTTAAACAAATACGAATTGTTCATCTTGATTTTCTCACAAAAGCAAATGCATTTAGTGAATGGAGAAAGATATACTGACAAAAAGATTATAAAATGTAGTTCTATAATGAGAAAAATGTTAATGTTATCCTGGCCTTTTAAATAATAAAATAAGACAAAATTAAAGCAAAACGCATAAGTCAGTAGGATTTACTTACCGATGGCCTTTTATTGTGGGCAGCCTAAGGCACACCTGTGCACTAATCATGGTGTCTAATCAGCATCTTGATATGGCACACCTGTGAGGTGGGATGGATTATCTCAGCAAAGGAGAAGTGCTCACTATCACAGATTTAGACAGATTTGTGAACAATATTTGAGAGAAATGGTGATATTGTGTATGTGGAAAAAGTTTTAGATCTTTGAGTTCATCTCATAAAAAATGGGAGCAAAAACAAAAGTGTTGCGTTTATATTTTTGTTGAGTGTATTAAAGAGAGCTGTTGATGATGGTGTGAAAGCAGTGGCTACAGAACTGGTGTTTAGATTACCATTAAAGCAAAGTGGGAATATTTCTTAGCTGCAACCTGAGGAAGCTGAGTTAAGGTGCAGGATTAAGTGTATTGTAGCGACATATATTTATTTCATGTTAATATTTTACACTACAAGATGCATGATGTCTTTGTGCAGGCAGACGGATGAAAAGGCTCAACTGTTGAGTAAAGATGCTTTTAGCAAGCTGAAGCCGGCCCGCCGCCTGAAGACGGTTCTGCTGTGTTGCTCATTGTCGAGCAAAGTTGTGCAGATGTACGTGATGTGTTTCAGCATGGAGCAGGCCGGTGGCGTAGTGTGCTTTGCGTCTGGCTGTCTTTTCCGGCTCATAAATAGCGTCTCTCTGAGGGCTGTGGTGAACACCTGTTAGCTCATCTGTCACAGGAGCTCCACTCGCATCCATCACCTCTCCCTCTGTACTCATTCCCTCAGCCAGCTGTTCCCATTACACACACACCGCCGCTGTGTCAGGCCTGCCAGATACAGACACACACACTCCTCGCTTTCCTCCACATCACACACATCCACGCAGCCACAGAGAGGGTTTTCAAACATATCTGCACACTTTACAAGTTACTTCGCACAAAGAACGACACACTCCCTTCCACTAGAACCAGCAGACAGCAGTGGAGTTTGAAAGTGACTGCTGGTCAGGTTTAATGCTGATCTTTTATGTCACGGAGGAAAGCGGTATCATGCTGACCTGGCTGTATAGGCAACAATGTGTCCAAACCATATTTCTACATTAGTGGTGTATTAAAAGAAAGAGTGTTTACATGTGCAAAAGAGGCCTAATAAGAGAAGATGTTTATATCGAAGTCAGCGAGCGGTTTAGCTGCTGATTTAGCTGACAGGTCAGCAGCAGTAAATTAGGGCCCAGTGGAGGAAACAGAGAGGTCAGCAGGATCTCTTCCTGGAAGAGCCGAATCACTCGCTCACCAAGCTTAGCTTTTCATTCAGGAAGTGAAATAGCTCCTATGGCTACCTTGGCAACCAACTGGATAGGTAACATACTTTCCTATTCACTCACATCTGTAGGATAGAGATTAGTATTCCCATGCTAATGATGAGCATCCCTAGGCTATTCTTAAGCATCCGTAGATTAGAGACTAGCATTTCTAGGCTAGTGACTAACATCTCTTTGGCTTGCAACTAGCATGTCAAGGCTAATTATCATAATTTCTAGGCTAGTGACTAGCATTCCCCTGCTAGTCACTAGCATCCACAGGCTCAGACTAGAAGTTCTAGCTTTGTGACCAGCAGTCATAGGCTAATGAATAGCATTCCTAGGCTTGTCCCTTGCATCCATAGAGACTTATATCCTTATGCTAGTTGAACATCCTTAGGCTAGCCATAAGCATCCATAGGTTGGAGACTAGCACTTCTAGGCTAGTGCCTGACGTCTGTTTGGCTTGTGACTACAATTCCTATGCTCTTGATGAGCATTTTGAGGCCAGTGACAAGTGTTCTATGACTAGCAACTAGCATTCCTTGGCTAATCAGTGGCATCCATCAGCAGTCATTCACATTCGTGCACATTATCACTTTCAAATGAAAGTGATAAAGTAAACTGTTAAATATGTTTGAAAGGACATGAAGCAGACATAGGTTCCTCTGGCCTCACAGCAGTCTTCTTTTTGGCACACTGGTGCTAATCTGTTCCCCTTCTTTGACCTTTAACTGTGTGTTCTGTCATTTGTCTTGAAAAAAAAACAAGAGTCTAAGTTCAGCATCATCCATCTCAAACCAGTTTGGCCAAACTCCAGACCTGAGCTGCTCCATATCCTCATTTTTTTTTTTTTGTTCGATCCTCTGTGAATCTTTCTAACTGAACGCCAACAACACAAACAAAAAACACAATCCTAAAGACTGGCACAAGGGTGTATGAGCGTGTGTGTGCTTTGATACTTGCATTGTGAGTAAATAAATGTGTTTACAGTCATATTGTGGAGATCCGCCTCACTTTGAGGAAGTCCTCAGATACATCGGTACATTTTCAGGGTGAAGACGTGTTGTAGGGTTAGAGTAAGTCTGCATAAAATGAATGTAAGTCGTTGTAATGTCCTCTGAAGTGATGGAAATGTGTGTGTGTGCGTGTGTGATCCATCTCCCAGTGTTGGCACCTGCTATAATGGGCTCTGGGGAGGGAATGTGAGAACAGGGGACCGCCTCTCTTCCCCTTCACCTCTCCCTCAACGTTGCTGTGCAGTGACAGCTTGATTTGGTTCCCTCTCTGGGCTGCAGCACAGTGACATGATGGGCCTGTTCAGTTGGTCTTATCACGGTCTCTGTTTGAAGGGATGGAGGGAACGGTGGTGAGGAGAGAGAGAGAGGGAGGGAGAAAGCAGAAGATCCCAGCTGAGGAAACGCCTGTCTGACCTTAACACTGAGAGCAACTTCTCATTAGCCAGCATGTGTCTGATCAGCCCCTCGTTCATCTGACAGGAGGCCGCAGACATGCAGGCAAAGATACAGCACACATAAACGACATAGTAAGAGTTCTACTGGCTCTCATATTGCATTTAAATTTGGTGAAGCTGAATTATGCCGGCCTTTTTTGGCTTTCAACTCCGGTATAGTTCTTACCGTTTGTCAACACTCTGGTATGACCGGACAAAGAAAAGATGTTGTTGCTTTTTGTCACCTGCTCTCACTCACCTGCCAGATCACCATCCAAACACCAGATGTTTAATCCGTGCAGATATGAACAACAACCATCTTCACTGTTCAGCTGTGTCTAAGGGTCTACTCACCCAAATTACACACTTCATGATGGGAGCTATTTTGTATTATCTCCTACTAAATTCCCAGTACAGGACTGAGGTCTTAAAGTCGCATGCAGCATGAATGTATTATCGTGTAACATTGTAAATACACTGCATGTCCAAAAAAAAGTCACCACCTGGATTTAACCAAATAAATAGGTAAGAGCCCTCCATTAGATAATTACTGCAGTGATGAATACATTTCAGCTGCAACAACTTATTTACCCCTAGCTGATGCAGTGAGGAGCTTCTCATTTCTTTAACAACCATGTTAGAAGACAAAGGATGCTAATCTGTTTCAGAAGGGTCAAATTATTGGCCTGCATCAAGCAAAGAAAACAACTAAATAGATTGCTGAAACTACTAAAATCAGGTTAAGAAACATCCAACACATTATACACTGACAGTCAATAGAAACTTTGAGATCATATTTTTCAACATAATTGTTATTTTGAATCCCGAAACTGGACTTTCTTCATATGAATCATTTGTTTAGCATATTGGCATACAGAAACAAAAATCTAAAGTTTCAAGAATGATTTCAAAATAAAAAATTTCACAAAAGAAAACGGCACCTGCCAAACACAAAGTCACAACAGTCAATACCGAGTATGGCCTCCATTAGCTTCGATGCAGGCAGCAATCTGTCGGCGCCTGCTTTAGACCGGGCTTCTGATTGTGGGTTGGGAACAGTCCATACGCCTGGCTACATCACTGTAGCTCAAACAGGCCCCCACCATACCCAGTGCCCGGAGACGTTGTTCATGTGATAGACGCGGCATGATGCTGTTCACTGGACTAACAATGGTGGCCTTTTTTGCGCCTTTATATAGTCCTTCAAAACCCATTCTCAAATTGTGCAGATACTCACCGAGTATTGCTTGGTGTGTATTTGGTTCACTTTTGCAAAGTGACCAACCCATGTGCAATGAATCATGACAAAATGACAACTCATCATTATCTCAACTACCAGGGCACTAGATCATCAGTAAATCCACAATGAATAATTACAACCCCCCTACAAGTAGAATTCTGCGTACATTTCTACCTCAAAGTTTGTATTGACTGTCAGTATATAAACCTGAAAGGATAGTGGTGAACCAGGAAGAAATGTGGTCAGAACAAACTCTTGAGTGATTGTGATGAGAAATCACTGAAAAGTATGGTAAAATCATATTATAAGGAATCAACAGTAGATCTCAATGCTATGTTTAATTGCGAAAATAAGAGCATTTCAACTTGCACAATGCAAGAGGAGCATGAGGCATCCACGGAGTCCAGACCTCAGCCCCATTGAGAATCTTAGCGATGTTCTGGAGAAGACTTTGCGCAGTGGTCCAACTCTCCCATCATCAGTACAAGATCTTGCTGAAATGAATGCTGTGACATTGCAGAAGCTTATCGAAACGATGCCACAATGAATGCGTGCCATAGTCAAAACTAAAGACAGTCCAACAAAATATTAGAATGTGCGACTTCTTTTTTGGGACGAACAGCGTATTATTTATAGCTAGTTGTGTGCACAGTGCTGAGGCAGGCTCTGCTTCAAATCAGCATCACTGCAGCTAATGTTAAAATAAGTTGTTTTGTACACAGTGCTCTGTGGCTACTTTAGTCGTGTTGGCTTAGTCTGGTGGTGCTGTCGCTGTATTCCTGTGGTAACACGTATTGTATCTGACAGAAGAACGGTGTTTAAATCCCATAAAGCTATAAAGAGAAGCCACAGTAATAATTGTCAGCACTCAGGTTCAGCATCAGCTACTATTTACAACTTTTAACTGATTCCAAAGTCTGATTCTAAAGGAATCATCTACACATTTTAATTGTGATGCCACGTTTCAGTTTTTAAAGACATTTCACTTGCAGTAGTTTAAGAACTGTTAGCTTCAAACGACCACCACATATCTACAGCTGTCTGCCCAACTGTAGTCAGGAGCTCAATTTCTGCATCTTTCTGCATTTGCCTTAACAAACTGGGATTATTCTCAGTTAACTTACTCAGCTGTTACTGAGTCGATCAACACCAGCACAAATTGTGTGACTGTCATGTAGCAATCACCTTAATTTAGCAAATGCTGCTGCAAACACTTTACAAGGATGCTATTGTTACAGTAAAAGAGCTGAAGCTCATACTTGTGGAGAAGCCACAGAAAAGACCACTATTGCTACTGTGATTACTTTAGGTATTTCTGCTGCTAAAATTAATACAAAAAATAATACATTTTAAACAATTCTGCTATGAAAAATGCAGATGGACACCTTGGTAATGTTGAACGTGAATTAAGATTTATTTCTTTTGTGTGACAGTGAACACAACACACAGACTTTTCGTAATGAGTAATAACTATATTATGATTATCTAGAGTCTGTAAAATCACTAAATGTAAAATCAATGCAGAGAAATGTCTCCTGATGTTACACTATAATGCATTTATTTTATCATTAGATTATTATTTCTGCTTTGATGTAAAAACAGGATTTTAATGTTGTCGTGACCCTAAACAGCCTGAAACTCAAAGAATCAGAATCGTGAAGAACCAGAATCAAAAAGCAGAATCTAAATTTGAATTGGTAAAACACATACAATATCCTCCTCTAATCAACACCATCCTTTCACAACCTCCACCTTAACATCAGTAAAACCAAATGCATCATCTTTGACAGGAGGAATGTTGCATCCAGCCCACTATGATCAGCTGTACAGATGGCTCGCCTGTAGAGTACGTCAAAACCTATAATAATTATCTGGATTTCTGACTGGAGTCATCTGTCTTTCGCCAAACACATTGACAACCTTCAGCCCAAACTCAAAGCCGGACTAGCTTTCCTCTTCCATAGCACTCATGCTGCCAAACACACCCTTGTCACGATAACAATGCTCCCGATTCAGGATTGCGGTGACACCATTTACAAAATGGCTCAAAAAAACTGGGCATTCTTTGTCACTCATCTGTCCGCTTTGGCATTAATGCACGCTTCCACACTCACCAATGCGATCTCTATAAATTGGTGAGGTGTCCTCCCCTTCATACCCGGCGGCTTCAACACTGGTTTCATTGTGTTTATAAGTCATTTCTGGACCACACACACCTCCCTACCTGTTGGCTCTTCTTCACCTCACCCACAATTCATATCACACCAGATCTAGTGAATACATCAAGCTCATCATCCCTAATACTTGGACTATTTTTGGCCATAACTCCTTTCACTTTGCAGCAGCTAATGGCTGGAACACCCTACAAAACACCCCCAAACTTGCAACTTTGACTCCATTCACCACCTTCAAACTCCAACAGATTGTAGTAAACTGTTGCTCGTGCTGTTTACTTCTTACCTTACTTACATGCATACACACACACACACACACACACACACACACACACACTTTCCACCATTGTATGTTCACAAAGAGGCCTGTATTGTTGTATAAAACTACTTTAATAATTATAGTCTATTGACAGATATTCAGAGAACATGTTAAAGACTGACGGTTGACCAAAGAATAGACATTTAACATTGTCAAACATTTAATATCACAAATCAAAAGGCAGCATTTAAAGAAAAAAAACTGTAGTAACTAATGTGACCGTGTGAACCTCGTATGTAATTTTCAGCCCATTTATCAGTCGTACTCTGCATGGTTCAGTCCCACTAGAGTCTGTAATTTGGTTGGACTGACCCTTTAAACTGTTTAAAACACATACATCTACACGCACAGTTTGATTCGTTTCTGTCTAATTGTTCAAGGCTGCAGCACGTAAACAGATTACAGATTCTGCTACTGATCATTTCACAAGTCACTAACGCAGTTAAACCTCCGGCAGCTCAAAACGATGCTCCCTCGATGTGCTAAACGCTCTTAAAACCAAGACCTGCGTGATGATGGGAAGATGCACGACATCTGAGGAAATGGTGTCACATCTACACAAATGCAATTTCTCCCCCAAAACAATCAGCTTGTAACTCCAGCAGACCCATGGGAACAGTAATTGTGGTGATTATGCTTAAATTGATGCTTCGTAGCTATTCCTGTGTCTCCTGTATTGTAATTAGTTTTTTTTTCCCCCAGCTCTACTGAAGTTTCTTTTAAATGCTTCTTTGGAGCATGGAGACTAATGACTACATGTTTCCCCACTGAAATGTTCAATCAAAGGCTCATTAGGGGGACAGACACATTCAGCTCTGCTGATTTGATTTTTCACTTTCCTTTTTGGTGTCCCGCATTTATCAGTCTACAGTCCAGTGGAGATGAGGAGCGAGAGGTTTCTAACAGGTTACTGGCAGCACTGAGAGAAACGTGGCTGTATTTTGTGATTTGAAATAGCAAAGCATTCGGTAGATGTTCTGAATCGTGTGATCGGTAATAGTGAAAGCATAATTAGATTTCATACAGCTTTTAAATGGAACTTTATCGACATGATATTATTAAACATGAAACTGTGGAAAGAAAGCGTTGTGGCCGTATGTGTTTATGCACTAGTTCATGCTGTTTCTCAGAAGGCAGAGAAAGCCTAATCATTGCAAATTCTTTGAAAGGCTGACATTGTTTACCTTTCATTTTTGTGTCCTTTTAAAAGAAGCAGCACAGTCCACTGAGAGCTGTCTTGCAGGTGCATTTAACAGTTGACTCTTGCTTATTTTTCTCCTATAGAGAAAGCACGCACAAAAGAAAACACGGAGAAAGAGCATTTATGGTCAGCCCTTAAGGGAAAAAAAAAAACCTCCACTAGCCTTTAATTAGCATTTGATTGCACTTTAAAAACCACTCAAGTGCATTAAAAAGTGATCACACAGTCAAAATGGAGATTGGCTTCATTAATAGTGACTCGGAGGTGGAAAGCTTGAGTGTGTGGATTCACACGGAGGTAAACACATTTTGCAGCCGGCTACACACTGTAGCTGTGATTTATTTGTGATACAGACGCAGCGCTGTTGACAGGTTAAAATGAGTTAATGTAAGTTAATAAGTTAAAAGGGGTGAGGAGAAGGTGAGTGCTGTTAAAGTGCTCCGCTGTCCTATTCGGCACCAATTTGCCCCCATAAAGGCTTGCACTAAAACAGACTCCATCTGACATAGTGGCATATTAGTGGTGCAAAAGACACATAAACCACAGTGATTCACGCACACAAAAGCCCCTCGCCGAGTCTCTCGACGCTCCTAATGAAGACCTGTATGTGACAGCGAGCGCACAATAAAGCAGCGAGCAGAGTGCCAGGCCTCTCCGCCTGCAAACACTTTGCATCTGCATCAGCCTCCGTCCTCCCAATGATTATAAAAGCCAGAGTGGAGTCTGGAAATCAGAGAAGTGCTTCTGCGTGTTTGTGTGTGTGTGTGTGTCTCTGTTTTCACTGAATGTATTGTTCATTCAAGGAATTTAGTTGCATTTAGAAAATTGAATCTGCCCCTTTTTCATGATTTGCTTACTCACCACAGTCGTATCTGCTGATTTTCTTCTTGTTCCACAGTGCATTATGTTTGCATGAGTTTATTTCCCCTCGGAACACATCGTATTCCTGGAATTATTCATAATAATTAGAGCAGCAGCAATAGAAGGCAGCGTGAGGAGGATTTGTTGCTGTTTTTTTTGTCTGTCATGGTTGTAAACTGAATGTTTGTGGATTTTTGGATTGTTCACACTCTGTGAAGCAGCAGTCAGCATTGTTTTACTATTTTGTAAAGTTTTATGGACCAAACAGTGAACTGATTAATTGATAAATTATTAAACAAGTTCATCAATAATGAAAGTAAACGGTATGTGCAGTAGTAATATTCATAGTGGTGATTCCATCTCTGTAACAAACTGCTGAGCCTTCACACGTTCATTGAGATGTAAATAAAGGGCAGCAACTAGCAGTTCTTTCCACTGTTAATTAACCTGACAGTTATTTTCTGGATTAGTTTTAAAATGTCAGAAAAAGCCAAAAGCTACTAATGTTTTGTTTGACCCTCAAACCAGTAACATTTAGTTTGTCATTATAGTTGCAGATTCATTTATAAGTTGACGACTGAATAATCAAGTACTTGTTGCAGCTCTAATTTAAAGACAATACATTATATCAGAAATGGGGTTGCATTTTGCAGTCACTCCAGTTTGGGCTGAGTTTTTTTTTGGCAATTTTTTGTTGGTATAACATAGAGCTGCAATGATTAGTTGATTAATCGACAAACTTGTCAACTGTTCCAAACACCAATGAATTCTTTCCGTCATGTTTTTAAGCACTCACTTGTTGTCATAGTTACAGTGATGCTATTTCACAATGATACAGAAATCTTGAACAAATCCATGCATCCAGACTATAAGTTGCATCACTACCAAAATCAGATCACTCTGTCCTTATGTCGTTTCTAACCTTTCCAGAAAATTTCGTCCAAATCCGTTTGTCTGTTTTTGAGTAATGTTGTGAACAGAGAGACAGACGGACAAACGTACACCGATCGTCACATAACTGCGCTGCATTCCTTGGCGGAGTAAATATATTTACTACACATGTCCTACTACTTTTTGTTTTTTAAGGAATGCATTTCTTCGCTTATTTGCTGACACTATTCGGTTTTATTGAAATACTTTTGCGTTACTCCACAGTATTGACTAACGTGCATGTCCCGTATTGCCAGTTAACAATATAACACCAAACCTTATGCCCACGTATCAGCACAAATCTCTAATGAAAACGTCACACTAAATCTTTCTTTTCTGCTCTTTCATCATATCATTTTACCGTACGGCCAACAGCAACGTCAGTAAAGTCAGTCCAAAGAGCTCTGTATAGAAAAATGTTATGGGGAGAAAAAGACTCAGTTGTATGTCCCAAAGAATAATGGAGGCAGTAGACAACACTTCCTCAAAATACAAGGAGTAACTGTAACTAATTACTAACTGTAGCATCAATACTGAACAGTGATGAATAACATTAATAGTGCACTTACAAATGTAATGTGATTATAGTATTGTTTTAGCCTCAACACTAAATGTAGCCTCTGTTAGCCGTTGCTGTGGTAACAGGCCGATGCTGATTTGGAAACTGCATTCCCCATCATTTCATTGATCCTTTGAGTCATTTATCGATCAAAGAATGACAAAAAATGATGGCTCCAGTTTCTGGAATATCAGGATTTAGTGCTTTTATCTGTTTTATATCATGTAAAATGACTATTTTGAGGTTATGGACAAACAAAGCAACATGAAGATGGTTCCTAAACTTAACTGACAATAAAAAAATACTCACTGATGGAGATAGAGATGGATAAAGGCTTTATTGTCGACAAAACCTGTGAAACTTACAGTGCTGAGATTTTAGGATATTTTATTTAATGTCGGTTTGAATAAATTGGTTAAATTTCAGTTGTGTTGACGGAAAAGTATGATGATCAACGGCAGGTTCTTTTATGTATTTACACAGAAACTGGAGGTGGACACAATGACGTGAACGCTGCATGTCGTGTCAACAAAGATCTGTTTATGTGAACCGGCTGTATTATTGTTGATTTATATAGGCAGAGAACTTTTCAAACTCTTCAGGTCGGATTTCCAGCTTTGTGTTGGACAAAATAAAAGAAAAAAATCACAGAATAAAATCCAGTGACAACAGTTGAGTCCATCAGTTAATGAACATTCGCTCTGATAAATGGCAGCCTTCATGACAGTAGATTCAGACACAGAGGGAACATCAGGTGGAAGATCTGGGTGTCCTCCTTGACGAAATTTTTAATATGAGACACCTAATTCCTTGCATTTTGGTGAATTTTTATGGACCAGTTGTCAAAATACGGAGAGGGATATTTTCTCTGCATTACTTATGAAGTCATTTATAACTGTTAACGTCTCTCTTCTCTTTTTCCTGCCTGTCAGGATTTGTTGCTTTTCTCTTTAACGGCAATAAAAAATCTAATATCTTCAGCGGTGGAAGAACTAAGGGAGTTAGTTTTATTTAAGCATCACCTTTCAAGAGCAAAGTGCTTGAGAATACAAAACTAAAAAACAAGTCAAAGAAGGAGCAACAGGCATTAAATGCAGACCGCCCGATAAAAACAAAACAGCAGCAAGTCGAAACAAATCACGTCCACAGAATTTAAGTCCAGTGGGGGAGAGTTCCAAAGTTTCGGAGCCACAACCTCATAAGTTCCATCTAATTTTGTCCTGATGCAAAATCAACGAACAGACTTTGATCAGAATACTTCACAGTGCTGCTGGTGTTCTATGGCCACCACTGCTCTTAAAGGCAGAAGTCTGGCCAAATTACAGGAACCTTATCTCTAATTTTCTTAAATTCTTCACCTAACAGCAAAACACCAATAGAAACAAACATAAATACCTCATTACAAGTTACATTGGCATCTGTCTGTTAGCAACTTTGCTCAGAAATGGACCAATGGAATTGGATGAAATTTTCAGAGAAGGTCAGAAATGACACAAGGACCAAGTGATTAGATTTTGGCAGTGATGCAGCTTCTAGTCTGGATCCATGGATTTGTTAAAGATTTCTGTATCATTGCGAGATAGCGTCACAGCGTCACTGTAATCATGACAACAAGTGAACGCTACATCTGCTCTCTGGTGACGATCACATGATGGCAATCCCACTACAATTCAACCACTACTTACTGCACTCTCTGGGTGATTTTCCAGTTACATCTGCTATGAACTTCTACCTTTGAGAAGACGCCACTTCTTCCCAAACAGCAGCTCAGTCTGAACTCTTGTCGAGTCTGTTCACACATCTGATCCTCAAGGTTGATCTCTGCATCTTTGGTTTGTTCTACTGGATTCATAAGATGCTCTATTAAGTGCAATGTGTACAAAGGTTTTTATGGTGTGAATGTATAGCATATTTTAGATAGTAATGTTTTCATGTTACGTTTCACATATGGCTACTCTGTACTGAGTGCTTTTTATCTTTGTTTTTGACAAATGTTGAATAGTTTTACATCTTTGAGCCTCTATGCAAAGGAAACCATTCAAGATGTCGAGACGAGAAACTTCTCTTTTATGCAGCAGCTCATAGACAGAAGTGTGGCCCTGCTCTTTAAATAAGGGGTCACAAGCTTAAAGATGTAGAAAACCTCAGATTTTAATCTTTAACTGTGTGTATTTTATGTTTTTTTAATTTAAAATATTCATCAAATAAAATGGAAGAGATTAAAACCGATTTGCAGTGGACTAGAAGTGTAAAGTAAAGTTCAAGTATTCCATCCCTGAATGATTTTGGGATGTTGTGGTGGGCTCAGGCCAACTGAAATTCTCACAGAAAACATTAAGTTAAATGAAGCTTTTACCCACCCCAACCTGCATCATACACTGTAAAAAAAAAATGAATAGCTACTTTTAAAATGCGAAAATCTGACAGCAAGGGTGCCAGAAAAAGAAAAAGTTATACAGTACAGGAATAATGCAACATTCTAAAACTTTGAAGAAACTGGTGAGCATAGCGGTAAATATAAAATGAATAGTTGTATTTTTAGTGGATATGAATACAGTAATAGTGTATTTTTATGGTCAAACATTGTAAAAGAACAAATGACTATAAGTAAAAATACAGATTTATGTCTGCTTTTGTACAATCAGCATGTAAATTAACACGTTTTCTGTGATTTTACTTGATAGTATACTATCAAGACATCAGTAATTGAACAAAACAGGGCTAATGTGTAAAATACCAGTTACAATGAATGTCCATTTTTCAATACTTAATATATGACTTTTTATTTCAAATAATAGCAAATCTCTGCAAAATCTAATAAGATTTTTAGAGACTTCAATGCAGTAAAAAAGAACTTTCAAACACTTTGCAAACTTTGTTTTTTGGTGCATTTTTTCTAAACATTGTGGGCTGCAGAATGACGCACAGAGGACTTATAGGGAACAACATTTAGGTTCTATGATCATATATTACAACACGTCTGCAGTATGTAAACACGTGTCAAAATGACACTCATGAACATTCTCAGTTGTTTGGAGCACTGATTTGAGGTCTATGCTTCTAATATAAACCACCTGGCAAAGAAATCCGCTTTACTGGCACTTCATGATTCCCAGACTGGAATATTTCTTCCTCCTGATCTGATCGTTTGTATCTGGGGGGGGGGGATTTCAGACCAAAACGCACCAATGGGTGAATGAGAGCTTTATGTTTAGTCCTGCTCGGTGCAGACAGACAGTCCTCGGTGTCTTTCCCGGACATAAAAGTGGATCATGTGTGAATCCTCCGTCCTGCGCTGTAACGCACCCGGCTCTCATCTGAATGCTAATTTCCTATTTAAAAATCCTCCCTTCTCCACCGGGGGGACCGCTGGATGAATTTGCTAGAAATCACAGATGTAGAGAGCATCCAGCCTGGCCTCTCCTTCTCAGCAGCTCTGAAGGCCGCTTAATTAACCCCGGGCGGTGCCGTGCCGTGCCGGCCGGCGGGGCGGGCGGGCAGCTTTCCTGGCAGCGCACGGCCACAGGCGGCGGACGCTGCTCCCAGATTTAAATGCGCATCTCATTTCCACGGTGCTGAACACGCACAGGCAGGGCCTCTTTAGCGCAGAGAGAAAAGAGAAATAGGGGGGAAAGGCAGTGAGTGTTGCAACCCCAATTCTCCTCCCAAATCCAGCATCTAATCCCCTGAGATGGCCTGTGAGGGGGCGGGTCAGCCGAAGTCACTCTGGGGGAGTTAAACGCTTTGGAAAGATCCTTTTGTTTGCTCCACGCACACGGCGGCGATCTTTTGAGGCAGCTTAAATAGAAAGTGACTGGCCTTTAATTGGAGTGCTCTGTGAGCAGTTGTCATATGGAAATATTTGAATAGAGATCGTGTCGCAGCACTTCACCCAAATCCACTGGCGGTTTGGAGGGTTTGAGGGCACCACTGAAACTCAGGGATTACATAAATGGACTCAATCAGCCAATTAACACTTTAGCCGGCTTCAGGAACATGCTGGTTAACATTTGAAAGGAGCTCCAGGCCCGGGCTGCCACCTTTGTCCGCCTGTTAATAGCAGATGTGTGATAATGCTGAGGGATTACAGAGAGGAGCTTGTAATCCTGTTAGGTTAAGATTACAGCTCAGGTCTGACTCCGTGGATGCTTCGAGTTTGCGCTGCTTTCACTTCACACAGGATTGAATATTTGGATGAGTGTCAATTGTTCCATTTTGTTTCATTTCTCATTGAAGATGATTTCATATCAGCTCCGCCGGCTGACAAGGTTACACGCTGCATTTGTTTGAGTTTGGCATCCCTAATCATGGCGTTTCCAATTGTGTGATTTATGTGCGCCGTCCAAACGCGGCCCGTGATTGCGGGCCTGGTGGCGGCTGCAGTTTGGATGTCTGCGGTGGGCGAACGTGGGGAGTAAATGGGCGTTTTATTTATCACCGGTGCCACAGCCCCCCGGAGCGGAAGAGCGCACTCCCAAATTGAAATATAGCGGAGTTTACTCTCCTGATTAGGGCTGTGTGCGCCGCGCGCAGCCCAAGGCTACCATCACACCCAACCGCAGCGGAGCGCTGACACATAATTGCGTCTGGATTAATGTGAGCTGGACTGACAGCAGAGCCTCCCTCCACCCCTGCAGTCTACCTCCAAGAAAGCCTCTCTGAAGTTATGAGCTTTTTAAAGAAATAAAACCCACATTACTACGTGCATTTGAATACCCACCTTTTATGCTCCTGAACTGAGCAGTGCTGTGTATTTGAGGGCCTGTCCTGGTGCAAATATTAATATTATTTCTAAAAATTCTAACGCATTGAGTTGGATTTGGATAGATTCACATATTTCAAAATGATCCACGTTTGCAGAGTTTGCATTCTAAATGCATTACCTGATTTTAAAAAAATGCATTTTTGTTCGTTAAATGTGTGATTTGAACACATTTTCAGTAGATTTTTTTTGGTTTAGCTTTAATCTATGCAAACCTCAAGGTTACATAGTTGCAGCAAACTTTGAAAAGTTTTTAGCTTCATTGTAATCTCGTTCAGCAGTGTATGGACACTCTACAAACCTTTTACATGCATAACAAATTGCATATTAGCCTAAAGTCTGCATCATAAATGCAGCTCTGCAACATCTTAAAAGTTACACTGACACATAATTGTGTCTGGATTAATGTGAGCTGGACTGACAGCAGAGCCTCCCCCTGAACCTGCAGTCTACCTCCTTAAAGAACTCTGAAATGATGAGCTTTTAAAAGAAATAAAGACCACATCGCTGCATGCATCTGAATATGTCATGTTACTGTGTTTATCCACCTTTCATACTCCTGAACTGAGCAGTGCTGTGTATTGGAGGGCCTGTCCTGGTGCAAATATTAAATAACTGTTTCAGTAATATTAAAGCAAGGTTGATGCTAGAGGTACGGACCCGTACCCGTAGCATCTGTACTAGAGGTATGGACGTGTTAGAAGGTTATATGTAAGATGCTGCAGCATTTCAGAGGCCTCCATTTGACACATTTAGTTTTGGGGTTTTGTTTTAATGGTCAGACAGAAAATTACAACTTAGGCTTTGGAAAACTCTGATGTACATTTATATTCTCTACACCAAATGATAGATTAATTGGGATCATAGTCTGGAGAATAATTTCTAATGACAATAAAATGCAAGCACAGAAGAAAGGATGACAAAAACTAAACCAGACACTTAACAAAACTGGACTACATATTTCCTGTTCTTATATAAAGCCCCCATTCGGAGTGCTCTTATGAAGGAGTTTAACACAATGTTGAGAAATACTAAATAAATGCAAAACATAGTACATGCAGACCACAACACTGAAGCTCAGTGTACCATTGTCCAATACTATTATGTTAATTAGATTGATTGATTAAAAACAATGAAGCACTTTTGCAGCTATGTGACCCTTCAAAATATGAAATTTATTATCATCACCGCCTCTTGCTTCTGATCATTCCTCCACTTTCAATATGGAACGTGGGAAGGAAAATGGGTAGCGGCTGCTGAAGCTGCAGGTTAGAGTCCAGATGATTTGGGATGATGAAGTTTGGGTAAAATGGTTTTATTGAGGGGCTAAAGTGTGTTACCCTCTATGAGAGACCATGTGATATGAGAATAGACCAGACTTTAGAATATAATGAGGTCAACTTAAATGATTGTAAATGAGCTACAGTTAACAGCAAAACTATGAACTTATTCTCACAATACCCAAAATGTATTCAATTTGTGATATAAACACAAACATAAAAATACATCAACCATGGCTTTGTAATGACATGTTGATGAATTCATAAGATTTAAACAGAGGTTGCTGCAAAAAAAAAGGTTTAAGGTAAAGTACCAGCAATGTGGAAATACCAGCAATGAAATATTCTGCTCAAATGAAAACTGCTTAGTTGTAATTCTTCTTACTTTCTATTCTACAGCTGTGACCTATTATATGCAGCTGTCACTGATAGATTCTTTACTGCATTATTATTGCTAGCAGTGTTAGCATTAGTGTCATGAATGCATCTGTGAGGTAGGTTACTGTCTCTGTCCAATGATGATCCATGTTTCACACTGATCTTTACTCCTCTGGACTTTATTCTGTTAGTAGATGTCATCACATTTTATTTGATCACTCAACATGTATTAAGCTACATGTATTACTTCCAAGTGCAGATTTAAGGAATCAACAGCTCAGTACATGTTTCTCAGTTAAAAGTGAAAAGCAAAGCACTGTATCACCTAATTAAAATATGTATTCAGTGTGTAAATAACAGTACAGTGTACAAAGAAGACAAGAATAGTTAGTTTGGTTTGATTGATGCTCTAATTTGTAAGAATAATACTGTAAAAAAACAAAGAGAAAAACTATAATACTCCAGCAGGTGAAATAATGGAAAATAACCATGTCCTAAAAGTAATTTCTATAATTAAAATGCATTTTTTGAGATGAAATCATGTGCATTTATTCAGCTTTATAATGTTTAATAAGAAATATTTACATGAAACAAAGGATGAAATTACATATATTGCATAATAGTCACATGTAATTGCACCAACACACGGATATAGTGATATAAGTAATAGTAAAAACTGAACCCATTCAATATTTTTATTATGAAAACTTTAGATTATACAAAAATGTCTCAATTAAAGAACAAGTCGATGTAAAATTACATAAATATTTGTTTTTCTTTTAAACATCACTATCTGTTTTCAGAAAGACATTGTAGTCGTAAACTTAAATTTAGCAGTTTCATGTAATGAATAACAATGAAATATTTGTGATTTTTGAAAAAATGTTTTTCAGGCAAAAAAAAAGTCCTGTTATTTGCAATTACAGCTTTTTCACATTATTTTACATATGACATACAAATTCACAACCCATAAAAATTGAACTTAAAAATTCTCTAGAATTATGTTTTTTACAGTGCAATATATGTTTTTTTTTTTAGTGTTCGTTCGTTTGTTTGTTTTTTACATTGTAGAGTAAGCCAACCATTATTACTCCAAGCAACGTGGTGGAGTTATGTGACAACTGACGTATGTTTGTTAATCTGTCTGTTTGTTAGCAACATGACTCAAAATACGACGAACAAATTTGGACAAAATTTTCAGGGAAGGTCAGAAATGACACAAGGATCAAGTGATTAGATTTTGGCAGTGATGTGGCGTATAGTCTGAATCCATGGATTTGTTAAAGATTTCGATATCGTGATGAGACAGCAGCACAGCATCTCTGTAACTATGACAACAAGTGCACACTACATCAGCTGCCTGCTGACAATCACATGATTGTGATCCTACTACAAATGCACTGCTGTGGACTTCTCAGGACTTATCAGTCAGAGAGGATACGACTGAGCAGCCTGGGTTGAGTACTGCGCTGTCTGAGTACTTTTCTTGTTCTATGTTTAATTACCTTTTTCCAGTACAAACCCAAACCAACATTGTGTGTTTCCACTGCTTCAGCAGTGCTTCAAAAAGTGTGTGACTCACCGAGTGGACGTCATTGGTAGAGAGGAGTGAGATACATCAGTGTTTGGATACACAGCAGGTTCATTACCTACCGGTTTGGGTATTTGTTCTCAATAGAGGGTGGCATGGCTCAGTGGGTAGAGTGGCCGTCTTGTAACTGAAAGGTTGCCGGTTCGATCCTCGGCCTGTCGAGCTCATGTCGAGGTGTCCCTGAGCAAGACACCGAACCCCTAATTGCTCCTGGTGGGTTGTGGTTAGGGCCTTGCATGGCAGCTTCTGCCATCAGCGTGTGTGTGAATGTGACGTATCATGTAAAGCGCTATATAAATACAACCATTTACCATTTAATAATATAATCATTGCTCCACAGAGTGCCACTTTTCCCACTCTGACTTTCCTCTGAGCTCCAAATGCTCCTGGGAAGTTAAGCTCCCATTATGTGTAAATACAACAGGTAGGGTTGTGTTCTGAGAAAAGGTGACCCTCTCCTCCACCTCTCCTCCCTCGAGATGCAAGAACACCTTAACCTGAACGAATAACGTGTGTGCACCTCTATATATGTGTGTGTGAGGCGGCGTCCACCTGAGCGTTACCATCCAAACCCTCTATAAAGCACCAGCAGGCTGTGACCTTTACTATAATTCATCGCACGGCGCGCTGACAGAGGGGCCCTTCACAGGCCGATAATTTGATTACTATAACATCTGTAACATCAATAATGTCCGATGAGATTGTTTTGCGCAACCAAACATGCAGAGGCCATAAAGGATTGCTGTGGTGGTGAGGAGGGAGGATGTCGTGACATTTAACCGCGTGCAGTCAGCGTGGCTTCGAGAGTGGAGGATGATCCTCGTGGTGATGATGATGATGATGATGATGGTGGTGGTGGTGATTTATAACACACAGGTTTAACCCTCTGAACACCAAACCAGCCAGCAGGGTTAAAGGCATGTTATCTTTGCGAGGACATCACTGATATTTTACTATTTATTACAGCCTGAAACTGTCAAAACAGAACAATTTACCGTGTTGTCAAGCTTCCGATGATCCTTCTCATTTCACTTGTGGGATATTCCAACCAAACCTAAGATAAAAATGTTTAAAACTTCTCTTTTTGGCTGAGCTGCACGGCATGTTTGCACAGAGCAGAGAGGAGACAAGTAGAATGTAAGTAGTGAAATATCTGTAACATGTGGAGCTACAACTTATTTCTTGTATTTGGAACACTCATTGGCAAAATGGTAAAAATGATGTACATACTGATTCTATTTTGTTAGAAAATAGAATACCTATGTAGCAAATGTGATACAAATGGTTTCTGAGACCTCTATCTCATCAGCATGATAAATAATTAAAGAGGACAAAAGTCATTTTTGTTTCTAAAATCAACATTGCTGTGAGCAAAAAGTTCTCAGAAATGCTCAATGTATCAAATGTGATTAAAAATAAAATATCTAAGTTGCAAAAAGTAGAATTTTCTGTCTATTTTTGATGGGTCAGGCTGTACAGGTTTCATTCTAAAAACTAAATTATTAAATAAATTCAGCGTTGTCTTTTTTGGGGGGAACATTTTTGGCATTGAAACTTTGTTTTACTGCACTGAAGAGATTTTTGACTTCTCTTTGCTTCTAGCCATTGCTGTGCAGTTTAGAGACTTTATACTGCTGTGGAAAAATGCGCAAAAAAATGTGACGGGAGAAAAGAAGAAAGCTCGGTTTGGAGTTCAAAGGTTAAAAATATGTTTTAGACATCAGTGGACATATGCTTGATCCTATGTGGTGAAGAGTTGGATGAGAAAACTGACACCACCCAGTCATATGTGTTTGTTAAATATAAAGCTACTGACAGCAGTTAGTTAGCTTAGCTTAGCTTAGCATAAAGACCGGAAACAGCTAACTGCCCGGAATCTAGCAAATCAGTACAGACTCACACTTTATATTTAGCACAGTGTGGACTCGAGACTAGGTTTAGGTGGTGTTATGTAGTACATAATAGCAAATAAACATACTACCATTCAAACATTTTGGGTCACTTAGAAATGTCCTATTCTTATGTCTAAAGAAAAGTTGTTGTTTTTTTTTTCAATGAAGAGCAGCATTAAAGGAATCAGAAATACAGTTTAGACACTGTTAATGTGGTAAATGATTATTCTAGCTAGAAATTTTTAATGGAATATCTCCATAGGGGTACAGAGGAACATTTCCAGCAACCATCACTCCTGTGTTCTAATGCTACATTGTGTTAGCTAATGATGTTTAAAGGCTAATTGATGATTAGAAATCCCTTGTGCCATTATGTTAGCACATGAATAAAAGTGTGAGTTTTCATGAATTTGTCTGAGTTACCCCAAACTTTTGAACAGTAGTGCATGTCCATCAAATCACAGACCAACAGACCCTCACACTATCTGTCTGGACTTCACTGCATGCTATTTTGTATTATTACTTAATATGTACTGAAAGATTGGCCAGTTTTGCTGCAAATCGCAATGACAATAAAGATATTCTGTTTTATTCTGTTAGATACATCTGCTGTAAGAGCATAATCAGCACTGAAATGAAAAAAAAGACAAAATATTGAGTTCACAATAAAAACAGAAGATTAAGTTTTTACCCATTTGGTATTTCATTTACTTAGGGGAAGCAGATAATTTTTATGTACTTTTTTGTTCATTTTTATTGTAAAATTCATAAAAGCAATTTAACTTTTCCTCTTTAATATTCTATGGCATTATAATTGTGTCACACTGCTCCTCTCTGCTTCTATCCATGGTTGTGTTGTTTCCATAGAGGGTGCAGGACTTTATATTAGAGCGAGAAATGAGCCCACAGTGGGCAAAAACGTGACAGGAGCAACACAAAAACCTGCTCAGAGAGGTTAAAGGAACCAGGTCAGGAGCACATTTGCTTCCAGGAGGGATGAGCTGGAGTCAAGTGAGGCTGTCCTATTTACCCAAGAAGTCATGAATGAATGAGGATTATTTGAAAATGAGCAAAAACCCAGTGATTGGCTCCGGGGGCCCATTAGAGCGCCATGCTGCTGCAGATCCGGATAGAGGGAGGCAGAGAGAGAGGGAGAGAATGTGGGATATAAATGTTTTGCTTAACCAGAGGAAACACTGTGCCCGCTAACCGATCGTCGAATCCATTAAGCTAATTTATTAAATGCAATTTGCCGTGTGTCATTGAGCTGAGTAATGCTGGGGAGAGTTGAAAACGGGGGCGGCGGAGGGGCCACCGGGCGGTACAGCGGGGACGCGCGGCCCTGACACCGGAATTAGAGAGGAATTAAGAGAGTCAGTGAAGAGCTGCGTCCAGGATAAACAGACAGACAGACAGACAGACGTAGAGAAATCCCGCAGCCCTCCGAGGCGTCCTGCTTCTCTCTTTCAAGGTGCTTTGATTATTGAATTTCCATGTTCAATAAAGCCTATATTTATCGCGCCATGGAGTCAGATCTGCGGGCGGTATTCCCACCGGCGCGCATGCATGATTAGCACTTCTCTGTGGAAACTAATATGCTGGAGGTTGTTTTCCCCACGCAGCCTGCATTAAATCATCTTCCAGTGTGTTTTGCAATCCTCTTTGTTCTGCTTCATTCTGCAGGTACCCCCCGGTGCCACCGTGAGGCGTTTAAGGGCTCCCTGCACCTTAACCTGCAAGCTTGGCATTTTATTCCCCCCCTCTCAACTCCACACCAGCTCTTTTTTTCTTCTTCTTTCTTTCACTAATGTTACATTACAAGATTGATGTTTCATCATTTCCACCATTACTGTTCATGGTAACGAATGTAAAATGAAACAGAAAAAAAGAAAGCAATTCCCACACTGGAGGGGGAAAAAAGGCATCTCATGCGCGCTGCGTTATTAGCTTGGCCAATTTATTTTGTGTATGTCAGAAAATAAGAAGAGCAGAAAAAAAAGCGAATATATAGGCTTTCTTTTCCATTACCAAACATTACAACCTTATTTCCATCACTGCACCGTTAAGTAATTTGCGGGGAAAAAAGCCAACAGAGTCTGGCGGCATTCCGGCTGCGTGTGTTTAAACCCATTACTTTGCCTTTTAATCAAACGGCGCGCTGGTGTCAAAACGCACTATTTTCTCCATGAATCTCCCCTCCTCTGGTTCCAGTTCACCGGGTGACCTTGAAAATGTTTGCTCTCCTAAACGTCTCCCTCCTCCTGCTGCCTTCGAGCTCTCATCCATCCCGGCTGATCCTGGGAAACAACCGGGCCGTGGACGCACCGGATCGCTTCAGGTCGCTGTGCGTAAAGAGGATTATCCAGCTACTAATAGCAACTAAAAAAAAAACAACTATTACACCCCCAGAGATGTCTGAATGAATGTTTTTCTTGAAAGTGTGCCTTGATGGATCGCATTCATTTGTGTCATTTAGATTTATCTGGGCCTGGAGCTGGTTTGTCCTCCGCTGCTCATCCGTGCCATAATGTCCGGAAATGACAGCAGAGCTCACCTGTACTGCTGCTGCCTTCACTGACACATAGAGAGGGGGGGAAAAATGACAATTAAAGCAAATGATCTAAAGCACAGTGTTGCTGTGTAAATCCTGATTAGGCCCAAGGATTAGATCTAAATGAATATTAGAGAGTAATTGTTTTACTGTCATCCATCAGGCTCAGATAATGGACCGCTGCTTCAATTACACCCCTGATCAGCTGATTTAACCCGCAGGTGCAAAGGTGGGAGACACACACTGTAAAAAAATAAATAATAATAAATAATAGAAAAAACTGTAGAAAATAGCCATCTCATACATATACAGTAATATTCCAGAATTAAAATGTATTTTGTGGCCTTAATTTTACAATAAATTATTAGGTTTGCCTGCTAATGATGGATATTTGCATAAAAAACAAATTAGATGACAAATTCTAACAAGTTTAAATGTCTACAGTGTTTAAATACTGCATTCTTCATTTTCATCCTTGTACATATCATTATTATTATTATGTTTATTGATGCCATAACAATGATTATCTTATCTTAATGTGAAGGTTAAGGCCCTACAGTGTGATTTATGGTGTGCCTTTACCTGAATAATTAAAAAATAATTGTCAAACACTATAAAAAAAATTTTTTAAAAATACCATACCCCATTAAATTAAATGTTAAGGATAATACTCTACATTATTATTATTGTTATTATTATTATCATTATTAAACGTATAGATTTACCTGGCGGGTTTAAAAAATATTAAATAAACAAAATTTGAAATTACACAGAAAATACAAGAAATATCTCATTTAACAAATAAATCTGTGTAAAACTATACCAACACTGCTTCTTTTTGTCACTAATTATATGTAATTTGAGAAATACATTCACACGATTAACTTTAATTTATCAAATAATAAAAAAATGTTTGTGAAATTACCATATGTTTGGAACTATATTTTACCAGTCATCTGATGTAAAAATAATCATTAAATTATTTTTTTCTTAAAACAAAATGTAATGTTAGTTTTATTGAAGGTATTAGACATGTAATTTCACAGACTGACTTGATATTGTACTGATATTTTTGTGTACTCTGTAATAAATTGAAGTAAAATTGAAATATTCTGTTAAATTACGTATTTTTACAATGTAAGCGTAATGATAAATGACAAAACTGTGTTACAATTACTTAAATATATGTTAAACACAGATGGAAGCAAGAAAAACACTCAGAGAGCGCAGTACTCTGCCAAGGCTGCTCAGTCGTTGCATCATTTCTGACGGATAAGTCCACAGCGGTTGATTATTAGTAGGATCGCAATCATGTGATCGTGCAGGCAGCACTTGTTGCCATAGTTACAATGATGCAATGCTGCTATCTCGCAATGACAGAAATCTTTTAACAAATCCGTGGATCCAGAGTATAAGACGTATCACTGCCAAAATCTAATCAAGTGGTATTTGTGTCATTTCTGAGCTTCCCTGAAAATTTCATACAAATCCGTTTGTCTGTTTTTGAGTGATGTTGCTAACAGACGGACAGACAGACAAACGTACGCCAATCGTCACAGAATTTCACCATGTTCCTTGGTGGCGTGAATATACATTCATTCAGCATTCTTATTCTGAAATTATACAAAATGTAATAATCTTAATAATAACTTTATTTATTTATATTTATTCATGTATCTCAAATTGAATAACTACGTAAAAGTACACAAACGGTACTTCTTTTTCTGTTCATGTCAATAATTGTATGTGATTTTAGAAATATACACAGCATTAAACTTAAATTCAACAGGTTCATCTATTAAATGAAAACAAACCTTAATGATTAGCTACCAATGTATTTTTTGTTTATGTCACAAAAAATCTTTACTCTTAAAAATGGCGTTTCAGAAATACATATTTTTACAGTTATTTACGTCAGACACGGCAATTCATGGCCTTTAATAGTTTTATTGATATTTCTGTGTGTGTTTTTCTCTCTTTGTTTGAATCTGTAAAATAAAACAGGTCAAATTCCATATAAGAGTGCAGATTAGTTTTACAGTGCATGTCCAGCGTGTGATGCAGTTTCCCAGTAAACATACCTGCCAGTGTTGGTGAGGGAGGAGGAAGAAGGGGGGAGACAGAGAGGGAGGGGAGGGCATGTGAGTGTGAATGTAACAACATTTGGCCGTATGATTTATCGCAATGGGAACGCAGCTCCAGTTTTTTGGTGCCTGGCCTGTCCTAACGCATTTCGCTGCAGCCATCAGCTATGATTAAACACCTGCTTTTGCTGGGGAACAAAGCGCACTAATCCAATATGTATTTCTGACATCTTAAATATCACCCAATCCCCTGACATCACGGGCCGCTTTTTCCGCGGGATGGAATTCTAAAACATATTTTTCTAATTTATGGACGGACTATAAATCAAAATTAAGCCGGCGGACAACAAAATATACATCAGTGCTGGGGGGGAAAAAAAGGCGTGTGACGATGAAGGAGGCTCTCAGCCTTCTGCTCACACACCAGTGAGGGAGCTGCCCTTGTACCAGCTCTGCTCTCCTCATTCCTTCATGTTCCTCCTTCTACAATCCTGATTGTGTGGTTTTTTTTTCCCGTTTCTTACAATCTCACACTATTTATTTTTGGGTCCTTTTTCCACAAGCTGCTCTGTGCTAAGAGCCTTTTCAGCCATTTCCAACCCTCAAATGTTCATTTAGTTCTACAAATCGAATCAGCACCACTGATAAGTCACTCATTCGCGCCTTTTAAACGTGCTTTCAGTCGATTAGACACAATTTAAAAGCTAAACTGGACAGGGACCTGTGGGCTCTTCTTTAATTAGTCTGAATCTGCATCCCTTTCTGGAGCCTATACACAATGTGCACCATGGGGAGGAGGCATTGATGGGACCAGAGGCACATTTCATAGTCTCTGTTTGGTGTTGTTCTGCACTTTTTAAGCAGCTTCATCTGTACTTTTAGCTTAATGCAATCTGAGCTCACATAAATGGAGTTTATGCTACTTCGCTATACCAGTCAAACTTACTCATTCAATGGTTTTTATCATTTAATTACTTTCTACATTGTTGATTAAAACTGACAACATCAAAACTATAAAAGAATACATATGGAGTGTTGTAAACAAAAAAGTGTTCATCTTCAGTATTAATCTACAGTGTAGAAAAATATTACAAATACATAAAATGCACTGAGAAGGTCAGAAGGTGTGTCCAAACTTTGGACTGGTAGTATATCTCAGTGAAAAAACTTACATTTGCTACTTTAAATACATTCCGTTTCCGATGCTCGTAATAGAATATGTTTCCACTGTAATAGTGCCATTTCCTTCACCATACTTTCTTAACCACCTCTTACAATGTGTTTTCTGTAACATTTATACATCTTCCAAGTGAAATTCTGTTCATTTTTTTACAGTGGTGAAGAGAAACTCAGTACATTTATTCAAATCCTGCACTTAATCACAATTTTAAGGCACTTAAACACATTTTTTTGTTTGTTTTTTGCAGCTTTATAGTCACTAAACTCCACCCCAAATGCTGATATAGAAGCTGATCCCGTGCCTCAGCTGTGCTTTAATTGTAATGGAGTATTTTTACTCAGCTGACTAATCTGAATACTTCAGACACTACAGTTTAATGGCCTAGAGAAGAAACCGCTATCATGCGAACACACCTAAATATACTGTAAAATTGGCTGCAGTGCAGTTGCTGTGGCAATAGCAGTATTATAATACCAGCAGAACAGCAACTAGCTCTTATTTTCATTACCACAGTCCACCATTATGTCTGAATTATGGAGTTACTGAGAAAAACTGTCTCCTAAATGCTTGTTTTGGTTCAAAGCCACCAAAGTATACAAATTATTATCATGTGTTTTAGCTAAAAGCAGCAAATCCTCAGATTTGAGGCGCTGCAAGCATCAAATTTTAGTGTTATTGCTTGAAAAATGCCCCAAAAGAAGAGTTAACTATCAAAATAAGCACATTCCTTAATCTGTCAATTGTATTCATTCTAATATCAAGTCAACTAAGAGTAAATCAAGAAGAAAATGTGTCATCCTGACCCGCTTTACTGTCATTTTCCTCTATTTTTAGTTCTTCCAGAGTGTACACTTTGTCTGAAATCACTTTTAAACCGACTTTACTTCAGTAAATACCATATTTCTGTAATATCTTTTACAGATACAATGCGTTTCTCTCATTTCTCCAAAGTTGCTGCCGTGTTTTACAAAGAGCTTCTGGTTCTGGTCCCCCACCCCCACCCCGAGGCCACTGTCTTCTCCCCCCCCCCCCCCCCCCCCCCCCCATGCAATGAGGTGACGCTCATTGCATGTGACTCCTCAATTTCGCTGCTTCCCTGCATTTACAGCACATTTCTGCCGCTGTATTACCGCGCTATGAACTATCTGGACAAGCGGTGTTTGCACCAGGTAATGGATTGTTTTTTTTCTCCTCCTCTGGACCTCCTCGCTCCCGATGTGCTGAGAAGCCATTTCTACCACAGAACCCCCCCTCCTCCATAACAAAAGCACAAACATTATTCTATTTGTTCATTTTCCTGCTGCAGGAATTCGCGCCCTTTGCACTGTCCTCAGTGGCGCCGTGTGGAAATTAGTCTCACGGTGGTGTTGATTCTATCACAACAATGACCCATTACAGGATAACTGAAAAACTAACCCAGATAATTGTTTATAGTGGCCTAATTAATGCGCTAATGACTGCATTTCATGCCTCCTAATGAAAATAAAGTATATTTTCAAGCATATAAAGTTTGTGGCCAATAGGGCGAGTAATTGTCATAATGTCTTCTTATTGATATTTATGTAAATAAGCAAGTTTCTCTAATCAGACCGTTTGAATCAGGTGAGAACGTTGAGATTCATTACAATGCACATGTGGAGAATCGATGCAGCATTAATTTTTTAGCACCATGGACAGCGCACTTAAAGCTGAGGACATATCGGCCAATTTGCATCTAAAACGACTCTGTCAAACATGTTTTGGTAATGCGTTTATGAATGTTATTCGAGCATTAGTGCCGTGGATAAAGAGCGATATTAAGGTGGATTATTTTCTCCTCATAACACACTCTGCGGTTAAATAGTCTGGACTGGCTGAGTGTTGTTAAGTAGCTGCTCTAAAGTGGCCTAAAGTTAGAGACTTTAACACTGACAAACTGGATAATATTACCACTTGGCACACAAATAAAGTCAAATGAAGACTTTTTAGCATAATGCTGCCGCTGGATTTGTTCTGAGCTTTCAGACTCGCCGCAGCCGATGTGTTTCCTCCTTCCTCAGATGATTTTAAAAGGTTTTGGGGGGAGAACAGGTGGCTTTAATTAGGAGAAGAGTGAAAAATGCACACGTTCCCATCCATTCAGCGACTTTTATGTCAGACAGCACAATTTAATGGCGACGTCAATGTCCAGAAAATGAATGCTTGCTTTAAATATCATTTTCATCTCCCTGACAAATTGGTTTCTTTTGCCTAACATGCCTCCCATGGCTGCCACTTACGCCTCCTGGGAAGCTGTTTTTCATTTTTCACCACTGCAGGCTCCATCATTCGCCTTTCCTCTTCACAAAGCTGCTAATTCCAAATTACTGGAAGCATTCTGTCCTGTTTCTTCTACTTTTTATACAGCGAGGCCTTGTGTTTATGCTGTGAAAGGACATATGTGTAAAAAATGATCATACATGCAGAAATACCGCATTTAAGTACTAATTTGAGGTACTTTATTGGTACTTTATACACTTCAGAGAGAAACGGTGCCTATTTTATGCTAGAAAATTTGTTTAATTTGATAATTTAAGGTTTTTAAGCTTAATTTTTATATTGCAGCATTGCCGCTTTTCTACACACGCACATATATAATACTGTATTTACAATTATGAACATCTTGTACTTTACTTCTATCTTCATTTTATGCAACTTTATACTTCTACTGCATCATATTTCTGCATAAACTTTACTACAGTGTCACTTGATTTGCTCACAAGATATGACACAGTATAAATGTAGCGCAATGCTTGTGAATAATGTGTATTTTATCACATTTATATGTCTGAAGTGAAATTATTTTACTATTTTTGAGAGCAATTCAGTACATTTACCCAAGTACAGTACTTAGTTCACATTTTAAAGCACTTGAGCACCATTTTAGGGTGCTTCAGTGTCACCGTACTCCACTATAAATACTGATACAGATGCCATTTACCTGCCCAGAGTGCACGTTAATTGCAAAAATTTGAATTGTAATGGAGTATTTTTTACTGTTCTACTTAACTGAATAATCCGAGTGCTTCTGCCACTGCTTTTATGGACAACACATATAGACTACACATACATTAATGCTACTTACACACCAATAAATCACTGATAATAATAAGACGGTTTTAGGCGTAGGCGTTTATCATATTACACTTTACATTTAATCATTTTCTAAAGTAAAATGTCTAATTCCTGTAGTGGAATATGTTTATGTTTCATTACTGTTATGTTTACTTCATGAAGCATCTGAATACGTCCTCCACCCCTGGATACAAAATGTGTATTTTGTTCTATTTTACACGACTTCTAAGTGAAATGATGCACATGGTTTTTTACATGCTGCATGCAAACCTTTACATTTGCTCAAGTGCTGCACTTAAATGCAAATTTGCAGCACTTGGGCACAGTTTTAGACTACTTTATACTACAAACTGCTGCTAGTTTTCAGAGACTTTGCAGATGAAGAGCTCATAAAATAATCTAAATGTATTCCACTTTGACTAGATATGGCTTTAAAATGCTACTTGCGTCAGCGCTAATTATAATATTCATCAAAGTTTACAACAATATAATGTAATATAGCACTTACATAGCATTTAGGCAATAATGGTCCTTTAATTTATGATGCATATTTAGTTGTGAAATAGTATTTAACATTGTGGTGTGGATGCTTCTACATAGATAACGTAGCTGAATACTGCTGCATTTTTAATCAGTGTGATTTAAATGTAGACCAGATTTATAGATATGTTATCATGTTTAATGTTTGATGGAAATTTCCACACCGGCAGTTCACATGTACGCATTAAAACCCACACGCACGCATGAATCTGTGTGCAAGAGAAATGAGAGGTGCGGAGGGAGATGATTTTTCATTTTGTGTTTCGCTCCAGCTCTGCCCCCTTCTACAGAGGATCCAATCAATCTGCCAGCTATTAAGTTTGTTAATTGATAATGCATACTAATTAGGCTGTGCGCAGTTACTTTGGAGACTCTGAGGAGGTAATTGTAGGCACAAGTCCAAATGGAGTTTAAAACAGTCTGTGCCAGGTAAAAATTCATTAGGCGGATAGATTGGAGAGGACGAGGGGAGGGGAGGGGAGGAGGAGGAGGCGAGGAGCAGAACAGGTGGAGGAGGTGGGGGGGAGGGAGGGAGGATGGGGGTCAATGCTGATGCCAGTCTATGGAGAAATTTCCCACCGTGATCCAATCATTGTTCCTTTACGCCGCGGCTCGCCACTTACGGAACAGAATTTGTTGTTGTTCTGTAAACTTCTCCACTCAGCTGCGGGGTCAGGCTGAGAGAAGCTTGTTAGATGCTCTCAAACGCTGCAAATACGCGATTCAGGCCTCACTTTTCCACCGTCAGGACTCTCTCTATCCAGCCCGAGGCCTTGTGATTGACGTGCATTTAACATAATGAGACCTGCATTCAGGAAGCGTGCGTGACAGCTATGAATCAAAGCCGCGGCTGCTAATTGAGACGGCTGTGGTGTGTTTGCTGTCCCCCTCTCGGTGTCAGCTTGATGACCCTTTGAACCGTCTGTCAGTCTCCCCGACAAATGAATGTGTCCCTCACGGTGAGAGGCATGCCTGGGGATCGTGTCAAAAGCGTGTTTTACAGCTCGCCTCAGTGTCTTTGTCACTGAGACGGAGTGACAGAGATATACTGTGCCGGAGTGGAAATAGATTTGGCTCCGAAGTGTCTCCAAATCCCAGCAGGAGTTTGGAGATTGCGCATGAGGATTGTGTGTTGTGTCTAACTCAACTGAAACCAATCCACATACATGGAAAAAAGATTTTAAAAAAAGCGGCAGTACAGTGCTGATTCTGTCTGTCTTTGTTTTTCCTATTCCGCCGTTTTTTGCAGCTGACAAAGTGAATTAGCTATTCCGCCGCTGTAATATGAAAAAGCAGGACAATTTCTGCCATCTCAAACTCGATGAAGAGAGACTGTAAACTCTACAAATTGCTTTGATGTTCTGCCGTTGTCACATTATTTATCCAGCAATATCCTCCTTTTAAACATCGCCTGCCGCCTTTTGTTGGATTAATAATAATTTATAGTGAGAGATTTCACTTGCAATGTGAGCCGATCCTTCACTGCCGCCTTTTTTTCCTTTTCCCGCTCGCCGTGGTCACTTGTTAAACAATCTCTCTCTTTCTCTCTCAGTCTTATTCTCTGTCTCTCAGTTTTGTTTGTTTCCCGCTCGCCTCACGGGACACCCAGAGACAGACAGCCTTGCCAGATTCATTTTCTGATCAAAGCTGTTTGATTTGGTCAATTTTGCCACATTGGAGACGTTCTCTATTACTGAGATAAATAGCCTCGGGCTAACTGTCAACGAAAACTTGTAAGCTAATAAATTATTCCAATTTCTTCCAGCTGGATTTCTCTTGGGAGTCAGCCTCTAGGAAATACACTTTTTGATTAGTAAATTTCTGCCCGTGTGTGTGTGTGTGTCTGTTTTGGGTGTGCAGGCGTGCGCATGTGTGTATGTCCGGACATTCGGAAGTGTCGTTTTTGATTAGCGGGCAGACTTCTGGAGTGGAAGGCGGCAGAGGGGGCTGTCAGTAGAAGGAGGCCTCTAATGCATTATGCATTGACAAGGCTTTGGATCCTGCCACCTCCGCTGGCACGCCTGGGAGAGGAGGCTGAGTCGGGCTCACCTGAGGGGCCGCCGCTCCCCTCTCCCCTCCCTGCCTCTCAGTCCTCGCTCTCCTCCCGGGAGAGAGGAAACTTTGACAGAAGCCAGCCCCCGCCGCCACCGCCGCCGTCTTCACCACCCTCCTCTTTCCCCCTCGGACGACCCACCAGGTGTGCTCTGACTTTCTCTCCACGCACACACACACAAACATGCGAGACAAACACACACAGCCAGACTTTCTTTTCTCTCGCTCTTGGCCTGGAAATGGGCCGATGGGCAGAGAAAGTGTGTCATCAGCAGAAACGGACAGAGTGAGAGGACATGACTGATAGGCTGGAGGGGAAAATTGATCGGCTCCACGTCTCCCCGCCAGGCAGTCTGTCCTCTTTCCATCGCTCCATCCCTCTGAACTCCCCCCAGTCCTCCTCCACCTCCTCCTCCTCCCTTGGCCTGTCTCTCCACTCAGCCAGCCCTGGTGACTCAATAAGGCTCAGCATGCTCCACATCTCCAGCCCTGCTCGGTTGGGTTTTAGGCCCGGAGCAGATAAATAGGTGTGCTTGTGTGTACGAGCACCAAAGCCACACACACCATTCATCAACCCACCAAAACTGTCCCTAGATGATTACCTCTTCCAAGCTCCCCAAAACCAGGGGGAGGGAGATAGAAGGGGGAGATGGTAAATGAAACTTTTGAGGGGTCAGTGGTTTTGTACTTTGGCTATTCATCTTCTCTCTCACCTCGCAGGGCTGCAGAACGGCAGGAGTGCTGCTGGGTAATTACCTCTCAGCGTGCCGCACTGCTTCATTATGTCCTGCAACTCCAATCCACTGAAACATTTGTAATTTAGTCTGGGAAGCTTCACGCGGGCCATGCTGAGAGCGAGATGGTTGTGTGTAGACGCCGGCAAGTGTGTGTGTGTGTGTGTGTGTGTGAGAGAGAGAGAGCAGCCATGTATGCGTGATGGTGTGCCTCAGAGGGTAATATGTGTATGCATATTATTGGTTGGGATCATTTCTATCTCTACCTGGCCCATTTAGGAAATGAATCGAAATTTAATTCATCAGCTGCAGAGATTGCCCATTATTTTCAATGAGTATTGTTTTTCAAAACTGGGATTGGATTTGCTTGAATGCGGTACACAAAATGCATATGGAAATATACTGTCTGCACAGCGTTGTGTTATTTTTAGCCGTTCTGCAGCCAGTGCTTAAGGAAATGGAGCAAAACTTGACGGGCCTTCTTCATGCTTGACTTGAGCTGCATAGTCTGGAAATGGAGTCGGAGTGGAACAACGATGTCTCTGAGTTCCACGTCCTCCCTGTCATGACCTCCAGCCAGTCTTCCTCTGTGTCACCCCGTTGGCCAGCAGCGAGCTCTTCTCACCAGACAGACCAGTGGCAACATCCCTCCAGTGAGGCTCGGCCTCTCAGATGTGGACTCAGATGAGAGGACGGATGATTGAGCAGGCCTTTTGTTTTGACAGAGCCGATGGGACTGAGGTTACAGTCCCCGACGCAAGATGTGTTTTCTGATCTTCTAAAGGCTCCTCGCTGGGAGAAAACACAGAGCTGTCAGTCACGTGGCTGTATGTATGACACATGTTTTACCTCTCACTTAACTCACCTCAAAGCCTGCGCTCACCTGCAGGTGAAGTGTGTTTAAAAAAATAAAAGGCATTGAAGCACAATCAGGTGTGTAAAGTTTATGCTGATATTTTGCTCTTCAAAGGACAAGACAGCATGATTTTGGGATTTTTAAATGAAAGGGTAAAAACCAGTAAAGTATTTGAACTGCCTAAGATACACATATTTGTTTGGGACTGGATTATAACACCTTCGGAACTCCAGTGAGTATTTCAGGCAGCAGTTGGAGTGAAATGAACTCCATTGCGTGTGTTTATGGCAATGAAGGAAAAAGTGTTGCTCTGTCTTTTTGTTATTTTAAACTAAACGTATGAAAATAATATAAAAAACACTCTCCATTTACATACAATTGTCAGTGAATATAAAACAAATTTTAGATTTAGGGGTTTGGGGGCAATAAATTACAGTTTTGTGTTCGTGATAATAAAATGACAGCATATTGTTCTGTATTATTTTGCTGTCAATAAATTCTGTGATACCAAAACCAGCCATCATCTCTCAGCATACCTTCTAACTTCACAACAATCTGTGGCACTAGATCATTTAATTTTATGGAAAATTGAAGCCATTTGTTTTTTCAAAAGAGCGAGGTTATTAGCTAAATATTGCTCATATTGGGAAGTACTGCATTTGTTCAGAATTAATTTCAAAATGATACATATTTGATGTTTTAGTTATTTTTGATTGATTCCTAAACTACATTCTCACTTATTTTTCTAGGGAAATTTTCTACGTGATTATGTTTATGTATCATGTTCCGTAAATGCATTTTAGTCGACATGTCTTTTACATTTATTTGATTGCTGTTCTGTTGCTCCTATTCAGCCGACCAATCACATACTAGATGGGGTGGGACCTGTCGCCCTGGTAACCCAGAAAAGAGAGGAGATGTTTCATACACGTTTTTGAAAGTTTCATATTTTCAACAAAACTGTGACACTTTCCTGAATCTAACCACATCATTTTGGTGCTGAAACATTGCTATGTTTCTGATAAATACTTGTTGTTCTGAAAGTGTCAGCTAAAGCATAAGATATTGTAAAACTAATCGAACAGGTTTGGCACCTAAACTAACCCTACAATGAGTGTAAACTTAATGTCACTGAGTTAAAACGGGACTTTAACGTAAAACAAATGGCTCCACATGAGGTCTCTGTGTTCTGACTGACAACTTGTACACTCACAGAGTTAATATATCAAGGTGGAGCTGAGGCACTGGGACGATTCAGCAAATGGTTCAAGAAGGTACATTTTCACAAGTGTCTGAATTATACTGATATTCCCTTGGGAATGATCTTTCAGAGTACACGATGAGCTGCTAGGGCTTCTGTGATTTTGACACTGTAAAAAAAATAACTGGAAAAATACTGTATGAACTGCCAAAACAACAACAGCACAACAGTTTGGAAAGTTTTGGAGAGAAAAACAAGAAGACTTAACAGCAGGCTGCTGTAAAAACTGAACAAAAAAATGCCACAAAATGACACAAAACAACAAAAATCTGCCACAAAACAACACAAAGAAGACTCAGAAATATGCTAAAATGAGGCACAATGGCAAATTTTTTGCAGATTCACGGACTGTCTAAATCTTCACCGGTTAATAATTTTGTGGCCGTCAGGGGGGCATCAGTCAGAACACAATACGAGATGTTCCCTTTTCTCACTTTATTCAGTAGAAGTCACACGTGAACATCTATGTGTGGTTCTATAACAGAAAGCAAACAGTGAAGCAAACAAGTATATGAGACACGAAATGACACAAACGTAAAAAAACTAAACAAAAACAAGACACAAAATGATATAAATATGACAACAAACAACACAAACGATGCATAAAAAGACACAAAACAACCAATAGGAGACACAAGACAACGCAATTTAAACAAAAAACAGCAAATACGAGGCATGAAATAAAACAAGCGAAAAAAGTAAATGACAAAAACCAGACACAAAAAAACACAAAATGACAAAAAAAACAACACAAGCAATACATAAAAAGACACAAAACAACCAATACAAGACACAACAGCAGAAATAAAACACAAAACAACAAATATGAGACATGAAATGGCACAACTAAAAAATTTTATTACATAAACAAGAAAAAAACAACACAAACAAATACAAATTGACACAAAATAACAAATAGGAGACACAAATCAACACAAATCAGTCACAAAGCAAATACGAGACATGAAATGGCACAAATGAAAAAACTAAATGACAAAAAACTACACACAAAATGATATAAGCAAGGCACAAAACAACACAAACATGACATAAATGACACAGAACAACCAGCACTAGACACAAAACAATGTAAACCAGGCACAAAATGATGAAAACCAGACACAAGAGATAAAAGAACACAAAACAACCAATTGGAGACACAGAACAATGCAAATCAAACACAAAACAACAAATATGAGACTTTAAATGGCACAAACGACAAAAATGACAAAAATGAAGCACAAAACGATATAAACAAGACAAAAATAACAACAAGACATGAAATGACACAAATCAAACAATACTAGACACAAAACGACACAAACCAGGCACAAAACGACAAAAAAAAAACAGACACGAAACTACAGTTACAGCTCCTGTTGATTACAGTACAGAAATATAGTAAACTTCATATTCAATAATAATACAAGTAATAGAAACACTGTAAAATACTGACGACCACAGCTGACAGTATTTTACTGGAGCATTCGTTACAGTGAATGTGGGCTTTACATGTTTGTAAATTCCCATGATTCACTCTTCTTAAAGCCCCCCCCCTCCACACACACACACACACACACACACACACACACACACACACACACACACACACACACACACACACACCTTATTGTCATCTGAGAGCTCCCTCTAACTAAGCAGCTCCCAGACAAGTCCCTATTAGAGACTGCTGGCCTCTAATCTGCTAATCAGAAAACTCATTTTTCCCCCATCCATGAGCTCCCAGCAGACCGCCACAAACACACACACACTATGCTTGTTCACTTGCATGTTTGCGCGCGCACACACACACACACACACGCACACACACACAAACACACACATGTTTGTACTTCTATCTTAGTGAGGACATCCATAGGCGTAATGCATTTCCTAGAGCCTTACCCTAACCTTAACCATCACAACTGATTGCCTAACCCTAATCCTTACCCTAACCCTAACCAAACCTCAATTCATACCTGTTCTCTAAAAACAAGTCTTCACCCTCAAACATGGCTGTTTCAAAGTGAGGACCGGCCAAAATGTCCTCACTTTGTAAAAATGTCCTCACTTTGATAGTTAAATGCAGAAAATGGTACTCACCATGTAGCAAGTACAAGAACACACACACGCACACGCATTGCTGTGTTGCTGCTGTAAGAGGCGGGTCTTTACAGTAGGAAGAAGACCCCCGCCGCTCCCGTCGTCCCTCCTCTGCTCCCCCTCAGTGGAGAGGAGAGAGTGTAGGGAGGGCAGGAGCAGCCAGCTGGGTTGTAGGAGTAATAAAGAAGGAGAATCAATAGGGCATGCAATGGAGCCAAGGTGCTGCCATTCATCACGCCGCCTCCCTGACTCCCATCATTCATCATGCTCAATGAGGCAGCAAATAGGAAAATGACTATTTGTATCAAACACATCTGCACTCATCCACCAAGGTATTTTATTCCCATTAACTCTCAGAGTAAAATACGCACAGGGTTGTTGTTTTTTTCCCCCCCTCCTCCTTCCAGTGATTGTGTGTGTCTGAGTGTGTGTCGTCTTTGCGTTGCATGTGTCTCTCTGTTTGTAAAGAATAGTGGTGAAGAATTTCTTGGGCAAAGCACATATTTATGGTGGAGTTTTCCCCTCTTTCTTTGCTCTCATCGCTCACTTTCTCTCTCCCTCTCTCTCTCTTTTTATTTATTTGGAGACAAATATTTTTATGAGCCAACCACACCCACATCCCCACCCACCTCACCCCCTCTCCTCCCAGGTCTCCCACCCACCTACCCCATCATCCTTTATGTGCTGTCATTGGCGGCTTTTCATGGATGTCTTTATTCTCCAACACCGACCACAAACACACACACACACACACACATGGCGGCATTTCTATTTGCCTTTTGGGTTTACACTCCGGTAATAAATCTCTGCGGTTGACTCTAAGTGCGGCTTGTATTATTCCAGTGCGGCTTATTCGCGCCTTTGCTCTATAAATTACCCGTGCCAGGTAAGATGGAGGTGCAGCTCGGGCCGCTAAAGGCCGGATGGGATGCAAATGCTGAGGACTATCATCATTATAGTGTAATACCCCATGAAATGGCGGGATCATTACAGTCTATGGCGGGATCATTACTGTCTATGAGCTTTATGAGGTTCTGGGGAATGGCAGGGAAGCACAATATGGGAAAATAGGCTGGCGTGCGCGTACGCTCGCACGCAACCCGCCACGTTCTGGGCTCTGTGATCCAGCCTCTCAACCTTTACGTGAAGCTAGGGCTGTTTGTTTTGAGGCTTCTCCCCCGGTGACCACCCCCGTCACATCATTACGGGCCTACAGTTTTAATTGGATCTGTCAAATTCTAATTGATGTGGATGATCCTCAAAACGCAAAACATAAACAACCAGATTCTCATTAAGTTGAAAACAATGCAATCTGAGTTTTGAAGGGCTCTTTTTTTTTCTCTCTCCATGTCAGCAGAGAGGCTAGTGGTATAGGCGGAACATACTGCTAATTTTTCAAAGGAGTAGATTGGTTGCCGACGCTGGATTTCACCCCTCATTTAGCATTTCCAAACAATATAGAAGCATTTGGTGATCGGCTTATAACGCACTATAATGTAGCAGATTTCAGTGTTTATCCGTGTGTATGTCGAAAATTATTGGCACACATAATGTCAGATAATGCACAATAATTTAGTGATGCACAATGGCAGGAGTGTCAAACCCATTTTAGTTCAGGGGCCACATTCAGCCCAGTTTGATCTCAGTTGGCCCTGTCCAGTAAAATCATAGCATAATAACTGAAAAATAACAACAACTCCAAATGTTTCCTTTGTTTTCTTGCAAAAAAAAGTTTGTTCTGAAAATGATCTTTTACAAAACATCACGAACAACCTGATATCTCTGAAGAGAAATAAGTTCAGTTTCAACAACTTACAGATCACAGTGTCTACAGAGACACAAAATATTTAGTCTCAATTATCTGCAACTGAACAGTGTAGTGTTTTACTTTATGATCAAAACGACAGAAGTCAGACCAAAAAAAGACAAAAATCCACCAAAAACAAGGCAAAAATAACAAAAATAACACTCAAAATGACAAAAGCAAGACACAAAACGACAAAGGTGAGAAGCAAAATGACAAAAAATGAGACAAACGGCACAGAACAAAACAAAAAGAGACAAAAAAAACGACAAAAATGTCACTCAGCGACAAAAATGGGCCGAATGGGCTCTGATGGTTGGGTGCTATTTCCATGTAGGAAATGTTAAGTCCTGCTTTCCTTTAGTTGATCAAGGAGCCTCTTCAGAACATTGAATATTACTGTAGCACTGGTCAGCCTTACCTGGAAATATGTAGGCAACTGGTAGATGATTAACAGATAAATAAATGATAGCCTAAGAGTTTAGAATTCATTTTACTTTCACATAATTCAAACCTTCAGACAATGTTAATTGTGTGAGAATTTCTAAGCTGAATTTACTATAATAACTGGAGTATAACTAAATATTGTGTGATTGCAAAAAAATATGTTCGTGCTTTTTTGCAGCTGATAAAAAAGATGCCCCCTGAGTCCAGGAGTTTATATGAAGTTACTTCAGTTTCTTGTAAAAGTGATCATATTTTGTACTTTTCTCATACTGTTCCCCTTCATAATACAGCTACACCTCGACTGCAATAACCCTGCATGAAAATACAGTAAAGTTTCTTATTATGTACAAAAAACAGATCAATAATCATAATTAAAAATAATGTTTGTAATAATATGTGATAGAGTAAACCCACTTATCTGCAGTGCTGTTAGGTTGTTCCAGTCGGCCTAGGTGCTCCACAACTGACTTGATATTTAGCATTTTAACTCATTTAAAGACTGTTAACGTTGCACATCATTCTGGCTTCTCCAAAAAAAATTAAAAAACAACAACTGAGTGTTAGTCCACCTGCCAATACTTTCTGACTTCCCAAGCATATCAAGTCTCAGCCTCCTGGTTCTAGGGGAAGATTTTTAAAAACAGATCATAAATATTTCATTAAATTTCAACGCATGGTATAGGAACCCAAACCCATGTATGTGGGATTAAATCAAAAGCATTTGGACAAGAGAGGAGCTTTGTGATACAGAGGAACACAGAATATCAGGCTTTGGATGCACACATGATAACAGTTAAAAAGGCACAATTATTGTTAGTTTAGTGTTTCTTTGACAGTAACTAAAATAAAAAGCACAACCTGTGTTGTTCTTCTTAACAAAACGCTAAATATGGGTGGGATGGTGGAGCAGTGATTAGCACTGTCACCTCACTGCTTTAAGGTTCTGGGTTTGAACCCTGCTGTGAGGAGTTTGCATGCTGTATGTGCCTGTATGGATTTTCTCCTCCCACAGTCTGAGGACTGCATGGTAGGTTAATGGGTGCTTCTAAACGGGCTGTGGGTGTGAGTATGATTGGCTGTCTCTTTGTGTTAGCCCTGAGGTGAACTGCTGACCTGTCTTGCCTCACAGACAGTTTCAGCTGGTTTAGACTCCATCCCCTCTGCAGGATAAATACAACTAATGGATGGACAGATAGAAAAAAAACTCATTATTCAGGAAAAATAACCAAACTTCACTGAAAGAGACAATAAACAGCACTTAGTAACAGATTAAAAAGGTGACCTCAGCTACTGTTCCTGATCTTTACTGACATCCATCCATCCATTGTCTATACAAATCCTAATCCTCTTTAGGGTTGTGGGGGGCTGGAGTCTCCCAACTGACTTAGGGTGAAGGCAGGGGACACCCTGGACAGGTCAGTCTATCACAGAGCTACACATAGGGACAAACAATCACACTCACATTCACACAAAATTTTAGAGCTACCATTTAACCTCAGCATGTTTTTGGACTGTAGGAGAACATGCAAACTCCATGAAGAAAGATCCCAGGAAAGATCTTCACCAAACCACTGAATAGCCCCATCTTTAAAGGCATACATTATGTTAATTAAATGTGTGAAATGAAACTGCATTTTTTAATTAATTGAGTGAAATCGGACTGAACTTGTGTCAACAATTATGGCATTAGTGATGCTCATGACATATACTTCAAAACAAATCATCTAAAAGCATTTCTCACAAGTCTGCTCACCCCACACAACCAACTATGAAGCTTGGTACACACACAGAACTGGAGTTACATCCAGTAAAAGCTATTTTTAAGCCAGAACTTTCTTACAGAACCACCTCTGTACGTCTGCTGTTCCCATACAGAAGCACAACCAACCCACCAATCAACCACACACAACCGAGTCGTTCTGACAAACCAGGTATTTGACAGTAAAAAGTGTAGAGACAGTATCAAAACACATCTGTTTTTATGTGTGCAGAGCAGTCTGTTTGTACATGTACACAACAACTGCATATTTTAGTATTTTGTACATGGATTATTTGAAATTCGATGGGTGGGATATAAAATGACCCACAAGTGTTGTGCACGTACTAATTATCTTTTGAGTTGAACAATTTAAAAAGCAGAACTTTAACAGTTGCTCTAGATTTTAATCAGATGAGGGTTACATGAGGAAACTTACTGTACTTCATATGAGCTCTAATGTAATTTGACATGGCAGTCTTTCATTCATAAAAAAAAAATCATAAAAAATGGTCTCATCCTGGACTCCTCTATAATCTGTATATCTTTCACTAAGATCAAACAGCTCTCTTTGTTACCAGAATCAGGCTAGCTTAAATTCTCACTGGACTGCAGACATAAAGTTGTGTAAAAACCCTTTCCCTTTCTCCTTTCAATCACCTCCATTTGGCCTGCATGCCGGTGCCCCACTTTCCGCTCTTCTCCTCGGGGAGCAGCCTGCAAAGTCACAGACTGCAGGAACAGGCCTTTCAAATTCATAAAATTCATAGGATTTTTCACAAATGAATGAACACAATTTTCTACCAATTTCCTCATTATGCAAATATGCAAAATATCGCATTTAGGCCAATTAGGGCTCCACACAGTTCCAAATTTAACCGTTTAAGCCGTAATTGCAGAAACTATCAAATAATTACCGCCGCTAATTGTGAATATTTGTGACAGATACAACAAATTCTCGCACAAATTACATTTTATTCAAGGAGCCACCGAATGCCACCGCAACTTTTTTTTCTCCTCTTGCAAAGTCTAATTTAACTTACATAATAAACCGAATTGAGTGCTTGTTATCAAATTTGAACAATTCATAAGGCCGTAATGTGGAATGATGAAGTAAATTGCTTCGAGATCCACACAGTATTTTACAGATCTTTTTCACTGGCCGCCTCCATTTGTGGGAAAAATGTCTCCTGTTATTACTGCAGGTGTCACAAAATCTCAGAGATAGCAGCTGATGAATAGACTCTCATCAGCAATCCTCCTCCTGCACTGAAGCCCATTTCAGGAATATCTGTTTTTGGGAGGGTTAAATTGAGCCAATTAATAACAATATAATAAAACACTTAGTGGCAAAGCCTTTCTTTCCTCTCGCTGTTTCTTTTTTCTTCCTCTCTTATAATAAACTGCAGGGAGCTGTGGCTGCTGTATTCAGGGAAGGTCATCTTTGGACATGGACATCTATTCTACCCCCAATACTAGACACAGGCATTTATAACTGTCTTGCTGGTGACCCGTTAGCGGATTATGGATGTCCCCCTCGGGCAGTGATTTGTTTAATCCGTGGAAATGGTCCTGGCGCTATGTAAACAAGCCAAGTGCGGAATGAAGGTGGCCGCCCAAGCGTAGCGGGGAGGCCCTATTTGTCAGGGACCCTTCATAAAATACGAGGACGGTGCTGGAGATGTGATGTCTTCATTTTACACAGAGGGCAAAAAGACTCAAAGACGATTCCAGCCAATTCAACGAGATTTTCAGCTCATTCGAGGAACAGAGAAAAACTCAGACCCAGCCAGTGGGTGGAATAAAAGCATTTTCAAGCTAATTATGTTGTTGGATTATTTTTAGAACGCATCTATCAAAGTTAATTAGTTAACAATCACACAAAAAGGAATGATTTTCTTTTCATGTTTGTTACCAAAATGAGTTTATTTGTCTGAGTAAACTTTAGTATTTTGGCTCAGCTGGTAGTTTGTTAGAATTCTTTGCCGTGATGTTTTATAGTGCTCTTTAACTGAGGGATGCATAAGATGATCAGTACACAGACATGAAGCCAGCTTAGATTCACTTTATTTATCGTGTACACACATTACAGTTTTTAGTTATTTTAACTTAACTTTCAACTGTTTAGACTGCAGGGTTTGTGATAAAATATTTCTATATCAGTTACACTGTAAACAAAATCCTGTTAAAAAAAAAGAATTCTGTGAAAAACGGTGAAAATCTGGCAGCAAGTGTGTCAGAAAAAATAAGTAACCTATTTTAAATATGACAGAATTCTGCAACATTGAAAAACTGAAAACAAAACTAAATAAAACTAAACAACTGTAGAAATATTGATAAAAAATATATATATTTATATTGTGAAAGAACACATAGATATTTGTGAAAATATTGATTTTTCATACAGACTTGATGTAGTTTTGGTGACATTTCTGCACAGACCCAGGATATCACATTAACCAGCTGGTTCCTACCTGTCATCGATTATTATGGGATGGATGTGAGCTGCAAAATAATGTGCTGTAGAGGTTCAGGTGAAGATTATACTGTCAAAAGATGAACATTTCAGCAACCATCACTCCTGTGTTCTAATGCTACATTGTGTTAGCTAATGGTGTTGAAAGGCTCATTGATGATTAGAAAACCCTTGTGCAGTTATGTTAGTGCATGAATAAAAGTGTGAGTTTTCATGGAAAACATGAAATTGTCTGAGTGACTCCAAACTTTTGAAAGACAGTGTATATATAAAATTATAAGAACGGTATCTTGACAGATTACATGCTTGTAGATGTTATTCATTGATGAAAACACATTTATTCAACATTTTGTTGTGAAAACTAATGTAATTACACAAGCTGTCTTATTTAATAGTCAGATCTATGCAAAAAGAAGTATAGCAGCAATGCTTCTTCTTCTATTAATTGTCATTAATAGTATCTAATTTTACAAATATATTTACAGTGTAAAACTTCAGTTTAACAGTTTCATCTATTAAATGCAAAGGAAACTTCTGTGCTTTTCACGTTAATAAAATACGTATTCTTTAAACCATGACATTTTATAGTTAGATGTTTTTTTTATTTACATTAGGCATGTAAATTTACAGTCTATTTTTGTGACCTTTTGATTTGTATGTGTTTATTTCAGAAATACAGAAAAATTTAACTAATGTTTTTTTCTTTTCTTTTTTTACAGTGCAGTTTTATACTCAAGTCAGACTCACAGTCACAATTTGTCCTGAACAGGTGGATACCGTGCATCACTGGACATTTTCTGTGTTAAAGTTCCACCTGCACCGTTTGACTTTATCAATAGTGAACTGCAATGAAATAGTGAACTGAACTGTAATATAATTTAATATATTTATTTGTACAGCTCCATAGACACCTGTGTCATCTATGCTGAATGTTTGTGAAACTGGCAAAATGTGAACTCGGACTTAAAGTTGTGTTTGTGCAGGACAGTTCAAATGTTTCAGGCAAAACAAATAGAAATGAACAGAAATGGAACCTGGACAAAGAAACCACCGTATTTCTTTATATGTAGTGAAATGAATTAGTTCCACAGTCTGTTGCCAGCAGGCTCTTGGTGCCCCCCTCTTCTCAGGGACCCCGTTGGCTCCCGAACCTCCTATTAAAACACACTGGGCCTCCCTGGGCACAGCAGCAGCAGCAGCAGCAGCAGCGTGGATGACCTGTTTGGTATCAGGTGCAATGTGCCTCTGAAGTGACCTCCTCCATCTGATCCTCTGGTCGACTACGCAGGGAGACGAGGCCGGACGAGCCAGCGGGGAGCCCACGATCGATTCTCCAGCAAGAGGTTATCTATACGTGGTATTTTAATGTCACGGAGTCAGGCCAAATTGATAGTGATAAATATTTGCCGGAAGATTAGGTGAGGGGAGTGTGTCTGGGGCGCTCCATCTCAGACCTGTAACCCCGGCAGAGCTGTTCCTCTCTGTGTCGGATTAGCCCCATCCATCCAGTGTCAATGGCTGTCTTGTTGAGAAAATCAGTGAGTAAACACGGCTGACAGAGAGAGAGAGAGCAGTGTGTGTGTGTGTGTGTGTGTGTGTGTGTTGGGTGGTAGATGGGCGGCTGATTACTCATACAAATAGACTCCAAACTCTGCCCGGTTCCCTCCCAAAATGTGTTTTCTCTCTGTTCACCTCTTCTCCTTCTCCTTTTTCCTCTCCTTCCCTCTCCCATATTTACTCCCCTCTGCCGTCTCCCAGGGACCCCACCCCCTCGCTCCCCCGCCCCCCGCCCCCCCCTGTCCTGCTGTTCCCACTTTGTCCCCATCAATCACTGCAGCATTGTGTCCTGGATGTTATATGGAGTGACTTAATATCCCCTCCTTCATCTCTATTCACTCCCAAAATCATTCTCCATGAGGGTCCAGCGCTGCATCCAGTGTGTGTGTGTGTGTGTGTGTGTGTGTGTGTGTGTGTATGGTTGAGATAGGGGGTTATAAAAGTGGAAACAGAGTGAGTTTTGGCTGTAAATAGGTACCGTGTTCATCAGTTTGCATTAAAGTTCCTCGCTTGTAACTGTGTGATTTAAAAGTGTGAAATGAAAAGGAATGCCAATACAAAGGTGCCAATGTGGGCTGTATACTGTATGTAAAGCTTTATTTTTTTCCTGCATGTCATTCTTTAAAAGATCTTGCTAAAGTCCCGTGAGACAATGCAACGAAAAGCCGTGTAAACAAATTAACTCAGACATGCTGTCCTCCAAATTTTAAGGACTCCCTCTGGTAAAAAAAAAATCGAGTTTCTGACCTTGTTAACACGTCCATATGGTGGTGCTCTATGTATGGAAACCACTCAATGAGCAGTATAAGCAGTCAACACCATGGCGAGGCATTTTGAGATTTTAACTGCAGTGTATAGAAACACATTTGGACTTATCTATCATTCTTCTTTGGAGTTGGTTTCCAGTTCTAACGTGTAATTTTGATTCACACAAACAACTTTTTAGGAGTCAGTGACCAAAGAGGGACTTTAAATTACATTAAAAGGAGCAGATCAACACTTTTAGACAGGCAGACGCTGCAGGAGATTAGATATTGTCTATTCTCACGTAACTAAGCAGACTAGCTGTCTCCATATTGGTCTGTAATCTAAAGCTGACTTCCTCCCAACTACAATATATACCCAAAGATCAGCGAGAATCCTCATTACTGATGTTGGCACTGCTTGCATGCACTGCTGCTCTGTCAGTATCACTTCTCCTGATATCAGTGAACCTTAGTCGCAACCTAAGTCATCTGAGTCTCCAGCGTGTCTCTCTGTGTCTGCCTCCGCATCTTCTCTCGCCATCGCCGAACGTCCACAGCAATGCTCAGTCATCCTCGTGCTTCCTGGTATGAGAAGAATGACACTGCCAGGAGACTATTAGCTTAGCTTAGGCTGGTTCTGTAAAAAAAAGGTGCATGCTTTTATTGTATAAATGGAATAAACAAACAAGAGATTACATGTTAATTAGTGAGCTACAGTGCTGGTGGGTGGACTAGTCTTAATTAGACAGTGCTACACTGTTGTTATTCAGCCAGAGGGGAAAAAATGCTCAGGCTTGTTTGTATTTCCAGTTGCAATCATCTTGGATGGTGCTGAGCCCAGGATGCAGCAGTGGTGCCCCTGCAAAATAGTGACGGGGGATTAGTTTTGTTTTTACATTTTTGTTTACTTTCTGTGCGTCGTATTCTTCTTTTGAATCACGTTTGGATGGTCTCTGCAACAAATTTATCACAACTCTGTCTTTTGTTTTGGTCTCATTTTAGTCATGTTGTGTCTAATTTTGCGACTGTTTTTTTGTTGTTTTGTGCCTCGTTCCTGCTGTTTTGTGTCAGTTTTGTCATTTATTAACCCCTTGACGCCAGTTGTCGCAAATTTGCATCATGCTACTGTCATTCAGACTGCAGCCGAGACAGCATATCCAGTTTGTACATATTCAAAACGTACCTGGAAACCTTTTGCAAGCTCTGGTTTCTCATAGGACCGGTCGGAGTGGGACCTAATTATTATATATCTGTTATTATATAATTATAATTCTGTATCTGTTCTATGTGTAATAGATAAATTAACAATCTACATTTATTTTAGCATCAGCTGGAAAGCAAAAACACACAAAAATTGTATTTAATAGTAAATAAATGCAGGCGTGAAGGGATTGACAGTCATTCTTGTTTATTGACTTCAATACAAGTACCACATTTTACAGTTTTTAGCCATATTTTTGGGAAAACAGAACACTTATATTAGAATTAAGTCCTATGTTTTACAGTATTTGCAATATTTACACTGTGCTTTTTTTCTGTGATTTTACTAAACAGGTTAAATCTTTAAAGGAAACAAAGAAATAAGTGAATTCAAAATCTGTTGATAAACGTTCATTTTACAATGTGTGATTTAAAAAAGCCTCTTGTGTGGGTTTAGGACACAAACAGCCAATACAGCAGTCTTCTCTATAGTCGTCATCACCGTCAGAGATGTTATTTCCCAACTTTATTATGATTCAGAGGAAATCACGTAAAGCTGTGGGAGAGGGAGGCCAGACAGAAGGCTGGGGGGTTGTCGGTGGGCTTCTGTGCTCTCCAGGCAGATCTGCACTCTGAGAGGACCAGCTGATTTTCTCGCCTCCTGCCTCCTCTTCCTCTCGCTTCTCGCTAATTGACCGACAGCGTTCATGCACACATTTCTCACTAATTTCACATTTGCTATTCCAGCAGTGGCCGACGCACGTCTCGAGGAATACATCTCGCCCTCACTGCTGCGGAGTCCATCAGCCGTGGCCCCTCATCCCTCCATCTCTCCATCCCTTCATCCATCCATCCATCCATCCATCCATCCATCCCCTCCTCTCCTCCCCGGTTATAAATGAGCTGTTTTGTTTGATAATCAAATCTCTTCGATTCTGCCTTGTTCTCTCTCAGACGCAGAAGCTATTTCTGATGGAGAAAATTGCCAAAATGGATTGAAATGTGATATTTTTTGGAATGAAATTTGCCGGCAGACACACACACACACACACACACACACACAGGCGCATGCGTGCTCTCATCCACCGTGGTAAAGACTCCGAGCGCGCGCACAGAGACGCGCACGCGGGGCGAGGCAGCGCATTAGAAAACTCCAAAGTCATCCAGTTTGCTCTAATCATTACAATTAGTCGTGAATTATCACCGGACTCTGACAGACGTTCCTTGTAACTCTCTTTTATTTCCACCCCGCGCTAATCAGCGGCTCTCATTACAAACGCTGATTAAACTGCAAATTACCCAGCAGCGGCCCCGTCCGCGCCGACCAGCGCCTCGCTCAATATCAATTAAGTGTAGCAGCCCGTCTGTAGTCTCACGGCGCTTCCAAATGCTTGATAGTGCCACTTATTAGTTTGGAAAACTCGGAAAATACCAATAATCAACGGCCATGAAGCTGCAGGGAAAGAGCCCGGGGTTTTCCCACCACTCAGATGCAATCACAGCAGCTATAGGATTTCTGTGCTGCTGCTTGTGCATGCAGGCCTCCAGCACACAAACCTGCTTTAAAACCATCCTTCATTCATGCCTGCTGCAGCAGAGGAAGATATATATTAGACAAGCTTCCACGTTGGAGTAATATTTTGAAATAATGACTTGCATTAATGCATGCAAATCTCTGATCTAACAGCATTAGACAGTTCCAGCTGCAGAGAGGATGAACTGGTTTCTGCTCTCTTATGTTAAACTGTTTAGGCCTGATATGATATAAATTAATAGCAACTCGTTATGATTATTTTGCATGAGAAGGGAATCGGCCTGTTTCTATGATATGTGCCTGAAAATTGAACCCACTATAATCAGTGGAGCATCACAGCCAGTGGAAAAATTAACCTTTACTTAATCAAAAAAATAGTGAAACATCTAGGTAAAAATACTCTGAGTGAAGATGTTAAATAAGAAAACATCATGATGCAGAAACTAGGAGCCGTCTAAACAGCTTATTAGAATGCAGGAATATTTATACTCAGGCATTAGGGCTATGTGACGCAGTATTTCAATACTGCAGGTGTGCAAACGTCTTTATTCTAGTAACTGCTGGCTAGTTGAACTTGTCTTTATATTTAATTTATCAAGTCTTTACACTTTACAGATCAAAAGTTTGGGGTCACTTAGAATTGTCCATGTTTTTGAAAGAAAAGGTGTTTTTTTTCAGTGAAGATAACATTAACTGAATCTGAAATACAGTCCAGGCCAGGGGTGTCAAACATGCGGCCCGCGGGCCAAAAACTGCCCATCAGAGGGTCCAATCCTGCCGCAGGACAATTTTGTAAAGTGTAAAAATTACAGAGAAGACTGTAATTTGTAAATATATAAAACTATAAATTGTTTTTGTTTTGTTTCTCGCTTTTGTAATTTTTGGTCTCGTTTGTGTCCATTTTTTGCCACTTTGTAACTTTTTTTGTCAAATTTTTTGTGTATTTTTTATTATTTTGTGTCACTTGTCTCATTTGTTGTCATGCTGCCATTCCTTCTTATATTTTTGTAATATTTTGTCTTGTTTTTGTCTTTTTTAATGTAAAATACTGTATTGTTCAGTTCCAGATACCTGCAACTACATGTTTTGTGCCTCTGTAGATACTCTGTGATCTGTAAGTTGTAATGTGTAAATGATAAACTGAGGCATAATATTGTTGAAATTGAATGTATTTTTCTTAACAAATCCCAGCTTGTTCTTAATGTTTTGTAAAAAGATGCTTCCTTAAATGTGAATATTTTCTAAATGTACTTTTTTGCATGAAAACAAAGGAAAAATTTGGAGATGTAGTTATTTATAGGTTATTATGTTGTGATTTTACTGGTCTAGCCCACTTCAGATCTAATTGGGCTGTATAAAATGAGTTTGACACCCCTGGTCTAGACATTGTTAACGTGGTAAATGACTATTCTAGCTGCAAACGGCTGATTTTTAATGGAATATCTACACAGGGGTACAGAGGAACATTTCCAGCAACCATCACTCCTGTGTTCTAATGCTACATTGTGTTAGCTAATGGTGTTGAAAGGCTAACTGATGATTAGAAAACCCTGTTAGCATATGATTAAAAATGAGAGTTTTCATGGAAAACAGGAAACTTTTCTAAAACCCATAGCCCTTACTGTTAACGTTCCAATGATTCGTACTCATGAAACATGCCAAAGGTTCTCTGCACCTGCTGCCTGGAACTCACTGCAGAACACTGAAGGAACTCATCACCATTGGAACTTTTAAAGAAACGTACAAAAGATTTTGCAGCAGCTACTTATCACACTTGTAATACATTTTTATGACCTCTTCCTAATATATATTAAATATATACATTCCTTTACTAAATAATAAACTGTTTCCCTCTAATAAATGTGAAATACTCAGAATTATTGAGCAAAACAGTATTTTACTGCCAATCATTGCCCATAGATATAATACATATTTATAAGTTCACTATAATGTCTGTTTACAGCAATAACTGTGATTGCTCTATGTCCAGTTTTACAAAAAGTGTTGAGGACGCCACATTAGGTGGAATAAAGATGAGTTTATTTTTATGTTTACTTTATTGTGGAACTGGATTAGCATTTTACACAAGCAGATCCAACATTTAATGAATTACTTTCATTGTTCCGGAGCTTAAAATGTCGACGTCTGACGGAAAAATCAGAAGTTGTGGTGGTGGAATAATGAATGCATTCACATGAAAACACAACAAGTTTTTTTCATTTGTATTGCTGAAACTGATCACGACATGTGCAGGAGATATTTGCATAATGTGAGGCTGAATGTGTAAGAAATGAGCAAGAACAGTTAAAGTGGAATTACAAGAAACAGCTCCTCCACTGCAACATGATTACTGCCTCTCATGCTACTTGACCTGCGACTTACAACAATCTGTTGGTCTCATTTGTGTTTTATCCCACTTTGGTCATTTTATGCACTGTTTATCATTGCCGCACATGTAGATTAGATTTTATTGACTCAAACTTTGATCGTGTTCATCATTCTGACAGTGACAAGCTAGATTCATTTTGACACATGGAAAAACATGAAGACATAATTAGCACAATTTCTGTTTTATGGCGATAACAGGCTGCACTGTGTTTTGCTTGTTTGAAGAGCTGGTTTTAATACAGCGAGGAAAAGGTGTAAATTTCCTCCTTCTGTCGAGTAACAGAAGCTGCTTCTTCCCTCCAGTACCGACTTGACAACTGTTCTGCTCGTCAGTCGCAGGTTTCGTTGTTATGAACAGCTGTGATGATCGACTAAGACATTTAAGTTGATTTTTTTAAAACATCCTGTATATAATTAGTATTCTGTTGTTATGAAAAAAACTCTTAATGAGCTGGAATGTAGTAAACTTTTAATGTTATTGGCAGGCTGAAGTCTGGATCATAATAATATATATATATATATATATATTTGACAGAGGCGGCCTTGTAAAATACTATGAAATTGATTCTTTTTTCATAGATCCCACAAATCAATATCAAATGCACAAAGATTCAAATGATATTGAATGTGCTGTCGTTGCAACACAGCTTTATAAGGCATGTCAATTGTTTAGCTTAAGTGATACAGTGTGTAAATAAAGAAATTGGCTTATTTTGAGGCTTATCAACCTTAACTCACGCATGGTGTCAAATATTTCTGTATATGGAGTTTAATTCTTATTGAAACTAAATGTGAACAGTCAAGTTAATGCAAAAGAGTAGCTACACCTGCCTGCAAATAGATCTACATTATGTTTTGATATATTACAGTGAACAATATGGGGGGGGGGAACTTGTATTTTGATTTTGAGGAATGCTGTAAAACCTCAAAGATCTCAGCGTGGATCAAACTGATGAAGAGGATTATATTTACGTATTTCATCTAAGTGTTCTCTTTCAATCCAGACAGGCAACAAAGACAAAACACCAAAATAGAGTTACTACAGCCACATAGGTGTTTATCCAAATAGTTACCATTTATGCTAAAGGGACTCACATGCATGCAACAAAATAGAGAAATAGTCAAAATCCTCACTAAAAGCTGAACTAACATGAAAAACTGGGACCACACACTAACTGTAAATACATACAACAACAGCACCAGATAACTGTCCATGCATGTGTATTCTATGCTGCATACTGGGTTGTATTCATCATTGGAATTGCATTATCGTCCAGTAATATATTAGAAGTACACCCCTGTGCAATATAATTGAAATGTCAAATGTTTTGAAATTGTATCACCTTACAGTAATTACATCACTTCTAAGTTGAACATATTTGCTCTTTATGCGAAATCAAAAACTGACAGCTAAGATTAAACATACAAAAAGTACAGACCCAACACTTGGAAGTAAATGCAACAAAAGTCAGAACATTTTTTGCATTGTTGAGACTAAAATCTATCATTTTTTCAATACTTTATCTGTCCACCTTTTTTTTTTTTTTGATTGGATGATGAGACTAAATGCTCCTCAAAATGAAGGATGCCAAATTTCTGAGATGTTCTGCCATTCTTCTAGATTATTTTTTGCTCTTTGCTGGAACGGTTGTGTTGCTCTATAGAGAAAGGAATTAGATTCATGTCACACAGCATGTTTGACCAAGTCATTGTTTTCTTCTGTGATTTTGACAGTGCACTTTGGATGCTATCATGCTGAAACATTCCTCTTCTCCCAACTTTCTGCTGACTGAGAATCAACTTGTGAGTCCGTTTTTTTTTGGAATGTTCACTGACATTTGTGTTGCATCTATAAATGTTACCTCTCCGACACCTCATGTCATGGCTCGTGCTATATCTCCTGATCACTGCTGCATCTGTGTTTCCACTAAATTTTGGTTGCTTATCAAGTTTCCTGCCACCTTTTTCATTTTTGTGAAGCCTCACAATCAGATTTTTTGGTTTCTTTGGCACTTCTTTTCCATGTGGAGCCCAGATGCAGACAGATACAGAATCATTTGACTTCCAAGTAATATTGTATAAGGTTTACTTACTTCTGTTGTACACTTTTAATATAAATCTGTAAAGCAACGTGGATAATTGGCAGTAAGTAATTGAACTGCCCAACACTTTCATGGTTTTAGTTTAAAAGTGACAGTTTATTTTAGATAGTGAAACAACAGACACAATATAGACTCTATCAGCTAGAATTTTTATCCACAGCTGTGTCAACAGTAAAACTCAGTCTGCTGCATAGTTTCGGTATGGGATCATGTTGAAGTTACAGGGAGGAAAATCAGCAGGCAATATCAACAAGGGGCATATAATCCCACAAACAGGTGAAATCAGTGATTGGACATGGACAGAGGTCGCGTAGAACCTGCCTAATGCATGAGTCAATACCTTGGACAGGTTCTTCACTTCTGGCAGCTGCAGGATCAGAATCAGGACCGCAGTGAGCATCACATCATGTGGCTTTGACACAGAGTTCCTGTGACTAAACATTTACAGAAATTATTGAGCTGTTTTTTTTCTTTATATATTCTCATACCACTGAGAGAAAGAATGAACTCACCGTTCGACCAGGGGCCTTGACCAGCTTTACTTGGCATAAATGATCAGACAGTTGCTGAACTGAATGTGCTGGCAGGAGGTGAACTCCAGCAGCCAACACAGCACAGGCCAGTGGTGGACATGTGCCAGTCTGTAACCAAATCCTCACAGGTATCCAGCAGTCCATGGCTGTTGATTGCTCTTAGTGTTTCAAATATTTTAGTCCTCATATTAGGCTCCAGCACCCCCCGCGACCCTAATGAGGATAAAGCGGTGTATAGAGGATGGATGGGTAGTCCTCATATTTATTTTATTTTTGAAAGTGATTTTACAGGACATCCTGTTTGTCGTTTTTAGTATTTTATATTTAATGATTCGGCAAATTTTAGCCAGTTTTCTGCATTGCTTTTTACACATATTCTTGTAGTAACATAAGCAAATAATACCAGCAATAGACATCATTGCTCAAAATTATGCAAAAAAATCATAACCTAAAAACAGGAAATGAGGAATCATAAATATATGAAGACCCCTGAGTTAAGATCAGTCAAAATTTAGAAGAGCAAAACAAGACAATAATAATAATGAAAGATAAAAGACAGATAAAACAGACTACAATATATAAATACATAGACAAACAAATAAAAATCATATAGTAAGAATAATAACCACCGCTAACAGACCTGATCATTCTAGAATGTCAAAAGGATAAAAGCAAATCTGGTAAATAAGTAGGACCAAGACCATTCTAAAACAGTCAGGTAGACATAATAATCATAAAATCTTAGAATTTTGAAATTACTTTGATACACTCTCTTTTATAGGCTACAAATAAGGCTCCGTCTTAGTATCTTATATTTATGAGAAACTTGTGAGTGCAGCATAATTATGAGAAACAGAAAGCAACTGTATTAAGTTTATTATCACTTTATTATCAGACAGATGGAATCATAAACTTGCTCATAATTATGTGAAAGCTTGTAACTAGTCCTACCTTATGCTCCATAATAACCCCTGACTGAGTAAGTGAGGGTGAGTTACTATCATTGTTTAACTTCTTTTAAACATCTTACATTTTCGTTCTCTTTAAATGTAATCTCGGGGTAAATGTAATTAAAAGTGGCCCAGTGGACCAGACGAGTGTTTTTCCACCGGACCTGTCATTCAGACCCAACCACTCGATCATGATCTACTTCAAAGATCGATTTATCTGCGAGCAGCTTGTCATTACTGACTTCCATCTGCACACCGCTGGTTCTTACAGTTAGCTGTCGACGACAACAGGCTACTACCGTTCACTACGCATTCTCCATAGCCATGGCAGATCCAAGAATACGGCAAGTGAAGATAAAAACCGGCATCGTTAAGAGGTAAAGCTCGCGTCTCGTTCCGTTGAAAAAAGTATGAGATTTATGCTGCTTACAGTAGCTAACGTCAGGCTAATGCTAACGAGCTAACTAGCTTAGCCGGGCGGACAGGCCGACTCGACGAAAACTTTACCGTGATTGAAAGATCGTCTGTCCGCGAAATCGTAACTGTACCCCGGAGTTAGAGCACGGCCTTCGGTCGATGCCTACATAGGAAAGCAGTTGCGTTTTTATTTGTGGTGGCTATTTTTCTCCTCGTCTGGTGTTGTAGTAAAAGCTCACCGTACTCTTAAAGATAGATAGAGCTCTTTATTGTTCCGAAGGAAATTTGTTTTCACAAGCTGTAATGTCACACATCATAACATGCATACAAGGACAAAATTCACAACGTGACACACAAAAATAGAATTCAAGTTCTCTTGAACGGTAATAATTGTGTATTTTGTTTAACTTGAAGCGTTGGTGGACTTATGCTAGCTGTTAGCTACGTAGCAAATTGTCTGTTTGAGGTAGAGCTCGCTTGTTTTTCCCTCTGTCCTGCATTCTAGGTTAATATTTCATCATGGTCCCGTGTTCGTCTAATTATTCGTTAATATAAATAAGCTGTTCTTGCTAAAAGCCGCCCTATTTAACCATAACTGTGTGCGGCACAGCTCGGTGTAGCATTGTGTTGTTATTTCTAAACAGCATAACTTATCTCCACCCATTATAAACGGAAAGTCAACATTTGTAGTAATGAAGGAAAAACTTGCAAGGTCACGATACAGCAATAAGGAAGTCTCCATTATGTACTGTTACTGTCAGTGGTGTCACGTGGCTCTAAGGCCTACAAATTCATCCACGAATTATAGAGATGATGTTCGGATCCTGACATACTGAGGTCCAAAAATCTTAACATTTAACGTGATAACTGCCCCATTTTCAATATCAGATGCTGTGCTCTGGGCAAACTAAAGAGATCTTGCTTTATTTCTGTGCTTGGTCCATAATCCAGCATTACTGCCACAGTGATGGGAGGTTTGAGCATTGGTTCTCAAACTGTGTCTCGTATAATTAGTCGTTTATGTGATTACTTACAGCTTTAATCATATGTAGAGGTTGAGAAATGTTTTTCAGAAATGTGGGCCTCATTACAAACCACTGAACTAGAACAAAGTTGCCAGTTTTGTCTAACAACTTGAATTAGATTAGTATATATTATATGTTATTAATACTCAGTATTTATTTAATTGCTCTGGCAGTAATTAGGGTGACCAATCCTTGAAGTAGGTAAGGAGAAGAGATGCAGGTGCTGCTGAGGGAGAAGTTTTGCCCCTGAAGTCTAACATAATACTCCTAATATATAATGATCAATCTGAATCCTGTCTCTGTGTTCCTGGCAGGTCTGTACAGGTTTAGCAGACTCGTAACTCATTTCAATACAGCAACTGGAGATAACTTTGCATCCACCGTCTCTATCCTCAACTATTTTTATTTTATTTATTTTTTATTTTTGAACATTTATATATATATATATATATACACACGTGGACAAAATTGTTGGTACCCCTCAGTTAAAGAAGGAAAAACCCACAATTCTCACTGAAATCACTTGAAACTCACAAAAGTAACAATAAATAAAAATTTATTGAAAATTAAATAATCAAAAACAGCCATTACTTTTGAATTGTTGATTAACATAATTATTTAAAAAAACAAACTAATGAAACAGGCCTGGACAAAAATGATGGTACCTCTATAAAAGATTGAAAACTATTTGACCAGAGTGACATGATTAACTCAGGTGTGTCATTTAATTGACATCACAGGTGTTTCCAAACTCATAATCAGTCAGTCTGCCTATTTAAAGGGAGACAAGTAGACACCCTGCTGTTTGGTGAAAAGGTGTGTACCACACTGAACATGGACAACAGAAAGCGAAGGAGAGAATTGTCCCAGGACATCCGAAAAAAAATTATAGACAAACATCTTAAAGGTAAAGGCTATAAGACCATCTCTAAACAGCTTGAAGTTCCTGTGACAACAGTGGCTCATATTATTCAGAAGTTCAAGACCCACGGGACAGGAGCCAACCTCCCTGGACGTGGCCGCAAGAGAAAAATTGATGACAAATTGAAGAGACGGATCGTTGGAATTGTATCCAAAGAGGCCAGAGCAACCTCCAAAGAAATTAAAGGTGAACTCCAAGGCCAAGGTACATCAGTGTCAGATCGCACCATTCGTCGTTGTTTGAGCCAAAGTGGACTTCATGGGAGACGACCAAGGAGGACACCACTGCTGAAAAAAACTCATAAAAAAGCGAGACTGGAATTTGCAAAAATGCATGTTGACAAGCCACAAAGCTTCTGGGAGAATGTCCTTTGGACAGATGAGACCAAACTGGAGCTTTTTGGTAAGGCACATCAACTCTATGTTCATAGACTCAAAAACCAAGCATACGAAGAAAAGAACACTGTCCCTACGGTGAAACATGGAGGAGGCTCAGTAATGTTTTGGGGCTGCTTTGCTGCATCTGGCACAGGGTGTCTTGAAAGTGTGCAAGGTACGATGAAATCTGAAGACTATCAAGGCATTCTGGAGAGAAATGTGCTGCCTAGTGTCAGAAAGCTTGGTCTCAGTCGCAGGTCATGGGTCTTCCAACAGGACAACGATCCAAAACACACAGCCAAAAACACCCAAGAATTGCTGAGAGAAAAGCGTTGGACTATTCTAAAGTGGTCTTCTATGAGCCCAGATCTGAATCCCATTGAACATATGTGGAAGGAGCTGAAACATGCCATTTGGAGAAGACACCCATCAAACCTGAGACAACTGGAGCTGTTTGCTCATGAGGAGTGGGCCAAAATACCTGTTGACAGCTGCAGAACGCTCATTGACAAATACAGAAATCGTTTAATTGCAGTGATTGCCTCAAAAGGTTGTGCAACAAAATATTAAGTTATGGGTACCATCATTTTTGTCCAGCCCTATTTCATTAGTTTGTTTTTTTAAATAATTATGTTAATCAACAATTCAAAAGTGATGGCTGATTTTGATTATTTAATTTTCAATAAATTTTTATTTATTGTTACTTTTGTGAGTTTCAAGTGATTTCAGTGAGAATTGTGGGTTTTTCCTTCTTTAACTGAGGGGTACCAACAATTTTGTCCACGTGTGTATATATATATATATATCTCCACAGCTTTTCTGTCTTGACTTGGTGAATTAGTTAGCTGGCTACCACCAGATGTCAACAACAACAAGCTGTGTACCCGGTGCACTGTCTTGCATGCTCCTACAAAATATACAGGTCCCAAGTAGAGTAAAGTTGATATGCTGCTTGAAAAACCCACAAAACAAAGACTACTTGTGGTTTTGATCAATGATATCGTCTAATATTTGAGGGGTTTAATGCCTGATCAGAAGGACTAATGAATGGGTAAAGCATTCGGGGCTATAGTTTCATAGTGGCACTGCCGTAATGTGATGTTTCCTCTAAAAAAAAAAAAAAAAAAAAAACTCTTTACTTTAGAAATCTTATCGGTTGATATTGGAAGATTACAGTAAGCCCTTGTTCAACTCACACTGACCAGAAAACTTAAAGGCCTGTCAGAGTTGGTGTAATGCAGTACAGTAGTTCTTGCTGTGTTGTTTAACTTAGTATGGTAACATGTATTGCATATTTAGAAGCAAACATGGGGAGTCCAAAAAAAAAATACAAACAGCAGTGCACTAAACTACAGTTCCAAACAGACTTTCTCAAAGAACTAATTTTATTAGACTGCAATACAGTGTTAAGTGAATGAAGTCAACTGCTGGGCCTGACTGCCAGTAGTGATTTTTTTAAAACCCTTTTTTCAGTACACCAATAGTATCGGTTGCTGTATGATGACTATAAGAAAAATGTCAGTGTTTATAAAAGGGAAAGTCAAATAGTAAATGGATACAGTAATTGAGACGGGTGCAACTTCATATCGGTCAGGATGGAAACGATAATCTTGTTGTGTCATCAGGTCGTAATACAGTAAATAAGGGATCATGTGATGGCACACTGGGGTTATTCTCATGTCACATAGCAGTGCTTCTCTTCCTGCCTGTAATGCCTCTGGTCCAGGGGTGTCAAATTCATTTTAGTTCACGGCAACATGTAGTCCAATTTGATCTCCAGTGGACCGGACCATTAAAATCGCAGCATAATAAGCTATAAATAACGACAACTTCAAATTTTCCCCTCTGTTTTAGTGCAACAAAATGCATTCTGAAAACATTCACATTTATTGAATTATCTTTTTACAAAGCATTATGAACAACCTATAATTTCTTAAGACAAATGAGTGAAACTTAAACAATATTATTATGCCTCATTTGTGCAATTTACAGATCAGCGTGTCTACAAAGGCATGAAACATTTCGCTCTGTAGAATTTTTGTTCATGGATTGAATGTTTGATCACAGGACCGCAGAACCGATCGTCTTTTACTGAAAGGTTTTGATGAGTGCACATGCAATTGCACTGCTAGGTTAAAAGCGTGCAGATATGGAGTAAGGCTGAACCTAGTTAGGCTCTTAAATACTCCAAACTAGGCTGCACAGGTAGTTTCGCTTAGGATGTACAGTGATGACGGCTCAATAAAAGCGACACATAATTCCCTGGGCTTTTACTGTAAAAAGGCAGCAAGTGTAGAGGTTTCAGTAAGAGCACATTTGAAATGGCTGCTTCATCGCTCATACTCAGGCTTGTCCTTTAGGAGCACTTTGCCCCGCGATGCTTGTACTCCGCTTTTCTTTGAACCGGGCTTTTTAGCCGTTTCATGGAAAAGCATGTTGTCTAAGATGTAGACTTTAAGTGAAAATGTGTGCAGCTAAGTTTAGTTGCACAAGAATGAAGGGTTTTCTGGGCCACTTGACTTAAATGATGTTCTTGGGATGAATAGTAAATTAGCACCACTTAATTGTACTTTGTTCAGTACACCTTATACCTATAGATTTATTTATTTTTTAACAGAATCTGATTAGAGTACGCATTTTATTTTTGGAAAATGTTTAAGGGAAGCAATTATAGTAAGGGTATTTTACCAGGATATAATCATTTTTTAGCTTGGATTTGGTTAATGTGTCTGATGAAACAGCATGTCATAGATGTAAAGATTGTTGGAAAGTGGGAAATCCAACAATGTTTTCGTTTTACCGTTTGTGCTTCTGACAAATTGTGTCATTTTGGCAATACTTTTAACCCGTTGCGCTTCAGTGTCCCGCCCGCGGTACACTTTGAGATCTGCATAAGCAATTTGATAAATGTCTGAAACTGCAAACGCGATTATACAAACACTATACGCTGATGGAAAGCTTAGATTCTCATGAATCCGCCGGTATAAACCACTTTCAGATGTGATTACCACAGTGGGTAATATAAACATATTTGTCCGACAAACAGCGAATATCCATCCATCCATTCTCTATACACGGCTTCAATGTACACAGCGCGACTCACATTTCCGGGTTTATTATTACACACAGATGAAAATATTCCACAAAAAACAGCCATAATCCAACCTTGGACATCCAGACGACACAAGCCAGTAAAATATTTTGTCCAAAACATATCTTGAAGACGGTATATAATCCACGAATATGTCATTTTCGAGGAAATGCACCTCGCGATGCGCGTCCAATATTCCCTGTATTTCTCGTCATATTTTTATTTACGAATAGAATATTAGCGATGTTTTTGTACTGAAAATGGCTGGAATTGACTGCAGCTTAAAGGGCTACAAGATTAATATATCTTCTTCTAAAGATAACACCCCCTTTAAAGCCTTCCATGGCTCATTGGAGTTGAGAGACTTAATTCTTTGTCTCTTGCAAAACAGGAAAATTCTTTTGCAATAAAAACTGATACACTACTCATCTATAATGGTTCGGTTTCCACATTATATCTACTAGAGAATGATCCGATATTGGGCTCTCTGATTTAGGACTTGTGAACTTATCAGCTAGTTTAAGCCAGGCTACTAATAAAGTTGGCATCCATTCTGAGCTTAGCTCTAAATTTATACTCTGACCAAATTTCCCATGCTGGAATAGAAAATATCGTAGACATTATAAGGTGCAGGGCGGTAATGGGCTCGGTATAGTAGTCTGTGTGATGGTCTGAGTGTATCTCTCGTCGATCAGGCAGACCTCTAATTCCCTCCTGTCAATGGCGTTTGTGTAATGCGCTATCGATTGTGTTTTGATGAGGGTCAGATTACTATCAGGCTCCCTGAGGTGGTAATGATGGAGGCTGGATTTCCCACAGAGCATAATATCACGGAGTGGTCAGTGTAGGAAAAACAGCAGTGCAATCGTACAGTCGTGTACTTCATCAGCCTGTACGATCCTCTCCAACTGTACTGAGGTTTTTGAGGTTGAGTATACTATTTGAACATAAGACAAGAGATATTGTATCTCACCCCTCTAGACCAAAACTTTGACACGAACCCTTAATCAAGCTGTTAGGTTTAAATGTACAAAGTGTCATTGCTTTCTGTCTCTATAATCCCGTGTCCCTCCCAGTCTGCCTCCTTTTTCCCTCTCCTTTTTGCTTTCCTCACTCCCTCCTCCCTTTTCTATATTGGAGTTTAGAGGAAACCTGCCTGCTCTTTTAGCCAGGCCTATTTCCAGTGGCTTTTGCACATTCCAGTCAGTGCCTTTCAGCCCTAGCGAGGCGGATGCCCTTAATAAAATGACAACAGTAATTTGCCTTTGTCATTCCGGTCCCAGCACAGACTACACCGTGGCTCAAAAATACAGTGCTAGAGAAGGCGGCCGAATGTGTGTGTGTCGGCTGGCTCTAATTCCCTTTTTTTTCTATTTTCCACAGAGCTGCCTTTTCCATTAAGCCTGAGGTGGCAGGTCTATTTAAAACCAGCCACGACCCCACCCCTCATTCACACGGCGCTCCAAGTCTGGGAGAAATAAGAAATTAACATCAGGACTGGAAGGGGAGGAATGGACATTTTGTTATTAGACTGTCCTTCAGTTTTATTCAAATTATTCCAGCCTTCCTTCCTCCGTCTTTCCGCCTCTCTTTGCCGCCTTCTTTGACTCCAAACAGGTGACATCACTCATTCGGCATCAAGCACGAGAGTGGGAGACAGGAGCTGCGATTGCATATGGTGCCTGTTTAAAAGCTTCTTGATGGAACTGTATTAGAATGAGTGGTAATTGATGTAAAATATGACAGAGTGCTGCTGGCTTCCTTGGCTAAGCGAGGAGCAGCGCAACACGGAGGGAAGGGGTCTCCAGTAATGTGACTGACTAATGAAGGATTACTCACTTACACACACACAGCTGATTTTATGAAAAATGAAATTTGTGTTGTCATTCCAACAAGCAGGCACAGCCGGAAAAAGACGATTAGTCGGGAATCATTATCAATAGCGATATTTTCAAACTCCATTATGTCAATCAGGGTTGGAATCTGCTTAATAGATTTAGTTCCATTTGGCCCGTAATTGATAAATAATCAAAATTTATCAATGTACTCCCAGCCCATTTTCACTAACAATCAAGGAAAAGCGGCCCATTTACCACCTGACTTGGTCCAAATTAGGGATTGAATTGATGATCAATTAATCTCTAAAAAGAACTAGGTGTGTGTGTGTGTGTGTGTGTGTGTGTGTGTGTGTGTGTGTGTGTGTGTGTGTGTGTGTGTGTGTGTGTGTGTGTGTGTGTGTGTGTGTGTGTGTGTGTGTGTGTGTGTGTGTGTGTTGGAGGCAATAAAGGTGGATAAAGGAGTCAGATAATCATGCTGATAAGGTGTGAGCTGGAAGGCATGATACAGTTAATGAGGACAGCAAAGCGTTTTGTTCTGTCTGCATACAGCATGTTTATTAAAAGCTGGGAAATTGTCATGGGGCACATGATTTAAGTTTAAGGTGTAATCTGATTGTGCTCTGAAGAAATTCTGAAATGCATTTATTTAAAAAAACAGTCCATTTAATCAAAATTCTGTTTGCTGTAGGAGTAAGGGAGTAGATTTAGTGTTTAAATGTTTGGGAAAATGACATTTATCAAAATGAAGCATGAATTACAATGATTGGTTTTGTTGGAAAAGAGAGCTAGATATGAACTCGCCTTGAATATTAAGACCGATAAGAGGGAAATTTAACAACAGATTAGGTAGGCTCTGTAATATTTTCACAGAAAATGTCTAAATTAGGGGCAAATAAATCCATCTTGCATATTGTTTCCTTATTTTTATTTTGTACTTGGCCTTTTTTTGTTCCAGCTCATTGTTGCTGAAGACATATTTAGCCAACAGTTTGATCTGGATATTAAACATACAGTATGGTAGATTTTAAGATCTACAAATTTATTACTTGACCCTTATGGTATTGAATTTGCTCGAGCTTCTCCAATGTGAATAATTGTGTTTTGTGTTGTTTTTATGAGTATGACTCCAAATCAAATGTCCTTAGGTTTTTAATTGCTGGCGCACATAGTACACGGTTCAGGTTAAAATAGTTTAGAGTGTTCATACAAATTGTGGCAAAGGTCCTCTTTTGTCCACTGTGCTGTTTCATCCTTGCCAGCGTACTTTCATCAGGGTTGTTCCTGAAGATGTTTTCAGATCCGTATTCCTTCTGCATCCTGTATGTAAACTACAACACTCTGAAGTCGGTGGCTCCACAACATGCTTCTTAAGATTTGACAATTTATTTGTCCCATTTCCTGCTTAGAACAAATATTTTTATTTTGTTTACATCAAGTATATTTTGTTTGTGATTCTAATACCGTGCATTGTATTATATTTCTATGTCCTTCCTCTGTTAGGGCTTCATTTGAAAAAAGCAAAATTTTCTATATCTACTTTTATATCTGAATAGATAGAATGCTTATCCATGAGTCATCGAGCGTTTTCCTGATTAATTTTTACTCCGCCAAGGAACGGCAGAGTTATTTGACGATTGGCGCACATTTGTCCATCTGTCTGTGCGCAACGTTACTGAAAAACGGACTTAATGGATTTGGATGAAAGTTTCAGGGATGGTCAGAAATTACACAAGGACCAAGTGATTAGATTTTGACAGTGATGCGGCTTAGAGTCTGGATCCATGGATTTGTTAAAGATTTCTGTATCATTGCAAGATAGTGGCACTGTGTAACTGTGACTAGAAGGGAACACTAGCTCGGCTGCCTGCTGATGATGACATGATTGCGATCCTACTACAAACGACTGTTCAGGGTTCTCGCCAGCGCATTTCAGCGTAACGGGCCGTTACGTTGTCAGTATAAAAGATTACGCTGTGATTAGGGCCGCTACGCTGCCTTTCAAGTTGTGCTATTGTGTTTTGAGCACATTTGCTTGTGTAATATTTCCATATTTATGTGAGAAAACTTCTTTATTGGGGCAGTTGTCGCTGTGAAAGAGAGTTATTTTGACGGATAACGCCATGTGTGTTTGTTTTTATCGACTGGGTGCCTATCTAGGTTAATTTATGTCTCCCCACCTCAGCCGTGCTTTCCTGTCGATTGACTCGTTCCCGTCAAAAATTAAGAGTTGCTTCCAATCTTGGGGTTACGACTAGCATGTCTCGGTTGTTGTTTCCGTGATGCCATGTATGGTGAATAGTGACCTAAATCATGAGCATTTGGAGCATCTGCGTGACGCTCATTGGCTGACATCTGGGCCAGCCGCTCGCGAGATTTAATGAAGGCTGTTGTGCATGCGTATAGCGTCGGGCTGTCCCGACCTGCCGTTACGCTGTAAAAAAAATCCTGGTGAGAACCCTGCTGTTGCAGACTTTTAAGGACTTATTCATCGGAAATGTGTTTCCAAGTCCCATCAATTCCCACCGCCTGCTACATATTTAGGTCACGCAATTCAGTATCCATACATTACATACACATGCATAACACACACCTGTGCTCAGCGTAAGGCCATTTTGTTTGTGGGTACATCTGTATTAAATGGTCACGTTCTATGTTTCTGTGATTTCTGATAATCAGTAACTGATAAATAAACAAATGCTGCATTTCTGATAATGCCATATGAGGGAATGAACAGCCTTGGCGGAGTACTGCGCGCTCTGGGTGCTTTTCCAGTTTTGATGTTTGGTCTAAAAAATGGCAGAAAAAAATAGTTGTTGCTTAGGGTTTCCCAAAGCCTAAGAAGAATCAGAGATATTCCATTTACTAGAGAAAATCAACTTGAAAGTACTTAAATTTAAGATGCTGGAATCAGATTTTTTTTTTGTTTGGATAAAAACAAAAACCTACTCAAACTGACTAACTGAATTAGCAAAATAGTTGCTAATTAATTTAATAGTTGTCAGCTCCCCTCAGCTTCACAGAGCTCTTTAGTCACCTTCAGCTTGTTGTGTAGCTGTTTTGCCTACAACTTGCTGTTTTGGCTCACTCATCTAGCTTTCATAGAGGTTTTGTCAGCCAAACAAGGCAGCTGTTTTCAGCAGAAAGCTCTAAAAACCCCACTGCACATTACCTGCTCAGCACTACACGGAAGACAAGCTGCTGAACATTGTAGAGTATTTAGATGCTTAAGAGACAGATATTTCCCTCAGGAGTGGGTAGAGACCCAATACAGAGCTAAAAGAGAGTAAATACTGGACTTGTTTCTTTCCATCTGTCAAATCTGATTCTAAATGAATGATAATGTTGTTCTGTAACTGCTTGTTGTGTAAAGAAGCGACTGTTTGTTGTGTCCTCCATGGCCCAAAAAATAGTTTGTTGCTTGACTCAGTTGGCACAATAGTTAGTAGTTTTTATGATGTAGTACAAGTGCTTTTAATTGAACTTGTGTTTTGTGATCAGTATGCAGAATGTTTGTGCAAAGCAGCAGCATTTTAGTTTGAGTATAAAGCGAAGGCTCGTTCCAGAAATAAAATGTCTTCCATGCAGATGTGCCCTATTTTAAGTTGCTAAGTGATCAGCTGAATTTCAAAGTGTTATGTCAGGCTGATCTCCACCTGGCAGCAGGGAGGAGGACTGATGTGTTTGGTGGTTGTTATTGAGGTGTGTGTCTTACCATCCAGTGGGAGATGATCTCACTGTGTCCCCCTCAGTCAGAGGAATGTTGGAGAGAATGAGGATCGATGGCCTTGTCTGCAAAAAGTGACCATCACAGGCCGCCTTTTCATGCTTCAACTTATATTATCTGTCTGGGAGACATTTGATGCGCATTTATGCTTCGTGTTTGATGGAATGGCACTGCATTGCCGCCTTTAACCACGTCTTTTCCTCTCCTCTTGTTTCTTCGCAGGCTGGCGAAAGAAGAGATCGCATACATAACCGAGGCAAAGCAGCAGGAGGAGAAGGTTGAGCGCCTGAAAGCAGAGGCAGGGGATGATTATGTCATCAAGAAACAGGTATACGAGCTGCTGCCTTAACGCTGTGCAACAGTTATGTGGCTCAGTTTGTGGACCTTTGCATCATCCAGTTATCCCCGCTGCCTGTGTAAGTGAAGCAGTTTTTCCCTCCCAGAGTTAGGGAGTGAATTGTGTCGCGATGATTTGAGTGGCCCCTCGTTCATGTAATGAGGTCAGTCCCCAGTGATAATGAAGAATTAGGTTTTGAGAGGAGAATCATTAGTGATTTTGTAATGCGCTTGATGCAGATGTAATTATATCATGTTACTTTATAGGAGTTTGATAATTACTGACACATGCTGGTAATTTAGTGTCCCTAACAGATCGCTGGCCCATATCCTGCTCTACATTCTCACTGTGTCTGCGTCCCTCCATCATTTAGCTGTACATTGTTTGTGGAGACTTTGTACACTTCCAACATGTTCAGTTTTTCTTTTCAAATGCGTAACAAAGAGCCTGGAATTAAGAACAAACATGAGGATGGGATCATAAACTAGCACAGATAAATAGGGGGAATTCATTACTCAGGGAATTGGGCCAAAAATGATGGTAGTGCATTTGTACGCTTCTCTTTCTTGGGAGTAACAATACCATTTCACGTGTTTTTCTATGAAGTCATACTAGCTGCTGATTGTAAATATATCAGTCATTGGATGCATTGTTGGAAAATTTTGTACAAACATTCGTTCCTCCCAGATGATTAAAAGTCGACCGCATGTTCTTTAGCTTGCAAATCTGCATTTTTTTGGCCCTGTGATCTTTCCTCAAACAGCCACCGTCAGATTGGAATTCAGTTTTTTATAATGAAATGTTACAGAAACAACTACTGGGGATAGACTGGAGGAAATTGGGTGCAGGCATTATTGGAAATGCATGCAAAAGCCATTTGTTTAAGTTCTGTCAGCGTCAGCTTTACTTCCTTCAGCAAGATTGTTAAGATTGTGACAAAGCAACATGCTAGGCATTTACTTTTTAGGACTGGTCGTTTGAAGAATCACAGAGCTGATAGTATGGATGGAGAAAGGTCTTGTTCCACTATTTTCTTCGTGTAGCATAGACAGTTGTTGTTTCAGTGAAGTAGTGTGTAAAGTAGTGTGTTGTCTTTCTGAGGTATGCTTTTGGTAACATTTTTTCACTTACAACCATAGAGCATAAATATTGCACAAACATTTTAGGTGTGTCTTCAAAGACAAAGAACAAAAACATCATTATTAAATCACTGACGATCACTTCCACATTGCAGCCCAGTACCTTTCTGGACATGCACACCACCGTTCAAAAGTTTGGGGTCACCCAGACAATTTCATGTTTTCCATGAAAACTCATACTTTTATTTTCATTGGAAAAAAAATACTTTTCTTTTAAAAATAAGGACATTTCTAAGTGACCCCGAACTTTTGAAGTGTAGTGTAAATATATGTAGCCTTAATGTTGTTCAGTTCGTAAAAGTATTCAGTCTTTTTGAGTTAGTTTTAAAGTCAATTTAGATGTTTTGTTAGTCAAGTCTACCCTGCAGGAGTTTCTAATGGTTTGTATGTTGTGTTAATTCTGTCACAGAGGCTGTAAACTGACTGAAAACTACTTCATAGCATCTCTCTTATTTGCAGAAATGAACACAGAAATAAAATCTGTCTGGAATTAAAATCACAAATAGTGAACTTAAAAAGCTGGTCTAAAAACGCTTAAGGTCAGAACATTTTTCTGATGTTTCCAGAGACATCTGGACATTTAGACAAGATGCAAAATGCAGGTTTTATGTATTTCATATGATGTAGACTGTCTTCTCTTTGGATCAACAGTGTCTCTGAGAAAGTACCAACAGGACAAACGCTTCTTATCTTGAAATAATCTTTTTCTAAAGAACAGATGCTGTAAAATGAGGGGGGTTGTCATGTAACCTTTCTGTATATTTCAGTCCGCCATGCTTCACCGATGCTGATCCGAACCCTAGCAAGAGTAGTGGATCCCAGCACGTTTTGACTGCATCTCTTCATGTTTCAGGCAGGGAGGAGCTGCACCAGGGACACCACATCTGATTATGTTTACGGCTGACATTAAAATTCTGTGTGTGTTTTGGTTTGTTTGTTCATTCAGAGAGCGGCGGCTCAGGCTGAGCAGCAGGCTTGGTTGGTGTTAAATGGGGAGATTGGGAGGCCAGATGGATTATGGTTGGAGATGAGAGGTCTGAGGCAGGATGGATTAGAGGTTTTTATTTTAATGGAATCAATACGCTGTAAGTGTCATCTTTATCCAGCGCTGATGGGATCATTCCACTGCACTGGGAGGGCACCATGACTTTTCTCTGTTTCACCACTCCTCTGCTTAGTCTAGCTCACCTTGTCACATCAACATGGCAACCAACTCGACTAGTTGTCTAGTGTCTTTCAGCGTGTCAGTTAGGCGCTCAGATGAACTCATACACATCCAGGCAGGCTGACTGTTAGTGTGCACAGCCGTGTAATGTACATGTGTGTAGCCGCGGCCGTGTTTTGACTTTCCAGCTCGGCAGAGGGCTCGGAGAGGAAGCATCTGTCATGAGTGAGTGTGTCTGACAGCGTTAGCCAGCTCTTCTCTGCTCTTTAGGGTGCCAGCTGGGGGAATTCCACATTAGCCGCGGCTGTGAAAGTTCCCCAGGCTGTAACACAGTTTCGCTACAGGCGTAGTAATACCTCTTTACGCCTGATCACAGTGCCCTCGGCTCAGGGTTTCTTCATTCATCCAGGTGTGCAGCCAGATCGAGGTGGTCCCCTGCTGCCCAACTCCCGGTCCGATCGATAACTCAATAACATTTTTCATACGGCCGGCTTGTTGGGAGATGTTAACCGCAGCAGAGCGTGTGTGGGACACCCTGCATGTCATTGTCAGGAACAAGGCTACAGTGAAATCCAGCGAATAAACACGCCTGAGTCTGGCTGTTTGAATTAATGCTCTGAACTGGGAAAATGCGTGTTCGATAATGTGCTGATTTTTGTGAAGACGGGTGATAAGAGATGGTAATGGGAGCAGTGACAGAGGTGTTCTGATTAATACAGATGCTCTGATGTGGTCTCTGTGTGGTTTCAGATGGAGGTGTTGCAGGAGTCCAGAATGATGATTCCAGACTGTCACCGCCGTCTGGCCGTAGCACACGCAGATCTGCTGCAGTTACTAGTAAGTAACACCGTGAAGTGTACAAAATGTTTTTCATCTCACAACAGAACAAAACTGCACCGAAGCCATCGACCCATTTCTGTATTTAATGTTGCTTTTACAAATTTACAGCCTTGGTTAAAAACACAAACATGGTGTTAAACCCCTGGTCACTAAAGCAGTTTTTTTTTTTTTTAAACCTTCTCTTCACCCCAGACTCAGTTTGAATTTTACAGTACAACACCACTTATAGATTATAGAATTGATTGCCCCTTGCCATCAAGTGGCCTATCTTTAGTCTTTTGTTTTGTTTGTCTTCAAAGAGCCAGCAACCATCAGCATGTGCCTGGATTTAAATGGAAATGTACAAAAACTACAATGTATTTCTAAGTAAAGCTGCGTTAATTAGTAATTTTTGGTCATTCTGGTGCAGAAAAACATATGCACACCCCTCACGTCATTTTGTTTTGTAATAGTCTGCAACTTATTTCCATTTTTGATTATTCTTTCTATTCATTTCTCAATTACAGTGCCTTGTGAAAGTATTCGGCCCCCTTGAACTTTTCAACCTTTCGCCACATTTCAGGCTTCAAACATAAAGATATAAAATTTTTATTTTTTGTCAAGAATCAACAACAAGTGGGACACAATCGTGAAGTGGAACGAAATTTATTGGATATTTGAAACTTTTTCAACAAATAAAAACCTGAAAAGTGGGGCGTGCAATATTATTCGGCCCCCTTGCATTAATACTTTGTAGCCCCACCTTTTGCTGCAATTACAGCTGCAAGTCTCTTGGGGTATGTCTCTATCAGTTTTGCACATCGAGAGACTGAAATTCTTGCCCATTCTTCCTTGCAAAACAGCTCGAGCTCAGTGAGGTTGGATGGAGAGCGTTTGTGAACAGCAGTCTTCAGCTCTGCCCACAGATTCTGGATTGGATTCAGGTCTGGACTTTGACTTGGCCATTCTAACACCTGGATACGTTTATTTGTGAACCATTCCATTGTAGATTTGGCTTTGTGTTTTGTATCATTGTCCTGTTGGAAGATAAATCTCCGTCCCAGTCTCAGGTCTTTTGCAGACTCCAACAGGTTTTCTTCCAGAATGCTCCTGTATTTGGCTCCATTCATCTTCCCATCAATTTTAACCATCTTCCCTGTCCCTGCTGAAGAAAAGCAGGCCCAAACCATGAGGCTGCCACCACCATGTTTGACAGTGGGGATGGTGTGTTCAGGGTGATGAGCTGTGTTGCTTTTACGCCAAACATATCGTTTTGCATTGTGGCCAAAAAGTACAATTTTGGTTTCATCTGACCAGAGCACCTTCTTCCACATGTTTGGTGTGTCTCCCAGGTGGCTTGTGGCAAACTTCAAACAAGACTTTTTATGGATGTCTTTGAGAAATGGCTTTCTTCTTGCCACTCTTCCATAAAGGCCAGATTTGTGCAGTGTACGACTGATTGTTGTCCTATGGACAGACTCTCCCACCTCAGCTGTAGATCTCTGCAGTTCATCCAGAGTGATCATGGGCCTCTTGGCTGCATCTCTGATCAGTCTTCTCCTTGTTGGAGGTGAAAGTTTAGAGGGACGGCCGGGTCTTGGTAGATTTGCAGTGGTCTGATACTCCTTCTATTTCAATATGATTGCTTGCACAGTGCTCCTTGAGATGTTTAAAGCTTGGGAAATCTTTTTGTATCCAAATCCGGCTTTAAACTTCTCCACAACAGTATCTCGGACCTGCCTGGTGTGTTCCTTGGTCTTCATGATGCTCTCTGCACTTTAAACAGAACCCTGAGACTATCACAGAGCAGGTGCATTTATACGGAGACTTGATTACACACAGGTGGATTCTATTTATCATCATCAGTCATTTAGGACAATATTGGATCATTCAGAGATCCTCACTGAACTTCTGGAGTGAGTTTGCTGCACTGAAAGTAAAGGGGCCGAATAATATTGCACACCCCACTTTTCAGTTTTTTATTTGTTAAAAAAGTATAGAATATCCAATAAATTTCATTCCACTTCACAATTGTGTCCCAATTGTTGTTGATTCCTGACAAAAAATAAAAATTTTATATCTTTATGTTTGAAGCCTGAAATGTGGCGAAAAGTTGAAAAGTTCAAGGGGGCCGAATACTTTCGCAAGGCACTGTAATTGATCAGTTGATTTCAGAAAATGGAGCCAAATGTTCATCAGTGCTTCCTAAAGGCCCAGAAAAAAAGACTTTTCTCTAGTAAAAGATTTTCTCAAACTGATTACCACCTGTTTTTTTTCTTTTTCCGGTCTAAAAATCTACGAAAGTAGAAACTAGAGACATTTTTCATTCAAAAGAAAATCGCTGTTGTGGTGAAATATCTCAAAACTACTGGATAGATTGGGATGAAACATTCTGAAGACATTTCTAGTCATCAGAGGATGAATCATAATGATTTTGATGTTACCAAGTACCATCACAAGAGTGATACATATAGAACTATTGGATGATCTGCCTTCAAATTTAGTTCCCATCTTCATACCCCTGACATGATGAAGTGTGAGTTTAGTGTCCTAATCATCTGTCAATTTAAATGAATCTACTTTGGTTTATGACGTAGTCCATCAAACCTGATGATATTTTATTGGCCTCAGCTGTAGTTTCTGTCTTTAGTGTATTAGCAAATGTTATGATGAACAAACCTGCTCAACATCATCACTGTTAGCATGTCAGCATGTAGCTCAAAGCGCTAATGTGTCAGATCTGCTAGCATGGATGTAGCCTGTTGGTAAGCTGAAGAAATAAGTGGAAAAATCTATATCATTTGCTTTTGTATTTCATTGTCAATTAATTTGATGATTATCTCCCCGATTAATTGACCAGTTGTTTGGTCCTTAACATGTCAGAAAATTGTCAACAGTGTTGATCAATGTTTCCTCAAGCCCTAGATGACAAATATCTTCTCAAAGATATTCAGTTTACTGCCACAGAGGAGGAAAGAAATTCCAAAAATGCTCACATTTAGGAAGCTGAATTTCAACTAATCCACGAATTAATCAAGGGAGTGTAAATCTTAGTGGGAGATTTTCCACAAGTATCTGCTCAGGGATGTACTTCCAGATGGCTTTTCAGCGACCTAAACATGTGAATATGCTCAAGTTTCACCCCTATTAGCTGCATTTCAGTCTATATTTACAACCACAGGGCGTGCCGAAGCCTCCAGGACTCAAGTTGATATGGTGAGAAGCAAACATAAGCATGCATGTCTCGGGGTCATCTCAATTAATGCGGAGCAGCAGTCAGGCAGCTGGAGGTGTGAGTCACTCACATGAGAGCTGGGTGGGAGGCAGAGGGAGCTAACCTGGAGCCACATGTCCCCTTCCCTGCAACTCCTCCTCCCTTCTTTCTTCCCTTAGACAGACTTGCGCATATGCACACGCTCATCACAGCTCATTAGCAGCGCCGTCGCCGCAGCGACCACCGCAGGAGCTAAAAAAAAACAACCACTCGATAAAAGGACACGGACGCCTTGCTGTCACGTTATCCTTCAGTCCAACCCTCCGCTGATAAATTTAGAAGTTTTGTGTGACAGTTCACTTCATATTTTTATCGAGACAGTTTCATCAGAAAGTTAAAGAGTTGTAATCTCTCATTTTTGAGCGCACTAGATGGCAATAAAACAAAACCCCTCTGTGTGTGTGTTTGTGTCTTTTCAGGAAACGGAGGAGGATTTGGCTGAATCAGAGGAGTACAAAGAGGCTAGAAACGTATTGGACTCAGTGAAGCTTGAAGGATGATTTCTGATGTGTTTCTGTTCTCACTGTGAGATTCCCTCGCTTAAATGTCCATTCCTTTCGTCAGACCTTGTTTGGAGCCGCGGAGGCCAACTGAATCCATTCAAAGTCTCTGTTCTTGATGTAATTATTTCTACTGTTTACTGATAACGTGCCACCACATTCGACCACACTTCTCCTCTGTGTACAACCCCACAGAACATGATAAAGCATTCAGTTTAATACAGCACAAGAGTAGAGAGTTTCATTTATCATGCTAATACTGAGGTTGCAGCTCACCTTTGTTTTCATTGTTAATTAGTCTGTTTGTTAGTTCTCAGTTAACTAATTAGGTTTTATTTCAGTTTAATGTCATAGAGGAGGAAGGAAACCAGAAAATAGTCACATTTGAGAAGCTTCTTCGAAAAAAATTGCTTAATTATCCAAAAAGTTGTTGATTAATTTAATAGCGCTAAGCAGTATACAACCTGGACTTCATATGATTACAAAGACATTTGTCAGCTTTTTTCTGCTATAAAAGCCACCCATTTTGGTTGCTGTAGAGTTAGTCTAAAGTATTTTACTCTGATTACTTTTGTGATTGACGCTTTTATGATCTTTCAGTGAATTTTTCTTTTCCTTTCATATCTTTGTGAGTTGGATGAAGTTGCAGGAGCTTCACTGAATATAGTATAAATGTTGAGTAATTGATGATTTGGTTAGTAAATGTATAAATAACAGAAGATGACGTACACAAAATCACAAGTCACGGTTATGAGTGAAGGCTAAGAATCGAAATTTTATCATTTTTTATGTTTTGCTGGGGGATGACTTTCATTGTCATTTAATGTTGATTTTTATTATTTTCTTAATTCACTGACTAGCCATTTGATCTGCAAAATGTCAGAAAATGAATCGTTTATCAGTGTTTTCCAAAGCCAAAATGTCTTATTACCCAAGTATAATCAGTTTACTGTCAAAGATGAGGAAAAAAAACCAGAAAAAATCTAATTTAAGTTGTTGAAATCAGGGACTTTAGACTTTCTTTAAAAAATACTCAAGGCTAAAATGTTTTACTTTGATTTCATATCTTTCTGACTTAGATAAAGCTTAACTTGTAAAGCCCAGAACACTAACTAGAGCTGCAGTTAATAATTATGTTAATTAATCCATCATTTGTTTGTTGACATTCCCAATTGTCTTTATTACCCAAAGATTTTTAGTTTACTGTCATAGAGGGAGAAAGAAGGCAGAAAATATCCAAGACAGTTTTTGACTTCTTTTTCTTAAAAAAGAAAAACATTTCCCAAAGGATTACTTTCCTTTCATATCGGTCTGAGTTAATTTAAGTTTGCAGCAGCTAAACCAGTCCTACCTCCTTATCTATATCCCAGAATACTAACTATAACTGCCATTATTAAATATTTCCAGTGTTGATTAATTAATTGCTTATTCAGTTGTTTAAAATTAAACTTAAAGGCGACAACAACAAAATCACAGATTAAAAAAAAAATCCAGTCGAAATTGTATTTAAACAACTGAAAGCATTACATAGGATCTGACAAACCATTTGGTGAATTTCTGCCTTTTTTATTTTGCTTGAAATTTGCCTTAAAATATTTGAATATCTGATGGACTACTGGATTAATCAGCCAATCACTGATGAATTTAATTGCTCAGTGTGTTCCTGTACTACTATCCCTGTCAACAGCAGTGAAATGGATTGATACCTTACAATAAAGACAAGAGCACTTTGGGCACTCCTGTCAGTCAAATGACAAATGTTGCTTGTGGCCCTGAATGACAAAACAGGCCTGTCTAATGTCCCTGCAGCAGCTCCATCTATTATCCAAATGGCCTAAAATAACGACACCTTATATTAAGGCTGAGGGAGTCCTTCCTAAATAGTCATACTAATAAATGAACTCAATTGCCAGACAAATTAAGGTTACATTTGACTTGATCCTTATTTTACAGATTTCGATAATTATCGGGATCACCCCAAAGTCTCATTACCGCCCTAATGAGGCGCTGCTACTCCGTGACATCTACCCCGCTCCATCTCGTTAAGGAAATCGCTCTTCAATGCTGATTATTTTATTTGGAGGTATAATTATATTTCTTTCGGATAAATCACGGCCTAATCGAGTCCGTGCAGAGGGCAGCGGCGCTAATTGAGGCATGAGATGCGGCGGCGGGCCGATCCAGCTGCTGTATGACCGCTCATCTGAACAGTCTGCGTCCCAGCAACACACCGGAAACATCCGCGGGACGAACCAAACCACAGCAGCGGAATGGCGCCTTCTGCTGAAATACACAACTGAAGGTCAGTAAAGTCGAAATGCAGTTTATTTTGATGTTTAAAAGTCTTAATCTGATTAATGAAGTGCCAAACAAATGTAGTGGACTTTAATATTCCCAGCTTGGATGCAGAGGAGTTAAAAGTCGCATAATGGTTCATTCTGGAAATGGAGGACATTTGGGCTACAAAATTTTTGAAATTTAAACCTTCTCTTTTACATTTTTTTTGGTACATATTCATCAATAATGGGTAATAGATAATCAAAGACTTGATTAGGTCAGCTTACACATCAATTATGCCATTTTTATTCCATTCCAAAAGTTTAATTTGTTGTTTGCTAGCCCTACTCTCTACAGTAATACAGTTGCTAATCCATGCTAATGTTAGCTTTCTCAAGCTAGATATTTAGCTAGCTGTTACTGCTGACCAAGAGGACAAACTTACTGATGGGAAGAATTAAAAAGAATTAGTCTGATCCTGATAATATGAGGTAGAGTGAGACACTCAATCAAGGCTGACAATGTTATGAAAATATGAAAAATAAAAGAGAAGACATAGCTTTGCTCTGCCCATCCTTTAGGAAAACTGTTTGATGTTAATTCCAGCATATCATGTGATTCACTGTTTCTTTCTTTTTCTACCAGCTAAAAGGGTTATGCTGACAGGGTTGTTGTGATCATAGAATGTATGGTTGTGGTACACATGTTCCATGCATAATAATTAGTATTTATAATATTATATTGAGCTAAATAAATGTTCCCACAATTACAAGAAACAATGAAAAAATATTACCAAAAAGGTTTAAATGTAACTGTTTTATTTGAGATTCAGTTTGATCATCGGGGGTGGAGCAAGAGAGAAAAACTGCATTTTAGGGGGAACTCCATACTTCTGTGTTTCAAAAAAATATTTTCAAACATTCTTTTCTCCTTTTTTTTTTTTTTAAAGATTTGGTCTCAGGACAAGTATATTTACACAACAGCTGCATGTTTTAGTATTTTGTATATGGCTTATTTGAAATTTGATGAGTGGGACGTAAAATATCCTCCAATTCTGGAATGACCCATAAAATCATCAACTAAAATAAAAAGTAAAGTACATGTATCCTAAAATCCCCACTGGATTGTAGTTACGTATTACAACATTACTACACATCCCTCATAATCTGATGAATTAATCACATATGGAGGCTGTGGAGCAGTTTCCAAAACAACTAGGAGGACTGGACCTCTTTCCACCCAACCTCACATACCGTTCAAAAGTTTGGAGCCACTGAGAAATGTCCTTATTTTTGAAAGAAAAGCAAGTTGTTTTTTTCAGTGAAGATAACATTAAATTTATCAGAAATATTTCCTAGACATTGTTAATGTGGTAAATGACTATTCTAGCTGGAAAAGGCTGATTTTTAATGGAATATCTCCATAGGGGTACAGAGGAACATTTCCAGCAAACCATCACTCCTGTGTTAGCTAATGGTGCTGAAAGGCTAATTGATGATCAGAAAACCCTTGTTCAGTTATGTTAGCACATGAATAAAAGTGTAAGTTTTCATGGAAAACATGAAACTGTCTGGGTGACCCCAAACTTTTGAAAAATAGTGTATGTGGTGCACTGTAAAAAATAAAAGTAATAGAATAATACATTTGTTGATAGATGATACCTAGTAAAGTCAAAGAAGTGTTCCTTTACATGCTAATTTTGATCAAATAAATAGTAGAAATAGAAATTAGTGGGAAAATGGGACATTTTTAAACAATATTTCGAACAGTAAAAATATGGTGGTTTTTTAAACAAGTACAGGGTGACACAAAAAAACTGGAACTTTTTAATCCAATAAAACCAAGTGTGATGGAAGAAAAACATTTTATTCATAGTAACTGAAACCTTAAAACATGCCATTTAAGAAACAATGATGGAATTTTCATTTTTTTAAAAATGCTTCCTGTAGATGGCGTCCTCCTGTACGAATACATTCTTGAAATCTACCCGGGGCTATCTCAAGAGTAAAGTGTACACGACTCGACCAAGAACTCTGGATGAGTTAAAACAGAGAATTCAGGATGAAATTCACTGAGACGTTGCAGCGGTCAGTGAGGAATCTCAACAGCAGATTTCAAGAATGCATTCGTACAGGAGGACGCCATCTACAGGAAGTAATTTTTAAAAAAATGAAAATTCCATCATTGTTTCTTAAATGGCATGTTTTAAGGTTTCAATTACTATGAATAAAATATTTTTCTTCCATCACTCTTGGTTTCACTGGATTGTTAAAAAGTTCCCGTTTTTTTTTGTGTCACCCTGTATTTGCTGGTGTTTTAAAATTTATTATGTAAAAGATTGGGGGGGGGGGGGGGGGGGGATCCAAATTGTATTTTACAGGTTTTCCCTATTTTGTTACATTACAAAAATTATTGAGCAAAATCACAGAAAAAAATATATTGGCAGTAAAACAAATGGGTCAGCTGTAAAAAAAAAAAAAAAAAAAAAAAAAAGACATTGAAAATTTATATTTTTTCAAATACTATTTTGTTCTTTTACAATGTATGACTAAAATCACGCACTTTTTCTGTATTTACCTTAAAAAACTGCATTTTAGATATATCTGAATTAATTTTTGAAATTTTTGAGACATAACATGATTCTGTCATTTTAAAACAACTTTTATGACGCTTTTTTGGCAGATTTTTTTGCGCATTTTTTCTTTTACAGTGTGGATGATCAGGAAATAGCTTCCTAAAATGAACCCTAAATGAACGAACTGCCCCTTTCTCACCCCAGAGCTCACCCTCCACCTCCAACATGGTAATGACATAGAATAATGACGACAGTAAAAACGCCTATTTTCTTCAGCCATGGAAAGGAACTACAAGATCTGAAGTACACTGCTGGAGTATTTTACTGTTTTGTGTCTCCTCCACTGCGATTAAGAGGAAAATAGACGTTTTACATTTAGAAATATACATTTTATATTTAAACACGAGTGCAATTATGAAAGAAAATGACATGAAATTGTTACAACGCGCAGTAATTCGACCAGCTACGACATTAGACTCCTACGTGCGTGTTCATACATCAATTTACTTGTAGAAATGAGTACATTTTGCTGATATTACTTATAGAGTTCAGGGGGGGATGCGAGGCAACAAAAACATTTACTCAGAGATGCCTCCGACAGGGGAGGGCCTTTTTTTATTTAAGTCCTGGATGTGCAGGAAACTTGGAGTAGAAATCTCTGCTCAAACACTAGTGGTTTATTTATGTATTGAAATGAATAAATTCATCATTGATTGGTTAGAAATGTGCCATATGAGCATTAAAAGAGGCCCCAAACAAAAGACACGAAAGAGCAACAGCTAGAGTTTAATCAAGTATGTTGAGAACCAGCCTCACTGCATTGCACTCCATTATATTTTGAATTTAGTCTTTTCTTGTACATAAATAAAGACATTTCTGCCTTAAATTAATGCAGCTCCGTGCGTAAAAAATGAACCAGACTGCGGGAATGTGGCCTACTGTTGTCGTGTTGTCACTTTAGGCTACTTTTTGTTGATGATTTCCATTGCAGACGATATTTAGATTAGATTTAGCTGATAGATTCGATTTTTTTTTTTTTTTTACACCTAAGCTACAAACCAAACAGGTGATCCAGTTCTGGGTCTCTGAAGTTTGTCAAACTTTTGCTCCTGGCTGCTGGACGCAGAGCAGAGCGCTGCAGCATCAGCATCAGCTGCTCTCCTCTCCCTCGCCGTGCACACCAACTTATTACTCCTAATCCCCCAGACTGTCACCAAATCAGCTGCATGAAACAAGAATCTCATTTGTTAAACTGGGAGCTCGTGCAGATGGAAGATCGATTGTTTTTCTCCTCAGAAATCTCTAATTGAGTGGCTGCAAAGGCGAACCTGAGAGAAAGCAGGGACAAAAAAAATGCACCGCCACCTGGGCTGAGTATGTTTTTGGGGATCCTGCGCTGTAATCAGAAGGTCATGGGTTCGAGACCCGCCACCCCCCCCCCCCCCCCCCCCACCCCCAATACGTGTGTCCGTCAGCAGCGATCTCTTAAACTCCAACACAAAGCAGCCTTTTTTTTTATGATGATTTCTGCTGTTTTATTAAAAGTTCCTCCTTCTCCTCATCTCCACGGCGCGTGAAAACGTCTAACTTTCCACTCAGATGCGCCGCATTAACTTGCAGGAGGCGGATTTGTTTGTTTGTCTATTTGTATTTATATCATGTGTAAGATTGATGCCAGCATGTTAGTGGAATCTGCGGGAGGAGAGATGCTGCTCGGACTGTGCTCAGGTCCTTGTTTACCCTAATTAGAGGCTTTATGGAGGCAGCAAAAGCGAGACCTTCATCACACAAACACACAAAGACACGATCTATTGACACTATTAAGTGAAAAGATGCCTTTGAATTAGCATCTAACAGGGATAACAACTTCCAGGGAGAGCAGGGTGTCAAACAGCAAATTTACATGACAAACCAACGGCATTTAAATGATAAATGATATTATTAATAGCAACAATTTGTGCTTGAAGTGAATATGTTTGTGTTATTTTCACTTTTTTTTTTTTAGGTAAACCATGAAATCTTGCAGAATCTAAAGGAATTAAATCAGCATTTTGGGAGAAAAAACAACCCACCTTTTGAGTTAAAATAGCTACAAAAATAACAGTTAATATTTATTCCTCTACATCTGAGGCCCTTCTTTAACGCCAGTGTGTCATGCCTGCTGACATCTCATGATCTCCTCTCTCCTTGTTTGGGTTAAATATGACCCGCTGCAACCAGAGGAGTCATTCACTTGTGTTTGTGCGGCTATAAAAGCGTGGAGCCATTGAAAAGTCGTAAAATGAAGCGCGCAATCCATCATCCCGCTGTGTGTGATGCTTTTAAATTATCCTCACGGCTCTGGGCGCGCCGCAAAAAAACTTCTATTAAACAGGCAAGCAGAGGAAAAACACTCCGAATTTTTGCGCGTAATTATTAAGACGCCATGTAATCGCAGAAACGCTCCGTGTTTTCTGTATATTTCTGCAACAAAAAATAAATAAACAAACCTGTTATGTGACACGCAAAAACACAAAAGAAAATAGAAGCTTTGGATAGATTGGCTCTTAAACCTTCTTAAGTCTACCTCAAGTCCGGCTTCTAAAGAAATAAAGGATGAGAAATATCTCCAAGTGCGCATCTTCTTCTGTTCCTTTTCTGGAGGAAGACGCAGCGCCAAATCTCCTCCGCGTCCGACCCAAACAGACTCCCACACTCCTCTCCTCTCCATCTCCATCCTTCCTTCCATCCATCCCTCCCAGTCTGTCCGCGGTACCACCAGATTGCAGACGAATAAAAGACGAGCAGCGGCGGCTGGAGGCTGCACGGATGAAGAAAAGGTTCACGCTCGGACGCCTCCTTTGTGCCGCGTTTTGCAGCACATAATAAATGAACCAAAAACGTCCCGACATCTGTCTAAAGCATGTCTGATTTTCTTGTTGTTGCCCTTAAATATATAGCAGACTGACTGGTGTGTGGCATAAAAAAGGGCAGTTGTTCTAATTGGCTCTAATGGTGGTTTATTCAGTGGCAAATGCAGCGCGTTTTAAAAATATAAATAAAATTTGTGAAAGAACTTTTTTCAACACACTATAAGAAAACAGAAAGAAACTGGCCTCCCCTAAACATGGCCACGCTTTTGCCTGTGTATTTGTGTGTTCAGGTGTCTTTATTACCTGTGTCCCTTTGTCAAAGCAGCCACACTTCATGCTAAACTCCCTCCACTGTTTGCCGAATTAATTTGCCCGCACGTCATTTACACCGAATCTCCTCCCATCGTGACAGTTGGAGCTAAACACGAGTAAATTAGCGCTAATTTATATCGCCTTTACTCTCATATCTGCACCGAAAGATTCCACGCTAATTGCATAAAGGCCTAATGGCCTTGAAAACGAGCCTGGTTAGAATGATAAAGTTTGTGTGAGGACATTAGCAGAGCTCCACCTGCTCTCCAAGACGCATTAAAAATGTCATTAAAAAGAGGCAACAATCGCGTTCTCAGAGTGTGTTATGTGGCGCCTCTTTATGCGGCCATGTGGCTCTTCTTCATGTGAATAACTCCCAATTCCTGTCCGAGTGGCTCCCTGTAAAAACAAGCGCACGGGCAGCATGCACAATTAAACAAATATTGTGGTGATCCAACATTTCTTGAACGGGTCGAAGCTTTCGCTCAGATATTAAATCAGGTTATTTTATTGGATGTAATTTGGAGGAGAAATCAAAGCCAATTACAGGAATGAGGAGGAATGAACTTGTGGTTGTGAGAGGATGGAGGGGAGGGGAGGACGGAAGGGGAGGAGAGGAGAGGGGGTGCCGCCGGGGTCTCGGGCTAAAGCTGACATACCTCAGGCTTCAACTCTGATTGGTCCTCGTTTGGAGAAGCTCATGGGTTCATTCCGTTGTTAAGCGCCTCCCCATTTCTCTAAACTACATTATAATGCAACGAACCTCCCTTTTAACCACAAACCGAATTTGCTTTCATTTAGGCCATATATATTTCTTAAATAGGTTAAAGTCATAGAGATTTTTTTTGGAATAGCATTTCGCCCTGGAGCGGTGCGCAATGCTATCTCATGCCGACCTCCTGGATGCTCGCCTCGGTGAGTTAACATCACCAAACTCCGGTCTTCAACTCTACTGTAAGCTGGAGGAACTTCTAATCTTACATCAAGCTCAGAAAATTGTCAATTTGCTTCTTATATTATCTTAATGCGACTGAAGTGAGCCAAACTCGCTTAATTCATTGGAAAAGTAATTATTATTATTATATTACTGCGTAATTTGATTTAACAATTTTCTAAGATATCAGTGTGATCGAATTGAATGAAGAGTATTTAAGGAGCAGATTGGAATGTGCATGTTGTCTCCCTGAAAAGAACTGCGTTCAGTGCTTGTTTTAATTTCTGCATTTGTGCTTAATGCATGCTGCTTTTTGTCTGGTGGTTTTTTTTTGGTGCTGCAGCGCAAATAATGTCTGAATTGTTCCCGGCTGCAGCTTTTTGCCTGTAGAGTATATCTGCTGCACTTCCAGATCTCGCTGCATTTCTCTAACCATGTGCCCTTTCCTCCCCTGTAGAGGCTCTGTTCACTGTGCAAAACTCACCCGCTCTGGTTGTCTGTGCAGGGATGAAGGATGCCGCGGCGGAGCTCCTGGGCCACAGGGAGGCTTTGAAGTGCAGGCTCGGCGGCGGGGGACCTGACCCGGGACACTCCGGGGAGCTCGGCCCGGGCCCGGACGGCGTGGAAGGGGCCACGATGCTCCCGGGCGACGACATCAGCAGCGGCGGCGGATCCAACCCGGTGCAGGTGAACAGCAAGGAGCAGGAGAAGCAGCAGCAGCAGCAGCAGAACAACAACAACAACAACCCGAACCAGTCCGGAGGGCAGCAGAGCCAGAAGCAGAAGCGGCACCGGACGCGCTTCACTCCGGCGCAGCTCAACGAGCTGGAGAGGAGCTTCGCCAAGACGCACTACCCAGACATCTTCATGCGGGAGGAGCTGGCGCTGAGGATCGGCCTGACGGAGTCCAGAGTGCAGGTGGGGCAGCAGAGGAGGGAATTTACTGGTTAGAACAGAGCACAGACTCAGGCGCAGTCTCACGTTTATACGGTTCCATTAGAAATTCGCGTATTTAAAATACCCAGATACCTTCAAATCTGCACCGTCTCCAAAGACAATAACAGATCTTTCTCTAGATCAAATGTTGCATCCAGTGCATGAGATCATTCAGATTAATTTGCAGCTTGAAACGCGCCATCCACCAAATTCTCCAATTTCTGTTAATTAAAATATTATTTTAAGAAAATTGCTGTCTATTTGGATGTAAAGATCATTAACATTATGGAGTGTTTCTGGACAAACTGAAGCTAAAACGTCTTTCACATTAATTTGCACAAGCAATCCAATTTATCTAGGTGTTTTTATAGCGTTGATTTTATGTCGTTGTGCTAAAATGAATGTATAAAAACGACAACAACAACAAAATGTGTTGGTGTTTAGATTCAGTGTTAACTGTTTTTATAAAAAATGAACATAAATTGCAAGATATAGAATAAAATAATAAGGTAATTGTAAACTGATTTATTTTCTAAAGAAAAATTAAGACCTTTTACTGACACCAAACACCAGAAATGAGTCTATTTTGTTGATTTCATGTTATATTATTTTTTTACAATAAATAAATATTACAGCACACAGGTTTGTGTAGATTTAGTGCATCACTCGGATTCCCATCGGCGACCTTGTGGATTATGCTTCATCCTCATATTGAACATAATATGACAGGAATCATTATTACAACCCATTACATCAGCTCTTTACAGTTTATTTATTCCAGCAAGCTGCATCTTTAATGATATACTGACACCTTATCTTATTTTCGTCCTCTCACCTTGAGAGATTTTAGATAAATTGATATGAAACAAAGTATTTTATGATACAAATCCATTGCGTTTTGTTTAACGCAGTTTTTTTTTTATTCCATCCCATGTAATTTAACAACAGGGAACCTAATGCTGATTATTACACTCATCTAATTTGCTTTTTAACAGTCCTGAATTAACACCGGTGATGGGAAAAGTGAGTGACTGAATTCCGCCTCCACTCTGCACAAACTCAGAGTGTAAAAAAATATCAGCCGCATCACAGGGACGGTGGCGCCTTATTAGCCAGCGGTGCCAATTGCGCTTGGCTCCGCTCACATGTGAAATAATACCCCGATAATCATTATTATTATGGCATGGCTCAATTCAGCTTCTCCACCATTTACATAAAATGAGAATTAGCGAAATGACGCTCATCTGATATTATGATAGGACTGGAAATAAGGAGCAGGTCCGGCCTGGGGTTTAGCGATGCTGCTGTCACCGCTGTGCGCGTCTTCATGCCGGCCGCGCTCACACTGCACTCCGTCTTATTTAAAAAAAAAAAAAAAAGAAAGAGGGGGGATGAGAAATTGCGTTTTCTTTCCTTTGAAGTGTAATGCATTTCAGGCCGGATTTCACGGCTGGCTACGCCGGCCCAGGGAGGAGAGTGAGATTGTCCCGTTCTTATTACTGCGCGCCACTTTCTCAAGCAAATCTCCACATTAATCATAGACAACAAGCAAACCTATTGAAGCTCAAGGACTCCCGGAATAAAGAGCGCAATGTATTGATCTCAGCAGTAACATTATCTTTATTATGTCAGTGCGTGGTTTCCCTCCAAAGCAGTGAAATGATTTGAAAAAAAAATATTTTACGCACGAATATAAAAAAAATAAAAATAGGCCTGTTTTTTTATACGTCTTTTAAAAGCTGAAATAATTACAAATAAATATATTGATGCTGCCAGATGTATTTAAATGGAAATGCTTCTAATTTGTAATAAACTTTGTAAAATCCACCGTAAACGTTACAAACTGTGCCACAGTTTGGCATCAAAATATACGTTTGTTATAGCAGGCAATGAGGAAGACACAATAGCCAATATGTGATTTATTTTTATTATTTGGAAGCGTTTTATAATGCAAATAGTTGCTGTAGTAGCTGCAAGGTGCTTCAAAAACACATGCCTCAGTGTTTTTCTTCTCTGATTTATAGCTGGCGTTATTGTAGCGGTGATCACAGCCTGGAGTCATAACCTCTTTATGTGCGCTTCCAGCTCTGCTAACAGTCCTGTCAGCACAGTGCAGCTCTTCCTCACCTCCTCTCTGTCTGCAGGTCTGGTTCCAGAACCGACGCGCCAAGTGGAAGAAGCGCAAGAAGACCACCAATGTGTTCCGCGCTCCGGGGACGCTGCTGCCGACGCACCACGGTCTGCACCAGTTCCCCTCCGCCGCGGCGGCAGCGGCGGCCATGGGCGACAGCCTCTGCTCCTTTCACTCCAACGACACCCGCTGGGCCACGGCAGGGATGCCCGGCGTGTCTCAGCTGCAGCTACCGCCGGCTCTGGGCCGCCAGCAGGCCATGGCGCAGTCCCTGTCTCAGTGCAGCCTCGGCGCCGGGCCGCCGCCCAACTCCATGGGTCTATCCAACATGTCGTCGAACGGCTCCGGGCTGCAGTCGCATCTCTACCAGCCCACTTTCCCCGGAATGGTACCCGCGTCCCTGTCCGGCCCCACCAACGTGACCGGCTCGCCTCAGCTGTGTAGCTCCCCGGACAGTGACGTCTGGAGAGGGACAAGCATCGCGTCGCTGCGCCGCAAAGCGCTGGAGCACACAGTATCCATGAGTTTCACTTAGTGAGCCGAAGAGCTTTTCTTCCACTCACACAGAGATCTTCTACATTCAGTTCTTATCCATCCAGTCCATCCAAACGGTGCACCGGGAGAAATACAACCAGGATTCTTGTTCAAACCACAAATCGCAGCTACACCTGGCACTTTCCCTCCCAACCGGCAGACCAGAGGGAGTCATCCGTCAGGCCGTGTGGCCTCCACTAACCATAGGGCTGGTTCTGTTGAAGCTATAATTTATTATTTCGCATGTAGCCTATGTCAACTATTTATTTGTCTATTTAAAATGGGTTTGTTCAGTATTTATTTATTTATTTGGCACATGCAGCTCTGCCTTTATGGGGCTTTCAGTGACATTTGCTTGTTGACTGAGGGTTTTTGAAGACAAATTCTGTGGATACTTTGAAATACAACCCCAGGCTCCAGATTGTCCCCCTCTGCTGCACAGCATGCAACTCTGAAGGGCCAAAGGGAAGCACAGTGGACGTGCAGAAACAAGACGTTTAAAAGAGTGAGAAGATGAAAGATTCACCAGGAGAGAGAAGGATTTGACAGGAATCAGGACAAAGAGGAAAAAGGACTTGAATGCATGTGCTGTCCAAAGCAAAAACAGGGGGAAACACTATAAATTAAGACATGGAAACTGACTTAACTATAATCTGTTATATAGGATGTTTTGTGTAGCGGAAGCACTCTTGTTCCCATTTGGTCAGTTTGTGATAACTTCTGTTTCCAAAATTATGTCTGTGCTTATTCTCAAAATATGACTTTCTTAAATGTTTGAATCATTTTGTTTCATGGACATGTTTATATCAATTAAATGTAAATGATCAAATAAAAATCATTTTCAATTATGTCACATTATGAATCAACCCTCCTTTCTTGAAGCAGTTTTAAGAGTTTAATCCGTCTGTTTTTTGTGTATAAGTTCAATAAAATAATGGGAGACAGTTTTTATTAGAAAGTGACGCTATAGACGATACAGAAAAATATTATTTGCAGCTTTAAGTTAAACCACATTGTCGTGCAGTTAATAACTCAGATTCATGCTAAATGATTTGAACGTGTGTCTGTGCCTGATGGTGATCATTTTCTGTTCAGCTGATGACTTTATGGGTCAGATGAGGACTTTGAGTGACATCATCTGTGGAAAAGTAAACAGCAATAATAAGATGAATTTTAGCAGCGAACATGTGATGTTCTGCAGAAAAGCACATTTACTGAAATGCATGTTTGAACTATTTTATTGAGTATTAGCGTACTTAACAATACTTTACTGCACAGAGTCTGCATACATCACAACTTTCCTACAAAGCCCTTTATACTACCAGCCAAACATTTGGACACACCTTCTCATTCAGTGCTTTTTATTTATTTGTATTATTTTCTACATTGTAGATTAATACTGAAGATTAACACTTTTTTTGTTTACAACGTAATTCCATATGTATTCTTTTATTGTTTTGAGATCTTCAGTACTAATGTTTAAAGTAATCAAATAAAAACCATTGAATGAGAAGGTCTGTCCAAAATTAAATGAATTATTAATGTTTCAGTGATTATCAGTGAAACTCTCTCAAAGGATTCATTATGGATCATGACTACTTTTACTCTTGATATCACATTTTGCTGATAATACTTGCATACCTTCACAAATGCACGACTTTTACCTGTAAAAGTTCAGCTTCACACTCTTCGGTCTCAGACTGCTCATCTGATCCTCTTTAACAGAAAACATCGTGTGTGTTGACTCAGTGAAACAGCTGCGTGGTGTTTAGCTGAGAGTTTATAGATTTAAACCCGAAATATACTAAAAAATTTTCTTTTTTAGGTGGACAAAAGTCTCCCCAAAAAGCTGGAAAGCAGCCATATTATTAAAAAAAGAAAACAGTACTGTATACACTGAGTCCTGGAGGAGCGCCTCACCACTAAATGCTCAAATCCAAATGAGCAATTTAGGCAGGATCAGGGGTGTCAAACTCAATCTCAGTAAGGACCAAACTGACAAATTAGCGGAGGACCAAAGGTGCGTTTCTTCATTGTATTAGTTTTTAGGAGAAAATACAAAATAATGACCTGCTTAATATACTGTAAAAACCCCAAATAAGATGAAAAGCCAACAGCTGTGCCGCCAGCATGACAGGGGAACACGTCTATCTCCCTACATAGCATTTAAAGGCAGTGCATAAACATCCAATAAACTGTCTATAGCACTCTATAATACATCAGTGTATATTGTCATCAGATATAACTTCTCCTATGAACACATATTTTGTATTATTGCCACTGTACACCCACATGAAGACAAATTAATTTATCTATAAACACTTGCATCTGCTCACAACATCACTGTACATGTATTAAATGTATATATCGGGATTAAAAGACTTAATATTAGACCTTAATATAAAGTAATCATCCTTTATATCAGCAAAAACATGAAGGTTTAGTATTCTTAATGAATGTTTTAAATGTGACACCTGAAGCAATGAATCATAGATTTGAGGATATATTTCTACTTCTTTGCAGATATTACTGATTAAACAACAGCAAACAGGCCAAACATGAATACATCGTGCCTACAAGCTGCTCATGTGTGTATTTCCTCACGCAAATTTGGTAAATCGTCCTGCTGAGTTCTTCTTTTCAGGTTGAATCCAAAGGATGCTGAGGTTTGCCGCGTCAGATCAGGGCTGCTATTGTAGCAGGAAGCAAATACAGTAAGAGACTTAGGACACGGACAGTAGTGGAAAATGTGTAGGTTTATCATCCATAATGTTGGGGTTTTGAATTAATTACACTATATCATATTTTCGGAATCTTTTGCCTACATTCTTCAGCTTCTTCAGTGTGATCTCGGCAGAAGTGGTACACTTTATTTTGGCCTTTTACGGAGAACTCACCTGTTTTTAATCATTAAACCTCACACTGCTTTTGTTCAGCTGTCCAAACACGTGGAAATATGGGGAAAAGAGGACAACAGCATTACTATACCAGTACATCCTTTCTTGGTTTTCTGAGGGAATATTGTACTGACTGAGAAAAAAAGACACACACAGTCAAGGATTTATGACAGAAAATGAAAGACAAAAGCCTTTTTCTTTGCAATAATTCCACATTTGGCATCCTGGAACTGCTTCTTGTTTGCAATTTGTGAGCTTGACCTGTTAACACCAGTGTGGAGGTGCAGTATCTGTTCTGAAATCAGTGTTGGATGATGTTAATGATATACAGCTGCTCTCTTCACCATTCAATTCAAATGTGTACCACTTGAAGCTGAATTTGAATAATTTGTATTTGAATCGGGTTTGCTTCACTTGGATAATGACTTTTGCAAACTGAATTTGAGTCTTGAAATTTGAATTTCAATTGTTCAACTTGAAAAGATGCATTTAAAAATGATTTTGAATTACACTACCAGTCCAAAGTTTGGACACACCTTCTCATTCAATGCTTTTTATTTAATTCTTTTATACATTGTAGATCAATACTGAAGGCATTAAAACTGCAAAAGATTGCAAATGGAATTATGTTGTAAACAAAAAGTGTTCATCTTCAGTATTAATCTACAATGTAGAAAATAATACAAATAAATACAAAGCACTGAATGAGAAGGTGTGTCCAGACTTTTGACTGGTAGTGTACATATTTTGGATCTGAATTTATTAGATTGTTTTTGATGCTCATCGAAAATGTTACTTCCTGTAGAGGTCCATTTCATTTTTTCACAGTTCAAATTCAGTTTGCTTGTTTTTCCTGACAAGAGGTTATCTTAAGGTCAGTCAGAAATTCTGTTTACCGCCTCTTTCTGTGTACTAGAGTTTCTCGATTCAATTTTCCCCGTCAGTTATTCAAGCTGAGCAATTCAAATTCAGAATAATGATTCAAATCCAGTTTCTGGCGGTACATATTTCTGTCCAAACAAAACCTCCTCTTATTGTTATTGCTGTCTACAGTTAAAGAAATTCAATGGTCAGAGCTTTAGAAACTACACTACCGTTCAAAAGTTTGGGGTCACTTAGAAATGTCCTTGTTTTTGAAAGAAAAGCAGTATTTTCAATAAAGATAACAATAAATGAATCAGAAGTCCAGTGGTAAAGGACCATTCTAGCAAACTGTTGATTTTACTGGAATATCTCCATAGGGGTACAGAGGAACATTTCCAGCAACCATCACTCCTGTGTTCTAATGCTACATTGTGTTAGCTAATGGTGTTGAAAGGCTAATTGATGATTAGAAAACCCTTGTGCAGTTCTTCACAGGCCTTCCTGCATAGAGTTTGCATGTTCTCCCTGTTTTCTCCAGGTTCTCCGGCTTCCTACAACAGTCCAAAAACATGCTAACGTTAATTGGTAGCTCTAACTTGTCTGTAGGTGTGAATGTGAGTGTGATTGTTTGTCCATATGAGTCGCCCTGTGATGGACTGGTGATCTCTCCATGGTGTCCTCTGCCTTTGTCCTAAATCAGCTGAGATAGACTATGGCCCCCTCATGACCCTAATGAGGATCCATTGTACAGATAATGGATGGATGGATTTTCCTCCTTAACACAAATGTGTGGATAAAGTATATTTTTTCACTCAGTCAAATGACTCCACCCACTGATAACTTACAACACAGAAATACCCACGGAGGTTACATGCGCCTCTGGTTGGAAATAGTTAACTAGTCTGAGTGAAACAAGAAAATGTTTATTATCATGAAAATCAAAGGAAACACTAAGTTTGAATGTGATGGTCATGCTGAAAACTCACGCTGTCTTAATATAACCCTTTAGAGAGGAAGACACATTTCAACCATTTCATCAGCCATCACATTAAACGTATGCTGTACTGAGAATGCACATTTTTCTCAACTAATAAACCATCTATTTTTCAAAAGACTCTCTGTGACAGCGGACTGACATGTTTATGTCGTCTTTTTAATCTGTCTAGGTGACCTTTATCCAGTTATCTTTCTGTTTTAGCCCATAAATAAGATTCTCAAGAAGTGGTTTGTAGTCTACAAATAGGCATTTAAACAATGGATTTATATTATTTACCCAAAACTGTTAAATAATTAAGCCAAAGAATCAGGTTTCCCTCTATAACTATCATATATTAATATTGTTCAGAGATTTGAGAAGTTAACAGAATAAAACACTTCTCCATTCATTTTATTTTGTAGCCTACTGGTGATCTTGTGACCCCTTAGACTCATGTTGTGACCCTGGATAGGGCCTTCAGCTTCATGTTGGGAACCAGTGCATGCTGGTTTAAAAAAAAAATCTGATTTTGTCAAACTGCAGGTTTCTTTTTAAAGCTTTGGTGTAAAGTTAAATCCTCTTCATACAACGTGTTCTATAGATGCATACAGTATGTGTAAAGCTTTCATGATGCTTTCCAAACACAAAGAAGCGATCAGAGGGCGGGGAGCCACGGGGATAAAGATTTTTGCAGTCTAGCGACAGATGTGAAATAATATTACATAAATGTAATAATTTGTTTCACTATCACCCAGGTTAATTAGTTTGTGGAAATGGGTAACCTATTTCTCATTGGGTAATTTGTCACACACTGACGAGGTAGCCAATCAGTGACCCTGCTGCTGGTGGGATCATTTCTCCCAGAATGCTGTGCAGCGAGTGTGTCGCAGAAAATGTGAGCGCGAGCCAATGTTTACCTCCTATTTATTCCGCACAAATAAATGAAATCAGTCAATAAACCATCCAAGGGTGAATATGGCTCTCTCTGTCCTGGATTATGAATGAGAGCTCATTAATTTTCCCGTGTGTGAGTATGTGTGTGTGTGTGTGTGTGTGTGTGTGTGTGTGTTTCTGTGTGTGTTTTGTATGTTTAGGTGTGCTTGTTTTGTTTATGTCCACATGTTTGTGTATGAGAAAGGGATATCAGAATCAAATTATTTGCATTCATATTTATGAATATGAATCGGGCTGCTGTTAAACAAATCCAAACAATTACATGCAAAGGTCCACGTTTTTGCAATTATCCAAACAAAACAACAATAATAGTTTGACAATCTGGGAAATATGCTGATGTGCTTTCTTACAGAGACTTACATGAGAAAATCAACAGAACTCTACAGGTAGAAACATGTGCCACTAGTAACTGAATGTGAATCATTTGTAACTGAATTTAAATTGCTCAGTTCTAATAATTGTATGTGCTACATGTATTATTTGATCTATAAAAATAGTTATTTACACAGACATAGGCAGAAAGTTTAGACTGACCATGAGACAATCACCTGGCTATGCATTCACTGCTGGTGAAATCCGATGTGTCTAAAGGCTGAATTTGAATCACAAGAACTGAATTGAATTCTGAAAATTGATATGGGGCTATATAGAGAGTTGGATTTTCAGTGAGCATCAGTTACAGTGTGATGAGGTTCCAATTCAAAATTTTGAATAAAATATTTAAGTTGAGCATTTCAAAAAAAACTTATTGAGATTTAAATTCAGTCTTTAAAAACAAAATTTCAAGCTGTAAAGTCAAAATTCACACATAAATTATTCAAATTCAGTTTCCAGTGGCACATTTCTGCCCACAAAACTCATACTTGTCCATTCACATTGAAGTTAGCAGCAGTTAGCTTAGCCTAAAGCCTGGTAACAGAGGGAACCAGTGAGCCTAGCCATGTCGGAGGTTAAAACTCTAAAGCTATTGGATTAATTTGTTTTATCTTATTTAATTAACCTGGACAAAAACCCTCTTGTGATGATGAGACTCTGGGATGTCACTGTGCTGGCCGTGAAATAGTCCATGACTTGTTGTTCGTACACTTAAGGTTTTGTACAGAGTTTGCCCTTAAATCAACCAGTGAGAAAAAGGAAGGAAATTCAGGCCACACATTATTGCTATTTTTTTTTTTAAAGAAAAGCATGGTATCCTTTGGGTTTTAGGGGTGGAGGTGCGTTGGTGGCTTCACACCCACGTTATGAATCCAAATTCATGGGATCTTTAATTTTATTTGACAGGCCGAGTCTAGCAGTGTCTTGGTGATTGTTATTCCAGATGGCGGAGAGAAAATTCCACTTGAAGGTTTTATTAATTTTCGTTAAAATGGAGAGGTTCGCCGATGCTGTCTCTGCTTTCTCGCTGACGAGGCTGACTGACATCTCGCTGCTCCCTCCATTTGTCATTGTTTGAAAAGGTCTTAATTGTATTACATGCAAATGAAGAGATTTGATTTTTGCCCATTATCTATTCATAAGAGAAAATGAACAGAACATTAGCGGGTCACCAAATGAGGGAGGGAGGCGGGAGGCGGGAGGGGAGGAGGGGTGAGAGACGGAGACAGCGATGATCAGTTGAACAGAGAGGAAGATAATGCAGGGTAAAAGAGGACTTGCAGCTTTAATGCCTCCTAAGTTTGGGTGTAATGTAGGAATAATCCTTCCACCCCTGTGTTTAAACTGTGTCTGTATGTGTGCATGTAATACTGTAGGTCAAGGCTCATAATTAACCCGTGATGACTGAAACACAGCAATTACAGTCATGCTCATGTGACAAATCAAAGTGACAGAAGCTGGAATACACTCCTCCTTCCTGGTCAGCTTCAGACCATCATTACGTGCCATATATATTCTAATCAACTGCACACCCTCACATTGTTTCAATCAGGTTTTATGGCACCGTGCAAGCTTAAAGGAAAACAAATAAATGCACATTTTTCATTGGAATTACGTTCTACTGTCATTATGGAACTGTGAGTCAGTGCATTTTCTTGAAGCACTAGGGCAAAGCTTTATGTAAAAGAAGCTGTGGTGAAGTTTTTATTGCAGTGGGCAACAAAAATAAAGAGAAAATACAGCAAACCTGCAAACAAGACCTATCTGCAAAATCTGCCCTGATGTCGGTGTGGCTAAATATCTCTGTATGTTGAGGTACAGTGCCCAGAGTGAAGTCTAAAACCCCTTCTCTTTAACATCAGGATGGGGAAGGAGGAGGCTGTATCTAAAAATTGTCAGTGCTTTCTGAAACTAACATCCACTTCATTTCTTCAGAAATTGTCCAGCTGTGCGAAGGCCAGAGCTAAATTTCTCTCGTAACCTCTCTACATCCGTCGCTTTTCATAAACAGCCATGAACTCCTTCGAGGAGAACTCCATGCTGCTAAAAGAGAATTTTGTCCTGGAAAGGCTGCAACTGTGGAAAATACCAATTTAATCTGTGGAACTCAGACTGGACTGCTGAAGCCCCAGCTAAACTTTGGGAAGCACTTTTTTTTTTTTTTTTTTTTTTACAGAACAAGGGTTGTGGATCTTGTCCTCTTGTCCTACATTAGTGTCGCATTATATTCTTTTTTTTTTTTTTTTTTTACATATTTAGTTTATTATTTTATATACACACTTTTGAAAAAGTTATTTTGAAAACCCAAAAAGCACAATAAATACACTATTTTCTCCATTTGGAGTAGCATTGGTGGAATATCAGATGTGAAATTTTTACAAGTAAAACTCCACTATGATTTTAAAGATTACCATGGACTAAACAGACTTCAGGTTGAGTGTTTCCAACAGTAAAAGGGAGCAGGAATTCATTGAGTATACTGGTGTTATAAAGAAACAGGAATTATGGACTAACTCTGTGGGTAGCTGTGGACCTATAAAGGTGTTGGTGGAGGCCTGAGTGGAGGCAGAGGCCACCGTAGGTAAAGCAGAACACAGTGAAAGTCTGATGAAGAGGGACAGTGAAGTGTGTTGGTCAGGAATGAGCCTTTCTGCTACAAGACCCCTCCGAACAGCAAGGGAGGGAGCCTGTTATTGAAAAGTGCTGTTGGCCCATTGTTAAATTACAACTTAATTCCTCTTCCATCATCATAACCATTTGTTTTCCTTACAGGCTGGAGATGGGGGGATGAGATCGGCTGCTACAGTGGAGGAAGTAGGAGCAGCTAGACTTTTCTCTCTCTGGCTCTGACTCTGGGTTGGTCTTTAGTGCGGTGAGTGTTTCGGTGGCATCATGACTTCACCTCATAGCTGATTCCTGCCATTGGTCATATCTGACACCTCGTCTACACCACGCCAAGGTCACTGGACTCAGCAGCCTCCTTCCTTTTCTGCCATCCCCCCCCCCCCCCCCCCCTTGGACTCTTGAATCTCTTTCCTAAATTCTTTTGTGCTCTCTCTGCCTTCCTCCTTTGTTGTAGTTTTCAGATTTCTTGAATTTTCAATGTCCTTTTAAACCATACTACTGCAATGAGGATAGGGGTGGTCTACCAGTTGGTGCAATTTGGTCCAACCTGAAATACTTTGACCGGTGGTCTCCAGAGAATGAAAACTACAGATTTTGGTTCATTTTCTCTTACATTTCAACCATACGTCTTGAAATATCTCAACATCTACTATTTATTGGCGACTTTTTTTTTCTCTGTGCAGACACATTTGGTTCCCAAACAGTCTTGTTGACTTTCGTGATAGCCACTGGTGACTTTCCACTCCATGATCACAGCAGGAACAATGGCGTATTCAGCTCTTTCAGCCGTTCTGTTTCCATTGCGGTGTGGACTCTGATAGCTTTGACCATGATATTAACTCTGAATGCACCAAAGCAACAACAAACACTAGTTACTGGACAGAACTCCAGAGCTATAAACACGTAGGAGATGCAACAAGGGAGGTCAGCCTGTATGGTGAATTTTCCATTGCTGATAGCAATGTTAGGGATGACTGATATTTGACAAGAGGACACAAAAATGGAACGTGTTGTGCCCATCTGAGTTTAACCAAACAGCATTCGTCTTTTCTGAGATGAACCAAACAGTGTTGAGACTTGCATAGCAGTTTTTCAGGATTGCTCAGAAGTACTCATCCTGGACTACGGACTGTTTTCAATCCACTCTAAAATCTAATTCTTGCAGCGGAAAATGGTCTCATGGCATTTTTTTTTTGGTGAAATGCAAAAACACAATACACCAAGTAAATAACCAGCAATAATCAGACCAAATCTGCTGTCTAAGTTGCAATAAAAAAACACCGAAAGCTCGCTCTATAAGCCTAATGATAACATGTCTAACTATATAAGCATAAAAAATATAACAAAAATGTTCATATGCTGCTCAGTTACTACTGTTGCTACCATATGTTGTTACTGTAATGATCAGAGAGTCCACATTCTGTATGTAGTTATGGAAACATCTGAAAATCTGCCTGCGCAAACATTTGATGTGACAGAAAAATAGTGTTACTTTAGTTTACAGATCAGATTTCCACTCGAAGTAAAATAATATATCCGTGTTTTTGGGGTTACTCATAAAACATTCAGGTCTATAATCTTGAATGCTCAGCCTTAACAAAGCCTCTACTTGGATCACACCTCTTCACATCTTCTGTATTTATTTTACACTGAGTCTAAGCACTCCTGTGGAATCTACATATCTGACCCATCCATTCAGACCCCTGACAGACACTGTAGTTAAACAAACAGAGCCGAGCCCATTCTCACATCAGAAACCCATTCAGTGCACCTCAACCAATCCCTCTCCCTAACCCTCCTCCTCTCTCTAGCCGCCCTTGAGCTTTTCTATTACCGCATGGAAAGCACCTCGCAGCCCCTGACAAGCGCGGCGGATCGACACTAAATCAGAAATCAGTGCCAGCCGCAGATCTGAGCCACCATGAAGGTCACAGGCCCTACACTGCGTGTCGTCTCAATCTGGGGAGCAGACACAGCCGGGCTGATGTGTGACTGTGTGTGTGTGTGTGTGTGTGTGTGTGTGTGTGTGTGTGTGTGTGTGTGTGTGTGTGCGCTAACAGGGGGATACACTGAGAGGAGGTTGTAGAGGAGGAAGGAGGTCTGGATGGAGAGCAGGTCAACATACATGCACAGGTCATATTAAAGAAGAGGAGGAAGAAGGAGAAGCAAGACTGAGTGTTCAACTCACGAGAAACATCATAAAAGTGATTTGGATTTTGTCTTTCGAGAATTATAGTCGTAATTTATATAAAGACAAGAGGAAACAGATGGAAAAAATATTTGTTTTTCCTAGGCTAATACAGGTTTGAACCTTCTCCTGATCTCGTGGGATTGTTACACACTGCCATCTAGTTGTAAGAAGGTGAATGACGCCCGCATCTGACTCTCCACTCTAAAATGTGTTATTTTTACTCTCTTGTATGTTTGAGCTTCACTGCAGAATGGATATGTGCAGAGTTTAAAGCTAGAAGGTTTCTGAAGGGAGAAAATTTCTCTCTATACACACGTGGACAAAATTGTTGGTACCCCTCAGTTAAAGAAGGAAAAACCCACAATTCTCACTGAAATCACTTGAAACTCACAAAAGTAACAATAAATAAAAATTTATTGAAAATTAAATAATCAAAATCAGCCATCACTTTTGAATTGTTGATTAACATAATTATTTAAAAAAAACAAACTAATGAAATAGGGCTGGACAAAAATGATGGTACCCATAACTTAATATTTTGTTGCACAACCTTTTGAGGCAATCACTGCAATTAAACGATTTCTGTATTTGTCAATGAGCGTTCTGCAGCTGTCAACAGGTATTTTGGCCCACTCCTCATGAGCAAACAGCTCCAGTTGTCTCAGGTTTGATGGGTGTCTTCTCCAAATGGCATGTTTCAGCTCCTTCCACATATGTTCAATGGGATTCAGATCTGGGCTCATAGAAGGCCACTTTAGAATAGTCCAACGCTTTTCTCTCAGCCATTCTTGGGTGTTTTTGGCTGTGTGTTTTGGATCGTTGTCCTGTTGGAAGACCCATGACCTGCGACTGAGACCAAGCTTTCTGACACTAGGCAGCACATTTCTCTCCAGAATGCCTTGATAGTCTTCAGATTTCATCATACCTTGCACACTTTCAAGACACCCTGTGCCAGATGCAGCAAAGCAGCCCCAAAACATTACTGAGCCTCCTCCATGTTTCGCCGTAGGGACAGTGTTCTTTTCTTCGTATGCTTGGTTTTTGAGTCTATGAACATAGAGTTGATGTGCCTTACCAAAAAGCTCCAGTTTGGTCTCATCTGTCCAAAGGACATTCTCCCAGAAGCTTTGTGGCTTGTCAACATGCATTTTTGCAAATTCCAGTCTGGCTTTTTTATGAGTTTTTTCAGCAGTGGTGTCCTCCTTGGTCGTCTCCCATGAAGTCCACTTTGGCTCAAACAACAACGAATGGTGCGATCTGACACTGATGTACCTTGGCCTTGGAGTTCACCTTTAATTTCTTTGGAGGTTGCTCTGGGCTCTTTGGATACAATTCCAACGATCCGTCTCTTCAATTTGTCATCAATTTTCCTCTTGCGGCCACGTCCAGGGAGGTTGGCTACTGTCCCGTGGGTCTTGAACTTCTGAATAATATGAGCCACTGTTGTCACAGGAACTTCAAGCTGTTTAGAGATGGTCTTATAGCCTTTACCTTTAAGATGTTTGTCTATCATTTTTTTCCGGATGTCCTGGGACAATTCTCTCCTTCGCTTTCTGTTGTCCATGTTCAGTGTGGTACACACCTTTTCACCAAACAGCAGGGTGACTACTTGTCTCCCTTTAAATAGGCAGACTGACTGATTATGAGTTTGGAAACACCTGTGATGTCAATTAAATGACACACCTGAGTTAATCATGTCACTCTGGTCAAATAGTTTTCAATCTTTTATAGAGGTACCATCATTTTTGTCCAGGCCTGTTTCATTAGTTTGTTTTTTTAAATAATTATGTTAATCAACAATTCAAAAGTAATGGCTGTTTTTGATTATTTAATTTTCAATAAATTTTTATTTATTGTTACTTTTGTGACTTTCAAGTGATTTCAGTGAGAATTGTGGGTTTTTCCTTCTTTAACTGAGGGGTACCAACAATTTTGTCCACGTGTGTATATACTGCTCGTCAAATTTTTTTTAGAACAGCTCAATTTTTCATTTTTTGGATTAGAAATTTTGCATGGTAATGTCTCATTGTACTCAGAAATGAAAATATAGAACAAATGAACTAAATAAAAAAAATCGATTTAGAAACCAAAATGTATTCTAAACTTTTGACTCATCAAAGTAGCCATCTTTAACAGATATAACAGGTGCACACACTCATGGCATTCTTTCGACAATGGAAATCAGATATTCTTCAGAAGGTTCTTTCCCACTCTGTTGCAGAAGTTCCTATAAATGTGTGGCACTTGCAGGTTGCTTTGCTTTCACTCTTCTGTCCAGTTCATCCTAAACCAGCTCCATGGGGTTAAAGTCTGGAGACTGTGCTGCCACTTCATGTTTTCAAGCTTACCATCTTGTTCTTTTTTCCTAAGGTAGTTCAGGCATAGCTTGGACTTATGTTTTAGGTCTTTATCTTGCTGTAGGATAGACCTCTGACCAACTAGGAACATACCAGAGGGTACTACATGGTGCTGCAGAATGCTGTGGTAGCCACTTTGGTTCAGGGTTAATCTCACTCTGCACAAATCACCGACTGGATCCAGCAAAAACAGCCCCAGACCATCACGCTTCCTCCTTCATGTTTGACAGTTGATGTCACACACTGAGGAACCATCCTTTCTTCTACTAAAAATTCTCCTACCTGTGTGATGAACCAAAGATTTCATATTTTGATTCATCATTCCATAATACCTACTTCCAGTCTTCAGTAGTCCTTTAGTGGTGTTTCATGGTCCAGGCAAGCCTCTTTTTCTTATTCTGACATCTTAGCAATGGCTTTCTTGCTGCAGCTTCAAGTCTTCTCTTCACAGTTGAAAATGAGAATTCTTCCTACAACCACTATTAAGCTGTTCTTGAAGCTGTTGTCCTGTGAGCCGTCTATCACCAAGCTGTTGACTCTCAGAAACTTGTCTTCTGATTCTGTTGTGGTTTTGGATCTTCCAGACCTCTTCCTGTCAGAGTTTTCCCCAGTTTCTGAGTCCCTTTTGATGGTGAAGAAAACTGTACTCACTGACACCCTGACTTTCTTCCCTATTTCTCTGTAGGAAAGACCTACATTTTTAAGTGTTGTGATGGTCTGTCTCTCTTCTATTGTTAATTGTCTCTCACCATTTTTATAGTAACACACTGCTTTCTGCAGTACAATACTGCTGAAATAATGCTCTGGAGGGTTTGGTGCCACGGTGTGTTCCAACACTACTTTTACACAGACAGAGGGGGTTTAAGTAATCAAGAAAAGTTGGGACACCAGTAGGATTTGGTAGCACCAACTTTCAAGGCTTGGTCAACCTCCATTGCTGCAGAACAGCTTTAAACCATCTCTTGTTCTCTGAAAAATTCCTTTTTGTATAATTCTGAAATGTATATTATTTTAACCTTACCTTTTTTTCAACCTCTGGCAGTTCATCACATACCTTTGTACTATTTCAAGCTATTCATTGGACTAGAACTAGTAAAAATTTCAATAAAAAAACTGGAAAAATTAGGGCGTTCTAAAACTTTTGACCAGCAGTGTACAGACAAGCCTCATTTTTCTTGACTGCTGCTTGAAATAAAAAGAGTTTTGCATCCGGTATTGCCAGAGTTTCTACCTCTGCTTGAAATAAAAAGAGTTTTGCATCCGGTATTGCCAGAGTTTCTACCTAAATTAATTAGTTTTTATTTAGTCTTGCAGGTCCATTCCTTTTGGACAAGCATAGTGTTATTTTTGTCATATATAGGAGCAGTCTCTGATGGAATCTTTGGTCATATCCCACTAGCTGCCTCCTTTTTCAAACAAGATCAACTGTGCACTGAGTTTAATATGTTTGCCTCAGCACGCAATGACTAACATCTGACCATCAAAAATAATTTCATTTCAGTTTATTAGGTTGAAATCTTTTTCTATCTTTGTGACAACACTCCTCTGATGCAGCTCTTCAGGTTGCTCAAGACCAACAGCTTCTGGCAGGGCACCTCAAATTTGTATGTGTGCTTTATAGAGTGTTTCTGTGTGTTTTTTATTGTAGTTTTGATTGTTTTTATTTTTACTTTGGGAATTTTGTATCCATTTTATGATTTAATGGACAAAGCATTGTCACACTGTTATGACAGGTGCTTCATTTAAGGCTTAGCATTATTATTGTTATTGTTATTATTATTATTATTACAAAATCTCTGTGTTCTCCAGGTTTAATATAAAATTATCTAGAAGATACTGTTATAGGTAGAAAAAAACATTATTGTCTTTATGTTTTTCCCTAGAAAACTGTCAAATGTCATCCACTAATACTCAGATACAAATATTAGCCGCGATATTAAATGTCACGTACTTCTTAACAATAATTGAAAGTCGGAAAACAATATGAGTTAAATATTGAACAGTCAATAAAAAAATACATAAGATGTAAAAAAGATAAAAAAATAAAATAAAATTCTGAAACATAAGCTGCAGAAAAGTACTGACACCAAAGCCTGCTTTTGAAGAAATAAGTCAAATCATCCTTTATAAAACTTGATAAAGGTCAATTAGTGAATCCAAAACACTGCTCAGGGCATCACAGTTGTTCACAAAAGGTTTTATTCACACAGCACATCTTTATATATAATTATAGCTGTAAATCTTCACTAATAAGAGTAATTCCAAGGCACACAGGTGGAAAACCACTGTTATATTACAGTGGAGCATGGACAAAGCACCTACAACACAGTATCTGAAATCACATATCAATTTGAGTATGAAATAACCTAAACATGCAATTAAAATATCAAAATGTAAAGAAACTGATTGCCAGTGTTTCAAGCTCCTTCATTGAAAGTAGAATGTTTTATATCTGCTTTACAGTGTGTATAGACACTATAAATAAATGAATACGTTAATGCATTAGTTAATGTTTGTACTCACTGCACAGGACCACAAAGCAATAACATGTTTCACAGCAACAGCGTTTACTCTCACTTTCACCCAAGGATTAGTCGACCTCAGTGAATCGTGTCCTTGAAAAGCTTCCGTAGTTTCAGTCACATGAATGGTTTGTTGTGACTGAAATTCATCTTGTACAGCATATAGCTTAAATATAACTGTACTAGCCTAACGTTGATCAGTTTTGGTGAAATTGTCCAGTCAATATACTGAATTTCTACTTGTCGTAATCTTGTAATGAGGCAGCAGAGCGACTTTCCACTGAGTGAAAGCGTTTCGTTTTTTCTTTCAGTGTGATGCTACTGACTGGTAAGATTTAATGCACCTGTAACGGTAGCTAGCTGGCTTGTTCCCCACGTCAACCTTAATTTTTTTTCTCATATTTGGAGAAACGTTCACCTGAACTGTCTTTATTCTGCTTATCCAGCTAACGTCAGTCGCTAAAACACGAAGTCATGCTTCGATGGATTCTTGGAGGTCGGGAGGCTCAAAGTTCAGTGGAGGTAAGCTAAGCTAAGCTACTTCTGTACAGCTAGCTAATGTTTGTAGCAGCTTCTTCAATGTGTTGTTTAATGATTCTACAATAATACAGGATTCGTCTCGAAATATTGCGAGTACACCCTCTCTAATCTTGGTCTTCATGTATTGTAAACCAGACTCTATCCTGTACTATACTCTTTTCAGTAGTATAAAAATCAATATTAGTAAATATCTATCACATATTGAGACTTAAATTTCAGCAATTTGTCATCACATCCTTCTAGAGTGGTAAAGATTAGTTAATTAATCAGTTAGTTGTAAACTATTAGCTGTATTGTCAGCTATTTGGAAAATAGATCTATTTGTTTGAATAATTAATAAAAAAGAAAAATTATCCAAATCCTTTGTTTTTACCATCTTAAATTTGAATAGTTTCTGCTTTCTTTCCTACTCTCTGACAGTAAAATGCTCTGTGATTGTGGATAAAACAAGATGTTTGTCATCTCAACAAACATTGATTAGTGAGCTGTTACCATTTTTTGGACAGTTAATTGTGTGATCAGTTAAATATGTGACACATGAAACAACAGTGGAAGTAATTTTTGCATCCCCACATTTAATATATGGTGTTTTTAATCAGCTATTTATATATGCATTGTGTTTATGCATCTTTTACAAGATTACTGTCTGCTGCTGTGGTGAATTTTTCTTTTGATTGGAGTGGTCTTTTGTCTTGTTACATAGTGGATGTTTTCCAGGGTTACACTGATATGTATCATGTTTAATAATGTCACCACCTCTCCCCATTTGACCTGTGAGCTCACCTTCAACCGATCAAATCCTGTAAAACTACTCTAATTTAGTCATGCATGTTTGAGCCACGAACCAGTTCTGAGGAGCTATAATGATACAGAAAGCCACACACTGCAAGCTGACAGGATTGGTTCCTCAGGATAGTGGTATTGACCCCAGAAATCCAAATCTGTGTTTTTAAGACTGCCATCGGCACACTGCACTTTGAAAGTGGAAATGCTCAACCACGATGCTGCATACTTATCTCACTCATGGTGCTTTAGTGTTTTGTTAGCATGCATGGTTGAAATTCTTTTGTTTAGTATTTGCTGTATTTTGTGGGACAGTCAGCCAAAGTCAACTGTCAGTCTAGCTGTGGCTGCTTTACTCAGTTCCTGTCTTGCCCTTTATATAACCATTGTAAAATCTGTGACATGAATTAAATGTTTCCCATATCAGCAGTAAGACTAGTAAGGGTTGCACGTTAGTAACCGCATTAGCTTTCAATAAAAAGGAAGTGAAAAATGTACTCAAAACTGGAATATAAAAAAAATCCCCAGTACATACAAGTTCTGCATTCAAACTTAACTGAACCACATTCTAGCTAAATGCACTTAAAATATTTAAAGTATAACGACAACACTCTGCAGAAAATGAAGTGAATCTGGCCACTGGTGAGATAATTGATGAAGGTGAGAATAAACAAACCCAACATTCTGCTACACATCTGTATTTCTTTAAATGTGTTAAATCTTTTTATGGTGAAATGTTGGAATGTTTTATTTCTTTGTTCATCTAAATGAACCGTTTGTGATGGAGGGAAATCTTCCATTGATGGACTAGCAGACGTCTGGAACATGTAAAGTAAACCAAACTTGACCCCTTTTGTTGGAAGACGCCAAAAAAAAAAGTTTTATTCATGACCAATTCATTATATGTTAAGTTTATAGCGTGTTGTTTTGATGTTTATTTAGAAACTGAAAAGCAACCATGGCTCTCAGATCAATGTAAAACAGTGTAGACCACAATATTTTGCTCTGAAAGACGTGGAATAAATTTATAAAGAAGCAGAAAATTGAAATACCAAGTACACATCCCTTAAAATTCTACCTAAATAAATGTACTAAATTACCTTCCACTACTTTCTGTCCCTGCTTCTGGATGCTCCAGCCTTCAGTCTGTCTACGGCTGCACCGCAGCCTGTTTGTCTCACTGCTACCTTCCCTCTTGTGTCTGCAGAAAAGCCCTGTGTTGTGCATCGGAGAGGAACAGCCCAAAAACTGGTTCACTGAGCTGCAGGTGCTGAAAGGACATTTTGACATTGTTCGATTTCTGGTGCAGATTGATGACTTCAGGTAAGCGGACCACGACCCCCTCCTCCCTCTCCGTCTCTGTCTCTCTAACCTCTCTCCTCTCTACCCTTGGCTGGCCTCTATCCCTCTGTGATTGACAGGAGATCCTCACCTACAGCGAACTTACAGAGCATGACAAGAGCCCAATCATCACCACTATGCGATTGTGTGTGCACAGTACAGTATAACCAAAGCCTTTTAATGCTCTCCATACACACATGCACGCACACATATATGAGGTTTCGCACCTGCTCTCCTCTCTGTGCTGCACTGTGGAAGCATGCTACACACTGGCATGGTAGAGTGGGTCTGCATAAGTGGTCAGATTGGGATTTATAACTGAGCTAAGTGTGTGTGTGCGTGTCAGGAGGTGGGGGTCGCTTTACGCCTGGTCTCCTCCAGTAATAACCCCCTCCTCTGGGCCTCGTCATCCCCTCACACGGGTCCACAGTTGGGGGCAAAGGCCAGAAAATTCTCTGCAGATTGCTTTTGAAGTCCGAAAATGTATCCTCAACAGTTCCTCTCTTCTCATTTTGTCTCTCGGTTTCATCCGCTCGTCCTGTCTGTTGATTTTGGGAGCAGACAGTGTGGTTGGTTAAGGGTCAGAGGGCAAGTTAAGGTGATAAGCTCCAGGACAGATGTTTTTTAAGATTTCTCAGGTGAAGACGGGGCCTACGGGAAATGAGTCCTCCCATAAATAGAGATTGCCTCGGTGTGTTTGACTAGTCAACCTGCTAAAGATGACGCCTGCCAACTGCAAGTCTCCACTGTAGAGTTGGTTACCGTGGAATTCAGTACTGCTACCCTGCAGTACCTTTTTCACTACCTTGCAGCTGCAGCCACTGTGAAGTGTATGCTGACAGAGGTGATCAAAATCCTGTAATTAAATATTCAGATAGACCCAAATTGATGTATCAGTTATCCTAAGGCTGGGTGATAAAGCTGAAAACATTATAATGTTGAATTGCAGTCGATATTCAGAGTAATTGATCATTTTTAATTGCTGATTTTTAATAAAGACCAGCAGAAAAAGAAAAATAGGGTACACCAAAATATTTTTAGTGTGAATGCACAAAAAAGACACAAATAATTTTACACATATATAAACAAGAAAAACACTCGGAGAGTTCAATACTCCACCAAGGCTGCTCAGTCGTTGTATCATTTCCAACAGATGAAATCTTTAATAAAAAATTGCTTTGCGATAAGCACAGGCGTGTGTTATGCATGTGTACATTATGTACGGATACCGAATTGAGTGACCTAAATACGTAGCGGGCGGCAGGAATTGATGGGACTCAAAAACACCCACACAATTTAATCACTTGTTCCTTGTATCATTTCTGATGGATAAGTGCGCAGCAGTCGATTTGTAGTTGGATCACAATCGTGATCGTCAGCAAGCGTCTGTCGCAGTCATAGTTAGAGTGACGCCGTGCCGCGTTTTCGCAATACAGAGATCTTTAACAAATCTGTGAATCCAGACTTGAAGCCACATCGCTGGCTGAATCTAATCACTTGGTTCTTGTGTCATTTCAGATGAACACACTGATGTTACGCAGTGTGCACAATGTAAACGTATTTTGTAAACACTGGGTACCCAGAGCACCAGGGTGAAGCCTCTACACCACATTGGGGTTTAAGGTTCCAAGTGGAAGGCTTGAACTGGTGCCTCATCAGCCTCTCTGCACCTTTTGACTTTTGGTCATGAAACCAACCCCCACCGTTTGTTTTTTTGCATGTTTTCATTGCGGTTTGCATCTAGTACATCTAAATGAAACTTCCCTGCATACTCTTGAACATTTTTTGATGTGCAGTGGATGTCCTGATAGTTTTTCTTTTGTGTGGCAGATCTGATCTGAATCATTTAATATTCATTATCTGGTGATATCGCGCCCCAATCTGATACCATCTACCTAGATAGTGTGTGGAAATGTGTTTTGTAATGGAACACTTTACATTTATTAAAATCCATCTGATTATATGCTTGACAACGGAATAGCTCTGCAATGGATTAAGATCAAACTGCATTTCTGTATCCAAGTTGTTCCTTCATGTCATGGAGGTGGTCACTTTCTAGCATCTGCTTTACCCAACAAGACTTGGCACTGATTTAATGTGAATCCATATTCAGTAGTACTGATGTGCAACTGGTATCCTTAAAAGTAACAAATCTGTTGTCCAACTATAACCTGTTCAAGTTATGCATGCGTCTAATTTCTGGAAACAAATCTTACCTTTCTCTTTATGTTTTCCAGGTGTGCCTCAGCAGGAGATGACGGCCTCGTTTTGGTGTGGAACGTTGAGGTAGTGTGTTGAAATGCAATTCGTGTCTCATTGTGAAGTTGCACACAACACGGTGGGACTAAACGCATTATTTTTGTGCCTTTCTGGTAGACGGGTGAGAGGCTTCAGGAGCTGAGGGGCCATTCCCAGCAAATCACAGCCATAACCACCTTCACCTGTAGCAGTGAAGTCACATCACACACCTCGCTCATCACCGCCTCCTCAGACCGAAGCCTCAGTGTATCCTCGAGCAGTGCCAAACGCACAACAGACACACACCCACATTACCACGGCAAGCTATCTATATGTACTGCAGCTGTTTTGTTTCTACATAATGTTCGATTCTCCTTAAGCGTATTTGTCAGCTTTGGGACCCTGATACAGGTACCAGGGTTCAGACCATTTCAGATCTTCAGTCTTCTGTAAAGGTAACTGAGCTTCTTTGAAACCTCTTTCAGACATGACTGAAAAGGCTTTTTCTGTTGAAGCTGAAAGGACAAATAAGAACTCGCATACCATCCAGTATCAGAAACGTGGTGTGAGTGTACAAATTACCTGTCAATTTTGTTCTCAGCTTTGGTGCTGTTGGCACTGTCACACCTGTGAGGAAATACCGAAGGCACGAAATCAGGACTGTCTGAATCGTCAGACGCACGACCTGTTAAAATAGTATTTATTATAGTTATTAAAGTCACATAAAACAAAATAACAAGGCTAAGTCAACAAACATATTCATTGCGGTAATGACAAAACACCCTATTATCGCTCACATGCACGATAATGATATAAAGGATTTTACAAATATAAATCAAAACTGAATGACCGTTTACCTGAAATGAAATGTGCACTGCAAAGCCGTGCATTCTTTATATGTGCCTCCGACCAGTTATCCCGGTTGATCGCACGTAGCCACAACTGCCTTCGTTTTTCTTGAAATGGATGAGCCCCTCCAGGTATTGAATAAAACTTTAAATGAGGGTTGTCTTTACTTCGATTCTGACAGCCAACAGCACAAAAGGAAGGCATATTTAGCGTAATATGTGTATATATATAATGTGTATAAATATCCCGAGTTGGCTAGCTAAACAAGCTTTGTTTTGCACCGGGTCTGCGCCATGCAGCTGCCTAATTAAGTATGCATACGTCATGTGAAATGCATCTATAGGCTAATTATGTTTGATTTCTTGCCTTTGCTATTTTGTGTGTTCGGATGTGCACGCTTGCATGTCCTCATCAAAAATGGCATGCGATTCATGTGCTGAATTACTTGCGTGTCTCTCAGTGTTTGCTGGTGCTGGAGCGGCTGTGTTTGTGGGTCTCTGGTGGGGAAGAATTGTGCGTGTGGAACAGAGATTTTCAGCTGCAGTGTCACAGACAACACAAACAAAGCGATACTGGTGAGAAAAAATGATCAAGACACACTCTGAATTGCTGGATCAACTGTGCTCACCCCTGATGCTGTTGTTTGCACACAGACTGAGTAATGTTACTGTGTGTTGTATTTTGCAGGAATAACTGCTTTAATAGAGCTGCCCAAGAACTCCATAGGAGCTGCTGTAGATAAAGAGATTGGTAAGAGCAAGAATTTGGGTGTATGAGAGGACAAATTCGGAGCGAAATAGATCAAATAATTGCATTGCTTCACCGTCTGAATGCCTCAATAAAACAGCGAATTTGAAAAGCATGTTATCTTGAAAAATAATCACCCAAGTTATACCCATTCATCAGTGAAAGAAACTGTACAGAATGAGTGTAGAATGAAAGTAGTAAACTACAAATTCTGTCTCCAGACTGACTGCTCAGTACAACTGAGAAGCGGTTACTGACTGAGCTGTGACCAGTGACTATTCTAGCTGGAAACGGTTGATTTTGAATGGAATATCTACATAAGGGTGCAGAGGAACTTTTCCAGAACAATCACTGCTGTGTTCTAATGCTACATTGTGTTAGCTAATGGTGTTGGAAAAAGTTCTGCATGTTGATTGAGATTTGTATCTTACGGTTTTGTAACATAATCAAAGAAATGTAAGATTGATAGTACCATAACTGCGTTGTATTACACAGGAGCTATTTTTGCGTTCTCATTTGTTCTAGCCATGGTTGTACTGACTTTATATTTTAATGAAACAAGAACACACACTAAGTCAAAATGTGACAGGAGCACAAAAACACCCAGAAACTGCTCGGAGTTCAGAGGGTGAAAAATTCAGCCTTACTTCCTCCTCTTTACAGTGATCTACAGGCTGACCGTCTCTGATTCTTCTGTGTCAGTGGCTGAGATCCGCTGTCTGTCCGACCACCAGGACCAGATTCGAGCTCTCATTAACGTCAATGGTCTGTTTGAAAAACCTCTGAAGCATTAATAGTGACTGCATCCCTTTTTTGAGGTACCAAGAGACTACATGTCATATCCTTTGCTTCACGTGTTTGGCCTTCTTATTCCTCAGATGAGCTTTTTGCCAGCGGCTCCCATGCGGGCGAGTTGATTTTATGGGATGCGATCGAATGGAACATCCTGGCCTACGAGCACATCCTGTGGGAGGAGTCACAAGCCAGCACCCAGAATGCAATACGACTAGGTGCCTCAAAACCCAGCGAGATGTCCATTCAGCATCTGACCACCAATGGAAAGGTGAGGACAGAATAAGACAGATGGGTGTTGTTTCATTGTCGTTTCATCAACCAAACTTTATCTTTGCGTGTTTTGCAGCTCATCCTTGCGGCTGTGGGCAGCGGCCTCTATGTGTACAATGTTCAGACCAAAGCAGTGGTGGCCTACAGGAAGGTTGCTCATGACTCTAATGTGCTACACACGATGCTGCTATCCGACAGGTAGGATGCTTGGGTGTTTTCTTATAATTCAGCTCAATCTCTTATGGCTTGTCATTTCTTTCTAGGAGTGGTAGAATGTGGTACAAAGATTTTATTCTTGGAGAAATTTTAGATGAGATAAAGAGAATAAAATAATTTTGATGAAATATTGGGATTCCAAACGCAGATTTGATTACATTAAAGTACTTGTTCGAGGAATTTGACAATTTCTGGCTCTGATTAATTGTGTAATTTTGGCAAATGTTAAAAGATAGTATTCTTCCTGGCAAATTTTGGAGTTCAAATAGTAAGAGAGACAGATATTTTTTTCAGTTTTATTAAAATATTTCAGAATTTACAAGAACAAAAAGTGGAGGAAAATCTAAGATCTTCAGTTGATCAGCGCCACGAGCCTGCACTCCCTTTTCCATCCACTTGAGTGCGCCATTGTCCTCTTCCTGTGCAAGACACTAAAAACTGAAAATGCAGAAGACCAGATCACATCAGCATTTTTCCTTCCTTTTAGTGAAACGCAAATCTTGTAATAATGGTTCTAAAAGCGTCTTTATGCTTTTCAGAGTAAGAAAATGGTCTGAACAAACAAGCAGGCATTTCTGGAGCAAGAAGGAAAATGAAAATGTCCTGCAAAATATCAACCAAATGTCAGTTTGTGTCCTCAACTTGTTTTTGATCAGATATTTTATTAACAAAAGTAAACTAATGCATATGGATTATCTGGTTAACGTTAGTGTCTTGCAATAAATGACACAGGGAGACTTAAGGCAGCAGCAACAACCAACGTGATCACATAAAGGTCATACTGTACGTTTCCACGAATTCAAAGAGAAGGTTTCATAAATAGAAAGTCATAAATGGTCTGCTTAGAGGCCCAAAGTGGGCCTCCATGAAAGATGCAGTGTTCTCAGTTGTAGCCGCAACTTGTTTTCTATATTTAGTTCCTACAGTTAGCATTCAGACCATTAGAACAAATGAGGGCCTTTAAGTGAATTTTCCCAAGTATCAGACTCTTTGCGTTAATGTGGAGAATACTGAGGCACACAGTTAAATTATTCCCCAACGTCAGCAAGATCACACAGAACACATAAAAGCTGCTGTTGAGGAATGCCGTGATACTGTCTGTTTTCTCTATTATTGGTGTCAGCACTTAACTCTCTGGTCCCCAAGCAGCGTCAATTTTGACCCACTTATGCATCTAAGGGGTAAACCATATTAAATCATATTGAAAACTTGTTGGTTTTGAATGCATCTCCAATCTTTAGCATATCCTCACGTATGTCCAGGTCAGACCTGTTGCGAGTTGTGTGTGCTCAATACATCCATCTTACAAACAGAAGAAGAGCTTGTGATTATTATTTTCCTCTCTTTCAGTGAGCTGATGTCCTGCTCTGAAGATGGCAGTGTGAGAATATGGGAGATCCAAGACTTGCCTTTGCCTGCTGAGCCAGCCTCTGCAGGTGACACACTCAGATGTTACACTGTTGACAGGATGGTAAACAGTTCACATACTTTGTAACAGGCCATCATCCCTTCTAGTGGATTTGCCATTTTATGAAAGCTGGATTACATTCCTCATGATAGATCACATACTTAAGTATGAATTAGAAAGATCAAAGACTGAGGAAAATTGCCTTCCCTGAGCTTGTGCATGTGTGTAGTACAATGTCTTGATGTGAGGGAGGAGGTTAGGTGCAGTAATGTTGGCCAGATGTGGTGTTGTGTACATCAAAGGACAGTGGACTATACCAGCACTCAGACTGGCTGTGTTTTCTACTTAAGTGGGGTGGTCTAAAGTTGAGTCTGTGTGGTCACGCTGTCTTTGATGCTGTAGATGTCTGTAATTGGTGTCGAGCTGTGGGGAGTTTTGGCTGGAGAATGCACTGCACAGGCCAATTATTTGTCAATCATTTGTTTTGTGTCGGAAACCAGAAGTCAGTCACTTGCAACTCCTGTGGGCTTTCAAGGAAAATTCCAGTTTATTTCATCCTGGGATGTTTCCCATAAATGTGGCCGTGCTAGCTTAACCCTCAGCAGCTCCACAGTAGAGATTTCTGGGAAGAAGAATTTGTGCAAAAACAACTCCAGGACAGTGTAGTGTGAATAGAGCTACTAACAATGAAGTACCTACAGAGAACATAAGCAGTGGTAAGTTGCTGTTTTCAGGAAAAAATCTTTCTAAATCAACTGTATACTATCTGCTCAACATGAAACACATATGCATTCAATGGATTTTGCTGTTTGCCTTCTTAAATGTACGTCCTCAAGTATGCTTCAACACTAACTTACTGTCCCTATTACCAGGGTTCTTTGGGATGTGGAATTTTAGCCGGACTAACAAACAGTCTGGTCCTCCATCAAAGAAGGTCATGGACATTCCCAACATCAGGATGCTGGAGTTGACAGGAGACCTGATTGGACACTCAGGAGCAGTCCAGGTAGGGCTCCATGATGTTCCAACTTGTGTTGTACTTCTCAGTTATGCTGTAATCAGTAATCCCTTTTGGACTTCTTTCAGATGTTTGTGAGCTTCAAGGAGAACGGTTTGGTGACATGCTCGACGGACCACCTGCTGATTCTGTGGAAGAACGGAGAACGACAGTCCCATCTCCGCAGTCTGGCACTTTTCCGGAAACTGGAGGAGAAGGGAGGACTTTGACCTTTAAGCCTTCAATCACTGCCTTAAAGAAGGAGAGCTGGGAGGTTGTTGCTTGATGTTGCTCTCAAATGATGTGAATGTTAGTGTAATGATTGTTGTTTACATTTTATTGTTGGCCTTTTGACTGAAAACAAGTATTTAAAATTTTTTTTAAAAACTGACTCAATACCTTATCTCAGAAATGAACAAATGCTTTTGCTTCCACCCTGGGGTGTTGGAGAGCAGTGACGTTACGGTAAAGTCAGCCATTTTGTACCAAATGTTGCCTATTATGGGTTACATGCTAGTATGTGGTGTGATGGAAAAAAATTAGTCAGTTTTTGTTGAACAAGCAGTAACTCTCAAAGTCACGAGACCATATGATGCCGTGCTATTACCAGCAACACCTGTGTTCCACTGGTAGGTGTGTATTTCTGATTTCTCCATAGACTTCAACCAGAGCAGACTTGCTTTTCGTGTTGGTCAGCAGCCGGGATGATTCAACCTATACGTGGAGGATCATCACTGGTGACATAAGGTGGGTCTGTGGCTACAACCCTGAATCCAGACAGCAGTTTTCACAGCAGAAGAACTGCAGTCTCTAATGCTGGATAAGACTGGACGTAATTGTTTACTTCATGTGGTTGTGCACCGTGAATTTCACAAAGTTCTACTGTAATATTCTAAGGTGTTTGAGAAAAAACATTCAGAGCAAACAATGTGAACTGCGACTCAATAGTATGTGTGTGCGCCAAGTGCCTGTGTGCATTACAAGAGTGCTGGGAGCAGTGTATCTTCATGTTTGGTGTGTGCGGTTCGATCAACATGTTCAGAGAGTGTCTATATGTAAAAAGCAAAAACAGCACCTCATTTCTCATTTCTGTCTTATGTAGCAGTATGCCGCTGCCAGTGCTCCTACTAGGACTGTAGTACTTCCTGGAGGTCATGTTCTGCAACACGCTCCGAATCTCCACAGTCAAAAAGTCGACCGTTCAGTTTGAATTTCTTTGAATTTCTGTGTGGGGAAGTCAATCTGGTGAGTGGGGCGGGTGGAGAGCGACCACTATGGTGGCGTGGCCTTAAACCCAGTGCGTAATCAACACACTGGACGGGCCCAGAGCGCAGCTGGAGCACTCAAATGTCATAGCGCCACAGTTTAAGCCTTTTATGTGGAATGTTCTCCCTCAGATGCCTCAGACCGTCTCAGTAGAACTTTCTGTTAAACCTGAGGGGGAATTCATGATGCACAACCATATGGATGTTGATTAAAATTGCTGGTCCGTAGCCAAAGATCCAACTCTTGTAACCAGTCATGATCCTTGACTTGAAGGTCGGATTGTCCCATCTGCTGATTGGCATAGAGTGTAATGTTTACTTCTCTGCTCCAGTTTAGGATCCACCTGTGAGTGGTCACAAAAATGTCTGTGAAAGAATTTTCTGATTTTGATTGCAAAATGTGATATGCAATCCTGACAGTCATTGCTTTTATATGCTGCATGCAATACAAAGAGTATTCATATAAGCAATTCAAATAAGCTTATTCCATTTGCGTTATTGTAGAGTTTAAACTCTCTGTGCCAAAAACAGCTTGTTCTGGTTCTTGTCTTGCTGTGAAGGAATGATTGCTGCCACTTAGGTATGCATTATGTTTTAATTTGTACTGACGCATTCAGTTATTTTTGCACTTTTTTGCATTCTTGGATGAGAAAATTGATGCCACTCATATCTGTCTGTTCAAAGAAACTCAAAAAACTGTTAACACAAACAGGGTTCCCATGCGCCCTGGAAAATGATTGACCAATTCCAGTCATGGAAAACACGGAAAATGAGGAAAAAGGTCAAATGTCCTGGAAACGGTTAACTTATGGAAAAATATTTATCCTCCCCCTGTCAATGCAAACGTGTTAAGTGTGTTGTCACCGTACCTTCCAGGCAACATTAAGGCATATATATATATATATATATATATATATCTACACACACACACACACACACACACACACACACACACACACACACACACACACACACACACACACACACACACACACACACACACACACACACACACACACACACACACACATACATATACATATATATAAAGGGTGTCCCAAAAAAATGTATACACCTTTTAGCAGCTGATAACTAACCTCACACCACTAGACTTCTTTTTATGGGGATACCTAAAAGACAAAGTCTACGCAATGAGACCTGCAACAGTCACTGAATTGAGAGCAACCATTGAACGTGAAAGCACGCAAACACCAAGGGAATTGTTTCATGATGTGTGCTATTCCATCGCTTTGCGTTGTCAGCAGTGTCTGGACCAGAACGGACATCAGTTTGAGAACTGGCGGTGACAAAACGATAGAATGATGCTTGTAAATTCTTTTACGTGTTGAAAATTAAACGAGATTTTTTTTTTTAGGCCATATCGCCCAGCTCTAGTGCAGTATATTGTCAAAATAGTATGCCATTCAAGAAATCAGTATAATATGTCATCTAAAAAATGCCATAGAATAATAGTTCATTGCACAAGTAAAAGTATAGTAATTTTTTAAACTCTTCAAATTCTTATAAAATGTTGCTAAATAACAAAAACAAAAAATGAACAAAAAAATGTCAGTAATATGTCAATTAAAAAAGCTTATAGTATAGTGTGCCATCCACCAAACATCATATTATAACATGTCGCCCAAAAACGTCATATTATAGCATGTTGCTCTAAAAACGTTATGGTACAGCATGTTGCCCAAAAAATGTCATAGTATAGCAGGTCACTCTAAAAAACGTCAGAGCTTAGCCTTTGGTCCACAAAACGTTGTTCTGTCCCGGCTGTCTGAAGTAGGTGAGGAGCAACACAAAAACAGTCCACATGCTGGTTTCCAGAGGGTTCGACAAGTATTTATTTGAAAGAGTAAGTTTACAACAACTCAACATGTGAGGGGGTTAAAAGCAAATGGGTGTTAGTAAAATAAAAATAAATAAAAGAACTAAAAGTGAACTTCACGTTTACAGTGATGGGCATTCCAACCAGGAACAAAGTAAGAGATCATCAATACAAAAAAAAAACCTCTTCCTGTTCACCTCTTAAAACCCCAAAACACCGCAGTAGCACCCTAAATTAAAACTACCAATGGGTTCCCTGTTTTCCTTTCTGAACAATTCAAAGGTCCCTCTCTAGCTCCCCACACATCCACCAACCACTGGAACACATCTCCAAAGTTCTTCTGAAGCTCAAGCCAGATGAAGGAGCCTTTTGAGAGGCAGCTGGCATCGTGATTGGACGGTACTTTGGTCTGATCCAATCCAGCTTCATCTTCAGAGACGGCAGGCGGGACGAGTCAACGGAGGCCGGGTGGACAAAGGCATGACGCTGAGAACAATCCAGAAAACAACAGAGGAGGAGTGCAGCGGCCCAGGGCCAGAACAAACAGAGTAGCATAGTATGTCTCTGAGAAAACATCATAGTATAGCCTTTGGTCTGAAAAAAACGCCATCATATACATCGTATATTATACAAATAAGTCAAAGGAAAGAGACATACTTTGTAGAATTGTAGTAACTGTGGGCTGACTAATTTACTGATTATCAGTATTTTAGTTTTTACTGATTTACGGTAATAAATCAATTTAAAAATGCCGCTACTTTGGCTCTGAACCTTTATCTACCTGTGGTCGCTCTGTCTTCTCGAGTGATCTGATTGGTTATACGTCACGAATAAAATTCCTTTCACCTTACATCTGTAAACAAAACAAAAATGTATCAACAAAGTTTTCTCTTGGAGTTTGTGTTCTTCTAAGTTTAACTCCAAGATTTCAAATACTTTCATTTACTGCACATGAATATCTCCTCCAAATGTCTCACTAATAATCATTATCAGCCTTAAAAACCCACAAAACACCCCTCTATACTCGACCACACTTTGTACAGTCTGGTTCCCCCTTCTATAAATCTGCTTGGAATCTTCCACTTCCTGTTTGTCAAAGTGGCCTTCTACCTGGACAGGTTTTGTTGGAGCTTATGCAACAAACATTTTGGGTAACTGCACTTTAATATGGATGGATGACACTGAATTAGAGTCTGTTTTAATAAGACTGAGTTCAGCTGTGTAGCTCTGTCATTAAATAGGAAATTATTTCTCAGAATTCACAGAGAAAAGTCTGAAATGTTTGCTAGGTTAGCGTCCCACATGTTCTTTGGCTCAGCTAAAGCTAACTCTCTCCAACTTCTGGATCTCTTGAGTTGCTTGTTGTTAAAATATCTTGCTAGAGGTGCTGAAGCTCAGAAAGTCTGAGATGTTTGTTCAAAATAAGCTCATTCTGAAGTCTTATCTGAACTGTCCTCTTTTGTTTGAACTTTCTCTAAACTTAGGAGTTAATGACGGAGCAGCACATCCAGACTCAGTCTCATTTATGTAGAGATTAAACTTCAGTGTCATTCATTGATGTTAAAGTGCAGTTTTTCAGATGTTTGTTGCACATGCTCCTGACCAAACCAGTCCAGGTGGAAGATGATGTGAAGAGAAGCTGCAGAGGATGAATATCACACATTTATGTTGGAATAAATGTCCTTTAATTACACATTGTCATGCAAAAGTTGGATTTCCCTTTAATGATGTTCAAATCTTTAAGTGTTTTGTTGATGTTGGTTTCTAAATGTTTTTTGACACTCGGCCCCAAAGATTAAAACCTTCTATGGCTCAGAAGCTGCAACAATTCACACATTATCAACTATCTTTCTGATTAAACTAAGATAAAAAATGAAAAACTGCCTGATTCCTGCATCATGAATGAAAATCTTTTTGGTTTTTATGACAGTAAACTGAATATATTTGGGTTTAACATTTTATAAACCAAAACAAGAAATGAACTAGACCAGCCCTCAGTAGATGGCAGAACCACGCCCAGATATCTGAACGGACATACACACATACATACTTACCCAGCCAGCCAGATACCGAAGCGAATGCAGTAACCCCGCTGACTTGTATGTCAGGCATGGTTAATTACTGAAGAAAACAATCAACAGATTAATGGACAAAGAAATTGTGTTTTCCAACATATATGGCTGAATTCCTCCCAACATCACAAGATACATACAATTTAAATTCAATTTTATTCATATAATGTCAGTTACAGGTCAAATTGTCTCAAGACGCTTTATTTTTATATTTTTTGTAATATTTAAAATATGACAAAGTAAGAAATTTAAACCTCTTGACTACACCAATTTATTATTTGTTTTTTAAGAGACTAATCGGCAATTAAAATAATTTTCTACACCAAAACTAATAAACATGACGTCAAATAGAAGGAACAGTTTTAAACACTGCAGTCCCATGACGACTAGAATAAAGTTTCTCAACAAAAACTAAATCTGCTGGTGGATTCCATTAAAGTCCTAATAAATTATCATAAAATGTGATACTAAAGGTTTGTGGTGCTAAAAATCTCAAAGTAAAGATATCAAGTTGAACATCTGGATGGAGGCGGATGGAGTGACTCCATGGATTTTATGGATGCTGGTTAAAGACCTGCTCTTCAAGTTGTCTTCCTTCTGGTCGCTGTAAAAAGTCACTCCATCCTTGCCGACTTCAACACTCTTCATGACAAGTTCTTCTACCTCCGACGTGGTGGAACCTCGGGAAACCCGTCGAGACTCGGATTTTCAAAAAACTCGTCAGACGGGGGAAGGTGTGGTGGGCGGTGGAGGAGTAGAGGGGGGAGGGGGGAGGGGGAGGCCACCACCCACCTCCCCGCCTACTCTCCGCCCTGACTCCACCTTGGCTCCACCCATGTGGTCACTTTATTAGGAACAGAAACTACGATGTCAAAGGGACGACGAAATTATTTCTTTTTATCTGATCTGTAGCTCAGTGAGTTAAGGATTTGCCTATGGAGCTGCAGGTTGCTGGTTCAAGAGAGGACCCTTCTTAGATTTTTTTGAAAAATTTAGACAAGGACAAAGAAACAAAAATGTCAGTAGTGGGTCTTGAACCTACTACCTTTTACTTGGTAGTCTCTCTTCTTACCCCCTAAGCTACTTGCTCAGATATTAAATCTTCTTTTTTTGCGCATTTATCATCGATTTTTTGTCGTTTTCGAGTTTTTTTTAACTCCAGTCTTGACTCGACCGTTTTTCCCTAGGGGGTTGGACTTCAGCCTTTGTGCAGGAGGGTTGAACCCTCAGTTCGAAGACTTTCCAAAGCCTCGAGACCTCCCCAGTCCTCAGGACCTGAGCTTTCACACAGTCTGAGGGATGACATTTTCTAAGTCCCACAGTAGATCTCTGTTAGTGTGAACTTTGAGACAGTCCAAGGACTGATATCTTCTAAGTTCCTGAGTAGATCTCTATTAGTCTGAACCTTTCGACAGTCTGAGGGCTGAAGTTTTCAAAGTTCCCCAGTACTTCTGTGTTAGTTTGAACTTTCTGGTTAACAGAAGCCTTAAAACTTGAGACCATGAGTCTTGATTTCACATTTAGACCATCCATCTGAATTCTTCTCAGACCTTCACCTGTGGGTTCTTTAGAAATCTTGAACAAACTTTGATTCTCTTCATTGAACAGTAAAGTTTGTGGAGATCAGAAGGTAACATTAGTTTGATCAATGCCTTCAGCTACTAGTAGACTTTATCTGGAAAGCAGTTTTCTGAAATGAGTTCTTAGTAAATCTGTTCACAGTCAAACCAAGAACATAGGAGGAAATGTTTGAAGAAACAACTTCAGACCAGAAAACACTTTAAGACCTTTATCTGTTTTTGATCGTTTTATTGTCTCTTCTGTTTAATTTGATCCTCTAAAGCCTAACTGGTGTCTTTTCAAATGTTTTGTCTTTAGTTTGATTCTTCTTAAATGTTTAGTTTTGCTCTTTTCTCACCTTTTATTCTTTTTTAATGTCCAATTTGATTTTGAAATATTTTGTCTTTTTAAGGTTTGTTGTTTTTTCAAACGTTTTATCAGCTTGTTTGAAAAATTTCCTCTTCTTTTCCAATGTTCAATTTTTATATTAAATCATTTTGAAGGTTTTGCTTTTTAAATGTTTTACCACTTTCTAATGTTTAATTTTCTTTTTAAATGCTTCATTGTATTTTCTGTTTAATTCTTATTTAAAGTTTTATTGTTTTTAAGATTTAATTTGTCTAAAAAATGTTTAATTTCATAATTACATGTTTTGTATCTTGTTTAATTATCTAATTAAATATTTTGTCTGTTTAATATAATTGAATTGTATTTAATGTTAAATTTTCTTTTTAAAAGTTTTATTGTAATAAATGCTTTTCCTTTTGATTTAATTGCATTTTTAAATGTAGTTTTTTTATTTATCTTTTCTGTGAAGATTTTAACTCAACCTTAAAAATGAAACATCCTTAAATCAATGAAAATACTTCTGCTGTCACAATCATGAGTTACTCAATTATTCACTTTATCAACCCAACTTTATTTGTTTAGCACCTTTCACACAGATGACAAAACTAAACAAGCAAAGAAAAGAAACTATGCTCAAACTATGATTAAAACTCAACATTGAAAAAAAAAAGATTTAACATGGTAATAAAATGTATTGTATCCAGGGGATGGAGGGAGTTTATTGAAGTCTTCTTGGGCTCACACGGTAAGTCATTTAAAATAGAAACTTGATATTCAGTCTAAGGAAACTGGAAACTGCAGAGTGACAGAAGAACCAACAATATCTCCTGTTTTCTCCTTTGAGTTGACTCTTCTGGTGCTTTCAGACCAAAGAACTAGAGACTCTTTACAACCTGCTCAAACTCTTGATACAGGACCTCACCACACAGTTCAAGAAGATTTCCTTCTCATTTCTACTCTGAAGCTCACCTTCTCCAGCTCAAACTGCTGACAAATGTTTCTGCTGCTCTAAAGTCTGGTCTCCAGAACTTCTTAAAAACTCAGTCTCTTCTGCTGCAGGTTGTTTTGTAGAACTGTTACAGAAAACCTCACTAAACCACATGGAGGGACCTCAAGATAGTCGTCCAAATGAAACCATACAAAAACCAAACTAGCACAACCCAAACGCTAAAGTCTCCTGTAGCCTACCAGAGAACCTCTTTAAACAGAGAATCAGGACAGGAACTCTTACCTTCTGAACAACCAACGTTGGTTCACAAACATGAACACAGAATGTGTCTGACCAAAAACCTCTAAAGACTCACTACAGCCAAGATAAAGACACAACTGTCACCTTTTGGCTTGCTCTGGGGGGTCAGGCATATGGGTTCTGTAAAGCATCTTGAGACAATTTGACTGTAATTGATGCTATATAAATAAAATTGAACTGCATTGAACTCAGCTGCACCAAATCCACTAATCACTGCACACATTAGGACCATGTGCTAACTGTGGCTGAAGAACCACATTTACCAAGACAACTATCCAGTACAAAACCCTAAAACACACCAAGAAACACATTAAAGAGGATTTTACTGCTGGAAGCTGAAAGCCAACACCTAAAGAACAAACTAAAGCAACGGCACCAAACCCGGTTCAGTGAAAAGAAGCAGAGGAAATGTTTGACTGCAGACATAAAGCAGGAAGACACTGAGCTGCTCAGGTGTTCCTGATAACACCAAGCAGCCACCTGGACAGCCAATAGGAATACAGCTTACTAGAAGTCCAGAGGGCTGGCTTAGGGGCCGTTTACACGAGGACGCTTGCAGGTGAAAACGGCAAAATATTTCAACAAAACACCCTACCGTTTATACGAGGACGGCGTTTTGGGGGCTTGAAAACGCAAAAATTTGAAACCGGCCTCCAGAGTGGAAAAGTAGAAAACGCTCCGTCGTTACGTTTCCGTCTAAACAGCAAAACTTTGCCGAGATCAGACCACGTCGCGTACGCGATTACGTCACATACGCGATTACGTCACATACGTGCTTTGGTTTGCCGGCCGGTACAAGGACGTAAACAAAGATGTGTGATTATTTCCATCCTTCCTGCCTTCAAGCAACTCTGGCAGCTCTATGTACACTACAGGAGTCGTACCAACAAACGTACAGAATCTGTACAGATTCCATTCATGAACATTTACCGCGGCGGAGATCCGAAAAGGGAGATAGTAAGCATGCGCGTAGACATGGCAGAGTTTTATCACAGCGCCACCCAGCTGCCTGGCATGCATATCCAATCGAATTCCACACACTATAGAGTCACCGTATATACGCAGATTTCCTTCAAAACCGCTCGTCTAAACGTGAAATGACGAGACGCCACTTTTGCGTTTTCGGTTCGGATGGTCCTCGTGTAAACGGCCCTTTAGTGAATTAAATTTAGTTTAAAGTTGAAGCAGAAAGTTACAAAAGAAAGTTGAAAACCACCTTCTGATACCTGAAATCTCTGAATTTTCACACAAAGAACACCTGAACATGTCAAACTGGTTCCATAGTAGATCCTTCATTATAAAAATGTCATAGTATGGTGTGTTGCTCAAAAAACATTACGATCCGGCTGTCTGGGGTCACAGAGGAGTGAACAGGACAAACGCTGGTTTCCAGGGGGTTAGGCGGCTATTTATTTGAAAGAGTAAATTTACAACAACACAACATGTGAGCAGAAAAATCACAAAGTCTGTCTTTAGTACAGCTGAAAATATTAGTTTTTGTCTTTTTTATTGACCAAACTTTTCAGGAAGTAGATGAAGAATAACTAAAGCTCTCATGTAGAAGTCCAGCTTCTTTTGGACTCTTGTGGAGAGTTTAATCTTAGAGTTTGTAAAGCTGTTGAGTTTTTAGAGTCACATGGATTGTTTTGACATTTAATAACTGAGTCCTGAAATAAAATTATAGTTGTGGATTTCTGTCATTTAGTCTGGACTAAACAAATAACAGCAGCATAAATCTCAAATGTCATTATGAGAAGTCTGGATTGAGGTTTCTCACTTGATAATGATCAAAACTTGAACTTTAGGTTGGTTAAAGGAATATTCCACCTTAAATCTTTGAATGTTGACCTAAAAGGTTGGTTTCAGGAAGTATTCCACCTACAAGGTCCTCACACATCCACCTTAAAGGAACATTCCATCAAAAATCCTTGGACATGCACCTAAAATGTTGGTTTAACTGAGTACTCCATCCAAAACCCTCAAAGAGACCTGAGGGGCTGGTTAAAAGGAATATTCCACCTAAAAACTCAAATATAGACCCGAAAGAGTGTCTTAGAAAAAATCCTTCAATGTGGACCAAAAAAGTTAGTCTGGAGGAATATTCCACCTCAAATGTAGACCTGAGAAGTTGGTTTGGAAGAATATACCATCCTAAACATCCTTAAATGTAGACCTAAAAATGGTTTGGAAGAAAATTCCACCTAAAATTGACTACTGTAGACCTTGGAGGTTGGTCTGATGGTATATTCCACCCAACATCCTTGAACAGAAACTTAAAAAGTTCGTTCAAAGGAATATTCCACCTAAAATCCTTCAATGTAGACCAAAAATCTTGGTGTAAAGGAGTATTCCACCTTAAATGTAGACCTAAAGGATGGATTGGAGTAATATTCTACTCTAAAATCTTCCAATGTAGACCTAAAAGGTTTATCGGATGGTATATTCTACCCAACGTCCTGGAACATTTACCTAAAAGGTTGGTTTAATGGTATATTCCCAGAAGAACCCTTGAACATTGGGCTTAATGGTATATTCCACCCAAAATACTTGTACATATACCAAGAAGTCAGTGTAAAAGAAACGTAGACCTAAAAGGATTGATTAAAGGAACATTTAAACTATTATTTTCATTATTTAATAACCTGTTATCAGTCAGTGCCCTGGCAAACTTGTTTTCATCAGTTTTTTTTTAGTGGAAGTCAAAAATAAAGGAGCTCTTGGTTTTTTATCGGCGTTACTGAGTCAAAAGCTGCTGTTTCAACACAGACATGTTCACATGCATCCAGTGGTGTAGTGGTCCCTGGAGAAGTGGGTATACTCTTAATTTTCACCTTTTTTTAAAAATTAGTCCAGAAAAACGCCCTGTTTTAGAAACAGTGACATAGAAGACTACTCTATTCAATTTATTCAGTCATTTCTACTTGCCCACTATTATAAAATTATCATGACTTGATTAGGAGCAGTTTGTAGTTATTACTGGTCACACAAGCAAACTGGATTAATGTAACATGTATTTATCATGAGGCAAACATGGTGTTTCAGTTACTTTTGAACATTTATTTAAATAAAATACTTCAAATATGAAGTTGACAGTGCATCCTTGTTCATATTTCATCATGAATAAAACCTCAATATTGTTTTAGGTCGAATCTTAAACTACCTGTCCCCATTCTTGTGTTTTTACTTACTTTAAAATCAACTACCAGCCTAGAGGTTTTCCCACATTATCCCAATCTAGCTAGCTTCAGACTTACGTTAGAATAACGTTAGCCTTTCAAAACGTTAGTCAGACTTGGCCCGACACTCAGTTTAACCCGTTGCGCTTCAGTTACGCTTCAGTGTCCCGCCCGCGGTACACTTTGAGATCTGCATAAGCAATTTGCTAAATGTCTGAAACTGCAAATGCGATTATACAAACACTATACGCCGACGGAAAGCTTAGATTCTCATGAATCCGCCGGTATAAACTACTTTCAGATGTGATTACCACAGCAGGTAATATAAACACATTTGTCCAACAAAAAACGAATATCCATCCATCCGTTCTCTATACACGGCTTCAACGTACACAGCGCGACTGACATTTCCGGGTTCATTATTACACACAGATGAAAATATTCCACAAAAAACGGCCATAATCCAACCTTGGACATCCAGACGAAACAAGCCAGTAAACTATTTTGTCCAAAACATGTCTTGAAGACGGTATATAATCCACGAATAGGTCGTTTTCGAGGAAATGCACCTCGCGATGCGCGTCCAATATTCCCTGTATTTCTCGTCATATTTTTATTTACAAATAGAATATTAGCGATTTTTTTGTACTGAAAATGGCTGGAATTGACTGCAGCTTTAACCACTGGCGACAAAATATCCTCTCCTTGAAATGTGCAGTCGTGTTGCCAGTAGTTTAAAACAATGATTCATTTGGAAACCACCTTAAAACTTACCTGAGAATTATATCGTCCATGAAAGTAGGTTCGCTTGATACGTGCCACTCACTTGAAAGGTGTTTATTCTGACTTTCTCGCATTTCCGCGCATCTTTCAAGCAGATTTGTCAATCAACTGGAGTGCCACAGAGGTGTTAGCAAAATTTCCCTCTGTATGACCCGCCCTACTCTGCCTCTGATTGGCTCATCCCTAAAGTTAACCAATCGAATCAGTGAAGGTAGCATGTACCAGCCAATTACAGGCAGAGGAGGGTTGTTCATGGCTTCATCATCCTTAAGGAAAAGAGGGCTACCTGGCACACAGATATTACTGAATGATGCGCACCAGGGAGCATTAGAAGTGGGTATACGTAATGCTAACTGAAAAATAAGTGGGTATACGCCGTATACCGCCGTATACCCTGGACTACACCAGTGCATGCATCCACAAACCTCTCATCACTCAAACACCCACAGTCAGGCGACCGGCTGGGCCGAAGCTTGGTGGCATCCTCAGACCCACGAGTCTGGGAGTCGGTGAACTTGTTGGTGCAGTTTGAAGGCCTCCATGTGGTCCAGTAGAAGTCCACGTAGTCAGTGTTGTCTTTGAACCGCAGCGACTGGCCGCCATCAGGTGGACCGGCTCGTTCTTGTAAGACTCCTCCTGTAGCCTTGACGGGACCACAGGAACATTCAGTAGCTGTTGGAGTTCTTCCTGTCAGGCTCCTGGTAGAACGGCTCTGAAGTATCTTGTACTCGTCTTATCTGGAACAATCTAACAGCCTAAACTGTTAACTAGACCCTCCAGAAAAACGTGGACAAAAATCATTGATTATGCGAATAAATATGCGGGGTTTTTATGCCATTTTATGCGGGGAAATTGCGAAAAGTTGCAAAGTATGCGAATAGTTGTGAAATATGCAAAAATATGCGCAATTCACCTGCCGTCTGGCCGCGGAGGGATGTGTCCTCTAATCAGACACTGGGGCTGAATCCCAAACCGCCCCCTACACACTATCCCTACACACTACCCCTCCGTTTGCGCGTTCCCGCGGAGGGTCCTCCATATTAAGTGCTGTCCCAAACCGCGTAGTGCGGAGTGGGAGTGGACTGTTCAGCCCTTAAATAGCGAGTCTGCATCGATGCTCACTCTAGACAACTTTTTCAGGAAGTGCAACGTCGAAATGGAGGAGGAAACAACATATCGATGTAAGTTCCACATGCGTCCATTATTTCTCCCACGCCTTTTTCACACTGACAGAACATCACAAAAAGAGTGGTGAAGAAAGATAAAACAAAAGAAACAAATCTTCTTCTCTGCTGACGTTTGATTTAATTGTGCACCCCCTGACACCTTAAAATTTGAACACAACTGACAGAATTCATTTATTCATTAATTTGTTGGATTTGAAATGCCAGATAATAGGATTGGAAAACATGTGGGATGACTTCAAATTATTTGATGCAGAATGTAGCCCCTACATCATTGCCTGCAACCTGTGCCACAGCGCGACAGCCATGCACAGTAGGCGTCTTTGTGTTACCATGGCGATGACGTCTTCCGTTTTCCGGTTTGGCGACGGTGTCCCATTCCTGACGATCGTATTTATACCCTCCCCCTTCAAGTAAATTACCCTCCACAGCTGCGAGTGTGACTTCTTTTGGAGTGACACTCGGTAGTGTAGGGGGAGTGTGTAGGGGGCGGTTTGGGATTCAGCCTGGGACTGTTGCGGGGTTACTGGACTGACACCCTGTGCTTTGGGAGGGGGAGAAGCTCACAGCAGCACCTGCTGCTCGTTGAAAACAGTAACTGCAGAATGATCCGAGTTTTCCTGTCAGTCTCCAAAACGGCAGAAAAAGTCGCTAGATTTGTGGCTAGTCGCTTTTGACAAAAAAAGTCGCTAGGACGCTTTGGGAAGTTGCTAGATTTAGCAAGAAAGTCGCTAAGTTGGCAACACTGGCGCCGCGCTCCGCATCAGCTCGTGCTTCTAGTGTGTGTGTGAATGCGGGAACTGATGACGTCAGGCCGGGCGTCACATAAAAACTCACTCACAACTCCATTTATATTGGTTATAGTTTTCTCATTTAATGCGGAAATTGTGAAATCAAGCGGGACCCGCATATTTCTCTTTTTTTCGTGGAAATGTGAGATTCTTGCGGGAATTATGCGCTGTTTTGTGGGGATTATGCGGCCTTTTGGGAAATAATTGACCCCCGCATAATCAGCTGCATTTTGGTGATTAATGTGGGAATTCATGCGATCGCATAATTGCGTTTTTCTGGAGGGTCTAGAGTGGTGTAAAGAAGCAAACACACAGACATAGATTAGGACTCAAACTTCCCGGCTCATCTTGGAAGAGGACGTGTATCATTGACAAAGATGCAGCAACTCAGTTTTATTGAGTTTCATTATTTTCATAAAAATTTACACTTTTACTGTTTCTTTATAGATGACTCACTGTGACCCAATGAACACTTATTATTCACCCTACTTGTGTTTGTATCTAAATAAATAATAAATATCTGCTTGTATCCCTGCTTTCATGCTATTAGCATATGTAAATTGTGTGTATGTCTTAGTATTTTAAATTATTTTTGTCATATCTAATGATTCAGTTCAATGTACCTGTTTCTTGTAAATGGCAATAAACTCTATTCTATCTCCAAGTTATATGTATATAACTGCCTATATCTGTAGAGAGAGAGAGATAAATATAAATTTTTGATTACCTTTACAATTAAATTTTTTGATCTATAAACATATTTTCTATACATGTATATTTTTTTATCTTCCTCCTTTTTGTTCATGTAGCTTTATATCTAATTATTTACAATGTAAATTTTACATTTATATATGTAATAGCATTATTCTATGATACATTTGTTAGAATTATAGCCACAGACTGCACATCAAATGTCTGAGTTATAAATATGGAAGCAATCACTTCCAAAGAATGATTGTATTAGTGTATTAGTGTATGACGTGATAATGTGTGTCTGTACCGGCTGAAAATGTCCTGGAAAAGTCCTGGAAAATAATTTTAGGGAAGGACTGGGAACCCTGACAAAATATGGAAACGGGAAAACCACTCGTCTGGCTGTGAACGAAACTTTCTATGTTGAATGAATGTTGTTTTTTATGCACAGGGTGGTATTGATCTTCTGATCCAGCTTTTGTAAAGACAAAGTTTCATAGTACAGTATTTCTCTATACGTGTTGCTGCAATTTATGGAACAGTTTCATATTTAAAGAATGCTTTAATCGTCTCTTACAATACATTTTCGTGTTTGACAGAAAACATCAAAATAAGACATGATCCAGAAAGAGCAAAAACACATTAAATTTTTCAAACAAACGTGGATGGTTTTTAGGTGACTCTAACGTAAAGCTTTGTAACTACTAAGCTTGAGGCAGTAAAATCTTTCAAAACACACACTTTGCTTCTCATGGCCGATAATGATCATTTGTTTGAAAAATAATTTTTTGTACTGCATATAATATCACTTTCTAATTGTTGTTCCATTTTTAAATTATGCAAAACACAGACTTGGCACGTTCTCGCTGTCACGGCCATCAGTGTCACAGATGAGGGAGAGGAAATAGAAATAACTAAGTGATGAAGGCTTATCATTTCATAACAAGCAGTTATACAATCTAGTTCTGCCTCAGTAGACTCAATGAGAGGCATTAACTGACTGGCTGTCATCTAATGTAATTAAAATCATCATATTCCAGTCATTGCTACTCACAGAAAAGGCATGGCTGTCCGACATGTAAATCTGAAATATTTAAATTGTCTTTGTCGATAGAAATCTTCTTTATAGACTAGCAAAAATATCTTCTTATGATCAGTGATAGCAGCTATGAAACATTCAGACGTGGAGCCGCATTTCAAGTCACTGTAAAAAAATTAGAAATTTTGGAAATCAACAGCAACATGTAACATCCAAAACAAACAAAAAAGTCACATAAGCAAAATATGTAAAATGCAAAGCAGAAATGATATTGGCTGAGTATTTACAGGAACAGCAGGTGCATTAGGTAGTTTACAGTGTACTGCAACAATAGCAGACCTAAACAGTGAGACGTGACAAGATTAAGGCGTCGATTAAGACCGTGATCATCAACAGAGTGACACTGTGAATACATTGAACATGGAGGTGAACAGTTTTAAAGCGAACTGAAGCATTCGTGGAATTTGATCCGACTGCACTGATTCAGTTTCTGTCCTTAAAAACCTCAAAGTTGTACAAAACACAGGATAAAATGTCAGGACCATCGTGACCGAACCATCAGCACTGACTCACCGACTGAAAACCGCAGCACAGTTTGAAAGAAAGATCCAGAACACATATGGCTTTTCTTATAATCTTATAGAAGGAGGAACTGTTTGAACAAAAATACTTTAGTTAGCAGGTGTAAAGATGACAAAAGAATAAGGCACCTTTTAAAGAGCTCTCTGTGCCTTTGGTTAATACGGTAATGTGAGTCCTCTGGGTTAATGCACACTTACCGTACACAGAGAGCTACACATCCTTCTACATGACCTCCACTAACATAAATATGACGAAAACACAGAATTTCACCATGAAAAGTAGTTTATGGATACTGACAGCCACTAACCACTCTTTTAAGTTTTCCTAATTTGCCAAATAATATCTCATTTTTTGCGGCGGTCTCCAGCGCAGTTACACTCATCAGCTTTTGCTTAACCCTCTGAACCCTAAAACCCACGGAAAGGTTTGAAAGGCTTGTTCTTTTAAAAAAAACTAAATTACACCAGAGCCAGAAGCTTGAAAATAGAAGGATCAGTGAATTTTGAACTTTCCCGTCGTTGAACTTCTCATTCTGTTTCATCAGAATGCCTTAACTTTGTAATATTTCGTCAAAATCACTTAATGTGCACTACCATTTAAAGTTCGCGGTCGCCCAGGCAAATGTCATGTTTTCCATAAAGTCTCATACTTTTATTCATGTGCTAACATAATTGCACAAGGGTTTTCTACTCATCAATGAGCCTTTCAGCACCATTAGCTAACACAATGTAGCATTAGAACACAGGAGTGATGGTTGCTGGAAATGTTCCTCTGCATCCCTATGGAGATATTCCAATGAAAACATAAGAAGCACTAAAAGAGCGCAGTACTCCACCAAGGCTGCTCAGTCATTGTATAATTTCTGATGGAGAAGTCCCCATAAGTCCCAATAAGTCCACAGTCAGTTTTTAGTAGAGTCGCAATCATGTCATCATCAGCAGGCAGCTGATGTAGTGTTCACTTGTTGTCATAGTTACAGTGACGCCGTGCTGCTATCTCACAATGATACAGAAATCTTTAACAAATATGTGGATCCAGACTATATGCCGCATCACTGCCAAAATCTAATGAGGTGGTCCTTGTGTCATTTCTGACCTTCCCTGAAAATTTCATTCCAAATCTGTTAGTCCAGTTTTGAATAAGTTTGCACATAGATGGAAGGACAAACATACGCCAATTGTCACATAACTCCGCTGCGTTCCTTGGCGAAGTAATCAGCCGTTTCCAGCTAGAATAGTCTTTTACCACATGAACAATGTCTCGACTGTATTTCTGATTCATTTAATTTTGTCTTCACTGAAAAAACTTTGTTTCTTTCAAAAACAAGGACATTTCTAAGTGACTCCAACCTTTTGAACAGTGGTGTACTTATCTCACTTAAAGATACACCATTCGAAATCCTGTAAAAAAAACAAACACCTTCAGGTCATTGGCACATTTGAGAAACTGCACCCAGCAGTCAGCTGAAAATAATTAAACGTAACTTGTGTTTTAGTTTTAATTTACTATAACTGTGTTTATTTATTTGTGGTACTCATTGAGTGTATTCACTGTATTATTTTATTTGTAAAATTGTATCTGTATTCTGTATAATTTATTTTACTGCAAATCCTGACCAGGGACAAAGACTGCAAATCAGCTGAAGCTAGACGTCCTATATACATTCACATTTTCCCATTGTGGCAATGTTGTATGTATCGTCCCTGTTAAATAAACATTAAATAAAAAAATAAAAAATAAATAAAAATAATTTAGGGACTGTCAACTGGACTGCAGGCCATGTTTACACTGAGCAACGATGTGCTATATAAAATATCTGTAGCATTTTTTCTACTATTGGGCACTTATGAAATAATTTCTACTTTTTTAAAAAAAATTTTTGCAAAATCATTTAAGACATTCAACTTTCATTTGTTTCTTTTTTATGATTTATGGTATGATAACTTTGTTAAACTGAACAAAAGACATTTTAAAGTTCGGTCTGCTTCTATCCATAGAGGTGCAAGGTTTTATACTGCAGTAAAAAATGAGCAAAAACGTAACCAGAGCAAAAAAAAAAAAGGTTCAGAGACTGTTTGGGGTTCAGAGGGTTAAATACCTTACTTTGAAAAATGACTATCCTTTTCATTCCCAATAACAGCTGATAAATCATTAATTTCTCATAGATGTTATTTGACGTACAATGTATAACAAAATCTACCATGCACCCCTTCTAGATGACCACCAGAGGGCAGCCAACTCATACAAACCCCACCATCTCATGGACTTCACTGTCTACGTCAGTGAATCCCAAAAAAATGGACAATCATGTGCATGTAGAGAGTTGTGGATGCAGGATTTGAGTGCCGCTGCTGATTAGTTTAAGGAGCAGACGCCGGCTCTGCAGCTTTTACAAGCTGGATCTAAACCTGGATCTGCTGCGCCGTCACACATCTATCAGGCCACCAAGGTCGATTTGTTCTCCAAACACTCAGCAGACTTGCTTCACATACAAAGCCCCTGCTGCTCAGATGCTCTCATGTAGGATTCATTTCGACTCTGTTTATGGGTGCAAACGTCTACAGTTAGTGTCACAAAGCTATGAATGTAACTTAACAGCTCCGGTACAGTGCAATTCTGCTCCTCCATTTGCTCTGACGAAGATCTCCGTTGTCCACACCGGCTGCTTTCACAGTGCACAGAGGATGGTGATATGAAAAATTAAAACAGCAGGGTATTGGGCAGCTACATGACCTTAAAATCCAGCAATCACCACAAAGACAGCCCTTCTTTGATGTCACCTCTGTATATATAAGGGGCTGGACATTTAGAGTTTCTGTGCTGGCTGGCACTGAAGCTTCGTTCTTAGATAACTGACTCTCTTAAATGTTTCCAACAAGTACTTTCTTTGTAGAGCTGAACGGGACTGCTAAGAATTTGGTCCCAGAGATAAGTCAAAATGTCTCCTAGTCGGTTCACAGATAATAAGAATGAATAATTCCTGCTGAGCACCTTCGCAAGTTCTGAAAACAGTTTGAAGATGTGCACTCACATCCAGTGAGAAGCACGAGTAGATGACTCTAGATACTTATTTCTCAGTGTCTCTAGCTGTTGTCACTTGTCATTGTCCATTTTCTTTTACAGCAATATACAGAAATTGAATAAAACCATTTGCTCAAAGAAAATGAAGAGATTTTTAACTGTGAAAAGCAAACCAAGCAAAAAGGAGCTCAAAATGAAGATGTCTGATTGGCTAAAGTGCAGGTTTCTGGTGTGGTACACTGTTAAGTACAGATTGTCAGGTGAGCCATGAGGTCTGCACAGTCTCATAGAGGCGCTATAAGGAATACTTCACGGGGCCATGAAGCGGCGACAGAGTCGACAGGGCCCTCAAATGACAACCTGCCCTCCACTGGCAGAACACCACCTCCAGCTGCAACCACACAAGAAACGAAGCTGTGATTTGTGATGGAAACAGCGCCTCAGTGTTCATTAGTCGGCGGTGTCGGCTCTCACAGTCCCCGATTGGCCGATTTTTCGTGTCCCGGGACGCCAGAGCGCTGTCCAATCACAGCTGAAAAGGCTAATAGTTCCACCAGCAGGGGTGCGTTCACTGCCCCACCCTGCTCCGAGCGATGGGTGAGAGGAGGAGGAGAAGGGGATTCGGTCAGGAAGGAGGGGGAGGACGCAGGCTCTTGCACTTCATCTCATCCAAGTTCTTCCAGTACTTGTAGTTCTCCGACAGGTGCTCCATCAGACCAGGCAGGCTGGCAAAGGCTGTGAGGAGACACAGAAGCTGAGGTGAGTAGAAGAAACGACAGACGCTAGGACACAGATGTAGATCGTTTTGTGGCTTTAAAGGACAGAAGCACATTTTTTTCATCTCTATGTGTAAAAAACAATACGACTTAATACAACCTTATGCACACTTACACTAATTTATGCAAATTATAAGCGAGGGGGGCAAAATCCACCAAAGTTTATACTCACTGTGGACTAATTTCTCACAAAAATCCTGCACCTCTATGGAAACAGCACAACCAGGGCTAGAGGTAGATAGAACCTCGAACATTTCTTTTGTGCAGTATGACACAGTTACAGTGCCATCAATCATTAAACCAAAAAAAGTTGCTTTAGTCTTTTTTAATCTTTTTTTTCATGCTTTCCATGAAAACTCACACTTTTATTCATGTGCTACAACTGCACAAGGGTTTTGTAGTCATCAATTAGCCTTTCAACACCATTAGCTAACACAATGTAGCATTAGAACACAGGAGTGATGGTTGCTGGAAATGTTCCTCTGTACTCCTATGGAGATATTTCATTCAAAATCAGCTGTTTCCAGCTAGAACAGTCATTAACCACATTAACAATGTCTAGACTGGATTTCTGACTAATTTAATGTGATCTTCATTGAAAAAATCTGTTTTTCTTTCAAAAGTAAGGACTTTTCTAAGTGACCCCAAACTTTTAAACAGTAGTGTGCAAGTCTACAGATGCTGCCAAATGGTAAGTTTACATACAACAGATATTTTACTAGGTAATATTAAATTTAACTCGTTTCGATATTTGACACCCATTTGCTCGGTGTAAACACAGCCTGCGGTTCAGCCAAATCATTTCAGGATTTCTGACTGCTGGTCACAGCCGAGTCACTAACTGCTTCATGATTGTGCTGAGGAGTACTGTATGTTTTGTTTTAATTATATTTTTACTTTTGCATCATTACTCCGCCAAGGAACATGGCACAGTTATGTGACGATCGGTATACATTTGTGTTTCTGTGCGCAACATTACTGAAAAACAGATTTGGATTAAATTTTCAGTGAAGGTCAGAAATGACACAAGGACCAAATAATTAGATTTTGGCAGTGATACAGCTTATAGTCTGGATCCACAGACTTCCTAAAGTTTTCTGTATCATTGAGAGGTAGTGGCATGGCGTCACTGTAACTATGACAAGTAAACGCAACGTCAGCTGCCTGCTGACGATCACATGATTGAGATCCTACAACAAATCGACCACTGCAGACTTATCTGGACTTATCCGTCAGAAATTACACAAGGAAACATGTAGAATAAAGTGATTTTTAGCTTTGATTGGATTTTTTCATTGATGAGTTGAACATGTGATGGTTATTTATGTTTTTACAGTGTCTTACTCCAAGAAATGGTTTCATTTTGGCCATTTTTGAATATTCCCTTCAGGGGTGCACATTGGTTTAGTGGTTAGCGCTGTCGCCTTTTAGCTAGAAGATCTCTGGTTTGTGTCCCGGCCTGGACCTGGGATCTTTCTGCATGGAGTTTGCATGTTCTCCCTGTACATGCGTGGGTTTTCTCCGGGTTCACCGGCTTCCTCCCACAGTCCAAAAACATGCTGAGGTTAATTGGTGACTCTAAATCATACATAGGTGTGAATGTGAGTGTGATTGTTTGTCTGTGTAACTTATGTATTTACGCGTGTATATGCGTTACATTGTTTATTTATTTCTATCTAGAGTTCAGAATTGCATGACTCCTCTGACGAAGAGTATGTCCCAGACGCCCCAACATCTTCCTCCAGAGGTCAGGCATCTAAACGAAGCCGTCAGGCGGGCTATGGAGGCCGTGGTCGGGGAGCGACGCGAGCACCCCGAGCCAAAAAACGTCCTGCAGTCTCTTGGTCTGACAAGCCGTGGGATTGGTAACTTTTCTGGAAGTTGCTGAGCCCTGATGCTCTCTCCTCCAGAAGCAAAACAAATGTGTGCGCGGTTGCGTAGTGCGTAGCTCGCCCACCTCTGCATGGGCGTGCTTGCTGTGCGCGTAACCGTTGATTGACAGCATGACAAAGCTGAAGCTCGAACTTGATTGGTCGGCAGCGACCGGCGCTTTTTGGAATAACATGGGGGTCTATGAGAGGAAGGCGGAGCTCAGGAATAAATTTTCATATCGCGTCATACTAACTTTATATTATAGTATCGAACTAGACTAACACATTTAAGCTTTGTTAAAAAATGATACATAAATTGAAAACAAACGGAAACTCCGGACAGCAGCTTTAAGAGACTGTAACAGGGAGGGTTCCCAGTCTAAAAGAGGTTTAAATTACAGTTTCAAATGTACAAATAAATTCAAGGATATAAGGTTCTAATGAGGTGTATGGTTCTTATTTCTAACCTCTCTGAAGACATGATTATGGGAAGCAAACTGACATCTTGAGGCTGCAGGAAGATTTTAACTGGAAGAAATACCGGCATTATGTAAGATTCAAATTGGTGACATCAGAGCAGTGCTACAAATAGACCCATCATCCGCAAAAGTTGGAAAAAATGTGAAAACATTTCTTGTTTTTTTACAGTCATTATTTAATGTCAGTCTTTTCCCACTGAAGAATTAAACGGGGAAAAAACGCTGAAAAAAAAATCAGGCTTCAGAAGTCCGAGTCAAATCAAGTGGACATCTTCCAGAGTTTAGTTAGTATCAAATCCCCTCCTTGTCTTACTGTTCCCCATTCTGTGGTTAAAAAAACACCACTGTCTGGGCAAACAAAACATGGCTGTCAAAATATGGTGCTGTTACTATAAATAATTTCCAAAACACAGTCCAGTTTACAGTGATAATAAAGAATCTTCAGCCTGGAGGAGAAGTTACCTAACAAACACCAAAATAGTTGCTGCTAAATTTTCTCTTTTCTTCAGATCAGCTATTTTAAGCTCTTTAATTTATTCTCAAAAGACCATAACGTGACAAAAGTTAACCAAAACTGAAAAGGAAAAGAAATCAGCATGTACAACATTTTCCCAAGTGTCCACAGGAATTACAAACACTGGAAGACATGCTGGCTCCACATACTGTGGATATTTTACCTCTTCTGTTTGTAATTTGTTTCCATACTTGTCTCCTCTCTGCTTTGTGTAAACACAGCCTGCAGTTCAGCTGAAAAGTCCCTGAACTTTTGCCATGTGACTGTTGGTTGCAGCTGAGTCATGAATGGTTTCTTGGTTGCAATGAGGAATGCATAATATTTTCTTTCTTACAGAATCAGTGTGGAGCAAATGGCTTATGGAGTATTTTAACAAGAAAAGCACTGGGGGGACCGCAGTACTCCTCCAAGGCTGCTTAGTCGTTGTATTATTTCTGACAGCTGAAATCTTGGAAAAAATAGTGGCAGAAATCAGGCACTATGTGGCCATTTAATGTGCGTGTGTTATGCATGTGCACGTTATGTGTGGATACCGAATTGCCTGACCTAAATATGTAGGCAGGAATTGATGAGACCCAGAAACACCCCCACAATATAATCAATTGTTCCTTATATCCTTTCCAACAAATAAGTCCCGATAAGTCAGGTCGATTTGTAGTAGGATCGCAATCATGCGATCATCAGCAGGCAGCTGACGTAGTGTTCACTTGTAGTCAGTAACAGTGACGCCGTGCTGCTATCTAGCAATGATACATAAACCTTTAACAAATCCATGTATCCAGACTATGAGTCACATCACTGCCAAAATCTAATCACTTGGTCCTTGTGCCATTTCTGATCTTCCCTGAAACTTTCATCCAAATCCGTAATTCCGTTTTTGAGTAATGTTGCTAACAGAAAGGCAGACAGACAAACAGACACATGTACGCTAGGTGTCACTTGACCCAGCCGTCCTTTGGCGGAGTAAAAAGACATGTAGATTGATTTCATGCTTGGATTTGGTTTTTTTTCCTCCTGAAAGCACAGCGCACCACAAATGAGTAATTCAAGATCTGCTCAAAAACTGAATTGATCCCTCAGAATTAAACACAAACACCTCAGTTGAAATGTAAACTTTCTAGACACCTGTTATCCTGTTATCATTCCACACGAGCTGCTCACCTCGACGATGTGTGTATGAGGGTGTGTTCAGTTCCTGTTCAGTGGTGAGTGTTATGTACACTCTGCAATGTTGCTCCCACATTCAGAGGCCTGCTGGGGTTGAAGGTCTCTCTGCCTTTCTTTCTCACACTCACAGCTCTGGGTGTGCAGTGTGCGTTCCCAGCGTACGACCTGCTTTCTTGTTTACGTCCTCATTTCCGGTTCGACTCGTACTACATTCTTTGGAACTAGCAATGACCCCCGCCGTGACCCGGCTGTGACCCTGGTGAACTGAAAGCGGCTGCATGTGTGTTTTTGTGTTCAAGTGGAGTCCTGCTTGACCGCTCGTCCTTCCCCCAAACTGAGTGATCGTAAACCCCCCCCATCCCCGCTACTCTTTTCCCAACTTCCCCTCCCCTGACGCCTCTAGCAATTTCTCCCTGTCCCACCGGCATTTGGAATCTTTCCGTGACATCAGAGCCATATTGACAGTAAACAACTTCCCTCTCGGGAAGACTATGCTGAGAGGGAATTCAGTGGGAATGGGTGGCTCGTATAAGCACCACACTATCCATTCCCGGTTTTCACGACTCCTCCTCTTCATCCCTTTGCTGTAATTTCCTATCCTGAGATCTGCCAAGAATAATGCAGAAGGCAGTAATGGAGGGTGGGAGTGAAGATGTGACTATGAGGTTTTGATTTAGACTAATGTTTGGACTGAACTGCCTCTTGATTCATTCATTCTATTTGAATTGTTGAATAAACGGGAAATGTGGGCAGCGATTCAAAGCTCTGCACCTGGGATGCTTCTGTTTCTGTTGGGAATGACAATCATGACCAATTTTAACTAATATGTTGAATAAAACCCTATTTTAAATCTCCTGCCACATAAGAGTCATAAAGGGAGAGCACCATTCGTGATAGGACGTTTAAAGTGGAAATATTGAAAACAACTCTTAATAATTCGCACCATTGCAAATCAATAATCAAAAAACTCAACACAAATTGAACACAATGGACACTAGTCCTCTGCTAGTGCTTCTGTTTTCGTCAACAGACACATGATATAAAACCAAACATAGCTCTATTACAAAACACTGGCATGAACAAACACTGTCCTTGTTGGCCTGAGCTTGTTTTGAGCACATCAGCTGTGGGTGGAGGCCATTAAGCTTCGCTGAAGTCTTTGTCATGATGCCCCCTGCTTATCCCAGAAACATTTTCTGACATGAGTGAAGAGAATACAGGTCTTCTCTGTCTTTTGAAGCTTGTGAAGCAACAGTAGACTGTGAACAGCTTGGATGCAGAAATGCACTTTTTTCTTAATAAATTGTGCAGCTATTCCTTTGTCAAGAATATACACTACGTTTCAAAAGTCTGGGAAAACCCAGACAATTTCATGTTTTCCATGAAAACTCACACTTTTATTCATGTGCTAACAAAACTGCACAAGGGTTTTCTACTCATCAATCAGCCTTTCAACACCATTAGCTAACACGATGTAGCATTAGAACACAGGAGTGATGGTTGCTGGAAATGTTCCTCTGTACCCCTATGGAGATATTCCATTAAAAATCATCTGTTCCCAGCTAGAATAGTCATTAAGCACATTAACAATGTCTAGACTGTATTTCTGATTCATTTAATGTGGTCTTCATTGAAAAAATGCTTTTCTTTCAAATAAAAGAACATTTCTAAGTGACCCCATACTCTTGAACCGTAGTGTACATTGAATGTATTTGAATACCTTGAATGTACTCGAAGTGTTTATTACCTCGAAAAATGGTATAAGATTTGGACTCAACATTGACTACAAAAACTGAAAAAACTTGGAATCAGCATATACAACATTTCTCCATGTGTCCACAGATGCTACCAATACTGGTAGCTCTACATACCATAGCTAGGATTTACAGTTTTAATTTGTTTGTGGTTGTATAATTTCTGATGGATAAGTCGTGGTAAGTCCGCAGCGGTGGATTTGTACTAGGATCGCAATCATGTGATCGTCAGCAGGCAGCTGATGTGGTGTTCACTTGTCATAGTTACAGTGACGCCGTGATGCTATTTCGCATTGATACGGAAATCTTCAACAAATCCGTGGATCCAGACTATAAGCTGTATCACTGCCAAAATGTAATCTGATGGTCTTTGTGTCATTTTTGACCTTTGTTGAAATTTTAAATCCGTTAGTCTGTTTTTGAGTAATGTTACAGACAGACAGACAGACAGACGCCGATCGTCACATAACTTCCTTGGTGGTGTAATAAATCATGTGATTTTAAAGAAATATCCAACTGTTTTTATCTTATGTTTTGACAGTTTTCCTGATTGAACTGCATCTTACACGATTGTCAGAGAGTAAACAAAAAAAGATGATTCCCTCAGTTTTTACTGTTTCTAGCTTTGATAAATGTTGTAGTTTTGACAATCAAAAAAAAAAAAGCCTTTCACACTCGCCCAAGGGTTTTAGGGTTCACAGGCATGAAGTATTTTCTTCTTCACTCCACCATTGCTCTTCTCTCTGTCCTCAGCCTTTCTGCTGTCTAACCCCAGTCAGCTTTATCCAACTGGCCAAATGGTATGAATGCATGGCTCACATAGCCACTGGGTAGATCAAATGTTTGCATGCTGATTGTGAATTCTTAGCACGTGTAAATACGTTTATTTGTCTTATTCGTTGTGCTTCAAGCAGTCTTTTGCGGTGCGCCTATTGTTCATATGGTGATGAAAATACAACTTACTGGTCACTACACCTCCCACTAAAATTAAGACATTCAGACACATTGCAGCAGAAAATGTTGCTCTTACCATCCCAGGCGTCAAACATATCAGTGATGAAGTAGTCTATGAAGGAGATCTGAGACTTGGGCACGCTGCAGGTGTTCCTGTCAAACACTGGCATCACCACTGGCAGCCCCTGCCTCTTCTCCTCATCCGTCTGCAGGGAAAGGCACAGAGAGAACAATGAAGTGACAGTAAGGGAGATGATTAGTGCAGCGTGGAAGGTGAGAGGTTATGGACAAAATAAATTATGCCAAGTGAGACAATGAAAGCGGTTGGTAACGAATGGCTGCCTCCCTTCACAGATCCGGTGCTGTTGTTGGCTTTGCTCTATTCACCTTATTCAGGAAGTGAGGCAGGGCGGCGCCATTTTTGAGAGCGACTTCCGATTGACCGTCTTTGCCCTACAACAACATCGAGTCCTCTCGCTACTGTAGTTACTTTTAACTGTTCTTTTAAGCGATTTTAACATGTTTGGCATCAATTGCGCTGTCCGTAGGTGCCGCAACAACTGGGGAAAGATGAAGCTTTCTCTCTCTCAGAATTGTTTAGAGCACGGAAAGGTTAGATCTGAATGCTGCGGACCAGCTCATGGCTATATAAACATACAGCTCGCATCGGTCACTGTCAGCGCAGCTACAGCGATTCTAACAAAGTTCAGTTTCCACTAAAGACCTAGCTATGCCATCAGTGAGGTAAAAAGACACTCCCTGCTATTTTGAAACGTTGTTATGACTGCGGTTTGGTCAGAATCAGTTTTTGTTGCTCCAGGGAATTAGCATTAGCTTGTGACAGGGCTAATAACACAGTAAACTGCAGGAGCTGTTTCAGAAATGACAATACCAACCTCCGTTTGCACAGCCACATCGTATATACATGAATCAAATTAAGTTTTATTCAAATCAACATACCTTCCATAATATCGCAGCCGCGTGACTGCAGAACCGTCCCAACCCAGCGATACAGGAGCGTCTCCACCACTCCATCAGCTGTCACCAACACCCACGCCATGTGTGAGGAGGTACTAGCCTGACTCGGGCTGACATTAGCTTTAAGAAATGTATATTCCCGTTCTTGATGTAACAGAACAGCGCCGACTTTACTACTGTGCAAATATTGATAGGCTTCAGTGCTCTTATAATCCCTCATAGCCGAGCGATCAACGCCAAGAGACAACACGAAATAGTTAAAAAATATCGCCAACCATGACTTGTGGCCACTTTTTCATGTCATCCTCCCACTCTGTAATAAGTCGCGGATGAGGCAGATGAGATCCATTTCTGTTTTTTTAAAGAGGTTTTCGTTTCTTCCCGCATCACTTTCTCAGTTGTAAACACCGCCATGACCGAGTTACTGGAAGTGCTACTCAAAACAGGAAGTCCCGCCCGTTGGAAAATGGGCGGAGCTGAATAAGGTGAATTAAACTGAGCGGTATTAGTGCTGCCCCCACACCTGTGCAAAGTACTCCTCAGAGATCCGTCCGGCCCACTCGATGCACAGCTCCAGCGGTCTGCAGGGGTTTGCCACATCTGCACACTTGATCAGCATCCTCTTTATCAGCAGACGGTTCTCTGGAGAGTTGCGGATGTTGGCCTGACCCTCACAGTCGCTGTTTACGCTCTGCAGGAAAAGCACATGTCAGGAACGGTAAACATCTGCACGCACACACAAAAACAGCACGCAGTGTTCTATACATGCTGTTGGCCCGTGGGCTTAGACACGCTTTTACTGCTGCACATTGTCAGTCTGGGAACACTCTGGGTGTCTGAGAAATTGAAACAAATTCCTTGAAAGTTTTGAAATGAACCAACTGCTAAAACATCTCTAATTAGACCCTCCAGAAAAACGCGATTATGCGATTGCATGAATTCCCGCATTAATCACCAAAATGCCGCTGATTATGCGGGGGTCAATTATTTCCCAAAAGGCCACATAATCCAGACCTGCCAACCTGTACGCATTTTGCGTAGCAGTTACGCAATTTGACATCAAAATACGCTGGTGCGCTCCGCCTCATTAAACTACTCAAAAAGCTGCAGACATCTGTGAGTGCTGTTAGAAATGTGGACGTGCAATACTCATGCCTGACAACATGATGCAGCAGTGTAGTGGTGCAATTTCAACCAATCATCACAGAGTAGCGGAGAATAACGAGTCTGCCGAACCCTTTTTGGCCCGCTCTCTCCTGTCCTCTGCCTCCCTCTGCCTCTCTCCCCGTTCCCTGTGCCCCCACCCGCAGCAGCTGGCGATTAAAACGGTAAAATGGTGTGTGTCTCTGTGTGTGTGTGTGTGTGTGTGTGTGTGTGTGTGTGTGTGTGTGTGTGTGTGTGTGTGTGTGTGTGTGTGTGTGTGTGTGCACGCGTGAGTGCACGTGTGTGTCTTTTGGCAAATATGTACTGTTAATAACGTTACTTTCACATTGAAAATACGATGTCATATCGGGGAAATAAGCACCGAGTTTTTTTTCCTATCGACATGAGCGCGAGCTGTGTGTGTGTGTGTGTGTGCGTGCGTGCGTGTTTGCGCGTGCGTGTGTGAGATTAAGTGGTACGCAAAATATTTCGCCAAGGTTGGCAGGTCTGCATAATCCCCGCAAAACAGCGTATAATTCCGGCAAGAATCTCACATTTCCACGAAAAAAAAGAGAAATATGCGGGTCCCGCTTGATTTCACAATTTCTGCATAAAATGAGAAAACTATAACCAATATAAATGGAGCTGTGAGTGAGTTTTTATGTGACGCCCGGCCTGACGTCATCAGTTCGCGCATTCACACACGCACACACGAGAAGCACGACCTGATGCGGAGCGCGGCGCTCAGAGATGAAAAATCAGAATGGCGAATGCTCAGAGATCACATTTACCTACGAATATTTCAGCCAGAGACCGGGCAAAACAGTACCCAGATTTACTGCACGAAAGTGGTGGGAAACTTTTTTTGCACCGTGTGCAACATCGTTCTGGAGCAACGAAGAAAATCAGCCGTGTTGCAAGTAGTTTGCTCTACCTCAAAGTATAACTAAGCAGAAAGAATGTTTTAATTCTGAGAAATTTGTGATTGAGGAATGTTTAAGTCATGCTTAAGCTGATAATAAATGAAACATTGGCAGCACTTACTGTGATATGTCTTGCATGTAGTATGTCTGTTTATCTTTATATTGCTCTTTTTCATTCAGTGGTAGCCTAGTAACAGGATGTAGGAGAAGAATCACTTTTTTTCCCCCAGTTCTTACATATTTCGTATCTTTTAGCATATTTCACAACTATTCGTATACTTTGCAACTTTCCGCAATTTCCCCGCATAAAATGGCATAAAAACCCCGCATATTTTTTTCGCATAATCAAGGATTTTTGCCCGCGTTTTTCTGGAGGGTCTATCTAATTAACCCTCTGAATACCAGGCACTTTCTGGGTGTTTTTTGCTCACTGTGAGCTCATTTTCACCACAAAGTAAAGTACTGCACCTCTATTGAAGCAGCCAACCCATGGCTACTATATGTCTAGATGATTTGTTTTTGGTTATTATTAAAAAAGTGTGGAATAAACTGCTTTTGATTAAAAATGTTGCAGTTTTAAGCTTAGATTTGGTTAAATTTACCCCAAGTCCCATCAGAAAGTCAAAAATCTGACAATTCTTGCTGTTTTCACAGTTTCTGACAGTAATAAATGGTGTCATTCTGGTATTTTTTTTAAAAAGATAGCACGCCTTTCCAACCTTCCAGCAGGTTTTGGCATTCAGAGGGTTAAAGCATCATGCGTGAAAATAAACAGATCTAAACTGTCCCCAGAAAACATACCACTTCTTCCAGTAAGACCAATGCATTATAAGGAAAATATAGAAGAACACAAGCTTAACCTTTTACTCCCCCTTTGTCTACATTAAGGAGTTCAATGTTTAGCAAAACAAACATTTCTCCAGGACGCGCTGTGGAGATTCTTAGGGAATTCATGTTTTTTTTTTGCAAAAGTAGTGAAGAAGAAAGTGGTGAATAGTTGCTGGAGTTTGATAAATTGTTCAAGAACCATCTGAAACTTGAAAAATCTATGATTTTTTCTAGCAGTACCTTTTAAATCCACTGGTTGGTTTTAGGGGTTCAGAGGTTTCATTAGGTCTTATTAGCTGCTGTGCTGGTGTGACCTACAGTCCTTTAAGAAGCTTATGTCTAAGTTCAGTAAGGCAAATCTGATCACTTACATTCTGTCTCCATTCCTCTTGGTGAACATGAGCTATTACTGCTGCTCTAATCTCATCGTCCCTTCCACTTCCTACTCTCTCAAAATCACTTCACGCTCAGTCTCAACGTCACATCAGTGATCCTTCAGCCATGTTTCTGGAACAAACATTTGCTCTCTGCTTGATATGATCTTTCCTTATTGAACTAGGTGTTAAAAAGGTCAGCTGAACATGCAGAAACATGAGCATAGGTCAGTTTAGGCTTTCATGTGTACAGAGAACTGATTAAGAATTAAAATCTGTCCTTTTAAACATGATTCAAGGAAGATTCTGATGGAAATCAACAAACTGCCAAAACTACAGCAGTCTCAGAGCTTTATCTTTCCTCTGTCTAGGTGCAATTGTACAATTCACAATTCATTCCAAAAAGCCTTGGGAAATTATTGGAAAAATAGCAGCTTATAAAACAGTGTAGCCCTGGTGTGGCTCAGTAGCCAAGTGGTTAGGACATGTACCAGGTCAGAGAAATGCCTTCCAGCAGAAAGTCCTTGGTTTGATTCCTGGCTAGCCCAAACCTTTACTGCATGCTGTTTACCTGCTCTGCTGTCACACATTTCTATTCTGTCTGCCCATTGTTACTCTCTAATAAAGGGAATAATGGCACATGTTATCCTCTTTGCTGATACACTCTCACTTACACTTGTGCTGGTCTCTTCGATGGCAGCCATCGGCTTGTTGATGCTGTTGACAAACTTGCTGACGTGTTCAAAGTGTCTGGTCATCTCTGTGGCCAGAACCATGTCAATGATGGCCTGACGCAGGGTTCGGAACTGATTCCTGTCAGCAACCACAACAAACACCAGAGAATTACTGCATGAACTCACATCAGGCCCAGGTTGTTGTTGGTGAAGGGAACTTTCTAAGTCTCTAAAGCAGGGCTGTCAAACTCATTTTAGTACAGGGGCCACATACAGCCCAGTTTGATCTCAAGTGGTCCACACCAGTAAAATCAGAGCGCAATAACCTGTAAATAACGACAACTCCAAACTCACAAGGATTGTGCTACATTTGCTAACTTTTTGCCTTTCATAACAGCTTTGTTTCCATCTTTGCCGGAGTTACGACTTATGGCGAAAATCGACTTACGTTGCCATAGGAACGGAACTCAGAGGTCAAGGACCCCCTGTATTGTATTTTACTTTGAGATCAAAACAACTTTTCATGGTATAGGAATTATTTTAAATTTATAATTTTACAAATTTACAAATTGCAGTTGATGCCCTCTCTGTAATTTTTACACTTTGCAAAGCTGTCCACGGGCTGGATTGGACTCTCTGGAGGGCCGGGTTTGGCCCACAGGCCGCCTGTTTGACAGCCCTGCTCTAAAGTAATCATAGACTCCTGCTGCTGACCTGTCGATGTTCTTGAAGATGTTGCTCTTGCTGTCGCGCACAGTGAGCTGGAAGGCGAGGGCAGCGTGGTGGCTCTCCAGCACGGCCGTGTCGTTGTAGAGGATGGCCAGTTCACTGCCTGCATTACACAGGAAGGAGTTGGTCCTGCCGGGGTGATCCACGTCATGGACCGTAGCTGCTATCAATGCTGCCACCTCATCCAGCTGGTCTAGACTGCTCTGAAGGAAACAGCAGAGACGGAGGGTGACGTCAGTACCAGACCGAACTGCACATATGTACAGATACTGGCCAGATCTTGTTTTTGTTCTCAGTAATTATAATATTAATCAATCTATCTGTATCATGTATCACTATAAACAAATACGAGCAGTTATTAACAGCTGAAGACCTACGGGTTTTCATGACTGTTTGGTTTCCTATGGGTGACAATTTCAAAATGTAGGTTCAGGTGGCATCTTTTACATTTCACTTCATTCAGATAAAGAGCAGCACACAATAACTTTATATTTTTGTATTTTAAGACATCTTGTCATATAAAATATGTCGTGATACTCTAAAAAATGAACTTTAGAAAATTGTTAGTTTTTTAATTTTAGTAATTTATTCCATATCTTTGAAAAAAAAAATATTAGGACAACAATACTATTGACTACTACTGTTTACTAAAAACAACAAAATAAAAGTTTAAAAAAAGGAAAATAATATTTAAATCGTCTAACAGTCGTTTACCATAAAATTTCAGCTTTCTTAAAAAAATTTTTGAGATAAAAAGACTGAACTGAAGTTTTCACTACAAAAGTGTTCAATGAATCATTTTTCATAGTATAATATCTATAAACACAGAGAATCTGTCAAAGCAGAGTTGTATCATAGTCTACGCGATAGTTTCTTTCCATCTATTGATGTTATTATTATAATTTCTAATATTCTAATTGCAATTTATGCTACTTTGGAATGCATTATAAAGCTATATTTTCCTTGTGTTTTATTGAAAAAAAGCTGCTTTAGGCAAATTTCACTCCTGATGTAAAATTCCATTTCAAGTTTTTACAATATGCACAGTGAACCACAGCCTGTGTTCTTAAACACACCATTTGATCAAGGAAAACAGGAATCTGATGTTACCTTTTCTTGTTATTAACATATTTAAATGATTTGATGTTTCTGCAACTATCTTTTTCTCACTTTGTAGTGATTGTAAATTTGATGTGCGTAGCATTCAGTACCTTCAGTGCATTTTGGTTTAGCAACACTGTTACTGTGATTAGAGTAGGGTTAGCAAACAGCAAGTAAGACATGGAATAAAAATGGTATCATTGATGTGTAAGCTGAGCCAATCAAGTCTTTGATCGTTTACGACCTATTATTGATGAATATGTAGCAGAAAACTGGAAAAGAGACGGTTTATTTTTCATAAATTTCGAAGCCTAAATGTCCTCCAATTCTGGAATGAACCATCTACTAAAGGTCAAAGACACCCAATATGTGTTTTTCTGCTAACCTTGACTCTCTCTTTGCGTAGAAAGTAGGCAGTAGCATGCAGCACGTCTGCAGCGTGCGTGGAGTTGTGGTAGGAGTTGGACGAGTGGTAGCTGGCCTCCATGAGCTGCAGCCACGAGCGCAGTGTCGCCTCTGAGCAGTTCAGGAACTCACACACTCCGAAACTGGTGAAAATCTTGAGGCCGAGATAAGTCAGAGGTCTGCAAAGGGATCACACAGAGGACGGGAACAAGGTCAGACATCAATGCTCAGTTTCCCAGACTTCCCAGAGAGACTTCTGAGAATGAAACGCTTTTCCTCTTTTATAGGCCTACTTGTGCAAGGCTTCAAAAAGAATGAAAAAACACTGAAAATAATGTTCTCATAGCTTTGTCAATTTACTGGATTTGCTTCATTAAGTTTCTTCCCCCCTGCATCTTCATCTTTGTTAAATGGTTTGAATCTTAGTTGATTAACTTTGTCCTACACATTTTTTAAGCATTACACATAAGAGCAGTTTTGTAAAAAAATATTTTCTGTATGTAGAAATGTTTAGTAGTAGTCATCTGAACAGTGCTGATGTTTAATCTACATAAAAACATACGAAAACAACAAGTTGGGGTCTCACTTCTGTTGGACATTCGGGAACTACTGAAGTCTTGTCACCACTGTTGCCTGGCAACCTCTATGCTAAGCTAACTGTCTGCTCTTTATTAAATGGACAATGTCAGAATGTGACATTGATCTTCTTTCCTAACTCTCCACAAGAAAGCAAATAATCTGTTCCTTTAATGCCTCTACGTGTATTTTATAAAGATGGAAAAAAACAGAGATCCTTAACCCACTTTCTACTGAAGGTGCAAAGTAAGCGCAATACTGAAATAAATCAAGTAACCGTAACACTATGACCATACAACTATCAATAAGAAGCCTTTTGTGAAACCACTTCATCAGCTGATTCTCTTTTGGACCCTATCAAGCCTGTTGCAGATAATCTTGGCATCTGGTTTCACAGTAATCTAGCTTTTGAGCTGCACACCACAAAACTACACAAACACAGTCGTGTTCTTATCATCCTAAAAATATTTTTCTGCAAATCTGATCCGTTTAACTTCCAAAAACACTAAGACCATTTTATACACTCATCACAGCTGAATTATTGCATTAGTGTTATTCCCCGCCTGAACCAAAAATCTAGTGATCAACAACCGATTAGCTCCATATGCACTTACACACATCCTGAGGTAGGACAGAGGACTTTTGTGTTTTAGGAGCCTGACTAAAAGCTGAAGGAAACAGAATGTTTGCAGTCGATGCCCAGAGGCTCTGGAACCGTGTTTCTGAGGAAATCAGGTCTTCTGACTCAGTGACCTCTTTTAACTTCTCTGAACCCCAAGCAGTTTCTGGTCAGTTCTTTTTTTTTTAAATTTTTTTCTTCCTTTCACATTTTTTCCCACTGTTTCCACTATTCCACTATTATTATTTTTGCCACTATTACTGATCACCGCGTTCCTTGGCGGAATTATGTGACGATCGGCATCTGTCTGTCTGTCTTTTAGCAACATTACTCAAAAACAGAATAATGGATTTGGATGAAGTTTTCAGTGAAGGTCAGAAATGACACAAGGACCAAGTGATTACATTTTGGTAGTGTATAGCATGTTTCAGAAGAACATTCACAAAGTGCTTTGACAGGTAGGACATAGTGATAAAGGAGAACTTTACTGGAAGGCGAGTCTATCAAAGTAAGTTTTAAGAAATGATTTAAAAGAATTTACTGATTCGGCAAGCCTCATCTCCTCAGGCAGGTTGTTCTAAAGCTGATGGAGAAGGCCTGGTCATCCCTGGATTTAAGCCTTGACTTTGGAACAACTCACCTGAGGATCTAAGGCTGGGCGAGGGTACGTACAGGGTTAACATGTCTACAACATAGCCAGGACAAGGCCCTGGAAAGCTTTGAAAGTGATCAGTAAAATCTTAAAATCAATTCTAAAACGGAGCCAGTGGAGGGAAGCCAGGACAGGGGAGATGTGATGTCGTTAAAACCAGTAAGAAGCCCAGCTGCGTTCTGGATCAGTTGGAGGTGGGAGAGGGATTTCTGTGCAATACCTGATAAAAGGGAGTCGCAGTAATCAAGAGGAGAAAAAATGAGGGCATGGATGATTTTTTTCAAGGTCTGACCGAGGGAGGATCAATTTAATTTTGGCAATGGTTCTTATCTGGAGGAAGCAGGATTGGGTGACTTTGTTGATGTGGGGCGTGAAACTGAGGTCAGAATCAAATAGGACACCTAGATTTCTGGCAGCGGGCTTTACATTTGTGGATAGTGGAACAAGGATGTTGGCTGTCGAGGGGATTTGGAGGGTTGAACAGTATGATGTCAGATTTGGAGTTGTTTAATTGTAAGAAGTTTTGTACCATCCAACAGCTTATATTGTTATAACAGTTAAGAACAGATGCTAGGCTTTCAGCAGGTCTCAGTGGGAGGTATATCTGTGTGTTGTCCACGTAGCAGTGAAAATAAACATTGTGACGCGTGATAATTTCACCAAACAGGAGCATATACATAGAGAATAAACATAAAGTCTTGCAACTCTATCTGAACACAACAACCACAGCAAGAAGTAAAGAGAACTCAAAAATGTACTTTGTGTAGTGTAACAAAGTTATACGGCCATAAATTATATACAAAAATGGAAAAACCTGGAATTAATATGTGCAACATTTTATCAGATGCCCATAAGTGTTACCATTGCTGGAAAAATGGTTCTGCACACATAGACATTTTACCTACATTTTTAATTTGCTCCTATATTTGTCTTCTATCTGCACTGTGTAAACACAGCCTGCAGTTCAGCTGAGTTTTTTCTTTTAACAGAATTTGGCTAGGTTTTATGACAGATCGGCACATCACAGTTAAGTAGGACTGTCTGAGGGTTAAACATCTGTCAATTCTCTCTGTTTTTTGTCGTTTCTAGCTCTGATAAATTGTGTAATTTGGGCATTTCTAAAAAAAAAAAGATAGCAAAAAGACGACAAAAAACTGGTTGGGTTAAATCTACGCTCTTATCTGAGAGCCTCTCCTGAATATGCTTCAATTTGAATTTCTGTTTCCAGTCTTTTTGCTTTTTCCAACACTCAGTCAAGTGCTATGCCATTCAGCGTAGGCAATCATTTCTCTCCATCTAATCTCATCTTTTGCTCTCTAAATTGTGACTGTTGCCCGTTCCATGGTTAGCCATGATAACAGTCTGTCTATCATTTTCATTCTCTGTCTGCCTCAGCCTCTCTTCCCATTCATTTTTCCAGCTGTGACAATATATTCTGGAGTCTTTTTCCTCATGATGTGACCAAAAAAAGTTACTTGCCATTTCCTAATTTAGTTGAATAGCGTATAATTTGTGTTTAGCCGTTTTAAAACATCTTCATTGCTTATTCTGTCTTATAAGATATACATTGCATGCGTCTGTAAAACCACGTCTCTGCTGCAGTGGTTTTGTTTGACATTTTATTATTTATGTTCCAAGACTCACATCTGTACATCAGAACTGGTAGAATGTAACGTTAAGAGTCCTCATACGGATGCTGATTGCTATTTTCTTATTTGTCGGTATATTTTCCATTTTCCTAAATGTTGTTCTTGCCATTGCTACTCCACGTCTGATATGTTTCACGTCTCCCATCTGATGTCATCCATGAACTGGGATATTTGAAATGATGCTTCAGTATTTCTTGGTTTAATTCTATGTTACAGGTTGGGATGACATTTTTCTTTGAAATTACCATTATTTCTGTTTTCTTTTTGTTTAAAGACAGACCAAGTTTCACTGTTTGTCATCAGCACTGTGTCATCTGCGTAACGCATGCTTTTTTATGTTACAATTTCTGATGGATAGCCCTGGTAAGCCTCATATTTTCCTCATGATGTTTTCACTGTACAAGGGTCAGGTGACAGCACACATCCCTGTCTGAGTCCTTGTTTTATTGATTGTTCTTAACCAGTTTCATTGTTTAACGTCACTGCTGCACTTTGTTGCAAATATAGATTTTTTTGTCATTGGTTTTTATACACAAAATTGCATTTATAATGTGTCCTCTTTTAAAATAGAGTGATTTTATGTCTTTCCTGCCTTGTTAATGCCTTGTAAAGCATTACGTAACTTGGGTTTGACAAATACTCAATAGACAAAGACTATCATGATTATTGCTGCCTGCTTTGATTCTATTTTCTTTGTACCTTTTGTGTGTAGCTGCCTCCAGGTCCAGGATGTTGAACTCCCAGCATTCCTCATCATTCAGCATCTCGGCGATGGATGGGGGGACGTCATTCAAAGTGACTGGGATGGCCAGCTGGCTCTGGCTCATATCTGCAGACAGACACACATACATACACCATTCAAGGTGATTTACCATAAAAGGGACAAAGCCAGAGCGTTCTACAGATAAATATTGAATGACCGAACTGATCTTGGCTCTGCAACATCTACACGCAGGAGCAAACATAGCGTCTCTGGTGCTTATGAACGATGTGGAGAGATGACTGTTTAAAGAGTGCTGCTGGAGCTGCAGCGCTGAAGTAAGGATGCAGTTTGGCTTGATAAAAGCAGAGACAATTTCTCAGAAAACCGACTCCAGACGTAACCCTTTTCTCAGTAAAGTGCTCTTGTGACTTTAATCCTTATCATTGGCTTAGGTAATGAACTGAGAGGAAGAATTCATAATCTAGAACAGTAAAAAAAAACAACAAAACGCTGTGTTGGTTTCATCACAGCTACCTTAAACATAATAATTATTCATGAGATTTAATCAAGACAGGAGAGCTCAAGTGCATAATCTTTGTGTTGAGGGCCTCAAGCTGTGATCCCACATATTCTTAACATGTTCTTAACACAATGATTCATTACCATTAACTACTGTTTTTGCTTGTCTTAGTCATTTTGTGTGGGAAGTGTGAAAAAAAGATGCATTATTGTCAGAGTTCTAATCATGTCTGGCTTGTTGTTTCCTTTCCCCCACCCTTTACCCTGCTTAATACTCATTCTATTGACTTATTCATTCTTTAAACTTGACTTAGTATGGTGACATGTCCATTAAATGACTCCGTTTTGGGTATTAACTCCTGAAACTGTGACAGTAACAATCGCCCTTATTGTTTTCCTTCCTATTTTTCTTTGGCATTAACAGAGTGATGCTTTAAAACTTACTCTTGCAGAAAACATATTCATTCCCAGAGAGTCTCCTCAGCCCATCCTGCAGGAAAACAGAAGTGCAAATGATTATAGTAAATATTTAGACAATAGACTTACAAGACAAATAATTAAGATTGTGTGGTTCTACATTTTTCTTAGCATCATAATATTCCATGAAGACACCAAACCCTACAATATGTCAGTTTGACTGTCAGTATTTTGGCTGCTTCCTAGTTTTCAACACACATTACTCAAGCTAGAGTAAATAGTGCATTTGTTAGGGACAAATTTTAACTTTAGATTAATACACATTTGATGAACCCCTTGAACCCATAAACAGGCAGGTTATCTTTCAAAATCATCACCAAAATTACGCCATTTATCGGAGGCAAAGACAGAAAAACTTTTCACCGTAAAAAAAAAAACCTGTTAGCTGCAGATCCTGTAAAAAAAAAAAAAAAAAAAAAAAAATGTGAAAACTCTGTGCTCCTTAGCACAACTGTGAAGTAGTTAGCGACTCATCTGTGATCAACAGTCACGTGAAACAAAAATATTTTTGGGTTCTTACTATTTGTAATCACTGTTTGAATAGAGGTGCAGGACTTTATACTGCAGCGAAAAATGAGCCCAAAAGTGAGTCAAAATGTGAATGGAGCAGAAAAATACCCTCAGAAACTGAGGTTCAGGGGGTTGCTTTGTCACACAACAGTGTGGCTAACTGATATGTTTCTCATAGTTTTAGAAAAAGATTGTAGATCCATGGCACAGAGGAATAACTGACACTCACCATCCACTTTATTAGATGCACTTGTAAAATCTGATGCGCTTCAATATCTCTGCAATAAATTCTACTTTTCTGAGCATTTTCATTTTATGTTAACGTAGTCTATAAAGTGATGATTCTACTTATTACTGAGGTCATAGGAGATGGTGGAGATTCACTGGACTGTGTTACATTCAAACGTGTTCCTAATATTTTAGTGAGGTGGACAAAATGTCATGGACACAAAATCGAGTGTTGGATTGCATTAGATTTCACAGATGTAGATTCTAAAGTAGCTGCTGAGTGTATTTCAGGCTATAGACACAAAAACACAACTTATTTGTTGGTGCATTTCATTTTCAAAAGATACGGATGTGAGAAAAAAACATGACATCACCAGCCTTTAGAATACTATGGCATACAAAGATCTCAGCTTATCGAACTGAAAACTTGCTTTCAGAATCAGCGTGCAGTGACTCACCTCACAGTAAATTAAACAAACAGAGATTGTTGGCACTCCACAAATACAGATTTGATTTGATTTTGGAAGCCAACAATTTCTTGGCTCAACAAGAATGCATGTTCAATTTGGTACGCATGAGGTAAGGCCGATTGGTACCGCTCCTTATAAAGTGATACAGGCATCTGTACTTATGAATGAACCCAAAAGCCCACAGTAGGTGCACTAACTGCCTCTTACACTCATGAGCCCCCCGACCAGGTCATTGGTGTGGGGGTCGTCCTCTTTGGAGGCGAGCTGAGGGGAGTAGAGCTCGGTGGTCCTCAGGATCTCCAACACTCGATCCAGAGCCTCGGCCACCGTCACCGGACTGCTCTCCTGGGCTGCATTGATTATGTTTATCACCTAGGGATGAAGAAGAACAAAAGTCCCAATTCTGCTGCAGGCATGATATATAAAAAATGACTCCACAAAGAGCCTTCTGCAGCGCACTCTAACAGAGTGCTCCTTTGTTGGTGGATGAGTTGAGAAGATGTGCATGTGATGCTGTGGAAAAAAACCCGTCTGGGGCAAAACGACCAAATAAAGTGACGTCTCAAACACACAGGAGCATCACAGGACCTGCAGCAGGAGGCAAAGTGAGACAATGTCATATACTGTACGCTGTATACTAACCAGCCTACAGCCTGACCTGCCCAACAGCTGCTGTGTCTGCCCCGGTACACCTTCCTGTCATTACAGCATGGTCACGGAGAATTCAGAAATCCCCCATCAGCCCTGAACGCTTTCATTTCAAAGTCATGTTCACGAACACATGCTGTGAAAATCCCCCTGATGTTGCTGACGTCAGCTGTGAGGTGTGAAACAATGAGTCCAAAGACACATTTTACCACTGACTTTATTTATATTGCGTAAAGTGTCCTGACAGACAACACAACAGATGCAAAAAGCAATCTGTCAATTTTAACCAAGTTACCTTTACTGTATTCACACTACCGTTTAAAAGTTTGGGGTCACTTGGAAATGTCCTTTTTCTTAAAAGAAAAGCAGTTTTTTCAATGAAGATAACATTAAATATATCAGAATTACAGTTTAGACACTGTAAATGTGGTAAAATGACTATTCTAGCTGGAAATGGCTGATTAGTAGTGTATATAACTCACCTATAGCAACCACAATTGAAGGTGCTTTCCAATATCGCACTATATGAGTTTACCTAACGAGTTTAATATTAAGATTAAAACCTGACAATATTACATAAAACTCAAATCTATAACTTCTATTTACCACACAAGTTTAAAATGCACAAACACTGTCCATCAAAAGAGTAGCTCTAATAAAACAAAGTCAACTGAGTACATTCATGCGGTTTATGTGAGTTGGGAATGTTGTGATACTGATTTAAATCCTGGATATTTGGGTGTTAATCTGTCAAGTGCATCTCTCAACAAGATATCTTAAATGCTTTTAAAATAAGAATCCAGTTCCAGAAACAGATAAGACCTGAGCTTTTAGTTGGGCTTGCATTTTAGATTTCTTCTAGTTATTTTGGGAGGAGTAACCAATAAATATAACAATCAGATAATACCTAATATCTGATTCTTCCATGTATTATTATTATTTTCATATCTATTATTATTATTTCTACAAACAGTACGCTCTTTTTTGAAAAAAAAAAAATTATACCGACATATGTGGACGCCACAAAGTGGATAGTTTATGAGTTCACTTATTAGCAGTCAGTCGACACTCCATGACAGGATCAGTCAAGTCACACAGAGGCAGTAAAAGCAGCTCTAGGGGCCGCTGACTGCTTCTATGCTGTTACAACAGTATACTATATTAAGCCTAAATGTGGTAGCACTTCATTCCATTTTCAGTACCCACGTTCATCGCCTGATGTGAAACCAACTGGTAAATGGCCATAACAGACTTTTTGTGATGAAACTTCAACACATGCAGCCTGCTGACTGCCGCTGTAGGAACGTTCTGCTCAGTGTTTCATACGCCGGAACAAACATGTGTTTTAAAGAGCTTAAGGCAGAACTGGGTCATCAGCGATTCAGCATGAAACTTCTCGCTGAGAGACAGTTGTGACTTAACCATTGAACATTCGTCTCAAATGTTGAAAATTGCTTGTATTCGGCCTCACTGACCCACACATCCAGCACTTAGAGAACTGTACTGAAAACACAACATACAGTTCCTTGTGAAAGTATTCGGCCCCCTTGAACTTTTCAACTTTTCGCCACATTTCAGGCTTCAAACATAAAGATATAAAATTTTAATTTTTTGTCAAGAATCAACAACAATTGGGACACAATCGTGAAGTGGAATGAAATTTATTGGATATTTTATACTTTTTTAACAAATAAAAAACTAAAAAGTGGGGTGTGCAATATTATTCGGCCCCTTTACTTTCAGTGCAGCAAACTCACTCCAGAAGTTCAGTGAGGATCTCTGAATGATCCGATGTTGTCCTAAATGACTGATGATGATAAATAGAATCCACCTGTGTGTAATCAAGTCTCCGTATAAATGCACCTGCTCTGTGATAGTCTCAGGGTTCTGTTTAAAGTGCAGAGAGCATCATGAAGACCAAGGAACACACCAGGCAGGTCCGAGATACTGCTGTGGAGAAGTTTAAAGCCGGATTTGGATACAAAAAGATTTCCCAAGCTTTAAACATCTCAAGGAGCACTGTGCAAGCAATCATATTGAAATGGAAGGAGTATCAGACCACTGCAAATCTACCAAGACCCGGCCGTCCCTCTAAACTTTCACCTGGAACAAGGAGGAGACTGATCAGAGATGCAGCCAAGAGGCCCATGATCACTCTGGATGAACTGCAGAGATCTACAGCTGAGGTGGGAGAGTCTGTCCATAGGACAACAATCAGTCGTACACTGCACAAATCTGGCCTTTACGGAAGAGTGGCAAGAAGAAAGCCATTTCTCAAAGATATCCATAAAAAGTCTTGTTTGAAGTTTGCCACAAGCCACCTGGGAGACACACCAAACATGTGGAAGAAGGTGCTCTGGTCAGATGAAACCAAAATGGAACTTTTTGGCCACAATGCAAAACCATATGTTTGGCGTAAAAGCAACACAGCTCATCACCCTGAACACACCATCCCCACTGTCAAACATGGTGGTGGCGGCAGCCTCATGGTTTGGGCCTGCTTTTCTTCAGCAGGGACAGGGAAGATGGTTAAAATGGATGGGAAGATGAATGGAGCCAAATACAGGACCATTCTGGAAGAAAACCTGTTGGAGTCTGCAAAAGACCTGAGACTGGGACGGAGATTTATGTTCAAACAGGACAATTATCCAAAACATAAAGCCAAATCTACAATGGAATGGTTCACAAATAAACGTATCCAGGTGTTAGAATGGCCAAGTCAAAGTCCAGACCTGAATCCAATCCAGAATCTGTGGGCAGAGCTGAAGACTGCTGTTCACAAACGCTCTCCATCCAACCTCACTGAGCTCGAGCTGTTTTGCAAGGAAGAATGGGCAAGAATTTCAGTCTCTCGATGTGCAAAACTGATAGAGACATACCCCAAGCGACTTGCAGCTGTAATTGCAGCAAAAGGTGGCGCTACAAAGTATTAATGCAAGGGGGCCGAATAATATTGCACGCCCCACTTTTCAGGTTTTTATTTGGTAAAAAAGTTTCAAATATCCAATAAATTTTGTTCCACTTCACGATTGTGTCCCACTTGTTGTTGATTCTTGACAAAAATTAAAATTTTATATCTTTATGTTTGAAGCCTGAAATGTGGCGAAAGGTTGAAAAGTTCAAGGGGGCCGAATACTTTCACAAGGCACTGTATTCCCACGATGCACGGCGGACTTCAGAGACAGCAGCTTACCGTCAAAAAATTCACTTTCACTCCATTACTTTTTATTGTTTTTATATGACAGCTGGTTACGTTACATGTAAAAAGTTTAGGGTCAATATATACTTGCGGGATTTTTTGTATCATAGTTGGCGTTTTTGCTGTTTTCAGGCCTAAAATCAACATGGCCGCCTATAACCAAACACCACATGGCATTTTTATAGAAAAATTGTTCTAAATATTATATATGCAATTGAATAAAATTGAAATTGAAAGTTATTTATAAAGATATTGTAGTAAACCTTTTGACATGATAAATCCACACTTGACTCACATGCTACTTTATATTAAATAACTAAGAAAGCCTTGGAGTCTTTTCTTCAGGAGGAAATGACATCATGTGGAGCAGGTCATGTGATCTGGAATTAATACACTTCCTTGAGAGATGCTTTTGTAATGGGTAACTTAGTTGAAAGTGATTTCTAGGTCACAGATGCAATTTGTTAGTTTCCATTTAAAATTTTATATATCGCCAAAAAAAAAGATATATCTGACATGATTATCTCAACTTAATAAAAATAAGCTCATTTTATTATTGTTTAGCTAATTAGAAGGTGGTTGTAATTAAATTGGGACGGTTATTTAGTTGACATTTCAGTGATATCCAGTCATTTTTTACTAATGAATGATTGTTTCCATAATAAATAATTATGGAATTTGTAAAGTCATATTCTTAATAAAAATATATGCAAGACATATCCCATTGACTTCAAAAGTCCCTAAATTATATCTTGACCCTTTAAGAAACATGCAGCAAAAAGCTGCTTGCAGATATTTAGTGTACTTTTGCTGCAAATGAATAACTCTATAGTTTAGTATAGAGGCTCATGATGGAAGAAAACCACTGTGGTCGGTCAGAAATAACCCTGATTTTCCCCAAGAAACAAAGAAACGCCTTAACACGGGGTAGGATTGTGACGTTTGCAACAAGCCTGAAGGCTCCAAGCAGCGTACCTTGGTGATGGGAGCCTCGATAGTCATGGAGTGAATCCTGGCCACAGAGGAGTATCTTCGATTCTGTAAACTGGGAGCTGCAATTTAGAAAATAAGCATTTTGTGTATTGTGATAATAATCGTGGTATGGCTGTTAATTCAAACTAATGATAATAAATTCTGCAAACTAAAGAAAATAGATCATAATTGTTAGCTGTCAAAAGGTGTGCAAACCAAAGGGAAGGAGGGAAGAATATATGGATGCAGGATGATAGGAGAGAGAATTAAGAGGATGTGAGAGTGATGATGGATGGACTGAAGGAGAGAGAAGCAGGCGAAGCAGAGGAGAAGCAGCACTCAGCTGAGATACCTGAAAATAGCAGCAGCTGCGTCAGTGAGTTGAGGAGGGAGGAGGTACGTATGTCATCAGCCCACAACATCTCTCTTTAGGATCTCTTTAGTTCAAGTACCTACTATAACACAGTCTGACTCACTCTCTGATTAGCCATCTCCAATCATCCTCCCAGTCTTCATCTCCCTGCAACATTCCTCCTGTGTGCTTCTGTCTTTACTTCATCCCCATTCTATCCATCCCATTGTCTCTTTCTCTATTGTTTTCTGTTTATCTTCCCTATAAAATGGCACAAACTCCATTCATTCAGACAGAGACTCAGAAGAAGGCTTTGAATGGTCGTACCGTCACTGCCACGGGAGCTGAGTGATCTGGCGTCAATTGAATCTTTCCTCCTGTCTCTGTGACGTAGAGAATGGCACTCTGTGGAGGGAAGTAATGGACGTTAAAAGCACAGTGTGTTTAGATGGAAGGACAGATTTATACTGACATGGGGATAGTGACGATATATGACTTTCAAATTGGCCCAGTTTGTGTCTCTTGTGCAGCATTATAAAGTTTGGAATTATCTATTAAAAACAGTTTTTATTTGGATCAGTGGTTAGCACTGTCAGCTCACTGTGCATGCGTGGGTTTTCTCTGGGTACTACGCCTTCCTACCACAGTCCAAACACATGCTGAGGTCAACTGGTGATTCTGTATAGGTAATGGATGGATGGAAATTGTGTAAAAGATTTTCTCAGTTTTTCATTTTTTGTTACAAACTGTTCTCTTGCTCTTTCTGCACGTTACAACTGTTTTGCTCATGGTTCATAAGGTGAGCAAACAGTCATTTCATTCGTGGCTATACTTTTGTTTGGATAACAAAGTGGTGAAAGCGGGAAGAATGTTGAAGCAAAACCTACATGATTTTGTTCCATAATTAAAATAAACAGCAAATAAACAAGAAATATACAATTTTATATTTTGACACATTATCACTGTTTTCCCTATTCACTTGTATTGATTTGTATGCTGTGCAGATTTTAAAGCCCCTTAAGGCTGTAATTTGTGATATTTTCTGACAAAAAAAATTGACTTGACTGCTGGTACATGAATCACAAACATTGGAGAACATATGCGCTGAGACAAGACTTTTAAATCAATTGAGAAGCATAAGATATTTATTTTATATTATTAACAATCCAGTTTTCTAACAGCCCTACCCCTAGAAGTGTTACCTAATGTAGGCTGTAGATGTAACTTGCTAAATCTTGTACTAGTATATGTTTTACTGTTTACACACAAGAGTCACAAACTGGGCCTAATGTAAACCATGCTGTTCCATTATTATCATTTAGGTTTGTGAAGACCATCTTTGCAATACGAGACACGGCAACAGTAACAAACACAGTGCTGTGGTACCTGACTGAGAATGCTCCCCGCTGCATCTCTCCTCCTTGTTGAACTTGTGGACCTGAAACACAGAGCAGCAGATGATTAACCTGGAGATGTGACTGTCGGTTTGCCTCCACTGTGAGGACTAAAATCAGTCTAACTTCCTGCTCCTTGAAAGCAACACGCTGGCAGGATAACTGCTGTTGATTAAAGACTTAATGCAAGCGAGCGATTTGACATTCTTTATGCTTTGAGGTTTATCGAGTCTCACCTCCGCAGTCTGTTGTGTTGTTTACAGTACAGCAGTTTAATGTGCTTCATTGAAACTTCAAGCAGCCTGATACAGACGCTTTTGGGCTACAATTAGAGTGTTCAAAGAGCTGCCATGCTCCGTTTTCTTTCCTCCATAACCTGCATGTGACTGCAGTTATGTATGATTTCTTTGAGCTTTCTAAGATTCTCTGAAGACCACATGTGACTGTAAAAATCAGTTATTACAGAAAAAGTGAGTGGATGAAACACTAGGGGTGGCGCTGTAGCCTGAAGCCTAAAACCAACAGTGTTACCTTGAACCACAGACCCAACACTGACTACTTCACAGAACCAATAGTGAAGCTTGGTCGGTGGCTACAGCAACTACTGGCAGAATCCTTTGCTGAACCATTTCTCTTGTTGGTCCAGTTTAGATGCACTAAAACTGTATGGACAGTATAAAAATACATCCATCTTAAGTTGTCCGTTGTATAAAAGTGTATAATCCAGGTTGAATTGTGGCTTTATGTGAAGGACTTGTAGAGACTCTTAAAGGCTGAAGGGATGAAACCGACTTTTCACAACTCGGTGAAAAACACTGCCGAATGATGCAATGCAAAGCCGTAAGAGTCTTATATGTGCTCATCTTGTGCAATTATCTCATTATCTCAATTAAAAATGACTTTCCTTTTAACTGTTCCATAACCATTACATAAAAAAGCTTATTATACTGTGTGTGAGTTCTCATGTACTTAGACATGCCTGCATAATCAGATGATCATTAATCACTAATAATTACTTTGCATAACTGGTTAAATGAACAAGAATCACTTTTGTACAGTCTGCATGTCAAAACTGTGCAGTATTTCCATAACAGCTGAAAGTGAACCAGTCTTGTGAGCACTGACCTTTAACATCTTTGTGTATTTTTTGTTTGTTTTGTAACGTGCCTTTATTGTGACCTATTGTCCTTTGCTTCACTATATGTTTCACTGTTATTTTTTCATTGTGTACTTTTTGTAATGTGCTGCTATTGTGACCTATTGTCTTATGTTTCACTGTAATGTTTTTTTTTCTACCTGCCTGGGGACTGCAGATGTAAATTAGCATTGTTGCTATAATCCGTCATATTTACGTCTCTTGCTGCTAAACAGACGTTCATTAATGTACACTGTCCCTATCAAATAAATGAATAAAACAGTGAATCTACTACACAGTTTGGTGTCCTAATTATAAAGTTGAGTCCATTTTTTGTACTTGTTCTTTTTGCTCAGTACCTCGGTTTCTGTCATTATTGCTCTCAGCAGTAAAGAAAATGTAACTAATTAACATCTGACCAGCAGGTTTCTTTCAATGTGCAGATGTTTAGACCAGGGATCAGTTATGTCTCTAATTCAATCAAGAACTTCACTATTTCAAACAACAGCTGAATTTAATATGCTGATTCAGATTGACAGTGATAAGTTGCTTTGTCGCACATTTTGTCAGGTTCATAGTAGCACACCTTCATATAGGTGACACTCTGTACAGTACATCCTGTTAGTCACACGAGGTTATGTAGATATGAATGTGCAGAGCCTCTAATCTGGTTACAGAAGATTTTCCTCACCCACTGATTCACTGCAACTTTCCATCTCGCTGACAGCGCAACCTGTATTACATGTATGAGATAATGAGCAAGTTCATGCAAACATAATTCAGATTTAGTCACTTTTTTAAAGCACAAAATTAGGAAAATATCATTTTGATGGGGATCATGGAAAGGATGGGAAAAATATCAACTTCATGTTGTTTTCAAAATCCATGTCACTCCAACACAATTGGTCATTTTGTTGTTTTTTTCTACAGCCCTCCTCTTGAAATAAGTCGCTTGCTCTCAGGTCTCCAGTGGGTCCCATACCGAGTAAATAGGATTAAGACAGTATAAACACTTCTAATGACATACACGGTTGCCAGACTTAGCTGGCTGCCTGGTAATGGGCTTGTTGGGCTGCAGAGCACAAACAGACATCTAAAAAAACATCTTTCAAATTAACTAGACTAAAGCTGGGAAATAGTTGAGATGATGATGGCCCTTAAATGAGATGAAAAGACAAACAAAGCTGACCCTAAACCTGCTGTAAGTCTGGACTGCTTAGACAAATACTGCTATACTAAACAACACAATGTAATGGAAACCGTTGTCTGCAGCCAAACGTCTGGGTGGGAAAAGACGAGGAGCAACGTGTGGTTTTAAATGGTCAGAGGAAAATGTCCTCAGCAAGGATATAGCATCAGAGCAGTGGTATCCTGAAAGGACCTCTGTGGCTTTCTTTGGTTGTCAGATGCAGAACAGCATCTCAGTGAAGATGCAGCACATGCCTAATGACATGATTTATTCAAAAACATCATCTAATACTACACTTGTGTTCCCTCATTGCATTTGCAGTTCTCTAATTTGTGGCAAACAGGAAGTAAAAGGGACACACTGATAACACCGTTCAGTTTGACACTGCACTATTCAGGTTGTGGGGGATCACTTCCATGATTTGGAGAATGGGATCAGTCCCTGCCATGTCTAAGGATTCCCGATCCCAACCAGCAGGAACGAATGCCATTTGGCTTTGGCAGACGGATGCCAGCGGCTGACTCACCTCGTGTGCACACGATGAAAGGGAGCAATGCGCTAAAGCTAGTCCCTGTGCAGCTTTGCCCTGGGTATAAATAGCCCTGGCGCCTGGCTGCTAGCCTTCCCAAGCCTTAGTGGGGGATCCTGGTGCTTAGCCGTAGCTTAGCATAGTATGACGTTATTGGCCTGGAACCCAGCTGAGAGCAGCGACACACCTGCTTCAGAGTAACTGTGCACGGAGCTCAACAATGTTGGAAGCCTGCACGGCTGCAAGCCCCGCTGAAGTACTTAAAGCTGACACTTTAGCCTACAGTTCATTTGAAGTATTTATGCAAAACTGACTGCCAGCAGCGTTTGCAATCCACACTTAAGTCCTGTTTGGACCCAGTTGCTCATTTGTTCAGCGGCCCTGATTGAGCCAAGCTGTGCTGTAGCATTAGGACCGCTGATAGACTGACGTTTGTTTAAGGTCCACAACAGAAAAACCAACTCACTATTAAAGTCTTTTGCAAATGACGTTTGAAGCAGTTTTTTTTCTAACTTCAAACAGCTGCTGGGAGGCTTGTAAGCTAAGGATTTTTCATCTGAGCCTGCAAATCAGCAGTTTGGGTATTTAGTTTTACCCTCTGGTAGTAAAACTAAATGTCCCAAAGCACATTTAGTAGTTTTAACCTCTGGTTTGACAGGCATGTTATTTTAAGAAAATCACCTGAATTTCATCATTGAACTGAGCCAGAAACTGTCAAAACAGGAGGAATCATCAACTTTCCAACAGTTCTCGAACTCCTCATCTGTGAGTGCTGTGCTGTCAAAAACTTCCATCACACCGAAGTAAAATTACTTAATTTTACATGTCTCATTTAAGTGTTTGCCAAAAAAGAAACCATTTGCAACAGTTTCTGGCAAAAACAAAAACTGCTGCACGCCGAGGCACAACTGAGAAGCCACAAGTGACTCAGTGGTGACCGACAGTCATATGACAAATATTCAGGGTTGAAAATGAGCCCACAGTGAGTAAAAAAGTTACAGAAGCAAATTTAAAAAAATGAAATTGCTTGGGGTTCAGAGAGTTGAGATAAGAAAGTGCTGCTAATGCACAGGACTGCACTGCTCTACGTACGAATTTAACTGAATGAGTTAAGGCTTGATCAGAACAAAGATTTTTTATTAAACTTATTCAAGAACCTCTGAAGTTTGTAGCTAAATAGATAGTCCCAATGGAAAAGGAATACAATATTTAAAAAAAAAGTCTTAAATCAACTGTATCTGTGTGAAAGCTTGAATAATCACGTGACTCACCTGGTTATTGTTGTCAATATGAGGTCTCTTGATGGCTACAAAATGTCGAATTTTCCTATAAGGAGCAAGAGAAGAACCTGTTAGGAAATTCTTTGGACATGTACAGTTAACACTTTAGGTAATTTGAAATGTAGCTCACCCTCCTTGGCCGATAACTGGCGTTATCTTCACATGCTGCTGTATGCTGTCGCCGGACTTCTTTCTGGCAAAGTAAATGCCCTGCCATTCCTTAAGGGACAACACAGACTATGAAACATCGTCTTATTTTACTGAGATGCAGATGGACGGGTGGATGTGTGACTGACCTTTCCTTTTTTGATGCAGGTGTTGATGGTGTCCAGCAGGTCAGCTCTGTTCTTGTCGCTCTTGGGAAGTTCAGTCAGTTCCTTCCCGATCAACTCCCCCTTGTGGTAGCCCATCATCCGTTCAAATGCTGGGTTCACATACTGGGACAAACCAGGAAGGCGTTAAATGATAGGTCTGGTACATCGGGTTAGTCTTACTGTCAACAACTACCATGAAAAGCCTGAATTAACCTTTGAAGCCTTACAACCTGCCATGGGTTTGAAAGGCATGTTTTTTATGAAAAGAATCTCCAAAATGACACCATTTATCAGAGCCAGAAAACGAAAACAATCATCTAATTTTCAACTTCTCAATGGTCCTTGACTGCATCACTTGAGATGTACAGTTCTATCAGGAAAAATAGACAAATATAAGCTTAAAATCCTGATATTTCAGGGGTATTACTTGACACGTCTTATTCAACAATTCTTTTTTTTGCACTCCTCAGTGCTGTGACAAGGAACCTTTGATATGACAAAAGTTGTGTGACTTCATGTCGTATCCACAGCTGATACTAGTAAAGTATACTATTTACTCTTGTAACATTTCTTTAAAAACTGCTGTTAAAATATATATTTGTGATCAACTGAGCCACTGAGGCTGATTCTGAGTGCAACGGTATTGTGGGGAAGTCTGGCAGTATTGGCAGATGGGCATGATGTTGGTTTTGGATTTTTCTGTGAGATTTGTTTAGGCTCCACGCTCAAAAAGAATAGCTTGAGGCTTTGCTGAGTCTGTACAGTATATATGTGTACGCATTCATACATTAGCATTGCTCAACTTTGGTGTATTGTGAATTTTTGTATGAATAAATGGTTTCTTCCGGCTGAAAATGACATTAACAAGTGTTTCTATGTTGTTTCCTTCCACAAAGAAAGCCCTGTCCTAAACTCTGTTGTCAGGTTTTGGGAAAATGTTTCTGTGTCACTCCTGATGGTCTTCATAACTTCTACAATGTTGCAGAGCCTTCTGATACACTATAAACTGAGTACAGGTGAAAAATTAGTTCTCCAGTAAGCAGCTAGTCAACTGCATGTCATAACTATAATCAAAGAGCTTGTAATTTTGGTTGATCACAAGACAGTGAAAGGCTATAAAACCTTATCAACGTGTTGCCAGGTGCCAGTGGCCACAATGCAAAGAAGAATCACAAAGAAAGAGGAGTTCTACACTGTAAAGAAGAATCTAAAATCATGTGGTAGGGAGACAAAAGGGACTCCTGCACCAGTACAAAGAATCCAAGGATCAGAACCAAGATCATCTTAAAGAATCGGAGCAGTTCTGGTAGAAACATCTGACACTGAACAAGCCTGATCTCCATGGACGAAGACCGAGCAGGACGCCACTTCTCCGAGACAGACACACAAAACCTTGACTGACAAAGGACAAGGTTTTTGGTCATAAGTTGTGGTCGGATGAGATGAAAATAGAGTTGTTTGTACACAGAGATAAAAGAAAGGTGAATCATTCAACCCCAAAAACACCATCTCTGCCGTGAAACATGGCGGTGGGAATGTGATGCTGTGTTTTTATGGTCCAGTCAGCCTTATAGCATCATGAGTAAAGAGAACGACGTTAAGCTTGTGGAAGAGTGAGTCAAAAGAAAAAAAATTGTCCTTGGAAAGCATTGGGATCTTCCACTGAGAACTGATATAAAACAAAGTGGTGAAGAAACATGAATGAAGATGTTGAATCTAGAACCGAATCCATCGAGAATCTGAGGAGTGATGGTGATGAAACCTTCAACCTCAAAGAGCTTTAAGATCATCACAAAGAGCAACAAAATCCCAGTGGAGACATGAAGATAGAGTGTTGGTGGTAAATAATAGCGCTTTTTTGTTTATCAAAAACTGAAGAATCAAAGAATCATTTTGGACACGGCATTTTTAATAAAACATTAAAAACAACAACACAGAAAGAGTTCATGGAACTTTAACATCTCTAACACAAACTCTTACTGTCTTTTGTCACTTGTTTATGTCATTTCCAGCAAGAAGAAACCTTTCAGTAAAATGAAAATTTACTGTAAATCAAAATTTAGCAAGGATAGGAATAATTTGGAGGTGGACTGTATGTACAGTGCCTTGTGAAAGTATTCGGCCCCCTTGAACTTTTCAACCTTTCGCCACATTTCAGGCTTCAAACATAAAGATATAAAATTTTAATTTTTTGTCAAGAATCAACAACAAGTGGGACACAATTGTGAAGTGGAATGAAATTTATTGGATATTTTATACTTTTTTAACAAATAAAAAACTGAAAAGTGGGGAGTGCAATATTATTCGGCCCCTTTACTTTCAGTGCAGCAAACTCACTCCAGAAGTTCAGTGAGGATCTCTGAATGATCCAATGTTGTCCTAAATGACTGATGATGATAAATAGAATCCACCTGTGTGTAATCAAGTCTCCGTATAAATGCACCTGCTCTGTGATAGTCTCAGGGTTCTGTTTAAAGTGCAGAGAGCATCATGAAGACCAAGGAACACACCAGGCAGGTCCGAGATACTGTTGTGGAGAAGTTTAAAGCCGGATTTGGATACAAAAAGATTTCCCAAGCTTTAAACATCTCAAGGAGCACTGTGCAAGCAATCATATTGAAATGGAAGGCGTATCAGACCACTGCAAATCTACCAAGACCCGGCCGTCCCTCTAAACTTTCACCTCGAACAAGGAGAAGACTGATCAGAGATGCAGCCAAGAGGCCCATGATCACTCTGGATGAACTGCAGAGATCTACAGCTGAGGTGGGAGAGTCTGTCCATAGGACAACAATCAGTCATACACTGCACAAATCTGGCCTTTATGGAAGAGTGGCAAGAAGAAAGCCATTTCTCAAAGATATCCATAAAAAGCCTGGTTTAAAGTTTGCCACAAGCCACCTGGGAGACACACCAAACATGTGGAAGAAGGTGCTCTGGTCAGATGAAACCAAAATGGAACTTTTTGGCCACAATGCAAAACCATATGTTTAGCGTAAAAGCAACACAGCTCATCACCCTGAACACACCATCCCCACTGTCAAACATGGTGGTGGCAGCCTCATGGTTTGGGCCTGCTTTTCTTCAGCAGGGACAGGGAAGATGGTTAAAATTGATGGGAAGATGAATGGAGCCAAATACAGGACCATTCTGGAAGAAAACCTGTTGGAGTCTGCAAAAGACCTGAGACTGGGACAGAGATTTATCTTCCAGCAGGACAATGATCCAAAACATAAAGCCAAATCTACAATGGAATGGTTCACAAATAAACGTATCCAGGTGTTAGAATGGCCAAGTCAAAGTCCAGACCTGAATCCAATCCAGAATCTGTGGGCAGAGCTGAAGACTGCTGTTCACAAACGCTCTCCATCCAACCTCACTGAGCTCGAGCTGTTTTGCAAGGAAGAATGGGCAAGAATTTCAGTCTCTCGATGTGCAAAACTGATAGACATACCCCAAGCGACTTGCAGCTGTAATTGCAGCAAAAGGTGGCGCTACAAAGTATTAATGCAAGGGGGCCGAATAATATTGCACGCCCCACTTTTCAGGTTTTAATTTGTTAAAAAAAGTTTCAAATATCCAATAAATTTTGTTCCACTTCACGATTGTGTCCCACTTGTTGTTGATTCTTGACAAAAATTTAAAATTTTATATCTTTATGTTTGAAGCCTGAAATGTGGCGAAAGGTTGAAAAGTTCAAGGGGGCCGAATACTTTCACAAGGCACTGTACATATGTGTGTAATATCCCTACCTGTATTATGTGCTCCTCACTGGTGATCTCCACAGCCTCCTGACAGTGCTCCAAAGCAGTGAAGATAGAGTTACAAGCCCTGTGGATGAATAACACCACTGTAATCCAGCAGCATGTTATACTACAGTATGTCTGTGCATGTATGTATGACTGCATAATATGGTTAGTGTGATTTTGCTCTGCTGTACCTGAGTTTGAACTGGCAGCGCACCTCTCCGTGTTCGATCTGTATGAGCTCATTATAGCAGGCTGATACACTGCTGTTCTCCACAAACCTCTGGAGGCCAAACAGGGTTAAGTGGTGTTTCAAGAAAAGAGAGAGACAGAGAATAAGAGTAGTGGAAAACCGAGTGAGTCAGGATTCAGTCAGTAGCGACTTGTTTTGAAACCTCCTACGTCATTTTCACACCATTAAATCTGGCTGACAATAAGAGCCCCTTTCAAAACTGGCACCTTGCTGCTATTTTAGTGTTCGAAATCTCTTTCGATACCCAATAAAAAAAGCATAAAGGAGACCCAAGCAGAACATGCTGAGGCCTACGTCTGCTATAAACACAATCACAAATGCGGGCGAGTTGTTGGACGTACTCTGCTAAATCCAGCGCAGAGCAGAGGAAGAACAGATGGCTCCTCCTGGTCAGGCGGTCTGTACAATGACAGAAAAGAATGATTACCATCTGCAACCACAATCATTTTTCATAAACATGTGGTCCGTACCTACAGTATATGGAAAACTACGCCGCCTAAATGCCCTGTTTTTCTCAGTCGGCTTGTCAGCGTGAGTGATAGGATCCAACATTAACACGGTCTTTTCTGCCAAACTTATTTCACATGAGAGATTTCTGTTTTTCATTTTCACCCTCATACAGTCCTGATGAAGCACATTACTGTCAATCTGTCACACAAAAGCCACTATTCAAATACTGTCGGGGTATCAAATAGTAGCACAAACAAATAAAGGTCAGTTACTAGCACAGAAAAGAAACGCTGAAGGAGGTGGAAGTAGATTATATGTACCTCACTATCAAAGCAAATTATGCCTATGTACACAGTCGGACTTCATCAGCACAACAACAGGGGTCTGACTTTCTCTTTCTGTTTTTTGACAAGAACATAACTCAGTTCTTTATTATGCTTCATATGTGTGAAAAAGAAGGTTGGAAGAAAGTGCTTTCATTCATGGTGGCACACATATTGCACTTAAAGGCCTTTATTTGGAATAATATTTCAAATGGCCTTGTTGTTAATGCCGCTGGGATAAATACATCCAATTTAAGCTTTGATTGTTGATAATATTCAACTCTGTCTTCTAAAAACTATATACTGTATGTTCTTATGCAATTAAACTGCATTCTTATTTATGTTTTAATTAAATTTTTCTCCCCAAACAGTGAGACTGGCTTCTATTTTGAAGGAGCCACAACGGCCGCATAAGGAGGTAGCAGGGCAGCACTGAGGTAACAGGACTTAAACCCAGTGGGATTCATGTCCTGTGTGGGTCCTTTATTCTTAGACTTAGGTTTCACTTGTTTACTTTTGGTATTCACTTGCCTTGTCAGGAAGGTTGCAGAAAATATCACCTTTCGGTTGACACTTTAACAACAAGCCTTTTAGAGGCTTGGTTCAATGTAGGTATCAAAACTACATGGCTAGGCTTAGGAAAATACTACAGATGAGGAATAATTTTGCCCCTTTTACAACATTTTGAAGCTTCTCCTTCATTGTATGGGTTTCCAGGTGGAAGAGTCCAGCCCCTTCTAATATTTGACTGGTTGGTTGAAAACAGTAAAGCAACTAAATAAATATCAACGGTATATTGAATTAAATGTATCCATGATATTCACAAACAAATATACCCTAACAGAAAATACATTTCATTCAAAATTAAACAGTTTAGTTGTATAGGAAAGTGATGGGAGGGTCTTGATGAAGCACATTGTTGTACACACGTGGACAAAATTGTTGGTACCCCTCAGTTAAAGAAGGAAAAACCCACAATTCTCACTGAAATCACTTGAAACTCACAAAAGTAACAATAAATAAAAATTTATTGAAAATTAAATAATCAAAAACAGCCATCACTTTTGAATTGTTGATTAAGATAATTATTTAAAAAAACAAACTAATGAAACAGGCCTGGACAAAAATGATGGTACCTCTATAAAAGATTGAAAACTATTTGACCAGAGTGACATGATTAACTCAGGTGTGTCATTTAATTGACATCACAGGTGTTTCCAAACTCATAATCAGTCAGTCTGCCTATTTAAAGGGAGACAAGTAGTCACCCTGCTGTTTGGTGAAAAGGTGTGTACCACACTGAACATGGACAACAGAAAGCGAAGGAGAGAATTGTCCCAGGATATCCGAAAAAAAATTATAGACAAACCTCTTAAAGGTAAAGGCTATAAGACCATCTCTAAACAGCTTGAAGTTCCTGTGACAACAGTGGCTCATATTATTCAGAAGTTCAAGACCCTCGGGACAGTAGCCAACCTCCCTGGACGTGGCCGCAAGAGGAAAATTGATGACAAATTGAAGAGACGGATCGTTGGAATTGTATCCAAAGAGCCCAGAGCAACCTCCAAAGAAATTAAAGGTGAACTCCAAGGCCAAGGTACATCAGTGTCAGATCGCACCATTCGTCGTTGTTTGAGCCAAAGTGGACTTCATGGGAGACGACCAAGGAGGACACCACTGCTTAAAAAAACGAGACTGGAATTTGCAAAAATTTGCCACAAAGCTTCTGGGAGAATGTCCTTTGGACAGATGAGACCAAACTGGAGCTTTTTGGTAAGGCACATCAACTCTATGTTCATAGACTCAAAAACCAAGCATACGAAGAAAAGAACACTGTCCCTACGGTGAAACATGGAGGAGGCTCAGTAATGTTTTGGGGCTGCTTTGCTGCATCTGGCACAGGGTGTCTTGAAAGTGTGCAAGGTACGATGAAATCTGAAGACTATCAAGGCATTCTGGAGAGAAATGTGCTGCCCAGTGTCAGAAAGCTTGGTCTCAGTCGCAGGTCATGGGTCTTCCAACAGGACAACGATCCAAAACACACAGCCAAAAACACCCAAGAATGGCTGAGAGAAAAGCGTTGGACTATTCTAAAGTGGCCTTCTATGAGCCCAGATCTGAATCCCATTGAACATATGTGGAAGGAGCTGAAACATGCCATTTGGAGAAGACACCCATCAAACCTGAGACAACTGGAGCTGTTTGCTCGTGAGGAGTGGGCCAAAATACCTGTTGACAGCTGCAGAACGCTCATTGACAAATACAGAAATCGTTTAATTGCAGTGATTGCCTCAAAAGGTTGTGCAACAAAATATTAAGTTATGGGTACCATCATTTTTGTCCAGCCCTATTTCATTAGTTTGTTTTTTTAAATAATTATGTTAATCAACAATTCAAAAGTGATGGCTGATTTTGATTATTTAATTTTCAATACATTTTTATTTATTGTTACTTTTGTGAGTTTCAAGTGATTTCAGTGAGAATTGTGGGTTTTTCCTTCTTTAACTGAGGAGTACCAACAATTTTGTCCACGTGTGTAAATCTGCCCTAAAAGTCAGTGTCAAAATAAAAGCATGAACAAATAAAAGCCAGTTGCTAATAACGAAAAAAACCCTGAAGAAAATGGAACTGAATTATATGCAGCTTATTATAATTGCTAATTTGGTATAATGTACTGACTGGCATCAAGTCACTGGAAACAAAATTCTACTGTTTTCATTTTTAAAGCTTTAAAAGATTAGATTAATTTGCTTTGTTGAGCCCAAACCTTATTTTTAGTGTGAAAAAGAACACATTTTGCAGGAGATGCTTTCAATCATAGTGGCTTAAAATTACATGAACCTGACATGGGAAATTTGATATAAAGGCCTGACTTTAAAAAAAATGTCTTTGAAAAGCTGCTCTGTCACCCAAAAATGACATTCCTGCACAACTAAACTGCATAGTCAGTTGCATTTTGGCTGAAAGATGTATTCTCCTGGATTATGATTGTTTGTGGTGTAGCATGAATAGATTTATATTCAACAGTCTTCAACATTTAATTTATAACTTTACTGTCTCTGTTTTTCAGCCACCCATCATATATTAGATGGGGCGGGACTTATCACAGCGTAACTCCAAAAATGGAGGAGAAACTTCAAATGTGTTGTTAAAGGGTCATATTTTAAACCAAATCGTGATATTTTCCATAACCCAACCAAGCAGTTTTGGTAACAAAACTGAAGCATGTTTCTAACATAAAAATATCAACCAAAGCATGGTATTTTCCAAAACCTAACAATATCGTTTAGGGGCCTAAACTGAATCAGAAAATGGGCGAAAATGAAACTTGTGTCTAAAATAAAGCTCAGAATCCTGCAGCTGAATTCTGCCTCCATCATACATTCTGAAACAGACTTTGATTCCTTCAAAGTGGAAGTCTTTCCTACTGAATCACACACATAACTTTAGAAGAGAATATATGTTTCTCTTGAAAAATAAATGTGAATGCAGTTTATTTGTATAGGTACATCAATTTTTAGGAGACAGGGTTGTAAATTCCCTTTATTTGGAAAAATAATCCCCCAAAATAAAGGCCTTGCCTGACCTTCAGTTTTGACCTCCAAAGCAAGATTTTTTAAGCTTTGAATGATGACAATACTTCAGATAAATACTTTTTCAAAGGTTGATTTAAAGCCAAGTATTCAGGGTCTTTAAATCTTTCTCTTGCAAATCACCCAAAAACATAGTGCATTACAACTCACAAAATCAAACTTACTTTTGTGGCACAACAGCTAGAATAACTGTGTTTTCAGAGGGCTTTGTGGCGCGGATCATCCTGGAAATACAACAAATGCAGATTAAAAGTCAGCAGGAGTTCATTTCATCCACACTTTGGGCTCAGGCGAAGCGGCTTGGACTCAGGTACAGGACAAACATATGGGCAGATTGGAGGTGATGTCATTGCCGCAGAAGGAGGGCAGAACATTTCTGTTCTTTACACAGAAACACCAAACACAGCATGTGCTTCAGAGGTTCGACCACAAAGCCACACCGCTGGCAGGACGTACGGGAAAGTGGCCGGGAGGTGGAGGAAGAGTGAGCAGAGGGTGACGGAGGATGAGAGGACGAACGGAGGGAACAGATGATGGCAGAGATCCTCATGGGGGATCAGGAGGGGAGGAGGATGGAGGAAAGAAAAAACGGTGTTGGGGAAAGGAGCAAAGGAGCAACGGACAAACATGGAGGAGCTGCCAGACTGTGGTGATCGGGAGACAGGAGAGACGAATGGATCTGCTCCTTTACTTGAGGAAATAATGAAGCACTTACAGTAAATCACTCTACAAAATATATGGTGGTGGCTTTTGGTCAGCACTGTATCTAACAATAAGTGCAGCCCCAAAGGTCTGCAGAAAATCAAACCCAGAACCAGCCCTCACTTGTCTTAGCTAAAAATAAGTTGTCTTTTAAATAGATGTCAAAAAATGCCAAAGAAATTAGTTATTTACATTAATGGCTGCTTTCTATGTCCACATTTAACTTGACAGCATTAAATCAAATGAGGGAACCAACATGTTCAAAATAATGTTGAGAAACTTGGCAGCAACCGGAGGAAACAGTTTAGGATGTGCAAATTTGTGCACGACTAAAAATACTTCCTGAATAAATCTTGAGATGCTCCTGGAAGCCATAAAGTAACGGGGGACAGACCGGTATAACCAGTATGAACTTACCAGCTGGCAAAATACAGGGAATGAATGAGGTTATTCTACAATCAAATAAGCTTTTGAAAAGTGGCCAGGGGCATCTGCTGCGGAAAAATCGACAAAAAGAAAACAAAAAACTTTTTCAAGACCTTGCCTGTGCGCTTTATTTCCCTGAGCTACTGTCCAGCTTTCAAACAAACTCACAGCGTGTAGTTCAGGCTCACTGAAGCACCGCTCTCCTTTGACTTCTACTGACTTGTGACATCCAGTATCCACTGTTGCTTTTCGGAGCAATGCTGAAATGAGCAACCTGTGAACATCCAGCTAATGTGGAGCTTCATGTAGTAGATGTCTGTGGTGCTTTCGGTGAACACCAGATGGCACCAACAAGCACTCCAACTAGAAGCTCCCAGAGCCATTTACATGCGCCTCGTTTTAGACACACCGGTCTCAGAACGTTACACTTCAAATGAACAATTACATGATCTTTGTCTTGCTTTAGGCTAATAAAACCTGATCAAACTCCATTTAAAGGTCCCATTCTGTTGCTCCTTTTCAGCAAAGTCAACAAAGTGCCAGTTTAAAATAGTACAAATACACAGATATATATTTTACCATGAATGTACAGCTGTTCTAAATTTAGAACTAAATATTTTCTAAACATTTTAGTAGCTTTAAATACAGTCAAGCGGTTGCTGTCCACACCTCCTTCAGGAAGAAGACTCTCTCTGCATCTGTGACTGTGAAAGAAGTGTTTAAGTGTGTATGACCAGGGCTGTCTATCATTTCTGTCTTTCTGAGTAATCACTTCACATTCAAATATTGCTCTTGCACAGCCATTGTTTTAAACGCATGTGTTTGCCGAGTTTGACAGAAATCAAAAATCAGTAGTTTGACATCGCAGAGCCACGGCTTGGAAATAGCTCTGATGTGACTTCTAGTTAACGTGTAGAATTAATGGGCTGTGTTACACTCACTTTCATTGTTTGGCAACAGAATTATAAATATATGCAATTCAGAACAGTGTTAGTGGGAATTCCATTGTATTAAAATACAGTATATGTGAGCACAGAGAGCAGGAGAGAAGCAAACTGAGTAAACGCTGACAGAAGCACAGCAGGCGACCTGTGGCTATATGATAAAAGCTAATGGTAACATTAGCGGTACAACACTTTGCCTTTTGTTGTGGGAATGTTGTCATCAAAAATAAAAGTGATTCACAGGGTGTTCAGCTCCTCAAACGCTGGGAGTGCATGAAGACTGGTGTTTACTCTTGTAGCCACCAGCAGAACACTTGTTGAGCTTTACTGGTGGCTGAGACATTTTAGAGTTAGCAGAAGCAACTCTAGAAAGTAAATAAACCTGGTGGACTGTGATGCAGCTGCTCTTTCTAAATAGATCTCATGAAGTGGCACTGTCACTCCATCAAAGTGACAATAGGAGACAAACATGCAGAAGTAGCAACTGTAGTCAGAAGTTGAGGCTCACCGGCAGACTGCTTCAGGCTCAAAGTAGCGCGAGTGACGTCCATCGATAATGATGATCTCATGGTGTTTGTCCAGGAAACACTCAACGGCCGACTCCGGTGTCCGTGCGATGTTACACCTGAAGCCAGCGCGGTCGCACGCCCACCAGAAGGCATCACTTTGGCCATCCTCTTTGGCGAACACCAGCAGGACCTGAAGAGACATGAAGAAATGGATGCCTGGGTGAGACAGTGCTTCTGTTACTGTTTACTGCTCAGGACATTGTCCACAACAGCACACACCATGTATGGTACCACAAAGGAGACTATATATACAATGCTCTATCTATATATTTAGTGGTCCCTTTATAAAGTCTAAACTAGTGTTAGTGCTTTTTAAACACTGATACCACAACGAATTAGAACATGTAATGATTGTAAGCTTTGATTTAAGCTTAGACTGAGCAGATGAGTACTTCCCGGACTGTCCAAAAGTTGAAAATCTGAGGATTCTTTCTGTTTCTACAGTTTCTACATCGTACGTCCCACATGTTGTTACTAAATTGTGGCGATAACCTGCCGTTACAATATGCTGGACGTTAAGAGGATTAAGGCTCTAGTGGATGAAACAATGCAGTTTAACTTCGAGTCAATTAAACTGAGCTTATTGTGAAAACTGTACAACTTCCAGAAGTGATAAGCCCTTCTTGGCATTCATGAGAAAGATGGCGAGACAAGAAAAATGGAGAGAAAAATGTCAAAACTGGGGAAGGAGACTTTGCACTCATGAGCTACTTGTCTAAACCACTTTGCATTTATGTCAAGATGAACTTTTTTAACTGTTCAATCATGTCAATAATCTTGAATAAAATGTTCTAATGATTCACTGTTGACCTGCCAAGCCCTCTATGACTGTAGAGAGACTTGTTCAACTCTACTTTTACCATTTTAAAACATGTCTTATATCCACTATAGTGAATGAAATCACTTAATTTTATACCTTTAAGACACTAATTTTTGTAACATTAAACCATAAGACAAACAGTTGTCAATAAACATAGCTCACTACATATTTCTCAGTTCTAGCAGATTGTAAATTCTGTTACTGTTCCTGCACAACGGCAAAACAGCTACTGGGAGAAGTTTAACTGGACAAGACGGATTGATGGATAAAAATGCACAAATTCATTTGCAAAACTTGTCTAACTGTGCAAAGTAAAGGGTATCATTACCACCTCATTTATTTTAGTTAGGAAGACCGCTCATGTGAGAAAAATCAAAACCAGAAATAGCGGTGAAGCAGTCAGCTTTGTTGTCCCAAGTTTTCAGTTTGAGCCCTGCAGCTTCATCTGTGTCAAGTTTTAATGTTCCCTCTGGCTATATGTGGATTTCCTCCCACAGTCCCAAGACACACACAGCTCAGTAGGGATTGAAAACTATGAGCTGTCCATAATTGTGAGTGAGTTCATCTGTCTGCTTGTTTTCCTCTTTGACAAGCTGGCAACCTGTGCTGGTCGACTCTCTGGCTTTTTCTCGGAGCATGCTGGGAAAGAGTCCAGATACCTTCATTTATTCTGAGTAGGGAAAGTCAGAATTGATGGAGGGAGCAGCTACACTGTGACAAAAAAAAATCTGTAAAAACATTTGGCAGCTAGGGTGCCAGAAAAAAAAAATGGTGTAAAATGGTAAGATTTTAAAACTGTAGAAACTGTGGAAATAACAGCAAATATCTCCGATAAAGTTAGATTTTTATTGGATCTAAATACAGTAAAATATCGTAATTTCCGTACATTCTTGAAACAATTAATTAATATTTGTAAAAATAAAGAATCTTGATGTAGATAATGAACAGTTGTGGCAGTTTTCTTTCTTTTACTTTTTTTTTTTTTTACCTTTTTCAGTGATTTTACTAGTCATTATGTATAATATATGACGATAGGGAAATGCGTAAAATAAGAGTTAAAAAATATTTGTCATCCATCTTTAATATGCATAACATTTGTTTCAAATAAAGGCAAATCTGTAAATGAACAATATAGTATTTAATTTAAAAACTGTTCAACAAAAAAGTGGCATTTTCTGGTCAAACACTGTAAAAGACTAAATTACCATTTATAAAAATAGAGATTTTTAATTTGGACAATATTGATAGTTTTGTTTGGTTTTTGGTTCATTTTTCCCAAAAGCAACATGTAAATGAATGTTGTTTTTTGTGTGATTTTAGTAGGTATTATCAGTATTTACAAACAAAAAACAAAAACTGGTAGGGTCCACAACACAAGCTAAAAACTCTAAAATAAATCTATAGATTTTCTGACCTTTGTATATAGATATATTTTCCCTGACATCAAAATTCATTAATTTTTTTCCCCAAAATTTATTTTTTTTGCACTATTTTGCAGCACTGTTCAATTGAAATCAAATGCTTAACAGGAAAAGGCATGGCACTGCGACCTAGCTGCAACTTCATCTAGCAAAATAAAAGGATATTTGATTAAAAAAAACATGTTTAAGATACCACCTCCTGCAATAAAATGAAGAAACTGACTCTTACACTCTTCGACTAAGTGTGATAAGTGGTAAAAAAAAAATTGATTTCTTTTTTTTTAACAGTGTAAATAACCACCACCATGTAAATGTCACGGTAACACTTTTTCCTGCTGAAATTTTCTGTCAGCTGAAACTGAGCAGCGCTGAATCACAAATGAATTCTGCATTTCACACCGACAGACGTGCAGCCTGCAGAGTGCGGACTCATGTTTTTGATCCCACACTGTGTTTTGACCATGAACACACCAGCCACCTTTGGTACAGAGGTGAGGAAATACAACACTGTAAGACACACACACGTGCACGCACACACACACACACACACACACACACACACACACACACACACACACACACACACACACACACACACACACACAGACAGCTGGTGTGCTGCCAGAACCAACAGTCCTCAGCTCTCCTCGCAGCAGCATCACCTCCTGACTCGCTCTAAGGACAACAAAGGATAGAGTGACAGCGAGTGCATGGAGGCGCAGCAGAGAGAGAGAGAGAGAGAGGGAACACATAATGAGTGAGTGAAGTAAGTAGAGGAGAACTAAAATCATGAACATCTACACTTACTGCCCTGTTTTAAAACCAGGAGGGGAGGTGCTCATGGTGGGATGCATCTATCTAAGCTGTCCTTCACACCGGGACATGGGAAGATAAGTGTTGTCGACGGGCTCGGACGTCTGAGGCTACAGCCAAAACTTTGTATGAATACCCTCGAGTATGAAATATTTTGCTGGTTTGGGTTTTTTTTCCTTGCAAAAGTAAGAATAAAAGAATGGATCTATTCATGTGACGTTGTGATCATGCATTAACCCTCTGAACTGCGAGCAGTGGAAGGACATTTTCTGCTCACTCACTGTGGGATCATTTCTCCACTGCACCTCTGTGGAAACAACACAACAATCGCTAGAAGCTGAGTGAAGTCAGAAATGCCTTCTGTGCAGTATGACACAGTTAAGACACCATAAATTATATTAAAAAAGAAAAAAGTTGAATTTTGGTGAACGTTTATTTTGCAAATCTAAAAAAACCCCAACATGTACAATATTTTTCTAAGCGTCCTCATGTGTTAGCAGCTGCTCTACATACTACATATATATATTTTACTACTTAAACTTTTCCCCCCCATATTTGTCTCCTCTCTAAGCACAGCCAGCAATTCAGTCGAAAAGTCCCTGAATGTTTGCCACAGAATGACAACTTTGGGACTAAACTCTGCTGAACTGTAGGTTACACACAAGTAAGGAAACTAATATGGGAAGTAGTGAAACATTGATTGCATATAAATACTTTTTTTTTTTTCCAGAATTTGAATTGGGTTGTATGTTTGTTTTTAATTTTTGTAAAATAGCTTAAAAAAAATCTATTTCATTTTTCTCCTTCTTTATGATTTAGTCAGTAGAACTGTGTCCTACTGCACAAAAGATATCTGAAGTTTTTTCTACTTCTAGCCGTGGTTGTGCTGTTTCCTTAGAAGGGCGGGACGAGTAAAAAATGAGTCTGAAATGTGAAATGTGAAAAAAAGAAAGAAAAGGCAACAAAAGTAAAAAATACAACAACAACAAAAAACACGCAGAAACTGCTTGGAATTCAGAGGCTGAAACAGATCATTTCCAAAGCACAACTTTACATAATAAGTGATGTTAATTTCACTTTACACCGTCTGATATTAATGTGGATTGTACACTGACCTTAGAAAGAACGTGGAATGACCTTACAGTGCTGAGATCACAGCGCCTCACATTTGATTTTCATTTTACTCTGAAATAACTCGAACGTGACGCAGTTATTGGGCTAAAATCTACAGATCTGCGGGCTGGGCTAAGACCCCAATGTGTCAAGATCCCAACAACGCCTCTGAGAAAAATCCAAAAATGTGAGAGAGCAGGTGAGAACGGCAGCGGGAGATGTAAAAAGAGGACGGAGGGAGACGATGGGCTCGTATTGGTGAGTGCCTGTGAAAGGTCCACAGTCTTTGATCCCGTGCTGGCTTGTGTAACCATGGCACTGCTTTGTGTAACCATGGTGCTAGCATGTGAAATTCCACACGCAGAGCACCCAGTGGACCCTGGGACGACACAGACCGCACACATCTCCGACCTGCCACCCAAATATGTCACCAATGACGAGCCTGGTAGGAGGCGCCATCGGTCTTAATGCCCCATCTAATGTAAACACAGCCAAATATATTTAAACACGTGGCCGCACTCCATCACTTCTGTTACACTTCTAAAAATGTACCTCGCCGTTAATGGCACACAAATGAATGCAAGTTTACATAGTTACCAGGTTACAGCACATTTTTCATTCTAAACCAATCAGACTACATGGTCACTAAATGGCTTTGTGGTTTGAATGAAAGCGCCGTGCCGTTGGTCTTCAGTTGGTACGAGGCTTATCCTGGACGGCTGCTGCGAGCTCACTCACATTTTCAGAGTTCAGAGGTTAATCTGCCGTGTTTGCACACGCAAGCCAGATGCCATCTAACGTTGGGAGACTCCCAAACACAGAGAGGTGTCGCTGGGCTAACTAGCTCTGAGCACTTTATCTGAGGAGGATTCGCAGCACATCAGGGACGAGTCTGCATAGACAGTGAAATGGTGGCCGTTCGGAGCATGTTTTTCTGATTTCCGATCGGTTTCTTTTAGTGTACTGTAATAAACGCTCCTGTGAAATTACAGTAAGATGTCAACAGCTCTGCAGTAGAATCTGAAGTTCACAGTTTAACACTGTAACTACACTTCACAATAATATACTGTATTTATATTGTGTTGCCATTGTATTCAGCATTAATCTTTTGCTCCTTCTGCAATAGCTGTTGTTAATAACACAAAGTAGATTGCACTGTTTTCAGCGTTTTTAGTTATTTTATGTGTGTTATTTGTTTTTATTTATTGGACTGTGTTTTTAATGTGTGACGGTGTTTTAACACTCGCAAGACTATGCTTTTAGGATACTCCTTTAAGGACTGAAGAGGGATCATTTAATCCTCCTGTCCTGCTCTGTCTGCCCCGGAATGTGCATTATGCTAATCATGTGGCAACTTCTTGCAGGGAGAACAGTGGAAGGTGTGAACGGTGTGTGTGGGCGGGGGGTGGGAGGAAATATGCTCCCCCTTCCCAGGGGGGATTCTGCTCCTGCCCTGGGATGTGGACTGATCATTACGCTAATTATGTGGCAGCTTCTGGATGGGAGAACAGTGGAAGGTGTGGAAGGTGTGAAAGGTGTGTGTGGGCGGGGGGTGGGAGGAAATATGCTCCCCCTTCCCAGGGGGGATTGGCATAAAAAGTCTGAAAAACACTTTTGTGGTCATTAGCTACATTAGCTATATGAGACATACAAGATCCCAGTGGACAACCTGCCAGTTCGTCATCTGCTCCAAGACCTCTCCAAAAAAAAGATGCAGAGAAGATTCACTACTGAGCAGGCTTTGCAAATGATTCTGACTGAAACAAGCGCTTTTGACTCTGATGGAGAGGACATAGACCTTCAGTCAGATTCTGACTCGGAGCAGTTTTCGGGTAAGATTTCTCAAACATCAAATTTCTGTTTCAGAATACTTCACATTTAATTTCAAAGATTTTGTTCTTTTGGGGAATATTTTTTTAACTTCAAGATTTTTATTTTATTTTATTTATTTATTTATTTATTTATTTTTTTTACAAATTTCTAGATAAAAAATGACACATTTTAGATCAGAGGTCATCAATGTTTTCACAGAAGGAGCCCGAAAAATGTGAACTTCTGAACCAAGGGCCACAATACTGACAGAGTTCAGAATAAAGACAAACAGAACAATGAAAAGATGTGATATAATTTGACTCTTTTCTACATTGGTACATTTGTCTTTGCTAACGATATAAATTTGTTCAATTTGCAGAGGAAGACGCTCCCCCTCCCCAGAAGAGGACAAAACGGCTGGATACCGCACTAACGGAGACCGCAAAAGATGGCACAGTGTGGTGCAAGGAAGAGGTTGGACGACATCTGAAATTCGCTCCTATTGAACCGTACGCTGCAGAAGGAGAGCCAACACATGAAGCCAGAATAAGGATCAAAACTCGCCTTCAAAGCTTCCTCTGTTTTCTCACTCTCCAGATGCTTCGTACCATTCAAGCATGCACAATTGAGCATGCAAGGGAAACAGAGACTGTGGATTGGTTCATGGCTATTCCAGAACTAATGGCTTTCATTGCAGTTGTCATCTGGCGAGGGGTGACTAAGGTTCCATCATTGTCTGACAACTGGTCAGAGATGTATGGAAACAAACGGATTATGGAAACAATGAGTAGCGACCGCTTCAAAGACATAATGCAGCACCTACGGTTTGATAGCAAGAACACACGGGCTGAGCGAGTGCAGACAGACAAGTTTGCAGCTATTTCCGAATTATGGGAATCATTTCGACAGAACTGTGTCACATTCTACAGACCTGGTCGGCACATCACAATCGATGAACAACTTTATCCATCAAAGACACGTTGCCCTTTTCTGCAATATATTGCTACAAAACCGGATAAATTTGGTATCAAGTTTTGGGTGGCGTGTGACTTGAAATCAAAGTATATTTGCAATGTCTTTCCATATGTTGGCAAAGAACCTGGCCGTCCCAAAGAGGAGAGACTGTCTGAGAGTGTGGTAATGAAGTTGATGGGACCATTTCTTGATCAGGGCAGAACTGTCACGACGGACAATTTTTTCACATCAATTTCACTTGCAAGAAAATTACGCAGCCGGAAAACTACCATTCTTGGGACACTCAATAAAATTCGCAGAGAAATTCCCCCTTCAGCTCGAGAGATAAAGCAAAGTGAGTTCAGCACTCAGGTGTTTTCAACAACTGATGCAACACTGACAGTGTACGCAGCCAGCCGGAAGAAGACAGTCTACGTTATGAGCAGCATGCACAGTGTGATTCAGACTGAGGACAGCCGCAAAAGAAAGCCAAGCACCATCACCCAGTACAACTCCACTAAATGCGGTGTGGACGCCATGGATCAGATGGTGCGGTAGTACAGCGTACGGGCAGGAACAAGAAGATGGCCTGTCAGTGTGTTTTATAATATGGTTGACATGGCAGCCCTGAATGCCCATGTGCTATATCAAGCCTGCACAGGAAGGACGGAAAGGCGGCCAGATTTTCTGATGCGGCTTGCCTGTGAGTTGGCTGAGTCTTATGTGACATCAAAGAAGATTGGAAAGGAAAACCATCTTCGCAAACAGGCCGCCACACCAGTGGAACCGGGCAAAAGGCAGAAGTGCCAAGTCCATCACCGGTGCAAAAAGAACCCTGCTACTGTTCGATGTGTGCATTGCTACAAGTTAACGTGTGGCAAATGCAAAAGAGAAGTGCCATGGGAGTGCCAGGTCTGCGCAGACCAGTTTTGAAAAAGTTGTGTGATGACACACACACGGTAAATGTGTAAATTGTGTAAATATTGTTTGTGCTTTCTACAATGTTGATTCAAAAATATAAATAAACTATTAGAATAAGCATTTTTCATCCTCTTATTTTTGTGTCTCTTACTTATTTGCACTCAACAAAAAAGATAAATATGTGGTTATCCATCCTAAGCAATGCAAAATATTTACAGAAAAACCCAGGAACATTCAAGCTTTCAAGAAGAAGGGCAGGGTCAGAAGCAATGAAGTTTCAGTTGCTGTAAAAGCTAGTTCTTCCTTTTTGGCTAATTTCTCTTGGTTAGTAAGTAAGTAAAGTTTTATTTGCATAGCACCCTTCACAGTACGAGTACACAGGGTGTTTTACAACATCGGAATAAATTGAAAGCACAGTACAATACAAAAAATTTAGAATTTATGTCCAGTGCATTGTCACCAGTAAACAAGCACAGATCAACAACTATAAGGTATGGAACCTGAGTAGGGTTCAGGCTTATGCTAAGGAGGCTTGCTGAAAGATGTGTGCTGGGTAAAACCAGAAGCTGCCACATAATTAGCGTAATGATCAGTCCACATCCCAGGGCAGGAGGAGAATCCTCCCTGGGAAGGGGGAGCATATTTCCTCCCACCCCCGCCCACACACACCGTTCACACCTTCCACTGTTCTCCCTGCAAGAAGTTGCCACATGATTAGCATAATGCACATTCCGGGGCAGACAGAGCAGGACAGGAGGATTAAATGATCCCTCTTCAGTCCTTAAAGGTAATAAAACACCAGTAGATCCCCTCGCAGTCTTCCTAGTGTTAAATGTTTGAGTGTGGTTTTTAATTTTTGTCTTACAGCCGTGACAAAAGATGGATTTCTGTTCTTATTTGGAACAGACAATAAAGTTATTCTATTTTATTCTATCTGTAACTGCTGTTTTGTGTCTCCTTTCTGTCACGTTCCGTTAGTTCCGTTTGTGTAGTTTTGCGTCTCATTTATGTTGTGCCATGTCTCATTGTCTCCTTGCCATCATTTTGCACCTCATTTTTGCCATGCTTAGTCTAATTTTCCTTTAGTATCTTGTTTTCCTTATTTGTGTCATTTTGTGTCTCATCTTGTGTATTAGGGCTGCACAGTGGGGTAGTGGTTAGCACTGTCGCCTTGCAGCAAGAAGATCCCCGGTTCAAATCTTTCTGCATGGAGTTTGCATGTTCTCCCTGTGCATGTGTGGGTTTTCTCCGGGCAAAAATATGCTGAGGTTAATTGATAACTCTAAATTGCCCGTAGGTGTGAATGTGAGTGTGATTGTTTGTCTGTACACACGTGGACAAAATTGTTGGTACCCCTCAGTTAAAGAAGAAAAAACCCACAATTCTCACTGAAATCACTTGAAACTCACAAAAGTAACAATAAATAAAAATTTATTGAAAATTAAATAATCAAAAACAGCCATTACTTTTGAATTGTTGATTAACATAATTATTTAAAAAAACAAACTAATGAAACAGGCCTGGACAAAAATGATGGTACCTCTATAAAAGATTGAAAACTATTTGACCAGAGTGACATGATTAACTCAGGTGTGTCATTTAATTGACATCACAGGTGTTTCCAAACTCATAATCAGTCAGTCTGCCTATTTAAAGGGAGACAAGTAGTCACCCTGCTGTTTGGTGAAAAGGTGTGTACCACACTGAACATGGACAACAGAAAGCGAAAGAGAGAATTGTCCCAGGACATCCGAAAAAAAAATTATAGACAAACATCTTAAAGGTAAAGGCTATAAGACCATCTCTAAACAGCTTGAAGTTCCTGTGACAACAGTGGCTCATATTATTCAGAAGTTCAAGACCCACGGGACAGTAGCCAACCTCCCTGGACGTGGCCGCAAGAGGAAAATTGATGACAAATTGAAGAGACGGATCGTTCGAATTGTATCCAAAGAGCCCAGAGCAACCTCCAAAGAAATTACAGGTGAACTCCAAGGCCAAGGTACATCAGTGTCAGATCGCACCATTCGTCGTTGTTTGTGCCAAAGTGGACTTCATGGGAGACGACCAAGGAGGACACCACTGCTGAAAAAAACTCATAAAAAAGCGAGACTGGAATTTGCAAAAATGCATGTTGACAAGCCACAAAGCTTCTGGGAGAATGTCCTTTGGACAGATGAGACCAAACTGGAGCTTTTTGGTAAGGCACATCAACTCTATGTTCATAGACTCAAAAACCAAGCATACGAAGAAAAGAACACTGTCCCTACGGTGAAACATGGAGGAGGCTCAGTAATGTTTTGGGGCTGCTTTGCTGCATCTGGCACAGGGTGTCTTGAAAGTGTGCAAGGTACGATGAAATCTGAAGACTATCAAGGCATTCTGGAGAGAAATGTGCTGCCTAGTGTCAGAAAGCTTGGTCTCAGTCGCAGGTCATGGGTCTTCCAACAGGACAACCATCCAAAACACACCAAGAATGGCTGAGAGAAAAGCGTTGGACTATTCTAAAGTGGCCTTCTATGAGCCCAGATCTGAATCCCATTGAACATATGTGGAAGGAGCTGAAACATGCCATTTGGAGAAGACACCCATCAAACCTGAGACAACTGGAGCTGTTTGCTCATGAGGATTGGGCCAAAATACCTGTTGACAGCTGCAGAACGCTCATTGACAAATACAGAAATCGTTTAATTGCAGTGATTGCCTCAAAAGGTTGTGCAACAAAATATTAAGTTATGGGTACCATCATTTTTGTCCAGCCCTATTTCATTAGTTTGTTTTTTTAAATAATTATGTTAATCAACAATTCAAAAGTGATGGCTGTTTTTGATTATTTAATTTTCAATAAATTTTTATTGATTGTTACTTTTGTGAGTTTCAAGTGATTTCAGTGAGAATTGTGGGTTTTTCCTTCTTTAACTGAGGGGTACCAACAATTTTGTCCACGTGTGTATATGTAGCTCTGTGACAGACTGTCGACCTGTCCAGGGTGTCTCCTGCCTTCGCCCGAGTCAGCTGGGATAGGCTCCAGCACCCCCGCGACCCTAGTGAGGATAAAGCAGTGTATAGAGAATGGATGGATGGATCTTGTGTATTATCTGCCTCATATTGCATCGGGTTTCATTTGTGACAATTTGCCCATGTCTCTTTGTGTTTTTCTTTCTCTTGTTTTGTGTCTCATTTTTGTTTCATGTTGTGCATTTTTTTTCATTTGTGTCTTGTTTGTGTAGCTTTGTCTCAGAAGTCCTTTGTGTTACTTTTGTAAGCACTGTGGACACTTTGAAAACATTTCACATGTTGATTACTTTTATTTCATGAACAATCAAAAAATTTTGACTTTTTTCATTTTATGATTTATGACATAACTTTGTTCAGCTGCACAAAATGCATTTTTTTTTGTTCTCTCCACTTCTAGACATCCATCCATCCATCCTTTATCTTTACATCACTTAATCCTCATTAGGGTCGTGGGGGCTGGAGTCTATCCCAGCTGACTTAAGGCAGGAGACACCCTGGACAGGTCACCAGTCTATCACAGGGCTACACTTACAGATAGCACACTCGCATTCACACCTATGGACAATTTAGAGTCACCAGTTAACCTTAGCATGTTTTTGGACTGTGGGAGGAAGCCGAAGAACCCGGAGAAAATCTACACATGCACAGGGAGAACATGCAAACACCACACAGAAAGATCCCCGGAAGGCCGGGACGCAAACTGGGGATCTTCTAGCTGCAAGGTGAAAGTGCTAACCACGGAGCCTCTGTACAGCCCTACTTCTAGAGATGTAAATAGAATTAAAAATGGAAACTGTGCTGTTTGCATAGAGGTCCAGAACTTTGTATTGCAGTGAAAAATGAGCTCACAGTGAGAAAAAATGTGACAGGAGTAAAGAAATGCTTAAAAACTGCTTGAGGACCAAAGGGTTAAAGACACTTTCTGCAAAATATTTGACAGCTGCAGCGCTCCTTAAAAGCTGAGGAAAAAGCTATGTTTCGCACATATAGTTTTATAATCTAACAGCTGTAAAATCCTCAGCCGTACAGATTTACATCAAACTGTCAATCTTCAACGTGACTTTTTGGGGTTGACCTCCTTTAAGAAAACAAGTGCACTTTTATTGATCCTCGCAATGAACTTAGACATAAAGTTGTCGAGGATTTATTACACACTGTTGGACAGCCATATTGCTTTGAAGCATCTATATATATATATATATATATATATATATGTATATATATATATATATATATATATATATATATATATATATATATATATATAACCACAGCTTTAAGGAATAATCATTTAGCCCATAAGAAAGTATGCATCAGAATTCCAGCTTGAGATTTTCAGCTTCAGTAGTCCAAAACAAAGGACATTCACTTTAACATAGAAGACAAGAAAAACCAACATATACACTGCTGTTCAAAAGTTTGGGCTCACTTAGAAATGTCCTTATTTTTAAAAGAAAAGTCCATCCATCCATCCTCTATACACCGCTTTATCCTCATTAGGGTCGCGGGGGGTGCTGGAGCCTATCCCAGCTGACTCGGGCGAAGGCAGGGGACACCCTGGACAGGCCGCCAGTCTGTCGCAGGGCTACATACACAGACGAACAATCACACTCGCATTCACACCTACGGGCAATTTAGGGTACTCAGTTAACCTCAGCATATTTTCGGACTGTGGGAGGAAGCCGGAGTGCCCGGAGAAAACCCACGCATGCTCAGGGAGAACATGCAAACTCCATGCAGAAAGATCCCAGGCCCACTAAAAGAAAAGTATTTGTTTTAATGAAGATAACATGAAATGAATCAGAAATCCAGTCTAGACATTGTTTATGTGGTAAAAGACTATTCTAGCTGGAAACGATTGATTTTTGATGAGAAATCTACACAGGGGTACAGAGGAACATTTCCAGCAACCACCACTCCTGTGTTCTAATGCTACATTGTGCTAGCTAACGGTGTTGAAAGGCTAACTGATGATTAGAAAAGCCTTGAAAACCCCAAACTTTTGAACAGTAGTGTATCTGCATTTGAGAAACTGGAGTCAGTGAGTTTTGCTTTAAATATTACTTCTTCAATGATACAATAAGATCCTCTATGATCTACGACCCCAACATTTTCCTAATAACACGGAGCTTCAGCTGTAAATACGTGTTCATATTCTTGTTCCTGGCAGTCAGTAGAAGTTGTACATGGCACTAAAAAAACCAGCAGGTATTAAAAGCTTAAAGTAGCAGAATGACATAACTTCTGCTTCCTTTTCAACAAGATATAAATATATTGCAGGCACAGGCAGGGGCAATATAATAACATATGAGTTGCTTTACATTCACTTATCTGTGTAACAAGTGAAGCATACGAATCATTAGATAAGCTGGAGGAGGAGGCATTTGGAGAAACTCTCCAGGGCTGTGAGGCAGCAACAGTAAATGTCAGGGGAAACTCACAATATATAACTCTCTCCTGCAGAGCATTTTATCTTTCTTTTCATCTTTGCAAGGAGTGAAGCAGGAGAGGGGCGTGTCTGGTCATGGATCCAGCAGAGGGTTGGAGGTAGGACTAAAAGTGTGCTGGGGTTTTGTGAGAGCACTTTTGGGGGTTTTATGGGGCATGAGACGAGGTCTTACAAGGCTTTTTTATTAAAAGCCCTGGTCCCTCCACCTGCCTGCCTGCTGCCAGAGATTCCTGGTACAATGCTTTTTGGCTTGGTGAACAAGGAGGAGGAGGAGGAGGAGGGTGAAGGGATACAGCAGGATACTGTAGCTCAGCATGAACATGAGGAGCATGCCAGGCCTCTCACATCACTACGCTGAAGAGGGAGCTGAGCTGAACTCAGAAACCCCTGGAGATCGGTCAAACCGGCACAGCCCGAACCGAAGCAAATCAAATCAGAGCAATAAATGGGCACCTAATAAACTAGCCGATTCTCGAGGTAGGAACTGGCAGAGCGGTGCAATGCCTTGTGTTACCTGCATCCCAACCAGCTGGTAACCTCCCGGAGCTCTTACTTTCTTCATTACATAAGGATAAATCCAAGTCCTAATCCCTAACCCGAGGATGAGTACAGACAATCCCTGACTCAATCCCACCTAACCTTGCAATATTCCCAAGTTCTGAACGGACAGAATGAAATCCAGGCTGGATTGACATCACAGAGGACAAACAAGGCAGTTGCATGCAGTTTCAGGTCAAAATGTGTCCCTCAAACAAATACAACAGCCTCTAAACGCACATTAAATAAATTACACTTGGCTAAGAAAATACTAAATTTAGAAAATATTGCCTTGATTTGACCAAATCTGGCTTTAGATCAGCATTTTCGCAAACAATAAAGACTGGATTGTATCCCAAACTGTGCTGAAGACACTTAACATGACTCTGTTTTTTCTGCACTTTGCATAAAATTGCTTTATAAATTAAAACTATTTGCAGCATTGTTTTTCAATGTGTTCTCACTTTTTAAGCAGAGCTGCAACTACTAATGGCTTAAACATTTCAATTAATAGCCAATAATTGATAGTTGATTAATCAGTTTGAGTGTTTTTTTTTTCTTTTTCAGAAAAAGTCAAAATTCTCTGAATTATTCTCTGAATCTTAAATGTGAATATTTTAGTTTTATTTCCTCCGTTATGAAATTAAACTGAATATCTTTGGATTGTTGGCAAAACTAGACATTTGTCTCGTGGGGCGATGGGAAGCACTGCTTGACATTTTTCATTATTTTATTTGACATTTTAAGCACAAAACAACCAAAGTAAAATCGAGAAAAATAATTGTTGGTAGAAACACTGAGCTTTTAGCGAATGAAGCCTTTTCACCTTTTTGTTGGGAAGTTGATATAAATGGTTTTCCCAGTGGAAGGATTACACTTGCAGAAAATCTTAATGTGCACAAGAGTTCAAGCAGCGTGTCAGCGATCCCACTTCAACTAAAACGGAATCTTGTATATAAATAACCACTGTATAAACATCTGGAAACTGGAGCTTTAATTAAGAACTTTTCAAATCTTTTTTATCATCAGGATTTCGGACCTTTTTATGTACCCGTCTGATCTCCTGTAACTGTGTATCGAGTGCATAAACACATTACATGTAACATACACTACCGTTCAAAAGTTTGGGGTCACCCAGGCAATTTTCCAAGTGTTTCCATCCCAAGTGTTTCATTTAAAACTCATTCACGTGTTAACACAACTGCACAAGGGTTTTCTAATCACCAACTAGCCTTTCAACACCATTAGCTAACAATGTAGCATTAGAACACAGGAGTGATGGTTGCTGAAAATGTTCCTCTGTACCTCTATGGAGATATTCTATTAAAAATCAGCCATTTCCAGCTAGAATAGTCATTTACCATATTAACAATGTGTAGACTGTATTCCTAATTCATTTAATGTTATCCCTATTGAAAAAAAAATGCTTTTCTTTCAAAAATAAGCACATTTCTAAGTAATCCCAAACTTTTGAACGGTCATGTACATAATTTTTCCAAAGAATAGTACATTATTTGGTAAAAATCAAGCATATAACTGAATTTATTATTTGCTATATGGTGTTGAGCTCAAACTGCACTGATCAATTACTGTATGGTGACAAAAATGGACCACATTGTACCTACTGTCAGATGTACGTCGCTTTGGATTAAAGCTTCTGGGAAATGAAATTGTAGAATTGTGGACCAACATTCTCCCATTTTTCTAATCAGCTTCTTGCATTTCCGTTTGAGCTGCAGCAATTTATCCAAAAGCCAATTAGTTGTCAACCATTAAATAAATCTGCAGCTATTCCGATAATCTATTAATTAGTCATTAATGAGTCATCTGTATGACAGAAAGTCCAAACTTGCAGATTGCAGCTTCCTATATGTGAATATCATTTTGTTTTCTTTCCTTCTCTGTGACAGTCATATGGAAATCTTTCACCATTTTCACCAAACAGCGCATTAATTAATCAAAAAATTCCAGTCCCTCAAACAAGCCCCAAATCATGATAACTTTGCAATATGATTCCAGGTGTTAACTGAGTCTGTGTTTACTCTTACCTGAATGGGCTCTTGGGTCAGTCTCATTGGACCTACACATTCTTCTGTAGCTGAAACCTGCACAAGACACAGTGACAACAGAATCAGTCAAAACTGGTCACATAAAAGACATACAAAGGAAAGAACAGGTGTAGACACTTCTTACCATTTTACCGTTAATGTCCAGAAGCATATTGGCATATTGGTTTCCTTGCAAGACCTGTCTGACCCTGCTGCACTTCAGTCCCTTTAATCTTCTTTCTAACAACCTACTTTCAGTTTCAAATCCAGCAGCAACAAACAACAGTATTCCTTCGTGCCGTACGAGGCAGATGTATGGAGTAAAACAGCACAGAAACAACCTTCTAAAACAAAACTGTGCACAGACTGACTACAGATTGTGTGATGACCTCTCCCACACTGCACACAGGGATATGTCCACACAGTTTTAGCAGTCCAGAACGCAGCCGTCCACTGCAAACCTCCTTAGACGGTATTAGCCACCAGCCGCAGATTGAACTCACAGGTTTACCTGCGTAATCCTACTGTGGCGCATCACACACTCTGCCGTATATATATGTGAGTGTTTTTGCAGCCTGTCTGGGCAGCTCTAGCAGCCGTCTTAACCACATGCGTCATCCTGGGGTGAATAAGCAACTCAGCTACATGTGCGTCCACTTGAGCATATGCATGCACACACATGCTTACACCACACTTAAAAACACACAGTGAATCAGCAGAGTACGATAACATACTGTATCACAGCTCTGTGTGCCATGTCTGGGTACTACCCCTGACTTATCCCGCTACTTTTGAGCAAACGTTGCACTGCTGAGTCAGTTTTCTCATGGAAACGTCTTTTTTTTTTTTTGGTCAACACAATTTATTGAACATTTTTCAGAAAATACATTTTACAAGAATATGCATGAAGAGAAATAATTTTACAGCTTTAAAGACATAAAACAAAAAAGACAGAAAAAAAAAAAAAAAAAACACACGCAAAAGAAAATTACTAAAAGAAAATAATGCGTATGAGCGAGACAAAAGGACACAGAGAGATCATTTTGTAGCGTACATAAAGTCAAAGATTACTCAATCATCAGTAGAGAAACAAGTCATTGTCTTGAAGTAATGAAGTAATGGGTTCCAATGCGTATAAAATTTTCCAGAGGTGCCTCTTAATGAAAATTTAATTTTTTCAAGTTTTAGAAAAGACATAGTGTCTTTTAACCAAGATGTTGTGGAGGGTGGTGCGTTACTTTTCCATAATAATAATATTTTACGCCGAGCTATGAGAGAGGTAAAAGATATTATATTTTTTTGTTTATTTGACAATTTAATTCCAGGTCCGGGTACTCCAAAAATGGCAATGAAAGGACTAATTTCTATATCATGTCCCAATATTTCTGAAATAATTTTGAAGTATGACTTCCAGTAGTATACTAGTTTTGGACAAGACCAAAACATGTGCGTGTGGTTGCAAGGAGTCTGGGAACACCTATCGCAAATATCCGTAGAGTTTGGATATATTTTTGCTAGTTTGGTTTTACTGTAATGTGCTCTATGAACCACTTTAAATTGTATAACTTGGAATTTCACACAAGATGAGCAGAGTTTTATTTCTTTAAGTGCTGCTGACCACCAGTCTTTATTAAAAGTAATACCTAGTTCAGTCTCCCACTCTGTTTTAATTTTAGTCAAGGCAGGTGATGAGTCTGAAGAGAGTAAATTATAAAGAAAAGATATATGATGCTTAGATTTTTTCACAAGTGGGTAAAGATGATCTACACCTGAAAGAGGAGGTAAAGCAGGGAACGAAGGAGTATTGACTTTAAGAAAATTACGAAATTGAAAATATCGAAATAAGTCAGGTGACTTAAGGTTAAATTTAGACCGCAGATCTTCAAAACTGGAAAAAATTCCTTCCATGTAGAAATCCCCAACCGTTTTCAAACCCTGCCTGTCCCAGACAGCAAATCTTGTGTCCATCTGAGCAGGTTTAAATAAGATGTTGCGAATAGGGGTATGACAAGGAAGTGTCTCCCACTTATAATTATGTTTAATTTGCTGCCAAATTTTCAAGGTCGCAGATACAATTGGGTTGTTCGTATATTCCTTGGGTTTAAGTTTTTGTGGGTGACACAACAAAGCCATCAAGGAGAAATTACAGGAATCAGACTCCAATAGACACCACTGTGTCTCAGGATAAAATGCCCAAAACAACATTTTGTGCATATTACATGCCCAGTAGTAACGCTGAAAATCAGGCAATCCCATACCTCCATCTACTCTGGCCCTTTGTAGTAAGGATTTTTGAAGTCTCGGAGGTTTATTGTTCCATATAAATGATGAGATAATGCTGTTAATGTTGATAAAAAATGATTTGGGTATGTATAGAGGAAGACACTGAAATAAATACAGAAAACGAGGGACGATGTTCATCTTAACGCTGTGTATTCTTCCTGCTAAAGTAATTTGAAGTTTATCCCATTTCTGAAGGTCCTCCTTAATTTTACCAAGGAGTAGAGCAAAATTTTCATCAAAAAGACTTTTCATGCTTCGTGAAATGTTGATACCCAAATATTTAAACTTATTAGTAGAAAACGCAAAAGGTATATCGATCTGGGGGATCTTTTTTGCTGATTCATTGATTGGGAAAAAGTCACTTTTTTCTAAATTAAGCTTATACCCTGAGAAGCTTCCAAAAATCTTAAGCGTATCCAAGACATGAGAGACAGTATTGACCGGATCAGATATGTAAAGTAAGAGGTCGTCGGCATACAAAGAGACCTTGTGCTCAACTCCTCCCCTCCTTATGCCTTGAATAAGATGGTTATTTTTCAAAGCTATAGAGAGGGGCTCAATTGCTACGGCAAAAAGGAGGGGGGAAAGTGGACACCCCTGCCGAGTTCCCCGTGTTAGAGGGAAAAAAGCAGATCTAAAAGTATTAGTGCACACACTCGCCTGAGGTGATGTGTAAAGCAATCGAATCCACGAAGTGAAGTGGTCGCTGAAGCCAAATTTTTGAAGCGTCATGAACAAGTACGACCACTCCACTCGGTCGAAAGCTTTTTCGGCGTCCAGCGCAACTACAGCTTCTGGAACTGGTACTGGAGATGGGGTTAGTACAATATTAATAAGTCTACGAACATTGGTAAAAGAGTGTCTGTTTGTTATGAAACCCGTTTGGTCTTCTGAGATAATATTATGTATAACAGTTTCAAGGCGGCAGGCAAAAATTTTAGCTAATATTTTTACATCTACATTTAAGAGCGAAATGGGTCGGTAAGATGAGCAATTGTCCGGATCTTTACCTGATTTATGTATTAGTGAAATGGTAGCCTGTCTGAGAGTTGGGGGTAGAATTCCTTGTTGAAAGGACTCATTATACATGTTCAGTAGCAAGGGAGCTAATTTCATAGAAAACTGTTTATAAAATTCAACTACAAAGCCATCAGGCCCTGGTGATTTCCCGCTGTTCATTGACTTAATAACTCTACAAACTTCATTCAGGGTAATGGGAGCATCTAAAGCAACTCTCTCCTCAACTGAGAGCTTGGGCATTTCAATGCTGTTAAAAAAGTGCAACATAGCTGAATCATTTAAACTATCTGACTTATATAATTGGGAGTAATAAGTCATAAAAGTATTGTTTATTTCGTGGGGATCTAAAGTAATTTGATTTGTTGTATTTCTAATTTGAACGATCTGTTGAGCAGCTCTTCGGCCTTTCAAATGATTTGCAAGTAAACGACCAGCTTTTTCACCATGTTCGTATAAAACCCCTCTTGCTGTATGTAATAATTTTTCTGCTTCCGAAGTACTAATTAGGTCAAACTCTGTCTGAGCTTCTAGTTTCTGCTTTTTCAGGTCATTTGTTGGTGATAGAGCAAGTTGATTGTCCAAGTCCGAGATCAGTTTAGTTAGCTCTTGTTTACGCTTTTTGATGTTTCTTTTTGTATATGCAGTATATGAGATGATCTCACCCCTAAGAACAGCTTTTAAAGCTTCCCAAAGTAAACTTGAATTTGTGGTATCAGATTGATTAGCCTCAAGATAGTTGTCTATAGCTTGATTCATACGGGAGATTAGATTTTCATCAGATAGTAGTGTGGGGTCAAGCCTCCAGGAACGAAATTCTCTGGGGGCAGAGATAAACTGCAACTCTAACATCAAGGGAGAATGGTCCGAGATTACCCTTGCCTGATATTCAGAAGTGGACACCAAGGGCAGCAAAGTTTTATCAATTACAAAGGAGTCAATACGAGAGTGTGTTTTGTGCACATGGGAATAGAATGAGAACTGTTTGTCTACTGGATGTAAATGTCGCCATATATCAACAAGACCATATTGGGACATGAATTGCAAGAGAGCCTGTGCCATCTTAGGAGGGGTGGGATCCTTGGGGTTGGATTTGTCTATGCTTGGGTTTAGAACTGTATTTAAATCCCCGCCCAAAATCAGATAATGTGAGTGTAGTTTTGGTATTAAAGAAACAAGTCTTTTTATAAAGTTCTCGTCATCATAATTTGGCCCATACACACTTACTAATATGACTGGTTGTTGGCACAAAGTCCCTACTACAATAATATATCTTCCATTGTTGTCACATATGGTCTCTGACATGTCAAAGGGAACATGTTTTTTAATTAGTATAGCTGCACCCCTTGTTTTATTATTATATCTAGAATGAAAAATTGAACATATCCAAGATTGGCTCAGTCTTTTCTGATCGATATTACGTAAATGAGTTTCTTGGAGAAAGATCACATCTGCATCAAGATCCTTAATGTGAGAAAGAACTTTAGTTCTTTTGATGGCACCATTAATACCTCCTACATTCCAAGACAATATTCGCACTATGCGTCCATTACGATTTCCTGTTTCTCCACCTGCCATGGATTAGTTGTATAAAATCAGCTAAGCTCTCGAACCAAAAATATACTAAGAGTCTAGAAAAAAAAGAAAACATTAGACAAAAAAAGAAGATATTAAAATAACAGGAAAAATAAAACAAAAAACACTCAGCCACCAAACAACCCCCCCTTACTTCCACCCCCCAAACAGAGTGGACAGGGTATTCCTAACGCTAAAGGGCTCCCGGAAGGTCACTTTCGAAACGATCTAACTCAGTACCCACTCAAAGAGCCCCCAGAGCAAACACATATAAAGAACATATAATTCTCGCTACTCAATGTTACACAACAGCAATATTAACATAGAGTAAATGAATCTCCACAAGGCGACATAAACCCTCTCACCCCCATTCCCAAGCAACCCACATAGGCTATTCAAGAATGCAGTTCACCAATATTAAGGAACCTAAATTATATTTAAAAAATGATACTAACACAAAAATAGGGAAAAATAAAATGAATGTATAAGTCGAATATAAAAAAAATATATATATATATATATATATATATCACAAAATTGGTAGAATAATTAAGTTTAGATCCAATAGATAAATAAAAATAAATAAGTGAATAAATAATAATAACGATACAAAAAAAAAAAAAAAAAAAAAAAAAAAAAGGGTAAGAACAAAAAATTTCTAAAATATGTATTTCCCATAACACTAATTTAAAATAGGGCTGGACAATCCTGGGAAAAACACAATTCAGATCATCCATCATACACTGACCGATCTCGTCCCTGACTCCACTGTAACAACGAAACAACTAAAGCCTCACGTCACTCCAAACAAACTGATCACTTTGGCCCCCTTGAGGCGCCGAGGGAAACAAAAAAAATCCTCAAGAGGGGAACAAAAAATCCTCAAGAGTTTGTTCCTTGTCAAAATAACTTTCTGTTGCTCTTTTGTAATTTTCTGTCATTTTTCCTGTGATTTTGTGTCAATTGTTTCACTTTTTGATTGCTTTTTGTCTTTTTTCCCCCCCGTCCCTTCTGTCATTTTGTCACTTTTGTCACTCTTCTATCATCTTTATCACTTTCTTAAATAATGTTTGTTAGTTCATGGAAACGTCTTTGTTGCAGGATGTTAACATGCTCATAAACTCGGACTCACAACCAACAGAAGAACGCTCCACATTAAGGTCTTTCTCCTGTTGAAGAGAAAACATCTACTCTCTGCGGAAAAACAGAGAGACAAGATAAAGATAGAGGGGGAGGGGAGGATTTCAGTAAATTCCACCAGAAGCTCCAGAATAATGCACACTGCGCAGAAAACATACTCACAGTCATACAAACTGCATGACTAAAGCAGTGAGACAGGCAGGAGTGATGACCTAACCCCCCATCATTATTGGTTCATTTGTCAGCGGTAATTAGGCTTAAAGGTGGACATGTTTCTGCCCACATCTGGTCTCAAGTAGCCACAATATGTCACAATACACAGTTAGGACCCCTTAGTGTCATAGTTGAACACAATTTAGTGTCACTTTCAATTTGCATGATAGTCTGACAGACTTATAAAAAATTCAGAAATGTCAGAAATAGATGGTATAAGTCTGTTGTCAAATGTTCTCAGGTAGCGTTGCTCTTTTTTTTTTTTTTTTTTTACCTTGTAACATGCAGTTTGAACAGCTGGCACTTTGTATTTTTGTGTTTCTTTGAGTTTTGGTGCTTGGCTTTTGACCGTTTTCCAGATTTATCGACCACTGATCTTGGATTAAGGGCACTGGACTAGCTGCTGAGACCCTGGTAAATGTACGACCATTGCCTGGCTTTCAACAGCGAACTGGATTGTGCTCTGAGAAAGTTGTCGAGCTAACATCCGGCTGGCAAACTAGCTGCTAAACAGACAGCTAACAGTGCATTTCTAACCCAATCATGATCTTTTCCTGAACTTAACCAAGTCGTTTTGGTGTCTAAACTGAACCAAACAGTAAGTGACAGCGTGACTTAACCCTCTGAAACCCCAAACCTGCTGCCTACCTTAAATGCATGGAATTTTTAAAGACAATTTTTTTTAAATAATCGCTAAAATTAAACTATTTGTAAGAGCTAGAAACTGTGAGAACAGAAACAATGGTCACATTTTCAATTTCTTCATGGTCCTTGATTTTATCATGTGTTTGAAGAACTTAATCTAATCATGATATTCTCTCAAAATCACTTTACATGTCTCATTTCAAAATTTGCCAAAAATAAAGAATTAGCATGAACTAGAGTCTGTCAAAAACAAAAATTCTGCACTCCTCAGTGCAACTGAAAAGCTATTCGTTGTCAGTTGTGACCACTAGAGCAAAACTAGCATCACAGAGCCTGATGTGCTTCTCTGTTTTTAATATTAGGGGCAATGAAACTGTCTGCATATATGTGTACAACTGCACGTACTTCTGCTGTCAAAAAGCAGAAACCATGAATTGGCCTAAAATCAGCAGACTTTCAGCCAGGAGACTTGGGTTAGCACCAGACCACCATGACAAAGACTTTTGCGATGCTTGATGATCTCCAGCCAGAGCTCATGCATTTAAGACAAGCTAGACTCATCAAGACAGCAACCCTGTGTTTCTGCGGCATACATGTAGAGGGTCAGAATCAGAATCAGAATCAGAATCACTTTTATTTGCCAAATATGTGAGCACATACAAGGAATTTGACTCCGGTATTTTACAGTACCCTCTTGTACAAGACAAATAGAAATTCAAATAATAAACATAAATTTTGTAACAAAAAAAAATACTAACATAACTTTAACATTACGTAATAAGAAGATTTAACATAACGTAACGTAACGTAACGTAACGTAACATAACATAACATAACATAACATAACATAACATAACATAACATGACATAACATGACATGACATGACATGGCATAACAACATAAAAAACTTAGTTTAAAGTGATCAGTGGAAATGGTGCATTTCTAGTTATAATTTTATTGTTTATAGGACTGTTTGTTGAGGTTATGGATGTTTATGTTCATGATTCAGACTGTGACTGGTTTCAAATGTTCATCAGAGCAACAGCCTGTGGAAAGAAACTGTTCATGTGTCTGGTGGCGTACAGAACTCTGTAGCGCCTGCCGGAGGGGAGGAGGTGAAACAGGTTATGTCCAGGGTGTGACGGATATGCAGTGATGTTGCCTGCCCTTTTCCTGACTCTGGACATGTACAAGTCCTGAATGGAGGGCAGGCTGGCACCGATGATTTTTTCTGCAGTCCTGACTGTCCGTTGCAGTCTGTGCCTGTCCTGCTTGGTGGCTGATCCAAACCACACAGTGATGGAAGTGCAGAGGACAGACTGGATGATGGCGGTGTAGAACTGGATCAGCAGCTCCTGTGGCAGGTTGAACTTCCTCAGTTGGCGCAGGAAGTACATCCTCTGCTGTGCCTTTTTCCTGATGGTGTCGATGTTGGACTACCACTTCAGGTCCTGGGAGATTGTGGAACCCAGGAACCTGAAACTTTCCACAGCAGACACCGTGTTGTTGTGAATGGAGAGGGGGGCAGCACAGGGGGGCTCCTTCTGAAATCCACTGTCATCTCCACAGTCTTGAGCGTGTTCAGCTCCAGGTTGTTCCGACCACACCAGAGAACCAGCTGTTCCACTTCTCGTCTGTACGCAGACTCATCACCGTCTCGGATTAGGCCGATGACAGTTGTGTCGTCTGCAAACTTTAAGAGCGTCACGCTTGGGTCACCTGAGGTTCAGTCGTTGGTATAGAGGGAGAAGAGCAGTGGGGAGAGCACACACCCCTGGGGGGCGCCAGTGCTGTTTGTTCGGGTGTTGGATGTGATGCTCCCCAATCTCACCTGCTGCCTCCTGTCTGTCAGGAAGTCTGTGATCCACTCACAGGTAGAGGATGGCACAGTGAGCTGGAGGAGTTTGGAGTGGAGGATGTCCGGGATGATGGTGTTAAACACCGAACTGAAGTCCACAAACAGGATCCTTGCATAAGTCCCTGGGGAGTCAAGGTGATCCAGGATGTAGTGTAGTCCCATGTTGACTGCATCATCCACTCACCTGTTTGCCCTGTAGGCAAACTGCAGGGGGTCCAGCAGGGGGCCTGTGATGTCCTTCAGGTGGGCCAACACCAGTCTCTCAAAAGATTTCATGACCACAGATGTCAGGGCGACGGGCCTGTAGTCATTTAGTCCTGTGATGGAGGATTTCTTGGGGACTGGGATGATGGTGGAGCATTTGAAGCAGGAGGGGACTTCACACATCTCCAGAGATCTGTTGAAGATCTGCTTGAAGATGGGTGTCAGCTGGTCAGCGCAGACTTTCAGGCAGGAGGGAGACACACCGTCTGGCCCTGGTGCCTTCCTGATCTTCTGTCTCTGAAATAGCCAACACACGTCCTCCTCACAGATCCTGAGTGCGGGTGAGGGGTCAGCAGGGTGCAGGGAAGGGGTGGCAGGAGGTGTGAACAGTTGTGAGGTGGTGTTGTTGGGGTGGGTGAGAGGTGAGAAAGATGGCCTTTCAAACCTGCAATAAAACCCATTGAGCTCCTCGGCGAGGTGATGGCTCCCTGCAGTGTGGGGGGAGGGTCTCCTGTAATTTGTGATGGTCTCCAGGCTCCTCCACACTGACGCTGGGTTGTTTGCTGAAAAGTTGTTTTTCAGCTTCTCAGTGTAGCTCCTCTTAGCTACTCTGATCTCCTGAGTCAGTGTGTTCCTGGCCTGGTTGTACAGGATCCTGTCCCCACTTCTGTAGGCCTCCTCCTTTGCTCGACAAAGCTGCCTGAGCTTTGGTGAAAACCAGGGTTTGTTGTTATTGTAAGTGAGGAAGGTTTTGGTTGGTACACACATCTCCTCACAGAAACTGATGTAGGATGTCACAGTGTCGGTCAGTTCGTGCAGATCAGTGGTTGCAGCATCAAAAATACTCCAATTAGTGCAGTCAAAGCAGGCCTGTAGCTCCAGCTTTGCCTCAGTGGTCCATCTCCTCACAGTCTTTACCACAGGCTTGGCAGATTTTAGTTTCTGCCTGTAGGTCGGGATGAGATGAACCAGGCAGTGATCAGAGAGTCCCAATGCTGCCCGGGGAACAGAGCGATAGGCGTCCTTTAAAGTTGTGTAGCAGTGGTCCAGTATGTTTGCGTCCCTGGTGGGACACTTGATGTACTGTCTGTAATTTGGCAGTTCGTGGCTGAGGTTTGCTCTGTTGAAGTCCCCTAGTATGATGAGCAGGGAGTCTGGATGTTGTTGCTCCACGTTCCTTATCTGGTCAGCCAGCTGCTGTAAGGCCTCAGTGACACAGGCCTGAGGATGGATGTAAACTCCCACCAGCATGAACGAGGAGAACTCCCGCGGTAAATAAAAAGGTTTACAGTTTATAAAAAGGCTTTCTAAATGAGGGCTGCACGACTTTTCTAGCACTGTGACGTCCATACACCAACCTTCGTTCACATAAAAGCAGATTCCGCCACCCCTCGTTTTCCCGGACAGCTCCGTGCGGTCCACCCGGTTCAGGTGGAAGCCTGGGAGGTGGAGTGAGGTGTCCGGGATGTACTCGCTGAGCCAGGTCTCCGTGAAGCACAGAGCGGCAGATCTGCAAAAGTCCGTGTTTTTTCTGTTAAGGAGCAGCAGTTCATCCATCTTATTTGCCAGCGAGTGGACATTCGCCAGGTGAATCGCCGGGAGCGCGGTCCGCAGTCTCCGCTGTCTCAGTCTGACGAGCGCTCCTGCGCGTTTCCCACGACGGCGTCTCCGTCTAATCCTGTACAGAACTGCTGCTCCTCCGACCAAAATCTCTGCAAAACTTTCTGGTTCGAAGAAAACCAGTACAAAAGTTTTACAGGCACATGCGCCAATGTTTAAGAGTTTCTCCCTGGTATATCTGACTAGTGGAGGGGAGCAGAAAACTAAGCAAAAAACACAAAACACATAAAGTACAAGAGAGCGCAGTACCGAGGCTGCCATCCGCGGCGCCATCTTCTATTTAAATAGTAGAGGCTGTATGACACCGAAAAGTGCTCAAGAAGCCAAACAATACAATCAGTTTACCGAAAGCAGTTTGTTGATGATTGAAAATTTGCAACCTTGTGCTGTCACCAGCATGTGGTCCCCACATCACCATTATTTGTGTCTGAGCAACAAACCATTGTTGGAAAGCTGAGCAGGAATCACTGTGAGCAACCATGGTGTGGTCCAACAGGACAAAGAAATGAGATCAACCCAGTCAGAGATGACCCGTGACAGTTTGTAACAAAGACCAAGAGCATCTGGTGGTTTAGTGTCAAAGGACTGAGTAGACTGAATCACTGTTGAGTGTGTTGGTGGCAACATGAAGCACAGACTCCAAATATATCGGTGGGATTGAGGGTTGACTTGAAAATGAGTAATTTTGTTTTACTTGAAGACGACACAACCAGATGTGAAACAGGGCAGGAAGGAAAGCAGCGGAAGAGGGGACAGTTCAGTAATCACTGCTGAGAGAACAGTTTGGGGGGGGGGATCAGTCTTTGGAGTTAGGAGATGATGGAGGGAGTGCTGGGAGAAGCTGACACTGGACACCTTCTCTTCTTAAAGTGGGTGACAAAATCCTCATGGAATGACAGGAGGGGCAGCGAGTGAAGGAGGATTTTGGGTGGATTACACAGCAAAAGCCTCTGAGAGGTAAATGGAGTGGTAGAAACAAGATTGATGGAGAGGCAGATGTAGACAGCCAAGAGGCAGGCAATGAAAGACAGAAAGAGAGAAATAAGATGGAAAGGGTGAATAGATGTAAAACATTGGAGTAGAAAGTTGGACAAAGGAGATAGGTGAATAGAATAATGAGGAAACCAAGCCACAGTGACAGACACTGGTAATTTTTATTTGGTAAGAATATCAAATTTGTGAAATTGTACTTTAATCATCTAGCTGGGGCATAGCATGGCTACTGGAACAAGTCACATCCATTACAAAGTATATTATGAACACAATAAAGATAGACGGATTAGAGTCACCCACACAGTTTTATGTTTTCCATGAAAACTCACACTTTCATTCATATGCTAACATAACTGTGCAAGAGTTTTCTAATCATCAGGTAGATTTTTCAGCACGATTAGCTAACACAATGACTGATGGTTGCTGGAAATGTTCCTCTGTACTGCTATTAGGATATTCCATTAAAAATTATCTGTTTCCTGCTAAAAGAGTCATTTACCACATTAACAAGACTGTTTTCCTGATTCATTTAATATAGAAACTATAACTACAATGATCATTCCATTGACCCTCTGAGCCTCCAAACCTCCAGCAGGTTTACAAGCATGCTTTCCTTATAAAGGAAAAAATTTAAGCAAAAACTACACGACTTATCATATTTTTAAAACCGAAGGAAAAAAGGGGATTATAGATTTCTGGCAGTCCTTCAACTAGTAATCTGTAGCGTGTGGTACCATCAGGAAAATGAACCAAATTTAAGTTTAAAATCAAGATACGTTATCAAAATCACTTAATTCTAATGCTTGATTTGAAAATCTGGTTGCACCTGATTCTGTAAAAAATAAAAATAAATTCTGCACTCCCCAGTACATCTAAAATCCTAATGTTGAATCTGTAGTAAAGATCAAGCTCATAAACACTGGAGCCTGTTTTTCCCACAATGCAACAAATATCATTTTATTTTCTTCTACGGGTTTTCAAAGTGAACTGCCAGTCCTGAAGATTTGTATAATCTGTAAGAACATTCATGGACATTGATGTATCAATTTAGGTTGATAAATATCTAATGTGTAATGTGTAAGTTCAGCAAATTTAAAAATTTGTTTAATGTGTCTGTCTTTGAACGATTTAAAGAAAATGTCTAATTGCAGTATTTCTAACAGATAATGCAAATTGCATTTTTTGTAAAGCTTCAGTTCAAAACTTATTGGCTATTAAATTTAAAGCATACTCTGAATCATTACCACATGAGACACCAAATAAGTAAGTAATGATGATAAAGGTTAAAATAACTCCAATAAGAAAATAATAGTACCTTCTGCAAACAGTTTCTGACATTGAAATGAGTAGGTCATTCATCTCTCAGGAGCAGTGTGTAAGTATTGCACATTCTGCAATCAGGCTAAATAAAGTACACTACTGGTCAAAAGTTTTGAGACAGGCTGTCATTTATTTGAATGAGAATTTTTTGAGTGTCTCAAAACTTTTGACCAGTAGTGTAACAATTAAAAATATGTAAAGGTGTACACAAAAGTTTACATAGACTGGAACAGATACCATGTATATCATGGCCATCTTAAGTTCTAATGACTCCTATCCATCCTAATTTTCTATGATGGAATCACTGAAACTTTATCACAAAAAACACTCACATTTTGGTTCTTTCATAAATTTATTAAAGGACTTCTGGAGATAAGAAAATCTGCTAGGTCGGAAATACACATAGAATGACTTTGGTGATGTAGAAATTTGTGTTAATCGATTTCTTAGTGGGATGGCCCCTTAACGTCTCACGATTCATAACAAATAACTTCAGTTACTGACTTCTCTGAGGGAATTTAAATTGAGTCATTATGCTACACTCATGAAACTCAACCACAAACTTTACAGTGGGAAGCTCTGAGGAACTCTGAAAAAGTAAATCACTGATTTAAAGAAGCCAGGAAAGTTACTTGGAGCCATTTGAAAGCAGCTACAGGCACTAAAACCATGTGTACAAACAGCTGTTTGTACTGTAAATATAAAGTGCATGGTACAGTTGTGCCACTGCCAAGATCAGGAAGAAAACACAAGCTAACACCTGCTGCTGAGAGACAACTGGTCTGGAAGGTCAAAGGTCAACCAAGAATGACCACCAAGAAGCTCTGCAATGAATTAGCAACTGTCGGAACAGAGGTGTCAGTGTCCAGTGTTTTCCATCATCAGGGCTGACAGGCTGTGATGAAAGAAGGAAGTCATTCGTTTAGAGGTGATAGAAGTTTGCTGATGATCACATGGACAAAGAAAAGACCTTCTGGAATTGAGCTATTGGGCCACAATGACCAGAAACATGTTTGGAGGATAGAAGGTGAGGCCTTTAACCTTTAACCCCAAGAACAACAAACCTACCATTAAGCATGGTGGTGGTAGTATTATGCTGTGGGCCGTTTTGTGCCAGAGGAACTGGTACTTTACACAAAGTAAATTGTATAAGTAAGAAGGAGGATTACTTTCACATTCTTCAGGATAACCTAAAATCATCAGCCAGAGGACTACAAACACACATCAAAAGTGGTAGAGAAATAGCTAAATCAGGCTAGAATGAAAGTTTTACATCAACCTTCCAAGAGTTCGGAGTTCGAATCCCCATCGAGAACCTATGAACTGAAGAACCAAGTCAGGAAGCCAACAAGTTTATTTGGACTGCTTTTCTCTTTAACTGAGGTGAAAATGGCCAAATGGCACTTAAAAAAATTATTAGAATTGGTGTATGTACATTTTTTGACCAAGCAGATTTTATCATATTTCCTGAAAACTTGTAATAAATCTGACAAACGAGTAAAAGGAGTCACTGGAAACTCAAGTCTGCTTGATAAAAATAGTATTTACAAGTGTATGTAAACATTGTTTACAACTGTTAAAAGTAAATTGCAGCCTTGAGAACTTGATAACTGCACTATTTAAAATTCTTGATTTGAAACCGAGTTATCATACACGTTTGTGTTTATATTCATGCTTTTCAGTGCACAAAACTACAAACACTTCTTAATTTACCCCACATCTCTCCCTCCATGCCCTTTACCTCTACAAAAACCCGCCTTTCAGTTTGAATACCTCATTTACATCTTCAACTACTTGCTAACTGCTTTTCTTGCTTTGCAGCTGCTCACATCTTGAAGTCGTTTCAGCTAATCCTATTGCCTTTGTTTTTGTAAAGCACATTACAGTGTTGGCTTTGAAAGGTGCTGTACAAATCAACTCTTAATTGCTTACTGAGGTTCAGGTATATCATGTCATTGCATGTAGTGTATACACATTGTAATGATACAGATTAAACACTGCGCTCATTGTGAAAGCCACCTCCTCACTTTAAATGCACATATAGCAGAACAGTTTATTCTTCAGAATACAATAAACCTAACAAAGTTACAGCGTGTTTAATGTAATCCTTTGAAGGTGTTTTCAACTGTTTAAAATGATGTTAGATCATAAAGATGACCAGTTAGTTTACATTATGGCTAGAGAACAGAAAGATGTGTTTACACTCATGTGCCAAAGTCTCATAGCTTTCAGCAAGTGACAAAGTATTTCTCATCCAGACTTGACCTTATGAAAGGCTTACCTCAGTCTGACAGTTTAGAAATCAGAAGTGATACAGAATGATGTTATTGTGTCCTTCAAAATGAGGCAAAATCTCTTCTGATCCCGTGCATTATGTCATTTTTATCTGAACCAAATAAAATATGGTTTTATTTCGTATGTTGCCAGATAAATACCCAGCGGTCGGCTTTCATCACATTATGTCCCTCATCATTGTTAACAGCAGGCCTTGGAGTTCCTATGAATTACGGCCCTTGTGACAAGGCCTCATCTTATCTGCAGTGCAGGTGGCCTTCTGGAGCGCTTGAGGTCGGCCTCCGTCTGCACACTGCTGCAGTTATCCGTCTTATCTGTTAGACTTCTGTCCACAGCGTGCAGTCAATGGTACTCACACTGATCAAATGATATTTTGACATAGCTCAGCTCTGTCATGTGAGCAAAGTTCTTGACAGCAACCTTCAAATTTTATGCTCACACTACCAGTAATACCAAACTATAGAGGAAAGTACTTGCTTATAGTGTGTTTCTGTTTGCTGATTAAGCTCATGTCTGTGTACTAATGTTACACATAAGATCGAGGAAACAATCCCTTCATCTCCTGAAAAGGCCTACATGCTTCTTTTAAAATGTACAAATCTACAAAGTCTTTGCCTCTCTGTCTACCCATCCGTCTCTATTGACTGCAGCTCCAGCACACCAGCTCGCCTACAACTCTGTTCAAACACTGTAAAATTATTCCACACTACACAATGGCCAGTTGTAACCTTGGAGAGATTCTGCCATAAATGTTTGAGCTGGAATGAAGAAGAAGGAGAAAAATGCTACAGAAGGTGTGACCCTGCAAGGTTTTTCATACAAACACAGAAATCTGAATCTGTGTTTTGGAGACTGTCATCATTACAACACAGTTTCAAAGTTGAAACACTCAGTCATGACTTTGAATGCTTATTAACGCTCATGATGTGTCTTTTAGCATATAAAAAACATCACATAGATGCATTAAAAAGGTAAAACAAAGCTTGGTTCTGTTTTCTTCCATGCCAGTATGCTTTAATTTACACATTTTTTACAATATCAAATGGGGCTACAGCTAATAATAATTTTTTATGAACAACTGATCAGTCAGTTATTTCTGCCGTTTATCAACAACCACACACCACAATTTCCTTAAGCACAAAATAATGAAAGAAGCGCCCTATTTCATCAGACCAACTGTTCAAAACCTCAAAACATTCATTTAACTATGATGCGAGACAAAGCAGGGTTGTTGCTAGCTCAGAACGAGCCTTTGGGGTGATGACTACACACAACAGTAAGTATACTTGCTCCACGTACAGTAAAGGCAATGAGTCTCTGTTTTTGACAGAAATAAAAGCATTTTCCTTTTTTTTTATAACCACAAAAATGTTTACACAAATGAAACACCATCTCATTTATAATTGGTTTTAACATCACTTTGAATAATTCAAAAAATTTGCACAGTATTTGAAATAATGAACCAGAGAGTTTAACAGGGTAAGCATTATGTGTCCTAAACCCTAGCATGGCATTTTATGTTTGTATTTAGCTCAGTGCACCACTGTGCTGCAGACAGCTACAAAAAGCTGCTACACAAATGTGATTGACAGTGTACCTTTTAGAAGTGTTTCATTATCTAAACTCTCAAATAATGACGTAAGAATTAGTGTCGAATATCCAGTATTGGTCAAAAAACAAACAAATGCTGACTGAAGAGTGGGGACCAGTAAAGGAGGGCGTACTGATACGACCATACTCTATAGCTCACCAGAAAAAGGCTTACAATGCCCCAATACATATGTCAATAATACATCTGGTCTCATTTTGCAGTGTGCAAGCCATAATGCTTTTCTTCTCATTCCGACCTACAATTCTTTGAGCACGTTCGTAATAATGCCTCATTTGAGTAACAAACTGGAGCCACTGAGAGCTCACAGACAGGTGACTTCACACTGCAAATTTGGACCGATATACACTGCTCATCCAAAAAACAAAAAAAATGTCACACACTCTAATATTTCATTGGACCACTTTCAGTTTTGAGAACAGCACACATTTGCCATGGCATCGCTTCGACAAGCTTCTGCAAAGTCACAGCATTTATTTCTGTCCAGAGTCGCGCTAATTTTCGGCCAAGATCTTGTATTGATGATGGGAGAGTCGGATCGCTGCGCTCAGTCTTCTCCAGCACATCCCAAAGATTCTCAGTGGGGCTGAGGTCTGGACTCTGGGAAGGCCAATCCATGTGTGAAAATGACGTCTCATGCTCCCTGATCCACTCATTCTCAATGTGAACCTTGTGAATCCTGGCATCATCAGCTTGGAATATGCCCATGCCATCAGAGAAGAAAAACTCCATTGATGGAATTTTTTAGTACATGTTGGTAGTCAACAGAGCTCATTCTTTGGGCACATAACATTGCTGAACCTGGACCTGACTGCAGCCGCCCCAGATCATAACCCTAACCCCCACAGGCTTGTAGGCACTAGACATAATGAGTACAACCTGTCATCTGCCTCTCTTCTTACCTTGATGCGTCTATCGCTTTGGAACAGGGTAAATCTGGACTCATCAGACCACATTTGTTCCTCGAAGACGATGGTTCACCACTATCCTTTCAGGTTTTAATGGCGCATTGGATGGTTCATAAGACGATTTCAGCACTTTTACCAATCTGCTTAGGTATTTTCTTTGCTTGAAGCAGGCCAGTAATTTGACCCTTCTGAAACAGATTAACAACTTTTCCACAACCACGGGATATGTCTTTTGACATGGTTGTCGAAGAAATGCTAAATGAAATTGTAGAAATGAGAAGCTCAGCTAGGGTTAAATAAGTTGTTACAGCTGAAACATATCCATCACTGCAGTAATTATCCAATGGAAGGCTCTTACCCATTTATGTGGGCCAAGACGTACCTACTTGCCATCGATTTCGGATCACTTTTGCCCCATGTTGTGCTTTAAAGGGTTCAATCCAGGTGGCAACTTTTTTTTTTTTGGACAGGCAGTGTAAAAGCAAGACAGTCAAAACTTATGAAAAAGTATTGTGTTCCAACTGTAGGCATACGATCAGCTGCAGTACACACTGAAAGGAAAAAGAACCTGTTTTTCCAATTTTCCAACTGTTTTATTTGCAATTTCTACAAAAAAGCTTAAGTGAAGCAGGCTGAGATCCAAACTCTGTTACATTTATAAATTCAAATCTACAGTCTTAGATGTGAGTCACTTGTCCAAACCCCTGTTACAACTCATTCATCTGTACTAGACCAAAAAGGAACATGGAAACATGACTATGCTTAATAAAAATTCCGACTATGCTTCAATGAGATAACATGTAAACACACACCTACAGGAACTTCGTTGTGTGTAAACAGTTATCCCAGTCCAACACTGAAACTATTTTCCATGATGACATTCCCCCCCTTACATCCACACTCAGAGTATGACCACACAGAGGGTAAATCAGAGAATAGGGTATAAAAGCACACCTATTTACATTTATACTCTGAGGTTGTCTCTTACAGACCCCCCCCAAACACACAGTGGTTAAATGTTAGGAAAAGCAGCAAAAACTCTGTGTTGCTGTAAACGCTCACTGTTGACAGTGCTATTGTCAGTACAGAAACATTAACTGACAATAAGACGTTACATCGATAAAGACAAATGCTGATAACTTCCACACAAATGCTGCTATTTATAGTCCACAGAAGGACTGTCTATGCATGGCACAGCAGACAAAGTGCTGTCAGGGCCTGAGCCAGGTGTGCTGCGTTTTGATAATGGTGAAAAGTATAGTATAAAAAGTAGAAGAAAATTTCCCAGATATACTCAGCTTACTGTGGATGTAGCCCCAGTTCATGAGCTTACAAAGAATACGTACATCACATACCATCCAATGTTATGCACAGCAACAGTGATGTGTGCGATTAGTTTCAACAATCCGAGTCACATTATATGGTGAATGAGGTTACATAAACAGAAGAAGACCTGACTGATATTGGATTCTTCGGTCGATGTTGATACAGATTTTTTTTCACTGTAAAAAGATTAAAATATTGACAAATCAGCTAATATTACTTAAATTTATTTGTGTATATACTACCATAAAAAAGCTTGGAGTCACTTGGAAATGTCCTTATTTTTAAAAGAAAAACATTTTTTTCAATGAAGACAGCTTTAAATTAATCAGTCTAGACATTGTTAATGTGGTAAATGACTATTCAAGCTGGAAACGGCTTATTTTTAATGGAATATCTCCATAGGGGTACAGAGGAATATTTCCAGCAACCATCACTCCTGTGTTCTAATGCTACATTGTGTTAGCTAATAGTGTTGAAAGGCTAGTTGATGAAAACACTTGTGCAATTATGTTAGCACATGAATAAAACTGTGAGTTTCCATGGAAAACACGAAATTGACTGGGTGACGCCAAACTTCTGAACGGTAGTGCATGTTTGGGTAATAGTGGGATCATTGTTGATTAACTTTCCGGCATCGTATTTCACAGAGTAGTAAACAGATTACTGTGAAGACACCAAATGACTTTGCATCACCTCTGCTCAGCTGTGATATGTACTCTGCTACATGTGCTGCTCAGTGTGGAGTGTATCGTAACGAATGGAGTCAGAGCTGCTCTGCTGGACAAACTATGAGATGACACAAATTCTAAATGATCCCAAACATATTTTTCTACATTATGTGCTGTACAAACAAACAAACAAAACCTAAACATATAAAAAAAAAACACAAAAATATGCTGAATCCGACGTCTGATATGTGTGGCAGACGAATATCAGTTGATGATATCAGAGAACTGATATATTGGTCGGGCTCTATACAGCAGCACTCTGGCCTTGTTTTTAAGGAAATCATAAAGGATACGGGCTTCGTGTGTATTGAGCTTATACACAACTGTCAGCTGTACATCCCAAAAAGGTATGTTATTAAAGTTACTAAACTTTATTCTCAGTTGCATTTTGATGGAAACTTATTTTCTGCTGGTTTATGTTTGTTTGTGACACAGAAGGTTACAGCAGTGCTTCTATCCCAGTTGACTTAGGGCAGGGGTCCCCAAACTACGGCCCGCAGGCCGGATACGGCCCGTCTCCACATTTGGCCCGGCCCCTTGAGCAATACCAGAAAAATACCCCTTCCCCCTCCCAGAAAAAAATCCTAGACTCACCCTATCAAATAGAACAGAACAATGGTGAAAAGATTAGGTAAGAGAAAAATTGATTCAGAATGTGGGGTATTTAACCTGCAGTGGACAAAGGATTATTTTTTTTGTTCAATGCAAAGAAAAGGCTGTTTGTCTCATCTGTCAAGAGACGGTGGCGGTATTCAAAGAATACAATCTGCGCCGACACTATGAATCCCGTCACAAAGACAAGTATGATAGCTTGCAAGGCCAAATGAGAGAAGACAAACTCTCAAAGCTAAAAAAAGTGGACTGTTAGCTCAGCAGAACACATTTGTATGCCAAACTCAGTTGAATCAGTCATCCGTTCGAGCCAGCTTTCGGGTTGCTCAACTGATAGCAAGCAGCGACAAACCTTTCACTGATGGAGAGTTTGTCAAGAAATGTTTGAATGCTGTCACGGAGGAGGTGTGTCCCGAGAGGAAAGATGTCTTTAATGCCGTGAGTCTGTCGGCGAGTACAATCACCAGACGCATTGAAGCACAACTTCATCCATCTCCCTGCTACCCAAAACCTCTCTGCAGAGAACCCAGCAGTCCCGTTCCCAGCTGAAAAGTGTGTGGAAGCACTGGAAATGCTGAAGGCGGAGTTCGGTGTGCGATTCCGTGAACTACACGTTAATGCAAAGGAAATCTGTCTTTTCCAGAACCCCTTTGTTGCCGACATCAATGAAGCCCAGCCTTCTTATCAGTTTGAGTTGGCCGAGTTACAGAACTGTGATGTTCTGAAAGACGCATTCAAGCCCGACAGTCTCATTGACTTCTATGCCGCCCTCCCAAACGACACGTACCCTAACATAAAAAAACATGCAATGAAGATGTCCACATTTTTTGGCAGCACGCACATCTGCGAGCAAACCTTTTCACACATGAAACTCCTGAAAAGACCGATGAGATCAAGACTGACAGATGAAGATCTGCATCAGTTTTTGAGACTGGCTGTGACTAGAATGGAACCAGACAATAAACTCCTCACCGGCCAGATGCAGGCCCACAGTTCACACTGATGAACACACATAGGCAAGCTCTTTTTTCTGACTTGAATGAGTCATTATGAGTATAAACAAATATAATCATCATAAAATCTACTGGGATAAAATCCATCTCCACAACCATACTGGTAGTGAAATGTATTGTGCTGTGTAGGTGCTGTATCACTTAATTCTGTTTCTCAGCCTGCTTGCTGTGTCGTTTTCACAGGGAAGTTGATGAGACAGAGAGAGCTGCAAACAGCGAAGTCTACAAGCCTACTGGAACCTACACAAAAGGATTATAAAAGGAACACAAGAACTTTGAGAGATTGGTCATATGAGTCATTTAAGTAAGAGATTCTGCTCTGACAACGAAGCTGAACTTTTACCTGTTAAGATTGTGCATGGCACAACAGAAAGTTAATGTTCCATGACCTTTCTTCTGTGAAGAACCCAGAGAGGGTTATTTGGTTATTATTCATTTCACAAATAATAGTGTTATTATTTATTTGCTGACTTTATTTTTCTGTGAGGATCCTGGAAAGGGTTATTAATATTTGGTTTTGTGTGGCTTTCTGGAAAACAATAAATGTTTACGTTTAGACACCCCTGCGATCGTCACACATTTTCTGTTACAAACTGACCCCGGCCCCCCATCAGAGAAGGGAAAAGTTATGTGGCCCTCACAGGAAAAAGCTTGGGGACCCCTGACTTAGGGTGAAAGCATGGGACACCCTGGACAGGTCATCAGCCTATCACAGGGCTACATATAGAGACAATCACACTCACATTCACACCTATGGACAATATAGAGTTACCAATAAACCTGAGCATGTTTTTGGACTGTGGGAGGAAGCTGGAGTATTGGTGAAAACCCATGCATGCACAGGGAGAACATGCAAACTCCATGCAGGAAGATCTCAGGAAGGCCCCAAACCAGGGATCTTCTAGCTGCAAGGTGAAAGCGCTAACCACCAAGTCACCGTGCAGCCCCAGTCAGCATACCTTTGCCATTTATTATATAGTTTCACTGTTGCTTCTATTCAGCCAACCAGTCTTAAAACAGATGAAGTAGGACTTGTCACCTTGGTAATACTGAAAATCAATGCTTCAAACATGTTGTAAAAGGGTTGTATTTTACCCAAGTCATGATCGCTTCCTAACCCATGTCGTTTTGGTGCCTTCTTTTGTGGACTTTGCGGCTCTTTCAAACTGGAAGTCTTCCATTTCTTTCAAAATGTAAATAAATAGTTGCATAAGAATGTCATTTTTAGGAGACAAGCATGGTGTAAGAAGACATAAGCAAAGTGTTCTAAAGGCGTTTTTCCATTGTCCATACAAAAAACAATTCAAACATGCTCAATCTGTAAAGACTGCTTCTTTACCATGAACACATTAATAAGATTTTCCAGATGTAACCGGTTTACTCTGAATAATACTGACATTGTGCATCACTGGTGTCTGTGAATAAGATCAATAATGTGAGTTAGTGTATGTGGAGAGAAGGATTATGTAAACATATGAGGGACTGTTGCCTGAAGTGCTCTGGCCTTGTTTTTGAGACATCATAAAGAACAGGGGCTTTACAGACACTGAGCTTTAGCATATACAGTTACATAACTGATGTGTAAACCAAAATTACAACATGAGAGCATATGCAACAACGGCTAATGGATCTAAGGTCTGAGTGCCATAGAACTTCTAGTGGCTACACATTTTCTTCAGGAGTTTTTTGCAGCACAGTTAAATTCTATATTCTTTGTATGACACAGTATTTTAGGTAGTGGGTTTTAGGGAGTGCATGGTCAGTCATAATAAAGCAACCCTGGGGCAGAGACATGCTCAAATTTCTTTTCTGGAACCCCAAACCCTCACTGTCACTTCATAGTGTCTATTAGATCTGCAAATCTATTCATCTGCTCTGCATCTCCAACCACATGTTCATGTCTTCTCACCATAACACTGTTCTTTTGTTGCTACTTGTTGCTAACCTGCAAGTTTATGTTTTCATCTCTACAGGAAGCCTCATATTTTATCACTTATCCTGCACACTGTTAATGTTATCATCCTGTTTCTAATCTCAAAAGATATGTGTAATTCTGTTTGCGCGAATAAACAAAAGAGGAAAAGCATTTAACCCTCTGAGTCCCAAAATCTGCCAGCGTGGAAAGCATGTTACTGTATCTTGAAAAAAAAGCCAAAATTACACCAGTTATCAGAGCCAGACACTGAAAAGACAGAAAGCTTTTCTTGAACTGCTAACCAAATCTAAACTTAAAATCACGATATTTCATCTGAATCATGTATTGTACATGCTTCATTTAAAAAAAAACGGCCAAAAATAAATCCTTGGCACTGATCAGATTCTGTTGAATTTAAAAAAATTCTCCGGTCCTCGGCACCACCTTGAAGCCATGAGTGGTTCAGCTGTGACCAAAAGCGGCGCAACAGAAATTAGGGGAGTGTTCAGATGCACTGCCGGATGTGTTGAACTAGAGCAGATAGAAAAGTATGATAACAAAGTAAAAATGTAAGAAGTGAAACATCTATATTATGTAGTCATCACCACTTTTTTCCGACTATTATTACTCTGCCAAGGAAGAGGCAGGAGTTAAGTGACGATCTGTCTGCCTGTCTGTTGGCCACATTACTCAAAAACGGACACATGGATTTGGACACAATTTTTAGGAAAGGTCAGAAATGACACAAGGATCAAGTGATTAGAATTTGGCAGTGATGTGGCTTACAGTTTGGATCCACAGATTGGTTAAGATCTCTGTATCATTGCGAGATAGTGTCACGGTGTCACAGTAACTATGACAACAAGTGAACACTACATCAGCTGCCTGCTGATGACCACATGAGTGCGATCCTACTACAAATTGACCACTGCAGACTTATCGGGACTTATCCGTCAGAAATGATACAAGGAACAATTGAGTGAATTGTGGCGGTGTTTCCGAGTCCCATCAATTCCCGCCAGCCGTAACACATTTAGGCCACGTGATTTGGTATCTGTACATCACATACACATGCATAACACGTGCCTGTGCTCAGCGCAATATCATTTTTGCTTGTGGGTACATCTGTATTAAAGGTTTACATTCTATGATGCCATGATTTCATTAGTAATTAATAAACAAATGCTGCATTTTAAAAAAAGAAAAAAGTTGCATTTCTGACAATGCCATATAAGGGAATGAATAGCCTTGGCTACTGTGCTCTCTGAGTGCCTTTCTAGTTAACACCTGTGGAAATTTAAAAAAAACAACAAGTTGATTCCAGGATTTTTTTTTTTTTACTGTTTCTAAAAAAATAACAAATATGAAATTCAGGGGCTGCACAGTGGCGTAGTGGTTAGCACTTTCGCCTTGCAGCAAGAAGATTCTCGGTTCCAATCCCGGCCTGGGCCTGGGATCTTTCTGCATGGAGTTTGCATGTTCTCCCTGTGCATGCGTGGGTTTTCTCCGGGCACTCCGGCTTCCTCCCACAGTCCAAAAATAAGCTGAGGTTGATTGGTCACTCTAGATTGCCCGTAGGTGTGAATGTGAGTGTGATTGTTTGTCTGTATATGTAGCCCTGTGACAGACTGGTGACCTGTCCAGGGTGTCCCCTGCCTTCACCGGAGTCAGCTGGGATAGACTCCAGCACCCCCCGCGACCCGAGTGAGGATAAAGCGGTGTATAGAGAATGGATGGATGAAATTCAGCTTTTAGTCTTTCTTTTCTGGGGTGTATTTATAGCTTTATGACTTTGGTATACAGCACAAAAAACATTTCTGAGTTCTTTATATTGCAGTGAAAAATGAGTAAAAATGTGACAGGAGCAAAGAAATGCCCAGAAACTGTTTGGAGTTCAGAGGGTTACAGACACTTTCTGTGAAGCTACTGTCAGGTTCTGCGTTAACTGGCTTTGGTTTGCTTGTGTGATCATTTCTTTTTTGAACACAGAACCTGCATTGTTGAACTTTTGTGTGTCTAAATGAGAGGTGGCTGCGAGGATGGTGAGAAACAGCTAATTCATGCTCTCGAACGTATTTTCTCACTAGTCAGGGAGCCCTGTGGGGAAGTCTGTACAGGACACCAGAATCAGCTCCCTTACATGTGACTGTTCAGCTCCCTGCCGCACTGACCAGAGGGGTAAACAAATGACTTGTGTATATAAACATGCACACACATACACACACAGACACACATGGGAGCGTGATCAACATCATGGCAGATTATCAAGATCCTGCAGGGTAAGGCAGATGGTTTTAATAATAAATGGTATCATTGATCCTCCCTCAGTCCTCGGTGATGGAGGGTAACTGTGGGAGGCAGAGGAACAGCTGACAAACCGACACACTCCAAGCACACACTGTCAATACCAAACTCACACAAGTCTATAAAACATATTAAACTGCTGGTCCTAAATACACTACTGTTCAAAAGTTTGGGGTTACTTAGAAATGTCCTTATTCTTGAAAGAAAAGTCTGTTTTTGTCAGTGAAGATAACATTAAATTAGTCAGAATTCCAGTCTAGACTTTGTTAATGTGGTCAATGTCTGTTCTAGCTGGAAACGGCTGATTTTTAGCGACTTGTACTTTGCGCAAGTAGTTCAGTTTCATGCTGCTTTCTATTTTCACTTCAGTTCAGGGTGACAAAGTTTTCTTTTTAGTCGGCTTCATTTACATAACTGCTACAGTTACTAGCCACTTATAAATTAAGACTTTACATACAGTAAAAAATGCACAAAGCATGTGTAGTTAGAGTAAAAGTCATTTTCCAAAAATATGAGTCATTGTTCTACTTTAAATCTCCCAACGTGCACAGATTTAGGTGTTTGGGCATAGATGGGTCAATTTAAGGTTGGGGTGGACACTAAGTGTGGGGTATGGGGGTCATTCTTGTGGGTTCCAGTGCACCAATTTGTTCCTTTTCTGCATCACTTTGTAATGTAAATATCTTTGTTAATGGATTCTGGTATCTGGTGATAATTCAAAATATACTGTAAAACGCTACTGTTCAAACGTTTGGGGTCATGTAAAAATGTCCTTATTTTTGAAAGAAATGCAGTTTTTTTCAATGAAGATAACATTAAATTAATCAGAAATACAGTTCAGACACTGTGGCAGACAATCTTCAGGCAATGTGGTAAATGACTATTCTAGCTGGAACATAGAGGTACAGAGGAACATTTCCAGCAACCATCACTCCTGTGTTCTAATGCTACATTGTGTTAGCTAATGGTGTTGAAAGGTGAACTGATGATTGGAAAACCCTTGTGCAGTTATGTTAGTATTCATGGGAAACATGAAATTGCCTGGGTGACCCCAAACTTTTGAACTTTTGAACGGTAGTGTACGTTTCAACAAATTCAGCTGCTGATGATGTTAAATTTCATTCACTGAAGTGAGCCATAGTGTGTCAGATATCTTCCCTGTTTGGACCAGACAGCACAAGGTCATGGTAAAAATAAGCAAAAAGTGAGAGTTTAAGAGCACATAGAAATCTTAAAAGTTCAACAAAGAATTAGGAACTACTTTAAGAAGACAGATCCACGTATGTAAGAGAATGCCAGTTTGCATTTCACAACAGGTTTGGCTAAGAAGAGGCAGACTTATCTCACTTTGTCTGATCTGGGCCTGAATGGGTTAATGTACTCTGAGAGTCTGATGACAGGATCATCTGCTACACTACTTGTTAAGAAAACACAGCTATATCCTCTAGGGTTCGATCATAAATATGAAGAAGTATCTGTTCACATGCTTCCTCATGAGAGGGATCCATCAGCGAGTAAAGAGCACGCGGACTACATGGCAGGATGTGAAAGCTGCGAAGCAAGGACGAGACGTTCTCATGGATCTGATGCATTAACTTCAGTTATTAGCATCTATTTATTTGGCGTTAGGAGCTCCTACTAAAGTTCTTTCATGGCGTTCTTTGGAAGCAAAGTTAGACAAAAAATAATAATTAGCCTAAAGTGCACACACTTTATCTGTCAAGGAAGGAGGAGAACATGTTCCTGAATTAAAAAAAAAAAAAAAAAGTTTTTGAGAATGAGATGAGGACACTTGTCATTAGACAATCTGATTTTTGCACAATGGATTATACATTTAAGTCAAAGGTCAACTACTCTACTTGCATCATCTCCCGCTAAGATCAAAATGAGCGATTAACTTTAATGACTAACTTGTGTTTTACTTCATGACCTAATGATTTATTTATTAGATGAATAGCCCATAACACAGCAGTTTGCTTTTCACTTTGAAGTAAACTTCAGGAAGCCAACAGGAGAATATTTCTTCTTTAAATTCCAGGGCAGAGCTGTTGTTGGCTGAAACTATCCAGGACTTAACTTATTTTAATGTTTGATGATTCTTTGACTTTTGGCCCTTGCTGCTTAAGACATAACCAGATGAAGCTACATTTTCACTTTTTTTTTTTTTTTTTTACAAATAAACAACAGTTTTTAAATAAGTGTTACTTGTAGCACATGTTCAAACTATACATACTCCCACAGCAGAGAGCTGATAGTGATGGAAGTCAAGAGCTCTGGGAAGAGTACAGGAAGTTAGTCTGAAGAGTTATTTAACATTCCTAATGGTTTATGCCCCACTGTAATGTACATTTGTAAGCAGATATAAGAGTTTAATAATGTATTCGTCCACAGTTATTACTCTTCCTGTGGACAAACTGGAGTACAGGGTGCTGCAAAAGATGAAATCTCAGCAACCGAAACGAATAAACACCGAGAATGTCCTTTAACTGCTTTCAAACATATAATAGTGTGTGATAAACCACTGCAAGTCTTATTTTAGTTCTTATGCCAGCTCCATGTTATGTTTAACAATGAGGCACTGACTGATGAGCTACCGGTCTTAAATACTTTCATCTGTGGTTTACAACATGCTATAAAGCACATTCGTAAGCAGGCTAATGTGTTTATTAATGTATTTGTTGACAATTATAACTCCTCCTGTGGACACACTGAAGGAGGAGGTTGCGTAAACAGATGGTATAAACACATGATGAATTAAGTGAATTATACACAATTTGTCTTTATCACTTTAAATTATCTTTATCTGCATACCAATACATAGTAGTGTTTTATTTACTGTTGCAACAGCCTCTTAAAAAGTAGGTGCACTATGTACAGTCCAGTACATATGCTTTATGGTGCAAAACATCTTTGTTAATACACCAAAAAAGGTGTGTCTGACCTGTTTATTTTTCCTTTCTACTTGAAATTACATTCTGTCCTTTTAAACTAGAATTTGAATATCAGCCAAAGTGCAAAAATTAGGTTTACTTCTCTCTTAGTATTGTGAATTTGATGTCCATGCCCAGCTGTTTTTTTTTAAACCCCCACTATGATTAAAGAGTACAGAAAAGGAAGAAAGAAGCCAAGTTTTGCATTTTGCTTGTGGGTAAAGCAGCACTGAAGTTGGAAAAACTGTAAACTTCAAGTTGTAGTTGCAGCAGCTCATTTGAACAGCTACCACACGATTCAAGCACGTCCAACCTAAACCTGTGACATTAATATGACTTGTCAACTTCATCTGGATGAACCTATTCAGATGTGTGTTGCCAGTTGGAGCAGTTTCATTTAATTTTTTTAGTGTGAAGCACGGATTCTGATCAGCCTCTTGCTCTATAACTCCATGCATCTTGCAGCCTGCATGCTGTCAATAACACAACCACCTTCTCATCACGTGTGATGCAATAAATGATCACCACTGATGGCTGCCCACTGAGCAGACCTGCAGGCTTTGGCCTCCACTGGTCACAAACAAACAAACAAACAAAAACAAAGGCCCCTTCACGTGCACTTGAGGAGGCAGGCCGGTGGGTAAAAAAAAAAAACATTTTAACCCAGGACCCGGTGAGGACGGTGGACCTGCGCCAGGAACAGCGCGTCCGGCTCACTGCACCGTACCTTGACGCTGGTGTGGCTGGTCTGCGTCTCGGCCTCGATGCGGATGTGTCCCCCGCTGTTCTCCTTGCGATCCCGGTGCGAGTTGTTGCGCGAGTGCCGGCTCTGGTAGGTGATGACGGAGGGGATGGTCTCGGCCGCATCGGTCTTGATGAAGAGCCCGTGCAGCGTGGCCGCGGTGCCCTGAGAGATGGTGGTGGTCTGGTGGGGGGAGTTGGATTCGTCTGAGTCTCGGCAGTAGATCACGCCGCTCTGAGAGACGTGGATACTGGGAGCGCAGCCCATAACCTCAGCGACGCGCCTCCGGAGTCAGATCCCAGATAATAAACAGCGACACTTGGGTACCACCTTCCAGCCGTCCACAGCTGCCAGCCGCTCTGGGCTCTCCGGGCGAATCGCGCTCTCCTCCGCACACCTCCGGCTGAGAACATCAAGGGAGGGAAACGGGAGGTGCGGATGATTATTTAATTCATGCGTCCCGTCAGTCCGCTTCTCCTCCTCAGCCTCCGCTATCGTCGGAGCTTGGATTTCATGCTGAGGACGGAACGTGTTTCCAGGCTCGGATCGACACCCCGCTGCCGGCCTGCACCACCAGCATCTATGGAGTGGCTGATGAAGAACCGGACTGAACCACCTGGCTGCTCCTCATCACCTCCTGCTCGCTCGCATTTTTCGGCCTGTGGAGAGTAAAGTGGCTTTATGAAATCTGCTCTGTGTCTCTACTTCAGTTCTTCAGCTCGCAGATCATTGGCCAGCGTCCATGTCAGTGTCTCTCCTCCCTCTCTCTCTCTCTCTCTCTCTCTCTCTCTCTCTCTCTCTCCATCACACCAACATTATATCTGCTCAGGCTCTCCAGTGTGACCCTTTGATCTCCCCTGAGGCCCTGCTCTGACTCCAGGGCTCGGTTAAAAACTGGCTCTGCTGAATTAGACACAAAACTACACTATAAAAGGGATTGAGGCTTAATGAAAAATCACTTGCAGCCTGGGCCTGCTCTTACCCTCCAACTTCACAGTGTCATGACACGATGTTGAGTGTGTGTGTGTGTGTTATTGAAAGGTGTAGGGGGAGCTTTGACATTTGGTCTTCTATAGTCCTGATAAGTTAAAAACAGGTGATTCAAACTGATGGTTTGAGCTGGTAAAGATCACAGGTGATACTTATTTTTTTAAATTAATGATTTGGTTTGCTCAGGGGCTGCACAGTGGCTCGGTGGTTAGCACTTCAGAAGATCCCTGGTCATGTCCTGGTCTTCCTTGAATCTTTCTGCATGAAGTTTGCATGTATTCCCTGTGCATGCGTGGGTTTTCTGCTGGTTCCACAGTCCAAAAACACACTGAGGTTATAATTGGTGTTTCGAAATTGCCCATAGGTGTGGATGTGAGTGTGATTGCCTCTGTATGTAGCCCTGTGATAGACTGGTCACCTGTCCAGAGTGTCCCCTGCCTTCACCCTAAGTCAGCTGGGATAGACTCCAGCCAGCCGCGATCCTAATGAGCAGTATATAGATGACAGATGGATGGTTTCCTCAGTTAATCAACACATTCTTTAGTCTACAAGTATCAATACCAGCCTCTAAGATGAAGAAAAAGCAGAAATTCTCACACATGAGAAGCTGTAACTAAAGAAAGTTTTGCTTGAAAAATGAGGTACATGATTAATTGGTAATTAAAAACTGTAATAGCAATAATCTATTATTAGTGCATTGTGGTACCAGGTACTTATAATACAGGATTTATAAAATAGAGCAAGGTTACTTTTTAATGAATTCTTTACAGGGAAGCCCAAAATTATTCGGAACTGTGAGAAATCTTGCTTTATAATGAATTTTTATTCGACTAAAAGGTTTCTTCTGCTTGGAAACAACATAAACCAAAGATGGTTTAATTTTCATTAGCAACAGCAAAGCCTTCACATGATTTGCCTCCACTTGAATCATGAAGTTATTTCAGTTGTCTTTTTGTTCCACTCTTGTTTCTGATTATCTCCAGGTACTTGAGGTTAAACATTTCCTCATGACTCTGGTCTTCAGTTCCTCCACAGATTCTGAATGGATGTTGACTGAGTCGCTCCAACATCTTCATATTGTTTTCTGTTTACTAATTCTTCACCACTTTGTGTGTTTCACATCATTGTCTTGTTCCAGTGCTGCCCCAGGAGAAGTTTTTCTGCATTCTGATGTTTTCCTCCAGAATCTTAATGTTGTCCTCTTCTTTCATGGTGACGTTTCCTTTGACAAGGTTGACAGGTCTACTGATTTGAAAACAATCCCAAAGCATTAGATAGATGATGCTGTTGGGGTTTAATGCACCACTTTTCATTTGTCTCTATGTCCAAACAACTGAATTTTCATCTCATCAGACCACAGAACTGATGACCAAAGGCTTCAACTTTTGTCCAGTTTTTCTGTCTCTCAAAGAAGTGACCTCCTGCTTGGTCTTCATTCATGGAGTTCAGCCTTGTTCAGTGTCTGATTCAAATGTTGCTTAGATTCATCAGGATGATGTTGATGGTGACCTTTGAATTCTTCTTGGCCTTTACCATTCTTTACAGTGCAGGAGTCACTATTGTCTTCCTACCACGTCCTTTGACATTCTTCACAGTATGAACCTCCTTGTACTTTGTGGCCACTGGCATTTCAAAACACTTTAATATACACTATTGTTCAAAAGTTTGAGGTCACCCAGACAATTTCATGTTTTCCATGAAAACTCACACTTTCATTCATGCGCTAACAAAATTGCACAAGGGTTTTCTAACCATCAATTAGCCTTCCAATGCTATTAGCTAACACAGTGTAGCATTAGAACACAGGAGTGATGGTTCCTGGAAATGTTCCTCTGTACCCCTATGATATTATGTTAAAAATCAGGCGTTTGCAGCTAGAATAGTCATTTACCACAGTAATAATGTCTGGAGTGTATTTCTGATTAACTTAAGGTTATCTTCAATGAAAAAAACTGCTTTTCTTTCAAAAATAAGGACATATCTAAGTGACCCCAAACTTTTGAACGGTAGTGTAGTTTTATAACTTTTTACTGTCATGTGAGCAGCCAAAATGAGCAGCTCTTGTCAAGTGATGGACTCTAAAAGCTCACTGAGCTCTTTGGTTTCTGCCATGATTTCCCTTTGACAACAAAAACTGCTGCATCAGCTGTTCTCAGTTTATAGTCTGATGTAACTTTCTAGAACATGGTAGAAATGAACAGGACTATTTGCAATAATATATTACAAACGGTCCTGGTCCTATATAATTTAGGCTTAAGGAACTTATTGGTCAACTAAAAGTTCATTATATAGCAAAATCTGCATGCTATGAATAATTGGGGGTTTAACTGTATTCATGTTTTGACTTTTCTCTCACCATGATGACACTTGATAGTAGTATATGGACATAATTCCAGACTATAAATATGACCCCTCAGTTGTGGGCAACTGTAACATACTGAAGAAAATGCTAATTGAGTAAGTGAGCAAATGTAAAAACAAGAGGGAAAAAACTCTTTCTAGTCGCTATTCAATTATTACTGGAATATTACTAGCCCTAATTCTTTTTAACAAACTCGGTAAGGTGTATTTTTCAGTTGGCACAAATTAATGATAAGATGAAATAATTAGCTAATTGGCTGATTAATTGATCAACAGAATAGCACATAATTGACGTATTACTTCAGAACATTTGAACCAAAGACCAAATAATTTCACATTCATTAATTAAAGAATTAGTCAGTCAATCCAAAAATATAGGACCTCTAAACCCCAAAATCTGCCAGAGGTTTTTAAAGACATGCTGACTTTAAAACAGCTGATAAAAATGACAGCCTTAATCACATACAGAAACTGTAAAAACTGAAAAATCATCAGATTTTCAACTTTCTGACGGTCCTCGAAGTACTCCTGCCTGACTGACCTGCCCATTTGCAAAATTATTCAAATCTAACCTTATTCGTGATATTTCATAAATCGCTTTATTCTACAGGTCTCGTTGAAAAATTCCCAAAAAACAAACCGTGTACAGCCAGATTCTGTAAAAAAAAAAAAAAAAACTACAAGAAAAAACCTCTGCTCCTCAGAATAACTGAAAAGTCATTAGTGACTCCACTGTAGCAAACAATCACTCAGGAAAAATTCATAATATTTGGATGAACTGCAGGCTGTGTTTACACAGAGCAGAGAGGAGACAAGGATGGAAACAATTTAAAATGTAAGTAGTACAACATCTACAGTTCGTGGAGCCACCATTTGTTTCCAGTACTGGAAAAAAAAAACACTTGTGAGCACTTGGAAAAATGGTGTACATCTTAATTCCACTTTTTTCCCCCGATTTTTGTAAAATAAATAATTTAAATAATAAATATTATTTTCCTTTTTTCTAATTTATGGCATTCTAACTTTGTCATACTGCACTAAACACATTTCTAAGTTCTCTCTACTTCTAGTCTTGACTATGCTGTTTGCGTAGAGGTGCAGGACGTTTTATTGGAATGAAAAATGAACCCACAGTGATTAAAAATGTTAAAAATAAGGAGGAAGGAAATATCCATACTGGCCTGACGTGGATTACTCCTACATTATCATGTTCTAATCTGTATCACTTTGATCACATGTCAATACAAATTACACAGTTAGGAACTACATATGTATATCTTTTAAGTATTTTCTATTTTATTTGCACATAGTGTGCCTTTTTCTACTTTTTTTTAATCCATGGCTGGGAGTCACCAATCATAATTTTGCTGTGTGAAAACACAATGACAATAAAGATTCTTGATTCTTGAATGGATGGATGATATGTTCAAAAAAGTGTCAGATGTGTGACTATTTTGACAGATAATGCATTATGTATTATGACTTCAGCAAGATATCTAGATTTCTTTTCCTCTGAGAAAAATTATAAAACAGATGATGCATTTTTTTTTTTGCTGCAGCATAAACCAAGGTCCTTACATCAAGAAATACTGACTTGCATCTCTGCACATCTTCATTTATTATGACATATTGAGACACATTCACCTTGTTCAAAAAATAAATAATACAGCTCCTGGGATTTGGACAGTGCAGTTTCACTAATATAATGATGAAATGTTCAGCCCCACTTAGAAGACAGCAATATTAACAAATGAGCTGATATCACTGTGGAAAAGGACACGATTTGTGGGGCGCGAGGTGGATATGCTCTGTATATTTTTGTAGGAATACACAGAATATACACAAAATAAACTGTTTATTTACCATTCAAAAGTTTGGGGTCACCTAGGCAATTTCATGTTTTCCATAAAAACTCACACTTTCATTCATGTGCTAACATAATTGCAAAAGGGTTTTCTAATCATCAGTTAGCCTTTCAGCACCATTAGCTAACACAATGTAGCATTAGAACACAGGAGTGATGGTTGCTGGAAATGTTCCTCTGTACCCCTATGGAGATATTCCATTAAAAATCAGTCATTTCAAGCTAGAATAGTCATTTACCACATTAATAATGTCTACACTGTATTTCTGATTAATTTAATGTTATCTTCATTAAAAAAAACACAACAAAATACTTTTCTTTCAAAAATGACGACATTTCTAAGGGACCTCTAACTTTTCAAACAGTAGTGTATCTCCTCTTGGAAAGATGTCTGGTCTCTGTGCTTCCCTCATATAGCTGTAGACCTGATCACTCAATCCCTAATTTATTCACCAAGAAACAGAGGCTTCTAAATTAATAGACAGGAACAATTCATGGGTATTTTTTTAAAAAAAAGAAAAACTCTAATCGTTATTTTTTTTACAATGCTATGTGAGATGGGCGATGCTATAGTAAGACTTCACTTTGTTGTGACCACTGGCTTGATCTATATAAGCAGCTACAAACACTATTTTTATATTTTTGGACTAAAGAATAGCAGGCGTATGTGATGAAGCCACAGAGAATGTTCACCCAGCAGTTCTGCAGTTCTATTCAGCTCTACGGTTTGTTTTAGTCCTCCAACCTCAAACTTCACTGTCAGAATTCTTTCTCGCCGCTCTCATCAATCACATTTATAGACACAATGTGCAGAAAAAGCAACAGTGAATGAATATTAAACATGCTTTTTCCAGATGGCCAGATCATAACTCCAAATAGTTACTGCAACTTTCAATTCTTCTCATCGTTGATTAATCTGCTGATTATTTTCTTGATTAATTGATTAGTTGTTGATCTTTAAAATGTTAGAAAACTGGGAAAAATGACTGTCAGTTATTCCCCAAACCCAAACTGATGTCCTCAGATGTTTTGTTTTTGTCCACAACCCAGAAATATTGAGGTTACTGTCACAGAGAACAAAAAAGACCAGAAAATACTCAAATTTAAAGAGCTGGAATCAGAGAACTTTTAGATATTTTTCTAAATTAAATTGCCTGAACTAAATAATGTAAGACAGTTATTAAGAGTTTAACTAATCTGTCAAACCTTTTGCTCTACTCATGACAAAGTGTCCATAAATAAATGCAATTAACTGCATCTTTCCACTGCGTTTCAGTAGAAGAATAGTATTTTATTTGCTGCCTAATTTGCCATCAATCTGCAGTTGTGGACAAATGGACAATGTCGATCAATCAAAACGATTTTTCACACCCTACTACACCAAATACTTAACTTCATGATCTACTCAACTTTCGTAAATTGTGTATTAACTATTCATGAAGTTAAGCTAAAACCCTTTAGAAAACATGCATTATTAAAAAGTTGCCTGCCAATGGAAAGTTGTTAAATATCTCCTCTGCATCTCAGGTGACACTGGATCGATTTAGAAAATTAGACTGTCAACATAGTATACACACAATTCATCTGTCAGAAAATGAAAGCACATCTTCATGTTTTTAATCCTTAGAAGAGTTAAGAGAAGCACTCTAGCAGTCCTGGCTATGTGTCCGTGAGGGGATGTAGCGGAATGTATAATTTCAGCGAGTGACACACTGACTTTTGAAATTTGACAGATGGGCCAAACCAGTATCAGATGGTTGGAGATTGTGCAAACTTATATGAATTACATGTTAAAGACAATGCTGACAAAGTAAAGAATACTCACATTCAGTTTCAGTGGGAACAGTGTTGTTGGTCACCCTTTTCTGCCAGTGCATCAAAATCTGGTGTCAATCTGGTTGTGGCAATTCTCAGGACGGATCTGAGGTGTTCATCCGTTACCTGGGATCTGTGGTGTGCTTAGTTGATGTTCATCACGCTAAACATCTGCTCACACACGTAGGTAGGTCCAAACAACACCAGCATCCTCTGTGCCATCTTCCCAATGTTTGGAAACTTGGCTTCACTTAGTGAAGCGTAAAAGTCATTCAGTTTAAGGGAGCTGAACTTCTCCTTTAAGACCGAGTCACTTTTGAAGATCGATCAGTTCCAACTGCAGCTCCTGAGGTGCTGTTTCTGGGTCTTGTGACAAGGGACATGATACCAGCTGAAGTGTCTTGTCAAAATCAGAGAACAGAATTCTCCGTGTAAGTCGTCTCGTGATTCCTTATGTTTCATCACATGTGGACTGGCCTCTGTCAGCGTCGCCAGTGTAGGGAAATGAGCAAAGGATTTTTTTTTTACATTTGTCTTGAGAATAATGTCAGTTTGGCTTTGAAGGCTGTCATATTTGTTTACATTTTGTGCACAAAATGATCTTTTCCTTGCAGCTTCAAGTTCAGCTCATTCATGTGCGTCAGTATGTCCACAGCAAAAGCAAAATCACAGCCAATCTCTGTCACTCAGCTCAGGAAAATTATCGGTTTTCCCGATTAACTCCAAAAATGAGCTAATCTCGCCTTTGAGCTCCCACACTCGCTGACATACTTTCCCCAAACTTAACCAGCGGACATGAGAGTGGTAAAGCAAGTCCTGGTGATCAGCATCAGTTTCTTCAAGAAACTTAATGAACTGACGATGCTGAAGCCCTCTCGCTCCTAAAAAGGTAACAAGGTTTACGACTGGCTTTAAGACATGATCAAGATGCAAAACAGACTTACAGAGTGCTTCCTGGTGGATTATGCAATGTAGGAAAATCATAACCAGCTCAGGGTTTTCCTCCTTCACCTTATCCTGGATTCTTTTCAGCAGCCCGACGTTTTTTCCTGTCAAGTTTGGCGATCCATCAGTGGTGACATTGGCAAGTTTACATCAAGGCAGCTTCATCCTCTGGATGACCCAGACATCCTGTCCTACAGTCCTCTCCACGTGTTTTCCCCTTCATGGATTCCATGGTCAAAAATTCCTCCGTTGTCTCAAAATGTTCATTAATCCCTCTAATAGAAGTTAAAATCTGAGCAGTGTCTTTTATGTCATTACTTTCGTCCAGTGCTAATGAATATAGCTTGAAGGACTCCGCTTTTTCGTTCAGTGAGCTGGTTAAGTCTTCGTCAATTAGTTCAACACGGCAAGTAACTGTCGTGATAAACTAATTTTCTCACATATGTTTGTACTCTCTGAACACAGGAGACCTACTGTCTCTACCATGCATTCTTTCAGAAACTCCCCTTCGGAGAAAGGCTAGCATTCAAAATAGCAAAGGCTTTTTTGAATGCTAGCAAATAACTTGCCTTCGTGCTTGACTCTTGAATCCTAGTTTGCCATAAAAACGAGAGTTACAGCTGTAACTAAGGTTCTATGAATTCTGGATGACTGCCAGAGACGGTATGTAATACCTGGATATCATCGCGCTGTGGCGCATGAGGTCGAGACATAATACCAACAAAGTCACCATGTGACCTGGGTGACGAAAGCAATCTGATAAGAAGCCCCGTCACCCAGCAGTCGTCTCCTACAGAATCTTCTCGACAGGATTCCGAGTGACAAAGAACTCTGACGGTCATCCAGAATTCATAGAACCTTAGTTACAGCTGTAACTCTCGTTCTATTTCATTCTTCCTGACCGCCAGAGATGGTATGTAATACCTGGATGACCTATACCAACAAAGTCACGAGGATTACACACTCACCTTGCTAACAATGAACTGAAGAGGCAGACAGGACTGCCATTGCCACAGGATGAGGGGCTGCCACGTTAACCCGATAGAACCGAGCGAAAGTGAAGGATGAAGCCCAGGCAGCTGCAGCACATATATCACTGAGCGCCACCCCCCTCAAAGCAGCCCAGGATGTAGACACGCTCCTGGTGGAATGACATTTCACAGAAGGAACCTGGAGGCCCCCCAGACTGTATGCCATAGAGATAGTATCCATGATCCAGTTAGACAGCCTGTGTTTTGACAAGGCTTGTCCCTTCCTGGAACCACCATGACAAACAAACAGTGCATCAGTTTTACGAAACTCTGCAGAGGTCTGAATGTACTGCCTCAGGGCTCGGACTGGACAGAGGAGACCAGCACTGTGGGACAATTCTCCCATCCCAGACTGTGGAGCGAAAGCTGCCAAATTGACAGGCTGGTTGACATGAAAGTCAGAGAGCCTCTTAGGAAGGAAAGAGGGGTTGGGCCACATGGTAACCCCAGAGCCGTCAGGATTCCAACGTAAACACTCACTAGAAATAGAAAGGGCATGAAGGTCACCAACACGCTTAGCGGAGGCCATAGCGAGTAAAAAAGCAGTCTTACCAGATAACCATCTGAGTTCAGCCTGATCCAGTGGCTCAAATGGTGAGGAGCAAAGGGACTCTAACACGACAGGCAAGTCCCATGAAGGTACACGCACAGCAAACGGAGGCCACAACCGGAGAGCGCCTTTCAAGAAACGACCCACCAGAGGATGCGAACTCACACTGCGACAATCCACAAATACATGTTGGGCTGAGACAGCAGCAACATATACCTTGATAGTTGAGACTGAAAGACCTCTATCCAACAACAACTGCATGTACCTGAGTAACACAGGAACAGAGCAACACACTGGATCCTCATGTTGATCTGCACTCCAACTGGAAAAAAGTTTCCATCTGTTGGAATGAAGTTCCCTAGTGGAGGGAGCTCTCGAGTTGAGTACAGTCTGGATTACAGCCTGCTCAAAGGAGCTCAGCAGGGAGCCAGGCCCTTCAGCGGCCAGACATGCAGCTAAAGACGTCTCAGCTGAGGGTACCAAATGCGACCCCCCAACTGGACAGGAGATCCTGCCTCTGTGGGAGAGGCCAGGGCACTCCGTTGAGAAGCTGGCAAACCACAGGGAACCAGATCCGGCCTGGCCAGTACGGGGCTACCAGCAGCACAGAATGGTTACTTGTTTCTATCCTGTGAAGGATCAGCATTAGCAATGGGAGAGAGGGAAAGGCATACAGGAGGCAGTCTGGCCATCATTGTCCTTGGTGCCTGAAAGGCAGGCTGTGAAGGGGGCCGATGAGCATGGCCCTGTTGAGGAGAGGAACGTCCAGCCCCCAAGGGACTCTGAGTCCTTGGACTCTGGCGATGACTGCTGGCATGTCTTGGTTTAGACAGGGGTGCTCAGAAGAGATCAGCAAACTGCTGTCTGGCCTTGTTAACTTGGGCACTGCGCTCCAAGGCCTCCTGGGCTGCGGACCCAAACATCTGTCCTGGAACAACCGGCAGCGTGCGTAAGGTCTTCCTGCAGTTCTCTGGTAATGGGGACTGGGCCAGCCAAACTTGCCTTCGGGCCAAAGTTAGAGTGGACATAAGTCTGCCAAGTTCTCTTGTCATAAAAGCAAAGGCCTGAAGTGAAGCATCACTTCGACTCTGTGTGGAGGCATCAACACCAGTGGTCTGAAGAGTCTGTGACAGAGCCAGAAGGCAGGATAGGGAGTTACCGATGCATCCCATCCTAGCTGCTCTGTCATAGCACTTAATGAGGAGGTCATCAGTGATCCTGCATTGTGGGCGTGGGCAGCGAGCATCAGGTCGGAGAGCTTCATCTGGGGAGACTATCAAAGAAGCAATAGATGCATCAATGGCAGGCATTCAATCGAATCCACATTGAGCAGGATCCTTCATAGCAGCCAAAGCCCTGCAGCCACTCGGCAGATGACTGAACACCTTAGGGTCAGGCCAGCATCTTTTAAGCTCATCAATGCATGGCACTGAATGAGGCACCTGAAAGACAGATGGCTGTGGCGTATTCTTAAAGAAGGCATTGACTGGAGCCGTCTCAACAGGCGCAATGTCGAGGCCAAGCCGAGATTTGGCAAGCTGAATGACTGTCTTAACTGCTGACAGCCCAGTTTCTGCATCTTTAGAGGGGTCTAACCCAAGAGAGTCCCTTCCTGAGGAGTGTTAGGGTGCCCCCATCAAATCCTCCTGCTCTCCCTTTTCTTTATCACTAAAGCAGTTCCCCGAAGCTGTAATAGAAAGGACATCCTCCTGCAGAATAGCAACAGGGGATAGGGAAGGCAAGCTATCACCCTCACTGATCAGGGGAGGTGGTGTTGGAGGAACAGAAGTAGTGACTGCAGCCGCTGGAGGGGGGCTTGGGGTTGTAAATTTAAGAGAAGGCTCTTACTCTGGGCAAATTCGGAGGCCAGCGTGTCCACCTTGAGAGCCAGAGGGTCCTCACGTCTCTGTTTCTTTTTTGGAACAGTGGAACTCAGTTTCTCTCTGCGTTTGGAGCCCAAAGAAGGGGTCCCATTGAGGCCACTTTCATATCTGGCTAGCCTAGCAGCCCTCTCTGACAACGGCATACAGCTGCAATTAGTGCAAGCCTGGTCAGTCATCGCTTGCCTGAGATGTTCAACTCCGAGGCACGTTGGACAAGTGTCATGTCCATCCTCTGCACTGAGAGGGGTCAAACATGCGTTGCAAACCGGGAACATCGCTGCTATCAGGCCCGAGCTTGCTTGCCTCAGTCGACACAAACATTCAGTTACTGTCGGGAGCAAGGTACGCTGTTAGTTTGCAAGGAGAAGCTAAAATATAGGGGCAATGTGTGGCAAGAGCGGGGACACTCCGCTACACACCCACCTGGAACAAACGGCTAGCACTTCAGGCTAACGAAGCAGCAAGAGCGAGTCACACTCAACCACAACGTCGTAATAGGTCCAACTGCGGGATGGTAGCTATGGAGCGAGAACACTCTCCGCTACTGTCCACAGACCACATACACCGTCGTCGCTATCAGGCGGAAGCACCCCAGCGAGACTGGTTGGTCGGATAAAGTTAGCACAGTAAAGTGTGTTCGCTAAGTCGGAAACACCCGAAAATAGCAAGTCAACACCCAGAATGTTAGCCGCTACAAGCGCAGACGCTAAACGGCAATGACAGCAATATCAGCCGGGAGAATAAAGGGTAATACTTACCTGAAAGGTGAGGCAAAACTCCCGGTTCGGCAGTGAACTCCGGCTATGCAGCCTCTGGAGGATGGAACGTAGCTCCAACCGATGGGTTACGAGGCTACTAGCATTGGCGGCTAAATCAATATCAGCGACCTGCGCGTTATGGCGAGAAGATGAAAAGGAGACGACTGCTGGGTGACGGGGCTTCTTATCAGATTGCTTTCGTCACCCAGGTCACATGGTGACTTTGTTGGTATTATGTCTCGACCTCATGCGCCACAGCGTGATGATATCCAGGTATTACATGCAGTCTCTGGTGGTCAGGAAGGATTGAAAAGCCCAACGTGTGTGGCCGTAGTTTGCCCATGCCTGGGCACAATGTAGCATTAGAACATGTGATGGTGATGGTTGCTGGAAATGTTCCTCTGTACCTCTATGTAGATATTCCATAAAAGCCATTTGCTGCTAGAATAGTCATTTAGCACATTGACATTGTCCACACTGTATTTCTGATTGATTTGATGTTATCTACATTGAAAAAAATGCTTTTCTTTCAAAAATAAGAATATTTCTAAGTGACCCCAAACTTTTGAACTCTAGTGTAAGTCATTGTTCACTTCCTCAGCAGTTAAAACGAGCTCCATTGGCTGAAAAATTCACAGATTTACACACGTTTAAAAATCTTCAACTAGAAACATTCATATCTATTAATGAGTTTAAGAATATCAGAAAGAATACAGTGAAGGAGGAATGTAAATGTTTTTTCCTTGAGAGGTCACTGTCCTTGAATAACTGTCCATCTGTTTTATTATTTTACAGTTTATTGTTTATTCATTTATCATGTATCTGTTTTATATAACTTTTTGAATATTGTATGGCTGTTCCCTTGACCAAGTCTCCCTTGCAAAAGAGATCTCTAATCTCAATGGGTCTTCCTGGTTAAATCAAATTTAAAATGAAAAATAAACATAATCAGTGACACAGAAAGTGCACATCTGCATTATTAACCCACATTCTGAATCTAAATGTTTACTCCACCACTGCCATGAAGTACAGTAGTACAAATAGTCTGGTTATTAGTATGTGAGGGAACTTATTTTACTTGCTCAGCAGTGTAACAGTATATTGGCTGATGTGCTGTTGATGCAGCCCTCTGGTGGTGGGCCTCAAACATGTTTAGCTGCTGCTTCATGAACAGTCAGGTGGGTGTAAAGTGTTCAGCATACATAGTAATGTTCATAATCACAGCTGCTCACTCATCGACTTTAGCTATTTCGCTTATCAACCGCAACTGCAAACAACTACAAGGCATATTAATTCACTTTGTGCACACCTCCACACATTTAGGAGCAAACAGAGCTGCTTCTTTAGTTATTTACACCGACTACAAACGTTTTCTGCAGTTTGGTTTTCTTGTTCTTCAAATCAAAGTCGATCTAAAGAGCTGAAAAGGTCAAACAAGTGAGATTTTTGGAGAATATAGCCGAACAAAATACCTCTGATTACAGCTTGACTCTAACATAATCTGTTGTGATCTTTCATGTCTTCACTGCACTCTCTCTAGTCCAAACATCAACAGACTTGCTTTAATTTTATTTGTAATATTGTAATTATCTGAATATTTTGAGCTAATTGGCAAGTTATGTGAATATTTTCACCTGATGATTCCAAACATAAGTTATACAGACTTTTATATGCAGCAAAGTGTAATTAATATCTGTTTGAAGTTCCTAACTCCCAGCACTTATCAGGACTTTCCTTTCTACAGTTTCAGCTCCTACCTTGTGAGGTCCATTGGGGGAAAACTCCTCTGTTGTTAGTCCACTCATGACTCTAATCCACGGACTTTCTGCCCTTCACTGTGCTAGCAGAGTAATGGAGAGCACAGTGGAGGTTTGCAGCGGTGTGTGTGTATGTGTGTATGTGTGTGTGTGTGTGTGGGATGAGCTCCTCAGTTAGCGACTCTTGGATCCTCAGAGGTTCGCTGTCGGCCTGTGAACTTCGTAACCCTGCTTTGGTTGGTGGCTGGTGTCCGGGCGGCCCTAGTGTCCTCTAGGAGCTAAGTCAATACTAAAGTGTTCAGCTTAACAGCAGGAATAAACATGTTTACTCAAAACAGCTTTGGTCTCTATAGTTAATTTTCCCATTGATGGTAACTGTACAGGGGTGGATGTTTTTAAAGAACTCACTCATTTAAACTGTCTTAAGGACAAAGAGATAGGGCGTCACTTTGTCCACTCCTCATTTGCATGATGTTAATGCCAGTGCTACTTTATGCAAATAGGGACGATACAGTGTGAACCACTGCTTCTGAAAATCTACTAAAGACTTTTAAACTAACAATTATCCAAAATAAAGACAGACTCAGCAACTGTATGGCATATGTCAGATGTTTTCAGAAATACATTTTGGTGAAGTGGTTTTTAAATACGAGCCACCATGTTGGTCCGATTTGAAATCCAGGAGCAGGCCAAGGGATGTAGGGATGTTGAAGAGAGCGTTTCCATCATCTGTCAAGACCCAGCTGAATGGTACACCCATCAGTCCACTACTGGAAAGCAAGGCAGTCCCTCTTTTCTAAAAATTACCCTGTGGACACGTACTTTTAGACTTAAGTCTAATTTTTGGTTGTTGGGTATTGCAGTTTTTACTCATTGTTTGGTTTGGTTTATGCAATGAAACTACCTAGTTCAGTTTAGGAAGAAATCCCCCTGTTGTTGACACTTTTAGAGTGACTAGTACATGTTAGAATTTTTCTTAAGTTTAGACACCAAACCTACTAAAATGTAGCTGTGAATGTACACTACCAGTCTAAGGTTTGGGCATACCTTCTCATTTAATATCCTTTTTTTTATTTTCATGACTATTTACATTGTAGAATCTCACTGAAGGCATCAAAACTATGAATGAACACGTACAGAATTATGTAGTAAACAGTACAGTGTGAAATAGGTCAAAACATGTTTTATATTTTAGATCTTTCAAAATAGCCAACCTTTGCTTTGATTCCTGCTTTGCACACTCTTGGCATTATCTGCATGAGCTTCATGAGGTAGTCACCTGAAATGGCTTTCCAACAGCCTAGAAGGAGTTCCCAGAGATGCTGATCACTTGTTTGTCCTTTTGCCTTCGCTCTGTGGTCCATCTGATCCCAAACCATCTCGATTGGGTTTAGGTCAGGTGACTGTGGAGACCAGGTCATCTGATGCAGCACTCCATCACTCTCCTTCTTGGTCAAATAGTCCTTACACAGCCTGGAGGTGTGTTTGGGGTCATTGTCCTGTTGAAAAATAAATGATCCAACTAAATGTAAATCAGATGGGATGGCATGTCCCTGCAGGATGCTGTGGTAGCCATGCTGGTTCAGTGTGCCTTCAGTTTTGAACAAATCCCCAAAAGTGTCACCAGCAAAGCACCCCCACACCATCACACCTCCTCCTCCATGCTTCACGGTGAGAACCATGCATGTAGAGACCATCTGTTCACCTTTTCCAAGTCACACAAAAACACGCAGGTATAACCAAACATCTCAAATTTGGACTCATCAGACCACAGCACAGATTTCTACTGGCCTGATGTCTGTTCCTTGTGGTGCTTGACCCAAACAAATCTCTTCTGCTTGTTGCTTTTCCTTAGCAGCTATTTGACCATAAAGGCCTGATTGGTCAGTCTCCTCTGAACAGTTGATGTAGAGATGTGTCTGCTGCTAATCTGAGGTGCTGTTAACTCTTGGTCTTCCTTTCCTGGGGCGGTCTTCATGTGTCAGTTTCATTGTAGCACTTGCTGGTTTTTGTGACTGCACTTGAGGATACATTCAAAGTTGTTACAATTTTTCAGACTGACTGACCTTCGGTTTTTAAAGTAATGATGGACTGTTGTTTCTCTTTACTTAGCTGATTGGTTCTTGCCATAATATGGATTCTAACAGTTGTCAAGTAGGGTTATCAACTGTCTACCAACCTGACTTCTGCACAGCACAACTGATGGTCTCAACCGCATTAAGAAGGCAAGAAATTCCACTAATTAACCTTGACAAGGCACAACTGTGAAGTGAAAACCATGTCAGGTGGCTACCTCATGAAAATCATTGAGAGAATGCCAAGAGTGTGCAAAGCAGTAATCAAAGCAGAGGGTGGCTACTTTGAATAATCTAAAATATAAAACATGTTTTTACTTATCTCACACTCTGTTGTTTACTACGTAATTCCATATGTGTTCATTCATAGTTTTGATGCCTTCTGTGAGAAGCTACAACGTAAATAGTCATGAAATAAAGAAAAACCATTAAATGAGCAGGTGTGTCCAAACTTTAGACTGGTAGTGTAGTTTAGTTTTCAAGGAAAGCAATTTTGTGGCAACAGGGTTGCAGGGACTGCACTGATTGTAACCACTACAGTGAGCATAAAAAAAAGTCTGAGCCAAATTTTAAGAAGTCAAGTCAAAGTCAACCTCAACTTTATTGTCAGTTCTGCCATGACATACAGGACATAGATGGGATTTAAATTCTCTCAGACACCGGTGCAAAAATGCAAGGCACAGCAGAAAAACAAAAGAGACTCTAAGAAAAAAGCAATGCAATGTAATGGATAATGCAGCTGTTGTAAAATACTACCTGGCTGGTGTGCAAATAGATAGAAATTTACAGATTACAAACTGTTAAAGAAGTAAAATGATAAGATAAGATAAGATAAGATAGACTTTATTGATGTCACAAAGGAGAAATTTACTGTTACAGAGCTCTTAGGAACAAACAGAGGGGTGCAAAAAGTCACGAAAGGTGCAAGTACAAGATAACTCTTATATACATTGTTATAAGATAGAAAACTTTTCTTATATACATTGTTATAAAATAAGATATTGAATGCAGTGGAATATATCATAAAGTACCTTAAGGTGTTGAAGAGATGTCGCTTTTACAAGAATGGGATGGATGGATGGAGAGGCATACAAAACGTGTGGGTTTACAGTTAATAGTCAAGGTTCCTGATCCAATTGTTCCAGCAGACAACAACCAGTTCAGTGACCTGATGGGTCACTGAGTGTATCGATTAGACTCTGAGCTCCATAGAAGGTCATTCTTAAGCGTAACCAACAAGACAACCTATTCTGAGAATGTAGGGATGAGAGATTGAAAGGCTGCTTCCACTGAGAAGCTGCTTCTGAAGCTTTCCATGACAAAGACGAAGACAAGGTGTCAACAAAGAGCTTTTCAGCATCAAGTGTTACCTTTCATTCAGCAGCACAACATTTGTATGATGTTTCACAGTTAAAGTACAAGGCTTTGACTACAATATGTCTCGATCTGACCCTGTCTATGAATTCTTTGGAAGAGGGTTTCAAAGAAATGTGGATGCTGGCTCAGTCATTCATCCCTTAAGAGATGAGAAGCACATCTGAAAATATGTTTTATCATCACTGTCAACAAACCAGGACAAGTTGTCAGCTGCCTGTCTAATCAAACTGGTTTTTAACTCTCTGAACTACAAGCGTCTGAGGGTGTCTGAGAGTTTCGTATGTCTTGTTCTTGTTACATTTTCATTTACTGTGAGGTCATTTTTCACGGCAATATAAAGCCCTGCACTTTTATGGAAACAGCACAAGCATGGCTATATGTAGAGAGAACTCATAAATGTCTTCTGTGCAGTGTAGTACAATTAGAGTGTCATAAATCATCAAAAGAGAGAAGAAAGCGAATGCTGAAATTCTTTGATTAATTATTTCACAAACATTTTTAAGTTTTACCACTTTCTAGGTATGTAATAGGTGTAAAGAATCAGTAAGTTATGTAAAAACCTTGGTGCTCAGTTTAAATACAGGATGTGATTACTATGTAGGTTCACCAGTAGGCCAGCAGAGGGCGTTAGAAGCACAGCAGGTGAGATTTCATAGATTCAATTCAGCCTGAGCACTGGGCACCTCTTTGCAACTTGACAGTATTTTTTCCCTTTTTTGTAATATTGTCAAGAAAGTGTTGTTACTCATATAAAATGGTCCTCTCCCAAGCGAATAAAATAAGAAAACATAGTAAAGTAACGACAAGACTAGTTAAGATTGTCTTGAAGCTACATTAATAGAAGAGCTTAAGAGGAACACAAGATGTGAAAAAAGGTTTTCAAAAGTGATGCTAATCAATAATCAACACAAGGTGGTAGACATATCTCAGTTTCTCAAAGGAAATCAAAAAATAAAATCGAAAAATATTAGTTATGACACAATATTTTTTCTATACAGCAATAAATTAAATGCTTTTGATCAATTGTTGTCTAAATATCAAATACATAAATGTGTAAGAGAACGAAAACAAGCATTTCCTGGAGGAAAAGAAACATAAAAGCTAAAGATGCTGAATGTTCTCTCATTCTGTTCAGCAGGAACCTGGATTTCAGTCTCTTCTGCTCAACTTGCAAGAATGTGTAGCTTACACTATTATGACATAAGCAGGCCTTTGTTTCTCTAAATCTGAATTAGGCATGGCTGAACTGAATCCGTACTACACACACACACACACACACACACACACACACACACACACACACACACACACACACACACACACACACACACACACACACACACACACACAGTACAGGCTTATGTTACATTTTGATGCATGAAGGAGGCTTCCACACTTGTGTGTTTGTCTGCACATGCGTGTGTGCAGACAAACATGAGGTCATGAGGCTATCCGTTATCAGTTCTCTCAGGGAAGGTCAGGACAAAACAACACAGTAGTATGGTGATGAAGGTGAATCCCACATTCTGAAGATAATATTTACACTTTACCCGTGGTAATATCGTGTAGATTCCTGTCCTGGACTCCCTATCAGGCACCGAGATGTTAACAGCAGGTCCTTTAAGTCCTGGGAGTTGCAAGGTGAAGCCTCCGAAAATGCTCCATCAGACTGAGATCTGAGGACTTTGAAGGCAGAAGCAACATCTTGAATTCTTTGTCATTTTCGTCACGCCATTTCTAAATAATGTCCTTTTCTACCACCAGTATTTAAACATAACTTAACATTTGCATAACTGCCCCCAGAACCATTTAGGCAGTGTGGTTTGTGAATGCACTGGGGATGCAGAGAGATCACTACAGCCATCAGTTCATCTGAGTAACACCCCAGGTATTTTACTGTCTCTCATCTCAATGGTTTTGTTTCTCCTTCAGTAGCTCGTGCCTCTTTTGACAACAGTTTTTACACTTCCTGTCCAGCAGCAAACAAAGCCAGTCTCATGTGAGTTTACAACTGAAAATGAACATTTCTGTTCAGCAACTGGGATCCTGATTACTTTATTCATTGCTGTGAACATCAGACCAGGCAGCCTTCTTCCTGTTCTCCATGGTCCAGTTCTGATGCTTATGTGGTAATTGTAGTAGCTTTCACTAGTGGACAGAGGTTAGCATGAGCACTTGGCAAGCTGTTATGTTGAGTGTGTTCTGACACTTTTCTATCATAGCAGCAAAAAAGTTTTGAGCAAATTACCTTCCATTAGCTCTTCTGTAGGATCGAACCACACAGGCCAGCATTCAATCCCCTCAAACATCAGTGAGTCTTGGGCATCCCTAACCCTGTCTAGCTGGTTCACCGATTTTCCTTCCTCGGATCACTGTTGGTTTGAACACCCACATCACATGTTGTTTTGGTGGTGATCTGACCCAATTATATAGCCATTGCAGTTTGTCAGAGACTCTTAGACCTGCATGCTGCCCCTTTGTCTGCTTCCCAAATGAACTGTTTACTTGCTGACTAATGTACTCCACCACTTGTCAGGTGCCATTGTTCTGAGATAATGCTCGTCACTTTGTCAGGAGTTTTGAAGTTGTGGCTGCACACTTTAGTAAAGATTTATCATTGATGCTAACGTGTACTGTAATAGTGGACCAAAAGCAGATTGCAACAATAATATTGATATTTGTAATACTTTATCCTTTAAAAAAAGTAGACATTTTTCTTAAGGGGGGTATCCTACTATTACTGCCACTGACCCATATTCCATGTATCTCTTTGTAGAAGATATAAGCTACGAAACCGTAAAAGCGAATACAAAAAAATTAACATTCTCTCACTTTGTGGTCACACTTATTTTATAGTCAGTTACTTTAAAAGCTTATATTCTTTCTTTTTTTGATGATTGTTTTCTGCATCGACAAATTACCGCCTAGAAAATTCCGTGCTCAGAGAAGGATGCAGTTCTTTTCCAAACAGAATGTTTGTCATGCTTCATTTAAAAGATGACTGTCATGGTTTGACATTTGAATAATGTCAGTGGAATTCAATAATACTTGTCACTGATTAGATTGATTGGATTTGTCTGTTTGTAGCAACTTGCAGTCAGACACATTTTAAACTCTGTGAGGAGATGTAATTCCAGGTTCAGTTTTGTTTTTTAATGCTCTTTGGTGTTTAATGTTTGCATTTTCCTTGTTTTGCTGTACCTGTTTGATATGTGACGCATGAAAATGTTTTATGCCCCATCCTGAACAAAGAATTAATAACTTGGATGTCAAGACAGATTGGTAGACGTGCCTTCTGCGCTGATGTAAGGAGATGACACTGTTGCCTAACACTAAGCTCAGAATGATATGATCAGACCTCAACCTGTTTGATGTGGGCTCTCACCTCTTCCACCCTTTATATTAGTCTGAGCATATGAATGCATCGACAGGAGACTGTCCACAATGTGTGACAGTTCATGATGTGATAAGAAATGCAATTTTCTTATTAATGAAAATATGTTAGCACCTGGAGAATTGAAATTTTACACTTGGTTTGGGTTTTCATTAGCATCTAATTTCTACTGAATGTGAGGGCTGTTTATCAGTGTCAGAGGGGATCAGATAGAAGCCGATCTCTCAGTCAAGTCACAGCATCTCAGTCACAGCGTTTGGCTCTGGACGCCGTGAGGCAGCATGTTCACAGTTTGTATCTGCACGTGCGCTGCTGTCATCTGTTCAGCTCATCCACTTCAGTTTTTTGAATAAACTTTTGACAACGACCAATTTTCATGTGAAGAGTTTTGTTTTTGAGATGCATTTATTACGTTTTAGTCTCAAAATGCCACATGATGTCACACAGAAACCACTGGGAAAATGTCAGCGGAATACAGCTTCGGGCTTTCTGTTTGGTAAATTAGGCAAAAGTTACATGTTGACTGGTGAAGGGTAGAAGAGTAGAAATACAAGATTCTGACAAATCCACATTTACCTGAATGGCTTGTTTTTCAAGGCACATTACCAGCAAGAATCTGGGGGTAAATGCTGATCCATTGGTTGGTCACTAATGGTTGACTTTGAAATATTTTACCGACTGTTTGATGGATTGTTGTGACTTTTCCTCTGGGGCCACCAGCAGGTCAAAGTTTTTACTAAAAGAACAAACCCCTCTAATGCATTTTGTGCCTTCTTAACATGTCCATGTGGTGTTTATATGTGCTGGAACACACATCATTTGCAAAATATACAGGCAACTCTGACAGAGTCAAGTTTTCTGCATCAGAGTGACTTCACTGATCTGCAGATACTAAAGGAGGCAACTGTTTAGCATTACATCTAAATCATTTGAAAACAGAAAGGGATTATTTTCATGGAAATAAAATCTACATCAATTTTGATACACATAGATGAGTTTTTGAGTTTGATTAATGATTTGAGAACAACTTTAGACATAGTGACATATATATAGTGACAAAATTTAGTTATTCCTGATTCATGAGGCCCTTTTTCACCACCATGAGGTTTAGTTTGTGTTTTTTAATAAAATGTATCACCAACTATTGAGCTGTAATCCCCTAACTTGACCTCATAAAAACTGTAGTTGGTGCAGCACTTTTTTAGCAAAAACAAATGACTCTCCAGTAGTCTGAGATGCACTTTAAGTTTAAGAATAATTGACAGTATGCCAGCATTAGCATACTGAGGTCTAAGCACTAAACACTGAGGTCTAAGCGCTAAATCCTTATCTGATGTCACAGCTGTAGTGTGTGTGAGCGCATGACAGCATAAAAATGAGAAATGTCATGATCGTGACAACACATTGCACTGCCACTAAAAATACAGAAATTGTATTCATGCTTCATTTGCAGTTTGATCAGCTGCTCAGTTGATCACTACACATGTATACATTTAAGCAAACTACCGAAAAACCAGAAAGCTATAAACGTCTGTAAATGTTATGTTTGACTGAAAATGCAAAGAACTCAAGCAACAACACAGTCACATGCTGTCGCTGCCAGACAAACTTTCTTGCAAATGTTTCCTTGCACTATCCGTGCTTGGTTTGTGTACAGTCTATTTATATGTCACCAGTTTCTCTATTAACTATGGGCAAGTTCCTCAGGAAGGTCTGCTGATATGCAGACTCACAGACAGGGTGTAAATTAACATTAACCAGCCCCAGTTAGAGTAATCAAGCACTTGATGATTTGACAGCAGGACCACTCCCCACCCCCATGGATGTAGCAGGAACTCACCTCAAAGTCCATGAGTGGAGACTAGAGTTAGGCTGATGTGAACATATATTAGTATGTCGGTATGACATTAACATTTTAGCTCAGTAAAGCCTCTACAAAGCCACTAGTAGAGCTAGCTAACTAAGTTAACTTGTGCTTTATTTTACATGTTGTTTTGGATTTCTATTGATTGATAGAGGAAGACTGTATTACATTATATGCTGCATCCTGCATTTTGCAGTAACCTGTGATGTTAGCTGGGGCTGTTCTGCAGCAATAATTACAGCTAGATAGTTAGGGAGATGGTTCATTTAGCTCTCCCACCAGGCTGACTGAGACACACTGCACTGTGATTAAGGTCATGGGTTGATGCTCTTATGACTGTGACTGTGACACATTAGTTTATAATTGGGTAACACTAAGTATGCGGTATTTTGTATGTGCAGGTAATTGACGTGGTTGTGCATGCTGAATGTTTTACTAAAGCTACTGTAATCCTTAACTATTGATCTGAGCGACAACCACATCCCAGGCAGTGCAGCTGAGCTCACGGACAGCAGCTGTATACTGATAGAGCTCTGTCTTTTGAAAACAACACTCAGCAATAAGTGTTTCATCTAAAGTTAACAAGATCTCTGCTTTTTTCTGCAGAGCTTTTCCGTGGTAGCATACAATGCCAGTGTTAAATAAGTGTCAAGACTTTCCGTGTTCATATGCAAGAATCCACGTGACACGAATCACAATGCTGCTGTTTACATCGTCACAAGCTGAACCACTGCATTTGCCTTATCTTATTCCAAATATCCAGAGATTGTTTTATTATTTTTATTTTTTTACAATCTCAGGTTCTCAATAATGGTAACATTTCTAAAAAATAACATGTCTTTCAAACTGACCAATAACAATATCTTTATTAATCCCTGAAGGGAAATTCAATTGTCTGGCATCTCATCTGTTTACCTTAGAATTAAATAGTCTATTTGCTGATGGTTAGAAAGGTTTTCTGAATCTTTTTGTCCTGCAGCGGAGGGACAGAAGCCGTCCACCACTGATGCTCAGTGCACGTCTCTCCACCTCATCCTCCAATGAGTTCAATCTGATTCCAACCATAGAGCCAATTTTTTAATCAGTTTGTTTAGAGGCCTTGCTTCCTTGTTCTATATACTGCCTCCCCAGCAGACTGCAACATAAAACAGAAAGTTTGCTAACACAGACTGATAAAACATCTGCATCTTACTGCAGATGTCTAATGATCGAAGTCTTCTCAGACAAAAAAATCGGCTCTGGCCCTTTTTGTAGATGAAGTCTACGTTTGTAGACTAGTCCAACTTATTATCAAGGTGGACACCTAAAATTTTATAAGATGTCACCACCTCAATGTCCATTCCACAAGTGTTCACTGGCTGAAAAGGGGTTTTCGATCTGCGGAAAATTATGATCATTTCCTTTGTCTTTAGGGCTGCACAGTGGTGTGGTGGTTAGCAAAATCACTTTGCAGCTGGAAGATCACCAGTTTGTGTCCAGGCCTGGGCCGGGTGATCTTTCCTCATGGAAGCACATGCTGAGGTTAACTGGTAATTTGAAATTGCCTGTAAGTGTGAATGCGAGTGTGATTGTTTGTCTCTATATGCAGCCTTGAGATAGACTGGTGACCTGTCCAGGGTGTCCTCTGGCTTCACCCTAAGTCATCTGGGATAGACTCCAGCCCTCAATTACCCAAGTGAGGATTAAGTGGTGTATAGATGATGAATGGATGGATGGATGGGTGAGTGGGTGAATAGATGAGCATTCACCTTTAGACCTGTACCAGTGTGAAACATCTTTATTTAGTGTTGGCCTAAAAACTGGCAAAGTGCTGTTTATTATGAAGTCAAAGGCCAAAAAAAGCTGTCCTGTTTGCACCACTTTATGCAACACCACATTTTTCTCCATCAAATCATAACAAAACACCACAATTTATGGCTTGGAGAGGTGAAATATGGCACTTTCTGCTTTCCATACAGTCGTATGCATGTCAGACTACATACGTATCAGTCTAGTGTGTTTAAAAGAACAGGCCCCTCTGAGTGGACTGGAAAATAATATATTAACAGTAACTAAGCATCTGCGGTGTCCACAGCTGTTGGTGTGTGCAAAGGACTATTATCAAGGCGAGTTACAACAAAAGTTGTTCAGATACAAAAAAAATGCTGTCTAAGTCAGAATATATTCAAGCATGTGGTGGCACTTATTCCAAATTGAGACATATTGGCCCAAAGAGCTGCAGCTCACACACAAACAGCTGTGAATCATTCCTTCTTGCATATTTGAGGAATCTCATTCATCAAAGTGGACATTAATTACGTCAGAGTGCGTCCCACTAAAGTAGTATACATAACTTTCAAAAAAGGACACAGTGTTGAGCGTTTGATTTGATGGAGCCCAATAAAGCTTCATCACCAGCACTTAATGCCTTCTACTCTTCATCCAGAGCTCTCAGGACCAAATGACAAGCTACAGAATCCTCCAAGTGGCTGGCGTCCTGACAGATTCATTCAGAAAACAAATAAAGCTCCCTGCTTCAAAGAGGTAGAAAATAGGACTAATGACTGTGCAAATGGAAATGTCTGTATGCAAATGCCACATCAGCTCAGATTTGTGCGTCTAATGAAAAGTGTGCTGGTAATTTAAAGCATGTGTTCGATTTGCGACAGCATGCAACAGTTACGGTTTATTTCCTGTGATGAAAAACACTTCGTCCTTGTGAGCAATTAGGCCCCTGTCAAAGTCAGCAGGTGACAAACTATTATTAGAAACAAGCAAAATATAAAAGCCTCCACAGACCAGTTGTTGGGTTTATTTTCCCTTCATAGGGTCAATTATACTCCAAACCCAGCGAGTGCTCTCTGAATCATGTACTGATGAAAATAAATGCAGCGGATGGACATTCAATTAGCACCACAGACTGGTGGAATGCTTGTAATTTAGCTGCAATAAAGAGCACATTACGATATACTACAAACACTTTGACTGTAACTTTGCTTCTCTGAGAGCGCTGCAGTAAATCACACAAAGGAATAACCTTAAAACATGCTGCAAAATTTCTAATAAAGTAAGTCTTAAATAGCACTGGTAGTGATAGTAGTACTTACTCAGTAGTTTTTTAGCTCTAGAAAGTAAAGCTTTTGATAATTCACCTTAACCTACATCCTAATAACACAATCCTAATTGTACCTAATTGGAAGAAATCTGAATTGCTGAACTGAATCTGAGATTAAACCGTTATTCAGTTATTTAACAGTTTGAAATTTAGAAAGTGTGATCTCAAACAATCCAGCTCCTGAATCCCGTCTGCCCCCATCCACCTTGAACTCTATTTTGTGTGTTTGCATTTTATGAAACACTGCACTGTATTTGCTGCAGCAGAATATTCACATGCTGCTAGACTACTAAAGACTTTACAGATGACCATCTGTGTAGTATGCATTACATTTTCATGTGTATTATTTGTATCCTCTGTGTAATGTTTCCTTGCATTTATTTTACATGGTTGTGTGTTTGCACTTTAACTAGTCTGTTGTACTGGTATGTTTTGTTCCAATGTATGTGCGATATATGCCAGAATGACAATGGAATTTGACATAATTTCACAAACTCCACATGGAAAAATCTATTGACAGATGATGATTCATTAGAGAGTAGGAAATTAAAATGTCTCAGCATCTTTAAAATTTAAAAAAGACCATGTTTTTGAAATGGGTAGCGCAGTGGCTGGGTGGTTAGCACTTTCACTTTGCAGTCATCTTTCTGCATGGAGTTTGCTCATTAGGGTAATGGGGGGCTAGAGTCTATCCCAGCTGACTTAGGGTGAAGGCAGGGGACACCGTGGACAGATCATCAGTCTACCACAGAGCTACACATAGAGACAAACAAACATACTCACATTCACACCTATGGACAACTTAGAATCACTAATTAACCTCAATGTTTTTGGACTGTGAGAAGAAGCTGGAGTACCCGGAGAAAACCCACGCATGCTCAGGGAGAACATGCAAACTCCATGCAGAAAAATCCCGGGAAGGCTGGGAGGTGAACCAGGGAGCTTCTGAACTGCAAGGCTTAAGTGCTTAAGTGGAAGCATGCATAATGAAAACAAAGTAGGTCTCAAATCACAACCCTGTGGCACACCATACTTGACAGAGCAACACAATGACACATGCTAGCTAGCGGATACACAGAACCTCCTATTGAACAGATAAGATGAAAGCTGATCTCAAGCTGCTCCAGATATCCTCCCAGTGCTTCAGTCTGCCCGGCAGGATGCTGTGATCCACTGTGTCAAAGGCTGCACTTTCTGAGAGAGAGAGGGCTCCAGCTCAGGTTTTTTCCGGTAGCAGGCTTACGCAAGCTCAACAAGAAGGTCAGCAATGCCTGTAAAGCATCATCCATGTTAAATTAACCACTACGGCTGACGTCTTTGTTTTCTTCCCTTAAATGGGCAGGTGACAGAAGTGTGACGACCATCACAGGGTGAACAAAAATGTCTGCTGAGGCTGCATGACACTGGGAAACTGCAATATTTTGTTATTGAGTGAAATATATTGTTACGTGAAAAAAATACAGCAGTTTTCATCAAAATTACTTAAGTAACTCTATTTAGAAAGTATTAATAATTCTACAGTGATCGTAATGATTTTGGAAATGGGTGGATCGTCATCAAAAATTAAAAAATATTTCAAAGAAAAGCTGAAAATAAACCGTTTGGAATCTTACCATTTGGTGTAATGCAGTCATTCAGATCTGGCCCTGCTCTTGTTGCATGCAGATCTGTGTTCAGACAAATTAGTTGTGTTGCTTCATGTTGTGGCAATAAATGCAAGACCAGTCTAACAGAGAACCTGTCTATCTGTGGCTCAAATATTTCCATTTAGGCGCCCGAGGACTCTGGAATAGCATAGATGCTAGGCATAAATAAGCAGAAGTGATTAAAATTAACACATATTAGTGTGGCTGTAGGCTTGGTTGGATTAGGATTAGTTCTTAATTATGTGCTTGTGGTTAAAACAGTCTGTTTCCATTAAATGATGAACATAGAATTGTGTTTTCCTGAAGGACACATGCAGTTGTGTGTACATATTTGCTTATTTGCTGTCCAGTACAGAAATAGATACCTATGTTATTGGACAGAAAACCCCAGTAATATGTCAGGATTTTAGAAAGACCAATGAAACACAATGATATGTGACAATACAAGAGACAAAACCAGTGGATGTCAGTGGAGCACAACTTTGTCTCTACTTTAATATGAAATATTTAGCGCCAATCTGTTAGCTTTCTGTGCACTCTCATTGACATGAAAGATATGATTCTATAAATATACTTTTAGATCTGCTTTGTGAGAGAAAACTTATTGTATTACTTTCACAAGTCTAAAAAATATAAAACACATACAATTCTTTTTGCCATCTCGGTGTATTAAATTATTTGAATGCATTTTCCTATTTCTGATATGTCAAGTTTTAATATGCTCTGCGACAACATTGCTTATCTCGGGGAAACATGTTGTTTAGAGTGTGGATTACACTGAGGCACAATTTTTAAAGCATTTGAATGAAGTGACATTTTCAACAGCCTGAGGCTCCAGGAAACCTCGGGGACTGAGCTCAGACGGGTGGAAGACAAGCACTCAGTGACCTTGACTTTCAATAAAGTCTGTGAATGCAACTTGAAACTTTTCAACAGTCGTGCATTTTATTCATTTAGTTTGTTGCAAAGTTTCCTCTGCTCGGAAAACAAGCAAATTATAAGATGCTGTACTGTAGTTTTGGAAGAAGAACCAGATATGTGACTGCAACACTTTCAGAAAATCTTCACATCTTCATCTGAAAGGTCGTTACAGCATAACTCGAACACCAGGGCTGACAGAAAATATTCATCATGCTGTCTACTTCGTATTTAGCAACAAATTCTGTGCACAATTTGGCATGCAACATGTCCAGTATTGTGGTTTTGTTTGGATTTTGCTCACAACTCATCATGCATGTTTCACACAGTATACAATAGTGTAACATCACTTATGGCAAATGATTCAAAATGACGTCAACTTCCATAAATGCATTATTTCTACGTTGAGAAATAGCGTATTTTCCCTTATGAGCAAATTTTTAAATTCTTTACTATATTGAAAATACAGGTCACAAAGTAGAAGGTAGTGTCTACGGATACGGGTCCGTATCCGTAGCCCACAGGCTACGGGTACGGCACTTTCCATTTGCCAGACAGATAAGGACCCGTACGCGAGTCTCGCGAGTCAAGAAGCTGCTAACCACTGCAAACTGTTGAAAGGTAAGCAAAGGTTAAGGTTAGGGTTAGTGTTAGGGTCAGGTTTAGGGTCCGTACCTGTCGTACCGATGCTACGGGTCCGTACAGCTAGCGTCTACCGGGAGTCATGTGACCAGATCTCGCGTATCTGATTGGCAAATGGCAAGTGCCGTATCCGTAGTCCACAGGCTACGGGTACGGGTCCGTACCTCTAGCAACAACCAAAGTAGAAACGCAATGCACCAAAAGTCAATATACCTCTGATCACTGACACACAAATTACAAAATGTGGGATCACCAAAACCAAATTGAGCATGAACATGAAAATGATCTGTGAACAGCAAAACATCCCCAGTTTGGGACCTAGCACCACAATTGCCAGATGGACCGACAAATGGGATTGTGAGACTGCACAAAAATGGAAAAGGATAGAGAAAGATAAGCAACCAACTAAAGATGAACTGAAACACCGATGCAGCAATAATTGGGAGGTATAGAGTGAGTCAAAGTACCACTAATCAGAGCTGCAGAGCTGCATCTTAAAATGATGCCACAGACAGTGTGCTACCTGCACAATCCAGCTCTGAACATATATACAGAAAGCTGAGTCAGACATGGCGCAGGGGTTGTAAGTATAAATCAGACTTTTGGTATCAGCTCAAACAGTGTGCTGGATGGTGCATAATTTCAACCTCTACAGGCGACATCCAAGAAACACACTGTGGCTTGGTGTGTGGCACAAAACTGCAAGATAAAATTAAGATATAGGACATGAAAAGAAGCCTGATGAATATCGGTGCACAGTTTTTGGTCAAATTAGATCAAAATAAATTTTTTTCAGCTCAGATGAGGTTTGGCATGTTGGCAATGAATCTGGTCAGGTATACCACAGTGAATGCATAGTTCTAATAGTGAAGCGCATAGGTGGGATGACAACATGAATGTTTGTGGAAACACCAAAATACTGGATGGCTAGATGACTCCCAGTCTGCAAATGCTTGGCGGAAGAGGAATATTCCAGCACAGTAATGATCCAAAGCACAAAATCACGCAAGAGTTTCTACAGAACAAAAAGACAAAATGATGACATGAACAAGTATGTTGATAAGAGAAAGGTAAAGCAACACAAGTTCTTCAGTAAAAAGCAGCTGGAGACAAATCATCTCTGCATAACGACAGAACATCTTTAAGGACGCTGGTGCAGAACTTTGGAAAATTGAATGTGACATCAAAAATACAGGTTGCTACACCACTCGTCCAAGAAAAAAGTCACCATCTGCATTTAACTAAGTAAATAGATAAGAGTCTTCCATTGGATAATTACTGCAGTGATGATATGATTCAGCTGCAACAACTTATGTAACCCTAGCTGATGCAGTGAGGAGCTTCTAATTTCTTTAACAACCATGTTGGAAGACATATCCTGTGGTTGTAAAAAGGATGTTGATCTGTTACAGAAGGGTGAAATTATTGGCCTGCATCAAAGAAAACAACGAAGGAGATTTCTGAAACTACTAAAATCAGGTTAAGAACTGTCCAACGCATTATTAATACCTGGAAGTATAGTGGTGAACCATCATCTTGGAGGAATAAATGGGGTCATGTGGTCTGATGAGTCCAGAGTTACCCTGTTCCAAAGTGATGGGGCCATCAGGGTAAGAAGAGAGGCAGATGAGGTGATGAACTCATCATGTCTGGTGTCTACAAGCCTGTGGAGGTTAGGGTTATGATCTGGCTGGTGCAGTTGGTTGGGTTCAGCAACATTACGCTCCCAAAGAATGAGGTCAGCTGACTACCTAAGCATACTAAAAATACCAGGTCCTTCCATCAATGGAGTTTTTCTTCCCTGATGACATGGGCATGTTCCAAGATGATGATGCCAGGATTCATGGGGCTCACATTGTGAATGAGTGGATCAGGGAGAGTGAGACATCATTTTCACACATGGATTGACCTCCACAGAGCCCAGACCTCCAGCCCTTGTTTTCATGGATAGTGATTGAAAATTTCACAGAAGAGCAAATTTTGTGCTCTTCAGCTCAGAACAAATTCAGTTACTGAATTGATAACACTATCTAGAATCTCTTGACATTTGCATGATTTTGCAGAGGGATGTCCTCACTTTTGTGTACACTGCATTACTTCCTGCTGGATACAACAGCTTGGTAATGATAGTTATACTACAGCTGTGATATTTCAGTAGTGTTTGTCCGGTGTTCATTCAGGAGTGGCTGGAGTTTTCTCACCTTCTGAAAACGTACCAGACTTTAGCGCTGAGGGACCTCAGGGTTTGTTATGACTGCATCACACAAGGCAGGCGTGAAAGCAGCTCAGTGAATGTACTCTGGGTGTGAAGTAAATGCTGTACCAATCCTAGCAGGCTGTTACATGACTTACACTGTTGTGTGAATGTAAACTTTCCATCATGCTATTTTACTATCAGACAGTTAAACCCATATCAAGCAATCCCCCTTACCTCCATCCTCCATCTATCTATGCCTTTTCTCCCCTGTCTTGTATGTACGGACGCCTGGTGCTCCAGTGTCAACAAATTCTAGACTTGATGTTCTTAAGCTGTAGGTCTCCCTTTGCCTATGTCTTTGGATAATTACACAACCTATATGATAAGTACAGATTATATGCACTTGTAACAGAAATAGAACAAGAAAAGCACTGTGCAATACTCCATCAAGGCTGCTCAGTCGTATGATGTCTGATGGGTGAAATCTTGTAAAGAAGATCGTGAAAAGAAATCACAGCACTATGGAATGTGGCCATTTAATATAGATGTACCCACAAACAATACGATCTTATGCTGAACACAGGGTATGTGTTATGCCTGTGTATGTTATGTATGGATACCAAATCACGTGACCTAAATATGTAGCAGCGGGAAATGATGGGACTCTGAAACACCCCCACAATTTAAACAATTGTTCCTTGTATCATTTCTGGCAGATAAGTTCCAATAGGTCCGCAGTGGTTGATTTGTAGCAGGATCACAATCATGTGATCATCAGCAGGCAGTTGATGTAGTGTTCGCTTGTTGTCATAGTTACAGTGACACCGTGTCGCTATCTCGCAATGATACAGAAATTTTTAACAAATCCGTGGATCCAGACTATAACCAGCATCACTGCACAGTCCAAAAACATGCTGAGGTTTACTGGTAATTCTAAATTGTACGTAAGTGTGAATGTGAGTGTGATTGTTTGTTTCTATGTGTAGCTCTGTGATGGACTGGCGACCTGTCCAGCATATCCCCTACTTTCACCCTAAGTCAGCTGGGATAGACTCCAGCCCCCTGCGACCCTAATGAGGATTAAGCAGTGTGTAGATATTGAATGGATAGAGGCCCCCCAGTAGAGGGATATAGTTACCCCCTGCCTGCCATGATTGCACTGAGCCCCAGTAAACCATTATTCCATCCAACTCCATCCACAAAACAGGTGTTTTCTTTCACTAATCATGGTTGGCTGTTTGTCCAAGGTGAAATATATATTATCCATGTCTACAATACAAGTTATTTAAAATGCAATGGCATCATCCAAATTTTTGACCTTGACTTTGACCTTGAAATATCACCCAAGGTAAAATGTTACATCACCAATGGAAAGCTTTATCATGGATGCACCAAATAGTCTAAATCTACCCTCCACCATTTTCAAGATATACAGCATTTTTGAAAGAGTGACCTCTGACCTCTAGTGGACCTGAGAGGCCATTCCTAGCTCACCTGTAAAGTATCAGTGTGTCAGACCATAGCACTCGAGCTCGAGACTGTTCACAGACACACACACACACTGTGTATTCCTATCCTTGTGGGGACCTACCATTGACTCCCATTCATATCTAACCCCTAACCCTTACCCTAACCTTAAAGGGGAACTTCGTTTTTTTTCAACCTGGGGTCTGTTTTCATATGTCATTTCATACATGTGAGTGATGGAGAAATGAATTTTTGACATAGCTCCAGTATTGAGCCAGGCAGGCAGCTTAGCAGCTCAGCTAGCGAAAAGTATGGGGCAACTTGCTCCCCCACGTCAAAGTCCGCCCTAACGTGCTTTTTTTCCCACACTGACCGGCTCGGATAGTCTCAATGAGTGTCCCACAACATACTAGAGATGAGAAGTGAACGAAAACTTCCACATTACTTGGCGATCGTTATTTGTTGTGGTCTGTATCCAAATCTTGGGACGCGAGAAAGCAACTCGCGCCAAAACCGGTGTTTTGGCCAAGAAAACGCTGTTTCCCCTCATGGGGACCCAAATGAGGTCCCCACAAATGACATCTCTTTTGGTTTTCCTATGGTTGTGGGGACATTAGGTCCCCACAACCCCTATAATTACCCCCCCCCCCCCCCCACACACACACACACACACACAGATGGGACCAATTACTCTATAGTGTTATAGTATAGTACAATAAAATAAAATAAACTGTTCCTGTATTGGTTTATTCTCACACATAATATAATATTAACTAGTCTCCATCTAACCTCCTCTTTGAAAGATTTCTGGAGGCCCCACTGCAGCTTCAGCTTCACTTTTGGACAGAATTCCTGCAGCAGCTGCCTGACACACTGAGACTCTGTGGTTTGAACTCCTGTATCTGTATCAGCTGTCATCTCCTCCTTCTCTCTCTCTCTTTCTCCCTCTCTTTCTCACCCATCCTTGCTCTCGTCACAACCACGCAATTGTGTAGGAGGGAGGGTGTCCACGGTGGGTGACAGCGACCATGTCACTCTCAGACTGTGCTCCTATAAAAAGCAGCTCCGGCCGCCGAGCAGCTCACACTTTCTCCGCTCAGGTGCGCCTTGCAGACAGAGATGCGCGTAATGGAGCGCACTTTCCGAGAGCAGCTCTTCTTCCTGGTGTTGTGTCTGTCTGTCCTCAAAGGAGACTCCAGATATATTGAGGTGAGTGAACTGAAACTTTACTCACGATGGCTTCCTTACAGATTCACGCATGCTTGCTGAGCTTTGCGCACTTCTTCTTTTCTCTCCTGCAGAACAACGAAATCTCAAAAGATGAATTATACTCATTTTTCAACTCGGAGCTAAAGAGAGAAACACCTGAGGAGCTGATGTACCGTCGACCTTTACGTGAGTCATGTCAAGTAGAATATAATACAAAGACTAATTTGTGTTCATTTATGTTTTGTAAGCCATTTACTAGACTGTTATCTTTCTGTTTGGGTTTAATATTAGTTTATTAGTATAAAACTTCAGTAATTCTAAAGACTAGTGGAGAGAAAATATAGAAAATAGAAGAAATAAAACTAATTACACTACATTGTTTAAAAAAAACAAAAAAGTAAATAAAATAAAAACTAAAATAATACTGTGAAATAATCTAAAATATCCATCTCTTTAAAGTACAATAATTTCTACAAATAAAGCGATTTTCAAGCCATAATTCTACATGACACTATGTGGTTTCTTAGCTTTTTGTTGTTTGATGAAAAATATTTGCATGTGTAAAAACAACTGAATTGCCTACAGTGAATATGATGATTTAAAAAAAAATCATATTTTGACTAATTATGAGTGCTTATATATATATTACACTAATGAAAAAAACTTATTCAACATGTTAATTGTGAAAATGTCTGAAATTATACAATACTTGCTCATTTAATAAGCAAATCTATGTGAAGTTTCAGAAGCAATACCACTACTTTTTAATGTTATCTGTCCCTAGTTGTATGTAATTTTAAAAATACATTTAATATATAAACTTCAAATTAACCTCTTAATCTCTTCGCCATAAAAATGCAGTTTATTTTTGATATTTAAAAAAAAAAATCTGTAAAAAGAATCAGTAAAATTACAGATTGTTTTTTTCAGTGTACAATAATATTAAAATTTTAAAATATTGATAAAATAAATTGAAATTGATCTTGTGATGTAGACATGCAGTACAATGTGTAAATGTAGAAATGCCGTCTGAGCATCGATCATCGTCTGATCAGCGTCAAAAACTGCCACAACAGACGGAATTCAAAAATATATCTTTTAATCATTCATTTTTTTATTTCCAATTGCAACATGCACGCTCAATGTTTGACAAACTTACAATTTTGAACGTCTCCATTTGTCTGTGTCTTTGGATAATTTCAAAAACTATATGATAAGTACAGATTACATGCATTTGGAACAGAAATAGAATGACACAGCTGTGTACCAGGTTTTAAAGGCATATTGCAATTTCAAAATCAACAAAATTACACCATTTATCAGTTTTCTGTTGCTGTTATTTTGCATCAGGCATAAAAAAAATCAATTTATTATTGATCTATTTAAGAATCTAAAAAAAAAAATCTGTTAAAAAAACAAAGTTACAGATTGATTTTTTACAGTGTACAATAATACTACATTTTAAGAACTGATAAAAGTAAATTGAAATTGATCTTGTGCATTTACTTCCAAGTGCTTTTATTTGCGATGTGCACATACACAGCATAACGTGTAACTGTAGAAATGCCCTCTGCTGCCTGTCAGGCTGTCTGGACATGGTTGCATTGGCGGGTCAGTTCACCTTCACAGCAGACCGTCCTCAGCTCAGCTGTGCCGCCTTCTTCATGGCGGAGCCCAACGAAGTGATCAGTGTGGATTATGACAGCGTTGACATCGACTGCAGAGGCGGAGACTTCATCACTGTGAGCGAACAGCTTTTCACTGCTTTTTCACTCAGCTCCTTAGGTCTAGTACTGGATTCTGTGTCTATCTATTCATCACAGGAACAGAACTGTGTGTTTATTTTGTTTTTGCAGTGCAGCCTTTTCAAACACTTGGTTCAGTTAACTTCGGCTGAGCTCAGAAACACTTCCTGATCAGGCAAAAATCCTCCTGTAATGTAAAGCTTGATTAGGTGATCTGACACTCTGCACGCTAAACACATCCCGAACCCTCAAGAGTTGAATGTTTTGCACACAGCTCAGCAAAAAACTGCTTGTTGATTTGGAATTTTTCAACACTGAACCTCTGAACTCCAAGCAATGTTTGGGCATTTAGTGCTCCTGTCACATTTGTACTCACTGTTGATTCATTTTCACTGCAATATATTGTCCTACACCTCTATGGAACCATAGCTAGAAGGAGAGGAAACTGAAAAACTCCTCTGTGCAGTTTGATACAGTTATGATGCCATAAATCACAAAAACATAACAAAGAAAGTTGAATTTCTTTAACTATTTATTTATCAAGAAATACTAGGGGAAAATGAAATCAACAATTAGATCATTTTTTCCAGGTGCCCACAGGTGTTCCCAATGCAACGCAAAATACTAGCTCTGCATACTATGCATTTTTAATTTGTTTCGATGTTTGCCCTGTATAAACACAGCCTGCAGTTCAGCCGAAAAGCCACTGAATTTTTATCATGTAACTACCGGTTGCAACTGAGTCACTAATGGCTAAAAAATTGGGCAATGAAGAGCAGAATTTTTAGTCTTTTACAAAACACTGTTGTGTCAAATGGATTATTTTTTGGCAAATTTTTACTAAAGACAGGTAAAGTGAAGCGATTTTGCAGAAATATCACTATTTTAAGCTTCATTTTCCTGTTGGAGCTGCTCAAATTAGCTCAAGAATTATAGTGAAATTGACAGTCTGATTCTTTTCTTTTGTTTCCCCCAAAGTTTTTGAGGAAAAATAATACATAAATGCACATAAATGGTGTGTTTGTGGTTGTTTTGAAAAGACAACATGCCTTCCACACGCCAGCAGGTTTTGGACTTGAGAGAGTTTTGTTCTTGGATGACTGAGTATGAAATCTCTCTCTTGCAGGTGTTTGACGGTTGGGTGATGAAAGGACAGAAGTTCCCCAGCTCCCAGGATCACCCGCTGCCTCTGTACGAGCGCTACGTGGATTACTGCGACTCCGGATCGCTGAGGAAAAGCGTACGCTCCTCTCAGAACGTGGCCATGGTCTTCTTCCGCATCCACAACGCCGGCAGCAGCTTCACCCTGACAGTCAGGAAACACATCAACCCCTTCCGTAAGTGGATAATCATAGTCATACTCAGTCACGCATGCACACAAATAGAACCAATTCAGCTGTCAGCCCATTTGGGCAGCAATTAATGTGTGATTGTGCGGTGATAGTACAAGCTGGCAGGGGGCTTTCGTCATCAACCGCACTAACAGGGGACAATTTGAAATCACTGTGTCTATAAACACATTGCAAAGCACATATCTTAAAGTTGCACTGAACACAAAACTGAGACTTTAAAAGCATCCTAATTTGTGTTGATACCACATCCAAATTAGGCAAAATGCAAAATTTGCTCCTACCTCTGAAACTAACTCTTATCTGATCTGCACAAATCAGATCAAATGATAAGAATAATCATTAAAAGGAAGGAAATCCTCATTTTTTAACACACCAACCCCATTTAATTAATTCATCTTTTCACCAAGGAAGCGGAGAGTAGCTTTCTAAATTATTCTGGCTTTCTTGATTGAGTCAGTGCACATTTTCTACCTCTCATTTGTATGCAAATCATTCATGTCTGGATGTTCCTGCTTTCAACATGCCTTCTTGCGTCTTTGCAGCCTGTAATGTCATCTCCCAGTCACCAGAGGGCAGTTACACAATGGTGATCCCACAGCAGCACAGAAACTGCAGCTTCTCCATCATTTATCCAGTGGAGATCGACATCTCGGAGTTCAGCCTGGGACACTACAACAACTTCCCCAAGGTAAACCAAGTCATTAGACGCACTTTAGTGTTACCTCAATGCTCTTGATTCTCCACCTCAACATGTTTTTATCAAAGTTTTGCCACTGCTCCAGCTGAATTGAGGCAATTCATTCATTCAAAGCATTAAACTCCATGCAGTAAACAGGAAAACTATTTACCTCTCCCAAAATTACCCTGTTTGCTGTGGTCTACTTTGGTTAAAGCAGTACAATATATACAATTTTTTAATATTAACAGTGGGTCGCACCATTGCATGGCTCAAAGTCAGGATTTCTCCTGCACAGAGAAATTCTTGGCAACCCAAAGAGGTTTTATCTGGTGGCAAAGTGAAAATCACAAGCATCAGAATGACAGGAAAGAACATGAAGCAGCTTTTTTGAAAAATGGGATTTCATTTACTCAAGCAAAACAGACATTTTTGTTTGTCAAATGGTTGGACATAACAGGAAAATGAATAGATTTCTGACAAATAAGGTACCAAAGCTCAATCATACTTAATGTTGTGTGTAGTCACACCCCATTCTGGAAAAGGAAAAACCCAGCTAGTGAAGAATTATCACCAGACTCTGTAGTTCCTCTCAGGTCTACAGTGTTTTGGCATCTGTGAACTCACAGTTTAGGTTTTCCAGACATCAAACCACTTTGAAGATTACCTGAAGCACTCACAGTGTTTCAATTTGAACATGACACGAGTCTGAATTGTATGCAGTCAAAATAACACAGACAGACACTTATAAAGCTGACGATGATTACGTTAAATGTCACTCATGTATGGAAAGTATCATGTCTGTACCATGGCTCTGCCTGTCACTGTTTTGGGCACCTCTAAATGAAACTGTGAGGAACATTATGGTAAAAGTGACCTTCGTCTGAATGACAGAATGCTTCACTTCAACATATGGAGGAAGTCAACAATGTTAAGTATCCCAAAGGGCTTTAGAGGACAGCCGCATGCCTGGACATTTAAAGGAGCTGAGCTACTCTTAATGAAAGTTGTTTCACCTGAGTTATACTAGATCAAACAGGAATCATGTTTGTAGCCTTATGACCATCCAAGGTTCTAGAAAAGACATTTAGTCTGATGGTTCACTGCTTTGACTGGAATATCTCAATGATTATTGGACAGATTGATAAGATAAGATAAGATGAGATAAGATAAGATAAGATGAGATGAGATGAGATGAGATGAGATGAGATGAGATGAGATGAGATAAGATAAGATAAGCTTTATTGATCCCACAGTGGGGACGGTTTACCGTCACAGCAGCTCAAAAGACAGGAGTATACAGGCAATATAAGAATATATTAAAAATACACTGCAAAAATTGCAGAGAAACATTATGAACGATGAAGTTTTCAAAAATGATGTATACAAAAACTTTAGGTTGTAACAAAATATTGTACAGGCATTCATCTTTATAACCCAAAGATGGAAATGTGTTATTTTAACATTTTTTTGGGGGGGATGACTATATGTAAAGGATAACGCCCTCACATGTGGTTCTCTAACTTATCCTCCACCACCACCAGCAGTTTTTATTCAGCGCCTTTGCTCATGTTGACCAAATGCCTCCAAAGCAAATGGCCCTCCCTCAGCTGTACTTTGCGTTTCATTCTAATAAAGAATTATTATCATGCAAATGCCAATGTTTAACCAGCAAAAAGGCTTTACGGAACACTATGCATGCTAAAACATAAAAATGAAAGAAAGACAAATCTGTATTATTGTCAATGAGTATCACAGGATGCTTCATAATTCCCAAAGGGCTTCTGTCTGTAAGCGCGAGCTTTTTGGGAGTTCATTTTTCACATCTTAAAAAACAACATATAATATGAATGTAAATAAAATTGTGAAATAAATAAACAACAACAACAACAACAACAGAGTAGGTAAAGACTGTTGGGCTATTTAAAGGAAGGTGTGAAATGTATTTCACCTGTGCTTTTTCTGCACATGTAGAAATGTTTGTAATGTAAAAATGTTTTTAAATACAGTTGTTAACTGTAATGTTACAAAAAGATTTTCTGTTATTTTCATGTTTTTCCTGCGGTTAACTACGGTTAATATCTGGTAAATAAAACAGAAAAAGTATATTATTGTACATGTTAATTGTAGAAAACAAACTAGCAAGAACAAATAAACAAATAAAAACAGGCCAAAGCAGTAAATTACGGCCACATCAAAAATAAAATAAAAAAAAAGTCTAAAAATAAAATCTACATTTAACCCTAAAATTACACGATTTGTTCTACTGTATTTAAATCTGCAAACAATATCACCATTTTACAGATATTGTTTTTGTAAATTGCAGATAACATCTCATAAAATCATGGAAAAAGTGTGTACTGTAGGGGAAAAAATAGACAAACAAAAAAACTGAACTAACTTTCACATCAAAAATCTGTATTTTCACAAATGGTAATTTGTTCTTTTACAACGTGCAACCATAAAATTACACCGTTTTACTGTATTTGCTGGTATTTTCAGCATTTTTGAGCATTAAAATCTTTTCACAGGTTTTTTAAAATATTTTTGTTACACTGTACAAGAGGTTTCTTGTAAGTGTAAAAATGCATTATTTTAACCCTCTGGACAAAAAGTATTTTATCAGGCAAACTGCATCAATCAGTGTGATAAACTGAACGTAATCTGGTAATCTGGTATTTGTTTCATATTATGCTGATTCCTGCAGAGGTCTATGCCTGGATGTGCAGAAACTGGGGATTTTGTGCAGCTGCTGGGAGGAAATGGCATCGATACATCGAAGCTGCTTCCCATCACAGACCTCTGCGTCTCCTTCACTGGACCCAGTGAGTACACACTCATCTCTGCTGACCCTTCACAGGAAACACACCTTGTACTTAATATTTCTCCTCTTTCCCCCTGTAGCCCACATGAAGATCGGCTGTGACAACACGGTGGTGAGGATGGTGTCCAGCGGGAAGTTTGTCAACCGGGTGTCTTTCAGCTACAGGCTACTCGACAGTCAGGAGTTACAGACGATCAAACTCAACAACGTGGAAGATTTCTGTTTCAGCAACTGATCCTAACAGGGTCATAACATGACAAATGTATCATTTGACTGCAAACATTTTGAAAAAATATTTTATTGAAAGCAACAGAACCGCCTAATCGGTCCTTCTGATTCAATCCAAAGATATTAAAAGTGTATGAAACATACAATATATACTGTCATAAGAATATTAAATGCTCCAACATTTACTGGTATTTCTTTTTTTGTTGCCATCTTTTCATTGTAGTTGTTGCTAAATAAATCTTAATTAAGTGTCCTTTTGTGTTTGGTGGAAATGCAGTTGTTTTAATTTATGCCTTTGTGTACAATAGATGTATTTATTAAGATGAGACTTATATTGCTAACATGTTCTTCATGGGTTTGTGATCAACATTCTTGAAAAGGAATGGTGCTAAAATGAATGTTAGTGTCCGTTTGTGTGAGTGATACATGACGTGCTGAGTCGCTCCCTGCTGGGTGAAGCTAAAGGGATACAGATGATAAATGCAAGTACTCATTGCCATTATGCAGTTAAATTTGATAAAAAAAAACTTTTTTGTAATAAAATTATACTGCATGACAAAGCACACAGCTGTGGTTTCCCTCTTATTTAATGTATGTCAAAAACAATAAGAACAAGATCATTACTCATATGTATATATATATATATAAATTTAATATTTATTAAAATGCATTTTACAGCTACAAATGCAGAATTACATTTTGTGTCTCCAGGTATCAGTCAACATCCTTTACAATCTTTATGCTCCTTTAACTGTACTGACTTTGTTTTTCAGCAAAATACGTGTACACTATACTATACATCTGCTATTTGTGAATATTATCATGATTTTTGTCTATTTTTAGTCACTCTGTTTAGAGGAATATCCTGGCACTATTCCTGTCTCTTCTGTGCACTGTCCCATTAAATTACTTTCAATCCATTAGTTTCAGTGGAGAAACACATATGGGAGGAATTTATTGCTCCACCTTATCAGACATTTCCGCTTTTGTTTGTTCAGTAGTCGTGTGCGACAGCAGCGGACACGCAAACATGAGAAGAATATTCTGGAATCATTCTGAGATCTCAAAATGACTGACCAGCTGAATTGAGAAAGCCTGTTTGTATTGTCAGTAGCCCTGCTTGCAGTGTTCCTTCAATCAAACCATTTCTGATATTGACAGTGTCAACATTCAGTGTAAATGGCTGGGAATTTATTGAACTCCAGAGCAAGCGTGCAGTTACCCTGGGGTCTGTTAACACCTGACGTTAAAGGCAGTCTGCATCCTGACTACACAGCTCTAAGTACAAGTTTTAATGCATTTAGTATGCGGTGAGATCTAGTCATTCGGACCACATTTGGAAGTCATCTGAGCCACTAATGTGTCCTGAGTCAAGGACGGTGCTGAAGGACATCCTCTGTATATACAAATGCCCTCCTGAAGCTTGATTCTGCTTGACATTTCTTGCTGAAGGGGATTTTTTTTCTTCCTACTGCAGCTAATTGCCACCCAAAGGTTTGGATTTGCACTGGGTTTCTCTCTATAATACACTCAACAATAATAACTGCACCTTTCAGAGTATCCTTTTATTGTGGGCAGTCTAAGGCACACCTGTGCACTAATCATGGTGTCTAATCAGCATCTTGATATGGCACACCTGTGAGGTGGGATGGATTATCTCAGCAAAGGAGAAATGCTCACTATCACAGATTTAGACAGATTTGTGAACAATGTTTGAGAGAAATGGTGATATTGTGTATGTGGAAAAAGTTTTAGATCTTTAAGTTCATCTCATAAAAAATGGGAGCAAAAACAAAAGTGTTGCGTTTATATTTTTGTTGAGTGTGTAACAGTTATGGTTCATTAGTTTGGCTCAGGTGCAAGGAAAGGGAAATGACTCAAGAATGTAAAAATAACAGTTTATTTACAATAAGTAAATGACAGGGAGCAAAGTCTACAAATGCAAACAACGAACTACAAGCGGAAATGATCAAAGGTCGCCAATAACTACAGAAGTCGGAAGGACACTGAGGCCCACTAGCAGACTGGCGGAGAATTACACAATGGCGGAAAAGACATAAGCTAACCCACGGAAGGTATGACCCTTTCAGGAAAGGCTAACAAGTTAATAAAGAGAACACAAGCTATACAGAGCTAAGAATCAACTAGTAAGATAAACCAGGAATTACACGAACTATTCTATCAGAGAATAGACTAACAAAATAAGTCAGAAAGTATCACAAACTACTCTACCTGAAAAGCGATTGGTAAATTTAGCCAGGAGATAACACAAACTATGCTACCTGAAAACATTCCTTGACAGAGTTATTGTTAGGGCTAATAGGAGCTACCAACAGCCACTTGAAACATATGTTAGAATTTTCTCAAAGTTTTAGAGGTGATGGAATAAACCTAGGTGCCAACTTGTTTATGAGTTTATAAAAATCTAAGAAACTCAAAATCAATCCTTCATTTTACAGCTAGAGCGTGCAGGGATGCTAGTGTGTGCATCAGGTGTGATAGTTTTCTTTTGTTTTAAGAGTAGCACTTTCTCCTCGCAGCTAGAAGATCCTCGGTTTGCATCATGGCCTTCCGAGGAGTTTCACATAAATACTTTCTGCATGGAGTTTGCATGTTCTCTCTGTGCATGTGTGGGTTTTCTCCGGGTACTCGGCTTCCTCCCACAGTCCAAAAACATGCTGAGGTTAATTGCTACAGTGGCCGACAAGGGCATACGCGCCGCAAACAAAAAAAAACGCAATACAAACGGCCAAAACGCAATACAAACGATCAAAACGCTGCAAACACAGGAATGATGCAAACCCAAAAACACATAAAACAAATGCAACAGAGAAATGCTGCAACAAAAAAACGATGCATTCACAGAAACGCTGCAAAAGCAAAAACACACAAATCGACAAAACAAATGCAAAAGGGAAATGCTGAATACAAACCCCGAAACAACTGCAAGAGAGAGACGCTGCAAATTCACGGAAGGTTGCCAGGCCACTAGGGGGAGCTGTTCTGATCGGCGTCCCGAGCAACGATCTGCTAGACAGACGCACGCTAATATTTGCTACGTAAATTTGCTGCTGTTGGGTAATACTGTAAGAGACTAGGGCCGAGTGTTTAAAAAAGACGTAAGGGAAAACATACCTTTATATTCTCCTCTCCAAGTGTTTGCAAACTTTCTTATCCCGCTGTCTTCTTTGCAACTTCCTCCTGGGTATTTCCTGTCGGTATAAAAGATCAGTCCCTTCCGTATGGTCAGCTCCCCCTAGTGGCTTGGCGACCTTCCGTGAATTTGCAGCGTCTCTCTCTTGCAGTTGTTTTAGGGTTTGTATTCAGCATTTCCCTTTTGCATTTGTTTTGTCGGTTTGTGTGTTTTTGCTTTTGCAGCGTTTCTGTGAATGCATCGTTTTTTTGTTGCAGCATTTCTCTGTTGCATTTGTTTTATGGGTTTTTGGGTTTGCATCATTGCTGTGTTTGCAGCGTTTTGGCCGTTTGTATTGCGTTTTTTTGTTTGCGGCGCGTATGCCCTTGTCGGCCACCGTAAATTGCTGATTCGAAATTGTCCGAAGGTGTCCCTGAAAATTTCATCCAAACCCATTTGTCCATTTTTGAGTAATGTTGCAAACAGAAAGACAGATAAATGTACGCCGATTGTCACATAACTATGTCGTGTGGAGAAAAAAAGGCTATTCTATTCTATTGTATTTAACATGGTGGAACAATTAGGCACTAAAGCCAATGAACACTACATTTTCTGACATGTATATCGAGAAAAGACATGTTTTCACTGTTTTTTTTAGAACTTGTGGAGCCACAGTATACCTCACACATGTAGAGCTAGCATGCTTGCAGTGCAGACAGTTCATACAGTCACAGCTTTCACCTGCATGCTGATGTCTGCAGTTGTGAATTTGGGCAGATGACGAAACTTTGTCCTGTGTACCCTTGCAGGAGCAGACACATTCCTGGAAAGCATAATTTGGCCATAATAGCAACAGCTCCTGGGCCATGCCACAGCCGTCCACAGGGGAGTATAATCAAGGTTTAACATAGTTACCACTCAAAGGTAAATTTTGAACCAGGCATCTGGTTCCTGCAAGCAGAAATGACATACATGTTTATTTGCATATAGAGTGGGGAAGAAAGTTCCAATCACACATGGTTATTCGCGATGCATGTGGAGACATGTTCCAGTGACAGTTATGAACTCACTTACTCTGAGGAGTCCAGTTGTGATCGAATCAGCCATGCTATCGTCACGTATGACAAAGACCTCAGATCAGCTCAAGCTACTGTCGTACTCATCAGCTCTGTGCAGCGTCACATTCTCAAACATTAGGCAACGCAAGCTCACTCATTACTCTCCACACAGATGCAATATTGCTATTAAATGTAATTACATTTCAGCTGTTCCATATGGCGCAGTTCATAGGGGACATGAACCGTAGAACGAAGCAGGTGAATTCAGACTTTGAAGGCTCCTGTCTTGGCGAACAACCACAATGACATTGAGGCTTTCAGGGGAGCATGTGCTGCTTCAACATCTCCTTTGATGTGGATTGATGTCAGTGTCGTTGACGACTGTCTCTGGCACATAACCGCCCCTCCCCATCAATACAGAGAAAACAGCAGGTCATATCTCCAAAAATAATGGCTTGAATGGTACAAACCAATGAGGCAACCAGTGATTAAAGACCTGCAAGTGTTTTATCATTGATAGACACCTGCAGCCACAGCTGGTGATGAACGACCGCCCACGTCTTTACAGCACTAAATAGTGTGTGTGTGTGTGTGTGTGTGTGTGTGTGTGTGTGTGTGTGTGTGTGTGTGTGTGTGTGTGTGTGTGTGTGTGTGTGTGTGCCCATGTTTTTGCTACAGTTGTGGGGACCAAATGTCCCCACAACTGTAGGAAAACCGAAAACTATGTCACTTGTGGGGACCTCATTTCGGTCCCCACAAGTTTAAACAGTGTTTTCTTGGCCATGTTGTTGTTACTGAAAAAAGTAAAAGTGCAAAAACGTTTCTTTAGGGTTAGGCATTGTTTTGGTTAGGGTTAGGGTTTGGTTAAGGTTTGGGTAAGGGTTAGGGGTTAGATATGAATGGGAGTCAATGGTATGTCCCCACAATGATAGCAAGACAAACACATGTGTGTGTGTGTGTGTGTGTGTGTGTGTGTGTGTGTGTGTGTGTGTGTGTGTGTGTGTGTGTGTGTGTGTGTGTGTGTGTGTGTGTGTGTGTGTGTGCGTGTGTGTGTGCACGCTGTATTAATAAGCACCTCTAGTGGTCTTGCACCAGTTTGAACAACAGGGCAAAATATGGTATGCAGCTGCCTTCAGAGACTGCTATTTTTTCCCAGTGGGTCGTAGGATAAGGTTGGCAATATTCCATATTTTTCTTGTTGACAGCAAATGTTTATTTGAGCCAAATCTGAATATTTTCATTTTATTCTGCTGATTTTCTAGGAATTAGGTTCAAAATTGGATAGACACTCAGAAGGAAGCTATTTGTTTTCTGCTGAAGGTGCAAATGCTTTACTTTTTTAAAAAAATAGTCAGGGGTCGGCAACCCACGGTTCCGGTGTCGCATGCGGCTCTTTCATCGCTCCGTTGCAGCTCCCTGTAACTTTGGAAAATAAATAATCAGCAGGCTATTTAATTAAAATTTCTTTTATTTTAGATTGTTAATTTTTAAAATTTAATTCTAAATTTGAAGATTATGGTGATCTTGTAACATCAAAATAAAACGTCTTAATTTTTGTCTCTCAAAATATGAGTCCCAGCCGTCAATCTCTGACACTCGCCGGACTGTAGGTATTTATTTGGAGTCCTGTTGATCTTCGGATCCCAGTGTTTGCTCTACATTCATTCAGCAGCGGCTGGCCACCATTCCAAAATCCTAGCCGTCACTCCTTCAAATTTCTTTCTTTTTCTTATTGTCGCAAATATACCACCGTCGCACGTCTCCGCCTTCACAGCAGAGTCCTGCACTGTGTCGGGTACTCGTGAGTACTAAGGTAAACTACAGATAATTGTCTTGCTCAGTATTTACTCTTTGATATGTCAGGTTAATACGACATTACTCTCGAAAGCACGGCTCGATGTCACGTCCAGCATCCAGGCAGCAGGTCAGAGAGTCAGAGGAGTGTCATCTTGAAAAATAGGGCAGCGACTTACCAGAGAAAAGTTATTAGCTTAAGATAAATAGATAAATAGATTTTACAAGTTAAATAGACAGTTGCAAATTATTGATTTCCAGCTAACATTATGTAACATATGAGGTCCAGGAGCAAAAATGACATTAACCAGGTAAGATAAAGATTAGTGGTAGGACACAGTTAAAAAAATGAATCTATCTAATTAGAGGCTTTGTAATTAATTAATCACGACTGATTAACAAGGGCATAGAGGTAAAAAAGTGATATATGCAGTGTTGTCTTCATTTCAAATGCCAAAAGTATTTTGCGGCTCCCGATGTTTTCTTTTCTGTGGGAAACGGGTCGAAATGGCTCTTTAAGTGTTAAAGGTTGCCGACCCCTGGACTAGATAATATTCTAATGCCATTTTTGCAAACAAACAACAACAAAAAAAAGTGAACTAGGATGAGAAGCCCTCTGAAGAGCAATAACTACTGTCTTTAAAATATGTATATTTCAAATATAACATGTACACAGAAGGATGCCTAAGTGAACAAACTCACAGAGTAAATAAATCAGAATGATCTGCAATTTTGCTATTTTAAAACTCCATATGAAATCCTGAAAAGGGGTTTCTTCCTCAGCTGCAGAGGGGATTCATTTTGATCAAAATAAACTTGTCACTTATGCATAAGATTAAATTAGTTAGTTTGATGGTAACATTTTCAGAGTTTTAGATCAGTTTGATTATTGCCTATTCATTTTGAACTTATGGGTCAAAAAAGGACAAAAATTATAACTTTATTACAACTTACGCATTTTAAAGCACCAATCAGCAGGGATATGCTAAGCCGATGACAAGGAATCCATCCCTCATAAAACCTTCTCTTATATCTTCACATATAACAAAAAAGTATTTGCTATCTTTCATTTAACTAACGGACTGCCCAAAACTTAACTCATGTAAACGGTAAGAAAAATTACATGTGTATTATTAGAAAAAACACAGCAGCTTATTTTGTATTTTCAAAATATTCCATCAGCACACCTTCGAAATTTTTGATCTCCTCCCACTTGTAATATGATTTCAGTAGTATTTAAAGATTAACAAAGACACTGTCAACCCAGAAAAGATCTGAAACTGACTATATCCAATAATAAGGAGAGGAATTATAGTGGTTTTCTTACCTCGGGAGCATCTTATTCTAGGTTGTCTGACAAAATGAGAATGTGAGATCCCTTTTTTAAAATGTGATGTATTGCTTTTCTGCATTTCTTGTTTCTCTCTTGCCTGCTCCAGGGACTGCAGATGGAAACAAGCGGGTGTGCTATAATCTGGTAGAGAGCGTCTTTACCTTGTGTTTAATGTCCTTCTGTACATGGTCCCTGTCAAATAAGCTAATACAAATAAAAAGAAAGAAAAGAAAAGAAAAGAAAATGCCAAACAGCCCTACAGTTCAGCTCACTGATGTGTTTTTTCTATATTAATTTTGAAAGCAAAGGATATCAGAGGCACTACATGGGAAATCTCTCTGGGCCAAACTAAATCTTCCATTTTCAAGTCCTATATTTTACATTCCATGTTTTCCTTGATGAATGCACATCACATTTCTCTGCTTGAAAATATGTGTTCCTATCTCAAACAGCTTCCCATGTATTCCTTCTGTGCTCAGTGATGTGATTAATGAACAAGCCTGGTGACGCATTCTCTCCCCGACATGAATAATCTACAACAACATGCTCTACTGGTCTTTTCCCATGGACCGTTATATACAGTTTATTAAACCACTCATGTGAAGCTGTGCAGCACTCACATTACACTCTTTCATACTGTGAAACACTTCGAATGCTGCTCAAAGAAACTCTGCTTTGATTAACAGGTTGCCTCTGATGATGATAGTTATACTGAACTCTGTTATTCTACAGATTTAGAAAATGAAGCCTGACATTTGAATGTAGCCTTTCTGAGAGGAAGATGATCAATAATTTGTCAGTCACTCAGCAGGGACTCAGAGCAGATACAGACACTCAATATTTTGAGAGCAGCGCACGTAAAAAATATCACACCTGCATATTCATTAAAGGATTTTCCAGCAACTTGTTTGTCACTAAGCCAAGGAACACGGCAGAGTTATGTGACGATCAGCATATGCTTGTCCATCTGTTTGTCTGTTAGCAACATTATTCTAAAAGTGAAAAAAAAGGATTTGGATGAAATTTCCAGGGAAAGTCAGAAATGACAGAAAGACCAAGTGATTAGATTTTGGCAGTGATGTGGCTTACAGTCTGGATCCACGGATTTGTTAAAGATTTCTGTATCATTGTGAGACAGCGGCACAGCATCACTGTAACTATGACAACATGCTACCTGCTGATGATTGCATGATTGTTATCAGTATTACTACAAATTGACCGCTGTGGACTTATCAGGACTTGATACATCTATATTAAGTGGCCACATTCTATGGTGCCATGATTTCTGCCACAAATTTTTTCAAGATTTCATGTAGCGGAACAGATACAACCACTGAGCAGCCTTGGTGGAGTTCTGCGCTCTCTGAGTGCTTTTCTTATTTTAGAGAGGCTACTGGCATGGCTGGTCTAAGGGTAAACAGTAAAGAAGTGAACCAGCTCTTTACCCTTGCGGAGAGGCGAAGGGGGACATGGGAGTTCAAGTTCATCCAAACTTGTGTTTAACTTTTAGTACGACCATGTCACCTGTTGGACCCTGTGGTGCACTGATATGGGGTACTGGGGCTATTACTACCTGACACCCATTCCTAGTAAAACCAAGGTGAGAGCTGTGTTCTTATTCTTGGCTTGCTTTTTTGGATGATATGGTTTTATTGCCTCAATCAGATTGTGAATTCTGCCATGCACCAGGTGTTATGACCCGAAAGGGATCAAACATATTTAAAGAAGGAAACAAAAGTAAGGGATCAAATAAAGAACTTTATTATTAGGTTTAAACTGCTTCTTCGTTCTGAAAAGAGATGGTTTGTTAACAAATTAAATAACTTCAACTATCAGAAACGAAAGAACAAAAGATCCCTTAACCACCCGTACCCCAAAACAAAAAGAAAACCCAAAGTTCAAACAAAAGGTGGCCCAGGAGCGCCAGCCAAACAGAACAAAAGGACGTGGTCCCCGGCCAACTGCTACGCAGGAAAAATAACCCCAACTAAACCCATTAAAGCAAACCTCGAAAACATGACTACCGGTCACCCGTGGGCAAAACAAACAAAGTGCAAAGAAAAGACAAAAGGCTAACCAGCTAGCATCGGCATGGCCAGAGCCAAGCAGCCAGACCTTCAGGCGAGGAGCACAGCAGGTCTGTGACGAGCTCCGCACCTGCAGTGAGTGAGGAGGGAATGAGAGAGAGGCAGCCACCAGGCGAGGCGAAGCAAGGCGCGACTCTGCATGGCCTGGGAACAGCCCCCTTTCAAAGGGCAGCTGTGCTAATTAAATTATGTGCCCCCAAGCACATAACACCAGGGCCTATTGCAGGTGAATGTAAAGTCTGCATTGTTCTCTGCCAGTCATCAGTGGCTTGCTCCCTCTGGGTTGGGGTTGCTGGTTCAAGTGAAGGAGTTTAACTACATATCTCATCTAGCCTGGAAACACCTTGGGATCACCCAGGAAGAACTGGGAATCTGGAATGACCCGTGTAGGCTGCTGCCACTGAGATCTGCCTCTGGATGAGTGGAAGGAGAAGGATAGATGGATGCCTTATTAGGTTACCTGGCTGAGCTGGGCCTCGAATCCCATCCTGATTGTCACTCTGCTCCCCCATTTCTTGTCTGTCCTCTACTATCTCCATCAAATAATGACAAAAAGATGAATGCATGCTTGTAAATGTTTTCCTGTCACAAGATTGGTTCATTGGTTGCTCCACCACTTTGGTCGAGACTGAACAGCCCAACAGTTATGGGTGGAATACAATAAAATTTGACACAGACATTCGTGATCCCCTGATGTTGTGCCATCTTGAAGTTGATGTTTTTGGTGCAGACTCTTTAGTGTATCACTATGGAATTTGGTGCAAATACTTATGCTCCCTTCAGGGTGGATTATCAGAAGGAAATTTGGTTTCGATTGTTGTGTTACTGAGAGGATACAGTGCCACCTGTAGGTAAACTATCAGCTTTAAGTGAAATGACTCAACAAGTATTCGATGATTTTCCAGGAATTTTTTGTACACACGTTGATCTTGCTTAGTGTCCTGGACTAAAGTGATCATGTAACTTTTCATCCAGAATCAAAATAAGGGCAGTAATTCAACTCATCCAGTACTCTGGTTTCTGACCAAACACCCAAAAAATAAATGACATTCCCTTGGCTGCACTTTGTGTTTACAGTTTATTAGAAAATCTAAGCTTATAAAAAATACAAAACTAAGATGACATCTAACAAACATCGCTGGTCTAGTATCATCACTGAATTTTCACAGTTGAGCCACAACAAAAACACTGGGAGGTGAATGACATTGAAGGCAATGGCCGAATGCAATGCGTTCTAAAAGAATATAAATAATTGGGATAAAAAATAATGATTACAATGTTTTTTTCCCAAGTTCCTCTGTTCTGTGCAGCAGCAGACTGCGAACCATATGGTGTAAATCACAAGAGACAATATAAGTGATACAAAGCGAAACCAGCTATTTTTCAGAGTGAGAGACAGATCAGACTGCATGTTACCCAACAGGGGCTGCAAGACGGCATTTTTCTGTTTTTTGCCGTCATTCCCTGAGGGATGACCACCCCGCTTTCCAGGGTAAAGCGAGCCGCTGTGAAAAATCTGTCACCTCACGTGCTGCCCCACATTACTGGATCATCTGTCACTGAGTGGCACTAGCAGGTGGACAAAATATGAAAGTACTTGTGACTGTAGCTTTCTAAAGGTCTTACGTGTGCACCAATCGGCCACAACATTAAGACCAGTGACAGGTGACCTGACTAACATTGTTTATCTTGTTACTAAATAGGGCTGTACCCGAATATCCGGTCGCGACGGTGGTATCCGGATATTAATTTCGAGATCCCGTTCCGCGAACAATATTCCTGTCGCCCAACGCGTCCTCCCTTCGGGCGTTGCTATAGGAACCTATTCTAATAGTCCCCTCGCCTCGCCTCGCCTCGCCTCGCCTCGCCAATCCTACTAAAAATGCACTGCTGTGGACTTATCGGGACTTATCCATCGGAAATGATACAAGGAACAATTGATTATATTGTGGGGGTGTTTCCGACTCCTATCAATATCCACCGCCTGCTACATATTTAGGTCACGTCTGTGCTCGATTCTATATCCGTACATAACAAACACATGCACAACACATGTCAGGTCATTTTGTTTGTGGGTACATCTATATTAAATGACCACATTCTATGTTTCTATGATTTCTGATCATCAATAACTAATAAACAAATGCTGCATTTTTTTGACAAGGCCATATGGAGGAAAGAACTGCCTTGGCGGAGTGCTGCGCTCTCTGAGTGCTTTTCTTTTTACCGCTTACTTCATGATAAGTAACATCAAAACAAAATTTTAACTTAATTACTCATAAAAATTAAGTTTTTCAAATAATATCCTCATGATATTTAAGAAAAATTTAATAGCACGTTCTTAATTAGCATAACTTGTGCACGAATTCTTACGTTGGCATATTTAACTTCTAGGCGTCAGTTTTTTAAAAAATGACACTCAGGTCCTAAAGGAAAAAATGTCCACTTCGGAGCATAAGGGTTGAATAATGAAGTTGCTCCACAGTTAATGGGTCGGGGAGGGGACTTACTATCTTGCGCTTAAGGTGGAAGAAAAATTTTGCAATGCGGGCAGCTTCAAGAAGTTATTTCATTTCACAGTGTATTTAGTTTCAAATCAACTAATGCAGAAATTTGAGCTGAGCTTAAATTTCACACATTATTAAGTTGATGCAATTACCAGCATTATTATCAACCCAACCCATCAAAATAAAGTTTGCAACTTAGACACTGTATGTACACACGTGGACAAAATTGTTGGTACCCCTCAGTTAAAGAAGGAAAAATCCACAATTCTCAGTGAAATCACTTGAAACTCACAAAAGTAACAATAAATAAAAATTTATTGAAAATTAAATAATCAAAATCAGCCATCACTTCTGAATTGTTGATTAACATAATTATTTAAAAAAACAAACTAATGAAACAGGCCTGGACAAAAATGATGGTACCCATAACTTAATATTTTGTTGCACAACCTTTTGAGGCAATCGCTGCAATTAAACGATTTCTGTATTTGTCAATGAGCGTTCTGCAGCTGTCAACAGGTATTTTGGCCCACTCCTCATGAGCAAACAGCTCCAGTTGTCTCAGGTTTGATGGGTGTCTTCTCCAAATGGCATGTTTCAGCTCCTTCCACATATGTTCAATGGGATTCAGATCTGGGCTCATAGAAGGCCACTTTAGAATAGTCCAACGCTTTTCTCTCAGCCATTCTTGGGTGTTTTTGGCTGTGTGTTTTGGATGGTTGTCCTGTTGGAAGACCCATGACCTGCGACTGAGACCAAGCTTTCTGACACTAGGCAGCACATTTCTCTCCAGAATGCCTTGATAGTCTTCAGATTTCATCGTACCTTGCACACTTTCAAGACACCCTGTGCCAGATGCAGCAAAGCAGCCCCAAAACATTACTGAGCCTCCTCCATGTTTCACCGTAGGGACAGTGTTCTTTTCTTCGTATGCTTGGTTTTTGAGTCTATGAACATAGAGTTGATGTGCCTTACCAAAAAGCTCCAGTTTGGTCTCATCTGTCCAAAGGACATTCTCCCAGAAGCTTTGTGGCTTGTCAACATGCATTTTTGCAAATTCCAGTCTGGCTTTTTTATGAGTTTTTTTCAGCAGTGGTGTCCTCCTTGGTCGTCTCCCATGAAGTCCACTTTGGCTCAAACAACGACGAATGGTGCGATCTGACACTGATGTACCTTGGCCTTGGAGTTCACCTTTAATTTCTTTGGAGGTTGCTCTGGGCTCTTTGGATACAATTCCAACGATCCGTCTCTTCAATTTGTCATCAATTTTCCTCTTGCGGCCACGTCCAGGGAGGTTGGCTACTGTCCCGTGGGTCTTGAACTTCTGAATAATATGAGCCACTGTTGTCACAGGAACTTCAAGCTGTTTAGAGATGGTCTTATAGCCTTTACCTTTAAGATGTTTGTCTATCATTTTTTTTCGGATGTCCTGGGACAATTCTCTCCTTCGCTTTCTGTTGTCCATGTTCAGTGTGGTACACACCTTTTCACCAAACAGCAGGGTGACTACTTGTCTCCCTTTAAATAGGCAGACTGACTGATTATGAGTTTGGAAACACCTGTGATGTCAATTAAATGACACACCTGAGTTAATCATGTCACTCTGGTCAAATAGTTTTCAATCTTTTATAGAGGTACCATCATTTTTGTCCAGGCCTATTTCATTAGTTTGTTTTTTTAAATAATTATGTTAATCAACAATTCAAAAGTGATGGCTGTTTTTGATTATTTAATTTTCAATAAATTTTTATTTATTGTTCCTTTTGTGAGTTTCAAGTGATTTCAGTGAGAATTGTGGGTTTTTCCTTCTTTAACTGAGGGGTACCAACAATTTTGTCCACGTGTGTAAATCAGTAAATTTGATTTTTCTTTCTTGGTAAATGGCATGAGGCCATCTGGAGCAACACTCATGTCGAGTGTCTCCCCAAGGACTCCTCAGTTTGCGGAGAGGCAGAGGTATAACTGCCAACCTTGTGAGTACAGAACCTACTCTACCACCTGAACGCAGCTGTCCATCTTGCAACCTTCTGTTAAATTAAGTGGTAGAAACAGATTTGTCAGTTTACTTTTTAGAGTGAACTTAAATCAAGTTCCACCAATCATGTGTTGATTATACATTAAGTATAATGTTTAAAATGACTAATATTAAGGTAAATAAAACAGCAGTGCACATGAAAGAAACCTCAAATCTTTCTGGCACTTTGCACAGTAAATGAATTTAAATCACTATATGTCAATGCAAATGTCCTCTTTAAAACTATTCCTCTGAGCCTCATCACTGTTGTCCTGAATGCTATTAGCCCTGACCTGCTACCAGCAGTCTACAAATCCCTCACCTCCGGCTGCATTCACAGCTATTTTAAGGAGCTCAGTGTCCCTCCTCCTCCTAAATTAAACTGATCCTTTTCCTCTCAAAATGACTGTTCAATTGAGTTAAGTATCCTTTTATTATGTCTGTCCACAGCAACCACAGGTTAGAGAAGACTATGTTTGGCCTCATTTCCATTTTGTTTGCATTTTCATCACATCCAAGCTTACCTTAAATCTAGGAAGTAAATGTAAAGTGGTTAAGAAATGACCTTTTCTAAATGATTCATTGCATTTGAATTCAAATATTCTCTTTTATTTGCTATGCTTTTGCTTGCCTTGATGATATATAAGTCTGTGGGGTCCAAGTTCATCTTTATGTGTCCAACATCAGGAAGATCAGACCATTTCTGTCTGAACATGCAGCACAACTCTCTCTCTCAGTCGGAAACACTAAAAACCCAGCGCTTCACTGAGCCCCTTTGCACTTGGCAGGCTGCAAAAAACCATATTAAAAAAATCCTACTACATCTGCACCACCTGTAGAGACCACGATCCTATTAACACTTCAGCCTGCTTTATGGCACTTATCCAGGTTGATTTCTGCTAGACAAGATCCTTTCTTGTGTTGTATCCACTCTCAGATGTACATTGCCTCGGTTAAACGTGTCTGCTAAATGAAACTGTAGAATTGTAGTGCATTTTCTACATACCATGCACTCATCTCTGTCTCTAGCACCTCAAAAAACACTCTGTATCAGTTATAAGTCAGCTATAGGTCTGAATTCACGAAAGGTAGGAAGCAAAAAATGTGTAAAACTGGCTTCTATTAACAGTCACGAATCTTTGGTAATTATCTTTAAAAAAATTAGAACAGAATAGTTCAAGTTTGTAAAATAAATACTGTTTCAATATTTAAACACAGCGATACAGCAGAACATGTAAAAAAACTATGATCACTGTTTTTCTATAAAACTCTGAAAATTAATATTTTCAATAATGCCAAGTTTCAAATGGTCTACAGTGATAATAGATTTACTGTAAAAGCTGAACACCAGCACTTTGGTTGGTCACATAGAATGATGTTACACTTAATACACCATTGATGGGTGAGTAGAAAGACTCCAGAAGGTCATCCTGAATGTTGTTTCACATTTATCTTGTCTGCTTTTATTATTTCAGTGATGTTATGTTGCTGTTTTTTATTGGAATGATATTTTACTGCTTTTTTTTAAAGCACAAAGCAAGACGTGCAGTAAAATCTGACACAAAAACACACTCACAGATGCACAAACACAACTCAAATGTTCCCCAATAACACTTGTAGCTGTGTAACCCTTCGTAAGTGCTTTATTCCACAAGGTCCCTATGACATTTGATTTTCACTTTCCTCATCATCAGCTGATCCTGTAAATAAGCCAAGAAAATGAAACCATTACACGCAGAGACACACACAGGCACACACAGGTCACTCGTAATGAGGAGTTATGACACAAACAGTGACGCACAAAGTGACGAAACAGGGGGACAGACAGCATGTGGGAGATAAGAGCCCGAGGCATATTTTAAAGACATTCGTCACAGGTAGCGGCTACATTTGGATGGGTGACACTTGAAGTGAGGAGAAACTGTCCTGGAAACCTTTAAATGCACCAAACCGAACCAATAGAAATGCTGATTTATGTGCTACTGTATGCTTGTTAATACAGAAGAGCCTCTCCAGGGACAGTTTTCCTGACCTTGTCCCTACCTCTTCACACTTTTTCGTCTCTTATTGGATGCTTCCTTCTTGCATTCTTCTTGCATCGCTGGCAAAATCTAATCAGTTGATCCTTGTGTCATTTCTGAACTTCCCAGAGAACGTCATCCAAATCTGTTAGTTTTTTTCGGAGTGATGTTGTGCACAGTCAGACAGACGGACAACCATACATCGGTCGTCACTTAACTCTGCCTCGTTCCTTGGTGGAGTAATAAAGAGAGCTTATTATTTAAGTCAATTGAGCAACTCAGAGAGAAATCCTACCAAACCTCTTGGCAAAGTTATGAATTCAGGCTGTATTTTAAACAAAATGCAACATGGACGCGTTGGATACTTTACAAGCACCAAGCAACCAACTGTTTTTGTCTTTATTATGTAATTTTTTCTACAATCTATCTGGTAGGTCTGAGTTCTATGAAAATACAATCTAATTCACATCACATCCATCGCCTTTACCTCCTATGTACAGTGACTTTGCCAGACAACAAATACAAAATCTGAACATTAGCAGCAGAGCGGCACCTTGGAAATGACGGCTGTTTACATATAGTTTGATGATGTTATTATTTCCTACTTGTTCAAATGCCTGACAACTGAAAAATATGCAAAAGATAACAGTTTTACAGGGAGTTCAGTATTAAAATACATGATGCGTGAGCACAGAGAGTAGGAGAGAAGCATACAGATACATTTATTAAAAATATCACAGCTGACATATTTTCAGTGTCACCGTCCTCAGTTATTCTGACTAATAATTGATGACGTAAGTTTTGCCAACAGAATATTGCATTTTAACGAGATGGTGAATGTCATTTGCTCCACCTGAAAGTGGTTTTAATGTTGAGGTTGATCGATACATAATGACGCAAGAAATAACGAGCTGCTCACGCCTAATGAATCACACTTTACGATCTGTAGCAAAAAGTTTCCCTCTGCTGAAAGCCACTTCCTCAACATGATGCTCACAGGAAATAACGACACAACATTTTAAAGAGCGTGTGTGTGTGGAAGTGGAGGGCAATCATAAGTGAGTGAGAATATAAATATCCACAATTAAAAATTATCCGATGGCACTCAGGATTGATTGCAACATTTTAAAACTTGAACAAAAAAAACATAATCACTGCATCCTCCCATGGGGGAACAGAGCGATTATCCTGCTCGATTACAGCCAATCAGACAAATTGCATTGTAATGGTGAGGGTTTGTTCAGGCACCATCTGTGCACATAAAAGCGTCACACTTGCCACTGTATCTTGTTTCAGTAATTTTCCTCCACGTCACAGCTGAGAATGTCACTGCAAATTAACTGTCTGGTTTCATATTTTGGGAAGCGGACGTACAGAGGAAAACCCTTTAGAAAACACAGCCTAAATACAGTCTACCCTTTTGTCCTCCCCAAGTTGAGAATATCAGCATTTCTGCTCGAGGGGAAGACGCGTCTGTGTGATTGGCTGATGCTGCTGGACCCAGGTGGTCGGTTAAGTACTGGGATCACCATGCGTCATCGAGACACACTACACAGTCATTTCCCAAAAGCACAGCCTCCCTCACCTTGTGAGATATTTCTCAGAAGGCTGGCTGAGACTTGCCTTAGCACACAGTCACACATCCATATAGCTGCAGAAAGTAAATTTAGTCAAGGAGAAGAACTTTGTTGAAGTACTTGCACTTAATCATCAGTGACAAACCAGTCCGTTTCTACTTTGTTCACATGGTGTTTATATATCCAAAAGTGAAATAAGTATTCAACACCAGGGCTGAGCATTTTCACCTTGAAACTGCAGTGTACTGATGGCAGCCTCAAAAACACAGATTCAGACTACTGCAATGTCATACAAACTAATTTAAGGAGTCAAGATGAGGCTTTCTATGACAGTATTTTACCTCAGATCTCTAATGTAAATGACTGAATAATGCAAAGTTTACAACTTGCCATTGTGTCTGCACCTTTTCAAGGAAACAACAGCGACATTAATGCAATTTTACAACATGCTGGGATTATTTTTATGGAAAAAATGTCTCCATGCATAGTTTGGAGAAGAGATTTTAAGGTTAAATCATTGACAAATAACCATGTAATAGAATAATTTTGGTGGGTTATTCCAGAATTGGAAGACTTTTTACATCCTACCCATCAAATTTCAAATAATTCATGTGCAGAACACTAAAACACGAGCCTAGCCACGCTAGTCAACCCACGGCAACGAATTTAATTCTCTGCCAGGGTGGGTCTAGTTACCCTCCATAAGGCTCGAGGTTGGATGCTCCTAAAACTGGCCGGACGAATCACCATGAAGTGTAGAGTCAGAAGGCGGGCGTAACTAAGCGACGACAGAGGCGCAACGATTCTGACAGGAACGGAAACAACCGGAAACAACTAGCCTAGCCGCGCTAGACGGCAACAAATTTAATTCTCTGCCAGGGTCGACAACAAAAATGACAACAGTCGTTGAGCTCCATTAGCACCGACTCTGAATAATCTTTCTGTTAACATGTCTGTAATATACTTGAGCTTCGCCCATTGACTGTATAAATAAGGCTTCACCAAACTACCGCATCCTCTGATTTCCGGCGCTCTAGGAGCCTATTCGTTGTGCTGATTGGTTGTATACCTACCCAATTGCTGCAGAGTGATTTGAAAGACAACCTTTTAGCCCGCCTCCCTCCCTGTCGAGCGGTCCTAGACCCTTGCGTCTTCAGAGGATGGGTCTAGCGCGGCTAGGCTACTAAAACACGGCAGTTGTGGTGGAAATTTACTTGTCCTAAGACCAAATCTAAAAAAAAAAAAAAAACTAGAAGAGAAGAATGTTTTTAAAAATACCAAACAATTCTGGACTTCCCCCTAAAACGATATTTTCTCTTGTCCCAACCTGATGATGACCAAATTGAATCTCAAATAAAACAGTTAAAATTAAAGCTAAATCTCCCTTTTATGGTATTATTTTTTCATGGATTTCTCTTGTAATTGTTGGAGCATTTTTTAAAATCAGCATAATATTTTAAATACTAATTATTATATATGGAACGTGTGTCCTACAACAACCCTGTTAGCATAACCTTTTTAGCTGGTAGAAGAAGAAGAAAACAGTGAATCACATGATATGGTGAAATTAACATCATCAGTTTTCAAAAAAACTGAGTAGAGCAAAGCTATGTCCTCTCTTCTTTTTTATTTTTTCATAACATTGTCAGCCTTGATTGAATGTTTTAGTTTACCTCATGCAACCCTGTTATGCATATTACCAAGATAAGATAAATTGTTTTTACTTTTTTCTTTACTTCTTTCCATCAGTAAGTTTGTCCTGTTGATCAACAGTAACAGCTAGCTCAATATCTAGCTTCTACTTCCAAGAAGCTAACATTAGCATGGATTAGCAACCCTGTTACTGTGATTAGAGTAGGGTTAGCAAACAACAAATAAAACATGGAAGAAAAATGGCACCACTGATGTGTAAACTGAGCTAATCACGCCTTTGATAGTTTATTACTGATACTCATTATTGATCAATATGTAGCAGAAAAATGTGAAAGAGAAGGTTTATTTTTCAAAAATATAATTTGAATTCGGGACCAATACTCCCCTCCAGAACTACTGGAAAAGTGAAGCCAATTCCTTTATTTTTCTATAGATGGTGAAAGCCTGGAAAGCGTCATGAAAGAAGAATGCAAAAATTTGGTGATGTCAGTGGGTCACAGGCGTGATGCAGTTATTGCAAGTGAAGGATTTGCAACTAAATATTAAGTCTTATTCACTTTAATCTATTTTAAGTCTGTCTGTTCTAACACTTTTGCTCACCTACAAATGCGGTGTTCTGTTACAAATGATGCCATCTTCTAAGTTGTGTATGAGATCCAGATGTATGCTACCATTCAAAGGTTTGGGGTCACTTAGAAATGTCCTTATTTTTGAAAAAAAAAGCAGTTTTTTTCCATTGAAGATAACATTAAATTAATCAGAAAGACAATCTAGACATTGTTTATGTGGTAAATGACTAATCTAGCTGGAAATGACTGATTTTTAATGGAATACAGAGGAACATTTCCAACAACCATCACTCCTGTGTTCAAATGCTACATTGTGTTAGCTAAAGGCTAATTGATGATTAGAAAACCCTTGTGCAGTTATGCTAGCACATGAATGAAAGTGTGAGTTTTCATGGAAAACATGAAATTGTCTGGTTGACCACAAACGTTCGAACGGTAGTGTAAATACGTGGAAAAAAAAGCTGAAATGTTGATCTCTTGTCTCATATTCATTGTCTGATGTCAAAGATTTACAGCAGAAATAAAGGAATTGGCCTCACAGTTCCAATACATCTGGAGGGCAGTCAATGCCTATACCTAGTAAATAATAATTCAAGAATAAGTCACATGCTCTCATTTCCAGATGATACAGTGCTGTTTATTTACTGCATTTAGTTTTTAAATGATGTCACCAATAATCTTCAGTATTTGTGCCATATAAGCTCAAGCAAAGCTTGTAAAGTCAAATATTATTCACAATGTCTCCAATTTATAAAAACAAAGAACAACAAATTACATGTTTCAAAGCAGAAATGTTAGACAGCGTGCAGTAAAACCATTATACGGTGAACACTTGGCCCATTCACTGCCATCCTGTGTGTTTTTCCATGACTGAAGGAAAAAGTATTTCTCCTGGGAGAACAGAGGCTGACAGCAAAACTGACTAGGGACTAAACTGTTCCCCACTAAATGCACCATCAGGAAGAGATTAAATATTTGACATTTCAAATTGAGCAAGAGGGAGATTGTCAGACGGAGCGTCTGCAGGGACGAAAAACTAAGGATGATTGAAAGACGCATTTTCAGATGACGAAGGGGTGTTTTTGAAGGAAAATGCCACTGAATTACTACTCTCTCCTGTTTTGTTTTGCAGACACAACTAAAAGATAAGTTTATACAGTGATGTACTTGCAGTTGGGATAAAACACAGTTCCAAAAATAAATGATATCATATGTAACTTAGGAAAAATCAACTTTGTACTTTCTAGTTAACATCATCCCTTTAACACAAAAATGAAATACAGCTCCAGGCTGCAGACTGGTAAGGCAACTTTTTTCTTTTTTTTTTTTTAATCTGAAGACTCCACATTCATTAATCACATTTACAGTCCTATCTAATGGGAAACACTACTAGAAATTATTCAGCTGACGGGACACTAACTGTTGATGGAGGTTTCCAGTTGGTTTTCTGTAGGCATCTACTTGGCTTTCTTCTTCTGCTCTTGAAAGAAATCGTTGCAGGCAACAGTCAGGGCGGCGACCAGCACAACAAACTCATTGAAATCCACCTCGTTGTCTTTGTTAGAGTCCAGGTCATTCATGATTTTCTCCACCAGCATGGGATCTTTCTGAGACTGAAAACAAAACGGAAAACATACAAATTGGAGCTCATCAAATTAGCAGTCTGACTTTTAATGATTCTCCTGAGACCTGGGTTTGTAAACCAGTACTATTGAGCCGGCAGATCCCTGTTTGGCCAATTAAAAACATCTCCAACAAATACTGTGTGCAAATCATAATGTGGGAAATATCAGTCATGCTGTCATTTGACTGTTATTGGAGCTTAATATTGACCGGAGGCGAAAAGCTGCCATCCGTGTCCAGCGGTGAGCAGAGTGATGTCGCTGCTAAATGACCCATGAGCTACAGCTGATCACACAAGACATTTATTGCTTTGCTCATTTCCTCCAGGATTGAGAAACAAGACATGGCTTTCCTTTTCCAACCCTCCAACCTCCGAGGCAGCCGTGATCTTTCGGTTGTGGCACTCATTAGACTCAACATTTCACCAAAGGTTAAAATTAAACCCCCTCCACACTGACGAGGATTCATTTTAATCAGGGAAATATCACTAGTGAAGAACTGCATTTTCTGAAACGTAGTTTTCAAAGCTTTATTAGAATGTATATGCATTTGGAGGGAGACTTGCCAGTATACAGTATTAAGAAGGACCTGCTCAGCAAAATCCTGCAGACAAATACAGATTTTGTCATCAAAACCAAATTATTTTTGTTGTATAGATTGATAAATGTGCCAAGATTATTAACAACAATAATACCAATAATAAACAATTAGATCATTAACAGTAATCTGAAACACATTTGCAGTGAAAATAAAAATCTTGGTTTTAAAATTCAGTTGCTATTTGTATTGCTTCAAAGTGCAATTTGAAATTGATTAATTGTTCAGACATACACTAGAGTAAATCCTTTATTCAATTTTTATTATATTACCTGTATATTTAGTCAAGCACTAGAACAATTCTGAAATTCTTTCAATCTTTTTTGATTATTTTTATTTTTGTGTTTATTTTTTTATAGTTCTACTTCACTACATTTTGTCACACGATATTCTATTCATAGGAGATTCAGTAAAAATCAACTGGACTTGAAGATGTTTTACGTCTCATCCAAGATTGTTCTTCGGTTCTAAGTGACTAATGGCTTATTTTTACTGAAGCTCCTACAATTACCATGAATGGGATGACTGAGAATCTTCACTGATGTACTCTATTTCAACAATAACGTACCGTTCACTGTTTTTAAAAAAAATCTAAAGAAATATACATTTTTAAACAGTTTTGAACTGTCATTGTTTTGACCAACTTACTTGTTACAGTTTACAGTTTGTACTTGTGTTATTTTATTTTATTTTCATTTTTTTTAGACTCTATTCCTCGGCATCCACTTAGATACCTTGCACACTTAGGACACGTCACACAAACACTTAGACATTTTGCATTTTGCACTTTGTATTTTTTTTGATTTCTTTATTATTACTAACCTCTGTGTAACTGTGTATATTCCACTAACCTTTGTTTATTGTTTACTGCATTGTACCCTGGCAAAACAATTTCCTCCAGGACTAATAAAGTTCATCTTATCTTATCTTATCTTATCTTATCTTATCTTATCTTATCTTATCTTGTTATACAGATTTTTACCTGTTTTATGAAATTACAGCTAATAGCTGGTAAAATCACAGAAACAAAGTATTCATTGACATGTTAACCCTGAAAAAAGGTGAATTATGTCCACATAAAAGATCTGGATTTTCACAAATTGTATAAGCTCTTTAACAAAGTTTGACCATATTATTATGCAATATTATTGTTGTTTGTAAATCAGCAAAAATCAAATTCTTCTCTTTTGAAAGAAATGTTCTATGTATATATATATTAAGAATTGAAAAATATTAAATCATCTTTTAGCTGTTATTTTGAAATCACACCTAGTAACAACTAAAACCACAGAAAGAAAGTATTAATTGACATGATAATCCTACACAACAGCCAGAACTGTAAATAATGTCTCCATTAAATATGAATTTTTACAAATAGTCATTAGTTTTATCACAATGTGTGATCACAAATTACACTGTTTTACTGTATTTAAATGGGCTAAAAATACTTTTATTTTACCATCATTTTACTATTATTGACTTATTTGACTAATTTCACAGTTGTTAAACTACAGTATTCCTCATTGATTTAACTTTTTTATTTATTTATTCTGAGACACTAAAAATATTGGTGTCAAAATGTAGAAATTATAATTTTCAACATCATTTCCAATCATGTAGTGTTGTCTACCGGAGCTCAAGGTGACAGATTGGTGGCTGCAGATGGAAAGAGATGGCTGCAGCAGAGCTAAAATTTTGCATTTTTAGTTCTTTCTTTAAAAGAAACAAGAATTATAAAAACGCTGAATATCAGATGTGGTGATTTGCTGATCTTTTTTTAATTTAAATTTTGACTTCTGTTTTACAGTCAAATGGCAGCGTACAAACATGCAACTTTCAACCCATAAAAGGAACATTTGAGCTTCCTGTCAGTCTATATTTAGAATACATATACTGATTATATATACAGTAATCTATCAATCCCCGGTTCTCAAGTGTCAAAGTTTGCTGTCGGCTGCAACTGAGGGTGACTGTCTTGCTGGGGCTGCATCTATTCTCAGAGGTGACTGCGGCCCACGGGGATGTGATGACATCATGGGGAGTCTATATTTGGAGGTGATATGGGCCACTGATGATGATGATGTGTGAGCACCTGAGGCTTCCCATCCGCACGAGGGAGGACAAGCAGCGGAGAGAAAAGAAAGATATCTGAAGGCATCAGAGGCTTTAGACCTCGGCCGTTCAGTTTGAAGCTCCGGTCTCAATCATCCGGAATCGCAGGCTTGCACACACTCTGCTATCACACACACTCACAGGGCCGGGACTTATCTCAAATGACCTTATCCGTCTCCTTCTGCACATCCTTTATTTCCCATAGTGCTATGATGAGAAAGCCACCAGCAGTTACTTTGACAGAGGGGTAGCAATCGATGAAAAAACAATTTACTCCGACAAGGTCACAATGCTAAATCATTTGAAAACAGCATTAACTGCTTTAACTTCAGCTGAATAAAGCAACAGCAAAGCATCGTCCAAGGTGGTAAAGATCCTTTAAAGAGTTATTTTGGATCAATTTAGGAAATGCTAGGGGTCGCACACTTTAACCATGTGTTAATACTCACACAAACCGTGGTGTTCCCTTTGCAAGTCATTTAAAAATGGCTGCTTGATGTAGAATTCAGTTTAAATGTACAATAGACCGTCATCATCATAAAGATGAAATGTCTCCTTTACCGTGAGGAAGTCGGTGAGCTCGCTGTTCAACAGTTGCTTCAGCTCGCCCTTGTTGAGCTTGTATTTATCTCCATCATTTCCAGAGTAGTTGTAGAAAACCGATATCAGTGCGTCCATGGCACCCTCGAGCTGGCTCGGCATTCTGCTGGATGGATAAAAGCTACTGCAGCTTCCTGAAAAAGAAATGTTTTACACAGTTACTAACTCAAAAAACATGATTTTCTTAAAAGTATAAACAGAGCGCGGAGTTGCTACCTGGTTAGAATCCCGTACAAAAGTGACGAGAGACGCAGCAGCGCAGCTTGTTTGTTAGGAAATGGGGAGACGTTAAGTGAGCCATCCTCTATCTTTGTGGTGATAATTAATTCCACAGGTGAGACGCCCATGGTAACTGCCTTCCTTTCCAGGTTTTAATCAGTGCAGTTAAGTGAAAAACAAAACATGTACCAGTGTAACCCCGGAGTCCTCATGGGTATTCATCAAAGCCTGAGCCACAGGTTGGCCTTCACACAAGCCGTCATCAGACAGAGGCCATTAATACCTGCCTGTCTACCTGCCAACTTCTGTTCATCAAGAGGACAAAGGATGAGCTCATTAGTGCCAATTCTTTGCAGTTGTGACATTACTAAATGAACATGTTGCAGCTTGTTTCCTTTTAAGCCTGTCATTTTATAAGTCAAGACTTGTCTTAATGAATCTATTTGTGTGCATGATCCATAAAAGCTTTGTGGCACTGTTAAGACATAGTAAAAGTATAGTGACACACTCATAGGTTGCTGATTTTTGAGTGAAATTTTGCAGGATTCATGTTCACTTGGTAAATGAAAATCTCTCCAGAAGGAAATATTAACTGGAAAAATGCTGTTGTGTTTTGCTCAGGGGATGACAAAGGTACTTGTTCATGGAAAATATTTTTTAAATGTTTTCCTAGAGGGTCAGATGTAACTGAGACATTGGAAGTAAGGTTGAACGATTGCTTAACAAATGTTACAATTTTTGAAAAAAGTTTTTTCAAACCTTGCTTCAAGACAAAGAAGAAGCTAGAAGAAGTTAAAAGAACGAAACACATTTTATACCGTGGATTGTAAATTGGAGGTGTCACAATTTGCTAGTTACGTTCTTTCCAATTACGCTTTCAAGTTGAAATTCATTGATAATTCAACCCTATGTTGGAATATTCAGTTTATTAAATTGCACTTTATACTTCTAAGTCAGGCTGCACAGTGGTTAGTGGTTAGCACTTTCGCCCGGCGGCAAGAAGATCCCCGGCTCAAGTCCCGGGGTGGGCCTGGGATCTTTCTGCATGGAGTTTGCATGTTCTCCCTGTGCATGCGTGGGTTTTCTCCGGGTACTCCGGCTTCCTCCCACAGTCCAAAAATATGCTGAGTTAATTGATTATTCTAAATTGCCCATAGCTGTGAATGTAAGTGTGATTGTGTGTCTGTATATGTAGCCCTGCGACAGACTGGCGACCTGTCCAGGGTGTCCTCTGCCTTCACCCAAGTCAGCTGGGATAGGCTCCAGGAACCACCCGCGACCCTAGTGAGGATAAAGCGGTGTATAGAGAATGGATGGATGGACTTCTAAGTCACCATCTTTTACTCGTGCTTTATTTCACATAAAAAGAATTATAATTGCAAAGTTCTTGCACACATGAAAGCCTTATTATAAGTGTATCACATCAAAAATCTGTGGTATTACAAAAGCATTTTCACACTGCAAACTACAAGTAGAAGGTCACTCAAAGAACACAGACCATCGAAGTCAGTGCCCTGTTTTTCACAATTTAGGACACTGATCCACACTAAAACTTAATGGGTTCCTCCTGTGCCAATGCATAGCTTTCCAAGTTTCATGTAATTCATTTGGGTTGTTTTTGTCTAATCTTGGTGACAGCAGCAATGAAAACATTCCCTCCTTAGTGGAGGTCCATATTTATTATTTTTAGCGTGAAGTACTTTCAAAAACTGTTGCTAATAACTGGCTTCTAATTCTGCAATGGAAGTTCTACATCACTAATTTTCCCAGCAACCACTTATCAGGTACTTGTAATGCAGTCTTGAGGTTCTTTTTCGGGCAGTTTCATTTAAATGACAGGTGAAACGTATTTCAAAAACCAACAAATCCAGCTGACGTCTGCTGAAGCACTTAGGACTACCACGAGCTGGATGACTGACTAAATTTAAGACAGTTTATTCATGTTTTGTTCTACACTGATATTAGTCCTCTTGTTTTTCTGTCTTATTCACTTGTAGTTGGTATGATTTGTCTTACTCTGCAGTTTTGACTGACTCTGCTTTATGCTTTTATAGCAGCAATGTCTTATTGAAAGTAACTATACAAATATATATATATATACTGTATATATGCTTTGCTTCAAAGCTGAATTTCACCCTGAATGTATTTTTTGTGTGTGTGTTATTGAAAGTGTTGTCCAACCTGCCTATGTCCATTTATTTTTAAGTATTCCACATTACCTCATGTACTTGCAGAGCACATTTCTGACACCCAGGCCAGTGGCTTTATTTCATTTGGTATAAAGACGTCAAACTTGGCTTTGCTGTTTTGCTCGTTCCTGTTTTCTCAGTTTCACCTTGTGATTCTAAACTGTCACGATCTCATCGCTGGGTTTATTTTTAGCGGCTGCACTTTTCATCTTTTGTCATTTTGTGTCCGACGGTCATTCTCATACACGATTGCCCCTCCTCTGTCACTGTGTCATAACTGACAGTGGAGCATTACACTCTCTTCAGCCCTCAGCCCCCAAAGACAAAACACCTGAGGGATGTTAGTTGTCAGGTGCGCCTGCAACTTTTCTTCCACTCGCAGCCACTGCCACAAAGAAAATAACTTTCCATTTGTTAAGGTGATGAAACAGTTTCCCTCCCAGCTGCTGATAGGAAATGTTGTTCAGTGAGTGACCCCTAACACAAACTGACAACATATGAAATGTTTGGAAATGAATACAGCGCCATCCATATACAGGAGATCGGCATGAGTACATTTAGTACATTTTTATATCTCAGTCGTATTAAGCAAATCAAAATATACAATTACCAATTTATTTTAATATTAAATGTCACTTATGTCAACAACAGTTACAATTTTCTTCTTCTTTTATTTAAAAAAATGGCTGTTTTCTGATGTGTTTATTCTGATTACTCTTAAATGCTTTTATGAGTAAACAGCTGGCTTTAACAGATCTCAACAACAGTTGTTTTAATGGAGAGATGTACACAAAGAAAATATTTTAATGCTCACAATTTTAACTACAATCATTTAATGAACTGGAATCTAAGTATCCTCCAGAAGCACAAAACATGGGTTACACTGTGCTCTTGCACCCTTTTGAAATGATTTTAAAGAGTCACTTGTGGTCTTTAAGGACCTAAAAGGTTCATCTCCTGCCTGCCTCACAGATGACGCACCGCTGTACGTCCCCCTGTTCAGGTCCTCCACACATCTCCAAAATCACTACAAAGACAACAGATAATGTTTCCAGTCTGTTTGCACTTAAGTGTTTACTTTTTCTATTGTAACACAGAGAAATTGACAGTAATAAAGTCAGAAATGATTAGTTAAAATGGCAGCATTTATGTTGTGCTTTACAGTTTTGCCTCCCATTAACACTATACTGACAATCATTTGGTGCCTTGCCAAACAACATGTGTAGTGAGGAGCAGCTGGGAATCGAACAACCAACACCCAGGACTGATAAACATTTTACAATGAATCCTGAGCAACAACAGGATGCTGAATATATGAAGCTTTTAGCAGAACAGACTTTGTACTAGGCGGGGCTCTAAAACCAGATTGGATCTTGTCTCAGATATTGAAGGAATTATAATGAGACCTGACTGGAAACTAATCCTCCAAATTAGCCAAGTTAATCTCGACAATTAATAAAGCTGTGGGGACTTAGCCTTAATATTTGTATTAACTGGGCTAAGTTCTGTAATTTCTAACACTGAAGGATCTTAGCAACATCAACATTATCACATTGGTTGGTTTTTTTCTCCGTACTTGAAAACACTGAAGGATCTCAGCCTTATCGTGTATTATAGTCAAGTAAAGTAGTACAAAGCTAATTGTGCTGCACAGTGGAGTAGTGGTTAGCACTTTCGCCTTGCAGCTGGAAGATCCTTGGTTCACGTCCCGGCCTTTGTGAGATCCTTCTGCATGGAGTTTGCATGTTCTCCCTGTACATGTGTGGGTTTTCGCAGGGTAATCTGGCTTCCTCCCACAGTCCAAAACATGCTGAGGTTAATTGGTGACTTTAAATTGTCCATCCGGGAGCAGACCACTCCTCAAATTACCCAGCAGGTCTGCTTATACTCGGTTAACCCATCCAACATGGTCTGTCTCATCCTCTTGACCCCATTCTCCGACTTCTCCTCCACATATATTTATTCCCTGCTTCTTCATCTTCTGTCCTCTTTTCAAGCATGACCTGGGGTTCATTGTAGCTTCTGTGGAAAATGTCACGCAAGATGGATCCTTCACCAAGTCTTTAACATCACAGCATCCCAGATGAGCCAACCAGACAACCCCCACATCCACTCTCATCCTTGCAACCCCAATTCATCTCCATCATCCAACTCTACCTTTCCTCATTAAATTCTCTAGCCAGATATTGCTGTGACATGATCTTTGGTCAAACTTGTTAGGTTTCACCAATCACAACATTTTTTCATTTCAAAGAATTTTGGTGCAACGACTGTTGTTTAAAAAATAAACCCACTATGACTTGATACTAAATATGAATTGACTATGTGACTGTAGGCCAGAGCTTCTCAAACTCTAAACCATTTGCTCCCTGTTCCTAAGTGTATTCATCACAGGAAACTCGCTCATTTCTATTTTTCTCTATGGGACTGCCTTGTGAATAAACCTGCTGAAACGTCTCACACTGACTCTCAGGTTTTTCCCCTCTCCTGACTGGAGGCTCCGTCTCTCACTGCACAGAAGCTGTTTGAGTGGATGTAGACCTCCACCTGTTGATGATCCCTGACATAATTCTGTTTCTGGGGGTGTTTCCTTCTCATATCCTCAGTGGCATTAGCACAAACTGTCACACAGCCTGAAGCAGCCTTTACACAGAGAAAGGAACACACTCTGGATAAGGAAGATAAGGTAGGCCGAATCATTTTTTAGACTGTCTGTGAACACCCTCACATTTTTACAACTTTTCACAACCCTTCCACTTTGATTTAGAATGCTAGACCTAACTTATTGAACTATTTTGTAAACATTTACTTGGAATCAGTTCCAAAGTAACTGACATATGTCAAAAGAGTTGTAAATGTGGCCGCATTTTGTTAAAGTGATGTCCAAAAAACTAAGTGTACACTTGGCAAATAGGATATCAGGATGGATTGGAGGATTTCTCACTGTCTGATCTTCAGTTAAAGAGTGAGACAATAGTTCCTTTACAGAATAAGTGGCACTACATATCACTCCCAATTTTTAACAGTGCTGTTATTAATTGATTGATTTTTCTTGCTCTTTAGAAACAAAGCTGGACTTCTACATAGAAATTATTGAGCACTAAATTTATGGCTGATTAAGCCTTTCAGTGTCAGGTAAATCTCTCTGTATTTCGCAGTATACAAAGAGTTTAAATCCGGTGTCTGTGGTAACATTCTCCTGCTGGTGCATTGTTATTGATGCATTTCACGTTAACAAGCAATGACGGATTTGCCAGAGCTGAAGAATAGAACAACTCTAGTGGCAGAGGTGGAGTCGGTTAGGCAAGGAGGAATATGGAGGAAAAACCTAGAAAGGTTCCAAGAAAAGCTTCTGATGATCCAGATTGAAAATAAACTTCAAAGGAAGGATTTCAGTCTCAAAATGAAAGCAACTAGCGGTGAGACATATGCCATAAGCACACCTCAATACTGTTTATGTGTGTAATTATACATCATTATGACCACTGATAGAGGAAGTGAATAGTGTTGATTATTGGTGCTATGTGGTGTTCTGCTGGAAAACCTTGGATTTTGGCATCCATGTTGATGAGACTTGAACACCCAAATAAACATTATCCCAGAACAAGCACACTCCTTCGTGCAAATGGGAATTCCAAATATCACTAGCCTATTTCTGCACTCCACCACATCTCAAAAGCATCAAACAATCAAGAACATCTTGAGGAACATGATAATCGACCAAGATGCAGATTTGACCTGTTTTCCTAGACCCCATTCTGATCAAGCATCAACAGAATGCAGTAGAGCAAGTTTGACTCACAGAATCCTAACTGCACAGCCCAGAGTACCCAAAGGATCCACTGCCAACGTCCTGGTGTCGGACCCCACAGGACACCATAAGAGGTCCTCTGGTCCATGCCCGATGGTTCAGAGCATCTTTTGACCACATAAAGGGGACCAACACAATATTAGGCAGGTGGCCATCATTTTATATCTATTCGGTGCATCTTTCCTCCTTTAGGTTGCAAAAGTTTCAGGTTCAACATCAACTACTTTCACCGAATTTTTTAATTTCCCTTTTTTTTGATCTTGCTTTCATGATTTCATTCATTTCACATTCAGCATTTCTAAACTTAGACATTTGTGGCGCCCAGAGAGGTTGAGAATCGCTAATAAAATAAAACAACCCAGTGTTTGTCTGCCCTGTTGTTCATTGCTGTGTAATTTGTCCATTATACGTCAAATTTGTTGCGCTGCACAAACCAGTCTTGTCTGACCAGAACCAGGGTCAGCAGTGTTTCATGGATGTGTTGCAGCAGCAGAGCTGAGTGTGAGCTGACCCTCAGGAGAAGTAGGAGGAGTCTCACGCCTTGTCATCATCTCTTCAGACACCTAGTGGAGCACTTTCACTGCACTTCTCATTTACTACTTCACCAACACCTTTGTAGCAGGTGGCAACCCAGATCCAAAAATGGTTTGTCCATATCCAGTCAAACTGTTGATTGTTGTGGCACTGTAGCAAGTTCTTCTTATCGAGTTTGACAACGTGCCAACAACCGAACCTATTTCTAGTAAGAGTTAAAACACTTGGATCAGATGAGTTAGTCAGATGGTGGCCAGATCTTCTGCCTTCAGCTAACAGTTAGTTTCTTGTCCTCTGTGACTTTCACAGTTTTTCGTCCGGGTTTAAATTGATATCCAGCATCATAGGCAATATTTAGCTGGAGGTCAGTGTTGTAAGAGAGTCTCCAGACAGCATTCAGAACATCCTCACTCTATGTTATTAATAAATCATACAGGCATTTTCATTCATTCATTCATTCATTCATTCATTCATTCATGATCTATACACTGTTTAATCCTCATTAGGGTGGGGCTGGAGTCTATTCCAGCTGACTTGAAGTGAAGACAGGGGACACCCTGGACAGGTCACCAGTCTATCGCTTTTCCTACACAGAGAGGCAAACAGTCACACTCACATTCACACCTACAGACAATTTAGAATCACCGATTAACTTCACCATGTTTTGGACTGTGAGAGGAAGCTGGAGAAAACCCACGCATGCACAGGGAGAACATGCAAACTCCCTGCAGAAAGATCCCAGGCCCAGACCAAGACACGAACTAAGGATCTTCTAACTGCGAGGCAATGATTCATTCATTCATTCATTCATTCATTCATTCATTCATTCATTCATTCATTCAGTCAACCTATATCTAAACTCAGACTTCACTGAGTTGTGGAGGCCTCGCTTACAGTTGCAGCTGAGTACAACTTGGAAAACAGCAGCACTAAAATATTAAAAGGCAAAGTTAGAAACTAAATTAGAACTTTGAGTGATTAAAAAAAATGAATAAACTACAAGAACATCTGTCTATACAATGAAATAAAAATAGCTACCTGAAGTGCACTAATGATGAAAGTATGGAGTCCTCTGCACCTTGTCGAGGATGTGGGTGCACAGGTGGATTATACAAGCTCAGGAAAAACAGCCGGCACCTATTGTATCCTTCAATAATCTATGACAGACCATAATATGCTAAACATAATCGGATGTGCTTGCAACACCACTCTTTAAATTTAGCTGGATATCCCTTCATTCACTGTTTTATTGCAGGGTGTCTTCAGTGGTTTTGTCTTTGGTCAAGAATTGATTTCTGCTGCCCTCTGATGGCTCAAAGTGTGTTAATCATAAAGCAAGTTCAACTCTCTTCTGCACATTTTGTGCACCTTAAAGCTGTCCTCTGGGACAATATGTATGATTTGGGTAATACTTTGCATTTTGTAATGCCTGTAGTGGACCTCAATTTGCAATAATTGTCACATCTAATTCTATTATACATTTCACTAATATACTGTACATGTTCCCTAAAGCAGGGGTGTCAAACTCATTGTAGTTCAGGGGCCAGATACAGCCCAATTTGATCTCAAGTGGGCCGAATCAGTAAAAGCAGTGCGTAATAACCGATAAATAATGATAACTCCAAATTTTTCCTTTGTTTTTGTGCAAAAAAATACATTCTGAAAATGCTCACATTTAAGGAATTATCTTTTTTTTTCTTACAAAACATTATGAAGAAACTGAAATTTGTGACAAAAAATAAATTCAATTTCAACAACATTATGCCTCAGCTTTAGCCTAGCCATGCTAGATCCCATGTTTCTGACGGCACAAGGGTCTCGGGAAGCTCGACAGGGAGGGAGGCGGGCTAAAAGGTTGTCTATCAAATCCCTCTGCAGCAATTGGGTAGGTATACAACCAATCAACGCAACGAATAGGCTGACGTGGTTCCGAGAGCACCGGCGGATTGTGTGGCTAAGTCCCATTAGCTTCCCAACCAGCGGAGCCGCGGAGCCAACTGGTATATTAAGGATTTGCCATATCCCGTTGGCATAAGTCCAAATACGTCTTTCTTCTCAATGAAACACTTCAGTGCCGTCCTTTGTTTATCTTTCATGTTGAATTTTAGCTTCAAATCTTTAAGGGCTGTGGCCAAAGCCGAGTCGAAAGATAACTGTTTATTGTGCGCTGGTTGTTTCTGTCAGAATCGTCGCGCCTCTGTCGTCACTTCGTTACGCCCGCCTTCTGACTCTGCACTTCATGGTGATTGGTCCGGCCAGTTTTAGGAGCATCCAGCCTCGAGCCTTATGGAGGGTAACTAGACCCTCCCTGGCAGAGAATTAAATTCGTTGCCGTGGGTTGTCTAGCACGGCGAGGCTACCTCAGCTTATCATTTACAAATTACAAGGGGCGGCTGGTCAACAGAGGGCGCTTGGGCGCCGCCCCCTCTGTCTCACATTTTGTAGAGTCACAGCCTTTCCTTTAATAAAACGTTTTTAAAATTACATTTACATGTATATCCTATGTTTTTAACAAGCAAAATGGATAATAGAGCCTGTAGAGAGTTACTAAAATGTATAATTTGTAATAAAAAGTCAGATTAGAAATGTCTGACGTTGTCTACAATTACTAATGGGGATGGCTAGTGTGACGTCATGGACCACTTCCGTGTCCAAGCCGCGGCGTACCGAATGAAAACACAATGGCAGTAGCGAAAGAACCGGTCACCTTTTTCACTGTGACATCTTATTTTGCGGATTTTCCGAAGTCGGTAAAGCGAGGTCTTAACTCTTACAACTCAAACAGAGTTGTAAGAGTTAGTGTGCTGGCAGGTGGTTTTAAAGGGAAAGTGCAGGCGTCAATGAAAAGGAAAACGTACAGTGTTGAGGTGAGTAGCTAAGTAGTGTAAGCTAACAAACACAGGATGTCAGAAATAAAGCTAGCTTTATCATCTGTGTGAGGTTAAATGTCGTTTACTTGGCTTTGTTAGAGTTGTTATGTTAGATTTGAAAAGTATACTCTAAAGATTCCCAGCAGCACACTCTAGCGCTAACTTCTGCCGGGAGCACATGGCTAATTTGCATATGTAAATAACTACGCATCTCTTTACACTAATCATGAATCCATAACAGTTAAAACAATCTTAGTCAAACATTTTTAGCAAGTCAGTCCAAGTATTGGACTCAATTAAATCCAAGTCACATAGACCCATATCCTAGTCAAGTCGAGTATTTTGGGCAGATTGGTCAAGCAAGTCCAAGTCCCCAAAACTGGGACAAAAGTCTCCCTCGGCAGACTTTATTCTTATAAATTAAAAGTATAAACTTATTATCAGAGACTTTAATCTCGACCACTTTTAGTTTCTTTTGTAATGTGGCCCAAACACTCCTCATAACACAAAAAGATAACATGATTCAAGCGGCTAATACTAGCTAGCGCACGTTAGCTCCCGGCGCTAAATGTATTTTCTAAGATTAGAAATCCGACTTACCTTATCAGTGTCAGCCATCTTCTCTTCTCCTTTTCGTCCAGAGGAAAGTGGTTGAAAGATATCGTTTTATTTACATCATTTCTATTGTTGCAACACAGGACACAACACAGCACCATTATATCGTTAGTTTGGTAGGACACGGAAGTGACGTTTTTGGACACGATGACGTAGTTACTAGCCATCCCCATAGTGGACATATATCCGGCCGGGGCGCAATCATCTTTCCCCATTGACTCTCGTTATAACTTTGACATGCGCAGTTTGTTCCTCTTCAATACAAGAGATAGGAGACAGCGGGGCGCAGACTGACCGTGCCCTGAACTGTCGCTCATCTTCAGCAACACAGAGTTCAGGAGTTGCAATGGTGCTGTGGCTCTGTACCAGCTCTTCATGAGCAACAATCTTCAGGACACCTTCTCAGAGACTGTGTCTCTCCTGAAGATCCTCATCACGACTCCAATGACGACAGCTGAATCTGAGAGGTGCTTCTCAACACTAAAAAGAATCAAGACCTTCCTCAGGAACACGATGTCGCAGGATCGTCTTAATGCACTGGCCATGCTCTCTGTGGAAAAGAAACTTGTCAGGGAGACCCCAGATTTTAACCATAGAGTCACTGAGAAATTTACATGTCTCAAAGACAGAAGAGCAAAACTTGCATACAAAAAATAACACAGATGTAGAGGTGCTGGCTTTAATCTCTAAAATGTGAGGATTTACTTTTTTGTCATTTAATAATGTAAATAGAAATGTTAGTTGACACAAGTGGCACTTTAGACTGAAAGCCTGTTGATTTTCATATGTTCTGAAATCTGAGGAATTACTGCTTTTCTTTATTTTCATTGTAAATATTTAATGTTAGTTGACAGAAGCACTTTGGGCTCAAAGCCTAAGATAAGATAGGTTTTATTTGTCACATGTACAGTTATACATAGTATAATGCCTAATGGTTTCAGTATTTTTTTTTTCAGGCAAAGTGACAAATTTTTATTGCTTTGATCTTAAATATGCAGATTTGCTGTTTTCTCATTGTCATGTAAGGTTGTTAATGTAAAAGTTAGCTCACAGAAGCACTGTCTGCTTTAAGCCTTAAAGTTAAGTTTTTTTTTAACAAAATGTCCAATGCTTGTTGGTTTCACAGGTATGGATTTGTTTTTGTTTATTTGAGTATGTAAATATAAATATGTTGTTCCAAAGATTTTGCTGGACAGAAGAAGCACTTGGCACTCTTTGAAGCTGGAAAATGAATTGTTTCTTTTTTTACTTTTGAAGTAAAAAATAGATTTGCATATTTATACGTTCTTAATTTGTTTAATTATAGACAAGGAGATTTGAAGGGTTTGTGTACCAATTACACCTTATCTGGAGCAAATCATATCAAACACTGGGGAGATAAATTCAAATTCAGTAGCTGGTAACATTTACGTGCATTTAATTGTCTGTTTGACTCAGCAGTAGTGCTTAGGTGTACCCTCCTAGTGGTGCATAGTAATAGCACATCAAATGGCTGTGAACATAATTTACATCAATTCTTGTATTCCGGTGTTGCCGACTCTGCTATTTGGTTTGGTAAATTAGGTGCGCCCCCTCAAGAGAAAAATTCACCAGCCGCCACTGATGACAGCTAGTCACAGATTGGACAGCAGCACCAAGTCAGCAGCTATTTCTGAGTGAGTGGACATAGAACAGGATTTCTGAAGAATTTAGAACTTCTCACTGTGTTTGGCTGCCATCGATGGAAATCAAAACAACCTCTGAGTCTGGCAGCAACAACGCCACTTATGACTTAGGTAAAGATGAATTCTAAAGGTGTGGATGCCAGGGAATCTCCCAGCACAGTCCCTCTTGCAGTCCAGCATCGAACATGAAAAACATCGTCTGAGTTACCGGATGTAGGATGCAGGCTGCTCATTTCAGGAGCTTTGTCCTTTCCTTCCAATATCTCTATGTTTTGTTTTGACTATAAAAAACAACAATAAGTCCCAAGCAGCAGCCTACCACAATGAAAATGCTCAGTTTCAAGAGATCTGTAAACTATAAAACACCCACTAATTCAGATAATTGTCAGGCAATGAAGAAAGAATAAATGGTGCTATTTCTGACTGTTTCATGCATAATGATGGATGAATACAAAAGACATTAAAAGGAAAATGCTGCATTTCGGACTTGAGCATTGAATCCTACTATGTGCCTTGCAGCAATTTAATGAAATGCAACTGTGGAGAGAAGAAAAAGAGAGAATGTATGACTATGAATCACACGGTATTTATCAAAATGTCTGCAGGATAATTGCATGACACCATAGAAACTGGAGCTGTGATCTCTGCTACAGTTCAGCTCTTAACAATAAAATCTTTTTATTCTTTCAATAAACTTAGCAAGGAGCCGACTGCATTCTCACATCAGAAAGGAAGTGCTTTTGAATGCAAGTCTCATTTGACAAATTTCGATGATTAATGACTGTTGGGCTCATGTCATGTGTGTGTGTGTTTGTGTGTGTGTGTGTGCGTGTGCGTGTGTGTGCGTGTGCGTGTGCGTGTGCGTGTGCGTGTGCGTGTGTGTGTTTGACGATATATACAGTGAGACAGACAGAAACATTAACAGACATTATTGGCATGCAGCAGTGAAAATACAACTCGCTGTGTTATAATTAATGTTGGTATTCTGTGAATGTTATCAGCTGAAAGACACCACGTCTTGTTTGTTTTTTTTTTGCGACAAAGTCAAATTCACCAGCAAGCGGAAGCTCTCTCTCCATGATTTGGGTCAAAAATGAGAGCTGTTGTGGCCCGGCTCCTGAGTCCTGGCTGCGGTCCTTGTGCCCATGAAAAAAAGGGCCTTTACACAGCGCCTTCTTTCAAAATGCAGAGGGTGGTGGGGGGGTGCGGAGGTGGGGCTAGAACATACATAAGAGGCTAAGACAGTCCAGCAGTCCAATTTGGCACAGCATCCCCAGGCAATTTGCGGTTGCTTAACCTATACGAGGAAGCTGATTGGATCTTTCCATTCATTTAGGCCCTCTTTTTTCTCTCCTGAGGCTTGTTAGGAAATAATCCTCTTGGATCAGCCCTCTTTAAAAGAGAAGTGCCACGTTCGTGATGAGCACATGCAGGTTTCTCAGAACTGAGGCTTTATCCTGGATGTCGGATGTGGAGAACGTGACTGAGGGCCACTCCCAGGACTTGGCCCTGCAGCCCGTGTGGGACTACCTTCTGCAGAACCACCACGACCACCTGAGGAGCCCTCTCTTCCCAGTGGTGCTCTCAGTCACCACCTACTTCTTCCTGGTTGGTCTTTACACCGTGCTGGACATGCTGGCTCCCCACTGGCCCTGCATCAACCGCTACAGGCTGCATCCTGACAGACCCATCACCTGGCCCAACATCTGGACCACCCTGTGGGTCACCATCTACAACCACCTGCTCTACATCTTCCCTGCTGCGGTGGCTCAGTGGCTGTGGAGGCCGCCGACCCCTCTGCCCCGTGAGGCTCCCACTCTCTGGAGCTTCTTTTTGGGCATCCTGGGCTGCATGGTGGTGTTTGACTTCCAGTATTACCTGTGGCACCTCCTGCACCACCGGGTCCCCTGGCTGTACCGCACCTTCCATGCCGTGCACCACCAGTACAACCAGCCGTTCAGCCTGGTCACCCAGTACCTGTCTGGCTGGGAGTTATTCAGCGTGGGATTCTGGGCCACGGTCGACCCCATCCTGCTGCAGTGCCACTGCCTGACAACGTGGGGCTTCATGGTCTTCAACGTCTACGTTTCCACCGAGGACCACTGCGGCTATGATTTCCCGTGGGCCATGCACAACCTGGTGCCCTTTAACCTCTGGGGTGGTGCGCCTAAACACGACGCCCACCACCAGCGACCTGGCACTAACTTCGCCCCGTTCTTCTCCCACTGGGACTGGCTGGGGGGGACCCACACTGTGCCAACTCCCTCCAGCCATGCCGCCCCGGGAGAGCCAGATGAGATGAAAGGGAGAAAAGACTAAAGAGCTCCAATGAATCTCTTATTGACTCTGCCTCTCTTTCACTCAAGCGGCCTCTTTTGTACCTGCTCTCATTCCAACACGCTGTTTTTTCCCTCTCTACTCTCCACCAGATCTCTTTCCCATCTCCCAGTCTTTCCTTTACACTGACTCACTCTAGTTTTTTGGTCTCTTCTACTGCTGATAATCAGTCTAACATTCCCTGACTGTCTGGTAAGTTGTGAAAAAGAATGTTTTCATGTGTTTTTGTGTACGATGATAGTATAGACAATCCTGTACAGTTGTATTATGTACATTTATCTCTTATTCATAGAGATCTTTCATTCATGTCAATGTACTGTCAATTCCCTCCATGATTCTCAGGTCTGTCAAATAAAAGTCTAAAAGCCACTGAGATGTGTGTTTTTCTGCCTCACCGAGCAGCTCTTAGTGAGTTTTAGCTGGCGGTAGATGGTGTGATCTGTCAGAGTGATTCCACACACGTTAGCACGTACATTCTCCCTCCTCAGCACTGACCCTCTCACTCGCACGCATGAATGGCGCTCTTTTAGCTGCATCCCAGTATGATGCGTGGGTGCAATGCTAATCTATCGGTCACTCTTTCCGGCAAAATGCTCTCGCTGGAGGAGCTCTTAATTAAACGCACCAAAAGGGAATGCAACAACTCAGACTGTAGCGATAAAAATGTTGTATTTTTCAGGATATTGTTGCATTTATCGCAGCAGGTTTTAGAAGGTGAGATACTGCAGAAGCAACTAGTTTTTATCACTAATTCTATTTATTGTTCAAATAAAAATGACAGCATCAAATCACATATTTGTATTGATTTAGAATTTTCTTAAAATAAAAACTCGTTTAAATGGATTTCTAACTGTAGCTGTGGCCACTTTCCATTTGCAGAAAGATTATTACTTAACCCTTAGATGCATAAGTGGATCAAAAATGAGCCGATGGGGTCAATTTCTTGCAGTATCTTTGTAATGAAAAGTTTTTGTCATTTCATACTCCAGGTATTCCTCAAACAAGCATGTGTCTTTTATATCATTCCATTTAAATTTTTTAATTTGTTTGAATACTTGCAAAGAAATTATAATATTAGTATTCCTAGCACAAACTCTTTATCACTTATATCGTACAAGAGGTGATGAAGTGCACACACTTGGAGGAGAAGAGTGGAAAAAATGTCAACAAAGTGGATGTTGACATTCTTCTATTGCTGTTCTGTGTAATCTTCTTCTTTTTCAATTGTCAAACAGTTCAAAATCAGTTTTAAAGTGAACATTTTCAAACATGAAATCATTCTTATGTGGACAAAAATATAATCCAAACAATAATATTAAATTATTTCTCTCAACCAAAATGCCAAAAATGCCATAAAAACACACCGACTTTCATACGGGTTAATTTTGACCCACTTATGGAAGGGTGTAGGGTCCAATCACTCCTGCATCTAAGGGTTAAACTTCAACAACTACACCAGCAGAGGTCCCTCTTCGTCCCAAAAGGAAAAGAGCTACAAGACTAGAAATATATACTAATACATGTAGGGAAAAGATTAATCCCTAGAAGGACAAAAAGGACACACACCCGTCTAATCATCTATTTATATCCCACTGGAACTACACTGAATTTGTTGTATTGCTGGAAAGGCCAGAGCTCCTCGTGACTCTTCTCTCTCTGTTGTTGTTATTCACCATGTACCTGCAGTCAAAACTGGTTTCTGGGAACAGACTGTTGCAACAGGTTTGAATAACACTGCATTCAGATGCCACAAGCATGACTGTCTGTTTGTCTTTATTAAATTTATTTTAATAATGGGACATAAAGCAGGCTTTATCCCCATGTCTGGGAGTGGAATAAATCTCTAATGTGCATGCATTTTCACCATTAGGTAGCAATTTTTTAGTGTTAAAGAAATAAATGCAGCTTTAAAATGACAGGTTATGCTTGAGTGTTGCTGGAGAGTGTGCACTCTCTTGTGCACCAATAAATGCAACTTGCCGCGTGAGGTTAAATTAATTAAAACTTGTAACATGTTTTGTGACATTTTCTTTATGTTCTTGTGGGTGACTGTGTGTCAGTGCTGTGGTTAACCGAGGATTGCTGCAACTTGCAAATAACGAAGGACATTCCGTAAACATTGCAGCATGGAAACATGCAATACTAACCATACATACCATGCGTGTGTGTGTCACAGCAGAAGTGTGTTCAGTGCAGCTTCTTTAGTGGTGAAGCGAGTACAATGAGCGGTTTAGAGCTGAGCACAAAAACTGGAAATAGAAAGCCTGGTTCTGTCGAAACAGACAATGAGTTCCTCCAAATGTAACAAGTGTAAAAGTGACCAAATAACATCTAAAGACTGAAACTATGCAGAGTTCTTTGGAGTAGAGCTACTGTAAATCTACGTGTGAAACTATTATGGTTCAGTTTCTCTCAAAGCTGTGTCATGTTAGCATTACGTTGTGTAGAAAAGACCCCAAAGTTATTACTATGAGGAAACCTTAAAGTAGAAAGCTAAAACATTTTTAAAAGTCTCATTTAATGTGGCTTCCTTTCCTTTTGGTCATACATTCTGTTAAAGTCTGCTCCTAGCATGATCTCACAACTTGTAAAAAGCATTTTAAGAGGCTTAAATATTTTTTTTTCCTTTCTCCATTGCATAAACCTGAAAGTTAAATTGTAAATCTCAAATCTATATACAACAAAATATGAACACAGAAAGCAATGAGTCTTTTTTTTCTGACTCGGAGAAAAAGTTAATTATTCAAAATTAGCCAATTCTGTACATTAGCAAATACTCAAAAAACAAGTTAATCCATAGCCTGGTGAGGTGTGGCCTTTTAAGGATAAAGATCAGAGAGTGTAACAAGCACACTGACACTCCTTTGACAAGTGAAAAGGCCCCCATCAGATGCAGCTTTATTCAAATGACAACAACATAAAAGAACAGGTTGTTTGCATGCTGAATCTGCATGTCAGCTAGGGACATAGTCAGGCACTTGTAAATACACAAATGCAACATTTGCTGTCTAATAAATCTTTTCAGACAGGATGGACATGGCTAACAATGTGATCCTTTCGCCCAAAATATCCACCAACTTTGTCAAATCTTTTAGAAAATGACACAACATTCCTGAGCTGGATCGGAAATATTAGAATATTGTAAAACTATAAAAACTGTGACCAAAATTTATATCTTAGCTAATTTTAGGACAATGGAACAGTGGAATTATGTGGTCACACAATGTAAAAAAAAAAAAATTAACAAAAACATTTTTTTTTACAGTCAACATGTAAAATAGTACTTTTTTCCTGAGATTTTTTTTTACTAGATGTTATCTGTACTGAAAAGAAACAGATAAATATGTGAAATAACAGTTTAAATATATTCTTGAAAAAAATATATGATTTATTTTCCCATCCTTAATTTTCACATTTACTTAAAACAACAGAGAAAATGTGTAAAGTAAAAAAAAGATATTTGCTGATTTAAATACAAGTTGTGCAAAAACACTGCAAAAGAAAGATGTAAAAGAACACATTATTGTTTAGAAATATACAGATTTTTGATATGGACAATTTAGACCTGTTTATTTTATGGCTGACACAAAAATTAAAACTTTATTGCAATTTCAGAGATTATCTGCAATTTAAGAAAACAGGGGAAATCTGTAAAAATAAGAGTACATTATTTTTAAAAAAATCACAGTCAAAAATGGTTTAAAAGTTTTGCTTCCATTTTTTTTTGGGTGGTATATATAACTTTGTCCTTGTGGTATTGTATTGATAGTATCATTTTTAGCCACAGGAGTCTTTGTTAAAAAAAATAATTGCTCAGAAGTGGTGCACGTGATGAACGTTTTTTTTTAAGCGTGGTCACACAGCATCAGTCAGCATTGTTGGAGTGGAGCTGTGTAAATGTAACACAGTCTGGGCGCGGCTCTGCCATCGGCGTGTGAAAGGAAGGTATTCTACTCCAAGTGCTGACAAAAGGTAAGACGACACTCCACTACAATCATTTACCTCTAAACAGCCCGGAGCACTTTACACAGGAACCCGACAGGCCTCAGCGCACCTGGGGGATGGTGGAGACTCTCTGGGTGGGGCTATTGCTTCATACCAGGTTGCTGATTCCTTATCTACAGATAAAGAACCACTGGGGGGGTTTAAACTTTGGTGCAGAATACCTCTTTGTTTTCTGTAGATTGTCTTTTTGAAGACAATGTCTGCTGGAGCTCTCACCTAAAATGTGGGACACTAATTGCAAGAGCTACAATGTGAACTAACACTAACAAAAAGTTCAGACATTATGAGAATAAGCTGCACCGATTCATCAAAATAACTCTGAAAGCAACATATCTGGCTTTACTCTTGGATGTTTGCGATTCAGCTGAAATGTGGGCTGTCACAGAAACTTGTGGGAAGACAACCTGTTTAGATCACTCTTAAAACATGCCTCATCACGCCCTTTACATTCTTTAACTCCCTCTGCTCCGACCCTTTATTCCGAGGTCTGACTTTATCCACACAAAACCAAACAATTAACATCTAAACGGACATAAAAGTTGTTTTAAAAACTGGTCCGTGCACTGTAAATCAATGAATTTCGACAGAACACATTCCATGAATTCCACCTGGATCAGAGACAGGTCCACGTCAATGAGTCTGTCTAACTGCATAGCAGAAACAAGGTCAGTGACTCACTCAACATGTGGACTTTATTCTGTTACGCAAGAATGCAAAGGAGTTTCATAGATACCACATGCACTTGTTTCAGCATTTATTAAAAAAAACAACTATGCAACAATGCCACCTCTGTTCTCCTCATATTAAAAAAAATCTTTAGCACACAATGCTTAAAATCACAAAACAAAACTTGCTAGCTGCACAGAAAGCAGGAATGAACATTAAATAAATGTTTTCTCTCATAATGCTTGACATATTCTCTTGTTCTATACCTTCAAACACAGGTGGGAGGTTAATATGGCAGGGATCGGGTCAGTCAAAAACGTGGGAAAAAGCACATACATGTGTAACATAACTGTACAGAATATAAAAACAAACAGATTTCACATTTTAATACCAAGCAGCAGTTCATATGTATCTTATAAATATGCTTTCTTCCCGGCAGTCATCTTCACAGTTAAAGTCCATCTTTGGTTTTGTGACGCTTTGTCTGGTTACAACGGATGCTGTTTCAGTAGATTTTACTGTCCCAGCGCCGTCAGATCAGTGCAATGTGCTGCAAACGCCGACATGATGCATGATACCTGATCAGAGTCTGTTCTCTGGTTTTGGCACTAGCAGGTGCTGCTCTGTGTGCTGCCGGTACTCGACATGTACGACTTGCTCTTTCTGGAGTATTTCATTGAGCTGAATGAAACTCTCATCCTCTCCACAGTCCTGCTGCTGCGACACAGCAGAGTGTTCTTCACGTGCTCCCTGAACTCCTCGGACACGTAGTAGTAGATGAACGGGTCCAGGCAGCTGTTGAGGCTGGCCAGACACAGAGTGGAGGTGTAGAAGATGTAGCCGTTATCGACCACTCCGTCCTTTAGCAGAGAGTAATGCAGCACCAGCATGATGTTACTGGGGATGAAACACACCACGAACGTAACCAGGACGACCACGATCAGCACCACGGCTTTGCGTCGGTTCTTCGATGCGCTGCTGCTCTCCATGGTGTTCCCCAGAGCTCTGAGCAGCAGAACATAGGCAACAATGATCACCACGCAAGGCACGAGGAACACGACCATGGCCATGAAGATGAAGTAGTAGTAGGGGAGCTGGATTGAGGCGAATGGGTTGATTGGGTTCTTAATTATGTTGACATCATGGCAGGTGGTGACGTTGGGGTCTTTGAGCTTGGCCGTGTGGTCGTACAGGTACAGGGGAATGGTGGTGAGCCAGATGAACACCCAGATGCCCACGCAGACGACAGTGGCCAGCTTGTTGTTCTTCTTCTGCTGAGACAGAGGGTGAGCCACGACCCAGTACCTCTGCACGCTGAGGCAGGCGATGAACAGAACCGAGCAGTACATGTTCCCGTAGAAGAAGCTCACCAGCACTTTGCACAGTGGCTCTCCGTAGCTCCAGTTGTTGCCGTTAAAGTGGTAGTCGATTTTCAGAGGCATCCAGATGACGAACAGCAGGTCGACCAGAGCCAGGTTGGCCATGTAGATGGACGACGGGTGCTTCTTCTTGGTCCTGAACAGGAACACCCAGATTGCCATGCCGTTGGCAGGAAGCCCCACCACGAAGACGATGATGTAGATGATGGGGTAGAAGACGGTGGTCAAGCGGCTCTTCAATGCATCGGAGGGTGCTTGGTCCACGATGTAACGCCCAGAGTCTTCAGGGTCCTCAAACGCAGCAAAGCCCCGACCTTTACCTAAAATATACAGCAAAAATGCACATGCATTAAGGCTGAAATGAATGCTGCAACGATTTATCAATCAGTTATCAAGTTTTTAAATTAACAATTGACTGGTTTGAGTACATTTTCTTGAAATTAGAAAAGGTGGTATTCTCTTTCAACTTTTGAAATGTGAACATTTTCTGTTTTTTCCCCCCCTCTTCTATGATAGTAAACTGGGTATCTTTGGGTTGTGAATTAAATATTTACATTTGTCCTACTGGACTTTGAGAAACACTGATCGACATTTTATAGATCAAACAACTTCACTATCAAGGGAGAACGTAATTGACGGCTGAATCAACAATGATAACTACCATTAGTTGTAGCAGTTATGAAATCAAATGGCAGCTTCTCAGATGTGAGGGTTTGATGCTTTTCTGCGCATTACACACTTTAAACGAAGTCTGTTGGGTTGAAGATTACTGGTTGGTCTGAATATATTATTTGGGCTCTATCATTGTTTTTATCCTAAAACATACACATGATAAGACAGATGCATTTATAATTAAATTAAAATACGCCTAAACCTGACTAAATAAAACACTCAGTACAACATAGTGTAAATCAGTCCTACAAAAACCCAATTAAGCCTCAAGATGTTATTCTTTTATTTATTTATTTATTTTTGGAATATTACAAACCCTATGCTTACATTTCCCGACATTCATGACTTTTTTATGAGCGGACCTCAACACAAGACGAAAAATATCAACTCCATCAGAAAGCTGCTCTAATTAGAAGGACATATTTTAAGACATTAAGCTTAAATGGCTTAAATAATTATAAGAATATTCTCACTAATTCTCTCTATTTGATGGGAGTGTTTGTGTGTCAGGAGGTCGGTATGCAAACGACCCAGCCCTCAGAAACAAACACACCAACAGACAGGAAGCGGTGTTCTTACCTGAGTTGGCATCAGAGGCACAAAACCAGCAGAAAACCAGCAGAAGCGACAGTAAACTTTTAAAATCCATGTCGTAGTACTTTGCGATCCCTTAACGCGACTTTCCTTTTACAGTTTCAGCCTGCTGCGGCTCTTTAAGTGTCTGATAACCGCTCGAACCCTCAAGGACACTCCCCGAGAATACCTGCCTGTGCGCCTGCGTCATCTCGGCCCCGCCCACTTGCTCTCAGGTAGTTTTCCCCTCATTGGTTTCTATCATAAAGCTCAGTGTGTTTAGTGACGGCAAAACCGCTGAGAAATAAATAAATGACACGTTTAATAATACATCTCAAACAAGTGTTGTAGAATTTGACTTCTCTATTGATTTTATTTTGTATTTCATTGACATGTCTGTATATAAACTGTATATATCATCTTCCATTGTTACCCATCGTATTGTATCTATCTATTATCTATTGTATTTACATATTTAGTGCGTTAATACCACTGTGTTCCCACTGTTCATTGTTCTGTATACTGTATATAATGCACCTTTACTGCTTCTTCTACATTTTTACTTAGATACTAAACTCCTAGGTGTCTTTGTACAAAGTAAATAAAGCTGAATCAATTTTTAAATGTATTTTGAGCTGCATGTGTTGCTTTAAAGCTTCAATAGTAATAAAGCGTTATTATTCTTATTAGTAGAGAATTGATCAAATATATTACTCACATTTGTTTGATTCTGCGGCTGCACAGTGACGTGTTGGTTATCGTTGTCAACTTCCAGCTAGAGAATCCCTGGTTCATGACCTGGTCTGGGTCCGGGGTCTTTCTGCATGGAGTTTGCATGTTTTCCCTGTGCATGTGTGGGTTTTCTCCAGGTACTTGGCTTCCTCCCACAGCCCAAAAACATGCTGAGGTTAACTGGTAACTCTAAATTGTCCGTGAGTGTGATTGTTTGACTCTATGTAGCTCTGTGATAGACTGGTGACCTGTCCAGGTGTCCCCTACCATCACCATAAGTCAGCTGGGATAGACTCCAGCCCCTCTGTGACCCTAATGAGAATGAAGCAGTGTATAGATAATGGATATTTGTCTGATTCGACTGCCAGTGGTATGTAGTAAGCAAATATTGTATTGCTAGCTTTTAAATTGCTTAAATTGTTTACAGCATCTTCTCTGACATGCTCAATCTATTTTCTTGTCTTTTAATACAGTCTTATGATCTTAATGTCTACTTTTATGTTTTATTTATAAGATTTTAATGTACACTGCTGTTCAAAAGTTTGAGGTCGCTTAGAAATGTCTTTATTTTTAAAAGAAAAGCATTTTTTTCAATGAAGATAACATTAAATGAATCAGAAATACAGTCTAGACATGGTTAATGTCGTAAATAACTATTCTAGCTGTAAATTGCTGATTTTCAGTGGAATATCTACAGAGGAACATTTCCAGCAACCACCACTCCTGTGTTCTAATGCTACATTGTGTTAGCTAATGGTGTTGAAAGGCTATTTGATGGTTAGAAAACCCTTGTGCTATTATGTTTGCCTTTCCTTCGCAAAGTTCTGATCAAGTTCTGCTTTTCTGTCACCTCACACTGCATCTCAGAGTTTAGAGAATTAAACAGAAATGTGCTATTACAGGGAGTGAGACAGTTGCTGTGATCATTACAAATATCCCACCGGGTGTATTTAAAGAATTAAAGTGTGACTTTTCATGTAAAACATAAAAATTGTCTGGGTGACCCCAAACTTTTGAACCTTTACCTTGAAGTCTATGTCTACCTTTAAATCATTTTTCTGAATGTATTTCTTTGCCATTGTAAAACACCTTGAATTACCTTGTGTATGAATTGTGCTGTACAAATACACTTGCCTTGCCTTAATAACAGTAAAATATGACTTATATTTCCCGAAAGACCGCATTGGAAGCTTTTGAATTACTGCTAATTTCATTTCATTTAAATCCATCTTCATTGTTCTTCACTGTTTGTCACTCTGCATTAACATTTGGCACCAGTGTTGCCAGATCTCGCAGTAGATACAAGCAACCAGCTTGATGAAAACAAGCCCATCTCTGTAAGATGTGATAGACACAGGTTTTTATCTTTTCATAGAGCCCTCATTGTTTTGTTTTCACTTCCACGTGTTTCATAGCAACGCGCTAATGTGGGCCCTCACCATACAAATGCTTGGGTTACACTGCAGGTGCCTGCTGTTTTTACTGAGCTTGGAAAATCCAGTTTTACTCAACGTACACCTGCAGCCTGCAATAACATGTAGCACAAACTACATCCTGACCTTTTAAATCCTCCGGGTCTATTTGTTTTGTTAATCTCATCCTATTTTTCTTCCACCTGTTTTGTTTTAGTTCCTGAAGGAGGATCATCCTCAGGAACCTCAGGAACCTCTGTACCCAGGTGAGCTCACATCTGGATCCACTGCAGTTCGCTTACCAACCGAACATTGGAGTGGATGATGCAGTCGTCTACCTGCTGCAAAAATTGCTTAACTCACCTGGAGGACACCGGCAGCACTGTGAGGGTCATGTTCTTTGACTTCTCCAGTGCTTTCAACACAATCCAGCCTTCTCTGCTCAGAGTGAAGCTTGAAGGAGCGAGAGTAGACTGTCACCTGGCTGCATGGATCATCGACTACCTCACCAACAGACCACAGTACGTGAGGCTTCAGGACTGTGTGTCTGATGTGGTAGTCAGCAGCATGGGAGCCCCACAGGGGACAGTGCTCTCTCCCCTTCTCTTCATCCTGTACACGTCGGAGTTCCACTACAACTCTGGGAGCTGTACCTCCAGAAGTTCTCTGATGATACAGCCATTGTTAGGTGTGTGTCTGATGGGGACGAGTGGGAGTACTGGACGGTCATCTCTGACTTGGTTGACCGGTGTAAGCAAAACCATATGCAGCTCAATGATGGTAAGACAAAGGAGATGATCATCGACTTCCGCAGGAGGAGGACACCTCAGACTGCACTGGTGAACATCCAGGGTATGGACATTGAGCTGGTGGACTCATACAAATACCTGGGCGTTCACCTCAACAATAAACTGGACTGGTCACACAACGCAGAGGTCCTGTACAAGAAGGACCAAAGTCGTCTCCACCTGCCGAGGAGACTGAGGTCCTTTGGAGTGTGCAGGACTCTGCTCCGGACATTCTATGACTCTGTGGTAGCGTCTGCTGTTTTCTATGCAGTGGTCTGCTGGGGAGCAGGGAGCACTGAAAGGGACAGGAAGAGACTGAACAGACTGGTCAGGAGGGCCGGTTCTGTCCTGGACTGTTCCCTGGACTCCATAGAGGAGGTGGGTGAGAGGAGGATGTTGGCAAAGCTCACATCCATCATGGACAATCCTTCTCACCCACTGCATGACACTGTGGGGTCTCTAAGCAGCTCCTTCAGCAGCAGACTGAGACACCCACCCTGCAAGAAAGAGCGCTATCGCAGGTCCTTCATCCCATCTGCTGTCAGACTGTACAACATCAGCATCACTGGCTGATGCTAACATAAACACATAAGCACAATTCCTTGCACTGCTGTCATTTTCTGCACTTTTACATTTTATTTTTTAGTCACTTTTTGCTGATGTAATTTATTTATAGTGTAGCAATACTCTATTTATTCATTCTGTATATATTGTACATATTTATATTAAAATTATTATATTTACTGTATATTGCTGCTACAACACGGGAAATTTCCCGTTACATGGGGAGTAATAAAGGATTAACTTATCTTCCTTTTAAAATCTTAAATGCTCTAGTTAATCTTTTAATTAATGCTTTTGTAGTCATTGTTATCCACATTTCTTGTTTGCGTGCCCACATCTTCTGTTTTATTTACTCAGCTCCAATGTAAATGAGTCCTTCACACCTCGGTGTATTTTGAGTTTACATAAAGGTTGAACGAATGAATGGAAGATGGATATTTACAGTTTTGTGGAAATAATGTGCATAATTGCAAATAAAGTGATGTTAGTATGGGAAGATATTTAAGTATGAACACATATTTTTAATACCAATAATATCAATGAATCTGCCAATTACACTACCAGTCACTTTCTCATTCAATAGTTTTTATCTAATAATTTTCTACAATGCAAATTATTACTGAAGACATCAAAATGATAAAAGAATACATATGGAATAATGTTGTAAACAAAAATATGTTAATCTTCAGTATTAATCTACAGTTTAGAAAATATTACAAGTAAATAAAAACCATTGAAGGAAAAGGTGTGTCCAGACTTTTGCCTGGCAGTGTACTTCTTAGCTTCTTGTAAATAGTTGACCAAAAAATGCTAATCATGAGTTCCTCAAGTCCAACGTGACATCTTAAAAGGCTCTGTTTGGTAAAATCAAGCGACCAAAATCCAGATGCTTTACGTTTACTGTAATATCCATGCATCAGTTATCCATACACAGCTTCATCCTATAGAGGGTCATGGAGGGCCTATTCCAGTGGACATAGAAACAGGCAGGGTACCACCAGTCCATCACACAGCCAAGACAACTAAGCACACTCACATCAGTTAACCTCAGCATGTGTTGTACTGTAGGAGGAAGCGTAGGCACAGCATGAACAAGCAAAACATACAGAACCCATGACCTTATAGCTGTGAGGCAACAGCGCTAACCACCGTACCACCATGCTTCCCCTTGTTAAGATGTGAGAGAAAGAAATGCAGCAATCTCTCACATCTGAGAAGCTGAAAACATACATCACTTACATCAGTATTGACATACAAGTTATCTAATACGAAAACTTTTTCCCCCGCAGAGCATGATTAAAAAAAAGAGGCTTAGGGTGATTTAGAATTGGTGTAATAGTTTGTCTGGCAGAGCAGCTCCAACTCCATTGTTCACGATACTCATTACTGTCTGCAGCACATGTAGCAGAGTACGTATCACAGCTGAGCAGATGGCGATGGAGAGTCAAGCTTTGTCTTCATAATAGATTGTAAACTAAGTTGTGAAAAACAAATGAAAAATCAATACACAATGGCTCCCGTCTTTTCCTCAACATAACTCTAACAAAGATATAAGGAATTTCAGACAAGATATATCGTTTTAAAAGTGTTTCTCTCCTTAAAGTCGATTACAGCTCCAAAAATTCAATCTTGGTCGGTCTCTAAAATCAGTTAACATTAAGGTACTTTTAAGGTTTGATTACAGAACTTGGACAGTATGACAAAACAGATCTATTAAAATAAATAATTTAACTGTCTAAATAGCAGGCAGATAATTTACGATGGGTAAAATTTTGGAGCCCAATAGTCTGATCTGTAGAATAATGAGTTTGTTAAATGCCATTCTTTAGCTTGTTATGGCTTCTCTCTGCAGAAATGAAGTGCCTGTGAACACACCCTGTTTGATGATTTAACTACACCGTGATCTCTCTTCCTCTTGGCATCTTCCCTTGCCATATAAGATAATTACTTAAATCCGAAAAGCACACCTCTAATGCTAACTAATACTCATAGTAAATAAGAAACAGTGACATGATCACATCTTTGGTTGCTGTAAGAATCTGTTGTGCAGCATTCTTTACAGCTGGAGCTGCGACCTTTGGCAGAGTTACAGGAACTGGTAGCGGAAAAATACTCCTCTCAGACTAAAGTGTATAAAAATTGGTTAATTTTAAAGACATGCTTTAGTTTAGGGGGACTAATTTGTGCAGCTTTCTCCAATGTAAACACAGTGATCATCCATGGGACCAAACATGAATCTATTGGGAGCTTTAATGCCATTTTAGTGAAGAAAAGAGTGGATTCTCACATTCAAATCTGTGATAAGATCAGGGAAACAATTTACGATATGATGTAGGACAAATAAAGGGATCTAGGAGCACAAACCTGATCTGCGAGTAAAGGTTAAATATGAGTGTTGTTTCTGAAAATAAGGAACATCCAGCTTGACCTTTCCAGCTGCCTGCCTCACAATACAGTCAGAGGAAATGTTGACAAAATAATACAAGTTTACTGCAACGCTCAAAAGACTTTAAAGGCCTTTAGAATTTGCACTCACTGCATTTTCATACCAGTTTTACAATCATTCTGCTAGTGTTGATAGCAAACCGTAGCATAGAAGCATGTGGCAACTTTTCACAGTATAACAGCAACAGTAACTAATGACATCAGTTAAATTCGTGTGAACAAGATCTGAATAAACAGATGTCTGATTCATTTAAAATGACTAATTCAGAACATTTTTGTTGCGTATTGGCTGTAGGCTGAAAGAAGAAGAGCAAAAAAAATAAACTGACTGAGAAAACATCCACTGTCACAACTTCTGTCTCCTGGAAATATTCGTGACTATTTAATGCTTTCCGAGATCTTTTACCCTTAACTTTGCTTTAAGGCTTTTGAATGGTGAGAACAGGTATAGCAAAGTTAGCAAGACAGTTATCTTTATTGGCAAACAATAAAAAGTAGCTACACAAGTAAAAAACATTCCTTTATCTTACTACATGTATCATTTAATAAACATTAAACATTACAGATTTAACTTTCATGTCACACAGTAAATAGCTGACAGAGAATTCATCCTCTCAGTTATATTAAAAATAATCCATGTTCATACTTCTGCATCAAGAAAACATCACACATTAAATGAAAATAGTATTATCAAAAGATTTGTAAAAGTACATTTATTTACAGAGTTAAAAAAAAAGCAGTAACTTCAGACAGCACGATCGTCAATACAGATGACTTTTCATCACAAGCCTAAAAATAATGGGTTGAAGGATTATCAGAGCCAATATTGAGCATTTATCTGATAATCTGCATTTCTAATGATTCCAGATAAAATAATTCAATTCAAAATGTGCTACTTTGGCTTTGATGTGGCCACTTTTCTCAATAGTAGCCACTAGCCACTCTCTAGCTGGATAGAGGTCACAAGTAACAGCCTATCAACACCCAGGGAGAAAAGGTCCCTTGTGATTGAAATACATAAATGATGAAAGGTATATCAGTGAGGTTTTATGTTGGAGCCTGAGATAATCCTCATGTTGTCACTAAGATTTGCATTTTTACAGCAAATCAACTATCGGTGGACCCCCACTCTTCATCGGTCTTCTTCTGTACCTGAGTTTTCTGAAAAGGAACGAACTTAAAAACTGCTAGCATTCTGTGCTCTGCGTGTTCCCCGACTCAGACGTGTACGTGTTGTTCTTTTTGGAGTATTTCAGGGCGCTGAAGGAGACCCTCATCCTCTCCACCGTCCTCTCGCTCCTGCAGAGGAACGTATTCTTCACGTGCTCCCTGAAGTCCTCAGAGATGAAGTAGTAAACAAAGGGGTCGAAGCAGCTGTTGAGACTGGCCAAACACAGCGTGGTGATGTAAAACCCGTACAGGTTGTTCTCCGCCTCACCCAGCAGGAGGATGTAGTGCACCAGCAGCATGACGTTACTGGGGGTGAAGCACACTAAAAACATCACCAGGACCGTGATGATCAGGACCACGGCCTTTTTGCGCTTCTTAGCGATGGTGGGGTCGGACATGCTGTTCCTCAGAGACTTGAGCATGAGGACGTAGGATATGATGCACACGACGGTGGGGAGGACAAATCCCAGCGTTCCCATGGTGAGGAAGTATCCTGCTGCGATCTTCTTCTGGCTAGGCCTGGTGACATCGTGGCAGGTCAGGATGTTGAGGTTCCTCGCGCGGACTTCTTGGTCGTACAGGTAGAGAGGGGTGGTGATGAGCCACACCACCACCCAGATAGCGACGGAGATGATTACAGCCAAACGGTTGCTCCTCTGCTGCTGGGACAGCGGGTGCACCACAGCCCAGTAACGCTGGACACTGATACAGGCGATGAAAGCGATGGAGCAGTACATGTTGCCGTAGAAAAATGCCACCAGCACTTTGCACAGACCATCTCCGTAGGTCCAGTTGTTGCCGTTGAAGTGGTAGGCAATTTTCATGGGAACCCAGATGACAAACAGCAGGTCAGCCAGAGCCAGGTTGGCCATGTAGATGGACGACGGGTGCTTCTTTTTTGTCCTGAACAGGAAGACCCAGATAGCCAAGGCGTTGGTGGGCAGCCCCACCACGAACACGATGATGTAGACGACTGGGAGGAAGACGGTGGTCAAGCGGCTGGTCAGGACCTCTTGGGCCTGGGAGGAAACCCACACCCCATCTCTGGTCTCTGTGCCAGTAAAGCCTTTGGTATCTGTGAGGTCACAATATAAAATACATGGAAAGCAGAAGTGCAACAGGTTTATATATATATATGAACATGTGAAACTCAAACATTAGTTCCTTTCAGCTGTGAGCTCTGTGACCGGTTTTCCAAGTGCAGTAGAGTCATGAGTCATCTGTCTTACAACACCGGATTCAAGAGTCATTCCAGAATTGGATGACATTTGGGCTTCAACAATTTTTGAAAAATAAACCTTCTCTTTCACAATTGTCTGCTACATATTAATCAATAATAAGTAAGAAACTATCAAAGGCTTGATTAGCTCAGTTTACACATCAGTGGTACCATTTCTATTCCATGTTTTATTCGTCGTTTGCTAACCCTGCTCTAATCACAGTAACAGGGCTGCTAATCAATGCTAATGTTAGCTTTTTCTCAGGAGTAGAAACTAGATGTTTAGCTAGCTGTTACTGCTGACCAAGAAGACAAACTTACTGATGGAAAACATAAAAGAAAAAAGAAAATACTAATTTGTCCTATCCTGATAATACACATAACAGGGTTGCATGAGGTAAAGTAAGACATTCAATCAAGGCTGACAATGTTATGAAAATGTGAAAATAGAAGAGAGGACATAGCTTTGCTCTATACATTGTTTTGAAAGCTGTTTGATGATGTTAATTCCAGCATATCATGTGATTCACTGTTTTCTTCTTCTTCTACCAGCTAAAAAGGTTATGCTAACAGAGTTGTTGTAGGACACACATTCCATACATAATACTTATTATTTAAAATATGATGTTGATTTTAAAAAAAGGGTACTCCAGACTAATTTGGTATTTTAAAAATATTGTCAAACATTCTTTTCTCCTGGTTCTCAGGACAAGTACATTTACACAACAGCTGCATGTTTTAGTATTTTGTACATGGATTGTTTGAAATTTGATGGATAGGAAATTTCCCCTGGAAACGGGGAGTAATAAAAGAATAAAGGATTATCTTATCTTATCTTATCTAAAATGTTCTCCAATTCCTGAAAGACCCTTGTACATTGTGATAAAACTCATTTTTGGCAAACTGATCACTGTGAGGTGACAAGGAGTAAAACATCAAACAATCAGAGCCTTCATTCAACACATCTCGCCAGATAAACCACTTTGTAGATCCGAACTCCGCCTCAGCTGAGTAGTTTATAAGAAGATACAAACATAAATAGCTCAAAAAGAAATCCTACCCTTTTGCGTCAGGCAAGTCTGTGCGCAACACCAAAACAGGAACAGCTGAAAACATCGCGTCCTCACAGTCATGACTGCAAAGATGAATCCACAGCCTGCACTGTTTGAGGGCGCGGTTGTGAATGGCTTCCTATTGTCTCTGCTCTAACTGCCATTTCCTCCTAACAGCTGGTTTTCATACCTGCGTGATGTCAGCAGTCAGGTGACCTCAGAGACCCACCCTGATTAGGGATGTTTAACTCAGTTACTGTCTATAGAAGCCCGTTTCGTCAACTTGAAAATAGTCTCATGCTGTATCATAATTATGAGATAATTTACCGGTTGAAATCGCTTTAAAGGACCAATTCAACTAATTTATCAATATAATGCAATTTCTCACTGCCCAAAAAGTAATTGTAGCTCTTAAAACAGTGGAATGTTATTAATGCATACATATAACGATGTAGACATCAAATGCATGAGGACTTATTGTGCCTAATTTTTGGTCAGTTGCACAAATACGCATCTGTGTTCGCACCACAGACATAAAGGTCCGTGTGTTTGCATGTTATTCCTGTTTGAGCCGGATAACAGCAGTCGTAGATGCAAATTAACGGGGTAATAAAGCTTAAATGTGAGGCGTGCAATCAGTTTTTGGAAGATGATCGCACCTGAGCCCACTGGAAGGAGTTCCACCTCCCGATATCCCAAGTCCAGTCCTCTGGAAGCTCAACTCGGGCTAATTCAGTTTTACAGCTTCATAAAAAATATTTCAGTCTGCAGAATTTCGTCCTCTTTTCTTTAACTTTGTCAAACAGCTGTGGCATCAGATAGCAGCAGGATCCAGACTGTCTCCACCATCGGGGGATCTAGGGGGTGGCTACTTGGGCTCAAGCCCCGGATGTTTTCTCAAGAGCCCCGGATCGCGGATCCGAGCTGGTCTGAGTATAATGTGCAGTACTGGAATTCACCAGAGAGTGGCAGCATACGCTGGAGAGCAGCTGGCAGCCTGCCGCCTGTCCAGAAGAAGAAGCGTTTACGTCTATGTGCGCTAGTCGCTGCTCCTTGATTCTACTGCCAACCAGCGTCGACTCAAGTAATGGATATCAGAAGCTTTTTCAAAAAGCGGACGTCGCCAGCAGCAGCACCAGCAGCAGCAGTAGCAGAAGCAGAAGCTGAAGCTGCTAGACAGATTGATGTTCCCGGTTTGTGAAACTTTGACTGATTTTGCTTGCTGGCTATCAGTATTATCCGTTAATACCAACAACAACACAACCGCACTGAAAATGAAAGACAGCAAGATCAATGTTGCATTCCAGGATAAGACTAAAAACCCTTTATGAAATATGAATGAAAAGTATTACTGGCAAAATGATTGAAGTATTCATTGTGCAGAAAAATGCTCCCTGTCAGTGCTTTGCCATTATATAAGATGTTTTTGGATTATTATACTGTATTTTACTACTGCAGATGTTTAAGCTTGTGCTAATTTTAGCTAATATGTACACTTTTGGGTGGTTCAATCAACAGTTAATAACTATGTTTCTTTTAGCTAATCCAAGGGAGTTTAAAACAGTTCATTTATTTGAAGAAGAGGGAGAATTTTCTAATCTCATCAAGAAACATTTCAAACATTTAAACTCAGCATGTGGGTATTTTCACATGAATTTTATGAATCGTTATCTGAAAAGTAACTAAAGCTGTCAAACAAATGTAGCTGAGTGGAAGGAGAATATTTCCCTCTGATATGTACCTTAAAATGGAAATACTCAAGTAAAGTAAAAGTGGCTAAAAATTGTAAATGTACTGTCCACCACTGATGTTAACGTTATAGAAATCATGCATGGGTCTGATTTTTAAGTGTTCTCTGTGCCATTCACAGCTTTGAATTGGTGGTAAGTTGATGTAAAAAAATAAAAATAAAATAAGGATAGTTTTGTGTGCGTGGCACAAAAAAAGCCGGAAAAAATAAATCGGCATCTGCACCCTCAGGGCTAAGCCCCTGATCTAGAATCCTAGATCCGCCCCTGGTCTCCACACTTAAAGAGAGGCTGTGCGTAATTTACGCAGGTGATGGACCAGCAATAATTTCTTGATGCTATTGTAGATGCTGCGGTGTATTTGATCTGAGTATTGTTTGGGTGTTGCATTGCTGTCCTTTGGGGCTTCACAGTGCTTTACCGAGGTGAGCTTTTTTCTTTAACCTTTGGATGCACAAGTAGATTGGACCCTATACTCTTCTATAAGATAAGAATCAATGCGTGTTTATGCCATTGTTGTGTTATTGTTTGTATTATATTTTGGTTCACACGGTAAAGATTTCATGTTTGAAATATGTTTATTTTTCGCTTTATAACAGATTTAGAACATTTTGATCATTTAAAAAGATTAGAACACAGGACAGCAATAGAAGAATGTCAACATCCATTTTGCTGACATTCTTCTGCCTCTTTTCCTCCAGCTGTTGCTGCTCTCCTTCCCTCCAAGTTTGTGCATTGCATCACCGTTTGCATGATATTATCAGTGATAATGAGGCTGGGATAGCAATAAAAATATTACATTTTTTTTTCTAAAAGTATAAAATGTAGCTTAGGAATTTAAACAGAATGATATCAAACATGTTTTTTTGAGGAATAGCTGGAAAATGAAATGATATAAACTTTTCCTAACAAAGATATCGCAAGAAAACAACTTAATTTTTGACCCACTTATTGCTTCATCCACAATAATGATAATAATTGTAATAATAATCTTTGGCTCTGACTGTTTAGATAAATAGATTGAACTTGAGTGAAGAGTGGAGCTGCAGGACATTTAGTTTTTTCGGTTTGAAAAACACTGACAAAATTCACTTAAACTGCCTCTCTCTGAACAATGTCCATCCACAGAACACAATGTGCCACTAAAACTCCTCTCTGCTGCAAAAACAGCCCCAGTTTCTGCTTTCTGGGGTAGAATCTGTGGCCCCAGTGACACCAGACAAGGCTCCCGCTCTTTACAATTTCTCTATTCAGAAGTTTGCCATACATGGCACACTGTTTGACTTTGACTCATTTTAAGCATTGATTATTTGTGACCTCAGTGTGTGACAAAGATGTGCGTGTTTCTTAAGTACTGTGCGGTTTCCCAAAAACTGTAGATGACTCTTCCTTCACTGTTTATATCCGTGTAACCTGGTGACAGCCTAAACAATCCTTCATGGTCATGTGTGGTTTTCTTGTTGTAATTAATCTCGGGATTAATTATTAGCAATCAAGCATCAACTTATCAGTAAGCATTGAAAAAAAGATCCAACACAAAACTTTATTGAAATGTCTTTGTTTATGTTCTCCAAAAAGAATTTTTCAACATATCCTTCAGTTTTGACAGACTTTTACAAATGGCTTTCAAAATAGCACATTTTTGAATTAGTTTTTATATATTTAGAAAAAAAAAATCAGGAATATCTCTTTTTTAATTAGACCAACAAGTGGAAAAAAATGCTTAATATTGGCTCTATTTATCAGCTGGGCCAGTAATCAGTTGTTTACGAGTTAAAATCCTGATCTTGCTGGTGAAGCAGTAGATATATCTTTCAGTCACTGCACCCTCTGCTCAGGCCCTGTCATTTCAATTCTTGTAATTTCTGTAATAAAGAAAAAAACATCCATTGGCTTCTTAATGGTTTGGAGCCCCACAGACGAAGAACGGCCCATTAATTGATTTCACATCGACACGGTGAAATTAGCCAATCATTAAGCCTGTAAACTATGAAATACTGTCGGTTATGTAATGTGTCTGACTCAGGGTTTAAACTGGTCACTGGTTATATAAATTCATGCCATCTTCTTTGTGTCACAGTGAAGGTTTTGATGGTGTCTCTTGCTCCACAGCTCCATCTCATGTTTTATTTCTACTACACAGTGAACACTGAACTCATGCTTGACTTGACCAATCGGTTTATTTCCCCAATACTTATGCTGTACAACAGACTCTACTGCCAAGCAAATGTATAAAAACTCTTTTGACAACACTGAAACTTCACTAAATCTGAAGATATTTCATTATTTATGTATTGTATGATCTGTGCATGAACACTACCAAAAGTAATTTGCCATCTTCCATCATACTCACCACTTCAATGTTGTGTTTTTCAGCAGTTTTTTTATGTGTTGTGCATGTCAAGATGATGACATAAACTTTATTTTCATGCAAAGCTCCAATGCAAGATACTAACCAATTTCAAACCATTTTCATGCCGCTCAGACCAGTTAATCCATTAACATTTGGACTATTCTTTCTTTTGTTTAAGTCAGTACACTTGAGTTGATGTAAAATTCCTGGCATTCTCTGCTTTAGCTTCTTTAATACTGCAGCTTCTCTCAGCACTTGAAGATGTACGGTAGCAAATGGAGTCCTTTTATTCACTTTTTGAAATTAACAGCAGCGCGGCACCACCTGCTGGAGAGACAAGCACCTGGACAGTGTTGTAAAGTAACAGTTTTTAATAGAAAACACATTCAGTAATGCTGGCTTCCCACCAGCAGGGAGCAGCATCAAACAAACCACTAGGGAAGAAAAGTCACTGCTTTAAAACACGATGACAGTGACAGTTACCAATATTTATTCAGACAAGAAAGCAGCAAAAGAAAATCTAAAGTGGTGTATATTGATGAAAAAATACAAATACATGAGTGACAGATTTTCACATGTGACACATAAATGCTTGAAAATAAGCTTATCGGCAAAACATATCAAGAAAAACTACAGAAAATAGCAAGTAGTTTCTTTACTTTAAATGTAATATCTGTAGAGTAACATATTAACATGCAAGCTCTTACACACACAGTGCAAAAGTAGAAGCATTTCATCATCTGGAATGTTCTTCTAGGAAGCACATTCTTATCTACTTTCAACTTCCTTCCGTGTATTGTCTGTTACTTCATTCACCACGCAGCCAACATGTCTGTCATCGCACGTTTGTCCATTTCTGTTGGCACGAAAGGCTCAGTCACCCTCCACAGGCTCAACCCTACTGTAGCTAAGTGCTGTGCTTTTGCATGTGCTAGAACTTCATAATAAAATGTTTAAAATCACAGGTAAGAGTCAGTTAAATCCCCCCCCCCCACCCCCGATTAAATGCCCAATCAGACCAGCAGCTTCTTATACTGGCTGCTGAGGTCGGCCTGTAAAGAGTCCATTCTGGTAACTGAACTGTTTAGCTTGGAGGTATCGGTGCGGCTGGATTTCAGAATCGTTCTGGTGCTGGATCTGCACGAATCGGATGATGAGTGACTGATTCCGGCGCGCTCTGTGATCTTCTCACACCTCAGGATGCTGGACAGTTGTCTCTGGCACTGGGATGATCCAAAGTAGTAAACCAGAGGATCCAGGAGGCAGTTCAGACTCCCCAGACACAGAAACATCAGATAGACACCGTAGGAACCATCGGGGGTCTCCTGGTTTCTCAGGTCTTCTTCATTAAACTGCAGGTAGTGTGCCAGCAGGAGGCAGTTCGTGGGCATGAAACACAACACAAACAGCACTAGCACCGTCAGGGCCATCACCACCGCTCTGGTTCTTCTGCGAGAGCTTCCAGGAACTGAGACTCTGCTCAGAGACCAGATCACCTGAGTGTAGGACACCACTGTGATGACCAGAGGCAGGAAGAAGAGGGCGCAGCAGATGGTGGCGAAGTAGATCTTCAGCCAGGCGATGCTCTCAAAGCTCTGGATGTCATGGCAGGTGGTGATGTTCAGCTCTCTGAGGTAAACAGTCTGGTTGGAGAGGACGAGGGGCACGGAGCCAGCGAAGGATAACATCCACATGGCCACGCAGGCTATGATGGTGTTCCTTGGCCTCCTCCATGCCAGGGAGTTGATGGGGTAGACTACAGCGAGGAGCCGGTCCACGCTGATACAGGTGATGAGCAGAACAGAACAGTACATGTTCCAGTAGAAGGCAGCAGTGACCACACGGCACATGAAGGCACCGAATTTCCAGTCGTTGCCTTCAAAGTGGTAGGAGATCTTGAAGGGGAGCAACAAGGCGAAGAGCAGGTCGGCGAAAGCCAGGTTCAGCATGTAGATCGCTGCTGGTTTCTTGGGCCGGATCCCCCGAGCGAAGGCCAGAACCGCACAGATGTTAATGGGAACGCTGAGGCAGCAGACCAGCGTGTAGAAGGAAGGCATGAGGATCGTGGACACGGGGCCTGTGAGGAACAGCAGAGCCTCCTCTGAAATCCTCCACCTGGTGACATTCCGGCCCCGGGAAGTTGTAGAATTATTCAATTTGGCACCATCTTGATAATCTGAAAAAATGTCATCCAGGTCTAGTGGTTCATCTGTGACTGTACGGTCAAAAAGGACAAAGGTCCTCACTCCCAAAGTGCCTGGAGGGAGAGCAAGAAATGAGTCAGGTGGGTTCAATGTGGAGAAGTGAAAAATGTTTAATAGAGCTAAAATTACAAGCTCAAAAACATTCATCATGTTTTCATGCAGTAGTTTTGAGTTCTTTTGTTCACACAGACATTTTATGTGTGAACAAAAAAAATAACAAAATAACACAAAAATAACACAAAAAAATCCCCAAATAATACTATTTCACTATTTTGTGACACAGTGAATTCATAATAAAAGAATATTGTTGCCCTAAATTATTTAGTTGTTTTTCAAGATGAAATTGTGAGGGAAAAAAAATCAGTTTTTGTTTGTCTCCGTTTTATATTTTAACCTGAATAATTTGGTTTTTTTGGCTGAGTGAACAAGAACAAGACATTTGATGACTTCACCTTGTTGTAATTGTTTTTTTTTTCCTTTTCATGCAATAAATGATGAATAAAAAAACAAATAGCAGAGTTAATAACTGAAATAATCTTTAGTTCATTTTAAACCATGTAAAAAATAAAAAATAGGCATCCCAGCTCTCCAAAGTCACATCATCTGATTACTTCTTTTGTCCAAATGCAAGTCCGAAATTCAACATCTTCAACTTACCAAGATGTATAACACAGAAATGCTTCACATTTGAGAAGTTAGAAGCAGAAAATATGTCTTTATTTAAGAAAATAAAACAGACCTATGCTGCAAACCAATTGTTTTTTGTTGATCAAATAATAAATCAACTAACTTTCTATCACATTACGTAGAGTACAATCTTGTCTGGCATGATTCATTAATGTGCCGTTATATATTTGCAGTAAGATCTCGTTCAATAAAAAGCATCTTACAGTCTACACATAATCTAAAGTAAAGTTTTCTTACCGTTTGTTACTGCAGCAGACGCAGCACACGCACAAACCAGAACCAGCAGGAACGTTTTAGGAGACAGTGAAAACATTGTGATTGCGAAAAATCTGAAAAATGATCCAAAAAGTTGTAATATTTTATCCTCTTTGGGTTTCTCCGTGTTCAGTGCGGCTTCTGATCATCATCCAGCCCCTCAGTGTGAACATGAGTGTTGTTCCCACCCAGTGTCCTCTCCTGTCCACCAATCAGCTGCAGGCTCGCACACATTCCTGAGCCCTGATGTCACCTTTACCGTCACACAAAAACACACTGAAAAAATGTTGCTGCTCTAAATGAACCGTGACAATAACTTCTGCCTCAAATTAGGCAACGCTAACACAAATTATTTAGCCTTCTCAGAGTGGCTATAGACAGAAAAGGGACAAGAGCTGAAAGCAAAAGTGAAACGTTAAATATATCGAGTCAAGAAGTATACTCAGTTATCCAGAATTACTTATTGTCAAAGTTAAGATATACTGTCATGTATACGTGGTGTCATGACAGCAGCCACCTGATGCTGGCTTTTCGTTAATCACAGAAGTGAAACACAGTGTTGTACAGTTTAATCGCAAGCTAAGCTTTGTGTTTTCTAACGCAATTTAAACTTTAAAAATCAGTAATTATAAATAAACTAAAATAAGTTAATAAAGTGCATATTTATTTTTACCACATCACAAGTTACAAAGCGCTTCCTAATACAGAAAGATACTACACTATAGGAAAAGTGAGTAAAATATGTAAGTCTTGATGTTTTCTTTTTGTTTCCTTTTCTTGTTGTCTTTGTTTCTAGGTAGATGCTCTAACAACACTGGAAGAAGAATAACTCGGATGTAAAGTAAAAGCACTCCAAGCTCACATACACCTATCAGGAATACACATTATGACCACCTGCCTAGTATTGTGTTGGTCTCCTTTATGCTGCTAAAACTCCTTCATGGACACAGGACCTCTGGGGACGTCCTGTGGCACTGGGATGGAGGCAGTGAATTCTGTGGGTCCTGTGGGTTGCAGGGTGGGACCTACCTAGATCAGGCTTCTCCTGGTACATCCCACAGATGCTCAGTAAGATTTGGATCTGGGAAGTGTGGAACCTGGGTGAACACCTTAGCTCGGTCGTGCTTTCCGGGCCACTCCTGAGCAGTTTTTGCGATGTGTTGGGGTACAGTGTCCTGCTGAGGGTGGCAACTGGCATCAAGGACTGTTGTTGTCACGGGGAGGTGGGGATTGGAGGGTTGCTTGACCTGCAATGTTTAGGTGGGTGGTCCATGTCAAACATCCACAAGAATGTCAGGACTCAAGGTTTCCCAGCAGAACATTGCATTAAAACAAGATGATCGATGTGATTTACTTCACCTGTCCGTGGTGAGAATGTTGTGACTGATTGGTATATATCCACTATCAGTCCCACTGAGGATTTTCTGTGGCCAACCCATGCATTGGCTTTCCCACTTTGCAGTTAATCTCTTAAAGGGGCCATCCTGCTTGGGTTAGGGATTATGGTGTGAGAGGGCTTGGGTTCAAGTCCCAGATGAGTCCTTCATGGGGGCCATTTCTTAGCAATTCCCCCTCTCAGATCAATATCTGATTTCTGATAGTCTTCAGCCCCAAGCTCAGGCCCACTGCTGCCCTGCTCATTTGGGTCTCCTACTTTGTCTCCATTTGTGGACCCCTGTGTAGGTTTTCTGCTGGTCCCACATATCACTTCTAAAATAAGTTCCCGGGCCAAGTAAGCCTTGAATAGTTGCACTACCACATGTGAAATGGTCTTTTAGTGTCCAGCCCATACAATGTCCACATTTATGGACTTGGGGTTGGCTGCTCACTAGGGCCCCCTGATATGGACCATAAATGATGCAACTTTCAGGCTTCAGTAGCCCCACACAGGAACTAAACAGGGTTGTTGGCTGGAGCACAATCTCAACTAAAAGTCTTACATTCCAAACCTTGCTTGAGTAAAAGTCTGTAAGTGTACAAAATGTCTAAAAATAAAAGCATTCATTAACTAAATGGGATCCATCCATTCTCTATACACCGCTTTATCCTCACTAGGGTCGCGGGGGGTGCTGGAGCCTATCCCAGCTGACTCGGGCGAAGGCAGGGGACACCCTGGACAGGTCGCCAGTCTGTCACAGGGCTTCATATACAGACAAACAATCACATTCACATTCACACCTACGGGCAATTTAGAGTGATCAATTAAACTCAGCATATATTTGGACTGTGGGAGGAAGCCAGAGTACTCGGAGAAAACCCACGCATGCACAGGGAGAACATGCAACTACTCCACTGTGCAGCCCATTTAGCCCACTAAATGGGATCTTTTAGTTTTTTTTTCGTAATTGAATTACTATGGATTACTGATGAATTAACAGCCAATCAGCATGTACGTTTTGTAGCTGGCTGAGGGAGAGCTAATTTTAGTTTTTTTAAGTACTGTCAGGAAGTATAATTTACTAATTCACAATTGATTGGATTTTAGATAATCCATTATGTCATTAGAGAGCTTTAAAGGTCTAATTTGCCATAAATTAACCAAAGTTGTTGTCTGAATGTAGTGCAGTACAAAGTACAATATTTCCTTCTAAAATATAATGGAGTTGAAGTAGAAAGCAGTAAAAAAAACAAAACAACAACAACAAAAACCCAAAAAGACACACTACATGAGCAGATGAACGACATTATTATTAAATTTCATTATAGTTGCTTTACGCCTCAAGGTAAGAAGAAGCTAAAAAATCAGTGTTTGGTGGTTGCATGCCTCCATCATTTCACATTAGAAGTTAGAAATTTTGGCAAAGTTAGTGGCAGTTTGTAATTTTGTTAGCAAAACTTTAGAATCGTGAACAAAAGAGCAGACATACTGTACAATAAAATAAAGGGAGTATCATGAGGTGAGACATTTTATAAATGTTTTATGGTTCAACTGTAACTGCAGCCTAATATAAGATAAGTGAGCTTCAGTGGAAGTTTTTGTAGCCTGTTCTGTTGGACTTGGGACACAAACATCCACCAGCACATTTTCAGGACATGTAGGAGGACAGACTGATAAACAACTTCTTTTGCTTGACATGGAGCAGCTTATCCCTGGAGATGCTTAAGTGCTTCCTCTGTTTGTAGCAGCCACAGAATCAAATGGAGGATGAATTACAGAGAGGACAATTCCGGATGATGAAAGATACTTTGTTTGACCCTTTGGGATGAATTTAGCTGTCATTATTTCCCATTTCGGTTACATGAAATCAATTGCTAGTAAATTTTGTATGTTTTTCAAGTGTGACAAAATGTTCTCCGCTCACAACAACAACTCTGCCGACTTTTGCATTGTATTGTCTATATGTGGTCAGAGTTGTTACTTACTTGCTCATTACAATCACTTCTCTTTCCAGGAGATCACATGACAAGTGAGTATCTGCCGTTTTGGGGTAAAAACATGATTAAATAAGTTGAAGTTGTGGGATTTCTGTTCCTCTTTGTGTACTTCTGGGCGTTTTTTAATTAGAAACCACAGAAATGAACAGAGGTCAGAAGTTTAAAACTACAAATGTAGGTCAGAAAAGTGTTTGTTAAGGAAAGAAAGAGTTGAAAACTTTCTGTGTGACATGAAAAGAGCATTTCCGGCACTGAAGGAGGGACACAAGGGGGTGTGAGCAGTCTGACTCATTCATCCGGAGCTTTATACCCACTGGGACTCCGTATCTGAGCTCACAGACAGACAGACTAAACCCATTTCCTCACACACATATTTGTCAAAACGATCTGTTTCTTATTATCTATTGTCTCATGCATGAGCATTAGAAATCCATTAGCGTTACTTAAAGGAATAGTTTGGCATTTTGGAAATACACATTAACTTTCATGCTCATTTCTGTATTTTAAATAAAGCTCTAGCTGACCATAAAGACCGGAAATAGGCAGAGCTGATTGGTCTAAATGTAATGAGGTTCCACAGAAACCACAAACCTTCACCACTAAAAGGTCACTAATTGTATCCAACATTGTGTGGTATATTCTGACTCCAAAACATATTAAAATTGATCCTGGTAATTGATTTTGAGACCTTTAGGCTCAGATGGCTGCAGACTGGAGCTCATACAGATATGAGAATGTGTCAATCTTTTGTGACTTTTCACCAGAAAGCAAATATGTACACTACTGTTCAAAACTTCAGGTTTTCCATGAAAACTCACACTTTTATTCTTGTGCTAACATAATTGCACAAGGGTTTTTTAATCATTATTCAGCTTTTCAACACCATTAGCTAACACAATGTAGCATTAGAACACAGGAGTGATGGTTGCTGGAAACGTTCCAGTAAAAATCAGCTGTTTCCAGTTAGAGTACCACATTAACAATGTCTGGACTGTATTACTGATTCATTGAATGTTATCTTTATTGAAAAAAAAAACATTTTCCTTTCAAAAAAAAGGGCATTTCTAAGTGACCCCAAACTTTGGAACAATAGTTTATACTGTCAAGAATGTTTTAAAACTGCAGTATTGCCAACACTGGCTAACTGGGAACATTTGAAGCGGCTGACTGTATATAAAGATGAGTACAAGGTGTTTTATTGGTGGGAAGTTTGAATCTAATCCAAATCTGACCCCATCATCACCCTCGGGATTATTTATGCATTTCTTTACAAACACAGCAACCTCAAACACTAGGTGGACACTTAGCATATGTGTTGCGGGGCTACTCCTTTCAGTGTGAGAAGAATTTGGAGACTGCGCTGTTTATTTTGAAAGAGCCACAGCCCAGACACACTCAGATGACCAGCCAGTGGTGTAACTTCATCACTCAGTCAGCCATGGACAATCCAAATCTCCACCCTAATATCTAAGCACGAAACCCTCACAGACTTAAGTGTAGCACTTAGGTCAGTGATATAAAAAGCAGAAACAGGATGCACTATTGTGACAACACATTCCCATTAAAAGGGAAGTAAATTTGGATTTCATTTTTAGCTGAAAAATTGTGCAACCGATCACTTTCCTGCACGTCAAAAACTCAAAATCCTACCTAGTTTATTTGTCTTACTATGAGTCCAAATGTCTCATCCCACTTGATTTAAGAATAATTCACTTAACAAGTGACATTTCAGCAAGATGGAGGGACTTGGTTTAAGACAATGCATCTAAAATATCTTGTTAAGTCAAACAATCTTGAGATTATCTTGTTTTGAGTTGAATTTTACAAGAAAGCTTCAAATAAGTTTAACCCTCATGTCGTCCTGTGGGTCAAATTGACTCATTTAAAAGTTTGAAAATGTGGAAAAACAATAATATTTTCGTAGTGAAAACTTCCACATTTTCTAAATTTTGGGGGGAATTTTTGAACATTGTTTGATAGAAAAAAAATGAATGTTAAAATTTTTTTAAGAACATTCAGAAAAAATCTTTAACATTTTTCGAATGTTCTTAAAGAAAATATTCGAAGTTTTACTGATATATATGGAATCATTTTAGATAGTTTTAGGATGTTTTTGACAGATTTCTACTCATTTTTAAAAAAAAAATATTTACAAGAATTTTCTTGACAAATTTGGGGGATTTTTTTTTAAAATAAAACTTTTAAGGGAAACTTTAAAGGAATTATTGGAATTTTCTCCCTGAAGATTTTACAAATTTTCAGAAATTTGGGGAATTTTTTCAGACAAGAAAACAATATTTTTTGGACAGGAGGGTTAATACATCTCAAATTAGAAGGTTACATGAAAGCAAAAATCTATTTTTTGACAGTAAAACTACTGTTTTTTTTAAGCATATCTGGCTTATTTTAAAATATTTTTTTTCTTGTTTTGAGAGGGGCATTTTTTCCAGTGTGTTTGTGGCATTACAGTGTTTATATATCTTGACAAATTAGCAAAAATCAAGAAATCCATGAATTTTTGTAAATCCTATGTAGACATTTGATTGTAAATATGAATTTAAAGTCTACAAATGTGCGATAAATATCCTTAACAGCGAGCAGACGGATAAACATTCTTTCTCAAAGTCTTTGCTTTTGTTTGTTGCACCATCCGTGAATTGTTTGGGTACATTTCTTGGGGGGTCAAGACAACCATGTTTATGTGTCACCAATTTTGCGTGGAACTCTGGGTAAGTCCCTCACAGAGGTCTGGGAATATGACTCACAGAGAGGGAGTGAAAAAATATAGAAAAAGCTGCTCTAGTAGGACAGACACTCCAGTTTGTGGCTGTGTGAGTCCAGAGACTGCGATTGGGCCTCAGTCAGTCAGAGAGGGGCAGATATTTGTGTTTATAAGCCCCACTGGTGTGATCCAGCCAAAAATAGAGAGAACAATGAGTTGCTCTTTTGGCTCTTGGGAAGAAACGAAGCACATTAGATCTAGTTCCCTTCAAATCGATGCATTTCCCATCACTATCACCAGCCTGCTGTTTGGTTTCAGGAAGGAATTGTACAGTAACTTTTTATGGTTTTTTGGTTGAAAACAATCAGCAGAAATTGTTATTCAGCTCCAAAGACGTCAGAGGAACTGCAGAGTGAGATGAAGACTCCATGTAGGGTCACAACCGCTAGAAAGCTCTTCCTTATTAGTGGTCTCTTGATCTGTAGTTTATGTCAGAATTTAGCTTATAGCTGCTTTAAACTGCATCATGAGAAAAAGTGCAGCTGGACGTGGTATGCCCAGCAGAGGTTATTTTTCTCCTGCAGCCTGCTGGGCTTTGGGTGTTCCTAAACTAACATGTGCTCATTGCTGCTCAGAGGAGGAGGCAGGATGCAGCCTGTGAGAGATTAGGTCCAGAGTGATGTCACTGGAACAGTTCTATGTTTGCGTTGGAGTAAACTTCATTCCTGTTGTTTTGTTGAAACGAGCATTTTATCAGTCATTGGCCATCGGCTTGTCTGGACAGGCCTGATAAGTTAGCAATAGAATGTTAAACAGTTGATAAAATCAGGCATAAATCATGAATTTTCCGATATTATGGGTCATTCCTAGCCTAGTCACACTAGACCCAGCTCTTAAGACACAAGGGTCTAGGAACTCTCGACAGGGAGGGAGGCGGGCTAAAACGTTGTCCTTCAAATCACTCTGCAGCAATTGGGTAGGTATACAACCAATCAGCGCAACGAATAGGCTGACGTAGTTCCTAGAGCGCCGGATTGTGGCTAAGTCCCATTAGCTTCCCAACCAGCGGAGCCAACTGGTATATTAAGGATTTGCCATATCCCATCGGCATAAGTCCAAATACGTCCAAATACGTCTTTCTTCTCAATGAAACACTTCAGTGCCGTCCTTTGTTTATCTTTCAAGTTGAATTTTAGCTTCAAATCTTTAAGGGCTGTGGCCGAGTCGAAAGACAACTGTTTATTGTGCGCCGGTTGTTTCTGTCAGAATCGTCGCGCCTCTGTCGTCACTTAGTTACGCCCGCCTTCTGACTCTACACTTCATGGTGATTCGTCCGGCCAGTTTTAGGAGCATCCAACCTTGAGCCTTATGGAGGGTAACTAGACCCACCCTGGCAGAGAATTAAATTCGTTGCCGTGGGTTGTCTAGCGCGGCTAGGCTAGGTCATTCCTGAATTGGAGAGCATTTGGGATTCAAAAAAATAAACCTTCTTTTCTACAGTTTTCTGCTACATATTCAACAAAAATAGGTAATAAATTATCAAAGACTTGATTGACTCAGTTTACACATCAGTGGTACCCTTTTTACCTCCGCCAGGAGGTTATGTAATCACCGGAGTTTGTTTGACAAACGGCATGGCAGAGGTATGCGCTCTCCGAGTGCTTTTCTAGTTATTCCATATTTTATTTGTTGTTTGCTAACCCTAATCTAATCACAGTAACAGGGTTGCTAATCCATGCTAATGTTAGCTTTTTCTCAGGAGTAGAAGCTAGATATTTAGCTAGCTGTTACTGCTGACCAAGAGGACAAACTGACTGATGGAAAAAAGTAAAACAAATTTGTCTTATCCTGATAATATGAGGTAAAGTGAGACATTTGGTCAAGGCTGACAATGTTATGAAAATATGAAAAACAGAAGAGAGGATATATATGTTTGTTGATGTTAATTCCAGCATATCATGTGATTCACTGTTTTCTTCTTCTTCTGCCAGCTGTAAAGGTTATGCTAACAGGGTTGTTGTAGTACACATGTCCAATGCATAATTATTAGTATTTAAAATATAATGTTGATTAAAAAAATGTTCCCACAATTACAAGAGGCATCAATGAAAAACATTTAAAAAAAAAAAGAGTAGATTTAGACAAGAGAAAAATTGTATTTTAGGGGGAACTCCAGACTTGTTTGGCATTTTTAAAAATATTTTTCAAATATTATTTTCTCCATTTTTTTATTTTTTTTTTGATTTGGTCTCAGGACAAGTAAATTTACACAATAACTGCATGTTTTAGTATTTTGTACATGGATTATTTGAAATTTGATGGCTGGGACCTAAAATGACCCTAGAATGATCCTTATGTTCCCAGTCAAAGCTGTAGACAGTGTCTCAGCTGTTTCACAGAGAACCACATACTTTCTGGCTGACACAAACTAGATGATCAGGATTGTATTGTCTTCTGCCAGTTCTTTGATTACATCTTTTGTCTATTTGTGTGTAAAAAATAAAAAAAAAAAAGCAGACAGACAGAGAGGCGGACAGACGAGCCTCCTACACAGAATATCAGAGTTTACCATCTGATCACTGTGAAAACCAAAAACAGCAGTTAGATTTCCTCTGAATCCGTGTTTGTGTGTGTATGTGTGTGTTAAAGACAGACTGAAAACATTACTGAAAGAGGAAATCCATGTATTTTTGGTCCATCAGAAGCAAGAATCTGTCTAGTACTAAACCAGACTGTGAGAAGAACCGTGCACTATCATGACGCAGAGCAACATCTGTGACCAAAGAACACAAAGCACTGAGTAACAAGGAGATCTTCTCTTCTAAATGAAAGTGAGAGAAAAGAAACCCACAGCCTAGCACAAATTCAAAACCCTCTTACAGTGAAGGTTCGACCACATTTTCACAACAAACTATTTCGGAATTGTAAATTGGGGCTGAAGCCAAAACTTTAAATATGTAAGCAAAGTACAAAGTGGAAGTATGTTTGTGATGTGATAAACTCATCGCTGCATTAAAATGACAAGCTGGTGAAGGAAGCTTTTTTTCAGGAATTTTAAGAGCCCAAAACAAAACAAAGCAAAATGTAAGAGAATATTGGATTTGAAGTCCCTCTCTGGTCCTCCATTTAACCCCTAAAACTCCCCTCTAAGTATCAAAGTTACAGATTTAACAGTTTTTCCCATGGAAGCAATCCGTTCCTGCCTTGTAATGGCTTAGAGATCAATCCAGACTGTTGTTTTTTCTTGAATGTGCATGTCTATTAGAACCCGTGTCTATCTCTGCCTCAAGCACACCAGCCCACCTACACCACCGTCCAAAAGTTTAGGGTCGCTTAGAAATGTCCTTATGCTTGAAAGAAAAGCTTTTTTTCAATGAAGATAACATTAATCCGAAATAGTATAGACATTGTTAATGTGGTAAATGACTATTCTAGCTGGAAAAGACTGATTTTTAATGAAATATCTCCATAGGGGTACAGAGGAACATTTCCAGCAACCATCACTCCTGTGTTCTAATGCTTCATTGTGTTAGCTAATGGTCTTGAAAGGCTCATTGATAATTAGAAAAGCTTTGTCCAATATGTTGGCAGATGGATAAAAGTGTGAGTTTTCATGGAAGACATGAAATTGTCTGCGCGACCCTAAACTTTTGAACAGCAGTCTCACATCTCTGCCAAAACACCGTAAAACTACTGTACACTGTGGAAAGTTGTCATACTGGAGTAGTTCAGTCATACACATTCAAACTGGACACTGATTCACCCTGCAAGTTAACAGGTTTTGTGCCTTACTTTTGTTACATTTAAAACCCCAGAAGTCCGAGTCTGTGTTTTCAGAACATCATCTGCAGCTTCAAGGTGGAAATTGGAAATGCTTAGTCATGTTGTTGACTGCTTATTTTACTTGTGATGTGTCTTCTAGCATATTGTTGTCCAAATTATCCTACGCATCCGTGGAAAACATGAATTAGCTTTAAATACCAGGTACTCCCAACAATTATAGTTAGAACTGAGGAAGCCTTCTTTTAATTAGAAGTGAAACAGGTTAAAAAAAAAAAGAGTAAGAAATCCAGCTGCATTCTACAGAATCATTGAGGGTCACCAGGACCTGGATGGCCGAGAATCCACACAAATAGAACTGGCAGGTAGCTCAAAACACCAGAAGTGGTGTCGATTTAAAGGCAAATAGAAGTCACAATCAGTGGCTGGATGTTATCAGCCAGCTGAAAGTCTGCTATTGAATTTGCATCACTCCCAAGAGGAATGGGATTAAATTCCTTACAACCTGACAAAGCCTGAGCATTTTCACAAAGAAAAACGGGATAAAATTATAGTGTCCCGTCGTGTAAGGCTGGCTGACATCAGGCTCAGTGCTGTAGTTACGATCCAAGGTGCATCTACTCAATACTGACTTGAAGAGAGTGAATACTTATGCATATTAGGTATGATCAGGTGACAGGGATCTGATTTAGCTTATTCCACTTTGTATGAAGCAAAGTGATAAAACCATTTGTGGCATAATTGTTTAATGGATCCTCACTTCACGTCTTCACTTTTAGTGTCCAAACCATTTGCACAGAGCTGCACGCTATCATTAGGGGTGAATTTGCTTTGTTTTATATGTTACGTGCTTAGATTTTTATTGAATTTAACTGAAACGATTTGGGTATTACAATAAGGAGTTGCTCTTATCATTACTTCCCCTCAATCTCAAATCATCTTGCAGTTTTGACCTCATAGTATTACCGCTAAAGTCTATGCATAGATAGTAAGTTCAAGTGTTATTAGATAAAAATAGGCTGCTTGTTGGCAAAGGAAAGAGTTAGATTTTGATAGAATGAGGCTGTATGCCCGCATTTGAAAGAGGAGTATAGCTGTATATTGGAAGAAGTCTACATTTTTAAAGGTAGAATAGAAATATTTGACTCATTTAGTCCTCTGGCACTGTTTGACACATCTCTTCCCTGCTCACATGTGGCATACAAGCTGTCAGCATAACAGATTTAAACCACAATGTGGCTTCCATTGTGAGCCCACATAGCAGTTACACATTCACGAGAAAACTGCAACCGGTGCTTTCAGACGTAACCATAATTTCCCCCTCCTTAAAGCTGCTTGGGAGGTTGCAAGTTTTCTGGTTGCCTCTCTCAAGCTAGCAGGCTGCTGGGGTGAGTTATTTAGCCCGTTCTGCGATGAGGCAGTGAGATACATTATATTGTCAAAAGCATTGCAATCTGTTGTTGCAGTTACAACCCTCTGTGCATTTCCTTTTTTGTTTGCGGCCTAAGATCCAGTCGTAACAGTAAGTAAAGCTTCATTTTAAAGGTGCTTTTTATGCACATGGTAACCAGGTGTTTAGCGCCACTTTGTGTGTTCAAGAACACGTAAATGTGATTTGTGAAATTTTGTGCAGCCCCTAAAGAACTGACTGTATGTTATTTTCCTTCACCATCATGGATCATGCATAAAATTAGGCTATTGTTGACTTGAGGGCAATGCATCATTAATTCACTCTAATAAATATTTGGTTACCTTTAAAGCATGGCAATGGCCTAATAAACTTTTAACCCTCTGAACCTCAAGCAGTTTGTGCACATTTTTCCTTCTGTTATGTTTTTACTGTCTCTCTTTTTCACTGCAGTATAAACTCCTGAATCTCTATGGAAACATCACAGCCATGATTAGAAATAGAGAGGAGTCAGAAATATCTTCTGTACAAAATAAAACAGTTCTAATGCTAAAATTATAGGAAAAATAATGAAAAATTGAATTTTTCTGATTATTTTCTTTACAAAAAATGGAAGAAAATAAAAGGGAATCGACATGTACATCATTTTTCCAATTGCCCCAGGTGTTACCACAGCTGGAAAACAATGGTGACTCTACATACTAGAGATGTTTTATGTGAACCAAAATATAAGACGTGGAAAGAAGTCTAATAAATGACTTCACAGAAGCAGGGTTGCTGATGAAACTTAAACCTGACATTACAGGAAGGTCAGCTTAGCTGCTCGGCTGTAAAGTAGCTGGTAGCTACAGTTCTTGTGATAAGTCCTGCCACTCTTCCCGGTCTGGTTTCGATTTGTTCTGGCTCCTGAGTTCCTGACCTTTCTGAGTGCTTGCAGCATTAGTGAGCATTCATCCATGAGCAGCTCCATAACCACCAACTCACAGCCTGCTGCCTCTGTTAAATAGTTCAGTAAATTCTTTTCATTTTTGACCTTTGACAGTTATTTTTTATTGCTGTTGTTTGAACTCCATTGATAACCCTTTGATGTACAACATAGGTCAAAAGTATCTCCTGAGGGTTAAAATGACAGTAGATGGATGAAAATGTCACTGTTTTTCTCTGAAATCTGCTGTAAGGTGTCTCAGCGCTCAGGTAGCTTATCTAGTATGTGGTTCAGTCCAATCTGGTGTATGTGTAAGCTTCCATTGTTAATAAGATCAAGATAATAAAAGCTGAGTCATTGTTCTCATGTACAGTCATTACAAAGTCACGTTTAGTTTTAAGATTGTATTGAAGATGATTCATTTCCCTGTTTGATTATAATCATGAATGCTTATTAAACTAAGCCAGGACAGTCGACGTCAAACACTTCATTCCATTCCATAAAGAGGGACGACATGTTTGATTTATGATCATTTATTACGATCTACTCTGACACTTTTGGAACTGGTGCTCTTCTTCCACCCTCACATTCACTAGGTAAGACTCCACGTCACTGAAGATGAAGTTAGAAGTGCCTCCAAGAATCAGAAAACCACAATGACACAACACAATTTTGGCAAGCTGCTTTGCGACACACTCATTTTTTCTCCTCCTTTAGCAGCCGCCCTCCCAGCAGTGACCACACAGCTATGCAGTTCATTGGACTTCCATGCACAGTGCAAGTGTTCGACTGGGTTGACTGCTGTTTTGTTTCAGCATACAGATTATTAGTAAGTAACTAAGATTAGTACAAGAGCGATAATTGAATTTTGGGACTGACACCTGCAGGAATAAAATATCTTGATGTCAACATTTAGAGCAACACAAACTCCAACAGAATGATTGTTAAATGCATTTTCTTATGTTTTACACATGAATAAACAAAAGAGAACTCTTTAACTTTTATTCTTTGGTGTTTAAATGGTCGACTCTTAAACCTGTTCAAGTGGCTAATGTCTTTTCAGAGTATTTATATTACTTAGAGTTAAATGAACAAGAGGAAGGTTAGTGAATCAGTAGACATTGCGGAGGCCATGCTAAAAAGCTAAAACATTAGGAGATATCTAAAAATTTGTATGTTAAAACTGTGTTTTTTAAAGCTTATTCTTCACTTATTGACTCAAATTAAGATTCTGCTTATTCCTTTAAAATGGACATTAACAGTCCCCCACCACCTCCTTTTTCTGCCATTTATGTTATCGCCATTTCAAAACTATATAAACTAGTAAACAATTGCATGCACATGCAGGAGAAACAAGGCAACATCAGCAGGTATTTGGGGTTTAGAGTACTTCTAGCCACTAGAAAGAAATGAGTAAAGTTTGCAAGAAAACAAAATTAGAAGAAATCCTCACGATCAGACAGTAATTCTTGTGTTTGTCACTATAAGCAACACTGCCAACCCGGTCTCACGAGGATTCGTGAAACTGTCACGTAAATTTTTGTTTCGGTTTCGTGCGCACCAACACGATTTCGTCATGTTTTTCGTGCCGCTCACAACGAAATGATTTTCGTGTTGCTCACAATGAAACCCGCTGTGGTAATCACATCTGAAAGTGGTTTATACCGGTGGATTCATGACAATCTAAGCTGTCCATCGGCGTATACTGTTTGTGTAATCGTGTTTGCAGCCGTCGGACATTCTTTAAATTCCTATGCAAATTGGTAAGTGTACCACCGGGTTATGGTTAGGGTTATGGTTAGGGATGATGTAATGCAAAATATAGCGTTGGATTCGCAACGGTTTCACATTAAAAATATAATATACACATTCGTTTGAAATACGTTCTGAGTGGCACGAAAAGTCCGCCGTTTAAAATACATTGGTGTGCATTTCGTTATGAGCGGCATGAAAAACATGACGAAATCGTGTTGGTGCGCACGAAACCGAAACAAAAATTTACGTGACAGTTTCACGAATCCTCGTGAGATCGGGCTGACACTGCACACCACAGAGTTATTTGATTTATTGTTAATATAAAACGAGGGCAGTTTTAACGTCCCTTTAGCAGTGAAAGGCTGATTACATATGATTCTGCTCTCCAAAGACGTGTAAAACCAAGAGGAATTTCTACCATTACTATTACCAGAAAAAGAAATTAATCATTGCATTCAAAAATGTCACAGAATCCCTACAGGGTGCCTATATATACTACCATTCAAAAGTTTAGGGTCATTTAGAAATGTCCTTGTTTTTGAAAGAAAAGCAGTTTTTTTTCAATGAAGATTACATTAAATGAATCAGGAATACAGTATAGACATTGTTAATGTGGTAAATAATAGCTGATTTTTAATGGAATATCCCCATAGAGGTACAGAGGAACATTTCCAGCAACCATCACTCCTGTGTTCTAATGCTACATTGTGTTATCTAAAGGCTAATTGATGATTAGATAAAGCCTGCAGTTTTCATGAAAAACATGAAATTGCCGGGTTGACCCCAAATTTTTTGAATGGTAGTGTATACTGCAGACAGTATGAGAAAAGAAAAGTGCAGGAAACCATCCACACTGTCCTCTTATCTGAGCGTCTGTGACATCAGCTTTCAGCAATGACTCTGAAATGTGTCTTCAGGGAATCTACAGACAGAACTTGTTCACAGACCAGTCTAAACACTGGAGGACCCGGTGGCATATTATTGGGAACTGTGGACTACAGTAATTAAGGTTATTTTTATAATTACACAAATAGAAAACTCATGATGACTTTAATTGTCTCCAACAGTCATCATAATAAAGGCTGCAAAACAGCAATCTACTGAAGCAGTCCTGTGATGAAGTGAAATGCTGCTCTCTTGTGTGGAAATGAGGTGTGTCATTTAACTGCTGATCACACTTAAAATTCATACCCATCATTTATTTTTGCCCAGCTGTAAATGCGTGATTTTAGAAAAACATAAAAACAATTTTTGCACTGAAAAAAATTGCAACACAAGCTGCAATATTTACAGTGTTTGATTTTCATTACTAAAAGCATTCAGATTAGATTAAACCTTTGTGTACTCTAGTGGATTACATTACTGAGCAATACAATGATCACGTAATGCATGATAATTTCCATCCAAAAATAGCCAGAAAAATCAAAAACTTTTTGGAACTGAGATGTTTATTAACCCGTTTAACAAAATCCACAAAAAAATAATTGCCAAATCATTTTGTTTATGACATTTTTTTTTGCATCACATTTATAATTTTGATGTATGGACTTTGGTATTTTATTGTATTTTGTTACTCCATGTTTGATCACTTTTTATCTCTCTTGTATTGGTGCACTTGAAGCTGCATGTTTGAGTTGTGCAAAACAGTTATTTTTAATATGGAGATAAAAACAGGAAAGATTACTTTAAGTCTGATACCAGTAAATTACAGATTCAAACTACTTATAATGTAAGCCTAAAAGATAAGCTTTAAAGTTTCATCTGAAGCTATCTACTGAATCAGAAGCTCTGACCTCAAGTGGAAAACTCTTCCAGAAACACATCTCTGTCTTAGTTCTACTTTGAAAACCATTTAGGAAACCAGAGTTAGTGGATGTTGGGGATCTTAAAATCCCATATCTAACCAGCATACCAGATAAATAGTAAGGTGTTAGTCCATTAAGAGAGAGCAAAATCTTTAAAAAAGAATTCTAAAAAGACAAGGGCATTAGCTTTAAATACCTGTTTAAATGTTTTTTTTCTTTTCTAGGTTTTCTCCCGTTTTCTACTGCGGACAAGTGAGCCGCCCGCTTTGACATTAATTTTCTCCAAAATTCTACAGTAAAATCAGGTGATATTGTACAAGGTGGTAGCTGGGACGACCCCTGACAAAGCCACAGTGAGAGATCTTTGTCACCGCCTAAGGATTTCCAGATATGGACAGTCAAAATCTGTATAACAGGATGTATTTGCAGCGGACGTCTCTCAGCCTGGCTGCTCAGCGCCTGTGATCGCATTACCGTATTACACAGAATAGCCACGCAACGCCCAGAGTGCGGGCGTGTTGACCGCAGTAGAAAACCTACAGCAAAAAGCTGCGAGCTGGAGTTGAACCCGGGCCGCTGCGTCGGGTTTATCTTCTTGTTTATAGATCTCCTGTTCAGTCACCTGAGCTATTGCCCCAGTATATGTGCTATACTGAAAGGAATTGGTGTCTTTTCTCAGTAAACGGTATTAGAACTTCTCTTGGTGTTTTTGTCGGACTGAGGCCACAGACTGTCACCAGTTAATGTGATGGAGATCGTCACACTGCCGCAGTGAAGCGATATTTCCACTCCGTTAGCTGGAAGTCCTCATTAAACCGAGTATATTGCTGGTAGACTCAACAGCCGTGAGTCCAAACAGAGCAATATAGACAATGTTAAAGCTGACAACAAGAACATTTCGGAACAGTTTATTGACGTCTGTGTGTTTTGAACAGGCATCGGTACAGTCACCTATGCTATGTGTTGCTCACTGTCGCTCACTGAATATCACCAGTTGATGGGAACACCAGTTAATCTTGAACACCGGACTACTCGTCACCATCTGCTTGCACGTGGAGTCTCCAATGGTCTCCAGTCAAATCTAGTTGTAGTTGGGGTCCGTGACGTCACTTACCTGCGCCACTTGAGATTGCTTTTGCGTTTGAATTTTGAGACACATTTTGCGGGGTGAGCACGAAAACGAAAAAGCATTTCTGAGTTTGCTTTTGCTTTTTCATTTAGTCACAAAATGAGCAGTCTTGAAGAAGAAAATGAAATTGCATTTTGGAATATTGATTTTTAATTTCATTTTTGAGTCAAATAGTGCAGCCATGACTTTGAAATGGGACAAGGTACGTTTTATCCGTTTGTTTCCTGGCTATAAAAGACACAAGCAGAAACAAAAAATCAAGCCGTTTTTTCATTTTTTCGTTTTGAGCAAAAAACAAAAAAACAGGAAACGGTTCGTTTTTTCGTTTTTTTCGTTTTGAACAAAAAAACAAAAAAAAACAGGAAACGAAACGGTTCGTTTTTTCGTTTTTTCGTTTTCACCCCCAAAATGAAAATACGACTCAATATTCCGTTTCATTGGTGGGCGGGGCTTCGGAGCCTGCCAGTGCACAATAAAAACTCGCTCTGAGCCCTGGCTCAGTGACGTCACACGCTCTGCAAGACAGGAGTGTAGGAGAGCTGAGCGTCAATGGAAGAAAGATAAACTTGAAGTTTCCTTCCAGATATTAAGAACTAGTTTGAGTACTTATCAAAAAATTGTAAAATCAGCAAAAAATAAGTACTTCTCAGACATCATTGTTTCTAACTCTAACAATCCTCGTGTGTTGTTTCAATCCATAAACAATGTTCTGAATGCTCCCCAGCCGGTCTCTGTAGAGCCCTCAGATGAAATATGTGAAGCTTTTTTGACCTTTTTTATTAATAAGGTTGAGGACACTAGGGCTCTGATTAGCCCCGCAGCTTATAAACCTCCAGTGTCAGCCATGCCCTCTGTGATTTTTCACAGATTTGAGCCTGTCAGTTTGACTTTTCTGGAAGAAGTTGTAGGTAGCTTGAAACCTTCTGGATCACCGAATGATCCCTTGCCTCCTGGTTTGTTTAAAGAAGTTTTTTCTGCTGTTGCCCCTTATGTTCTTGAAATTGTTAACACCAGTCTAATTTCTGGTTGTGTGCCCAAGACCCTTAAGCGTGCAGTGGTGCAACTTCTCCTTAAGAAAGCTAGCTTGGATATCAACATTATGTCTAATTTTAGACCAGTCTCTAAGCTTGCGTTTACATCCAAACTTCTTGAAAAAATAGTGTACCATCAACTAAAAGCATTTTTAGAGGAGAATTTTGCCCTTGAAGTGTTCCAGTCCGGCTTCAAATCGAGGCACAGTACTGAAACTGCCTTACTCAGAGTTTTTAATGATATTCTTCAAGCTACTGATTGTGGTCACAGTGTCATTCTTGTTTTGCTCGACCTGACGGCTGCCTTTGACACTGTAGACCACCAGATACTCTTGACCCGCTTAGAAAAGTGTGTCGGCATTCGGGGTACTGCATTGGAGTGGCTGAGGTCCTACCTCACTGATCGGGAAATCTGTGTTAGGATAGGCTCCTCTCAGTCAGCAGTGTCCCCTCTAAATTGTGGAGTCCCCCAGGGGTCCATTCTTGGTCCTTTGCTCTTTTCTTTGTATCTCCTTCCTCTCTGAACAATTTTTAGGAAACATGGCATTGGTTTTCATCTGTATGCAGATGATACACAATTGTACATGCCACTGAAGCATGGAAATGGCAATAGTGTAAAACAACTTCTTGACTGTGTTGAGGAAATTAGGGACTGGTTGTCCTTAAAACTCTTGTTTTTAAATGACAGTAAAACGGAAATGACAGTGTTTGAGCCTAGCAGTGGAACCCAGGCTGAGGATGATTATGGTACCCTGAGCCAGTATTTTAAGCCGGTGATCACGAATCTGGGTGTAAAATTTGACTGCGCCCTCAAACTTGAAGCGCAGATCAGTTCAGTTGTAAAAACAAGCTTCTTCCAAATCCGACAACTGGCTAAAGTTAAGCCTATTCTGTCTCCGAAGCATTTTGAAATATTAATTCATGCTTTTGTGACCAACCGTCTTGATTATTGTAATGCGCTGTATGTCGGTCTTGAAGAAAAACTCTTGTATCGTCTACAGTTGATACAAAATGCAACAGCTCGACTCTTGACAGGGACTAAAAAGAGGGAGCACATAACTCCTATCCTGAAGTCTTTGCATTGGCTTCCCGTACGCTATAGAATTGATTTTAAAATTATTTTATTTGTTTTTAAAAGTCTTCATGGCCTTGCACCACAATATCTGACTGAGCTGGTGCAGCCCTACGTACCAGCACGTTCCCTCAGATCAGCTGATCTTTCATTGCTGGTGACCCCAAAGTCAAACAAGAGAAGGAGAGGTGCTCGGTCTTTTTCTGTCGCTGGTCCTATTTTATGGAATGCACTACCTTTGTACCTTAGACAGATCGATTCACTGCCTGTTTTTAAATCAGCTCTTAAAACACATCTTTTTACTTTAGCTTTTAATTCATTCTAAGTTGGAATTTTATACCTGTTTTTATTTTGCTTATTGCTTTTTAATGTCATATATTTTATGTGTGTACTGCACTTTGGTCAACTGTGTTGTTTTGTAAAGTGCATTATAAATAAAGTTGGATTGGATTGGATTGGAATAAAGCTCCTGCCCATCACAATAAAGCTCTTGCGCTGGCATTCACAGACAGACTGACTTTCATTGTATTGCCTGCCCCCACTGCACTTCCCCTAACTCTAAATCAAAGCAAGTCGTGTACACAGTAATGACAGTCATAACCAGTGGTGTAGTCTAGTTTTTTCTAGTGGGTATACTCCAACCTCATAAACCAAAGCCAGGTCAGGTTCTCATATATGTGCGCGTGCACTCACATGTCCACGCACGCACGCACGCACGCACGCACGCACGCACGCACGCACACACACACACACACACACACACACACAGCAGCAGCAGCAGCAGCAGCAGCAGCAGCAGCTCCTTTCTTTCAAACTACCAATTAGATACTTATAGACATTATAGCGTCAGCAGCTCCTCCTCCTGCCATCAGGTAGACCTGATGTTTCCTCTTCATCAGGTAGACCTGATGTTTCCTCTTCATCAGGTAGACCTGATGTTTCCTCTTCATCAGGTAGACCTGATGTTTCCTCTTCATCAGGTAGAGCTGATGTTTCCTCTTCATCAGGCTCCCATTCCTAAACGTTAACCTTATCTCCAGCTGTAGTGTTCCCTAAAGTGGCAGTATTCACAGGACAAGCAACAGGCTTATTAAAACACTGAAATAGTTTCATTTAGCTTTGCTTTCTTTTTCTTATTTTTCTCCACTGACTGATGTTGGGTCATTAGAAGTTCTAGACTCATGTCCCTCTTCTTCTAAGCCAGGGGTATTCAGCTAAAATTCAGAGAGGTCCAGTCAGCAAAGGTCCAGAACATCATAATGTCTAACTTGAGTTACTGTGATATATGCTGATGTAACCTGGTAGTTTTATTAGAGTCTGCCTGTAATCAAAAACTGACCGTCAAATAAATTCAGTACGGTTCAAAAACATTTTGACATTTATTAATAAATAACTTATATGTAACTGTATATCTTAAAATAAAGTGCAGAACTTAAAAAAGCATGACTGAACAACCTGAATCAACTTCTATACATCTTTTACAATACCTAAATCTCATAAATGTAAACATTTGAACACTTTTACATTTTTGTCTGTCTCATATCACTCCCCTAATATCTCTGCAGCTTAATGGGAGAGCTGAGCTGCTGCTTGTTTGAGCCGTTCTCAAAACATATTTTGATTATGTTCATAGTTGAGAAAGCTGCCTTACAGCTGTTTGCTGAGCCAAACATGGTCAGCATGTGACCACAGTCTGTCCTCTAGAGATGTATAAGGCACAAAAGATACGACTCTCAGAGCCGATGCTTTGTAGTGAATCTGAAGAGCCGACTCCTAACGTATTTAATGGAGTATGGAGTTTAACACTGTCCTAGCAGAAAACATGTTACTGGATCCTAGATTAAAGAAGCTTGCCTTCAGTGACAACAGAGCTGTTGATGAGACACTTCAGAGAATAAGAGCAGCAGTCTGACACCTCCACCATTAGAGGACCAAGTGGAGGAGGAACCTCAAACTTCTGCTGTGTGGAGCCTCTTTGATGGAAGAGCTACAGGAGATGATTCAGGAGAAATCCTACAGCTGATGTGGTAATGGAGGATCATATCTAGAGGAAGCCCTCATCCAACCAGCAGACGACCCACTGAGCTGGAGCAGGACAAGGCCTCAGTCTGCCCCACCTGGTGAAGGTGATGGAGGAGAGACAACTTCTTCCATCTGAGAGAATCTTCTCAAAAACACGGCAGATATTCACTGAAAGAAGAAATGTATCAGCCCATCCAAGCTCAGCCATCTGATTTTTCTGAATGTCAGCCTGCTCTGAGGACATTTATACTGTTTGAATACTGAGTCTGGTTCTGGTTCTGTTCTGGTTCTGTGGGTTCATGTGCAGAGTTTTGTTCATTTGTTTTTTGTGCAAAAAAGTTTGGTTGAAATAATAAACAAAAGCAAGAATACCTGTTTTTGTAACAGAGCAAATGTACAAAATGAGTCAATTATAAGGCTTCTCATAAAAACACTGAATGAAAAAGAGTTTGTCAAAACACAAACGATTCATATTTGCCAGGTTAGGATAAAATATGAGGCTACAAAGAATAATAAATTAGGAGCCATTTGGGAGCCGAAAGAACCGGCTTTTCTTTGGAAGCAGTGCCAAAAGCTCTCTGAAAAGAGCCGAACTTGCATCACTACTGTCCTCTCTGTCCCTCATCTCTCAGCTGCTTTTTGAAGGCAGAGCTGCGATGCGATTCAGCGACGTCATTTGCTGAACAGCGTCACGTGGGATGCCTGAACTCGTACATAATTGGTGATGTATAGAAGTTGATTCAGGTTGTTCAGTCATGCTTTTTTAAGTTCTGCAGTTTATTTTAAGATATACTGTTATATATAAGTTATTTATTAATAAATGTCTAAATGTTTTTGAACCGTACTGAATTTATTTGACGGTCAGTTTTTGATTACAGGCAGACTCTAATAAAACTACCAGGTTACATCAGCATATATCACAGTAACTCAAGTTAGACATTATGATGTTCTGGACCTTTGCTGACTGGACCTCTCTGAATTTTAGCTGAATACCCCTGGCTTAGAAGAAGAGGGACATGAGTCTACAACTGTCAGGGCCCTCTCCTCATTCCCTCCCCACCTGGCATCCCAAACAAAACCCCCTCCCTTGTCCTTTTCCTCCCTGTCTTGCCTCCTGTCTCCCATCCATCCCTTTTCCTCTGCTTTCCCTCACAGCACTGCACCTGAGTGGAGTTCGGCTTCACAGCCGTCTCCACTCAGGTAATCAACCTCCTCCACGAGTTCCGGGCAGCTGGAAGAAATCATCCTGATTACTCACCAAGCAATAAGTACCGGCTCAACACTCCACACCCTGCCAGATTGTTGAAATAGACTTTGCTGTCAGTTCACTCTCTAGCCTCCAGAAAGTTTGTTGAAAATTTGACGTTTTTCTAGCGTATCTCTCTCCTGCCTTCTTCCAGACCCAGCTGCCCGAGAACTTACCCACCCGAAACCCTCACCTGAACCCCCCAACCCATTCGGCACCGGTCTCCTCCCCACTCGGATCCCCCATTCCGCCCGGACCCCCTCCTGGAACCCCTGACCCATTTCCTTCCCGGCCGCTGGAGCTGCAGCAGTCAACCGGCTGCTCCCTGCCTCCCGGAGCTCCTCCCGGAACATCACCTGCGAGACGCCGTCTCTGCCAGTCCAACACCTCGGCCCCCCGGATCGTCAGAGTGCTACGTCTCGTTCCCTCCGAACCCCTCCTCCTCCATCGAACTCTGAGCCCTTTGACGTCTGGCCGCCAGGGATCCCCCACAGCCATCTGCGACGCTCCGGTCCCGCCCGGACCTTGGACAACCGCCGATCCCCGTCCCCAGACCCACCCGGCCACATCCTCCCTCCACCAGCATCGCTGTTCCTGCATCCCGGTCTCTGCACTCCAGCCATATCCGCCCCTGTACAATAAAACCCTTTTTCAACTTCTCCGGTTCTGGTATAGTGGCTCTCGGCTCGGGTCTGCCTAGCTAACTCGTGACAACATCTTCTAATGACCCAACATCAGTCAGTGGAGAAAAAGAAAGCAAAGCTAAATGAAACTATTTCAGTGTTTTAATAAGCCTGTTGCTTGTCCTGTGAATACTGCCGCTTTAGGGAACACTACAGCTGGAGCTAAGGTTAACGTTTAGGAAAGGGAGCCTGATGGAGAGGAAACATCAGCTCTACCTGATGAAGAGGAAACTTCAGGTCTACCTGATGAAGAGGAAACATCAGCTCTACCTGATGGCAGGAGGAGGAGCTGCTGACGCTATAATGTGTATAAGTATCTAATTGGTAGTTTGAAATAAAGGAGCTGCTGTGTGTGTGTGTGTGTGGACGTGTGAGTGCACGCGCACATATATGAGAACCTGACCTGGCTTTGGTTTATGAGGTTGGAGTATACCCACTAGAAAAAACTAGACTACACCACTGGTTATGACTGTCATTACTGTGTACACGACTTGCTTTGATTTAGAGTTAGGGAAGTGCAGTGGGGGCAAGCAATACAATGAAAGTCAGTCTGTCTATGAATGCCAGCGCAAGAGCTTTATTGTGATGGGCAGGAGCTTTATTGTGCACCGGTGGGCTCTGAAACCCCGCCCACCAATGAAACGAAATATGGAGTCATATTTTCATTTTGGGGGTGAAAACGAAAAAACGAAAAAACCAACCGTTTCCTCTTTTATTGTTTTTTGTTCAAAACGAAAAAACGAACCGTTTTCTGTTTTTTTTGTTTTTTGCTCAAAATGAAAAAACGAAAAAACGGCTTGATTTTTTGTTTCTGCTTGTGTCTTTTACAGCCAGGAATCAAACGGATAAAACGTACCTTGGACAAGGTACGTTTTATCCGTTTGATTCCCGGCTATAAAAGACACAAGCAGAAACAAAAAATCAAGCCGTTTTTTCATTTTTTCGTTTTGAGCAAAAAACAAAAAAGCAGGAAACGGTTCGTTTTTTCGTTTTTTCGTTTTGAACAAAAAACAAAAAAACAGGAAACGGTTCGTTTTTTCGTTTTTTCGTTTTCACCCCCAAAATGAAAATATGACTCCATATTTCGTTTCATTGGTGGGCGGGGCTTCGGAGCCTGCCAGTGCACAATAAAGCTCCTGCCCATCACAATAAAGCTCTTGTGCTGGCATTCATAGACAGACTGACTTTCATTGTATTGCCTGCCCCCACTGCACTTCCCCTAACTCTAAATCAAAGCAAGTCGTGTACACAGTAATGGCAGTCATAACCAGTGGTGTAGTCTAGTTTTTTCTAGTGTGTATACTCCAACCTCATAAACCAAAGCCAGGTCAGGTTCTCATATATGTGCGCGTGCACTCACATGTCCACACACACACACACACACACACACACACACACACACACACACACACACACACACACACACACACACACACACACACACACACACACACACACACACACACACACACACACACACACACACGCAGCAGCAGCTCCTTTATTTCAAACTACCAATTAGATACTTATAGACATTATAGCGTCAGCAGCTCCTCCTCCTGCCATCAGGTAGACCTGATGTTTCCTCTTCATCAGGTAGACCTGATGTTTCCTCTTCATCAGGCTCCCTTTCCTAAATGTTAACCTTAGCTCCAGCTGTAGTGTTCCCTAAAGTGGCAGTATTCACAGGACAAGCAACAGGCTTATTAAAACACTGAAATAGTTTCATTTAGCTTTGCTTTCTTATTCTTATTTTTTCTCCACTGACTGATGTTGGGTCATTAGAAGTTCTAGACTCATGTCCCTCTTCTTCTAAGCCAGGGGTATTCAGCTAAAATTCAGAGAGGTCCAGTCAGCAAAGGTCCAGAACATCATAATGTCTAACTTGAGTTACTGTGATATATGCTGATGTAACCTGGTGGTTTTATTAGAGTCTGCCTGTAATCAAAAACTGACCGTCAAATAAATTCAGTACGGTTCAAAAACATTTGGACATTTATTAATAAATAACTTTTATGTAACTGTATATCTTAGAATAAAGTGCAGAACTTAAAAAAGCATGACTGAACAACCTGAATCAACTTCTATACATCTTTAACAATACATAAATCTCATAAATGTAAACATTTGAACACTTTTACATTTTTGTCTGTCTCATATCACTCCCCTAATATCTCTGCTGCTTAATGGGAGAACTGAGCTGCTGCTTGTTTGAGCCGTTCTCAAAACATATTTTGATTATGTTCATAGTTGAGAAAGCTGCCTTACAGCTGTTTGCTGAGCCAAACATGGTCAGCATGTGACCACAGTCTGTCCTCTAGAGATGTATAAGGCACAAAAGATACGACTCTCAGAGCCGATGCTTTGTAGTAAATCTGAAGAGCCGACTCCTAACGTATTTAATGGAGTATGGAGTTTAACACTGTCCTAGCAGAAAACATGTTACTGGATCCTAGATTAAAGAAGCTTGCCTTCAGTGACAACAGAGCTGTTGATGAGACACTTCAGAGAATAAGAGCAGCAGTCTGACACCTCCACCATTAGAGGACCAAGTGGAGGAGGAACCTCAAACTTCTGCTGTGTGGAGGCTCTTTGATGGAAGAGCTACAGGAGATGATTCAGAAGAAATCCTACAGCTGATGTGGTAATGGAGGATCATATCGAGAGGAAGCCCTCATCCAACCAGCAGACGACCCACTGAGCTGGAGCAGGACAAGGCCTCAGTCTGCCCCACCTGGTGAAGGTGATGGAGGAGAGACAACTTCTTCCATCTGAGAGAATCTTCTCAAAAACACGGCAGATATTCACTGAAAGAAGAAATGTATCAGCCCATCCAAGCTCAGCCATCTGATTTTTCTGAATGTCAGCCTGCTCTGAGGACATTTATACTGTTCGAATACTGAGTCTGGTTCTGTTTCTGTTCTGGTTCTGTGGGTTCATGTGCAGAGTTTTGTTCATTTATTTTTTGTGCAAAAAAGTTTGGTTGAAATAATAAACAAAAGCAAGAATACCTGTTTTTGTAACAGAGCAAATGTACAAAATGAGTCAATTATAAGGCTTCTCATAAAAACACTGAATGAAAAAGAGTTTGTCAAAACACAAATGATTCATATTTGCCAGGTTAGGCAAAAACATGAGGCTACAAAGAATAATAAATTAGGAGCCGTTTGGGAGCCGAAAGAACCGGCTTTTCTTTGGAAGCAGTGCCAAAAGCTCTCTGAAAAGAGCTGAACTTCCATCACTACAGTCCTCTCTGTCCCTCATCTCTCAGCTGCTTTTTGAAGGCAGAGCTGCGATGCGATTCAGCGACGTCATTAGCTGAGTAGCGTCACGTGGGATGCCTGAACTCGTACATAATTGGTCTGTGCGTTTCTGAGCCGATAGACCAATGATAAACACTGGAAAGCTGCACCCTGCACCGGTAAAATAGAAGCGACTTGTCAAATTTACACCCGTATAGACGGCGTCTGGGTCCGGATCCGGACCGCGGTCGGCCTTTAGTGAGCCCTGTTCTCAGCCAGACACCTTCCCCTGTCCCATACAGCTTCACCGCTTCCTGACACAGAGAAAAGTGAACGTTATGTCAAAAAAACATACTAATACATGTGTTTGCGCATTTTTAAGTGGTTATATGGAAATTCGGGACCTTTTCTAGTGGGTATAAGGCGTATACCTGCGTGTTTACACCCCTGGGTATACGTATCTTTGCGCATTTTTAAGTGGGTAAACAGAAATTTGGAAAATTTTCTAGTGGTGGGGTGTATACCTGCGTATCACGTAGACTACATCACTGATCATAGCTACATGTATGACGTTTGCAGCAAAAATAAAAATAAAAATAAAAAACGCGTGGAAATCATTTTAATTTTCAGAGTTAAGATGGATTAAATGCGCTGTCAAACAGCGCTGAGTGGAGCGGCTGACCGGACCAAGACGGCGGCCGTATTTCTCGCTGCACAATACCCCGAGCAGCGTTGACCTGACCTGGCTTTGGTTTATGAGGTTGGAGTATACACACTAGAAAAAACTAGACTACACCACTGGTTATGACTGTCATTACTGTGTACACGACTTGCTTTGATTTAGAGTTAGGGGAAGTGCAGTGGGGGCAGGCAATACAATGAAAGTCAGTCTGTCTATGAATGCCAGCGCAAGAGCTTTATTGTGATGGGCAGGAGCTTTATTGTGCACTGGCAGGCTCCGAAGCCCCGCCCACCAATGAAACGAAATATGGAGTCATATTTTCATTTTGGGGGTGAAAACGAAAAAACGAAAAAACGAACCGTTTCCTGCTTTTTTTGTTTTTTGCTCAAAACGAAAAAATGAAAAAACGGCTTGATTTTTTGTTTCTGCTTGTGTCTTTTATAGCCGGGAATCAAACGGATAAAACGTACCTTGTCCGTACCTTGTCCGTCCGAAATGCAAAAGCATTTCTGCTAATGCTTTTGCATTTTCGAATTTGACATTTGAAATTGAATTTTGTTACCTTTTTGCTGGTGAACGTTTTGGAAATTAAATGTCAAATGTGATTTGCATTTGCTTTTTCATTTCGTCACAAAATGAGCAGTGTTGAAGAAGAAAATGAAATTGCATTTTGGAATATTGCTTTTTAATTTCATTTTTGAGTCAAAAAGTGCAGCCATGACTTTGAAATGCAAAAGCATTTCTGCTAATGCTTTTGAATTTGAGTTTTGAGTCACATTCGCTTCCATACTTGTATACCTTCACAGACATTTCTTGCATGGTTAAAGCCTAATACTGCGGCTTTTTCGTACAATTTTTTTTAAGAGAAATGTTCGAGACTCATGTTAAATATGTGGCATTAAAGCTCATGTCTGGAGTTTGAATCGCAGCGTCTCCCAAAACACTGTTGGTCCCACCCTCCCTCTGATTTCGCGAGATACCTAGTGACGCCCCTTTATGCTTGTGATTACACTCGTGTATCCCTCTCGATGACGTTGTTTATCAAACTTAATGCATTTACGCGTGTATATGTGTTACATTGTTTATTTATTTCTATCTAGAGTTCAGAATTGCATGATTCCTCTGACGAAGAGTATGTCCCAGACGCCCCAACATCTTCCTCCAGAGGTCGGGCATCTAAACGAAGCCGTCAGACGGGCTATGGAGGCCGTGGTCGGGGAGCGACGCGAGCACCCCGAGCCAAAAAACGTCCTGCAGTCTTTTGGCCTGACAAGCCGTGGGATTGGTAACTTTTCTGGAAGTTGCTGAGCCCTGATGCTCTCTCCTCCACAAGCAAAACAAATGTGCGCGCGGTTGCGTAGTGCGTAGCTCGCCCACCTCTGCATGGGCTTGCTTGCTGTGCGCGTAACCGTTGATTGACAGCATGACAAAGCTGAAGCTCGAACTTGATTGGCTAGCTACCGACCGGCGCTTTTTGGAATAACATGGGGGTCTATGAGAGGAAGGCGGAGCTCAGGAATAAATTTTCATATCGTGTCATACTAACATTATATTATAGTATCGAACTAGACTAACACATTTAAGCTTTGTTAAACAATGATACATAAATTGAAAACAAATGGAAACTCCGGACACGAGCTTTAATGATAATGGTCAGCTCTGACTTGTGGTAGTGTTTTAACAGAAAACAGATTTGTACCAAAAATGCCACTGTAAGTTCTGAAATTAAAGAAAAAAGGCATTTTGAATGGTCTTTGATATGGATGCATATATTTATTTTTTGCAGTATTGTTAGAAACACAAGCTATGTGAGCAAATGACTTTTTAGCTAAGATAAACTATTCCTCAATAAGTTCATTCAATCAAATGCTTAGACCAATTTTATGAGTTTGTTTTCCCAGCTGTATAGGACAAATGAATACCAGAAGATGTTCACTTTAGACAAATTATATATTCATGTTTTGACAATTCAAGTCATCGACATAGGTTTGTTGGTTTCACTAGTTGTTTTAAGTTGTCTTCGTTATGAACTGAGTTTGCACATGGTTAAATGTTTTGTTATCACTTAAAACCTTGTTGTTTAATCTTTGTCATCCCATTTGTTTATTCTGAGTTTAATGAACTCAGATGTATATGCAAACAACTGAAAAGTCCCACTTTGCCGAACTTGGGACTTCAAGGCAGCCATTTTAACTTTAACACACTTCATTTTTTATTTTCAAAGTAAGTCTTTCCAGTCTACAACACAGGAAGCAGATGCTTGGCGCAGATGAAGTGCTGATCTTTGAAGAGAGGAAGGAGATGCTTTAGACTCATGTTCCTGAAATAAATGTGTGATTTCTGTGTGTTGAAGCCGCTGTTGACCAGAGTCTGTGTAAATACACTCAGTGAGGCCTCTCCTGGTCACAGTGAGGCAAAAGATAAGCATGCATTTGTAAGGACTGAATTTAATGCTTACCTTTATCAGAAAACAATGTTTTTGTTTTTAATAGAATATAATAGTTATGATTTCATTTAACAGACACACAGCAAATCTCCAAAATAAGTGTTTTCCTCAAATACAACCAACCAAGCAACCAGCCAGCCAACCAAGCAAACAACTTTTTAAACAGTCTCTGAGGGGTTTTAACTCTAGCAGTGCATCCTGGGAAGACTGCTTTATGCTGCTTTTCTTATAAAAGTAATTTAATGAGTTGAGTGAACTGAAGTATTTGACTATAACTATAAGAACCCATGTTTCTAACTTGTAAAGTGATCTGAAAACAGCAGAAATTGGACAGTTTAGGTTCATTAACAAGAAAAAAGCAAAACTCATTTACACTCAACAAAAAAATAAACGCAACACTTTTGTTTTTGCTCCCATTTTTTATGAGATGAACTCAAACATCTAAAACTTTTTCCACATACACAATATCACCATTTCTCTCAAATATTGTTCACAAATCTGTCTAAATCTGTGACAGTGAGCACTTCTACTTTGCTGAGATAATCCATCCCACCTCACAGGTGTGCCATATCAAGATGCTGATTAGACACCATGATTAGTGCACAGGTGTGCCTTAGACTGCCCACAATTAAAGGACACTCTGAAAGGTGCAGTTTTGTTTTATTGGGGGGGGTCCACTCCTCTTCAATGGCTGCGCGAAGTTGCTGGATATTGGTGGAAACTGGTACACGCTGTTGTATACGCTGATCCAGAGCATCCCAAACATGCTCAATGGGTGACATGTCTGGTGAGTATGCTGGCCATGCAAGAACTGGGACGTTTTCAGCTTCCAAGAATTGTGTACAGATCCTTGCAACATGGAGCCGTGCATTATCCTGCTGCAACATGAGGTGATGTTCTTGAATGTATGGCACAACAATGGGCCTCAGGATCTCGTCACGGTTTCTCTGTGCATTCAAAATGCCATCAATAAAATGCACCTGTGTTCTTCGTCCAAAAAAGAGACGCCTGCCCATACCATAACCCCACCGCCACCATGGGCCACTCCATCCACAACATTGACATCAGAAAACCGCTCACCCACACCACACCACACATGCTGTCTGCCATCTGCCCTGAACAGTGTAAACCGGGATCCATCCCTGAAGAGAACACCTCTCCAACGTGCCAGACACCATCCAATGTGAACATTTGCCCACTCAAGTCGGTTACGACGACGAACTGGAGTCAGGTCGAGACCCCGATGAGGACGACGAGCATGCAGAGGAGCTTCCCTGAGACGGTTTCTGACAGTTTGTGCAGAAATTCTTTGGTTATGCAAACCCATTGTTTCAGCAGCTGTCTGAGTGGCTGGTCTCAGACCATCTTGAAGGTGAACATGCTGGATGTGGAGGTCCTGGGCTGGTGTGGTTACACGTGGTCTGCGGTTGTGAGGCTGGTTGGATGTACTGCCAAATTCTCTCAAACGCCTTTGGAGACGGCTTATGGTAGAGAAATGCACATTCAATACACGAGCAACAGCTCTGGTTGACATTCCTGCTGTCAGCATGCCAATTGCACGCTCCCTCAAATCTTGCCACATCTGTGGCATTGTGCTGTGGGATAAAACTGCACCTTTCAGAGTGTCCTTTTATTGTGGGCAGTCTAAGGCACACCTGTGCACTAATCATGGTGTCTAATCAGCATCTTGATATGGCACACCTGTGAGGTGGGATGGATTATCTCAGCAAAGGAGAAGTGCTCACTATCACAGATTTAGACAGATTTGTGAACAATATTTAAGAGAAATGGTGATATTGTGTATGTGGAAAAAGTTTTAGATCTTTGAGTTTGTCTCATAAAAAATGGGAGCAAAAACAAAAGTGTTGCATTTATATTTTTGTTGAGTGTAAATGAAAGGTGTTACTAAACTCCTGTATGATGCTGTAAAGTGTCAAATGTGATCAGTACAGCTAATTCTGCTATTGAACTATACAACAAACATATCCTCTCTTTTCACTAATTTTTATCAAATATGGAAACAACATGTTTGTACTTTTTGTCAGTGATAACCGAGCTGCGGTGCAGAGAAGACCTTTGCTCTTAATTTGAGTCATCTGTGATGTGTTTAGATTGACGTCACAGGCGAGAAGAGGATGTCGCATATCTGCTGGCATCTTCGTGTGTTGTGTTGGATCTGTGGTTGAACAGATGCTCATACTGAAAACACCTCCCCTCACAAGTAAACAGAAAAGATGAAAACAAGACTCGGGTCACATCTGTAAGCAGCAGGACACGAATGCTCGAATAATAAAATATTATTCAGTTAAGGCCAGTAAAAGCCTGATTCAGCCTGCATGCATCCTGGGGGGAGGGTGATGACAAGCAGATCAAATTTCCTAAAAATTTAGAAATGAAACATGCAGACTGAGAAACAACATTCCACCCACTTAGCACCTTTGATATGGTTAACATTTGAACGTCTGAAGCATCAACTTTTCCACAGGGTTTATGAACCAAAATTTGACAGTTATTCAGGAAAATATCTGTGTGTCAGAATGGAAGTGAAGACTAAACAAAACTGCTCATGTTCAGACAAGCTTATCATTCTCAAACAGCCATTTCCTTACAGTGGGCCCTTCTCTGTTCATTAGGCAACATATAGCCCCCCCCCCGGCAACATATTGCTGGGACAAAAAGTTCTTAAAGTTTCCAAACGGGTCATAAAATGGCAACATTTCCTTTTGAGGTAACTGAAAACAGCTGTGGTCATAAGTGGATACGGAGTAGAAAATGCAAAAGAGAGTGAAAAAATAAAAAGTATTCAACAGTAAGTAGCAAAAAATGTCCAGACAATATGTACAGTTATATGAAAGGGTTTGATTTGGTTGTGTTTCATCAAAGGTTGTAATAGAGCGACCACGTGGGTGCTACTTTAAGCACGTACATTCCATGTTAAAACAGAAACCGAAGAGAAACCACATTCCTTTGTAGCTGTCATGGTTTTTTTTTTTTTAACTCTTGGGGAGGTGTTTCCAACTAGAGGGGAACTCACAGATGTAACAGCAACAGCAGACAGAGATGACACTGAGCAGCAATGAGAACAGAAACACAGACAGAAGTGGGATTCACATGAGAGACTCTAGCAGGGTGCTGTTCTTCGACAAAAAAATGGGGAAACATCTCTTTTTCCTGGTTTTGGTTCTCTGTACAAGTGGGACACTTCAACAAGAAGGTAAGAGATGATGTTCACAGTTTGGTGTAAGGACAAACTTTGGCGATTATAAGCTTCTTGCATCATACTGCTTCGTGTTACTTTAGAGTTCATTTAAAGCTCTTTGGGTGATTCTGTCCAGCCTGTAGAAAAATGTGATCTGCTGTTAGCGCTCAGTCCAACAAAGCAGATCTCTGGCTGAGGTGATTTGTAAGCTGATGTCAAATCTCATCAACTGAAATACAAGAAGCTGCAATTTTTGGTGCGGACTTTCACAGATTTATGATAACATTGTGAAAGAAAGATGATTTACTACAGAATCAGTTCACAATAAAATTACTACTGGAATCTGTACAAATAAACATTTTTTCTACCTTCTATACAAAAAAGTTACTTTAGTAACTCTAGTTCCTTCATTTTTGACAGAACTGAAGTTTATAACTGAAGCCAACAACAACAATAAAAATATATTATTGATCAATTAATCATTTAATAAATTAGGAATTTATTATGGTCATTATTATTGACAATAACAATATAAGTAGTGATATATTACAGTCATTATTCTTAATGATAATAATAACAACTATTATTAATTATAAAATAATTCACATTATTACTATTATGCCTAGTATTTGTATTGTTGTTGTTGACAATAATAATTATATACAGTAATATATTATGCCTAATAATAATAACAATAACAACAACAACAACAACAACACTACTACTAATAACTATTATTATTTATGAAGTATGTCATATTATTATTATATTATTTTTCTTGTTGTTGTTATTGACATTGATAATTATATATAGCAATATTTTATGCATAATAATAATAATAATAATAATAATAATAATAATAACTAAAGTTAATAAAATAACTTTATCTTATTATTATTATTATTATACTGTTCATATTTTTATTGATGTTGTTGTTGTTAACATCGCACAAATGTTTTGCCACATGTTATTTAACGGTAATACAGTCAAAACCAGAAATTTATATACATTGTATAAAAAGACACATAACCTTTTTTTTTCTCACTGTCTAACATTAAATCAGACTAAATTTTTCCTGTTTTAGAAAAATGAGAGAAAATTCCAGCAAACTAAAATGAGAAGCTTGTGGAAGGATAACCAAAACATTTGACCCAAGTCATACAGTTTCAAGGAAATGCTACCAAATGCTAAGGAAATGTATGTAAACTCCTGATTTTGCAAAAGGCAAAAAAAAAAAAAATCTAAAAAAAACCTCTCTCATTATTCTGGTATTGAGCAAATAGAAATAATTTCGGTAACCTTAACTGACCTAAAAGAGGAAAGGTTTAGTCTGAGTTAATGTCAGGCAGTGAGAAATAAACACTAATCTTTTCATACAGTATATGTGAACTTCTGGTTTCGACTGTACATGAAATTCACTATTGAAAGTTGCTCACCAATAAAATTCCAAAGTCAAGTAACCAAATACGTAAGAATAATATTAGAAATACTTATTCTTGCAGTAGCAATAAAAATAGAATTTGCACAAGTAGACCATGTCTTAAATTGATTTTAATAGCAATTATTTGAAAATGATTATCCAATACAATTGCATTTTCTTGTTTTTGTTGCAGGGCAAAGAACAAGAAGGGTGACAAACAGCCCTCAGATTGTGCCCAGAATATTTAAAGGGGACCCCGTAACTCAAGCTCCCAATTCAACCCATTCCCCTGAAGCTCTGCAGTCACTAAGCAACAGTGCACTGGGCTACCTCCGCGGCTCTCTCAGCACCCGGGTCGTCCCCATTATTTATATGTTGGTGGTAACTGTCGGGATCCCGGCCAACATCTCCATCCTGTGCTTGCTGTCGACTAAAATCAGAAAGGTGTCCTCTGCCATCCTCTACAGCAGCCTGGCTGTCTCCGACCTCTTCCTCCTCCTCTCCCTCTTATTCAAGGCTCACTACCATCTCCATGGAAACCACTGGGTTCTCGGGGAAGCAGCCTGTCGAGTGGTCACGGCCTGTTTCTATGGCAACCTCTACTGCTCGGCCATGACGCTGACTTGCATCAGCATCAAGCGTTACTTGGCTGTAGTGTATCCGTTCATGTACAAAAGCATGCCCAAGAGGACGAGCACTGCCTGCGTGAGCCTGGCCGTATGGGGGGTGTTTGGCGCCGCCATCGTCCCCGAGTTCATCGTCCAGCAGACCTACTGGCTGCCTCAGCTGAACATCACCACCTGCCACGATGTGTTGCCTCTAAACCACAGCTCTCACCTGTTCCTGACCTACTACAACCTGACTCTGACCATCCTCGGTCTCCTGGTGCCGCTGGTGGTCACAGTTGTGTGTTTTGTCCGGATCATCCATGAGCTCAAGCGATCACTTGGGGACTGGGTGATGTACATCAAGGCCAGCTCTCTGGTGTTTGCCATCTTCCTGGTGTGCTTTGTCCCTGCCGGAGTCCTGCATTTTCTCCATTTTGTGCAGCAGTCTGCAAATGGGACAGAAAGTTTGTATGAGTACTTCAATGTGGCGGTGTGTCTGTGCTGCCTCCATGCCTGCCTGGACCCCTTCCTCTTTCTGCTCATGTCCAAATCTGCAGGCTCCAAATTTCACTTCATGAATTTCAAGGGCCACGCCCTCAGCATATCTATCTAAGAGGGTGTCACCAAAAACTCACTCTGATTCTTATTTTGTAGATAATGACGAGAAAAATCTTCTCTGTGGCTGGAATCCAAAGAGAAAATAGAAGTAACTTTGCTGTATTAATTTTATAAAAGCTATCTAAATGACTTTTATTGTACTAACTTTATGTAGAATTATTGTTTTGAGTGTATTTTTTTGTATGTGAGTGTGCTTATGTGCCTGTATGTGTGAGTGTAAAATGGTAGAAACCAATATTTCTATTTCTTTAAATTTTATCTAATTTTTAAAAATAGAATTGGAAATTTCATCTACTAAACAAGGAAATATGTGTGAAATTATAATAAATTTGCAAATGTATTTTAACTTTTTATGTAAAAAAACAAAGTCTTTTAATTTTATGTTTTTTTTTTTTTACATATGTAGATTAATCTATTTTCAAAAGTATATCTTTGTGTATGTCACAAATATGCAAAAAAAAATCTGTAGAAAAAGAAAAATGACACATAAAATGATACATATTTTAGAGTATATTTGTATATACATATGGCACACTCAGATAAACACTTTTTGGTTCAGATTGCCTCGATATGATTGCTGACGCTGATGATTCATGACAAGTATTTTGTGATTTATGATACTTAACATTCTCTTAACTTTCCTATAAATCTCATTTAAACTGTTATATTCTGGAAGTCTATAACCTGCTAAATTGTGCAGCTGGATGTTTGTCAAAAACAATGTTGTAAAGGAGATTCTGTTATTGAGAGTTTTTTTAATTTTTTTTTTTTTAAATTACAATAAAATAATGTTCAGAAGAGATGAATAATAAATGCTTCCAATGAATAATTTTTGGAATAATACACATAATGTGTTAACATATGAATATTCATGTTGTTGGAGTTAAATGGAAAAAAGTGCAAAAGTACATTTTGAAGAGAAAGTTTTGCATTGAATGCTCAAAATGTTACAAGAAGTAACACAAAAAATCCCGACTGTTTAATCCTGTGAAAACATACAGAGTGAAGCTCTCTGTTAGTATTAAACCAGCATGGATGGGTTATGCTGTCTACAATATGTTTGAGGTTGAATTCATTTCACTCCTTCTTCTTACAGCTTGATTGGTAATTCCTGTGATGCAAATTGTTTTGCAGGGAAGCAATGAGACGGGAATTAGAAAATGTTCATAATATAAAATATACGCTTGACGACAGATTACACCAGATTCTATGCAAATTTGAATCAACAGCTTATCGGTTGAACTCCTTGAAGAGACAATTAACTTCCCCTACTTTGTGGCTGACTGCTCACTCACTGAGTTGACATTTCTTGCTGAGCCTGTGAGAGGATGTACTCTGACACACCAGCACACCACAGCACTTATTATACCTGATAAAAATGAGGTCATGGGTTCCTGAAAACATAGTCTTTTTCTTCAATCTACACACGTGGACAAAATTGTTGGTACCCCTCAGTTAAAGAAGGAAAAACCCACAATTCTCACTTAAATCACTTGAAACTCACAAAAGTAACAATAAATAAAAATTTATTGAAAATTAAATAATCAAAAACAGCCATTACTTTTGAATTGTTGATTAACATAATTATTTAAAAAAACAAACTAATGAAACAGGCCTGGACAAAAATGATGGTACCTCTATAAAAGATTGAAAACTATTTGACCAGAGTGACATGATTAACTCAGGTGTGTCATTTAATTGACATCACAGGTATTTCCAAACTCATAATCAGTCAGTCTGCCTATTTAAAGGGAGACAAGTAGTCACCCTGCTGTTTGGTGAAAAGGTGTGTACCACACTGAACATGGACAACAGAAAGCGAAGGAGAGAATTGTCCCAGGACATCCGAAAAAAAATGATAGACAAACATCTTAAAGGTAAAGGCTATAAGACCATCTCTAAACAGCTTGAAGTTCCTGTGACAACAGTGGCTCATATTATTCAGAAGTTCAAGACCCACGGGACAGTAGCCAACCTCCCTGGACGTGGCCCCAAGAGGAAAATTGATGACAAATTGAAGAGACGGATCGTTGGAATTGTATCCAAAGAGCCCAGAGCAACCTCCAAAGAAATTAAAGGTGAACTCCAAGGCCAAGGTACATCAGTGTCAGATCGCACCATTTGTCGTTGTTTGAGCCAAAGTGGACTTCATGGGAGACGACCAAGGAGGACACCACTGCTGAAAAAAACTCATAAAAAAGCCAGACTGGAATTTGCAAAAATGCATGTTGACAAGCCACAAAGCTTCTGGGAGAATGTCCTTTGGACAGATGAGACCAAACTGGAGCTTTTTGGTAAGGCACATCAACTCTATGTTCATAGACTCAAAAACCAAGCATACGAAGAAAAGAACACTGTCCCTACGGTGAAACATGGAGGAGGCTCAGTAATGTTTTGGGGCTGCTTTGCTGCATCTGGCACAGGGTGTCTTGAAAGTGTGCAAGGTACGATGAAATCTGAAGACTATCAAGGCATTCTGGAGAGAAATGTGCTGCCTAGTGTCAGAAAGCTTGGTCTCAGTCGCAGGTCATGGGTCTTCCAACAGGACAACGATCCAAAACACACAGCCAAAAACACCCAAGAATGGCTGAGAGAAAAGCGTTGGACTATTCTAAAGTGGCCTTCTATGAGCCCAGATCTGAATCCCATTGAACATATGTGGAAGGAGCTGAAACATGCCATTTGGAGAAGACACCCATCAAACCTGAGACAACTGGAGCTGTTTGCTCATGAGGAGTGGGCCAAAATACCTGTTGACAGCTGCAGAACGCTCATTGACAAATACAGAAATCGTTTAATTACAGTGATTGCCTCAAAAGGTTGTGCAACAAAATATTAAGTTATGGGTACCATCATTTTTGTCCAGCCCTATTTCATTAGTTTTTTTTTTTTAAATAATTATGTTAATCAACAATTCAAAAGTGATGGCTGATTTTGATTATTTAATTTTCAATAAATTTTTATTTATTGTTACTTTTGTGAGTTTCAAGTGATTTCAGTGAGAATTGTGGGTTTTTCCTTCTTTAACTGAGGGGTACCAACAATTTTGTCCACGTGTGTAAATAGGTCTGTTGATTGGCCTATTTACAGATTTAGCTGCTGAAATGAAAACTGAAGTGTGAATAAGGAAGTCAAGTACTTTTTAAACAAGCAATCATCTTTGTGAAGTGTGGCCGACGTACGATCATCGCAGCATCTTCATCAAAAGAAAAGTTTAACCTCTAATTTGCCATGATCATGAGGCTGTATCTGAAAGAGTTAATCTGTTATTCTAATATTCAGAATTTTCAGTCGTGTGGCTCGTTCTCTTCATAAGCTAAATTCATACACAATAACAAATCCAGCGCCTGTAGCTGCTGCAGCCTGACCTGCAGCAGCTTAAGAAACCAAAAAAATATGTTATAGCAAATTTTGCAAAATTGTAAATTGCTTCTTTCGTCTTTTTATCAAGGGAAATGAACACACATGCTGTCAGTATTGAGGCAGATGCATCCCCTGCATTCACCATGAAATGTGTGGACTCAAAGTTTGCTGACATTATTTTTGTCTGAATTTGCTAATGTTTTGCAGTGCTTTCACTTTTATTTCACATAAAACTTACTCATCTTACAACTGTAGCCATCACAGTTCAGTAAAAGTCACACAGGCTTATTTTAATTTAATGGGAAGATCCTTTCCTTAAGTATTGATACACCAATGTCCTACTAAGCATAAACAGAAAAATGTAAAGTAATAAAGTAGAAGTCCTTGATTGGCCTCTCTCACTGATATTATTCTATCTTCCATCATTGGATTAGTAATAGTGAAGCATCAGTGTGTCAGCAGCATGTTACTGTTGCAGCTGCTGCAGGTTTGAACTACTTCATATCAGTTTTAGACACAGGAAAGGGGAGATACACCTATGAGTTAACCACATGGTTATCAGGAGAGGAAAGCAGACAAAACAAAACTCAGATACACTGATCTTTTTTTCAGTTTTACTCTTATCTTTCATTTTGGTGAGATACTGAACCTTGAAAATATTTACAGAATTGACGTGAGAAGTTTAGAGACAAAAATCACTATTTGATGGAGCTGCTATCATCTCACAGACATCTGAAATGTGAGTCTGACTAGACACCGTTTTTTTAAAGAGTGGATGGAAAACACTGGTTTAATCATAAACTCCAGTTTTGGGAATAAAATCTACACAACAGGCCTTAATCTGTGATAATTTTGTTGAACTTTATCACATTAGTCAAATGATTACAACATTTTCTAATGGACATGGAAAAGTCTAATTGAAATAATAACTCAATACATGTAATATAAAAATACCATGTATTGTAACTGTAGACATTTCTAAATTCAGACTTAATGGCTGAAAACATTTCAATTTCAATTCAATTCAATTCAACTTTATTCATATAGCGCCAATTACAGTCAAATTATCTCAAGGCGCTTTATAGAACCCATATGCCTGAACTCCCAGAGCAAGCCCTAAGGCGACAGTGGCAAGAAAAACACCCTTTCAACAGGGAAGAAACCTTGATCAGATCCTGGCCCTTGATGTTGGGGGACCCATCTGCCTGCTGGCCGGTGGGTTGAAGGGACAGAAGAGGTAGAGAGGTAGAGGAGGAGGGTGGGGAACAAGGAACATATAACACACAATTGGATACATACAAAGTACAAGCTAACATTGAAATTCATTCATAAATAATATATTTAAGTCACCATTATTTTTGTGCAGGAATTGCATATGCAAAGTCAACAAATATACCAAGCTAATTGATGACTCAGAAATTGATATTCTGCCCAGTATGTTTGCAGAGAACAGTGCTTACTGTGGTCTGATAATTATTTCCAAAGCTTCAGGCATTAATGTTCATTGTGAAAGCTTGCTACACCAATCAGGCACAACATTATGACCACCTGCCTAACACAGAGTTGGTCTTCTTTATGCTGCTAAAACTCCTCTGACCCAGAGGTTCATGGACACAGGATCTCTAGGGATGTCTTGTGGCACCAAGGTGGTGACAGTGAATTCTGTGTGTCCTGTGGGTTGCAGGGGGGGACTTACCTAGATCAGGTTTATCCTTGTACATCCCACAGATGCTCAGTACGATTTGGATCTGGGGAGTGTGGGACCCGGGTGAACAGCTTAGCTCTGTCATGTTCCTGTTTTGCGGTGTGATGGGGTGCATTGTCCTGCTGAGGGTGGCAACTGGCATCAAGGACTGCTGTCGCCATGGTGGGTGGGGGTCGGGGAATTGCTGGACCTGCAGTGTTTAGGTGGGTGGTCCATGTCAAACATCCACATGAATGCCAGGACTCAAGGTTTCCCAGCAGAACGTTGCATTATAACAAGATGATCGATGTGATTACTCAAACTCAAACTTTATTTCTTTGTATAGCACTTTTCATGTAAGAACAAAACAAAGTGCTTCATAAGCAATTAAAAACAAAGAAGACAATAAATAAATACAATTAGAAATAGGAATAAAAAAAAACAACTCTCCACCATCCCTACATATAGACAGCCATTCACACACACACACACACACACACACACACACACACACACACACACACACACACACACACACACACACACACACACACACACACACACACACACACACGTCCACACCCAAAAGGTATCAACATGACATCATCATGACATGGCAAAGAACTGAGGCTAGAAGGAAGGAAGGAAGGAAGGAAGGAAGACACTACCTTGAAGAGGGGGGGGGGCAGCCACACTGAGAGGGGATTCACTTCACCTGTCAGTGGTCAGAAGGTTGTGGCTGATTGGTTTATATCCACTATCAGTCCCACTGATGACTTTCTGTGGCCAACCCATGCATTGACTTTCTGAGTTTGAAGTTATTCTCTTGAAGGGCCCATCCTGCTTGGGTTAGGGGTCTGGTTCTTGCTTATGGTCTGAGAGGACCTGGGTTCAAATCCCAGATGAGTCCTTCATGTGGACCACTTCACAGCAATTCCCCCTCTCAGATCAATATCTGATTTCTTACAGTCTTCTGATCCAAACTCAGGTCCTCTGCTGCCTTGCTCATATTGGTCTCCATTGGTGGACCCCTGTGGAGGTTTTCTGCTGGTCCCAACATTGTGGCTGATTGGTGTAGATTAACCATCGTGTGAAATCTTCTTCTTAAAAGTAACTGAAGCTGTCAGATAAATGCAGTGGAGCAGAAAGCATAATATTTCCATATGAAACTAAATGGAGTTGAAACTTAATGTAGCAGAAAACGGGAAAAACTATCTCAAAATTGCACTTAAACTGTGTATGAGAGTGAAAACAGAATCAGCACTGATGCCAAATTCAGTAAAAATCTTGGAGATCTTTAGTCTAAAATAGCCTCAAACATCAATATTAAGCCATGACAGTGAGTGGTTTTGAAATCCTTTAGAAGCTTATTATAAATGAATCATCTTATTGGTCAGACTTACTCATAAAACACTGCAAACAGAGGTGTTGATGGGTAAGTTTGTATAAATGGTGCCATCTGGTGGTTAAAAAAACAGACAACACTGTGACCGAAGCCTCGCAGCTGTTCAAATGAAACTCTTTATTCAATATGGAGACACCAGAGGAATCCACCTTTACACTGCATTCACTTGAGTCTTTTCTTATCAAAATAAATCATATCAAGGACGGGTAGCTGTTTTTTTTTTTTTAACACACACTTCCACATCTTGTTGAACAGCAGAGGTTTTCAAATCTGAAAGTCACACTGCTTAAATCCCTCCCCAGTGACTCTGTGATTCATCTACCTGGTAACTTTCCCAGTGGCAGATCTGACCACCCCTGCTGGTTAACATCTTGCAGTACATACAGTCCTCTCAACACGAGCATGCCCTTTCACAATGGCCTAGAAGTGAACTGAGCATAATGAACACCTGTCCACGACAAATCTGACAACACACGAGAATGATACAATCACCGTTAACCCGGGAATCACGTCTGCTACGCCCCCGCAGAGGAACAGCCAAGGACACCGAAATGGGAAAAGCACACACAACAGAGGGGCTTCAGTAACAAACATGCAGGGTTTGGGTTTGGAAACAGTGAAGTCTAGTGAGGTTGTTCAGCACAAGTGGTGGAGTTTAGAGGAGGGGAAAGACTAGAGGTAAAGCATCAAACAGAATCAAGCAGATTTGTGTCATGAAACGGCTCCATTTCAGTCATTAAAAATATCCTCTTTAAAAGGAAATCACTGCATGTAGGAAGTTATACAAATAGAGGAAGAGAAGAGAAACAGAACATCATTAATGATGGCTAGAAGACAGCAAAATGAAACCGTATTTTTGTGTCGACTGACTTTTTTTGTGTGATTGAACGAACGCAGATGAGAACAGATTACAGATTTGTATTTTACAACTTACCTAATGCATTTTTACACCGAAGCACTGACAGAGTAGCAGCAAGAATTCCATTCAGAAGAGGTTTTCAAGAGTCTTTTCACCCAAGTCACAAAAAATGAAAACAAAAAAAAAGGTTTTCTTTATTAGCTCAAGTGGCACCGTACAATGGGGATAGTTTTAGTTTTATTTGGCCACATACTGGTGAAGGTAAATCAATATCTGTTTGTGATGTTTACAGTGTCAGAAGATGAAAGTCTTTGCGTCTTTCCATACAAGATTAAATCCAAAATAACCAACATTTCTGGACGATCACTGAGCTCATGGTGCTGCAATGCTGCAAAAAGCATCATCACCGGTAGACTGCTTAAAGAAACCTTTATGTCTTTGCAGTGTAAGAATGACAGCCTTCGTCTCTTTCCATGTTTCCGTAAAAAGTGCTGACACATTTAACATTAACGGTAGATGTTAACTGCCCGAGTGCTTGACACATTTTCAGCTGTGATGGAAACTATTACCTGCTTTTCACTGCTCTCAGCAGTTGCACTCTGAAAAGTCATTCAGAGTGCATGGCTGCAAGACTAAAAAGAAATTTAGGAAAAAAAAAACGATATTAAATTGATAGGACATTATTTTGTCAACCCAACCCATCAAAAAAATGTTTGTAATTTGAAAGGTTTATCCAAATCAGTAAATTAACTGCGTAATTATCTGTGTTGACTCACTTAAAACTAAAATTAAGTTGAGAAAATGTAATGATATTGGCTTCATAATGTCATTTTTTCTCCACCTTGGCTTCAGGATTGACCTTTTCTTAACATATTTGAGCAATTCCAAAGAGTTAAGACTGATAATTAAAAAAAAAGATTGTAGAAAACCTAATTCTACCGGTAGTGTCTACAGATACGGACCCGTACCCGTAGCCTGTGGACTACGGATATGGCACTTTCCATTTGCCAGACAGATACGGACCCGTACGCGAGTCTCGCGAGTCAAGAAGCTGCTAACCACTGCAAACTGTTGAAAGGTAAGCAAAGGTTAAGATTAGGGTTAGTGTTAGGGTCAGGTTTAGGGTCCGTACCTGTAGTACCGATGCTACGGGTCCATACCGCTAGCGTCTACTGGGAGTCACATGACCAGATCTCGCGTATCTGATTGGCAAATGGAAAGGGCCGTATCCGTAGTCCACAGGCTACGGGTACGGATCCGTACCTCTAGCAACAACCAACTCTACCAACTCAGTGTAGCTTGTTGGCTGCACTGTGTAATGACAACAGTCTTCTCATCATTTAGATGTATTTTTGCACCGCATTCTAGATTTAACTCAAGTACAGCCTCAGTGCTGCATGCCTGTAGACTCCAATTAAAATGCAAATGTTCAACAAGTTCAAAATCTCAGCACATAAAACCAAAACTATCACCGTGGCTATAAAATGTGATTTTTTTAAAGAATTTGGGTAAGCTGACTCTTCACATGGCTTTTAATTTCAGTTTATCACATGAATCAAATTCTTCAAATAGTTCAGTTCCTTGGTATAGCAAAACACATGAAAAAAGAAATTGGTTTTCCACGTACAGGTAAGGGATGGTCACTAGGGTTTGTCTTGTCACACACACACTCACACACACACACACACACACACACACACACACACTGCAGTATCAGGAGATAAAGGATCAAAGAGAAAATAGAAAGCAGGACAGAGCAGCAAAGCTTCCAGTGAGGTTTGGAAGTAGAGATGGGCTCGATGGAGAGAGAGGCACGACATTTGAGAAAGGCCTTTGAGTTTTGGAGGGAGCAGCAGCAAGGCAGGAGATAAACAGAGGACGAGACGGGCCACGAGACACCGCGAGGAAAACAGGACAATGACACAGATAAAGAGGAAAAGAAAACACAAAGAGAGAAGAGCAAGTTTTGACACCAACAGAAGTTTCCCACAATAAAAATTCTTCTCGACGGATCAGATTGCAACGGAGAGCAAAGCCCTTCATGGTGAGCTCGGCGCCACAAGACGAACACAGAGGGAGAGAGGAAGCATTCAGACAAAGGGATCCCAATGGCAAAAGTCTCTTACTGTAAAAAGCAGAAAATGTAAACTTCTTTTCACTTTTAGAAATGTAGCTGCTGAAGTTGCCAGTTTTGCTAAACTACTGTATCATTATTGATTTTCTTTTTCTATGGCCTTGTCATTCTTGCAAGTCGCAGCAAAAGGCTTAAGTGTCATCAACCTTTATTAGGACACTGATCAAAGTCAAAAGACATAAAAAACAAACATAAAACCACTCCAGTGCAGCAATAGATAAGACATAAATTAATAAATAAGTCAGCATTTTGTTGAACCATATCCACTTGCTCACTTTCTTTGCTGAGCAAGCTGAGAATATGTGATACTCCTCTCATATCTGTATGAAGCTACAGCCAGCTAGTTAGCTTAGCATAAAGAGTGGCAGCAGAGGGAAAGGCTGGCCTGACTCTATCCGAAAGCAATGAAATCCATCCACCTAAACCTCTAAAGATCACAGATAAACATACATGTACACTAGTATTCTCATAACACCGTAGTTTAGATCATATTCAGGTTATGGTGTTTACATGGAGCACAGATGTCTGTTTTTCACATCCCTGTATACATGATAAATGCATGTGTACCAGTTACTGATTACTGAGTGCTGTTTGTGCTTTCACTTGTAATGTTTACAAGTCAAACTGGCAATTTAATGTGACTTTTCAGGACCTGTTAGCCTAACTAAAGAAATTTGACAGTGGCTACTGAAAACATGGCCCTTTTGGCTAATGCCAGACTTAGCACTATTTAATGCCACGACTGCATTGCAGATTTCTACCTCCTCTTTAATTGATGTCAGGATTTAACTGTCACCTCACATGATAAAGGAGTGTAAGATAAAGATAGGCAGCCATGACCGGTGGGATGGGGTTGTCATGCAACCCGGTCTCACGGGAATTCGTGAAACTGTCACGTAAATTTTTGTTTGGGTTTCGTGGGCACCAACACGATTTTGTCATGTTTTTCGTGCCGCTCACCACAAAATGTTTTTCGTGTTGCTCACAACGAAACCCGCTGTGGTAATCACATCTGAAAGTGGTTTATACCGGCAGATTCATGACGATCTAAGCTGTCCATTGGCGTATACTGCTTGTGTGATCGCGTTTGCGGCCGTCGGACATTCTTTAAATTCCTATGCAAATTGGTAAGTGTACCACCGGGTTATGGTTAGGTTATGGTTAGGTTATGGTTAGGTTATGGTTAGGGACGATGTCATGCAAAATATAGCGTTGGATTCGCCACGGTTTTACATTAAAAATATAATATACCCATTCGTTTGAAATACGTTCTGAGTGGCACGAAAAGTCCGCCGTTTAAAATACATTGGTGTGCATTTCGTGGTGAGCGGCACGAAAAACATGACGAAATCGTGTTGGTGCGCACGAAACCGAAACAAAAATTTACGTGACAGTTTCACGAATCCTCGTGAGATCGGGCTGTGTCATGATGAGGCTCAGTGACTCTGAGTTTAGAAAATATATGCATTTCCATTTCTTTTACTAGTTGTGTGACACAGTTGAACAATTTAAGACACCAGAGGAAATAAACTGGACAAGTGTTGGCTCTGTTCTGGTCGTAGTTGTTGTCCAAAATGGGCAGTTGTGGACAGTTTTTATTGTTACCTGGCTGTAATCACGCCTGTGATAAAATCTATGTGGAATTGTAAGCCGGAGTACTCCACCAAGCACAATCAGCGTTCTCAAAGCACAGCTAATGTCTTATCCAAGTTTCTGAAATTGGGAGATGATGTTTCCATACACAAACACAAAAAAAATTGTCAAAAAGCCAATCATAACCAGGATACTCGACTCCATGTAAAAACAGTCATAATGTATCTTGTTTGCTTAATCTGAGCACGAATCCACATTTTAAAACAACACAATGACGTGTCGTTTTTTGCAAATGACAGTGCCTGACTCAGGATTATTACAGAACACGAGCCCCATAAAACATGTCATTTTACACTTTCATTTTTTGCACATATTTAGCAAACAAGATACAACATGTTAATTAGTGAGCGTTAGAGGTGTTGGTGGTACCTTTTAGAATTTAGTCAAGCTAGCTATACCCTTTACTTCCAGTTCACAGACTGTATATTAAAGATGAATGTAGCCTGCGAATCTGAAAAGAAAATCCAATGCAGAAGCACCCTAAATCTGTGTTCTTTTCAACAGCCAGCAGGAGGCAACTCCTCTGGTTGCAAAAAGGAATAAGAGGCCTATGAAAAAATTAGTCCACTTCACATTTAATTTGCTACATCAGTGATTTTTTTTCTGAATTACTTTATTGTCTCAAATCACAATTTCAAGTCTTTAACACAACATGATGTTCATTTTGTAAATGTTAGCCCCATTTGGAGCAAAATAGGCAACTACTTAGGGGTGTACTTGAAGGTTACATTCCACATCTTGTCGGTTAAGTTTGGTTTCAAAAGACCAAGGTGGCCACGGGAAAGTTCCAAACTTCCAAACTTCAGAATGGTAATCCACAAATGACTCAAGGACGTCACGGTGTCTACGTTCATCTTTTATATACAGTCTGTGTTTACGCTAAGCTGACTGCCTGAAGGGGGAGTAGCTTTGAATATTCCCAAAGATGTCAAACTATTTCTTTAATCTGAGCAAGACTGAGTGGGATTTGGAAAGATAAGGTTGTTTGATGTCCAAGCCTTTTGCTGCTTTGGCACATGCATTTGTGGGTTGCATGTGTGAAACAGCCTGTGGTAGTTAATGAGCTGTTGATATACAGAGTGTTATCGCCACTGATCAGCTTGTTGCTTTCAAGTCGCTTTTCTTCCCCCTTGAATTCCTGCAAGAATACGCACAGCTCTGGCACATTTGAAACATCTGATAGCCTGAATTCTGCTCTTCTGTACATCTACAGCTCTCAAAACTGCATTTGACTATCAAATTTACCAGGTATTTAACTCAGAACTAACAGAATTGCGATAACAGCCTGTCATGTATTTGAGTTGGTGGACATATTCAGCATTGTTTACCAAATAAATAATACAAGAAGGATGACAGCAGTAGTTGTTTCTGTGATATTCTAATAAATCATATTCCATTATTCAGCACACTGAGTAAATACCTGGTAAACAACATACTGTTTTGTACTGAGGTTTACATGAGGACATTGGCACGAGTGTCTGGCAGTCGGAGCCCCACCAGGCCGCCGCCAACCAGCACGGATGATGCCAGCAGAATGGGAATAGCCTTGGTGATGCCAACCAGCGAGCCAAAGATCAGGTTGCCCAGCACTGCTGCCAGCTTACACATGGCGTTACAGAAGCCAAATCCTGTGCCCCTGAAAGCAAAGAGCCAAAGAAGGTAGAGAGGAGTCAGAAATGCACAGCATGTACATCACACTCATGTCTGGATAATTTGAAAATTGGGCCAAGTAGCACATTGAAGTACATATATTATTACTATATTTATATTTTTTCCCTTTTATTAAGGCCTTGCTCTATCCAAGAGAACATTTAACGAAAAAATAAAACTATAATATACCTGATATAGCTGCAAAATGATGGCGGCTGCTCAACATCACCCAGATTCTGTTACTGAATAAATTTCAGGTGAGAAGCTGCACATGTAGTTGTATCATCTTCCTTCATCTACTGCATATAATTCTTTAAATGTTTGTCCCAAAGGTTTAGTTGTAAATTTGAAGTATTGTGGGCAGTCTAAGGCACACCTGTGCACTAATCATGGTATCTAATCAGCATCTTGACATGGCACACCTGTGAGGTGGGATGGATTATCTCAGCAAAGGAGAAGTGCTCACTATCACAGATTTAGACAGATTTGTGAACAATATATGAGATAAATGGTGATATTGTGTATGTGGAAAAAGTTTTAGATCTTTGAGTTCATCTCATTAAAAATGGGAGCAAAAACAAAAGTGTTGCGTTTATATTTTTGTTGAGTGTATATATGTAATCACTTTAGATATTTTTAGGATTTTTTGGGGAAGATTTTTACTCATTTTTTGAATTATATTTACAAGACTTTTCTTGCCAAATTTTTTTTAAAATATAAAACTTTTAAGGGAAATTTTAAGGAATTATTGGAATTTTCTTCCTGAAGGTTTTGCAACTTTTCAGAAATTTGGGGAATTTTCTTGCTGAATTTTTGGATTTTTTTTCAGACAAGGAAACAATGTTTTCGGGGGCTTGTAAATGAGGACAACAGGAGGGTTAAGAAATCCAATCTTACTATTACTATTATTACTATGTCACATCTGTAGCTACTTACATTTTCATCATGTCCCTATGTATGATAACAATAAAGCTATTCTATTTTATTCATGTGTCAAATTATGTGTTTTTCACCATTTCACATTAGAGATTTCTGGATATTACAGTAAAAGACTTGGTTTGAACTTAGTTTTCCCCTTAATTATTGAAATCTCCACTACTGATGTCGTCTTTTAGGATTTTTTTGTAGTGATTAATCCTCATAGCCTAGCCGCGCTAGATAACCCACGGCAACTAATTTAATTCTCTGCAAGGGTGGGTCTAGTTACCGAGGTAAGCCTCGAGGTTGGATGCTCCTAAAACTGGCCGACGAATCACCATGAAGTGTAGAGTCAGAAGGCGGGCGTAACTGAGTGACGACAGAGGCGTGACGATTCTGACAGAAACAACCGGAAACAACTAGCCTAGCTGCGCTAGACAACCCACCGCAACGAATTTAAACAGTCGTTGAGTTCCATTAGCACCGACTCTGAATAATCTTTCTGTTAACATGTCTTTAATATACTTGAGCTTCACCCATTGACTGTATAAATAAGGCTTCACTGAACTACCGCATCCTCTAATTTCCGGCGCTCTAGGAACTACGTCAGCCTATTCGTTGCGCTGATTGGTTGTATACCTACCCAATTGCTGCAGAGTGATTTGAAAGACAACCCTTTAGCCCGCCTCCCTCCCTGTCGAGAGTTCCTAGACTCTTGTGTCTTCAGACCTGGGTCTAGCGCAGCTAGGCTATAATCCGCAGTCTTTGCACATCAAAGTTGAGTCAGTCACTGTTATGATATAGCACAAAAACAGGATCTCCTTTGAGAAGGTACCAAAGAAATCTAAAAATTGAGATTACAATGCTACAGTTAAATTTATGTGAATTTAGCTGAGTAATTTAAAAGTCACACTTAATGCCTTATAATATTAAATATATATAAGTAAAGTCATTTTTATTAATTTCCTTCTTTCTTATTGTTCTGGACTGATATGATGAAAACTTGATACACATATTGGTTTACTCAGTGATGAAGCACAGGCGTCCTCTTGCAATATCCTGTAGATTACTGCTGCTTTTTGCAGTAAAGTTCTATCGGAGTTCTGTATACAGTGAAAGCAGCGCTCACCTCCTGTCTGTTGGGTACAGCTCAGTGGTGACCACATCCAGGGAGTTCCAGGCAGAGATACTGAGGCCGTTGTAGAGACACAGCATGAAGATCATCATGGACTCACTGGTGCCGAACCAAAGGAAGAAGCAGCTGATGCCTGACAGCACCATGGAGCCTCCTGCAGGACACAGTGCAGCACAAAATAACATCTTTTACGTCACTAGAGGTCACTGCAGACACAAAGGCCAACATCACAAGACATCAAGACATTTTCAAAGAGGAGAGGCTGCTATTCATATCCCAAACAGAAAGTCAGAGCAGGTCCTCAGCCGCCACAAAGACAGGAATGTCATGTCATACCTAACATGCTAAGACGTCCTATTTTATCCATGAGGAGAGCAGAGACGATGTTCCCAGGCAACACAGCCAACGTTCCCAGGAAGTTAACGAAATAGACCCAGTAGGCGCTGTAATCATCGTCGAACGTCATCTGACAGCCTGTTTTGTTGTGGTGGAAGGAGCTGTTGATCAAACTCGAATTTATTAGCTTGGAGTCATCAATATCTGTAAAAGGGAGAGAAGAGAGAAGTTTTCAGTACGTTTAAATACTGATTCATCAGTTTGTATCTGCCTGGCACATATTACAGTCTCTTTCTGCTTGTTTAAAATGCATGTTATAACCTGCATGTGTTATTTTTATATTTTTATATATCCTGTAGAAGGAAGCCTTTTTAAAGTGTTTGCTTTATTACATTTAGATAAGTATGGCAGTTTACACCAAGTAATAGCAGACTTGGAGCCAATCTGGACTTTAAAAACACTATTTCTGAATTATAAATATTATATAAATGGAGTCATTTTAACTTTTTATTCCTGTCTTTGTGTGGATTAAACAAATTAGATGTGCTCATTAGAGAACTTTAGAGGTGCTGGTGGGACAGAGCCAGATTTGCTGTTTATGCTAAGTTAACCAGCTGATTGCTGTAGCTTATTTACAAAAAAACATGGACATGGTATCAATCTTCTCTTCTAACTCTTTGCAAGAAACTAAATATGTACAAGACTGCTTTTTCTTTTCACTGTCATTACATTTTTGCTCATAAAGGGATTACTGCTGGGTTTGACACTGGATTTGTTACTTCAGTAAGAATTTTCCTAATAGGTTTATAACATAAATCACTAGTTTCAAGACTTTTTGAACAGAGCATGATGTTCATTTTGTAAATTACGACCCCCATTTAGAGTTATTCAGACGATAAGTGAGCATATTTTTTGGATGCAGGATTATGTTGTCATAGACTGGTTCTCAATGTCTGGTTTGAAAACAGCAAGATGGCAACAGCTAAATGCCATTTCAAGCTGTCCAAATGGTAGTCCATGAACCAATGAGCAGCACCTCAGTGGCTATGTTCATCTTCATATACAGTCTGTGGTAAAAAAAAAAAAAAAAAAATTATCTAAATGCAGATGGAAAGTGACTGAAAACAACCTTTTTTCATCTTGAGAAATTGAAAACATAAATTACTGTACTGTAGTATTTTTAGCGTCAAAATCAGTTCAATTCACTTGTCAGGAATTTATTTATTTTTAATGTAAAAGCCTACAAAGCAACTTTGACACAACTACAAGTGCATTTAAATGTCATAGTGAGCAGCAACAAGTGTTTACAGAAAAGATCTCAGCATTTCTGTTTCCATCGCAGTGTAGGATCTGCCAGCTTTGACCATGATATTAACTGGAAATACACCAAATCAACAACAAATAACAGTGGATGGAACTTGAGTTCTTTCAGAGTCTGAAGTACCTATGCTGCAGTCGGTATCTTCTTTCTTCCCTTAAAGTGACCCTGAAAAAGGTTCTAAAGTTTAGTTCTTGTGGTTGGAACATGCACAAAGGCCTGGGACGCTCTAAAATATTAGCTTTGGGAGTGAAAAACGATTCAATATTGGTGACAGAATAAAAAACATTATTTCAGCTTATTTTTCTACATGTTCCAAGTCTACAAGTAAATTTAAGCACAGCAGTAAGTGACTGTGTAGCCTGCGTGTTAAATCACGAGTAGGGATGTCCTTATCTATTCAATTCAATTTTATTTCTATAGCACCAATTACAGTGAAATTGTCTCAAGACGCTTTACAAAACCTATATGCCTGACCCCCAGAGCAAGCCCCATGGCGACAGCGGCAAGGAAAACACCTTTTAACAGGAAATAAACACCCTTTTAACAGGAAAAAAATCTTGAGCAGAACCCGGCTCTTTATGTGGGGGGACCCATCTGCCTGCTGGCCGGGCCAAAGATATGAATCGAGGCTGATCAGGTAATTTTCAACTGACTGGCATCACAGGAATGATCTGACCTGGTCAATAATTGATAATGCAATCAATAACTGATGACACAAATCGAGCAGAGTGGATGTTTGTCCTGTGCTGACATTGCTGTTAAAATGAAGCTACATCACGGAATACAGGAAAACTGACGCTGATGATCGCAATTTGACGTAAACACATGCGCTCTAGCTGTAGCTCATCAGGTGTCACCAAAGTCTTTGTCATGGTTGCCATTGCTAGCTAAACCCCCCACTATATTCTCTGCTTGCTGCTTTCTGGAACATGTATAGTCTCAGTGATAGCCTTCTAGCTGCAGTATTAGATGGTAAGTCTATCCTCCTGGTAGTCCAACCAGGTACTACAGCTAATCTACAAAACATTTTCTGACAAGCATGAAAAGAATACAAGTTTTCACTGTCATTTGGAGCTTGGAGCTACCCTCTACACACTACCTCAGTGCCCTACTGGAGTTTTGAAACAACATCCCTAACCACTAATGGGACATCAAGGAACAGCTTGGGTGCACAAATAAAATATTTTTTCATGTGTAATATCAAAGAAGATTGGGACGTGATGTCAGAAATCACTAAACATCAAATAACTCAGATCACATCGGGGGCAAAAAACAAAACAAAATGTTGAGATGGACTTCAGTAGACACAGGTGTGATATTAAGGCCATTGGGGAGAGTCTCAATTTGACATGGAGATGACTGAATTTGCAAAACTGAACCCCTGTAGAACTCTGGTTCTAATCAGCTCATTCCCTAAATAGAAATGCTGTCTCAATAGACCTCAGCAGCTGCAGCAATAAGGAAACATTCCCGCTCTCACAACACACTCGTCCCTCCCAAGCTCATTCTGTCTCTCGTCGTTTCTCTCCCTCCAGAGACACATTGTTGTGGGCAAAAAGACTTCATTTCCCATGGGGCATTACAGCAAACCTGACGTGCCCTCACTGTTTCCATGTTCAGCGCTTTCCTGAGTGCTGGAGGGAACTGTTTTTCCACCCTGTACTCCCACAAGGTCTGATTCAGCTCCAGTTCTCTCAGATTCTTTAAAAGCCTCTCCTGCCTTTCCTTTTCTTCCAGACTGTGTCGTTGTCACTCAGAAAATGACTGAATTGTACTTTTGCAAAATAGCCAGGATTCATTAATAGTACAATTAGATGTTTTGGATGCTGATGCAGGACCCTTGGTTTCAATTTCCTTCTCAAAACAGACAAACAAAAAAAACTGTGATGAGGTAATCTGCAAGTGAAAAGGGAAAGCTTGTTTTAGTTAAAATTCAATTTCTCAGAGAAGCAAGCTTATGTCAGTGCCATCTAAAGCATCACAGTCTTTGTGTGGATGGGAATTGCCATTTTCAGTCTTCTGCAGCCCAGCCTGGCGCACTTTTTTTTGTTAAATGCAGTCACTGGTAGTTCAGAAAGGCAATCCGTACAGGGGGCAGAGAGGTTAAGCAGTAATTTAGTGGCATAAAGCAAAGCCATAAATGCTCAAACCCATTCTTTCTCCTCTAAGGCAGAGGCTTGGACGTCAGGCCCAAAATGAACTGTCAGACAGAAACAGAGCGACTGAGTGAGACTTATGTGTAAGCCACCTACAGTATAATAGGATTTTCTGGGGGTGGAAGGAAGTACCTCAGTTCAATACAGGGAGCTGTGTGCGAGAGAGGAATACCCTGAAAGGGAGTGGATTTCACATGTGTGGACTCACCTGTGTTGTAAAAGAAGGAATCTACAAAGGTGCAGTTTTTGAAGAAGGATCCCACTGAGGAGACATCTTCAAAGTAGCAGTTGAGGAAAGATGAGTCGATGAACGTGACCGCCTTGAACTTCATACTGATAAACCTGGAGGGGAGGGAGGTGGACAGGGGGTGAAATGATATGAAAGATCCAAGGAAGCAACCAGAGAGGAAGGATTAACCGGGATAAGTAACATATTCCTGACAGCAAAGGTGTTAAGGCTGAATTATGTCCCTTTGAGAAAATGCATACGGCGAGCAAATCGTGTAATTGAAATGCTGAGTCACTCTTTTCACTGAGCGCACGGACGACAAATGCAGAGGAAGTTTGCTACTTTTTAACCACACAGTCAAAAATAAATGTGGATCTCACTTCTTGAGACAGAGTAATAGTTGTCTTATGAAAGGATAGCAGGGGAAAGTACATTTAATCAGATGCAAACTGAGGTACTATAGAGGTGGAAAAAAGTTTTCGGATACCCTTAAAATTTTACACAATCTCAAATATTATCATGAGGCAAGGAGCATTATCTTGTTGAAACATCCAGTTTTGACCCAGATGGAACAGTGCACATGCACAAGGGAGCATGTGGGTTTGGAGAAAGGCACAATACTTCACAGAGTTCAGTGTTAGATGACCAACAGCAGCAGCACTCACGCATCCCCAAACCATACTTCCTCCACCATGTTTGACAGTAGGTACTATACTCGCTGGAGATAATGTTTCACCTGGCCTTCTGTGTACCCTCACATTAGCAGGAGGGAGATAAAGCTGGAAACTGGACTCATCTGACCACAGAATCTTCTTCAAATTCTATTTCTTTAGTTTTTTTGAAATACAAAAGAAATATCCATCCATCCATAAATCTATCCAGCTCTCCATCCATCCATTATCCCATGTAATCCTCACCAGGGTCATGGGGTGGCTGGACTCTATAACAGGTGACTTAGGGTGAAGGCAGGGGACACACATAGACAAAATAAACAAAATTACAAAAATAGACATAATTTGCATATCTAATGTAAAAAAAAAGTGACAACAGTAAAATCTAAATTTGCTGCAAATAAATATTTTTCTGCAAGTTTGACAGTCTGAGAATCTGTTTGAAGGCTCTACATATGCTTGTCCCTCTGCTACACACCTACCTCACGAAACAAATGTGCGAAGACTTCCTTTGTTATGAATCACACCTTTGAAGGGAACCCTCGGCAAAATATGTGTTTTCACTTTCAATTCTTTAAGTACATGTTGAGTCTAATATTTCTGTATTTTTACTTCGGTTAATGATTGTCTTTACAAAGTAATACTGCCAGTTTTACTCAAGTAAAAGAAATAACCTGCTAGTTTTTTCCCACCACCACGGAATCAAAATAATACAGTGGGTACAGAAAGTATTCAGACCCCTTGAAATTTTTCACTCTGTGTCATTGCAGCCATTTGCCAAAATCAAAAAAGTTCATTTTATTTCTCATTAATGTACACTCAGCACCCGATCTTGACAGAAAAAACAGAAATTTTTGCAAATTTATTAAAAAAGAAAAACTGAAATATCACATGGTCAGAAGTATTCAGACCCTTTGCAGCGACATTCATATTTAACTCACATGCTGTCCATTTCTTCTGATCCTCCTCGAGATGGTTCTGCTTCTTTATTGGAGTCCAGCTGTGTTTAATTAAACTGATTGGACTTGATTAGGAAAGGCACACACCTGTCTATATAAGACCTTACAGCTCACAGTGCATGTCAGAGCAAATGAGAATCATGAGGTGGAAGGAACTGCCCAAGGAGCTCAGAGACAGAACTGTGGCAAGGCACAGATCTGGCCAAGGTTACAAAAGAATTTCTGCAGCATTCAAGGTTCCTAAGAGCACAGTGGCTTCCATAATCCTCAAATGGAAGAAGTTTGGGACAACCACAACTCTTCCTAGACCTGGCTGTCCAGTCAAACTGAGCACTGGTGGGAAAAGAGCCTTGGTGAGAGAGGTAAAGAAGAACCCAAAGATCACTGTGGCTGAGCTCCAGAGATGCAGTCGGGAGATAGGAGAAAGTTCCACAAAGTCAACTATCACTGCAGCCCTCCACCAGTCGGGGCTTTATGGCAGAGTGGCCCAATGGAAGCCTCTCCTCAGTGCAAGACACATGAAAGCCCGCATAGAGTTTGCCAAAAAACACATGAAGGACTCCCAGACTATGAGAAATAAGATTCTCTGGTCTGATGAGACCAAGATTGAACTTTTTGGTGTTAATTCTAAGTGGTATGTGTGGAGAAAACCAGGCACTGCTCATCACCTGCCCAATACAATCCCTACAGTGAAACATGGTGGTGGGAGCATCATGTTGTGGGGGTGTTTTTCAGCTGCAGGGACAGGACGACTGGTTGCCATTAAAGGAAGGATGAATGCGGCCAAGTACAGAGATACCCTGGAGGAAAACCTCTTCCAGAGTGCTCAGGACCTCAGACTGGGCCGAAGGTTCACCTTTCAACAGGACAATGACCCTAAGCACACAGCAAAAATAACAAAGGAGTGGCTTCAGAACAACTCTGTGACCGTTCTTGACTGGCCCAGCCAGAGCCCTGACCTAAACCCAATTGAGCATCTCTGGAGAGACCTCAAAATGACTGTCCACCAACGTTCACCATCCAACCTGACAGAACTGGAGAGGATCTGCAAGGAAGAATGGCAGAGGATCCCCAAATCCAGGTGTGAAAAACTTGTTGCGTCATTCCCAAGAAGACTCATGGCTGTACTAGCTGAAAAGGGTGCTTCTACTCAATACTGAGCAAAGGGTCTGAATACTTATGACCATGTGATATTTCAGTTTTTCTTTTTTAATACATTTGCAAAAATTTCTACATTTCTGTTTTTTCTGTCAAGATGGGGTGCTGAGTGTACATTAATGAGAAATAAAATGAACTTTTTTGATTTTGGCAAATGGCTGCAATGACACAGAGAGTGAAACATTTCAAGAAGTCTGAATACTTTCCGTACCCACTGTATATTTACTTGTATAGCCCTTAATAAAAAAAATGCAAAGTGCTGTTGTAACCGGAGATCACGTAAATATGACATTAATACACAGTAAAAGGGACTAAACTACTAAACAAGGCAAATTAAAATCAGAAATGGCAAAACTCACAAATGGAATATTAGCTAGAATAATTTAAGATAAATAGAGGCAGATGGAAGAAACATATGTTTTAGGCATAGATGTAAAAGCAGCCATTGTCTCATGCTGCCTTATGTCCTCAGGCAGCGTATTCCAGAGCCTCAGAGTTGTTATGTCTGCAGCTCTTTTTCAATCAAAAGTCTGGAACAGATAGAAAGCGTCTGTCTGAAGATCTCGGAGTACGAGCAGAGTTGTGGAAAGATAACAGATCAGAGATACAGTGGGATGCCAAACCATGTAAGGCCTTGTAAGTCATTAAAAGAATTTTGAAATTAATTCTAAAATGTACTGAGAGACAATGTAAAGACAATAAAACTGGAGTGTTCAAACCTGCTTTTAAAAAACTAGTGTGTCCAACATGACAGGGTCAGTTATTTATCTCTGTGATCTGTAACTGGACACAGCATCATTGTATTGGTTTTGATTTAATCTTGCAATAACTGCATCCTGGTCTGCGGTGAAAATGCAAAAAGAACAAAAACCGCATATCAATGCGTCTTTTCCCTCGCCTTTGTGTAAGTGAGGATCGTAACCAGGAGGAGGAATAGATGTGTGTGAAAGAGACAGAAATAAGCAGAGAGAGAGAGAGAGAGAGAGAGAGAGAGAGAGAGACAGAGAGAGAGAGAGAGAGAGAGAGAGAGAGAGAGAGAGAGAGAGAGAGAGAGAGAGAGAGAGAGAGAGAGAGAGATAAGCCTTTTAATTTCCTGGTGGTGGAGGAGATAAAGGAGGCAGGATTAATATTACCTGCAGCGGTGTGCTGTTTACAGTGAAGACGAATAGTGCTGCTATCCCATAACAGGACGGGCAGCTTTAACCACGACACTGTGCCAGAGGAAGCACAGAAGTTGGGATCACAGTGTGCTATACTGCAGCTGGTTTAAATCATTTCTTCACCCTCATGTCTGACAAAGGTGGGGCCACTAGAAAATATCTCAACCCAAGCTGAAGCCACTTTGTTGTACCTGTCATTCAGAAAGACTCCATTTCTGTGGATCTGGTTCTCCAGGGTGAAGTTGAAGGTGAAGTCCTCAATGCGCTCGCTGTTGTGAATCTTCACTCTGGAGGCGTACTCATCGGCCTGGAGGTGCTTGATGACATCCGGGAACCATACAGACAGTCCGTAGTATCTGAACACAGCAACAAGCTTCTGTAGTAAAGCGTTTTACACCCAAGTTAATTCAAAACCACGTCTGACGATGGAAGATGCAATGAGTGTTACAAAGATAAAGAAGTAAAAGAGGTATTTTCTCACGCAAATCTGTTGGTACTGTAGAAATGGGGACCTTTTTAAAATAGATTTAAACCCACTTTTATTCAAAAATATTCACATGCTCATCAGATCAATGGAGTATAAAGCCTGTGGTGGAAAAAAAAATCACAAATCATTGATGTTTGCTGATCTTTTCTCTGAATTGGACTCTTTTCACGCAAACAATATTACTAAATAATAATCATTCACCGACTTTCAAAAGGTTTTTTGCAGCAGTGCTAAATGTATGAATAAGTGTTGCTTTTCAAAGATGTTGACTGAAATAAATGTCTTTTTAGTTGCTGTCTATAAGCGAATGAGGTCACACTTAGGCTGATTGAACCTACCCTTATAAATATTTATATATTATCACATGGCTATCTGTGTCCACTTTCCCAGGAAAAACTATAATAAGTTAATGTGAATGCAAACTAAACATCCTACTGTTGCAGCTTTACATTAAACTGTACGTTTAACTGCTAAAACACGAGCTGACTCACTATGACTTATTATGAATGAGGGAACGTGTTTGTTAGCGAGCGTAGCGCTTACTGCTATCATTCATCAAAAAATGTGTCTACAACACAATGACAGTCATGATCACCAATTTGCAAGCGCAGATCAGTTAGACATATTTCAGGGAGTAATGGATGCAGAAGGAGCAGCCACAGTGAGCTGTTAGATGAAGGCCACAGGCGGAATAAAAGCATCTCTGTAAGGCAACCAAGTCTGACTTTCACTGTGCCCTGCTCCTTCCTGATACCATGTACAACATAAAATCAGACTGCAAATTGCCTTACTTCTTTAAGACTACAATAGTTGGTCTTTTGCTCCACTTGGAATCTAGTGAGCTATTGTAATTAATCACATTCTTACCACCAGCAACTGCTGTCAAAATAAACCACTAAACTTTTCATGACAGTAGCTTTAATTAACTGTAATTAAAAAGCAGCTAAACGTGTGTATATATTGGTCTTTCTAAATGACGGAGCCCATCAATAAAATAAAACCAGAAAAGCAGAGAGAGCGCAGTACTACGCCAAGGCGGCTCAGTACTTGTATAATTTCCGTTCACTTGTCATAGTTACAGTGATGCCGTGCCGCTATCTCGCAACGATACAGAAATCTTTAACAAATTTGTGGATCCAGACAACAAGCCGTGTCACTGCCAAAATGTAATGAGGTGGTCCTTGTGTCATTTCTGATCTTCCCTGAAAATTTCATCCAAATCCGTTATTTCGTTTCTGAGTAATGCTGCACACAGACAGACAGACAGACAGACAGATTAATAGAAAAACACATAACTCCTCCGCTTTCCTTGGCGGAGTAACAAAGGATTTCAAGGGTCAGAGAAATGGTACATTTCAGGGTCATTTCTCTGACCCCGTTAATGCTATATTGGCTGTGGAGCTCACCTCAAGACCCTAAAACTTGGTGGCAGATGTGAAAGGTCAAAAAAAAAAAAATCATCAAATGACACCATCTTTGTCAAAGAGGCTGTAAAAACACAAAGATGGTCCTTACTACTCATCTGTGATGTATAGTTGCATTGAAAAATTTTACCAAATCTCAGCTTAATATTGCTTTATTGTTATTTAAAAGTTCAAGAAAAATAAATAACTTGTGCTAACCAGATTCAGTAAAACAAAGTGATGTAACAAAAATTCAGGAACTTTTCAGCTGTGTTCATGTAAGGTAGAGAGTAGAGACGTATCAAAAAATTTATTTTAAATATAAATAATAAAAAACCTACAGTATGTACAGTCACCATTCTTCTCCCGTATTTGGAATTTAGTTTTTGTTTGTTAATAGTATTAATTAGTATTTATGGCATTATTATTTTTACACTGTGCAATATTACCATTGTGTATATTGTGTTTTAATTGGTGCTTTAATATACTTGTTTTTTTTAAATATTTCAATTTTAATCTATTTTCAATTTATTGCAATACATAATCTGCTGCTTTACATCTCTGACACTTATACAGACTCTACTGCCTTTACTACGTCTGCAGCAACCACTCATACTGTTACTGGCAGCAGGCCGGCCACTGCACACAATCTGCTGCTTTTGCCCAACCATCTTTTTGTGTATTTTCTCTCTCTTGCCTTTTTTTAATGTGCCACTCTTTGCCCACCCAATTGCCCCTTTGGGATAAATTAAGTTTTTTTTCTGATTCTGATTCTTATACTTCTCGTCATGGTTGTTCTGTTTCCATAGGAGTTGCAGGACTTTATGTTGTAGTGAAAAATGAGCCCAGAATGAGTTTAAATGCCCAAAATCTGCTCATATGGTTAAAAAGAAAACAATCCTGATTCTGTTTCTGCATGTGCAAAACATATATGAAACAATAAACACGCAAGACAGACAACTGGAGGACCAATGGGGAGATGTTTAGGAAAAATCACAAATAAAAAAGAATTCAGAAGTTTAGAAAGTACAAGACAAATTGATACATAAAAACATGACTCAGCACAAAATGAAACTAATGTAAGTGGACATGAACTTCTGTGTTAAGTACTTAAAAAGAAACTGTTCTTCAGCTGGAAAGTAGTGATAACTCAGCTAAGTACCACTCAGGGCAATTCATAACACATTAATAATACATTTAACATGATGGAAACATGCAATAACCACACACAGAGGTGCAGAAGAAGAACCGGAGGTGACGTGCGGAACATTTCTCACCCAAAAGACAGAGTAAACCAGACTGCAGCCAGTTTCACAGTGTTGTCTTTCACTGGGTAGTTGAAGCATCTCATGAAAGTCAACCAGATCTGTATTAAGATGGAAAATCGTGTTTACTGACTTTAAATCACAACAAGCACAAAAAAATAAAAATAAAAATCAGCATGAAAGTGTGAAAGTAGAGCAGCATCCTACTCCTCTGAGCTCGGCCTTGATCTTGAAGAGGACCTTGAGCACGGGGTTGGCTGACTCATTCTGCATCTCCACCAGCTCATCCAGCTGTTTGGGGATCTTTATGCGGTTCACCTGCAGGGGGAGACACTGATCTGTCACCTGCTAACGGCACTGCAGCAGCAGGAGTGATGGAGTGCCGAGGCCATGCAGCCGGTACTCACAGTGAACACTCTCTCCGGCTCTCCTCGGGCACGCATGTTGGTGTCGTGGATTTGTTTGAGCACCATCCAGGCCTCGTCATGTTTACCCATCTATGAGACAGTTTCACAGTTTCACATATCTTGCATAAATAGTCTCTCCGCATTCTTTTTCAGTTGGCCAGATTTAGTCAGCCGTGCTGGTTTTTCAAGCTGTGTTTTTAATCATACCCTCATCCCGTGCTCGAAGCAAAGTCAGACTAATGCACATTTACAGATGTTGCACAACTCTTGCGTGTTCATGAGTTGCATTTTAGATGAAGGCAGATTGATCCAAAACTACAGTCTCCACAATTTGGGAGCTTAGAGAGGTGGATGAAGGAAACATAGGCTGAATATCCAATATCTTTCCTATCATACTATATAGCAAATTATTGAGAATGTTCCAAAAGATGCCCAAAAATACCAGGATATGCACCTACATCCAGTTAGATTTTGCAGTTAGTGAACCAGTAAGCTTTTCTGGCCATTCAGACACACAATCCTCTGTGCACTTGTCTCCATGTCAAGCACAAGTTTAAACAAGCTTGAGATGCTGAGACAGACAGATCACTACAAATTTTACAATACAGACAGCAACAGGCAAAGTTCAGGGTGCAATATTATGACACAGGCCCCGAATGTATTTTTAAGAAGATTTTCAAACACTCTTTTCTCCTATTTTTTTTAGATTTGGTCTCAGGACAAGTACATTTACACAACAACTGCATGTTTTAGTATTTTGTACATGGATTATTTGAAATTTGACGGGTAGGACGTAAAATGTCCTCCAATTCTGGAATGACTCATGTAGGGTTTCATGAGTTTGCAAACCCTGTTAGTATAACATTTTTAGCTGGTAGAAGAAGAAGAAAACAGTGAATCACATGATATGCTGGAATTAACATCAAACAGTTTTCCAAAAGAATGGGGAGAGCAAAGCTATGTCCTCTCTTCTATTTTTCATATGTTCATAACGTTGTCAGCCTTGATTGAATGTCTCACTCTACCTCATGCAACCCTGTTATGCGTATCAGGATAAGATAAATTCATTTTACATATTTTTTTCTTTACTTTGTTCCATCAGTAAGTTTGTCCTCTTGGTCAGCAGTAAAGCTAGCTAAACATCTAGCTTCTACTCCTGAGCAAAAGCTAACATTAGCATGGATTAGCAACCTTGTTACTGTGAGCACGATTCGTAAGCAACAAATAAAACATGGAATAAAAATGGTCATTTGATCAAGGATAACTGACACACAAAAATCAAGAAATCCATAAACATCTGTAAAGCCAGTGTTTGACTTAAAATACAAAAACTCTACAACTGTGCCATAAATACGCACAACAGTGAGCAGCCACATGCTACAGCATCCGTGTCTGGTTTGTCAGCATTTTGTGATTGGCAGGACAACCACAGTCAGACATGACTAATTGAACTTTGTACTCAGAAATTACTTCAACAAAAAGCCAAAACCATGACACAGGAACGCAGCAACCGCACTACCATCCATATAATGATTGTCATGAAAGGATCAGGCAGGTGATTTGCTGTAAGAGGTTGTTTTGTTGGTAATGTGGCTCACTGATATGTTTTTAATCCTCTCAGTTTGAAGAAGCACTCATCGTCCCTGCTGCTCTGTGATGCTGCAGGTATTTATCAAAGGTTTCATACGGTGATGAAATGTCATTTTTATTGTTTTCTGGTTTCTAGAAACTTGGAGGTGTAAAGTAGAAATTAAGATATGAAGATATTTATTTCTGCCATTTATCAGGCAAAACCACAGTGCTACATATGTAATTTCTAACAAACCAATAGTTATACAGCACACACTGTGACTGACATCTCTGGCTCAGTGTTCTTCCTGAAGTGGATGGGAACAGCAGCGCTTGATTTGTTATCAGAGCAAAACACCTCATTAGGAGCAGCCCTAAAACTACTAGTTATACCATCATGGTGAAATGAAGCATCTTTGCAGTATTTTGAGCTGAAAACTGATAGACACACTGTGAGGATGTGTGAGACTTTGATGAATTAGCTAAAAAGGGGAACAATATGGGACCTTTAAAGTCAAAGGAAAGTAGCTCTATTTATGTTTCAATTAATGTTTCTGCAAAAGTCTAGATTACAGTCAGTGAAACCTGAAATACAAGATTGTGTCAGACATTAACACGTTTAATATCTGAGTCCCCATTAGTAGCTGCAATAGCCTTAATTTTTTGGCCTATTATAGTGCATAGTGGAGAGAGAGAGAGACAGGAAACGTGGGGAGAAGAGCAGGGGAAAGATATGCAGTACATGGGAATGGGTCAGAATCGAACCCATGACCGCTGCATAGGGACTGCAGCCCTTTTTTGACAGACATGTTAGTATGTTATGTATAAGAACATGAGTGGCTGGGGCTTGATCAATCCTAGCCGGGTGACCTGGGTGCTGCTGTGTGATGTTGTGACCCCAGTAAACTAAGCTGATGATGCGTTCAGGTCCATCGGTGTGTTGTACTGTGTTAAAAGAAGTGTAACAGACGGCCTAGAATACGTGGGAGAAGTAATAGAAGCATAATACAGGATCGGTGATGTTGTAGAGCTCTGCTGACTGTAGAAACACTGACTGTTCTCTTTGCAAATTTCAATATCGGCCACTCTCTGTGCAGAAACGTGAAGAACACTGGAAAATGCCCTCACTGTAAGTAGTAACGCTAATGCACACGTGGTGATTTTTCATGTTTCAATCATTTGTTTAATCATTTATCATTTTCAGAATTTCTATGCAATCATTTATTAATGGTAGTGATATTATTTCTGATACTGTTTGTGAAATGTGTGTCCTTAAAGACACTTTGAAGTCTCACTTACTAGACTGAAAAAAAGGAAATGTTCACAATGTTCATAGAAATGTTCTTCCAAAATTTCCCAGAAAGCCTTTTACACTCATCTATACATCACTGTCCTCTACGTCAAGCTCTGCTCTGGATATATGAGGTGATTGGGTGGGGTGTGGTACACATTTATGTTCCTTAGCAAATGGAAATACATTGAAAGGAGGACATATTTAACATATTTTTTGTACATTAGGAGGACAGATTACTATTTTCTTCATAAGAATGCATGGTTATGCCCTAATATATGGAGTTTTGGATACACATCTTTATGGGATCAATTCATTGCTATTTTGGTCTTTAGCTGAGATTTGTTCACAATAACAAATGTACAGAAAATGACTGGCTGGAGCCTTTAGGAGAGAAGACAGAGCTGCAGTATGACAGTAAACTCTCTGTGTTTTACCTCCAGGTAGAAGCGTGGGCTCTCTGGCATAAAAGTGAGCGCTACCACTGCAGAGACACACGGCAGCGCACACACCACCACAAACACTCGCCAGCTGTGGAACTGGTAGGCTGATCCCATGCTGAAGCTCCAGCCTGCACACAGAAGGACACAAACAACAGTCAGAAAAAATGATGTGGTGCAGCATCAGGTCAGGGCTTCAGTCCCAATAATGCATTAAAATTAATTAAAAATTAATGAAACTAATGCAAAAACTCTTTCCTGACTTCAACCTATCAAGTCTTCGTGGATTTGTAATGTTTCTCTGCCACTAGCTAATGAAATTAATTAACCCACAGGTCAACTGTTTCCCCAGTGTCACTACACAATCTTGGCACATGCAGACACAAAGTCCTTCATTTCGTTTTCCTGTTGTCTTCCTCAGATTAACTGTCTTTTTTTTAAGCGTAAAAGAAATTAGAAAAGGCTTGCTGCTTAAGAAATACATGCTTAACCAAGGTTTTTGCTGTGGGTTTGTGGCGGCAATGCTGTTCATATGTGAAGATGCTGCTGGAGGCGGCTTCATGGTACATTATTGATGTTCAGGTGGTTGTTGAGGGCGTCACCAGGCTGCTGCTAGGTGACTGCTCAGTGTTTAGAGGCAGAATATTAATGTAATCAGTATTAGGGTGTCGCCAAGTGGTTGTTAAGGCTAGAAGTTACTATGAGGTGCAGCCTGGGTGGAATGGGATGGAGGGAAGATAAAGGTAACGTTGTGAAAGGAAGATATAACAGATACATCCTCTGCTGGCTTCACTATCCCACAATCCACTGTGCTCAGATCACATCAAGTTTATTTATAAATCACGTCATCCAACAGGAGGAGACTCGGTGCATTTCAAAGCTATAAAAAAGGAGCAAAGGCCACACATGACACAAACGTATAAGAAGGTGTTGCATATGAAGAGCTCATTTGCAAAAACAGGTAACTCTGTTTACTTGAGATAATAATAATAACACTAATAATTTATTTTTTCTCTATTTTGTCATGTATTTTACTACTGAGTCAAATACACTCAACTTCAGTTTGATTGATATTATCTCAAGTAAACAATAAAAAAAAAGTTTTCGGAAAATGTATCAAAACGGAGTTATCTGTTTTTGCAAATGAACTCTTCATATATATAAAGTTTGGTGTCACCCAGACAAGTTCATGTCTTCTGTGAAAACTCACACTTTTATTCATGTGCTAACATAACTGCACAAGAGTTTTGTAATCATTAATTAACACCATTAGCTAACACAATGTAGCATTAGAACACAGGAGTGATGGTTGCTGGGGATGTTAATCTGTACCCCTATGGAGATATTCCAATAAAAATCAGCTGTTTCCAGCTAGAATAGTCATTTACCACATTAACAGTGTCTAGACTGTATTTCTGATTAATTTAATGTTATCTTCATTGAAAAAGAAATGCTTTTCTTTCTAAAATAATGGCATTTCTAAGCGATCCCAAATTTTTGAATGGTATATTAACTAACATGAGATTTGAAGGTATTACAGTTAAGTCAAACCAACATCTTTAATTAAGGCACATTTAAAACAACAGCTGTGGAGTCAAAGCACTTTTCAAAAGAGAGAAAAAAAAGGTTTTACAAATATACCTACATTGTAAAAAAAAAAAAAAAGTACAGTTTTAATTCTTTTTTTACGGTTTGTGCTCTGATAAGCATCAGAATTTTAGTGTTAATTTAGAAATTGAAAAAAAAAATGTTGCATGCCTTTTAAATCTGCTTTTGGGGGTCAGAAGTGTTTTGGTGACATCTCTCCCACGAGCTGTATGAAGCTGGTGATTTCTCAGAAAGTGTGAAAGATGTGGATCTCTCCCAAGCCTCTCCATCATTCTCATTATTTGTGCAAATTCAATTAAAATTATATATTAGAGTGGCTCCAAACGTAATTACACACTGATCATCAACAAACTGTGAGTTACAACATGTGATGGAACTGTTAATGTGAGTTTTGCAGGGTTGGCAGGTCTGAATTATATTAATTTAGATTCAATCTGTATTAAAGAATCAGCATCAGGATAGCATGTTGATGTGGACACAGAACTGCGTGTGCATGTGTGTGTGTGTGTATGTGTGTGTGTGTGTGTGTGTGTGTGTGTGTGTGTGTGTGTGTGTGTGTGTGTGTGTGTGTGTGTGTGTGTGTCCTGTGGAGATGCTCTCGCCTGTACCAGTACAAACCTCATTAGGGGGATTATAGCTGTAATGGACTGGAGGGGATGGCTGACTGATTCAGATACTCAGCAAGATTTATGTTCCTACTCTACAGTAAGTGAGCACGACTAAAGCACACACACACACACACACACACACACACACACACACACACACACACACACACACACACACACTGTCCTTGGCCATTGTTTAATGCAGTGGCACGAATTTTGAAGCACAGGTGCATGAACACACACACACACACTGAAAAGATACACACCAACCTGCCTAATATTTTACACCGCGACTCATCAAGGCTGGTCACAGGAGGCTGCATGGATTTTTTTTGTCGTAATTCCTTTACTGTATCAGATTCTTAACACCATAAAAAATGAAAAAAATACCACACACACACACTCACGTACACACACACACAGTCATCTGGCCTTTGTCCACCAGTCAATGCAAAGAGCACTGCGGCGGAACCTATTACCCACACACCACTGCGTCTTGGAGAAAAAATGTGTTAAAACACTGGCGTCTAATCAATTGACCTCAATTATAAACCTCTGCCGGCTCCCTCACATCCACTCACGCAAATAAAGTTTGTGAAGAAGACCACTGGAGAGCTCTAACATGGAAGTCATGTCACATGAGACTCGGATACCCGTCTTCATGTTCTCGGGGGCTTTTTTTTCTTCTTTTTTTATTTTTCTCCACAGAATCGGTAACTTCTAATTTTAGCACTAATGCGGTAGCTATTGATATTACAGTTAAACTGAATGAACTCCACAGAAATGGCACTGTCTGTGTAATATCCAGAGTAAAATAAAGATTATTTCAGGCAAAAGCAGGTACTGTACACAAGCTATTAGATGTGTACAGTATTAAATTAGACCGAATTCTCAAGGATTAGAATGTTAATCGATGGAGTATTTTCCAATAGCCTACACAGAAGAGCAGATATATTAGATTCTGTCTTTGACATGATGGTTAGTGCTGCTCAGCAGGTAATGTTCTCTGTAAGTTAATTTGCACTCTTTGCCTAGTTTTCTCGACATGGTATAGAGAGGTTGTTCTTGTGACTTTGTTCTGGATAAGAACACCACTTGGTAGAGGTACTTAATCAACCCAGTGACGACACAATACAGAGTCACACAACATCCCGATGGCTACACTCTGAGAGCAAACCTCATTATGTCTGATCAACATGACTCTGAAAATGGAAACTCAAAAAGAAATCCTTCTCCTTACTCATGCCTTCTCCATTCCTCTCCTCTAATACCATTTCACCCTCTTCTTTTGTCTTTGTTTTGTCTCCCCGCCTCCCTCTAGCCCTCTGCTGTATCCCTTCACCTTTCGATTATCCCTGACACAGGCCACATAAATCAAGCACACTCTCCACCTCTTCTTCCCCCTTGTCCTCCTAATCTCCTTCTCTGCTCCTCTTTTCTCATCCACAGCCCTCCAGACCAGATTGATTTCATTGCGCTCATTTTGTTCTTATCCTCTGACACACACCTCCTCTCCGCTCGCTTATCCTCCAGCTCGCCTTCAGTATACGTTATGAGATTTGAGCCAGACTTTTGCTGTTCTTTTACTACATACGCTTCAACGCGTTCTCTGCCGCTGCTGTTGTCGGAGCCTCCACCTACACTGCCACCTGCTTTGTGTTTGTGTTCACCCCTAGAGGGTCTTGATTTCTAAATTAAGCCCCATGATTGGGGAATTGTTTGCGATGCTCCCTGCATGTTATGCATCATGTTGGGATGTACGTGCTCCACCACTGCAGGGGGCACCATCAAGAGCAGAACAATACAGGCAAGTCAAACTTTATTGCCATCCCTGTTCACAGTAATGTCCAAACTGGTGATGCGTGTGACTCCTGACAGTGGGAAACATCTCCACTGTGGAACCTGGGCCACGCGAGTTGAAAGCAGATGTACATTAAGACACTTACTTTACACACTGCAATTTCTGTTTCTCTATACTGTCTGCTGTTTCTGTATTCTTCACATGAAAACAGAGGTTCACCTCTATTATTTCTTGCTTTTGGACCATGTACAGTGCTGCATTCTCTTTTAAACCAAAGAAAATCCCAGTCAACTGATATCCTGCTTACTCTTCAAACAAATGACTGATTGTGGGACTAAAAAAATTCAGCACATTATCTCTGACCATAGTGCACTTATTGAACTCTACCTACTACTAGCCTGAATGAATCATTAATCGACACAGAAGCGAGTATTTACAGCATTTTAAATCACTTAAATGTGGTTATTACTTCGCCAAGGAACGTGGCAGAGTTATGTGACGATCGGTGTATGTTTGTCTGTTAGCAACATTACTCAAAAATGGAATAACGGATTTGCATGGAATTTTCAGGGAAAGTCAGAAATGACACAAGGACCACCCGATTAGACACTGGCAGTGATGCGACTTGTAGTCTGGATCCATGGATTTGTTAAAAATCTCTGTCATTGTGAGATAACGGCACGGCGTTACTGTAACTATGACAACATGTGAACACTACGCTAGCTGCCTGCTGACGGTCACATGATTGTGATTCTTCTACAAATCCACCAATGCGAACTTATCGGGACTTATCCGTTGGAAATGATGCAAGGAACAACTGATTAAATTGTGGGGGTGTTTCTGAGTCCCATCAATTCCTGCTACATATTTAGTTACATATTTGTTTGTGGGCACATTGATATTAAATGGCCACATTCTATGTTGCCATTATTTCTGATCATCAATAACTAATAAACAAACGCTGCATTTCTTCAAAAAAAGTGCTGCAATTCTGACAGTGCCATTTGGGGGAATGAGCAGCCTTACTGCACTCAGAGTTTTTCTTACTCTGATTTATTTAAAGACCTTATTGTCAATAACTATAAATGGTCGGTATCCACTGACTGAACTTTATCAATGCAAGCCTTTGCTTTGTTTTAACAATGAGCTGTTGTAATTTAAACACTTGCTAAGAGTGATCAGACGTTTGCTGTCCTGGTCCCTCAGCTGAGTTACTACAAACAACATCCTCTTGTAAACTTGTCCCACAATGTCATTTTCATTCTGTGGCTTTTCATTCGACAGCTACAATTTGCAGTAATTGTTCTAATTATCTTACTTTAGATTCTATCCTTGTCCTTATCCTTACAATTTGGATCCATTTCACTTGAAATAATTATATTTTTAACCCTCAGTTGCTGTTTTTTCCCCCCATTTTCATTCAAACACTGTGCTCAGTGATCAAGAAGTTGATGATCTGATCGAGCTGAGTGTGTCATGGTCACAGAGGTGTAACCAGGAGAGTTCTACTATAGCATCCTGGTCACAGAGCAGTGATTGTTTTTCAGCCACAAAAACAGAATCGTTGCTCCCCACTTACCCTACTTGCTAGATTTGGCTCCTTGTGGTCACTGATTGCAACTACATGGATAAAAGTACAGCATATACAAAAAATGCCTTCTGCTAACATGCAAATGACACAAGGCTGCATTTTTCTGGACTTCCAGAGAGTGTGCTGCAGGAGCACTGGGAGCAGTGTAACACTACTTCAATTGGGATGGCGGCCAAATTTAAATCAACAACAATTTTTGATTTTTACAGGCGCAATCTGTGAACTCTGTGATCAACCCGAGGATTGTTGACAAAAAATTTGAAGTCAATCACTGTAACACTAACAAGCAAAAAGTGATTGTGGTGACGTTGTTATGAGTGGTGCATCGGGTCCGAACGGTTGCTCACCGTAGTGTGGGATGATGGCCCAGGCCATGGCTGAGGCATAAATTCCTCCGATCATCCAGAACATGCACAGCCAGCTCAGATGTTCTCCTCTCTTCTCCCGAGCCAACACCTCCGCAAAGTAGGAGAAAACTATGGGTACCGCTCCACCAATCCTGCAAATACAGTTAGCTGTAATTAGCTAGGTATGCTCAGACGCCAGCCCTCGTTTGTCTTTTGGTAATGTGTGTAGTGATAAACATCTTTGAATGTGCAAATCTGATTTAGGGCTGCATAAAATCATTTGGGAAGAAGCGAAGGAGTTCAGAGTTTCTTCATTTGTCTCTGTGAGAACAAATAAACAGTAAATGTCCCATATACTTTACATGAACAAGGTTAGATTGTAAATTTCTACTAATTTGACCACAAAGGAGTCGCAGGATCTTTTCAGTCTTTAACACCTTTTTGTTCTCTTTGAAAGTGAGACAGAACTGAAGAACGTCAATCTTAAGAAGGATTCCTAAATGAAACCACAGTAGCTGAACTCCTATCAGTTAGAGGCAGCGATGTTGTCCAGTGCAACTATGCTTTAAGAAACCACGCTGTCGTCTTCTGGCTAAAGAAAATGAAAAGGAGCAGGACACAGGATATTACAATCTGTGCTGCATCTTCTTCCCTTTCCCTCCCGGTTACATTATTACACAGAAACAGAAGCTGTGTTTTCATTATGGGGAGACAGTCTCACATTACATAGTCCCATACTAATATGTCGCCATGTCTTGAGTTTATGTGATGATATCGGCACTGAACTGGACCATCAGTGAGGCGTCGGCACAGTCAGCAGGAGCCCATCTGTGACTGCAGTGACGCTGTCGGTTTGTTTCACAGCTTCAGAGTTTCAAAAATACATTAGTGGAGAAAAACCAAATGGCAAACTATCTGACAAGTGAGTCAAGTGTTGCAAATGTGAAGCAGACAAATAGACCACTCTCTGCGTTAAGGGATGTTTGTATTATATTATTATCACTATACATGTGTTTCTATCAAGCTAAGAGGTTCCTGCAGAGCCCATTTGAACATTCATTACAAACACATACTACACAATGCAGCATGAAGGTAAATGCTTCAGAGTAAAACGCAGCTGCTTTGCTTCTTTAAGCCTTGCCTTGGGGTATATTCTTCAATGTGAAATGATGTTTTTGACAATTGTATAGTTTCGAATTCTTTCTCTGAGATCACATATCATGCAGACGTTATTGTGTGGCGTTTGTAGATTTAGTAAGAGGTAACTGAAGAAAGGTTTTTGTGCTTTAATTTGATTACACTGTATTTGATTTTATTAGATTTGACATTTTGGAAATAGAGCTGCACAGTGGCTTGGTGACGAGCACTTTCGCCTCTCAGCTAGAAGATCCCTGGTTCATGTCCTGGCCCTTAAGGGATCTTTCTGCATGAAGTTTGCATGTTCTCCCTGTGCATGTGTGGGTTTTCCCTGGATACTCCAGCTTCCTCCCACAGTCCAAAAACATGCTGAGGTTAACTGGTAATTCTAGATCATGATAACAATAACTCCATAGGTATGTAGCCCTGTGATAAACTCTTGACCTGTCCATGCTTTCAGCCCAAGTCAGCTGGGATAGACTCCAGCCCCTCCTGCGGCCCCAATGAGGATTAAGTGGATTGCCAAAGATTAAACGTCGATGAATGTGAACCACTGCTTGTTAGCTTAGCATAAAGACTGGTAACAGAGGAAAGCAGCTTTCCTGACCAAAGAAAAATCCAATTATCACCTTGTAGGTTGAATTTTACCTAAAATTATGAGGCATAAAGGTGTAAGTTTACTTGAAAACATTGTAAATTTTATGCAGTGATCTTAAAGTTAAATTTTTTTGCCCACAGTGGGTCACACTACCTCACATTAAGTCTTCTCAGCTCCAGTGCTCTGTGCAGCAGTAGGTGTAAGTGAGTCTGAGCAGCTATGATTTAGAAAAGTTCTTTTTAGGTAAATCGGTTTGCATCTCACAATTTCTCATCATAGTGAATTATTCAATTTGTGCACGTTGCACAAAGTCCAGCCTGTCCACACGTTTCCTAACTGCAGAGCTGCTTTCATGTCTGGGTGAGTTTTGTGAACAGACTTCACTGCTGCACCTGGACGTGGTCGCCACGTGCAGCTCTCATTTAAGACAGGAGGATTATATTCCCAGCGACACAATGGAGCTGGACGTGTGTGGCTGATAGCTACTTTGGTTCCTTTGATGCACACAGCAGCTTCAGCTCCACCGTCGGCAGCAGCTTCTGGTTCTGGTGCCGGTGGGGTTTGGTTTAGAGATTCAACTTGACAGGAATTCAAAGTGTGTCTGCAAACTTATAAATTAGTCAGCTCTCTCCTAACTCTCATACTGTGATATTTGTCAGCAAAAACTTACAGAATTATTAGTCCCCCCTATGAAATTTTAGTTTGTTTTCCAAAAAAGTGCTGTTGAACATATCAAGAAATTTTTAACACGGTTTTTCCAAACATCCCAGTTTAGTTTGCATGCTTAAATTATTTTACTTTGCAAACAGAAACCAGAAACAAAAAATATTTCACAAAAACCAGAAGCTACCAGGGTTCAAATTATTAGCCCCCTTGATGCAAATAGTCAAGTTGTATATCCTTCTTACTGGATAACAGTTTGCGGTCCTTCACTGCAGTTTGTAACAAGTCTCTGACACATCTCCTGAGGAATCCTGGCCCATTATTCTTTGGAAAATCTCCCAAGCTTCTCCAGGTTTATTGGTCTTCTGGCATGGATCCTGGTCTTCAGCTGATCCCACAGATTTTAATGGATTTCAAGTCAGGGCTTTGTGCACATCAGTCAGTAATGTTCACTTTGGTCTTCTGGAGGTAGTTCTTCACCAGGAGCAATGTTGGCTCTTTGTCATGTTGGAAGACAAAGTGACGACCCAGACCCAGTTTCTCAGCTGACTACATGAGGTTTTCTTTTAAAATCTCCATAAATTCTTCTTTCTTTGCGATTACTTCAACCTTGACAACATTCTCAGTTCCAGATGCACTGGAGCATCCTCACATCATAATACTGCCACCACCGTGTTTAACTGATGGTGTTCTTTGGGTTCTATGCCTCTTCCTTCTTTCTCCATACATCAGAAAAGTCTCTACAGCTGAAGAGCTCTAGTTTCGTCTCATCTGACCATAGGACATCATTTCAAGTGTTCATAATCCTTCTCCAGATTGTCCTTACCATACTTCAGTTGGGCTTGAAGGTGTCTCTTCTGTAGAAGTGGACTTTTTCTTAGCCTGCAGTGCAGGGCTCTAGTGACTGTTCTCTTTGACACTCCAATTCCTGACTTGGCTACATCATTAACTAGTGTTTTGGTGGTGCATCTTTAGACACATCTCTCACAAGTTTTCTTTCCAGAGTCTTTGGAATCTTTGGCTTCCTACCTCTGCCAGATTTGTTCTGTACTGTGTGGCTTTCTTTGAATTTCTTGATGACATTTCTCATTCCACTTCTTGACAATTGGAAGCGCTGTGATAACTTTGGATGCTCTTCTCCTGCTTTGTAAGCATCAACAATTCTTTTTCTGATGTGTGAACTGATTTATTTTGTTGGTAGCATGATGCTTTCTCAAGTGATAGCTCAAATCCTTAAGGACATTTTTATACTGTATGGAAAATGTATGACAACCCTCAGTTTTAACTTGATGGTCATCATGGCCCTGCTTCACCCCTCCCACCACATCTTCTCCCTTTTGCCATTAGGGAGGAGATACAGCAGCATTAACTGCAAAACTAGCAGGGAGCTGAATAGCTTCTTTCCCCAAGATGTAAGACTTATTAATGGACCCATCCTCCCCCCCCCACACACACACACACCCACCACGGACAGCTAGTCACCTGTCTAGATAGAGAGATTGAATTGTTTTTTGCCAGATTTAATTGCTATTTATTAGTTTATTATGATGTTTATATTTTTAATATGATGCATACTATTTATTGATGATTCTTTTGCACTGCAGTCGCTCATCAAGAAATGAAATTTCATTCCCGTGTGTGAAAATGCACAGTGAAAATGACCATAAAAATCTTTGACCTTTGATTGATTACAAGCTGTGAGCATTACCAAGTTCAAGAACATGACTGGACAACAGTGGTTTGTGCTTTGGCTCAATAAAAAGGTCAGTTCTTAAGGGGGCTAATAAAAAAGTATTTCACATATAATAATAATTTTTCTAAAATTATTCTGTTTCTCTTCCTCTAAAGTCGTGATCTGTGCTGTAGAACAAGTGGCTACATCAGCAAGCTGAGACAATTTGATTTCTTACTACAGGAGGGCATAACAAACATCAAAGCAGTCTGTGAGGCCATGTTTTTCCTGTTTCTCAACAAAGATATCAATATTACACAGTCCAATACATCTTAATGTAGCAGGTTAAAACCAATCAAAGCTAATGAGGCTTTTTTTCTCAATGTAGTCCAAAATTGCAACGACAAAAAATAAATAAATTATGAATGAAATAAAACATATGCTAAGGATGATTACTCTAAAATGACATTATGATGACCTCTTGCATTGAAGGTGTCAAGAAGATCACTGAACCTTGGTCTGTGTGATCTGTCAGAATGGCACTTTGAATCTCTTTTTTCTCTCTCTTGCTATTTCTTTAGATGGCTTATGGTAGCAAAGCTAATGAGGTAAGGAAAAGCTTAATGAAACAAACAGTATCTAGTTGAGCTGCGACAACACTCAGCACCGGATTGTATTTCTCACAGACTGATGATGTAAAAAAGATGGAAAACTGTGCGATCCCCTTAGAAAATGCCACCGCAGCTTCGAACAGTACACATCTGTTTGTTTATGCACATTTCCACTGTGATATTCTTTATCCCCAAAGGTGTGTGTGCAATTATGAATATCTTCCTGCACAATAAACTTGCTTCTGCATGCAGATTGAGAATTAAGCGATGAAATAAAAGGCACGGATGCTAATTAAAAATTGAAATCCATTAAGGTAGAAGCTGTTTCTAAGACTAAGCTGCAATGAGAGGCTTACTAGTTGCTTATACAGCTGTAATTAAATGTAAGTGAGCTGAGAGTAACTCAGGTACTATTGGCAACAGGCTGACCCTGCATGTTGTCATGGATTACATGGAGACACGTACTCGTTACACTAATACAGTGGATGAAAATAAACATATATTTTTGACTTTTTCTCGGTTTTGACAGCTGTCTCCCGTGCAGATGACGTGTTCTAAACCTCAGGCCCCCGATGGCCCACTGTCAGATTTGAATTTACATTTGGACCTCACCACAGACCTGCACCAGCTTCAGCCCCCACCACTGGAGCTAAAGGTTCACATAGCAGGATGTCAGCTGAGTGAGATGGGAGAACGTGTCATTTATCAAGGATGTGGGCAACCAAGCAGACCACGCTGAGGCGCGCAGATGTTCATTTACTGTGCTTCGCTCGTTTCTGCAAACGTTTCTGTTTTGCTTTGTTCTTTTTCCCCCCACTCAGGGGATGAGGATGGGCGGCTGCCAGGCAGTTAGAATAACCTCTTGTCATGCGCTTTGACTTTGGAGGAGGGGAGACAGTAGAGGTGGGAGGACAGAGCGGGCTGGATTCAGACGGGAAAACCCTCCATGAGGCTTCAGTCTCTCAAACACAAGAGTCTTGTTTCCATGTGATTGTCAAGTGAATTTGACGCAAATTCCTAAAATATCAGTTTTTCCCATTAAGTGTTTTGAAGCTAATAAACAGGGAGGTGGTGATACAAGGTGCATTAGCTGAAATAAACAGGGTATTAAAAGCCAGAAACAAAACCAGTTGTTTGCCAGCTGTTAAAAAAACCTCAAAGAAGATGAAGAGACAAACAAATTTTGTCCATCCAGGGGACAAAAATTAAGGCAAGTCTTCAGGAATGGTTTTTCATCATTCATTCATGTAATTGTTCTTTCATGTCAGCTAGAAATGAAGGCAGTTTTTTGTTGTTTCTGCTCATGTCACATTTACACTGACTGAGTTAATTTTTCAAAATGTCTTTTTTGCAGTGTGAAAAAGTTAGAATGTCATAAATCCGAAAATATAAAATAAATGAATAAATTAAAAAAAGACATAAACAAACAAACAAAAACCTCAAAAAACAAAAGTGGAATTTCTTTGATCATTTATTTTGGAAAACTTTGAATTGAAAAATGGGGGAAAAAATGGAATCAGCATTTTTCCAAATGCCCACATGTGATTTTTTCATGAAATATCATAATTTTAAGCTTAGATTTGGTTAAGTTTTTTGATGGAACAGCACTTTACAGATGAGTACTTCAAGAACCACTTCAAAGCTAAAAATCTGACAATTCTGACAAGTCTCTGCCTCTGATAAATGATGCTATTTTAGTGATAAAAAAAAGTTCAAAATGTCTTTTTTGCAGTTTAAAAAGTTAAAAGGTCAAGACTAAAAAAATACAAATTAAAAACCCATACAAATAAATGAAAAAATATGAAAACAAAAGTTTCTTCGATAATTAATTTTGGAAAAAATCTTTAGGTGAATCTTCACTTGCTTGTATTTTCAGTCTCTGGTTCTGATAAATGATACTATTTTGGTGATTTTTTTAAAAAAAGAACTCGTTTTCCAAACCCACAGGTGAGTTTTTGTGTTCAGGGGGTTAAATGTTCACAATTTATTCAGAGAAGGTGTTTCAAACCTTATTTTTTAAAATTGCGAATCTTAGAAAGCTTTTCAAATCTTGTTATTTCCATTAATTTCTTCTAATGGGATATATAAAAGTGCACATAAAAATACATTGTAGAACATGGCTATTGAGAAAGGTGAAGCAGAAAAGTACTAAAGAGATGAAAATAAGTGAACTCACCCAAAGCCAGACACCATGCGGCAGAAAAGGAACATACTGTAGCCTTGGACAAAGGAGGAAAGGAAGGCGAAGAAGCCGTTGACAGACATGGATATGAGCAGGCACTGTCTGCGGCCCACCTTGTCTGACAGGCCGCCCCAAAAAAAGGCTCCAAACATCATCCCCAGATACACAATGCTACCTGGAGAGAAACGGGGAGGAGAGAGCTGTAAGTGATCACAGCCATCTGGATGTTTGTTAGTGAAACTGCTGAGTGAATAAAACACATTTCACACTTCAGAAAGATGGAGACAGTTTGTGCTCGTCGTCATTCATGCATTCCTGCAACACAACCAGTATATAACATTCAACTAGAAAAGTGAACTCACTGCACCAAATCTGACTGAGTGTTCACTTACAATCCATACTGATATTTAAATCCCATAATGTACCACCCAGTATTTGCTTCCTACTAAGTCTCTAACAGAAACACCCAATGTACACCCCCTGTCAAAAGTTTTAGGACACTTTCTCATTCAAATAAAGTAGAACCTGTCCTACAACTTTTGACAGGGGGTGTATCTACCAAATTTGGCACACAAATGCAGCACATCAGGGTGAACAAAAAAGTCAATGACAGCCACATTCCAAACCCAACAGGAAGTGAGCTATTTTGAATGCCAGATTTTGCCCATTTTTCATTTTTTTCTAGAGTGAACTCCTCCTAGGGGGAAACTCCAATTCACCTCAAATTCAGCCAGTACATACAGGAGGCCTTAATGATCCAAAGTTATTAAAATCTTTTTCCAAAGTCAAAGGGCGTGTCTGTGGCAGCCTCTGGAATTTTGATCCTTTGCCATGAAATTTCAAATGCTGTGTAAATGCCCTGAACATGCTCCAATCTGCCTCAAACTTTACATGTATGATCAGAGTCCTGCCCTGATCACATCCATGTGATGAAATACACCCCCTGTCAAAAGTTGTCGGACAGGTTCTACTTTATTTGAATGAGACAGTGTCCTAAAACTTTTGACAGGGGGTGTAAAACAGTCATTTTCGTTCAGAGGCCACATGTAACCCAGTTTGATCTCAAGAGGGCCAGACTAGTAAAATCACTGCATAAAAAGAACCACAACTCCAGATTTTCCCTTTGTTTTAGTGCAAATAAAGTGCATTCTGACAATGTTCACATTTACTGAACTATCTTGATAAGATAAGATAGCTTCATTGTCATTATACACAGAGTACAATGAAATTCTGGACGACTTTCCCCCTTTTAAACATACAAAATAAAGAAGAATACTAAATGAGAATCAAAAATAACTAAATAGTATAAGCTGTAAATACAAATCTTAACAGAAAATGTACAAAAAAACATGTCTTGTATTTATTTAAAATTTAGTTTTACAAATTTACAATTAGCCTCCTCTGTAATTTTTTACACTCTACAAAGTCATCAAGTGGGCCGGATTGGACCCTCTGACGGCCAGTTTTGGCCCGCGGGCCATATGTTTGACACCTCTGATCTAGACAATATAATTTGCAAGCCTATTTATATACAGTGGTTCATTTATAATTGGACGCTGCGACACATTGAAATTCATCGAACACATTGCAGCTCCTGCGATCTGGACGCTGAACTTGGCCATGTTGCGATTTCGATAACAGACCAAATAATTGTTCAGCCCCTGTCCACTCGCTTCAGCAGAAAGCTGCTCATTCTGTCTCATCCATCCGCTGCTGTGCAGGTACACAGTGTACAGTGAGTTTGTTTGTGCTGGAAGCAGCTGCAGCTCTAAATGTGATAATCAGGGAAACTGAGCCATAAAACTGAAACAGAGAGTGAAAAGCAGAGGGCAGCTGCAGAGTCAAGTGATAATTCTGTGACACCTTGTGGCATTGCAGGTATCCGTGTGTTCACACTGCAGGGGTCTGCAAGAATTAAGAAAAGCTTTCCAAGTGCATCAGTGGAGTAACTGAGCTCAGCCTGGAAGTGGTTCTGTTGTTTCCCGGGTATCGACAGAACGCTGAGTGGTCTCATAAGATGTTAGTCTATATAAATAGCACAGCCGGGATCGATTAGATGAACTTGGCTCAGAGCTCGACAGCAATGCAACTCTGTGAGACCGGTCCACAACACTGTAGATCAGCTCCACTTTGTTTTGACGGCACTGACCTGCCTCGCTGAACTGGTCCTCAGTATATCTGGGCTCATGTACTCAGGATCAGTATCACATAACAAACATTCAGTTAGCACATTACGTGATCAGACAGATAAAGTTACAGCAGCTGCACACTCACAATAACACACATTGCATTTAATTTATCTACTGACTGGTTTCTAATATGGTCATTTGACACGCGTTTGGTAGCTGCAAACCAAATATCTATTGTGGTGTAATAAAGACTTGACTCCAGTTTAATTTTCTCTGAGTGAAACGACCGTCCGGTGACTGATATTCCTTAAAGTGACTGTGGGGGAAACAGAGCAGTAGTTGACCTAACAGCCCCACTTTTAAATCTGCACATTTGTCTCTTACTGCTGCTTACCCGCAGGAAACTGAGGTCATTTCTCTTCCTATACCCAGGAGCATAAAGGAAAGGGTACTGGTGGAGAGGTTTGAGGGTTGTCAGGCCAGTAAATAATCCACCTTACTCTCTATGTGCTAATAAAAATGCTAATGCGTGTGGAAGGGGAGATGCAATTGTTTGACGAGGCAGCAGCAAAAAGAAAGCAGCGAGAGGAAAGGAAGCTTTTTCTTTCTTTTTTTTCCCCGCCGCTCCCTGTGTTTGCAGTGATGGGACAGATACGCCGAAAGTAGAGGGCCTTATCAAGCTGCGCAGACATGATGCTGAGAGCTGGTGATTCATTACAGGTGACAGCCGCTGGATCTTTGCAGCGCCGCAGCAGCGAGGGCTCTCCTATAGGCAGCAGGACATAAAGAGGAGGCCACACTCCAGCTGGCTCACAAATATCAAACTGAATATCAAAACGGCGGCATTTCGCACAAACTGGTGACATCTTTTGATTTGTGTAGCGACATCTGAACGCGTGTACTGAAGAAGATGCTATCTGAGAACACTAGCTCATTTGTTTTATGGCTGCGCTCACACTGGGTTCGTATCAGTAATAAAGGGGGAGGGTGCTGATGGTGATGGGACATCTGAGGCACAGTAGGAATCTTTCTGAAATTGGATTTGTGATTTCCTGCTGGGTTCAAACTCAGGTCAGACCTTAAGGGCTTTTACGTAAATTAGAAAGGGTCAGTTAAAGTCAGTGGAGCACGAGGACGGTAGTTTTGTTGAAGTGTTTGTCTCATGCAGGAAGCCAAGCAAACAACTTAAAATCTACTCTGCGTTTTTTTTTAACACTTTACTGTTATTCCACAAAGTTGACCTGTTTTGTTAAATTGCAGATAATGACTGGTAAATCACAGAAAACAGGAATAATTCATGTTTACCATAAAAAATATGGGCCAAAACTTAAAATAAGAAAAGCACTCAGAGAGCGCAGGACTCTGTCAAGGCAGCTCTGTCATCATATCATTTCCGACAGCTGAAATCTGGAAAACATTTGTGACAGAAATCATGGCATCGCAGAATGTGGCCACTTAATATAGATGTACACACAAACAAAATGACCTTGCACTGAGCACAGTCGTGTGTTATGCATGTGTGTGTTATGTACGGATACCGAATCGCGTGACCTAAATATGTAGCAGAATTTATGGGATTTGGAAAGAAACTCCACAACTTAATCAGTTGTTCCTTGTATCATCTCCAACGGATAAGTTCCAATAAGTCTGCAGTGGTGCATTTGTAGTAGGATCACAATCATGTGATCAGCGGGCAACTGATGTAGTGTTCACTTGTTGTCATGGTTACAGTGACGTCATGCCGCTATCTCGAAATGATACAGAAATCTTCAACATATCCATGGATCGAGACTACAAGCCACATCACTGCCAAAATGTAATTAGTTGGTCCTTGTGTCATTTCTGACCTTCCCTGAAAATTTCATCCAAATTCATTTGTCTGTTTTTGAGTAATGTTGCTAACAGATAACAGACAAACGGACAGACAAACGAACACCGATCACCACATTACTCTGACGTTCCTTGGCGGAGTAATAATGTCCACATCAAAAATCTGTATTTAAAAGAGTTCCTTTAAAAGTTTAGACAATCAAATAATACTATCTTTACAGCATTTACATCATTATGTTACGGATGTTTGGAAATTTGGTTTATTAAGAACTGAAAAATATTTATTTTTAAGCTTTAGTTGAAAGATTTTCACTTTTTGTTAAATTACTGATAAAAGTAAAATCACAAAAATAATTTTTCATTTGCATGTTCAACTAAAGTCTGCACAGTGGCTTGGTGGGTAGCACTTTCGTCTTGCAGCTACAAGATCCCCAGTTCATGTCCTGGCTTTCCCAGAGTTTCTGCATGGAGTTTGCATGTTTTCCCTGTGCATGCGTGGGTTTTCTCCTGGTACTCCGGCTTCCTCCGACATGCTGAGGTTAATTGGCAACTCCAAACTCTCCGTAGGTGTGAATTTGAGAGTACTTGTTTGTTTGCCTCTGTGACAGACTGGTGACCTGTCCAGGGTGTCCTCTGCCTTTGCCTTAAGTCAGTTGGGATAGACTCCAGCCCGCCTACAACCCTAATGAGGTTTAGGCAGGGTAATAGATAATAGGTGGATGTTCAACTAAAAAAATACCATTATTTTTCAGATATTTGCCATCATCTTTACTGGGTTTCACACTATTTAAACATTACAGTATTTACTAATTTTTTGTTTTTTTCTGGCACTGCTGCTGCTAGATTTTCTTTTTCTTTTTTATAATATAATGTCTACCACCAGAAAAAAAAAAACCTCAAAACTGCAGTCATCATATGACACAAAAAGTCAAAAAAGAAAACAGCACATGCTGCTTAACAAGAATAGGACCACAGATATGGATAACAGTACATGAACACAGTGAACAAAAGAAGCCAGTTGTTTCTGGTGCAGGCGGTGCACATTCAGTACAAATAGTCCATCCATCCTTTAGCTATACACAGAGTAATCCTCATGCTCAAGCCTTCTAGCTGCAAGGCAAAAGTGCTAACCACCAAGCCACTGTGCAGCCCATAGTGCAAAAAGTGCACACATTATTTACAGTTTTGGACTTTTAAAAGGATTAACATGTAAAAGAATAGTTATGTGAGTGATTTTACTTATTTTCTGTACAGTAAGAGTAAATCATCCAAAGGACAAAGCAAATCTTAGCTGTCCTGAGTTCACCTGAACTGAAGTGGTAATCTTTTTAAGCAACAGTAGACAGTCTATATTCTCTTTTAATGGTACCCACAGGGATTCTTTCACACATGCTGCTTTTTTCTATAGTAATTGGCTCTTATGTGTAGGTGTAATTCTCTCTCGACACCTTTCTGCTCTGTTTTCTCTCGCAGTGTCTTGGCATGGATGAGAGGAGAGCGCAGCAGACTGACAGCAGTCACAGCCGTACAATCCGGTGCTAATTTCCTGAGAGTCGGAGCTTCAGGATTCCGACAGATGAGGGGATTCCCAGAGGATGGTGGGTGATTGACAGCTTTGCTGCAGCAGGGAATGAGACAGACAAGGGCTGGTAGGAAGGAGGAGACCCCCGGGATCAGAGCACAGTCCTCAGGTTTTAATTATACCAATAGTCGCTGATTCTGCTCAGCAGGAGGAGTTTACTAAAAATAGTCACTTCTGTCTTCTGCTGTACATGTCCTCAACAGCTTTTTTCACTTCTTGTCATTTGACAGGCAAGTTGATCACTCGCTGTCCTTATGACATCATATAAGTTTTGATTAAAACTGACAAGATATCTGATTAAAATTGTCCCACCATCCCCATCTAAATAATCTTCTAAGGATACACTGCTTCCAGTGCTTTTGCCACATTTGGAATACTTCTTGGAAGACCTGTTTTGACCACTTGCAGGTGCGCATGTGTTTTTTCCACTCTTTTCATCAAACGTACACAGAGAGCAAATATTGAATTCATGCAGAGAATCATCACTGCTGATAGTAGATGGGTCCAGAGACCAAACAGCAGCCTTCAGTGGAAACGCCTTGCAGCCTTGAAGGTGCATCAGTGATGCACCAAGAGCATGCTCCTTATTTCCTTTTACAGTCACAGGGCTGGGCACTATGAAAGTGTCCCCTACAGTCTGATTGTCAAGGCCAAATTGTAGTGCAACATCTTTAGGTATCTAAGGGTGAACATTTGGCACCATTGCGTCAAATAATGCATCCTCCTACCGTGCTGAAAGCGCTCACAAGTTTTCTAGGTGAACCAACAAAATTGTTGCTCTCCACACCTGTTTCCTGCTGCTTTTTCCATCCATCCATTATCTATACACCGCTTAATCCTCATTAGGGTTGTGGAGGGTTGGAGTCTATCCCAGCTGAATTAATCATAAGGCAGGGGACACCCTGGACAGGTCACCAGTCTATCGCATGGCTATATATAGAAACAATCAATCACACTCACATCTGCACCTATGGTAAATTTAGAATTAACCTCAGCATGATTGGACTGTGTGAGGAAACCGGAAAAAACCCACGCATGTACAGGGAGAACAAACAAACTCTCTGCAGAAAGATACCAGGATGCGAACCGGGGTTCTTCTAAATGCAAGGCGATAGTGCTAACCATCGAGTCACTGCACAGTCCCTGCTACTTTTTCCTTTGCGCTAAAATGACATTAAAGTTTAAGAGTCGCAGATGGTCAGAAACACACGATCTCCAGGGAGTGTTCCAAGTGTGCCTGTGGAAGGAGCACTTGGTGCAGTGTAACTCTGCACAAAGTAACTACTTTTAAGGAAAGCAGTGGTCAAATTTAAATCACGCCTGGCTTTTGTTTTGTATGGAAAAAAACCTCTTAACTTTTTGATGCATGCTCAAGTTTTGATGCAGCACTGTCAGCATATCAACAGAGAGACTTCACAAGATGGTTTCTGCTCTCCATGTCACCATGTCTAATCAATACCCCACTGCACATTTCAATCTTTAACGTTTTGGTATAAAGGGACATCTCTCACTTTTTCAGAGGGGTGGTTGGAAACACAAATGCTGTTGTCCCTGGATATTTAATCAGCTAGCCTCAAGCTGCTGCAGAGCCTATTCATCACCACACCGTGTTGATTAACTTCAGCTGTCAGTGATCGTATACGTACAGTCACCGCAACGCACAAAACAGTTGGACCTTATAAATTATTAGTTCCACAAAGCTCCTCCGAGATGACGCTGATTCAGAGGTAGCCCTTTAAGGTCTTCGCTGTATGCTACACCTGCAGCCACGGCTTCATCATTTTACCGTACAACGTGAAAGTGCTAACTGTGCCGCAGGAAAACACCCGCAGACAAATTAGAGCCATATGTGGCAGAGGAGGAAAGGCAGGGGAGGGCATTGATAGGAAGTGGTATAAAAGGAGCGCTCTCCCTCCCTCTTTCTCTGGGGAGGTACGTGAGCCAGTCTACCATGGCTAAACTGCAGTGAAGCACAATGCTGCAGAGATTAACTCGAGCCCATATCTTCAGATCGCCGGCATGGCTGTGAGACACAGAGAGGCTGAGGGAGAGTGTAAGAGGGGGATTACAGCAGGAGGGTAACAGAGAGGACAGACAAGAGCTGCGAGAAAAAAGACGGAACATCCCGTATCTGGATAGCATCTCACCTTTTATATTATATTACAGGGAAAGCCATTTTCAAGAGCAGAGAGCATCTGGAGTAGATCACACACGGAAATGCTAATTATGCATGCTAATGATCAATGATTATGTTATTCTGGAGGAAATAGAAAAGAAGTGCATTAATTGAAAATGCAGAAGGTGTCACATTTGAGTATTTAAGCTTCTTTGTAAAACCTCCTGCAGAGAACGTTAATAGATATTTTGCAATATATTACAAAAGTAACACCTTTATTTACTTCTTTACCAAATTTAAAAGTGTGCTTTGTTTCTGTTCAATGCATCCTAATGGAAAATACTACAGAATTTTCCAGACTGACTGTACTTTAAGTTTATGACTGGATATATGATGGAAGTCTCATGAGTTACTATCAGTGATAAATAAAGATGCTCATATCTACACAAAAATGCTCACTGTATTTGATGGGAAATTTCTGTTTTCTGCTTTGTCTTTGAATAGGATTTAAAACGATGGATATGTATGTTGTCATGATTAAAAACACATTCAGTCGACAGCTAAAACTCTGTCCCCATCTAACCTGTCTGACATCTGATTAAGAGAGCTGCATTTGACGATTTTCGTGTAATCTTCTCAAGTCAACAATCTGACAGGCACTTTATGCAGCGATTAGCCAAGTGTGCAGAGGTGTGAAAGTATGGAGAGTCTGAATTTCTCTCTCATTTTTCATTATTCGTTTATGTACAACTGAGTGAATGTCTTCAGCCAGAGACTGCTAGAAAGTGTTACTCCTCTCTATGCCAGCAGGCTTTTTCCGTCAGCATCTTGAGATGTAATCAGAAAACATTTCATATGAAACACTTGTTTCAAGGCAAGCCTATAGCTGCCTAGGTGATATTGAGAAATGTTTATAATTTTAGCTACTTATTTTTAATAAAGACTTTACAGGAAGAGAAAGTTCTTATTTTACCACCATACTGTAAACTTACCATCTGCATTTGAAATGTTACCAATATTAAAATTGAAACTATCATCCTAAAATAATAAGTTTTATAAATGTTTTGATCAAGTATTCTTTTTTTTTGGCCTCCAATCCAATCCAAGTCTTTCAATATTTGCTGATCTGATGCCATTTTCTCAGATTATAAACACTTCAAATACTGTTCTTCGGCTGCAGTACCTGGTTGGACCACCAGGTGAAACTTTCAACTGTTTCCCCAACCCGAGGAGGTGGTCAATTTTGCATCGCCAAGCAGAGAGCATAGTGAGGGTTTAGCAAGCAACAGGCCACCATGACACTGACTTCTGTGATGCTTAATGACCTCTAGCCAGAGCTGATGTATTTCAATTCAATTTTACTTATATAGCGCGACTTACAATTCAAATTGTCTCAAGACGCTTTTCAGAACCCATACACCTGAACTCCCAGAGCAAGCCCTAAGGCAGTGATCATCAACTGGCGGCCCGTGGGCCGAATCCGGCCCGCCGAACCGTCCAATCCGGCCCGCGACTGGATTCCAAAATTGTGAGGATCAAAGAGAAAATATCATGTGGTCCACACTATTAAAGCAGTCAGTCCAGTCATTATTAAAGGATCTGTTTTCCACATCAACTTTTCGTTTCATGGCCTTAGAGAGTGCCATTTTACCCGTGTTAAGAGGCCTTTTCCTGTCACTTCTGCGGTGTTTCTTTTTCAAGTGCTCTGTGAATAAAGTTGACTTGAGATGAGGCAAAATATCTCTATCACTCCTAGTGGTTGACTGTGGTACAGGTGATAGGAGCACTGACTCATAAAGGCTAAAAATGCCTTCAGTTTTGTAATGAAATGGAAAAAAATATAAAAAATAAAAATCAAATAATAATGTTATGCCAAAATTCGATTTTTATTTAATTTTTGTTTGAGGGTCCGGCCCCCAAAGTGACTGTCCGGTAAAATTCTGGCCCTCTGGCAAATATAGTTGGTGACCCCTGCCCTAAGGTGACAGTGGCAAGAAAAAGCCACCTTTAAATGGCAAGAAACCTTGAGCAGAACCCAGGTTGTCTGATTGTGAGTGAGGTCCAGATTAGGGGTGTTATTTGAGCATGAGGTCCCCGTCTTGCAGAAGCCATCATTGGTCCCTGCTGGCCTCAGTCTCCTTCAGAGACAGATATATATGGGTGATGGTAGAATTAGGTGGTGGCAGACATGAGACAAAGATGGTAGTATGCTCCATTATCAAGTGATACAACACACTATTATGAGCCTGTTGTGTTTATGCAAACAAACGTTGCAGTTTTGTGCTATGCATTAATGGAGGTCTGTATCTTATGTATGTAAGTGAAAGTATCGAGCAGCCTATTGTACAATTTAATACATTATAATTAGTGGTGGGACGCGATTACAAAATTAGCTTAATTAATTAGAGGCTTGGTAATTAATTAATCGTGATCAATAAGCAAAGTCTTTCAGTTCAAATAAATTTTGGTTGACAATGAACTGATGAATAGACACATATGTGAACTTAAACAACAAAAAATGTTTATATTTCATTTATATTTATCTTCATTTTTCATCTGTCTACTGCATTCACAGATTACTGCAAACTCTAAGTGCAATTATAGCAATTCTATTCAACATGTTAAGACTTTTTGTAAACTCAAGCACGTTCAATGTCTTGAAAAGTGGTCTATTATAGGGTGGCTACAATGCTTGCCGGTACAAGGACTGTTGTAGCTAACATTAGCTCTGGTGCTAACAGCAACATGTTTTGCATTGAGGTGAAACCATCAGCTTGAAGGGATAAGAAAACTCATTGTTCCACAAATTGCACCAAACCATGCTTTTATCCAAGCTGCAATCGTAAAGTTTTTTTAAAAGAAAACTTTCTGCCCAACACATTCAGCACAGCTCATTACCGCCACCTACTGGGCTGGAGTGTGCATCAGTGTTACCGGTGTGCCAGAAATTAGGGAACTGAGATGTGTGTTATTTGTTCTGTAATCAAATAATTGAAATTAAATCCCCCTTAAAGTCCCGGCCCCAATTATAATATACCTCTTCACATGGACAGGAGGTGCTTGTGATTAGTGGGCTTTAAAGCCTGAACCACAGCTGTCACATGACCTCAGTGGCTTGAATGGCAGATATAACTTTCCTCATGATACAGTCAATTTAGCCGTTTGTGTTCTGTGTGTATGTACTGTACATCAGCTGTTTGGAAAAATGAATCATTTAAAGTGAGTGAACGATGCACTATAATAATGGTATTAAGCCCAAACATTAAGTCGCACAATGAACTGTAAGTGACGACTGTGCTATAACTGAATCTGACGGTGCAGCAGGATCTCATTTTCTCTCACTTGTTTCTTTCCAGCAGGATGTCCACTCAAGATGCTCTTATTTATCACTTAAAGAGTCACTGACCTTCATAGAGCACCTGTGGTAAAAGTACCAATCAGTTCTCTTGTGTAGGTTTATTATTTTAAAAGGCATCCACAAATGAGCGTAGACACACATGCTTTATTTATGAGGTGGCGTGTGAGTGAATTGGTAAAGATGACTCATTCTGTCTATTATTTCCCTCCTGTCTCCCACTGAGAGATGAGTCAGAATACGGGAGAAACCTGAGTGAATAATAAACTACTCTGCTCCCTAAACAAACAAGGTTAGCATTCTATTTTCAGTTACAAAACCACACAATCACAATGCAGCAAGGAAAATGTGACTTGTGGCTCGGAAGCCTTGTACATTAACTAAAACTTTCCTTAAACACCAAGCATTAAGACACTTTAGTAAAATGACGAGTGCTATGCAGCTATTTTTGGGGAATAATAATAACCGCACACATTCAGACATGCAGACACAGTGGAACACAAACGCAACTTTTCAAAAAGAGTGGGAGAGATCCATCTAGCTGAACACACCTCCTACTCATGTATCCAAATACCTGGTGCCATGACAACCCGCTGGCAGCTCCTAAAGCAAGCAGATTACAGTTGAAAGTATCACCCACCACTACTCTGCATGCATGTCATTAACAACACAAATCATTAGCAGCTTTCCAGCTAGGAACTAATTCCATCAACACCCAATCTTTTCTGCCAATCTGTGCTTGCATTTCTATCCATCTGCATCAAACAGAATTCTTCTGCATGCCTGCAAACTTTATTTTCAGCTGAATTTATGGCTTCTGGAAGCTGGATTCCAGATTAACTCGGGATTTTGCAAAATTGGAAGTCTTAATTTCACTTCGCTAGATATTTAGGGACTGTTTGACAGTCCGACGACTCTTAGCAAGGAATCAAAAATCTTAAACTGTTCAGAAAAAGAACATGTCAGATGAGCTGATTCGCTTTTAGCTTTCACCGGGTAAATCGAGGTATGAGCTCCAACACACCAGCACTTCCGTGTTCCATCATATTACGTTGTCACTTTAAGTACGCTGCAATCTAATTCAGCTGCGCCTTCCTGTCAGTTTCAGCTCAGATGGTTTCTAAAAACCCATGAAAAATGATTTCAGGCATTTATAGATACTTAAATTCTACATTTCTGACTGAATGGGCGACAAAGTTTCAACCTCAGAAAACATGGGGAACAGTATGCTGTTATTGTCATTCTACATACTGGAATGAGCTCTAATAATAAATCATGAGCCCCAATGGAAACATGACTTGTAAAATTGTGGAGCGCGATGTGCTATTTATGCCATCGCTTTCCATATTTCAGTAGCACTGCATTGTGTCTCTCTCTTAACACTGCACAGTGACTTAAAGTGATTTTATTTTATCTCTTTTTGTCTGAATTGCTTTGTGTGTGTGTGTGTGTGTGTGTGTGTGTTTTTTTGCAAAATTTCATGCTATTTTATTGCTTTGTGTTTTATTTCTATGATTTTAATGCCTACCTTTTCAATCGTCTTTGTAATTAATTTCTTTGTCATTGTGAAGCACTTTCAACTGCCTTGTGCATGAGTTGTGCTACACAAACTTGTTTTCTTATTCTGATTATTCTTGTTTTTATGAAGGGGAATAATGATTAAACTCAAACTAAATTAAGCATTTTCTAAATGCTGCATACTGTCAAAAGCATCGGTAATTTTACAGAATATTTCAGCATTTTTGTAAAGACACACACTACCAGTCAAAAGTTTGGACAACTTCTCATTCAGTGCTTTTTATTTATTTTTATTATTTTCTGCATTGTAGATTAATATTTAAGATTAACACTTTTCTTCTTTACAACATAATTCCGTGTGTATTCTTTTATAGTTTATAATAGGATTGGGGGGGGGCAAGTGTGTAACCATAATACAAACTTCATTTTTTTTTAAAGGGAATTTGATATTTTTCTAACATAAGAGTGTGTTAAAATACATTCACAAATTTAGTTTCATTTTTCAAATATTTCTACATATGCTAAAAGTGGCGTCATCCAGAATGAATTCGGATATCTCCAGTAAATATCCAGTCTAGCTATTAAATATTACATAGTTGGTCAGCATCTGCACCCAACTAGTGACGTGTCGGGCGTGAATGAAACCGCTCTCAGATCCAGCTCTTTGAAGTGAATTATCGCCTGGGAGACGGAGCCGCTTTTTTTTTTCTCTCTATTTTTTCTTCTGTTCAAGCTACACATGATTGGTCAACTACATGATGTGACGTCTGTACTGAGGGAGAGAGAGACAGAGCGAGAGAGCAGCCACAGGAAACGTAGCAAAATTTGGATTCATTTGAATGACATCAATAACACACAGGCAGAGTGTAGAGTAGGCAAGGTTAAAATTTCTTATTGAGCAGGCTCTACAAATAACCTACACAGGCACATTTCAACTGTACATCCATCAGTGCAGTTGGAAGAGAAAAGACAGGCAAGTGAACCTGTTACTAATGAAAGTGTCAGTTTGTCTACTGTTGCTGCTGCTACAATGTCTACAGTACATCCAGTAACCACCACAACTACCAAGACCTACAATCCACAGTCTGAGACAGTTGGTGCTCTGTTTTTTCACTGTAAATAGTTAAAAGTTTATAAATATTACGCTACCGCTCAAAAGTTTGGGGTCACCCAGACAATTTCATGTTTTCCATGAAAACACACTTTTATTCATGTGCTAACATAATTGCATAAGGGTTTTCTAATCATCAACTAGCCTTTCAACACCATTAGCTAACACAATGTAGCATTAGAACACAGGAGTGATGGTTGCTGGAAATGTTCCTCTGTACCCCTATGGAGATATTCCATTAAAAATAGGCTGTTTCCAGCTAGAATAGTCATTTAGCACATTAACAATGTCTAGGCTGTATTTCTGATTAATTTAATGTTATCTTCATTAAAGAAACAGTTTTTCTTTCAAAAAATAAGGACTTATCTAAGTGATCCCAAATTTCTGAACAGTGGTGTATACAATCAGAGACTGAATCTTTTTGCCAGTCTGAGATGGGTTTATGTTTTTGGAAAAAAATCTGGTCTATGTTGAGTATAATAAGCCATATAAATAATAAAAATTTGATATAACGTATGTTTTGTAGATCAGTAATTAATTTGACACAATTTTAAATTATTTTTGGTAAGAAACTGATTTAAGCAACAGAAAATCTGGCTCTTTCTAGCGAGCCAAGCCATAAGAACCAGATCTCTTAAAAGTATTCCCATTACTACATCCAACTGGGACAACTCAGACTACACTTCTACCCCACTGCAGCCAGAGAAAGAAGTCTGGCAACCGCAGAGCAACAAAACGTGATTTTCAAGCGATGTTAATTTGGCCTTCAGATTTATGTATTTTAGCCCACACATGTGACTCCCTGTGTGGTGGTTGAGGGGTATGATGTCAGAGACAGAAGTATTTGTAATGTAACTGTGTAAGAACTACTCTGAAAAGTGTGGAAACATGGTGCAGTTATTGTACTGACACAGTAATTCAAAAAAAATTCCGTGTATTACATGTTATTTGAATAGAGGGGTGTTCCACTGTCGTGCACATCCTTACCGAGCCATCCGGCACCAGAGTTGGGGACACACATGTCTGTCTCAGCACTTGGCAGGACAAAGCCCACTACAAACACCTCCACGCCATCCGACATGAGGGCCAGGCCGAGTACAAAGAAGAGCTGCCACTGGAATCTCCCGTGGCCACACTCCTGCATGATCAGCTCGTACTGCTGGGCCAGCTCCTCCTCATCCGCCTGTCTCTCATTTTCCAGCTCCTTGCGGCTCTTTAGGCTGTCGGAGACCGGCTGGCCCAGAGCCACCTGTCCCTCCCGCGGCTTCCCATCATTGTAGGCAGGCACACCTTGGTACTCCCCCTCGTAGATCTCGTCTTCGTCGTCGTGGCCCTCCGTGGCATCACTGGAGGCCCCGTCCTCATCGTTGGCCGCATTGCCGGCATAGTGACCATCTTGCTGAGTGTAATTGTTGTAGTTGTTTTCTTCTTCATCCTCGTTCTGGAAGCGGTTGTAGCTGCGATGGGCTGAGTATTCATCTGAGGCACGATCAACAGCTTTGCTGAAATTTTTGGAAGCTTGCCTCTTGGCTTCTTTAGCGATGTCCTTGGCACCTTTAACCAAGGAAGTCCTGTTGTTTTGTGTTTCATCCATCTTGGCACAAGGAAAGCTGGAACTAAATGTCAGTTATCTCAGCTCTACTGCTCTTTTATTCCACCAGGTGCAACAAACATATACTACCTATTTTTATTCTCTCCTGCTTTATTCTTTCCAGACTGAGCGAGAGTTAAGGCAGTTTTTCAGCACTAAGAAGCCAGCCGGCTGCCAGGCAACTAATGATTAAGTAATGATGTCTAATTCCATTGGATGGGAGTAACCAGACAGCGCTGAAATGGAGACAGTTGATCTCAAATTGGAAGGATCCTCAGTGCTGTCAGGGCTCAGCAGAGGAAACCATCAGCCTGTGGGCACACAAAGACAAAGACAAGTTTAGCTCGATTAAAAGGTGTCTGTCACAAATACCTGACTGCAGTGTTTCTTGGCACTCTGAAAAGAACTCCAAAAGAACAACTTCCCACTGAGGCTGACAGAGACTGCAGTCTGCTAATGAAGTGGAAGTGCTGTACTAAGAGGGGAATAACAAACGATGAAAGAAGAAAATGATTCATTGAGAAGAAATTGTGCAGTGTCATTGAGTTTTCACACTGAAGATCTAAACATACCATTAATAATTTCAGGTTGTGAGAAGCATAAATACTTGCATCATGTCTTGTGAAAAGCAACTGCTTTATTTTTTGTCATCCTGAAAACGCAGTAAGCTGTGAATAAAGCTATACAACATAAATCCAGTGACATCTGTGAATAAAATACAACCCAGCACAAGCTTTGATGCAAAGTCTACATAAACACGTTATCAATACTGCAAAGGCAAGATTTATTTCAGGGCTATAGTATTTGGATGTAAATGTTGCATGACCTGTTGACTTCTTTATTTTCGGTATTTTCTGGGCCAAAGCTTCAGCTGTACTCAGAGTTTGGTATATTTTCACTTATATAGCTACTTACAAGTCAGTCAACAATTCAATTAGAATTAAAAACAAGAAAATGGCCAAACAAATGTGACTGATTGCAAACAAACTGTGCACTATGATGGCAACAAGTCCATAAGTTATCAGCCAGGCTTGTAAACCAGCAACTGCAATCCAGGAACAGAACTCCATTTAATTATTACTCATTCATTTCAAAGATTTTATGAGTATTTCCAACCGGTTCTCATTCCTAAAGTGTCAAAGAATACAGCTTAATCAAAACCGCTGGCATCTCAGAGACACACTCAAGGTCTCCTTTGGCGTCAATGCCACGAGTGCTAATATTCCATGTCGAGAGATGTATGGGGGTTTCCCATTTTAAAAGCACCTGATAAGGAAGGTTTGCTACTTTTTCAGTTGGCTTAGTTTCATTTTGTGACTGAAATCTAATTTTCACTCACATTCTGGATACAAAAAGATCATAGTTTGGGTTAAAATACTCCCTTTCACAGCATTAACTATGTCCTACAAAGCAAATTTCTTTGGTGCCTGAAAAGTAGCAACAGCGCAGAAGCAGCAGAGAACATTTTACTACCAACTTATAGTCTCTAATCCTAAAATTCAGAGAATTTGATAGGTCTAATGAACTACTTGAACATTGAAAAATCCAGCGAAGGGTACCCAGCGACACCAAGAGGTCCCGTATACATTGAAAGAAAAAAAGGAAAAATTGTTGCCAGGAAAAAATAAGCGATAAAATTGGTAGAGTACAGTAATGTGACAATAAGGGTAGTTTAGCTGATTTAGGTACTGTAAAAAAACAACAAAAAAAAACTGTGTACTTTTATGGTCAAACATTGTAAAAGAATGAAATATGAACTGTAAAAATACCAATTTTTGGTGAAGACATTATTTACAGTTTTGACCTGTTTTTTTACGGTTAATATGTAAATTAAAGTTAATTATTAAAGCAGAACAAATATGCTAAATCACAGTAAATTGTTCCATAAAATGCTGTTTAAAAAACTTCAATTTTTGTTTAAATATCGGCTGCCATCGTCCTGATCACCAATGATTAATATCGGCCAGCTCATACCAGAAACATTATTATCAAAGGGAGATTTTTGTCGTGCTGAAGTTGGTGATTGTACGTCCCATTCTTCCACCACAACAGCCAATCACCGCTTTGTAACAGCTGAACCAGGAAACAAGATGTGGCAAACTTATGTCCCACTATGTGCCACTGAAATTGTAGTTTTGGCTTTTTTTGTATTCGCTTACATAGCGGCCTGGTCTTGTTAGCCTGAAATAACTGTCTGGGGCGCTACCAAGATGGCTGCCAAGATGGCTACCAAGTGGCAAGACTACCCAGAAGGACATTGTTACACATTCATCACTATAAACTTTGCAGTTGATTGCCAGTTGTGGAAATTTGGTTGCTTGTTGAGAGTAATGACAACTACTGTGAATTATTGTGCAAATGTTCGCTGGTTAGCTTAGCATAGCAGCTGGAAATAGGGGGAAAAACAGCCAGCTGCAATCCCCTACAGCTGACTAATTAGCTTAGTAAGCTATGCTAACTTCTGGAAGTCCCATGCTAAGCTCTGTGAAATCACACTGACATTTTTGCAATTTCTCTATATTGATTAAAAAGAATATTTGATATTTAGTGCGCTTTCGAGGCACTAACGTAAAAAATTTTTTTCCTACTTTTGGACAAAGACAAGCTTTTAGTTTCTTCGTGCTTCTAGTGCTTATGCTAAGCTAACCTGTTGCTGAGTGTAGCTTCATTTACATGAATAAACATGCTTCATAAAATGTCAAACTATTCTTTCTATAACATTGTTGGGCACTGATCTGTGATTTGATTGATTGCAGTTGAATTTTCAATTTTTTTTATTTATTAATATTAAAATCAAGGTTTACTAAATAGAGTACTACATCATATTATACCGGAGCTCTACACTGCCTGTTGTACTGTGTATGTGAGGTCTTAGTAACAGGCTTGCAGAGTATGAGATATGACAGAAAGACCTTTTTTACATGCAGTGCACATCCATGCCAAGTTAGATAAAACTGGATTAAGTGGAAAAAATATTATTCATACCTGACATTATTTATTCATTTCTATCATGCATTTAGAAATATGAGGTTCTTGGAAATGCAGCTTTAGTGGCCATGTTTTCTGTCACGGTTGACTCATTTCTGGTTTATGTTTCTAGGCTAGGAGTATGACTGACTCCCCTCAGGGATTTCTCTACTATGACACTGGCATTGGCCTCTAAGATCTGTCAACACACCAGGCCGAGCCGTCTGAGCGGCCTGCAGTCACTGTGGTCAAATAATGCTGCGGGAGAAACATGAGCAACCTTAAGATCCTCACATCCCACTCCAAAGCACCACTACACTATTACAGAGTTCAGACTGAATCAGTACAAGTGTACCGAATCTGCAAAACACATACAGTGGAAAGCATTTTGTCTTTTAAAAATCACCAGAATTTCACCATTAATCAGATTCAGAAACTGTAAAACCACAATGAATCACTGGATTTTGTATTTTCCAACAGTCCTTGAAGAATCAGTCTGTGACGTGCTGCTCTGTTGAGGAAATTAACCACATTTAAGCTTAAAAAGGGACTGCAGATGTAAATTAGCAAGGTTGCTATCATCCAGCTTATTTACGTCTATAGCTGTCTAGATAGATGTTCATTATTGTGCACTATCCCTAAATAAAATTTACGTCTCATTTTAAAATGTGCAGAAAATAAAGTATCTGCTCTAACCAGTTTCTGTAAAAACAAACAAAAATATTCTGTATTCGTTGGCACAACTAGGAAGTCATTAGTGACTCCAATATGACAGTCATGTGTCAACAAAGAACAGGTTTTTGGCTTGAACTGGGCTGAAATGCTTACACAGAGAAGATGAAAACAAGTATGGAAATAAATCAAAAATGTAAGTTGTGAAATATCTATGGTACGTACAGTTACCATTTGTATTTTCCAGTATTGGCAATACCTGTGAGCGCTTGGTAAAATCTTGTACATGTTGATTTCAGGGTTTTTCACTTGCTGTACATCAAATAGTTAAAGAAATTGAACTTATTGTTTCTCTTCTATGTGTCATACTGCACAGAAAACATGACCAATTTCAAACTACATCAATCCATGGTTGTGCTGTTTCAATATACATGCAGGATTTTATATTGCAGTGAAAAATTAGGCAACATTAAGTAAAACTGTGACAGGAGCAACAAAAAAAAAAAACAGAAACTGTTTGGATCTCAGTGGGTTAACTTCAGTGTTGGTCTCGAGAAGAACTGCAGTCAGTGACATCTGCTTATCAACAGCACTAACACTAGTGACAGATAAACCTGAAAGGGTAAGATGAGGCTCAGCACAGCTTCTACGGTGACAATTAATCAAAGCAGAAATATCCCAGACCTTGAGATTCTGATTTCTTGTAGAATTCGGTATTATAGTGTGTCATTGTCAGTAGCAGTAAGGTGAAACAAGGCATCACATGACTGGACTGTGACCATCAACATATAAAAGGCAGATAGTCCATCTTCTGTGCATTAAGCTTAGTATGCTTCTATATGTATCTGTGGTCCCTGGAATGAAAAGCTCACACTGAGGTGTTAGGACTAGGTTAAGTGCCCAAATAGACCGTGGCAGCTTGATGTATGGTGTTTCTGCTGACCTTTGCTCTGCAGGATTAGATAAAATCAGTTGGGATCTGTCATTTGAACATAAGCGGCCGTGCTCCACAGCAACGTAAAGCAGCCCGAGAGATTTTGGTGCAATGCAGCATTCAAATGAAGTGGGAAAAGTGTCCTAACTAACTTTGTACACAGCCAGATGAGACACGAACTCCCCCTGGCCATGAAGGTATCTACGCACCAGGCCAAAGAGAACAATGTTTCTACACTGCACCTGCACGTCCTACAGTAAAATCAGTCAGCTGAGTTAAAACTTGATGGTAAAAGCGATTTTTTTTTAATGTCAGTATTTTTGTAAACTGAGTCCTGTTTCAGGATTGGAATGTGTGTTTCTAATGTTTGACAACCTCTCAGTGATGACAAGACTCCTAGTAGTCAGTGCTGCTGGGCGCTCTTCACTAAAAATCTAACTCTCATGCCATTTTTACATTTGTATATAGTATATAAAGATGTATGAACTCTCACATGGATCTCGACTATAGGTTTCCTGAAGAGCAGTTTTGAAGCTCAGTGTGGTGCAGCTAATCCAACACAGCAAAGAGGTGTAGTGTTACTGGAGCTGAGGTGGGCTGAATGAAATCTGGTTACCATAACACAGCGCCTACATGTCACTCAAAGCAGCCACATCCTTAACTATGCATAACTTTAAGCCCTAATACAATTTAAACAGGCGAGTTCCATAAAGATTCAACCCCTGTACTTTTGCCACAAACAGGAAAATTAGCTATGGAGACCAACACGGTATCTTTTACCAGGCTGTAAGCATGTTTTTTTCTGCTTTAAGATAGACATTTTAATGTGGAGGTCTAATGGGATTGATTTGCTTTTGGTGCCAACGTCAAGAGGACATTTACGGTTTATGGTACTTTCCTGCAGGGCTGAAAGTATGTAATTACAACTTTTCTTACAGATACAGCTATATGTTGCAACATTATCTCTAAAGTAAAGTCAATATTCACCATGTAATAAGTTTAAACCATGTGATGGAGCATGACCACATACGGTACAATGAAAACATGACATAAGAATTTCTAAAAGCATTGATCTGACAGTTTAAGCTACGGGTCAAACATGCTGCATGAAGTATATTCTAAATCGTAGCCTTTGCTTTTTGATTTCTTAGCTGTTTTGTTTTTATTCAGCTCTGGAGGTTGGGGCTTGAGCTGAACCTAATCTATTTGCCTTTTGACTCTATACTCTATACAGTGGCATCAGCTTCTTATCTAACGCTTGGCAAAAATAATTTTATTTACCAGAATGACGAATTACTCCTTCAGCTGGTACTAGAAGCTGTCCATAGCTTTCACCAAGATGTTTTGGTTGCTTAAACTAACACATTAAAATAAGCAGGGCTAACTAATGATTAATGATCAGTGTCGATTAAACTGTTGATTGGTCTTTAAAATGCGAAAAAAAAAACCCAAAGATATTAAGTTTCCTGATGAAAGAAGGAAGAAACCACAAAAATATTCACATCTGTGAAGCTGGAATCAAAGAATCATGATGCCTTTTTCTTCAAAAATCACTCAAGTGGATTACTTTTAGCTGGTGATTAATGTAATAGTTGGAAGAAGTCATACACACTGATATGCACTCACAGCAATGCTGGTTATCTGTATTTAAAGCTGTTGATTCTGTACTTTTATGTTGCTGAAAAGAAAAATTGTATGACTTGAATAAAGCTCTTTTCTGCACCCATTCGTCTTTGCAAACTACCTCCGTGCTCATTCCCAGCAACGCAGCTCCTTCATCTGAGTGCTTGATGTCTGGGACTAGAGGTCGAACTCCGTGATAAACCTCATGATATGCTCTGAGACAGTTTCGGCACCAAATGGCCAAGGAGAAAATAGCCAATCAACTTTCTGTCCAGCAACACTGAGAGAACTTTTTATAATAGAGGGAAAATGAATAACGGTGCGTAACAGACCAGACAGGTCTGTGTACTGTAATCCCCGGTCTCCGAGCTGATCTGTGGTTACCGCTCTCTACTGTCAATCTCTCTTCGTTTCTGCTTTCTCTCTCTCTCTCTCTCTCTTCCTTTTCCTCTCATCTCTCTTATCCAAGTGCGCAATGAATTTCAAAGGCAACGTCTTGATGGCAATGCAGAATATGAAAGATATGCCTCTTCTGTTGACATTTCATTATTCATGAAAGGCCAACCGTTCTCCTCCTTATGCAAATTCCCATTAATGCTGACATTTAGGAGTCTTTCAGTGCAGTTTGAGAGATAATTCTTAAAAGTCCGGTCCGCATGTCCAGTCTTTTCCCTGAAGCAACCTGCATTAGATAGCATTTTCATGCAACAAATACTGTTAGGTCGCAAGTTTTTTTGTGGGACACCATCATCACGAACACACTATCCTCACTGTGAAGCATGGTGGTGGCAGCATCATACGTGGATGCTGGGCTTGTAAAGATAGAGGGTAAAATAACTGCAGCAAAGTATAGTGAAATCCTGGAGGACAACCTGATGCAGTCAGCAAGAGTACTTCAGCTTGGGAAAAGATTTGTTATCCACTAAGACGACAACCCAAAGAGCACAGACAATGCTACACAAAAAAAGACAACAAGATGGCTGTTCTAGAATGGCCAAGTTAGAGCCCAGACATCAATCCAATTGAGAATTTGTGGCTGGACTTGAAAAAGAGAATTCCCTGTGTAACCTGACACAATTTGAAAAAGAAAAATGGAGTACAATTAGTGTCCAGATGTGCAAGTCTGACAGACTTATTCACACAGATTCAATGCTGTAATTTTGGCAAATGGTTCATCTACTAAATTCTGAATTGAAGGGGGTGAAGAGTTATGCAATCACTTATTTTGCATTTAATATTTTTCATGCATTTGTAGAAATCAGTTTGATATGAAAGAACAAATTTTCGTCAAAAAAAAGGCCAACTTTAACTGACCGCAATTCAGGGTTTAAAAGCAGTAAAACGGGGAAACTATGGGCGGTGAATACATTTTATTAGCACAGCATCATTATACAACAAGTCAGCACACAACCTTGGCCTTTCCCCCCAATAAACAGCCCAGCTAATATTGTTTATGGCTGCTTTTATTTCCTTTTTGATGGCGCTCCTTCTGCTGCGATGCTGTGATTGGGGTTATTATAACAGCACCCTTATGATGTGATTTTAGCAATCAGCAAAATTCTAGTGAGCTCTGAATCAGCAGTCCACAGCGAGAGAAGAAATGATTTCCTTGCAGTCGTGCTGTCATGGCCCGCTGACGCCATCCAGCCACGTTCATTAATCACTCGCAAACGCACACACGAAAATACAGTAGACGCGTGCGCGCGCACACTCTGCCGGTGCCTACTCTGGGACTGTGCAGGGCGAAATGGAGAAATCATTTTCTGCAGGACAGAGTCATATTCTGAAAAACTTTCCCTGTTCAGAACAGAAACTGACTGCGAGAAACGGCAGAACATGCAGCTCAGACCAATGAGATCCTGTATCTGCAAGCGACATACTGGTCGACAATATGTAAATGCAAGTGGTGTGTGCAGAGCCCTACAGGCTGTCTGCGGTGTCCACAGATGGCTGCAGTGAGGATTTGCTCATGCACATCATGTGAATAAAACTACACGCCAAGCTCTGCAGATGCGAGGTTTAGGTTTTGACAGAAATAACACAAAACCTCCCATGCAGTTAGAAATGCATAAGCCTTACAAGTTGAATTCTAACAGAGAAATTCAGTCGGTTTTAGGTCTGTCAGAGTGAGCCCCTTCATTTGAACTGAATGTTTTTAAAGGACTGAAACAACAAGAATCATTCTCCCTGTTTTCTTAAGTATTGACCCGAATTGCTGACTTTAACAAATATGCCGAGATAAAAAGAAAATTAAGCTTGTTGAAGGTGCAGTCTCCCTTTCTTTCATTTGCTTTTACTTATTTCCAATGTTTCAGCAGCATTGTCTTGGTCATAACCAAAATACTGCAGCAGCTGTTCAATGTTTCGTGGTGTTCTACCTGCAATGTGTGCCGCAAACAAAATGTATTATAATGAATTTAATAGGAAACTCAATGAAAATTGTTAAACAGAAAAAAGTAACCGAAACACTGTGGCAGCTGTTCAACGTTTTGTACTGTCCTACCTGCAATGTGTGCCGCAAATAAAATTATTATAATTATAACAAAAAAACTATGTAGAAATAATAATAATACGTAGAAAACAGCATGAGCTTTATGCTTGTCATTTGCTCAAGTGTGCGTTTTCCAAAACCTGACTAATTAATTGTGGTGCATGAACTTAAGTATTTTGTAGCATAAATATTTTCCAATATGACCAAAACATAATACAACGCTGTTACTCTCTATGTCTTTTTAAGTGCAGTTCTACACACTACATTTATATCTGCACATGTGGAAGGTGTAAGTAATGTAAACAGTCATATTTATTGTTTTTGTGTCGTTTTGCCTTGCTTCTTTTCATGCACAGGTGTAGTTTAACTCAAACCATGATCTTTTCATAACCAACAAGTTTTTGTGCCAAAGCTTAAGTAGTTTTGGAGTGTTAGCAAAAAGCCAAAAGTGACTGAAAACATCAGCAGACACCAGAAGTAAACAGTGAGTAAAAATGCCACAAAACATGAGCTCAACACAGCATTTGACCCACAGTCTCCTTCATGGAGACCATTGGAACTGTTCAAAAGTTTGAGGTTATCCAGGCAATTTCATGTTTTCCATTAAAACTTACACTTTTATTCAGGTGCTAACATATTTGCACAAGGGTTTTCTAATTATCAGCTAGCTTTTCAACACCATTAGCTAACACAATGTAGCATTAGAACACAGGAGTGATGGTTGCTGGAAATGTTCCTCTGTACCCCTATGGAGATATTCCATTAAAGATCAGCCATTTCCAGCTAAAATAATTATTTATCACATTAACCTTTTGATGCACAACAGGGCTCAAGACATAGCCATTTTCCATTGAATTTGGGTCATTTTCGTTCCATGTTGTGGATCAAAGGGTTAGTGTCTAGACTGTGTTTCTGATTCATTTAATGTTTCTTCTTTGAAAATAACTGCTTTTCTTTCAAAAATAAGGACATTTCAATGTGTTCCCAAACTTTTGAACGATAGTGTATGGGCATGAAAAAGTCTGCAAACTTACGAAGCCCAAACTTCACGCGAAAGATATTTATTCTTTCTCTTTACCGCTCTGAACCACCTCATTTGAAGTTCTTCTGTTACTTTTCTACATCACCATGTAACACAACACATGCCCAGCTGCTAGTTTGGCTCTTTAACAAAGAATGAGTGGCTTCGTAACGTCTGTCAATTTGCTGCTCGAGTCACGTCTTTCAGCCTGTTCTCAGTGATCTGACGATGAGGTGCATCACCAACAGTCTCACTTTCACCGGCTCAGCTGACTAAAAGATCTTAAGAACATTTCTTTTCTTAGTATTTATTGACTTCAAGTTCCATATACTACAGTATAATTGTCGCAGATTGATTAATTTTTGCTTCCTAGGGGTTTTTAGAAGAAACAGGTCAGAATTCAGTAATCTCCAAATAAGACGATGATTTATGATGAGCCAAAGAATAAACCCAATTGTCATATTGTACCTCTGGCAGGCCTTCAAACGGATGCATCTATAGTTCAAATTTAACTTCTTGGATCATTTTTATTTTCTCACTGGTGCCTGAAGCAAATCGCCTCAATCCACGGCCCTTTGCATGTATTTATCTCAGCTGTTTTAAACCTGAACACCCTTTTAAAGAGAGCTGCTGTCACGAAATAAAAGTCTCAAAAATGGCTAATTTTGAAAGCAGATTATAAAAAAAAACACCTTTCATCACACAGGCAAATCTTTACTTTGGACCTTTTATCACCAAAAACAATCCCCAAACTCTGACCCACACGTCATGTCTGTTGCTCTTGCTAATTCCAAATCAGGACAGTGCAGAAAAGTAAAGCTTAGCCATGTTTGTAGTTGAACAACGTCACCATAATCTGTGGAAAACATTTTATCTTAAGTTGACTGCAAACCACAGAGCAAATCTTTGAAGTTGCAAAGCCAACGCTGCAGCAAAAAGGTTAAAACATAAGTTTTTGATTTTTAAATCCCAAGACTGACTGGAAAGACGTAATGGGACCAAATCAGTAAAGTCCAGAGGTCACAGGCAGCAACTGTGCAGCACAACACACAGAGTGACGGCTTTTTACAAACACCTAAACACTTGCAAGCAAACACACATAGATTTCTTTGATGGAAATCTTCAACAGGAACCCAAACATGTAAAACTGAAAATTGTCTGGCACTCCAAAGGAAGAAACGGACTGATGAACAGGCACTTTGAACGGGCAGCCTCAAGAGACTGTTCAAGTAGTAGGACGGCCGGGGGGAGCAGGGAAGAGGAGGTTTAGATCAAAAGTAACGAACACACACTACATTATACATCAGCATTGTGCCTTACAGCTCACAGATTCGCTGAGCACAAATGAAGAGCAGAAACGCATCAATTCATATATTCACAAATGCACTGATGCAGAGGGAAATTCCAAACAACACAGCACTTAATGTGGGATCTCCTCCCACACACACACACATACACACACACACACACAGCTGCCTGATTGCCTGTATATAATGATGGCTGTGAGGGTTGACCGACTGCTGGAGCTTGGCCAGCTGCTATGGGGGTCCCTGTGTGGAGGCTCAAATCGTGATTGGATAGAAACTCTCTCTGTGTGTGTGTGTGTGTGTGTGTGTGTGTGTGTGTGTGTGTGTGTATGTGTGTGTGTGTGTGTGTATGTGTATGTGTGTATGTGTATGTGTGTATGTGTGTGTGTGTGTGTGTATGTGTGTGTGTGTGTGTGTGTGTATGTGTGTGTGTGTGTGTGTGTGTGTGTGTGTGTGTGTGTGTGTGTGTCCACAATCAGTGCAGTGAAATGTAGAAATTGAATTTTCTCGATGTTTTTTCAACCCAAATGAGGATACACACATTTTCTTGTCCTAAAATTGCCCTTGCATTTTTCTTGTTTTCTTCTTCTTTTTTTTTTTTTTTGACATTTTGGAAAATACAACTGAAAATGGAAGATCAGCTAGACTGGCTAACTCGTAGCCTGTGTCACAAACATTACACTCCTATACAGTGCTTATGAAAAGCATTCATGCCCCATTGGCCAAGTGTTTCAACACTGAGTCGTGATCAGTTTCACTTGGCTTTATGGATGAGAAATTACAACAACAACAAAAAAACTTTCATGCCACAACAAAAACAGATTTCTGCAAAGTAATCACAACTAAATTGTAAAATGAGTGATTGCACGAGAATTTGCCAGTTTGAAATTAACTAATTCGACACAGAAGCAGACAGCTGGTGTTATAAGTCACACAAATGGCGAAAAAGTGATTATCTGAGTGCAGTGAATGTGTCTCAGTAATTGTAGTTTAAAGACACTGCATGTGGAAAGTTGAGTCACTGGTTAATAAATATTTGTGGTTAAAACTACACCATAAAGACAAAAGATCTATTGAAGCAACTCAGTGGATGTGGTATTGAAAAGCATATGTCAGAGGATGGATAGAAGAACATTTTCAAGTCACTGAATAATCCTTGGAGTACAGTTAAATCATCATGAAGAAATGGAAGGAATATGACACGTAAATCTGCTGATAGCAGATCGTCCTCAAAAACTGAGTGGCTGCACAGGAAAGAGATTAGTGAGAAAGGACATCAAGACACCTATGACTCCTCTGAAGTAGATACACACGTGGACAAAAGTGTTGGTACCCCTCAGTTAAAGAAGGAAAAACCCACAATTCTCACTGAAATCACTTGAAACTCACAAAAGTAACAATAAATAAAAATTTATTGAAAATTAAATAATCAAAAACAGCCATTACTTTTGAATTGTTGATTAACATAATTATTTAAAAAAACAAACTAATGAAACAGGCCTGGACAAAAATGATGGTACCTCTATAAAAGATTGAAAACTATTTGACCAGAGTGACATGATTAACTCAGGTGTGTCATTTAATTGACATCACAGGTGTTTCCAAACTCATAATCAGTCAGTCTGCCTATTTAAAGGGAGACAAGTAGTCACCCTGCTGTTTGGTGAAAAGGTGTGTACCACACTGAACATGGACAACAGAAAGCGAAGGAGAGAATTGTCCCAGGACATCCGAAAAAAAATGATAGACAAACATCTTAAAGGTAAAGGCTATAAGACCATCTCTAAACAGCTTGAAGTTCCTGTGACAACAGTGGCTCATATTATTCAGAAGTTCAAGACCCACGGGACAGTAGCCAACCTCCCTGGACGTGGCCGCAAGAGGAAAATTGATGACAAATTGAAGAGACGGATCGTTGGAATTGTATCCAAAGAGCCCAGAGCAACCTCCAAAGAAATTAAAGGTGAACTCCAAGGCCAAGGTACATCAGTGTCAGATCGCACCATTCGTCGTTGTATAATGAAATCCTGGAGGACAATCTGATGCATCTGCATGAGAACTATGACTTGGTAGAAGATTTGCTTTCCAACAAGACAACAATCTAAAGCAAACAGCCAAAGCTACACCAAAATGGTTTAAAGACGACAAGGTGAACGTTGTTTAGTGTCCGAGTCAAAGCCTGATTCTAATTGAGAATTTATGACTGGACGAGAAATGGGCTGCTTGTTTACAATCCCCATGTAATCTGACACAACCTGAGCCGTTTTGCAAAGAAGAATAGGCCGACATTGCAGTGTTCAGATGTGCAAGGCTGACTGAGACCGTTCCATAAAGACTCAATGCTGTAATTGTGGTCAAAGGTGAATCTGCTAAACTTTAATAGAGTGAAATCTGCTCAAGTGCCATGTTTTGTAAATTCCTGTCAAAAATTCTACTGACTGTGATTCAACAAGGGGAGTGAACTCTGTGTGTAGGCACTGTAGCTGAAACTTCCAATGTTCGACTGGTCTTTTCATTTTTCTGTTGAACTCTTACCTTTTCTGACATGCAGGCAACAGAACTCTTCAGTAGGAATAAGTCATAAACCAAAATCTATACAAAGACTTGAGACTGTGTTGCCATCAAAACCTCACGTTTCTTTTCTTTGTTCTCTCCGCTTTATTGATCTGCTGCCTGACTGTATTCTGACTTTCTTCTCCGGCCATCATCCTGAGGTGTGCTGCAGAAATACAAGCCAAAACCCTCCTCTGTGCTCAGTGTGCTCTTATATAAAAGAAATCGACACAATGAGAAACGGCTAAACAGAGTGATTGTCATCTGCCCAGCTGAAGCAAACACTGAGGTATACAGGCCTAAGGCAAACATCCATTCATACACTGGCTTGGGTGTTTGACAAATATCTATTTAAAGGGAGCATTTATCCAGTCAGGGAACTGCCTGGAAGCGAACACCTGCTCTGAATTTCCAGGATGGGAAGTTTTAGGTGAGGGAGGAGGGGGGAGCTCTATTGCACAACTCATATGTCACTTTCCTCCTCTTTTGTTCCACTTGCAGCGTTTTACTACTGCTGCAGCCTGCGCACAGCGGCTCCACAGGCTGGAGCGCAGACCGCGGACAGGAAGCAACATCAATCATCGCACGGAGTCTTCTGACGCAAGTCGCGTCCCATAATTAGATTTGGGTCTGTCCTGCTGGCCGAGAATCAATCGTGCCTGGCTTGTACGGTGAAGACGACTCTCCCCGCACCGCATCGAGCCGCACCGACTCCTGAGTAATGGATGGAGCCGCTTTCCCTCTCCTCCTCTTCCTCCTGCGTAGCTTGCTGCAGATCCACTCTGCCTGCATGTGCGCGCACGGGGGAAGCTCGGGGTTGCCTCGCCGTGCGCGCATCTCTCCACGAACATCGATCACGTCAGGATGGCTGCATCCGCCCGCCCACCTACCTACAGCACCCACCCCAAACTCACTGAATTGTGCGATTTTAAATTTGCTGCATCTCATGAAAACTTCACCAAAAGAGCAAACGCGTTTTAACCAAATACACATTCCCAAATTCCACTCAGTGATGCTCACGCTGCACAACTTGCAAACTTCCCCAACTTTCCCGTCCAATCGTGCGCACACGGCATTTACACAATCCATCATTTAACCTGCCGCTCCAGCAGCAGGAGGATTTTTTTTACATATGAAATGATAGAGAAAGATACCATCGACAGCTGCCAAAGCGCAGTGAGGATGAAGTTGCAGTTGGGGAGATTTTTCTTTTGAAGAAGAAAAAACAATACAGACACTTACAGTCCACAAAGGATCGCGTTCATTGCACCGACGCGCTGGATCAAGCGTGCGCTCCCCGGTTCCCTCCTCTACACGGCGGCGGAGGTAGCAGGCATCGCGCCGAGATTTTCTTCTTTTCTTGTCTTCTTCGATGCAGCGGTTTCTCTGCTGCAGTCCAAGAAAGCAGAGAGAGAGAGAGAGAGAGAGAGAGAGAGAGAGAGAGAGAGAGAGAGGCTGAGAGAGGGGGAGGTGGGAAGCGTGAGTGTGGAGGGAGGGAGGTGGGGGGAGGGAGGAAGGCAGCAGGGATGTAATAGGCAGACTTAGATCGATAGTGGGTCTGCATCCAACAGGACAACAGTGAGCATTTCCCTATAATACAGTACAAGCGTATCTGGCCAGGGCTCAGTGATGCGGGGTGTTGGCAGCATCTCAGGCTGCTGAGTTTTGGACGTAGGATGAGAACAAAGAAGCTGAAATGTGGCTCCAGGGAAGAAGTTTATTAACATGATCTGCAGCTTCACCAGGTTCATTTAGCTATTCACAGTATACAACAGCACTGAACGCTCATCTGTGCAGCTATGTCAAATGACCAATGATTAATACAGAAATATTGAAAAATCAGGCCTTAAAGTTGAAAATCTGCTTCAAGAGAGGGTACACCTGTGATCACCGACATAAGAGTTAGATAATCTGTGATTATTAACCTCCTAAGACCTGGCGTCCACATACGCTACCGTTCACAAGTTTGAGGTCACTTAAAAATGTTCTTGTTTGCAAAAGAAAAGTATTTGTTTCAATGAAGATAACATTAAGTGAATCAGAAATACAGTCTAGACATTGTTAATGTGATAAATGAGCCGGATTTTCTGTCGCTTAAATCAGTTTCTTACCTAAAATAATGTAAAATTATGTGTCAAATTAATTACTAATGTACAAAACATACATTATATCATTTTTTTGTATTATTTATATGTCTTATTATACTCAACATAGACCAGAAAAAAATCAAAACACAATTGTATACACTACTGTTAAGAAGTTTGGGGTCACTTAGAAAAGTCCTTTTTTTTAAAAAAGAAAAACTGTTTCTTCAATGAAGATAACATTAAATGAATCAGAAATACAGTATAGACATTGTTAATGTGGTAAATGACTGTTCTAGAAGAAGAATGTCTTTTATTGTCATTATACAGAGTACAACGAAATTGCTATCACATACTGACCCACGTTCAAGAGGTAGTGTCTACGGATACGGGTCCGTATCCGTAGCCCACAGGCTACGGGTACGGCACTTTCCATTTGCCAGACAGATACGGACCCGTACGCGAGTCTCGCGAGTCAAGAAGCTGCTAACCACTGCAAACTGTTGAAAGGTAAGCAAAGGTTAAGGTTAGGGTTAGTGTTAGGGTCAGGTTTAGGGTCCGTACCTGTCGTACCGATGCTACGGGTCCGTACAGCTAGCGTCTACCGGGAGTCACGTGACCAGATCTCGCGTATCTGATTGGCAAATGGAAAGTGCCATATCCGTAGTCCACAGGCTACGGGTACGGGTCCGTACCTCTAGCAACAACCTCTAACCACGGCTCATCAGGAGCAGTTAGGGGTTTGGCGTCTTGCTCAGGGACCAACAAGTCCTCAAATTCATACGACTGCATCGGTCGTTTGCACCGTGCACCGGAATACGACCTATGCGGTCGTATGAACGTTTGCACCCCTTCGGGGAAAACGAACGCATTACAGGATTTAATTCGCGAAACGGCTTTTCCGTCGCAAAACGGCTTTTTTCTCACTTTCCCAACACGTTTTTAGGGTTATGGTTAAGGTTAGGGTTAGGGATAGGGACAGTAACACTGGGTTGTAATACGGGCATGTACAGACGACCTATGTGGTTGTTTTTTGTTTGAGGACAGGCTGTCAGGGACACCTCGACATGAGCTCTCCAGGCCAAGGATCGAACCGGCGACTCAAGCTGGAAACGGCTGATGTTTAATGGAATAGGAACATTTCCAGCAACCATCACTCCTGTGTTCTAATGCTACATTGTGTTAGCTAATAAAGGCTAATTGAGGATTAGAAACCCCTTGCACAGTTATGTGTTGGCACATGAATTAAATGATTTGATTTTATATAATAATAAATTGGATAGTCTTCTCTTGACAGAGACATGGCTTGGCACTGATGCACCTGCTGTTCTCACCAAGGCTTCCCCACCAAATTTTAACTTTTTATTCTCCATCAGACAGGGTAGAAGAGGAGGCGGAACAGCCTCCATTACAAGCAAAGCTCTCACCTCAAATGAAGTGTCTTTTAACAGTTACTCATCATTTGAGTATCATGCCTTTGTTTTTAGCAGCACTCAGATCCTGTATATAACAGTCTACAGACCACCCCACCACTTCAACCTTTTTATCAGTGAATTTTCAGAACTTCTATCAATCATTCACACCAAATATGACAGAATTTGACTTTAATCTTCACGTGGACAACCTCTTGGACCCAATGTCCAGAGACTTTTTAAATCTTTTAAACTGCTTTGATTTTAAACAACACGTCACGCAGCCAACTCACAACAGAGGACACACCCTGGAGCTGGTTATAACCCATGGCCTGTCCATTGGTGTGTCCTCTGTTGTTGTTGACCTGGCTGTGTCTGACCATTACTGTGTGTTTTTTAATATCACCGGTTTTAACCAGTGGGAGGCCCCGGTGAGAACAGTGAGGAAATGTTACCTAACTTCTGAAGTGGCTGCAAATTTTATTGAGCTTTTACAGAGCACTCCTGCAGAAATTCTACCCGCATTGTGATTTTATCGTGGATAATTTCTAACAGTAGACTGAAGTGAACCTTGTACTTAGTGGCTCCACTTTTAACTAAAGCAATCAAAAGTAAACCTATACCCCCGTGGGGAAAAAACGATAAAATCAATCAATTAAAAAGAAACTGTAGGAGTGCTGAGAAGAGATGGAGAAAAACTAAATTAATAGTTCATTATGAAATTCTACATCAGCAACTCAAAACCTACAATAATGCAATCAAACAGGCAAGATCTTCCCATTTCACTCAACTCATTACAGACCACACAAACATTGTTTTCCAGAAAGCCACACATAACCAAATATTAATAACCATTTCCGGGATGTTCACAGAAAAAAAAAAGTCAGTAAATAAATAATAACACTATTAACTCATTAAGGTTCAGCGGCCCGAATACGGGTAGTATAAACCACTTTCAGATGTGATTACCACAGCGGGTAATATAAACACATTTGTCTGGCAAACAACGAATATCCATCCATCCGTTCTCTATACACAGCTTTAACGTACACAGCACGACTCACATTTCCGGGTTCATTATTACACACAGATGAAAATATTCCACAAAAAAACGGCCATAATCCAACCTTAGACATCCAGACGAAACAAGCCAGCAAAATATTTTGTCCAAAACATGTCTTGAAGTCGGTATATAATCCACGAATAGGTTGTTTTCAAGGAAATGCACCTCGCAATGCGTGTCCAATATTCCCTGTATTTCTTGTCATATTTTTATTTACAAATATAATATTAGCGATTTTTTGTACTGAAAATGGCTGGAATTGACTGCACCTTATAGGGCTACTGACATAAATAACACTATTTATGAAATAAATAATAACCAAATTACCCTCTCTGGGTTCTGTGGAGAATATTCATTTTTGCATGTGTATTAAACTATCGTGTTTTGTTGCTTTGGCATATTACATATAATCAGTTCTAATTACTCTTTTGCTTACCAGTTATATTCATCATTTTAATTACTTTTACTTATGATCATCATTTTATTACTTTTACTTATAATCATCATTTTAATTACTTTTGCTTAGTAATGATGTTCTTGCTTTTATTCATTACTTACGATAATCATTTAATCACTCATTATTACTTATAATCATCATTAACCTTCGGTTGATCATATTGGGTGTTAATCATATATTAATGTGCTTGCAACTTGTATTAACCCTATAATCAAATGTATTAAAGTACTTATGAATGCATGTTTGAATTCTAGCTCTGAACAGGGTGAAAAGTGTTGATCTAAGCAGGGTGCAGGTTTCAACATCAGACCTAAGGAAAGTAGGTTTAAGATAAATGCTTCATGCTCCGCTTGATTAAAGGTTTGCGGTTACATCTGATCTTTCAAGAGTTGGGGGGAGAACTTTCCCCCTCGCTTCAAAACTGACAAACTGGAACAAGAATAGCATCTAAGATGGCAGTAGCGTGGTCAGGTGACAACTTCTTAATTAAAGTAAAGAACATCCGTTAAAAGTTGTGAAAAACTGAAGGAAAAAGGGGGGTCTGCGGTTACAGAGATGTGCAGGTTGTCACGTACGCACAGAAAGACAGAGAAAGGGTGAAAAGTTCAAACAGCAGCTAAATGCTTAAACAGGAATAAAAGTTAAAGTATTAAGTCATAAAACAATGCTGAGGATTAAGATTAAAATATCTAGCTTTGTGAGAAAATACTACAGAGGAAATCCAAATTAGCAATGTATTAAATTAACAATAAAATGGGAGAGAATGAAGGAATCTGTTACTAATTAAAACAGGATTAAAGTAAATCGATAAAGGAGATGGAATCATTCAAATCTGCCATAGAGGTGTGATTAAATTATTAAAATATTGTTTAAAGTTAAGTTGGATAAAACTGAATCAGTAAATTGTTTAATTCAACACCAAATGGAACAGAAATCTGCAGATCACAGCAGAACTGAGCTCTTAAAAATCTGTGTAAAGGTCACAGGGAGCGGCCACATACACACACACTCAGAGACACCTTCTACAGGAGGAAGACGGCGGTGATTGGACAAGACCCAAGACATCCGGAGAGGCTGACTTGGCGGGGGCCAATCAGAAGACTGCAAATTCTTAGTTTAAAAACTCATGTATTAGCTTAGAGATTCATTCTTTCTTGTGATCACAGCTGCATGCAGAAAACCATTGTTTTAACTTAGCAATTCTGCCTGTCAGTGATTTGAGCAAGATAGAATCTGCATGCATGCATTTTCTGTTCATCCTTTGCATTTTTTACTAAATATTCTTAACTGAATATTTTGACTCTGAGTCTTCCTTGCGTCGTGTTTTTTCCTCATGACAGTAACAAAAGAATCCGCTTTCTGACAGTTCTTCACAGAAAAAAAGTCCGTGGAACATTAATTTTCTGTTGTGCCGTGCACAATCTTAACAGGTAAAAGTTCAGCTTAGTTGTCAGGGCAGAATCACTGACTTAAATGACTCATATGAGCAGTGTCTCAAAGGTCTTGTGTTCCTTCCTTTTAATCCCATAAACTCTGCAGCGGCAGCCCGCTGCTACTAAAATTCCAGTGCCGCTCCTTTAATTTTATTTTAGGTCCCATTCTTTTTAATCTTTATTTGCTTCCTCTTGGGGACGTCATCAGGAGACACGGCATCAGTTTCCATAGCTACGCTGACGATACACAGCTGTACATTGCCGTGTCTCCTGATGACACAGGTCCAATAGAAACCCTTTTAAATTGCATTTTAGACATGAAGTCATGGATGGCACCCAACTTCCTACAGCTCAACCAGGACAAAACTGAGGTTTTAGTTGTAGGTCCTGAAGGCCAGAAAGAGAAACTTTTATCAAAATTACAAGATTTTAAACTAGCACAATCCATAAAAAAACCTGGGCGTGATTTTTGACTCTGAGCTGAATTTTATTCCACATATTAAAAAATAACAAAATAGGTTTTTACCATTTTAAGGACATAGCCAGAGTCCGCCCATTTCTCTCGCAGGCCAGCATGGAGGTGCTAATGCATGCTTTTATTTTGTCTCGTTTAGAATATTGTAATGCCCTGCTCTCTGGTCTTCCCAAAAAGAACATTTTAAATCTACAGTTACTACAAAACCCAGCCGCACGCGTGCTGACGAGGACCAGAGGGCGGGAACACATTACGTCAGTTTTAAAGTCGCTGCATTGGCTCCCCGTCCACTTCAGGATCGATTTTAAGGTTCTTTTATTAGTTTTCAAATGTCTTAACGACTTTGTGCCTTCTTATCTGTCTGATCTCCTTTTAAAGTATCGACCCTTGCGGATCCTGAGGTCCTCTGGCAGCGGCCTTTTATCCATACCACAAGCCAGGACAAAAACCCACGGTGAGGCGGTATTTCGCCACTATGACCCCCGCCTGTGGAACAGCCTGCCAGAGAACCTCAGGACTGCAGAGACTGTCGATGTTTTTAAAAGAAGCTTAAAAACGCACTTTTTCAATCAGGCTTTTAACTAACTTTTTAATTCCTTCCTACGCTCTTATCATTACTTATTTATTATCTTATGTATTTTTATTCTTTTAACTGTTAATTTTATTTATCTTATCATACAGCCCTTTTATTTTATACTTTAAAGTTTTAACTCCAGTGTTTCTCCAGAGGGGTCCTCCATGCTGGGGGCCTGCATTTTTAATTAAATCTAATCTGTTCATTTTGCATCAGTGGAAATACTCTTGTTCAACTTAGAAATTATCTGATTACTGTAAAGTGGTACAATTTTAGATTGCTTGGGGTTAACTCCCTTCTGTACAAGGCACATTCAAAACAACAAACATTGAATCCAAGTGCTCTCCAATACAGAAATAAAACTCTTTTTTGATAGTAGCACCTGAAATAGTTTCTCCATTTTTGTGTTGAAAGAAATAACAGAATTTTAATTTTCCATTTTTTAAATGCCAATAAATTTCAACCTATCCATTGGTACAGAGACTGCAATCCTTGACTGAATCACCTAATTACTAGTTACGGTCAGAAGCAGCTACAGTCTGTAAATCATTCCAACTTTAGGCAAACATTTTTGAAACCAAAAAAGTGAAAACTGCAATGTTCAAGTACCAAAGAAAAGATATTGCCTGCTCCTTTCATTTTTTTACTGGAAGTCCTTGGTATATTGCAGTCTGAAAGGGATTCAAGGCACTTGGATTGAAATATAGAAATCCAGTTTTAATTAATTTGTCCATGCTTTGGATTCCTCAGATTCCTTTCAGACGCTCCAGCACCAAAGACTTTAATTAGAAACCGAAGAACACCTCATTGTGTATTTTTATTCTACCAACAGTGACAGAACTCTGAGATGGGCTGTTGCTCAGTTCAATTCAATTTTATTCATATAGCATCAATTCCAATTCAGATTGTCTCAAGACACTTTACAGAATCCGTTGCCTGAACGCCCAGGGCAAGCCCTAAGGCAGCAGTGGCAAGAAAAAAAAAATCCCTTTTGACTGGAAGAAATCTTGAGCAGAATCCGTCTTATATAGTGTGGACCCATCTGCTGCTGGCCGCGTAGAGGGGGAGGGACAGGAGAAGACACACATTGGCATAAATACATGATAACAATAACAGATGATACATACAAAATGATGCATAATGAATACAGAGTGAATTACACAATATTAAAACTTATTCATAAGTTTACTGCTATGGAAGCTGGAAGCAATGGGTTGGAGGAAAAACAGCAGCAGCATCCCACAGAGGATATGATGGAGACTAAGCCAGTTGTTGGGACAGCAACCACAGATCAGAAGCATCCAGCTCTGGGACCAGGGACACTTGGAGAAAAGACACAGGGAGACATAAAGTGAATGCAATGCAATAATGGTCTATATAGTAAACACTAGGGCTGTCAAAATAAACCAGTTAACGCGGCTTAATCCATCATCATGATTAATCTTTTAAGGTTATATAATTTCCCAGAGCTTTGATGCTTTGTTGCATGTTTTCTTTTCACTGAAGCACGTCCACCTTAAAGTACCACATTCATTTTCTAGTCCTCCTGTCGTCCTGCGAATCAAATTCACCCTTTTTAAAGTTTTAAAAATGTGGAAAAAAAATCTATATTTTCACAATGAAACCTTCCATATTTTCAATTTTTTGGTGGAAAAAAACAAAATAAAAAAAAATGTTTTAGAACATTCAGAAAAAAATCAACCAAAATCCAGTGTATTTCGCTGTCAAATTTGGGGAATTTTTTATTTTAAAAAAATAAAACTTTTGAGGGAAACTTTTCAGGAATTTTCTTTTTTTGCAAATTTTTTATAAATTTGGGGGAATTTTTTCTGAATTTTTGGACTTTCATCAGACAAGGCAACAACTTTTTTTTTAGGTAAGGACAACACGAGGGTTAAGAATGTAAAAACTGAATTATCCACAGCTTGGTTCGGCACATGCTTTTCTCACTATTGGTAACAGCTGTGGGTACTTGGAGGTTCCAGGTCTTTCAAGTTTTGTAAAATAATCAAAGAAATTTAACTTTAGTTTTTTCTTTTTTTTATGATTCATGGCACTATAACTCCACGGAAGACATTTCAGTTATGGTTGTGCTGTTTCTATAGAGGTACAGGACTTTAGATTACAGTGAAAAATGAGTCTACAGTGAGAAAAATGTCACAGGAGTTCAGAAGAGTAAAAGCAACTGATGATCCAAGTCAGAAATTTTAAATTACCGGTAGTACCTGATTTGTATTTAATTATCTTTAAATGTTATTAACTTCATTTTTTTTGGTTATGCTTTTATTGCAAAAACGGAGCAAGAAAAAGCCAATGACAGAATAAAAATCTTGCAAAAATATCCAAATTATTCCCTTGTGTTTCCATTACTTTACATTTTAATCCTCATCACCTGTATGTGTGTGCACAAGCTCTTCTTTTTATAATGTCTTTGTATTTTTGAAGAGTGTCAGTGACTCATAACTCCCAAAAAAAGCACTGAGGCTAAAAGATTTCAATGCCAAAGTCTGGGGAGAGAAAGTAAGCAATCCCCAAAAAACCCTTCCTATTCTGTGTGGCGAGAGAAGAGCCATTATGAAGCGGAGTGAATGAGCTCTCCTCTGCTCGGCTCTCAGAAATAAACCATTAAGGGAGAAATCTCAACGAGCGAGGAAGGAAGCCTGGAAGGACGTCCCTTTTACTCAGTCAAATAAAAATGCAGATAGATTTGCATTTCTATCCAGCAGCTGTTGTTTAATGTGAGGGCTGAAATGAATAAAACCACACAGACACACACACACAGACACAGACACACACACACACACACACACACACACACACACACACACACACACACACACACACACACACACACACACACATTATTAATATCAGGACGCGCACAGACGAACACAACTGCCACTAATTTGCTCATGCGGCACCGTATCATGAGCCATATTCTACTGGTCAGAAATCACAATCTGGGCTTATAAACTCACACTTTCACATGATCACCGTCTCTTTTTCTTTTTTCTTCTCTTTTCCTTTTCATGAACCTTCACCCACAGTCTTTGATCAATCAGAAAATATGCTCATCTGCAGGATGCAAATAGGCGAGTGGGTGGACGCACAGAATAATATTAGACGGGGAAGAGAGATCTCTGTTCTGTGTGCTTTTGTCTTTGCAAAAAGCACAACAAAAGAGTGTTAAGGTGGTGCATGTAACATAAAATGATTGTAATCACATCCACCACTCCTCCCAGGTGCTCATCTCTCTGTTTTGACATCTGCTTTAATTATTTTTTTTTGCAGTTATTTGAGGTAAATTTGATTGAACACAAGGAATATTCACCATGTAAGACAGCTTTATAAAGTTTTCTCTGGCTATAGGAGAGCTCTCTAATGTCTAACAACAAAACCTGGATGAAGCCACCGTCAGAGTGCCCTTGAATTTGTCTTTTGTTTGTTTGTTTTTTGACAAAAAGCCTGCTTTTGTGACATGGAGATTGAGTGATGTGGGTGTTCGTTAACAGGGACTGTCAAATGGCAATCTTATCACCAGACATGAATAATGATATTGGATAATTATGCCAAAGCTGAATCTCAAACACAAGTGTTTGTAGATATTTGTCACTTTGTACAGCACTGGTGCCTGGAAACTATTGAAAACAAGAAAAGTGCTCAGAAAACACAGTTCTCTGTCAAGATAGCTCAGTCATTGTATGATTTCTGACGGATAAGTTCCGATAAGTTCCACTTGTTCACTTCTTGTCATAGTTATAGTTTCGCTATCTCGCAATGATACAGAAATTTTTAACAAATCCGTGGTTCCATACTATAAGCTGCATCACTGCCAAAATCTAATTGGGTGGTCCTTGTGTCATTTCTGACCTTTCCAGAAAATTGTATCCAAATCCTTTGTCCATTTTTGAGTAATGTTGTGCAACAGACAGACAAACGTATGCCGATCGTCACATAACGTAAATATAGCACAGTTTAAGTATAGGATAGATTGCAGTTCTAGCAAATTAGTTATGGATAGGATAAAGCAGCTAAAAATGCTGGTTAGGTTAAGGCAAAGACTGTAGTTAAGGGTTAAGGTTAGTATGGGTTAGGTTAGGTGAAAAAGTTTTTCACATTGATCGCATGTTGACATGTGGGGTTTTCTATGCAGGAAGACACATCATGAGCAAAATAACAAGCAGTACACACCAAAGCTGAGCAATTCCACCATGAAACTGCAGGCAATCAAGTAACATCTCAGTTATTTTGATACAGGAAGTAATTATTTTCATGGGAAAAAAGTCTAAATATGTAATTTCATGCCTATAGATAGATAGATAGATAGATAGATGATTCCCTTGTGAACAAATTTCAACAGCCATTCTAGGTACAAAAACCAAATATTTCTTCATTCTTGTAATTACAGTTTTCAATGTTATTTTACAGCTAACATGTATTGTTGTAATTTTGTGAATATTCTTTCAAAAATATGCAAATACCCTGTCAAATTAAAAGGAAAATGACCATACTTTTCTATACAGTGTAGGGCCCAAAGTGTTTTTTTTTAACAATATTGCAAATATTACAAACTTTATGAAACATTAGGAAAATGAATGTATTTCCTAGACAGCTCAGGGATGATGCTAATGGGTTTTTACAATAAACATGGAAAATCCAGCATCTTTGGTCCGAGCTTACCTACTAGCAACTACTAGCAACACACAAATGCACACCAGACAACACAATTACCGTACAAATCATTTAATGTGTCATTTTCAGCTCTTACTTACGGCCTACCAAGTGCTTCTGTCTGAGGGTCTTAGTGTAATGGTTTTAAATCTGTATAAAATTACCTGCTTAACCATACAAAATACAACAAAAAAAAAACATGTGAGTCTACATCTGTGTGGCAACTGCCTATCACACAACTATAGTTTGCTCATGTTTATATCAGGACTAATGTATGCCAGCCCGATCTCACGAGGATTCGTGAAACTGTCACGTAAGTTTTAGTTTCGGTTTCGTGCGCACCAACACGATTTCGTCATGTTTTTCGTGCCGCTCACCACGAAATGCGCACCAATGTATTTTAAACGGCGGACTTTTCGTGCCACCCAGAACGTATTTCAAACGAATGTGTGTATTATATTTTTAATGTAAAACCATGGCGAATCCAACGCTATATTTTGCATGACATCGTCCCTAACCATAACCCTAACCATAACCATAACCCGGTGGTACACTTACCTTTTTTTTTTTTTTTTTTTTTTTTTTTTTTTTTCCCCAATTTGCATAGGAATTTCAAGAATGTCCGGCGGCCGGCGGCCGCAAACGCGATCACACAAGCAGTATACGCCGATGGACAGCTTAGATCGTCATGAATCCGCTGGTATAAACCACTTTCAGCTGTGATTACCACAGCGGGTTTCGTTGTGAGCAACACGAAAAACATTTCGTGGTGAGCGGCACGAAAAACATGACGAAATCGTGTTGGTGCGCACGAAAAAGAAACAAAAAATTTACGTAACAGTTTCACGAATCCCCGTGAGACCGTGTTGTGTATGCACAGAACTGCGCTCACATCCTCCTGAAAACTTATGAAAAAACTTGACATTTTTGTAGTCTTCTCCAAACCTCTCAGTATTACAGCCTTCAGGGAGTACGCTTCGATAATATACTGCAAAATTGTTTTGAGCTCTTTAGTTGGATGTGTGATATGGAGTTTAATTGATTTGTAATTATACACCCTGCTGGGCGCATAATTTCATGCGTAAAAAACAAAGGGGGTTGTTAGCAAGGTCTGCTTTAGAATGCATCAGGATACACTGCTTTGTTTCCCCTGTAATTACACACTCCACTCGTCTCCCTGCTCATAGCTTACAAACATACGCACACGCACACGCACACGCACACGCACACGCACACACACACACACACACACACACACACACACACACACACACACACACACACACACACACACCTCTTTCAAAAATGTATTCAGAGAGGTAGGCAATCACTTGTTTTTACAACTTCCAAACCACTGACTAAGTACTTTCTGAAAGTAATAGAAAATGATGTTCCAGGTGGGAATTGACTACTGAAATAATCTAGTTATTGTTTGATCATATCGGCAAGTAATGAGATGTCACTCACAAAGTGATCAACATGAGTCATTTCATCACCTCACACATGTAGAAACTATGTCTCGTACTCAGTTGGACACACTTTGACTCATCTGCGGCTTCTGTTTCCACCCTCATAAAGCTACATCCAAAAACTCCTGAGGGTTAAGATACCAGTAAATGTGTTAAGTAACAAGAGAAATGGCCTCAGGAATAACCTTGCAGGTTAAAGCAAGGTTAATTACATTTCTGAACACATGGGGGTAAAGGATTGCAGAGGAGGAGGAAGCTGCAGGAGGATGGAAGGAGGGGAGTCAGATCCAAGAGGCGGCAACGTTCAAACCAGGGAGGAGGAGCTGAGAGCCAAAAAATATATATATTTTTGTCACCTGGATTTATTTAATGTGTGAAAATCAACTTATGGCTTCTTGCTAATGAAAACAGGCTTTACTGGAAATCTGAGTGTGTCTCAAAGTACACTCTCTGGACACTTTAGTGGCACACCTATAAATTGAACTAGGTTCAGTTGTTTGTTTAACAAAAATAGCTAATCATCCAATCACATGGCCACTACTCAATGCATTTAGAAATGTAGACATGGTCAAGCAACTTGCTGATATAGATCATAGAAAAGCAACAGTAGCTCTAATAACCACTGGTTGCAACCAACAAATGTAGAATACCATCTCTGAACACACAACACACCCAGCCTAGCTTGGAAAATCCAAACTGAATCTCCATGTAATCTCCTATCTCCATGTTAGGAGATACAGGAGAGTCAGTTTGGCATTGTGCGAATTGAATCGCGTTTCCCTCCCGGTACAGTTTGGTACGACCAATCATAGCACGGGAGGCGGGAGTTAATGCTGCGTCATCTTCAGGGCCTGGATTACCCATAAAGATGATGCCGGAGGAGGAGGAGGGGGACCACCGCTATAAAACAAGAAGGAGAGAGAGAGAGAGAGAGGAGGGGGGCCAAAGCGAATCTTTTTGTGGTCTCTTGGCGTTTTGGATGGCGTTAGTTGTTGCCTCTTTTCACTTGACGTTTCCGACGATGAGGAGGCAGTGGATGGCTCATTACTTTTGGCTTCTTGCCATTGTTTGTACAGAGGAAAATCCCGTTCCAAACGTGTGAGTAAATTTAAGCAACTTTTACACATACGCACCGACTTGGTTTGGCTCCGATTTAAAGTTATTCCTAACACCGCTAATCGTTCGGAAGGAGTCTTTTGTTGCGTAGCCTTTTCAAAAATAAGTGTTGTACTTGAGAGTACCCCATGTATTCGCAGATTTTTGTGACAAAAACGGCAGTAATCATTCACTGCGACGCTTTCTCGGCTGCATGCCATTGTTGTTTGGACTACATGGACTTCAAGGTCGATTTGTTTGTGCGTCACATCCGTGTTCCGCTGATTGGTTCTTTCTCGTTCAAGCTGCATTCGTTAGCCCCTCCTTTTTGAAATCGTCTCGTATCATCGCAATGCCAGACTGCCTTTATTTGTATTTATATTAATACATAAATAAAGTCAGTCTGGATTTTCCAGGCAACACCCAGCCTTGAAGAAGATGTTCTACAGCAGCAGAAGACCACACCGAGTGTCAAATCCTGTCAACTCAGAACAGGAAACTGAGGCTACAATTTTCACAGGCTCACCAAAATTGGTTGATAGAAGATTAGAAAAATGTTGACTGGTCTAATGAGTCTCGTATCAGTGGTTCAGGGTGGTGGTGGTGTAATGGTGTTTGGGATATTTTCTTCCAACTGAGCACGACTTAAATGCCACAGCCTACCTGAGTATTGTTGCTAATCATGTCCATCCCTTTATGACCACAGTGGCTACTTCCAGCAGGATAATGCTCCAAGTCACAAAGCTCAAATCATCTCAAACTGGTTTCTCGAACATGACAATGACTTCACTGTACTCCAATGGCCTCCACAGTCACCAGATCTCAATACAATAGAGCACCTTTGGGATGTGGTGGAACTGGAGATTGGCATCATGGATGTGCAGCTGACAAATCTGCAGCAACTGCGTGAGAACTTGATTTTAATCAGAGGGGTTCCTTAAACCGTGTATTTTATGTCTGAAAATAAAACTGAGAGGCACCACAACGAAATCTCTCCATCAATGATCAGCTCTGTGGATGAACTTAAATAAATGCAGCCAATACGCCGGCTAGTGGAAATGCTATTTTTAAAATCTATTCATTGTCTCTAACCTGGAAAGTTCCATGACAACAGCCTGATTTGCCTTTGCCCTGTGATCTTTTATGTGTCACGTCTCCAAACCCCAAGGAGAGCAGATACTTTTGTCCACAAACCTCCTGCAAATGCCAAAATGTCAAGTCGTTTTGCTCGTGACGCAAGCACTCATTCAGAGGCATGGGAGTATTTGTTCCTTTGCTTTATATGCAATACTTTGACACATTATATGTTTTTGATCTGCACTTTCAAGCAAGCCTCGCCCAACCGCATTTGTTTCATGACACCCGGCTGCTTAAGTGACTTTAATTTGTTTTATGATTGCACTGAGAAGTATCTTGCTATTTCAGTATCTTGCTATCATCATTTTCTCTGTCCAGCCGCACACACAGCCTATTTTCAGAGCATTAAAAAGACCAATCGACCCCCTTTTGCACATGAACCTGATGATGCTGGAAAACGCTTCAGGGCTGTTCCTTCAGCTCATCTTTCACGTCGTTCCTCACCACAAACGTCTTCACAGCATCTTTGAAGCCCTTTGCTCTTCACAAAGCGCTTGTGCGATAATTACAAGCACTGCAAATGCCACTTTTGTGTATGTGTGTAGGTGTGGAGATGCTGTCAAGTGCATGCGTGAGTGAGTGTCACATGAAACCTAATGCAATGAGGCAAGTGTGGGCGGCAGGATAGCCAGGACGCATCCGTCAAAGCAGCATGTAGTCCCTCACAGGTTATTGAGTTGACCTGTGGACTACGACAGCAGAGAAAAGCTGAATGACGAATGGCAATTCATAAAAGATGGTCGGGTGGAGATGCTAAATGTTAAGCATGACCAAAAGAGGTGCAGGGAGGAAAGACGTCAGAGGGGGTAGCTGGGAGGGGAGGAGGAGGGTGGAGGCCTCGAGGTTCACGATCCCTGAGATGAGAACACCGTGGTCCACCCAGAGAACCGCGGTGTGCCTCAGGTAAAGAAGACGTAGATATTTCTTTTAGGAGAGAAATGAACACTGACTCAGTTTGTCCCTCAGGTGCTGAAGCATGCAGTCCTAAGATGTCAGCGTGGAGATAAAGAACTCAATGCTGGCAACCAGAAGTGAGGAGAACAAAGAAACTGTTAAGTGAAGAGAGGTTCAGCAAAATTGCTTTCATTTGGAAACTGATCAGTCTGATTTATTACGAGGAGTGAGACGAAAAGAGAAACGACATGTCTCGTATCTGTGTATGATGTACACTGGAAACAAAAAAATGCAAAACAAATGTGAAAATCTGGCCGGCGCACTGTAAAAAATATTTCTCATTTTTCAGATTTTCCCTGTTTTCGTAAACTGGCGTGTAATAAAATTACAGAAAGTCATATGTTTTTAAATATGCATGTTAAACACGGAAAAACTAACAAACAAACAAATAAAAAGCTGGCCACAAACTGTATATAATGTCCACATGAAAAATCTGTATTTTATCAAACGATAATTAATTCTTTTACAGTGTATGACCATAAATTGCACTGCTTTACGGTCTTTAAATTAAAAAAAAATCATCAATTTACAGATGTTTGTGACTATTTTTAATAACGATAATGGTGTTCTGATTTTTTTAACTGCTATCTTACAGATTTTCCTCAGTTTTGTTAAATTGCAGATAATACCTAGAAAAATCACAAAGATTAATTTACATATTGGCCTTTTTTTTTTTCAAAAAGTACAAAATTATACAAAATATTTACATCAAAAATCTGTGTTTTTTTGTATTTTTTTTACAATAATTGGTTCGATTACAATGATGACTGTTTAAATCAGCTAAAAATAACATTATTCTAATGATTTGCATCGTTGTTTTCACAGGTTTTTCAATTTCGTAACTTTACAGAATTCTGTTGTTTTTAACATGTTTTTTAGTTAGTCTGTTTTTATAGATTTTTTATACAGTGTATATGAAACTCAGTTTTTCCACTAGTAACACCACAACATCTTTTAAGAGTGAGCTGACATGTACTTTAACATTTACTTTAACAGTGTATTATATTTTTGATTGTTAGCATAAAACTTTCATCAAGAATGTGAAGAAAATATTATGCAGAAATGCATCAAAAGAGGAGGCAGTTTGATTAAAAATGCAGATAGAGGACTCAGGATGGATTTGACCGGCCAGACACTACTGAAGTGAACGAACACATGTAAGAAAGGAGAAAAGATTCAAGCAGAATGTGTGGCACCAAAACAAAGAAGAAGAAAGATGGAATGCATAGCTAAGAGGTGTAATTCTTGCACTGGGGCAAAATATTATGTATAGTAAAACCTTTCTCTCCATGTTTGTTCTCCTTTCTTTCTACCTCTGCTGCTGTCTCTTCACCCAACCTCCAGCTGACAAGGAGGGGAAAACCAATTAACATCACTGTCACTATCCATCTATTATCCTCCATCCTAATGGAAGATGACAAATTATGGAGCGCAATATGGGATGCCATGGCCCACCTCCTATGTGTGTGTGTGTGTGTGTGTGTGTGTGTGTTAGGGAGAGAGAGGATGCAGTAAAGTAGTTTGTTCCATTTGCCCTGAAAGTGCTTCTATAACTCAGAAACTCTGCCCAAAGAGCAGCCTGTGAAGTGTGTGTGACTGCATGTGAGGGATCAGAGGGAATGATAAAGGATAGAGAATGACCACATGACATGCAGTGCCACTGGTAGCCTGCACAGTTACCTTGACATGAGCTTGACTGGGAATAAATGTCATAAATGACAGCTGAGGTGATGCTGCGGGGAGGTCTTCATGACAGACGCACTACACATTTTGCTGCTCCTCTATTTTCAAGCATAAGTTGTGGTGTTATTGTGTATTATGTAAAAGGTTGCGCACTCAAACTACTGCAGAGATGCAAAGATAATGTTTTTGTAAAGAGATGCTCTGAATTTGCAGTTTTTAAAAGCACTGAACAACACATGACTCACTTGCTGCAAGAAACTAAACAAATTTTAGAAACCAAAACTGTATTTCGAACAGGGTATTGAAGTCTAAAGGCAAAACAATAACTGTGATGCTGCATTTAAATATAGTGATGGTTTAGTCACATGCTAATATGCTTAAAATAACAATCCTAACACAGCTAGCTTCATCAAAGTAAAATGTTTGTTTGCTTTTTTAGTTAAGGCCAAGTCTAGACGCCTGAACGATGAAGCAGGATTTGGGCTTAGTGAGGTAACTTCAGCTTTAACACGATGTTTGGGGGTTGCAAGAGTGCCACATTGTCAAATAAAAATGAAACAACAAAAAAAAAATATCAAACTCTGTTACCGAAACTAAACATTACAAGTTTGGCAGCATGGTGCTGGAAAAATATGTTAAAAAATAATGGACAGCTGTAACGTTTAAAAACTGTAAAAACGGTGACGAAAAAAGATAAAAAATTACACGAATCAGGCATAACATTACCACCTCCTGCCTAATCTTGTGTTGGTCCCTCTTTTGCTGCCAGAACAGCCCTGACCCATCGAGGCATCGACTCTACTAGACTCCTGGTATCTGGCACCGGGATGTTAGCAGCAGAACTTTGTAGTCCTGGAAGTTGTGAGGTGGGGACCTCCATGAATCAGACTTTTTTGTCCAGCACATCCCACATTTGCTTGATTGGATTGAGATCTGGGGAACTGGGGGTCAAGTCAACACCTCGAACTTGTTGTGCTCCTCAAACCATTCCTGAAGCATTTTTTCCTTTTGGCATGGTGCATCAACCTGCTGCAAGAGGCCACAGCCATCAGGGAATATAGTTTCCATGAAAGGAGGTATATGGTCTGGAACAATGCTTAGGTAGGCGGTATGTGTCAAAGTACCATCCACATGGATGGCAGGACCCAAGGTTTCCCAACAGAACTTTGCCCAAAGCATCCGCCAGCTTGCCTTGTTCCCATAGTGGATCCTGGTGACGTGTTCCTCAGGTAAGTGACGCAAACGCACCCAGTCATCCACATGATGAAAAAGAAAACGTGATTCATCAGACCAGACCACCTTCTTCCGTTGCTCTGTGCTCCAGTTCTGATACTAATGTGTCCATTGTCAGCATGGGTACCCTGGCTCATTTTCAGCAAAGCAGCCACATACGCAACAAACTGTGATGCACTGTGTGTTCTGACACCTTTCTATCAGAACCAGCATTAACTTCTTCAGTAATCTGAGTAACAGTAGCTCATCTGTTGGAATCAGACCACATGGGTTAGCCTTCACTGCCCATATGCATCAATGAGCCTTCATGACCCTGTCACTGGTTCACCACCATTCCTTCCTTCCTTGGACCTCTTTTGATAGATACTGACCACTGCAGATCGGGAACACCCCACAAGAGCTGCAGTTTTGGAGATGCTTTGACCCGGCCGCCTAGTTGTCACAATTATCATAATGTTATGTCTGATCAGTGCATATTATTGCTGATTTTGAGGTAGTAAAGTTGTGTAATGTTACAGTCAGTTATTTAAATAAATGTTTTTTCTATGATTTTAAAATGTGTTGTCTGTAATAAAACAAAACAGGGAAAATCTGTAAAATAACAGTAAATTGTTCAAAAATCACAGATAAAAACTGTTTGAAAAAGCTCCTTTTTTACAGTGCTAAACATCTACAGGCATTCAGCTGATGGGAGTGTAATGAGGGAAAAATTTGTGTTCTAAATTTTGATGGCGATGTCTCCCATGTGTCCCCTCATAAATCTATGAGTTCTCCCAAATGAAGGAAATGGGTTCTAAACTGTTACATAACCAAAGTTGTGTGGGGTAGATGATGCAGAAATCAGTCAGCCAGTGTCAACCAGAAGCTTCAGGTAGAAGAACTGCTTCCATGAATGTGTCTAAAATTGGCTATGTCCTCATTTGAAAAATGGAAAGATAAATACAGCGGCTGCTATGTAATACAGTTGTCTTTGCTTTCAAAAAATACGAAGGGACTTCATCTTACCTTACATTAACCAAACAGACCAAAAACACACAAAAAATAAAATTCTGGCAGCAAATGTGCCAGAAGAAAATATGTTAGAAAAGGTTTGGATTCTGTAATGTTCAAACACTGTGAAAACTATCTGTAAAATAATGATATTCTTAGCCGACTGAAATATAGACAGCTATACACATTACAGCTATGTCTGTCTTTGGCCTGTATGTTTGTTTACTGTAAACATGAACATAAATAATTCTAATTAGTAATGAAGATTTTTCTAGATATTATTTGGGATGTAACCAAATGGGAGAAAAATGTGTAAAATGCCAGATATACAAATATTTTACAATTTCTTTCAACCCAATAAAAGAATGACATTATTGCAGATTTAAACTAGAAAAGCACTCGGAGAGCGCATACCTCCGCCATGCCGTTTGTCTGTCCGTCTGCGTGTCCGTGTGTGTGTGTGTCTGTCTGTCTGTCTGTCTGTTAACAGCATAACTCAAAAAGTCATGGACGGATTTTCACCAAATTTTTACAGGATGTCCGGAAGAGCAAGAGGAAGAATCGATTAGATTTTGGAGGTGATCCAAATCACCGTCTGGATTCAGGAATTTTTTGAATGTCGAAGGACAATTGAGAGATGGCCGCCGGACATCCTGTAAAAATTTGGTGAAAATCCGTCCATGACTTTTTGAGTTATGCTGTTAACAGACAAACAGACAGACAGACAGACAGACAGACAGACACACACACACACACACACACACACACACACACACAGACGGACAGACAAATGGCACGGCGGAGGTATGCGCTCTCCGAGTGCTTTTCTAGTTTAAATCTGCAATAATGGTGGCCATCTCTCAATTGTCCTTCGACCTTCAAAAAATTCCTGGATCCAGACGGTGATCCAGATCACCTCCAAAATCTAATCGATTCTTGCTCTTGCTCTTCCGGACATCCTGTAAAAATTTGGTGAAAATCCGTCCATGACTTTTTGAGTTATGCTGTTAACAGACAAACAGACAGACACACACACACAGACGGACAGACAGACAAACAAACTCCGGTGATTACATAACCTCCTGGCGGAGGTAAAAATTACAGTTAACATTTTTTACAGTGTACACTTTCATCTGTATGTCCCACAGACACTGACTCACTTCAAGAGCACAAGACTGGCAGTTAATAGGATTACTGAACATCAGTTGTAATTGAATCTCCTGCTCAGCAACTGAACAGAGGATATTGTGCGGCTACATGACGCTTGGTCACGACGGCTGCACACCTCCAGGTGAATTATGTAGCACAGAGTGACAGCAACACTATGAGATATTGACCGCTGCTCACAGCTTTGATTTATTGTCAAAGACAGTCATGAGGTGATACAAGAGAGCCCAGGGTGAGGGTTAAAGAAGAGACTACAGGCATTGATTAATGACAGGGTGGCAAACAAAGTGGGGGCAGAAAATAGTGAGATTTAACATAGAATCCAGTCCAGAGGGAGGGGACATCACAATCAGTTACTCACATTTCCCTGTCAGATGCCGAGTTCTTAAAGAGGTCATCGTGGCTTTGTGTGAGTATTATGGATGGACACACAGGTACAAGCAGGTATGTGTACGTGGTGTGAGCTGTCATGCTTACATTCAATTGAATAAGTGCACACAGAGCAATCTTACAGAGCAGGACCCTTCCAGAAATAACTGTGTATGACAAGAGTAATCCTATTATGGTGCCATTCAAGACCTCCTCTAACCACCTCACGGTTCACCGATGTCATGTGGCTCCAGCTGACAGGAACAAGAGCCCCGAAGAAGCTCACACTGATATTTTGCTGGTGTCACTGACCAGGTTCTTACTGAGCGACATTTTCCTCCATCTATGGTCACAATGACTCAGCACGAGGTAGATTTAAGCAGAGAAGGTGTACAGTGAATGACTCTTACTACGATCAGTGGAACTCAGGTACTTGATTTGAGTGTATTTGCAAGATAAATACTGCACTTCTTATTTCACTTCATCTATCTGGCAGCTCTAGTTGCTTTACAGTAGATTAACAACCTATCATGATCATTCTATAACTGATTTAGTTATATTAGATTCAACAGATTGCTACACAGAAAACAAGAAAAGTATACAGAGAGTGCAGTACTATGCCAAGGCAGCCTAGTTGTTTTGTCATTTTCAATGGATGAGTCCCGCTAGGTCTGGGTACATGGGGTACTAGTACAGCAGGAATCATATAACTTTTTAAATACTGATTACAACACTACAATCCACAGTACAGTCTTTCAAGACACTAAGCCACATCATGCAGTCAATACAGCTATCGATCAGTTTCACAGCATAGAGAAGACACCACACATTAACTTTGCAGGGAAGTAGCATACTTAACACATTTGAGCCTTAAAGTGTGACTGTTAAATTGTGAGGTTCTTGAACCTTTGTAAATTTCTAATTGCAGTTATTTGAAATGAGGTGGACATCCATGTTTGCACTAAAACGGTGGAACCAAAGTCATCCTGTCTAAATTCAGAGACAGAGAGACATACATGGAGGATTCAGGACTACCAGCGCATTCAAGGAGTGAAAGCCCATTTTTCTACTGATATGTGATTCTGCAGTAAACACTTTCTATGCTCTGCAGGCTGTGCTCTAAAGTGCTGCAGAGCTTTTACACTCCTTTCATGTGTTGCATACGGGAGCAACAACGTTGGCAGTAAAGACACCAGCGAAAACTGGGCCACGTCTGTGCAGTGATTTTAAAACCAGAATAAAAATTGCTGACACGTTCTTCCTAAACCTGCCCAAAGTCTTATTTTTTTTGTTGTTCTTTTGTGTTTCAACCTGTTCTCATAACTCCATTTTTTATGAAGTCACACTGGCCGAGGTCACCGGGGTAGTTGGAAAGTTCCCCAAAGTTCTGCCAAAGGCAACGAGTCGGGGGTGTCCTTACAAAGCTGAAGGGTGTGTTCAAGCCAGAAATGGAACAGATACGTGATCTATGTGCTCAAGTAGCAGCTGGGCTATTCAGACCAGAAGTGCTTTTCTACATGGTCTAGTAGTCAGATCACAATATCCCAAGAAGGCTGTATTTACAATGTCCTTCCACAGCTGAGGCAGCATGATCCCAGAACCTCGTCTTCTTTAAATTTGCCTCGGAATTGCAAATATTGTTCAATCCATTTTCTATTACACCATATATTTGAGAGGAAGCCTAAGAAAGGAGGTATCATTTATTGTGTTTGAAGATGAATTGCTAGCAGCAGTTTCTCTTCAGCTGCTTCACTATTGTTGTTGTTTCTCTCTCTGGTGTCCATGATGTGCAGGCGAAGGAGAAAATGTCCGTGACACTGACTTTCTTTAAAAGTATTTTATTAAAAGAAAGAGCAGCATCAGTACAGACAGAACCTGCCTGGAAGGAGCCGGCCAATTGAATCCCCCTTGCTGGACAATGACCTGCAATCACTTTTATAGGTTTTCAACATATAGGAGGGGTTAAAACAAATGGTTCTTTGTTGCCTACCATATGGGGAAAGCAGAGAGCATCCCCAAACAAACCCCCTTGTCTACAACAGCTGAAGAATCCCTAAATCAGTGTTTTGGACAGAAGAACCCTCATAAAAACACCTCCAACAGGGCTCTGTAAACAGGAGAACACTTTCCCATGGCATGGGTTGAATATAATGCAGGTTCCATCTGTGGTCAGAGACACCAGAGCAGACACTACATATAACAAGCAACTCATATCAAATACTAGAACAAACAAAACAGATTCTATACTACTAACTTATTAAGTAATACATGTAACAGATCAGATACCACACTATTTTATTGTAAAATTACTTGCATTAAGAAATCTCTTATGGTTTCGCACTAATGTCTGTTCACTAAATCAGTATCAAGTAGTACTACCATTAGTGTTACCATTAACCTTTCAACGATCGCAAAGTGTTGCTGTGATACTGCAGCAGGAGGTTTGTATTTGCTTGCAGACACAAAGAAAAGAATCAAAACTGAGTCATATGGCCAGAGAGATGCATAAATGCACAAGTAGACACATGGATGAAAGATGTAGGAGATGGAGATATTGTGAGCTGCTTTTGTTTTGTGCCATCATTGCTCCGCCAAAGAACACAGCGTACATGTGGCTGTTTGTCTGTCTGTCTGTCTGTTAGCAACATTACTCAAAATCAGACTAAGAGATTTGGATGAAATTTTTAGGCAAGGTCAGAAATGACGCAAGGACCAACTAATTACATTTTGGTACTGATGCGGATTATAGTCTGGATCCACAGGTTTGTTCAAGATTTCTGTATCATTGCAAGATAGTGGCATGGCGTCACTGTAACTATGACAACAAGTGAACACTATATGAGCTGCCTGCTGACAATCACATGATCGCGATCCTACTACAAATCGACCGTTGCGGACTTATCGGGACTTATCCATCGTATATCATACAACGAAAAACTGCTTAAATTGTGAGGGTTTTTCCGAGTCCCATCAATACCCGCCGCCTGCTACATACTTAGGTCACGCAATTTCATATCTGTACATAATGCACACATGCATAACACACGCCTGCACAGTCGTGTGTGCAAGACAAGGTCATTTTTTATTAAAGATTTCATCTGTTAGCTATGATGCAACAACTGAGCAGCCTTATCGGAGTACTGCACTCCCTTAGTGCTTTTATTGCAAAAATGGAGCAAGGAAATGCCAGTGGATAAATAAAACTCTTGCAAATCAGTGTTAAAATATCAAAATTACTTTATTGGCCGTCATCAGAGCTGATTTGCACTTCAGTGAGCATCTCTCCTTTTAAAAAAATGAGGCAGATGAGTGGTGAAGGGAATCAGAGATTCCTGCAAGACAGCTTTCCCTCCCACTCCTGCATGTCTCACACATCAATAAACCATTGTATGACTCACAGCTGGGAAGTCCTCGGGTGGCGAATCCGGCTGTGACAGGGTATCCTTGCCTCAGCACTTTCATCTGGAATGAGCTGACAGGTTAAAGTATGGAATGAAGCCCTGTCTTAATTACTTTCTTAACAAGCAGCAATTATTTGTGAGCTATACAGAGATGCTGCTTTGTCCTATTACTTTACACACCGGTTTGTCATATCCATCAGGGCTCCTTCTGCTGTAGTTAGCATCCAGATAATGTGCTTCAAAACCCACTGCAGCCATTACTGTCCCAATACAATCACCCATAGCTTCAGAGTTGGACACAGTGTGGGGAAAAAAAGACAAACACGCACACACAATTATTGGCATATAATGCATCTCCACCTAATATGGGGTATTTTCAATCCTTACCAAAGAGGTGTCATAAATGTCTAAAGTGTATAAGCGCTGCACAGCTGCTTCCCACCATAAAATAACTATTTTATCAGCTTTGTAAGTCATTATCCACCAAATCCTTCCACATCTGAGCTTGCACACCTTTAATATTTTATCAGCTTTGTCAACCTTTCTCTAAAAATAATGCAGATTGGCTGCATTCATGTCCCATTTTTGAAGAGGTGCTTTTTCAATGCTGCATGCATTATTAAAGACCAAGACTTCCACAGCCAAAAATATGGAGTTATTTTCCTATCTCTAATTAAGAGTGCAGTCTTCCAATTTTAGAGCATTATTTCATTATTTTATGTTCACATTTGGAAATAGGCCCTGCGTGGGTTCATATCTGCTCATGCTCTAAACTGTCTGCACTCAGATATGATGCTGCTGCTTCAGCTTGAGAGCATCTTCTCAGACTGACTCTGTATAATGTGTGCTCTTGATCTTAGTAAAACAAAATGCCCAACCAATAAAAAGCCAGCTATGGCTTTGACCAATAAAACAACTGTGCCCTTGTGCAAACTGTGAACATTGGCAAGGTTTTCAGGGAAATCCTTACGAAATGAACATAAAATCAAGGAAACAGTCCTCTCCAACCGAGATTTAGATAAGAGAATGACTCTGTGCCAAAGATGTGTTTGATCATGTGTCCGTATAAAGGTGTCACTGTAGCAGTTTCATAATCTAATGGGCTGAAAAGATTGACTTAGGATGCCAAAGCTGATTTTTTGGTAGTATGCTTTAACAGCGTTCATACCAGTCATGCAAGCAGAACACAAATGCAACACGAGTCCAAAGATGATTAAACGACCCAGGCAGAACAAACGGCTAGAAAAATGTGAGTACATGTGACGATTGCACTGAAGGACTGAACAGTAGCTTGCTAAAAAAAAAAAGCTAATACACTGCTATTTTTGAGTTACTAGAATGAGATTTTGCTTTTAAGTAAACAGTACTCAACCACTTATGTTATTCTCTCATTGTACTCAAATTATTTGACAAATATTGTCCGTCTGCATGACGTCACTGTTGTGTGCAAACGCGTTCTGAGAAACTGGGAGAATCCGCCATTTTTGCTCATGGCATCATAAAGTTAGACCGCTGGAGACAGGCTGAGGGAATTTTTCAACTGGAAAATGTTGTGGGTAAACAGAGGAGGATAATTTCTGGCTGTTGTTTGGTTTGTGGGACCTGTAAGAGTTAACCGTCGGCGTGACCGTGCCATTTCTTGCTCCCAGATTCCTCCCTGCTCTCCTGTCGACGCTTCCAGTGATTCACGGAAAAGCTGCTTTTGACTTTGTTTTTAGTTACACACGGTAAGAATATAAATACTTCCAAGCGGTAGCGTTGTTTTGAGCAGGTTAGATTGGCCATCTGGCTTACCAGGCGTTGTCCTGGTGGGCCGTTGTCTAGTGGGGGCTGGCTTATTAATTCAGTATTTTATATGTAGATATACACTCACTGGCCAAATACAACTGCTATGCCACAATTTCTATTTTTGCAAAGCTTACACATTTTTAGCTTTTATTGACATTGTCAGGAGTCTGATCATTCTACAAAATTTGCATTATTGAGGTCGTAGTGGATGGTTGTGGTGTACTTAAGTGCATAATATTACCTGTGTGTTCCTTATACCTTTGCCCAATCTGTTAATGTACATTAATGGGGACAAAATATTAGGAACACTTTTCAATACATTGCACTTCACCACCAAACATTATAACCTCAATAACAAAGACAAAGTAAAACTATAACCTCTGCAACAATGTGAACAAAAACTGAAAATGTAAAAGCTTTGTTAATGTAGGATGTATGGCAGAGCCGATGTGTTTGACTGCATTAGACTGGACAAGTGTATCTAATGAAGTGTCCAGTGAGTGTATGGGTATATAGCTTAGCAAAAATGCTAGAATACTAAATCATGTTATTTCTCTGATTCCAGAAAGGTGTTTTCACTCAATTTCGGAATGGTTCTTAAGTATTTTTGCAAAAAAATTTAAAAGTTCTTTATATCTGAGCTATTTCCTCACCCAATGATACACTCTCTACTCTTGTCCAGCTCAGCCAGGTTCAGGCCAAGTCCACTTAAGACCTTGAGAGCGACAGCCAGCCCAAGACATCAAGCCAAAACACAGAATGACCACCAAAACAAACAAACTCTAGAGCCAGGAGTGTGCTAGACAAAGCCAAGATTATTTTTCACACCCTGATCAAAATGACTTGCAGTCTTTGTAAATCTACCAGCCCCAACAAAACACGGACAACCCAGTTCTGTAGAAAGTGTCGTAAAACAGAAACCAGCCCTTTCATTGTCAGATTGGAGGCATATACACCAGCACACAGAGGAGCATGAAAAAAGCAAGGCACATAGAAATTGTGCTGAAGCTTATCTTTTAAAGTCTTCCAGTGCCAACACAGGCAGTTTACTGGGTGGCAGTCAGATGTCAAATCATAGAGAACAGGTCTGAAAGAGATGACAGGTTTTGGAGTGCATCATTGATGTCATAAAGGTTCTTGGGAAGAGGGGACTTGCATACATGCGGTCAGAAAACGAGGCAGCATATACCCTGAATGACAACACGATAGACCATGGTAATTTCTTAGAACTTACACTTGTATTGGGAAAATATGATGTCTGTTTAAAAGAGCACATTGACAGCTGCATTGAGAAGAGCAAAAAAGTTGCATCATTCCAGTGGTGCAAGAGGCAGAGGTTCCCTTGTAACCCTATTCTCAAAAACAACAGTAAACTCCATAATCAATGTAATTTCATTGGAAGTGTTGGTCAGTATATCAGGGGCACTGTGCTGTGTGTTGCAGCCAATAATTTGGCTGCCCGTGGTCTTGCAGGCTTCATGCAGTGTTTGTGAGAACAGTGTGTGTGCAGAGTCTGTTGCTGTTTTGCAGACCAGATACAGTTTACTGAAATTTCTGAGGGGGAATTTAGCATGAGAACAAAAGCCTCCCATGATCTTCATGTGCGGAATGTCATGAGGTGAGAAAAAACTAGACACTTCAGTGTTACAAGCGAGTGTTCTCTCAGCGCGAGATTGTGGCACTTTCTTCCCATTACTGGTTTTCCACCTGATCGTACTTTACGACCTATGTGAGGGTATCGTCCCACTTGAGTTGGCCTTGGCCCACGAGACAATTCACCGTACATATTTCAAGGTTGAACATTTCAGCACGAAAATTTGCACTTTTCCAATCAGCACAATAAAAGGCTTGCCCAACCACAACAGAGTCCCAAGAACTTTGTTGCTAAGCTAAGCATTCATGGGAATAGGCGTGAAAACTCAAATTTGCTAAGGTTATTACCAGTAATAGTTTCAAATATAGTACCTGAAGGAGATGAAACATGGAGCATATGAATGGACCTTAAAGAATTTGTGTAGCTTGTGTTGTCTCCATGTTTCACAGAGGAGCCTGGTCAGTACATGCAGACGAGGTCCTCAAGCAATGTTCCCAGACTTCAAGTTGAGACCTATGCATCATTATGTGAGCACTACGTAGAAATGACGAGGTGTTTTGATCCTCTTGTTCACCTTTGGACAATGAGATTTGAGGGAAAGCATCATTTTTTTAAGAGAGTCATACAGGACACACAACTTCAAGAATGTCTTGAAAACTCTTCTCACCAGATATCAGTACATGATGATGTATCACTCCATCATTTTTCACACCCCACACACAAGTCTCAAGTGTCACCTCTGTCCAAGCTGCCTCAACTGCCTCAGAAGAATTCATACATAAAATGACAGACAGCCAAAACATATACAATACCTCCACACTGCCTATAAGCACTATGATCCTATTACCCGATTTAAACTTGCTTTAATGCACTTATCCAGCTTTTCTCCTGACTAGATCCTTGCTTGTGTTGTATCTACTCTCAGATGTACGTCACTTTGGATAAAAGCATTTGCTAAAGGAAATTGTAGAACTGTACATCGAAGGTCTCTATAGATGGCACAGATTACGGAAATGGAATGTTTGTTTTTGCATGCCAGGCTGGATGACTTCCAAAATTCAGCAGGTTAGAGTAAATACTACTTATGAGAAACTCTGTTCTCTTTTTCTATTGGACCTTACAAGATCTGGTATAGTGCGCTCTTTAAATCGTTTGAACTGAGATCCTCTGACAACTTCTGTTTCCACGAACCATCAGAACTAAATGACAGAGAGTCTCTCAGCATACGGTATGGATGGGCACTTAATGTTGACACGAAAAAGATTTATGTTGATGAGAGAACGACACTATTAAATGTTTTCTCAAATGAACACCCAAACAACCACATGTAGCAGTGTGTAGAAAAGTCACACTGTGGTAATCCAGAATTTTAAAAAGTCATCAGTGACATTGCCTACGTAGCTTGAAATGCAACGCAACCAGTATTTTGTCCTGCTGCAGAATTTTGTGTGCAGCAGTGCCCCCTACTGATTTTTCCGTAGAAAATAATGTCAAAGCAGGGGATTTTCATTTAGAATTGTAGTGCTGGTCAGGCCATTAGAGGAGCCGGGTGCTGCTGAGTATGTGTTGGCAGACTGAATGTTCCTACTTAATCCCTCTTCTCTCTATTTTGCATTTAGCACCTGAAAAAAGACATATTTTTCTCAGGAATTTGTGTAGACTACAACAGAACTGTCACTTTACTGTCAAATAAAGTGCTAGTTTGTTAAAATATGCCAAAAGCAGATTGTTTGTTTTAACAACTAAGAAAAGGAAAAGAATAGTAAGATTAAAATGTGATGCCATTTGATGATGCATTGGGAAGAAACTTACAGGTGACACTGCTATGCCAGGATTTCAGCTTTTCTCACTTTCCTAACCATTATCCTGAAACCAGGTTATAAAGCGTAACTGGATTTATGACCGTCCTGGTAACAATCCACTACAGTGTTGTGAAATTGTTGACTGGTGGCGTCAAGCTATTTCTCTTGGTCTTCTTTGTTATTTAATTAGGAACAGAACTGTAAAGGTCTTTCTGCCTATACACATCATATCTAACAGTATTTTTTTTAAATAGATAAGCCGCCATTCATCACAAACGAACTCAAAGAAAGTGACCAGCGTGGAGGGCACACAAAGGATTTACATTTACCTGATTAGATTTATTAAAGCTTATGTAACACCAGAAAACAAGTGTGTAGCGCAGAAGTCAGCAATGCTAGCAGTGACCGGCTACATGTCATGCTTGCTGTGGAGGTCTTCAACACGTCAGCTTTAAAGGAGTCACAGGCTTCACAGAAGGAAAACTCTACGCAGTTACACAATTTTATGCACTTAGATTCAAGTAGTCTGCACAATCTTCACGTGTTGCTAAAGTTGTCTCTGTGGCTGTCTTCTCTTTCGCTTTTTTCGGTAAGACTGAACTAAAGATCTTTCATTTTCAGCAGCCCCTCCACAGAAGTCCTCTTAGAAACTATTAGCAGCCTTCTGAAGGTTAAGAGGCGTCTCCAGTACACACTCCTGTGAATGGCTCTGTGAATAGTCAAAGGGAATTAGAGTGAATGAGTATAGAAGCAATAATGTGAGGAGGCAAAACTGAAAATCACTTTTACAATAGATTCCAGACAGCTTTCTTTTTTCAGATTTTCCTCAAGACCAAGACACACAGAAATACAGAAAGACTCGTTCCTGCCTGATCTTATTAATATTCACAGCCTGTGTCACTGAGGCACCAAGAACTGAGAACACTGTTTTCTGACAGAATCTATAGTTAGTCTTGTACCAGAATATAAAATGAGCGAGGAACACCGAGCACGTTTACAACTGTGCTTCATCTTATGTAAGTGGCACTCAGGACTCATGCTTTTGAATTCTTTAAAGTTATTTTTTGTTTTAATGTAACATATAGGCCAGTATGCTATTTATTCACTGCTCTGGTGATCCCTAGTTGATATATTATGAATACTGTTGTTTATGTTGTTTATAATATATATTTTTTTCAAGATAAATCTTGTTATGCTGAGTTCCGTCTGTGTAGATTCTCAGTCATCCAGGTCATTGTAATCTTGAGTGTTCCAGTGCTCATCGAAGAGGCTTTCTCGCCTCCAACTTGAATGGTGAAGTCTCAGGTATTTTTCTTACACTGAAATCACATGACTCATCTACCAAAGACTTGCATGCATGGAGGCCGAATGGCCATGAAACTGCTTCAGCAGGGATCTCAAGACTGCATTGTAAGTACCTGACCAGTGGGGTTATAGACGTCCTCCTCTGGGTCGCCCCCATACTACTTCTACTTGACAGTAACCATAAATTAGAACTGCATGTTGTTGTTTTTACTTGTACATAACAAACAAATAAAATATTACTTGAGGTAACCCTCAAATGTTAAGGTGGATGAATGTTTTCTTCTTTGTTTTTTTAAACACTAGCAAGCTCCTTACCTCTGTGCCCATTACTTGAATGAGCAAATTGATTATATTGCATAGTCAGTCTTTGAGCTTTATTTTTCTGGGGAGAACAAACTTTTGGGACATGGTGCATGTGAAGCACATCTGTCATTAATGTTGCCGTTAACACTACACTTGGAGTATATATGGGAATATTTAAATTATGTGTCCATTCTGTTCACACATTGTACTTTTTAGCTTCAATTGAATAACGGTACCTTACAAAAAATAGAAAATAAAACTTTTGGACAGTAAATGAGCAGTTCCTCCTATTCAATGGCTGTGCGAAGTTGCTGAATATTGACGGGAACTGGTACACGCCGATCCAGAGCATCCCAAACATGGTCAGTGGGTGACATGTCTGATGAGTATGCTGGCCATGCAAGAACTGAGACATTTTCAGCTTCCAAGAATTGTGTACAGATCCTTGCAACATTTGCCTGGAAAATCCAGACTGACTTTATTTATGTATTAATATAAATACAAATAAAGGCAGTCTGGCATTGTGATGATAGGAGACGATTTCAAAAAGGACGGGCTAACGAATGCAGCTTGAACGAGAAAGAACCAATCAGCGTAACATGGATGTGACGCACAAACAAATCGACCTTGAAGTCCATGTAGTCCAAACAACAATGGCATGCAGCCGAGAAAGCATCGCAGTGAATGATTACTGCTGTTTTTGTCACAAAAATCTGCGAATACATGGGGTACTCTCAAGTACAACACTTATTTTTGAAAAGGCTACGCAACAAAAGACTCCTTCCGAACGATTAGCGGTGTTAGGAATAACTTTGTTAATGTTTGTGTTTGGTTACGGGAGGTGCGCAGGTGTTTTATGGGTAATCCAGGCGCTGAAGATAACGCAGCATTAACTCCCACCTCCCGTGCTATGATTGGTCGTACCAAACTTTCCCGGGAGGGAAACGCGATTTAATTCGCCCAATGCCAAACTGATTCTCCTGTATCTCCTAACATGGAGATAGGAGATTACATGGAGATTCAGTTTGGATTTTCCAAGCTATTGCAACATGGGGCCGTGCATTATCCTGCAGCAACATTTGGTGATGTTCTTGGATGTATGGCACAACAATGGGCCTCAGGATCTCGTCACGGTTTCTCTGTGCATTCAAAATGCCATCAATAAAATGCACCTGTGTTCTTGGTCCATAACAGACGCCTGCCCATACCATAACCCCACCGCCACCATGGGCCACTCCATCCACAACATTGACATCAGAAAACTGCTCACCAACACCACGCCACACATGCTGTCTGCCATCTGCCCTGAACAGTGTAAACCGGGATTCATCCATGAAGAGAACACCTCTCCAACGTGCCAGACGCCATCCAATGTGAGCATTTGTCCACTCAAGTCGGTTATGACGACGAACTGGAGTCAGGTCGAGACCCCGATGAGGACAACGAGCATGCAGATGAGTTTCCCTGAGACGGTTTCTGACAGTTTGTGCAGAAATTCTTTGGTTATACAAACCCATTGTTTCAGCAGCTGTCTGAGTGGCTGGTCTCAGACCATCTTGAAGGTGAACATGCTGGATGTGGAGGTCCTGGGCTGGTGTGGTTACATGTGGTCTGTGGTTGTGAGGCTGCTTGGATGTACTGCCAAATTCTCTGAAACGCCTTTGGAGACGGCTTATGGTAGAGAAATGAACATTCAATACACGAGCAACAGCTCTGGTTGACATTCCTGCTGTCAGCATGCCAATTGCACACTCCCTCAAATCTTGTCACATCTGTGGCATTGTGCTGTGTGATAAAACTGCACTTTTCAGAGTGGCCTTGTATTGTGGGCAGTCTAAGGCACACCTGTGCACTAATCATGGTGTCTAATCAGCATCTTGATATGGCACATCTGTGAGGTGGGATGGATTATCTCAGCAAAGGAGAAGTGCTCACTATCACAGATTTAGACAGATTTGTGAACAATATTTGAGAGAAATGGTGATATTGTGTATGTGGAAAAAGTTTTAGATCTTAAAAATAAAAAAAAAATAAAAAATAAAAAATGGGAGCAAAAACAAAAGTGTTGTGTTTATATTTTTGTTGAGTAAGTGAAATGTCTGTACTCAGCAAGTATAGAAAACTACTTAAATAATATAAATAAATGAAAATAAAAATGGATAAAAAAAGAACAAAAGCTATATCAGATAATGTCAGTTTTACTTATAAATCCCCAAACCCCACAGTTTATCAGAGTTTTACTGTTTGATCATGTATCACCCTCGATCTTTAGATCCTCACTGCAAATGACTGAAAAGTCCACAACTCTGTTCTCTCTGAAAAAAATAGGGATGTCTCAGCATGACCAACCATGTAGGTTTTTCAGCACATGAGCAGTAGAAGAAATATAATAATAATTGATTGTGTTATAAATATTTATTGTAGTTCCTTGGTCATACTGTAGTTTATGGCAAAGATTCTTGTTCTACTTGTTACTCATCTTTGCAGAGATGTTTTCTGCATTTTGAAAAAAAAGTTTATATTTTCTAGCCAATTGTTTGTATCATTCCTTCATTAAATATTCAACTTTTTGTGATTTTCTTTGTCATCCACCATCTCTTTCAGAAAATTAAGCACTACTTCCTTCCACAATGTTAAACTAAAGTCTTACACGGCCATGTTACAAAAGGGTTTCAACTGATAAGCTTTGTTTAATGTTATCTAATTAGTCTGGCAGTCTCTTATTTCATTCTCTGAATCCTTAATTTAGTTTTGTGCTTGGATCATGAGCTATAAACAAACAGATACAAAATACATCAAGATTTGAATATAAAATGCACTTTTTTATCTACTGCTTTACTGAGTTTGGCACAGTGATTGTCGCCCACACAGGACCAAATGCACTTACCTTTGCTTGAAAGTTTTTATTAACTGCTGAAATGACAGTTACAGTATGTTGTATTCTGAAGCGTTTGACCTCTGATCCTGCAACTGTAACTTCATCTTTACGCGTGATTTTTTCATTTTTGTGCCGGTTGTCAACTGACATGGTCAAAGTGCAAAGACAGTGTGTGTGTGTGTGTGTGTGTGTGAAGAAACAAGTCCACTAATTGGCTGTGCTGCTTTACCATGTCTGTGTGTGTTACAGGATGCAGGTTGTGCGGAGCTCCTGAATACACTGCAAATGCTCTGAGAACAAGTGAAGCTGTAAAGATGTCATCTACCCACAAGGTGTCAGAAAATCCCCCTCCTTTCAGTCACTGGAGCTGCTTGAGTGGAGAATCTATAATGAGCACCAGTGGATGCCAGTTTTTGACACTGGATGTAACGTGTTTGTCGGTGCTGTCCTTCTGTAAATCTCTTCAGTGGCAAATAATGAGCAGAGGTTTGACCTTAATAAAGTGTACTTTATTCTCTCTGCATTTCGTTGCCTGTACTTGTGACATGTGCAATGACAATAAAGTTGAATCTAATCTAATCTAATCTAACTTTAGAGGAACACATTTTAAGCATTTCATATTAGTCAGCCTTACAATGTTACAACCCTTTTATTGTGCTTCAGTTCTTTTTGCTCATTTTTAAGGATGGGTATTGATACTATGTGTCTTTGTAATCATCACAAATCTAATTTTAAATCATATATGATGGAAGAGGGCTGCACAGTGGTTGGTGGTCAGCACTGTTGCCTTACATCTAGAGTCTATCCCAGCTGACTAGGGCGAAGGCAGGGGACAGGTCACCAGTCTATCACAGCGCTACACATAAAGACAAACAATCACACTCACATTCACACCTACGGACTATTTAGAGTTACCAATTAACCTCAGCATGTTTTTGAACTGTGGGAGGAAGAAGGAGAACCCCCAAAAAACCCCATATATGTACAGAGAGAGCTTGCAAACTCCATGCAGAAAGATCCCAAGCCGGGACATGAACCAAGGATCTTCTAGCTACAAAGTGTAGTATGTGACCTGCTGAAGAAACTCAATGCTGTGTTTAGATGGGATTCCTTATGTCCGGGAGGATGGCCTCTGGGGCCCTAATGGCTCTTATAGCGCCACAAACGATGTCTAGGGGGTTGATCAGTGGGGCTCTTGTTCTTTGACCAGATGTCTTCTAAGCAGGAAACGTATGTTGTGACCTCATACTTGTCTAAAACATATAAAAGTGACCTCCGTTTGTTGTTCTGGAAGGATCATTTGGCTGAATCCTTCCGGGAAGTCTCTCCGTCTGATCAATGTTGTTCTTTTTTATTAAAAAAGTGATTGTTAAGTAAATCAGTGTCAATGGACGTTTCTTCTTCACCTGCACATCATTGATGTGTGAGAAACCACAACAAAGGCGAAATTGCTAACCACCAAACCACTTTGAAGCTGTGAAAATCATCCTAGACAAGACATAAAAGACATAAAACCTTTTCTTCTTTTGGTCTTATCATGGCTATTTCATTGTGTCCCTTCATATTTTTCTATGTTCTTATACATTTTCAGTGTCTGTTTGTTCTTTTATATCTGCTATTAGATTTATTTACTAGATTTTAATGTCTGTTTTGTGCAGCATCATAAAACTTTGTTTTATAAAACTGCCATATTAAAAAAAACTATTGTTATTGTTTTTAGCAGTCAGTATATTTCCGTATTTAGTATAGCCCTGAGCTCATGAATACCTCAACTCACCATCTACTTTCTACATACATATAGATATCATGTTTTTTGATTAAAAGTTATACATTTCAGTAAACTGTATGCTTTTTGTTTATTGCTCATAGGTTAAGAGGCAGGACTCTAGCCATATCTGTTTTTTCCACAAAATCTATTTAGATTGTTGGCTGGCATAAAACAAGCAATGTCACAAACAAGAAGCACAAAGGGACTAGAAAAGTGCTCTCCCTCATGCAAAGGAAAAACATCTAACTCATCTGTGATCCTCCCCAAATTTTAATTTGAATAAAAATGCAAACTCTGCAATTTTGCAAACAGATGGACATACAAAACCTTCACTGTCACAGGAGTAGCAACAACACACACCAAACCAGGCCACATTACTGCAGAGACCAAACTTCACCCTACCAAAACGTTCAATTTGATCCCAGACGAGCCCCCATTTGTCAAAAAAAAAAAAATTACTCTTGGCTGGCCAGAGAAGAGGAGACCACACATGAATTGTAACTAAGAGTAAGCTTATTTTGAACTAAAATTAAACTGACCCTAGTACAAACAAACAAAGCAGAAGCCAGGGAACAGGAAACTTTATAACACAACATTGATGGATCATCTCAAGTATGTAAGAAAAGTTTTCATCCGCTGTGTAGTGAATCTGTTACTCTCTACCTCCACATGCTATAAAGTCCATCATTTGAATCTATATATAGGTACAGTAGCAGTCAAACCAGTATGTCACCAGATGTATTCTGTACTCAGTGACTAAACTGACTGCTCTGTACGGTTGTAGAATAGGTTTAACATGCAGTAATTTTATAGAATCAGTGTGAGGATGTTTCACTTTTACACAATTCTTCCACTGACACTGTCAAAAAAAGATAAGCGTGTTCCCAAAGGCAGGGCAGCTGTCCACATCTTCGCCAATAGACATTAATTTGTGCGCTAAAGCAAAACTGATTTTCTTAAAACAGTGCGGTAAGTCAGCTGCTGTTGCTAAGACGAAGAGTGGTCCAACTCCTTCCCTTTAGGTGATCCCTGCTTTCTGTTTATTTCTCGCTGATACTCATACAAACCATCTTCCCACGTCTCTTTCTCTGCCTCGGCTCGTCATTGTTAGAGGCTGCTGCTCATTGTGCGCAGTGCTTTTCTGCCCGGTGCGAGGGGAGTCGTTCTCACTCATGCGGTTGACGATCGTAATTCGGCGAGAAAGAGAAACGGCTGAGTCGGCAAAGCCTGCCTGTCTCGGGAAGGTCAAAGCGTTCCTGTGTCACTGACAAATGAGCTATATTTCAGGCTGCTGCTCGCTGCCGTTCTGCTCTGTTGTCTTTAAAACAGGGGTGGAGGGAGGACAGGACACACCCACAGTGCAGAGGCAGACTGGGAAAAGGTGCTCAGTTTGCTTGGTGCTTCATCCTGAATGTACAGTTCGCAGATAAAGGCCCAAAACAGTTTAGTTTTTCAATTCTAATACGCAAAAAATGTTGTTGTCATTCAACCTCGAGGACTATATATGCAAAATCCTAAGTTCTTGCCACGGAAAGTGCCGGCTTTTAGATCTAATTGGACATGCAAGCATTTGATTGTCTTTAAAGCAGTGCCTTCAGTTAAAAGATACCCAAAGAATCGGAAGGAAAATTAAATTTAAATACCAATAGATGCTATTCCTTTGTACATTTGCTAAGGTAAGTAAGGCCCTTGTGTAAAGGCTGAATCCTAAAACTAATAAAAAAAAATAAATGTCTACCAATGCACATGTGCAAAAGACTGAATTTGGAAACTAATGGTGGAATCAAAGTCATGGATCCACCTGTAGCGGTGTAGCATTCAGTCAAATGCCCGAGTGAACTAAAAGTAAACCAGTTAATGTTTTTAAATGCGCTTGTCAGTCAGCATTACAGACTCACATTTTACCTTCACCTTCAAGTTTCAAATCAAGCCAGAAATCTGTGTGATTATTGACTCAGACCTGTGTTTTAACAACCACTTGAAAGCTGTTACTAAGACCTGAAGAACATTGCTAGAATCAAGGGTTTCCTGTCTAGAGAAGACACAGAGAAACTTGTTCATGCGTTTATTTTCACTAGGTTGGAATATTGTAATGGTGTCGTTACAGGTCTTAACGAGAAATCGATCAAGCGGCTGCAGCTGATCCAGAACGCTGCTGCCAGAGTCCTACCTAACATCAAGAAACTGGACCACATTACAGCGGTCCTCACATCACTACACTGGCTTCCTGTTAGTCCAAGAATAGAGTTCAAAATCTTCCTCTGGGTCTACAAAGCACTGAATGGTCTTGAACTAAAATACATTCTGGACTTATTAGCTTCCATATGAAGAATCCAGAGCCCTCAGGTCATCAGGGACAGGTTTACAGTGTATTCCCCGAATCAGAACCAACACTAAGCATTAAGTTGTTATTCTCCTCACCTGTGGAACAAACTTCGTGAACACCTGAGGTCTGCTCAAACTGTCGGCTCTTTTAAATCAGGCCTGAAAACCATATTGTTTACTGCAGCTTTCTCTTAGATGGACAATCTATTTTCTTGTCTTTTAATGCACTTTTCTGATCTTAAGTTTTGTTTATGGTTTTCTATGATTTTAATATACGTCTACATTTAAATCTTTTTTCTAAATGCATTTCTTTGCCATTGTAAAGCACCTTGAATTGCCTTTTGTATGAATTGTGCTATACAGATAGACTTGCCTTGCCTTCATCTAACTGGACTGTAACAACAAAGTGTTATCGCTCGCTCTGTGTTCATCTGTGTTTGATAGCTGCTGTATCTGCCTTTTTCCGAGACTTTTCTAAGAAGTAGCTGCTTTACAGCCAGAAAGCATCAGTATCACCAGGTCATGAATCATTCTGTTACTTGCATTTTAAATACAACAATTTAATCTCACTGATGGACTGAAAATGCTTTCAGTGTGTTTACAGAGGTCAGTTCATGATTCAAGTGTGGGAAAAGCATGAATTTAATTTTCCAACCCACTCCAGACCTCCAAACAGCAGCAGCTTCTCTTTGCTGGTTTCTCCAGCAGGTCGGTTTCTTCTCCTCTCTGTTTTCAGTGAGTTCTGTGTTAGTGTTTCTTTTTAGCAAAGATGTGAAGATGTTCAATTTGGAAGTTTAAAGATGATCTCTGGATCTGAGGTGTGATGTGGGCGTTTAGATGTGTTTAGTGTTAGTGTGTTAGTGTTTAGGGCGTTAAGATCTCCAAACACTTCAGTTTTTCAGTGTTCAGGTCATTTTGCAAAAGTCTTCAAAGTCAAAATTCAAAATGAGAAGAAAAGGCCAGCTGGTCACATCCTACTGAGTCTGACCACAAGTAGAAGTTAAATCTGCAGCCGACCCATCTTCACAATGATCAGATGTCAAGAAACAGAAACTGACACATCAACATTATCCTGAAACACTGGAGGTCACGTAGAAGGAGGATGTTGGGGCAGAATAAGTTTTATTGTGATGGAAGTTATTTCTGTTCGAATTTGACTTTATTTTTACAGTCATTTATTACAGTGTGCTGGAGTGAATTCCTACTCCACTGCTAGTGAGTACAAACTTCTTTCAACATCAGCAGAAGCAAGTGGAGACAACTGCCAGCTGCATTTATACAGATTGTTTTATAGCCAAAGAATTCATGTTTACCGCAATTTCTGGACTATAAGCTGCTACTTTTTTCACACGCTTTGAACCCTGTGGCTTAAACAATGATGCGGCAAATTTATAAATCTTTACTGACTAACGTGCTTTCATGTCGCCAATACATTTAGCCTCGTCACATCAGACCAATGAAATTACTGAACGGGTCACAGTGGACCATTGAAACTGTTCGAAATAAATCAAACGCGCTCACGCTAAATTCTTCAGATCAGTCATCATGGAAAACACAAGAAGAAAGGCTGCAGCTTTTAAGTTAAAGGCAATCGATCTGGCTGTCGAAGGAAATAGAACTGCTGCACGTAAGCTTGACATCAGTGAATTGATGGTGAGATGTTGGAGACAGCAGCGTGAACTGACTCAATGTCAAAAGACGACAAAAGCTTTCACATGTAGTAAAAGCAGATGGCCCGAACTTGAAAATGTTCTTGAAGACTGGGTGAACACACAGAGAGCAGACGGCCGAGGTGTTTCCATCGTGCAGATCCGACCGAAAGCCAAAAAAATCGCCGCCAATAAGAAGACTGAAGATGGCGTGTTACAGGCACTGTTTGGAAAAAAGTATTTATTTAATCAAAAGTTAAGAAACTCATGTTCTCATGTTACACCGTGGACAACTCACGTTAGCCACACCTGTCCTGCTATCATCACCAACAGTGTCAACAACGGTGTTTTTGAACACTAGTTTCGTAGAAGTGTGTGCTGTTGAGTGATGGGTCATTGGATTCGAGTTGCTTACAACGGACGTGGACAAACACTTCTCTCTGAGACATATTGTATGCTTTGTGGCGAAGAAGAGGGAGACACAAGCTAGTTGCTAGTGAGTCAACTTTATTCACTCGAGCCACACTCAGAATGCTGGCAAAACAATGTCAGCAAAAACTATGGAGTCTCAGGCACGCCCCCCAAACCGCCACAGCCAATGGGTGAGAGAAACTTTATAACCTGTACACTACAGCTTCACATATACGTTCTTGCCTAGTGTCTGTGCTTCCACTTTGAAATCGCCAACTCACTGCTGCAGCTTATCTCTGCTACTTTGCATGTGTGGGACTATTGTGTCTGTGTGTGTGGTTTGTGTGTGGTTTGGGTGTTAACTGAACATTGTTGGTTTAGCATGAAAGCTCACTCTACCTTAGCCAATCATCATCACTTATGCGGTTGTCTCATCCCTCCCTCCTCCCTCACCAAAGAAAAAAATAAAAAACTTTGCAGCTCCTGTGGCTGAGAGCTAAATCGGATGACAAGAGCTTTAATGAGTAGCTTTAGTTTGTAATGTGTCTCATTTAATAGTCGGTAACGGTAACAGTAACGACATTGCCTCAGTGGAAATAGTTATTAGTTAGATTACCCGTTACTGAAAAAAAATAACCCCGTTATTTATAACCCCCTTAAGTTGCTGACCTGAAGGCCTCAGACATGTGGGTGACAGTGTTGGGCATGTTACTTTTAAAAAGTAATTAGTTATAGTTACTAGTTACTTCTCCCAAAAAATTACTCCACTATAAAAGTAATTAGTTACCAGGAAAAGTAACTATTGTGTTACTCTCTTTATTTATTTATGTTTTTTTAAATACGTCTAAGAATTTTGATTTTTTTTTTCTAAGCAGATTTCACAAGCCAGGTGCATAAAGTTACATATTGTAATTCTTCAAATACCCTTTTCTCGGCATTCATTTAAGGGCACTCAGCATCTATGTACTGAATTTAGAAAATGTCTTTCTACATGGTGGACCGGCACCTGCTCTCCCTGGTATTTTGCCAATGAGGGCTCTGAAGGACTCAGAGTCAGCTGTTGATAACGGGAGCATGTTCTCAACAGCATACCTACCTTATCATTCCATTCAGTTTGGTCTGGGTCACAAGTTTTTGTGACGCTGGAGCAGAAAAAATCCAGCTTTGGCTGCTTGGACGGTGCGGCTCTGTGTCCATCTTTGTTAGCGGAACTCACGTTAGCCACACCTGTCCTGCTATCATCATCAGCAGTGTCAGCAACTGTGTTTTTGAACACTAGTTTCGTAGAAGCGTGTGCTGTTGAGAGATGCCTCATTGGATTCGAGTTGCTTACAACGGACGTGGACAAACACTTCTCTCCGGGACATAATGTATACTTCACATTTACATTCTTGCCTAGTGTCTGTACTTCCACTTTGAAAATGCCAGCTTTCCCTCCAGACTGAGAGCTAAGTCGGATGACAAGAGCTTCAATGAGTAGCTTTAGTTTGTAATGTGTCCCATTTAATAGTTGGTAACGGTAACAGTAACGGCATTGCCTCAATGGAAATAGTTATTAGTTAGATTACCCGTTACTGAAAAGAAAAACAACCTTGTTAGAAATGCCGTTTATTTTAACGCTGTTATTCTCATCACTGCTGAATGAAGATTTGGAAAGACTTGCATGACAGCAAGCAGAGCTGGTGAGCTAACACTAGTGATCAGAAATGAAGAAAGTTAAACCCACAGATTAGCTCATTGTCAAAACATGAACACACTTCCTGTCACATACCACACACTGCAGCGTGTGAGCATTGCTGTATTGACCGTGGTTGACACAACGTATAGATGTGAGCAGTCTTCTCACATCTAAAAAACATCAAGACCAACTACCATTACGTTTAACGGATGGAAGCCTCAACGCCTACATGAAGCTTAACCTCGCCACCTATCACCCAGACTACAAAACCATCAGCACCAGAAGTCGCGTTAATGGTGAGAAGTATTTATTTATTATTGGTCAGCTTCAGTATAACAATTTTATTAAAAAGAATAAATTCTGAGATTTATACTCTAAATTTGTTGGTCTTACTTAAAAATACACACATTTAGTTGTATTTAGTGTTAAAAAAATATTGCATGGCTCTCACATAAGGTTATTTTAAAATATGTGGCTTTTCTGACTCTCTCAGCCAAAAAGATTCCTGGCCCCTGCTGTAGTTGCTATTGACAGACAAATATTCATCCATCCATTCTCTATACACCGCTTTATCCTCACTAGGGTCGCGGGGAGTGCTGGAGCCTATTCCAGCTGACTCTGGCGAAGGCAGGGGACACCCTGGACAGGTCGCCAGTCTGTCGCAGGGCTACATACACAGACAAACAATCGCACACACATTCATACCTACGGGCAATTTAGAATAGCCAATTAACCTCAGCATATTTTTGGACTGTGAGAGGAAGCCGGAATACCGGGAGAAAACCCACGCATGCACAGGGAGAACATGCAAACTCCATGCAGAAAGATCCCAGGCCCAACCCAGGATTTGAACCGGGGATCTTCTTGCTGCAAGGCGAAAGTGCTAACCACTATTTCACTGTGCAGCCCACACACAAACATACACAAACTTATTCCCAATGCAGACACTATGTGTTGTGATGGGTGCAAGCAAGCAATTCAATTCAATTTAATTTATATAGCACCAATGACAATCAAATTGTCTTGGAATAATTACAAATCAAAGTTGTTCATTGTTTGTTTTATTTCAGTATTTGATTTAATGGAATATTTTGTGTTTTAGAAGTATTTACAGTAGCTGCGGAAAAAATATCACCTGGTCAAAGTGTTCTGTCAAAAAAATTTATGATTTTTTTTAGAGAAGGAAGTGAGAATGAACCAGTCAGAAAAAAAAAGAACTTCAGACAACCTCTCATGTGAAACTTCTCTTGTCTGTTTCCCATAGCTCATCATTTCTCTTCTATATATTTCACAGACAGAGCAACAAGCATCCAAGCATCAGTGCTGGACTTAAGGATGGGAGATACTTTGCTGTCCGTCCTGTTGTTACCCAGTGAGTACCAGCAGCTTTTCATCAACTTGTTTGCTTCACACGTGTTGACAAGATGTTGGAAAGTGACTTATTTTAGTTTAGATTCAGAGAAGTGTGTGAAATCATCACAGAAAAAATATCATTGCTTCATTAGCAGTGAAGATTTGACAGATTTTATACATTAAACTTCTTCCATCTTCCACTGTGAATGCTCATCATGGATCCCCAGTTGTTTCGTTTTGGTCATGTTTTCTAATGAGTTTCAATCTTTATTTTAGTGCTGATTACACTCCTCTACTATGGACATGCTCAAGGTAACTGCTCAGATGTACTTTTTAATCATTAATATCATTCATTTAGGACGAGTCTTTAGCTGTGTTTTTTTTGGTCAGTGTATTCATTATTTTAAAGACATATTGTAGAGTTAAACAAAACACAGAATGACAGTACATGTTTGTGTTGGGTTCTAGATGCTGTGCTGACAACTGATCCCAACTGGTCCACTTTTTTTGTCGGAGAGTCTGTTACGTTCATATGTGACATGAGCGAAGGCAAAGATGCTGACTGGGAATACAGGATCAAGAAGGATGGCCAAGAATATCTTGCCAGCAACATACATCAGGGCTACATATTAGGACCTCTGACTACAGATGACGGCGGTGAATATCAGTGTGTTGGTTACAGGAAGAGCTCACATTATCCCAAGAAGAGTAATACTGTCTCATTAACTGTTGCAGGTAAGTTCCTCAGTGTTTTATCAACATGACCAACAGCACAAACACATGATCCCTGTTCATATTTTCATCTCAATTATGTAGTACAGCCTATATTTAATTAATATGATTGTGTAAATGTTTTCGAATAGTGTGATGCTTTAGACTACTGGATCTTTCCTGCTTTTCCCATAAGAATACACTGTGCTAAAAACATTCAGAATTATCACAAGTATGTTGTTTTGTGTGCTTTAACACCTGTTGCGGATGGAATATGTGAACTAAAATAAGAAAAGGAAACACAGTTAAGCCTTCCGCATCAAGAATTTTACCTAATTATAGATGGCAGCTGATGGTATGTCCTCTGTCTAAACCAAAAACTTTGTGTTTCTTTTAGTGCAGTGCATTTGTTGACAGTAAATGTCATCAGACAAAAGAATGGAGAAATTGTAATGATGTGCTTATTGAGATTTGAAACCACAAAGTCTGTCTTCATGTTGAAATGGACATAAATCACCATTGATTGAAAATGTTGTAAAGTGCAGTGAGAATGACAATTACATTTTTGTTTTCTTCAGATTTAAAGAGATGAAGAATTTAAAGCTAACATAATATGAAAACATTCCCAAATGTCCATTTTTTCTGTATTTTTTTAAGGCATTGCCGTGACAATAATTGCATGTTTGTTTTTTAAATAACAGCTGCACCCACAGCCACACTGACATCAGGCACAACAACCATACCAATAGGAGCCAGTGTGACACTGACCTGCTCTGTGCAGAGTTCTGTCAGCTGGAAGTACCAGTTTCTCAGAGCTACCCAGAATAACTCTGAAGTTGTTTTGAATCCGGTTGAAGCAAATGACGAACAAAACAGTGTTGCCAGCGTATCACAAGGAGGCATCTACCAGTGTAGGGGAGGAAGAGGAAATCCAGTTTTCTACACTTATCTAAGTGAAGAGGTCACCATCAGGATAATCTGTGAGTTCAGTAATTTGGTTTGAAATGTGCTTTCTTTTGTGATTACCATTAGAATTAGTGATGCAACTTGCAATGTTAAGTTTTCTTATTACATTCTCTTTGACTAACTATCATATCTGGTGGAAACAGTTTCCAATGAGGCTGTTTTAACACGACAACCCAGCTGGCCTCAGGTGTTCAGTGGTGAGAGAGTCACTCTGACATGTGAGATCGTCGGAGGGGAGAACACCAAGTGGGTGTACGAATGGAGTGGAACCAAGTCATATATACACTGGACATACAATGATTACTATTTCTTCAGTGTTTTGGAGTCCAACAGTCGAGACTACATGTGTAGGGGTAGACGCATAGAGGACCTCTATTCTTTAACTGAGTGGAGTAAAGCCATCTCACTGTCAGCATCACGTAAGTCATGACTGTTGTTTGTTCTGTTAAAGTTCTGTATTATGCAACATTGTCACCCCGCACAGGGTCGATTAAAGGGTTTACAACGATTTTACATCTTAGATCACACTATGAGTTAACAGATTACAATATGCTTTGACGTAGACTCAACCAGATAGTTTGACTAGAAAGGTTTTGTTGACCTGCACAGTGCCAATGTAAAAAATAAAATATCATAGTTTTGTAAGAAATTTTTAAATTTTCTGTCATGCTGAAGTGAACCATTGTAAGTTTTAACCCTCATGTCATCCTGCGGGTCTAATTTGACCCGTTTTAGTTTGAAAATGTGGGGAAAAAATGTATATTTTCACAGTGAAACTTCTGATGTCCACATTTTCAACATTTTTGGGAATTCTGAACATTTTTTGGTGGAAAAAAAGAAATGTTGAAAATGTTTCTTAAGAGCGTTGACAAAAAAATCTCTTTTTTTGTGAATGTTCTTAAAAAATAATTGTTTTACTGATATACATGTAATCACTTTAGGTATTTTTTAGGACTTTTTGGAAGCTTTTTACTCATTTTTTGAAAATATTTACAATAATTTTCTTGCCAAATTTGGGGGATTTTTTAAAAAAAAAAAAAAAAACTCTTAAGGAATTATTGGAATTTTCTTCCTGAAGAATTTGGAAATGTTCAGAAATTTGGGGGATTTTTTTGCTGAATTTTTGGATTTTTTTCAGACAAGGAAGCAATTTTTTTGGTGCCCGTAAATGAGGACAACAGGAGGGTTAAAGCACTAAATTGTTTTAACCTTTTTAGATTAGGTTTAACATGAAGCCAGAAGAGTGACTGTTTATATTGATGTTGAAAGTAAAATTTGGAGCTACAATCAAGATGTGAACTGAAAAAGGAATTTGTAATTTTCCATTTCCAAGTAATTTCTAAGCACTAAACAAGTCCTTAAATTACATTTTGAGAAACAATTCTTGATTAAGGTTAAGGTCTCAAAATTAAAGAATTTCTTACTTCTTTTTACTATTCCCATGTAGAAATTCTTTGCGTAGATCTGCGTCTTATCATCCTCAATGAAAGAATGTTTCTTCCACTCTTTATTTAAAACATAAAGATGAAGCTGACTCATGTGGTGAACACTTGAGCTCTCTGTCAGAGGGCATCTGAGACTTCACCAGGTGAGAAGACATGAGTGTTCTGGTGGAAGGTGGTGGTCCTGGAGCTCAGTTTTATTAATTATTCTGTTTGTTGTAAACTGAGGAGGAGGTAGACCAGTAGTTTCCACCACATAGGTCAGCAGAGGCTTGGGCAGTCAACCATCAACATAGTCTTTGTGGATTAACTTTTCGGGTAACATGAAACATTTGTTGCATGAAGATCTAGAACAGCAATGAATGAATGAAAGTGCTCTGGCCAATACCAGAACAAGGTCCATTAAGTTCTTGTTTTTGCCAAGTTTCTCACAATGACACAATGACAATGGCTACTTTTTATTTATCATTATCATTTTTCTAAACCCACTGACAGATAAACCACAGGCTCTGTTAAATGCTGACGTCAGAGACATTCCAGTAGGAGGCAGTGTGACCCTCAGCTGCTCAGTGAACCAATCATCTGGATGGGAATACTTCTGGTACAGAGATAACAAATCCTCTGAACCCCTGAGCAAAGAAGATGCTGCTTTCCGTTCAAATGGACGAATCAGTGTCTCACTGGGAGGACTGTACTGGTGCCGAGGAGGAAGAGGAGACCCTGTTTATTACACAGAGTACAGCGAACCAGTTGGAATCAGAAAAAATGGTGAGTTTTCAAGGTATTTATTATTTGCTATTTGGATGATGAAGGTCTATTACCGAAACGTTGCACCAATAAATTTATGATTGCATGTTAGACAGTCTGTATATGTAGCCCTGTGACAGACTGGCGACCTGTCCAGGGTGTCCCCTGCCTTCGCCCGAGTCAGCTGGGATAGGCTCCAGCACCCCCCGCGACTCTAGTGAGGATAAAGCGGTGTATAGAGAATGGATGGATGGATGTTAGACAGTGGCTTGGTGGTTATCACTTTCACCTTGCAGTTAGAAGCTTCCAAGCTTGCCTCCTCACCTTCCCAGGATCTTTCCATATGATATTTGCATGTTCTCAGGTTCTCCAATCTCCTCCCACAGTCCAAAAACATGCTCAGGTTAGTTGGTAACTCTAAATTATCAGTAGATGTGAATACGAGTGTGATTGCCTCTATACGTAATCCTGTGATAAACTGGCGACTTGTCCAGGGTGTCCCCTGCCTTCACCCTAAGTCAGTTGAGATAGACTCCAGCCCTCCACGACCCTAATGGGGGATTAAGCAGTGTATAGATGATGGATGGATGGATGGAAGTTACACAGTGTGCAGGAGTCTGTTTTTTGTACCTGTTGGATGTGCTCTTCCCTCTCCTATGCACCTGCCTCATGAAACAGATGTGCAAAGAGTTCCTTGTGTGAAAAGTTCCCTTGTTTTCAAGGTTTTAAAAAAAAATTGTTTTAAAAACAATTCTGTGAGTATTTATGAATGACATCATCAGGTTCTGAAGCCATTTTGGTGGATGTTGATTTCACCTGTTGTTTCTGTCTGTGACGGTGATTCTTTAATATGAACAGTCCCAAACAAAGCAGTTGTGACTCTGCAGCATAACTGGCTTTAGGTATATAGAGGAGAGACAAGACGTCTTAAATGTGACATCCAAGAGGAGACATGCTGACACAGAGAAATAATGACTGTATGTAGGATGCAAATGTTGAATGTAACCCACCAACAATACACAGTAACATGTTATATTTTGAGAAAAATCTCTTTCCAACAGAAACCAAAGCTGTCCTCATTCTGTCTCCATCATGGCTGATTCCTGGAACCTCAGTAATTCTCAACTGTAAGGTTCAACATCCGTCTGTAGGATGGAAGTTCTTCTGGTATAAGACTGTTCCCAAAGTATCAGGAAACTACAGTTATGAGCTGCTGCCTGGTAGCACCAGTGGGACTGAGCAAGATTCCTACATTATTCATGGACAGACACATACAGCTGGATACGCATGTCGAGCTGGAAAAGGAGACCCAGTGTATTACACTGAGTACAGTGAACCAAAGTTTGTCTGGTCTGGAGGTCAGTTTGCACATTTGATTTATTTATTATTATTATTATGATTCCGTTTATTTAGGAAGGGGCAACACACAAGACTAAACATAAATGTTGCCATTTGATCTATTGTACCAGAGTTAGCTTTAAGCTCATTTCCATCTGCAGTCTCTTGGTAGGTCACCATTGCCACGTTTACATGAGACCTTTAATTCCTCTTTAATTCGGAATTAAAGTTAATTCTGCTTTCAAATCTCCTTGCAAACACTTAATTCCGAATTAAAAAGTTAATTCCGAATAAACTTAATTCCAAATAAACTACCTAGTTTATTCTGATGTTCATTCAGAATAAACTAATTCCTGTGTACATTCTATTCATGTATACAGTTAATTCCGTTTTAGTTAATTCCGGTCATTCTGCGCATGCTTGGCTCCTCACTTAATGACGATTTAGCAACGTACACGTTCTGCGACCTTACTGGCGCGAGCACATCAAGGGACCCAACAGAAGTAGTACGCTGTTTCAAAATGACAATAAAAAGCAAAGCGAAAAGCATGCTTTTCAGTTGTTCTTCCATGTTGTTGAGGAAAAGAAATGCTGCGGCAAATGGAGTTTGTTTTCTTCCGGTAAACAGGGATAAGTCACGTCCACTGCCTGTCCAATCAGAATCCTTTCCAACCCCCAAGCGTTACAGCGGAATTAAGGAAGGGGAATAAACGTGCGGTCCATGTAAACCTTAATTCGGAATTAATATTTCCATGTAAACGCGAAGCACAAAACTTTATTTCCGAATGAGTAAATTCCGAATTAATAATTTCGAATTAAAAAATTTCATGTAACCGTGGCCAATGAAAACACACACACAAAAAAATACTAAAATGGAAAACAAAAAAACTGGACAACAAAATACATGACATGCTGAAACAAAACATTAGACACAAATACATGCAGTCTTAAAAGCACACACGGACACACATTCACACACAAATGCAAATTTAAAAGACAAAGAAAAAGAAAAAGCTGACTACCCAAGGACGGTGTGTCTCTTTGTTTTCAGCTTGGTTTTTCCAGTCTGCTTATGACAAGTCTTAAAAATTAAAGACCGTCTAAAATTTTAATTGATTGTGCACGTCTATATGTCTACAATGAAAGAAAAGTATTGTAGTTGTATATGTAGCTTCTCAGTCAAGCGCCTGGTCAGATTTTTTATTTGTATTTTTCGGGGTTTTAATGTTGTTTTTTAATTGAAGCTTTTACATAACTTTGTATAGTTTCACATTTTATTGTAAAACAGTTGTGCTGAATTTACACATATATCAACCTGCTAAATTTGTTATTTTTCATTGAAAATGATTATTGACTATTTTATTATTATTGAACAGGATATGTCCTCAGGTCTGACCCTTTATCATTGTTTGGTTTGCAGATCTTCATTCAGCACTGTCTCTTACAGTGAATCCTGACACAGTGCAGCACTTTCACAATGACTTTGTTTTACTAAGCTGTGGGGAAAACTCTTCTGAAAGGAGGTTGAGCAGGTATTCTGAAGACGGCTTCCTGGAACACTGTTGTAGGTGGGGAACAAAGAATGGATCAACACGTAATGTTCATGGGATACGTTACGGTACTGTAGTGTATTGGTGTGAGTCTGGATCAGCATTCAGCAATGCAGTCAACATCACTGGACAGGGTGAGTTACAATTTGTAGTTTGGGAATTTAAAATTTGGAAACCAGCATATTCTATGTCCTGTTGATTCAGCCTAAGTTAATGTACTATTTTAACAACCATCTACCAGTATCTGTAAAATGTTTATATTTAGTTAGAGAATTCTAATTATTTTCTGCTCTGGTGAATTGAAATTTCTTGTACATGATTTGCCAAATTGGCCACTGAATTCCACATCACCAGTCACCCCTGCAAAAACAAAATGCTCTTTTGGTTTGGAGTGATTTGTACTGTAAATATGTCAGTTGGTAAAATAAGTTGTGCTTGGTTAATTCAATCTCAAATCATCATAGGGCTTCTGTTCAGACATCTCTCATTTGCTTGAAACTTATTTTTTTTAATCATGAACTATGGATAATGTTTTAGCTTTGTATAAACAAGTACTTTCTGAGAAAAATAGTAAAAACTGTTGACATTTTTCCACACATTCAAATTTGAGGATGTGTTTGAATAAAAATATCTTAAACTATCAAAGATAAAACCCTAAAATTGTCACAGTTTTGTCCTGTCATTGCCCCACCGAATGTGGATATGCTTAATATTTTGTGTAGAAATACTTTATTTGAATCTGTGCTATCCAGCAATTTCTTTGTTTTTGTGGTAAAACGTCATACCCTCTCAATTGGTTATTAAATATTTAATTACTGTTAGATTTTGAGTCAATGACATGATGGAAACTGACTGCACAAATTTAAGGCTTTTATCTTTAATATTTCCTGAAATAGTGTTGTTCAAACACCCTTGAAATTTAAAATGTTAAAATATATGCTGAATGTGGGCCAACGGGCAATAATAAATTAAATAAACATATTCTTTTTTCAAAATTTCAAGGTAAATCAGAGATGATCTAGCAGAAACTGTTATAATCCTCGTGTTGTCCTGACCAGAAAATGTTGTTGCCTTGTCTGAAAAAAGTCCAAAAATTCAGAATAGATTTCCCAAAATTTATAAAAATTTGCAAAATCTTCAAGAAGAAAATTCCTGAAAAGTTTGCCTCAAAAGTTTTGTTTTTTTTTTTAAATAAAAAATCCCCAAATTTGACAGCGAAATACACTGGATTTTGGTTGATGTTTTTCTGAATGTTCTTAAGTATTTTTTTAAATTTGTTTTTTCCACCAAAAAAATGTTCAAAATTTCCAAAAAGAATTTTGAAAATGTGGAAGTTTTCACTGTGATTTTTTTTTTCCTCATTTTTAAAACTTTAAAAACGGGTCAATTTGACCCACAGGACGACAGGAGGGTTAAAATATGATGATTCCAGATTGCTTGTTGCTGTTTCTAGATACTACCTGCTGTATTCATGATTGAAAAATGTTTTAGACACTCTGTAAGATAAGATTGAAAGCACCTGCGGTGTATCCTAATAACTACATTTCAGACTATACCAACTGACCTCAAAATGAATATTCATCATGTTGTTTGTATTACAGATGATGATGATGGTATTATCCTGGTGAGCCCTGTCCATCCTGTGACTGAGGGAGATTCTGTTATTCTTGGCTGCAAGTTGAGGACAGAAAATGTTCTCTCTGATGTGTTATTCTATAAAAATGACAGACTCATCCAAAGTGATGCCAGAGGAGAGCTGAGCATCCCTGCAGTGTCAAAGACAGATGAAGGTCTCTACAAATGCCAGTACTCGGGAAAAGAATCACCACAGAGTTGGATGGCAGTGAAATGTAAGTAAGAAGTAAAAGTGATTCTTTTCTTTTGTTTACGCTTGAGATAAATGTGTTAAAAAAATGTCACATAATTGAAATGAGTCAGTTTCATTCGATTTCTTGACAATTTCATTTGTGTAATAGAATTTGTATTTTAATGAATATGATAATAGAAAAGTATACATGCATTGTCATTTACAAAGAACACAGATACGTAGCTGCAGTACTCTATTACCAGTCAGTATCTCGGTACTTTAAGTCTGTATAATCAGTGTGTTACATATGGTTGCACATGAATCAACATCTTTTTTTCATTTTGATATTTAAGCTTGTAAGGCGTTTAAAATACACACTGGTTGACTTTGACTAATGGCATTTTTATAGTCCTAGTGAGCAGCACCTCCCTCATGACTGTAAGACATTCTGTTACATGTGGCTGCAAACTGAGTAAACACAAAGGGTTGAAGAGGATTGGTACGATTACTTCAATATTTTCAATACTGTTTGAATTTTACTGCTAGCTATATAAGGAGTATGTTTAATGTCAGAGCCGTACATCATAAGAGTAAATTATGAGTCAGTTTTCAATGTTAGCTTATACTTTGTCTGTGTCACATATCCTGTCATGCATGTATCCAAATGTGTGTTGTGTTTTCCTTGCTTTCCCACCCCTCCCTCTTCTCCCATCCCTCCCCCTTGCCCTCTTCTGTCCCTCTCAACCCGCCCGGCCAGCAGGCAGATGGGTCCCCCCTATATAGAGCCGGGTTCTGCTCGAGGTTTCTTCCCTGTTAAAAGGGTGTTTTCCTTGCCACTATCGCCTTTGGGCTTGCTCTGGGGGTCAGGCATATGGGTTCTGTAAAGCGTCTTGAGATGATTTGACTGTAATTGACGCTATATAAATAAAACTGAATTGAATTGAATTGAATTGGTGTTTAGTTTGACCTGGTACCTCGGTATTCATTTGTTAGTGATCATTTGCCACACTGCCCACTAAATACACAGTAGTCTGGCTTCTTTTGTTTTACATTATTTAGAAGGGATGACAGTCCTGAAGACCATTATTTTATCATTTTTGAACCTGAATTGTGGCATTAAATGCTTCGCATAATTTAGATTGCTAAAGTAATTTGATAATTGCAGGTTGTGCTCCTGAAAGCTCCTCACTTACCATTGCACTGGTTTGTGGAATTTTACTGCTTTTGATCGTACTGGCTGTGCTGGTGCGCTACTGCAGAAAGGGTGAGATATTTTCCAGTCAATAATTTACTGAAAATCACAGATAAATTCGGACGACGCGACAAGGAAAGAACAATTTGGATACAAAACAGTGTAACATTGTTTGTCTCTTTTACAGGTCTTCATTGTGACAGGTTGGTAAAACACTCTTGTGTCATTTTGAGTATTTAACAATACTTTACATGCGTCTTATTGAATTACTTTATTCACTAGGCTCACTCAGTGTCTGAACATCAACCAAGGCTCTGCGATGCGTCGAACAGAGAGCCAGAATGAAACTCAAGTTTACTCCTCTCTCCTCCATGGTCAGCTTTTCAGATCATTGTTTTCACAACTATTTCTAATACTCAGTTTGATTCTTTTTCTTTCTTTCTGAGCCAAAAGTTGTAGCGACTAATTTGATGCTTGATTTTCACTGACCTGTAGGTGATGCTTCTGTCTACGAGACAATCAGAGGCTCTGGAAAAACTGAGAGTGGTACTGTACAAGCATTGATTAAAGTGGAATTGTGAGAGATTACATTATGGGTGGCTAATATTTATTTATCAACGTTGTTGTTTCAGATGAGCCTGGCAATGACTACATTAATGCTACACCTCTTCACCAGACTGAAGGTTGTGAAGGTCAGTGAGTACAAAAAGTATCAAATATACAAATTTAGTGACAACTTTTCCAACTACCGATGTGTATATATAAATATGTTTGTGTGTGCGCATGTGAAAGAAAGAAAATTCAGAATCTCTAATCTGGCGTTGCTATAATAATTAAAGTTACATTTGACGTTGTAAAGATACTCCTGAGGCCACAATAAACTGTAGTCGAGATATGTGCATGCCAATGCCTACTTGTGTTTGCAGTAAACTGTATGAAGGATTGTCTTGTCATAGTGTTCTGTGGTCAAACCAAGTTTTTTTATAGAGAGGGAAGTGGGGGTGTACTCGTCAGACAGATAAAGACTTATTCAGACAACATCTGCTGCCATGCTGATATGAAACTTCTCTGTTTCTGCTTGTAGCAAGTGAGGTTAAGGGTGATTACATTTTCGTTTAAAGATTTTTGAACTAACAAAAAGCAACATAAGAAGCAGGAGGGTTCTCAAAAGGTTTTACTCCTTAGAATGGTGACTAAGCTCTATTTTTTATTAGATTCTCTTCTCATTTGGTAGTAATGGCAGAGGCAACAAGTCCTCCAACTCATTCGACCACACAGGTCGTATGTAACGTGCACCGGAATACGACCCATGAGAGCGTATTTACGTTAGCGCCCCTACGGGGAAAAGGAACGCATTACGGGATTTAATTCATGAAACGGCTTTTCCCTCGCGAAACGGCTTTTTCCTCGCTTTCCCAACACGGGTTTAGGGTTAGGGTTAGGGTTAGTGTTAGATAAAAGTTTGTTCATGGTGACATTTCACCTGCGACACCGGAGTGTCGATATTTACTCAACTGCTAGAGGTTGCTTAACGTCAAAACGTAACACTCGGTCGTAATACGTACAGACGACCTATGTGGTCATTTTTTCTATTAGGACAGGCTCGCAGAGGAACACAGCAAATCAGGTTGCATGTGAGTGCCCTGAATAGGAAATGGCAAAGCTAGGTCACTAGTGGAACATAGTTTTAAAAATATTCTGTTTTTATATGCTTGAAAGCTTCACAAAAATAAAGACTTCCCTTCTCTTCACTACATATGCTTGACTATTGTAGTCTGTGAAAGAACACATGCTTGTTAGGGTCAGGGTTGCTGATCACCTCTTAATTTTGTTTTTAAACAAATCTAACAAATATGTGCGGTTATTTGAAAAGAAGCCTTAAAAGATTCTTTCTCATTTCATTAAAAAGACCAGAAGCATTGGTCCCATCTTGGCCGGTGTGCAACAATGGTCCACTGTTGGTAAAATAGAGAGAGTCTCCAGTGTAGAAAGATTGACTGTGTGTGTGTGTGTGTGTGTGTGCCCATGTTTTTGCTATATTGTGGGGACCAAATGTCCCCACAACTGTAGGAAAACCGAAAACTATGTCCCTTGTGGGGACCTCATTTCGGTCCCCACAAGTTTAAACAGTGTTTTCTTGGCCATGCTGTTGTTACTGAAAAAAGTAAAAGTGCATAAACATTTCTTTAGGGTTAGGCATTGTTTTGGTTAGGGTTAGGGTTTGGTTAAGGTTAGGGGTTAGATATGAATGGGAGTCAATGGTATGTCCCCACAATGATAGCAAGACACAGTGTGTGTGTGTGTGTGTGTGTGTGTGTGTGTGTGTGTGTGTGTGTGTGTGTGTGTGTGTGTAAAGTAAAATGTATCATATCACTCTTTTTTTAATTAAAAAATTCTTTCAGTGTGTCCGTTAAGTCGTTCATAAGGAAAATTGAGTTCCTACCTGAAATACATCTTCATAGACTTGTCCTTTCCGTGGTTCTGATAATTTTTACTAACTAGTGCAACTAATGTCAAAATATCCCACATCATTCCTCAAGGTCAGTTTGTGAATATATTAGCTGTGTTTTCAACACTGTCAAATTGACTGAAAGAAAACTTACACAAAATAGTTTGCTTCACAGGTTCACTGGATTCTTAAGGATGGGTTATAATCACATTTATTCTCTTGCTGCTGTAGCACAGCAATAAAACTGCACCCATGTCACATTTACAATAAATTTCAAATATGACAAAGATAAAGATGATGTTTACTCTCAAGTTTAATTGTGGTCATGTCTGGCAAACCCAATACTGCTTGATAATGTTTTATAATAAAAAAGATGAATGAATGAATTAAAAAGTAGTACTATTACATCTTAACTACTATGTCTTTGTTTTTCAGTTGTATTTATTGTGATTTTGTTTCAGGTCCATGAAAAGAAGTGTGTCATCGACAAAACAAGAGACGCATGGACAATAACATGAAAAACATGTTCAAACATACTGGACACAATTATACAACTGCTGCCATACCAACACCAGACACACAGTATTTTGAGCAGTTTTGCTGTAGATCGTATTAAAGAATTATGGCCTGGATTTAGCTTCGACATAAACGGCAACACTGCTGATACTGCTTTTAAACTCCTTATATCCTTATTATATATTTTTTGCAGTCATTTTATAGGTTAGAAGTTGTAGGATCATGTAAGTGTTTTTACAGTGTTGATGTTAAGCAGGTTGCATTGTTATCATCAGGCTTCTTCAACATCTTATTCAAACAGCTCTTTGGAAGAAACGTGAGAAAGTTTGTGTTTGTTGCACAATGGTAAATCTATATCAATATAATTTTTACATTGTACTATGTCATTTTTCTTATATGTAAGTATTTTTCTGCTGAATAATAAATAAAAAATCAAATGATTTGACCATAATGGAATGTATTTTCTAGTTGGTATTCTGAAAAGTCCACCTTATATAGTACACACGTTATCCTCTTTCTAGTAATCCTTGCAGCTTTTTTAGAGAAGTTTTCAACTTGACCATCACCATCTCTTTTTACTGCCATTCCAAAAATGCATATAAGCTGAGGAAACAGCTACCTGAGAAGTCCACAGCACAGAGTCCATAACTGCAAGGTGTAAAAGGTTGTTTAAAATATTTGTTCTTTATCTTTATGCCTTTCGGGATCAATTCGTCTTCTATTCAGTTTGCCATTCACAATAACAGATATTTGATCCATGGGTTCCCAAACATTTGCATATCACTGCAGATAGTTGCGGATGACATACAAACACACACAAACCTGTTCATAATGCAGACAGTATGGCTGCATTATGACAAAACAACAATGAGACACAAAAGGAGACAACATGGCACAAACAAGCCACAAAGCGACATGAACAAAATAAAATAAAAATCCAACACAAAGGAGACAAGGTGAGACACAAAACAGCAAAAATGAAACACTAAAAGAGACAAAGCTATACAAACTGGTGGCTCCTTGTAATTGTTGTATGCCTTCCTACAATCACCTTTCTCTTTGTGGTCATTGTGTGTCTCTTCCTGGTTGTCTTTTTGTTTCTTTGTGGATGTTTTGTGTATCCAAGTGATTGTTGTGTCTGTTTGTGTCCCGTTTTTCTGGTGGTTGCTGTTTTAGTGTGTCTTTACGGTTGTTTTGTTTCGTTTAGTGTCTCTGTGTGGCTGTTACAGGCTTTTGTGGTTATCTTAGACCTCTTTATAGTTATCGTAGGTCTCTGTGGTCGTTTTGTGTCTCATCGTTGTTTTTGTTTGTCTTTTTGTAATTCTTGTGTGTCTTTGTGGTTTTCTTGTGTCTTTAGTTGTATTTGCATCTTGCAATATCTCCATGGTTGTCTCAGGTCTCTTTGTGGTCTCGTTCATTGTGTGATCTAGCTATGTCTGCAGTCGTAGCAAGACACTGTCACTCACATCTGATCGGACACACAAACCTCTTTAATTTTTCTCTCAGACCTCAAATGTAATTGTTGTATATTATTTATTACAACCGTCATGTTTTTGTCTTTAATTTGTGGATGTAACAAGAAATGCGCTGGTGCAGTACTTCAGTATTGCCTACTGAACAGGCAGATGGAGGTAAATTCACTGGAGAGTGATAAAGGACCATTTACTTCTTAATCTACTTAACCAAGATACCACACTGCCTCCTACTGGTCCTACTGGATACAGAGATAATTTCCTCCCAGTAATACTGGCCTGTTCAAGTGGAGTCTGACCCCACTTAAAGAACCACAGCCGTGCAGTGTGCTTTTTATTTTATTTAGCATTTATTTAACCAAGTTAGTCCTACTGAGATCAGAGATCTCCTTTTCAAGGAAGGCCTGACCAAGAGGGCAGCGGCATAGCCACATTAAAAATAATAAAGAGCAGATAAAATTAACATTAAAACTTTCTCACATATAACACTCGCACACAGACTAGACTGTAATGATTTCATCGAACTTTAATCTCGTTCAGTGTAACAAGGGTTTAAAGTTGAAGTTAAGATTGTAATTCATTCCAAGCATTAAGTGCACAAAACCTAAATGCTTTCTTGCCCATTTCAGATCGTACTTTGGGGACGATAAATTGCATAGAATCCATAGATTGGAGATTGTGACTTCCATGTTTCCTTGTTAAAAAATGATATAAGTAGAAAGAAACAAACCCACAATGGTTCTGTAAATAAACGCATACCAATGACTGAGATGCTGGGCATTTAAAGATGTCCAGTTAACTTTAAAATAGAGCACACAATGGTGAGTAAGGAGAGCATATTTGATATTGAATCTCAGTGCCCCAGGGTACGCACTATCCAGGCTTTTAAAACAATGAGCCGATGCCTACATATACAACACATCTCCATAGTCAATAACAGGCAAAAATGTTATTTCCAGCACATATACTGAATGTGTTCCTTATAAGACTAATGGTCGTCAATTAAAAATCCGAGATATTTAAGAATAGATATCAACTCTATTTATTGACCATTTCTTGTTAAACATTTTCCACAGTGCTGATCCTTCAGCAGTTTTGGAAATAGTAAAGAACATACATTTTGTTTTGTTTTTTTGTGCTAATGCAATAAAAACTATTCGTCTGTCCATAAGCACTTCTACTTCTTTAGACAAAAAGCCACCAAATTGAAGGTTCATATACAAATGATTTGCAGCTTTTCAAACTCCAATCTAAAAAAATGCAGAACTATCAATGCATAGCTGAAGAGCACTGCCAGTGGATGTGGTGGGACGACAGCATATATTTCATAAATATGCTGCCTGCAGGCCTCTTCTTCTCCGAGTGGATGATGTTGGCAGAAGCAGCATCTGGGGGAAATCTTACAAACTATTGGTTATCTGTCCTAAAATGTTCGCTAAGGCAGGTGTCTACTTGAGTTATAATAGGGCTCTGTTTTATTTTATTGAGTTATTTCTGTACTTCAGGGTCTGTCTGTTCAGCTGAGCCATGAGAAGTCTGAAGAACTGCACTAAGATCACACTCAGGGAGATTTTCTGAGGACTGAAACAGATGATACAGACACCGACTGTTGCAAGAAACACAGCAGTGTTTTATTCACATATTACTGTCAGTGTAAAGGAACACTAGACAGGAAACAGTGATGATGATCACTGATAAAAAATACAATAATGTTAATGTTCTTTATTTTTTAAAACGAGGGTTTGCAATGTGCTCTGTCAGACAAAGCATGAAGCAGAATATCCAGCAAAATACCAACATGCCAGACAGTGAAAGCAAACGAAGCAAGGTGAAATTATGATTTTGGTGACAACTAGAAGACAAAAGATGCAAAAATATGTCAATGCTAATAAGCTCAAACATATTAACAAAAGCAATTAAAAGGGTAATAAGTAATTTTAGAAGTGTCATTTTATTGAAACAAGTGTATGAAAGTTTTATAAGAAGTGGTTTGTATTTTCATAGGGCACTTTTCCAAATCCAGGTTGCTGGACAAGGCAATCAAAATAAAACACAGAACTCATAAAATCATCAGATCTTCAAAGAAGACTGATAAAAACACAACACAGTGTGATAAAAAAAAAAAAAGTGTTGGAAAGGGTTTATGTTAGGAATGGGGGATGTGGAGAACCCAGACGCAGACATCACAGACAAAACGCTAGGCATTATTAAAAGAATGTATTAACAAAATCAAAAAACCTATTACAACTGAAAACGAGACTGAAGTGGACAAAACAAAACTTGACAGCAGCTGAACAGCAAGACTAAAAGGGTGACAAAAAACTAAACTTAGACAAAGGCAAAAACGGCTAGACTGAAAAGGTACTTACACAAGGAGAACAAACGACAAATGCAAGAGCAAACGAGAGTCCAAACAAGTCGAGTCCAAAAGAGGTTAATCCAGAAGAGGGTGAAAAATGATTAAGTCCAACAACTGATATAATCCAGCGGTGGAGGGTAAGTGGGGAGTGACGAATGAACTGCATGGAGATCCTACTATGCGTCAGCAACAACTGAGAGGAATGGCAGAGCTTAAATAACAGGGAAGGGGACCAGGTGGATTGAGTTGAGCTGATTGCAACAGGTGAGAATGATGAACTAATGAGACGACTGCCAGGGGACGAGCGAGTGGAAGAGAGACAGAAAGGAAAGACACAGCCAGAGGGAGACAGAGATACACAAGCCAAAAAACACACACTAAAGGGCAACAACACTGAGGGAACCAACAGACTTAGATTAAAGCAACAAACAAACAGAATCAAAAAGGTTAAATTCAACGAGGGGACTAAAGGTGGAAGAAGGAACAAAGAGGCAGCAATAGGGCAGAATCCTGACAGTTTATGGAAGAAATACTAAAAACTGAAATATCATCAGGAAAGGATCTTCAATAAAGGTATATTTACAAAGAGACTTAAAAGAGGTAAAATCATGGTTACACAAGGTTTGTGTTCTGGTCTTGATCTTGGAACAGAAAGAAGATCCTCCCACCTGAGGATGTAAACCAAAGAGATTGCGATTGCTACGACCCTACAGCATTAATAACTGTGAAGAACCTTACTAGTTCTCAATGGAAATTAATACCCTGCAAAAAATATACATGGAACCCCAACAAAAACAAGAATTTCCTGTATTTTGATTTATTACAAGGGGCCAGCCGAAGCCACTCTCATTGACACGATACAGTTTGGTGAACTTAACAAAATGATTTCTGATTTTGAGTCACTTCAGAGGATGAATCCTTCAGCTGCCATCACAGAGACAGTCTTAAGAGGTTCTTGGGTCACCTGGTCTCAGGGAAGGGTTTATCTGTATGTTGTTTGTATTAGAGCCTTGAATTGATGCTTTATGATGTGAGTGTGAGCATCTGCACAGAAAATAAAACTGGGCCTAAACCTGAACTATCTACAGCCTTAGATCCCTGGGAGTCATTGGAGGAACACAGTGTTGACATCACGCTGTATTTTAGGTGTACTGGTGTTGACAGTTGATTCATTAGCATTGCAGACAATCTGATACCTTCTCACACTTATAAAAAATATTGTGTGTTAAAATGCATCAAATACACATTGTGGAAGAGAAGGAAAATATTCTATATCACACCTTTAGTAACACATTTAGTAGCAGTGATAGCAAACTGGAAATTATGTAATTTCTCTGTTTTGCTGTTTCCAAATGATTCAGTTAATATAGAGACTGCTAAAGTACTAAAATAAAAATAATGATGATGTAAAATGTCAATATATGGTAAAATAAATAAATAAATAAGTACTGGCAGAATCTTCTCCCAGTGTCATTTAAGACTGATTAATCTGTCACAGTGTGTGAAATTGTGCTGTCGCAACAAAGTTCTATTCGGCGACATACATTCATTGCTCCCCCAAGAGCGCAGCAGAGTTGTGTGACAATCAGGGTACATTTGTCTTTCTGTATGTCTGTCTGTCTTTCTGTGTGCAACATTACTCAAAAACCGAATAACGGATCGGGATGAAATTTTCGGGGTCAGAAATGACACAAGTTCGATGGGTGTGGAGTTATCGAGACTTATCCGATAAAAATCATACAACGACTGAGCAGCCTTGGTGGAGTACTGCTCTCTCTGAGTGCTTTTCTTGTTTTACTACTGACGACCTCATTGTTGAGGCTCTTACTAGCAACAAATACCACATCCAACATTGTGTAATTGTCTGACTATAAAAACGTGTTTGATGGAATCGAAAAGCAGCATAGTCAAACAATCACCACTGTTTAAGCTGTCTTTCCATGTAAAGTTACAGTTTTAGCCTTAAGCCTGCAGAGCACCCTCTATCCTTGTGTAGTATAGATAAGAAAAACAAATCAAAACAGAACTGACTTAAAATAAAAAAGAAATCCTGGAAGAATCCTCAGAACTAAGGTTATATCAGTCTAAGTTGTGTTTGAATTGAAAAGATTTACTGCAACAATTCCATTCTGTTGCTTTGGAGGGAATTGGAGCCACTTTACAGCCACTCTTGTCTGTCTAGACAACAGAGCAACAAAGGCAAAAAGCAACTCCAGCTAGACAGCATTCATAAAACATGAGTCCACAGGGATCTTTCTGACTGGACACACTGTGTAATTTTTAAGTGTGCCTGTTACTCATGAACCTAAAACCATCTGATTGCTCATTATCCTATTCAGAGCGCCAACAACCACAGAGAAATCATAAAGGTGTCTTTAGCGCTTTTGTTTGTAGAATTCAACAGAATATGTTAAGGGAATACACAGTGTAAACTTGAGCTTTTTGACTACAGAACCAGTTTGCTTAGCATTCATATATATTTGGCAATTATAACAAAATAAAAAATAAGCTTCAAACTCCTTATAGCTGCACAACATCCCTATTATAATTAGGTCTGATTGAGATTTTAAAATGTTGGATGTCATTTTTACTACTGTAGGAAAAAGGTCTGCACTGTAGGTCTCAGCCAAAAGAGGGTACTGTTTCCTAAATTGTGACTTATTAAAATCCTATGAAGCATTTAGCTGTTTTATAAAGTGTTTTATATTCAGTGTTAATAACTGAATTATTAACTTATCTGCCTGTCATTTAATGCTCACTGTCTTTGAATGCAGAACATCTTTTAAAAATGACTCGGACTAGACTCTCTTTTGATATTCATCCTGTATTTCTTGTATTTTTGAAAACAATTCAAACCACATTTATTATAACAAAATACATCAAGTTGCAAGTTCAGTATGCTTATCATCTCAACAGTCAGCAGGTCATCAGCAAACCCTTTAGGCAAAGAGTTAGCATCTAGCATTAAGATATATGTTTTCACATTTTTGTCAGTATGGAAATGCTGCACCTGGTTGGATCAGATAGGTTCTTCACTTTTCAGCAATTCAGTTGATTTTATGGTTTTTATGGTTTATATCCCTCATGACATTAAAGGCATTATGGAGGATGTTTTTTTTGTTTAATTTGTCTGATTCACATAAAATGAACATACTGACCTTTAGTGGACTTGTATGTATGGTCTCTAAAAGAATAAAAAATAAAATAAAATAACTGTGGACATGGCAGGACCTGAAAAACATCAGCCAATCATTGCGCTCGGACCGAGGCGTTTGGTTTGCTCCCTTTCCTGTCAATCAAAAATCTTCCGGCTCAGGCCTAGTTACGTAGATTACGTACGCCTTGGACTTAGGTGTTTTCTGTATGTGTTGCTTTGGTATAGCTTCGTAGTTAGCTGGCGACTTGTTTTGCTCATCTTTTTTTTACATAATGGCAGATAAAGATCCAGGGGGACCCAGCGGTAAAAGAAAGCTTCACGAGTGCTACGCAAGTTTCTGGAGGGGGGCGTTTCTTCGTAAATGTTAAGAGGGGGGAGGTTAGAGGGGGTGAGGGAGAGGTTGTATGTGCGCATGCTACGTTCAAAGTCGTAGGAAATTAAATCTCCTCTAATGCCTTTAAGCCTAGAGGTGTTGAATTTTATACAGGGTGGTCAGCAAGATTTCTAGCATATGTGGTGAATTGTTAAGTTCTGGCATAAAGCATGTCCTAATTCTCGTCTTTCAAAAATGTTTTTTTATAGACGAAGAGAAAGAACTTTTTGAGCCACTTGACCTGATGAAGTTTGTGTTTTGCTAAAGAAGCACATTTTCAGAAACTACAACAAGATGTTACCTTTCAAATAAAGTCTCACACAAGCACCTACAGTTTTTAATTAGAGGCCTTTTCACTTGAGTATGTCAAGCAGACAGAAACTCTATTAAAAAGGGATGGATGTAAAATGGTTAAAAATGACATAATGAAGGAAAATGTAAGAATTTACCAAAAGGACAGTCCTTTTTTGGTCTGAACTTCTCTAACTTCTCAAAGTAGACCCACTGCTCCTTGACACTGAGAGGAGTCTGTTGAGATAGTTCAGTGATAAAGATGCTCCGTGGCACTTCCTGTAGAGGTCCACCAGGCAGTGCAGAGGCCCAGGTGCCAACCCATGACTTCATACGTGGATTATGCCTCGCAGTTGGCCTGAGAGGGCCTGAGGATCTCCCAGAAGGAGGTGGGAGAGACAGAGGCCTGGTTTGTAGAATGGATGGACTTTCATTCTCAGTACATTAACATTTTCAGTGTACATTTACAAAATAATGGATGTTTACAATGTGGTTTGCTATCAAATGCTTTGGTTTGCATTCAGCGCTCTGCAATTAAGCCACACACACACACACACACACACACACACACACACACACACACACACACACACACACACACACACACACACACACACACACACACACACACACATGCGCGCCTGGCACATGCAGACATACTGTAAACATTTTAAATCTTCCTCCTGGTTTCCTGGAGACTCTTTCCAAGTGGTCATGTTTGGGCTGTCAGGATTAGCATCACAGCTGCTGCACCTTGATGAGATAAAACCACACAGGCGCTGTGGACACCCAGTAAGAATTACACACATCAAGTGTCTTTGTCAGGTGTTTGTGACTGAGTGCTGCTAAAACAGCTCCACTGCTCCTTGGTATTAATTCTCCAAGTCTCTAGAGCTCTGCTAGAGGGATGAACACCTTTCTTCCAAAAGATATTCCTTTATTTCATGTTTTAATGATGGCATTGGAGAACACAGTCTGACACATCAGTCCAGAACCTCCCAAACGTGTTTTGTTACATTAGGATCTGTTGACTGTGAAAGAAGTGATAGATATGATCATTCAGTTATATTCTATGAAATCTCTTTCCACTGAGGGGACAAGTGGACCCAAACCTTGCCAGCAAACCAGGGCCATTGTGTGCTGGTGAAGTCTTCAGTTGTTTCCTTTAATTATCATCTGTCTGTCTATGATTGTCAACAGCACTGCACCACCAGCAGAGGGCACAAGATGCAACTTACACTCAGGCAGGTCTGACATCGGTGAGGCCTCTTACACAAGATTTTTCCTGAGCCTGGCCTCCCTGACACCACTACTCCACATCCACATATGGATACTAATAAATATCTTCTGAAAAACTGAAAAGACTTTAAGAGTCAAATATAGCTGAAGAATACCACAATCGGTGCTACCAGCTACTTCACAGCTTACAGTGAAAGAACTAAAACTTCCCCCCGGCCTTACACTACTGAGCACTTATATTCCATCCCCTGAGGAAGTGTATGGCACTGATATGAAGCAAAATAATCCAGTCAGAAGGACCGGCTGCTTCCTTCCCTTTTGCCCACTTGGAGCTGCTGACCCATGAGGAAAATGCAGCTCGAAAGAGGATGTGATTTAATCACATTACTGCTTGATCAGCCATGCCTGAGTCATGGTCCTTGACTCCTGGTCTCTAAATGAATCACAGATCCACGGAGTCAGGGACGATTTGTATGTCACCCTGATTAAATCAGCTGCTTAAGTCAAACAACAGATCATCTGCGATCCCTTCCCCAGACAGCCCCTCCACGTTGCCGAGTGACTGTCAGGGTTCTTCAGGCACTTAATGTGAAGTGAAGGGATTGGCTGCGGGGCCGACGCAGAGCTGATTTCTGTTGTAAACTGTGAGAGTTAAGAGCCTCATCTCAGTTTCATCACATGTTTACTGGTATCAGAATGTAAATACAGTGCTATATGATACTTGGTTCTCCCTCTCCCTTCTTCTCACAGCTAATACAGTGAAGAATTAAACTGCCACACTTGAAAACATGAATCTAAACAAAATGATAAAATGGTGAAGTTCTTGTGTACTTTTCCTAACTACTTTAGATTACTGAGCTCGCTATGCAGCTTAATATAACTGTTAAGTGTCTAAAATCCCAACTTGTTGCCTCTCACTTCCTACCCTCTAATGGAATAGAAGCGTTGGATTGTGCTGCTAATAGAAGTCTTGTGGTTTCTTCGTTTCCAGGTCTCATGGCTCCATGGAAATGCATGACACTCACAGAACCCATGACACGGCTGAAAGCTCTCCTATCCGCTCCTCTCCCATCCTGAAACTCATTGAAACGCTGGTGTTTGAATTTCACAAGACAAGGTGTGTGAGGGGTCAGTGTTTGTGTGTCACTAAGTCGCCTGAGGATTATCACATGACTCATAGTTAACATAAGTACAGGCTGGGAACCAGCTTATGTCAAAGAAGGGAAGGGGAAGCAGGGAGGGAACATTCCTCATCAATGGATGCAGTATGTCACTGTGTTATGATGTTGAACAAGTGCTGGACTTAGACTACAATGCCTTATGTATGTTTCCCGCTAGCTCTAAGCTGTTTTAGGATATCTGTTTAAATATGGTAATTCTTTGCTACTCCTTTATGCATTTGTTTTTATTTATCTGCATATTTTGTAATACTCCTCAGTATATATTTTTAAATTCGGTTCAGTTCAGGTTTATTTAAATAGTGCCAATTCACAAAATACACTCAAAAACTCATGTTTGGGCAGTTTCCATCAATCTTTTTTAACAATCAATGGTATTTTATAATTGGCAGTCTTTACCATCTGCGATTGTTCGGTGAAACCTGAAATCCTGAACTTAAAGTGAAGAAAAAATAAGCTAAACCACAATCACGCAACAAGTTTTGTTTAAATTACACATAATATGTTGATGCAAATTTCAAGATTATTCTGTCAGCTCAGCCCATTGAAGCCAAAAGGACTGGATTTTTTTAAGGCCTTGCAACCAGACGCTTAAATCAGAGTTTGGTTATAGGGTCCTGCAATAATTTTTTTTAGAGTGTACGAGACACCCCATGATATCATATTATAGACAGAAGTACAACAATTCCAGTATCTCCCTTTTAGTAAGCTCTTTGGGTACAGTGTGTAATTTTCATATCATTTTTCTGTCTGCGTGTTTTCCTGTACCCCCCTGTGTTGTTTCTTATTTTAACCTCAGGGCCTTGTAGTAGAGTCTTTTTCTTTGTTTGTTTGTTGTTGTTTTTTACCGAGGTGCATCCTCTGACATCATTAACTGAGAGAATGAATCAAAGAAAACAGAAAGATATCAAAAGAAAGAAATACAGGAATTCACTGTTTACAAGCATTACAGCAAAGTCACAATTTATTGCTATGTGATTTCTAAGGGTATTATTTTAAGTAGCCTTTCTTTTACCTGTAGGCATAATCATGAACATCATATATGTGTATATTTAAACAAGTCTTTCACCTGATAGTATATTCACCTTTGCCCTACAAATGGAGCCATCTAATGGTTTGTGTCACATGTGTAACATCAAGTCACTGCTTTAAAATAAACTGTTGAGCTTATCGTTTTCCAATAGAGAAAAACAGACTGGCACTAAATTGACTTACCAAATTCATAACTTAATATGTAATATGTAAAATACATGTTTATCAGACTAATTCAGATATTAAAGTTCAGACTCTGTAATAATATATACTCATAAAATTACCTGACTAACTTTAAAGGTCTCATATGGTAAAAATAAAAAAAGTTTGGTATAAACTTGTAAAGTGGCTAAACTTGTAAAAGCTCTTAAGATATGAATACGTTGACTTCTGCCTTTTCTGAAGCCCACCCCACAAACATGCCAAATTAACCAACAGCTGTTCAGCTCAATCTTTGTATTATCCTGCCCTCTCACTGCATACAGATGAACCATTAAGAGCAGCTGCCTCTCAGTCCACCGTGTTTATTTTCTTTCTAACTTCTGCTAACTCTAAAATGTCTCAGCCACAAGCAAAGCCCACTGAATGTTCTGCTGGTGGCTGCAAGAGTAAACACAAGAGTCTTCATGCGTTCCCAGCATCTCAGGAGCTGAAGATCCAGTGGATTACTTTAAGTTTTGACGGCAATGTCACAACAACAACAGGAAAATAACTTATAGTATGTTTACACACTGTGAGGCTAATGTTGCTAACAATTCATTAGCTTTGATCATACAGTAGGCCCCTGATCAAAGTTCTGTGTAAACTCTAAAACTTGAGGGACTTTCAGAGAGAGTGAAAGGTCTAGGATCAATTTTAAACCATGTAACAAGAACTAGGAGGGGTAATTACTTTGTTTTTGTGTTGCCTATTCGGCTTTAGTTACTTTTCCTGCTCTCTGTGCTCACATGTGCCGTTTTTTAAATAGAGCAGAATTCCCAATCAAGTAGTGAAATGCAGCCCTTTAAACCTGTTACCACAAGCAAAATGGACCATCTTTCAGTATTGTATACATTGAAAACCTAATGACTCTAAACCACCCCTTGGAGTAAACATACTGATGACAGTGGAAAAGAAAAATTCTCTTTCAATAGCCAGAAATCTCGGGCAGAGCCAGGCTCAGGGAGGGCAGTCGTCTGCCTCGACCAGTTGGGGTGAGGGTAAATGGGAGAGAGAAATGGGAAGCAGAGATAAACAGACAACAAACAAAATAACAAAACACTGGACAGCTGGGTGGAGCAAGTAATTAAAGATCAGACCTGGACAGAGCTAACCTTGCCAGCAAGTTGATTTTTCACGATATTTGTGAGTTCACAAATCTCTCAAGAAAGCATCTTGTACCGCTCCCGCTTTCACTGTTCGGACAGAGCCAAGTTGGCACGGGCCAATCACGCAGCAGTATTCGTGTGTGGGGCGGGATATCCGGGTGTGAAGATGACACCAAGCGCCAGTAGATCAAAACAAACATGGCAACGGAGGACAACGATCGTGTAGATGCTGCTATTAAGTCAGTTTTAGCCGAATCTCGTATCGCTTCTTTGAAGGAAGAACAATGAGAGGCTCTTTGCGCATTTCTGGATGGTAAAGATGTTTGTGCTTTTTTACCTATGGGTTTTGGTAAGAGTTTAATCTACCAATTGGCTCCGCTCGTTGTGAAGATCCCACGAATGGCTAAAAACAAACCTGTCAGAGGCGGGACATACTGTTGCATTGTCCAATCCATGCCTCTTTCCTCCGAACGGATTTACATGGAGCGGTCCCAGATTGATATTGTGGAGTACTATCAAGTACTACACAATTATTAATCTGGCTATTGCCAGGTTAGGACAGAGCCAGAGATATTTTCAGAGAGGTATGTATGTTGATATTCCACTGGAAAGGCCTCATAAATATGTTCATGAAGAGCTGAGTCTTTGCTGTTGTTCAAGTGATCCTTGAGGCTTACAGCAGTAGTGCTGGACTTACTATAATGACAAAGACGTAGGTTCTTTCACTAAAAATACTCTCTACAGTAACATACAACTTTAACCTATTGGGAAAAATCTAATTAAATAGTATGCATTGCAAAGTAATGCAGTGTCTGCATTTTGGCCCAGCTTTAAAGGATCTTTTACAGTTACAGTATTCTCACATTTGGCTTTTTATTGAGACTGAAGACAAACTCTTCAGTTGTTCCACATTGAAGATGTCTGTGTTGGCTCTCCTCACTGCTTTGTGGTAAGCTGAACTCATCATGTGCTTTCATGAGTTTAGCAGTGTTCGATTCAAAATGTGATGACAGCTCTGGCTTCTCCCGATGCTGAAAAAACTGTGACCAAACCACAAAGAATTTTTGAGTGTCAGACTCCACGTAAACAACACTTCATTTTCTTTCCAGACATGAACACACTGACTGTTGCTGATTTAGTTGTGAATGCTTCATAGATATGTTATAATTGTCAGAATTAAGATTGAGAAACATGTTTTCTGTGGTTTTAAGACTCATCATTTACTATGTCTTGAGGAAAAGTGGATCATAAATTATATAAATAATTATTATAAATTAATACCTGCAATGTAGCCATTTTAAAATTGGCAAAGATATTCTCAAATTTATTACAAATTTATATTTGGTCCTAAAAATGTTTCCACAAGCTGGCTATCATTTGCCCTGAGGTCACTAACTGATTACATCAGCCATGAAATTATGATTCAGTACTGAGCTGAAATTATGAATCAGTTTGTTTTGGTGGGAAAACATTGAGTTCTGAGATTCTGTTCCAAAATGTTGAAGCTAAATTAAGCTGGCTGGCTTCATCTACAGTTGTCTACTCTAGAGCGTCGCATGTTTCACTTCTGTGATCAACTTTCTCGCACCAATAAGCACGTTTTCCAGTATATTTTTTTTTTTACTCCTCAGCATATTTTGCAGTGTGTTTCAGTCTACTTTCTAGCATTTTTATCCATTAGGCTACTCCTCTGAATATTTTTAAGTAAGCGCTATGTACTGTCTTATACTCCTCAGTGTATTTTCTAGTCCTCTTCAGTGTATTTCATAGTACTCGTCAGACTATGTTCTAGTACTGCTTTGCAAGCTTTCTAGTACTAATAGAGCATAATATATTTTTGGGACTTTGTAATGTTGTATTTTTGGTATTCCTTCTTGTACTCCTCAGGCTATTTTTTGTACACATCTGCATGTTTTCTAAAATTATGCATTTATGCATCAGTGTATTAATAGTGCTCTCCTGTGAATTTAATAATACTCTATAACAGTACTCCTCAGTGTATTACTTCTCAGTGCATAGAAATGACTCCTCAGGCTATTTTCTAGTACTCCTCATGGCATTATTAGATTCTCTTCAAATATATTCTAGTACCTGTCAGTGTATTTTTAAAAGACTACTCCTGTATATTTGTTCAAACCCCTTAGTGTATTTGTTAGTACTTCTCAGTGCATTTTTCACAGTATAATCCTCAGTGTGTCTCTCAGTAAGAGTGTATTTGTTAGTACTCATTGTTTATACCTCTCAGTGTATTCTAACAATCTACTCCTCAGTTTATTTGTTAGTACTCCTCAGTGTATTTGTTAGTACTTATCATTGTATTTTGAGTGTATTCCTCAGTGTATTTGTTAATTCTCAGAGTATATCCATTAGCACTCGTCAGGGTATTTGGTAGTACATTTTAGTGTATTTTTACAGTCTATTCCTCAGTGTATTTGTTGGTACTTTTCAGTTTATTTAGTTAGTTCTCCTAAATGCATTTAATAGTCCTCAGTGTATTTGTTAGTACCTCTCTGTGTATTTCAACAGTCTCCTCCTCAGTGTATTTAACACTCCTCTGTGTATTTTGTAGTACCTTTCTGTGTATTTCGACAGTCTACTACTCAGTGTATTTCTTTTAGTACCTTTCAGTGTATTTTGCAACCCACTTCTCGGTTTATTTAGTACTGATCTGTGTATTTGTTAGTACCTGTCAGTGTATTTCAACAATGTGTATTTAATACTCCAGTGTATTTTATACTACCTCTCACTGTATTTCAACAGTCTAGTCCTCAGTGTATTATTTTAGTACCTTTCAGAGGATTTTGCAGCCCACTCCTCAATGTATTTAATACTGATCTTTGTATTTGCTAGTACCTCTCGGTGTATTTCAACAGTCTACTCCTGCGTGTAGTCAAGACTCCTCCGTGTCTATTTGCAGTAGTATAAACAGGGGCGGGGCCTGTTTCCATTTTAGGAGAGGATTTGGTGACGTCACACGGCCAGCGCCCCTGCGCACCACACAAGTTGGAACACGCGCTGAGCAGCAGCTAGAGGAAGTTCCAGACGTCAGTGGAACATGGCGATGAGCTGGAGAGCTGTCAGCCGTACACACAGCAAAACAAACGCCGCCAGGGCCACGGTGCTTCTCTGAAAGCCAGCGACAGGTTTACCTCTGACTGCTGAAGCTTCCCGGAGCACATTCATCCTCATTTCATCTTTTTCTGTGCTACTTCTGGGACTCAACGTCCGCCGAAAGGAAAGGGGCGGTCGAGCGGAGTTGACAGCTAACGTCGCGGGCTCAGCTAACGTTTACCTGGACGCTCTGACCACAGAGCTTCCCCTGCTAACTAACGCTTAGGGAGCTAGCTGTCGATCCCATCAAGCGCTCAGATATTTGGATTAACTCCATGTGCACTCGGGCGCTATTAGCCAGTCGATAATAACACAGCATGATCCAGTGAACTGTTGCTCCATTTTTGCCTGTCACTAATGTCAAGGTAGTCGGTTTTAATCTAACGTGTCAGTGTCATTTGCCACGGTCTTGTCGCTTGTTTCAAGCTTTAGCCAAATAGAAAATGTCAGACAACCAGAGCTGGAACTCCTCCGGGTCTGAGGAGGACTTGGAACCGAGAGAGGAGCCTGGACATCCCGTTGGAATCGCCGAGTTCAGTGGAGTCCTCAGCAAGGTAAGACACCAAACAGAATATATCTGTCCAGCCTGGTCAGTGTATCTGCCAAACATAGATGTAGATTTCACTTCAATATTTGTATAATACATAAATTAAAATGAACATCATTGATTTGTCAAGGGGCAAATCGTAACAAACAAAAGATATAGAATATATCAGAAGAATACAACATGTCTATATGTGTTGACACGTATAAGTTGATTTACAGTTGGTTTAACGAAAGCATTACAGAATATCTTAGAGCTTTTTATTCCATTCTGTCTTGAATTGTCACCTGCTGTCTGATCTTTGTGTTTTCCTTCACTTGAAAAATAATTTCACTGCAATTTGTTGCAGAAAAGGCCAAAATTGGATCCTAAAAACTCATCAGAAAGCAGAAAATGGCGTGTTTAACGCTGGGTTACCTGCTTAATGTGTCCCCTCCTAATGTTCACATGGAACCAACAGTCATACTGTCAAGTGCTAAGGGCATAACTGCCAGGGAGGCGCCTGTCTACATATCAGGGAGAAATTAGGCAATCGGCTGATGTTATGGCAAATCATGGCATGTCTGATTGAGAGAAGGGTTATCCAAAATCAGTCTAGGAGCAAAACCAGAGTGGTAAGCCCCACTAAAGCAAAGGGAAAGCCCCCACTGAAATAAAAGTGAAATGGATGTACAGGGTACATATTGCAGAGTTGGGTACATTTCCTCTTTTGCCCTTGTGAAATATTAAGAGGAGTTGATTGATTTCCTAAAACAGTGAATGACCTGTATATTAATTTAAAGCCTGTATTGTGGACCAGTTGGCAACATTTTTACAATCCTGTTACCAGCTGTTTGCTTAGTGTACTTGCACTATGATACTTAGTGTAAAATAATTATTTGTTGCAGTCCTACTACTGAAAGACTAATTTAGAAGGTAAAAGCTGACATGGTGCACATTCCTATTCCATGACTGCTGTAATCACAATATGAATGGAGCAAATGGTGTTATGTGTTATAGGCAGATGTCCAGCTAGACTGTAAATATTGGTTTGACAACAGTATGCAAGCTGCAGGAAAACATTTGCTGGGACACCAGTACAAGTACATTATGTTTGTGAAGTGAGTGCGCTATGTGAATAACAATGCTGCAAGCTACGGTTGATCTGTTCTGTTTTTCTTTGGTAAACAACACACTGTTAAGTCTATGGCTAGACAAAGTCTTGGTAACCTATTTTGCCATATGCTTCTGCTCACTTGTGTGAGGCCCTGTTTTAGGAAAACTGACCAGTTTTAATTCTCGTTAAGCTGCTAGCAAGCTAATGTGGTATTAATCTGACTGAACACTGGCTGGTTCCAAACAGATTGCGTGCTGACCCGCTAACCAAGCATATTGAGAGATTAAGCAGATCCACATCCAGAAAAGCTCACCTGTTCAATCATACTAAGCCGTGCACACGTCATAGTCTTGTGAGGATTAATGAGGCTACACTTTACATAAAATCTCACATGTCCTAACTCAGGTTTCCTTAGAAAAGCAAGCAACAGTCCTGTAATAGAAAAACTTCAAATTTTGACTGTTGGCACTGTCAGAGATGTGTTGTTTCAACTGTGAGCTGATTTACTGAGGCTGTGGTTTTAGTTTCTGTAGTAAACTACACCACTATAGAATAAAAAACAGTGAACATGAGGTAGGCAACTTGCCACAGAAAACCACAAAGTGCAGCCTCCAAACATACCACAAAATACCATACATACCATTTTAGCCACTGCTCACTAAACTGAAGCGGTTGTATGATAGTATTTATTATTGCAAAGCTATAGTATTCCATGACATTGTGTAGGTGTTTGTGTTTTTCCTATGCATCAGCGTACACAGGTATTGATAACATTGATTTCTTTTCAGTGGACAAACTACATCCATGGCTGGCAGGACCGTTGGGTTGTGCTGAAAAACAACACACTGAGCTACTACAAGTCTCAGGATGAGACAGAGTACGGCTGCCGGGGTTCCCTCTGCCTTAGCAAAGCCGTTATTACTGTGAGTACCGTTGAGATTCTTTGTTAGTAGTAATACTTTAGCATTCTGCTGAACTTGTGAAGTGTTGAGCCTCACAAAACAAGAATGAACACTGTTGTTTGTGCAAGAAGGTTGCATTTTAGCTAGGAGAGAGGAACTAAATTTCACCTTTGTCCAAACCTTTTCCCCATTTTGCATTTTGTTCAAATCACATAAAAACTATTTACTTCTCATTGACAATGGGATCTGGTTGTATGCTGCACATTGGATTTAGTTTAGCTTGTGTGTGAAAAACAACTTCACTTAAAGGACTGACATTTCACTCCAAATTGACACATAACTCCAAAAACACTCAGTAGCTTTCAGCAAGAACACAAAAGAAGTTTTTTGTTTGTTAACAAACTCTCTTTTGCTGTTTCAGCACTGGGTTGACCTTTTAATATGAAACTCTGCTTTGGCTTTTATGTGACCAGTTTTTGAAAGTGACATTTTGTTAACTTTGCAGGATCTTTCTTTAATATGCAGTCAAAATTGGAGCAAAGATTTTGTCATGTGCTTCCACAGCCTCCCAACCCACCACCTCTCCTTTCCTCTAGCCTCTCACATGGTTTTGAGAAGTCTGGCATCTGATATGTAAGATGTGATCCAGATGTCAGGAATCCTCCATATGTTTCTTTTCAATTCATGAAGGAGTTCAGATTTTTACCACAGAATTTCTCACATCATAGGTGAAAGCCTTTATTTTTTTATTTTATTTTACAAAGAACTGATTATGTCCCAAGTTGTGCTTGAGGATAACTGGCTCATCAGATGACTGTTCTAGTTTAAAAACAGCATGCTATGTGGTAACACTTGACTGGAAGCTCCATCATGGGACTCCTAATGCTGTGTCATTGTATAGGATAGACCTGGAAACACAGCTCCAAACTGTTAGGAACATGTAGTAATTGAAGCAGACACCCTCATGCTCATCATATTTTGAATAATATCCTGTCACACAGATTACAAAAATCTGTCACGCTTTGCTAAGCACTGAAAAATGAAATCCAAATGTGTCAACAGTGTTCAGTAGTGGATATTGACGCCGTTTCACCTTTCATCATGTTTCAGGGGAAGTGCAGGTCAGTCACCGACTATGTGTCTCTCCAAACGGTGACAAGGGAAATGAATAAGCTGCTGTTTCTAGACAGGTTTTGCTATTAGGTGTGTTTGTTCAGCTTCACCCATTCCCAGCATATGTAAATATTAACCTCCATGTGGTGCTGCTGTAGTCACCTCTCACTCCAGTGGAAATATGCCTCGTAAGTGTGGGACATAAATACTGAAATGCCAAGCTGGCGATGGTTGTCCACAGACAGTTGTTGCCTTTTTTTTTTTTTTTCCACCTCAAATATAGTTTTCATTTTGCCAGCATTTCTCTCTGTGACTCTTAAGCTCTCAAACACAGGCGCTATGATACAGTAGAGTCAGTAGTATGCAATAGCTCATCTGTTGTTGTGAAATCTGCTTCACTGCATCAGATCACTTTGTTATAATCCATCTTTGCGTTTGCACTTTACTTACAAACCAAGTGTTTACAATTTTGAGGGTTATTACTATGTCATTTCAGTTATAGGCCCAGATATGAAAGTACATATGTTGCCATCTGAAGAGGCGTGACAAATTAATAATAATGTTGATCTTCATTTCTCTACCACCTTTGAAAATCTCAGTTACGAGGTCCTTTCCAAAAATGCAGCAACAGCAAAACATTAAAAAAGGCAATTAAACATTAGAAAAGGAAAGCAATAAAATATGGGAAAAGACATTATAAACTATTTAAAAAGGCCAATCTGTGTAGGTGGGGATTTTAAAAGGAAAGGCACCAGGTTTAATCATGCTTCTTTGGTTTGGGTGCCCTTGTCACCTCAGAGGCAAGGGTCGCTACAAATCAATACAAAGTTGTACTGAGTAATCACTGTTGTCCTGTGACAAAACGTCCTGATGTGGGCGGTCTTTTCCAGGATGAAGTGCCCCCATTTGTATGGCTCGAGGTGTCACTAAATGGTTTGATGAAAATCATTTCTATCGTGTGTTATGGCTTGAACCAGATGTTAACTCGATAACACGCCTATTAGAGATTTTAAGCTGATATGCGCTTTTAATCACTGCCATCATCAAAACATAAAAATAGGAAATAGCTTTTGGAAGAACGCTGTTCATCTTTGTTATTGTTCCAGAGATTCAGAGAATCATTTTTAGCTGTTCAGGCAACTTGCGTTGGCCAAAACACTCTGCTTCAGAGGGAAGTCGGTGCTCTTCGTTGCACTATGAGTCATTCACAGGTTTCCGTTAGGACACCGCACTTGAGAAATGTGGGTAAACCTGTAATTTAATTTCTTCATTTTAAAACACCTAGAGCCAGAGCACAGAGGCTTTCTCAAAACAATATTTTGTCACAGTGTTATAAGATTGGAATGGACTAAACATAACTTCTACACCTTGTTGCTGGCGGCCCACTCCTCCCTCCTATGTTATGTTTATAATGACTTTTTGTCTATGAAAGTGGATGGCACTGAACTGGATAACATTCAGCAAATGTATTATAACCAGTATACAGTGTATGCGTACACAGAGAACTAATTTTAATGATGCATAACTTCCCCATTAGCACTAGGCAGGACTAAGCAAACACAGCTTATAATAAGTCCACATTATCACTGACTCAGTATTTAGAAACCTTAGTCAGATCACTTTGAAATGCAATTAATGTTAATAATTCATTTCCCTTTGTTCTCTACATACAGCGGCTTACGATCAGCAACTCATCGACTCACTCATAGTTTTGTCCTTGATTAACATCCTTGATGGTGTAATGATATTGTTTTCACTTCGCGCATCTGCCTGTCTGTCTGTGCATGTGTGTCATGGACGGGTGGGGTAATCCCACCACAGGATGTTCTCTAGTTTGTTGTTTGGTTGTCTGCATATAATGACTATAGTTTGTCATTATCATCTGACTTTTATGTACTTTGAAAAGTTGGAAGAGGCTTCTGCTCACCAAAGAATTCAGTTTGGTCTCATTTTTACTCCACTAGTTTCAGATTTAGATCCCCTCTCTTGAGGCCTGTGATCAACCACATAAGAATGATGCCCGTCTTGTTTCATCTTCGTAGCTGACAAAAACAAAAGTAAAATCCTTGATTATCTCATTACATTGGGAGACTGTATTATTTGCTGTTTGGTAGATATCTTCAGAGTTGTAGTGCTATTTGTCTATTAGAGGACATCAGTGACGCATGTGTGCACACAGATGGTTAGGTTGTGGCTTGGTTTTAAGGTTATTTAACTAGTGTTGGGGACAGGTTTGTATACATTAACCAACTATACCTGAGCTCACAATTAAATGTTGGACTGACTATATGTGTAGTTTTATCTGTTAAGTGTCACTAGCTAAACATCTAGCTAAGTAAGTGTAAAACAATACTATGATGTAGCAGGTTGTAAGGAACACTAAATGAACACTAGTAATTTGTGTTTTTAATGATTGAAATTAATTTACTGGTGCCGAGCAAATGAAGCATCTTTCAAAATCTCCATTCTGAGAAAAAGTTGCAGTGCAAGCAAAAGCTAACCTTTTTTAATAGACTACGCTATGAAAATGGAGCTACGCAAGCTTTCATTTCATACAAGCTTGTTTGTAGTCTCTAAGCATTCCTTATGAGAACAAACCTGATGAATGAAAGGGTGTTCTGCTTCTTTTTCTTTTTTTACCAGGCAATGTTACCTTGGTTGGTTAAAGGTTTAAGGTGAAAGTTTTTTTTTTTAAATGTTTCTCAGTGCAGGAGTTAACATTGTGAATCTGTCAGTACAACTTTGACCATTCCATTTCTTTTTATTGGCTCTGTGACTTGATGCACTAAATATAATTGAATCTTAAGAACATACAAATAAATGTATATGAACCTTAACTGCAGATTTGAAACAACAGATATTCTGTTTTGTCACTTGGAGAAAGCTGTTGCAGCGCATTGTTCCAGGGTGTTTTAACAGCAAAACAGCTATGGATCTTTTGAAAGTGGTGGCAAACAAGAACAAACATCAGACTGTGTGTTGGCAGTTGACTTGGACTTGGACTGTCTTGTCATGTTATTCCAAGGTCCAGGTGCTTGTGATTTTTTTGTTGGTGCCAATGTGGGTTTACAACGATACCTACAAAGGCTGACAAGCACCGCTGCCATTTTTAGATCCATGGTCAGTTAATAAGAGCCCACTGACCTACTTTTGATTCCTTCGCTCGCTGAAATCGGCGAGTAGTACAGACTGGATGCAGAATTATTTTAAGTTCTGCAACGATCTGATTTTTGTGACACTGTGCCTGTTGCAGTTCACCACCTGTAATGTTTAAAGAGAGAAGGAAAAGAGTTCAGATGGAGGTCAAACAGACCAGTCCAAGTGACGTCAGGCTTTGTGGAAATGTGCCAAGTGTCTTTAACCAGGAAATGTGACTCTTCCTCACAGCATGTGACTTCCTCTACAGAGGGTGTTATGAGGAGGGTCAGGAACCACATGCTTGATTCTGTATGTGTAAATTTGACGAACAGAATGTTGTTTGTATGGTCACCCTCGCTTATTTAGAGTTCCCTTTCCCTGTCTTTCACTTTGACCGCTCTGTGAGTCAATGTTTCCCGATGAGGGATCCCGTTTTAGTGTTCAGGGCGTCAGCAGAAAGATGTTCTTGGCACTAGATCTTAGTTATAATGTTGAAGAAATGAGACACTGTATTTGTCAGAATCTCCTTTGCTTAGGGTGTAATTATACTCTTTAAATTTGTTAAAATTAGTTGTGCAATACATTTAGGTCTAGTGCAGCTTTTGTAGGGTTTCCTTGTGTTGCCTGTCCATGTTTTCTGTACTGTGATTTTCAAGGGTTTCTGTGCTCCTGGCCTTTCAGTTCTGGAGGCTGTGACTGCAGACACGTACACCAGCTCAAAAGACATTGGAAGGGAGAGGACAGAAAGGGAGTCTTTTTGAAGCCGAGTGGGAAGTTTATGTTTCAAGAGAATAGAGACGGGGTGAAACTGTTCTGTGCCATCATTTTTAATTTTGATAATATATGACTCACTACACAAAATAGTAAATGATCTCATAAATGTTGTGTCTCCCTTTTCTTGTTCTATTCTCCTAGCTTTTAAGTTGGAAAACTATCCAAAGCAAACAAAAGACACAAGTGAGTCCCCAGTACCAAAGACTTTGACAGTGATAAGAGAGAAATAGAAGCTACTGTAGGACCCATCACAAAGGGAGGCGTGAGACAGACATCAGAAACAGTTGCAGGCAAAGGCTTCACAGCATCAAAAATAGGCAAGCATGGCAACACAGTGCCCCAAATTAAAGGAAAAGCTGCTCTGATGGGAGACTGCTTTGTATACCAGTGAGCAAGACTTAAATGTGTCATCCACACCGTTGATTGGTTAATTTTGTTGCACACACACTGGCCTTTTAAAGCATCGTCTATGAAGTTGAAATCCTTTTCATATCCTAATGGTCACAATTTACTTTTTTTCCCTAGATACAATTAGCAATAATAACGGCTTACTGCATCATTGATTGGTTCCTTTTTTTCATTGAAACCCATTAAAAAAGATCAGAATATAGATCTGTCTTGGGATCGAAAGTGCTCCACTGCAATTACATCACAGATATCCATTTGTGTATCTGTATGTCTATCCATGTCTGTATGTCTGCTCCTGCTGTGATTGGACACAGAAGGCTGAAAGATACTGAAGACTACTCATGTTGGTTTTGTTATATGTACCCCTATGTTCTTGTTTCTGTAGTTGTTATTTCAGCTACCGACACAGACATGCACAAGACAAGAAGACAGACACATGCACATGTATACACACAAATAGATCTGCAACTAATGATTGATCCATTGTCAGTGATGGTGAAAGATGCCGAAAAGTGTTTCCCAAAGCTCACGATGACATCCTCAAATGTCTTGTTTTGTCCATAATCCTAATATATTCAATTCCTTCTCAATAGAGGAGCATTGATTAGCAAATTAGTTGGTGAGATCCACACACAAACTAGATATCCCATACATTGTTTGTCTGCTTGCATTTCACACAGGGCCCAGACTGAGTTGATTGTTAGCATGTCATGTTGTCTTGAAAAGTAGCCTTCCAGTGATGCTTTATTCTTTGCTGTTGCCTTGGATCCCAGTACTGTCAAACTCTTCCTTTCCTCAGCCCTGCTTACCAGTCAGTACAGCCGCGACCCTGTAGTCCAGAGGTGATAAAGAGCAACCAGTTTTCTCACTTTCCTAGCAACCAAATGGCACAAAAATCCCGTCTAACACAAAACTGTTACACACAAGCCGTGTGTGTGGCGATTCCACCATTTGTGAACAAGTTTACATACACATGTAAAGACCATGTATATTAAGAAGTTTAGAGTTAGAGGAATCATTGGAAACTGGAGACAGTGGATGTAAACTTGCTACTTTTAGTCCCATCAGTTGACGATCTATGCTGAAACTGAAGAGTGTAGTCCCTGGTTTACAGAAAATGAGGATGTTGAAGTTGTCAGCTGTTTCTTCTTTGTTATAACTGATGCACAGTTAAGGATGCATCATGGTTGTTTCCTTCCTTGCTTGTGCTTCCTCTTCTCATCTGTCTCTGTGACTGCTGTTGATCTTACGCAAGCGCCGCCGTTAACTCTTAAATGAGCATCGCATTTGGAAAGCTTTTCGTATTCAGTCTCCTGCTGTGCATTATTGACACGGAGCATTTTACACTTGGCCTCAGAGCAGCCCAGATGCCAGGCAACATAGCCAAGTCACACTCTTGCAATGAAATCTCCTTAAAGACACTATAGTGGCCCATTTGTTACCCTGCCAACACGCTGAAGTAATACAGTCTCTGGTAATTGTTTGGACTCGGGCCGTCTCAGGGCACTTGCATCCGCTGGGTCATATTAGATTGCAGTTGTAAATGACTATGTGCTTGTTTGATTATAGCTTTTCTCACAGAATATAACGGTTTAAGCACTGGTAATCTTGTATAGATTAAATAGAGTTGGTGGATGGGAATAATCAATGAAGTATCATTACAATGTTTTCCCTCACAGTAATGTTATTGATTCGCTAATCCCCCCCCAAAAAAATCAGTGATTGCATGAATTAAAGACTACAGCTGGTGATTTCAATCTGTACTCTTTCTGTCTGACTGAAAGTGTTTAAAAGATATTCGTTTTTGTTCATCACAAAATGCTGAACCAGTGATTCCAGATGTGTTTATTTTATTGTGGCAGGCATAGGAAGGTAGAAGTCTCTTATCTGAGGAGATTTTTCTTTTCTTGCACTGCAGTCTCTGCTCAGTTTTTTTCCAATTTGCCATCCCTCTTTTTCCTTCGCCCTTGACTGTGCTTGAACAAGTCACACTTGCGCTCATCTATCAGCCTGTTCTTTCACTGTGATGTGAGTTTAGCCTTGAGGCTCACGGCTGAAGTGTCCGTTCAGAGGATCCAATGCATTTAGTAAATGCAGGTAATCACCACTTCTGTCCTCTCCCAGCACACACACACCAACACACAAACAGACTGTGGGTGATGATCAAACCAGCACAGCAGTTTTACAATGCTTGGCGTACACTGGAGGGCTATTAGGAATATGCTCCGTTGTGCAAAATACTTTAAGAGGCCGGTTGTCTGCCACTGCTCCTCCTGCGGGACTCGGTGTGAAAATGGAGGCCTCTGTGCCTCTGGTACGTTCTTTGTCTATCATCCCTTTGAGATATACTGATTGGCCTAAATTAAACACATCCAGTTCACATCACTGAGCTTGTGGTGGATTGCCATGTGTTCAGTTGTTAAATCTGACTCTGGAACAGATTGTCGCCCACCATGTAACATAGAGGGGAGAGATTCACAGTTTGCTTTTTCAGTGTCATTTTAATCGCTATTTACATGGGTGGCCACCTCACACATATGCCTCTCTGCTCCCCTGTCCAAAAAAGAGATTTGCTATGGAAAGAACATTAAAGCACGCTAGGAGCAATGTGGCAGTATCATCGCAGATCTCCGGCCAGCTGAGTTTCCATAAGCGGCCTCATTTAACAGAATCACACACACTGATTAACCTCATTTTTTGTCCTGTTTCCTTTTTCTCTGTGTATATTTTTTTTTTTTAGCCTCATGAATTTGACGAGTGCCGCTTGGACATCAGTGTGAATGACAGCGTGTGGTACCTCAGAGCTCAAGACCCGGAGCACAGACACCAGTGGATCGACTCCATTGAGGTGCACAGGGTAAGTCATGCACAGTGTAGCACAGCAGGCCATAAAATGCTTGTGTCAAAAAAAGAAATCCATGTCACATTTACAGCAAATGCGATTCATTTCATACAAGACTGGATTTGTGAATGTGTGTGTTTACTGAATGCGTGTGTGTGTGTGTTTCTATTAGAGTATCAGAGAAGGCAGGAGAGACAAGGGAGGAGTCCAGGGAACAATAATCATCCCTCCACCACTGGTGCGTTTGTTGACAAGTCTGTAGGACTGTAGGAGTTCTGTTGTCTTTAGCATAGTACACTGTTACAGATAGTATGTGTGTTCGTGATAGTACATCAGTAACTTACATGAATTCTTTTGCATGTATTCTGTGTGGATCGTTCACTATCGGTGCATGACTTGTGTAATGGCTTTAAACACAAGGGCATGGTTAGCTCAAAGTTATCTTAACCTTGGAGTTGGCACAGAGTTAGCATACAGACATTTCACACTTAACTCTGAAAATGGTTACAAGACTTGCTGATGAAGCTGTTTGAAGAACACAGCTGAAATATAACTCTGTTTAAATAATTTTTTCCAGGACCAGCCCGAAAAAGTTAACCCTCTGACCCCCAAGCAGTTTCTGGCTTTATTTGCACCAGTCATGTTTTTTTTTTCTCACTGTGAGCTAATTTCTCACTGCAATATAAAGTCCTGCACCTTTGTGGAAACAACACAACTATGGCCAGAAGAACTCAAGAATATCCTCTGTGTGGTATGACAGTTATAATGCCATAAACCACGAACAAAAAACAAAGTTGAATTACTCTCTGATTATTTAACAAAATAAAATAAAATCAAACTGCGCAGCATTTTTCCATCAGCCTACACATATTACTAATACTGCAAGTGAGTATTGACTGTACTACAGATAATTCACTATTAACATTTTGGGTTTGTTTCCGTACTTCCTTCCTTTCTACTCTGTCAAAACACAACCTGCAGCTCAGCCTACTTCACCCGACTAGTCCCCGAATTTTTGCAATTTCACTCTTGGTCAGAGCTGTTTAACTCACAACATTTTGGTGCCAAGAAGTGCAGAATTTTTCATTTTTTTCAGAATCTGATTAGAGCACAACATTTGTTTTTGGTAGGAGACATTTAGAGCGAAGTGAATGTGGTGAAAGGTCACATTTTAAAGCTTAGATTTGGTTCATTTTCCAGACAAATCTGAAAGTAGCATTGTCACTTGGACAGTGACCAATTCAAGGACTACTGGAAACTTAAAAATGCAACAGTTTCTGCCTCTGAAAAACTGTTTAATTTTGGTACCTGTTTACAAAATAACGTGCAGTTTAAACCTGGCAGCAAGTTTTGGGGTTCAGAGGGTTAAGTTCTCCTGAGGGTAAGGCAAACAGATCTGGACTAAAGTAAGGAGATTTCTTGGAATTTGCATAATATATCAGAGCAGGGTGAATTTACATGTTGCTGCACTACAAGCCTGTGGTTTACGTGCAGTATGAAAAGCCTTCTAGTGCAGGGAGAGCAGACGTAGCAGCCATTGTGTTTGTTCAGTGTGAAGGACAAAGGAAGCAGGTTGCAGACCGCTGAGTAAAAGACAATGGGGGCTGAGAAGACCCACACAGCGTTTATGGCCACACATGCAGGCAAATGAACAAAATTGCATTTTTAAGTTGTTTCGCATTGTTGCTAAAAGCACTCCCCAGTGACATGTAGTATTTATAGCCTTGTTATTAATCCAAGAGGGAGAAGAAATATGAGCAAATAAGTGCACAATATACGGAAAGTGTTGGTTTGAATATCTTAATCTAAGGCAGACATTCTCCAGAGTGGCCAGAGCCAGAGTCTGTTTGACTTAGACGAAGCGAAGGCTGTCACCACACCTTCAGTCTTGCTGCCAAAACACATGCTGCTCACTCGTGGTCCTTGGTTTGGGAAATCCCCCCCTCCTCCTTCTACTGCCCCCTCCTCCGGTGACTCAGAAAGGAGCAGGAGGGAGTCATTCTTGTGCACATACATACATACCCGGCTATCCCACCCACAATGAGTCACTGTCGAAAACTCTCCTTCCTAGAAGGCCCTGCTTCCATTTCTAACCCTCGTTACTCACGGCACTCAGCAGCCAGCGTCTCCAGGGAGACATAACACACTACAGCGAGCTGCAGCAGTCATCTTAAAGCTTGAAAAAGTGGAACATCGAAATACATAACAACACATGTTTCTAGGATACCATTACTGTTTTTTAAGCTGTGTTTTTATATTTTACAGTAATTATACAGTGGTGGAAAAATGTTTTGGGACACCCTTAGAATGTTGCACAATTTCAAATATCTTGAAATATTTGTGGAAAAATCATTTTTGTGTTTCAAAAGGTGCGGCCGCATTGGACAGACACCAACAAAATACAAATGATACTTTTTTGTTTATTGTTTACAAGAAAAACTAACAAAAGTAAATTCTTGAGCGTTTCAGTATGTCAGTTCTCAACATTGTCGGTATCAAAGTCAACAAACAACAGAGAATGTGTTCAAAATTGATCAAAAAGTAAACAAACCAACACATAATAAAATGAATATTTAATAGTCCTGCCATTAGCATGCAGTAGAGCTCTAGTCCTGGCCGGCGTGTTCCCCATGAGCCTTTCACACTGTTGAAGGGTAATCTTGCGCTTTTCTTGAATTACGGCTTTTAATTCTTCTAAATTTTTGTTGTTTTGTCCTTGTTTTAGCCATTTTTGTCTCTGAAGAACTTTCAAATGTGTTGACTTTATATAGACTTGAAGCACGGCAACAAAAGAAATGTCTATTTTAACAAAAAGCACGACCTTCATTAGTGCATTACTGGTGCCAAAATGACCCAAGACTCACAATTTCTTCTGTATCTTTATGGAACCAATCAATTTTAAGCTTTTACTTTTAGGATTTGTTTAATATTGTGGCTGTGACTGTACTGATTCTAAATGCAATGTTTGACAAATGCATGGAGTGTCCAGAAACTTTTTTTCCACCATTGTATGTGATAACGTAATGTAAGGCCATCTTTTCTGGTGATTTGATTACATTTTTCTAAAAAGAAAGAGAAATACGCAAACTAAGTGAATTTCTGCTCAAGGCAGAAGGATGTTTATCAGCAGCAGGTTTTCTATCTCCTCGTGTCCAAAGTCAGTTGTGTGTGTGCTCGCTGGGCCTTTAATCACCCGGCACATTTAAAAACAGCTGCGCAGTATTTTACCTGCTGCATGCAGCTTAAGAGCATGTGCATGTCTGTACTGTAGAGCTGAGACTGTCGACAGGAGACCTAGCATCTGATAAATGTATCTTTTGCAGCTATTATTTAGTATATTCAGATTTGTAGCATATCCAGTAGCAGCAACAAAGTCTCTGCTTGCTTGTTTTTTTTCTTTCTGTCAAACAGATTAAACAGCCCCCATGCAAACAGTCAGATAGAGCTATCTGTGCTGGTAAAGTCAGTGAAGTAGCAATATGTTGGCTAAAGGGTGAGCAGCGGTGACTGAAATCCATGTGAATGCAGGCAAAGCTACTCCTGGTCATTGACCGACAGTTACCCTGCCTCTTATAAATGCTGGTCATGTGCGTTTACTTTTCATGCCCTCTGGTGGCTGAAATTGGAAACATCTCTTAAAGCGACACGTCTCTGTTTCTCCTCTCGGTTGTCACGACCTTCTATTTTGAAGCCCTGGCAGTTATGTAAAAAGGGAAAGGGAACCAGTCAGGTTTACGGGAAGTCAGAGGATGTTTCAGTTGTGCTGCCAACGTCAATAAGTCGTCATGCAGTGCTGCTGTTGATGGCACTGTATCCTTTCGAAATGTTTCATTACAACATGAGGAATATTAATGCATGCTTGAATGTACCACAAAGTAAAGATTTGTATTTCATTAATTAATATAATGTATTTAGTTTTCCAACAAGAGACAACAATAATTTGTAATCCACATTGATTAGAAACTCTAAATCCCAAAATTCACCAGCAGGTTTAAAAGATGTTTTATTTACAGAATCATCAAAATGACACCATTTCTCAGAGCCAGCAACTGTCAAAACAGAGAATCGATGCATTTTCAACTCTCTGACTGATCTTGATTTAATCATGCATGACAAAAATGAACCCAATCCAAGCCTAAAGGTGTGACATTTCATTTAATCTGATTATTCTACATGACTCATCCTTTCCATCCATTATCTGTACACTGCTTAATCCTCATTGGGGTCATGGAGAGCTGGAGTTTGTCCCAGCTGATTTAATGTGAAACCAGGGGACACGCTGCACAGGTCACCAGTCTATCACAGAGCTACATATACAGACAAACAATCACACTCACCTTCACCCCTACAGACAATTTAGAATTACCAATTAACCTCAGCATGTTTTTGGACTGTGGGAGGAAGCCGGAGAACTCAGAGAAAACCCACGCACAGTAAGAACTTGCAAACTGCATGCAGAAAGATCCCAGGCCGGAATCTTCTTGCTGCAAGGCGACAGTGCTAATCACCAAGCTACTGTGCAGCCTGTTTTCTAACCAGAATTCTGTAAAAAAAACAAAAAAAAAACTAATCTGCGCTCCTCAACACAGCTGACAAGACATAACTGACTCAGCAGCAGACCCATCACAAGAATTCAGGAACTTACTCAGTCTCAATAAAGAGACACATTTAAAATGTAAGCAGTGAAATCTCTATAATATATACAGCCACCATGTGTTTGAGTTTTGAGTGTTGGTGACACCAGTGGGCACATGGAAAAATGTTTTGCATTACGACATGTTCCGGGTTTTTAAAAGTTTTGTTTTGTTTTGTTTATTTATTATAACTTATACTGCACAGAAGACATTTTTGAGTTCTGTTTCCTCTGTTGTATTGCAGTGAAAAATGAACCCACAGTGAATAAAAATGTGACAGCAGCAGATAATCATCCAGAAACGTGTTGTGCTTCAGAGGGTTAAAACAGTAGAACAGAAACCCACAACTGTATGACATGAATCTGATTCTTGAGTGATGTGAAGTGCCACATAAGAAGCCTGTGTTTAACTGGATCACTTTAAGTAAACAATTAGTCCTAGTTGAGCTTTTGTTTTGTGTCACTGGATTGATTTAATAAGTCACTGCTGTCTGTTTTCTGAATCTCACCCGGCCTGTTTTACTGTATTTTACAACTCGTGTTTAAACGAGTAATTGTATCTATGATAATTAAATGATCATGAATGTATTTTGTTTGGTTCGACTCTTCTGTGGCAGCGTCACTGATTTGTTTCCTTTGGTTTTTCTCCAGGCTGATTCTGGATATGGCTCCGAGTCCAGTCTGCGGAGACACGGCTCCATGCTGTCTCTCACTTCAGCCACCAGCGGCTACTCTGCCACCTCCACATCATCCTTCAAGGTGAGTTTTCCGGTTAGTGTTTACTCTAGCCAAGGGAGTTGTTGGCCTCAGTTTGTATATGCACACATGAGGGATGAGGGATGCATGAGAGATGTTTTTGCATAGCCGTTCATGGAAATGTAAACAAAAGCCTTAATCGCTCTTATTTCTTTACTGTTTGATCAGAAGGGCCACAGCCTGAGAGAGAAGCTGGCAGAGATGGAGACATTCAGAGATATCTTGTGCAGGCAGGTGGACACACTTCAGAAATACTTCGATAGCTGTGCAGATGCCGTGTCCAAGGATGAGCTGCAGAGAGACAAAAGTAAGAACCGCACACCTGTGTACTCCGACTAAACAGCTCTTTTATCCGGTTTTATCTCATTGTGTTTTTAGGGGCGATTTTGGACATGTAATGCTTAAAATAAAACGTTGTGCAGCATTTTAGGTTTGCTTGAAGCCTGAAACAGTCAGCCAATCAATTAATTAGTTCACCCTTTTTCAAGAAAAAGTATCAAAATTAAGCAGTGAATGAGAATTAATCTAATAAGTTGGCTTTCTTTACTAAAGCACTAACTGGAAAAAAACTGTAGCTATCTTTTTCCATATGTACATTATAAAAATGTTTGGGGTTTAGGCGACCCTTGCACTGTATCTTATAAGGAATGTGTTTATATGTGTGTTGTGACTCAGAGAGCAGTTATTCTACATCCCCCTCACCCTCACCCGGTCTTGGCTGGCTGAACATTTGTTCATGGCAGCCTGCGCTGGGCGCCTGTGGATGACCGCAGTGAATGAAGCCCTGCTTTTGTTCTCCTCACCTCCCTCTCTTTGCTCCTCTCTCCCTTTTCCTCTCTCACCCTCTCTCTATTCTGAAGATGAAACCAGACCATTGTCATGTTGTCCAGCACAGCAGAGATCTGTCAGTCTGATGGTGCGCTGTGCTGTAGCTTAAGTTGTGAATGGGCCACTAGGCGCTGCCCTGTCCTGGAGCCATGACTTCTAGAAGGGTCCTATAAGAGAAGGCTTCTGTGCAACAACTACCTGTTTTGTCTTCCCTCTGAATATTTCTTTTCTTTTTCAGTCGTGGAAGATGATGAAGATGACTTTCCAAACACCAGGACAGATGGAGAGTTTCTGCACAATAACAATGGCAGTAAAGAAAAATGTGAGTCATGGGTAATTCCCTCTTGCTTGTTTTCAAATTTTAAGTATTTCTCTGAGAGGACAAAAACAGTTATTAAAAAAATTATTGGAAAAAATAATGTTTAGACCTTATAAAACTGTTATTTTTTCATAATATAAACTCTGAACCTTGTAAGTAGTAATCGTGGACTTCAGGACTTGATCCAGCAGACACGTGACACTCGTCATAGAAATCTGGTGTTTCTAAGTACATTTACCGTTGCTCTCTGCTTCTCTTTCATGCAGTGTTCCAGTCCTTGAGTCCCAAGGGAATCAATGGCATAGACTTCAAGGGTGAGGCCATCACATTCAAGGCAACCACAGCTGGGATCTTAGCCACTCTGTCACACTGTATTGACCTCATGGTGAAGAGAGAAGACAGCTGGCAGAAGAGACTGGATAAGGTCTGTAAAATTTGGATTGCTGCAGTGACAAAATACCCATATTTCATCTGTTTGCTTGAAAGAACGGATCTTTTCTAATGTCCTTTTCCTCGACTGAATTTTTTTGCGTGTAGGAGATGGAGAAGAGGCGAAGAATAGAGGAGGGCTATAAATCAGCCCTCAATGAGTTGAAGAAAAAGTCTCACTTTGGCGGTCCAGATTATGAGGTAATACAGTTGTGAAATTCGTCCGTAATGCACCAGAAGTCGTGGCTTGTAAAAGAACTTTTCGAGCAATGTTCCCTTTTTTGTTTTTTTTGGCAGGAAGGTCCAAACAGCCTCATCAATGAGGATGAATTTTTTGATGCAGTTGAAGCTGCTCTTGACAGACAGGACAAAATAGAAGAACAGGTAAGCCAAAGGTCGGATGCGGTTCTTATAAAATGATACCAGCCAAGTAGGAACCAGTAGCAAAACCTGGTATTTAAACAGGCCCCTGGGGCAAAATTATTCAAGACCAGACATTAGTTCTTTAGTTCTGATGTTATGTATTCTGCTAACAGTACTGGAAAAAATTAGGAAAATAGATTTCCTATTCAACATTGCTTCTTAAATGTTATCTTACCCATTTTCTCTCACCAACTCTGTTTCTAATATGATGCATTTTCGGTATTTCAAATCCAGAAGTGGGTCAAACTAGTCAGCACTTTTTTTTTTTTGATTTACTTGTTATTTTTCCAGGTAAGATCAGTTGAGAACAATTTCTCATTTACAGTGATGACCTGACAAGAAGCCCCAGTAGGAAGAAAGATTTGAAATAAACAATGAATATACAAAAAAATGACACACAAGTGTTTTAACAGCGATTTAAAAACACCCTAAATTAATGCAAGCAATTCCGTAAAAAAATCACTCGGCATGTGCAGTGGTCAACACAGAGGCACTTTGGCACCTGTGTGCTCATATATACTGCGTTTAAGTACAGCTGAAATCCCAATAGAGATGTTCTTATTTATGTATTTTTCTGCTTCTCTTCTGAAATAGCCACAGAAACTCGACTCTTTAAGACTACAAGTTAACCAGCAGTCGCTTCATAGACGCTGCTCAGTACCACTAAAATACAACCAATATAGCGTCTGACAGACTCACCACAAAGCTGTGCTGTGAATTCAGCTATCTCTACATCGAATTTGAAGCTGCTACCAAAGTCAGAGAACAATCAAAAAACAAGGAGAAAAGGAGATTGCTTTGGAGATTCCAGTTACACTTCGCTCTTTAACATTGTAAACTTTGCTTCCATTTAGTACTCTGCTGCCTTATACAATGGCCTGCATTTTTGGAGGGCAATTATTCATTTTGAAAAGTACTCCCTACTGGCGGTCCTACCACATAGTTTATCTCTGGTTGCTCCACAAATGCTATGTATGCTAGTGGTCTAGAGCCCACACACAGAGAGAACCAAATTACACAAACGCGGTTAAACGGACGGGGTGCATTCACGGTCAGAGCGTCATCTGAGCTGTTTTTCCCAAATTCTGTTTCAGAGTGCCCCAAGCAGGACAGATTAAGTGATTTAGAGTGATTTACTGTCACCTTTTTAGGGTAACTGTTACTTTTCTTAAGTAAAACTATTAATACAGCCCAGTAAAAAGACTTTTAAGGAAAAAGTGGTAGTAGGATTTGATTAGAAAAGAGTGAGGGAGATTGCATTTTACAAAAAGAGTCAATAAAACAATCAAAATTCATAGAAAATTACTAAAAGAACTAGTTTTTTTTCAAGTAGCCAATTGACAAACCGTAGCTTCGGTGATTGTAGTAGTGCCGTTTAAATTCCACAATGCCCATCCCTATCAAGAATATCTTAAGTTAAATTGTAAACCAATTTTACCCTCTCTGTCCAGTTTATAATAAAACTACCTCTGTTTGTTTGTGTCTAGTGTCAAACAGAGAAGACGAGGATACAGAGGTCCAGCCCCGTTCCCCCTGGAGACGTCTATTCCAGCACCGGCACACACAGATTCTCTGACAAGGTTGTTAAACTCTTCACTCTCTGAAACTCGACAAGCTCCTTTAATCATCCCACCGGTCTCGCCTCCCTTTATTCCTCTTCCTTGGTGTTTTCTTATATCTCACATCATTTTACGTGACTTTGTTTTCCTTCGTTTATTTGGTCCATCATCCTCTGTGTTCTCATTTTCCCTGTAGCCTCATAGTCAGTCCTCCCCTGCTCTGATAGTCAGGGCCCCTCCTCATGACGTCCACAGATTCAGCGCAGAGGTAACTCGCTGCCAAGGCTGAGCCATTCACTCTTCCACTGTCCCACTTGTCTAAAATTAACACTGTGTTTGCATGACTGTTGAATCCCTGGAAACTGCATGAGTTTATTCAAGAATATTCTGTAAGGGCCTTTAAGTCACTGTGGCAGCTTGAAGCATGAGCTCCTATTGTATTTGTGTGGGAAATAATAATTTATGTTCAGAGACAATGTGCTGCCAGGTCACCTGTGTAACACAAATATTCTACTGTTGACCTCTTTGGTACACAAAGCGTTGTGGCCACAAGGTTTCAAGTTGCTGCAGCTTGCAGAAAGAGGCAGGGTTTAATGTTTGACCTGCCAGTACATGACTTTAGAAATAATGATTAGACCACCTGCTGCATGGTTTAGATTAGATTCAACTTTGTCATTGCACAGAGTACAAGTACTAAGACAAGGAAGTGCAGTTTAGCATCTAAGCAGCACTGCAGAAGAAGCAGGTAAAGTGTCTAGTAAAACAGCTTTAACAGTCGCTTACTATGCTAAGCGCTGCGAGATGACAGTTATGGTGAATTTGCATGATGTAAATGAAGTTGAACTGAATATAAATGTGCTAAGATGTATACAGTATGAACAGAAGGAGCAATGTAAACAAAGTGGCATAAACATACTAAGTATATGAATAGAATAAGCTGTAAGCAACATAAATGTGCTCAATAAATAACACTTTAAAGATACACTGCTGTTCAAAAGTTTGGAGACACCCAATCAAGTTCATGTTTTCCATGAAAACTCAGTTTTATTCATGTGCTAACATAACTGCACAAGGCTTTTCTAATCATCAATGAGCCTTTCAACACCATCAGCTAACACAATGTAGCATTAGAACACATGAGTGATGGTTGCTGGAAATGTTCCTCTGTACCCCTATGGAGATATTCCATTCAAAATCAGCCGTTTGAAGCTAGAATAGTAATTTAGCACATTAACAATGTCTACACTTTCTAAGTGACCCCAAACTTTTGAACCGTGTAGATTAATGTCAGTATAGAGTTAGGCATAAATGACAATGTGAGCAGAGAATATGATGTGAAAGGGAAGATATATGCAGAATATATAAACTGAACAGTATAAACTGTATTTATACTGCACAACAGGCCTTCATCATTGATAACTCTGTTTGACTTATATTATAGTGGTTACATATAATGTAATGTAATCATTCTATAAGGTTAAAAGATGTGAAAGTAGCCTCATAGTAATGAATTTGGGTTGAACATTTGCTGCTGAACTCTGCTCCATTCTTGCAGGCTGCAGCCAGGTTCTCCTCCCAAGTTTCATTTGAGTTTGTCTGTTTTTGTTCACAAAAACAAGAGTTTTAAGTGCAGTTTACATAATTTCCGCTATGCTTGAAGTGTACGGTTCCCATAGTTACAAGTGCTGTTTGTGTATCACATGATAGTAGGAAAAACTGTGTTTATCTGTTTTTACCAGACTGTAGAGGTTCAGTCACACAGTGCACATATAACACTCTGTTCTTTAGTAAAACAAGACTCCCTTTTCGTATTAAATTCAGTCGTTATTCCTACATTTTGCCTGAATCCACGTCCCTGGCCCTTTATAATGTTAGTGTCTTTTCTTCTAAATGTCCTGGTGCTGACCTGCATGTATCTGTGGTCTGTTTCAGCTCTTTTGTTCTCAGTTGTGTGTAATTTGTGGATGAAGGCCTTCCTGGCACTTGGTAACATTAGTGCCAGACTGAATATGGTGCTCATTAGTGCAGCTAATCAGCTTCTGAAGATGAGAGGCTTTTTGGCAGCAGAGCACACTGTTTAACTCGCGAGGGAGCATTATGTTTGATTTAAGAAATGCATACGTGTCACTTTACAAAAGTGATATGTTCATTAATCCATCTTCAATGTTGTCATTTAACTTTTGTGCCTCACAGATGGGTTACCTAAGGAGATTCTGTTGTCGGTATAAAATATATATAAAGTTCAGCAGGTGCAGCTTTTTGGGCAGCATTTCAGCCGTTGTCTCTAGTTCTCGGCTCACTTTGACTCCCCGTGCTGATACCCGAGTACCTTTTCAAGTTGTCATGAATCATTGATGTCATTAAGTTGTCATAATCAATACCGCCTTTTCTCTCTGTCGCTGGCCTTGTGTTGTAGGTGGAGGAGATGGTGCAGAGTCACATGACCTACTCTCTGCAGGATGTCGGCGGGGATGCCAACTGGCAGCTGGTTGTGGAGGAGGGAGAAATGAAGGTGCGAGGAGCAATTTTAAACAGCCTAGTACAGCATCTAGTCTGCATTCATAGCAACAGTCTCATTAGAAAATGTGAATATGGAATGATTTCACTCAAATGTGATGTGTGTATACAGGTGTACAGAAGAGAGGTGGAAGAAAATGGGATTGTGTTGGACCCTCTGAAGGCCACTCATTCAGTAAAAGGAGTGACTGGTCACGAGGTCTGCCACTACTTTTGGGACACCACCTACCGCAACGACTGGGAGAGTAGGTTTCAGCCAGTGCTAGTTTCAGATAACCTACTCTTAAAGTCCCATTTAAGCATGCTGCTTCATTGTAACGCTCGTGTGTTTGCTTCTTTTAGCCACGATTGAAAACTTCAACGTTGTGGAGACACTGTCAGACAACGCTGCAATTGTGTATCAAACACACAAGGTAAGAACTACAGATTAATATGGTCATTTAGACACACTGCTGGTCTGTACAGCCGCTCCAAGCTCGACTCATGGTCACAGACAAAATGACACATGATCAGCATGGATCTGCCCGTTTTGTGTTTAATCACTGGAATCTTAAATGACAAAAAAAACATTGTGCGTTTCAGCGGGTGTGGCCTGCATCTCAGAGAGACGTTCTGTACCTTTCTGCTATGAGGAAGATCTTGGCCAACAATGAGAATGACCCAGACACCTGGCTGGTTTGTAATTTTTCTGTGGATCACGAGGATGCGCAGGTGAGCGATCGGTTTTAGGCTCCCGTCATCGAGATGTTTCCATATAGAGAAGCCGCTTTTGTTAATTCTATGCTCCCTCCCTGTCCACAGCCAACCAACAAGTGTGTCCGTGCCAAAATCAACATCGCCATGATCTGTCAGACCCTGGTCAGCCCACCAGAGGGAGATAAAGAGATCAGCAGAGACAACATCCTGTGTAAAATCACCTACGTCGCCAATGGTGAGTGTCCACCTACAGCGACATTCAAATTAAATCACACAGAGCTTCCACTACCGTACAAAAGTTTTGGGTCACTCAGGCAATTTCATGTTTTCCATGAAAACTCACACTTTTATTCATGTGCTAACATAACTGCACAAGGGTTTTCTAATCATCAATCAGCCTTTCATCACCATTAGCTAACACAATGTAGCATTAGAACACAGGAGTGATGGTTGCTGGGAATGTTTCTCCGTACCCCTATGGCGATATTCCATTCAAAATTAACCGTTTGAAGCTAGAATAGTCATTTAGCACATTAACAATGTCTATACTGGATTTCTGATTGATTTAATGTTATTGTTATTGAAAAAAGTTCCTTTCTTTCAAAAATAAGGACATTTCTCAGTGGCTCCAACCTTTTGAAAAGCAGTGTATATATTTCCATGCCTGTGTTTTCCAATAGTATATCTGCCTGTCAAGAGGCTGGAGTATCTGTAACAGTAGTGAGTGAGTGAGGAGGCTGCTCAGTCCTGTTCTTTGGTGTTTGAGTTCAGCACCATTGAATCTGTAGCAAACGCTCTACTAGTGCTCACTATGTTACACACTCACTATCTCAGAAGTTTACTGAAAAACTTCAATGAATTTATCATTTTAACCTGGCAATTAATTTTAGCATTAGAATATATTATTATATGCTGCCATAGTTAGAAAAAGTGATCTACTGTGAAGTAATTACAGTTCATATGGTCTCGACTGGTTTTCCGTTATATTTTCATACACTGGGAATTATGATTGTGAAACATGGCATAAAAATGTCTTTAAAGGTCTTTTACTGAACTCTGTGCATCCTGCAGAAAACATTGTTTATTTGGAAACATTAAAAACAACAGATGTTTACCCAATTAATTAAAATTGCCTCCTAAGTTTATTTGTTTCGGTGAATATTGTATTCAGTATTGTATATAATGCAAAAGTACCCAAATGTTCTAAATATTGGGGTTAAGACTCTACAATATTATTTCTTCTAGAAATTCACCTGACGGACTTAAATATAAAAGTTGAGACCCTGTGATGTAGTTTTTGTTGAAGTGTACTATTTTACATGTAAAGGTTAAGGGCCAAAAATATTATATTTTAAACAAATTCCACTATTACAAAATAAAACCACTGTATGATTATGGATTAGTGCATGAATATAAATAAACTACCACATATTGACTCTTTCCTTTCTCGAGCTTTCTTGTTTGGTTTGGCTTCACTCTGACCCAGAACATCCTGAGGAAGGATGTACCAGCACATATTTAGTGAAGGATTCTTTTTTGTTTGTTTGTTTAACCGTCCACTGGGGTGTTTCCTCTTTAAAACTCATGTTATTTGACCTTGGAAGCCGGTGTGACAACTCCTAATGTGCTCTAAAGTGGTTATTATTAACTGAGGCCTTCCTGCTTGGTAAAGTCGGTGTCCTGTGTCTTTGTGCAGTGAATCCTGGAGGCTGGGCTCCGGCCTCAGTGCTCAGGGCTGTGGCGAAGAGGGAGTACCCCAAATTCCTCAAGCGCTTCACCTCCTACGTGCAGGAGAAGACTGCCAGCAAGCCCATCTTGTTCTGAGACTGACCGGTGAGTGCTAATCTGGTTTTATGTCCACATCTGTCACTGCTCTGAGTGTTTACTGAGTACGTACGAATGCTGCAAAATGACAACACGTTGCTTCTGCGTCGTTTCAGTGTTGAGACATGAAGACGGAGCTGCATCTGAAGCTGAGGATCTGCCATCTGCAAGATGAAGAAACTCCTTCCTCACAGTGATTTTCCCCCTCCCAGTTCTGAGCCACAGTTCATCCCGGTGTAAGAGGAAGAGTGAAAATGGCTGCTGGTTGCTGCATTCAGAATCAGCCTGACACCAAATCTTGACCTGTGAGATGCACTACCGTTCAAAGTTTGGGGTCACTTCGAAATGTCCTTATTTTTGACAGAAAAGCTTTTTTTTTTTCAATGAAGATAATATTAAATAAATAGAAATACAGTTGAGACATTGTTAATGTGGTAAATGACTAATGCTACGTTGTGTTAGCTAATGGTGTTGAAAGGCTAATTGTGGAGTTATGCTAGCACATGAATAAAAGTCTGACTTTTCATGGAAAACGTGACATTGTCTGCGTGACCCCAAACTTTTGAACAGTAGTGTATATTCTTATGCAAACACATGTGGGTGAGCCTGTTACTGCTCTTCCGGCTGCAGCAGCAGCTCCTGAAGCCACATCTTTCATGCTCACATAGGAGGACAGTTTAGGACAAATGTGTTAATATATAAATGTATGTACGTTCTGTAAGAAGTTTGTAAAAAAAAACCAAACAAAAATCTCACTCAATAGACTGAAATATTTAGCTCCTATTTTGTGTTGATTTTTCCAATATTCATAAATAGTACCGTTTTCAGCTTTCTTTGAAGCTGCTCACTGTTTCCCAGCTTGTAAAACAACATAAATGATTAGTTAGTAGTAAGTCCAGAGGGCTGTCATTAACCAATGACCCCGATGATGTGAGACTTCACCGTTTTGTCTCTCTCATGAAAACACCTCTCACCGGTGCTGAAGGAGAGGCCAAACATCGTCACTTATGTCTTGTTCATGTACAATATTTGCTCGGCTTCATGTTTTTACTGTCATCGCACATGTTTTGAATGAACTGTAAATAGTGTCACTAACATTTTCGCTGAAGGTCTGCAAAGCTTTTTTTGTGACTTGAGCCCAAATGCCTTAGTGTTACCTGAAACTCTAGATTGAGATGGGACAGGGTGCTGGTAGAGCGCCTTGGAAATCACTAGTGAAGTGCCTCGCGGCTACGATCCCCTTATCAGTGTCTTTCAGAGTCTATTTACGTCGTGTCTGACAGCATAGTTACTGAATGAATGCGACATGCTGCTTGCAGGATATTTTTTAGTATTATGAAGATGTCGGATTCATTTCGCCGTCAGCCGCTGACACCTCAACGCTTCCGTCAGTATTTCTGGGATTTGTTACATGTGCAGTTAAACATCTCTGTTAATCTTTGCATCATGCATTTCCTGTCTGAAAATGTTGATAAAACATGTGCAGGACTGTTAGTAAGGCTCTACTCTTGCTGATTTATGTTTTTTTATTGGAGTATTGTGCTTTCAATTCCTTATTAGATGTTTGTTTTCCAGTAAACGCAGACTAAAACGGATCCAAGCACACAGAAATATGGTTTTCATTTTGTTACGCAGACAGCATCAGAATACATTTTCGGTCGCATTTTCACCTGCTGACAGCACAAAATGTTACCCTGGGGTCACGCCGGTGATTTGTAGCCATTTTATCAGTCTTCACTCTTCCGCCTTTGATTTTAGAGCTGGCAGATGTGGGTGAAGTGAAGCCATATGATGCTCCAGGCTGAAGCTCTCTCGCCTAAAGCTAACAGTTCTCATACAGTTGTTGGCATGTTGTTAAAGCTGAATGTAATTAGAATCCTTTTCTTTTTCTTTTTTGTAAATAATTTGTTCATACTAACGCTGTGGGATCAACTTATAAATGTACTGTGACAACAATATGGCACTTGTTCTGCCCTGTTTAAAAAGTGAAATAAATAAGTTTATCCTCCAGTTTTCTATGTGACCATTTGTGTGTGTTACAGAAAGCAGGGTCCCCACACGTCCTGGAAAACCTGGAAAATGATTGAACAATTGTCCAGTCATGGAAAATGACAAAATAAGGTCAAATGTCCTAGAAACTGTAACTTATCCTGGAAAAATATGTATCCTCCCCCTGTCCACGCAAACGTGTTAAAAGCTAGGCGCATGCATGTCTGCTGTCTCCTTATCTTCTGGGCAACATTGAGGGGTATATACACTGCTCAGAAAAATTAAAGGAACACTTTTTAATCTAAGTACTGCATCAAATCAGTCAAACGTGGGATACTGATCTGGTCAAGTAAGTAACTGAGGGGCTTTTTAGTCAGTTTCAGCTGCTTTGGTGTTCATGAAATTAACAACAGATGCACTAGAGGGGTAACAATGAGACAACCCGCAAAACAGGAATGAGTTTACAGGTGAAGGCCACTGACATTTTTTTCCTTCCTAATGTTTTCTGACTGTTTTTCACGAGTTTTGCATTTGGCTAGGGTAAGAGTCACTTCTGGTAGCATGAGGCGATACCTGGACCCTACAGAGGTTCCACAGACAGTTCAACTCCTCCAGGATGGCACATCAATGCGTGCCATTGCCAGAAGGTTTGCTGTGTCTTCCAGCACATTCTCAAGTGCATGGAGGAGATTCCAGAAGACAGGCAGTTAGTCTGGGAGAGCTTGACAGGGCTATCGAAGGTCCTCAACCGATCAGCAGGACAGCTATCTGCTCCTTTGTGCAAAGATGGAACAGGATGAGCACTGCAATAGCTCTACAAAATGAGCTCTAGCAGACCACTGGTGTGAATGTCTCTGATCAAACAATCAGAAAGAGATGTAATGAGAGTGGTCTGAGGGCCCAGTGTCCTCTAGTGCCCGCTGTGCTCGCTGACTGGCACCGTGGAGCTCGGCTGGCAACACAGGAATTTGCAAGTCCACCACTGGTGCCCTGTGCTTTTCACAGATGAGAGCAGGTTCACCCTGAGCGCATGTGACAGGCATGAAAGGGTCTGGAGAAGCCATGGAGAACGTTATGCTGCCTGTACCATTGTTCAGCATGACTGGTTTGGTGGTGGGTCAGTGATGGTGTGGGGAGGCATATCCATGGAGGGACGCACAGACCTCTACAGGCTAAATCCGGATCACCTCCAAAATCTAATCGATTGTTACTTTTGCTCTTCCGGACATCCTGTAAAATTTTGGTGAAAATCCGTCCATGACTTTTTGAGTTATGCTGTTAACAGACAAACATGTAGATAGCAGAGCGTTTATGAAACACAGAAATTAACTGCACAACAGCTGCTAGTGCATACACATATGTCAGCAACAGTAATTGATTATCTGTGTTGAATTAACAGTGGTATTCAGGCTGAAGTCTGTTATTTTCCTCTGTAAAGTAACATGTCTGAAACCTGGTAAATTAAAGAGGGACATGAGGGTGTCCCCAACCATATTCCCAAACCTGCAATTTCTCCAATAAAGTATATGCTATTCTGTTGGAGATAAACATTTTCCAAATAAGATTCAATAATATGGACATGACCTAAGTGTGTTGTATGGTCTTTTACAGTGTTATAATCATAGTAAGCTGTTCTGTGAACAATTGGACAAGACACTTTTATGTAGGTTCTGTGTGATATAATGTGTGTTTTTCTTTATAGGTTTGTGCCACAATCCTGGGCCATGCAAAAGAGAGGTTTGCCTTCACCAAACACCTAATCAGTGCTACACTGCTTCAAGGAGACGGATTCCAGGAGTACGACAGCCAGTTCCCTGAAGCAGCGCTCAACACCACCGTGGAGGCCTATCCAATGCCGAACAAGGGCAAGCTGAAAACTGAACTGTCGCTCATCTTCAGCAACACAGAGTTCAGGAGTTGCAATGGTGCTGTGGCTGTGTACCAGCTCTTCATGAGCAGCAATCTTCAGGACACCTTCTCAGAGACTGTGTCTCTCCTGAACATCCTCATCACGACTCCAATGACGACAGCTGAATCTGAGAGGTGCTTCTCAACACTAAAAAGAATCAAGACCTTCCTCAGGAACACGATGTCGCAGGATCGTCTTAATGCACTGGCCATGCTCTCTGTGGAAAAGAAACTTGTCAGGGAGACCCCAGATTTTAACCATAGAGTCATTGAGAAATTTGCATGTCTCAAAGACAGAAGAGCAAAACTTGCATACAAAAAATAACACAGATGTAGAGGTGCTGGCTTTAATCTCTAAAATGTGAGGATTTACTTTTTTGTCATTTAATAATGTAAATAGAAATGTTAGTTGACACAAGTGGCACTTTAGACTGAAAGCCTGTTGATTTTCATATGTTCTGAAATCTAAAGAATTACTGTTTTTCTTCATTTTCATTGTAAATATTTAATGTTAGTTGACAGAAGCACTTTGGGCTCAAAGCCTAAGATAAGATAAGATAGGTTTTATTTGTCACATGCACAGTTATACATAGTATAATGCCTAATGGTTTCACTATTTTTTTTTTCAGGCAAAGTGACACATTTTTATTGCTTTGATCTTAAATATGCAGATTTGCTGTTTTCTCATTGTCATGTAAGGTTGTTAATGTAAAAGTTAGCTCACAGAAGCACTGTCTGCTTTAAGCCTTAAAGTTAGTTTTGTTTTTAACAAAATGTCCAATGTTTGCTGGTTTCACAGGTATGGATTTGTTTTTGTTTATTTGAGTATGTAAATATAAATATGTTGTTCCAAAGATTTTGCTGGACAGAAGAAGCACTTGGCACTCTTTGAAGATGGAAAATGAATTGTTTCTTTTTTTACTTTTGAAGTAAAAAATAGATTTGCATATTTATACCTTCTTAATTTGTTTAATGATAGAAAAGGAGATTTTAAGGGTTTGTGTACCAATTACACCTTATCTGGAGCAAATCATATCAAACACTGGGGAGATAAATTCAAATTCACTAGCTGGTAACATTTACGTGCATTTAATTGTCTGTTTGACTCAGCAGTAGTGCTTAGGTGTACCCTCATAGTGGTGCATAGTAATAGCACATCAAATGGCTGTGAACATAATTTACATCAATTCTTGTATTCCGGTGTTGCCGACTCTGCTATTTGGTTTGGTAAATTAAGTGCGCCCCCCCCCCCCCCCCAAGAGAAAAATCAAGAGAGATCCTAACAGTTGTGGAGCAAACTGGCTGAAGACTTGGTTGCAGTTCATAATGTCTTCAAAGAGATGCAAAATCGACATTTTAAAGGTTTGAACCACGTTATCTGAGGTACCCAAAGGAATGTTTTTAAGCCTCAATAACGTATTTGTGCACTTTAAGTTGAATGTGGAGGGAGTTCCTTTCTGTAGATTAAATGCATTGACGAGATGAAATATTTCACTGTTAAAACAGGTTCTGTAGTTTCCATGTTTAATTGTTTGATTTAAAAATAAATATTAAATCAGTTTGTGATTTATTTGTTTAATTGTTTTGATTGCTTTGTAGGCCAACACAAATTTAGCTTCAGCAAAAGTAATTTCATTTATTATTTATTTTCACTGTCAGTATGACAGTTCAAACAATAACAACACTACATATTTGCGCCATTGCATTTGTTTACGTTTAAACGGAGTAGTGCTGAGACTGCTGTCAGAATGTGACATCATAGACTTTCTAGAATTCATACCACATTTAAGTCTCAGTGTGGAGTCAGCTCTGGACAGTGTCTTAAGGATTGCAGCAGGACAACAGGAATATATCGAAACTAGCAGGACATCAAGATTAAATTCAGCATCAACCTTTCTCAAAGTCCAAAGAAGCCAACATTTTTGAGGTAAGTGACTTCACTGTTCTGTTTGATGAAGCAAACACCAGAGGAAACTTTCAGAAGGCAGTTTTAAAATCTGTTTTTCTACAACTCTGTCCAGTTTGTAATGAAATCTGTGAGCCAGAACAGGATGCAACACTCAATTTTGTGCTTGTCGTGTCATTTTTAACGTCATTTATTCAAATCTAAGATTTCAGCAGTGCGGTAGGTAAATGATGTGTTCAGGTTTGATCTTAACTGGATAACTAAAACCAACCAGTACTCCTGTAAAGAGATTATTTCAGAGATTATTTCTTCTTCTTGTCCTGTAGTTGAAACGAGAAAAGATGGTGAAAAATTCATGTTTTATCTGTATTAATTCTTGAGATATTGTCATTTCACATGACATTTTCAAAAATAAACAATGCTGAGAGCTTTCGAATTGTTTTTAAAGGCATTCTAGAATTCATGTCAAACACACACTCTTAGTGGAGACACCTTTTCACTTTATTTTACGGAGTTATTTATTAGTTTATTGAGTAGTTTAGTAAAATCAACCTCAGAGAGTAAGTAACGCCACTCTTCTGTTTAATGAAGTAAACATTTTGGAGTTTCTGAGGAAGCATCCATGTAATTTTGCTGCAGTACTGTCCAATATGCCTTATAACACAATTCAGAACAGGGTGTAACACTCAGTGCTGTTGTTTTGTGATAATTGGTTCAATATTTAGCAAATTTGATTAAAAACTGAGATCACAACAGTGTGGTAGATTACCAACGGTTTAACAAGACATCCATAGATCATGGTTCTCTTTTGTGTCTGTTTCACTTTCAGTCATCTGTGAGAAGATAAAAATGTACCATTATACCACAACGCCGCGTACCAAAGTCCCAAAAGGCTACACGCTGGTGAAAAACCTGGGACATGGATGCTATGGAAAAGTGCTGGAATGTGTGGAAGACAGCACTGAAGAGCACGTGGCGATAAAGATGCCCGAAATTGACAGTCTAGACCGTGAGGTAGGACACTCATATACTCAACACAGGATTTCAGCTGAAGAGTGACACAAAAAGACATTTTTAAAACGATGGCAGTACCACTACAAGATTCTGAGTAGTGGCACTGGTCATCTAATGCGCTTCATAGTTGTTGAGAAGAACTGATTGGACGATGTGGCTCAGCAAACATATTATGTCTCCACAGGCGGAAATCTTAGAAAAGCTCATGAGCCACAACTCAGACGAGTCCAATATCATCAAGTACAAGGGAGAAGTCTTTGTAAAAAGTATGCGGCTCCTGGTGTTGGAAAAACTGGACATCACCCTGCGGGACTATGTACGTGGATTAAAAGAGCCAATGCGACTGGAAGACGTCCGTACAGTAATTCAACAGGTATGACCTTCTATTGTCTCCTTATATTTACCTCCTACAGTGGTGCTATAATCAGCATCAGTGGTTCAGGAACCTTTACAACCTCTACTTTTATTGTCATGTGACAGATTTCTTTAACAAAATGTTGTTTTTTCTAACAGCTGGCCGTGGCTTTGAATACGACCAAGAGTGCTGGGATAATTCACAGTGATGTGAAGACAGATAACATCATGATGGTGGATTGTGTGAAGCAGCCCTTCAAGGTCAAACTCATTGACTTTGGTTTGGCCAAGTATAAGTTTGAAGCCGAAGCAGGAGATCTACTCCAACCACTTAGATATAGGTATGATAATACTGATAAGTTTTCAACATTGAGAAACCTTTAATTCAGCGCTGTCTCCTTACTGTCTACTGTGTCACATCTTCATTTGATGTTTTTTCCACATTCAGAGCTCCAGAAATCTTCCTGGGCCTGCCGTATTCGGAGGCCATCGATGTTTGGTCCTTAGGCTGCGTGATGGCCTGGATGGTGGCTCGTATTGCTCTCTTTGGATCAGACACAGAATACTGGATAGTGAGTAAATTACGGTAGCTGAAACGCATTAGAAGCCGTCACACGATTAGCTTCAGGTCTAACGTGGTGTTGTGTTCTGTCTGCAGCTCCGACAAATGATCAATCTGCTGGGTCCACCACCTCAACATCTCATCGAAGCTGGTCGGAGATCACACAGATTTTATAAGAAAGTGCGTAGTGGTCGGTGGCGACTGAAGGTACAATACTCCTACTGTGATTTTACCACTGACCTCTACTCACTCAATAAGATGAAGGCTTTAGTAAGCATCTTTGTTTTCTTCTTTCAGACACAGAGAGAGTATTTTGGGATCTTTGCCAACACCCCTACATGTCACAGGTTCAGCTCTCTGGATGAAATGAAAACGGTAGGTAGTTTAGGAAGCAGCAGCTAGGTGCTGAAGAGTGACGTTCATTTATTGTATTCATATTTCGGGTTGAAGGTGACTTGACCGCTGATGTACTTTCCAAACGTTTTCTGCGCCAGGTGTATTCTGAGCCGGACAACCCAGCAGAGGCTGATGAGAGGAGGGAGTGTATCGAGCTGTTAAAGGCGATGGTTCGGTGGGATGAGAAGGACAGAATTACCCCCAGTGGTATCCTCAACCATCCTTTTATCACCAGAAGCTACCTCAAAAGCAGCTCCCCCACCAGCAGTTGGTAAGTGTGCTTCTATTTACTTTGTACACAGGTTGTGAGGTATTCACAGCCCAGCAAGTGACAAAACACTGATATGGACTTTTGCTGATTTCCATGTTTACATTCTCTGCTTGTCGGACGTAAACCCAACAGTGTACGTTTCCTTTTTTTAGCGATGAACCTAAACCCTCCACCAGCACGTTCATCATGGTTAAGCCTGCAGACCCCGAAAACAGAACTGACCTGACAGGCTTACCTGATGAGGACAATGACCGGGAAAAGAAGAAGAGCAGCGAGTATGAGGACAATGAGCATAGTGATGATTATAAAGCTGCTAAAGACATTGAGGACGTTGAAAGCAGTGACACCAGCACGGTCAGCAAAGATGATCAGTTCAGGAAGGTCGAGCAGAACCATCGGTACACTGAAGACAGCGAGAAGGAGCAAAGCAAGAGGAAAAAGAAGAAGAAGAACCGCTTCCAACGCATCTTGTCTTGGATGAAGACGTTCTGCTGCTGCGTGCCTGATGAGATGGACTGAGCAGCACCGATGGCCTGCATTCACATTTCAGTATCACAGGTATTGACCTCAGTAACCTTCGCTGGGTTTACTGTTCTCTTGTGTTTTGATCTGTTTTCTGTCTAATATCCGGCTCTCTCTCTCCTTTACCCTCACTCCAACCAGTCGAGGCAGATGACCGCCCTCTCAGAGCCTGGATCTGCCGGAGGTTTCTTCCCATTTGAAGTGAGTTGTTCCTCCCAAGTGTCCCAAGTGCTTGCTCTAAGGGGAATCCAAAGGTTTTGTTGGGATTCTGTCTGTAATTAATTTTTAATGGACTAGTCCTCATTTTATCATGTAAAGTGACTTGAGACATCTGTTATGAACTGACAGTGTGTAAATTAGGACAGTAGTTTTAAATATTATGTACTTAAATAGTACAAAGCACAAACTAGATCAATAATAATAATTATATATATAATATTATTTTGTTTTTAAAATATGCAAGTATGTTATTTGTAAATATAATATGCAGGCTATACAATACACAGTTTGTGTATTGTGTATATATATGGTCAGACAGACAGATGAAGGCTTACTCCAAATAGCATAACTTACTTGCTAACATAGAATTCAATTCAATTCAAAAAGCTAAAATGATTTATTAATAATAATAATAACAATACTCCATTTTATTTGTAATACACTTTTCATTTAAGCAAAATCTCAAAGTGCTACATTAAAGATATAAAAGGATTTTAAAAAAGTAAGAAAAACAACAATAATAAAAATACTTAAATTTAAAACACATGGACCAAAAAATCCAAAAATAATTCAAAGGGAAATGACATGTGCTTGTCTTTAGCATAGATAGTGCGAAAGTATATTGGAAAAACCCGTTGTCTCATGTCAACTTTTAAAAAGTTGATTACACGGCAGATATGACTAATTTATTTTTCTGATTTTTGCCAGGTGATTGGCCGTGATGAAGAGACGTCAGATTGTACATAATGGTGTTATGGAGCTGACATTATGGAGCTGCGGTTCCTGGCCTCACCTACCTTGAAGTAGTTGTTGTTCTCTTGTGCTTTCTCTATCTTTTTTCTATCTACTATCCTGTTCTCTTTCCCCTCACCCCAACCGGTCGAGGCAGATGGCCGCCCTGTCTGAGCCTGGTTCTGCTGGAGGGTTCTTCCTAAAAAAGGGAGTTTTACCTCCCCACTGTCGCCAAGTGCTTGCTCAGACGGGAATCCAAAGGAAATTATGGATTTGTTGGGTTTCTCTCTATAATTTTGTCGTTACTTTTCTCATTGAACTGTTTTGAGATGGCACATTTGAACTAGTAAATAAAATGTATTGAAAATGAATTGAAAGCTTCACCCAAAAAGTGTCTGGATTTTGGTCACATGGTTGTTGCTCACAACTGGCCTGAGTCAGTCATGGCTTCTCAGGTACCATGCAGAGCAGAGAATCTTTTGTAGTTGTTTTTTTTAAACGTTCATCATTATTTTTGGTGAATTTTTGAATTTGACATTTTAAACAAAGTGACTACAATGAAATCTAAAAATTTTAAGCTTATTTTCAATATTTTTTCTCAACTGATGGTATTTATTACAAACAGTCGGAAAGCTGAACCATTCTTTTCATTTTTACAGTTTGTGGCTCTAAAAAAACATTTGTATTTTGGAGATTTTTTTCAAAGAAAGCATGCCTTTTAAGCACAGTAGTGTTAAGAGGGTTGGAAGTGACAAACATATCTCATTGCAATGAGTGATAACGTTATTTTTCCTGCACTCCGCAACTTACAAGTCTCCAAACTATCAATCCTAACTATTTGTAATCCTTTATATTGGATATCTCCTTTCACAGATACAAAATCACAAAGTGCTTTACAACTATAATTAAACAAAAATAATGTAATAATAAAATGTTTATTACCATCAGACCCTGTTCTCTAATATCATTTAAAAAATTCCATTTCAAAAATAGAAGACGAGTAACAGTTATTATTAGCAAACTTTATCGTGTTTTACTAATATGCAACATATTAGTAAAAGTGACTGGAAAACGAAAGACAAAGGAAGTGAGTGTATCAAAGATAAAAATGGCAATATGCTATTTGATGAAAATGAAATCAAAAATAGGTGGGAAGAATATGTGACTGAACTGTATGGTGATGCAAGAAATGACAACCTAGAATTACCTTAAATGAAGATGGTGAAGATCTGCTGGTGGATGAGGTAAAGAAGGCAATAAATGACCTAAAATCAGGCAAGGCAGTAGGACTGGACAACATTAACACCGAGATTTTAAAATCACTGGATGAAGAAAACATTTACCATGTCGCTCAATTTTGCAATATGGTATACAAAACTGGTACTTTTCCAGGTGACATAAATGACTCCATATTCATAAGACTTCCTAAGAAACCAAAGGCCACAGAATGTTCTGAATATCGAACAATAAGTCTTATGAGCCATATACGGAAAATCATATTGCGCATAATACTAAACAGGAACAAGAAGATCATAGAAAGTGAAATAAATGAAACTCAAAGTGGTTTTATAAATGCCAAGGGAACAAGAGAAGGCATCTTCAACTTAAGAACTATCATTGAAAGATACAATGATGTAAACAAAGATGTCTATGCCTGCTTCATAGACTATCAAAAGGCATTTGACAGAGTCAATCATGAAAAGCTATTTGAATGTCTGGTCAACATCGGAATGAGAGGAAGAGATATAGCGTTCATCAAGAGTCTATATTGGAATCAAAGAGCTTTCATCAGGATGGAGAATGGTTACTCAAATGAAATAAACAGCAAAAGAGGGGTGAGACAGGGGTGTGTATTGTCTCCCTGTCTCTTTAACTTATACACAGAAGTTATCTTCAGAAGTATAGAATATATTGATGGGATCAGCATTGGAGGTCATAACGTCAATAACTTGAGGTATGCTGACGATACAGTCCTGCTGGCAGAGAATGAAGAACAACTGAAAGAGATTCTGACAAAAGTAAATGAAACAGGGAAACAGTTTGGTATGAAAATGAATGCCAAAAAGACTAAATCAATGGTAATATCAAAGACCTGCCCATCACCAAGAATTCATATGTCTATTGATGGAGAGCCTATAGATCAAGTGGATACATTCATATACCTAGGACAACAGATAACCGAAGATGGAAAGAATGATCATGAAATTATAAGGAGGATCTCAATAGCAAGGGGTGTGTTTAACAAAATGAGAAGCACTCTGACAAATAAAAATCTAGGACTACCAACCAGAAAGAGAATTTTGAACGACTCAGAAAACTCAGGTACTTAGGTCATCTCATAAGAAAAAAATAACATATCAAGAATATTATTAGAGGCACGAATAGATGGAAGACGGCAAAGAGGACGACCAAGAGCAATGTGGACAGACGATATAAAGAAGTGGACAGAAATGCAGTACAGTGAGGCAGTAAGAACAGCCGAAGATAGAAATACGAGGAGAACTACCATATCCTCCAACCCTGGACGGAACATGAAGAAGAGAAGCCCACCCAACAAATCTTACCACCAGCCGCCACTGTTTGTATCTGAATAAATAATACATGTCTGCTTGTATCCCTGCTTTCATGCTATTAGCATATGTAAATTGTGTGTATGTCTAAGTACTTTAAATTATTTTTTGTCATACTTAATGATTTAATGTACCTGTTTCTTGTAAATGGCAATAAACTCTATTCTATCTCCATGTTATATGTATATAACAGTCCATAGCTATAGAGAGATAAATATAAATATTTGATTACCTTTACAATTAAATCTTTTGATCTATAAACATATTTTCTATACATGTATATTTTTATCTTCCTTTTTTTGTTCATGTAGCTTTATATCTGATTACTTACAATGCAAATTTTACATTTATATATGCAAGAGCATTGTTCTATGATACATTTGTCAGAGTTATTTGTCATAAATTATAGCCACAGACTGCACATCAAATGTCTGAGTAATAAATATGGAAACAATCTGGGTAAATGCAAGTTACAACTGTGGTAAAGAACACTTTCAAAGAATGAGGGGGACGGGAATGTATGAGTGTAGGACGTGATAACGTGTGTCTGCACCGGCCCAAAACGTCGTGGAAAATAATTTCAGGGAAAGAGTGGGAACCCCGAGAAAGACAAGATATAGGTAAAGTAGTGTTATTTATTTTTTAAATAAGACAGAACAATCTTGACATTTGCTTGAAAATTGCATATTCTATCTAAAGCGTGCTAAGACGTACTGTATGTAAGGCCACTTCTAAGCTCCACCGCTTTCTGAAAATGACGATACAAGAACCTTTTTTATTCACCACACTAAAATAAATCCTCCAATACTTCTGGTCATATAATTTACCATAAAAATTGAATAAAATAATATGGCTTTCATTTTTCTTACACAAAAGAAAGTGGCCCGTAACGACTGGTGTTGGTAGGTGGTTGATCAGAACCACACCCAGACCGAAAACTCATTTCTGTTGTTTTTTCTTTCTTGGAAACAAGAATTCCAACAGGTTGGATCAGTCTACAGTATACACAGTATACAGTAGCACCTTCGTTCATTCTACAACACTGAGAGTACAACATACATTCAGGTATAAAGTTGGCATTTTCAACAGAAGTCATCTATGACATGAACAGCGCTGTCTCAAGTAAGCGTTTGGCAAGTGCAAAGATCCATTTCTCAAGAAAAAAAATGTTCCACTTGATCTCACCTCATGCATTTTACACGTAAAAACCGCACAAGAATTTAGTCAGAAGTCGTATCCGTCCTCTGTATAATGAGAAAAGCTGTCTGCTTTTGGCCGTGCAGCTCTTAGGAGGCACAGGATTCTTGAGCAGCACGGCGGATTTGACCGATCCAAACACTGTCAGTGATTCACGGTGGTCTGACAGACCAAAATTAAAGGCTTCTTCAAACACCAATAAAAAGACGCAGACAAATGGCACAAATTAGTAGTCGCAAAGAAACATCTCAACACCATAAAAAAAAACTTGCAGTCAGGTGGCACATGAAAGCAAGCAGGTGTTGGTTGTTTATTAGCAGTCTGATACGAGGACGTCCTGCAGCGCTAACTTGAGAACCCCGTCATTTGAAGACACAGTCACTCAGGATGGACCGTCGTTCAACGTCACGCAGCTGACTCTGAAGGTACCTCTGATAGGTTTGTTTTAGACCTAAGAGAGGGAAAACAAAGTGAGAAATCTCTGGGAAAAACTCCAACATGTACAGATGACCAAGAGGAGGAGTAAAAATCAGACCTGTTGTGGGTCATGTGGCTCTTGACGAGGTGTCCGGCGGCTAGAGCTGCCATCAGGGAGAGCTCCCCCGCCAGGACGGTGGCACAAACTACACGGGCCAGCTGCCGGGCGTTCTCACCTGGCTGGTCCGGACTACTACCTTGAACACCAAGCATCTAGAAACACAGATTGGAACAGATAGGGTTTTGTCAGGGAAAGAAAAACATCTGGGATTTGAGTGAGTGGTAAGATGCATCTCTTTCATGTGTTCTTGGCTATTCAAGCTGTTCTTCTACTAGAGTCCGGCTTTATTGGCACATATCAGCAGATTCTATTTAAAGTCACTCAGTTTCCTCCTTTATCTGCTGTAGAAAGTTCGTTTGATTCATCACTCAGTCACTGGAGGGGCATCGTTCCCTTTGCCCTCCGTCTGCTACGTCTGCAAAACACTCAGCTGTCATCTGTGCAGCTGGAACTGCAGTCAAAGGTTAGGATTACATCAGCGGACTTTTTTTTTTCTTTGTAGCATCTTTAAACATTTTCTTAGTTAAATGAATCCCTTAACATACTGCAAAGAGAGGGGTTGTATTACTGGGATCAGGGTTTCTGCAGAAAACAGCCAGTCAAATTTACTGCTTTTTAATGCCATTTTAATGCTATACTGTAAAAATGTTAATGCCATGAATGTGAACACAACAAATTACACGAGTTTGGCTGTTTTGTAAAAGATGATTTTTATATGAAACCGTCTCCTCATTTCACTATTTCTGAATGAGGAGACCACCCCTGACCACCCACGGGCTGCAGTCATTCTCTGAATTCCACGTTTTCTTGCCATTTCTGTTGGAATTTGCATTTCCCCATTTCCCAGTTCTCCCCCACTTCTCAAATATGCAATTTTTGGCAACTGTACCCGATTGGCCGGAGCAATTATCGCAATGCTTCAGCATGTTTACGCAGATGCACACATCTGATGAATCGCAGTCTACAATTATATTTTATTCTTATCAAATATTTTTCTTAAACAGCAGAAAGAAATTCTAATGCCACTAAGAATCAAATTTAATGAATTTTAATGCCATTTAAGGCCTTAATTTTCACAAAATCATTTTAAAGACTATTACTGCTTTTTAATGCCCTGCAGAAAGCCTGAAGGACGCTCAAACAACTTGTCTTCATCCTGTGAAATGAAGCTACTATAAAATAAAGGTTGTAACTTTCTCAATCCAAAACCTGCTGGAGGTTTGAAAGGCTTGTAATATCTGTAATAACCAAATCTAACCTAAAGATCACAGATATTTTAGCAAAATCACTTGATTGTCATATTATTTTAAAATTAGTGTTAGTTGTAACTAGATTCTGTAAAATAGGAAATATTTTGCGCTCCTTGGTGCAATTATAAAGCCATTAATGACTCGGTTGTAACTTACAGTTAAGTGACAAAAAAATCCACAACTTTTCAACTCAACTGGGTTGAACTGCAGAACTTCCAGTGGTAAAAGCTAACTCCTGTGAACAACTGGGAAAATTCCAAATTTTTCATGAATTAAATAATTAAATTTGACGGTCCTTTGCTTGTAGTCACCGTTTTGCTGTTTCACTAGGTGCAAATCAATGCACATAAACTGCTTGAAGATGTGAAGAATTTGAACATAAAAGTGCACAAAGTTTGCTCGTTCAGCTTCACTCTAAACTACCAGAGATTGAAGCTTTAACGGTCCAAAAGACTGTCATTTTGAGATTTCTAGTTTCAACCTAGGTATTACTCCGCCAAGGAACGCAGCAGAGTTATGTGACGTTCGGCGTACGTTTGTCTGTCTGCCTGTCTGTGCACAACATTACTCAAAAACAGACAAACGGACTTGGATGAAATTTTCAGGGAAGGTCAGAAATGACACGAGGACCAAGTCATCAGACTTTGGCAGTGACACGGATTTTAGTCTGGATCCACAGATTTGTTGAAGATTTCTGTATTATTGCGAGATAGACAGTGTAACTATGACAACAAGTGAACACTACATCAGCTGCCTGCTGACGATCACATAATTGCGATCCTACTAGAAATTGACCGCTGTGGACTTATTGGGACTTATCTGTCGAAAATCATACAACAACTGAGCAGCCTTGGCAGAGTACTGCGCTCTCTGGGTGCTTTTCTTCTTTTTTGGTCGTCATTGTACAAATGTTTGAATGCATATGGTCATGAAAACTAATTAAAAGCACAATAAATAAGACACTAAGAAAGGTAACACCTTTCAGCCTGATGTTTGGTTTAAAAATGTAATGCTGTTTTACAGTGTTCATTTGATGGAGAATGAAACAGGTCACATGACCACGGTTTAGTGACGGGTCACACCTGTGGGATTGTGGGTCAGATGCAACACTGCCAGAGAGGAAACGATGTGACCTAAAAAACAGAACTATTCTGCACGGTCTGAAAGGCACACATAGTAATTGTTACTTTTAAGTTTTATCTGTTTCATATTTGTTGGCATTATTTGATAAAATACTTTGAATGGACAGTTTAATATATTGTTGATGCAAGCGAGCATGTTGGATCCGTCTAATGACAGAAAACTACCTTGGAAGACTTACTTTTGGAATGCGTTTATTTAGAGACACTTTTTGTGAAACTTTGTGATTGTATCTGAAATGTTTGTATGTCCTGATTTTCATAGTTTTCATGGTGTCAGCTGACTGAGGAGAAAATAAATGTGAAAAGAAATCTGCATGATGTGTGACCTTCATTATAGCAGACTGGAGTAGTTACTAAAGCTTTAAGAAATTATAAAAAGTTCAAACTTGAAGAAAACAATTCCTGCTTGTGCAGGTGAGATGAGATGAGGTGACTACCTGCAGACAGGCCTGCTGTGGTGGCAGGTTGGTTCCTCCTCCCACTGTTCCCAGCTCTATAGAGGGCATCGTGCAGCTCATGTACAGGTCCTCCCCCGTTGGACCAGCAGCCTCCATCTGAGTGATACAGTTGGAGCTCCCCACCGTCTGAGCCGGGTCCTGAACCACGACACAGAAACAGCACCAGAAAATGACCCACAGGGATATGAAAATCTTATATCCTCTACAGATTCTAACCTCAATTTATAAAGTCTTTCTTTATTCCTTAGTTCTTTATAAATCAGATTGCCATAAACATGTATTACATTCATTATTTCTTTATGGTTTTCTACATATAAAAGAGCCTGAACAGAATTAGTATTTTCAGTAACAGAATCATTTACTCATTGAAGGATCTGTTCAGTATCTTTGTTTTTTACATTCAGAGGAGTCTGGACAATATCTAGACCAGAGGTGTCAAACTCATTTAGTTCAGGGGACACATGTAGCCCAGTTTGATCTCAAGTGGGTCGGACCAGTAAAATCGGAGCTTGATAGCCTATAAACAATGGCAACTCCAAATATTTCCCTTTGTTTTAGTTCAAAAAAGTACATTCTGAAAATGTTCACATTTAAAGAGCTATCTTTTTTACAAAACATTATGAACAACCTGAAATTTCTGAAGAAAATTAAGTGTACTTTTTGCCTCAGTTTATCATTGACACATTACAACCTCAAGATAACAGTGTATGTACAAAAGGCACAAAACATATAGTCAGAGGTATCTGAAACTGGACGATAATCTAGTATTTTACTTTAAGATCAAAACAACTTGTTAAAATCTGGAGATTATATTGAATTTTAAATTTACATTCATCTGTGTGGTAATCTGAACCAGTAACCATGCAAACTAAATGGGAAATATTGTGGAAGAAGGTTACGTTGTCCCCCTGCCTTGTAATGTCGAAAATATATACATAAAAAATACATAAAAGTTGTGACAGGATTCCACCTAACCAAACTCTTTTGTACTGGAGCTGCTGACTGACACTTTATTACAGAACAGTCAATGTCTTTAACCCTTTAAGCTTCAGTCAATTCCAGCCGTTTTCAGTACAAAAAATCGCTAATATTCTATTTTTAAATAAAAAAAATTACGAAAAATACGGGGAATATTGGACGCGCATCGGGAGGTGCATTTCCTTGAAAACGACCGATTCGGGGATTTTATACCGACTTCAGGACATGTTTTGGACAAAATAGTTTACTGGCTTGTGTCATCTGATGTAAAAGGTTGGATTATGGCCGTTTTTTGTGGAATCTTTTTTTTTGTGTGTAATAATAAACCCGGAAATGTGAGTCGCGCTGTGTGCTTTGAAGCCGTGTATAGAGAACGGATGGATGAATATTTGTTTTTGTCGGACAAATGTGTTTTTCTCACCCGCTGTGGTAATCGCATCTGAAAGTGGTTTATACCGGCGGATTCATGAGAATCTAAGCTTTCCATCGGTGTATAGTGTTTGTATAATCGCGTTTGCACCCGTCGGACATTCTTGAAATTCCTATGCAAATTAGTAGGTGTACCGCCGGCGGTACACTGAAGCTTAAAGGGTTAAATATTTTCATAATAAGGATTATTTTTTACATTTTGCAAAGTCATCCCATTGGCCAGACTGGACCCTCTGGTGGGCCAGTTTTTGACACCCTTGATCTAGACTTCTACATGTAGAACAATCTGTACACAATCAACAGTACTTTGTGGCTTTTTACCGATGTCTCTGTGTTTTTACACTATCTACTATTTGCTGCAGTAACACTGCAAATGCCCCTCCTGTGGGACCAATAAAAGACTATCTTATGCTGTCTTGTCCTGCACCTGCTCTGTGGCCTGTTAATCACTCATATTAGAAATTGAAATCTAATCTTCTTACAGTAAAATCCTATTTTGCTGCAGAGATCATTCTGGGTTTTTTCACAGCACTAAGTGGGGTAAATCCATTCCTTAATGTGTTGTTCTACTGGTGTACATCTGTCAAAGAAAGTACAGGAAGCCACTGTCTTAACTCCCAGGACTTAACCCTGCTGCCTGTTCTCAAAGCCTGTACTGACTTTGGGAAAAGGGCATTTAAGAACGCTGGCCCTTCGCCTGGAATAAGAAGAAAAACTGGCAGGATCTTAAAAGCTAATTATAGTAAACGCATTCATAGAATCTTTTCATGAGTTGGAAGCAGACACATATAGATGGACTATTATGGCTGATTCACATTGCCATCATCTGATCACTGACACTGATGACTTGTGATACATGTTTTTGTGATTTGGTGATAGTGGAACGCACTCCCAATCTCCATGTCAGCCTTGCTTAAAGTGTATGTACCTCTACAAGCTGCTGAATTGAGCTGCAGCCTGTCTGAGCCATGACGCTCTTATAAAGGAGGATTTTTGTTCTCCTGGTCGAGTTTCTTTAAAAAAAAAAAAAGTCTAGCTCAACTTCTAATACTGACACATTTCTGCTTCTCAAGCACTTTGGAAAATAGTTTCATTTTTCCATTGTCTCTTCTTTCACGTCTCTCACCAGAACATGCTCCACTCTAATAAATACCAATGTCAGTGAAGAGTTACACCGCGAATCATTTCTATCTTATTCCTGAACCACTTGGATACATTTTATAATGTATTAAGTATAGGTTAAGTAAAGCATGCTGAGTGATCCACTACCTGTCCACAGGCGATGTAGATGGCTGCCACAATGTTGGCAGCATGAGCGTTAAATCCTCCTATACTGCCAGCCATGGCTGAGCCCACCAGGTTCTTATTAACGTTCAGCTCCACCAGAGCAGCTGTACTGCTCTTCAGCACCTGCAGATACATTAACAGGCTGCTTTAGTAAGGACAGCATTATTTTGCTAACAGAAAAAAAAACAAAAAAAAACCAGCACCACTAAGCAAAAGCTGTGGAAACTAAAACCGAGGATGAAGTGTTACTCGATTCCACTATTAAAATGTGAAATGCAGGAGAGGAGGTTGGATATTCTTTACCTCCTGGACCACCCTGGCAGGAATGGTGGCCTCACACACGGCAGACTTGCCCCGGCCCAGAATCCAGTTAATGGCAGCAGACTTCTTGTCAGTGCAGTAGTTGCCACTGACTGACAGCACCTCCACGTCTGGATACTGCTGCTGGAGTCTGTGCAGAGCCTGCTCAGTCCCCTAGAGGACACAGCACAAACAAACAAACGTGTTTACAGATGTGGACACGCTGGAAAACGCTGTGGAAACGAGTGAGCTGAATTTGGACGGCAGCTGAAGCTCAGTACGTTAATTTCAACTAAAGTGACTCCTAAGAAAGTTAGCTGGTACCTTGGAGAGCATGTTCATGCCCATGGCGTCCCCGGTCAGAGACTGGAAGCGAATGTACAGGTTTCTGCCGGCTAAGCAAACCAGCAGCTTTTCCAGACGAGCGAACCTACAAAGGGAAAAGAATCATTTATGCTATGTCTGTCCTCACATGTGAGTACAACATTTCATACATGTGATTCTGTACTCATTCTGTTCAGCCTCGCTTCCACACAGCTCCATCTGGAGGCCATAATTCCATATAATATACAGATTAAGATCCCTACCACGTAAGGAAATGCATTTCTTTACAGATGGATGGAAACTTCACTGCAGTCATGGGAGAGAGGTTCACTATATCTGTTTATCAGGATCCAGTTTTATGGATCATTCACAGGACCACCGCACCACCACGGCAGCCAGTTTTTTTAGATTTTCTTTTAATCTTTTACTATCAAAAGTACAAAAATACAGTTTTCTTTCTTTATATATACACTATAGGATCAACAAAGAAACACCCAAAAAGTACAGTTTGGTATATTCTTGTATTAGCAAAACAACCACACAGAAATACATTTCAAACTAATTATACCTAAATCAATGTGACGACAGAACAAAAGAAAATACACTTAATTTAAAGTTAATAAACACTAGATAAAACCAATGAATTTAAATGTACGATTGGAAAAAAAAATCTCTTTCCTGCCATCTGTACGAACCAAATTAGCTTTCTCAATAAATATTTTATAAATGTCATTTGTGTTACTTGTGTACAGTGTTCCTATGGACGTTTTTAAAATAATAATATGAATAATAATACATTTAATTCATGTAGTGCTTTTCTGGGCACTCAGACACTTTACAGCCAAGAATAAAAACAAAAACAGTCAACTAAAATAGAACATGTATAACAGGGTTTCTGCAGAAATCTGCCAGTCAAATTTAATGCTTTTTAATGCTACACTGTAAAAATTTTAATGCCATGAGCGTGAACTCAATAAATCAAATGTGTTTGGTTTTTTTGTAATAGATGATTTTTTTTTTTTAATGAAAACTGTCTCTACATTTCACTATTTCTGAATCCTGAAACCACCCCTGACCACCAACAGGCTGCAGTCATTCTCTGAATTCCACGTTTTCGAGCTGTTTTGCTGGAATTTGCATTTCCCCATTTCCCAGCTCTCCTGGATGGAACAATTATCGCAATGCTTCGGCTGGGTTACGCAGATGCACATATCTGACGAATCGCAGTCTATAATTATATATTACAATCAAATATTTGTCTTGAAAACTGCAGAAGGAATTTTTAATGCCTCAAATTTAATGATTTTTAATGCCATTTAAGGCGTTTAATTTTCACAAAATCAGTTTAATGACATTAATGCTTTTTAATGCCCTGCAGAAACCCTGTATAAAAGCATAAAAACAGTTAAAGCAATCTGAAAAAGGAGTGTTTTTTAACAGATTTGTAGAATTTTAACAAGTTACACTCCACCTTTCATCCATTGACCGTTTATTTTTATATAGTGCAAAGTTCCTAGCCAGAAAAGTTGTATGTCTGGCTGATGTGAGCACAATGTTGACTAAGGCATGTCGTTCCGGTGGGTGGAATGGAAGCATTGGTGCTGTGTCAGTGTAGTTTGTCTACTGACCTGCTGGTCTGGTCGAAGGCCTCTTTGATCAGGCTAAATCCGTCAGAGGTCTCCAGCCAGACTTTGACCTCTGCAGCCCGGCAAGCTGAGGGCAGCCTCACCACAGGTCCCCTGGTCATGCTGTCAGCCAGGATCCTGCTGCTGCAGCCCCCGCTCAGCTGGACAGGAAGGATAACATTGTCACCATGCTTCACACACACACATGCACAGTTAACAGCAGCTACAGACGGGGGACAACTGAAGGGAAAAAACCAACGTGGAGCGTCTTTTTAAGGTCTTGGGTCATCATGTGACGCCAAAACAGCTTCTATATTGATTCTGAAAGTCTCTAGAACTCTACTGACGGGATAAAACAACATTCTTCCAAAAGACATTCCCTCATTTGGCGTTTTGATGATGATGGAGGAGAGCGCTGTCTAACATGTTGGTGCAGAATCTCCCATAGGTGTTCAACTGGAATGAGATCTGGTGACTGTGAAAGCCACAGTTTCTGATTCACATCATTTGCTTCAAACTATTCAGTGACCCCTCGTGCTAACAGAGTTGTTCTGAAAAAGACCCCTCACAGCAGGAAGTGATCACTCAGAACAACTCAGGATTGTCAGGATGATCAATTATGTAGACACCGTGCTGTGAGGACATTTTGGTTGAATTTTCAGAGATTTTCAAACCACCACCAAAGTCAGCAACAATTACACAATAGGGGAAAGAAATGTGTGTTTTTTTTAGCTGCTCTGTAAAATATCCACTGTGTCCATGTTACATTTTTGTAAGGGCTTTAATAGAAACTTGGATTTCTTTTGAAAATCTCAGCTGCCAGCGATAATCCCCTCACAGGATAACAGAGCCACCAGATCTCGTCACTGTGGGGGCCACCAGTTCAGGTCATTCCCTTCAATTTGTCCACCGTCACAGGAGGTTGCTCACTTACAGAAAGCGCTCTGCATCCTCTGTTGGTGCTGGCGATCAGGCAGCCCTCTGTGGTCGCCATGGGAACGTAAAACTGCTTCTCGTCCAACAAAAGAGGACCGGCCACACCTACCGGCACTGGCATGTAGCCGATGACGTTCTCGCAGCAAGTACCCATCACCTACAGTGCAGTAATGGAATACTGATTAAACAAACAATATGCAGCAGCTACAACATAAAAACATCTCACCTGTTAAAAAAACAATTAGGCAACATATAACTGAAGGTGAAAGTTACATTTCTTAACTACACATTTCACAAATAATAACCGTTGTCGGTACCTGTGAGTAGTCGTAGTCCTTATAAGGCAGACAGGCCAAGGCAGCGGGGATGGGAAGTTTGGGTGATAGCATTTGTCTCCTGATGGCCACGCCCCTCTCTGGAGTCTCAAGGACAGCTTCTAGTTTGTAGTTCAGGATTTTACGTGAGGTTACGAGGTTCATCACCTCTGCATCGCTGAGCAAATGAGCACCTCCCTGGAGAACCAGTGATATTTGAACCCATTAGGCAAATACAGACGATAACATGTATTGTGCATTCTCTCTATCTGGCAAACGTACTTGAGGATCTGAGAGGATGGCCATACACTCCTCCAGCGATCGGGGCTCTGGAACACTTTGAGGAACACAAGGTGTCTGAGCGAGGGACTCCCCATAACATGAAACACCTGCTGAAGGCTGAATCCCTTCTGTTGTAGAGGAATCAAGAGAGAGACAACACTCACATGAAGCAACAATTACGTCACTGCTTTTGTGTTTTCCTGAATGAGTAAAGGTGTTTTTTAAAGCAGAAGCAACAATTATGACTCTCACCCTTCTCTCTGACTGCCATGTCAACCTCAGGGGAAAGCTTACAGTCGGAGACAGGTAAGAAGGTAGGGCTGGTTGCCAAGATACCATTTGAGGTCTTGTGGGGTTTGGGGGCTGGGAGGTCCCTCCTGCAGCAGTCCTCTGCCACCCAGGGCTTCTGGGTTGGAGGGGAGCTGATAATAGGACTCTTGAGGGACAGCGAAGACTCCGTCTCTGCTTGCTCAAAGAAGACATATTTCACAGCTAGAAGCAGAGCAAGGCCGAGGGTTATCACCTGCTCCAGGTCCATGCTGGTAGGTGGAAAGACAGACAAAATCAGGGATCAGTGGACATCTCCGCACAGGAGTCAACAACAAAAGACACGGTTACACACAAATATATGGGTGTAAAATGTACATTAAGTTTCTTGTTAATGTTTTACCTGCTGAGCTTCACAGGCCACTGGGTACCAGCAGATTCCAGCCTCTTTGCTATGGGTAATTCTTCTGTGCGATTCTGACCTGAGTGCTCGGCTGTTAGTCGAGTGTGTGCATGAACCAAGGCTAATCCCAGAGACTGAAAGATATCGTCACACAGACACCATAGTTAAGACTCTACACTTCTACGATTTACTTTGTAAATGAGACATGTATAATAAGGTTATTTTGATAAAATATCACAATTTTAAGCTTAGATTTGTACATTTTCTAGACAAAAGTGCACAACACTCATGACTAGTTTAAGGACTGTGAGAAAGCTAAAAATCCAACAAGTCTTTCTATTTACAGCTTCTGGCTCTGACAAATAGTTTCATTCTGGTGACATTTTTTTAAAGAAAATATGCTGTTCAACCCTGCTGGCAGCTTTCAGTTTAGGGTTAGCATATCAGCACTCTTAATATCTGCACAAACAAGGCTGCAAGTACTTTCTCACCATAATGATTTTCACCCTTTGGGTCACAGGGTTGGGCTTGTTATCCTCCTCTTCAGCCAGCACACGGGCAAATTGGCTCAGCTGCCAGATGGGGCGGCCCTCACGACTTTCCCTTGACAGCTATATACACAAATACGGATGAAAATGTATGGTGAGATTGAAGCAGCTCATTGCCTCATCCTGTCAGACGACAGTTTTCCTAAAAATTACATAATACACTTACCTCCAGAACCAGGGAGACACATGCAGGGAAGAACGTCATGAAGACAAAGTAATTGGCCAGGACAGACATACAGCCAAAACAACACATGATCTCTAACTGAGGCACACCTGGAAAACATCACAAACACAACTCATTTCTTTTTCTGCTCCAATTAGCATCAACACAACATTACAAATATACTGGGGCTACAACTCATGACTACTTTTCATTGTCGATACGTCTATCAATTATTCTCCATGAACCAATCAATTGTTTGGTCCACAAAATGGTGAAAAACATCAATTGTTTTGTCCCCAATTCAAAGATATTCAGTCTACTGTAGTAGATCAAGAAAGAAACCAGAAAATGTTCTATTTTAAGAAACTACAATCAGAGACTTTATTCTCCTTTTTTATTGTTACTCAAACCAAAAATGAATCAAAGAAATCTGGGATTATATGAATAGCTGACAAAAAAATCCATGAACCATTGCAGCTGTACAATACACAAAGGATTCTTGTCACCATTTTTCATCAGTGTCAAGTATTAGTAAATCTTACCTGACATGGTTCCAATTCCTATAACCAGACACTCGACCAGAGCATCAAGAGTAAACGTGGGGCCCAGGATGGCCATGCCCTCTGAAATGTTCTCCCTCACCTCCTCCTGTACACAAAACACACAGCCGTATCATCAGTCACCTCATCTGCACTCTTCATATGGAGCAGCGGCAGGTCGTACATATGGTTGGACCAGACGTGTGAAATTACCTGAGAGTTCGAGCTGAGAGCAAATTTGGCTAATGCACAGGCTTTGGACAGGTCGATAAGCAGGAGAAAGAACGGTAGGGCTTCGCTGCAGGGAAAGGAGTCAAATGTCAAAGAGGCAATTTTTTTTTTTACATTTATGATTGATGTGCAGAAATGTTAAAGAGGGAATCTGGAATTTCTAGTCACATTTTCAAGAAGAATGAAACCATTATATCACCCAGATGGTGCACTACATCAACCAACTGACCCCCTGGCTTGAACTGTCAGCTACTTAAACCGTTTGATCTCACTAGCAAACAGCTGTACTGTTATCTCAGACTACGTTAGCTACACATTAAATACTGTTAGGCCAGCAAACGTGTTGGTTTCAAAAGCCTCTTCTTCAAACATTCCTTGGAACCATTTTTTTAAAGGACTTTTTATAGCTATGCTTTGTCTACTTAAAAAGGCAGCAGGAAACTCTCCAGCACTCTAAACACAGGCAGAGATTTATTTCTCCTTCTCACGAGCCTCTTGATCAAAATCGCATAAATTGGATTCTGGGAAGCATTAGTAAACTTAGTCATACATGGAAACTCTCCAAGTAGATCATAAACCATCGGCAGTAATCTTGAGTGTACGTGAGTGCATTACAAAAACTCACTTAAGGCCTGTCAGCTCTTTCCCAAAGAAGTGGATAACCACGGTACTGAAGACAAAGCTGGAAAACACAGTAAATAATCCAGCAATACCTGCAGAAAGAGAGCAAACAAAATGTTGACAATTTACTGAACTGATATTTCTGTTTGTTAACTATAGCCCAGGGTTTGATGGAACCAAACACATCTACATATTTTTTTGTGTTGAAAAACAAATAAAACATTCTGAATTCATATTATGTTTTCCATTATGTTTTCCAAAGCTGAATGTAGCTTTACAGAAGTGTAAATACTTTAAAAGTCCAGTTGAGCACCAGAAAAACTAATATTGTGTCAAAAATACGGCTAAGTGTATACTGTGTGTGATATATGTAGTAGTGCTATTCAAGCTCCGTACTGAACAAGCTATAACATCTCATTATACTGACCCAGTATATATTTGGATCCAAGTTGTCGGAGATTCTTGAACTGGAAATAGATATAAATGATGGCCATGCAGCGGGTGACTGTCAGAATGATAATGTCACTGCTCTGGACTTTCTGTAAGAGATCAGACAAACACATGTCCTCATGTCTTCTTAGTAGCATATACAGTTGCACTCAAAATTATTCAACCCCCATTGCAAGTCAGGTTTAACGGGGAAATTTACAAACTTATAGTTTTTGATAAGCAACTCAAACAAGAACATTTCAAATAGCTCAACACAACCAGGATTACAGGCGGTTTCTCCAAATTCAAGACAAAATGCTACTTTTAATGACTACTGCAGTCTCAAAATTATTCAGTCCCTTGTTAGCAAGCATCTTTAGTACTTAGTAGAGCACCATTTTGCTGACCAGGTTCCGATAGCACTCCTGCGGAACCTTAGCCCATTCCTCATTGGCTAAAGTCTCCAGCTCTTTAATACTCTCGGGCTGACGTGTTGTAACCACCTTCTTCAATTCTCACCAAAGATTTTCTGCAGGATTCAAGGCGACTGCGATGGCCACTCTAGTATCATCTGGGACTTTTTCTGAAACCAAGTCTAGGTGGACTTTGAGGTATGCTTGGAGTCATTATCCAATAGGAAAGTCCAATGATGTCCAAGCTTCAGTTTCCTCACAGACGGCATGACATTTTCTCCAAGTGTTTGCTGAAACTAGACTGAATCTATCTTGCCTTCCTAACGCTGCAGGTTTTCAGTGCCAGAAGTTGCAAAGCAGCCCCAGAGTGTCACCAAGCCACCACCATGCTTCACTGTAGGCAGGGTGTTCTTTTCAGCGAATGCCTCATTCTTCCTCCTCCAGACAGACCGCTGATCCATCAGCCCAAAAAGTTCCAGTTTTGTTTCATCCCTTCACAGAACAGAATCCCCAAACTTCTGTTTTTTATTTAGATGGTTTTGAGTGCACTGGAGGCGACTTTTCTTGTGCTTTTGGGTCAGTAGTGGTGTACGTCTTGGAGTTTGTGCATGGAGACCTTCAGCGTTTAGTGCATGCCTTACTGCAGACACTTGGTGACCCTAAGTGTCACGAAGACTTGCTGCAGGTCTTTTGCAGTCATTTGAAGGTTTATGGTAGCCTAGCCGCGCTAGACAACCCACGGCAACAAATTTAATTCTCTGCCAGGGTGGGTCTAGTTACCCTCCATAAGGCTCGAGGTTGGATGCTCCTAAAACTGGCCGGACGAATCACCATGAAGTGTAGAGTCAGAAGGTGGGCGTAACTAAGTGACGACAGAGGCGCGACGATTCTGACAGAAACAACCGGAAACAACTAGCACGGCAACGAATTTAATTCTCTGTCAGGGTCGACAACAAGAACGACAACAGTCGTTGAGGTCCATTAGCACCGACTCTGAATAATCTTTCTGTTAACACGTCTGTAATATACTTGAGCTTCACCCATTGACTGTATAAATAAGGCTTCACCGAACTACCGCATCCTCCGATTTCCGGCGCTCTAGGAGCCTATTCGTTGCGCTGATTGGTTGTATACCTACCCAATTGCTGCAGAGTGATTTGATAGACAACCTTTTAGGCCGCCTCCCTCCCTGTCGAGCGTGCCTAGACCCTTGTGTCTTCAGAGCATGGGTCTAGCGTGGCTAGGCTAGGTTTATGGCCACCTGACTCCTCAAATATCCGATGGCAGCTGCTGATAGCTTCCTCTTTCTGCCATGTCCAGGTAGTGTAGCCACTATTCCTTTAATGTTACATTTGCAACTATGTATGGTGCTCTGTCTTGCAACTCTTGCCACTTTACATACCAAGACAACTAATTTGTTTGATCCTTGAAATCAGCACCTCACAGCTCTGTGTGACAAGTGAAAAGCCAGACTGAAACGCCATCCAAAGCAAAAAAAAAAAAAAAACTATATTGGATGCTTCTGCCAGCATTACACTTTCTTCTGAATTACACTCTAATTTTGTAGCAGATAAACATGTCTACAAAACTACCCCAATTATTTTTAGAGTGATTAACTCGTTCCTAACTATTTGATGAATCTTGATAATAGTTTTATTCAGTATAATGCTCGTTTCACTTGCTCATAAGTGCCAGACGAACACCAGCCTCACCTCCTCGACTTTGGGACAGTCATTCCAGCTGCACATCTGGTTGCTGGCTGAAAGGTTGTTCATAGACACAAGGCAGACAGTGAGAGCCAGGGTCCCCACTATGACCTCCCAGGGGTGGGAGGCCACTAGCAGGCCGTGGAGCCTGAACAGACGTGCCAGCATGGTCTCAGGATGCCTTCCTGCTACTGAAGGTCGCAATCGTACCTAGGGCTAAACACAATGCAAAAATAAAATTGAGGAAAATTGTGATTCTTTTGACAGATATCCCAATATAAGTCACAATTTAAGTAGGGACAGCCATTTTTGTAATTAATTTACACTAAAACTAAACAAAGAAGTAATTTTGCTGTGGTCTATACTACAGTTGCAACAATTAAGCAATCATTTATTAACTATGAAATGAATCAATCGTCACTTTAATGATCAATTAATAGATTTCAGTACTTTTTTTTAATAAAGTTATGTCAAAAATCTCTAATTCCAGCTTCCTAAATTAGAATGTTTGGGCATTTATTATTCCTCTATGACAGTAAACTGACAATCTTTGGGTTGGGGACAAAAGAAGACATTTGATATTTTAAGATATTTGTTATGTTGGACTCTGGGAAACACTGAATGATTTTTTGAACTATTATTATCATTTAACATTTCATAGACCAAATACATCGAGAAATTAACACATTAGTCGACAATGGAAAAAATGCGATTTGCAGAACTAGTCTGTACCAAATAGGTATGTTCTATTCTGGCCAGAACATCTCTGCAGCACCAAACTCTCTAACTTATAATCAAAAGATTGCAGCTCCTGCGATTTGGATGTTACACGTCGCCATATTACGCTTACTATAATATTACGATTACGTGTTCAGATCCAGCCTAACTAAAGGACCACTGCATCACCGACAAATGGCAGGCACACACCTACCGGGTACACACTTCTGTATGTTTAGCCGACAGCTGTATGGCCACTATACAGCTTATTCTTGACTGTTAACTACTGTAAAAGATTACCGTTTGTTCAAAATCTACAGACTCACTTTAAAAAAAAAAAAGAGAGACACAGGCAGCCTCTCCCTCTAAGCCTTGTTGTTGGTTAGCATTAGCTACATCTTAGCAGCTACTACTCCCTACAGTTAACATTGGTTAGCATTAGCTACAATAGCCGTCACACCCAGACTGACTTACACGGCCTGTCTGTAAGGTCTATTACTTCCACAGCCTTGGGACACTTTATTAACTACTGTTTTGTGATTAAATAAAATTCACGTACTTCCAAAGGTCGATTTCACAGCGGTCAGAGAGTCATTATCATGGTGGTGATGTTGCCCCTCACATGAAGCCTTGCACTGATGTAACCGAACCAATATGGCGATGCGGAAATCCTGACGAGAGTGCGAAACGTCAGTGGGCGTGGCCAAACGTGACGCTCAGGGTCTTCGTGAAAACAACTTCTTCTTCTTCTTCTTTTTGTTTAATGGCAGTTGGCACGCAACTTTAGGTGCATTACCGCCACCTTCTGGAATGGAGTGTGGGGCAGGAAGGCCCCAGCAGCCCTTAAACCCTCTCTCTTAAACCTGTTCTTTCCATAAATAAAAGCAATGCTCTAGCAACATGTTTCAAAGATAAATTACTCAAAATTTCCCTGACCTCGAATTTAATTTTACTATCACAGACTTTCCTCTTGAATACTCTTCTCTGCTGCTGAAACTTGGGGCAATAAATCAATACATGTTCAACATTCTCCTCCACTCTACAGCATTCACATTCCCCTGTATTATGCTTACCAATAATTCTCAGAGTGCTATTCAGCCCTGTGTGCCCGAGTCTTAATCGTGACAAGACATCCTCCTCTTTCCGGCCTAAACAGCCCTGTTCTACTAAATTCCTCTCTACACTTCTTTGAATGGAGTAATAAAAGCGACCTTTCAAGCAGGTATCCCATTGTCTTTGCCATTTCTTCTTCATTTGTTCTTTAACTATTGTTTTAACTTCAGATCTACTATACTTCATGGGAAAGTCAATTACACTTTTAGCAGCCCCTCTTTTTGCATATTTGTCTGCAAACTCATTTCCATCCACTCCTATGTGTGCCGGAACCCACAAAATAATAACTTGCTTGCCTTGTCTCCCTAGCCTATAACTAACTTGACCAATTTCACATATAATATCTTGTCTAGCCTCAGATTTCAAATTTTTAACACTTATTGCTGCACTGCTGGAGTCAGTTGCAATCACAGTTCTCTCTTTTCCATTGTCCTCTGTCCAGTTTAAAGCCAGCAATATTGCTGCCAATTCCCCAGTGTACACTGATAACTTATCGCTTGTTCTTTTATTAATAGCAATGCCTAATTCAGGAATAACAAAGGACACTCCAACCTGACCTGAAAGTGACCTTGACGCATCAGTATAAATAACCAAATCATTTGAATAAACATAAGAAATATACCCATTAACAGAACCACTACTACACTTCTTTTCCAATAAGCTTAGATCCACCTTTATCTCTGTCAATAACCATGGAGGAGTAAGAGAAATTGAAACCGTTGGACTTATTTCAAGTTGATCTATTCCGGACTCTTGTGTCATGCTTTCTATTACCCATCCAAAGCTATTAATCTGCACCTTTTCTTTTTCCTGACTTGGCTGCAACACGTTCAACACCGGATGACTTTGTCTATGTCCCTGCAAGTTAGCCCAATAAGTCAGAGCTAATTGCATCCTTCTAAACTCTAATGGCATCTCTCCCATCTCCACTTGAATGGCATCTACTGGGGTTGTTTTCATTGCTCCACAGCATAACCTCAATGCAAGACTCTGAACAACTTCCAATTTTTTCAGGTTGGTCTTGGCAGCTGAACTGTAAACTACACAGCCATAATCTATCACTGATCTAACCATAGCAATATAAATTGCTTTAAGACAATTCCGGCTAGCTCCCCAACGTGAAAACAACATTGAAAGTAACACAGTTTAAATCAAAGACTCTTAAATGTATTTCTTTTTTTTTTTTTAACTTGGACTTGTTTTTTTCTAAAAATATTATGTACACATTATATTGTTGTTTTGCTGGATATTATAATAAAATTTAAAACAATTTGGCCACATGGAGGTTTAATGTCATATGAGTGTCACATGTAAGATGTGTGTAATGATGACTCCACAAAGATAGATTTATACATAGTTGGATGTATGGATTGAGATAGCATTTTGATTATATTTCACATTTATGAAAAGACATTTATTCCTTTTGGTTGTGAAAACATGTGTACTTTTACGAAATATCTCTTATTTAATAAATAAATCTATGTAAAATTACAAAACCTATACTTTCTGTTGTCATTAATTGTATCCGATTTTAAAGAATATGTGCTGTATTTATTTTAAATGTAACAGCAAAATTTTATTTAGCATTATTTATGTAACAAACAAAAAAGAAAATACTGGTCAAGCTACAATAAACATGCAAATATATTATATATGTAAAAAAGATCTATTTACATTTTAAAAAATGAAATTCTGTATTTAACCACAGTTGCTTTTCACTGGTGTTTAATATTGTTTTGCATTCAACATGTAAATCAGTCCTTTTTGTAGTTTTATTGGGAATTTTGTACATTTCAAAAAATAGGAAAACAATCTGTGGAATATAAATGAAAAATTCTATAAAATTACAAATGTTTTTTTTTTGTTTTCTTTTGGTTTGTAGAGTGTGAAAGTAAAATGTCAAGAAATGAATGTGCAGAAATGGATCCATAAATTCCACACCAAGATTTAAAGGGATTTTATTGTCATATGCAGCAATGAACAAGTCATGAGTGCAATGAAATTCTTTGTATCTTGTGCAGTAAAAGAGACTGATTACTGACATCACACATACTGAGATGACAAATATTCAATGCTTGCAGAACACTGCAAAAAAGAGCATGGATTTAAAAAATTGATGAAAAGTCTGTCGAAATATGCACACTCTGTAGTGCAAAGTCTGCATTGAGTCTTTTGTTATCACGGGGAGGGGATGGGGCAGTGTCATGAACGTGTTCAATCAGTCTTATGGCCTACAGGGGTTAGAAACTGTCCTTGAAACTGTAGATTCTGTACTTTAGCATCAGCCAGATGGCAGCAGTGTGAAGAGGTGGTGCTGTGAGTGGGTGTGGTCCCTGATGGTGTTGGCCCTTCTGAGCACTCTGTGCTGATCAACAATCAAGAATCTTTATTGTCACTGTATCTCCACACAGCAAAATTACAGTTGGTGACTCCCAGCTATAGACAGATAACCATGCACACTATATACAAATAAAATAACTTCTTTTTTAAATCCTCAAAAATATAAATATGTAAACAGAGTTAGTGCACATGGGCAGTAGGATGAGTGTAAAGTGCAGTCCAGTGCAAGACTCATTTCTTTATTGTACATAGTGTGTCTGCTGTGTGTGTAGGGGGAAAATAGACTGAACAGCTCTGGGATTAAAAAAAAACAAAACTGTTTTTCAGTCTGGAGAGTTTTTATGCTCCTGTACTGTTTGCCCGAGGGAAGCGGAACAAACAGTCCATTTCCTGGATGGGTGGGGTTTGCAGCGATATGCCAGGCCTTCCTCTGGACCCGGTCCACGTATATTCAGTCCAGGTCTGGAGGAGGACTTCCCATAATCCCCTGTGCTGTTTTCACCACCCGAGATAAGTTATTTCTGTCCTGAGCTGTGCAGCTCCCGTACTACACTGTGGCACTAAGACAGAGGATGCTTTCTATTGTGGCCCTGTAGAAGTTTGTCGGGAGCTGAGGGGAGAGAGCAGCACGTTTCAGATTCCTAAGGAAGAAGAGTCTTTGTTGAGCCTTCTTCATCAGGTGAGCTGTGTTCAGGGACCAGGTCAGGTCAGATGTAATGTGGACGCCCAGCAGATTGACGTTGTCAACATGATCAGCCGCCTCCCCTTTGATGAGGAGAGGAGCATGCTCTGTCCTCCTGGACCTCCTGTAGTCCACAATGACCTCCTTGGTCTTGTTGCTGTTCAGAACAAGGTTGTTGTCTGAACACCACTGAATAAGGTGCTGGATCTCCTCACTGTAGTGGGTCCCATCATTGTCCAATAGGAGACCCACTGCGGTGGTGTCGTCAGCAAACTTCACGACCATGTTTGTGGAGTGGATGGCAGCGCAGTCACTGATGAATAGTGTGAAGAGGGCTGGGCTGAGCATGCAGCCCTGTGGTGTACCTGTGCTGAGGATCAGTGTGGAGGATGTACTGCCTCCCATTCTCACCATCTGGGGCCTGTTGGTGAGGAAATCTCCGATCCAGTGACACAGCGATGTGGACAGTCCCAGGTTATGGAGCTTCAGTGATAGACACTGATAGACATACTGTAGAGATGGTGGGAACACATCTGAACTGATTTGATTACTCTCTGCAGGTACTTACAGCCCACTTATGTGCAGCTGACAGACACATAGATAAATGCCCTTCAGAATATGTTGGATATTTACCAGCCTGACAGCTTGAACAGGTCACTAGTAGATCAATTTTCTACACCAAATTTGTTGTGGTTTCAGTAATCCCATAGTACCTTAAGGCCTAAGCAATTACAGTGATTTGAAGACTAATGTAAGCTTTTCAGATAGGAAAGAAGAAGACTGAAAGCTGAGAACTGCCAGTGGATCAATGGACAATCAGCAGCTGCAGTATGGAATATGTGAAGAGTTCATTTGCAAAAACAGATAACTCTGTTTTGATACATTTTCAGAAAACTTTTTTTATTGTTTATTTGAGATAATATCAATCAAACTGAAATTGAGTGGATTTGACTCAGTAGTAAAATACATGACAAAATAGAGAAAAATAAATTATTAGTGTTATTATTATGACATATATATATATATATATATATATGTATATATATATATATATATATATATATGTATATATATATATATATATATATATATATATATATATTAAAATATGTTAAAAACATTTTTTCAGAATGAGACTTCTTCCGCTTGGTTTAATAAATGTAAAATATAAAATGGTTCATTTTATATATTGGCAACCCTGACCACAAGAGGTGTTTTGTGTTAATTTATCAACATCACTCCCAAAAAGAAAAAAAGTTTCAAATGTAAAACAACATTTTGAACAAAACCCCAATATCATGTAAAACTATTTCATTTTATATGTAGTTCTTTCCCATGTACAGAAAATGAATGTAACATTATTTTTGTAATGAAAAATGAGTGAATTATCCTCATTGAACAATTATCTGTGAGAGGTACAGAACACCATTGCACTAAATATAGACTGAAATGCAACATAATGGAGCAAATAATGAGATATAAACAATGTTTGCTGGGATTTTTTTGGTTTCTGACTTTTTAGGATAATTAAACATGCCCGGGAACATTATTGCTGTTCCTGACAAACACACCTGACAGGAAGTTTAGATAACATTTAACTCCCTGTGACCTGAAAAATGAAAATAAAAAAATATATATGCATTATTTATCTAATACCATAATTTTGAATTAAATGACATCAAGACAATTTCCAGTTAATATGCTGTTAGTGGGGAGCCCAACCCATCAGAGCCCAATCTGTAACCTGTTAACATTCTTCAAATCCACTAATTTAGAGAGAGAAAATCCACTGATAAGCTTTAATAGTAAAAAATATATTCTTTAAACAGCTAACCTTTTGAAAGTGTATGGTAAATGGTCCCCTTTGTTACAACTCCTCTGTGCCGCTAGCATTAGCTGTCAACCTCTAGGAACTCCTGAGACCCTTCACAGTCCATTAGGGTGAATGGAGATGTCGCAACTCTCTCTTTCAAGGACTCTGATACAGCGTTGGTCACTTGTGCATTGTTAGCTCAGAATCATGTCAAATGACATCTAGGTTGCAGGCCTCACAACATAAGGCATATATTGAGAGTGGAGTCGCAGGCCAGAAATCACACTCCAGTAATTAGTCACATATTTGCCACAGAGCCATTGAAGCTGTTGAAGCTACTTATGGACTGTTGTGTTCCTGATCCTGGAGGGCTTGGTGAAGTTGGCCAACATTTTGGTTGAACAGGACCACTTTGCTGGACAGCCAAAGCCATCCGAAACTGTTTCTTTAATGACATTCAAGTGTCGACCTAAGATCCTAACTGACAGACCAGCATCCATCATCCCTACCGCCCATTCTTACCCTCCTCTTGTCTTTTCTAACATCATGTCATTTGAACAAAGCTGCATTCTAAGGACTGTATGTGTGCTAATGAGTCATTTAATCTGATTGTCCTTTAAACTCGCATTTCCTCATAACAAAACTTCTTTTTAATTACAACTTATTTTGTGATTGGTTGTTAAGTTTTTAAGCTAATTCCTTATTTTAAAAAAATGAAATTTAGCATGCATATACAGTCTATGAGCATGCAGTATATCTTATCACTGGAAATAGTTTGCACTGTTCAAGCAAACAAACATTACCTTACTACAGGTATTTCTTTGAAAAGCTTTATGTTGTGAAAACAGATCTGGAAATTTGTGTTTCTTGTGCCTTAACTTGTAATTTTGTAAAGACGTTATTTATTTTTCGCTATTTTTTATTTTATTATCTGAAAATACCAGAATTTGCACATTATTTTACATTTTTGTCTGCCGGATCTCATCATTTCTAAAAAATAAATCGGACATTACAATCAAACAGTTACTCAGTACTTGAGTAGTCTTTTCACCAAATACTTTTTTACTTTTACTTGAGTAATTTTTTGGATGAGTACTTTTTACTTCTACTTGGGTGATGTTATTTTGAAGTAACGTTAGTCTTGAGTACAATTTTTGGCTACTCTACCCACTTCTGTTTATTACGGAGAATCTTTTTTACAATCCCCAGCACTCACTCGCAGGATAGAAAGGGACGGGGTCGGCTCCAGGGAGTGGCAGTCCTCCGGATGGCCCTCGTCGGGGCAGTCCAGATGTAGTGATAGGTCCCTATGTGCTGTAGGAACGATCAGACTGTAAGGTGTAAAAGGGAAGAACAATAAAGGACGGACGGGTAACAGAACATAGCATGAGTGGTTATCTTGTAGGTTTATTATTGTACCTGAGAACAATAGAACACCAGGGAGGAGGCTTCCCTTGCCAAGTAAGGGTCCACGCCCTTACTTGGCAAGAGTGGCAGGGGTCCAGGAACGACAGAGGAAGGGTGCGGGCTGCTCCGGCGACTGTTGGCCGTCCGGGGCTTGTCGGTCTCGAGCCTGTCCACTATCAGTATGAGCCAACATCCTCTGCCGTATGAAACCGGTCTTTATAGCAGCAGATGGAAATGCGCTACAAGTGTGGGGCTCCTGCAGCTGTGACCAATCCACTGATCAGTAGCCACAGAGAGCTCCACAGACCGGCGACACACCGGCAGGGGAACGGGCGGCCAAAAGAGGGGCAGAGCTGAACCTAGCCTGTAACAAAGATGAAGAAAAGTGTAGTTACCAAGCCAATTTCCTCAACTTAAATAGCAATTTTAATCTAAAAATATTTGTTTAAATTACACATACTATTAAACTGATACATTATTATGTCAACCCAACCCATCAAAATAATGTTCACAACCTGTAATGTTTATCTAAAACAATACATTAGAATTGCCTTGCATTTAATTAAGTGTTTGGAAAAGGTCGTTGTTTGTTGTACTGAGGCACTCAGGTAATTTATCAGCTGTCCTTTGTTAGACACAAGCAGAAGAAAAGCCACCCACATCTTTCAGGTCTGGAGAGGTTTTTTTTTTTTGTCTTTGTTTGTTTTGTGTCCTTTCACAGCTTATTTAGAAAGGTGCAGCATTATTAGCCCTCTTGTTATTACATTTATTTCAGTGATTTAGCAACACTCACAGACCCTGTGTTGTTTTGTTTGGCTTTTCCTTCTTTGTTTCGTAATTATATTGCTAAGCAACGCATGACTTTGTTCAATCGAAAACAGCTGGTTTACGTTGCTTCAGTGGACTCTAGCAGACCTACAATGTAATGATGATTTGGTGAATATTGTAATGGCATTCGATCTTTCTTTCAGCTGACAGAATAATTAATTAATGGGTCTACATATGGCAGCAGTTTTACTTGCAGCATCAAAATATATTACTTTTAATAAGTTCTTCATTGTAGTACTTGTCCGAACAGCCTCAACAGACAGACTACCTGCACCGTTTCAGTGATAGTGAGCAGGTCTTTGTGTCCCCTGTATCAGCTCTAACTTCTGTCAGACGTAAGAGTGTTTAAATGCTGTATGGATTACTATCAATCCAAAAACGAAATACTTCAGGTTAAGTTATTGTGAGGAGCTGCCCCAGTTAGGAGCTACTTTAGCTTGAAGATGTTTTGTGGATCTGGCCCTTGATCTAACTGTCAAGATGTATGTTTGAGGCAGTGGTTCACAAAGTGAGTGGGTGGTGGGGGTGTCGCAGAGGCATAACGGTGGCACACGAGCAACTGGAAGGAAAAGGTTGGCCTGTTTTTCGAGGTGCAAAGCAAAACTCAAACTGCAGTGGATTTGTAGTAGGATCGCAATCATGTGATCGTCAGCAGACAGCTGACGTAGTGTCCACTTATTGTCATGGTTACAGTGAAGCCATGCAGCTATCTCGCAATGAAACAGAAATCTTTAACAAATCTGTGTATCCAGACCATAAGCTGGATCACTGCCAAAATCTAATCAGTTGGTCCTTGTGTCATTTCTGACTTTCCTTGAAAATTTCATCCAAATTCATTAGTCCGTTTTTGAGTAATGTTGCTAACAGACAGACAGACAGACAAACTAAAGCACATCGTTCAAAACAAAATGAAACCAACCTTTTAGGCTTCTTTCAAAAAGCAATTTAAAGCCACACTCACATTTCAAATGTCTGAGATGGTAACAGCAAAACTGTGATTTTTCTTTTCTAAACTTCTCACATGATTCCATTCCAAAAAGTGTCCAAATAAATGATCCAATCTCTCAATAAAAATCAGCACTTTACTTATGCTTCTTCCCTCTGCCAATAATCATGTTTGGAGACCTCTGATTCATCTGCTGTCCCTGAATATAAAAGTGGACAAAAAGTAGCTGAAAGTAGCTCCACCTGGAGCAGCTACAACAGAAACATGCTGCTGACACACTGATGCTTCATCATTAATGATTTAATAATAACAGATACTATAATGTCAACCAGAGGGACCAAACCAGGACTTTCACTTTCATACTAGAACTCCATTTTGCTGCAGTACCTGTGCAAGAATCATCATGCACAACTTTTGCTTGAACTGGAGTATTTCTACATTGCTCATTGATCTCAACATTTCTTCCACCGCTGACAATAAACTGGCACAATTTATTCAAAAGACATATTTATGAAACTGACTCACTGACTCTAGAAACCACTGACAAATCTGTTCATCTTGTGGTGAGTCTTCCTGCCCCATTCATCTCATGTCATTTAAAAAGCAACGACAAGTAGCCAAGTCGAAAAACCACTGACAACTTAAAGAGAAAGCCCAATGAGGTCTTCCATATGGGGAAAACAACAAGGGTTGGAGGTAATGAATTACAACTATTCTTATTACTGTAATTAAGTCATCTTGTGTGTGTGTGTGTGTGTGTGGGGGGGGGGGGGTACTTGCACTTTTATGGCTTCTTTTCCAAGTCTGTAATTTTTGTCTTACTGAAATATATATTAGACAATGTAATCTAGGTTGTTATTCTTAAAATCATGATTATACACTGAGTAGACCTATAATTTCAGTGAATGTCCAAACCTTTCATCTGCATTTTATTGCCAATATGGATATCTGATCCCAAAGGACAAAACACACTGCAGCAGGCACATCTGTTAACTTTTAAAATCATCTCTTGCTGGAAGCCAACCAAAAGCGCAGAAAGTAAACAGTGGAAGATTTGCTAACATGTCACAGAGTTGTGGGTTTTTGCTTATGATGTTTTGGGAGAAGTCAATATTGTTCTGCACAGATTAGAAAAAAAGCAATGTGATGGGTCAGTCTAAATCATCAAATAGTAGAAAACACTGCCAAGATTTCTGTGGACATTGAACTGAGATGAAGTGGAGCAGCTAATGTTTGGCACAGCAGGCTTTGAAATTGGTACCACAGGGCAAAGTTAAGTTGTAAATGAATAACTATTGGTGCTAACCAAACTCAGAGGAACTGCTATCTGTCCACCAGCGTTTTTACTCCACTAAGGAACAGCAAAGTTATGTGACGATCGGTGTATAGTTTGTCCATCTGTTTGTCTGTCTGTTCGCGACATCACTCAAAAACAGAATAACAGATTCGGATAAAATGTTCAGGGAAGGTCAGAAATGACACAAGGACCAAGTGATTAGATTTTGGCAGTGATGCTGCTTATAGTCTGGATCCATGGAATTGTGAAGGTTTTCTGTATCATTGCGAAATGGCGACACTGATCACTGTAACTATGACAACAAGTGAACACTACGTCAGCTGCCTGCTGCTGATCACATGATTGTGATCCTACTACAAAACAACCACTGCGGACTTATTGGGACTTACCCATCGGAAATAATACAAGGAACAATTGATACATTGCGGTGGTGTTTCCAACTCCCACCAATTCCCGCTGCCCACTACATATTTAGACCATGTGATTCGGTATCCATACATAACGGGCACATGCATAACACACGCCCGTGCTCAGCACAAGGTCATTCTGTTTGTGGGTACATCTATATTAAATGGCCATATTTTATGGTGCTGTGATTTCTGCCACAGATTTTTTTCAAGATTTCAGCCGTCAGAAATTTTACAACTGAGCAGCTTTGGCGGAGTACTGTCCTCTCTGAGTGCTTTACTTGTTGTTGTTGTTTCAGGTTCATGCATATTAAGCAAAGTAAATATCATCATAATTATTTCCAAAACTGTCTATTTTAACATAAAATTTACTTGTCAGAAATCTTCTCTTTCGACAAAGTTTAAAAATCCTGACCTAAAATGTTATTTGCGTGTGACTGAGGGATCCAAACAAGATAATGCTAGTTTTGCAAAAAATTCCATAGGTCTCAGTTTGACTCATTAATACCTTCTATTATTTATCAGACAAAATGTGCCTTGCTGAAAGTTTCTGCATCTTCTCTAATGACTGCCTGCTGCTGATAATGTATTAAACATCACCCATGACAAAGCAACTAATATTGTGAGTAGTTTTTTAAAAATAAAAATTTGCAGTTAAATATTTTTAGCAGCAATAGTCCTGCCTCAAGTTGAATAATATCTCAGTAGTGTTACACTACTTTTATTTGAGTGCAGTTCCACAACTGAAAAATATCCCAATCAGAAATACTTGATTGATCCTTGCAGGGAAATTGATTATGTTGCAGTTTCTGTCATTCAAAGTCTAAAGATAAACCTAAGTAGAAAATCTGTCCTAAAAATATGAACATACACAGAAAATATATGCATAAAAATTTAAATGCACAATGTGCTTGGAAAATAAAAATAGAAGTATACAGTGTAACATCACATCACCGCTGGCTCATGAAAATAAAATTCACAAATCCTGTGTTGTTTCTTTTTCCTTTTGGTAAACAGTTCCTAAAAATACACATCAAAATAGCTAATTTAGGCTTTTTTATGTGGACATCTGCACGTACAGGGTTAGCCACTTTGAGATAATATGACACTTAAAAACTAGCAAAAAATGAACGTCCACTTACTTTATGTTGTTATTACAAATGGTTTAGTGTGAATTTAGCCTGCACTGTTGAGGAGCATAAACTCATCAAAATGAAATTTGCTTGCCCGGTATTTTCCTGCTTCTGGGTTGGCACATTACAGTGTCCTCTGTTGGCCTGACCTGCATATTCATGCTCAACCCACACACAGTCAGGTAAACTATCCTTCTCTCACTGATTCATGGTGGTCAAATAACCATCAAACATCGTCAGCTCCTGATTCAAATGTATCTAAATCCTGATTGGTACACACATAGAAATGTGTGATATGTAACTGAGCTGCTCTCCTGTCTGGCTGCAGAATAAAGCACTTGAGGAAAACCTGACACTCTGCTGGTGGGATGGATGCAGGTGTGGCGTTCTCATGCCAGCTCATCTTACTCACTCAGAACGACACAAAACCAGAACATCCACTAAAAATAATTATTTACTGGAACCTAATAAGCCCTCTTGACTCCATCTGCTCAGTGGTCTGTAACTAAACTGCTCAGCTGCATGGAGGAGAGACAGAACACTCCTAATGTGGTACAGAAGTGTTAGCTAATACGCTGTGTGGGAGTTAATTGTAACACGTTGGACAAATTGTCTTCTAATTTATGATAATTACTGCCAGTGGAAATAAATTGATGATGTGTGATATTTGTGAGGAGACTATCACACCTATGCTTAACCACAGAGTTGTAGGTTACATTTGAAGTTCAGGAGAGAGCATCAGGTCCAAATTTTGAATTTTCTGCCTTCTGGGAAAAATTTTCTGTACCAATTTGTGCTTTTTCTGCATCAATTTATGATGGAAATGTCTTCATCTATGCAACAGAAAACACAAAATGGTTGAAAATGGAGTGACACATGTTGCAGTAAGACTCTCAGGCATTTTGTTTAGCTTTCACATGTTAAATTCCTGTGACTTTTGTCATTTAACATGATCCCTGCTAAGTCAGAACACATAAAGGCTGCATATCCTCCTCTTTTTAGTCTTTTATTTTGGGGGCAGTAGAGACTTTAAATGTGAGTGTGGCACCTTTTCATGGCATTTCAATGAGGTGTTTCAGCAAGATTTCTGCTCATATTGATGATGATATTTAGGATTAGATTAGATTTTTTTTTAAATTTGTCACTCGACTACAACGAGACACAAAAAAACCACAAAGAGACACAAAACAACCACAAAGACACAAAACAACCACAAAGAGACACAAAATGGATACAAAAAGACACAAAACAACCACAGAGACACAAAACAACTACAAAGACCAGGGACGGCTGGTATAAATGGGCTAACAGGGCGAAGCCCTCCCAGGCAAACACAAAAAGATGAGAAAATTATGTTTAAATAACTTACAACAGATTGTTTTAAGATTAGGTGAAACCAAAGGTAGCAACAGCACCAATCATTCAAAAGAAAAACAGAGAATATGGGCTTATTTTTTACAGCCCCAGCAGATACAGTCCGCTTTCATTCATTTCCTTCTTGTAAGTGATTGACAGGTGTCATGTCATGTCCCCGTGATTTACTGATCATTTGGGCTAACTTCACTCAGCCCACAGGCCACTGACTTTTGACCAATAGCAGCAAGTTAATACAGCGGTGCTATTTGTGCCAGAGTTGGGAAGGAAGGAGAAAAAGTTAAGCTATGACGGGTGTTACCATGAACGAGGTGGATTATTTGCTTTCTTGTCCATTTTCCTCAATGTCTTTGGAGGAAAAGCTGGAATTTAAGAGACTGGGATCATATCGGCCAAACGATGTTCAAATTACTCAACAGGACAAACGACAAAATCGTAAGTTTTGCGTTTCTTAGTTTGACAGAAAGGACTGGCTAATGGCAAGTGTAGCTAAGAATTCACTTTTCTGTTTCCCATGCTTACTTTTTGGAGGAGATACCACATGGACTCAACAAGGAATTGTGGATTTGAAACATTTGTCGGACAAAATTAGAAAACATGAATGCAGCACAAGTCACATCGGAAACAGCGTCAAGTTTTCCATGTTAGGAAAAGTTAACATCGCCTGTCAGCTGGATGAAGGCCACTGCATCGGTGTACAGAGGCACAACGAGCTGGTGAAAAAAATAGACATTCACTATCAAGGATTGTGGACTGTATTAAATTTTGTGGCGCACACGAGCTAGCTTTACGGGGGTCTGACAAATCCCCCACTTCAACCCAACGCGGCGTATTTCTGGACCTGGTTGACCAATTTTCTTTTTTAGACAGCCAGTTAGCAGATCACCTGTCAAACACACAAGTTGCAAAGTACACGTCCAAGACTAGCCAAAACGAGTTGCTTGATTGTATGTTAGCTGTTTATGAACAAAAAGTGACTGATGAAATGTCGCAGACGGCATTTGTGGCTGTGCAAGCTGATGAGACAACCAATGTGGCATGTGTATCTGTATGTGTGTGTGTGTGTGTGGGCGTGTTTCTGCTAACTCGGTGGGGACTTTGACCTGACTCCACACAACCCGGTGGGGACTCGTGTCACGGTGGGGACCAAAAATGAGGTCCCCACGAGGGGAAACAGTGTTTTCTTGGCCATGTTGTTGTTACTGAAAAAAGTAAAAGTGCAAAAGCGTTTCTTTAGGGTTAGGCATTGTTTTGGTCTGGGTTAAGGTTAGGGTTAGGGTAAGGGTTAGGGGTTAGATATGAATGGGAGTCAATGGTATGTCCCCACGACAATAGCAACCCAAGCCTGTGTGTGTGTGTGTGTGTGTGTGTGTGTGTGTGTGTGTGTGTGTGTGTGTGTGTGTGTGTGTGTGTGTGTGTGTGTGTGTGTGTGTGTGTGTGTGTGTGTGTCTGAGCTCATAACTTTTAAAGCAAAGAATAAAAAGGACCCAGTGGTGAAGAAATAAAACCTGCCAGAGGTGTTGCTGACTCTGAGCAATGTTCTGGCAGTTTCTCTTAATATAAACAAAGAGCAGGCCCTTTGCTATTTTCATGATTTCAGTGGAGGATTTAAATGCATGTGCTCTATTTTTTAATTTCTAAATGATCATCTTTATCCTGTGATGAAACATTTCTATCCTGATGGGCGTGTTTTCCAGGATGATGATGCCTCCATCCATAAGGCACTCAATAGTTGGATGAACTATATATGATTTTGGGAGCATGTCATCAGATGTTGTTTTTCAGGCTGTCACTTCTTTACAGGATACAGCAGCTGGCTACAGATTGGTATCAATGATGAGTCCTAAGGTGTGCAATAAATGTTTTCAGAAACACATTTTTGTGAACCGTTATCATGATATAAGCAACAATTTCCAAATGAGCCACTAAGTTGGTCCATTTAAAATCCAGAAGCAGGCAGCCCCTGAGAGCAGAGCTCATCCAGTCAGGTACAGGGAGTCTTTGTGCAGCTGTAGCAAGCCTCTATTGGAGAAAAAGCACCTGTCAATCTTTTTTCATGCCTCCACACACAGCGTCCAATGCATCAAAGAGGTGTGACCCCTCACAGCGAATAACACCCGAAAGGACACACAGCATCATGCAGAGCTCCCCACCAACATCATCTAAACGCCAAATGAGGGAATATGTTTTGGAGGAGTGGTCTTCATCTCTCCAGTAGAGTTCCATAGACTTGGAGAACTGATAACAAGGAGCAGTGAAGCTGTTCTGGTGGAACAAGGTCGCCCAACACCTTACTAAGACAAATTATGTTATTTTTTCTTTTAATTTGTCACCTGTCTGTGCAGTGATGCCTGTGTTTTGCTGTGTATTTCAGTGCACAGGAAACCGGCCCTCAGATTGTCAGCCAAGACACTGTGTTCCACTCTTGTTCCGGTTTCGGTGTCTAAAAATATTTTATCTTCAGTATTTTACTTCATGGTTTTGACTAGCACTATGTGATAAATCCTGCTGCTTGATGAAGTAAACTGCTTTCAGTTTGATGAGAACTTCATCTTTCACCACATTCCTGTTTCCTGAGAACTTCTAAAGTCTTGTCCCGAAGAAAAAGGTTTCACAATAAGGAACCTTAACTCCACTTTGCCAGTTACAAGGCATTTTGTTCCCTCTGCATCGTCATTGTTGAAAGTTTGTCGAAGACTTTCCAGAATTCATGCTAATCTGTAATTACAAATAACAAGCCTTTGATAAGCCCCTTCAGTCTTGCAACAGCCATGTCATTTAATACATGTCTCTATGGTTTGCCAGAAAAGAGAATTTAAAAAAAATAAATGGTGACTCACATTACCTCCAAGGACAACTGAAGTTCCTTATTTTCCTCCCAAGTATGTCATGCTGACAAAGACAAGACTCACAGACTTGCAAGCAAATGCGCTTACTCATGTAGGAAACTTTCCTGATAGCGCAACCCAGTAGATTAGCAAGTGGTGTTTAAATCTATTGTTTCATATGTTAGTAATGTTATCTAATCAGGGATTCAGTGGTTAATAAACAGCACAAACTGTAACAGATCACATGGTTTACAAAGGAAACTTTTTGTCTTGTTGCTCCTTAAACCTCATGAATGCACAAATCATTTATCAGAAAGAAAGTAAAGGAACACTGGGACTTTGAATATCACAGAGATCTGGACATTAAACACTTAAATATCTGCATGTTAGTGAGTTGTTATGCACCAATTCATCTCTTTTCTGCATCTGTTTATGGTGTAAATGTAATTTATGTAAAGGACAGCACATAATTCAGGCACCAGGTAAACACACAGTGAGGATGGATTTATTCAACCAGGTTAGTCCTATTGAGATCAGAGATCTCCTTTAGAAGGGAGATCTGGCCAAGAGGGCAGCAGCATAGTCACACTGAGAATGAGAGCCAGTGTTACCTGTATAAATAAAGGTTAAATAAAATTAAAAACTAGAAAAGCACTCAGAGAGCACAGTACTCCGCCAAGGCTGTTCATTCCCCCAAATGGCATTGTCAGAAATGCAGCATTCTTTTGTAAAAATGTAGCATTTTTGTATTAGTTATTGATGATCAGAAATCATGGCAACATAGAATGTGGCCATTTAACATAGTATATTATTTAAAAAATGACCTTGTCTGAGCACAGGAGTGTGCTATGCACGTGTGCCTTATGTACAGATACTGAATCGCGTGACCTAAATATGTAGCAGGTGGTGGGAACTGATGGGACTTGGAAACACCCCAACATTTTAATCAATTGTTCCATGCATCATTTACAACTGATAAGTCTGGTCGATTTGTAGAAGGGTTGCAATCATGTGATCAGCAGCAGGCAGCTGACGTAGTGTTCACTTGTTGTCATTGTTACAGTGACGCCGTGTGGTTATCTTGCAATGATACAGAAATCTTTAACAAATCAATGGATCCAGATTATAAGCCACACCACTGCCAAAATCTAATCACTTGGTCCTTGTGTCATTTCTGACCTTCCCTGAAAATTTCATCCAAATCAGTTAGTCCGTTTTTGAGTAATGTTGCAAACAGACAGACAGACAGTTCAACGGCGATCGTCACCTAACTCTGCTGTTCCTTGGCAGAGTAATAACACAGCCCTGCATATTCACGTTTCTACATTGTAGATTCATACTGAAGATTAACACTTTGTTGTTTCCAACATAATTCCCTATGTATTCTTAATAGTAAGTCTTTATTTATTGACAGCTGTAGTTTGTGATACAGTTGAACTTGTCTTATTCTCAGTTATATTAGTGGATCCACAAAAACTATTAAGAAACTGATTACTGATAAAATGTTAAACCTTGCCGAGGACACTCTGTAATGCCAGGCTTTTTTGTCCTCCAAAGGGGGCCTGGCAGAAAAAGTTTGAGCCACTGGTTGGTTTGGTTTTGTGTTTATATTGCACTCACATAGTCTGCCTTTCTACACATAGCTGTTTTAGTCCTCAGAAATATATGCATTTATCCGACAGCTTGAGTTACTATGAAGATAAAGATTTTACACAACCAGCTCTTAAACTAAAGCACATTGTTCAAAATGAAACCAACCTTTTAGGCTTCTTTCAAAAAGCAATTTAAAGCCACACTCACATTTCAAATGTCTGAGATGGTAACAGCAAAACTGTGATTTTTCTTTTCTAAACTTCTCACATGGTTCCATTCCAAAAAGTGTCCAAATAAATGATCCAATCTCTCAATAAAAATCAGCACTTTACTTATTCTTCTTCCCTCTGCCAATAATCATGCTTGGAGACCTCTGATTTATCTGCTGTCCCTGAACATAAAAGTGGACAAAAAGTAGCTGAAAGTAGCTCCACCTGGAGCAGCTACAACAGAAACATGCTGCTGACACACTGATGCTTCATTATTAATGATTTCATAATAACAAATACTATAATGTCAACCAGAGGGACCAAACCAGGACTTTCACTTTCATACTAGAACTCCATTTTGCTGCAGTACCTGTGCAAGAATTATCATGCACAACTTTTGCTTGAACTGGAGTATTTCTACATTGCTGTACTGGTGCTTTTACTTAAGTAAAGGATCTCAACATTTCTTCCACCGCTGACAATAAACTGGCACAATTTATTCAAAGCACATATTTATGACTCGCTGACTCTAGAAACCACTGACAAATCTGTTCATCTTGTGGTGAGTCTTCCTGCCACATTTATCTCATGTCATTTAAAAAGCAAGGACAAGTAGCCAAGTCGAAAAACCACTGACAACTTGTGTTAAAGAGAAAGCCATTGAGGTCTTCCATATGGGGAAAACAACGAGGGTTGGAGGTAATGAATTACAACTACTCTTATTACTGTAATTAAGTCATCTTTTTTTTTTTTTTGGGGGGGGGGGTGTACTTACAGTTAGTCTGTTTTTGAGTAATGTTGCGAACAGACAGACAAACAGATTCACAGATGAACGCTGATCGTCACATAACTCCTTGGCAGAGTAACAATAAACAGCAGATCAAATTAACAACATTAACACTTGATCACATATAACACTTGCACACAGACGAGGTAGAGTGCGTTGATTTCACCAGAGTTTTAAACTCATTCAGTGGAACAAGTTCTTGAGGTTGGAGTTGAGATTATTCCAAGCATTAGGCGCAGAAAACCGAAATGCTTTTTGCCCAGTTCAGATCGTACTTTGTAGACGACAAATTGCAAGAGTATCCATAGATCGGAGATCGTGACTTCCATGTTTCCTTGTTAAAAGACGACACAAATAGGAAGGATTTCAGGCACTTTGTAGCACTTTCAAATACTTGAAAATGTTACATTTTTCATATTTAATATTGTCCCTGCAGAGTCAACACACATACAGACATGATTCACTTTGTCGTCTTTTGTGTCTTTTGTTTGGAGCAGTAGCCTCTTTAAATTATTTGAATTCATTTATAAATTCCTGGACTTTGATGATAAGCACCTCCTGTAATGTACCTGAGAATTTGTGCAAGACAGATAAATTGCCACTATAATGAACAATCAAGTTTTGAACTTATCTGGTAGTTTTCTAATCTTGTCCAGTGGGTGTATAGAATGATAATCAGTGCTACAGGCTTCACAAAGAGCGGTTTTTGACTTGTTTCACTTAATGTAAGTGCACATACAGTATGTGTGAGTTTAACACCGGCAGAGCAGCTTTTCTTTGCGAGCACTTTATATTTGAGTGTTACTTGGTATGCATGAGCATGATTTTTTGCCAGCCACGGTTCCGTTTGCAGTGTTTATAGAGAGCCTTTATAGAGAGTCAGAAACTGCTTGTTTCCAGCAGTTAGATTACCGAGAGAAAAGACTTTTGTATGGTCATACAATGGCATGAATTACTGTAAAAATACAGCCAAATTCTAACAGTAGTTAACTGTTTTTTCAAAATACAACTTAACACCAGGCTATTGTAAAAACTGGTCATGTGAAGTGAACAAAAAATATAACACAAAATGACAAAAAGCAGAACAAAATGACACACACATGAGACACAGAAGAAAAACAAAACACAACTTGACAAAAAAGAGACACCGCAGAAAGGAAATGACAGAAAGGAGACAGAAGCGTCACGAGACATGAACAAAACTTTACAAACTACACACAAAAGAAAAGTGAGTTATAAACCACAGAAATGAGGCAAAATAAGCAAGACAGAGATGGAAAATTAGACAAAAATGATGGAAACCAGACACAAAAGGACAAAAAAAGAGGCAAACTTGTCTGAAAGAGACATGAAATGACATAAACGGGACACAAAAGAAGAATAGACCTGAAGCAAAACAAACGAAACGTAAAATTAACTTGTGACACATGAAAAAGCAGGTCACAAAATCATAGAAAGTTTGTGTCTTCCTGTGTCACAAAAAGACACAAACAAAATCGCAAACTAGACACAAGGAAACAATTAGCCGAAAAACAACACAAATGAGACACAAAATGACACACACTAAAAGAAATGACAAAAAAATTAGACCACACGACTCAAGTGAGATAGAAATGAAAAATGAGACGCAAAACAACACAAATTAGACACAAAAAGACTGAAAGGAGACAAAACTGTCCCAAAGAGACACAAAACCACATAAATGAGAGGTAACACAATATAAACACAGTATATCTTTGTAAAGTCCAGTTGCAGTCTTACACAGCAAAGATTGTGAAAGTGAATTAAAATATTAACAGAACTGTAAAAAACAACAACAACAAAGTTTTAGTTTTTTTTCCAAAGAATGTAGTTTGAAAATATCATATAAAATAAAGTTTGTGCAACCTATTATGAATATTACAGCATTTTCCCATTTTCAGCACAACAGATGGTGCATTTAATATTTAACATTAATATGCATTTTTAACATAAACACAATAATTGGCTGTCATAAATATTAAAGCATATGTCCACTGTTAACACAAAGTACATCAATTTGACTGGTAACAAATGAAATAATGGCAAAAAAAAATTGGCATGTTGCTTGTTATAAATATTGTAGCATGTTTCTGTTATCAGCACACACATTTTACTGGGAAAATTTTTATTCTTTTCGAAACTGATACAAAAATTACAGTATTGAATATTACGAATGTTATTGCGGCATTATTTCCATTAAAACATTTTTGCAAGAGTAGGGAAATGCATTTTTCCAAGAGAAAGAAAGCTTAAAATTAGTATTTTTTGGTTAACTTGTTTATGGTGATTCAATGTAATATAAATTACTGTTCAAAAGTTTAGGGTCATTTAGAAATGTCCTTATTTTTGAAAGAAAAGCAGATTTTTTTGAAGATAGCATTAATCAGAAATACAGTCTAGACATTGTTAAAGTGGTAAATGACTATTCTACACTCAACAAAAATATAAATGCAACACTTTTGTTTTTGCTCCCATTTTTTATGAGATGAACTCAAAGACCTAAAACTTTTTCCACATACACAATATCACTATTTCTCTCAGATATTGTTCACAAATCTGTCTGGAGAGAATGCTGAGTAGTTTGAGTGAGCTGTCCCTTTAAGGCATCATGCATTTCTGATAGAAAAACCTCAAAACTGATCCATCCCATCATTGTTCTTAGTAGAATAGTGGTTTAACAATTAACAAATAATCAGTGATTTGTTGTGGCTCTGTCTGATACCAAATATTAGTCTAGTTTGGCTGAAACTAATGATTAATCGTTTAAACTTTCGGCTGCAAAAACACCAGATGAATGCCCTTCATCACTGCTTAACCCTCTGAACCCCAAAACCTGCCAGCAGGTTTGAAAGCATTAATCAAAGCCAGAAACTGCAAAAACAGAGAGAAACGTTGGAATTTTGTGCAGTTCTGTCAGGAAAATGGATCAAACCTCAACTTAGAAATGTGATATTTCTTAAAAATCTGTTTATTCTACACATCTAGTTTCAAAATTTGTCAAAAATAAACCATTTGCATCAGATTCTGCTAAAAAATAAATAAATTCTGAGCTCCTAGGAAGCCATAACTGAGTCAGCTATGAAACAGAGCAGGGAGGATATAAATATGGGAACTAGATAGAGAGACTTAGAGTAAATAAAACACATCTGATCAATTAAATAAATTAGGCCTGGCTATACGATGAAATATCATTCTATAGTTGATAAGCAGCATCGTGTGAAAATCAGCTAGCTTGTAGATTTAGTCAAAATTGTAATGTTTATTGCACAGAAGACATTTCTAAGTTATGTCTACTTCTAGTCAAGGTTGTGTTGTTTCCAAAGAGGTGCAGGACTTTATACTGCAGTGAAAAATGAGCCCACAGTGAAGAGAAAATATGACAGGAGCAAAAAATACCGAAGTAACAGCTTGAGGGTTCAGACAGTTGACCTCAAGATAATGTCATCAAATGTTTTGGTTTGCCCAACCAAGAGTCCAATTTACTACAATATCAGACAAGAAAAAGCAGCAAATTCAATAAAATGTGAAAAATAACTCCGAAAAAAACACAATTAACTGTCATATTTGTTGCTGATTAGTGCCCCGTCAGTCGACTGCAGCTCTACAGCATGCTGTCAATCAACCTTTTGGACAGTTCAAGGAGCCATGTGACTGGAAAAGCTTTTGCTTTTCCTGCAGCTTCTCCTCCAGGCACTGAATGAGAATGGGGTCCACTTTAGGGTCAAACTTATTGGCAAACCAGTGACCGTAGTTGAGCAACCATCGCATTTCGGCTGCACCGAATATACAGACGCTGCGGACGTGCTGCCCTGTGCACGGCGGGTACAGCTTCTCCTCCAGGTAGTGCCACTTCACCAGCCTGGTCTTACTCATCAGGTCGGTGATGTCCGGCTGTGATCTGGACACCTCTCCTGGAACACCCGGCAGTCGCACAAGCGTGGCCCAAAAGTGTTCGTCTGGGGAGTAGGTGTCCTCAGACCAGGTCAGAAAGTCCTTCACTACATCCGAGGATTCAACGTGCACGACAAACTCCCGCGACAGCACGAAGTAGGCGTTCCCAGAGAACACCTCGATGCCGTGCGGCGGCGGAGACTTCACCTGATCCGTTTTTACCGGCAGCTTCTTATATTCAAAGCTGACATCTCTGAGCTCATGGTGAAAAGCGAACCTCTTCTTCTTTGACTGACTGGGTCGGCTTGTTTCCAACATGTTAGCACCATTTAGCCTCTTTAGCTCTGACACCAGCTCGATGTTGGACCTGAGCGGGAAATCTTGGCCACACAGGTTGATGACATACTTCCACTTGACCTCTGACCCCAAAAGGTCGGACAAGCAGTTTAGATCGGCTTTCAGTCGGCTGATACTCGCGTAGAAGACGGATTCTCTCTTGCTGGCGATGAAGACGTTGGGCAGACAGCCGGCCAGACCCTCCATGGCTGAGATGAACTGAGCCGAGGACTTCTGGTCATAGTGGATGCAGTAGATGTTTGTAGGTGAGTACAGCGCTCTGATGAGTCTCTCCACCATCCAGGCAGATTTATGCACAACTAAAGAATAAGCGAGAGGAAAGTCTCTCTCCTCCTCTGAGACACACACGTCATTATATCCTCTGAACTGCAGGAACGATGAGCAGTCAGAGGTGAAGTTAACCAAACTTTCATCTGTGTCCTCCACCACATTTTTTGTTCTGATGATGAGGGATTTCCCCACCTCCACCGGGTCCATGTCATAGATAGCCGAGCAGTTAATGTCATACCTGTGAAACTCATGATTGTCTGGGGGAAATAAAGATTCATTGATGTAGCTGTACTTGACATAAATCAACAGCAGGACACATATGGAGAGGAGGGACAGGAGGGACGAAATGAACTGGTTTCTTCTTAGCCTGAGTAGTGAGCATCTTGTAATCATTCTGTGAAAAGAGAGAAAACATGATGAGAGGGAGCAGAAACTCTGAATTTACATTAACATGAGAGTTAAACAGGAGCGGGAGCGAGACCTGAAACCACGTAGACGCGTGGAGGTGACAAATAACATTCCACAGTGGGCAAAACACTCACCTGGCTCCATAAGCAGGTGTCGGTCTGCAAAGCGCCCCGCAAACCGTTTCATGGAGTCACCCTAAAAGTTGCAAAAACTCGATTTAAATCCAGATTTAATACAACTCTTCATGTCCTGAGCTGCTTAGAATAAAGAATCTCCTCCTAGATGTGGGTACAACTCACCGATGTCAGCAGAAATACGAGGAGTGGACATGTATCCTCTTTGCCATTACGCTTTTTACGCACTGCTGGAGACAACAAAAACTCAAACCGCGGTGGCGATCCGATCTGGTTTCATTATCCAGAGCTCAAAAAGCGTAAAGACGCACAACTTGACGTGAGTCCCAGCCTGCGTGGTTCCTCAGAGCGTCGGTGAGGAGGGAGGACAGCCGCGATCTGAGAAATAACCCGGAAAAGTGGGAGGGGTCCAGGAAACTAATTACAGACAAAAGCTGCAAAAAAAGAAAAAAATTCCCAAAGCAAAACTGTCATTTGGCCCCACCGATTTGATCAAACACCCTTTTCTACGTGCAGTAATAGGGGAATAAAAAGAGTAAGTGTGTGAAAGTGAGTCTGCAGACTCCCGGACATGTGGAGCTGCAGCTGATTACAGCGGCATGAATGAAAAACCCCGTGGCTGCAGTCATCTGAACGCACCGAATGAAGACTGAGAAGTTCAAGGAAACTGTGACGGTTGAAAAAAACCCGACAGTTTCATGCATATGTGTTTAAAAACTGCGCAACTGTCACCACATGCCTGAAAAACTTGTTAGTCAGAATACCATATCCAGTGAGGAGAAAGTTCTACCTGCACGGTCTGAATACACACACAAAAAATGAATGTGTCTTTGTCAAAGAGACAGAAACTACTCATAATGTTTGAGCTGAAGCTGTCAGTTGAAGCTGAGAAGCCAAAGACAGTGGATGCAGATTTACAGCATATTAAATATACATTGGAATTGCCATAGACTCAGTATTTTCCTAAATAAAATAATATAAACTTTAAACGACATGTGTTCATGGAGCTAAAATGTAGCTATATTATGTCTATATAACAGAACTGTGAAAATGTGTGAAGGGATTCCCAGTCATTCACATCTTTATAATTCCTCATTTTAAGAGCTGTAATTGAAGTAGTTGCTGCTGGATCGACATGTATCTATGAACAGAACCAGCGGTGCACCTGCTCTCAGCTTTCAAAACCACTTTGGTCTCACAAACCGAAACTGTATGGTACACCGATTAACCACAACATCCTGACCACTGACAGACAGGGGCGGAGCTAGACCATTTTCAGGGGTGCTTGAGCACCCCTTATTTTTTTTTAAACACCCCTAGAATTACTGGGCGTTATTTATTTATGTTTATAATAAATGCTGAAATAATTATCAACAGTGTTATTTATTTTACCGTTTCAAACCAAATGTAAAATCTGGCAAAGTTCTCCCTAATTTGACCCCCCCCCCTTTTGGATAATGGTTTGATCCATTAAGAGAGGCAAGTTGAATGCTGCTCCCACCCCTGTGTGCGTGTGATGGATCGTGCAGAGAGATTGACAGGCTAGCCAACAGAGCCAGCAACTGCAGGTGACTGCAACATTTACTTGGTATTTATACCCTGAAGTGAACTCACAAGTTTGTCCATGAAATCTGCATTTATAAGCCTGAGTTGTCTAAACAAACAATCCAGCTAGCTAGCTTGCCTTCTAGCTAGCGAATTTTACTCGTTTAGCCTCGCAAATCACAAAATGAAGCAAGCAATGCTTATGGCATGTCAAACATGAAGGTGAAAAAAGGCTGTTGTAATTTCACACTGGTGCCATTTTATCAATGTGTTGTTTGTAGGCCGATCGTCACAGTGGATATTAGGGCATTTTTTTTCCAAGAAAACTCCAGCAAAAGCTTCAGGTAAGGTTTGGGGGGCAAAGCACAGAACACGAGCGACGTTACTGTTCAAATGTTTATTTTGTGGCGTTAACTCAATTGCTAGCAGACATATTTTGAAAATCAAACTTCAAACGGTCAGCATTTTGAGAAGGACTATTTTGACTGTTTCTTGAACCAACAAATAGTATCTAAGAGAATGACTGAGCTCTGTTATGAATGCAGAAGAGCTGGGTGAGCCGTCGCTTAACATTGGTCAGATGTGCGCCCCCCCGCGCCCAACCAGGTGCTAGAGCTGAAAGTCTAAAACCGCCCCTGGGTGAATATACATGATCGTGTTGTTATAATGCAACATTCTGCTGGGAAAACTTGAGTCCTGACATTCATGTGGATGTTTGACATGGACCATCCACCTAAACATTGCAGGTCAAGTAACACCCAACCCACCGTGACAACAACAGTCCTTGATGCCAGTTACTACCCTCAGCAGGATGATGCACCTCATCACACCGCAAAAACTGCTCAGGAGTCACACGGGGAACACAACGGAGCTAAGGTGTTCACCAGGGTTCACACTCCCCAGATCTAAATCTTATTGAGTATCTGTCGGACACAACATTAGGCAGGTGGTCATAATGTTATGCCTGATCTGTGTATATTATTAAGAGAAACTCAAGAAATCCAAACAATTCCCTTTAAGCAGCACTTTGGCAACAGAGGGAAGAAAAAAAATCCTTTAAACATTAACAAACCCCCAACAGAACCAGGCACTGGAGGTATATAATCTGCTTCAACTGGTTGGGGTGAAGATGTCATGGTTTTTGCATAACCAATACCAACTTTGAAAATGGACAACAGACGCAGACACAGTGTCATGTCAATAATTATTCCTGAGATTAGCAAGCACAGTTGGCCGACACAGCACGGGATATCTGGAGAATTTACAACTTCCTACTGTGTTTGGACACTGCTGATTGAAAACTTGTACAAATCAAAGCTCCCCCAAAGTGACTACTTTAATTGATGATTAATTGTAAAGAAGTGGATGATGGAGAATCTCTTAGTATCTTCTCATAGCAAACGCTTCTTTTAAACTCTATTTGTTTTTCCTGGCATATGTGCAGTTGGTGGACTTGCAGTACAGAGAGTCCATGCATTCACAGCTTTGGACTGTGCATAGACTTCTGTAGAGACATCCATACAATGGTGGTAGAGAGGAGAGGAGGTGAGAGGGCCTTAGTCCTTGAGCAGCCAGTAGAAGAATTTTGTCTGGATTCTGTGTTTTCTTTTCCATAAATAAAGACATTTCCACAATAAATGACACACAAAAGCCACATATCAGTGCATGGAAATTCTGCACAATGCATTAAATGACACGTTCTGATGCTTGAGGCAGAATTAATGCTTGTTCAGTCATCTGGTAACAGTCAAATTAGGTGAACAAACTGTACTGTCAGGTCTAAATAATACCGAACTGAAAGTAAACTTTCGAAAGCTTGTCCTTTAGTATGTGCGTATAGAGAATGGATGGATGGATGGATGGATGGATGGATGGATGGATGGATGGATGGATAATTCTGCAAGTGGTGTCCACTCAGGCAAGTTTAGACAAACATCCGCTTTTATGAGTGAACTGGCTTTTTTTTAAATTTCACTTCCCCTTTAGAGTTTAGCATAGAAAAACATTGCATTTGTTCCTGTAAACAGCACAGATTGACAGAAGTGGCAACAAGCAATCCAATGTATTGTAGCCTGCATTATAAATATGTCAAGAATAATGGTTTAAAATACCTTGCCATGCCAATTTAAGTTTTTCAGGAGAAGAAAAGGAATCACAGGTACATATGTTTTTATTGATAAGGCAAATAAAATAAAGGCAGAGAATCCCCTTTAAACCCATTATCAAAATCAATTCATCTATGAAGGGCGTCTGAAATGAACTTTTTGAAATTAGCGCAACTAAATGTAGTACAGAAATGTAGAAAAATAATAAAACGCCACAAAACAATAAAGTATTCCCTAACATAACATATCACCACAGCAATATATGTGACAAAATGTACACTAAAAACAATAGGGTTTAGCAAACAGAAGAATACAGAACATGACAAACAAAAAGCCCGAAGTCGCAACAGACAGAGACAGCTACGCAGGCAGCCCAAGACGAAACACTTTTACACTTTTACCGAAAAGAGGGGGTACGTCTGTGATTTGGTTCCATTTTGGGTTCAAGAGGTCCGACACGGAGCAGAAGATGGCCATATGCACACTATGCTACAAGACCACTCCCACACCCAATGCCAACACAAACAAAACCTCTTCTATCACCTAAAGAAGGTCCACGAAAAACTTGTGGTATATCGTGATATATATCATTATCGTGATATAAAATAATCCATAGCGCGATGTATGATTTTTTCCATATCGCCCAGCACTAATTTTCACACATGGATTGGCCTCCACAGAGTCCAGACCTCAGCCCTATTGAGAATCTTTGGGATGTGCTGGAGAAGACTTTGCTAAGCGGTCCAACTCTCCCATCATCAATACAAGATCTTGGTGAAAAATTAATGCAACTCTGGACAAAAAAAAAATACTATGACTTTGCAGAAACGTATTGAAACGAAGCCATGGCGAATGGTGCATTCTCATAGCTAAATGTAGTACAATGAGATATTACAGTGTGCGTCTTTTTTGGACGGGCAGTGTATCTAATGCCTGTTTCTCTCACTCTCTCTCTCTCTCTCTCTCTCTCTCTCTTCCTCATTGCCTCCCTTCATATCTCATATTCACTGAGGTTGCAACAGAGAAAAACAAACACTCTGTTCAATGAAGTCCTAACCAAACATTTGAAAGCTGCCCTAAACTCATTAGGCAGAGTGCTACCAGCAGTACATCATACTATAGACATAAGAACAATATTAAACTTTTAATAATGTGTTCGACCTAACAGTTCTGTGTAAATATGTCTTTGCTGCTAATTTAAATAGATTTTGCATTTTGCTGAGAAGATCAACACAATCAAACTCTAAGAGACTATGTGGAGTTGGTAGTTTTTCCTAATCAGTTCTAGGACCTGTTTAAACTTCATTCAACTGGACTGATAGAGGATCCGGATACAAACACACAATGGAGAGCAGCTTCTTGACTCACCGCTGTGAAGCCAATAGATGTGATTTGCAATTTGCTGGAATATGAAAATTGTGAATGCAGCACTGTCATGTGATATTCACTGAGATAACAAGCAGGGAGCCTCTAATCTGTTTGAATATCTCATCCAGTACTTACACAGGGTCCATAGAAACAAAACGTAACAACTGAGTAACTCAGAAATGAATGCTAGTAGACCTTTGAAGCTGTGGAACGTGAATCAAGTCCTGTTGACTCCAATGATTACTACATATTAAACTGGTAATTAGGCCTTGGTGGTCATATACATGTGACTAGTGTGTAATAATAACCATAAAAGGCAGATAAGCATGTTTGAAGAACCATGTTGTGGGTCATAACTTTGCTGCTGGACTTCTGTTTACTTCACCACTCAGCCACACATCACCCTCTGTGCACTGTGGATACCAGAATTCACATCAATCCAGCCTGGCTGCAAGTTTTCATACACTGAAAGAAGAAGCTTGTCGGATCAACTTAAATGAATTGCCTCAATTGGTAACATGCCAGCTAAATTCTTCTAAATCAAGTTAAGGCGTATATTTAGGCCACTGGTTTAAATCAGATGTACCTAATCAAAATCATGTGGTCCTCTCAAATTAACCGTGCTTTTTCTCCAACTTACCTAATTTTAAGAAAAGTTTCATTTTAGTTTCGAAATTTTCCAGCTTAGTGTTTATTGAAGAGTAAATATTGATTTTGCCATCAGATTATTGCTCCCTACTTTTTCTTTAATCTATAAAGCTGCTTGAAGGAAACAGCAGTGGAGTTGCAGTAGGAAAAAGAAAAAGTAGCAAACCGGATTTTTGCACTTTTGCTGAAAGTACAACACTAATTTAAAAGGTGTCTTTTCAAGTTGATAAAATGCACAAACGAACTTTCATCAGCAAAGCAGAAAGAAAAGAAGGAATTCAAGGGACCCATTCCTTTAAGCGCATCAGTTCAACAGTTAGTGTAATCTTTATTTAAATTATTGCTTGAATTAATTTGAATCTAACACTAATGTGAATTGAGATAACTTAAAGAAATTGGTGTAATAAATAAAAAAATTTCTTTCAAATCTTCTCTGCTACCTACTTAAAATCTGAGCAACTTATTTTTCTTTGTGTTCTTAATTTTGGTAATTAAGTAAATAACACTTAAAAATCCATTTGAAATGATGTGTAAATACTCTTCTGAACAACTTAATCAACTTAAACACATGTAATTATGCTATAAATCATTAAATGGGTGTTATTAAAAATACTTTTGATTGTATGTAGGAAAGGCTAATTCCCCTTAATCAATGTAGTTTGTTGGTTGAACATAATGTCATTAGAAGTTACAGCTCATTACAAGTCACAGCTCTAAAATATTCACACAAACAATGGCAATTTTTTTGCCTAACTATTGTATTTTAGTCTGTATTGAAGAATGAATATTTCTTTCCTTATTGGCTCCGCCAAGGAGGTTATGTGACACCCGCCGTTTGTGTGTCTGTCTGTCTGTTAGCAAGGTAACTCAAAAACGCCTGGGCAGATTCAGATGAAATTTTGAGGGGATGTAGACTATGGTAAGAGGAAGAGCTGATTTAATTTTGGTGGCAATCCGGAAAGGATCCTGGATTCTGGATCACTTAGAATTTTTTAGTATGTTTTAGTATGTGGTCCAAAATATGACAAAAACATCATAGGTTAGTATGTCGTCCAACAAATTGGAACAAGGTGTCCAGATAGCTCAACTGGTTAAAGGGGAACTTCGTTTTTTTTCCAACCTGGGGTCTGTTTCCATATGTCATTTTATACATGTGAGTGATGGAGAAATGAATTTTCGACATAGCTCCAGTATTTAGCCAGGCAGGCAGCTTTGCAGCTCAGCTAGCAAAAAGTATGGGGCAACTTGCCCCCCCGCGTCAAAGTCCGCCCTAACGTGCTTTTTCCCCCACACTGACCGGCTCAGATAGTCTCAATGAGTGTCCCACAACATACTAGAGATGAAAAGTGAACGAAAACCTCCACATTACTTGGCGATCGCTATTTGTTGTGGTCTGTATCCAAATCTCAGGACGCTAGAAAGCAAATCTCCTTGCGAAATCGCGCGAGAGCTCGCGCCAAAACCGGTGCTTTTTTTTCAACAGACCCCAGGTTGAAAAAAACCGAAGTTCCCCTTTAAGAAGGTGATTCGTAAACAGAACTGTGTCAGAGATGCAGGTTCGATTCCAGCTCAAGATCCTTCACTGCATGGGTTTCCTGTTTTCCTCTCTATCCTTGGCGGAGGTCTGCACTCTCTGAGCGCTTTTCTAGTTTATTTATATAGTACTTTTTTTAATATCAATGTATGCTAAGCTAAAATACAAACTAACTATATGCCCTTGCAAATTTGTTTGCATGGTGAATTTTTCTTCCATTTTTCTCAAAATAACCTTTATTGAGCAAAACAAGATGAACCACTTAAATTCATATGTGCAAACATGTCCCTGCTTGTTCTCAAAGTGATATGAAGCCATATAAAGTTGGGGAAAAAAAGTTTTGTGTCATATTCAAAGTAATCCCAGAATGTTCTGGTGGCTGTAAGCTGAGAGCTGCTTTAAAACTGCTGAGTTAACGGACCGACAATAAGAACTGGGGCTGTTGTGTAACAGGTGTGTGCAGTATGTAGTCAAAGAAAACCACTTTTCAAAGATAAATCTTACTCAGCAGAAGGAATTCCAACCAACCAACCAGCCTGTCCTTTCTTTTGCAGTTTCCACAATCATTCCCTTCTATTTGTTGTGCTAACTTTTCACTGACCACCGTCATCACTCGGATCTGAGGATGTGGCAACGTGGTCAGACAGTTTCACAGCGGAGACAGCACATCAGACAAACTTCTGCAGAACAGAGGCATTTTTAGGTGACGCAATACTGTTAGAGGTCCGTCTGTTGTAACAGTATCTGCTGTGAGGGCATAAAACCCAAAGTGGTGGAAACATTCTTGTGGGATGGTTCAATGTTTGTGAGGTGCTGATGCACACGATATTAAGTACACTGTGAATTTTACAGTAGGCTGAGATTTAGAAGGGTCTTGACTTTATTAAACAGATAAATACAATTTTTTATGTAGTATATGACATAGTTACTCATTTTGATGTTTGGATTATGAAATTTGTAGGTCAGCCAAGGAGGTGAGGCCTCGGCAGAGTCATGTGACGATCGGCGTCGGTTTGTGTGTCTTTGTTTATCTGTTAGCAACATGAGGTCCAAGTGATTAGATTTTGGAAGTGATGAATTCTTTCAAACGTCCATGAACGTTTGAAAGATTTCAACCATCAGAAATGATACAATGACTGGTGGTGGAGTACTGCACTCTCTGAGTGCTTTTCTAGTTTTATATGGGGCTTTTTTTGGTGGAAAAGTAACTAAGTACATTTACTCAAGTACAATTTTGAAGTGCTTGTACTTTCTATTTTATGCCATATTCTATTTTCCTACTCTACCACATTTATCAGACAGCTAATTTGCCATTTAGACAGTAAGTTTTAAAAAAAACAACATCGATGATTGAATGAGATTTTGTAAAAAAGCAAAAATTGTTCTGTCACATGTCACTCTGTGATCAAAAATGTAGTGACTTTTCAGCTGAACTGCAGGCAGTGTTTCCACAGAGCAGAGAGAAGATGACGAAAGACACAGAGAGATTAATAAAACAATGAAGGATCAATAAAAACAAAACAAAAAACACAGCATCCCTCAAAAACAGCATACATGGTGAAACATCTTTCTGTTGTCAGTGATGTTGTTTGTGTTGGCCTTAAGTTTTCTCTGTTTTCTGTAAGATAAATATTCTAAATAATTTGGCTTTCATTTTTTACAATTTACTGGCTTTGAGTTCTTTCCACTTCTAGCCATGGCTGTGCTGTTTCCATGGAGGTGCAGGACTTTATATTGCAGTGAAAAATTAGTCCCCAGTGAGTAAAATGTGACAGAGGGCCACCACATGATTTTTTTCTCATCTAAACGTCTAACACCATCCTATTTCAATAAATGTTCAAATGATCCCACATCAGGGAAAAATAATTAAAAAAAAAGAGAAAAACTGAAAACAGAATTGTGTATTCTTCTTTCCTCTCCTATTAATCATATGACAAACCCTCTGATTTAAGTGCTGTCAACATATGTGAAACTTAATGAAGTACATCATTTAGCAGTAAATGTTAATATTCTATTTATACTAATAAATCAGTCAGAGTACTTTTATGTAAATGATTGCTAGTTTTGGAAAAAGATCTGGGCGCTTTTCCCACCACTGTACCGTGAGTAAGGCACCTAAGCCGAAAACTGTACTAATACTTACAATGTTCCACTAACCTCGCTCTTGCAGCTCACTCAAGTCTGTGGAGCTGAAATCTCAAAACACCGAGACACTGAGCAGAACGGTTTCTCAGTGAACAGGTCATGTAACGTACAAATTGCTCGGTTTCACTTTCTAAGGATGCACTTTAGTTTCCTGAACTGGATTCTTAAGTATTGTTTTCCTGTAAATATACTCAGTGCCTTCAAACTTTAACACAGTCAAGCTCTTGTTCCATGGTCCTGTTTGTTCATATTTGTGGTGTGCACTTCCTCCCTCTTGTTCTTTACTTTACTATCAATCGTTTCTCTCTTTTTTTTAAGGCAGTCATTTCTTCTTTACGCAGGTGTTCATATTCTCTTCTGCAAACAGGTTGCATTCCTCATCTCTGCTGTGGTGAGAGGCACGCCTCATCATTTGCACTACAACCCTGTTAAATGTTTGCTGTTAAAACATGCATTGTGGTGAACTGTCAGTGGCTCACTGAGGAAACTTGCACATATCAAGCTGCTGAGGTGTTTATGCACAGACGAGTGGAGGCGTACAGGAAAAGGTCATGCCGAAAACCCTTAAATAGCACTTCACTACTGCATGTCTAAGAGGTGTCAGTTTCCACCTAGCGTGCTTTCTTTGCTCTGTTTTGAGCACAAGAAGTAATGCTAATGTTCATTGTGCACCTAACAGCACATGTAGTGTTTCGGATAAAAGCTGCTGAGCTTAATGCCAGGGCCTGAAACTCCTGTACAACGTTCTCTGGTTGTCATTCCAGAAGAAAACGTTTGCATGCAGGTGTTGCTGGCTCAAGAAAATCCTCCTTGACCCATTAAAACGACGACCGCTTTGCATGAAAAGCAACTTTTGTGACTCAGTTACACCTTACAGCTTCATCAGGGATCTCTGCCATGCCATCTTTCAGAACTAACAGTAAAGTGCAGTGACTGAAAGCAGGTTTTACCCCATTTATTTCACTTTAATGTGTTAATGAAGCTGCGCTGCATTGTTCTAAGAATACATCATACAGCTAATTTAGCGATTGTGAAAGATTTTGTGGAATTTGGAGTTTTTAATGCATTGTGAACAAAAAAAACCCCACATAATTAAAATGGATGTTCTGTCCTTTATTTACATGAGATTCTGCATATTTTGGATGACAGATGTGCCTTACATTTTTTTTAATGTATTTTTGAAAATAGATTAAGGTTATTCAGAATAGCAGTTCTAGTTTTGTCATTTCATTCATATTTGTGTTTATATTAACATTGCATAAAAACTGAAAGAAGAGAAAAAAGTATTTCTTGCAGATAAGTCATGAACAGCATTTATCTACAGATGAGTCCAGGTTTCACTTCTAAATACTAAATCAAGTCATGTAAAGGGAATATGGAGTTGTTTTGATGTAGCTATACTCCAAAATAAGAGCTGATGCCGAGTACATTTTAAATCCTCCTGTGAGTGAGGCACGCTGACACACGGTGGCTTCAGACTGAACTGCATGACTTTGGATGCTGAACAGTAGCGGCTCTGTGTGATTCTGTCTGTGAGGATGAAACAGCAGTTTTTGACAAAGCAATAGCTGCCTTTGTATTATCATTTTAATGCATTACTTTTGCCTTCACTCAGCTTAATGAGTAGTATTTGAGGTACACGTTTAAATTTAATTTTGTTACTGAACACAGCTACTTAAATTTTGTCCTTTTGCCCTCTGTCCTATTTTTTACCTCCAGTGGGTGCTGGACTTCTAATCAAGTGTTCCATCAAATGTAATTATAGCTGCATCTAAAGACACAGTTAGTCATTAAACTGTCTCTTTCAACTCTTGTGATTTAAGGAGCTCTGTAGTTTACTGTAACTGCCGAAGCTCTTCTTGTTTGAAAGTGGAACTGCAGCTTTAACTTCCTTATACAGAATGTACGTCGTTGAACTGACAAGTTCCAGCTGAGCTGCTCTAAATGTTTGCATTAAGTTTGATAGTTAATATTAAGCTTCTGTGGTATCAGTGTGTTAACAAGGGAGTATAGTTAAGGCGTACAGCAGGGGTATCAAACATAAGGCCTGCAGGCCAAAACCGGCCAGCCAGAAGGTCCGATCCGGCCCACGGGATGACTTTGAAAAGTGTAAAAATTACAGAGTTGAAAATGAATCCTTATTGTAAAAATATTTAAAGACATTGAAGATTGTGGAATATAATATGAGTCAGTAGCTTCAGTATGACAGAGTTTGGTTTAGCCTGAACCCTATTGTCGATGCACTGCCACAACTTTGTGCATTTTTATGTATAAATTTTCTACATTTACAAGGCAGGGGGACAGGTTAACCTTTTTACTCAATACTTACACAGATGTGGAAATTGTTATAAATTATGATTAAATACTCTTTATGATTCAAACTGCTGTGTTGTACTGTGTGACTGTGAATTCATTTAACCCAGTAAATTTCCACGATTTAACTTTGACCATAAAAATATAACAAGTTGGTCCTGCAAGCAGCCGGTTGAAACTGGCTCTTCAGAAACTGATAATACCAATGTAACTTATTTATGTACCTGTTTAAAAACTAAATTGTTTCCACCTATTGCCAGTCACTCGTTCAGACTCTGCTCTGTTCAAGTCACTCCTTGCGTAAGTAAAACTTTGCTTTGACTTGACAGATGACTCAGAGTAATAATTTGGAGAAGTCAGGACTCCACTGAAGAACTTTCCTGACAGAAATGAATGGGAATTTAAAATAATTTCTAGATCTTGACAAGTTGTAAAACACTGTATTGTTCAGTTCCAGATACTTGCAACTAAATGTTTTGTGCCTTTGTCGATACACTGTGATCTGTTAATTGTGATACGCAAATGATAAACTGAGGCATAATGTTGTTGAAATTTCTCTTATTTTTCAAAAGAAATTTCAGGTCGTTCATAATGTTTTGTAAAAAGATAGGTCATTAAATGTGAGCATTGTCAGATTCTTTTTTGCATTAAAACAAAGGGAAAAATTTTGAGTTGTCATTATTTATAGGTTATTATACTCTGATTTTACTGGTCCGGTAGCCTAGCCATGCTACACCCATGTTTCTGACGGCACAAGGGTCTAGGGAAGCTCGACAGGGAGGGAGGCGGGCTAAAAGGTTGTCTATCAAATCCCTCTGCAGCAATTGGGTAGGTATACAACCATTCAACGCAACGAATAGGCTGACGTAGTTCCGAGAGTACCGGCGGATTGTGGCTAAGTCCCATTAGCTTCCCAACCAGCGGAGCTGCGGAGCCAACTGGTATATTAAGGATTTGCCATATCCCATCAGCATAAGTCCAAATACGTCTTTCTTCTCAATGAAACACTTAAGTGCCGTCCTTTGTTTATCTTTCAAGTTGAATTTTAGCTTCAAATCTTTAAGGGCTGTGGCCAAAGCTGAGTCAAAAAATAACTGTTTATTGTGCGCTGGTTGTTTCTGTCAGAATCGTCACGCCTCTGTCGTCACTTCATTACGTCCGCCTTCTGACTCTACACTTCATGGTGATTGGTCCGGCTAGTTTTAGGAGAATCCAGCCTCGAGCCTTATGGAGGGTAACTAGACCCACCTTGGCAGAGAATTAAATTTGTTGCCATGGGTTGTCTAGCGCGGCTAGGCTACTGGTCCGGCCCACCTGAGATCAAATGGGGCTGAATGTGGCCTCTGAACTGAAATGAGTTTGACACCCCTTATAGTTTCTGAGCAGAGTCATAGGTGAGCTGGTGGGCTTCAGGTGCAGTGAGTGTAAGGGGGGTTGATGGTTGGAGAGAGAGGCAAGAACTTCATAGGGTTGCACAATCTGAAGAAAGTGATGGTGTCCAGTTACATTTAAGTCATTTTAAGGCAGAAAGGGATTCATTTCATGAACATAATTTCTGAATGTGTGACTGTGATACATGGATGTGAATTTTAGATGTTAAATCAATGACCAGGGAGGGACTTTAAGGTTGAAATTCAAAATGTATGAGGAGTCTTCTATTTCCCACCAGCTGCACTGACAACTTTATTTCGAAGCACCTGATGGCATGTAGCCAAGCCAGAAGGCTACCTTCACTGGCTCTCACACACATTTGTCTAAGAGCTGCTCCTTCATGAAAGAAGCGTGAGAATCATCTTACAAAGGGGACAGGTGAGATATTTTTAAGGGGATTGGTTGTCTGTGTATTTAATCACATCTGAAATCAAAGACAGGATAACCTATTCATCTTCATTCATATTGTGTCTGTGAAATATGATCTATGTTTATGTGAAAGCATTGCCTTTTTCACACGGTTATGAAGAGGATAAAAAATAACAATAGAATGGTAAACTGTAAAATATGTTTAAATATTTCTAATAAATGAATAGTGCACCTCTTGTCTTGAGTGTTTGCATGCCTTGTATGGAAGTCTAAAGTTCATGTGACATAATATGTTGACTCATTCTTAGTCCCTGTAGCAGGTTTAAATCTAACGAGCCCTCGAATAGCAGAATCTGTTCTCTAAACCCGACCTCATGTACAGTATTCATAATTACCCCTTTTGATTTATAGTGAGGCTTTCCTGTTAATCATTTAGACAGGACATGACATTTTTAGCTAAAGTTAAAAATAAATAAATATTTTCTATATCATGACATATAATGTCAATGACATATCATTAACATCTCAAACACAATGTCTTAATAACATCTCTGGCCACTTTAGACCACCAAAAAACTAAATTTGTTATCGATATAAATATTTTTTTCTTCACTGTACCTTTATAATATATTAAATATTTCACTTAAACAGCAAATACCTTAATGCTCATGTGTCCAATTATCTGTATTTAGGCTAAACTTCATTTTCTGAAGCATGTTCTAACAACATTTTTTGCTTTTAAAGCAGAAAACATTTCAAGGATGAAGAATTAATTATACTCAACAAAAATATAAACACAACACTTTTGTTTTTGCTCCCTTTTTTATGAGATGAACTCAAAGATCTAAAACTTTTTCCACATACACAATATCAGCATTCCTCTCAAATATTGTTCACAAATCTGTCTAAATCTGTGACAGTGAGCACTTCTCCTTTGCTGAGATAATCCATCCCACCTCACAGGTGTGCCATATCAAGATGCTGATTAGACACCATGATTAGTGCACAGGTGTGCCTTAGACTGCCCACAATAAAAGGCCACTCTGAAAGGTCCAGTTTTATCACACAGCACAATGCCACAGATGTGACAAGATTTGAGGGAGCGTGCAATTGGCATGCTGACAGCAGGAATGTCAACCAGAGCTGTTGCTCGTGTATTGAATGTTCATTTCTCTACCATAAGCCGTCTCCAAAGGCGTTTCAGAGAATTTGGCAGTACATCCAACCAGCCTCACAACCGCAGACCACGTGTAACCACACCAGCCCAGGACCTCCACATCCAGCATATTTCTGCACAAACTGTCAGAAACCATCTCAGGGAAGCTCCTCTGCATGCTCGTCGTTCTCATCGGGGTCTCGACCTGACTCCAGTTCGTCGTCGTAACTGACTTGAGTGGGCAAATGCTCACATTGGATGGCGTCTGGCACGTTGGAGAGGTGTTCTCTTTATGGATGAATCCCGGTTTGCACTGTTCAGGGCAGATGTCAGACAGCGTGTGTGGCGTGGTGTGGGTGAGCGGTTTTCTGATGTCAATGTTGTGGATGGGGTGGCCCATGGTGACGGTGGGGTTATGGTATGGGCAGGCGTCTGTTATGGACGAAGACCACAGGTGCATTTTATTGATGGCATTTTGAATGCACAGAGATACCGTGACAAAATCCTGAGGCCCATTGTTGTGCCATACATCCAAGAACATCACCTCATGTTGCAGCAGGATAATGCACGGCCCCATGTTGCAAGGATCTGTACACAATTCTTGGAAGCTGAAAACGTCCCAGTTCTTGCATGGGCAGCATACTCACCGGACATGTCACCCATTGAGCATGTTTGGGATGCTCGGGATTGGCGTATATGACAGCGTGTACCAGTTCCCGCCAATATCCAGCAACTTCGCACAGCCATTGAAGAGGAGTGGACCCCCCCCAAATAAAACAAAACTGCACCTTTCAGAGTGGCCTTTTATTGTGGGCAGTCTAAGGCACACCTGTGCACTAATCATGGTGTCTAATCAGCATCTTGATATGACACACCTGTGAGGTGGGATGGATTATCTCAGCAAAGGAGAAGTGCTGACTATCACAGATTTAGACAGATTTGTGAACAATATTTGAGAGAAATGGTGATATTGTGTATGTGGAAAAAGTTTTAGATCTTTGAGTTCATCTCATAAAAAAGGGGAGCAAAAACAAAAGTGTTGCGTTTATATTTTTGTTGAGTGTACTTGTTTGAGCAAACTTATGTCAGGTGGACCCACTTCAGAGAAAGAAGCTGCCTGAATGAGCTTTTCAACAGGACCTTCCAGGACCATTCACCACACGGTGGATCAGATCTGAACAGAATAGACCGTACTGGTCAGTCCTTGCTCGCCACAGTTAGGTCAGATAGAACACGTTGTAAAAGATCAAAGTCATGTGACAAATTCTGAGTGCACACCTGCAGATTCTCAAATACGCAGTACAAACCCTATATGCTACATATAGTATGTGAGAATACTGTCATGGTACAGGAGAGATTTAGTTAATTGGTCTGCTCTAAAACATTCAACATTTATGTTAACAAAATGGTATTACTATTTACAGTCTTATTGTCATGTCCAGCTCCCACTGATCATTTTAAATGTCATGTTTTATTCTGACATTTCATGTTGTGTGTTGTACTCACTCTTACTTCATTGTAAGTGTCCTCACAGGCGTCTGTTTCTTCTTGTGTGACCATCTGCCCCACCCTGAAGTGCTCCACCTGTGTGTGATTGTCTTCTTCGCTCCAATGTATATTCACTCACCGGCCATTTTATTAGGTGCACCCGTTCATTGTTCAAAAACGCAAATATCTAATCAGCCAATCACATGGCTGCAACTCAATGCACTTAGGCACATAGATGTGGTCAAGACAACTTGTTGAAGTTCAAAGCGTGCATCAGAAAGGGGATTGAAGTGACTCTGAATGTGACATAATTGTTGGTGCCAGATGGGCTGGTCTGAGTATTTCAGAAACTGCTGATCTACTTGGATTTTCATGGGCAACTATCTTTAGGGTTTGCAGAGAATGGTCCAAAAACAGAGAGAGAATCTGAGTGGGCCAAAACGATACAGCTGAGAATCCCTCGTGCGCCTATGAATTCCCAATCTTCTCTGTTCCAATTGTTCCAATTTCCCTCCTGGCCCCCGGTCCTCCTCTCCTCTGTCATGGTGCCGTAATGCTGCGGTCGCTCGGCCAATCACGTCGCTCGCTTGTTCCGAATTCTTCTGTCGAGTTTTTGGCAACCAATGGGAGAGCCCCGATCGTTCCAATTTAGTCACATGACTCGGGATTTCCCTAACACCACTGCGGCAGTTCAAATCGGCCCGCTGACGCTACTTTACCCGTTTAAACTCATTTATTTCTCTCTTTTAAAGGAAATAACCGCGCAGAATCAAAGTTTATGACAGACAACAGTCAGAATGACTTTCCTGCTGTGTGTTTTTAACCCGCTGTGGTGAATTAATGGAGTAAAGATGCAAAAATAATGTTAAAAATCGCAGTGGAGTTCATAAATTAATATTAATTGCAGTTTTATGAATGTGCCAATGTACAATAATATACATAGACACTGTATTGTTTAAACCAGATGGATTAAAGCTGTTAAACACTTGAATTCAGCGTCTGATTACATCTTAATGCACCACTTGACATTAATATTATTGTTAATATTAATACTTATATCCTTTCTGATCAGGATCAGTTCATGTGCAGCTAAAAACCTAATCACTTATCTATTGATCTGTCTTCTTCTGCTTTAATTAAATTGCTGGTGTCAAAAATATGCTGTGCTTTATCATTAGAACTGATTTTATGTGTATTTATTATGAAGCACTTCAAGCAGATGTTCTGCTGGGTCCATCAGAACCATCAGAACATCCAGAAATCACTGATGCATCCAGTAGTTGAATTCTTGTTGATACCACTGCATTCCTTCTGGTTGTGTCCCGGTATACAGATCTCCATGAAGCTGCTGGAACCTTCTGGATTAAAACCACCCTGTTGGCCTTTCAGTTCAGATGTTGAAGGCTGAAGACAGATTCTGATTTATGACAGTTTGTTGTTTGGTTCCTCTGTCTGACATGATCACGAATGAAAGAAAACTCTGCATCTTTTTGCAGCTCAGTAAAACACGTTAACACAAAGGTCAGAGGTCAACCTGATCATCAGGATCTATCAGTTGGATCCTGAGGTCTGAAGGCCAGCGTAGAACATGTTAGACAGGTCCCAGTTCTGGTTCCAGCAGGAATAAATTAAAAACACAGCATGAAATAGAAGAAAGAAGAAATAGAATAATAGAAGAAAGAAATGAATGAAATCAGAATCAACTCTGCAGGCCCAGTTTCACACACAAATGACAAATGTGACTCTGGTGAGTCTCAGCTCTGAGTGCAGTAATCAGAGAAATAAACTAAGAACTGCAAATAAAGGAGAAAAGAAAGAAAGTACCACAATATAAACACATAAACAGCAGCATTTACGGTGTCTGTGTAAAGTGGGTTACTGAGAGAGGAGTGGTACATTTAAAGTAGTATTAATAGTACTGGTAGCAGTAGTAGTAAAAGTTAAAAATAAGTATTATAACTGAGGAGAAGGTGAGGACATCAGACGGTATAAATGTAAAAGTTAAATTCCTGACATGGAATAAGAGTTCTAGTAAAAGCTGATGTTCATTGAGAGGCAGATGGAGTCTAGAGGTTCTGGTTCTGGTTCTGCACAGTCTCCTGGAGGGAAACAGTCAGTTAATAGAGTAATAAATCAGAGTACATGCACATTGCTGCACGCACAGAGGACATGTGCATTGCTGCACACACACAGAGGACATGTGCATTGCTGCACACACACAGAGGACATGTGCATTGCTGCACACACACAGAGGACGTGTGCATTGCTGCACAAACACAGAGGACATGTATATTACTGCACACACACAGAGGACATGTATATTACTGCACACACACAGAGGACATGTATATTACTGCACACACACAGAGGACATGTGCATTACTGCACACACACAGAGTACATGTACATTGCTGCACACACACACAGAGGACATGTGCATTACTGCACACACACAGAGGACGTGTGCATTGCTGCACAAACACAGAGGACATGTATATTACTGCACACACACAGAGGACATGTATATTACTGCACACACACAGAGGACATGTATATTACTGCACACACACAGAGGACATGTATATTACTGCACACACACAGAGGACATGTATATTACTGCACACACACAGAGGACATGTGCATTACTGCACACACACAGAAGACATGTATATTACTGCACACACACAGGACATGTGCATTGCTGCACACACACAGAAGACATGTATATTACTGCACACACACAGAGGACATGTGCATGTGCATTACTGCACACACACAGAGGACATGTGCATGTGCATTACTGCACACACACAGAGGACATGTATATTACTGCACACACACAGGACATGTGCATTGCTGCACACACACAGAAGACATGTATATTACTGCACACACACAGAGGACATGTGCATGTGCATTACTGCACACACACAGAGGACATGTGCATGTGCATTACTGCACACACACAGAGGACATGTATATTACTGCACACACACAGGACATGTGCATTGCTGCACACACACAGAAGACATGTATATTACTGCACACACACAGAGGACATGTGCATGTGCATTACTGCACACACACAGAGTACATGTACATTGCAGCACACACACAGAGGACATGTGCATTACTGCGCGCACAGACACAGAGGACATGTGCATTACTGCACACGCACAGAGGACATGTGCATTGCTGCACACACACAGAGGACATGTGCATTACTGCACACACACAGAGGACATGTGCATTGCTGCACACACACAGAGGACATGTGCATTACTGCACACACACAGAGGACATGTGCATTGCTGCACACACACAGAGGACATGCATATTACTGCACACACACAGAGTACATGTACATTGCAGCACAGTACATGTATATCAGTATATACAGAGTACATGTGTGATTTATGTATGATTTTAATTTAGTTTTAACAGTTTGTGCACAAAGCATAACATCATGTACAGTGTAACAGCAGAGTGTTTTGAACGCGGCGCCGTCGCCGCTCGCACGTAACGGTACCGGTACCGTACGCGTCGCCGCTTCGTTTCGTCGGTCCCGACTCGCCCGGGCCGGCCGAACCGGCCGCGCGGAATCCGGCCGTCGCCTGGGATCGATCCGGCGACCTCCCGCTCCGCGGGCGATCGCCGCCCCACCCCCCGCGCGCCGCTTTTCCCCCTTCCCCCCACCGAGAAGATTGGCCGCCATCCTTTGCTCTTTGACCAGTGTAATCTTCTCCTCTCCCTCTGCTTCTCGCTCACAGGTGTTGGTGGTGGATGCTTGTGCTGATGCTAACTTAAGGGACACCAGCCTCACCAGAGAGCTTCACCGGGACTCTTGTCCCCTGACATTGGCCCTAGAAGCCAAGCCTAGACTTTCGATGATAAGCACCCATGGCAAGTGACCCACCACACCAACCCGGGAAATCATACATTCTCTGACAAACACACAGTGAGACTCAGTTTTCACCTAGTTAAAGTAGGCCAGCACCACCTCAGCTGGGATTCCCCTGGCTCCAGAAACACAACTGACAAGTTCATTGGCTCACATTTCAGAGACCTCGTCTGTTCTGGAGTGGGCACATGGGTCAGCCAACAACAAGTCCAGGGTCAATTCCTGCAGACAGCACCTGTGCTCTCAAGTTTGAGTCTACCGACGTCGCCATCGGCCCCCTGCCCAGCCTCCAGAGGGGCTCCGCCTTGGTCACCACCACCCAGTCTTCTCCACCTGTGTGTGATTGTCTCCCCTGCCCCAGTGCATCCTTTCCCCAATTTTCCTTGACAATTTTCCTGGCGCCCTGCATCCCACTCTTTTCCTAGTGAGTTTCCCAGTGTTGCTAGTGTGCTTTCTGACTACCAAACTTGCTTTTGTGATTTGGATGCCTCTCCATCACAGCCTGTTTTGACTACTGACCTTGCTTTTGTGATTTGTATGCATTTGCCTTTTAATTGCACAATAAGGCTGTTAGACTTTGTGTCTCCAGAGTTTTGCATTTGAGTAGATGTCTATGGAGGTAAATTTGTTTCTTTATTCTTCAATCGAAAAAAAAGTTGCTCCAATCGCAAAACATGTTTTCAATCAGAAAAAACTTCACTTCAATCAAAAAAAAAACGTTTTCAATCAAAGAAAACTCTTGTTGAAACGCAAAAAAATATTTGAGACCCAAAAAATTGCATATAAACACGTTTTTTCTTTGATAGAAATTTTTTGTTTTTGTTGAAAATACATTTTTTGATTGAAGTCATATTTTTGGATTTGAGCCATATTATGGGTAGGACATTTGTTTCTTTATTACTCAATGAAAACAAAAGCATCCTCAATCTCAAAAAATGTTTTCAATAAAAAAAAGGTCACTTCAATAATAATAAAAAAAAATTCAATCAAAGAAAAAAACGTTTTCCCAATAGAAAAATATTTGAGACTAAGAAACAAATGCATTCGAACACGTTTTTTTCTTTGATTGAAATGTTTTCATTATTGAATTCAGTTTTTATTTGACTGAAAATATATTTTCTGATTGAAGTCATATTTTTGGTTTTGAGCCATAAAATGAGTAGGACGTTTGCTTCTTTATTACTCAATCACAAAAGATATAGCTTCAATCAAGAAAATTATTTTCAATCAAAGCAAATAAAAAAGTGTTCGGAGTGTTTCGACTTTGTTTTGGCATTCAAACACCTTTTTTTCCGATCGAAGTGAAAAAAGTTTTGAAGCCTGTTTTTTGCGATTGAATCATTTTGACACAAACATCCCACAGTGGGCGGATGCTTCTCCATTGGTCGGGCATGTTTGAGTGACAGGTGTCCACACCAATGACGAATCTCTCTCCGGAAGAAGCTACTTGTGAGCGGGGAAGTCAGTCTTTTCTATAGTCGTATGTTTGTGCAGCTGACACTGCATCTGTGGTTGCAGGCGCAGGCCACTACTTATTCCACCACCAGCTGCATTGTAGTATCCACGATACTGAATTTACTGTGAGTGCAATGCCCTCAGCACACTTCATATTATAGGCTATATAAACACTGTTAAGCACGTTGTATGGTTTATACCGGCGGATTCATGAGAATCTGAGCTTTCCATCGGCGTATAGTGTTTGTATATTCATGTTTGCAGTTTCAGACATTTAGCAAATTGCTTATGCAGATCTCAAAGTGAACCGCGGGCGGGACACTGAAGCGCAACTGAAGTGCAACGGGTTAATATAACGTGTTTAACAGTGTTTATATAGCCTATAATATGAAGTGTGCTGAGGGCATTGCACTCACAGTAAATTCAGTATCGTGGATACTACAATGCAGCTGCAGCTGGTGGTGGAATAAGTAGTGGCCTGCGCCTGCAACCACAGATGCAGTGTCAGCTGCACAAACATACGACTATAGAAAAGACTGACTTCCCCGCTCACAAGTAGCTTCTTCCGGAGAGAGATTCGTCATTGGTGTGGACACCTGTCACTCAAACATGCCCGACCAATGGAGAAGCATCCGCCCACTGTGGGATGTTTGTGTCAAAATGATTCAATCGCAAAAAACAGGCTTCAAAACTTTTTTCACTTCGATCGGAAAAAAAGGTGTTTGAATGCCAAAACAAAGTCGAAACACTCCGAACACTTTTTTATTTGCTTTGATTGAAAATAATTTTCTTGATTGAAGCTATATCTTTTGTGATTGAGTAATAAAGAAGCAAACGTCCTACTCATTTTATGGCTCAAAACCAAAAATATGACTTCAATCAGAAAATATATTTTCAGTCAAATAAAAACTGAATTCAATAATGAAAACATTTCAATCAAAGAAAAAACGTGTTCGAATGCATTTGTTTTTTAGTCTCAAATATTTTTTCTATTGGGAAAACGTTTTTTTCTTTGATTGAATTTTTATTATTATTATTGAAGTGACCTTTTTTTATTGAAAACATTTTTTGAGATTGAGGATGCTTTTGTTTTCATCGAGTAATAAAGAAACAAATGTCCTACCCATAATATGGCTCAAATCCAAAAATATGACTTCAATCAAAAAATGTATTTTCAACAACAACAAAAAAAATTTCTATCAAAGAAAAAACGTGTTTATATGCAATTTTTTGGGTCTCAAATATTTTTTTGCGTTTGAACAAGAGTTTTCTTTGATTGAAAATGTTTTTTTTGATTGAAGTGAAGTTTTTTCTGATTGAAAACATGTTTTGCGATTGGAGCAACTTTTTTTTCGATTAAAGAATAAAGAAACAAATTTACCTTCATAGATGCCATGTTTGTAATGTGATAGTGAAGGCCTGATCCGCAGCCACACAGTCCAAAATGCGGTATAATGGTCTTACTCACTCTGTCACGTCATCAGTTTTGTTACCTTTCATTGAAGTCACTTAAATTTGGTTTGTTTTTCTACATTATATTATTTTTAAATTTGTGTTTTTGTACATAGCAAGAACTTGCTCTTCAGCAAAATACAATTTTAACAAACAATAGAAACGCAACAATAAATACTTTGAATAAGCACAAAGCATATGAAGCCCATGAGAATTAATAAAAATAGAAATAAAATGGAAAAAGAAAAAGCATTGCAGAAGTAGAACACCAGACTTCTTAGAAAATATCGTAAATCATGTCAGTCCAATAATCTGTTCTAATTATTTCTTTTTCTGATCAATTCCTATTAGTGGCTTTCCTGGTGGCTACACTGTAAATCTGCATACATATTTAGCATCCTGCTACAAGGTTATTAGTAAAGGACAACACTAGAACATACGATTACATAGTGATTTGCCTTACAAAATCCACATTGTGTCCAGCACTTAACCTAGATCTGCCATGAAAGAGGGGAAAAAAAGCTTTCCAAACCAAGACAGTCCTTAGTTTAAGATGCAGCCTGTGCATTTTACAGGTGACGAGTTCAGGAACATACATCTATGTACACATGTTCAGTTAATCAATCAGACAAGAGCACAGGTGTCTGTCATCAAACTCGAGCTCCACCAACAAAACCAGGCGCCAACTCCAAAACACTTACATTGATTTGACAGTTAAGTTAATTGATTCTGCATGTGAAGAGGTGTCTCTCAATTTCGTGTTCATTTAAATAACACCAACAGCAACAAACAAGGAAAAGTAAGAACATTCAAGCAGATAATCCACAAAACCTGAGTCACAAATATGCAGAACACCATAGCTCCCCTCCAAAGTACTGGAATGGTGAGGTCAAATCCTTCATTTTTGCTGTAGAGTGAAAACATTTGGGTTTGACACTAAATGATGAATTTAGATTAGAGATCAGCATTTCAGCTTTTATTTCCAGGTATTTACATCTGAATCTGGAACACAACTTAGAAGATAGCATTATTTGTAATGGAACACTACATTTTTAGGTTAGCAAAAGTACTAGAAAAGATAGACCTAAAATAGAGTGAATAAGATTGAATACGTATTTACAGATCCTTTGCTTGCAAGAACTGCATCAAACTTGTGACCTGCTGACATCACCAAATGTTTGCATTCTTCTTTTGTGATGCTTTTACTGCAGCCTCTTTCAGTTGTTATTTGTTTTAGGGGATTATTCTCTTCACTTCAGTCTCCTCTTAAGCAGGTAAAATGCAGCTCTACTAGGTTTACGTTTGGAGATTGACTTGGCCAGTCTAAAACCTTCTACTTCTTGCCCCTGATGAACTCCTTTCTTGTTTTGGCAGTGTGTTTTGGGTCATCATGATTCTTTAAATTGACAGACAAAATGTTTCTTCAAACTTCTGAGTTCATTTTGCAGCTGCCATCATGTGTTTCATCATCAATGGAGATGAATGAGCATGTTCCAGAAGAATCCATGCCATGGCAATACCTCCACTGTGTTTCACAGGTGAGCTTGTGTGTTTCGGATCATGAGCAGATCCGTTCTTTCTCCAAATATCAGCCTTTCCATCACTTTGGTAAAGGTTCATCATTGTCTCATGACTTCATAAAACTTTGGCCCAGAAGTTTTGAGGCTCATCTTTGTACTTTTTGACAAATTCCAGCCTGGCCTTCCTATTCTTCTTGCTAATGAGTAGTTAGCATCTTCTGGTGTAGTCTCTGTACTTTTGTTTATGAAGTCTTCAGCAAACAGTAGATTGTGATAGCTTCACTCCTGCCCTCTGGAGGTTGTTGCTGGTGTCACTAACAGCGGTTTTATGGTTTTTCTTTACAGCTCTCACAATGCTTCTGTCACCAGCTGCTGCTGTTTTTCTTGGTCCACCCATTGGACGTTTGTTACTTCGTACAGCAGAGGTTTCTTAGCCTAGCCATGCTAGACTCATGTTTCTGACGGCACAAGGGTCTAGGGAAGCTCGACAGGGAGGGAGGCGGGCTAAAAGGTTGTCTATCGAATCCCTCTGCAGCAATTGGGTAGGTATACAACCAATCAATGCAACGAATAGGCTGACGTAGTTCAGAGAGCACCAGCAGATTGTGGCTAAGTCCCATTAGCTTCCCAACCAGCGGAGCTGCGGAGCCGCGGAGCCAACTGGCATATTAAGGATTTCCCATATCCCATCGGCATGTAGCAAGACTGCAAAGGCCCTGGAATTCCTGAACTGATCAAAACTCAGATAAGCTGTCCCTCTCCAGCACTGACCAACACCCATCTCTATAGGAGGATTGAGACATTTGTATTTCTGTAGGTTTTCATTCACAGAAGGATGGAGCTCATTTAAACCCCTGGAATAACTTCTTCTTTTTAAAAGACAATGACTTTCAATTATATGCTATGGATGTTTGTTTAATGAATTTTCATGCTAAAATCCCTTTTCAGCTTTAGGAGACCCTCAGCCGGAGACGTCTCTGCATTCCACAGATCAGATAACAAGTCGTAAAACTTTATGGCTGAAGGCTGGAGTCACCCTCTCACTCTCTTTGACTGAAACAAAGAGACTGGAACTGAACTTAAAAACCTTGCCAAATTAATATTTCTGGAATGTATTTTGTGTTTACAGAATTACCAATGTCAGTGGAAATCATTCATCATTAACATATCCGAATTTGGCAGTTATATTTGTTACAGAAGCCTAGATATCGAAATGCCTTGTTAATTGACCTCTCCCACAGGATTTTGGACTGAATTCCCTTATTAACCTCTGAATTTCCTCTCCATTTAGGTTGAATGATGACCATTGTATTTACCTGTTACCAAGTCTCTGACTTGTTGTTATATTTTCACTGTGATACATATTTTTAATGTCATAAACATAAACATATAGTTATGAATGAAATGATTCACATCATATGAACATATGTATTAATCTACACATTTCACTTTCACACAACTGAATATGGTGGGATAGACAGATTGTGTTTTGCGCGTTTAATATCATATTTTAATCCATTCTGGACTCCTCTTTCTTCTCTACTTTGTGAGAACAAAGAGATTCCAAATTCCACCAGACTCGCGCCTAAAAGTTCTCTCTCTCCGCCCAGGTCCTCCCCTTAGCTGGACCCACAGATAAAGTCAGCCGTAGCCCACATCATCACCCTCTTACCGACCCTCTCTCTTACCCCTCTCTTCCTGAGAGGCCAACCAAAGTCTCTCTCATTATTTTCTTACCTAAAGCGCGTTTTTCCTATCTTTGAAATTCCCTCACCATCTAAGTTTGTTAACTATTTATCTTTTAACATTTTTGTAACTTAAGGAGACATTTTGCTCGTTATTCGTTTTAATCTGAAGAACCGATTCAGAACCAGCATTTATTTTTCTTAATTTTGACAATTTTTCATCAACACCCGTTTTTCTTGGCTAAAGCCTGAGAACCATCATTTTAAACCAAGCAACACTCAGCTGAGAACTCCGGAGGCCTGCTGGATCAGGTCTTTGCATAGAACCGATCAACCCACGGCAGGACATCCAGGCGGCCATAACGACGACGCACCGCTCCGAACTTGCCAGTCAAGACCGTGTGCATAATCTGAAGGCCCCGCAAGTCCCAGCCCCATGACGGTTTACTTCAATAACTCCAGCTGAGTTTGCTCTGATTCCATTCTATGGGTGATGTACTAACCGCTTGGTCAATTAATTCATTTAATCAATTTATTCTTTTACAAGTCATTAGAATTCTTAATCCAAATTACCGGTTACCTCGTCAGGTTAGCTCTGGCTAATCCTCACCATATTTCCTTCTCTTTCGCACACACGCCCACATTCCACACACGCACACACACACACACACACACACACACACACACACCATATCTACATTGTGTATAGTTCACTTGTCATTATTTTCATAGAATAGTTAATAAATACCTCATTTTAGATCAAACTACAGTCTTGTGTTTCTTTGTGTAGAATGTGGTCAATTTAAACGAGGATTCAAGACTTTTTGATATGAGATTGATCAAAATTTTTATGAATATTAATTTTTTTATTAAAATTAATATTTTTCCCTAGAGATCTAGGGTGGTGCCCCAATTATTAATAACGAGAGCTATAGATCATAACGTAGTACAGGCATAAGTCCAAATACGTCTTTCTTCTCAATGAAACACTTCAGTGCCGTCCTTTGTTTATCTTTCAAGTTGAATTTTAGCTTCAAATCTTTAAGGGCTGTGGCCAAAGCTGAGTCAAAAAATAACTGTTTATTTTGCGCTGGTTGTTTCTGTCAGAATCGTCACGCCTCTGTCGTCACTTCATTATGTCCGCCTTCTGACTCTACACTTCATGGTGATTGGTCCGGCTAGTTTTAGGAGAATCCAGCCTCGAGCCTTATGGAGGGTAACTAGACCCACCCTGGCAGAGAATTAAATTTGTTGCCATGGGCTGTCTAGCGCGGCTAGGCTACAGGTTTCTTTCTTCTTCAGGATATTCTAAATGGTTTTACTGACTATGCTGCCAATGTTTGTGCAAAGGCTCTGATTGATTTTCCATCTTCTCTCAGCTTCTAAATTGCTTATTTTTCACCCATAAACAGCTCTCTGGTTTTCATGTTGGTTACACCTCTAACTACAAATGCCGTCTGTACAGGCAAAACCCAAATCTGAAACTGAACCCAGACATTGAGCGCTATTTATTGTTAAATAATCAATGTAATTGGACCCACCAGGGCAACAAAACATCTTCTGTCAGTCACATGCACATTACAGTTTTGCTAGCATAAGAAATGGGTGGGTTCAAAGAAAATCTGCTATCTTCTAAGTTGTCTTCCAGATCTAGATGTAAACACCTGGAAAGAAAAGTTGAAATGTTGATCTCTTGTCTCATATCCATCATTTGATGTCAAACCTAAATGTTTTCAGTCTACAGCAGGAATAAAGGAACTGGCCACACTGTTCCAATATTTTTTGAGAGGACTGTGTATGTTTTGAAAAATACAGTGTTGATAAATTGTAGTTATTATCTCTGCTGTTTTCACATTTGTGTTAGTAATGGGCTTATCTGGAAAAAAAAATCCCAGAAAAAAAAAGGAAAATCTGACAGAAAAGGTGGCAGAAAAAACCCATAAAAACATGGTGTAATGTTCAAAAGCTGTAAAAAAAAAAAAAAAAAAAAGACAAAACTAATGGTAAATGTTTGGGGAATAATGATGCTTGTTTTTGGGCTGTTTTTTTATTTTTATTTTATTTTATTTTGTTTGTTTCTTTTTCAGCTAATGCAAGATATTATCATCATTTTCAATCCTTAATATACAGAACTACTTTTTCAAATATTGGAAAGCATCTGTAAAATGATGAGATGTAAATGCTGTAGGTATAGTGTATAATGTGGTACGGTTAATACAGTTAGCATGTAAATTATTAGTTCCTGTGATTTGTTTATCTGTGATTTAAGGAAACAGGAAAAATCTGTAAAATAACAGCAAATTACTCCAAAATATACAGCTGAGACACGTAAAAAGACATTAATCTACAGGGCATGCATGTTTTCCTCATCTCTCATGTCTGTTGTGTTCACATCTTGTTAAACTAGTTTCACTTTTGAGAAAATTTTTGTTTGTTTCACTGCTTTTAAATTCCCAGTTGTTTTTATTCTTTTTTCTTGTTTTTTTTTTTTTAGGGATGAAATAAAACTCATTTTTGAAAAAACAAACCTGTTGCTTATCCTTCAACTGTTCAGTTTCTTTCTTTTTTTTTTTTCAGTTTCTAATATTCAGCATTGCTTTCAAATGATATCACACCAGTTTTCAGAGCAAACATCCATCAGACAAAATGTAAGTTCCATGTGAGTATAGTGCATTTAATCGGTTACTAGGATGTCTTATTAGACCGACACAGTCTCTATTTAAGAGAGAATTTTATTTCAATTGGATTAAAAAGCTGCTTCTCGATTGCTCGACTGCTTCTTGATTTTCAAATTAAAGAGTGGCATCAAAAAGACCTTTGAACACCTAAAGAAGTGTGTTATTTTCCATCAGGTCTTTTGCAGATTTCTACATATCTGTTAAATAATGGATCCCACGCTCTAGTTTCCTTTTCAGAACACGGCACTGTACCTTTTTGCTGCTGCAAATTAGAAATTCTGATATTCCTGAGAGGTATGGCATACATGTATGGAGCAAATAGAAAAGTCCCGTTGTGTTCTGAATATTCAAAAAATGCAATTTTATTTCACAGTCAAAGTTTCTCTTCTCTCATCAGATACAACGTGCACACGGCTGGTTACTTCCCTTTGACCTCTGATGCTCACAAAAAGAAGTAGTTATGCTTTCAAAAGTTGACATTTAACAATCAAATGTTGCCAAGTTATGCATTTACTACAAGAAAAATGCAACCTAAACAATGAAAGTTGCATTGCGAGGTGATACTAAAAGGAATGAGGAAATTATTTCTACAATTTATTGGTTCAGTACTTGAGAGGAGTATTTCAGGGTGAATCTTTGACACACATGGCCAACAGGAAATTCCACACTGCAGAAAAAATGAAGGAAAACTCATCCAGACAAGCGTATTTATTCTATTAGTAATTTAGTGATGACCTCTCCAGAGAAAGGACGATACTGTGCAATATAATTTGGTATTCCGTGTATGATGTGTGGTATTTAATCAATCAGCTAAGTTTTTGTTGGAATCAAATCTGGACTTTCAGAAAATCATTTAAAATGCCCCACAACTCAAAGCTTAGGATGATTGGTTTTCAGATCGGGATGTTACCACACAACAACATCAAATATTTCCAGAGCAGAAGAGCAACAGCTCAGAGCAAAATGGAGCAGCTGAATTAGCCAGCATGCCAACCTCATGCACAGCCGTGGCTACTTTCATAGGTTTATATGAAAGGTTAGGTTTATGATGACTTCTTTTGGTCTTTTTGAATCACTGAAAACTCTTTACTTTGAAGATGTAACTTGTTTCATCATGTCTACATGCTGCATTATGTATCCATCTTCATCTAATTTAGGCCGTCTCCACCACCCAGACTCTGCTCTTCATCAATACCATTTCAGCTCAAATGTGTGCATTTGAACTCATTCTAAATAGATTCTCATTGAATACATAACTGTGAAAAGTGAATAATGTACATGTAATTTCTCATTCCATTGAATGGCCAGTTGATGCCACTTTGCTCAGATGTATAAATGAAGAATTTAGCAGTTTGAACAGTTTGTCCACAGCTGTTTATCCATATTTCCAGCTTTCTATTTTAGCTATTTATTTACAAAGCTAGCAAGGTCAATTGTTAGCCTGAAATTGTTTCAAATATTCACCAATCCTGCCCAGTGGCGCCTGCAGGAATTTTTCATAGGGGTGGCCAGGTGGGGCCACTTAAAATCTTGGCGTGGCACACCAAAACTAAAAAGTCATAATTTCAGGAATTTTGTTTTACGAGTACTGTTATCACTGTCTTATTTTTTTTATAATACTGTAGTATGTAGGCTAGCAGAAAATATCAGAAAGACTTGAGGAAGCGCCTATTGATAAACTTGTTGTCTTTATTATGTTATATTTAATGTTACTGATGATCTAATGTGCATAGACTAATAACAGTACAGTTAACATTTTGAGTTAATTTCCTCCCTTCCTTCCTCCTCCGTCTCCTCATCACTATGCCGCTGCTGCTGGACCGTTGGCTCTCTCTCCTCCTGTGCTAATTTTCTTCTTGAAGTAAGAAGAGATGTCTGTTGACTTTCTCTTCATGGTCTGCAAATTGAAACTAGAAAAGCACTCAGAGAGCACAGCTCCACCAAGGCTGCGCAGTTGATGTATTATTTCCAACGGATGAAATGTTGAATAAAAAAATGACCTTGTGCTGAGCACAGGCATGTGTTTTGCTTGTGCATGTTATGTATAGATATGAAACTGTGTGTAAATTACACTTATGAAGGTGTGTTGATCAGTTCATCACTTTCGGCAAGCCTTTGTTTTGCTAGTGTTAAAATAACCGTTCCCTCAATGCTTTTATTTTGAAGACGTATTTTTATTGTTGCAGACTTTTATTTTGTCACCATTCCAGCGGCACAGGAAGTGTTGTCTAAGAAGCAGTTTCTTGACATGATGAAGACACTGTGGAAAAGTCCGAAAATTCACATAAAGATGACAGGCTGTTGCTGTCTAGTAAATGATGTATTTAAACTCATAAACACCTAGGAGGGAAAAGCTCTTACGGTGAAGAAATGAGTGAAGGACGGAAAGGTGAATTTGTGTTCAAATAAGGCTGACAGCTGAACTTAACTGTCTGGCTGGGGTTTGCTACATGGCGTGGCCAAAATATGTAGCGGTCGACAGGAATTGATGGGACTCAGAAACACCTCACAGTTTAATCATTTGTTCCTTGTATAATTTCCTTGCAAGCATGTGATCGTCTGCAGGTAGCAGACGAGGGCTCAGTCCCAAACCGCCCCCTACACACTATCCCTACACACTACCCCTCCGTTTGCGCGTTCCCGCGGAGGGTCCTCCATATTAAGGGCCGTCCCAAACCGCGTAGTGCGGAGGGGGAATGGACTGTTCAGCCCTTAAATAGCGAGTCTGCATCGATGCTCACTCTCGACAACTTTTTCAGGAAGTGCAACGTCGAAATGGAGGAGGAAACAACATATCGATGTAAGTTCCACATGCGTCCATTATTTCTCCCACGCCTTTTTCACACTGACAGAACATCACAAAAAGAGTGGTGTAAAAAGATAAATCAAAAGAAACAAATCTTCTTCTCTGCTGACATTTGATTTAATTGTGCACCCCCTGACACCTTAAAATTTGAACACAACTGACAGAATTCATTTATTCATTCATTTGTTGGATTTGAAATGCCAGATAATAGGATTGGAAAACATGTGGGATGACTTCAAATTATTTGAAGCAGAATGTAGCCCCTACATCATTGCCTGCTGATTGTCTGCTTTTACAGGGAAGGTGGAGAAAACAAAACAACTGGTGCGGCTCCGCACAGCACATGATTCCCTCTTTACAAAGAGAAATGCTGCGAAGGAGGCATGGTGCCTTCCTGGGAAGAGAAAAGACTATTGTTTTGCCTGGATATAGAAATATCAGTTTGATCAGTAACTCCATCTTCTCACATTTTGTCATCATCATGTAAATGACTTACAGTAAACCATTTCGTTACGTGAGCACAGGTTGTCATCATCAGTTGCAATCGTGGTAGACAGTTTATGCATCACGATAATTAGCTGACATGATGATAATTTGGTGATGCAGCCTATGTCCATATTTCATGTGATATTTCAGGTTTTGTGTAACTGACGGGAGTCGTATTTTACAGTTAAATGTATTCCCTCACAGAGTTTTGTAGCATCACATTGTGTCACTTTTACGAAATACACAGATGACACTGCAATGCAACATTTACCTCTTGCTGATGCAGCAGTGCTAACAAACGAAGACGCTTTCGTCTTCTGGAAGCAGCAGCGATCCTTGTTAGTTGCAACCTGTGCCACAGCGCTATAGCCATGCACAGTAGGCGTCTTTGTGTTACCATGGCGATGACGTCTTCCGTTTTCCGGTGAGGCGACAGGGCGTCCCATTCCTGACGATTGTATTTATACCCTCCCCCTTCAATAATAGGTGCCCTCCACAGCTGCGAGTGTGACTCCTTTTGGAGTGACACTCGGTAGTGGAGGAGGAGTGTGTAGGGGGTGGTTTGGGACTGAGTCACAGTGTTCACGTCATGGTTACAGCTATGCTGTTCATGGTTGCTGTATCTGGCAATGGGAAATCTTTAACAAAGTCCTGAATCCACATTATAAGCCACATCACTGCCAAAATTTAATCACTTGGTCCTTGTGTCATTTCTGACCTTCTCTGAAAATTTCATCTAAATCTGTTGCTCCGTTTTTGAGTAATGTTTCACATGGACAGACAAACTCCACCACGCCTTGGCGGAGTAATAATAGAAGCAGCTAGCATTAGCTGACTATGCCTGTAACTCAAATAAGTTAAAAAGCACAGCAGTGCTGCTCTAACAGGTTGATGTAGCAGCATCTTTTGGCACTTACAAAGCACATGTCATGACAAATATTACTTCCCCCGCTTAATTTTACAAAAGAAATTATGACTTACTCATAGTCCTCTGTTCAGATCGCTGCTGCTGATTGATGCGGATCAATGGCGATGCTGTCAGAGTTTACAACCTACTCAGAACCAATGGAATAGATCCGTGATTGTACAAAGCTGCTCATCTTCTCTTCCAGCATCAGGAAACGTGTTCAAAGCTTCTTCAAATCCAAACGAAATCCAATCAAAAGATCAAACTAACGTCATTCAGGTGCAGTCAGACAATGAAGTTGTCTTCCGAAGCGTCGGCAATCGGACTATCAGTAATGTAAATTTTTAGTTTAGGTTAACTGTTTTAGCTGTCCATCCGTACTATTAGCAAAGCATTCAAATCATTAGTCATACTTCGAGGTAGGTATCGCTTAAAAGTAACCGTATTGCTGCTGCGAAGGATAAATTGCTATTTCAACAATCTGTTCACCCTTTAACTATGATTGATCTATTTTTATCATTTATGCATGCCTTTTGGATGTTGGTCTCGACAGATTTCTATTACTTTTAGGAACCTATTAAGTTTTCCACACAAACTTTTCCAGATTTCACCTTAACTATTTATTTAAATTGCAATTTGTGATCTTTTAGCTGTTTTTCCATGTAATGCTTGGCCACTGCAGAAGTACCCACCAAGGTATACCTCTGACTGGTTTTTACTTTTTACTGTTTGCGATGTTCAGGAACAGTGGGACAATCATTGTACGACTACAGTAGATAAAACAGGTTTTCTACAAGCAATAAGACGCTGCAGTAATAGAAGAAAGCATCAGCATCAAACAGCACCGGAATGAAATGGACACAAACATGTACGCCTCTCACAACACATGTTTTGCCTTAGCCTATACATTGCCCGCCTTTAAACCTCACTTGCATTCTCTCTCTAACCCTTGCACTTTTCCATTTTATGTGACTGTAGCTAAAATATACCAGCGAAAACAAATTAATAGTATAGAAATGTAATTTATCATGGAGCTTGACAGGCCCATTTCAAGTAATAGTTGTATAAAAGTACTCCGTTGTTGATATAATGCGCCAGCACAAGTCAGAGAACTCTGGTATGCCCAAATGTGGAACAGTACAGCTACTTATTTAAGTGTTCATGCTGTTTACACCAAATTCTGACCATCTGAATGTCGCCGCTGAAATGTAGACTCATCAGACCAGGCAACATTTTTCCAATCTTCTATTGTCCAATTATGGTGAGCCTGTGTGAATTAGAGCCTCAGTTTCCTGTTCTTAGCTGACAGGAGTGGCAATCGATGTGCTCTTCTGCTGCTGTAGTCCATCTTCTTCAAGGTTCGATGTGTTGTGTGTTTGCAGATGGTATTCTGCATTCATTGGTTGTAATAAATGATTGAGTTACTGTTGTCTTTCTATCGTCTCCAACCAGTCTGCCCATTCTCCTCTGACCTCTCACATCAGCAAGGCATTTTGGTCCACACAACTGCCACTCACTGGATACTTTCTCTTTTTCGGACCATTCTCTGTGAAGCCTAGCGATAGTTGTGCATGAAAATCCCAGTAGATCAGCAGTTTCTGAAATACTCAAACCAGCCCATCTGGCACTAACAATGATGCCACGTTCATCCCCTTTCCTTCCCATTCTGATGCTCCGTTTGAACTGCAGCAAGTTATCTTGACCACACCTACATGCCTAAATGCTTTTGCAGCCATGTGATAATTGTGTTAACAAGGTATTTAGCAGGTGTACCAAATGAAATGGCTGGAGAATGTACATAAAGCCAGGCGAGCTGTTGTCTTCTTGTTTCTGCTCTCCATCCTAAGCTCAGTTAACCAGCCACTACAGATGTGAGAGTCAGATCTGCCTTCTAATCTAACTCTGCGTAAAAGCAAATAACCTTTTTACAGCAAATGTCAAACTACTGCTTCAAGAGCCCCCTGTGTATTTACAGGTAGTATTCACACTTTTTGTTTAATCTGACTGCTTTGATTGTGAGACCTGATATTTGCCTTTTATAGTCATTCTGCAGTGACACCTCACTTGATGTGGTCTCTTTTCTTTCTGTGCAGATTTTTTTGTACCTGACAGAGGGGTTATAGCTGATGACAGAGGTTAAAAATCTTTTTCACTCAGATCCTTTTATTGTCTGTCTACATGTATTTAAAGAAGCGACAGAAGCAGCAAGACATTCAAAAAGAGCTTAAATGTATTTTCTACAGAAGTTAGAAAGCTCTGAACTTCCGTTGTGTTTTTTTTTCTACTTAGATTATGGTGAAAGAGCAGAATATTGAAAAGATAACACGCTGTGTTTTCTGGCTGAGACAAAAATCCTGCATGTACAGAAACCTATTTATGAACAAAGAAAAGATCCCAAGCTCCTTCCCCAAACATTTCAAATTCTTTTATTCCACGCAGTCTTTCAAATGAGACATTCACACAACGTGATGGAATGACGGCTTTCATGAGCTTGTTCTTACTTTATTTCTTAAATCCTTTCTTTCATTCCCTGACCTTGATGCCAAAATACAGGCATAATAAATGAATAAATTACTTGGCTACATTGGATCAAAAGGGCATTTCAAATATACTTCATGTGCAACTCCAACCTTGTCTTTGTTGCTAATTCCAGATTGTGGCTCTCGTTATTTTTGTATTCAAATCGGCCCCACAGTGCAGACAGTGCAGTGTGAGGTCAGCTCTGTTTGTTCGCTGTGTGCAGCAGCAGTGTCAATCCACTTGGTGGTGCTGTGGATGTGTGGAGGAGGCCGAGCACTACTCCGAAGCACTGCTTCCTCTTTTGTCTTATTTCAGACAAAAACCGGCACATTCCCAGGTTTTAGACCCCACACGTTTGACTGTGAACGCAATGAATATAAAAAAGAGAAGAAAAAGTGCAAAGAAAGTGATGTTATTGCTGAAAAGTTTGGCATTATATATAGACATGCTAGAATAGATTAAGATGGATTGCACGTCTGCATGAGGTATTAACGTCAAATTTTTTTGTATTATGATCAGACCTCAGTCTTTTTACATGTTTTTTTTTACATCAAGTTATGACCATTTACAAATAGTGCATAATGTATTTTATTGTGTACTAAGAAGAAAAGGACTTAACAGCTGTGTTACAATAGAAAATGTCTAGTAATATTGTGAAATGAAACACTTTGCATTAACATAATAGTAAATAAATATTCCGAGGTTGTCTGACATCCCATCACACTGTGTATATGACAAATCATTTTCTGTTTGTCTTGCTGACATGAAGCTTTGCATCCAAACGTGTCTAAACACTGAACGCATGCATATAAATATGTATATGCTTAACCGCTTTTTCTGGGCTGCTTGGATTGTGTGTTTTTTTGAGATTATTGTGCAAGTATAGTGACGTCATAACTGTAAACAGTGACAATTACTTATTATTTTGCACCTGTTAAAGCAGTTATCTTAATTTATGCAATCTATTTTTAACACCAAAGTAAAACCAAAATTTAAATCTCAGATATGCAAAAAGAAAAAAAACAGTGAAACTCAATGCTGAAACTGATCAAAACTGGCACTGCAATGTCCCTATTTTTGCTTGAACAGCCATGACTTAATGCGTCCTAAAGGTGCCCACCTGGGTGCATGAACACTCGGCCTGGCTATGCACGGCTTGCTTTGCCTCTGTTCATTTTATAGTGTGCATGTATCACTTTATGGCAGCCATCTATCTGGTAAACCTTGAAAAGGCTGTTGAGACTCGGAATAAATCTGAGGGTGACACTCTGACAGTCCCTGATCTGCCTGTCCATGTTGCCTGAAATCTCTCTTGGTGATCGTAACTTTTCTCCCTCACGCACTCTGACATATTCCTCGCCGAGCAGAGGCCTGCGTTTGTTTGTGTGCACGCGTGTGTGTGTGTGTGTGTGTGTGTGCCATCAGATAAACCAGCTCAGCTCTAATGTCACCTGTCAAGATGCAGCTGACAGAGAAATACACAAAAAAATATTGCCGCATGATACAGCTTATTTTGGAGTTTTGTGCCTGTGTGAGCGGCTGTGATCTCAGCGAGCGAGCGCGTGTTGCACTTAAGCCTGGCATACATACATGTTTGTGTGTGTGAAGGAGTATGTGAGTGTAATTAATGATGTGTTCCTCCTCTTCATAGGGTAATAGGATTTCCCCACCCCAGGCGGTAGACGGAGTAGGAGGGGGGAGAAAACAGCTCTGCACGTATGTATGTGAGAGAGCGGGTGAGAGTGTGTGTTTGCTGCAGAGTTCGTGAATGGGAGCCCCATGTAGTGATGCCAATAGAGGGCTTGTGTGTGTGTGTGTGTGTGTGTGTGTGTGTGTGTGTGTGTGTGTGTGTGTGTGTGTGTGTGTGGTGGGGGGGAAGGGGAACAAGCGAGTGATTTATAACAGCTACTTCAGGTCTCTCCTCTCTCCCACAGCAGCACCACAAACACATCCATTACAAAAGTACTGATGTTAATGGGGTTGTTGTGTGTGTGTGTGTGCGTGTGTGTGCGTGCATGCATCCATGTGCTTGTGCATGCTCATACGTGTGTTTGTGTGTGTGTGTGTGTGTGTGTGTGTGTGTGTGTGTGTGTGTGTGTGCGCGTGCGGGATACGGAGGCTGAGCATGCACCTTCATGTGTGCGTGAGAGAGAGTGATAACCAGATGCTACTGGGTGAAAGGAAGGTGAAGGTTACCGAGGGTGTTCCGTGGAGGTTTGCTGGTGCACGAGGCCCAGCGCAAGTTTCTGCGCATGTGTGTGTGTGTACGTTTGTGTGGATGCATGTTTGTGTGTAAGTGTAAGTGCGTGTCTATGTGCGTATACGGCCGGTTTGTTTTGGACTTTTATAGAGTAGGCTAATTCCTTTACATTGCCAGCTTTTCTGTCTGTTTGTGTGTTAATGTGTGTGTGTGTGTGTGTGTGTGCGTGTGTGTGTGTGTTGCGCAGCTGGAGAAACGCAGCTGAGGAGATGGAGTGATAAAAAACAGAATTGAGGAAAAAACTCTAGAGAGTAAACAGAGGGAGCAAAGAAGAAATAAATAAAGAGGATGTAGAGCCTCTTGGTAATGGACTGGTAGAAGCTGTGGGCCACATTCACCTCAGTGTGTTTGTGTGAACACACACACACACACACACACACACACACACACACACACACACACACACACACACACACACACACACACACACACACACACAGTGTCTGCCTGTCTCCTCTCACATTACCCTTTACATTAAAACCAGTCAGGGGGAAAATTACTGCAGACCTGGGCCACGTCTGCCCACCTGGCCCCACTGAGAGAGGACGGGATGAGGAGCCAGAGGAGTGGATAAAGAGGAGGATAAGGGGATGAGAAGGTGGGGGGTCAAGGGACCTGGAGAGGGACAGGGCTGCCCAAAGGCACTGGTCTGGAGTCAGCTTCATGCGAGTGGGGAATTTCTTGTGCTGGGTCTGTGCCTGAGGGCCTTAGGAAAAGCTCGGCCTCCACTGCGTACTATTAGCGGGGTTAAAAGGGTGAATGAGAGTTTTTAATTCATGCTTTCCTCATCATGATGCTCATGGTACATTTTAATGAACACAGAACCACTAAACACACAGCCACAAGCTAAAAGATGCATTCATAGTTTAACTTAAAGATACAGTCATGAATATTTTTGATACTAAAAAATTATCAAAGGACTGTAGCCACATTTCCATTGAACTGTAAAGCAAAAACTTAACTAAGGACATACAAATTAGACTTGTTTCCATTAACTGCTCTAGCGAATTAGTCTGACTTGTTGGATATAGATCACAGTTATTCCTGCCTGCCACTGTGCATCTTTCACACTGATTTGTCCTCCTCCTCCACAAACTATGTGTTAGTGTTTTCAAAATTTACTTCACTACGGGAAACAGCAACAACCTCCAAGCATCAGCGTACCACAAGTTTTCCGAAGATTTCGATCATGCAGTAAGGCAGCTCTGCTTTTTTTTTCAATGAATTTACCATTTAAATGACAGTGCTCACCTACTTACATACAAATATTCCACTACAACAATTTAATCTGTCAGTACTTTGAGGAAACATGTAGCTGTATTAACGATTGTGACAGGTTGAAACAAATACAAAACTAGAAAAGCACTCAGAGAGTGCAGACCTCTGCCAAGGATAGAGAGGAAAACAGGAAGCCCATGCAGTAAAGGATCATGAGCTGGAATCAAACCTCTGGCACAGTTCTGTTTATGAATCACCTTCTTAACCAGTTGAGCTATCTGGACACCTTGCTCCAATTTGTTGGACGACATACTAACCTATGATGTTTTTTGTCATATTTTGGACCACATACTAAAACATACTAAAAAAAATTTAAAAGTGATCCAGAATCCAGGATCCTTTCTGGATTGCCACCAAAATTAAATCAGCTCTTCCTCTTACCATAGTCTACATCCCCTCAAAATTTCATGTGAATCTGCCCAGGCGTTTTTGGGTTATCTTGCTAACAGACAGACAGACAGACAGACAGACAGACAGACAGACAGACAGACAGACAGACAGACAGACAGACAGACAGACAGACAGACAGACAGACAGACAGACAGACAGACAGACAGACAGACAGACACACACACACACACACACACAAATGCTGAGTGTCACATAACCTCCTTGGCGGAGGTAACAAACCAGACTGCTTTTGGCACTGAGGTGCAGTCAGACCATTCTACACAAAGGAATGGTCTAGTTATGCTTGAACAGGAGCGAAAACTTGGCTGCATCGTATTTTGAGAAGGTATAGCTACATGGCTGTAATAATAAGCAGAAAAGAAGAAACAAAAGCAGCGGTGGATGCATATAGCCATTCTGCCTAGTATGTCCCAGTACATAATGTGTGAAATGCAGTGTGCCAAAATTACTGTGATTTCCTACTACGTTCAGTTACATTTAGTAGTTTGCAAGCTAGCAAGCTTTTTTTATTCTAAGCTTCTGTAGATGGATCAGTGTCTCGCTCAAGGAACAAGCCTGGGCCGCTGACAGAACAGGCTGATCATGATGCTTCAGACTGTGACGAATATATGAGAAAGATGATCGAACCACATGCATCTGCGTGAATTTTGTAAAGGCAGCCGCAGCATGTACTGCAAGGAAAAAGGAAAAGTATAAAATATGGAAGACAGGATGGGTAGGTGTTACTAAAAATACCTTATAGAGCTTTATCCATCTTCAAAAGAAAAGTTGCGATTCTTACTGGGAGTGATTCTGTGTTGTCTTTTCAGGTCTGCAGAAGGTGGTGGTTCACTCTCACCCGTCTCATCAGTGTCCTTTCCAGCAGTTTTCCATTGCCATGTTTCCAATTTGAAGAAGATTTTTTAAATTTTTGGAAAAAAAAAACTAAGTAAAATTGACTTGTTGCTATTAACTGCATTGGAGCGAGTAAACAAGGCTGAGTAATTATAACAGAAGAAGCCAGAAGCAAAATCAAGGCCGTGATTGAAATCCCATACCATGCTCTGTGTGTAAACATACTATTGTGTGAGAAAAGCCACAATGTGTGACTTCTTGGTTGCACTACTCGGTGTAATAACACATATTTTCCTGAAATCCAACCAACCCATCAACCTCATTCCCATTTACTCCACTGGCATCTACGTGCCTCACATCAAACAGAATTTTACACTCATCACTCAGCATTTCCATCCTGGGTGGAAATGAAACATCAGACTTAGATTAAAGCGTGAGAGACATTAGAGCTGAGCTGTCTTGGTCACTGTCCACTGTTGTTCATTATGTTCATCATTACTGCATTGCATTGTATTATATTCAAGCCGGAATAGTGCTTGCATATTAGAATTGACTTCAGAAATTACAGCATGCTCTTCACAAAATATTGGGTTCACACAAAGGTTTCAGGGATACAAAAAAAAAAAATCTCAGATGCTATACCGGCGCACTAAAACTCATGCTGGTATATAATATCAGTGCAGCACAGTTGTTTGCCAATCAGTGAACTCCATGAGAAGAAGAAGAAACTAACTAAATTTTGGTACACACAAAACCAAAACAGAGAGGGTTATTAGGAACTGTGAGGAACTGTTGTCTATCAGGAAAGTAGTAAATACTCCTTTAAGTCAGCTGCCATTAGACAGGTTTTATTCTGTTTGAAGACGAAGACATCGCAAGAAACAACTGATAAGTCATGTTTCACTAGATCAGAACTTATTTGAAAAGAAAAAAAACATGTTTCCATCTTCTCTGATGCATATGAACTCTTTTCAGAAAAAGTCAAACAATAAAAATAAAACGAAACATCGCTTAATTCTCATTAGGGTTGCAGAGGGCTGGAGCCTATCCCAGCTGACTTAGGGTGAAGGCAGTGGACACCCTGGACAGGTCACCAGTCTATCACAGGACTACACATAGAGACAATCACAGTCACATTTACACCTATGGACCATTTAGAATTACCAGCTAACTTGAGTATGTTTTTGGAGTGTGGGAGGAAGCCGGAGTACCCGGAGAAAACCCACACATGCACAGTAAGAACAGGCAAACTCCATGCAGAAAGATCTCGAGAAAGAAGGGATGTGAACCAGGGATCCTCTTGCTGCAAGGCGACAGTGCTAACCACCATAACAACCCATAACAATAGACACTTTATGCAACTTTTCAAAAAAAAAATCTGCTTTTTCCCCATTTTCCTGACTTCATTCTGTTCTTCTAATGTGACACTTCAAAATACACAAAAATTAACAGAGAATTATCATCCAAGTCTGCATTTCTTCTCAGATCTGTGAGATATCTGGTTCAGTGTTACTGCTCTCATCAGTTACTTTTCCAACAGCAGGCAGCTGATTTCATTTTTATTTTTTTTTAAAAAACTCATACACACCAAGTATACACCATTTTCATAACAAATACCAGAGCGACAAAGTTATCAACTCGCTGTTTGTTGCTGGATTTAGCAACTTAAGTGCCAGAGTTTACTCAGGAGCGGAGAGAAATAGAGCTATAAGAAAAGTGAATATTGTGAACATGACTCCAGATGGATTTTGGAATGAAGTAGCTTTGTGCAAGCCTTTTTATCAACCCAAGTCCCAAAGTCAGTATGTTAGAGTTGCATTACATTGTGCTGCCCTCAAATGGCCAAAAAGAAATCAGTGACAGCAGATTTCATGTAGTTTTATGTGTAAAATAAGTACTGAAAAATGTTCTCATGAAGCGAGATCGATTTTGACAAAGAAATAGACGCGGCTCAAATTTCTATTTAAAAATCTGGCAACCCAAAAGTTGTAATTAATCTATAAATCCATAATAAATGACTTTTTATCAATATCAATAAAGTCAGAACCGCTTTTACAAGTCATTAGCTTTCAGAGTGCTCCATTTATGAGGTTTAGCTGGTTGGAATAGAGCTAATTTGAACTACTTTATATACTGTTGGGCTGTTAGTTTTACGGCAATGCATCATATTTTACAAGCTTATTATGTCTCTTTTTAAAATCCTAATGAGCAAAGTAAATGTTAAATAGGCGTAGTGGAGTTAAGTGTGCAGTATTCCCTCTGAAATGTGGTGGAGGAGAAATAAAAAGTGGAATAAAATGGAAATTTGAAGAACCACTACTTTAAAACCATGCCACGATGGGTTGCTTTCCATTTCTACAAAACCAAGAAAACAGACCGCGCGAGGACACAAAACGAGAAAGCCACCGCTTCAAGTTGTAAGAGAAGGTTTTATTACCAGTGCTATTTACATAGAAATAATACAGCCTTGCCCCTTTCCCCCCTGAAACGCACACACATGAGCAAGCACACCTCCAAGCATCCACATTCAGGCACCCACACACACACTCACGCTTGTATCCAAGAATATCTCCGTACATCAGAAATAAGACACATTCTTTCTAGATCTTATACAATGTCCAAAAGAAACACAAATCTGACCTGAAAACAATATTTCAGCTAACTCAGTGTGGACAGACAGCATTACAAGATGTGTTTTATGCGAGATATGTTGTGTATGTTGTGCTTAAAGACTGAAATAAGACGATATGGGGGTGGAATTTGCTTGCTTCCCTTTAATGTGTTCCCTTTAATGTGACTGACTTTTGGAATAGCAGCCGTGATGACGCTTGGCCCTGATCTGCACAATAAAAAGAAGACTTAAAAATGCGGAGAATTTGCAAATCTCCGATTCGCGAAGACGTTCACATCCACAGCCAGACTGTGCTGCTCGGAGCCGATTTGGAATCCTACGTGCCTGATGGCCACTAGATGGCAACGAGTGCTTCAGTGCAGACAGTGGTAATGTCACAGATGTTGTCTGCCCCCTCTTTTGTTTTCTCTCTTTAGAGGAAGGAGACCTCAGCTGTTGAAGGACATTCTCCATTATGGGTTCAATGTTCTTTTGAAAATCATTTCCATTAAAACATGTTTTTTAAAAGGGACAGTAACAAAAGGAAGGTCAGGTGAAGCAGTGTGCAGAGCAGAACTATCAGGGCCGCCTGGATGGGTGTGAGATTTGTGTGTGTGTGTGTCTGTGAGTACAAGTGTGTGTATAATTGTGTCCATGTTTTGAATAATGGTATAGACATCCTTTTTTAAGCTACGATCAAGAACACTTTTTGAGCATTAAGGGACTTAGAGCCGAGATGTGTGCAAGAGCGAGTCGTGCCAGAGGTGAGTGTGTGTCTATCAAGCAGCAGCCTTCGATTTGACATAACGTCTCACACGAGTTTAAAATGAGCAACGTGTTTGACATAACATATGACTGAGTGTTTGTGTGTGAACATTAAAGCATGTATCAGAACCGTTGTCTTTGTAATACTGAGGGCAGAGTGGCCACCTAGCATTAGAATGAGGAAAGAAATAATTGCTTGGAAGCAACGTTTTTAAAAAAACAAAAATGTGGAGGGAAATTAAGAAAACTAAACGTGTCCCCTTTGGCGTTCCTCTCTAATGCGTTCATTAGAAGATACCTTTGTTAACAACAAGGGGAAGGCGAGAAGCATTTTTGCTGGATGGAATCGCACATTTTTTTAATTTATTTTTTTCGTCTTTCAAGTCCAGTAATCCAGGAAGGGATATGCTTTGGAGTGTCTACTGGGCAGCGAGTATTACTTTTTCCTGCAAGCTATCCCCCTCTTGATTCAGTTTGTCAACTGTGAAAATCAGTTCATGATTTTAAAAAGTCCTTTGTAGAAATTTCAGCTGTACTTTTCACCCCACAGTGTCTTTTTTTGTGTGTGTGTTTGTATTTTTTATTCGTCTCCTGAATTAACTAGGCCGACACTCAGCCCAGGAATGGTCCCTGTGTCTTCTTGTCCTTTACCAGGCTGTGGTTTCTCCCATCTCCTGGCCTTGGTGGGACATTGGAGCGCTGTAGCTGGAGTTACTGGCCAAGGAGAAAGGAGGACTGGGTCCGCCCCCGTATGCCTCCCCCGGGACGGGCTGCAGAGAGCTCGGTAAGCCCGGCTCTGGACTGGGGGTTTCTGCGTGAGAGATCATGTCCGTGAACCTTTGGTCTTCTGAAGGGTGGTGGCCTGATCCCTCCATGGCTCCAGATCCCAGAATGTAGGGGGACTCAGCTGGAGACTGAGCCTGTGAGGACGGAGGGCCGTGGGGGAAGAAGTCGTAGTTGCTTCCTGGTCCGTAATAGTCACCTTGGTATTCTGTGGAGGGACCAGAGAACACATGGGGTTACACTTCCTATCAAAGACTTGCATGAAACACCCACAGCTCCCCGCAGCAGCGCGCAGTTCCACACACAGCTCCACCCCGACCTAAGTGGTGAAATTGATCATGTCCAATTTTCAACCAACCGGTCTCCAACAGCCTCATTTGAGTGTATAAACAACTCCACACCTCTCCACCTCAGTTCTCTCGCCTTTTACACACTGCATTCATCTCCCTCTCTCATTCAGCTCGCAGCCATGCGTGCACCTCGATGGATTCCTCTGCTGAAACTTCTGGATTTGGATGAGGAATTCCAAAATGAGATTCCAGCCTCCCCTGCAGCCCTGCCAGGTCCTGTCAGCTGCATCTCTCTGTCAGGTCTGATGCAGCTTCCAGCACCCAGCTCCTCGCTGGGCTGTGGTTGTTTCTTGAGCTACACAGATTTCTCTGCTTTATTTTTATAGTTCAGCTCAGAAGAAAGAAATCCTTTCAGTAAAGATTGATGTGAAGATGATATTTCTTGTTAACCGTCAGAACTTTAAAACCTGCTGTCAAGTTTGAAAAGTATTTTATCTTTAAAATATCACCAAAATGGGAGCCCAGATAGCTCAGCTGGCTGAGCTGGTGACCCATAAACAGGAGCTATAGTCCCAGATGTAGTGGTCATGGGTTCAAATCCAGCACATTGCCATTTACTCCATGTCTTTCCCCAACTCTTCTACCCACATTTCCTATCTCTTTCTCTCTCTCCACTTTCCTATAAAATAAAAAAAAGCAAAAATAACATAAAATGTACATATATATCACCAAAATTACACTGTTTCTAATAGCTATAAACTGATGATACAAAACGTAAAAAGAATAGTTGGATTTTTAAGTCTCCCAGTCAAACTGTGTTTTTAAATTTTAAATTTGGCAAAATAAATTAGGTTTAATCTTAAACTTTCTATGATTTATGGCATTCTAACTGTGTCATACAGTACAGACGACATTTCTGAGTTCTCTCCACTTCTAGCAATTGTTGATGCTGTCTCCACAGAGGTGCAGGACTTCAGATTGCAATGAAAGAGGAGGTTCAGAGGGTTAATCATTTGGTCTATGAAATGTCAGAAAATAGTGCAACAATTTGACATCTTTGTCTTGCTTATTTTGCCTAAGCAAGAGTCCAAAACACAAAAACGCACAAATCGCAATAAAATAAACCAACAAAAGGCAAGAAATACTCCGATTTTAGAGGCTGGAAGAAGAGAACTGTGAGAAATGAGCCCTTCGTTGACCAGCTGATTAACTGTGTGGATTATTTTTTCACTTTTAATTCCACCTCCCTGCACAGCTTTGGCCCCCTCAGAGTGCTTTAAGCATTGCAGCGACTCCTCTTCAATTCCCGGTTTCATCGTCACATCATGCTCCTGCTACGTTTCTAGCCACAATAATGTTGGCCCATCAGTGCAGTTTGCACATATGTCACATCAGTGGGGGCGGTGGCACGTTCACCACACGCTATTTTCATCTTTACAGTGACATCCATTGTGCGGGATCACGAGACAAGAAACGGCATGTCAAAACACATTGGGTCTGCTTATACGTGAGCAAATCATTAAGGAGATCTACGCTACAGCAGACACAAGTATGTAGCATGCAGGGAAAATAGCCTCTATGGTCTGCAGAAATCAGATTTGTTGTCATTTTTATTCAAAACAACAAACACCAGTGAGCGAGTAGGCTGCAGAAAATGCAACTCAACATGTTCTAATTGTTGTTTAATAGTTAAATCAGTCAGCCTAAAACTCTAATGGATATCTATTATATCTAGTGGCTAAATATACTGCTGTAACTCCTTTAGATTTAAAACTCCTCCTCAGGAATATTTCAGCAAAGTCTGATCCATGACTGTGCTCCTTCTTGTTTGAATTTAGTTCAAAGTGCTGCAGCAAGGAACTGACACATTAATAACAGAATCCAGTCTCAAGTTTGTTGGTTTCGCAGTAAATCTCCAACACACACTTGGATTAACAAGCATTTTCTAGCTGCCGTATGACGCTGAGTGGCATGTTTATGCCTCAGAGAGGATTCAGTTCAGCTCCTGCTCATGTTTGACGTCTGCAGGTACAGAACTGTATATTCTCATTTGCGCCTCTGTAGTGGGATTCTGTCTTGAAAGATTTAGATAGTATCTTCGCAAGCAGCGCTCCCTGTTGTCTGGATAATTAATAGACTTCACAGTGACCAGTTTCCAAAGGGGTTATTTCTTATTTCGTTACGTTGCTGTTGAATTTTTAAAATGAAACTTCACTGCTGTAAGCACCCAAATTGAAATTCAATTTGCTCCATTTACTGTGAAGTGGAGGCAGATATCTTGGACACAAATGATCTAAGAATCACGACTAATAAACCCCAAACGATACAACAGGTATGTATTATATGGACAATATTCTCCTTTATTGTTTCCAAGCAGAGTACACCTGAATCCATCAAATCCAATTAAGCAACCAGCTGCTGTACTTCTCTTACATTCTCTCAGATATGCCTGCACATGGTTAGTTTGGTATTTCAGAGAGGCACTGAAGCCTGTTACAAAAATACACTTATTCCTTTTGTTGCCAGAACAATCAGACAACAAATATCTACCACAGCCAGAAGGCAGTTAGCTTAGCTTTGCACAAAAACTAGGAACAGGGTAACAGCTAGCCTCGCTCTATCTAGAGATAACAAGATCCACCCATCAGCACCTCTGCAGCTCATGAAGTCACATTATATCATGTTTCTTTAATCTTTTCATAGGGATGTTGACACTGTGGGGTTGCCAGGCAACCAGCAGAGACTCCAGCAAGTCACAGCATCTATCCAAGAATTAGTCCAGCATATAATTCTCTATAACAGCAGAGCAATGCTTTCACTGTAAAAACACAACCAAATGTCAAAAATATGGATCTAAATTGTCAAATTTGTTTTTGAATCCAGTAGCCGGAATGACTGTTAACAGCAGACTGCTGCAAAAAGTGAACACAACAGTTCACAAAGGACTTTTTGGAGTGTCTACTTGATATAGGAAAAAAAGAATATCACTGACAGCTTCACACTGATGCCCTGAGATAGGTGTTTTTACATTTTCTTCTTTTTATATTGCATTAAATTATTTTTCTTTGGTTTTAAAAATATATTAAACAGACTGCAACTTTCATACTTGCTTTATCCTTTATACTCTATTAAATGCGACATTTTTCAGGATTAATCAGGTTTCTCAATTCTCATAAATGATGAGAATTAACCACACGTTATTTAATGTAGCAATTCACAGTTCATGTTGACTACAGTGACAACACTATATAAATACAGCATATTACTGGGAAAGTCTAGTTATCATATTCACCAACACTTTCACCGTAGTTTTTAAGGTTGTTACACTGCACGTTGCACAGCCCAGATACAGCATGTTAATTAATCTGCTTTAATCTTTAACACAGACAGGCAGATTAAGCCCTGTGTACACGTATAAATATATTTTTAGATTAATATTTTCTTGCCTCATTTAAAAAAAGAACTTCTGTTCACATGCGTCCATAAATACAAGAATGCAAAAATGGCTCCAAAATGCTCTAGGAAGCATTTGGAGTCGTTCTACCTCGATAATACAGTTCAAATATGACAGAAGACTGTTATTTAGAATTCATGCAGACTTTAAACAGCAAATACTGTGGGCCAAGTAATACTGGACATAACGGCAACTTTACTGTTTCAGGTGAAGCGATGCTCCAAGCTAAGCTGTGCACTTGTGAAGAAACAGGTACAAATCCACCATTGTTGTTGTTGTTTCAGCCACATGCTCAGCAAACAAAGCAACAGTGGAGACGCACAAATTGCCTTGTGAGGGCATCTTTTTATGAACTCTGTTTTATGAATCCACACATAAACCAGAGTTGCAGAGAATCTCACTTTTAATGAGCTAAATCTGTTTGAGTGTGGTTAAGATTCTGCAAAATCTCCACATTAGAGAGAACAAGGCCTTGATCTTACAACAGAGCCACGCTAGATGATTCCTCCTGTTACGTTCAGCTCTAAGCTAAACAGCTGCAGGTTGTTGGCTCATATTTAACAGACCACCAAGTAACTGGAATAAATCTTCTCGTGCGTTTCTCAAAATGTGGAATTAATCTTCAACCAAGGGCTGATCGCTCAAGCCCAGGCGCTGCTATATATCCAGCCGGACCGGACAATTACTCATTCACCCAGCCACAGTCTAAAAGCAAGTGACAATCAGCAGCATCCATCCATCCATCTGTCAGCTATATGGCTTCATCCTGCAGAGGGTCACCGCTTCTGCAGCTCATCCAAACTGGCATTTGGTGACAGGTGGGATACACCCACAGCCAATTTAGAATCAGCAGTAAACCTGAATGTCTGTGGACTGCAACGATTCATCGATGAATTAATTAAACTGAATCATTTTTAAGAAAAAAAAAGTCCAAATTATCTGTTTAAAGCTTCTTAAATTTGAATATTTTCTAGTTTCTTCCCTCCGCTGTGACAGTAAACTGAGTATCTTTGGGTTGTGGACAAAAGAAGACATTTAACCAAACAACAAATTGATTATTGGAAAAAATAACCAACAGATAAATGAAGTAGCTGGTGGCGGCACCGAGAGCAAATCAGCACATCTACAAGGAGGACATGCAAACCAGTTCAGTGTTGCTGCTGTGAGGTGACTGCTGCTCCACCATGTCGCCCTCACAGTCTGTGGCGTTAAAATGGAAGGCAATTTTCAAACACATTCATGTGATAAACTATTCAGTGAGATTGCATTTTATGAGTTGTTTATCGTAAAAAAAAAAAAAAAAAAAGGGAGAAGCATTTTTAAAAAAAGGATTCCCTTCTCCACATGTAGCCAGTTACTTTGCAGACTGTTTGCATCCATTAACATCTACAAACCTCCACCTGCCTTCTGCTTCCCACCACTCCTTTATTCTTGTTCCAGATTCCCTCAGTAACATTAAGTCCATTGTGTTCCGGCAGCACCTTGAACTGAGATCGATGGCACACTTTATCCCAGCTCCCACGGATGTTGCTCTAGCATTTCTCCACTTTCACCATATGTTCTCCCCCTGCTCCTGTTCCAGCGTAAACGGGGAGAACGTGGGTCACACATCAAGAAACGCAACGCCTAATCAAAGCACCATTATTTGCGGCTGCTTTTTGGAAATTTTCAGCAGGAACAACAAAAGCTGATACGACTTCCACAAGCAAGCTAATTATTTGGTCTCGCAAACAGGCCCCTGTTACTTCGGCCGACCTTGAGAGCAAGCAACAAGCTCGTCTTTTGGTGTGTGAGAGTTGGAGAGGGGAGGGAGACGGGCGAGGGGTGGGTGCTGAGGGGAGTGTGAGCTCTGCAAACTATAATTACACTCACACATGCAGACGCATCACACCACACACAGGCATTCCTGCCTCCGAACAGCGGCGCAGGAACACAGGGAGGCAGCGGGCTCAGATAAAGGCGGGCAGGCTGGCCTGTGCTGCTGCGGCACAAAAGGGCGTGAAAAGCAACGTGTGAAGAAAGCAAGAGAGACGAGAGCGAGGGATGGAGGTTTTGTCCTCTGTTTTCCCCTCCCACACCCTGCGTTGCAGCCTTGACGGCTCCAGTTCATTGTATCCTCAATGCCAGGGCCCTTCAGGTAGACGTGCAGGAGCTGTATAGAAACCGCGGCTCTCAGACTGTCCATCAAAAACAAACTGCTGATATGCATGACAGGTGCATCTGGTTTATTCCTGCAGTTCAGCGTGTGGCTGATGTTGCGTTAGCGCTGTGTTGTTATCTCCCGCCCACCTCCTATTGTCTCAAAATTATTTTTTCTCCATACAATAGCACAATTTTTTTTTCTCAAGTGGCCTTTACAAGCGTTTTTAAAAGGATATTGATTTGAAGGTGTCGTTACATCAACTGGAGATTCAGTTGTAGCACACGTGGTTGGAAAAAAAAAAAAAGCACAGGGCAAAGAAAATAGCTTTTCTTTATATTCACGTTCAATTTCACACTTGGAGAACAACAAACCAGCTACACCTTACATCTCCTGTCTGAAACCCTAATGCTGGGCGAAATCAAAATAAAATGTTCCTAGAAATGAACATTGAATGGGCTTTTTTAAGCGCATGATCTAAGCACATAAATGTTCAATCTGCAGCGGTGTGAGCAGTGAGTGAATGCACTGACTCCTCTGTGCATTTTCACCACATTTAAACCAGCTGTAAGATATCATTTCATGACAACCTTATTGCTATAAATGCTGCTGCTGCTAGGTATATAGCTCAAACTGTAAAGGTTATACTGCACTGAAATGAAGCTGTGTGTTAAGTAAAGGAAACTTCTTCAGAATCTTTTCAAACTTTACATATCTGCTGTCCATTTCTTGCAATTTGTAGCCAAATTTTAAAAAAAAAACTGGTTTCATCTTCACAGTTTGTTGGAGACGCTGCAGCTGTTTTCAAGGATGAACACTTGCAACTTTTAAGAAAGAGAATGATGCTCGGATGCTTGTGAGTTATAAGCTTCGTCTTGCAAAAAAAGAAAACTTTAGAGACACAAGAAGGGAGACACATTTCTGTTGCAGAATGACACAGGACTCAGATCTCATGAATACTAGTGTTTACTCTTGCCATTTTTGAAATTCTCCATTCTCCAAAGTACAAAAAAACAAGTAGCAATAAAATACAAATTGTGTCTTTTGAGCTAAAATGCGTAATTCAAGTGGACTGCCACCACTGCTGCCTCTGTTTACAACGTGTCTGATTATTAAAGCTGCGTGATAGATCGTTGCAGCATCGGCGTGGTGACGTGTGCATGTGCAATAGTGGTACTGCAATGTGAAAAAAGACAAATGAACCCAAACACGTGACGCTACAACTTTTTTTCGCTGCTTGATACATTTGCACCGTTCTCATTCATAGTTAACAAAAGAACACTATCTGACTGAACATCATTTCCTTTGATTTCAGGGCTCCTGTTTTTTGTACTTTGCTCATAAAACGTGCAGTTTGTTGGCGTGCAGCCTCCACATGTGCACAACAAAATGAAACACGGAAAAAGGAGATCTGGTTGCAAAAAAATGAACAGCTGTACGGAAATGCTGTAGCTACAGAACCAGGACCTAAAACAGGTTCTCTGTCTGCACCACACAAGGAAACACGACTGTTTTGTTCACGATTTAAATCAGCAGAAAGTCAGATCTGAATGACATCCAAAGCAAATAAAAAAACTAGCCTGGACGCCTCTAATAATGTTACACCATAAGAGGAAGATTCCAAATGACTTTTTCCTCTTATTTAAATATACTGTTTTGGTTTTTTTTATACAGATGCCCTCACCTACAAAATCACCCAGTCACTGCAGAATGACTGTTTCCAAGTGGAGGTATTCAACACATCTGGCGAAACATCTTGTAGATTTTCATATTTATCGCACTTTTTCTGACACCACGCAACTGTAGTTTATTCCTGTCTAGAAGTGGAATATATTTACATTCCTCTATAAGCACTGAGCTAAACCAGTTGTATTTGGATCAGTTAACAAAAGCTTCTCGCTTTGTTTCCTGTAACGTATCAACGGACTAACCAAGATTAGAGTCAAACTAAAGGCTGGATTGTATCTTTGAACAAATGATGAATAGATTAAAGAAAATAGCGAGGCCCCAAACGTTCAAATTAACTCCACAGCAGTAGCATACAGCAACTGCAGCTGTCATATTTGGTTGGTTGTCGTTCAGTTACACTATGTCACATTTCTGAGGTGAAAGGGAAACCCGGTTTGCTGTTGTGATTGCTGCACAAAACACTGCTCCATATTGCACATTAATATTACAAGAGACCCCACAGGCGCAGCAACAGAGTGTATTTAAAGACACAGCAGCAGCTGAATGTCGTCACAACATTCACGTCTTACCTCCATAGTAACCGTAGGCCCCGGGTCCTAAAATGTCTGGATCTTCAATCCTGCCTCCCAGGGGCCGCATCCTCCTCGGGCCCCTGAAGAAGGCGTGCCGTCGGGCCCCCAGAGCGCTCAGCTGCTTCATCCGTCGTTCTTTGGATCTTCTATTCTGGAACCAAACCTGAAAAACCAAAGCGGAGGGACGAGGGTCGCAGTTATCCGGTTTACATTTGTCTTTCTCCTGCTCAACCAATCGCTGCTCTCGCTCAGACTTCTCACCAAATCGTGTCGCTGTAAGATTCCGACTCTAATCACAGCCACTACAAGATTCAGCTGGCTGCGTCTCGCACACAAAAAAAGAACGCATGAAGCACAAGAATTGAAAACAAATTAATATGGATCAACTCCTCTTTTTAGGTCACTTCACTCATCTATTTCATTTCATGCTCATTGTTGCAGAGTTTGTGTCGAAAACCACAATTTACATCAGATTTGAAATGCTGCCTTTAAGTCTTTTTAAGGGCTTTTATTCAAAAACTGCAAAACTATTTCCAACAAATAACAAGAAGTCCTTGCTCCTGGCCTATTATGATCCCATTTCTCTGACACCTCTGCACCCGTTTTAAACTCTATTGACTGCATCACAATTAGTTATGGCCTCTCCGCGTTTATTTTAATTAAGGTGGAAATTCTTGGAACTCAGCATTAAAAACAAAATGTTAAAAGCCTTTTTTAAAAAATGCATTTACGCTTGACAGGAAAAGTAACATTCCCCAGTGCAATGCCAGAACACAAAGGTATGATCAAATCAGTATTATCACACCATGAATGGTAACACCTAGAGGAATTTCTGACACACGTGCAGAAAGCACAAAGGATCAGGGAGAGAAATTAGAGAAAGCATAGATATGCAGAGATGACATGAAAAATAACACTTTTCAGCAATAAAGACATTTTCCTGTGACTCAAATGAACCCCAATACACCTCACTGCAAGTTAAACTAAACTGCAAAGCTGTAAATCAGAGCATCACTATGATTAAATAAACTTTCTTTGAAGAGGAACAAAGGAGGATTTTGAAAATGTAAACAAAAAAAAAGACACCATATGGAAGAATGTCTTTGCATTATAAGCACATAACACGTTTGTTCCTCTTTTGCATCAGTGCTGCATAATGATGTATGTTCACACCAGCTAGGCTGCACCAGAGGCAGAATCCCACTGTGCTGCAGATTAACAAAAACACACACACACACACACACACACACTTATAATAATAATAATAAAAAATAAAACACCTAAAACCACTTAGGCTCTGCTCTCTGTGCTCCAGCGGCAAAGGCAACACCTGCTTATTGAGAACAATCGTCTAACTGTAGGGTACATTTTTATGGAAATGCTCTCGCCTCCCTTGAGAGAGCGTTGCTTAGGGATTACATACACATGCTGGAGAAGCAGCGTGGCTCACAGGGCTCCCCGCGTTGAGAGCAATGGTATTTAACACACACTGAACGGGGAGGAAAGATGACGAAACAGAGCCTCCATTTTGGCTCCGAGGCAACAACGCACAAGGGGTGGAGGGGATGGGAGAGGGAGGGAGGGAGGGGATGGGAGAGGAGGAGAAGGAGGAGAGGTGGGGAGAGAGCGAGGGACTGGCTGACTTATCGATTAGCCGAGGGATTGATTGAATGATTGATTGATGCGCGGAGTGTATGATGCGGACGAGGCGGGCTGCAAGTGAGTACGAGGGGAGAGGTGGGAAAAAGGGGAGGGTGGTATGTAAATCTGTGAAATCAGCGATAATTACAGTGAGTGCACAAAAAGCCACATCACAGTTGGCAGAGATGGTGCTAATCATCCTGACACAGTCTGCACCCAGACACCGAGCGAGTCTCTGTGTGCGTGTGTGTGTGTGTTTGTGTGTGTCTGCATATGTGTTTGAGGATGAAAAGGCAGCCAGAGATACAGAGACAAAACGCTGGTGTTTGTATGTGGGGGGTGGGTGGGTGGGGGGGTGGGGGTCCTCTACCAATCGGCAAAAACAAGGTTATTTCATGATTGTGCAACTTGGAATGAAACGCTGTCGGCACCACATGAATTATGCCTTTAGACAAAACAGCATTCTATTAAATCCTATCATATTTGACCAAAACAAGGCTAACCTTTGGCAAATTTCATTGAGGGCAACATCTATTAAATAAGCTGCAGTCTGCACAAAATAAGCAACATTATTCAAGAAAACCTTATTTTATTACATTCTGCTGCATTTGGGGAAAATAAGGCTAGCCTTTTACTGATTTCACTGCTGTGAAACATGTATTGCTACTAAAATAAACAGCTGTGTGCACAAAATAATTACAACTCTTTTGTTATTTTCAAGCACAAAAAATGGACGACTCGATCTGAAATGCAAAGATCAGCCCATGTTAATGCAGAAACTGGAGGCCAACATTAAAGCAGTTTTTATAATAATTAAAATGTGAGGTGGGAACAAAGTAATTTTCAAAAAGTGTTGCATTAAATAGTAGTGTTAAATGGTGGTCTTTAAATGACAAAAAAATAAAAGCACATTAAAGGTAAAGTTTATTTTTGTATGCAATAATATAAAAATTGTGCAAAATCTCAATCTATTGTTGTGTGTAAATGTTAAAATGATCCTCCTTAGCAACACATGCTTGAGAATGTTTTATCTATTTCCTTATTTTTAAAATGAAAAAATGCAGACAGGCTTCTGTGTAAAGCCAATTATTATCCTTTTAGTCTTCTATCATCTTAAAACAACAAAAATACAGATCATATAGAATCATTTCACTCCTGATCTATATCCTGCTAATAGTCCACATCATGTTTTGACATTTCTCTAATAGATAATGAGGCCTTCAATTAAATGTTCCCGCATTCCAGCAAAATTAAAAGGTAATTTCACTGATTTATAATCCGTCATTTGTCTCTAATTTGTCTTTGTCTCGGTGGATCCTCCCCCATCGCCCGCACAAAGAGCCTCTTTCAGCATCCCTGGCACCAGAAACAACGCGCAGCTCTTCTTACCTGGATCACCCGCATGTTTAGTCCCGTTTCCTGGGCCAGCTGTTCTCGGATGTGCCGGGTGGGTTTCGGCGTGGCGACAAACGCCGCCTTTAACGTTTCCAGCTGCTTGGCCTTGATGGTGGTCCGGGGCCCCCGCCTTTTGGTCCCCGAGTTCTGCTCCTCGTTCTCAATATTGTTCGTTTCCTTATCTGAGGACGTTGAATTGTCCGTCTCCTTTATGTCGTCCTGTATTGGGTCCTGCAGATCCGGCGATAAACTCCTATCTGTACACGACGACACTGGGGAGCGGCAGGGAAAACAAACAAGAGGAAGGTCACGATCCGAAATGTCAAGCAGGGAGGGGGGGTCCTGTTTTAATTAACAGCGGAGATGCGCACCGGCAACACGGACTATTACGCATCCAAAACCTGCCATTATGCAGAAAATCAGAATTGAAAAGGCGCTTGGATGAGATGTTTGTGCCCGTCTTCCAAGCAAATACTTTCATTTTCTTGCTTTCTTTTAAAGTGTATTTTTTATATTGTTTGCAAAAATGCATCCCACAATTAAATGTGTGAAAAATGCACAAATTGAAACAGATCGTTTTTACTTTAAAGTAAAAAAAATCCTCATCTAGTCACAGAAAGCAGCATATACATAATTATTAACATATAAATAAAGGAGATGAGAACAAATTGTGTCCATTATAAAGAAGGGAGCGTGACACCTTGAGTACAGCAGGGTGTGGAGAGGTTCTGCTGTCCTCCTGAGCTTTTTATAAGGATGAATAGACGGTGGGAAGAGGAGCAGCACGCACGGCCAGACTAACATACTCATCCCCAGTGGACCCTGGCGTACAATAACACAAAGCTATTATTCTGTGGAGGTAAATATTGAAACTATTGGGCTCACAAGGTTGGTGTGAAACGCTCTCCACGGACAGCTGAGAACGATCAACAAAAACAAAATCTTACTGCCTCCGCTGCTGACTTCCTTTTGTCCTCTTAAATGCCATTAAAATGCCATTTTATTCATCAGATAAGTTTTTTTTTTTTTTGCTAGAACGAAAACCCACACGTCATTGATACAAAGCAAACAACGCGCTCACAAAGAGTACTTTGCTTTTTGTGTTTAAATGGGGACAAAAACAGGCACGGACGCAACAAAAATACGCACAGCCAGGCCCATGACCGCTCCGCTTACCTGAGTTCAAGTTGACTTCTTTAATGGCCCCGGAGCTCAAATAATCTTCTTTGCACACAAACTTGTTCTCGTCTATCACATAGAGTTCCTCTCCCGTGGACAGCTGCTTGTTACACACCATGCAGGTGAAGCAGTTCAGATGGAACACCTTGCTGCGCGCTTTGCGCACCAAGTCGTTTGGTGAGATTCCCTGCAGGCAACCCGCGCATTTGGTGCCAAACCGCCTGGATGGAAACGAAAAAAAAATATTGTGAGATTCATATTTGTGTCCCCCCCCCCCAAACACACAGAGAAAACATTGTGTTTAGGCCCCCCACATATAAAATGGTCAGAGCAGTGGACCAAGGGCCCGTTAGAAATTACACAAACCAACCTTTTGCACAACTCTTAACATCCATTTTGTTTAAATAAATCGATTTTTTATGTTTGTATATGAGCGTTAGGTTAATTATAAAAACATTCTAAAAATCATACTAGTTTGTTAGGAATGAACAAGTCGAGCCAGTCCTAACAAAAACAAATTACGCAAAAACCAAATTACGCACGACCTAAAATACTTCAAACTTACCATAAACCAGCACATAATAATAATGATAATAATAATAACGTTTTGTAACAATTGCAGTAAAGTTCCATATAATCACATGTGGATATTTTATATTTTTGTTAAGTAATATTGAAAATATTTAAAAATAAACGCACACACAAACTAAACTAAAAGCACGTCTGTCTGTCTCTGTGTGACTGACCGGGAGTATTAATAATGGCGGTGACGACACTAAAATAAAATAATAAAAAACACTGGAGGTAGAAAAAAAAAGCTAATAATTTTGATGGAGGTGCTCTGACAATAACCCCACGCAAAACGTATTAGTGACAATCAACACATTGTAGCCACGGATATATTATAGGATTAAGCAGAGTGGGAGCATCTTAGCGTGAAAATCTTCTCTTAATCCATATTCACCCGCTTAAATACTGGGTGGGAAGACTCATCAATTTGATACACAAATAGCCCCAAATAAATTCAGCAGAATTCCTCCTCCTGATCTGACAGGATGAGTGAGAGAGGCAGAAGAAGGAGGAGGTGTTTGTAAATTTTGCTTTCGGGGAAAACACACACACATAAAAAAGAAGTGAGAGGATCTGATTGGCATTTACAGTTATTTTGTCACTGTAAGGAGCTCCAGCTGATGTTGGAGGCTCACACCGGGCCTTCTGTACCTGGATGGGGCCATCAGAGGAGGGGGGTTTGCTGGAGCCTCTGGGTGAGAGCGATCCCCTCTTTTTGTGCAGCATTGTTTTTACACTAATGCAGGCTTGTGTCCCCATTTGCAATGGTATCGCTCCACTATCCTCCCTTTCTCATGCATGGCCAAGCCTCCCCCAGCGAAAAGGGCACAACTCTACTTACACAACAAATGGACACATTAGGGTGATTACTGTTTCGCCTGGCTAATGGCTGGCCATTTAAATCCACCGCTTGATGGGACCTGCGGTAATATGATGGCCAAGGCCGCGCGAGGCCAATAATAGCCCCGTCCCAACAAAGGCTGATGTGTCTTACATGTCATTAGACAATTTGGGAGAAAATAACTGACACATACAAATGAAAATGATGCTAAGAGAGTGCGGCGGGACAAACAAGGGCTTCACTTATCACTCAATTATCTGGAACACTTTTTGGGAATTGTGAAGCGGTTAATAGCCTAATGGCTGTTTGAAAAAGAGTTGTCTGGAGCCGGGAATAGATTTTAACAAATGCTCGGGACACAATACACGTGGCTACACAATGAAATTAAGTATGAGATGTCCCATTTTATTGTTGTGGAGGCCCCTTTAAAAAGGCCACACGCTGCGTAAATCCAGTGTATTTCACTAGAGATGAATAAAAAAAGAGATTTGTAAATTTAGTTAGGTGTCAGTGATACTTTTCAGATTTATCCAAAGTGAACATTTTTATTTTATTTCAGCTACATATAAGTTTTCTTTTTTAGCTGTGTACAAATGGTTTTACGCATGACCTGACCCCTGCGCGCATACTATTTAAGTGGAGTTTTTCCTGAGGGCCAGAATACTTTTATTTTGATCTCATTTTTAAATCTTTTTTTTTTATCCCAAGAAATATTTTTCTTCGTTTTAAATTGTGCCATCGTGGCCCGTTTCCCTGTCAACACCGGAATCGGAGCACAATTTTCAAGAACTCTGCGTCCAGACTCTGTTACCTGAAAAAGTCCATTTTGCAATAGAGCTTCCCGTCCCTGGAGAAGCACTTCTCGGTGAGGTTGCAGTTGCAGTCGCAGCACTGGACACACTTGGCGTGCCACGCTCTGTCCAGCACGTTGAGGAGGAACCGGTCCAGGATGGGCCGTTCGCACCCGGCACAGTGGACCATCATGTCGCCGGCCTGCAGGACGCCCAGTGCCGACCTTCCCACACGGACTGCGCTGCTCGGACTGGGGCACCCCGGGTCTACGCGGAACAACGTCTTGGCTCCGGGGGAGGTGTGCTGTCAGGCGAAAACTGGAGGAACCTCTCGCTGGAAGGCGGCGGAGTGACAAACCCCGCGAAGTGTTTGTAGTCCTGCTCCTGTTGGCTCGCTGTCCTGCTACTTGTCACAATCCACAATCCAAAGAAGAAGAGGAGGGGGAAAAAAAATTCAGCTGCGCCAGCTGATGGACTGCGTGATGGACAAACCGGGCATGTTTTGTCACCAGTTAAAATATCATTATTCAGACGTGTTTATTTCGGATAGTTCATCCCTCGCTCATGCTTTGTTTTGGGTCCAGTAATTTCCTTCGGGCTCACCTCACGTCGCCACTTTCACATCACTGTGCCTGGGTTATCACGAGGTTTTGCCAGCGAGACGCGCATCCTGCGCTCAGATTGGACGACGCCCTTGTTAATTCCCGTGCCAGGAGAGCCAATCAGAGCGCAGTTGTTATGGTTACACGTTCAAAGCTGTAGCCTCCGAGCGGACCTCAAGCGCACGCCGTGAAGATGTACCCGGGCCGTGGGTGCGGGTGTTTCTGGAGGCCAGCGAGCGTGTGGACGCTTCACGGAGGCATCGGTGACTTTACAGCTGCTCTGCTCCATCTAAAGCCACAAACACGGACGAGCTGCAGCAGCGGGCGCGGCGCTGCCAACAAATGAATGTGAATAGATGTACGTACGGGGTGGGAGTAGCCGAACAAGGGCTAATGCTACACAGCCTTATAATGGCCTTGTGAGAAACCGCTGCTGCATCTCAGTGTGTGTGTGAGCGGCCCGGAGAGGAGGGGCCGCTGGCCTTTCTCATGCACAAAGCTATTTACAGGGAAATGCGATGGATTAGCTGCAGCTCATCAACAGGGAGAGCCTGTTCACCCGGTGCTTTAACAGAGTGGCCACCAATCGAAGGGAATTTCAATATTTACCAACTGCCTCGTTTTGTTAGTTGCAGTTAAGCAAACATGCAATACGTTCATTCACATTAGTGGATGGATGAGACCCTCTGAGCTTCTTCTCTTAGCGCTGATTCATGCGAATGAGGTGAGGTGTGAATTTTAGCTAATTTTACACGATTGGAGGTCAGTCAAAACAACATTTAGAGAGGAACAGCAACCCATGCCTGATAGTTTTAACAGATGATCTATCTATCCATTTATCTATCTATGGAAAATCCCTACATTAAAATTGAATTGCATTTCTTTTGAAAGCAACCATATTATTCTTGCTTTAAAAAGTACATCATTTTTTAGAATACGTTGGCCATATAGGTAAAAGTGCTGGATTTTTTTAAATTTTTTAATTTGATACCAGACATCTGTAGATTTCAGGATTTTGTTGTAGATGATACACCTTCATCCATATTTTGGACATGTGTTTGTGTTTTTCTTTTACATTAAAAAAAAAAACAGTTTGCACCATAAATTGGAGAAAAGACAAACTGCACGAAATTCGAATTTCCTTAAGTAAGATGTGCAGATTCCAAGTGCCTAATGTGTCTCCCTCGAAAAAGAAATCTGCATCCATGCATTCACACTCCAACAAGACCAAAAAAAAAAGAAAAAAAACAAAACAGAAGAAGCCAGGCCCTGAACCACAATCACCTTATAACCTTCAAAATAATGGCCATTCCACAGTGTAAAAACATATACACAAAAATGATAACCTAGTCTAACATTTTATGATTTTTTTTAAAGTTAATGACAAAAAAAGAGAAAAAAGAATGAATTTTAGAGAGCGATGTTATGCCAAATTCAACTATGGTAGGTTTGCATTGTAAAAGCAATCCTGTAAATCTGGCAGCAAAGGTAACAGTAAAAATACCTAAAAAATGATTGAATGCTATAATTTTTCAAAATCTGATATAATGGCAGCTGTCTGTAAAATTATGATGAATCCTTTGAACTGTCACACATCGTCAATAAAAACAAATACTTTTTACTATTTGTAAAAATGCTATTCTTTCAAATACTGGAAATTATTTACAGTTTTATTTTGTTATTTTTACAGTCAGCCTGTAAACTAACATTTTTTTTCTGTGATATGATTCACCATTTTCAGTCCTGTTTTGTCAAATAACAAATATCTGTAAAGTACATACATCTATATTTACAAATTCCATTTAAATAAAAACAGAAATGTAATTTTGTAATAAATGTAAAATACTGAAACACAATTAGTAAAAATACAGATTTATGATGAGAATATTGCTTATATTTTTGGCCTGTTCTTTTTTCCAACATGTAATTTAATGACTTTTTTTCCCCTCTGATTTTGCTAGATGCAATTTATCCAAACAGGAAGAGTTTATTTGAAACTGTTCATTTTTTACAGTGCATGTCCCCACCTCCTTTCTTTGGTTGTTTGTTTTGTAATGTCTCCTGTTTTCTGACACCCTAAACTGTTACACGGATGGTATACAGAACCATTAGAGGAATTCTCCACTTTCCAGCTGTGACATGGGCTATAATTAAAGTTTTTCTTATCAAAATCACACCCCTGAAAGTGTGGATTTATCCCACAGGTTAGTGGTTTAACCTGGCTATTTCACGTCTTTGTACAGAGACAAGGCTGAATGCGCTTCCCCAATTATCCCAGCTCCAAACACGGTGACCTTTAGCCTGTTAAATGAGGGAGAGGCAGAGAAAAGAGCTGGATTCGGGAGAGGCAGGCGGTGGGAAAAAGAGCATGTGAGGCAAACGCATTCAGTCACCTCTTGTTTTTTTAGCGCAACCACATGGCATTGTGCAGAGGAATAAAAAGCCCTGTTTGCTTTCTGCTTTGTTCTGCTCACCTGTGGAGGGAAGCGAGGGAGCTGTCCGTGGTGCTGAAGGCTGGAAGCACCAAGGACAGCAACAGGTTTTGATTCGTTTCCCTCCTGCATTGCATGATCACACACATATACTGGTTATGGCTTCTACTGTTCCATAAACTCCATGTACATGTTCAGCAGATTCTTTGTGCACTTTGGTGGCTAAATTGAAAAGTGTCAAAGCTGATCTCCAGTCAGTGATACACAATTTGGTGTGTTTCTCATTGATTCTTGATCCAAGCTTCTTTGACTAAATCATACAAGAAGCAGCCCAGACAAGCACATTTTTCAGAAACTGATACTACAGTGAAATATCACACATTAGAAATTTTTGATTTAAAAAAAAAAAGATAAAGTAAAGCTACATAGAATGGAATTTATTAAAAGTTCCACCGTGTTCAAAGCTCAGAGGTAAAATCCTGCCCTTTTTTGCCTTTTTGCTTGCACAAAACATTTCAGAGAAGGTTGGAGTTCTGAAGGATGGATTGTCGGCATTCAGCACTTCAAATAAAGCAGCTGAGGGGAAAGCTACAGAAGAGGATTTATAAAGGATTCCAAATCATACGAGAATAATTTTAAAATTTTGATGAACATTTCATAAATATATTTATTTGTGAGTTTGTTTTCAGAGGATAGGAACTTTGTTAGTACATCACAGCTGTTTATGAGTGCCTACAGCCCAGCACAACACATATTTTTCAAGGACCAACATCTCAAGTGGTTTGAGCATCAGTCCCCTTTCTTTATTAAGAGGTCTTCATGAAATTTCTCTGCTGTGCCGCGCCTATGTCTCTCCCTCTCAGTGTTTTTATTTGGAATGCACTGGGAGTAAAGGTAATGATTTAAACAACACAAGTAACGTCCGCAAAACCTGAACCCATGTTTTATTTCTTTAATACATGTTCCTACAGAAAATGTGACCTGAGGATGGCAGAATAAAAAGGTTAATATTTGCAATAATTGAATTTCTGCAAATATTTTCAAAAATAAGCTGCTCCTGCTGAAGTAGTTTGTGGTGGTTGCTGTGGACGGCGAGATGAAATGAAGCCTTGAAGGGGGAAGAAGAAGAGGAAGAAGCATTGGATAGAAATATAAATCTAAAAAAATGTGTATGGAGGAGGGAATGGAAGGCCGGAAAAAAGACGCCCCCACACCCAAATTCACCCCCCACAGCCCCACCTTCCTCGCTCTACTCCTCTACACCCTGACAGTCCAGACACCTGAGCAGATCGCTTCCTCCCCCCTCCTCCTTCCTCCCCCGCCATGCGGTGTCACCCCAACCCCGGAGGCGCGTGCACACGCACACATGTACGCTCAAGACCACCTCCAGGGCCCCTCTTTGGCAGGGCCGGTCCCAGGGGAGAGGTTAGCATGATGGATGTCTGATTGGTAGCCCTCCCTTAGGGCCTCCCTCTCCGTCACCTCTCTGCGCTCTGAATTAAAAGGCCGTTTGTCTCCTCTGAGTCCTCAGCTGTAGAGCGCCGGCCTGCAATTTCACAGCACTCAGAGAGAGAGGGAGACCATTACAGAGGAGGTTGTCAGGGGAGCCATCAGAGCCTGGACACGCCTGAGGGACTCTCTCTTTCCCCTCTATCTTCACTGCTCCCGTCTCCTCCTGCTCTGCACCGCCAACACCTCTATCCCACTGGAGGCAGCCAACCCTGCACTCACAAATATATAAATATTCAAGGCCTCGGCTAGATTCAAGCATGTGTGCACCTATATGCATATAAGCACCAGTGCATGCACACTTCTCATGTGGGGCTTTGTCATTTTTAAATCCAACTCTCTCTGTTGGTGCTTAACTAAATTAACAAATCTAATTACATCAAGTAAGATTATAGGAAAGAAGAAACAACACATTCTTGCCATTGGAAATGAAAGCTTGAAATAAAAAGGAATCAAACTTTCTTTGAATTCAAAGGAATTGCTGTTGAACCTTCGCATAATCTGGTCTGACAAGTGAGTTATGGTGACTGATGTCAGCATCTTTAGGTATTTTACAACTGTCATTAGTGAGTCAGTTTGGTGTCATTATGGTTCTTATCTACATGATGTAAAAAAAAAAATTTAAAAAAAGTTTTTTGAACAATTATTTCACAGATTTTCCCTGTTTTGTTAAATTAAGGATAATATGTAGTAAAGTCACAGAAAAGCCCAAAAACATCCAAAACTGTAAATAACATCCACGTCCAAATTCAGTATTTTTTCAAATAGCAAGCCATTCTTTTACAACGTATAGCCATAAAGTTTTGTAGTTTTAATGTATTTAAATGAGCTAAACATGTGATTATGTTTGAAATGTTTGCTGTTATTTCAGTAGATTTTACTGTTTTAAATGAACTATTCCACCATTTTTCTTGTACCATGCTGCCAGATTTTCATTTTATTTATTCATTGTTTACATTTTACCTGTTTTACTCTGAAAAGCATTTCTAGTTATCCAGCAAATGTCATTTGTAGCCACAGCCACCACAATTTATCAAAGATAATTTAACCCGGTTGTTAAACATAACAGTGGCGTCATTCTGTATTTGCATAACTTGCAGACTTTTGAAAGAATTCTCATCAAAGGCATTCATGCCTCTACGGATAAAAAAAGACAGAGGTCGTGAGAGAGATGCTCAAATTTAGCCTAAATTCCACTTTGGCCCACAATTTTGTTAATAATAATAATAATAATAATAATAATAATAACAACAATAATGAAAGCACTCAGAGAGCAGAGTATTCCAACAAGGCTGTTCATTCCCCCATATGGCATTGTCAGAAATGGAGCATTTTTTGTCAAAATGCAGCATTTCTTTATGAGTTACTGATGATCAGAAATCCCAGCAACATAGAATGTGGCCATTTAATATAGATGTACCTATACCTGTTGTCATGGTTACAGTGATGCAGAAATCTTTAAGAAATCTGTGGATGCAGACTATAAGCTGCATCACTGCCAAAATCTAATCAATTGGTCCTTGTGTCATTTCTGACCTTCCCTGAAAATTTCATCCAAATCCATGTGTCCATTTCTGAGTAATGCTGCGAACAGACCGACCGACAAACTAATGCCGATCATCACATAACTCCGCCACGTTTCTGGATGGAGTAATAATGATAAATCTAGTAGCAATGCAGTGCCACACTATAATATTACTGTAACATTCAAAAATCGGGACACACTTTAAAAACAATGGCAATTCTCTGTAGAACAATGTTTTTAGCCAGTTTGTTTACAGCAGAAATGTGTAATTTTACAAACCGTAAAAGAGCAAATTACTATTTGTAGATCACAGTTCATCATTTTTGATGTGAACATGATGTACAGCTTTGGTCTCTTATTTTGTAACAGTCATTGTGCAAATTTTGCATATTTTTGTGATTTTAATAGATATCAGTATTTTCACAAATGAGGGGGAAATCTATAAAACTACAGTTTAAAAATTGCACTATTTAACCCTTAATACGCTAAAATTTTCTTTCAAATAATGGAAAATATCTGTAACGTACTGTGACTTTTTGTTGATTTACACACGTGGACAAAATTGTTGGTACCCCTCAGTTAAAGAAGGAAAAACCCACAATTCTCACTGAAATCACTTGAAACTCACAAAAATAACAATAAATAAAAATTTATTGAAAATTAAATAATCAAAATCAGCCATTACTTTTGATTTGTTGATTAACATAATTATTTAAAAAAAACAAACTAATGAAATAGGGCTGGACAAAAATGATGGTACCCATAACTTAATATTTTGTTGCACAACCTTTTGAGGCAATCACTGCAATTAAACGATTTCTGTATTTGTCAATGAGCGTTCTGCAGCTGTCAACAGGTATTTTGGCCCACTCCTCATGAGCAAACAGCTCCAGTTGTCTCAGGTTTGATGGGTGTCTTCTCCAAATGGCATGTTTCAGCTCCTTCCATATATGTTCAATGGGATTCAGATCTGGGCTCATAGAAGGCCACTTTAGAATAGTCCAACGCTTTTCTCTCAGCCATTCTTGGGTGTTTTTGGCTGTGTGTTTTGGATCGTTGTCCTGTTGGAAGACCCATGACCTGCGACTGAGACCAAGCTTTCTGACACTAGGCAGCACATTTCTCTCCAGAATGCCTTGATAGTCTTCAGATTTCATCGTACCTTGCACACTTTCAAGACACCCTGTGCCAGATGCAGCAAAGCAGCCCCAAAACATTACTGAGCCTCCTCCATGTTTCACCGTAGGGACAGTGTTCTTTTCTTCGTATGCTTGGTTTTTGAGTCTATGAACATAGAGTTGATGTGCCTTACCAAAAAGCTCCAGTTTGGTCTCATCTGTCCAAAGGACATTCTCCCAGAAGCTTTGTGGCTTGTCAACATGCATTTTTGCAAATTCCAGTCTGGCTTTTTTATGAGTTTTTTTCAGCAGTGGTGTCCTCCTTGGTCGTCTCCCATGAAGTCCACTTTGGCTCAAACAACGACGAATGGTGCCATCTGACACTGATGTACCTTGGCCTTGGAGTTCACCTTTAATTTCTTTGGAGGTTGCTCTGGGCTCTTTGGATACAATTCCAACGATCCGTCTCTTCAATTTCTCATCAATTTTCCTGTTGCGGCCACGTCCAGGGAGGTTGGCTACTGTCCCGTGGGTCTTGAACTTCTGAATAATATGAGCCACTGTTGTCACAGGAACTTCAAGCTGTTTAGAGATGGTCTTATAGCCTTTACCTTTAAGATGTTTGTCTATAATTTTTTTTCGGATGTCCTGGGACAATTCTCTCCTTCGCTTTCTGTTGTCCATGTTCAGTGTGGTACACACCTTTTCACCAAACAGCAGGGTGACTACTTGTCTCCCTTTAAATAGGCAGACTGACTGATTATGAGTTTGGAAACACCTGTGATGTCAATTAAATGACACACCTGAGTTAATCATGTCACTCTGGTCAAATAGTTTTCAATCTTTTATAGAGGTACCATCATTTTTGTCCAGGCCTGTTTCATTAGTTTGTTTTTTTAAATAATTATGTTAATCAACAATTCAAAAGTAATGGCTGTTTTTGATTATTTAATTTTCAATAAATTTTTATTTATTGTTACTTTTGTGAGTTTCAAGTGATTTCAGTGAGAATTGTGGATTTTTCCTTCTTTAACTGAGGGGTACCAACAATTTTGTCCACGTGTGTAAATGCAGTAAAAAAATGCTTAATTTTAGGGTTAACATTTAAATCAATCACTTCTTTTCTGTGATTTTACAAGTTATTGTCTGTAATTTAACAAAACAGGGAAAACTCTGTAAAATAACAGCAAATTGGCTTTGAAAAATAGTTGTAAACTTTTTTTTACAATTTTTTGACAGTTTACGAGGGGCGTTCAATAAGTAATGCCCCTGATCCACTTCCAGTTGTCTGATCTTGCTGAAATTTTGCATGTGCAATGATTTATATCTCTATGGGTTATGTGACAAATTACAGCTGTGAACTAATTGTGATTTCTGATTTATACATCTTTGAACTGAGTCAGGTGTGATCATGCCCCATCATATGACCTTGTAAAACGCTGGCATCGTGAATCCAAGCATGGCTGGAACTCTGTAGAAACAGCTCCCAGACCTTGTCGCCCTCCTTCTGGGGGCGACCAGGTCTGGGAGCTGTTTCCACAGAGATCCAACCATGTTTGAATTCCTCTTGTATAGAGGATCAGGATCAGGCATGACTGGATGGGGACACCACACAGGCCTCAAGTTGCACCAGATAGTCAAGTTCTAGAAAACAAAGCCCGACTTGCAAGTGGAACCATTTGTCACCACCGGACAGATGCTACCTGAGGAGCCCCAAGGGTCTTGGACTAGGATGCCTTGGGAGACCTGCACAGCAAGCATGGAGAGAGAAACTGAAGGCAAAGAGGGTCCATTATCAAGTCTGTTTATGAGCCAAGGAGGAAGTGTGGTTGGGATTTGTTTAGGCTAGGGCTGGGCAATATGGCCAAAAAATAAAATCTCAATTTTTTTAGTCATCTTGGACGATTATGATTTGAATTGATTTTTGTTGTTTAGTGCTAGCCATGCCGCACTCCCGTAGCTGCGAGCACTTTTCCCATTCTTTAGGATGCCTCTGCAGGAGGTGCTGAAAGAGTATAGTTGTACTGCTACTCTTCGTTTTCACAGTAGTTTTGCAAACCTTGCACATGACTGTAGTTTGCTCTGTGTCACTCTTGTCAAAGCCGAACCACTTCCATATAATCGATGTAACATGACGCCCTTTTCTCGCGACCAACTCTTCGTCTGCTGTTCTGTCCGCCATGACGGGGGTGTGAGTGTTTTGGCGGAAGGAGATAAGAGGCGGAAGCAAACGCCAGTGCACAAGTCGTGAAAGGCAGAAGAAGAATCTGTATTATATATTTAAGCTCACCTTGATTTGACAATTTGGCAAATTTTCAAATCGTCAGGTTTTAAAAAGGCGACTTAATCGAATTAATTCGATTTATCGCCAAGCCCTAGTTCAGGCAATTAAAAATTGCATCTTTGGGCCTCAGTAGCTCAACTAGTTGAGTGTCTGACCCATAAACTGGAGCTATAGTCCCTGACGCATTGGTCATGGATTCAAGTCTGACCCACAGCCATTTGCTGCATGTTATTCCCCTACTCTTCTCCCCACATTTCTTGTCTCTCTCTCCAGTGTTCTTCATTATAAAGCCTAAAAAGGCGCAAGAAAATGCATCTTTGTTGCATTTTGCGTGCATGTCATGGATTTGAATAACCTGGCAATAGCCAGATTAATAATTGTGTAGTACTTGATAGTACTCCAGTTAACTGTGTGGGTCCGCCGGCTGCTCTCCCCCGGTCTCCCCTGCTAGCTGGTCGGCTAACACATGCCGCCGCTCGTCTGCCCGGGACAAACCACGCACGCACGCACGCACGCACGCACGCACGCACGCACGCACGCACGCACGCACGCACGCACGCACGCACGCACGCACGCACGCACGCACGCACGCACCCCCCCACGTTGGCCCTTGCCTACACCCCTCCGCCTCACAGTCATTTCAACCCAGGGGAAACCATGCCATCGTTGTCCTCCGTTGCCATGCTTGTTTTGATCTACTGGCGCTTGGTGTTGTCGTCACACCCGGATATCCCGCACATTATCCTGCCCCACACACAAATACTGCTGCGTGATTGGCCTGAACCAACTTGGTTCTGTACGAACAGTGAATGCGGGAGCGGAGCAAGATGGTTTCTTGAGAGATTTGTGAACTCACAAATATCGCGAGAAATCAACTTGCTGGCAAGGTTAGGATTTGAATTAAACCATCGAACATTTTTTCGAACAATTGTCTTTTTCCCATTGCCATGAATTGTCTATTGTCAACAGATATCGTTGTTTTTGTTTTATTACACAAGCTGAGTTCATGCACAGCTCTGACTGTAAATGGGAAAGTGGCTCAGATCAACACTATTCCAGCATGTCCAGTAGACCTAACACATGCGATGGACGTATGCTATCTAATCTTCCTCCAGAAAGACAGACCCCACCTTCAAACTAAAACTGCACAGAGCATATTATTTGTGCTACTTCTGCGTAAAGCTCTTGTGCTCAACAGGAATCTGCTCATATGAATAACTGTGCTCTGATTAGCAGGACAGGCAGAGAGGAAAACTATCATCAAGGAAAACAAACATGGCTGGAGTCTCAAATCGCAAATATAACCTTCTCAATTACCGAGAATAAAGGCCTAATTCAAACAACCACGCTCACCTCTCACCCTGCGAGCACTAAATCGCACGTGTTTCTGCATACAAACACACACACAGGCAAATAAGCACACACGCTCGACACTGCATCCCACGCAGCACCTGTGAATAGATAATTGGAGCATTATTCGGCTCCAGCTGAGCGGGAGTCACAAGCTGATGTGCGTAACTGCTCATCAGGCTGGGTTTCTTTCCTACAGTCAACCACTGTGTAAAGTGGTGTGACTTTACGTGGAGCAGTGTAAAAAAGACAGGTGGCTGGGTACTGGGCATTTGTAGAGAGTAAAAGCCCGACTGGATGGCTCACACTGTGTTGAGTTCAGCCCCCTTCATTGAGATATAATGAGGGAGATCACCTTCCACTGTGGGCCATCCTAATGAGGTAATGAATGGGGGTGTGCATTGCACCTTTGCCCTCACCTACTCTATTAATCAGAGTAGGGTCACACATAGCCGCCAGGACCCAACCTCCCCCATCTGGCAGCACTAATGGACCAAGCGATGGATTGAAGGTGCTTTTAGTTAAAGAGCTCTGGTTAGCAATGAGGAGAGGAGAGGAGAGGAGAGGAGAGGAGAGGAGAGGAGAGGAGAGGAGAGGAGAGGAGAGGAGAGAGGGATGGTATTTCCCGGAAAGAAAAAGCCTGGTGGAAGCAACTGACTGCGAGAATGTTTTACACCTGCGAGGTTGTAGGAGTGAGAAGTGTGTGCGACGTTGACCTTTGGCCTCATCTCAGCCACCTTGAGGAAGGATCAGGAGGGTCAGAAAGCTATCTGGGCTGCCTGTAGCAGGATCAGCAGTTGACATTTCCTGTATGAACCACACTGAAGCACAGTATCATTGTGTTAAATCTCGTGAAAATTGCTTTTTATTGTTGTGTTGGGTACATTTGTGAAAGTAGAAGCTCAGTAAAATAACCTGCATCATTGTAAACTCTTTTGTAAAGTCATTTTTACTACATTTTTGAGCACAACTAATTCAAAACAACTACTTTTTTGCTTTAACATTTGAAAAAAATCTTGCACACAAGCAAATTTGAATATATACCCTGCTGTATCACTGATTTGTTGAACTTTATGATGCCTCTTTCCGTGTTTTCTTCCACAGAGAGGCATTTAATCAGACAATTAAGGCAAATAAATTTAAAGGATAGCTTTTGGATATTTTGAGTCTGTCTACATTCAATACCGACGTGCCCACATGCACATGAAAAAAGGCTTTTCACTCTAACAATTCCTATTCTCCATACAGGTTTTTTTCTCAGAAATGTGAGAACGCTGTAAGAAAAGGAGACGTGTTAAAGGTCATCTTCATTACTATGAGTCTTAGCTGAAGTATCTCATGGAGATTTGCATCGATAAGTTTGTAGAAACATACACTAGAAGGAAATAGTTACACAAACTTTCTGATCAGTTCAATTACATTAGAGATTAGATTAAGTATTAGTGTTTCTAAATGCACTACTATTATAATATGTTCAGCTGGAAATGATTGCAAACACACATTTGGTTTGCTAATTTGGTTTATCACAACATAAAATGTTTAGAATTTGTACAACAATTACTTCATTTTTACAACAAGAAAAGCAGTCAGAGAGTGCAGTACTTTGCCAAGGCTGCTCAGTCGCTGTACGATTTCCAACAGATAAGTCCGCAGCACTCGATTTGTAGTAGGATCACAGTCGTGATCGTCAGCAGGCAGCTGACCTCGTGTTCACTTGTTGTCGTAGAAACAGTGACACCGTGCCGCTATCTCACAATGATACAGAGATCTTTACAAATCCGTGGATCCAGACTATACGCCACATCACTGCCAAAATTATTTTGACAGTGATCATTTCTGACCTTCCTTGAAAACTTCATACAAATCTGTTCATTTTTTAGTGATGTTGCTAACAGACAGACAGAGAGACGGACAGGCAAACCAATGCCAATCATCACATAACTCCACCGAGGCTCCTTCTCCTTGGCAGAGTAATAACATTTTTTCCTGCTGGTTGGGAGGAAATACAAAAGTCCCAAAACTTTAGCTTGTGCAGGTTGTTAGTTTAAACACAAGACACTTGTGCTCCAAACAAAAAGGAAGCACACTCAATGAAGGACCGAGGATCCTTGACCCATCACTACACACACCAGTGAGCAGTGATTCCTATGACATCTCAGGGGGTCAATCAGATGGAAACCTCCCTTCAACAGTGTTTCGCCCATACTCCCACATCACCTCCAGGAGGCTAGGCAGTGAACTCCCAGATTCACTCCCTCTAGTGCCAGTTCAAACTGCTCCTACACAATCCAAACAGCACTGCCACATTCAGCTGACCCAGTCCCGTTCAGAAAATACTCCAGGTAGTAACCAGCACCGATGCTACCAGTTAGCTAGTGCAAGATGCTGAATACCTAGTGCCAGCTGCTAACAAAGAAACTATACTTATAAACTCTCCAAACCCCTCTAAATGCTAATGCTAGCTGCACAACTAACACTATGTCCAAAGCAAACTTACAACTGACAAAGAAACTACACAACCAGCTCACCAAACTCGCTAGTGCTACATGCTAATGCTAACCGCTAATTGCTAAAATACTTTATTACTTCAGCCAAGCTCACCACAGACAGAGACTATACAAACAGACTTTAATTAAGATGCAAGTACCAATTGCTAACTGATAATTGCTAATGCCATCTAACAAGAAAAAAACAAACAAAGACACAGCCATTACCTTACATCACAGACTTACTTGAGATGGCTGCATGGTCCCAGAGAGACTCTAACAGGCCACTCCCCCACCTTATCTACACTTCCTCTACCTGGATCTACACCCAATGGGAGAGGGAAAAGAGGGCGGGGAAAACAGAGTGAAGGAGAGGGCTTGTTCTCTACCTCCCTCTACTCCCTCACCACTTCTACCCCCCCCCCCCCCCAACTATTATTATTTCTCCTAATCCATATCCACTGACTAAATCTAACAGCCTCATCTACCATGTCCCCTCACCATCTTCCCTGCCCCAGAAAGAATGCAGGTTTAAGGAACTTATTAATAATAATAATAATAATGGATTAGATTTATATAGCACTTTTCTATTCAGGCATACCCAAATTTTTGAACAGTAATGTATGATCTATGCATTTATTTCATGTTGGTGAGGTAAACTACTCTTAGTCCTGCACTGACTGCCTATCAGCAGCAAAATGCAAAATACATAGAATGCACAAATACACAGCCCTGGATCTGTGAAAAAGAACACTCCAAACTTGAAGGATGAAACTCCAGCAGTTACTCCAAACTCTATATGACACCCTCCCAGGCACCTCACAAGCGGTATTTTTAAAAATTTGACTCTTCAAATTATTATCAAATGTCTTTTGGAATAGGTTCAGACTGGCTCACGTTCAGTCAGGATGAATAAAAAGGCAAAGAACTGTAGTGACAGGAAGCATAATTTCATTTGTGAAATTAGACTTGAGTCATAATTTCACTCCCTGCCAAAACAAAACCTGCATCTTTGCCTTATTCTGTAGCTTAACATGAGGCTGCCACCATACATCTGAAATTTTAACAGATCGAAGTCGCTGTATAGATGTTGTGAAAACTGTTCTCACTAATTGCGCCATTAGAAACATGTGGATGAGCAAGCAGAAACAGCAGAGAAAATCATACACAGGTTGCTGGAGTATTTATGCAACATTTCATTGGGATTTTGCAGCACAGATTCCTCATGTGAGGCAACAGACATCACCTGGCGGGTTTATTAATCACAGGTCTTGATCAGCTCTTTCATTAATCTGTGGTAATCGACTGCGTGTTTCTATTCTGATGCCAGCGGTTGCACTTCCTTTTGTTTATTCGGTGAAGAAACACAGCAGACACATCACCCCATGTTAACAACAGACCATTATACAATATAGCTATTGGGCTATGTGCTAGTTATTGACTACGCCTAAAATGCATTTCATTTGAAGTGGTAAGTTACTCCAAATTGAGTCACAAATCATACAAAACTAAAGGCATATGACAGAACTTACTGAACTTCCAGTGCAATGCCATGTGCTGGGCTAAATACACTAATTGGAATTGTGTGTATTCTGGTTTTTTCAAGAGCTCATAAAATACACAAAAGAGTAAAAACAGCACTTAAAAATTCCTCCCTAGCAGACACAAATGAACGTATGCTTCAAGGAGACGCGAGACCGATAGATAGTACTGAACAGTGACAGACAACATAGCTGCTATGACAAGAAGAACGAGGTATGGTTGAGTATTCTGCACTGTTACTGTCTTTGCGCTGTGCTACAATCTAATTTAAATCAACCTGCAGTTGGAAGCCCACCTGTTCAGGGGAGAAATCGCACCAGAGTTGGTATTAATCTAACCAAACCGGCCGAGTGTGAACGCACCCTTAGGTTCTGCCTCAAACAGCCCAAGGCTTGAACAGACATGCACAAATTTACAATGCAATTTTTAAAAATTGAATCCAGTTTTCCATTATTCTCTTTGCAAATGGAAAATCTAACCACCTCACAGCACTGTATGAGACTGTAGCTAAAGCAAAAATGATAGGTATGCCTGGTCTGTGCAACACTTTGCAGTTCTATGTTCAATTCACACCATCAGCATGAATCCAGTGAAAAATTGGTTGGAAACGTCACAAATCGACAATTGTGTCTCAGTTTAGCTTTTTAACTCTTCACATTTGGGCCTCAGAAAATGATTTCTGTACAAAAATATGAAATGACTTAAAATTTTCCATTTGTATGTGTTGCTCTTGTGGCTGGACTGTATCATCGGAGTGCAGGTACCCACTACATTATGTATTATATAGCACATCTGGCTATGCTGATGGAGACACATATGAACATTACTCCCATTCTGAAGTGTTTGGCCACTTTGCCCAAATAGAGTTCGGGATTGTGACGTCACGTCGCAAAGCATCTTGGGATTTGTGGCCTGCTCACTCGCGGCCTCATTAAAACCTACACATTTTTACATGTTTTTAGCGCGCAAACTTTCTGGTCATCAGCAACAATGGGGCGCATATGTTGTGTGGTGGGTTGTAACAGTAAGTCTCACCACTGGTCTGGGAGAAAATTGACCAACGGGCTAAAATATTTAGGTTTTCCCGCTTGGAAAATACATCAGGGGAGCGACATCTCTGAAATGACAAAAAGACGCTGAATGGCTTGGATTGCTGCCATTAAACTAAAGTTAATCTCTTTCGGCAATATTCCCAAGAGGATGTTCGAAATGTTTCGAAATGTTTCGAAATGTTTCAGGCATTTCCATAAGGGTGAGTTGCCTTTTTATTCTTGTTTCTGCCTGTCAATCGTGATATCCTTAGCCCACTATGGTAGCTAAACATCTGCCAGTCCCTCTCGTTTGGTTATCACTGGATCGGCTTTTGTGCTCGGTATGGATCTATCCCATCAATTAATCCTGTTTTTCTACGTCTTTGCTTCGCTTCGTTGTTCAGTTTTTCCGGGTAGATAATAGCGCATTTGCCTCTGTTTCGGTCCCTTTTTAAACGAAAACGATCTGCTACACCAGATGATCAGATGATGCGGTTGTTTTCAGGCCACAGACATGGCGGGCGCATCCCATAATCCATCGCGGTATGAGGGCCATTCCCGAACTCTATTGGGATAATGAAGATTTTTAATTTACCTAATCTAATCTTTAAAAAAAAAAAGGCAGCAACTTATATGGTGAAGATGGCAGATTGTGAAAAAGATTTGAATCATGCAGTAACTCAGCCCTGCTTGTTTTTTTTTGGGGGGGGGGGGGTTTTGGTCATTTTGTTTCTTTAATGACAGTGCTCGCTTTATATATGCCTTGTATGCAAATATTCCAATCAAAACAATTCCTTCATGATTATTTTGCAGGGACACCATCGCTGCATCTTGGGCTTAGCACCGCCCAAGACAACAACAACAACAGTACTAATAATACTAATAATAATAATAGCAATGCATTTTATTTGTAAGCGCCCTTCTTGACACCCATGGTCGCTTTACAGGAAAAACAACACTATTGGTTAGTTTGCTGAGTTCTACCCATGGTAGAATAATAATGAGATGCAGTCAGATTATTCTCCAGCACTGACACACTGTGGAAACAGGTCTGGCTATGCAAAACTAGGCTGGTGATGGTCCAACAAGAAGCACAAAACACAGAAAATCTAAATTAGAATGGTGCGTCTTTTTTCATTTGGTTTGTTTTTGTTTGTTTGTTTTTTTGTAGGACACAGAAATCAAATTTTGAAGCTCAGAACCGAACATGAGCAATTAAAAATGTCATTCAGTTTGTTTTGTTGGTTTAAATTGAAGAAAGAACTGCGAAGTGTCACACAGAACCAGAGGCATAATCAGGCTTCAGTTTTAAATGAAAGACTACAAACCTACTTTTTTCCCCAAAAAACTAAAATAAAGAAAAAAAAACTGAAGCATTCATCTGTTGTGCAGATCTCTTACCACGTATTAAACCCATAAAAATAATCTGATAACTGTGATCAGAAATGCAAGTAGCCTACTTTGTGTAGCATTTCAGCAGCAGATCTACTTCACATATTTGCCGCTAATATTTACAAGTGATTAAAGCTCTGTAAATCATAAATAAGACTAATTTGCAAGGCACACAGTTAGAGAACCGCAAATGAGTCACATTAGAAATTAATTTTGCCCTGTAATATTTTGAAGACGGTGCAACTATCAGGTTAAAATCCTGAAGTTTATCAGATGGTCTTAACCCTCAAGCCTGGACATCTATAGATATAAATAGAGATATAATACCAGTATATCAGTATAAAAACGTAAATAGTTTGGGTATTCTAGAGCAGCAGTAACTGTGTCTGTTTCTCACTCTGGTAGGAATAACATTTAAGATTTGCCATGATTAAGCTACGTTTAAGCGCAATTTTTAAACTTGCTAAAGTGTACATTGATTTATTGTATCTGTTTCGATGTAAATGTGAATAATAGATGGAGAGGCAGACACCTACAAATTCAGAGATGGTTTCAACTATTCTGCTGTCAAGTATAGACTCATAACGATCACAGAAAAGTTTATTTTCCTCAAACTAAATGTAGCAGGGGGAAAAAAATGAAAGAACATATTTATCACATCAACAAAGACATCACAAAAACACATCCCTGACAAAAAAAAAAGCTCTTTAATCGGCTATTCAGACGTTGTTTCCTTCAGCTGAATGTCAAAAGTGTTCGGTGTTGTGGCTTTTCAATGAGAAACATTTCAACTGAATTCAGCTTGTCTGTCATTGGAGATATTTGTCAGAAACATGCAGAAACAGGTTTATCATGGACTCCTGACTGAGCCAGCTGGACAAAACGATGGCTACGACTACAAGATGTAGACAAACATGTTATTTTGTTATCCTTATCAAATGGTCAGATTCATTCATATTTCCCCAGCTGTTCTCACTGCATTCCTCCTTAATATTTCTTTTCAAATAGCCATTATAATCAATTATACATTAATCTGCTTATGCATACAAGCTTCCCCATTGGTCAGCTGCGTCCAGACGAAGAAGATTTGTGAATTGGGCTCGACTCAGCACGACAAAGTGGGGAAGCTGGGCAGAGAAAGAGACGAGGAGGAGGAGGCAGGAGGGACGGAGAGGGGGGAAATAATCTCGGCTATGTATGTGTTCTCAGCATCCCGTCCTCCCCTGGCTAACCGCACCGGCGGCCACTTGAATTAGCAGCAGAGGATTATGGGCAGAGAGCCTCATTAATCTGGGCAACAAACAGTGGCCAGTGTGAATATTTGCACCCAGAAATTGAAAAGATTAAGTTCTATTTGACAATGACTGGCAGGCTCTGAGCTGCAAGAGGCTACTGTTAAATATTCATATCCCGGACTCCTTCTCTGTCTGTCTGTCGCATGTGTGTTTGTGTGCTAATGTGCAAATGGAAGTAATGTGCAAAGACAATAAGGGAGGTTGGTGGGATTTTTGTCAGCCATTATGAGCAATCAAGCCTCCAAATTGAATAGTCTCTTATCTGGCAAAACAAGAAATTCAATCTACTGAATTAATCATCCGATATCAACTTTGTAATTTTGACAGGGAGAGGAAAAAATACTAATAATAATAAAAGAAGAGCTGCAGATCTGTTTTCAATGATGGCGAGTGTACAGATGCAAACACCCCACCCCCCTCCCACACACACACATTAATGAGCAGAAAAGGGGGACGGGGTCTGCTGTAGCATCCCATCATTCTGCCCGCCTCGTCAGCCTGGCAGGAGATTCCCTCCTGCAAACGCTCAGCAAATACACCTGCTATTCATTTCCTACAAGGCAGAGAAGGCTCGCCAGACCTGACAAAGCTATTTACCCACCTCCAGCCCGGCCTGTGCAGACGCTATCGCTAATGTTTTCCCTTCTGCAGGAGATCAATATGTTTGGAAGCAGACAAACAACTCGGCTCTGCCAGCCAGGCTCTTCCCGTTTAGCGGGCCACCACTGGGGGTCCTGACAGCAGATGTACACAACCGAATCAACAAGCGCCGCTTCTCCAGAGTCAACACTGGACACAATCAACAGTGCAGGATCTACAGTGCTAACAATTAACGCCACAGCCCATATGTGCCATACCAAGGATCAACACTCGTCCTCGCTCGAGTGCCAAGTGACGTCGGTTGCCAGAAAACAAACCACGAGGAATATTGATTTAGGCACAAGCCGGGAGAATTGAAATTTACAGCTGCTGGAATGAGCGTAAATCTGTGTGGTAGATTTTCAGCTGTACAGTGTGGCATCTTTAAAATGCAGGCAAAGCAGAATAATCCTGATAGATTCCGAGGAGCAGACCAGTTTCCAGCACGTAAAACAGTGATAGCTTTGAGCAAACAAACAGCAGCGAAGCCAGACAATACAAACAGCAAGATGCAGACTAAACCAACATCCAGGTCTCCTGATCTTCTCCTCTGGATAAGCCCCGGGGCCTCCTCGCCTCCGTCTACTCTCCTCATGCTTCCTCCCTTCTTCTGCTCTTCTCTCCTCTCATATCCTCTTGTTTACTCTCTTCTCATTTCCTCCCTTCTCTTCTTGTATCATCTTGTTTACCTCTCCTGTCTTCTCTTTCTGCTCTTGTTTTCTCCCCTCTTGTTTGTTCTTCACTTGGTTCCTGTAATGGAAAATTGCTATGAAAAGCACAAAAACACTTTGCTGGGACGCCAGTAAATTTACAATGTAGGTAATGACAGAAATAACCCAGAATCTAAAGAGAGAAGCACAAATGTAGCAGCTTTAAGAGTGGTCAGAAAACTCGGGAATTCCTGCCGTAGTTTTTTGTAAATTTCGCATATGTTCAACTCTCCAAAGACAAAAAGTCTGTCAGAGATACAAGAAAAAAAAATTAGACTGAATTAGACTTGGAGCTTCTCCCTCTGACCTGCAAACACTTGAAAGCTGCAGCACTGACATTACAAAAAAAAGAGCATAAATGTAAAATCTACAAGTATATTGGCATATAGATAAATGATGACTTCACAGCATCCTTTTTTTCATATTACTGTAATTTTCTTTCACGTCCATTTGTCTCCGCCCCTCTCTTTTTCTCGTCTTTTGTTTCCTTTCCTTTTCATTCACTCAGATAAAATCCACATGTGAGACATTCCACTATTTCATGCATCTTGCACTTTTCATATTTTTTACACACACATACACACACACACACACACACACACAAAGACATTAAGACCAGGATTTACACCATAGCTGCTCTATCTGCAGGAAAAACCCTGCTCCTATTTCATTGCCATTGCAGTATTTTACATCAGTGAATTGAAGGTAAGAAGGTAAATGAGGAGGAAAGGGTCAGAAGACGCAACTGACTGCTGTGTGTGTGCATGTGTGTGTGTAATTCAGAGATAGAAACACAGACAGAACAAGCCAATGCTGAATGCATTTGAATATTCTTTTTGGCGTGAGGCAGCTGTGTGCAAATGTGTGTGTGTGTTGAAGGTGGTCATTGGGGTTGATTCCTAGTTTTACGTGTGCACGTGCGTACGTGTGTGTGCGTGCGGCAGGGTGAATGTGTGTTAAATTGTTCTGTGTTGTGGAGATAACACCAGATCCCTATCAGCTGCATCAGGGGGCTTAAGACCCCAATGGGCGTGAGGGGAGAATGAATTTTCCTCACTACTCTGCATATTACAGGATTACACTGCACCTTTAGATATGCTCGGGCTGAGCCTATCTCTGCCTTATGGCTATACGCATGTAGATTATTGAAATAGACTGTCACACAGTGAATGAACTGAAGCAACACCACAGGGACTGCACCGGGTCCTGAAATGAAATACGCTGAAGTGAGATAACCGTGATAGGATTTTGGTTTTTGACATTGTTCGGACAGAATAGGGCTTTATAATCTGAGCGTGCAACTTTTTTAAAACATTTTTTTTTTACATAAAAGAGCCACAAATATGCTTCTTCCATGCTTTTTCTCATTTATGAATAGAAAAAGAGTCAGCATTGCTCCCATTAAAAGGATTCCGTGAGCATAAACATGAACTGCAGTCAGGGCCACTGTAGAAAAAGCTGCTGAAGACGTAAATATCTATAATCTCTGGCGTGTTCTGGGGCCTTCATCTAGAGGTGGACCCTACACTCACTCAGACACCTTGTTTTAACTTACATCAGGTGTGCCTTTCATCTGTTACAAACTCGCCCACTACTGCCACATGTAGAGGACGTGTAGGTAGAAAATGTGTTGGCAGACCTGTCCTCTGAGTTCGATGGCGGACAGAAGAGGAGGAGAGAGAGAGAGCAAGGAGGGACTATCATCTTCCTCTTCTTCTTCGCCTCCTTCGCTCAGCCCCGTCTCCCCCTCCCAACTGCCTCTGGCTAATTACTCCTTTTTTCAAATGCAAAGCAGTGGCAGAAAGTGAGATGATTTCTCGGCGGCCGCTTTAGGGAAAAAAGCGAGGAGAGAGAAGAGAAAGAAAGCCACGGCAAGAAAAGAGGAGCGAGAAGAGACGAGAGAGGCTGAATGGAAGAAAGAGGTGACTTTCTTTCCTCGGCTGGCAGGGACCTTTGAAGTTGGGCAAGACGGAGAAGGGGAGGGGGTCTCCTCTGTGAGGGGACGGAGGTAAGAAAAAAGCGAGGGAAGATCGTGTTAACGAGATGGCCTCTAAAGACGAATTAAATGGTGGGAGAAAAGAAACACGATCAGGCCTGGCCCTACTTAGAGACTCCTCACAGACTCACTCTTTTCAGCGCCGCAGAGGTGTTCCAAAGCCTGAATTCCTTAGCTCAGCTCTTTAAAAGGCTTGGAGTGTGGGGTCTGTGAGTGAGGGGCTGCTTTGGGGCGCAATGGGGGTGTGTGTGTGAGTGCGAATGTGTGTGCGGGAGGGTCACCCGTCCTTTAGTCACACATCCCAGCCCCTCAATGGGGAGGTCAGGGACTTACACACCGATGGAGGGTCAGAAGTGGCAGGGATTACACGTCTTCTCTAAGTCCCCTAGATCCTTAGTGTTTTCACTCCCTCTCGCTGTTTGTTGTTTTGTGGCGGAGCAGACGGAGGAAAGAAAAGGAGACGGTCGGGGAATTAGTGTAAAGCTCAGGAGATGAATGGGCATCTTATTCGCACCTCTTGTTGGCTGTTTTTCAGCCCCCCTCCCGCCCTCAAAACAGCCCTCCCATTCCTTGTCGCAGTGAAAGCACGTTAGGGTTGCCTTTGTCCGGACAAAAGGAGACTCCCCTCCTGGCTTTCATGCTCCTGGTGGAGCAACAAGAGGATTTGGGCCGCCGTGCAGCGCCCAGAGCTGCTCCAGCTTTGATTGGACATCGGCAGGAGAGAGCTCTGCCTCTCCTTTCTTGATTAATCAAGTGATTCCAGTGCTCTCAATAACACCTTCTTTTTTTAACACACTCTTTCTGTGTCTCAATAATCCCGTCCTCCTCCCCCCTGCAAACACCCGTCTGTCTTTTTCCACCCTGAACATTTTGTCATCAGATTTTTTTCGCGTGCTTCATGTGACTTTGTGCTAATCTGATGTGTGGGTGTTTTTTCATTACTACGTGCTTATCACCACTGACACATGAAAACATTAGCAGGACTAATTGAGGGGGTTTTACAGGAGCTGACCAAGAGTTGACCCCGCGTGTCATTTATAATACAAGTGCCTTCAACTCTCTGATTTTAGATTATTTTATGAAAAGTTGTTTTTTTTCCCCCTGTAAACATGGGTCCAGAGGGTGAGCTTGTCATTGGAGTGTTTTAAATCTCTTCAGCTCATGCATTATTCTGCACTTGTACAGAGCTTGATTTATACACGCTGAAACACAGTCACACTCCAGAGATTTTTCTTTTATTATTTCTGATGCTGCATCAGACTATCGAGCATATCGAGTTCAATTCAATTAAATTAATTTTAGTTCAGGTAAATTGAATTCAAAGGCTAGCACACGCTATCAGCTATCATTTGCTGGCGTGAACCGTGTAAAGAATCAAATAGGGAGGGCTGAGCACTTGAAGTTGCAAATAATTTTTATTATTATTAAGTGGCTTACTGGTCATTGTGCTCAATCTACTTGAGCTACGTGGGAGCTGGCAATGCAGACAATACACTGGAAAATATATAAAGAATATATTAACTGTATTATGCACCATATAGTGTGTTCTGAATATGTAGTGACAAAGTATTCTTGTCATGTTTTTGAAACGAGGACGACGCCTTCAGGAACATGTGCAGAAGATGGTCTGCAGTGAAAGCGATTTCAACATTTCAAACATAAAGATTTTATATGTTTATTTGCACTATTTGCTAATATCAATAGCAGAAGATAATAAACTTGGTTTCCTAGCAACACAATTTCAATGAAATGATTTTATATATATATATGTGTGTGTGTGTGTTTGTGCTCTGTTCACTATGGAGCCACTGTGGTCAAACTCCTGGGGCTTGAGTGCCTTGCTTAAAGGAAATAAAACGGTATTAAATAGTTGACTCCTTCAACCTCAAGCAGATTTTTTCCCAAGAAACACTCTCTTGAAAACTGCTGATACTGTTCTCTTGACGAATAAGGACGTTGTTTCTTAGGAACAAGCATTTCTGGTGAATTTTTTAAAAAGCAATTATTCAATGTTGTGAGCACCACAAACTAAATTTGGTGCACTGCTGTTGTATTGTGGTGAAGACAGAAACTGAAGTGACCATATCTGAAAATATTAAACAAATAAAATGAAGCTGCTTGCGAAACCTTCAGTATGTTTTTCTGTAATTTTCAGTCAGCAGTAGCACCATTACTTCATCAGTAACCATTTCCACCAAAACGATATCTCAGACCAGGAAGTGAGGCTGGATTAGCAGACATCTGAACTCCAGGAGGGTGGAGAATTTCAAACTACAAAGACGCACACTGCCAATCAAAAGTTTGGGCACACCTTCTCATTCAATAGTTTTGATTTAATTATTTTATGCATTGTAGATTAATACTGAAGACATCAAAACTATAAAATAATACATGTGGAATTATGTTGTAAACAAAAAAAAGGTAATCTTAAGTATTAATCTATAGTGTAGAAAATAATACAAAAACATAAAGAGCTTTGAATGAGAAGGTGTGTCCAATCTTTTTCCTGGTAGTTTCTGTTTAGTTCTAATTCAACAGAAAATGTGAAAATGCACATTTATAGCACAACATTATGACATCGTTTTAAAGTGGTCCTACCTTTATGCCTTTATAACAAAAAAGATGTCTTCAAAAAGGGTGAGGCATTAGCCATGTATCCATAATGTTTATTTTGTGTGTGTGTGTGTGTGTGTGTGTGTGTGTGTGTGTGTGTGTGTGTGTGTGTGTGTGTGTGTGTGTGTGTGTGTGTGTGTGTTTGCATTTTTAAGTATCACAACCTAAGTTTAATGTTTTTAATCCTCCCTTGAGAGGACTTTTTAAAACATTTCTGAAACAGTTGGAGGAAATAGAAACGTTTTTTTTAAAAAAGTTCAGACGTAGCGAATATTCAACCCACATGACCTATTAGCAGTTCCTTCCATAGTCTTCATCTCCAAACAATATGAAATATGTACAACACCAGCCGACAAAAGAAAAATTACAACTTCCCCAATTTCAAACAATTTCTGAAGACTGACGTATTTTGGCTGTTGGCAAATGACTGGTTCTGTTCCCGGAGTTGGGCCAAAAACTCATTTCTGTCCACAGGAGCAAATATCCTAATTCCTCTGCATTAATTTGCCGGTTCTGTGCCCAGGATTATAACCAAACCAGTTGTTTTTTTGGGTTACAATAGCTTTAAAGCACCAATTCAACTCGTATGTTACAGTTTTCCACCTGCCACAAAGTGACTGCAGCCCCGACATTTGACTGAAATGTTAGTATTAAATCAAAATTGCAAGATTTCATCCATGAGGGTTATATTTTAAGATTATAGCCTGTAGGATAATTGGATAAAAGTTAATTCCTTACTTTTTATGTTAAAACTCATCAGTAAATCATTGTGAAACATCAAACACAGAGACGATCTAAAAATCTGAAGCAAAATATTCTTATAATCAGTCTTAAGTGTGATATCTAATTAAACTGCGAACATTTCTTTGGTCACAATTACTAAATGACAAGAAATGTGAAAGTTTCACAAAGATGCATTTTTAGTATGACCACAGACAAGTGAAATGTATTTGCATGTTCTGACTGTTTGCCTGTCTGATTTGAATTGGTTCGACAGTCACATGAATACACGACTTCTGTCCAGCTTAAAGCCCTAAATTCATGTGTTTTTAATAAAACTGCCACACAGTAAACTTTCATCATCTTCTAACACAAGAACCCCACATGTGGGCAGATGGGAAGGTAAAAAGGGGTCCAGTAACTCTATTTGCACTGAGCCCTCAGACACATTCATCCAACCCCGCCAGTTTATCTGAAAAATGCTCACTGTTTTATTTTTGCTTTTTCCATTTTGAAGGAATTTACACAGCATTTTGTTTCCTGAGTATGCAAATATATTTTCGAAGTGCTGTAAAAAAAAGTCTTGCATAGTGAGACTTTCCTCAACAGCGCTCTGTCAGTGTTGTGTAGAATGGTCTGACGTCACCACACTATCATTCTGATACAGGGGAAATAATGATCTGCCGCGTTTGTATTTTTTAAAAACCAATCAAAATAGTCTTGACTAATGAGTCAAGGCGTGTCATCGTCTTCTGATGCACACCTGTACACTTGATGGAAAAGTCAGTAAAATCCCTAGAAAAACTGTGGGATCTATAAACTAAAAGTTATGTGCGTAGTGCGTCTGAACATGTTTAATGGAAACTGCATCAGGGGAATATTCATCAGAGGGAGAAACAGCCACAGATGTTTATGGTTGCGACTTAATTTTTACTACAGATACATTAATTTAAAAAAAAAATCCATCAGATTTTTTTTCTGTATATTATTTGTAGCACATCTGTGTCATTTATGATACATTCTGTTTAACTTGTCACATATCCAGGATGCAGTGACGGTGGCACTAAAATTAATTTGAAAAGGGGACTTGTTTTGGTAGGCTCCAGCACTCCCTGCGACCCTAGTGAGGATAAAGCGGTGTATAGAGAATGGATGGATGGACTTGTTTTGGTGGAACCTCCTCGGAAAATGACATTTTTCCCATAATTATTTGGCGAACATTGAAGAACACCATGACAGCAAATGTTCTGAAAGGCATTCTTTCAGCCTAGAAAGGTGCCCAACTGCATGATCCAAATCTTTGTCAAATCTTGACATCTTCAATGTGCAGGTTGCTGCTCAGAAGTTGTTTTTTCCAGAAACTGATAGCAGAAGAGGAGGAGATTGCCACGTGAAATGAGCAGGTAATGACAGGTTTATAGCCACAATCTATTTCCAGTGAGTCGGACAAGATAAAATGAAAATGGAATCAGGTAAGTTCACTCTCAGAGCCTGTAGGATGCACTTTATGTCCACATTCACAGTCCTTTTTCTAAGCTCAATTGCTCTGGAAGCATTAATTGCAGTGAGATGTAGCACATACCAAGTGTAACTGCACAACTTAACCTTTCCAACAATAGCTGCTTGTCTGTTATACAAAGTGTTAGTAAGAAAAAATATACTTTAATTTGTGTTAAAATGCAATCTGAGTTAAAGTCCCTATAGTCTCACAATGTAGGACGACTTTATTTCAAAACCTATGCTTTGTGATGAAGCTAGTTGTTTCTCCGTACGCCAAAAGGTATTCTGATTTTGAAAGTACAGTCACCAACACAGGGCTGATATTACACAACACTTCATATAAGAAATACAACATAATGCTTTTCATTGTAGTAATTCAAAAGTTACAGTTAAATTCTAGACAATCTGTTTTACACAAATATGGAAAGATCTCTCTACCGCTGGCATTTTGTGGTGAGACACATGTAAAGACAGAAAAATTCAATCATATTAAACATTTCCTTCCTTCGATATAAAGGCTGGGCTGCACAGTGGGTCAGTGGTTAGCACTTGCAGCTAGAAGATTCCCAGTTCATGTCCCCACCTTCCTGGGATCTTTCTGCATCCAGTTTACTGGATACCTCCACAGGCTTCCTCCCACAGTCCACAAACATCCATCCATTATCTATACACTGCTTAATCCTCATAAGAGTCATGGGGCTGTAGTCTATCCCAGCTCACATCGGGTGAAGGCAGGAGACACCCTGGACAGGTCACCAGTCTATCACAGGAATTTGTGTGTAGCCTGGCTTTTCTAAAGAACATAAGATGCAGCATGTAAAGCTAGTCGTTATAAAGACAAAGACAGGAGCTTAAAGGCAGCCTCAGACTAATAGGGTTAAACATTAGTTTGACCCATTAGAAAGATTAATACTCTTGTTGGTGATCTTCAACTGTCATCTACTCAGTGTTAATCATCTTGTTTGTTACTAGATAGACTGGTTCCATCATTTCCATATTGTTCATAATCTTGCTTGAGCTCTTATGTGTCCCTTATAGTGTTTACTATACCTGTTCTGCAGGATATCTCCTTCTAAACTCCAGCTGTGCTGGATCTGAATTCTTTTACCTTATCAGCTCGGGAGCTTTGTGTCTAGTTGGGGGATTTTCAGCTGGTAGGTGTGTGGCTCTTATAGATGCTGCAAAGACAAGAGAAAAACACGGAGAGAGAGAGAGAGAGAGAGAGAGAGAGAGAGAGAAAGGGGGGATGAGAGGTCGTGATAAACAGAGTTGGGTGGGGGGTGCCTTGCAACGATAAATCAAGTTCCAGACTAATCTATTTAGCATGCTCTCACCATTATCCTGTCAGTGAAACAGCTAATTAATTAACTGATTCCACAATGAAGAGGTTTTGAATGAGCCCATTTAGATAATTACTACAAGGAGCCGATCGGGCCAGTCATTTACAACTGTCACGCAGGTTCCAGCATTGGCAGCTGCCCTTCACTCTGGCCCTGGCCTTCATTGTCACAAACACTCTCCATACTGCATGACAACGTGGTGAGCTTTATGGTTCTGAGCACAGAGATAGGAAACATAAGCTGATGGCTCTGTTTGGTTATTGGACGTGTCTAAACAAAGTAAATCCATCCATCACTGCTTTATTCACTCGTTTGAGATGATTATCTGCGTTCTCTTCCATCACACGGCGTATTTCTAAAAGAGGCAGGAAAGATGAGAGATGATGATGATGATGATGATGAGGTGATATATGCAACAAAAGTCAGTTCACGAGTCTGTTTTGTGGATGCATCAGCCAGAGCACAAATGTTAGCAGGTAAAGGAACAATCCCTGATTTATCACACCTTTGCTGCTTCTTTGAACTTAGTTTGGCAGAAATGTTGCAGTAAAAAAAATTACAATTGCACATTTTATCTGCAGTCAACAAGGGAATGTACTGTGCACACACTGACACTTTTGGGATTACTGATGAGCAAATATAATGAGAAAAAAATACCAAAGACGCGTGATGAGATTCCCTCCTACAAACGATACCAGTGACAATTATCAGCATCATTGGCTGCAAAGTTAATAAAAGCTTTTTAAAATCTTGTTTTAGGTAAATTTCATTTCATTTCATAAGCCTCGTGTGGATCACCGGATTTGAAAATGGAATAAATAGAAATAATTCCTTGTTCAACTAAAACAACGCTGATAATATCTGAATGGTGTTGTCAAAAGTAAAGCTGCTAACAGCCGCTTTCCTGCAACCTGTCCTGCTTTACTGCACTTCTGTGCTGAAACTTTATGTGACACTTTTACTGACTAAACTTGGAGCTAGAAGTTGATCCAAACACTGTAATAAATTACGGTTAAGTGCTTTAAAATCTGAAGCCAAAAACAAATGACGGTCCATAGCAAATTCCCAGTGTGAACAAACATAACACAACAACACAAACAAGACTCGAAATGCAAAAAACAGATACAAAACGACACAAACAAGACATAAATTTACAAAAGAAATGAAAAAAATGAGACTAAAAAGAACAAAGAGGCACAACACAAGGCAGATGTGACCCCAGCTGACACAAACAAGAAAAAAATGAGACATAAAACAATACAAATGGGACACAAAAGACAAAATATGAGCGATGAAATGAGACACAAAACTACAATTGCAGTTAATGTTGATTACAGCGGCAACATGATATAAGTATTACTGGAAAGTTATAATCACAGTATTAAACAGTAAACCTCATATTCTACTGCAGAGTGCTGGAATCAGTCATACAGTAGTTATCAGTTTCAGTAATTCAATAGTATCACTAGAAATACAGTGAAGTACTGATGACCACAGCAGCCAGTATTTTACTGTAATACGGAACATTTGTTTCAGCGTACGACAGACACGGTCAATTTTATGTTGTCTGGTGATGTGGGAAAATCAACATTAGGTAGGTATAAAGCAGCAAAAAAGATACAATTTACTGCTTAATTATAGTCAACCCAAACTGAGATCCAAGCTGATCAAAGGTGCAGGATGTCTTTCTCGCTCCTCGTGCATTCAGTGCTGCCGTTGGCGAAGATTTATTACAGCAATGTCACTGAATAAACCATAGCAGTCCCCTGGACATCTTTATCTGCTGCTCTGTCTTTTAAAAACTGCATTTATACCACAAATTTGCAAAGGCAAGTTTTTATTTTCATTGAGCATAATGAAGAAACTTAACATATTCGCCAATTTGCAAAATCTTTACTGGTGTGTATTTCATTTGTTTTCTTACAGTACCTGCGCCTGCATTGCAATTTTCACCTAAAACTGATTCAGAAATTTGAGTTTAAATTACGCACTTTATTTAACTGATGCACCATTATTATTTTGACCCAAACCATTGAAATGGTGTTAACTTAGAAGGCTGTAGGTAGGCAAGTGTAAGCACTAAAGCTACGTGGTGTTTTGGAAATGTCATGGTTTGGGTTGAACTATATCTGAGAAAATGCAAACTGCAAATCTTCTTTTCTATTTCATAGCTTACTAGGATGAAGAGTCCCACCATAAGATTAGCCTCTGAAAAACAACATGCATCTCACAGTTTTACAGAACCATTTAATTTGCTTTTGTTTTTTTCGGAAATAATATGTTTTGTGATTTGAACCAGCTGTTACGTATTTTGTACTAGAAGTGGCATGAGGCTGCAGATTGCATCCAACTGAATCCATATTACCTCCTCCTTCCATTACAAATATGTAGGTGAAGCTGCAATGGCCACAAAAAAATATGAAAAACACCAAAAGGCCCTTTCTACAGCCAGTGACTGGTTTGTCTATTCCGGGCTACTGTACAAACATGGCTGTGCAGCATTGCATTGGAAGAGGATCCAATGTGTAGATATAAAGGTATTTAAGGTAACAAAAGCACAAGGATTCTTATTGTCAGCTAATGAAAAACACAGAAACATTCTATTCAGATCCTGCAAATAGATCCTCCAAACTACTCCACATTAGGCCTTCATTCATGTTTTGTTGCTTCTGATCTACATAAAAGACTCTGGATGTAAAATCCTGGTTCTGCATTGCAAGGTTCCTTCCCAAACACATGCCTGGTATAAATGGGCAGTATATGATTTTAATTTTGACATATTTGCTCTCTGGTGAGTCAGTGTTTACTTCTCATTTTCTGACTAATGTGCAGCATGGCAGTCCTGGATCAGGGCTTTTAAAAAGCTGCTCAGTGGCGACAGAATCTGGATTAAGCAGGGTTTTCTAAACACGCTGGTGAGAAGATGGAAGATACGATCCAAGAAGACAAGGAACAAAAAACATTGAGGAAAACATTCATAAGTTTGTCAACTTAACTGACACCAAAATACTTTGAGTGAAGATTTTGCAACACTGGAAGCTGTAAGAACCATTTCATCCCCTGCCACACAGATTGTGAGGTAAACATTAGAATGAATGCATTTCAAAGGAACAGAGCAGGACTGCACAATGTTTGATTGGTCAGCTCAATGTTTTGCCAGAGACAGGTTCTTGTTTTTTGCCAGAGTAGCCTATGTGACTCCTGCTGTGGAGACTCTCTGAAAAGAGTCATAGGCTGCCTTTTTACATGTAGTGTATTATCAGTCTGAACTTGGCCTAAACACCCACTGAACTGATCTACCTTGTAATATATCCACAGTTTTTATAGGATAGATCGTTGCACCACAATATCTTAAGATCTGCAGGTACAAGTCATTAAATTATTTTAATGCAAAAATGCAAAGACTTGTCTTTCCCATTATGACAGACACTTCAGTGAAAAGAACTGCTTTATTTACTTGTGACAAAGTGGCTTCTTGAAGCAAGATGAGAGAAAACCTTTTAAACAGATTGCCAGCTCCTACTCACATTCAGCATGCATTTAAATTTTTCAGTAAATTCTAAAACACTGTGTATTCGAAGGCCCCTCCCTCCATGTTTCAATTTCATTTAAGAAAATGACCATTTCATGTCAAAATGAAAACAGATTACAGTTATTAATGTCAGTTAAAATACTCTAAATGTAAAAGTGGTTGCCTAAGTATTGAGCCCTTTAAAATAACTAATTTATCACAGGTGCAGCCAGTTGGTGATAGAAGTCACAACATTAGTGAAATGGAGATCATCCAAGTGCAGTAAATGTTTTCTAAGTGACTGTATTATAATCACACCTGTACCTAGAAGTCCAATCACTAGTTCTCCTGAATAGAACTGCTATTACGAAGGTAGTAGGATAGGCGCAGACGCAGGGAAACCGGCAGACAGGGGATTATGAAAAATGATTGTTTTACTAAATAATTAACCAATACATAATTGATGAACGAGACTGGGGAGACTGAACTAAACCAAATCACTCAAAACTACAAACACAAAATACCAAAACTGTGAGCTCTTAAACTAATCGAACAACAAGACTAAGCGGAGGAGGGGTACTCACAAATGGGGAAACTGACAATGGGGGTCTACGCCACCAGGGGACAGCACACCCAGGCACCCGCTCCTGCCTACTGCCCGGTGGACATAGCACCCAACCCCGACTTCCTGCCCTGTAAGTGGTGTACCGACTGGGCGGTGGCCCTGTGTTTCTTCTTCAGACTGTGCCCAGCCGAGCCCCACTGGACCCCCAAGGCTCGGCCACCAGACACTCTTCTACGAGCCCCCCCGCCCCAGGCCTGGCTCCAGGGGAAGGCCCCGGTCTCCCTAACCTGGGCGAGGTAGCGGCTTCACCATTTTGTGTTCTCATCAGGGTTTTCTGCCGGAAACCGGTGGATTGCTCCCTCTGGGTTGGGTGGGGGGGCGCTGTACCGAACCGTCGTGGTGAAGAGGGAGCTGAGCCGTAAAGCGAAGCTCTCGATTTACTAGTCCATCTATGTTCCAACCCTCACCCATGGTCATGAGCTTTGGGTAGTGACCGAAAGAACAAGATCGCGGATACAAGCGGCCAAAATGAGCTTCCTCCGTAGGGTGGCTGGACTCAGCCTTAGAGATAGGGTGAGGAGTTCAGGCATCCGGAGGGCGCTCGGAGTAGAGCCGCTGCTCCTTTGCATCGATGGGAGCAGGTTGAGGTGGTTTGGCCATCTGATTTGGATGCCTCCAGGGAGACTTCCTTTGGAGGTTTTCCGGGCACATCCGTCTGGGAGGAGACCCCGGGGTAGACCCAGAACCCGCTGGAGGGATTATATATTTCGTCTGGCCTGGGAACACCTCGGGATCCCCCAGGAAGAACTGGAAAGCGTTGCTGGGGGCAGGGACGTCTGGAACGACCTGCTTCGCCTGCTGCCTCCATGACCCGGCCCCGGATAAGCGGAAAAGATGGATGGACAACGGGGGAAGACAGGCTTAGGGGAACCAAAAACAGAGAGGGGCACAACAGAGTCCAGGAGGGGGGAGAGCAGAAGAGTCCATGTAAGAGTCCAGAGGTGGCAGGTTTGGTGGGGAAACATCTTCTATGGTCTGACGGAGACTGAGTGACTGAGCAGGGTTTAAATAGTGAGGAGAGCTTGTGGACAGGTGAGCTGAGTTTACTAATTACTGCAGCTGACAGTCATTGGTGTAATCAGCAGGCAGAGTGCAGGTAGAGCAGGAGGGGGAGTGGCAGGGAGAGAGAGAGACATGAGGGAGAGGTGACAGACAGGGAACCAAAAAGGCAGGACAAAACCGAAACAGATCAGGAAACAAGAAAGGAGGAAAGAAAGACAGGGCCAGAGCAAGATCGTAACAACTACACCATAAAAACAAAAGAGCAACTCAGTGAAAAGGTTGTCAGGAGATGGATACAGGAAATTTTCCAGTTGCTGAATATCCCTCGGACTTCATTTAAATCAATCATTGAGAAATGGAAGGAATATGAAATATAACTACAAGCCATCCTCAAAGACTCCATGATTGTGCAAGAAACAGATTAGTGAGAGAGGCCCCAAAGACACCTGTGACTCCTCTGAAGGAGTGACAAACTTCAGCCGAGATGGGAGAGACTGTACATAGTGCAACTGTTGCCTGTTCTTCGCCAGTGAGAGCTGTATGAAAGAGTGCCAAAAGAAGTCCCTACAAAAAAGCTCCTAATAAATTTGGACTAGAGTTCACCAGAAGGCAAGTAATAGACTCTGAAGTCAAATGAAAGAAGATCCTTTGGTCTGTCGATGCCAAAATTGTGCTTTTGGACATCAGACAAGACGTTTGGAACTCAGCCAACACATCACAAACACACCGACCTCACCATGAAGCATGGAGGTGGCAACGTCATGATGTGGGAATGGTTCTCAGCAGCAGGCCCTGGAAGGCTTGTAAGGGTTAAGGGTAAAATGAAAGCAGAAATGTGTATGGAAATCTGGGAAGTCAACCTGATGTGTTGATAAAGATTTCTTTTTAAGTGAGACAATTACCCAAAACAAACAACAAAAGCTACAGAGCAAGGTGAAGGTTTTACAGTGGCCAAGTCAGAGCCCAGACTTCAATCCAAAGGAGAATTTGTGATTGTACCTTTCAAAGGCTGTTCACTTATGATCCCTGTGTAACCTGCCAAAGCTTATGCAGTTTTGCAAAGAAGAACGGGTAAAATTGCAACGTCCAAATGTGCCAGTCTGATTGAGACCTTTCCATAAAGACTCAATGCTGTAATTTCAGCTAAAAGTGCATCTACTAAATTCTGAATTGAAGGAGGTCAATACTTATGCAGTCACTTATTTTACATTTTGTATTTAACATTTTAAATGAATTGACTATGTTTTCACATTGACTTAAGAGTCGTTTTTGGTATGTTCTTGTCAAAAAGCCACATTCAGTTGGCCAGGATTCAGTGTTGAAAAGCAATTCAAGTGGATAACTTCCAGGGGTTGAATACTTTTTATAGGCAGATGTTTTATTGCTCTCAGTCAGCCTGATGTGGTTGTGTTCACGACAGCTGATGAAGGGCACCGCTTCTCTACACTCATGGGTCACTGTGGCCACGCATCCACTCACATTGTCCGATCCTGTTCATAGTGTGGGAAAACTCGGGTTAAATCCAGACCGCTACTCTGAGCACAAAGGCCCAAAGGTGGTTATCTCATTGCCTGAGTCACTGATCAGGGTTTTGTCTTGTCACCTTTTTTCACTCAAACAGCAGCAGACAGCTCAATCCACTCCATCAGATCAGAGCTCCTCTCTCCGTATCTCCTCTTTTTCTCCTGCATTTTCTATCCCTTCCTCTCAATAATGGTCAATCCCACATCAATACGCAAGGCTCCTTTCACTGTGTCTGTTCCCCGAGGTGGCCTCATTACCCCGGGGTGTTTTGTTTGTTTGTTCCTCAGTTAAAGAAGCTGAATTGAGCAGCCGGCAGGGGTGGACTGGAGAGAGTGGAGGGCCAGAAAGGGTGGTGGTTGTGGAGGTGGAGGGGAGACAGAGGGCAGAGGACACAGGACACAGGAGCCCCCGTGGCTTTAAAGAGGACAGATCAGCAGTCACAGGGCAGAAGGTCATGGGAGGTGGCTTACATCAGCCATGACGAGGAAGATGACGGTGGCAATAATGATGGTATATTTTGTGCATCTCGTCACATTATGTTTTCAATAGAAATCATGAGTGCTGGTTTTACTGACAGAACTAAACAAGCCTGATCAGGTTTGATGAAAGTGGTTGTGCTGATACATCAAATCGTTTTCACATGGAAAGTGTCTGATTGAGTGCAACGTCCACTGATCTCTGCAGTGCTTCCTGAATATTGTTCGACTGTAGGAGCGAGCATTTACTATTCACAGGAAACCTGCAAAAACAGTGTAGCTCCTGTGGTAGCATCATTATTATTAATATTTTTATTGCTGAGCACTATTTGTTAGATTTATATTTAAAGGAATAGTTGGAAATTTTGGCAAATCCATGAATTGACCAAAGTGCTACACATGTTTTGAATCCGGCAACAGCAAAAAATAGATGCAAAAAAAAAGGCGAAACAGAAAACAGGATAAAGAATCAGTTGAGTCATTTTGTTACCCAAATTGCGATGTTCTCCTATATATGAAACTACACTTCGCGACCTAAAGGTAACCCTGACATAAGTGCAAAAAAATGATCTTACAAATATTCCAGGTCTCCTGGTTAGAAGTCCTGTATTTATCCGTCTCATATCAGTTCATGGCTGCCACCAGCTGTTGCAGAGTCTGAAACCAGACAGTGGTTCTGCTCATTCTAAAATAGGTTTGTACTGGACTGCTATACAGACCATCACATTACCCCTCATATGGAAAACAGAAAAACAAACTGGGCTCCTGTGGAGGTTTGTGAAATACTGTGGCTTTGCACTTTTCAAAAGATATAGCAGCTGGTTGGACTGTAGCACCACATCAGTGATTATTCCTGAGCGGGTCATTGATGGAAAATAAATACAAATGCAAACCGTCACTAAAGTGCAGAAGTAACTACATTATTTCAACTCCTTCAAAGAATGGATGAATTTTAAAGATGTGATTGACAGAGAATCACCTTCCAAAAAGCATTTGTTTCGATGGTCCTGTGCAGTCAGTGTACTTGCAGTGTGGACACTGTGTGGTCACAAATCTGTTGTGAACATCCACTGAGGAAGCCATGCAGATCTTCATGGACTTGGATTGATCTTAACCCTTAGAAACATGAGTTGATTGGACTCTACACTCTTCCATAAGTGGGTGAAAAATGGCCCTCATAAGAATCAATGTGTTTTTATGCCATTTTTGTCATTTTGGTAAAGAATGATAACTTGTATTATTTGTTTTGAATTATATTTTAATCCACACAAGAATGATTTCATGTTTGAAATATGTTTTTTTCTGCATTATAACAGATTTTGAACATTTTGATAATTGAAAAAGAAGAATATGACACAGAGCAGTAATAGAAGAAATGTCAGCATCCATTTCATTGACATTTCTCCACTCTTTTCCTTCAGCTGTTGCTGCTCTCCATCCCTCCAAGTTTGTGCACCACCTTTTGCACGATGTTATCAGTGATAAAGAGCTTGGGGTAGTAACACAAATATTAGAATTTCTTAAAAGTAAATTCAAATGGAAAGATATCGAAGACGTGCTTTTTGAGGAATTGTTGGAAAATGAAGTGATAAAAACTCTTCATTACAAAGATACTGCAGGAAATTCCAATCATTTTTGACCACTTATGCATCTAAGGGTTAAGAACAATTGTCCCAAATAGGATATGAACCTCAGACTCCTGGGTGGAAGTCTTGCTGCAAATTAATGTCCAGCCTCCTAACATGAGCTTACTAACGGCTCTATTAAACTGGAAGCCTAATATTATAGTCTTACCTTACGGGTAAGAAAATACATTTCTTTCAAAATGATTAGGCAATTGAGTTGAACAGCAACACTATTTTTTGTGAGACAGGGTTAGTTAAGTCCAGAAATGTTTTAAAACTTGAAATCATGTGATGTGGCAACACTCTCTGACCATCCAAGCTCTTAATGTCTACCTTATACTTCTGATTTTGTCTCATTCAGGAGAATCTGAATAGAGAATGACACATCACACCTACAGACACACACACACACACACACACGACTCGCACCTTGTGAAGGACACGCAGGCCGATTAATTACTCCAAGTAGGTCATTTTAAATCTGGTGGAAGGACAGTCTGTTGTTCCTGCAGAATGGGTTGTAATTAAAGGAAGGCGAGCTGCAGCGGCGGAAAAGGCCACACATCAGCCCCTCGTGGGCCAAGATGCCATTGATGGGAATTTATGGTTCCTCCTCACAAGCGTACGTGCTCATCTCGCAGCTTCAAACTCACCTGCAGGAGCTAAGGAGGAGGAAGCAGTTCCACATGCAAAGAAACTGCAGAGTTCGGTGAGAGCACTTTGTGGCAAACTGAAAATGCTCCACACATCATGCAAATACAATACGAATTCACCAAGGAGAGGTCACTGAGAGTTGATGTGTAACTGTAGTCAATGGGATATAGTCAACAGAGGAGAGAAAGGCGTGAATCAAGGATCAGATACACAAGGAGTACAATTAAGTATGGACAAGTTTGAGCATGCTCTCTTAGCAAACAAAAAGTGAATTGATTTTATGACTCTTCAGCAGGGGAAGGGGATTTATTTGAACAAGCCAAAAGTGTCTACAGTACTTCACTAGGCAATGAAAGCTGGATACTGGATATTAAACTACTCTTCTCTTTCCATAAAAAATTCTGCTATTTTTTTCCCTTTTCCTCATTTTCCACTTTTCTTTTATGTTCGTCTTCGTCACCGCCCTCCCTTTTCCCTCCGCCGTCCCCGTCGCCTGGACTGTGTCTGCCTACCTCTCTGTGAATTTTCACACCTCTATCCCTCTCTTCTGCCGCTCAGCTCTCTCCCTATCGCTCCATAAAACACTCCTTCTACCCGCTGCTTTCTGACGTCTCTCCTTCCACCTCCATCCATCTCCTCCTCACTCTCTCCCTCCCTTTTTCCTTCTCTATCCCCTCCCGACTGCCCCCCCATCCCTCCCCTCCCTTCTCCAAACCACCACCACCACCACCGCTACCTCCTCACTCGCTCTCACAGCCGTTCACTCCATTTTTCTGCACATGAGATTTGCCTAACAATAAGTGGCTCTGCCCAAGGTCAGATAAGAGAAGCACAGCCCAGGAAGCCACAGCCACTGTTTCTTTCATCCCTTTTTTTTCCTCCTCTCTCTCCTCACAGCTTTCGAATTATCTCTGCAGCACATAATAATAATTACTGAGGACGGCAACATAGAGATAAGAATGCAGGAGCTGAAATGGCGAGAGAGAGAAAGAGAGAGAAGGGGGAGGGAAGGAGAGGGGGGGAGGCGGGGGGGGGGGACAGGTTAGAAAAACTATAGAGGCAAGAAGGAGCGTAGTAAAGGTATATTAGAGAGCCTGTGAGGCATGAGAGAATAAGGACGGAAGGTAGAAGTCAGATGACAGCGTAGGGAAGCAAGAGGAGAAGCAGCAAAGGAGAAATCAAGGAAAGAGCAGCCGAGAGAATGGAAATTATAAAAGGATGATGCTGGTGCTATTGTATATTCAGAAAATCCCATAGAAAGACTAAAATCAACAAGCTCCCCTGTTACAACTTTCTGACTTTCCCTGCTCTGTCTGTGGCTCCAGGGCGACTGGTTACGAGTGAAGCCACAAAATTAAAACAGCTTACAGATGCATAGCTTCGTTTCTGAAAAGGGGCTCAGTAACTTCCTAAAACAGCTGAGCATGGGCGTTTTTAGCAGACATTACTCAAACGGGACAAAATAATGACTATTTTCAGCCGCTGATTAATACATATTTTGTGCTCTAGTGAACATTTATCAGTCCAGCGTTCCCAGGGTTTATCAAATGATTCTGCAACTTATGATCCAGTGCCATGTGCCAACGTAAACAATAATTGTAATGCAGGAACCAGTGCAGCAGAGTGGCTCACCGATGTGGTTTTTTGGACAACAACTGTGCTCTGTGACAAAGAGAATTAAGATATATCAAGCTTTGGGTGCACAGTTTGGTCATGTGGTTTGTACCAAAAATATATAATGTAGCCAGCCTTGTCATAATAATGCAACTGTGCAAATATGACATATGTTTATGTCGAAATAACTCCAGCAGCTCTATAAGCTTTAGGTTTTGTCCATCAGGAGCAAAGCAGGAAACAGTTGGGTGCTGTTATGCTTCTGCAGAAGGCTTTGGGTTGATGGATAGATGATATAGATGGTCAACAGAATGGTGGACTTTAGCCTGATTTGCATGATGCTAGTATTACCAGACCTCATGTGATCTGGAAATTCTCTACCACATCTGTGGTTAGTCTTGTACATGAGCAAAGTTTTACTCAATATTACCCAACCTAAAGATATAAAAAGGCTGCCGCAAAGGCTTGTTGAATAACAACTAATTGTTCTGCCCTGGGTTACGCCATATTTTGTCGATCTCGTCATCCGTCAAGATTTTGCCTCCCTCAGGGACTTGACTTTTCTGTGAATGGGTTTCCATCCTGTGTAGCAACATGGCCTTCCTGAATCTGTACACAAAATGCGACAAAATTTTATTCACAATTGCAACCTCTATAATTTTCAAGCAATAAAGATGCAGAAGAAACCAAAAGCATTTTAAAAACAACTTCAAATCACAATGACGCCAAACCACACAGGAGTAATATTATCACAGAACCTGTGTGTTTGGTGAAATATGGTAGGTAATATACGATGGAATGTTGACTTTGCAAATTATGAACAGTGGAAGATTTGCACAAGAGTAAAATCTCAGACGACCTCTGGAGTTATTTCTAATTACTAGAGAACCTCAGGTAATACTGTGCAAATAGGGCTTTTGACCTGAGAGACTGTGGGTTTGTTTCAATCTCTCATCCCTTGCATTTCCATTTATGACTTGAAAGAAACACATTTTTTCTCTCAAAGCTAAGATTTGGATGTAGTACTAAAGACTTCCAGTTTTGAAGAGCCATAATGTCCATGGTAGAAGGTAGAATGGAGGCATACACAGCCAGTCAAAAGTTTTAGAACACCCCAGTTTTTCCAGCTTGTTATTGGAAATTATGCATGTTAATTTCTCATTGTACTCTGAAATGAAAGCATAAAGCAAATAAACAAATTAAGTTTAAAAAAATCTATTTATAAACCAAAATGTATTCTGAAGTTTTGACTCATCAAAGTAAGCACCTTTGGCAGATATAACAGGTGCACACACTCGTGGCATTCTTTCCACAACCGAAATCAGATATTCTTCAGAAAGTTCTTCCCAACTCTGTTGCAGAAGTTCCTATAAAAGTGTGGCACTTGCAGGTTGCTTTGCTTTCACTCTTCTGTCCAGTTCATCCCAAACCAGCTCCATGGGGTTAAAGTCTGGAGACTGTGCTGCCACTTCATGTTTTCAAGCTTACCATCTTGTTCTTTTTTCCTAAGGTAGTTCAGGCATAGCTTGGACTTATGTTTTAGGTCTTTATCTTGCTGTAGGATAGACCTCTGACCAACTAGGAACATACCAGAGGGTACTGCATGGAGCTGCAGAATGCTGTGGTAGCCGTTTGGTTCAGGGTTAATCTCACTCTATACAAGTCACCGATACTGGATCCAGCAAAACACCGAGGAACAATCCTTTCTCCTACTTGATGGCGTACAAGAATCCTGCATGATGAACCAGAGATTTCAAATTTTGATTCATCGGTCCATAACACCTTCTTCCAGTCTTCAGTAGTTCATTGGTAATGTTTCTTTGTCCAACCAAGTCTCTATCTATGCTGCAACTCCACCTGTCAAACCTGGAACTCCAAGTCTTCTCTTCACAACTGAGACTTCTTCCTACGACCACTATTAAGCTGTGCTTGAAGCTGTGTCCTGTGAGCCGCCTATCACCAAGCTGTTCACTCTCAGAAACTTGTCTTCTGATTCTGTAGTGGCTTTGGGTCTTCCAGACTTCTTCCTGTTTCAGATTGCCTTTTGATGATGCAAGCAACTGTAATCCTTGACTTTCTTCGCAATTTCTCTGTAGGAAAGACCTACATTTTTAAGTGTTATGATGGTCTGTCTCTCTTCTATTGTTAATTGACTTTTCCTCACCATTTTTATAGCAACACACTTCTTTCTGCAGTACAATACTGTTCAGATAATGCTCTCGAAGGTTTGGTGTGTTCCAACACTACTTTTATACAGACAGAGGATGTTGTAAGTAATCAAGAAAAGTTGGGACACCTGCAGGATCCGGTAGAATCAACTTGCATTACTGCAGAACACCTTTAAGTTGACAACCCATTTCTTATTCCTTGACAAAGGCTTTTTTGTATAATTTTGAAACCTACATTATTTTTCAGTTTTGGGTAACCCTACCTTTTTGGTTTTTACCTCTGGCAGTTTACCGCTTATCTTTGTACCATTTCAAGCTATTCATTGGACTTGAACAGCTTAAATTTCAATAAAAAACTGGAAAAATTATGGCATTCTAAACCTTTTGACCGGTAATGTATTTTTTCACTCAAAGCTAAGATTTGAATGTAGTAGGAAAAGGCTTCTGGTTTGGAAGAACCTCAAAGTCCATGTTATAAGGTAGAATGAAGGCTTCTTTAGCAGATGAACCTTCACCCGGGACATCACAAGTGGAACCAATATCTCAGACTTCAGTTTTTAACCAATTGTTTAGTTTTGGTTTGGTTTGGTTCAGGAAAATACCGCACCTTTGTTTGCGCTTTCTAAATAGCAACTATTTGTTAGAAACCTTCTCAAGTTTTATCATCAAAATTATGAAAAAAATATCACCATTTGGGTTCAAATACAACCTTTTGATGACGAGCTTCTTCCTTTTTCTGGGTTGCAAGAGTCACAGTTTAACCCCATCTAATATATAACTGGGTGGCTGATGAGGAACAACAGAAAAGCAATTAAAATAAATGGCAAGTATATGTTGATTTGATTTGTCATACATCACACACAAACATACTCTGGCAGAAATTACATTTCCGTCAAAACATAATTTAGAATGCAGTTTAGTTGTTTAGGTGTGTCATTTTTTTGGAGACAGATTTCCTTCTTTTAACCATAACCTGTAATATATTTCACCACCTTAAACAAGCAGTTTTTTTTTAGTTTCTTGAACATATTTTGCTTCATTTGCAGTTGAAGTGAAGACATACAGGACATGTGGAGCGAGAGAGAGAAGGGTACAGCTGTATGGTCCTCAACTGGAACCAAACTAGGGATGTTGCTTTTTAAAGTATTCAATATAATTCCAAGTTTGTAATTTATAGTGAATTTTGATTTAACCAATAGACTACTGCTGGCTGAAAATGAAATAAACTGGTGACAAAAGACAATAAGACATTGTGTTAGGGATGTCAATGTTATATTTATTTTTTCTATAATTTTGCTAAAAAGGTCATATCCATAATTGTTCAAGAAACAATGGGAATGCTTTTATTTTCCACTGCAGTTCTTACTAACAGTCTATTTTCATGTCTCCACTGGGAGTTTGTTTGAAATTGAAGGTTTCCTCACCCTCACTCTGGTGTTTAGTTCCTCCACAGATTCTCGATGGACTATGATTGTGCCACTCCAACATGTTTATAACGTCGTCTGTTAACCATTTCTTCACCACTCTGACTGCATATTTCAGATCATTGTCTCGTTGGAAGCTCCAGTGCTGCCCAAGGACAAGTTCTTTTCCTCCATAATAATACAAGGCCACAAAAGACCACATTCCCAGCACCACGATTCACCATGGGGATGGTGTTCTGGGGCTTGAATGCTTCTCCTATGTCCTGTTCCTGACAACTGTATTTTCATCTCATCCAAACAAGACTGACGACCTTAAGCTTCACTCTTTGCAAGTCAAGGTTTTGTGTTTCTGTCTAGGAAAAGGGGAGTTCTGCTTGGTCTTTATCCATGGAGATCAGCTTTGTTCAGTGTCTGATTGAGATATTTCTACCAGAACGGCTCAGATTCATTAAGACGGTCTTGGTGTTGATCCTTGGATTCTTCTTGGCCTCTACCATTTGTTACACTGCAGGAGTCACTTTTGGTTTCCTACCATTTTCTTTTAGATTCTTCACAGTGTGGAACACCTTGTACTTTGTGATTTTGCTTTGCACTGTGGCCATCAGCACCTGAAAACACGTGGATATGGCTTCATAACCCTTCCTTATCGTGTGAGTGGCCACGATGCACAACTTTCTCTCAGTGATGAACCCTAATAGCAGCTCGCTAAGCTCAACTGACTAGTAACTGTATCGAGAACTACTTAATCAGCTGTTTTCAGTTTATAGTGCATTAGAAAACTGCAGAACATGTGAAATGATATAAAAGCAGCATTTTTTATCAAAGATTAGTGATGGATTCAAGGAAAATGAAGAGTTTAGGATATGACACTTTTAAAATCAGCCAAAAACCACAAAAAAAAAAATGCAATTCTTCAGTGGCGTCTCCAGCACAATGTATTACTGTGAGTTTGTCGACTTTTAACGCCATTTCCAGCCAGAAAAAAAAAAATGTTGGTCAAATTCACAATTAAAGAAAATTTGGGATGGGCACAAATACTTTAAGGCTCGACTAAATGCAACATACATCGCAATTCTTTGGCTTCCATGGTGCAATTTGTTTAAACCCAAATCTTTCACTAACCAAGCTGTTTTGTTCATAAACCTAAAATGTCAGGTCAGAGAACAGATATATTTCTACCACATAGATTTTTAATAGTTTTGGAAGGCACTGACAAGTGATGCTGTCCCACTAATAACAGCAGTAGATGAGGAAACTCTCACATGTTGCAAATCCTGTTTTTTGACATTTAATTTCGACCTTGTCTTAAAGTGAAAAAGCAGCAGAATACGACTCAGAAATAACAGTAAATTAGCTATTAAAATGTAATGTCTGTCTGCAATCATTTTTGGCAAACTTCAGCTCAGTGTCGTCGAATCCCAGTGTGAAGAAAAAGCGAGTGGACGCCAAACAAAGGAAATTGCTTTCTCTCTTTTTAATGCTAGCATGTGGTTTGGTAGCATTTCTGCACCTGTGACAATACACCGCTCACTGTCACATCAGACCTGCGCTCTGCAGGGGTCAAATTGCCATTTTGCTACAAGATGAAGTGTCCCTTAAATTGATTATATTTCCACAATCACTCGAGGAAAAAAAAAGAAGAAGAAAAGAGGACAATTTCTCTTTATGAGTTGTTACACCTGCACACAGGCTCGTCTGCCGGGCCGAACGCTGTGCTCTGGCAACAGCTGTACGAACTGCAGGGTGTCAATCAGAGCATACGTATTAAGATTTTCAGGAGTTATGATTATCTTGGCACACAGGACACATTTGTACAAAAGAGTCAGGCAAACACACAAACACACACACACCAGCCGTGCTCCTCGAGCCGTCCTGCCCCGCCTAACCCCTGACCTCCATATCTGAGGGAGCAGGGTAAGCTTCCTAGTCCCTGAGCTGGTGCTCCCAAACCCCTCTACACACACACACACACATACACACACACACACACGCTTGCCGCCACCTCCACCCACCCATGTCTCACCCCTCAGTACTCCACCCCCAACCCCCAGAGGACCTGCTATCAGCTGGGCTGAGCCCTTCTGCACCAGCCTGATATCCACACAGGATTGGAGGGAGGGGCAGCGGCTGGGTAGAAGTACAGAGAGCTGTGATTTACAGTGAGAGACAGAGAGAGAATGAGAATCAGCCTCTTTCTGTATTTCTGTTTGTTGTTCCTGCCTGTTTGTCTCTGTCTTTGTGTGCAGCGCCCGCATGTGTTTGCGTTCTTCTCTCTCTGCGTGTCGTGATGATAATCACCAATGCATTATTACTTCAAACGATGGCAGATTAGCCCCCGCCTCCACGGCCCGATCCCTCCCTGTTTCATCCCCTCTCTCGCCATCCAGCCGCCGCCCCAGCGTCACCCCTCAGAGTGGCGGGTGTAGTAATGCCATTCTGGTCACTTCTTATCTCGCAACTCAGACCCTGTCACCCGGATGACCCATGAACTAACCATCAAGAGGGGAGGAGGAGGAGGAGGAGGAGGAGGTGATGGTGGGGTACAGGGAGTCTGAAGGGGTGAGTGAAGAGGGGTTGAAGGAGGAGGGAGAGATGTTAAGAAGTTGAAGGAAGTGAGCGCAAATTGCAAAACATACCTTAATGGCCAAATTCTAGCATCAGAACTAAAGCTAAATTAAAAATCTCAGAACACAACAGTGATCTGGCACTGTGCTTTTTTTTCCAGTTCTCAAAACAGACACAAACTGTGTATTAGAAAAACTGTTGCAGGCATGTTTTGTCTGAAAAAGTCTAAATTCTGAATGTTCTTTGGTCTGGTGCTCCTTGGTGTCAAGGCAAAAAATCAGTACAGAAAAAACCAGAGAGAGAGAGAGAAAAATCTCTCCAAACCAAGGCGCTTCAAAGATTAAAATGTCTTTATTCTATTGACATGTCCTGGCTGAACTGTTAATAATAATAAGATGTTTTTTGTATAGCATAGTTCATACAGCAAGTGCAATTCAAAGTGCTTTACATGAAAAAAGACAAAAGATAAAATGAAAACACGTGACAGCCAAAATGCAAGAGTCTGTAAAAAGAAAAAGAAAAAGCAATAGATAGGTCTGATACCAGTACATTGCATGAAACCACATAAAAAAATACATGAAGGCAAACCTAAAAATACATGTTTTAAGGTTTTACTTGAAATTATCTACTGACTCAAAAGCTTTGAGAGCCTCTAGAAGGGTATTCTAGGTATTTTATGTACCATATCTGTACGTCTTGGATCTACTCTGAGGAACATTTAGAAGACCAGAGTTAGAGAGTCTTGGGAATCTGAAAGTTCTGTGCCCAACTAACTTGTCCGATCAATCGCCCTGAGCTTGTCTTGAGAATTCAAATCTTGAAAATGAACTTTGATGAATCTTTTAAAATATACAGGGAGCCAGTGAGAAGCATTTATGACTAGAGTATCATGTTCTCGACCTTCAGTTTGAGTGACAAGACATGTTGCTGCATTTTGGATCTTCTAAACTTTGCTTAAAGATTTCTTAGGAATAAAACAAGAGTCAAGTCTGCTGGAAATAGAAACTTTTGGTGCTAAGAGTGACAAAACATTTTGAGGCATAATTTTGGAAGCAGCCTTTGAGATTTATTTGGATTGAGTATTTCCTGAGGCAGATGGTGAGAGTCAGCTTTCATGAACACCTATGATATGGAATAGTTTCCCCCCTTTCAATAAGCGATTTACAATATACAACAAAAATGAGCACACCGTTGTGTAATATCACTTAATTGATTACTTCTAAGTTGAACAGTAGGATGTTTGCTCTTATGTTAAAATAAAAGCTAGCAGTTTAGATTTATTAGTTGACTGAGATTTATGTGCTATTTATTCAGTATTTCATGTATCCACCATTATTTTTTGATAACAGACTCAATCCTCTTCAGCATGGAGGATGCTAAATTCATTCAGACATGTTCTGCCACTCTTTCAGCTGGAGGGGTTGTGGTGTTGTACCTTTCTTTTTATAATACTGCAAAGGTGTTTATTGGAAACACGCTCATAGTCACATTTTTCTCTTTTTTCTTTGTTAGAAACTCTTCTGTGATTTTGTCAGTTTGCTTGAATATTTCTCTTTCGCCAAACTTCTGCAAACTGGGAGTCATCCTGTCAGCCAGGATTCTGGTGTATCTACAGCCATTCATAATGTCATCTGTGAATGCAATCCCCACAACACCTTTGGCACTAATCCAGCCCCATATCATTACACGACCACGTTGTGCGTCACTCTCAGGATTATGCATCCACTCTTGTAGGTGTGACCAGGTTCAGTGTATCGAGTAGCTGCTTGTCTGTTTTTCACAGCTGGATTTGGAAAGTAGTGCACTGCCAGTGACTTTATTTAAGGAGGACAACACTACAACTCTTCTATATATATCATTCTATACCTCCTGATTAGGGCTCCAACTGCCTTTCTGCTGATTTCTAGTTTGTTTGCCAACATTCCTGTACTCTTTCTCATCTTTGTGTCTTTGTGAAGCCTCAGTCAGAGTTTTCAGCTCCTCATGTGGAGCCATATTGCAGGCATGCACATAGATACAGCCCAAAGGCCCAAAACATAGAAAGTTCTGCTGTTCACAACTCTTTTTATAGACATGTTCATGCACTTAGGCAGATTGAAAATCACAGGTGAACTATAAGTTTTCTAACTTGTGAGTCAGTGGCCACAGGTGTGTTCATTTTTGTTGCATTGAGTTTCTGCTTTAGAACCTACATTTTCAACAGAGTCTTCCTGAAGTACTTGTTCTGGATTGTTCGTGAGAGGAAATACCCCACTGTTGAAGTACCGATTTTCACACAGGACACGGTTTATCATTTGAATTTTAGTGATATTGCACAGGGATGTACTAATTTCTGATGTATACTGGACATCATCTTAGCAGTAGAAACTAGAAAAGCACTCAGACAGCGCAGTACTCCACCAAGGCTGCTCAGTCATTGTATCATTTCCGAGGGATGAAATCTTGAAAAAAATTTCTGGCAGAAATCATGGCACTATAGAATGTGGCCATTTAATATAGATGTACCCTCAAACAAAATGACATTGCTCTAAGCACAGGTGTGTGTTTTGCATGTGTACCGAATCGTGTGACCTAAATTGAATTGATGGGACTCAGAAACACCCTCACAATTTAATCAACTATTTCTTGTATCATTTCCGACGGATAAGTCCAGATAAATCCACTTGTAGTAAGATCACAATCATATGATAGTCAGCAGACAGCTGACATAGTAAGTAAAGTGACACACACTTGTCTTAGTTACAGTGACGGTGTGCTGCTATCTCACAACGATACAGAAATCTTTAACAAATCTGTGGATCCAGACCATAAGCTGCATCACTGACAAAATCTAACCAGTTGGTCCTTGTGTCATTTCTGACCTTCCGTGAAAATTTCATCTAAATTTGTTTGTCCGTCTTTGAGCACTGTTACAAACAGACAGACAAACAAACAAACTCATGGCAATCATCACATAACTTTGCTGAGACTCTACCTCCTATGTAGAGTAACTAGCAAGCTAGACTACACAGTTCTTTTCTCTGAAAGAGTACAACAAGTCGGAATGTGTTGTGTTGCATCAGTGGTTATCTGCTCTTGCATCTGCCCTGTTTGAGTTACTCTGTTGTGTCGATAGCAATTGCAATTAGCTCATTTTTTAAGGTGAGGCAGCATTTTACTATTGCATAACATTCTGAGCAATGACCAGGCGTAAACTAACCGTGACGTCACCCGTTGGTTTCAATGCCGAGAAAATGAAGCCCGGATTTTGCTCCTTCCTGGTCGCTGTTTGGGATTTTTTTGGAGCCAGTGACGTAAAAAGCGTCATCAAACAGGCTGGACCGGAGAGCAACTCGGGGCAGGATTGGCTGAGGACTCTCTTATCCCGCCCACATTTTACCGCAGAGGCTTCTGTTGCTGTCTATCAAGTATAGCCACGCCCCCTGGCTCCGCCAACTTTAACGATTTATTTAAAATTCAGTATTGATTTATTTTAAGATCGGCCACCTGATCTCTCATTTTGACCATGAAAACTAACAGGAAAAAAATCCTGAGCTGTAGAAAATCAGTCTATCAAATTTTATTTTTTCCAAAAATGAATTGGGGTCTATGGAGAAAAAGCTTTTTGGAGCCAACCCTAGCGGACGGCGTGATATTGCAAGTTTTTGACACTTCCGGGTTGGCTTCAATTCTGGAGCCAGATGCTACGTCCACTACAGTCTATGGTAATAATGAGCAGCTGCGATGGAAGTAAGGAGTGGGAGAGAGTTTCTCATTTTTCAACAAACACAAAGGAAAATGTAGGAGAATGGAGCATCAGTATAGTCTTTAACCTCATGTTGAACTTAAAAATGTTTGTTTAAAGTAAAAATAAAGCAGCAAAATTAAGGCAACGGAGCGGTGATCCAGACTGTTTAAAACAAATGAGTCAAGAAGCAAAGCCCTGTTAAAGTGGCACAGTGTAAAAGAAGTTCAAAACAGAGGCCGTGACACATTTTAGCAAATATCTGAGCAGTTTTGTAGAAAAATGCTGGTTAAAGAGTAAAGAAAACTGGAGACTGCCTCATCATGTGGTTTAAATGCATCATTAGTCTGCTGTGACTGTATTTGCATTGAGTGTTGCAATGTGGTTAAAATGCCTGACCAAAATCCCCACATTTTTTTTAAAATTATGTAAACATGTTTTGCAAATTTAAGGTTTGCAAATTTAATTGAAAATTGCAGAAAATAATAAGCTAACTGAACAGGTGTAGCTTAGATCTGTGATTTTTATCTCAGAGTGGGGTGTGAATATGTCGTCTTAAGCAGAGATTACACAGAGAATACATTCAAATCTGACAAAAATCATGGCAACAGCTACTTCATAGGAGATTTCAGGCAAAGCAGGTGCATAGGTAGAAAAATTGTAGCAGATATGTTCAGAAAATGCTGAGAAAGAGACGCCGTTTCTGAGGCCTGCAAAGAATCTGACAATGATTGTACATACTGATTTGCATACTTGTCTGCGCAAAATTCAGCACCCTCCTGTCTGATTCGGAGGCAGACCTTATCTCTGTGTTTTTTTTAGCTCGAAACCTGCCAATGACTGACTGTTAACCCTTCAGAAATTCATCATTTGGCCGCATTGATTAAAAGATGAGTGAACTTATTATGCATTAAAGCGTCATGTCAAAGCCCTGGCACGGCAAGATAGCGGCCTTATCTCTCCTCTACCTGATAAGAGACAACATGGGAGAGAGACGGGGCAGCGGCAGCAGCAGAGGGGGGATGAGAGGGGAGGGGAGGAAGAAGCAGAGCTGGAGGAGAGATACAAGATGGGAGGAAGGGGGTAAAGAGGTGGCGGGAGGTGGAGAGGGGGCAGCTGTGGAGCTGGAATATGAAGGGAGAGGGAGTGTATGGTACGTTTAGAGCAGAGGGGAGGCAGAGAAGAAATTGAGCGGGATGGCAGAAAAGATGGGAGACAGTAGTGGGGTATCTGATGCTGCCTCTGTCAGGGCATCAGCCTCTCTCCATTCACTCTGCTTCCTCACATTTTGCCTCCATTTGCATTTTTTCTCTATTTTCATCTTCACCGTCCAATGGCCTGTCTGGCTTTTTCTTTTTCTCTCGCTCACTCTCTCTCTGTCTCTTGCTCCTGCTCCATCTCTCTCCTTCTCTCTCCCTCTCTCTCTCCCTCTTCGGTAGGTCTTTGAAGGGAGGTCATGGGGGAGACAATGCAAACACAGGCCCTGTGAATAGAGAATGGGAAGAGGACAGCTGTTGGAGATGACAGCGATGGCTGTTAAAACGCAATCTGTCTCTCTTCCCACCGGCCTGTTGCGCACACACACACACACACACACACACACACACACACACATCTACATGGACTGAGGCCACAATGTCACGGTGACACTCCCAACTGTCAAACACGAGTGCGAGAGCACACACTTAACGGCATGTGTCATCACACACACATATGTAAATGCACAGTCTCTGTATAATGCGCAGTAGGTGGCACATGAACAATGGGCGCCGTACGGTGAAACACATCCCAGTGAAACACTTGTGTGTGGAATGGATACAACAAAGGATTAACATGTTGTAAGCATGAGCAGAGATGGCCGGCCATGTTGTGCACCGTATTCCTCAGTGGCGGAGGACGATATGTTGCTTAACCCTCTGGAGCCCAAGAAGGATCTGAGCTTTTTTTTGTCTTCTTTTTGCTGTCAGCTGATTTTTCGCTGCAATATGAGGAAATTCTGCACCTCAGTGGAAATGGCACAACTATGATGCAGAAGTCAGAAATGTCTTCTGTGCAGTTTGACACAGAAAAAGTTTTAAAAAGAAAAAAAACTTTAACTTAATGTTAAATTTGTTTCGCTATTGATTTTACGAAAACTGAAAAACATACATACAGCGGTCAACATACACAGCATTGTGCCCCCAGGTGTTGCTAACACTGGGACAAATGGAGGCTTCACATGCAAAAGATATTTTAGTACTTACATTTTTACATCCTATACAAAGTAGGAATTGTAAACATTACTCCATACAGCAATTCTAGAAAAATCTTTCACCATGCTAACATTTTAAAGTTTGGGATCACTTAAAAATATTCTTATTTTTGATAGAAAAGCATTTCTTTTTTCAACCAATATAATGAATCAGTAATACAGTCTAGACATTGTTAATGTGGTAAATGACTATTCTAGCTGGAAACGACTGATTTTTAATGGAATATCTACATAGGAGAACAGAGGAACATTTCCAGAAACCATCACTCCTGTCTTCTAATGCTACATTGTGTTAGCTAATGGTGTTGGAAGGCTAATTGATGATTAGAAAACCTTTGTGTAATTATGTTAGCACATGAATGAAAGTGTGACTTTTCATGGAAAACATGAAATTGTCTGGATGACCCCAAACTTTTGAACGGTAGTGTATCTTCCAGCAGCATGCTGCAACTCGATCCTCTGTATAGTTTATATGAGTCATGCTACAGTTATTTTAGTGATAAATTTATTAAATTTTTCAATCAATTTCTATTTTTTTAATTATTATCTATCTCCTCTCTGCTTAATGGAAACACATCCTGCAGTTCATCTAAAAGAACTTTTGTTGCATAACTGTTGATCGCAGCAGTGTCAGTCGTGGCTTCTCTGTTGCATCAAGAAACACAAATATTTTGGGTTTTTATAAGATTTAGTGCAAATGGCAATGTAATTTTGATGAAATACCACAATTTTAGGCTCAGAGTTTGTCAACTTACATGATGAAACTGCACATTATGCATGATTAGGTCAAGCAAAGCTGAAAATCTGATGATTCTATTTGTTTGTTGTTATTGTTGTTTTGGGTTTTTTTTTTTTTTACAGTTTTTTGCTGATGAATGCTATCCTTTTAATAGATAATGTACATTTTAACGACCAAGGCAGGTTTGGGGATTTAGAGGTTTAAATAAAAGCACCAATACCAGTAAAAGTCAGAACTAAAAATGCAGCACTATCAACATACTATTCTATATTACATTAATTATTTTGTTCTTGCACTTTGGCTATTTTGATGTGCTTTCTATTACTTCTCTCTCATTTTTTAACCTTATTCAACAGGGACAACAGAGGAAAAAGAGAGGAGAGAAGGTGTTTTGGCCACTTGGGGGTAGAGCAACAAGCTGTGAACACAAAATTGACATCTTATCACCTGCAAAATACCGCATTTATTTGTTGCGAGTGCATCTGCTAAATGTACAGTAATGGCAATAGTAACTAGAGGATGAAAGAGACGTGTCTTTTTTGCTCTGTTTTGACCTTCAACAACATATTTCTCGCTTCTGCATTCTCCACTACCTGTCCAACTCCACTGCTTGGAATTATACAGGTAATGTAAAGAGGGTTCAGAAGAGTTTTCATTTTTAGAACACACAACCTGTTCTAAATGGTTGGAAAGGTTTCATTTTAACCAAATCGACATGGTTAAGTTTAAGAAAAGATGGTAAAAAATGGGTATTTGGGTAAAAACACATCCTTTCATGATGTTATCCATTGTTGCAGGGTTATGAACTGACCATGTTTCCATATAACTCTCAAGTGAATTTGAAGCAAACTTTAAAATGTCACAAAAAATAGTTACAAATAATGTTTCCTTTGAATCAGTCCAGCGAATTAAGTGCATAGGCTGCATAGTGTCACTTAAAACCTTGAGGAAGAAACGATAAAAAAGAAAAGTCTTCAGGAAATGTGTTCAATTGCATCCCAATGTGTTGGGAGTCAGACCGATAGAGGTCAGAAGAATATTCCTGTTGTAGCTGCATGTGAGGCTAATGCAAGTGGTAAAAGCAAACCGGAATTGTTAAACTGCTGGAAAGAGAACCAAAACAATGTGCTGAAAGATGCAAAAATGCTCCTTAGAACTAAGTGACCAGCATTGAGCAGTTCATCACAATTAACAAGGTCTGTTGCATTATTTATTTGATTCACAGTTAATATAAAAATATTGATGAGAGCAGCTATTAATGGTTCTTGAATATGCATTCATCCTGGTAGATGGATTGTGTCCCTGTGGAGGTTTCATTTAAACTGGTCTGCAGTACCATATAACTGTATAGAGAGTAGATGTGAAGTAATATTCCTAATAAAGAATACATTATATTGTTGATGTTACTATGGCACATAGTTACTATTAAACAAGAAAAGCACTCAGAGAGCACAGTACTCCACCGAGGCTGCTCAGTGGCTAAGCTGTCAAGTCCCAATAAATCCGCAGCAGTCGATTTGTAGTAGGATGACAATCATGTGATCGTCAGCAGGCAGCTGATGTAGTGTTCACTTGTTGTCATAGTTAGTGTGACACTATGCCACTATCTCGCAATGACACAGAAATGTTTAACAAATAAAACAAGGTTTCATATTTGTTTTGATCGTCATTAATACAGTGTAGCAATAGAGTAAATCTCACGTAATCAGATGCACATTATATTATCACATTATATTATTATTATTTTTGACTCATTTTAAATAATTACTCTGCCAAGGAACGAGGTGGACTTATATGACGATCAGCACTGCTTTGTCTATCTGTTTGTCTGTTAACAGCATTCCTCAAAAACAGATGCATGGATTTGGATGAAATTTTCAGGGACGGTCAGAAATGACACAAGGACCAAGTGATTAGATTTTGACAGTGATGCAGCTTATTGTCTGGATCCATATGAAGAGTTCATTTGCAAAAACAGGTAACTCCGTTTTCAGAAAACTCATTTTTTTATTGTTTACTTGAGATAATAATAATAATAATAACACTGAAGTTGAGTGGATTTGACGCAGCAGAAAAATACATGACAAAATAGAGAAAAAATAAATTATTAGTTTGATTGATATTATCTCAAGTAAACATTAAAAAAAGTTTTCTGAAAATTTATCAAAACGGAGTTATCTGTTTTTGCAAATGAACTCATCATATATAGTCTGGATTTGATGAAGATTTCTGTATCATTTCGAGAAAGCAGCATGGCGTCACTGTAACTATGACTACAAGTTAACACTATGATGATAATATGATTGCAATCCTCCTACAAATCAGTACTGTGCTTTCTGAGTGCTTTTCTTGTTCTTTATACTATCTATCTATCTATCTATCTATCTATCTATCTATCTATCTATCTATCTATCTATCTATCTATCTATCTATCTATCTATCTATCTATCTATCTATCTATCTATCTATCTATCTATCTATCTATCGCATCTAATCACTATCATACGTTCACTTTTATCAATTTTCAAAGGTATAAATACTGTGCTGGATATGCAGATAAATATTTTTATAAATATTTACCATGCTAGTTTGTGCTCAAAACCAAACCGCTGTTTGATAAAGCAAGTTAAAAAAAAACACAATCCTTAACACCTGTTATAGCTAGTAGTTATTTTTCATCCAGTTTTACATAAAACATGTGAAGAGTGCAAATGTGTAGTGTACAAACAGTGATGCAAAATTCACGCAAAATACAGAACAATGCAGCAAATTTACGAGCTGATACGGAACAATATGCAAATTTTGCTTATTGGTGCACACAAAGAATTGCATTTAATTAATTAGAAATGTCCTTAACTTGAGAGAAAGGGGAGCAAAGTGAAAGACTGATTTAAAGTCTATTAGTCATCCGGTAATCGGCACAAACAGCTGACTGATGGGATTCAGGGTGGTTGGGCGAAGCAAAATGTAAACGGCAGGTTTGCTGTTTGCTCTGTATCTGTCCGCCACACCCCCCCTCATGGAGAGAAGAAGTGGTGCGAGGGAGGAGGGTGGGTGAGGACGAAAGAGGAAAAGCACGAAATCGCAGGTAACAACAATCCTCTGTCGTCTTGTTGATGTGTGTGTGTGTGTGTGTGTGTGTGTGTGTTTGAATGTGTGAGCAGTATCTCAGGCCCCATACTCCACTGACAGCAGGAGATAAACATAGGCCTGTGCTACTGACCACATGATTTATCAACATGAATTTCACCCCCATCCGCTATCTCTTTCTCCCCTCCTCCCTCCCTCCTTCACTTTCTCCCTCGCTATGTATTCTCCTGCACATGAAAACACACACACAGACTCACCGGTCCACTCATTAACTGTCAAAATGCACTAATGAGAAATAAAGAGATTGTCTGAGTATATTGGATGGAGGTGAAGGAGCAGCGTCGCAGCAGACACAAAAGAAGTGGTTGAAACAAAGAGGAGGAGGGGGAAGGCACACAAAGACGGAAAACTTATTTTTGCAAAACATAAAACAGAACGCAGAAAAAAACGAAAAGAGATTTAAGGCTGTAAAGACTTGCCGAGGTTGTGAAAATCTAAACAAACCAGACATCTAAAGAGAAAATATGGAACTGCTTTCTTGCAGTGGGCAGAAATATTCACGGCACACTCACTGTTACGCACATGAATCTCTGCGCACACATTTTGCAATTAGACTGTTCCCTGTGTTCGGTCTGTGCGAGGGGGCTCTGGTGTTGAAAAGGGTGTTAACACCTTGTCTTCCTACTTCGCCGCTCCTTCCTCACTGCCATTATTTCTTTCACGTTGCCCCTTCGGATCAGCCCCTACTTGGAGCAGGATTTTGGCAAAAGGTGCCAGACACTCGGAGCCAGACCTGAGAGTCTCTCTGCTGGAGCTGGAGATGGAGAGAAAGAAAGAAATAATGATGCACGGAGGGCTGGAAGTGTGTGTGAGTGTGTGTGTGTGTGTGTGTGTGTGTGTGTGTGTGTGTGTGTGTGTGTGTGTGTGTGTGTGTGTAGCAGTGGTCCTCCATGTGTCTTGTTCAAACAAGTGTTAGCTTGTTTACTTACTGTTTGGACTGTGTTGATTGTCCCCCTCTAACCTTGCTTTCCTTGATGAGTTTGGCTCCACAGAAGTGCAAACTAGAACCCAACCATTTGTGTGTAGCTGCATCTGCCCTTTCACTCTCTGCTGGACATGTTTAGCTGGCAGAAACACCTTGAACAACAATGCAAGAACATCTCATGCTGATGGATATATAATGCTGATCAATGCCGTCATGGAACGCGACGGAGTTATGTGACGATGAAAAGACGGCGTACGTTTGTCTGTCTGTCTGTTATTCTGTCTGTGTGCAACATTACTCAAAAATGGACTAATGGATTTAGATGAAACTTTCAGGGAAGGTCAGAAATGATGCAAGGACCACCTCATTAGATTTTGGCAGTGATGTGGACTATAGTCTGGATCCACAGATTTGTTAAAGATTTCTGCATCATTGCAAAATGGTGGGATGTCGTCACTGTAACTATGACAACAAGTGAACACTACCTCAGCTGCCTGCTCACAATCACATGATTGTGATCCTACTAAAAATCGATCACTGCGGACTTATCGGGACTTATCCGTCGGAAATCTTCAAGGGGTTTTGAAAGTTCATGCTCAGACTTATAATTTATTTCAGCTCAACTCACTCATCACTTTCAATTCCTCCTCTGTGACGTGCAGTCATGAAGTGGCTGGAGTCTATCCCAGATGATTTAGGGTGAAGGCAGGGGACACCCTGGACAGATCACCAGTCTATCACAGGATGACATATGGAGACAAACAATCACACTCACATTTTAGAATCACCAACTGACCTCATTATGTTTTTGTACTATGGGAGGAAGCTGGAGTACCTGGAGAAAACCCACGCATGCACAGGGAGAACATGCAAACTCCATGCAGAAAGATCCCAGGAACACCGGGACCAGGGATCTTCTAGCTGCAAGGTGAAAGTGCTAACCACCCAAGAATTCCCTTTAAATAAGCACTTGGCAACAGCAGTGAAGAAAAACCTTCCCTGTGCATTCAGTAAATGACATTGCAGATATGTCTGTGCATATTTTCAGGCCTCCACATATTTGAATATGTGATTATTTCTACCCCATAGTTACTAATATTGACAACTAGATGAAAAAAATAATGAAAAAAGACTGAAAGAAAAGTCCAGCTGCTCTATTTTTGGACCTTATCCCCTTCTGCACACACTGTGTATTGATCAGGATTGTTTTTAACAGACTGCTGTGAGGTCCATTAACCTATGGTGATGACAAAGCATTAAGAGACTAATGTGTCCCCGGGGGATAGGGGCGCCAAAGAAGGATGAGTAGGACAGTTCAGCACTGCTCTGCTTACTCAAAGCAGTTTCATCTGAGGCTGGCTGATGGATTCAACACTGTCACAATGATGTAATAATGCAATCTCCACGCCTCATATAATATGACTTTACAACACTATATTTACACTGTAAATAAAAAGAAATAGTTGTAGAATTTTTAATTGTGGCTGCCAGAAAAATGTTTTTATATATATTTTTTACAGATTACATGTTTATGTATCACACACAATGAATAGTCATTGATCAGTATACAATTTACAGTCTAATGCGGCATTTTTTGTTTTTAATTTTATGTTTTCTTAACCATCTGCTGTACAAACCCGCTGAAGCTGAACTGGTCATAATTCTCCAGTTTGAACCAGCCGAGGCTCCATCTTGGCCACAAACTGCTTCACACTATTTAATTTTATTAATCCAAATGAGTTAAAGTTGACCAAATATCTGATAGGGGCTGCTTGTAATTAATATCTATTTGCAGCTAATTTGCATCAGAAAATGTGTTTTTATAGAAAACTAAATGCTTGAATTACATTTTTGTTGATCAAATGAGGATCAGTTTAATGAATTTTATACCCAGACAAAAAATATCTATATGAAGAAAAATGTGATTAAACCTCTAAAGTCTCATCTCTATTTATCAAAGTTGCGTATTTAGAAGTAACTCCTTCCTGCCTTAACTCTAAACTGTTGTTTCTTTTAGATTGCACAGATCTACCAAGTCCCTGCTTCTCTATGCATTCATCTTCACTGCACTTCAAGCACACCAGCTCACCTACAACTCTGGAGTAATTCACACATACATGTTCAAACTGGAAGCCAAATATGAAGAGGAATAATGAAACAGAAAGTTCCATCCTTCGGGCTGACAGCTTTTGTTCTTCGTGTTTGTCATGTATGATTTAGTAGAAGTCTGAATCTAGGTTTTTGATCATCGGTGCAAATGTTCAGCCTCAGTGTTGACCACTTATGTATTTCAGCAAATTAAAAAAAACAACAACATATGAACATGTAAACACGGTAAAAAAAAAAGAAAAAAGAAAAAACATGTTGATTTTCCCCAGAGGAGAACCTCAAGGCCTGAATTATGTATTTATCATTAAAATTTGGATTAGTTGTTTTTGGACATATTCGCTCAGACAAAATAAGACATTCGTATAGTAAATGTGTTTAAAAAATACATTTAATTTGCATTATTTTTTATTCTAATTCTATAAACATTAATGTCTTACTTTCTTGAGGTTTGGGACAGATTGTGCTTTCAGTTACATATTAAGTTGTTACAAGTTGCTGAAAACTTGGGCTGGGACTTTAACAAGTTCATTACGTTTATTTACTTACAGAAGAAATAACATTTTTAAAAAAAAATCACACTTTTAATCGCACCATTCTCAATTCCAGGTGGCGGTAATTAACCTGAAGTCTGCTTGCTAGTCTTAAAGAAGATACACAGGACACATTGAATGAATCAGAACAGAAATGTCGGACCAACATGGCAGCTCAGTTGCAAACTTTCTCTTTTCTTGCAAAAACTATTCAGCAAAAAGTATTTCTGAAAGCATTAGAGGTGAGAAATAAGCTGCTGAATCTGTCCTCAATTTAGTTTAAAAACGGCTAGTTTAGATGCTTAACGAAAGTTTCACGATGCATCGGACCTCCTTTCCCCGTGCCACTTTTACATAAACAAAACTATTTTATGCAAATGAGCTCAGGGGGTGATGCATCATATGTTAGCTATGACAGTCCTAGTACCGGCAAATGATGCAGCCAGCCCATAATAGATCACTTACAGGACACTGAAAGTGCTTGAGTTTACAAAAAGTCTTAAAATGTTGAATATAATCGTTATAATTGCACTTTGAGTTTACAGGAATCTGTGAATGTAGTAGACAGATTAAAAAAAAAGTCACAGATAAATATAAATGAAACAAACATTTTTGCTGTTTAAGTTCTCGTATATGTCTGTTCATCGATTCAGTGATCAGCCAAAATTTATTCGAACTGAAAAATTTTGATTATGTCAAAAACTGCTATTTGACAAAAATGTGATTAATCGCGATTAATTAATTTCAAAGCCTATAATTAATCTTATCAGTCTTTTGAAGCTCATCCCACCACTATTAAAACATTTATTTAAAATCACAATCTTTCCCTGACCATCACTGTATATTTCCACAAATGTCAAACCTTTCTTTGAGCTCTGAGAATACAACATTAGGCTGTTTTCCACTGCAGGAACTTGGAGGCTGGTTTAGGGAGGCCTGGACCTGCTTCTGACAACTGAAACCAGCCCTGTCGAGCCTCTTTCAGAGCCAGTTTCATGAAAGAAAAAAGTGAGATAGTTACTTTTGCCAAAAGTACACATCAACACTGTGTGTATGCACAGTTATGATCAGTCAAAGACAGGTTTACCAGCGATTCCACGTCCCAGCAGTGCAACATGCTCACAAGATAAAGTTTCCATACAACCTGTCTGATGTTCTGACCTCTCATTTTTATCATTTGAATTCTGTTTCACAACCTAGTCTCCTTGATTATCTTACCGATATGCTACTCAGAGGTTGCAGGTGTTGCTTGTTTATAACTCTTGTTCCTAGTCGGGCAATTAAAAAACACAGCTTTAACTGTCATAAAACTAAAACACATTACAGATATGGAAGTACAATGAAATCCTGTTAAAAAAAAAAAAGTACATTTTCAAAAGCAACTACAACAGATGTGGGTTGAATTTAACCAGTCCTTGTGGAAGATTTTGTATCTGCAACTATGGTGTTGTGAGTACATTGTCAGGCAAAGCTACAACACTGTGTGCCAAGTTGTAATAAAACCGAACATTTCTTGGACAGCTAGCTAGTTGTTCATCGGTGGGAAAAGCGGAAAGCAAACAAAGAAAGAAGTCTTATTCATTGAGCTGACTGAGCAGGATGAAGAATGTGTAGTCATTTACTGTTAATTTGTTTGTTGTCCCTTCAGATATTGATTCTGTGCCTGTGGCAAGCATCAAGCAGATACAACAATGTAACCGTCCTCCTGTCATCCATTCACTTTTCTTATTTCATGCTCAGCTGCAACGCCGCGTTGTCTCAGTGGCTGTGGTATCTGGCGCTCTGTCAAAGCATCTGCGGGACTGTAACTGTTCTTCAAATGACATCGTCCCATGTTTTGTTGATTATTTTATGACAAGAGAAGAAAACAGCGACGCCTCGGAGAAGCATCATTCTTTCAGTGCTCTCACACCTTTTCCATTTTGGTCTTGGGCTCCTTTTTCAGCCTCCTAGATTTCCTCATCAGATTCTCCTCCCTCCATAATTACCACTTATTAATTTTAAATGAGAGCCCTAACACGTTGCATGGTTTTAATACAGCCTGGTAATATGAGAGGTAATTTATGGGTTGTGGGTGGGATGGAGGGATGACGGAATGAGTGTCGTCCATCACAGAAATCATTACGGACTCTCTTTCGCTCTGTCAAAGAAAGAGACACTCACTGGCTGCTCGACTCGAGCTGATGGCACACAGGTGAGTGTCAGGTAACCCTCAAGCAGATACACCTGGGCTGAATACGAGGAAGAAAAAGGCATTAATTTCTTTGTTGTTTTTTTTTTGGTTTATACAGTAGCAACATGTGAGGAGAGAACCGAAGCAAATGTATTCCTCCATCTCCGCTTGCACTCTTTCTCTCCTTCTCCTCCACTGTTTCCTTTCTTCTCCTCTCCACTCCTGTCTTTGTGTTCCATGCCCCATTTCAGAGGCTTTTCAGGGGCTGAAGTGGCGCTTGGCTATGCTGAAGTGTCTGCACTGCTGTGCCTGAGCCTGCAATTCAGCGACTATGCGTGTGTGTGTGTGTGTGTGTGTGTGAGTGTGTGTGTGTGTGTGTGTGTGTGTGTGTGTGTGTGTGTGTGTGTGTGTGTGTGTGTGTGTGTGCCCGAGCCTGCAATTCACCAATTTCACCGCTAATTAGCCCACAAAGGCTACCGGCAGGGAGGAGCAGAGGAGGAGGAGGAGGGATGGGAGGGTGGAGAGGGGTGGCATACGCGGGAGGTCCAGGCCTGAGGGGGGCTGGCGATGCTGGCACAGCTGAGACACATGGCACGGGACCAGACGGACGTCTTTGTGTGTGTATGCGTGTGTGTGTGTGTGCGTGCGTGTGTAACGGTGGAGTGCCTGTATGTGTTCCTGTGTATCCGTAGCAGTGTGTCGGAGCTTGTATCCCGTGGCCACTCTCTCTCCCGCTCTGGCGATGGCTGGGTTGGTTGCAGCTGTAGTTCAGCGAGTCTTAACTCCTGAGGCTGGTCCCAGCATGCCCAGTAGTCCCTCTACGCCCACTGGCATAGACTGCTGGTCCTCTGCCATCCCTGCCTCGCTGTGTGTGTGAGAGAGACAGCGACAGGAAGCAGGAGAGAGAGATTCACATCCCTCTTGCCAATTGTTTTACTACGTATCAGACAGGGGCCTTCCAGGGAGGCAGGCTGCCTGGCTCCAGGCCCATCAGAGCTGTGGAGATGGTCCAGTGTTTTTATTTTTGCTATTTGTTTGTTTGTTTCTTGCATTGTGTTCTGTTTGTTTTGTCTATTTACACACATATTGGCATTTACATGTATATACGTGTGGAGGTGTTGACAGTGTATTTACATATAAAATGCTTTGTACACATATATACCTCTGAATGCATATGTGACTGCTTATATATGTAAACATGAATATGTACACCAACACATGCTGTATGTGCAGACAATAGCACTGCACGTACATGCAGTATACAGTATATACTTTCATATATGGTGTATTTTTGTTGTTGTTGTTGTTGTTGTGTTTTTGTCCCTTATCTTATGTGAGTCATACCTGCCAATCCCTGATACCATCTTCCCAGGTAAAGAACACATTAAGTGTTGCAGGTTAGCTGTAGTACCCTCTTACTGTTTACTACTGTAGGGAAAAGAGGAGGTGGCAAGCAGAGAACATTATTGGGGATTTAGCTAGCAAAGGGAAACCATGACAAAGTCTGCTGTAATCCTTAATGACCAAGAAAATGCTTTAAACTAAGTTGGGAACAGATAGAATTTAATGCCAAATCCCAGTAACAAATGGAACTGTAAATATTATATGTCTTGCTTTGCCAGCAATATCAGTACATAATTCATAAAAACTGTGCTGAGTTCATGTTATTAGTTAATTATTGTGTGATATTGCTGCATATGTTAAGTAGATAATTTTAATTTGTAGCACATATGACAGCAGACATATAAAAAGGACTGGGCTTAGATTCTTTTTGACATAAGTCAGTTAAAAATCCCATTAATCAGACCCAATCATGATCCAAGGATCCGACTCAAGACCTATCTACTCAAATGAATACTGAAAACTACTCTGCATTTAAATATTCTACAAAGATACAAACATACACCACCTTACGAGAAACGCAGAATTGTGAATGAGGTACACACAACTTCTTGCACATTTTGCATATAATTTTGACACATTTTAGGGTTTCTATGTGTCATTTTATAGTTAGAGTGGAGGGTCAGTCATAGCAACTACACAGCATGCATTGAACCACCTGCAAAAAAATGCATTCTGGTAACAAGCCAAGGGTACTTGGCATGTTAAAAATAAGGCTTTTCATAATACCAAGAATGGTGGGTCTTTTCTTTTTAGCCTGTCAAACACATATTTTTGTATTATCTCCCAAATGTGTAAAAGAAATCAGCAAGAGCTATTTCAGTGAAGAGTTTGGATATTAATTAAAATAAACATTTATTAATTCATCTTAAAAGATGTTATGTGCACATTGAAATAGATTACTGTCCCAAACAGAAGACACAAAAGAGGATAATCTTATTTATATATATGCACACTGGTTAGTAATGGTGATAACAAACAATAACATTAATTCTTCTAGAATGGGATTTTAAAAATGGTTCGTTAGGCAAAAAGAAGTCAACTTTGGACATAGTTCAGAAAACAAATAATCAAAATAAATGTTTAGCACGTAGCCATGTTTGAAAGAGATAGATAGATGATAGATTGATAGATGATAGATGAATAGATGGATAGATAGATGTTTGATTGCATAAAATGAAGCGTGCTGATTGACAATATTCCTCAGATGGCCATTTAGCAGGCTGCAGTAGTAAATGGCTGGGGCCTGTGTGTGACTGATGGCTTCCTTGCCCTGTCTCCCTTCTGCGCTCACCACTGATGGATTTAGGCTCTGGACAGGTTTCAGCCCTATCGATCTCACCTGCCACGGCTGCTCACATCAGATGGTGTGAGGGGGGATAGGACGGGACAGAGGGCAGGGGCCGGTGGAACGGGTTAAAGATGTTTTCATAGCGGCCTGTTTTCAACGTTTTAGGCAAACTCAGGGTGACTAATAAACATGCTATGTCAATGTTAACTCCACAGATCTGAACAATAAAATTTCACCAAAAAAAGAGAACATGATGCTAATTACAAAGTTTGTAAAGGGAGTGGGCGGAAGCACTTTGCTAATTACATGAGTAAACCTGCTTCCACAGTGAATGAAAAACATCTTGTTTCCTACTTTTTTAAACAAAGTCTATGAGGACGAAATTTAGACTGAGTGAGACTACTTACCAGCCTGATTAACCTCCAATTCAAATACAGACACTAAAAGAAAGATTACTGAGAGTCTGTAGGGAGTTCTGTCAGGCTTCAAGCGAAATATAAATACCAGTAAGCTAAACCGCTGACATGCTCAAGTCTATATTTTATGTTTTCAGAAGCATGTTATGTGTCTTAGCTCAGTATATTAGCATGCTAGCATAGTAATAGTGCCTTGAACCTGCATTCTTACTAGCAGCCAGCAGGGGACGACTCCTCTGGCTGCAAGAAGAAATCTGATTGTATAGAAGTCTAAGAGAAAATGACCTTTTTTCCTCCTTCAATCTGTTGCTTAGGTTAATATTTTCCTAATGACTTCATGGTTTTAATCGCTACCTTCAATACATCATGATGTTCAATTTGTAAATAATGGTTCAGTTTAGAGGAAAATAGGCTATAAAGCAGGGTATGTTTGTGACTGACATGTCGCTACAGTATGATCATGTGCATTGTTCAGAAAATCTAATTCGCTCATCACTCGGGTGGGGCATTGAATGCATATCCTACCTTCTCCTGAACCATTTGTCCTGATAAATGGTGAGTATAGTATTATGTTCTGCTCAGCTGTTGCTGAGTTGTTTGACTAACAGAAGAACAGCAGCCCAGTTTGTATGACTGTCTCGTAACAATCACTTTGATTTACTTAAATGGTGTTAGAAAACACTTAACTAGGACAGGATTAGAATCCGTTAATATAAACCAGAAATCAGAACGCCCTTTCTACTACAGTTTCAATTTAACACAGTGTTTCCGCTGCGAACATTTATCATGTTTCACACAGTTCTGCTGCGAAGGAGGACACCACAGTAACATGTCATGAACAGGGACTCGGTATTTTTCTTCTATGACAGTGAACAAAAAACATAATACACAGTTAGAGTAAGTATTCTCCTAATAGAGACACACAACAGCTGATCAAAGTAAGTTTACATAGCAACCTTCTAACAGCACTTCTCCATGAATGTACTGCTACTTTTCTCACACCTTATAGCTATATTAAGTCATATATTTATGAAGTGGTTGTTTATGTTGATGGACAGAGCTCGGCAGCAGTGGACGAAGTACTCTAACTCTATACTAAAGCAAAAGTACTAATACCAGACTGTAAAAGTCCTGCACTGAAAAGTCAAAGGATGTCGGTCTTATGTGATTGAAGTCAAAGCATTTTAATATCGGAGGAGGATTGCAAAATATTCAGATAGGGAATAAACAGAATCAGAACGACTTGTCACATTCAGTTTTGAAAGCCCAAGAGGTGACAGATTACTCACAAACTTGAGGTTTTAAGATGGTATGACACAAAGAAAAATAGAGTCATTAGAGCTGAGGTATACTGAAAAAAAACAGATATTTCGAAAAAATTTAGTTTTTTTTTTATCACATCTGGTTTCAAATAGATGCAGTCAGTTTCTAAATGTGGGGCTTCAAAGCGGTAGGCCAAAAACCTACAGAGATGTCATAACACTTATATACTCCTGATGTATTTAATCTATGGGGTAGCCTGTTTGCGCCACATTCAAATGACAGTCCATCCAAAAGTTGTGTAGACATTTCGCTCTGAATGACAAATGTTAACCAGCTGGTGGTGCTAGAAGAAAAGTCAGGGGGTTACCAAAGTCATTAGGACTAATCCTGTGGGGGTCGCAGATGTCAGTACTGAATTCTTCCAGTAGTTGTTAAAATATTTCAGTCTGGACCGGCCAACCGACGGACCAGCATTTCCATCCCTCAGGCCTTCCTGCTAAAAATGTAAAGAAAAATAGAGATGTCATTAGAGCTGATGTAAACTGAAAAATATTGTCCTCAAAGACAACTCATTTTCTCTTGCTTCACTTTTTGGCACACTTGAAGATAACTGAGTTTAGTGAGCACATGTGGAAACAGCCCGGGGCCGTGTTTGTCACTGTAGATTCAGTATCGAGACTCATTTCATGTGGTATACTATCACCGTCCTCCATGCCGGCTTATCTAACTAACTGATAAATAACACAGTCTGTCACAATGATAACAAGGTCAATTCAATAGGCTGACCAACAGCAATGTTTTCCCTAAAGCGTTGAGCAGTCGCATCTGATGCCTGCGCTGACCTCCATGCTAATGAACAAAACACAGGGAGACAGGGAGACAGAGCAAAAGAGAGAACAAATGAATATGAATGAAAGGCAAATCTATCAGAAACACGCCTCCTTTAAATAACCCCCTCCCTCGTTCCCCTCCTCCACTCCTCTCCTCGTGCTCCCATCCCCTCCACCCTGTTATATTTTATTCTCCAACGCGCGGCGAATTTAATAAATATATGCAAATGTGTGCTGTGGAACATGACGAGTGTAAATCAGGCGAGGATGTTCTTTGAGCGCTGCCGAGATTGAGGCTGAGAGCTGACCCTGGGTTAATCATTTTTCACTTCCCTATCGCATTCAATTCTGCTGCCGCTGTGCATGCGTGTGTCCACGTGTGTGTGTGTGTCTGTGTGTGTGTGTGTGTGTGTGTGTGTGTGTGTGTGTGCGTACATGTGTGTACTACAATGCGGCATGCATGTGTGTGCATCTGTGCTGCTGGAGGCAATGCATTATAAACTTTGTACACATGATTAGGACAATATTTACTTTCAAATTTATGCAAAATGAGACGTTTAAAAAATGTTAATTCTGAATTTTGGTATTTCACAAGTTTGCTTTGGATTTATTTCCTTGGAAGCATATTTGCACATTTGAATTGAAGTGACAGCAGGTCTCGAAAACTGCACTTTGTGATTTTAAAGTGAACAAAGGGCAGGAGATCCAACAGTGTTAAAACAGAAGAGTGCTTATAAACTGTACATCTTCACTATATCGAAAGCGATCTAACTCTCAACTCGGTAAGTTCAGTTCTGCATCGCACAGAGTGAAAGTATCCCACAGCTCATCGTGTTTATTGAAACCTTTTGTTTTGTTTCCCTGTAGATAGATTGTTAATTGTGAAGTAAACAACACAATGTTAACATAATATCAGCAATCTAGATGGACCAGGTGTGTAATGATGGCGGCCTCCTGGACCGGTGCATAATTACTTGTCGCAAAATTTCACACATTGCTTCCCAGTTTGACAATGCAGCGTGCCTATTACAATCTGAGATGCATTTCACACTGCTGCTCGGAACAACTGTACATGCAGATTAGTATTCTAACCCTCATCCTACCAACAACCAGTATACAACAGAAATGAGTGCACCCCTGTGAAATATCCCTTTAAAGTTAAATGATTCAAAATTGCATCGACTGTCAGTCATTGCATTATGTTGAGTTGAACAATAGGGAGTTTCCTCTGACAATGAAAAACAAATACTTTAGAAAGAATATACAGAGAAAAAAACTGGCTCCAAATTAGAAACTGCAACAAACGTGAATAAATGCGTGAAGACTCAAAAGAAGCTGAATATGCCAGTGATTTCCAATCAAACTAACTGCATGAACATGGTCATAAAATGACCTGTAAACTTCCTCTGTTTGTGACCAATGGGCTGTGTCTGTCTGCATGTCTCCATCATGGCACAACATGTAAAAGAATTAACAGAAGAACTGAGAAATCTGAGTGTGAGGCTTAACAAAGATGGAACGGGACGCAGGAAGCCCAATGACCAACTCAAAATCAATAGAAACACAGCTGTGGCAGTAAACAGGAGGTATAGAATGAGTCTTGGTGCCACCAATCAGAGCTGTAGTCTTCCTAAAAAGATACAGACGGTATGCTACTTTTAATATCTAGCTCTGAAAAACAGAGGAGCAGCTGTTTCAAAACTGACGCCGGAGTTCTCAACAGAAATCAGAGTTTTTGTGACATTTCAGAAAGGTTGAAGGACAGTTCATAACATCAACGTCTATGAAGAAAATTCCAGAAACGCTTGCTGCTTGGAACAATGAGCGTTGCTAATTAACACAAACAGAAGCCTGATAAATATTAGGACAATATTTTTTGGTCAAATGAGACTAAAATAAATTGGTTCTGCTGAATTGTCCAACATGTTTAGCATGAAACTCACCAGAACCACTGCAGTGAATGCACAGTCTTGAGAGTGAAACACAGAGGGGGAGTGTGGTGATAGAGTATAGGGCTGCATGAGTACATTTATAAGTGCTCCATGATTGACTGTGAGTTTACCAAAATACTAACAAAATTATTCTCAGACTGCAGAAGCTTGACAGAGAAGGAATATTCCAGAATGACAACCATTCACAACACGCTGCCACAAATACTCAAGAGTTCCTAAAGAAAAAAAAAGTAAAAACTATAGCTTGGCAAAATATCTCGCCTGACTTGAATCCAATAGAACACCTTTGGGATATTTTAAACAGAAAGCTGGCGCAACACAATCCCTCCAGCAAAGAGCTAAAAATATAATCTCTAAAGAATTGCAGAGCATCTCTCCAGAAATGTGGTGTCCTCCAAGCTGAGGAGGATTGAGTCTGCCATCAAAAATAAAAGTGGGCATACAATATATTGAAAAAATATCAGATTTGAGTCTTAGTAATGAAAGGTGTGCTGACTTTTGTCACACTGAGTTGCAATTGCAAGGGACACTAGTTTACACAAGAGTAAATCTAAACTGTTAGTTTTTGATTTCACATAAGAGCAAATGTGCTGCTGTTCCACTCAGAAGAAATGCAGTCACTGCAAAGTGACACAGTATTCAATTATGTAACAGTTTAATGATATTGCACAGGAGTGTACTCACTGCTGTAGTATACTTTATTTAACATACAAGGACTACAGATTGGGGCACTTGGTCACCCATAGAATCAACTGTGGCAATTAAAAAATATATCACAGCAAAATATTAAATAATTTATTTTCAAAACATGAGTACTTATGTTATTACAGTTTTTCTCAGTCGCTTTGGTGCATTTCTCAGATCAGAATTGAAATTCTCAAAACTACTTGTTCAGTCTTTACATCATTGTGTCACTTGTGCACATCAAAAAAAGCAGTTTCTCATTTCTTTGAACAAGTTGCAAATGCTTTGGCATAGTCCTGCAAATGATTCCGTACAATTCTCTGCTGTTTCCTACATTATCAATTGTTAATGTCATGCTGATCAAAATCTATCATAATGGGTCTCTGTTTAATAGTCTCACCCCCCACAACGTTTAGGCATTAGTTCATCGCACAAATCTTTACATGCAAAATGGTTGAACAAGTTGTCATAATATGTCAAGGATGTTTCTATGGATTTCCATTAGACTTTTTTTTCTAAATCTGTCTGGGGTTGGTAAATTGCTCCCAGGTGAATCTTGTCTTTCTCTACGAAGGGAAATGTGTGAAGGGTTAGGGTTTTCTGAAATCGCTCAAAGACACAAGAGACGATATTTGTGATGTGGATGAGAATTTGTGGCCCAACAGACAGGAACGTCAGGAGGAAGACTGTACTGTATTTCCTACAGCACTGCATGTACAGTTTGCCAAAAGGAGATTGTCCTATGTTAACATTTCTACTTTTGTTTTTTGTTTATTCTGTGCTATGCAGCGCTGTTTTCCTTTCTGTATCACAATGACGTAGTCTGTCAACAAATTACAGTACAAACAGTAAAAACTTAAATGTGAATCTTGTCTGGTCTCTTGCAATCAATCTCCCACATACACTAAGGTGCAACTTACAATTTGCAACAATTGTCATCAGAACTTCAGCCATAGTTTACATCAGAACATCCCTCCAGAGTACACTGTTATAATGACAACAGTGCACAAATTGCTACACTCAAATTGCTTAGATGACTAAGCAATTTGAGTGTCTTATCTATACACAAGGACTTGTCATTCTGATGACACTGACATGTTCACTGACACAGATATTTACTTTTGTGAGATGAACGAAGGATTTAAAACAAGAGACTGGCTTTTGCAGGTTGTACGAATTGTTCTGAGAAATGCACTTACTGTTTTGCAGATGTCCAGGATGATTCGAGAAATGTTCCAAAGCAACTGAGAAAAACTGTAATGACATCTGAAAAAAAGAAATGTTTTAGCAAAGTTACAGTTATGTTTTTAAATTGTGATGACATTGTTGGAACGTGCACTATGGTTTATAAGTTTGAGTTCACCCAGACAATGTCAAGTTTTCCATGAAAACTCACACTTTCATTCATGTGCTAACATAACTGCACAAAGGTTTTCTAATCATCAGCTAGCCTTTAAACACCATTAGCTAACACAATGTAGCATTAGAACACAGGAGTGATGGTTGCTGGAAATGTTCCTCTCTAGATATCCAGCTAGAACAGTCATTTACCACAATAACAATGTCTAGACTGAATTCTGATTCATTTAATGTCATCTTCATTTTTTTCCCCCAAAAATAAAGACATTTCTAAGTGACCCCAAACTTTTGAGCATATAATGTATAATATAGAATAGATGGTTGCAACTTTTATCCTAAGTACAATCTACACTGGTACTTGATAAGCTTGTTTACCATCATTTGATCCTCATTCATTTCAAATTCAGTAATTTCAAGTAAACATTATTTGTGATGGGGCTGCACAGTGGTGGTTTGCAGTTTCGCCTTGCAGCGAGAAGATCCCCAGTTCGCATCCAGATCTTCCAGGGATTTTTCTGCATGGAGTTTGCATGTTCTCCCTCTGCATGCATGGGTTTTCTCCGGGTACTGCGGCTTCCTCCCACAGTCCAAAAGCATGCTGAGGTTAATTGAAAATTCAAAATTTTTCATATGTGTGATTGTTTGCCTCTATATGGAGCCCTGTGATCGGGTCAGGGTGTCCTCTGCTTTCACTCTAAATCAGCTGGGATAGACTCCAGCCCTCTATGACCCTAATGAGGATTAAGCAGTGTATAGATCATGGGTGGATGGATGGATTATTTGTGATGTGTAGATCTGTCTGCCATCGTTGCCTAAAAACAATACCGTCATCCAGAACTACATCACTGATGTGTTCTAGATTTATTCCATCTAAGCACATCGTGTATCTTTGAGAAACAGAGCAATCCTCCTCAAATCTTTCCCCTTGCATCCCTCTCATTGTCACCTTCTCCTGCAGCCTAAAACACAGAAATATTTGTGTTTTTGCCAACACTCCTGTTGTATCCTGATCACGCTCTGACTGTCAGACAGATACAGTCAGAGCGCGATCAGGATATGATCGTCATAAAACATTTCAACAGGATATTATGTTTTACACTTCTGACTTTGAACATCATCTTATCCTAATAAAAGCAGTATTTAGAGTCGTTGTCAGAGCACATGGGAATGTTTGGGTCTGTCTCCATGGCAAACATAAACTCACTAAATAGTTCCATTTATTAAGAATGAACAGGAAGAATTGGCTGTTCACGACAATACAATGCACTGTTATTTTTAAAAGCACTAATTAAAATAGAAAGGAGAAAAAATATTTTGTACTTCAGGAACAAAATAATTGGCAAAGTCATGAATAATTCAAATGACAGAATAACGCACCTGAGAGATAAGATGAGAAGTGTAGCTCTGGGGTAGGATGATGGGTAAAAGTGGCAATAGTAGTGCAGCAAAAGCCGGTTATTCAATCGTCTTTTGTGTAGCTATGCAGAGCAGATCCAAGAAGCTGGGATGACATGACTCTAGTTTCAGTGGAAAAATGTAACAATGACTATTAAGGAGTGACTGTTTAGGTTTAGATATAGCATCTTAGCTCTGGTACAGAATAGCAAACCCCTCAACTGAGCAAGGAAGGAGCAGTTTGACATCTTCAGTCCTGCATTAAAGCTCTGAATCCCAAAACGTGCCAGTGGGTTTGAAAGTCCTTTTACTTTTTAAAAGATCTGCAAAATTGCAACAGAGCCAGAAACTTCAAAAACAGAGAGAATACCTGGATTTTCAGCCGTCAATGTTTTGCTCATGAGCAGTTCTGTCAGGAAAATAAGCAAATCTAAGCTTAAAATCAAAACAATGCATCAAAATCACTTCATTCTACGCGTTTGATTTTTTAAATTGAAAGAAAACACCTGTACACATTCTGTTTTGAACTAAACCATCGTGTGACAGAGATTCTGCAATTTCTCAGCTGATCTGCAGGCTGTGTTTAGAGCACAGAATTCATTCAGAGGAGACCAAACATCTTTATGCTGTCACAGTGTTGTTTTAACATGCATGTGATAAAACTTTCTCATTCAGTGCTTTTTATTTATTTGTATCATTTTTAACATTGTAGATTAATATTGAAAATTAACACTTTTTTGTTTACAACATAAATAAAAAAGTATTCTTTTACAGCTTTGCCTTCAGTATTAATCTACAATGTACAAAACAGCTAAATAAAAACCAATGAATGAGAAGGTGTGTCCAGACTTTTGACTGGACTCACACAACAAAATAAATAAGCTAGATAAAAGCACAGGATTAAAAATTTACATTAAAACAACCAGTGTGATAAAAAGCTGCTGCAAAATCTTTCATACGTTTTTTAAAAGTTCCAATGGTGATAAGTTCCTTTAGACTGTTGATATATATACATCAATCATTTGTTCAAATTGTCATTTTACTACATTGTTTTTTTTTATTTTATTTTCTGTCAATTTCTCCCTCCCTGTTAAGCAGGATGGAAGGTATGGCATGCTGAGACTGTTAGGCCGCCTGAGGCATCTTCACCCCGTCTGGTCGAGGCAGATGTCTGCCCTCCCTGAACCTGGTTCTGCAGGAAGTTTCTGTTTAAAAGGAGCTGCTCAAAGGGAATCTTTGTTGCCTGAAAAATCCAGACTGACTTTATTTATGTATTAATATAAATACAAATAAAGGCAGTCTGGCATTGTGATGATAGGAGACGATTTTCAAAAGGAGGGGCTAACGAATGCAGCTTGAACGAGAAAGAACCAATCAGCGTAACACGGATGTGACGCACAAACAAATCGACCTTGAAGTCCATGTAGTCCAAACAACAATGGCATGCAGCCGAGAAAGCGTCGCGGTGAATGATTACTGCCGTTTTTGTCACAAAAATCTCCGAACACATGGGGTACTCTCAAGTACAACACTTATTTTTGAAAAGGCTACGCAACAAAAGACTCCTTCCAAACGATTAGCGGTGTTAGGAATAACTTTGTTAATGTTTGTGTTTGGTTACGGGAGGTGCGCAGGTGTTTTATGGGTAATCCAGGCCCTGAAGATGATGCAGCATTAACTCCCGCCTCCCATGCTATGATTGGTCGTACCAAACTTTCCTGGGAGGGAAACGCGATTCAATTCGCCCAATGCCAAACTGATTCTCCTGTATCTCCTAACATGGAGATAGAAGATTACATGGAGATTCAGTTTAGATTTTCCAAGCTACTTTGGCTTTCTCCTTGTAATACAACATAGCAATGGTCTTGACCTTACTGTGTGAAGTGCCCCGACGTGATTAATGTTTTGAATCAGTGCTATATAAATAAATTTGACACTGGATTGTATACGTAAAGGGGCTTCACAAAATATAGCTACATATGTCGTCTTTGATGAGCTCAATTTTACAAAACAATATTCAGCGAAGGATTATTGAACAATGAATTTTTAAGTTGCATATATACCAACTACTATGACAGGACAGTAAAGACCATCAAGCTGTTTCTATTCACCTCTAATACAAGATTAGAACTCTTTTTAGTTGACCTGTGTTGCATTAGTCTGAAAAACGATAACAGCAGCATCATGGTGGTGCTTGAAAACAGCACATACTATCAGAGTAAAATGAAAGTTTTAGTTTCAAAGGGACATATTTCGGATTGTGAAACACCATTACTACCTGGTGCCACACAAAAATGAGTCAATGGACTCACAATGAGTGTTCCACTTTCCTCAGCGTTTCATTACACTGCTGCTGTAAATTCTTTGGAGTACAGAAGATGACACAATTTTTTGAATACCTCTTCTGATAGTCTGTGCTTTTCTTGTTTTCAGTAGACTGAAGAATATGACCAAAGGCAACAATGAACTGATATTCTTTGATATTCTTTTAAAACGCAGCAATGGGACACAGCGCTGCACTGAAGGCAAGTTCATTCATTGTAATTAACAAGGGCACAGTGGTTTACTTGGAATAAATGCTGCTGCCAGAATTACTCCCAAGAGCAAACAAATGAGTGGTTTACTGCTGTATCAGTAACATTTGGTAAAAAAGCACAGTGGTGTGGTGTTTCATGAAATTCCTTACGTTTTTAAAAGCCAAACTAGATGTTTTGTGATGTGTTTTATTAGATTTACATTTACAGTTAAAACCAGAGACACTGACAGGGTAGAGAAGTCAGACGGAGAGGATTGGGAGAAAGACGAATGATGGCAACAATAAAAAAACAAAAATGCCTTATCCCTAAAGAAACTTTACTTTAAACTCTATGTTAGCTACAAAAATAGATAAGGTAGTTGTGAGTATATATACACTGCCGTTCAAAATTTTGGAGTCACCCAGACAAGTTCATGTTTTCCATGAAAACTCACACCTTTATGCATGTGCTAACACAATTTCACAAAGGTTTTCTGATCATCAATTAACACCGTTAGCTAACACAATGTAGCATTAGAACACAGGAGTGATGGTTGCTGGAAATGTTCCATGTACCCCTATGGAGATATTCCATTAAAAATCAGTTGTTTCCAGCTAGAATAGTCATTTACCACATTACCAATGTCTAGACTGTATTTCTGATTCATTTAATGTTATTTTCATTGAAAAAAAATGCTTTTCTTTCAAAATAAGGACATTTCTAAGTGATCCCAAACTTTTTAACGGTAGTGTAAGTTGGGGTGGGTGATCTAAATCACATTTCTCGCCACAAACTCCATTAAACTCATATGATCACGTGACTATTTGTGCATGTTTTCCTGGATACAAAGTCTGTCACTTCAACTCAAAGACGAGGCCCAGCTCACAAATGTCTGCATCTGAACTTGGTGTTTCATTTCTCTGCCACTTGGACGGTGGTTGAGTTTCCACCTTAAAAGACCATCTTGGTGTTGACCACTACAGAGCACAACCAACGTTTCTTCACACAAAAGAAATCAGACAGTAATGTGTTCCAGATGTTTGATTGCTGCGCAGATACACAGTAGTGGAGATTTCTGAAATGTGAACACCTAGAACAGCAACGTGAGAATGTGTGAGTAACATTTTTATCTCCGCTTTCTATATGTATAAACAAAAAAACATCACTTGAGAGCTCATATCGATGAGGAAAAGAAATAGCAAGCATTGCAGCGATTCCTCACTGCCAACGCTTCGCAACACACAGTACAATTAAACCACACGCTATTTGTTTTCTGAGGCCTGAAACAAACTGTAGTGCTCCTTAAGGTAAACATCGCCGATGAAAACACTTGAGAAAACCCTCAAGAGCCACATCTGTCCGTTTGGAGCAGCTTTGTGTGCAGAGCATCCTCACCGTCTTCACATTCCTGTCCTTCATTGATTGCTGGATGCGTCACCACAGGCTTTTCTCTGCTCTTTTCAAATGATTGCACTTCTAATCAAACATAATTTACTCACTATCTCAGCCCTCTCTGCAGCCCTTCTCACCCCTCGCTCGCTCACCCTCACCCATCCTCACCCCTTCCTGGTAGCCCCTAGCCCAGGGCCTGTTGCCAAGGCAACCGGCATCTCATTTCTGAAGTGTCAGTTTGCATTATTGTCTTCACGCTTACCAGCTATAACCTCTCTTCTCTTTCTCAATCTCCGTCTGTCCCTCTCTCTGGTCTGTCTGTCTGTCCCTCCCTCACAGATACACACAAATACTCATACATACACCACACACACCCCCACCTCTATAGCATTCGCTCTCTGTCCTCCTGCTCTTTATCCTTTGGATATTTTTTTTCAGTGCACTCCACTTGAATTCCTCTTCTCTTTCACACACATCCTGCAACACAAACAGACAAAACCTCAATGATTCAGTATGTGCTGTATACATTACCTTGCCTGCTGCAGAAACGCCATACTAAACACCTCAAAATGCATTTTGCTGGCCACAATTCATGTTTAAAACAGATAGCCAAGCATTAACCCAGTGGATGCATGAAAGCTGAAGCAGTTTTGTTGTTATATTGTTATACAAGAGAAAACAGGCAACTACATGCACATGTTTATATTATTTCCAGTTGATACCGTTGGTACATTTTTATATTTTTTGAAGCAGCACGGCCACTTGAAAAAAAAAACATGCAAATAAATGAATGAAAATTAAACTGAAATACGTGTTTGTTTTCTGTTTGGTTTTGAAATAAAGTGAACCAGACAGATTCATTAAACATACATTTGAAAGTACCCATGTTATGTTCTATAATTTCAACTGGACAGACTTCTTTTCTTTTTATTTTAAAAAGAGGCTAAACATAAAAGTTCAGGTTTTTATCTGTTTGAGGTCTACTATAAGCAGCTGAACAGGGTATAAAACCAATTCAGAAATGTGCTAAGGGTCAAATCGCCAAACAATGTGGACGACTGACAGGAGTTACTGGAGCCATAAAGGTAACTGAAACTAATATCAAAACTGTAAAACTGGTGTGAAAAGAGCTACTTCTATGTAGCTAACTTATGCATGGTTATTACTCTGCCAAGGAACGCAGCGGAGTTATGTGACAATTGCCATATGTTTGTCTGTCCGTCAATTTGTCGGTTAGCACTCAGAAACTGAGGAATAGGTTTGGATTAAATCTTCAGGGAAGGCCAGAAATGACACAATGACCAAGTGATTAGATTTTGGCAGCGATACGGCTTATAATCTGGATGCACGGATTTGTTAAAGGTTTCTGTATCATTGCGAGACAGCAGCACGGTCTCACTGTAACTATGACAAGTGGATGCTACATCACTTGCATGTTGATCACATGATTGCGATCCTGCTACAAATCAACCGCTGTGGACTTATCTGCTACAGAGGGGCCCTGGAGAACCCAGACGCAGACAAAGAGAGACTGACAGATAGGTGAATAATTGAATCGGTTTTATTAAACGAGAATCCAAACTAGTACATAAATGGAGAACTGAACTGGGTAACCAAACTAAATCTAAATACTCTAAACCAAACACTACAAATAGAAAACCGCAGATCACAAAATTAAACTGAATTACAAGAGCAAGCTAAGAGGGGGACTCACAGGAAGGGGGGGACTGACAACGGGGAAGGCAGGCTTAGGAAATCCAGGGCAAACAGGAAAACAGGCTCGGGAAAATCCAAATACAAACAGAAGCACAACAGAATCCAGGAGGGGGGAACAGAAAAGTCTATGAGCAGTCCAGAGGTGGCAGATTTGGTGAGGACCAGCATCTATGATCCAAAAGAGACTGACTGAGCGGGGTTGAAATAGTGAGGAGAGCTTGTGGACAGGTGAGCTGAGTTTACTAATTACTGCAGCTGACAGTCATTGGGGTAATCAGCGGGAAGAGTGCAGGTAGAGCAGGAGGGGGAGTGGCAGGGAGAGAGAGAGACATGAGGGAGAGGTGACAGACAGGGAACCAAAAAGGCAGGACAAAACCAAAATAGATCAAAAGTCAAAGAGCTGGTGACTGTCCACGAATATCCGGAACCTCTGGTGCACACAGTGGATCTCAATCCTACAAGGGTGATCAGGGATGAAGGGACTTATCCATTGGAAATGATACAAGGAACAATTGATTAAACTGTGGGGGTGTTTCTGAGTCTCATCAATTCCGACCGCTACATATTTAGGTCACGTGATTCGGTATCCGTACATAATGTACATATGCATAACACACGCCTGTGCTCAGTCAAATGTAATTATTATTAAAGATTTCATTTGACAGAAATGATACAAGACTGAGCAGCCTTGGTAGAGTACGGCGCAAACTTTTTTCGAGTGCTTTTCTTGTTTTTTATTATACCTATACAATACAATTAATCTTACTGTTTGTCCAGATGATCATGAGAATGAATTTACCACCATAAAGTCTAGCTCACATAAGTACATTTAATTATCATTAATTATATGACAAGGCATGAAAGTTCCTCTACAGAAAATTCCAGCAGATCTGTCTGTATGTTTGTGTTATGCTGATATCATCCTAATGATCTAATGCAGCAATAATTCCCAAAGTGTTTTTCATGGTGAGATTTGGTTCTTTGACTAGAAGCTCACGGTCTCTTTAATGTTTTTAATGGATACATCGCTGCATTTTTTGGTTGAATCCTGAAGACAGTTGTGCAAGTCTTAGTCTTTTTTTCTCTCGCTTATCTGTGAGCTTTATTACCAGCTCAGTCAAAGAATTTACACAGAGGCATGGATATAATGTTTATTCATAGTGATAAATGTTTTTAGAAGGAAACACCGGGACTGATTTTAGCATAAAATACAACTGCTGCATGAATTCAACTTTCAAATTAGTTTTTTTTTGGGTCAGATTTCCTGTGAAGCCCAAGAAAAGCAATGAGTTGTCAAAATTTCAACTTAAAGATGTTTCAGACTCGATTGTTTTCTGTAACGTCACCTCAGATTGGTTAGTTGATTATTTACAAGCTGCATCACCTGAAAATGATTTGAATTCATTTCAGGAATCTTTAAACAAACAGCTGGGAAAAAAAATGAGACGTGAACGCTTCAGAGTTAATGTTATTCACACACGAGGAAATATGATGGATTTTTTTTTTTACATTTCTTTTAAGGAAGTAAGGAAAGGGGTGAAGGGGGGTGAGGGTAGTGTCGAGGTTAGGGAAAAATTAAAAGAGGGAAAGGGGGGTATTTGAGGAGAGAGAGAGAGAAAGAAAGGAGAGGAAAAGGGAAGGGAAATAGGAAAAGGGGAATGAAAAGAGGGAATGAACTAGAGGGGTTGGATGGGTAGAAGGAAAGTAAAGGAGTAATAGATGATGAGCGGCTTGAGAGGATGAAGGAGGGTGAGGTGGAGGAGAAGCTACACTACCTTCCTGTCACTGTCACTCTTCTTCTTCTGTGGCAACAACCAGCTCCAGAAGTCCTGCTTCTTCCTTTTCCATCCTGCTGGTCTTTTTCTTCTTCTTTTCTTTTCTGTTTGTTTCTTTCTTCTTTGCTCTTTTTGTTCTGGAAAAACTTGAAGAGTTGTTTTTTTTCCTTCTCTTCAATGTCTTTGTTTTTCTCCTGCAGGTCTTTGTCTCTTTCTTCTGACACTTTCTGGTTCTTCGCCATTTCTTTCTCTCCTCAAATCTCAGGGCAACGTCCTTCCTGAGCTCTTCCACAGTGTTCTGCTCAGTCCTCCAGGTCTTTTCTCTCTGCTGGAATTCTATTTCTTCATCCAGCAGCAGCAGAGAGGCTCTGATTCAGACCATCGGGTCTCAGGAGTTCCTGCTCTCTCACAGCAATCTGCTCCTTCAGAAACTCAGTGTTTTCGTCTCTCTGGAGGTTCAGTTTGGGTTTTCGTACTTCTCGTCCTCCAGCCTGATGTGGATGTTGCTCCTGAGAGCCTGGTCCATGAACCAGGAGACTTTTTAATGCAGCGTCCATGTTGGTGATGCGTTCCTTCAGAGGTTGATATACTTCATCTTTCTCATCTCCTCCTGCAGTTCTTTAGTCTTCTCCTTTAGCTTTTTCTTCTCTTCATGTGGTCTGCTGATCTTGTCCTGCAGTTCTTTATTTATGTCCTCCATCACCTTTTTTTCCATTCTCTAGTGTTGCCTTCGCTTCTTGTTGCTCTTTTGTGTGGAGGTTTCTGACCTCTACCAGCATCTCAGAGACTCTGTTCTCCACCTTGAGTTTGGAGATTTCTTTATCTCTCTGACTGAGCGATTTTACCTTGTCTATACCCTCCATGATGTCAGCCCATGGCTCTCTGTAGAGGCCTTGTCTTTCTGTTGGTTGGTGGTTTTCTGCCTCTCGTCCTCCAGCAGTTCTTCCATCTCTTTACCTTTGCTCTCGTTGCTCATCAGAAGTTCCTCTACATTCGGTTCTTGCTCCTCTGGGTCTGCTCGAGGAACTTCTCCTTGTTAGTGAGAAGTTTTTGGATGTCAGTCCATGTTTCACACTTTCTCCTTCAGACAACTGTTGTCTTCCAGAGACACATCCAAGGCCCTGCTCAGTCCAGATAGCTGAGTTTGACACCGATCAGATGAACGAAGACCATTACCGGGATCCTTTTGGATCCTCATTTGGGCCTTCTCTGAGTGTAGGTGGAAGTTTAAAGAGTAAATCTGTCCACTGTGTAGTTCACTGATCAAGCTTCTGGCTGCCAATATGTTTTAAAACTTATCAAATGTTTAATTCTGTTAAATATTCCAGGAAACCAGAAGTCTATAGTTTGTGTCTTAACTTGGCTGTCTTGAATATGACACAACACAGCACATGGAATTTCAAATACAGTAAAATGTCAATTAAATTGCAACAATCATGAAATGACATTTTTAACATTAAAAAATTACATTCTTTTTTATTTAATATCTGACACTGATGAATTCAAGTTTAAAACTGTAAAAAAAATCTCAAAAAAATTAGAGAGTTAGTTTAAATTAACAGAAAAATCACCACAGATTCTATAATTTTACAACAGATTTGTTTGTTAAATGTGAAATATCTTGTATAATCACAAGAGTCATCAAACAAATATGTTGGATTAATGTGTTTACATGAGTGTATAATATCTAAAAGCACTGTTCATTTATCAAAATAGAATTGCACATTACGTTACAATAGATGTGCTATTATTGAAAACTGTGATCATTTCTGTCGCTGCTGCACTAATGTTAAAGTCAACACACTGTCAAATCTGAACTTTGTTTTCTGCTTGACTGATTTATGACTGCTACTGATGTTGTTTGTAGAAATTCTCTCCTTTAACATCTGTTTTATTCATTGTCTCAATTCCATGCAAAAAAATAAAAACAACTAAAAAAAGTAATTTGATTCCTTCAGCTGCATTTTCCAAAATTTATTTGACATTTGCCAAAAGGTAAAAGCTATAGAGCAGTTTTTCTATTGTTTTGTTTGTCCTGTACATGTGCAGGTGATGGGATACACAGTCGTACCAATAGTGTCACACTGAACCGATCAACAGGTGGTGGTAATGCACCAAATAACACCAGCAATGCAGCAGCAAAGGCAGGAGCAAAGAATACTGTTTGCTAGTAAACAACATGGATGTAAACAATGCAAAGCATAGCGGGAAGAAGAAAGTACTTTTATTTAACCGCAAGGATGTGCCCAGTCTGTTTCGATCAGTAAAATAAGTATATTTTTTGCTGGTATTCAAGAAAACTTCACACATGGACATTTGGTTTATTGGAAAGAGAAGCCAGTTTATCACATTTAATATCACATTTCTCTGTGTGTTTTGAGGACAGATTGTAAATCCTCATCATGTGTGATATGTTGATGTATAGTAATTACATTCACTTGAATAATTCTTCCTGGAGACTGCAGAATTTCAGCCTCCCTGAATTCTCACTTGTAGCTGCTCATATCTGATTCAGAGCACGAGGACACAGCAACCCTGCAATGCCAGACAGCTCCAGCCGAGCCTTGTTTGACCACTGTCCCCTTCTTTCCTGCGAGAACATCCCTTTACCAAATTTCTCTCCCTGTGTCCTCACCAGTGGGTTGGTCCTCACCTCCACCTCCAGCCGCCCACGTGTACATACACCCCAAAACAAATCCAGAATCAGCTATTTAGACTGCTGATAGTTTCATAGCACCCTGGACCATCTGGTTAACTTTATTTACGGTTTTATTTCAGTTACTTTGCTTTTTGTTTTGTTCTTGGGTAATGTTGCTCCACTATTTTAACTTGTGGATTTTCCATTCATCCATTCTCTTCCACTTCTATTTTAACTTGTAATAACAGATTTTTTTCTGTAAACTTGGGGGAACCAGAAGCTAAAGCAGAAAAGGTTTAAAAGGTTGCATATAGCATATTTTATTATTTATACTACCGTTCAAAAGTTTGGGTACATTTAGGAATGTCCTTATTTTTGAAAGAAAGATAGTTTTTTTTATGAAGATAAAATTAAATGAATCAGAAATACAGTCTAGATATTGTTAATGAGGTAAATGACTATTCAAGCAAGAAATGGCTGATCTTTAATAGAATATCTCCATAGGGGTACAGAGGAACATTTCCAGCAACCATCACTCCTGTGTTCTAATGCTATATTGTGTTAGCTAACGGTGCTGAAAGGCTAATTGATGATGAGAAAACCCTTGTGTAATTATGTTAGCATATGAATAAAAGTGTGAGGTTTCATAGAAAACATAAAATTGTCTGGGTGACCCCAAATTTTTGAACGCTAGTGTACATATCCAGGAGTTATGGAGCAACATAATCATTTATTTCAAGCCATTTTTGGTCATTTTTGATGTCCACCAACTTGAAGAAAAATGACAAAAACAAAAGAAATTATTTTTGTTGCTCTTCAGCTGCTAAAATCTCCTTTATATTCAACATATATTTGCAAACTTTGTCCAGAACAAAAGATAGTTTAAACAAACAAACAAAAAAAAGTAATGGCAATAGTCACTTAAGTAAATATAATGAACTTACTAGTTTGGCATTGCCTGACGAGCAACATTATCCTTCATACTGAGTCATGTTTGTCATAAGTCTAAACCTTTTTTTTTTTTTTTGGTTAAATTATTATTCTTTTATCTCAGTTTTTGGTTTCCACCATCCTGTAGGATAGTATTAACACCAGGAGAAATGTCTGGATCTATTTAGCTCTATTTTAGGCAAAAGATAGTTGTAAATTTTGTCTGGAAGAAAGAATAGTTTAACCTCTGCAGTCCTTGTTTTTCTTGAAAACTTATTTTTTTTAGACTGTCTGCAAACATATTAATATATTAGGATCTTCAAAGTCGATATGACGAACTTTTTAAACTTACTAAACTTGAATCATGCTTCTGATGAATGCTCCTTTTATAATCTTCATTTTTGGCCTTCACCAACTTGAGGGACAGTAACAAAAAAATCAAGAAAACTCTCCTTACCTGCCAAAATCATCAGTATATTCAACAGATAGTTGCAACGTTTGTCTGGAAGGAAGGCTAGTTTAATTTCTTCGGTCCTTCCATACTTCAAAAGCCTATTTTTAGTGTCTTTCTGCAAACATATTTACATATTAATCCAGTTAAAGTTTATAACGTAAACTTCTTACAGCCTGTTGCCTATTTACACATTCAGTAGTGACAATAACATTCAGTCTTTAATAATGGAGTCTTTCTATACCACCTGAAGTCCAGTAATCACTCTGTTTTCAGCTCTGTTTTGGTCTCCACCATCTCAAGGGAAACACGTGTCTTCTTACATGTTAAATGCTCCACCATGTTCAGTCGGTTAGCGGCTAACTGTGCCTGTCCGGTTCTGTTAACATCATATACATCGGTATTTGGAAAAAAATACCAAATGCTATACAAGAAGTTCTCAGCCGGGTGCTTGAACACAGTGAGCAATGAGTTCATAAAGCAGTTATGTAAAGTGGAGTGTTTTTGAAGGTCTTAAGTGAGCATTACCTGTGATCTCATTCTCATTAGAAACTGAGAACGTTGTGAAGTGCTGATAGTCCCCGCAGCCTGAAGATGTGTGTGAATGTGTGAGAACGCTGATGTCGGAAAGAAGAAATCCATTCGCGTGCTTCATGTCAGCTCCAGACAGCAGCTGAAGAGCGGCAGACAGGAGATGAAGAATGCAGCAACAGAGGAACGCTGATTTATATTGGATGTGTGAACTGCAACCGTGAGTGAGAACAGAGACATGTTCAGTGAATACCACGGTGTGACATGTCACGTTGGGAAAGACTTGAAAAATATGATATATTTTCACCTTTGTTTTCTGTGCAATCACCAGTTGGCTCTTTTTTAAAAACAGCATTACAAAAAAAACTGTCAAATTTTCTTAAGTTGCTTTTGTAAGTAACATGACACTTGATCATTATTTCTGACAACAATGGATGAAAATAAGCATTTACTCAAGTTAGTGAAACATTTACACTTTAAGTTGCTTTATGCTTTAGAGATGGGACTTGTGGCTCTGTGAAGGAAGGCGGATCTTAAGGAGCTGTTCCTTTCAATGAGGCGTTCAGAAGACTGGCTCGTTGTTATATTTATAGATTTTTTTAGAAGTCAACCAGGGGTAACTTGTTTTTGCCAAGGAAACAATCACTGGTAGCAGTAATAAGATACAATATGGATCAGAATAGTTCAAACTGACACAGCCCACCAATATATACTCTATTGAGTTTTATTTATATTTTTTATACATATATTCATTTTATCCTTATTCATGATTTTTTTTTCTGTATTGTTATAATATTCTTGTGTGGTTTACATTGTTGCTGTTGTTTATGTACCCTCCTGAGACTCGACCCATTCACTTATGTCCTCTGTACTGGACATTTGTTTCTGATCCGTATCTTTTGACTCATTTGAGTTACCCTACTAAATTCTGACATGCTCAGTAGAGGACATCCTGGCCTTTCGAAAGGATACCGCATGTGATTGGGTGGAATGAGGGGAACTTTGTTTTCATGCTAAGACAAAATGGAGACAACAGCAAAGCACAGGCCTCCTCACTGTTGATTTATGTTCATGTTCAGTTCAATTTAGTTTGTCAACGTTTCATTAGAAAATGGATAGCCATTCTTGTTTTCCCAACAAGCCCTCAAACTCATATGACCACACAGGTCGTATGTACGTGCCCCTGAAATACGACCCATGAGAGCGTATTTAGGTTAGCGTTCCTACGAGGGACAGGAAGGCATTACGGGATTTAATTCGCGAAACGGCTTTTCCCTCACTTTCGCAAGACGGGTTTAGGGTTATGGTTAGGGTTAGTGTTAGTGTTAGGTCAAAGTTTGTTCATGGTGACGTTTCAGCTGAGACACCGGAGTGTCGATATTTACTCAACCGCTAGAGGTCGCTTAACTTCAAAACGTAACACTCAGTCGTAATACGGGCGTGTACAGATGACCTATGTGGTCATTTTTTCAAGGAGGACAGTCTCTGTTTTCCTGTCAGCCTATTTTGATTGCAAATGGGGTTTTTTTGTTTGTTTGTTTTTTCGATCTGTTCTATAGTGGACATGCTGTAAAATCCAAAATAAAATACTTTCTATAAATTCTAACTTGTGAATTGTTGTTTTAGCTACAAAAAGGCAGGAAATCACAAAAACAAATTCAACTGAAAGATGCTTGGTGTTCTGGAGTATTTGTCAGACAAAACAAGAAACGGGTCCTTGATGGGTATTTTTCACAACATCGATCCAAAGAAGAAAAAAAAAACATGAATCAGGGAAAGAAGTCAGTAGATATTTAAAGACACTGATTTCTTAAAGTTGCACAAGAATCCAGCCGCTTACCGTATTAAGAATTTGAATGCAAATATAACAATGAATAATACACTGTAAAAAATAAAGAAAGAAAAAAGAAAATCTGGCAAAATGGAGTCAAAGTAGTGGAAAATGGTGCTCTCTTGTTACTACCTAATTATTTTACAAACATTTGCCATTATTAGAAGGAAAAGTTATATATTTATATTTATACATCATTTACATGTTGACTGAAAAACAAACAAAAAGTAATGTGTTTTTTTAATACAATTATTATTACTGTGTACTAAAGGTTGGGATCTAATTACTTCTTTCAGCACTAATCTGTGCTCGTGCACTTGTCTCTTTTTCGGGATAAATAATTGATGTCATCATTAAAAAAGTGTTAATCTGGGAGTGTGTCTTGAACAGCGTACTGTATTTCCTCTGTTGTTCTGTCCGATCCAGCCTGCTCTCAGTGCAGGGCTGAGCCGGCTGAGGCCTCCCAGGACCTGCAAGGTTAATATTTGAAAGAAGGATGGCTCATAAATATGAGCAAAGGGACTTTTAATTAAATAAGCACTTCTTAAATATTCTCCTGGGCCCGCTGCTTTTGTTTAAAGATGATTGATTGACTACTATCTCTCCAGGCAGGACCATTAGTTTCGCCACTCCCCGCCATATTCCAGCCCTCCCCACCTTTCTCTCTATTTTTCCAGATCTGCCAACATCTCTCCTCCCTTTCTCTCTCAATTACCTTCCTTCTCTCACCTCTCTTCCTCCCTCCTTTTACTCTCCCGCCCATTTCTTCTCGCGTTCTCCACGCGTCTGCTGTCAGCTCCCCTTCCTTTTCTGTTTTCATCAGTCCACGTCCCTGAGCCTCTCTCAGGAGGCCCATATTTCTCCAAACTCATGACAAGGTAATGAGGCCATGCTAAATCCTACCACGCCCTGGAGCTACATCAGAAGGTGGAGGGGCAGGTCGGGCCCCCGGCTGGCTTGGCTGCCTCCACATCTCTCTCAGCCGCACCGTGAGGCATCTGTCATCGCCTGGGCTCTTAATAAAACTTTCTGATCTGCACGACTATGCAACCCAAAGAGGAAAAATACACTCAAAGTGATTTCTGCCTTTTTCAAACACCACCCTCTCTTTCTGTTTGTCTTTATCTCCTCCTGCTCGCGCTCCCACTCCCTTCCCTCCTTCCTCTGGAGCTGTGCTGTAGCAGCAGTCTGCCATGCTCTGCTGATTTCTAGCTGGAAGATGGGGATCGGCGGGGGAGCTCAGTCTGGCTGTGGGCAGCTGAGCCATGGACAACACACACATATGAACACACACACACACACACACACACACACACACAAAGAAACATATAAAACTCTGAGCAAGGCCTCGGTTTGAGCGGAACTGTGGGTGTCTGTGGACATTTGCACCTTGTCATGCTGCAAACTTTACGTCTTCCAACACAGGTTCATCCTTCTGCTTGCAGGAAAGAAGAAATCTTCATCTCTGCATAAATCACACCACTGAATGTTATATAATTCCCTGCGTTGTTGTGCGTTATTCACATTTCCCCTTCCTCAATGAAGACGATTTCACGTGGCCCTTATTATTCTTATTTGTCATCTTGAGCTAAAAGAGTGCTATTCTTTTTCATGTAACTGGATTCACATTTATTATATGTTTTCATGAAGAGAAGATAAAATAATTAGCATTGCAAACAGACGTCAGCGTTGCCAAATTAGAAAGTGTTCATTGTGCTGAAATTAATTATGAAGATATACAATGTTTGTGAATTCTGATGATGGTTGTATTTACAAGGAAGCATCCAGAGGAGCAAAGAAAAAAATATTTGAGATGTTTTTCATTGCGCATAATTAATGAAGTGTAATTCAGCATATAGAAGCAACTTGGTGCAATGGTGGAGGGAAAAAAAATAGAAAAATATAATAATTAACGGTTCAAAACATGTCAAGATCATCCAACGTGGCATCCTGTAACCGCTCAGGAGCCACTGTGCTTTCATTAGCACGTATTGATCATGTGAACTGAACAACATGTTTACCAAACACTTTAATGCCACCGCTGAAAACTGAAACGCAAACAGAGAGATTGACACGGACCGGGCCGGTGTGTGGGATGGAGTGACACTCCACGGAGAGGAGGAGAGCGGAGAGAGGAGGCAGCAGAGGTGATGGTGTGATAATGGAGGCGGTGGAGAGAAAACACTTGGAGGGTGCACGGGAGGATATAGAGACGATGGTTTGCGCTCACAAGTATTGGACAGAGGAGCAGGTAAAGTAGGCTGCAGGTGAATGGGAGAGAGGGGGGACTGTGTGTGTGTGTGAGAGAGAGAGAAAGTGAGGAGGGGGTGGGCAGGCATATTAAAAATGCAGCAGTGGGGAGCAGGCCGGGGATTCACAGTAATTAGATGACAAAACGGCGGCGGGCTGGAGATGAGAGAGAGGGGTCACACACAATGCCACTGCCGCCGGGTAATTTGTAAGTGTCAATCACTAGCCTGCCAGGGGAAAAGCGAGAGGGAGAGAGGGAGTGGGAGGGTGAGGAGGGGAGAGGAGAGGAGAGGAGAGGAGAGGAAGGGGGGGGGGGGGGTTAGTGTATAGAGGGAGGATGGAGGCAGGAGGGAGGGGTGCAAGCCGAGATAGACAGACTGAATGTGAGGGTGCTAGGGGGCTGAGAGAGACAGGAGGGACGGAGGGATGGGGGGGATTTACAAAAATGGAAAGTCAGGGGAGACAGGAAGAGAGAGTGAAAATTTAAAGATAGAGGGAAGAGTGTGAGAATAGGAGGAGACAATGAGGGGAAGGGGCGTCCGAGATTTTTGTCAAGAAATGGTGCAAGTCTGGATTTGTGGTCTGTTATTTCTGCAATTACAAACCTGTTAAAGAATCACACACTTCAGTAGGATCCCTCATTAGGGGCTACTGGACAAAACTCATCATAATGTTTTGTTTATCTCACATATATATAACAATGCAAACAAAACAGGATTTTTTTCACATGCTAAACTGACACAGACAGTGTGTCAGTTTACATGAGACCTTTAATTCCTCTTTAATTCAGAATGAAAGTTAAATCCGCTTTAAAATGTCCTTGTAAACACTTAATTCCGAATTAAAAAGTTAACCCTTACAAGGCCATGTTTCTGGAGAAGTACGTATACTAAAACATATACTAAAACCACCTAATCCATAAAATATCGATCAAGTCTTGCGAGGTCGCATTGTAGTAGACGTTCGCCATATTGAATTTCAGCTGGTACGCTGCCGAGATAAGAGCTTCGTAATTGCGGCTTCGTTAAAACGGCTCATACGGCTTTATCATTTGAAATAAGCCAGTTTGGGGCCAATGTTTATATCTTACCAAACATACCGGTGTGTGCATATTTTATGTTAACTAGCAATCATAAACAAGTCACACGTGTTGAGCCGAGAATGTTCGGTTTCGGCTGTGTGTACGAGTAAGCGTGAACCGAGTATACTCGGTCCCGGGTTTTGAGGGTTAATTCTGAATAAAGTACCTGGTTTATTCCGATGTTAATTCCGAATAAACTCATTCCTGTGTATGTTCTATTCATGTATACAGTTAATTCTGCTTTTGTTAATTCTGGTCATTCTGCGCACGCTTGGCTCCTCATGTAGCGATGTAGCAACGTACACGTTCTGTGACCTGACTGGCGCAAGCACATTCTTGCAACTTCAACAGAAGTAGTACGCCATTGTCGAGTTGCTGTTTCAAAATGACAATAAGAAGCAAAGCGAAAAACGTGCTTTTTAGTTGTTCCTCCATGTTGTTGGGGAAAAGACATGCCGCGGCAAATGGAGTTTGTTTTCTTCCAGCAAACAGGGATACGTCACGTCCACTCCCTGTCCAATCAGAACCCTTTCCAACGCCCAAGCGTTACAGCGGAATGAAGGAAGAGGAATAAATGTGCAGTCCATGTAAACCTTAATTCGGAATTAATATTCCCATGTACATGCGAAGCACAAAACTTTAATTCTGAATGAGTTAATTCCGAATTATTAATTCCGAATGAAAAAACTTCATGTAACCGTGACCAGAGTTTCTTGATATGCAGGATAAGCAAGTGCACAGCAGAATGAAGGAGGAACAGGGGAGAAACACTGGAAAGAAAGAAAGAATTTCAGTTCCAGAAAGGACTGTGTCCACTATAAAGAGGTTCTCTGTCAGGAGCGTCTTACATTACACGAGGCAACACAACTCATTTATTTCACCTCTTAAATCAGTAGAATAATGTCTTTGTGACAAGTGCAAAGTCACGTCTGACTCGCATCTAAAGCATCAAAAGCATTTCAGATGCATTAGGGCTGCACAATACTGGACAATACAATATATAATTTTTCTGTGTTTTACAATACGATATGAAAAAATAGCAGAATTTTCAGCAAATGATCTATTCTTTCTATTTATTTCTTTATTTTTTTTGCTTCACTGTGATAATTTTGTGTTAACTTGACTTTTAATGCGCTTTCAATCTTGACTTTGAGGGCACTTTTATGTTACATTTCTATGATTGTAATGTATGTCATCTTTGTAATTAATTTTCTGAAAGCATTTCTTTGCCATTGGAAAGCACCTTGAATTGCCTTGTGTATGAATTGTGCTGTACAAATAAATTTGCCTTGCCTTGCCTTAACTTGCAGGCAAATTCTAAAAGTAGTTCATTGTTTTGCCAAAATATGGTTCAATATGTACAATTCAATGCCTCTTTGAATTTAAAAAAATCAAGAATGACTGTAAACATTAGGCTGAAGTTAAGGTGAAAAAAACAAAAAGCATTCACACAACAGTTCACAAAGCAATGCTTTAAGCAGTGAAGTGAATCAAGACATTTTATTATTCATGAAACACCTCTGCGATTCAGTTCAGATATTTTTTAAGAAGAAATATCATTTACAGGCAACTACAGTTAATGCTGATTACAGTGGGAACACAAAATAAATACAGTATATTATTGGAAACCTGAGTTACGGTATTAAACAGTAAAGCTCAGGTTCTACTGTAGAGCACCAGAATTAATTATATGGTCATTATCTGTTGAAGTAAATTACAATAGAAACACTGTAGAAATATAATTTCACAGGAACATTTGTTACAGTGTTTGGAGGACATTAATACCTGACTTTGTGGTGCTGATTTAAATATTTTAAAAATTAGCTATGTTGTAGTGGAAACAATTACACGACACTGAAGACTAAGAAGCTGTTTCTGGTCAACATCGTTGTTTTTGTAGCTGAAATATTTCTGACACAACCAATCCCTTTTTCAAACAAATTTGCATCTGTGTTTCTTTCCTTTTCCTTGCTCATTTTGCGATGCACATGTGGATTCTGACTGATTGATTGACTGATTGATTGATTGATTGATTGACTGATTGAGATATTTATTTCGAATATGTAAAGACATGTACCAATAAAACAAAGAATTAATATTATAGATACGTACACAAACACACAAAACAAAATCATTAAGCAAAAGAAATATTTCACAATTCTGGACTAGGTCTACATATTCGAAATGCAGTGAGAAGAAGTAAACAAACACTTAATCCCACTCCTTTTCAATAAATTACTGATTGATAATTTCCTGCTACCTATATATTCCGTAATATTTATTTTGTATATATATTAATTTCGAGTAGTCACAATTAAATATCAGTAATTTTTAACATACTGCATTCACATTCCCCACTGAGACAGCCAAAGTGCTGTTCAACCAACCCGGTCTCACGGGGATTCGTGAAACTGTCACGTAAGTTTTAGTTTCGGTTTCGTGCGCACCAACACGATTTCGTCATGTTTTTCGTGCCGCTCACCACGAAATGTTTTTCGCTGTGGTAATCACATCTGAAAGTGGTTTATACCGGCGGATTCATGACGATCTAAGCTGTCCATCGGCGTATACTGCTTGTGTGATCGCATTTGCGGCCGCCGGCCGCCGGACATTCTTGAAATTCCTATGCAAATTGGTAAGTGTACCACCGGCTTATGGTTAGGTTATGGTTAGGGTTATGGTTAGGGTTATGGTTAGGGTTATGTTTAGGGACGATGTCATGCAAAATATAGCGTTGGATTCGCCATGGTTTTACATTAAAAATATAATATACACATTCTTTTGAAATACGTTCTGAGTGGCACGAAAAGTCCGCCGTTTAAAATACATTGGTGTGCATTTCGTGGTGAGCGGCACGAAAAACATGACGAAATCGTGTTGGTGCGCACGAAACCGAAACTAAAACTTACGTGACAGTTTCACGAATCCTCGTGAGATCGGGCTGGTTCAACACCTAACATGTGGTGTTGCTTAGTGCCACTACCGGATCAACTGCCCATTTGGGGTGGCAACCGCAACGTTAAGTCTACTTAGACAAAACTTCCGAAAATGCGTTGCTAGAGACGTTTCAGGGATTTTCAGTCATTCAGCGCTGCAGATGGGTAAACTGCATTAACATTTTTAATCAGATTAATCATGATCATGGATTAATCTGCTTTAATGCATTAATTTTGACAGCCCTAATATATACACACACACATCTGCACATATACACCCCTTGTCAAATGACGGGTTCAAATGAATGAGAACCCGTCTGAAAACTTTTGACAGGGGATGTATACATGTACACATATGTACACATACACTCATACTAAAGATTTTACATGTCAACAGACTGTTTTTTAAATAAAGCTTTTTAAAAACTCTAATGTCCAGTGATGGCGTATCAGACAGTCCTCTCATGTTGATTCATCATGTTTTCTTCTTTTTATATCATACAGCCCTGTCCAGCATGTCAACCACAGCTGTGTACTAAGTGACACATAAGTACAATCAGACCAAGTGTATTCACCTTAAAGGGTTGGGTTGTCAACATTTATTTAATTTTCAAGACTTCTACCTGAATCCCTACACAATGGGGTGAATAATTGTGGTGCTCAAAGCATTAAAAACAAAATGTTCAATGTGGAAAATTCCAAAACCGTGTCCCACTTGGTGTCTAGAATCAGCAATTTTCCCTGCTATTTATTCGTTTAACGTTGCTTGGACCAGCACAGACAAATTCAATCACCTTCATTGTATTAGCATTTGTTCAGGAATTGAAGAGGCAGCTATCTACAATTTTGGACACATAAATCTATCTGTCTGTAAGTAAAGAAACATGCTTTTTATATTTGGCTGAACACGTTTTTTTGTTTTTTGTGCCCAGGAGAAATCAGACAATGATTTCAATCAAAGCTTCACAACACACTGAGACACCAGCCCACCACAACCTTCATTAACCAACCATCAAGGCTCACATTAATTGCAAACTTTTAAATTCAGGTGCGACCATATGGAACACGTTCAGACCACCGAGGCGCAAAAGGAGCTGACTGAAAATGAGATTAACCTCAACAGGATCAGCAATGTATGTAAATATTCCTCAAGTTATAGGCTAATTGTATGGCTTTCGCCTTGCAGTTTGATAGACGGGTGAATGTGCATGTGTGGCTGAGAGGGAAGCCTTTCATTCCTTTCACACTGGGTACAATAGGGGCAGTTGTTGGCATATTTCCAGCGAGCCAGAGTGTGAGGAGCCAACACAATGAGCAAGCAGCACAGCAGACTGTGAGGGTGCACAGGCAGCACACACACAGTGCGACCGCGCTCAAGTGCAGACACATACATATACGAACGCATGCATGGACAATATAGGGCTGCAAAAAAAAATGTGCATAATCTGTCTTTGCACATGCAAAGTGTTCGTGCTGCTACTGTATTGTGTGAGCCAGTCAGGGCAGTGACATGACATGACATAACAGCACTGACACATAATGGATTCCTTGGGGGGATGCTGTCCTGCGCTATCGCTGGATTCTTTATCTGCAGCCATGCACACACCTGGACAAGCATATACACACATTCATGCATCGCAGACCACTGCAAGAGAACCCCATCACAGGGCTGCACAGCGCAATAACAACAGCAGTCGCTTTATTCACGTAGCACCTTTTAAAAACAAAGTTACCAAGGTGTTTTACAATAAAAGTCAAGTGAAGTCCATGATTTTTATGCAGCACATTTCGAACCAGCTGTCAAAACAACAGCTGTCAGTATGAAACAAAAATATGATTCGCATTACAAAAGTGGAGTTATTTATGGTGTCATTTTACCTCAATATTTTACACATTAGTGATTAAAATCCTACATAAATAACATGAAATACCACCTTACCTAACTGTAATACATTTTAAGGTGGAGATCCAACAGTAATATTAATTATAGGGAATAAACTGACAAAATTGTTAATACAGCAAAGAATCTGCAGTACAGTATCAATAATATATATATTGCAATGTGAGCATGTGCAATTGGCAAATTACCAGAAACACATCATGTTGAAGCTTTTTTTGTTGTTGCATAATGTAACGCAGTTTTCACAAGATACAGAGTTCATTGGCATGCAGGCTCCATATGTTTACAGCAAAAAAAGTGAGGAACAGGAAACAGGAAAAAGAAATAGTTTGTTGCAAAGAGAAGTCAGTCATACGGAAATACTCAGCTAAAATAAAAGGATGATGTCGACCAAAAACTGGCACTGTAATTTCAGCTAATTTGTCTGACCATTTAAATCAGCATCGCCAAGCTCTGAATGACGAGGGCAAAGCAGATCTGAAAACCATCAAGAGCAAAAAATCATTTCAGGAAAGTTACAAACGCTTTTTTTCCCCAGATTTTTAAAAAGGATATGTTTTTAAATTTATGATGCAGAAGATCCATCCATTCTCTATACACCGCTTTATCCTCACTAGGGTCACTAGGCCACTGTGCAGCCCTGCAGAAGATCTCCCTTACTAAATCATCCCGATTCAAGAATGATTAATTTTTCTAATTCAAGTCATCTTGGGGGAAAATTCCTGCATTCTTCCAGATCAAAAATGTATATTGCAGGACAACAAAAATATATAACATATAACAACATAATATATAGAAAAATTTTTTCCAACACATCTCATATCCAGGGCTGCATAGTGGCGTAGTGGTTAGCACTTTCGCCTTGCAGCAAGAAGGTCCCCGGTTAAAAATCCTGGGGTGGGCCTGGGATCTTTCTGCAGGGAGTTTGCATGTTCTCCCTGTGCATGCGTGGGTTTTCTCCGGGCACTCCGGCTTCCTCCCACAGTCCAAAAATATGCTGAGGTTAATTGATTATTCTAAATTGTCCGTAGGTGTGAATGTGAGTGTGATTGTTTGTCTGTATATGTAGCCCTGCGATAGACTGGCGACCTGTCCAGGGTGTCCCCTGCCTTCGTCCGAGTCAGCTGGGATAGACTCTAGCACCCCCCGCGACCCTAGTGAGGATAAAGCGGTGTATAGAGAATGGATGTATGGATGGATCTCATATCCATTTGAGCTGTATATATATATATATATATATATATATATATATATATATATATATATATATATATTTATATACCATTCAAAAAATTTGGCATCACGTAGAAATGTCCTTATTTTTCAAAGAAAAGCATTTTTTTTTTCCAATGGAGATAACATTAAATTAATCAGAAGTACAGTCTAGACATTGTTAATGTGGTAAATGAATATTCTAGCTGGAAACCATCACTCTTGTCTTCTAGTGCTACATTGTGTTAGCTAATGGTGTTGAAAGACTAACTGATGATTATAAAACCCTTGTGCAGTTATGTTAGCGCATGAATAAAAGTGTAAGTTATCATGGAAAACATGAAATTGCCTGGGTGACCCCAAACTTTCGAACATTTTGAACAGTCAGAGGTTAAGACACATCTTCTCATTCGATGCTTTTTTATCTATTTGTATTATTTTCTACATTGTAAATTTATACTGAAGATTATCACTTTTTTTGTTTACAACATAGTTCCATTACTGTTGATTCGCACCACACAGGCAAACAAATGCACCACAAAATAAAGGATGCTTAAATAACAATTCCAACCCAACAAGTTTAAAAGTTTGTAAATTGCAAACTGATGGTGTGTTAATTAAATATGCATAAATAAAGGCTTTTGAAATCGTCACAGTTGAAACACGCGTAATTGAAAATTCATTAAAATCTAAGTGAGATAAAGAGTAGTAACCTCTGCGTCTCCCTTAATTGCAGGGAATTTGGAGCATTGCAACAAACACATGCACACAAAACACCTTTGGAAGTGTCTTAATTGAGAAATGATTAAATTCCTCTTGTCTTCCTTGTTTATTCTTTAGTCGACAATTAGCATCTCATAATTAGCAGCGAAGTGATTGTTACTTCTCTGTCTTATAATAGCTGTCACATGTATTCTTCCAGGAGTAACAACGCAGTTCAAATGGACACGAGGTGTGTTGAAAACTCTTGAACAGTGTGCCAAGGCCTGAGCCACAGCCAGGATTTTAGGAATGCTGCAGTCATGAGTCACAAAAACTGTGGATCTACTGCTATGAGTAATATGAAAACTGCTTTTTCAACTAATCTGTGAAAATGACAGAAAATAGGGACAAATGCCCATTGCAAATTATGACTGCACTTAGAGTCTTTCATGAATCATTTTAAAAACACCAATCAAATGGGTTAGATAAGATAAAATGAAGAGTGCTGGCAAAATTTACTGAAAGTATAAAAACATTTCCAAATCAAGCACCAGTGCCTACAAAAAGCATTCACCCTCCTTTAAAAAGTTGTCCTTTTTATTCCTTTTCAAAATTGAATCATCATAAAATTAATCTGGACAAGAATTTAGCAAAAGAAAAAAACTAAGTCATGTCTATTAGTTAGAAATATAAAAGGTAAGACATCTGTTTGCAGAAGTATTCACCTCATTCAAATGAGTATTTAGTAGATATATCCTTCCCTGCGGTAACAGAATTGACTGCTGTGGATCGGTGTCAGCCAGCCTTGCACATCTGGACACTGTATTTTTACCCCATTCTTCTTTGCAAAACTGCCAGATTTCCCGAAACCATGTTATCGTTTTTTTTTTTTTTTTTTTGCTTCCAGTTAAGGTATGGGCAGCACAAAGATTGTTGATGCAGACAGTCATAACAGGCACTATTTCTTGTTTTTTGGTACTTCGATCAGCTCAAACAAGATTTCATTCTCCTCCATTAGGAGAGAGGCAAGAATATTCGGTAACTTAGCTGCTGTTCAATGCTAGAGTAAGAGCCAAATGTAATCAGAATGTGTTATTCTGTGCTGCAATTCCACAAAGAAAAGCTCCACGTTGCATCCAGTCAAGCTGGAAACACAAATTTAAGAAACTAAATCTGATACTTGGTTTTTAACAAGCATGAGACACCTTATAAAGTCCCGAGCAGACTGTTGACACAGCTGACAGGCACCTTTCTACAGTAATACTGAACTACAGTGAATGCAGCAATTTCAGGAAACAATTAATCCAGAGCACAACAGCTGTGCAGAGTGTCTCTCGTATTGTGTGTGTGTGTCTCTGTGTGTGTTGACGTGTGTGTCTGTGTGTGTGTAACCTGACAGCCTGCCACACAATAGGGGTCCAAGTGAGTGTGAACTCTATTCGTTCCCACAGCTGCCATTAACAGACGGAATGAACAGCCTCTCGCTAATAAAGTGAATAAATAAATAAAGCTTAAGAGGCCTTGTTTACCTCCTCAGTCTCTGTCGATTAGTGCTACTTAACAAAAAGCAGGATTCTCTGTGCGTGTTTGGATGAACTGTTTGTTGTTGCTGTTGGGGTTTCTGCATTTGCCTAGGTCATTACAGTCACTCTGACACTGTTTGGTGGATTGTAGGTCAGATAATGGTTGATGTAAAACACCAGCAACCAACTGTGAGATCAGAGAGACCAAAAGAGTACCAGAAATCTATCAGTTTCAATATAAAGTTTCAGTTTAACTAGCTTCACTATTACACAGCATAGTGAAGTAGGCAGCATTCAACTCAGCTTAATGACTTGAGGGTGAAGACTATTTTAAACTTATAGTATGAACATATTTATATCATATTCCTGTCACTAAAAAGTGCAGCAATGACACAATAAAAATGGCCTCTGACAATAATGCATTTCACTTAGAAGAGGAAAAATCACATAAAGTATAAAAATAGATTAGCAAGCCCACCTGTTCAGAACTGGTTGTAACACATAATACAAACTCATTTTATGCTTTATGTTTGTTTAATGTTTGTTGATTTTATATGTAAAGTGTCTTTGATTGTTTTGAAAAGCGCTATACTAATAAAATGTATTATAATTGTTATCATTAGTTATGTGATGATCGGCGTTGGTTTGTCTGTCTGTTTGTCTGTGTGCAACATTACTCAAAAACGGACCAACAGATTTGGATGAAATTTTCAGGGAAGGTCAGAAATGTCACAGGGACCAACTGGTAAGATTTTGGCAGTGATGCGGATTATAGTCTGGATCCATGGACTTGTTAAAGATTTCTGTATCATTGCGAGATAGCAGCACTGCATCGCTATAACTATGACTACAAGTGAGCTGCCTGCTGACGATAACATGATTGCTACCCTACTACAAATCAACTGCTGTGGACTCATCAGGACTTATCTGTCCAACATTATACAAGGAACAACTGATTAAATTGTGGGCGTGTTTCCGAGTTCCATCAATTCCCGCCACTCGCTATATATTTAGGTAATGCGATTCAGTATCCGTACGTGCAACACGGTCTCACGGGGATTCGTGAAACTGTGAGACCGGGCTGGTATGTAATGTGCTCATCACAAGGTCATTTTATTTGTAGGCACATCTCTATTAAATGGCCACATTCTATGGTGCCGTGATTTCAGCCATTGGAAATGATGCAGCAACTGAGCAGCCTTGGTGGAGTACTGCACTCTCTGAGTGCTTTTCTTTTTTGAATAAGTTCTCATGTACTGACCATTTAACTTACATACCTGCTCAGCTGTTTATTTAATTGTCCTTATCTCTGGACAGCATGAAATATGAGTTGTAAAATAATAATTACAACTTCACCCATTTAAAACAATTCTTGAGGACTTTCCTTTATCTTTCTCTGAATGGTCTTGGACCAAAACACATCCTGGACTTATTAGCTCCATATGAAGCATCCAGAGCCCTCAGGTCATCAGGGGCAGGTTTACTGTGTGTCCCCAGAATCAGAACCAAAAATAGTGAAGCAACATTCACTTATTATGCTCCTCACCTGTGGAACAAACGTCCTGAACACTTGAGGTCGGCTCAAACTGTCAGCTCTTTCAAATCAGGCCTGGAAGCCATATTCTTTTCTGCAGCTTTCTCTCAGATGCTCAGTCTATTTTCTTGACTTTTAACGCACTTCTTTGTTTGATTTCTATGGTTCTAATGTATGAGCTTAATGTCTACTTTTAAACTGTCTTTGTAATTAATTTCCTGAATGTATTTCTTTGCCATTGTAAAGCACCTTGAATTGACTTATGTCTAAATTGAGCTAAACAAATAAATTTGCCTGGCCTTGTCTTTTGTAGATTGACAAACTTTCTGTTTCTTCTTCCTATTCAGTATTTTTTTTTAGCTGTTGTCAAACAACAAAATCGACTAGTAATTTCTGTTTAGCTTCGCAAAAAATTATGTTTTTAACAATTTTAAGTGAATCTGTATAGCTTGAGATTGAGGCAAATTATCTTACACTTTCTAGTTTTGTTGCCAGATGTGTAGTCTGCTGAGACTTCATTCAACTCATGAAATTAAAGGTGCAGTCTGCAATTCAGAACGATTGTTGATATTTTGCATATTTGCAGTCAGAAAGGGATTCACCATCCCTCTTGCTCAGTCAGTAGATTGTGAAAGGTTATACAAGCAGAGTGCTGGATTATAATCATATTCTTTACCTGTAAGTTTGATGAAAGATGATGTGCAGCAGACCCACCAGCACAAATTGTTTGTCAGTTAAAACTCTCCAGAATCTTTTTCTTTATGTAGTCTTCAGAGAACACAGCTGATGGAAGCAGCTTGTTTGTCTTTCAAAGATGTTAAGATAAATCCTGTCTGTCTCTGTTCGTTTGTCAACAATGCAAACCAGAATGAAAGCTGCATAGAGTGCCTATGCACTTATAGTTTAACAAGGTTGCTGGGAGCAGCCTTGCATGCTGTGTTTGTGCAGACTCCAATAGTAACAGCTGCCGATCTGAGTTCCTCCTGTCACATCAACAACTTATTCCTCAAAGTTTTTTTAAAAAGTAAATGGAAAGTACGTCTGTGTGTTGTCATCGTGACTAAACAATTGTCAGTTATCTTATCTTTAGGTTACTGAACTTCTTTTCTCAAGATAGGTCAACTTTACTTAGTTTGTTCTACATTTTCAAAACTCATAAGACAAATTTGAATCAAGCATTCAGCCTAAGTTCAGCAGGACCAGTTGAATCAAAAGATTTGCAGTGTTGATGTCATTGTGGTTTCCGAGGCTTCTTGAAAAGCGTACATTGTGGTGAGTGGCTATGCAGACACTTTCATATCTGAGACATTTTTCTCAGGGATTCCTTTATACATGCCAAAACAATAAAGGTCATCTTGTATGAGGAGTTCACATTCAGAGCTGCAGTAGGAGTTTGAGACACTGAGGTGACATCCTTCAATTCTGTTCTGGGAATTCATGGGCTTTAATGAACCCAAAGTCTATTGTCTTCATAAATGAAACACTTTTAAACCACATTCAGCCTCATACCATTGCAGCACTGTATGTGTGACTAAATAATCTCAACTCAACGTCCATTTTCTTACTTCGTGGAACTTTCAGCTGCACGACATAATTCATTTTTTAATCTTTCTCAGCATCTCACACTTAATACAGGTCTGCAATCTCCTAATCATTTTCTACAGTTACCTGAACAGGCTGTGTGTACTGTATGTAACCTGCTAATTATTGTAAATACTGAGAAGATAATGCCAAGAGTATTGGTTAGCTACTTCACTGAATACATTTAAGCAATTAGACCTCAGTTTTGTTGAAAAGACAAGATAAGATAAGATAAGATAAGATAACTCTATTGTCATTATGCATAGTGTACGATGAAATTTCAGATGTCTTTTCCCTTTTAAACAAACAAGACACATAAGTTAAGAAAATATAGTAAGAAAAAACTAAAAAGTGGAGTAAAAGACGTAAATAGTAATCTTTACAAAAAATAGTTTTAAAAAAATGTGCAAGTAGCAGCGTGTAACCAAAGAAAAGAACAGAGCATTGCAAAAATGATACAGTGGCAGATAGTGCAAATACACCAACCAGAGCTGTTTCCTCTTTATGCTGGTTATTGTGTAGTTTAAAGGGGAACTTCAGTTTTTTTCAACCTGGGGTCTGTTTCCATATGTAATTTCATACATGTGAGTGATGGAGAAATGAATTTTTGACATAGCTCCAGTATTTAGCCAGGCAGGCAGCTTAGCAGCTCAGCTAGCAGCTCGGCTAGCGAAAAGTATGGGGCAGCTGGCCCCCCCGCGTCAAAGTCCGCCCTAATGTGCTTTTTGCCCCACACTGACCGGCTCAGATAGTCTCAATGAGTGTTTCACAACATACTAGAGATGAGAAGTGAACGAAAACCTCCACATTACCTGGCGATCGCTCTTTGTTGTGGTCTGTATCCAAATCTCAGGACGCTAGAAAGCAAATCTCGTTCCGAAATCGTGCGAGAGTTCGCGCCAAAACCGGTGAGAAAGAGAGAAAAGAGCACCATCTATTTCTACAAAACTGTCCAGGTGACAAGGAAGCTACAGTTACAATGCATCTGTTATGAGCAAGGTTTGCGGAGTAACTGAGATACTCGTCGACTATTTTTATGCACATTACAAAACAGTCATTTTAGGGGAATAAAGTTAAGCAAAAAATGTTTGTTTTAGACTTTTTAAATGGAATAGTTCTTGTGCTTGATTGGGAATGGAAACACCTTTTCAGAATAAGTTTATTTCTTCTTCAATTTAACTAGTGTTGTTTCCAGTGCCTTCTACTCTATTTGCTGCAACTAATGTAGCCGGTACTTTTTGATAACACTACACAGCTGAGTTCACTGAGCTGCAGTTTCTTGACCACATATATACTACCGGTCAAAAGTTTTAGAACGCCCTAATTTTTCCATTTTCTATTGAAATTTGAGTAGTTCAAGTTCAATAAATAGCTTGAAATGATACAAAGTTAAGTGGTGAACTACCAGAGATTAAAAAAAGGCAAGGTTACCCAAAACTGAAAAATAATGTACATTTTACAATTCTACAAAAAGGCTTTTTTCAGGGAACAAGAAATGGGTTAACAACTTAAAGCTGTTCTGCAGCAATGGAGTTTGATCAAGACTTGAAAGTTGGTGCTACCAAATCCTACTGGTGTCCCAACTTCTCTTGATTACTTACAGCCCCCTCTGTCTGCATAAAAGTAGTGTTGGAACACACCGTGGCACCAAACCCTCCAGAGCATTATTTGAACAGTATTGTACTGCAGAAAGAAGTGTGTTGCTATAAAAATGATGAGGAAAAGTCAATTAACAATAGAAGAGAGACAGACCATCATAACACTTAAAAATGTAGGTCTTTCCTAAAAAGAAATTGTAAAGAAAGTCAAGGTGTCAGTGAGTACAGTTTTCTTCACCATCAAAAGGCACTGGGAAAGAAACTGGGTAAATCTCTGACAGAAAGAGGTCTGGTAGACCCAAAGCCACTACAGAATCAGAAGACAAGTTTCTGAGAGTCAACAGCTTGGTGATAGACGGCTCACAGGACAACAGCTTCAAGAACAGCTTAATAGTGGTCGTAGGAAGAAGTCTCAGTTTCAACTGTGAAGAGAAGACTTGGAGCTGCAGCAAGAAAGCCATTGCTAAGATGTCAGAATAAGAAAAAGAGGCTTGCCTGGACCATGAAACACCACCAATGGACTACTGAAGACTGCAAGAAGGTATTATGGAATGATGAATCAAAATTTGAAATCTTTGGTTCATCATACAGGATTTTTGTATGTCGTCGAGTTGGAGAAAGGATGGTTCATCAGTGTCTGACAAAAACTGTCAAACATGGAGATAGTGTGATGATGACTTGTATAGAGTGAGATTAACCCTGAACCAAAACAGCTACCACAGCATTCTGCAGCACCATGTAGTACCCTCTGGTTTGTTCCTAGATTGTCAGAGGTTCATCCTACAGCAAGATAATGACCCACAACATAAGTCCAAGCTGTGTCTGAACTACCTTAGGAAAAAAGAACAAGAAGGTAAGCTTGAAAACATGGAGTGGCAGCACAGTCTCCAGACTTTAACCCCATGGAGCTGGTTCGGGATGAACTGGACAGAAGAGTGAAAGCAAAGCAACCTCCAAGTTCCACACATTTATGGGAACTTCTGCAACAGAGTTGGGAAGAACTTTCTGAAGAATATCTGATTTCCATTATGGAAAGAATGCCACAAGTGTGTTCAGCTGTTACATTTGCCAAAGGTGGCTACTTTGATGAGTCAAAAGTTTAGAAACCAAATACATTTTGGTTTCTAAATTGATTTTTTTTTAGCTTCATTTGTATATTTTTTTCAATGCTTCCATTTCAGAGCACAATGAGACATTAACATGCATAATTTCCAATAAACGTTTGACCAGTAGTGAGTAATGCACATATTAATAGCAGTGGTTTCAGTTAGATGTACTTAAATCATTTATTGCCTTTCAAATGAACACATTGCATTGCTGGAACTTAACATTAAGGAAAGTCAACTTGAAGTTTCCAGTTTTTCTCAGTGAGGCATTTGCTTTAGTCAGACATAGAATGTAAAACATGATTTTGTCATTACACTTCACCTGTTCTGGCTCTCTCTATACTATGTAATTAAAGAAAACAGCAGTTGGGTTGGAGCAGAAAAATGTCCATGTCTGACACACAATTCTAAAGGAGGAAACCTAATTTCTGCACATTAACGAAACTAGAACACCAGTCTAATGGAACTCGGTGTAATATCAAGTTGATGGAATTCAGATTCCAATCCCCAAACCAGAAAGATAAACGAGATTCATTCAAGAAAGCACTTTTTTACTTCGTCCGCAGCTCAAATATCCAACATCTATTTGAGATCTTAGTGACTACAAAGACCATAGCATATAACGATTACATTACCTGATAATGACCCAAATATGGATTAGACACATTTCCCAGCATGGAACTCATAAACACGAATAGAACTGCAGGTTAGAAAGCAGTATTTAGATTGGATGAACCTCTAAAAGCCATAAGTTGTAAGACAGAAAGTACCATTTGGACGAAATAAACCTCTAAAGCCATAAATCACAGATTTGTGATCATCCAACTGAGTAGAAAACAAAGGTCCCGGAGTTGTGGTCCTGAAACTGCAGCTTGCAGAAACATAATATTACGAGCTTAATTGCATTGATGCAATTAATAGAAACAAACTTCTTCTTCTTCTTTTTTTAGCTTCAAATCTGCTTAGTAATTATATGGAAACATGGTGAGTGTTTCTGAATAGACCTGGTGAGTTTTCCAAAAGCAGTTCTTTAAAAGCAAAAATTTAATTCAATAAACCTCTTTTTGTGGCAGAAATTTAAGAACCTCATAAGATGGAACCAAATATACTTGCATGGCTTGATTGAGTGGAAAAATGTGTTGTTTTGTAATTTGGGTGAGCTGGCCGTTCAGCCTGAACACTGTTACTGCTGTTGGAAGAAATAGCAAACAAGAAATAAAAGTGACATTTATGGTCTCGGAGTGCTGATCCGGCTACAAGAGGACCGATGATGGAAGAGGAGGATCAGCAGGAAAATGTTTAGCTGCCGGTCCAAAGACTATAGAGTCAGGAGAGAGTATAGAGAGCTGGAGGAGATAGAGACAGAGGATAGAGGGAGGTGGTGGCGGTGGTGGGAGGGGGCAACAAGATGGAGAGAGACTGCCTGCACATACTGTCAAGGCAGTTAATATAAGGTGTGGAGATAAGGCCCCACAGACAAACATTGACCAAATCAGGCATTTCAGCAGCGCAGCCCGAACTGTCAGTCAGCCTGAGAGACAGACCAACAATCAGCACTCTACCTCTGATAAGGGCTCTACTGGGCGCGTGCAGGAAATAGCCAATCTGCAGCCAGCCTGGCAAGGAGGGTGATGGCAGGGAGGTGAGGGATGATGGAGAGTGAAGGGGTTAGAGAGGGGACTGAATGTAGAGAGACAACAAGTGAGGGAAAGTGGCCTATAAATTTAGAGAGAAATGCAGACCAAGAGTTCAGAGGAAAAGGATAATACCCGAGAGAAAAGATGGAGAGAAAGGGGGGGGGGGGGGACAGGATGATACTCCTCCACACTCCACCCAAATGCTCTCACAGAGAAAGAGATTCAGGAGGGAATATAAGTGACGGGGGTTACAACAAAAAAGAGAAAGAGAGGTGTGATCTCGGCTCTTAAAATAGTGTCTCTCCCCAGTTTTTTGTCACCTGGGAACAGCTTGCACAGAGAGAGTGTGAGAACTTGGTTTAGACCAACACCTTACATTAATGATTTGCCAACAGCTTTGACTGGCTCATTCTTCAACGTGCCGTTCGCCTTGCCTTCGCACACAATGGCATCATTTCATCCTCTCTATTGATTAATGGTGCATATAGTGTGTAGATGCACGTGCACAAATCCACAGTGAAGGATAACGCTCCCTGTTTAATAGAAGACTCTGTGCTGGCTATGAAATTCCCTCATAACAAAATAAACACATCCAAAACGCTGGCGCAGATGCCTATGGAAATCTGAGGATCGGCTGCTTGGATCCACACTGGCCCCTGTAGGCCGCATCCAGAAACGCAGTCTGGCAGCAAGTTTGAAGAAATAAATTCCCAGCCGTTTACCTTTGTCAAACACATTTAGGTTCCTCCAAGCAAAACAGGGGAGAGCACCAACAGCTGGCGAGTATTTATTTTCGGAAGTGGAGTCAGAGGGGTGTCTGAGCTTCCTTGATCATGAACCAAACTGCCATTACCATGACCACAGATAACAGTAGGAATCGTAAACAAGCTAATCACCGAGGGCCTATTTGTATTCTCATTTGTGTTTGCATGCACTGATGTGCAGGGGTGTGGGGGGGGGGGGGGTGTGGGGGGGGGTGGATAGAGGGAGGGTGCAGGGAGCAGAAAGCAGGCGGAGGAGCGGAGGGGTGGAGGGGGGGAAGCATGGATGGAGGGTGGAGTGTGTGCGAAAGGGTTAAGTTCCCTCCCTGGTTGCATGCTGCTTTCCCTTGCTCTGTCAAGCCCCATTAAACCTGCTACACCACAGCAATATGGTGCCATCAATTACAGGCACGCTGCCATCAATGCAGAGCGCAGAGGAGAGGAGAGGCAGGGACACATAAACAGGACAAACGGCCACATAAAAGACCCGCAGCTACATAAAGCCCTGCAGCCTGCCTCAGAGACACACTGCATCTCCTCTCAGTGTGTCTCTGTGCACCTTCACCTCCCATGCTATCGTTCTGCTTGTGAATGAGCGGATGTTTGTTTCAAATACATACAGGGGAGGGGGAAAAAATACAAAATGCATGCGTGCATTCAGGCTCACTTTCATTCATGAGGACGATTTATGAAAAGGCAGACAACAATTTGAGCGCGCCGGGTGACAGGATTAATTGCAGTGTGCTTCTACTGCCCCCGTGTGATGGAAGTAAAACACTCTGGACAGCGGAGGAACCACAACTACAGGCCCGGTTCACACCTGATGTTGACATGCTGATCTGATCGCAAGTGAACAGCCCTGAGGTCATACATCCCATTTACCAATGACAATCTACACTGTGAGAAGAAAAAAGTACAATTTACAATTTCATTTAGCAGACGCTTTTATCCAAAGTGACGTACATCTGAGAGTAGATAGGTCATTCCAGAAATGGAGGACATTTGGGTTTTACAATTTTGGAAAAATAAACCTTCTCTGTTACAATTTTATGGGCTGCACAGTGGAGTAGTGGTTAGCACTTTCGCCTTGCAGCAAGAAGATCCCCGGTTCAAATCCTGGAATGGGCCTGGGATCTTTCTGCATGGAGTTTGCATGTTCTCCCTGCGCATGCGTGGGTTTTATCCGGGCACTCCGGCTTCCTCCCACAGTCCAAAAATATGCTGAGGTTAATTGATTATTCTAAATTGCCCGTAGCTGTGAATGTGAGTGTGATTGTCTGTCTATATATGTAGCCCTGTGACAGACTGGTGACCTGTCCAGGGTGTCCCCTGCCTTCGCCCGAGTCAGCTGGGATAGGCTCCAGCACACACACACACACACACACACCCCGTGACCCTAGTGAGGATAAAGTGGTGTATAGAGGATGGATGGATGTTACAATTTTTTGCTACATATTCATCAGTAATATGTAATAAACAATCAAAGACTTTATTGGCTCAGCTTACACATCAGTGGTACCATTTTTATTCCATGTTTTACTTGTTGTTTGCTAACCCTACTCTAATCACAGTAAGAGGGTTGCTAATCAATGCTAATGTTAGCTTTTTCTCAGCAGTAGAAGCTAGATATTTAGCTAGCTGTTACTGCTGACCAAGAGGACAACCTTATTGATGGAAAAAAGTAAAACAAATTTGTCTTATCCTGATAATATGCATCACAAGGTTGCATGAGGTAGAGTGAGACATTCAATTAGGGCTGACAATGTTATAAAAATATGAAAAGTAGAAGAGCGGACATAGCTTTGCTTTAACCATTCTATCCATTCTTTTAGAAAACAGCATATCATGTGATTCACTGTTTTCTTCTTCTATCAGCTAAAAAGGTTATGCTAACAGGGTTGTTGTGGGACACGTGTTCCATGCATAATAATTATTATTAAAAATAACATGTTGATTTAAAAAAAATCCCCACAATTACAAGAGACATCAATAAAAGAAATAATACCCAAAAAAGGAGATTAGAATTTAATTTTAACTTAACGGTTGTTAGGCTGGTTGGATGTACTGCCAAATTCTCTCAAACGCCTTTGGAGACGGCTTATGGTAGAGAAATGAACATTCAATATTCGAGCAACAGCTCTGGTTGACATTCCTGCTGTCAGCATGCCAATTGCACACTCCCTCAAATCTTGCCACATCTGTGGCATTGTGCTGTGTGATAAAACTGCACCTTTCAGAGTGGCCTTTTATTGTGGGCAGTCTAAGGCACACCTGTGCACTAATCATGGTGTCTAATCAGCATCTTGATATGGCACACCTGTGAGGTGGGATGGATTATCTCAGCGTAGGAGAAGTGCTCCCTATCACAGATTTAGACAGATTTGTGAAGAATATTTGAGAGAAATGGTGATATTGTGTATGTGGAAAAAGTTTTAGCTCTTTGAGTTCATCTCATAAAAAATGGGAGCAAAAACAAAAGTGCTGCGTTTATATTTTTGTTGAGTGTATAAGCAGTAGTATGGAAACTTGAAGCCTCCACCACACAAACTCAGAACAGAATCTTTCAATGAAGAAGTTTAAAGAGTTTCAAACACGGAAAGTGCTCTTTTTTATTGGAAAAATTATGAGATACAAGTAATTATTCAAAATGTATCTGTCTTGAAGTTCTATATGTGTCGAGGAGATCTTTTGGTCAGGGAAAAGTAGTGGAGTCGGATTGGGAAGAGAGGGGGGAAAAGTAGGGCTGCTGCTAATAAAGAGACTAACCTGGTAAGGTTATTGTTACTGGATTTATTAAAGATTCATCATGATACAAAAAAAAGGGCACATTTAATGCAGGCATTTTCATTATACAGTAGAAAATATTCAAATCATTTTTTGTTTAGTTTTGTATTAATTTAAATGGTTTATGGCAACCAGACAAAAGGCTTTACTCATTCTGTACAACACTGAACACAACAAGAATAAAGGGAAACTGTACTTTTTACATCGTTAGAACTTTAGCAGATTGGTTTATCTAAATTAGGATATGCAAAACTTTAAACATATTTTCTCACTTAACTCTCTGAACCCCAGGCAGTTTCTGGGTTTTTTGTTGTTTTCTTTTGCTGTTTTTTTGCCCCTGCACTTTTGGAGAAACAGCACAACTACGGCTACAAATAGAGAGAGCTCAAAGTTAGAAAAAGTTCTAATGCTATGAATCTTTTTTTTCAAAGAAAAAAGTTTGATGACTATGATGATCTATTTTTACAAATCACTTTTAAAAATGGGGCTGCACAGTGGAGTAGTGGTTAGCACTTTCGCCTTGGGATCTTTCTGCATGGAATTTGCATGTGTGGGTTTTCTCTGGGTACTCCAGCTTCCTCCCACAGTCCAAAAATATGCTGAGGTTAATTGGTTATTCTAAATTGTCCGTAGGTGTGAATGCGAGTGTGATTGTTTGTCTGTATATGTAGCCCTGCGACAAACTGGTGACCTGTCCAGGGTGTCCCCTGCCTTCGCCCGAGTCAGCTGGGATAGGCTCCAGCACCCCCCGCGACCCTAGTGAGGATAAAGCGGTGTATAGAGAATGGATGGATGGACTTTTAAAAAGTGCCCACTGGACTTATTAAGGAAAAAATTGGTGGCTCCACATACAATACATGGTCACTTAGAAATGTCTTTATTTTTGAAAGAAAAACTGCTTTTCTTTTGTCAATGAAGACATTAAATTAATCAGAAATACAGTCTAGACATTGTTAATGTGGTCAATCACTATTCTAGCTGGAAACAGCTGCTACAACAAAGGCATTATTGCTAGGAAGACTGCTGAATCTTTGACTTGTCCATTCATGCTGTCAACAAAATTTCTATCAGAGGCACAAATCATCTCAAACCCAAGGAAATTAAATCAAAATTTTCTTAAAGAGACAAAACATATATATTTATTTACATATTAGTCATTTCGGTGAACCAGTAAACACAGTTAAACACACATAAATTAAATGTAAACAAACCTACATATTTACAGGTGTCTGTGACCTGAGTCTTATGTAGAGTTTATCTGTGAGGAGGAGCTGCTGCTGCCGGAGCTCTTGGTTTTCTGCCCTCTGGTGGCGCTGGGCTGCCGCTGCACTCGCTGGCTGGAAGCCTCCCTGCTCTTCTCACTGTGACTCGCTGCTGCTTTACTGCGCACCGCTGAAACCCAGCAAACACAACCAGTTAAAAGAGAGGATGGAGGTGAAGGTCATGTGATTCACGCTTCACATGTTTCAAGCAGCATGGCACTGGTGGAAATGACAAAGACAGAATAAAAGTTACAAATGAGAAAGAGTAACTTTTCTTTCCTTCTTTTAAGTATAATTAACAGCAAGGCACATACACACTGCACAGTTGATGACAGTAAAATACTTTTAGCAAATATTATTGGAAAATGTGACGGACAGACAGACAGAGGGTGCAATTTCAATGTTTTCTTAGCTAAAGAATAACTGCACAATATCGCTATTTTCCACATTCTCATTATTTCACTGGTATCTGGGCAATATCTAGACTTTGTACATGTAAAGGAATCTGTACAATATCAACAGTACTTACACTACTGTTCAAAAGTGCACAAGGGTTTTCTAATCGTCAGTTAGCCTTTCAGCACCATTAGCTAACACACTGTAGCATTAGAACACAGGAGTGATGGTTGCTGGAAATGGTCCTCTGTACCCCTATGGAGATATTCCATTAAAAATCATCCGTTTCCAGCTAGAATAGTCATTTACCACATTAACGTGTGGTAAATTTGATTCATTAATGTCGCCTTCATTGGGAAAAAAAAAACTTCTTTCCTTTCAAAATAAGGACATTTCTAAGTGACCCCAAACTTCCTAACAGTAGTGCATATGTGTTTTTTTTTAATTTTTATTGATAGTTCCTTTGCACTATCCCCAATAAAAGATTACCTTATCTTACTTATAAAAGAAGCAAAAAAGGCCTATCTTTTAAAATGTTAAAGTTGAACCTGGGTTCTGCAGCAGGACAACAATCCAAAACACACCAGCAAGTCGACTTCTGAACAACTCAAAAAAGAACAAAATGAAGTTTTTGGAGTGGATAAGTCAAAGTCCAGACTTGAATCGGACTGAAATGTGGCATGACCTTAAAAAGGCCATTCATGCTGGAAAAGCCTCCAGTGTTGCTGAATTAAAACAATTCTGCAAAGAGAGTGGGCTAAAATGTCTCCACAGAGATGTGAAGGACTCATTGCCAGTTATAGAAAATGCTTGATTTCAGTTGTTGTTGCTGGTTCAACCAGTTATTAGGTTTAGGGGACAAGTACTTTTTCACACAGGGCCAGGTTGTTTGAATTTTTTTTATTTTTTTACTTAATAAATAAAATCATTATTCATAAACTGCATTTTGTGTTTACTTGGGTTATCTTTGTCTGATATTTACATTTGTTTGATAATATTAAACATTAAAGTGGGGAAAATGTGCAACAAAAAAAAAAGTATTTAAGAATGGGGTAAATAGTTTTTCAAGGCGCTGTAAATATGTGCTTCTCTCTCTCTTTGGAGACAGATATAAATCCTGCTGCTGATTGATGCTGCAGGTATTTAAGACCTATTTAACACCTGGAAGCAACACATTAAACTTCAACTCCTGTAAATGTTTTGCCACCACCTGGATTACATTAATACTAGGGCTGGACCCGAATATCCCGAATATCCGAATATTCGTTCGCTACGGCACCATCCGGATATTAATTTTGGTATCCGAATATTCCCCCCACCCACCCCCAGGTTTAGTCTGATGTTGTTGGACTGATATGTGGAAAAAAAAAAACTCACCCACTTCATATCACTTGTGCATGGCTATCCATTAATGTGGCTGTATGTAGTTCACACTTGTAAAGTAAGATGTTGCTATTCTGACCTGGTGAGATTGCTGATGTGACTTCTACAGAAGAGTGAGCAGGGGGCTCATTCAGACAGGAAGCTGACACATTCAGATGCCATCAGATTAATGGAAGGCAGGGCATGTCTGAAAGGGGCTTATGGCACTTCTCTGCTTGTGCCGCTCTCGCTGCATGTTTTAGCATCTACTGTTAAACTGTAGCTGTGCCTTCAATAACAGATCACACTCTCAGGGTTTGGTCGTATGTGACCAGCAGCTACCATCTGCTAATGGTTTTGGTGCTTCGAGATACTGACATTTTTCTATCACTTTCCAATTTGATCTTTTGTACTTGCGTGAGCCATGTTTTATCCTTTTTTTTTTTTTTTTGCAATAAGTCCTTGTATCATTTGTGGCTAGTGTTCAGCAAAAGCAAGACCCTCTACTGTTTTTGAACTATATTTCACCAACTGTGCAGCAATTAGTCCATTTTTTCAAACTATTTTTTAAATTAATTCATCTTATAGAATAATTTAAGAAAGAAAAAGTCACATTTTCTGACAGCAGCTTCTCTAAATGTAATCATTTCTGGCTACTTTTCTTCTCTGTGACAGTAAACTAAATATATTTAGGTTGTAGTCAAAACCAGACATTTGTCATTATGGACTCTGGAAAACACTGAACGATACTGTCCACTATTTCCTGGCAATATAAAGACTAAAAAACCCAACTGAAAAGAAACGTTTTAACCGATAGATTAATCATCGAGGAAAATAACTGTTAGTTGCAGCAATAGATTTCACAATCCACCTTGATGTGTCTCCATCCATCTACATTTATTAGGAGTCGTCTAGCAGGTTTGGTATATTAAAACCATTGAGCAATGTGTGTAGTAGGGTTATAACTTTTTTTTCCAAAATCAAACTCCTGCATCATGATTGGATGAACTTTTTGGTATAATTGAAGAAACCAAACTCCATTTTCAACACTCTTTTAAAAAAGTCCCCCCGAAACAAAAAAGTAATAAATACACATTACAGCCAATGACATGGCTTATAAAGTGAAAGCAAGAATGGAAACTGATACTCCAGTGTATTATGATGGCAGTACAACTTATCATTGATCCATTATCAGTCATATTGACTTGTAATGGCCATTGTGATAACTTAGCACGGTTTCGCATTTCATATTATTGGCTGTAATGTGTGTAGTGTTCTTAGCAAAGTGCAAAAACTCTGACCAAGCTAAACTTCGGTCAATGAAGACAGAGTCGTGGTGGCGCTGACCGTTTACTCCCAAATCTTCAATAACACGAGGTGAAAACTGTGGCAAAAAACATACAAAATATATAAGTAATATGTACACGTATGACAACTTCAACTGTGACCTGGTGTCACTATACAGGCACTAGCAACAGAAATGATCATTGTCACACTGTTTCTAAACACGCAGATTACATGCCACTAATGTGTTTTTTTTTTTAACACAATGTCATTTTTAAACTAAATCTTACTATTTATGCTTTTTAACAACTTAATCATTCCATATGAGCTTACGGCGTTGCCTGGACAATGTGTCATAGGAGATGGCTAATTCATTAGCGTATGCATAGCGTCTCTGCCGTATTCTCTGAGCAAACAGCGCTCACGTAAAACAGGAAAAGACCCGACGATCTAACAGAAAGTGATGTCGTTAACAGCGCGACTTTCAAAATTAAATCCTCTAAGTCAACATTTTTATGTTTTTACCTCCATTGAGAACTAAATCACACGTTTATCCATTCATTTTAAAGCAATATAACACAGAAACATAAAATATGCCTGAGAGGCAACACAATGTGTATTTAATACTTTTTTGTTTCGGGGGGACTTTTTTAAAAGAGTGTTAAAAATGGAGTTTGGTTTCTTCATTATACCAAAAAGTTCATCCAATCATGATGCAGGACTTTGATTTTGGAAAAAAAGTTCAAAAAGTTATAACCCTAATGTGCAGTCACAGCAAGTCAAATGTAGTCAAATCTTTTTTTAAATATTTTGTCGGTAACTTTCAGTTAAAAACAAAAAAACAAAATAAAAAAAATTGGTGGTCTCCCATTTTTCCTTGATTTTTTAGTCAACACTGACTTTAACCTGTAACTTTGACCAGTTACCATAACTGCCAGTTAGGTTTGTTTAAGCAGATTTGAAATAGGCCTAATAATATACACTACCGTTCAAAAGTTTGAGGTCACCCAGACAATTTCATGTTTTCTATGAAAACTCACACTTTTATTCATGTGCTAACATAACTGCATAAGGGTTTTCTAATCATCAGTTAGCTTTTCAACACCATGAGCTAACACAATGTAGCATTAGAACACAGGAGTGCTGGTTGCTGGAAATGTTCCTCTGTACCCCGAAGGAGATATTCCATTAAAAATCAGCCGTTTCCAGTGAGAACAGTCGTTTACCCCATTAGCAATGTCTAGACTGTACTTCTAATTCATTTAATGTTATCATCATTAAAAATGCTTTTCTTGTAACAATACAGACATTTCTAAGTGACTCCAAACTTTTGAATGGTAGTGTAATGGACTAATGTCCTTAAAACTTAGCAAACAGTGCACCACTGTAAGATCTTGAAAGTATTCTCCAGACTGTGTGTATTGTGTGAGCTCTGTCGAGATACTTTTCTGTGTTGTGTTGCCACACCTTGTGCGACGAGGGAAAGTCATAACACTGACACAAAAGGGACAACTTTTTGAATTTTTGAATGGGTTCAGATTCCTACTTCTTGCACTTTCTAAAGAGAATCTATTTCCAAACATCACCGAGTACTTTAGAATTTCTTTCTTGGCCACTCAACAGCATACCAAAAAAATCAATTGTGCAGTGAGCATGTCCACTTGAATATAAAAAAAACACCCAAGGGCAAACTCTACCTGTCTAGTCCACACACACACACACATGCATTTACACACACATACATGCATATACACAGATTTCACTCGTGAAATGAGCAAAGCACAGCACCTTGGTCCATATCATAACACATACTTATATTAATAAGAAAGGCAAGCAAGTGGACAGATGGAGGTGGAGGACACAGTGCAGCAGAGGGGACCTTGAGAGTGAGGAGAGCTAGCGTCTTGGGGGCCGTAGACCACAATCTTAGTGTTGACCCTTGTGGCTCTGGGGCCCGAAGCTGATGGGGGAGCTGCAGGAGGCTTAGGGCTCTTTCCAGAGACCAAAGAGTCCTCTTCTTCAGGAAACAAGAGGCACAGGAAAAAAAGAAGGAATTCATGGGGGATAGAAAAGAAATTAAAACCACCGTGACGTGCACACAGCGAAGATCAGCTTCGGGTTTTTATTTATTTATTTATTTATTTATTTTAAAGTGACTATCCTTAGTCTTCAGTTTACCTCCATTTAAGTGGAAAAGCTCACTGTGGGGTGACGTGAAGAGGGAATGTAGTTAGTGAAGGGATTAGGCAGCACAGGACCAGAACCTCTACTATACTATATGCTATATACAGAACTTAAGTGCAGGAATGTGAATATTTGACATGCTTGAAAAGAGAAGTGTGCAGCAAAAGAAGAACAAGAGCAAGCTGAAAGGTAAAGACAGTCAGAAAAATACATTTACAAATCAATACCTTCTTTACACTTGGAGTCTGTGCTTCACAGAACATATGTGCAGCTATCTACGCTTTCACTCTATAGAAAAGGATGTAAAAAAACAAACGCACGCTCTCTCCAGCATCCATACGAACCAACTCTATACAGCAGGTAGTATAGTGATCTGCACAATACAATGTTTTAACTCTTATCATACAAGAAGTGAATGCTCTTATCTGTTTTAAACAAACAGATAAAAGTGATATGAGTTCAAGTGTGACATTAGAAAATTACTGACAGTTTAGTTTTTCTTTGTTGTTCCAGCCTGCCATGCACTACGAATGCTAATTAGATTTTAGGCTTCATCTGGAACGATGAATCAGAGGGTGATATTGATGTTTGAACTGTAAAATGTCCATTTAAAAGATGATTAATGATGAAGATGAGCTTCTCAGTTCACAGTCGATTTTCAAGGAGCAGACAAAAATGCCTCCTAACGCATTAATCAAAGCAACCAAAGGGGTAAAAAGTAAAAGGGGGAGACAAAAACCTACTACCCATTAATAATTGGAATTTTCTTCTTCATAAAACCCAACAGAAATTAGACTTATTTAACCAATTTGCTTTATATTATGTCTATATCATTAAATGTACACTTTTTAAATATTTTCTTTTTGCCTTTATTTTGACAGTAGCAGTGAAGAGTGACAGGAAACCGGGAGAAGAGTAGGGGGAAGACATGCAGCAAAGGGCCGCAGGCAGGAATCGAACCCGGGCCGCTGCGTCGAAGACCAGCCCCTGTACATGGGTCGCCCACTTAACCCGATGAGCTACATAGGCGCCCAAATGTACACCTTTTAAACTTCAAAATATTTTCCATGTTTTTATAATGGTTGACTTCCAACAATGGACGCAGCAGAAGCAACGCCAGGAGAAGATATGAACCGGAGAGGAGTCAGATGCATTCCACCAGAGCAAATGAAACATGAACTTGGATCCGCACTGATGCTATTTAATAAAGGCAAAATGCCAGAAATGATAAGCTTTAAAATAAGTAAATGAGTAACAAGGTGCAGCATATGTGCATGTGGGATTTGGAGTTTTTAAAAAGCACCTGTGACAGAGCCAAATCGTAAAACATTTTTCTGTAAATGAACATTTTGCAATCTGTAAGGAAAGCATATTTTCAAGGATGAAAATGGAACTTGATTACAGTTTCAAGGCTGCACAGTGCTTGATAGTTAGCACTTCCATCGTGCAGCTTGAAATTCCCCCGCCTTCCCAGGATCTTTCTGCGTGAAGTTTGCATGTTCTCCCTGTACAGGTGTGTTTTTTCTTTGGGTATTCCGGCTTCCTCCCAAAGGCCAAAAACATGCTGAAGTTAACTGACAATTCTAAATTGTGCATAGATGTGAATGTGATTGTTTGTCTGTATATGTAGCCCTGTGACAGATTGGTAACCTGTCCAGGGTGTCCCCTCTCTTCACACTAAGCTGGGATAGACTCCAGTCCCCCCGCGACCCTGATGAGGATTAAGCGGTGTATAGATAACAGATGGATGGATTACAATTTTCAAGTAACTTGTCCAACACTGCTATAGAGTCAGAAAATCAGCCTGCTTAGAATTAGTTTGTAGTGTGGATTATGGCTAAACCTTTAATTGATTTCAAATCAAAATTGCAATTTTAAACAATGCAATTAGCAAATTACAAATGCTGCAATGTCGAATATATGCGATGTAGCTATTAAATAATGATATTAATGCTGTAATTCTATTTTATTTCATGCGAGCAGACTGAAATTTTCAGGGGTTGTTTATGCCCATTGATTAAAGATTATGATTAATGTGTACCTTGTGGTTGATGCATTTATGCTGTTGTTCCACTGACATAAACCTAATTCTTTTTTATTTTTTTTATCTGACCCTGTAGTTTAAACTGTTGTGTCAAAAGGTTTTACAAATTCATTACTGTCATTCTTGTGTGACTGTCACGCTTTTGATGGTGACTCCCAAGGTGATGCGCCATCATGTTTAAATGCATTACAAAGTAAACTGAAATTGAATATTAAAGTTTAACTTTGACAAATTGTATGGAAAATTATAATGCAATATTTGCCAGGTATTGGCACTTACATATTTTCCCCAATATGTTCAGGCCCTAGTGTGGATTAGCACCACAGCTAATTTTTTGCTCCATTGTGAGAGAGGACTATATCAAGGCACTAAATATAGCCTATAAATAAGTCACACACAACTGAACTGAAATAAATTCCCAGATAATACATGCAGTGCACTGCATGGTAAATAAAACAATGTTTCAGCAAGATGTGTCGACACACCACAACACTACAAGTATGGGTGATATTCATTCATCCATTCTTTCATTCAGAATTTCTTTTATCATTAGGAAAATGGTCTTGCGTATGACATACACTACCGTTTAAAAGTTTGGGGTCACCTACAAATGTTCTTACTTTGAAAGAAAATCATTTTTTTCCCCAATGAAGTAACATTAAATTAATCAGAAATTCAGTCTAGACACTGTTAGTGTGGTAAATGACTATTCTAACTGGAAAAGGCTGATTTTTAATGGAATATCAACAGCAACCATCACTCCTGTGTTCTAATGGTACAATGGGTTAGCTCATGCTGTTGAAAAGCTAATTGATGATTAGAAAACACTTGTGCAGTTATGTTAGCACATGAATAAAAGTGTCAGTTTTCATGGAAAACATGAAACTGTCTGGGTGACCCCAAAGTTTTGAACAGTAGTGTAGTTCTTTCACAATTTTTCCACAATCCAGGCAGTTTGCTTTTTTTTTTAACAATCAGCCCCTTTAATGAACAGATCTGTGAATGACTTGTCCAAAGTTTGAGAGGTCTTTAAGTAGTACTGTGATATGTGTACACACTGATCAGGTATAACATTAAAACCACCTGCCTAATGTATTGCTGTTCTCCTTTATGCTGCTAAAGCTCCTCTGACCCAGTGGGGCATGGAGGACCTCTGGGGACGTCCTGTGGCACTGGGATGGTGGCAGTCCATTTTGTAGGTTGCACGGTGGGACCTACTTGCATCAGGCTTATCCTGGTACATCCCACAGATGCTCAATAAAATTTGGATCTGGAAAGTGTGGAACCTGGGTGAACAGTTTAGCTCTGTTGTGTTCCCTGGGTCACTCCTGAGCAGCTTTTGTGGTGTATTGGGGTGCAATGTCCTGCTAAGGGTGGCAACTGGCATCAAGGACTGCTGTGGTCATGGGGGACTGTGGTTTTGCTTGACATGCAATGTTTAGGTGGGTGGTACATGTCAAACATCCACATGGACATCAGGACTCAAGGTTTCCCAGCAGAACACTGCATTATAACAAGATGATAGATGTGATTTACTTCACCCATCAGTGGTCATAATGTTGTGGCTGACCGGTGTGTGTCCTGGATCAGGACAATACAATTCTCAGCATAGGTTCACCAAACCTAAACCTACACAATGGTCAAATTGGCAACAGGAATTGCAAAGACCTCCATGTGTGTGCAGACCCTTTATGTTTGAGGTTAGTTCCCAGTCACGATCCTACAGAGTTTTGGATATTGTTCATGCTACCTTTCAGTGTTCAGGTACTAACCTCTGGCCTCTGTAGGTGCTGTGGTCATGCTCGTAGTGTGGGAGACCGTAGAAGACTCGGCACCGCAGCTTTCAGCCACTCTCTGGCCTGCACACATGGCCTTCAGAGTCTGGAACACTGCCTGAGGGGCCACATTCATCTTCAGCAGGTCCACTATGATCCTTGGGAGCAAGAAGAGGAGAAAAGTGAAGTCTTCAGCATATCCCTTAATGAACCCTACGGTCTCCTGATTAGGTACACTTACTTAAAGACCTCCTGATCCACGGTGATGCCTGCAGCCTGAGTGAGTTCAAACAACTCCATCTCTTCAGCACTGAGGACCTTCTTCTTCTTTATGGCATATTTCTGCACGTTGGTTGTGACCACCAGCGCAGGTGAATCTGGGGCGGTGGGGACAGTTTGTTGTTGTTGTTGAGACATCCCTGCCGTTCACCTGAGTGGTTAAAATATGACAGCGAAAAAGGTACATTTGAAAAAAACACGAAATCGATCCCTCTGAAGAAATGAGTGGTACCCGCCCAGAAACAAAACATGGTGTAATTCGACCTCCTCTTTAAATATTACCACACAGAGGAACACTAAACTAATAAACACACCAAACAGCTGTTATTACTAAAATAAGAAATGCGTACCGTTTAAGGACCAGCGATGAACGTCCAGAGGAGCGTAAACCACAACAGTTTCTTCTGCTCCAACTCGGCGAGACGCGCCAAAATTACGTCACAATTATAGGACGTGCCACACTGTATTATGGGACTTGTAGTCACTGAGAAAAACTCAAATATGGTACGCACACTTTATTATGCCAGACAAGAACAAAATGAACAGCTTCTAAATAATAATAATAATAATAATGATAATAATAATAATAATAATAATGTGTTTTAGCAGACAAAGCAAAGCAGGATGCAGTCCATAAGGAGACCCCGAAGCCAAAATACAGATTCAAAAATGTAAAATGCAATATGTCAATATTAATAAACATACATAAAAATACTAATAATAAGAGGTCTTAAAAAGAAAATAAAAGCTTAATGAGCATTAAAGAGATATTACGGTAGCGTTGCTTGAAAACTATTTTCACAAATGTGGACCTCCTTCTTACAGAATCATTAAGTGCGAATTTAATATTCACACCTTCATTGTAAATTTCTTTGAATTATTTAATTTGTTTATGCTTTAGACTTTTTTTGTATGATTAAACTCAAAATCATGCATTTATGATTTCTGTCTTTAAAAATAAGACACTGATATGTTACCTTTCAGTGACTGATTTATTTATTTTTATTTTTTTTAACAGCAGATCATTCTTTTGTAAAGTTTTCCTGACATCTGGAAAATATTCGCTTTTGTAAAATAAATACAGTAAATTGCAGTACCCGTTGGAGTACCACTCATACTTTTTGAAAAGACCAATCCGGACATTTCTGCCACCATTATGTTTGAATATAGCCATATCTCAGGGTGTGACCCAATTGTGGTAAACTTCCAAACGGCTCCTTTTTTACAAAAAATGTTGTGTATCTGGATGTCCATGGAGGACCGCTGGTGTGTTGTACCTACGCCTACTAGACGCCTATTAGACTCCCACTGGACATCCAACAGACGTCCAACAGATGCCAAGGAAGGACTGCCGGTGTTCTGCTAGATACCAGTGACCTTTGTGTTTTCCTGCATAGCACCTGAGGCCGAGCACTCATTTAGCCAAATGAGGTTTTTTTTTGCTTGTCTCTTTTGCTATTTTTCTGGGATCTGCTGAACCCACTCAGAAATCCATTGATTGCAATACAGAAATAGAACACAGACTTCCAAGAGTTTTAATCAGTCACATCAAATCAAAATGAGTGAAATAATTTCCCAATTTAGAATTTGTTAAACAAGCAAACAAACAAACAAAAATCTCTCCCTGCAATTTTTTCCGGCCATCCTGGTTCCCCTTTGCCTTTGGATCTTTGTTGCTGGGACTGACAGAGATTCAAACCACTCCTGCACCCAGGTGGGTAGTGTTGTCTACTGAACTATCCAACCTGGCAAGCAGATGTAAATACTGATCTCTAAAAAAGTTTACTCCTCCGTCCTCATTGAATTTAATCAGAACAACAACAAACTGTTGAGGGTGGTTAAATATTATTATTATTAGACCATTGTCTACACGTTAAGCAGCGATGATGTCTGGGGGAATACTTTATTAACAATGTTAATAATGTTCCAGGTACTTGGATATAAAGTAGTACTTTGGGTGGAACACTCCTTGAATAAACCTTTTAAATTAGAAATCTATTTTGAGTGAAAAAATGAAGTTAAATACCAGCTCTGTTGTACTGCACATGCGCTTCAAAGAAGGAAGTAGATCAAATAGCAATATTTCAAAATGTATGTTTGTAAAAATGTTAGTTCAAAAGCGAGGATGTCAGATTTATGTTGCAATAATGGTTTCACATCATGATATTAACATTTATGACAGTAACAAGACGACAGACACGTCCGCTCGTAGGACCTGATGGGCGAAAGCGGAAGTGCTTGGGGGATAGACCTCTTGCGCCTGCGCAGTGCTCCGCGCTGTCGTCAAGAATGGCCGCTGCTGCAGCAGGAATAAACAAGCAGGGCGCCGTAGCGACGATGGAGCCCTGTATCCGACACGGGAGGGGAGCTAATGGAAGCACAGTGAAGGTTGAAATCTTGTCACGAATTCCTCAATCTACATTGTTTCCGTGTTGGTTGTGTTGTTCGGATAGTTTGCACGAAGCGCCGACAGTAGGCTCTCTGCCTTCGTGGCTTCTGATTTTGGGCGAACGCTGCTGCCGCTGCGTTGGCGTTGAAGGCAGTAGACGGCAAACACTAAGCTAGATTCGATACGTGTAAACATTAAATCATAAAAGGTGCTGTTTACTGATGTTATAAATAACTTAGCTGGGTCAATGCACATTCGCATGTTTGGTATTTGTTCCTGCAGCATGCTAACAAAGCTGGAGGATCAACCATCGCTAGCTGTCTACCCTAGCTGTGTTTCTGTGCAGCTCCTCTGTGTGGTGGCTCTGCTCAGTAACATGATTTAAAAATCGCTGCTTACTTATAATCTTTTAAACTAGTGCTTGCATCGCATTTGTTTAAAGATCACATGTAGAAACAGAAATCAGGAAGGCTGACCAGTTGCACGTCTAGATGACTGCACCTCACACTCACATGTTTACTGACTCTTCTCTGTAGGGCATCTCTCTGCATTCAGTCACAAAATGTGTGAACATCACTCCCAGCTGTGGGATGTTTCTTCCCCCTGACAGCAGGATTCTGACACACAGTGGTGGTTTGGCAGTTTATCAAGTTGTGCTTGTGTTTACAGGTGCTGGAGTGTGGAGTGTGTGAGGACGTCTTCTCTCTCCAAGGGGATAAAGTCCCTCGTCTGTTGCTCTGTGGTCACACTGTGTGCCATGATTGTCTCACCCGGTTGCCCCTCCATGGCAGAGCGGTCCGCTGCCCTTTTGACAGACAGGTCACTGAGCTGGGTGAGTGACAGTTTCGATGATGACACACTGACACGGAAGACATAAAATACTCAGATTTATTTGTCGTTGTTGCACCTCTTTCATCTGGAAAATGACTACTCAGACTTCATTGGGTTTTCCAGTGATACGGTGTTGCAGGCACATCGGTGTAATTGATGTTTCTTGCCACAATAACACTTAAATTACTTTCTTAGTCAGTTTCCATAAAGATAGCTAATTTTCTTTAACACTTTTTGTTAACAAGAAAAGCATTCAAAGAGCGCAGCACTCTGGCAAGGCTGCTCAGTTGTTGTATGGTTTCCAATGGATAAGTCTGCAGCGGTCGATTTGCACGTAGAAAATATGAATTTAGCAAAAACAATAATTTGCATTAAATGATTAGCAGAAAAAATATTAAAATGTCAGTGATTTAAAAAAAAAAAGTCACTCATGAACCCATGAAAAAAGGACATTTTTTAACCTGGATTTCAAAATATGAACGTTTGGTGCTGACTTTGGTAGTTTGTTCCATTTGTGTGCAGCATAACACCTAAATGCTGCTTCATCATGTTTGGTTTGAAATCTGGGCTCTATTATCTGACCTGAGTCCATAGATCTCAAAACTCTACTGGCGTTCCATCCATCCATTCTCTGTACACCGCTTTATCCTCACTAGGGTCACGGGGGTGCTGGAGCCTATCCCAGCTGACTCGGGCGAAGGCAGGGGACACCCTGGACAGGTCACCAGTCTGTCGCAGGGCTACATGCACAGACAAACAATCATTCACACCTACGGGCAATTTAGAATAATCAGTTAACCTCAGCATACTTTTGGACTGTGGGAGGAAGCCGGAGTACCTGGAGAAAACCCACGCATGCACAGGGAGAACATGCAAACTCCATGCAGAAAGATCCCAGGCCCGAGCTGGGATTTGAACCAGGGACCTTCTTGCTGCAAGGCTAAACTGCTAACCACTACTCCACTGTGCAGCCTCTACTGGCTTTATATTGCATTAATATCTCATTTATGTATTCTTGAATCAAGTAAATCAGTCTTGAGTCCTAAACTCCATCACAGCTAGATGATATTTTAAAAATCTGATTTATTTAATAAAATCAGAATATTTTTTGTCAGATCAAGTTTTCTAGCAAGGAGATTTTTCCATTTCACACCAGAATATTAGCAGCAATATTATTAAAGACGTGTTTTAGTATGGAATAAGATTACTGTCAAACGTATTCATCCACAATTCTAACCATTCGTATTCGTAATGTTAAACATTTGTATGTTAATAAAAAACTTGTACACAAAATTCTGCTGTCATATGCATGAGTTTGATAAATTAAGGGTTAGGATTGTTTTTACGAGTATGAACCTAAAAGTTGTGAGTGCAACTCTAATTTCTACGACTACGAAGTCTTCCCTGTGAGGACGAATTCAAGTTTAAGGGTACGAGTAGAAAAATACTGGAATGACGTCACATAGGTCACAGGGGAAGGTAATCGAACACCGATTGCTCCAAACGCGCATGCGCCATTTATAAAGAGTAGACGCCGGGTGGACCCGGTGGACCTACCGGGGCAGGTGACGCCTCACAGGTCAAGTAAATAACACATCCAACTTCTTGTAATTTATTTATTTCATGAAACTGTACTGTTTTAATTGATATACAGTTTATGGACGAAAGACGGTACTGCTTAGCTTGCACGCTAACGAGCCGGGCCGGTGACACATTAGCCTTCTAATGCAAGGAGGCTAATGAGGAGGCTAAGGAGGCTTAACAACAAAACAAACATAATTTGAGATTATGAATCGTGGCAATTGGCGTATGAATCAGCCCATTGTACAGCCTAAATTGCTGTAAATTAAGTCCAGTTTTAGTTCTTTGCAAACTCAGACACGTGCATTAGTTTAGTTTACAATGAATCTGGCGGAGTTCGGTAAAGTTGGAAAGATATTCACAGATTCGGACTTCCGGCATCAATAACTCATGAGATATATGTTGTCAAAACATGAACGATGCCTCTTTCAAATCGTTGTAAGGTAGACAATGTGCTACAAGGCCAATTTTATCAAAAGTCGCTGTATTTCAAGCTACAGAAATAACATTGGCGTCTATGAGCAGCCGGCGGTGCAACGAGTGAACAGGGACCGTCTGCAAATAGCAAAACCGCTGCAACAGCGAAAAGAGACACTACACATATATTCAATAACTTCATCGTAGAGCCACCAAAATCACTGGAACCATGAATGGGCTCTTGCTGGTCAAACTTCAACTCTTGCTTTGGCGCTAAATCAAAAATCTGAATTTTAAGGAATTTTTATGTTTTGTATGATTATTTTATGAGTATTAAAATGGCACTTTTCTTCATGTATGTGGTATATTTTATATAACACACAAGGAAAATGGCATAAGGGCATAGTGTACTTGCTGTGACCTGTGCTGGTCAGACCGTCAGGTTTATTACCTCCAAGTATTGTCTGTACAGTCCTTAACTAGAAAAATATTACTCTCAGTTTAACATTATGGTATAAATGAATCAACTGACACTGAAACTTTGCAATAAAGTGTCTTATCGTCTTTCTTCTCAATCATCAGTACTTGAAGTGACAGTCTAAACAGTTTGTTTGGTATATTGGTGTTATCTGATACTCTCTTTGGTAAGGATTGTAAATTCCATTACTATACAGAATTATGTGTTTGGACAAACAAGTACATTATGCCCTTATGCCATTTTTCCTGTGTGTTATATAAAATATACCACATACATCAAGAAAAGTGCCATTTTAATTCTCATAAAATAATTATACAAAACATAAAAATTCCTTAAAATTCAGATTTTTAATTTAGCACCAAACAAAGAGTTGTAGTATGACCAGCAGAAGACAATTGATGGCTCCAGTGATTTTGGTGATTGTACAGTGAGTAAGAGTGAAGTTATTGAATTTTATTACTAATAAAATGATAATTATAAAAAATACAAATTCCTTAAAATTCAGATTTTTCATTTAGCGCCAAAGCAAGAGTTGTAGTATGACCAGCAGGAGACAATTGATGGCTCCAGTGATTTTGGTGACTGTACAGTGTGTAAGAGTGAAGTTACTGAATTTTAATACTCATAAAATAATCATAAAAAATCCTTAAAATTCAATTTTTCATTTAGCACCAAACAAAGAGTTGTAGTATGACCAGCCGCAGCCGATTCATGGCTCCAGTGATTTTAGTGGCTCTACAGGGTACAAGAGTAAAGTTATTGAATAAATGTGTAGTGTCTCTTTTCGCTGTCACCGGCCCGGCTCGTTAGCGTGCAAGCTAAGCAGTACCGTCTTTCGTCCATAAACTGTATATCAATTAAAACAGTACAGTTTCATGAAATAAATAAATTACAAGAAGTTGGATGTGTTATTTACTTGACCTGTGAGGCGTCACCTGCCCCGGTAGGTCCACCCATAGATATATACAAACACTAGATGGCTCATGAGCGCTGTCAGCCTATGGGGAGCGACGTCGCCACATGGCGGCCATCTTGGGACAGGGCTGCTCGATCACTCATAACATTAAAGTCAATGGAGCATGGATTTTAAAATCACTGTAGATTGCTCAATTTTCAACCGATTTTAGAACAGCTTGGTTTGTTATAAACGTCAGAGATGTAATTCTTTTACTGCTTACATAAGAATAATTAAAACCATTGAATTCATATAATAATGAACACAGATATCATCTTTTTTCAGCATAAATGGATGTAAATGTAATTTTATTATTTAGCATTGCACTTCTTTATTACTATCAGCTTTCTAATGCACAGATAAAAACAAAGCTCAACCAAAATCAATGCACAACAAACAGAGATGTTGTCTTTTCTTTTCATGAACCTGGTGCCTACATTACCCACAATGCATTTCGGCTGCAGGCTAACTAATCCAGGCATAGATGTATACAAACAATAAGTCTAAGGTCTCAATCAAAGTCTCTTAACACGCAAATAAATACAACCACAACCACAAAGAATGTAATTTCACCTAAAGATTAGGTTCTCAAAAAACGTTGGTCTCAGGAAAACCTAATAATTGAAAATCAGATTGTGAGTAACACCATCTTCAATGTGAGTAGCCAGGCAGAAAAGACACACAACTATGCCGCATTTTTCAAAACGAAAAGCTGCGATTTCGGAATTGAGCCTGAATCATAGCCACGTTAATAAGGCTTGTAATAAACTAAACCGTTTGTAAATCAATCAAGAATTGAGCGAGTTATGAGTGTTTAAGTGAGGAAATCATCCACCTTACCATTGACTACAGTACAGCGCGCCAGAGCAGTCCCCTGTCCTAAGATGGCCGCCAAGTGACGACGCCGCCGACTCCGTCTTGAGACATCTAGTGTTTGTATATATCTATGGGTCCACCGGGTCCACCCGGCATCTACTCTTTATAAATGGCGCATGCGCGTTTGGAGCAATCGGTGTTCGATTACCTTCCCCTGTGACCTATGTGACGTCATTCCAGTATTTTTCTACTCGTACCCATAAACTTGAATTCGTCCTCACAGAGAAGACTTCGTAGTCGTAGAAATTAGAGTTGCACTCACAACTTTTAGGTTCATACTCGTAAAAACAATCCTAACCCTTAATTTATCAAACTCATGCATATGACAGCAGAATTTTGTGTACAAATTTTTTATTAACATACAAACGTTTAACATTACGAATACGAATGGTTAGAATCGTGGATGAATACTTTTGACAGTAATCTTATTCCATATTTTAGAATGTGACCCCTTTAATTCTTAAAGTAACTACCAAAGTATGGAAAGGGATTGCCAAGGAGCAATCAAAACAAATGTATTGTACCATAATTGATTGTGTTTTGATAAGTTTTCATCACACACATGAGCAGAAATACCTTGCACCATTTCTTCTTCTGGACTGTTTTGAATAGAGATCACTGTAATAACCACAGTGTTACAGTGTTGTGCACATCAGATAATCAGGATCATTTTCTGTGCAATATGAAACCAAAGTATGTCAGTATGTGATTTATGTGGTCTTACACTGACCTAGTTTTCAACTAGTCGCCATACAATAATATCATCATAGACACAAACATCTCTGGAGGCGCCCCCTACTGGTAAAACATGCGTCACAGCAGAGGATGAGTTTCTGGAGACATTGTGCTTTTTAGTGTTTCAATTTGTAACATAGATGCTGGTATAGTAAAAGTAGCCATGCTTTGACCGCACTCTTTGCAACAGCTGGAATGTATGCCGTGGGCCATTTAATCATATCAGTGTTTCTATCAGGTTGGGATTTTCTATGTTGTGGTGGGTGTTGAGTGTGACAATTCCAGAGGTTCATACACTTAAGACTGGGACAGTGTAAAGCAGGTTTTGTTTGCATGTATAGTGAATGATTTGCTTCTTGCTATGACTGACCATCCTACCTGAAACCAGGGCACAAACAAGCTGGAACCAATGGAAAACCTTAAAACAACATCCCGGTATCTGCAAGTTTCACTTCATTTGACTTCCAAAGTGAAGGAACAGAAGCACATACAGCGTTCGCATTCTGCTTAATAATCCTGAACAGATGCAATTTACAATTAATTTTTTAAAGCTCCAGTTCAGTGTTTATTGTGTAATGCATTTATAATATATGATGGATCATTGTGACACAAAATATTGAATAAAAATATTAGATTAGATTCAATGTTATTGTCATTGCACATGTACCAGTACAGGTGATGAAATGCAGTTTGGCATCAAAACAGAAGTGCAGAATGCAGCAAGTGCAAGATTTACAAAATGTACAGAGATATACAGGGTGAATGAGACTTGACATATTGTAACAAGGAAATACGAATGGTTTGTTAAATACACTCAAGAAAAATATAAACGCGACACTTTTGTTTTTGCTCCCATTTTTTATGAGATGAACTCAAAGATGTAAAACTTTTTCCACATACACAATATCACCATTTCTCGCAAATATTGTTCACAAATCTGTCTAAATCTGTGATAGTGAACACTTCTCCTTTGCTGAGATAATCCACCCCTCCTCACAGGTGTGCCATATCAAGATGCTGATTAGACACCATGATTAGTGCACAGGTGTGTCTTAGACTGCCCACAATAAAAGGCCACTCTGAAAGGTGCAGTTTTGTGTTAGTGTAGCACATTCGGAAAGTTAAATGAAGTAATAACAGTAAAAAAACAAAATACGCCTTGGGTCAGACACAGCGTAAAATGTACACCCCCTGTCAAAAGTTTTGAGACGGGTTCTAATTTATTTGAATGAGAACGTGTCTCAAAACTTTTGACAGGGGGTGTACAGCATACAGTGTAGCCTTTGTGATTTGCTGATTGCACTGTTTCAGATTGTGCTTTTGATTTAAAATCGATTAATTGTTCAAAGAGGACACAAAATGACCATAAACCCAGACTGCTAAACAAGAGGACTGCAGAAGGAAATCTCAAGTAATCCCAACAACGCTGAGGCTTATGATTATTGGTTTGGTGAGACTGTGTCAGAGGCTTTATTCTGATGTTATAGTTTGTGTTAGATTGCATCATACTGGAAAGTTGTTGTTTTTTTTTGTTCAGAAGACAGCTGCAACATTGTAAACTTGTTACAGAAAACTGTGACCAGCTGACTGTAGATGTGATTGTCGCCCTCTTCTGTCTAGGATATTCTCTGTACTGAGGGTGAAACTCATCACCTTTGTCAGTTTGCTTTAAAGTATTTTCTGTTTCTTCACACCTCCTCAGGGGACTCTGGCGTTTGGGGTCTAAAGAAGAACTTTGCTCTGCTTGAACTCTTGGAGCGACTCCAGAATGGAGCGACCAACCAGTCAGGGATGGCGGAAGACGCCCTGAAAGGGATGGGAGAAGTAAGGCAGCGATCATTTTCCTGTTGTGCAACCGCTGTGTAACATACACCACTTTCACACCTGCTTCGCCCTTCACGCAATTGTTCTTTTCAACTAGTGTATAATTCGGTGTGACGAGGACGAGAGCCACACGGCCTCCATGTACTGCACCGTGTGTGCCACCCACCTGTGTGCCGAGTGCTCTCAGCTCACCCACTCCACTCGCACGCTGGCCAAACACCGTCGGGTGCCGCTGGCCGATAAGCCCCATGAGAAGACGCTCTGCCCGCAGCATCAGGTCCACGCCATCGAGTTCGTCTGTCTGGAGGAGGCCTGTCAGTCTGGGCCTCTCATGTGCTGTGTGTGCAAGGAGTACGGCAAGCACCAGGGACATAAGGTAGGTGAAAACAAAAAGCACAGGGGAACACAAAAACAACCACCAAGAGACTAAAATGACCACAGATGTACAAAAATTACTTTAAAGAAGCACACAGCTAGCCTAGCCATGCTAGACCCATGTTCTGAAGGCACAAGGGTCTAGACACGCTCGACAGGGAGGGAGGCGGGCTAAAAGGTTGTCTATCAAATCCCTCTGCAGCAATTATGGTAGGTATACAACTAATCAGTGCAACGTATAGGCTCCTAGAGCGCCGGAAATCAGAGGATACGGTAGTTCGGTGAAGCCTTATTTATACAGTCAATGGGTGAAGCGCAAGTATATTGCAGACATGTTAACAGAAAGATTATTCAGAGTTGGTGCTAATGGAGCTCAACGATTGTTGTCGTTTTTGTTGTCGACCCTGGCAGAGAATTAAATTCATTGCCGTGGGTTGTCTAGCACGGCTAGGCTAGTTGTTTCCGGTTGTTTCTGTCAGAATCGTCACGCCTCTATCATCACTTAGTTATGCCCGCCTTCTGACTCTTCATGGTGATTGGTCCGGCCAGTTTTAGGAGAATCCAGCCTCGAGCCTTATGGAGGGTAACTTGACCCACCCTGGCAGAGAATTAAATTCGTTGCCGTGGGTTGTCTAGCGCGGCTAAGCTAGCACACAGCCATAATAAAGAGACAGAAAATGGCTGGAAAGGTTCACCATATTAACACAAAGAGACAAAAATTACCACAAAGATGAATGCTTTGTACATTTATTTTGATCTTCATTAGAAGGATTTGGGACTTTAAGTTAGAAAAGGGCAGCTCTTCTTTGGCTCTAATATATGCACTTTTAAAATTTCTGCAGAAACACTGCAGGGAAAGTGGGCTGCTCTGCCTGTCCAATAACGTGCTCTTATCGGTCACCCATGTGGCCAACTCAAGTGTTCATTCACTGACAATCCAATGTCAAAGTGGGAATGTCACTGCAGTGTCCAGGTGCAAGTGAAAGCATCATACGGTGACTGTAATCTATAGTTGATGAAGGTTCCCACACCTCGCTATTAACACAAACTGAAGTTTAATGTGTTGCTTCCGTCTGTTTGTAGGCATCTTTCCTCTAAGTTTATGTAACACCTCCAGCCTCAAACAGCAGCAGGATCCACATAGGTGTCTCCAAACTGAGCTCCAAGTAAATCAGTCCTGAGTCCTAAACTCCCATCACAGCTAGAGGATGTTTTACTGTAGAAATCTGATTTGTTTGCTGAAATCTGATTTTTTTTTTTTTTTGTCATATCAAGTTTTCTGGTAGGAAGATTTTTCCATTTCACACCAGAATATTAGCAGCAGTAATATCAAAGATGTGTTTTAGAATGTGACTCCACTATTCCTTAATGTTACTACCAAAATATATCAAGGGGCTGGAAAATAGCAATCAAAATAATTAGAAACAAAAATTACCACTGATTAAAAAAACAACCACAATTGGACAAAAAGAACCAGTACAGACAGAAAATGACCACAAATAGACAACAGATCACAAATAGACACAACACAACCGAACAGACAAGTGACCCCATATGCATGGCCATGCCACGAGTCACAAAAAACACAAACTGACAAAAATGACCACAGAGAGACGAGAGCAATGTCAAAGAGACACAAAGTGACCACAAACGGACAGAAAGCAGACACAAAGAGACAACATCCATACACGGTCATGCAAAGAGACACAAAACATCTATACATAACAATGCATTATTGAACTTCTTTTCTAGCACGCTGTTCTTGAGACTGAAGCGAATCAGATTCGTGCGTCCATCCTGGACATGGCCCACTGCATCCGCACCTTCACAGACGAGGTGTCCGAGTACTCGAGGAAGCTGGTGGGCATCGTGCAGCAAATAGAAGGCGGCGAGCAGATAGTGGAGGATGGAGTCGGCATGGCACACACTGAACATGTAAGATCCAACATGGGACTTCTTTGTAAAACACAAACAATCGTGCCTGTACTCTGGTATTAACGTCCGTCTACGTATTCGTCAGGTTCCCGGAACAGCAGAGAGCGCTCGCTCCTGCGTCCGAGCTTACTTTGCAGACCTCCACGAAACCCTGTGTCGGCAGGAGGAGATGGCGCTGAGCGTGGTGGATGCTCACGTCAGGGAGAGGCTTATCTGGCTGAGGCAGCAGCAGGAGGACATGACCATCCTGCTGTCTCAGGTCTCCACCGCCTGCCTGCACTGCGAGAAAACACTGCAGCAGGTAGGAGACCTGAAAACGCTGAGCTCAATGAATAAACGGCTGCATTTAAAGGCCGTTTTTTCCAAATAAGGATTAAAGCCACAGCATCAGGTGATAGTGATATTGTGTTATTGCTCCACCAAGGAACGCGGCGGAGTTATGTGACGATCAGCATTGGTTTGTCTGTCTGTTAGCAACATTACTCAAAAACGGACAAACAGATTTGGATGAAATTTTCAGGGAAAGTCAGAAATGACACAGAGACCATCTGATTAGATTTTGGCAATGATTAGGCTGATCCAAATAGCAATTTCTGGGCTTCGGATATTCAGGCCCAATTAATGACGAATATCCGAATATTCAGCTCGTCTCGAAAATGCGCTTCGCATAGCATTAGCATGCATATCTCCGTCTTCGGCTTTTGTCTTCTGTTTACTAAAACGGACGAAGTACAGTATGACATCAATGTTGGTAGGTCAGCGTGATATGAGGGGAGAGGGAGGGCTGGCGAATATTCGGATCTCAAAATTAATATTCGGATACCAACACGACGATCGCATATTCGGATATTCGAGTCCAGCCCTAGAAATGGTACAAGGAACTGATTAAATTGTGAGGGTGTTTCCAAGTCCCATAAATTTCCGCCACCCACTACATGTTTAGATCACACAATTAGGTATCCGTACATCACATACACATGCATAACACATGTCCGTGCTCAGCGCAAGGTCGTTTCGTTTGAGCGTACATTTGTATTAAATGGCCACATTCTGTGCTATGCTAAGGTTGCTATGATTTCTTATCATAAATAACTATTAAATAAATGCAGCATTTCTAAAAAACAAAAGAATAAAAAATGCTGCATTTCAGAAAATGCCATATGGGGGAATGAACAGCTTTGGCGGAGTACTGCCTTCTCTGAGTGCTTTTCCAGTACTGAGTGCGTGTTGCTTCTGTCCTGCTGTAGGATGACTGCAGAGTTGTGCTGGCAAAGCAGGAGATCAACTGTTTGCTGGAGACCCTTCAGAAGCAGCAGCATCAGTTCACTGAGCTGGCAGATCACATTCAGCTAGATGCTGGCATCCCTGTCACCTTCACTAAGGTACACTGTTCATAGTCAGTCCTGGAAATCTGCACGTCAACAAGGGACGTCCTTTTCTGATCTCAAAGATCGGTTTTTGCAAGTCAGTATCGGCTGTCACGTAGGTGTTGTAAAAGGAGAGCACAGTTTGTGACATGATTATAGGGATGCAAATTTTGAATCATTTCATAATCAACAATCAGCAGCATTATCAATCAATAACACAATAATTGATATCACAAATTAAGCGCATGCTTTGTGGTTGTGTCCTAGTCAGTGCCGGCTTGTTTAATCATGAGCTCTGGCTGGAGGATATGAAACGTCACAGAAGTCTTGAACAATGCTTTGTCCTGTTACCACTGAGCGTTCTGTAGCCTGAATGCCTGCATTATTTACCAGTTATAGGCTCCACCTGGTGGAACAGAGAGGTACTACAGCTTATCAACAATACATGTTCTGACATGCATTTAGAGAATACAGGTTCTCTGTGTTTTTGGAGCTTGTGGAGTCACAGTATACTCTACCATCTCCACACTACATTTCAGACAGTGTCCTACCAAAGCTTTACATGAAGGTTCAAGACTACCTACAGGATATTAACAAACAGCTTTGATGCAGAAATCCTTTTTTTTTTCTTCTAAATGCATTGCAGAGTTGTTCAGTTGTCAAACATATACACTGTATTGATTGTAATGCCTTTAGTGTACTTGACATCTGTATTATCTCAGGAAATGGTGTTGGGTTGTGAATTAGTACAGGCAGATGCTAAGTATTAAATGATTCGGATAGGAAAAAGACCCTGATCAGGACATCTCCAGTGTTGATGAAATCTGTCATAAAATGTTCAGGGTAGTGGCGTCCTCCAATGTGTAACAATGATGTTGAAAATATGTTTTCAGGACAACCGGGTCCACATTGGTCCAAAAATGGAGATCCGTGTTGTGACTCTTGGGCTCGATGGAGCTGGAAAAACCACCATCCTCTTCAAGCTGAAACAGGATGAGTTCATGCAGCCCATCCCAACCATTGGTAACGGCATTTGGAGTATGATGAAAATCAGCTCACCAATCTAGAAATGCTGCGGGACTTTTAAAGAGCCAATATTCTGCACATTTACATGCTCAGATTTGTATTTTGGGTGTCTACTACAGCATGCTTTAGTGTTCACTACTCTTTTTTTTCTTATTGCTGCAGCACCTTTTATCCTCAACACACTATTTTACACTACTCTGCTCTGATTGGTCAGCTGTCCTGATGAAAATGAAGTAACACTTACTGCTTTGTAAGAGAAAATATGTGCCTTTGGCGTGGACTTTGCAAAGTTGCACAAAAAAGCAGCTGTCACACTAAAGGAATGGCAAAAAGCATACTATAGGCTCTTCATGTCAACATTTCAAGTCTCTTGATTAATTCTTGTTTTTAATCTTTTCTTCAAGGTTTCAATGTGGAAACGGTTGAATACAAGAACCTGAAATTCACTATCTGGGACGTGGGAGGGAAGCATAAGCTCAGGCCTCTCTGGAAACACTATTATCTGAACACTCAAGGTATGATCTGTGCTTTACACGCTTTGAATGTCTTGTTCTTTATTTGTCTGCATGTTAGAATGACATGGTCAGCTCACTGTGCATGGCATGTTGTTGAAAAGTATAGTTGAATAATACTTTGCTTGAATTAGGCTTTAGACTGTAGTGAACAAAAAAGATTTTCTTTTGTCCATTCAATTGATGAATCACTAGGGCTTGGTTTGTTATCTGTAGTAAATGTTCCACAGTGCACTGAGTGTAGATAAATTCCAAAACAACATAAAAAGCTAGTATTTGCAGCCTGTTAAAGTATTTGAATTGGGTTATTTTATACTGAAATGACAAGAAAAGACTTGAAGCAGACCAGGTAAATATCATCTGTGTCATGTTACTGAATTGTTGCAGCTTTAAGTACATTAAATCACCTCTATCACTGTGTACACGCTTTAAGATCCTGCTGGAAGATGTGTTCTCGTGTCACCACTTTTGCGGGTATCTACTTAGAAATGAAAGCGTTTGGCAAACTGATGGAATCAGCGGTATTGTTATGTAGAGTGAATCCTCCACAGACCTTAAATATGTCGAGCAAATGTCACAGCAATCCATCAGATAGTTGACATTTATGGCTCACTCTGAACCATAAATGTCAACCTGTTTGTGGTGTCAGAGGAAAAGTCACAGGCTCACCAAAGTCACTTGGTTTCATCCTCTGGGAACAATTAAAATCTGAAAGAAGGGGAACGGCTGACAGTGGCCTCTCTGGGAGGGTCGCAGCTGAAGTAGCCGATCAAACCACAAATAATCCAAAGGTTCTAATGAGGAAAAGTTGCAAATGGAGTGTGTGTTTAGGCGTGGTTCCTCCAGTGGGGAGGAACAGGCTGATTTACTGTTATGAATGGAGCTGTGAGACCACACCGCATGATGCAAGCTAACAAGGAAACTTATTGATCGACACACGATATAATTCTTGAGTTTGCACCCAGAGGTAATATTTGTCTGCAGTATAGAAATGACACTGAGTGAGTACTACAAATGTTCATGTACAGACATAACAGCCTGTGATATAGCTGAAGATACAGCTGTCACATTGAATGTCAGATACTGAAGATGTGGTGGACGAACACTAGAGTCACTCGGTCCCAAGGAGGCTGAATTAGCAAGATGTAGCCGTAGCAGACATGGAAAAAAGATGACTGTGCATGAAACTGCAATATGTGACTTGAACTAGACCCAAAGAATTAGTTTCATACTTTTCACTCTTATTTTGTTATTTTTGGTCACAAGATATGCTACAATATTTTTTGTTTGTTTCTCTTTGTCATTTTTAAGTGAGTCATGTACACTTTAGTGTTTTTTTTTTTTTTAAATATCATGATTTTAAGCTTAGATTTGGTTGATTTTTCCAACAGAACTGCAAGTCACACGACTTGTTCAAAGACGATTCCTTCTGTTTTTACCGTTTCTTGCTCTGAGAAATGATCAAATTTATGTGATTATTTTTTTTTCCATTAATTCAACACAACTTTCAAACCCACCAGTAGGTTTTGGGGTTCAGATGGTTAATTTAAAAATCTTAAGGTTCAAGAATATTTTATTTCATCTTTTAGTTTCAAAATAATTAGTTGTTTCCCAGTTGCCTGTCTGGAAAGAAATCATTTAGGAACAAGAAAAGCACTTAGAGTGCAATACTCCACCAAGGCTGCTCAAAACGACCGAATCTTGCGACTTTTCTTTTGCCATTTTCTAATATTTTATAAGTCAACCCTAAAAAGGAAAAAAATCACTGAATTAAAAATGTTGTCGTCCTTGTGTCACAGTCATGCTCTTGATGATATTCCACATAGTAATGAATGAATAACACGTTGTAGTGTTATGTTGTTTTGAATCATTACACAGGGAATATTGAACTTAAGCTCGACTCTAGTTGCTTATCTGTTGGAGAGATCGCAGTTAGATGTTTTCTCCAAATCGCTCAGCCCAAGTTCCATTTAACTCCAGTTAATCCTCCCGGACTCTTGTGTGTGTGTGTGCAGCCGTGGTGTTTGTGATCGACAGCTGCCACAGGGACCGGCTCATGGAGGCCCACAGCGAGCTGGCCAAACTACTGACGGAGAAGGAGCTGCGAGACGCCTTGCTGCTCATCTTTGCGAACAAGCAGGTACTGTAAACACACCGTCTGGTCTCACTGTGAGTTTCTACAAAACGGAACCCAGCTGATTGTAAGTTTGCTGCTGGTTCTGCAGGACGTTCCCGGTGCCGTGTCTGTGGAGGAGATGACGGAGCTGCTGAGCCTACACAAGCTGTGCTGCGGGAGGAGCTGGCACATTCAGGGCTGCGACGCCCGCAGCGGGATGGGCCTCCACGAGGGGCTGGACTGGCTCTCCAGACAGCTGGTGGCCGCCGGGGTCCTGGACGTCGCCTAAATGTCCCCTCACATACTGACTCTCCCCCCAATAAAATGAACCCATATCCCAGCCTCTGAGCCCGGTTCATCACTTCTGAACAACTTCATGACAAGGCTGCGGCTCTAAGCCTGACCTCATCTTTCCTTCTTTGTGCACCATTGTGGACAAAGGAAACAAAGATGTAAATGCATTCTCCAGCTACACGCTGCACCGGAAAACATCTTCTAGGTCTGTCCCTTCCAACTTCTAATAAACTCACTGGTCCTAAAACCAGAGTTAAGACTACAAACGCTCACCCTGCTTCATGTCTAAGGCAGCTTACAGTCTAACACAATGCTTACTCCACTTTTTATTCTAACCCTCCGAGGAGACGAGCCGTTTATCTGGCATCTATAACTAGTAGACTTAGGTCCAGTTAAATGTTAGAAACGCTCCTTGTACCCTGACAGAGTGGCCTGTATCTGTAGTTTCTCTCATCTTACTCATCATAACCAGCTCCATATGTGACAGTAATCTCAACTAAACGCAGTGGTCCATGTTGTAATGATAGTATCTTTTATGTACCTTTTTAGTTGTTTCAGTAAGCTTCAGATAATCCTGAGACGTCACTACAATCCAGTGCATTTGCAGGGAAGTGAGATGGGACAGAAACATTGATCTAACGGACCCAGCGGCTTCACACTGATGGCCAAACGTTCAGACTTTGCCTTGCCATCTAATGTAAGCAATAGCAGCTGATGTTTTGTTGGGACTTTAAGTTATGTGCGCAAGTTTTTTTTAAAAAGTGTATTTAATACTGCAGCTGGTCTTGGAATGGTGCACCAGTTGAGTTTTGGTTTGAATGTCGTGTTTTCTGTTACAGAAATGTTTACTGAATTTATTTATGAGCGGGAGCGTTACTTTGATACGAGGCCGTCGGGAGAAAAAAATCAGAGTTTTTATGCACCGATTCTGCCTCCGTTTTGTGGAGTGTCTTGCACGCAGAATGCACTCGTCTGCTGCCTCACTACCAGTTTTCATTTGGACGCAAATGAACTATCTGCTGTTTCTTAGTAGACTCTGTGTATTAACCTCACTGCAGAACATGTCTTGTGAAAATATTCCTATATAAACTTCTCACACGAGTCCTGTTTGAAGTGCTTACGAGATGGTACACCTTTAAACAGCCTTCAGTAATAATGTAATGTGAAACGTAGTGAAACATGAAACCTAACGCTGACACCCGTCTTGTTATCGAGGAACCATCATTTGCGTTGATCTTTATTCATTGCTATGTAATGTTTACTATTTGTATCTATGTATAAAAATACAAATTTAAAAAATGCACGTGTTAACAGCCTTTCCACATAGTTTGTGAGGACATTTCCATTTGTTTTTTGAAACGTAGAAGCACAATGCGCATTGAAACCTTTGTTACCAGTGGACTTGATAATGGCTTTTGTAAATTATACGTAATGTGATGCTGTAAAATAAACTAATTGACCTCATTTCTCTGGCTGTAAGCTTCTTCTTTTGGCTACAATTAACATTCTTAGATTAACACTCAGTATTATTTAATAACTCAGTTTAAAAAAAAGCACTGTACAGGATGTGATGGAGACATCCAATCACTTTATAGTGATGTTGATAATGCTGATGTCTTCGTACGGTTTGTCAGTCTTGGGGTTCACTTTGACATTGGAGATCCTCTGCACTGCCTCCATCCCTTTTGTACATCGTCCAAACACAGTGTGCTTGTTATCGAGCCAAGGCTGCAGGAAAACAGAAACGCACGAAGCAATGAAAATCACACATTACAGTCCAGGTGATTTGAGCCAGATTTGAGGAGATACGTCCACTGCTTCATCAAAGCATGAAACTTTGCAAAAATGGATGGCCGAATCGACAGAAAGAATTTTGCTTCATTTCACCCAAAACCAATGACAGTTCCATATGATTTGAAGGTCTGTTAATGATGCTGATGCTGCAGGTATTTAATAAACTCAAACCAAACACTCCTACAAACAGCTGGAAGCAACAAGAAAATAAATTTCTGCTCCTGTTGTAAAGTTTGATGTTTCTGAACATTTTAGCTTGTTATAGAAGTGAAATTGTACATCACAGAAAATGAGGTATTTTGTGAACTAACAGTGAAACTGTGTCTTTTGCTCTCTGTGATGTTTCTGGAGCAGTACTGGTGCTAAAACGCAGAAAAATTCTTCCCCAAATCGCGTCATACTGATGCTTCTCTGTTAATGTGACTGTATGGAGTACAGACTTAAATCCAAGTTGAAATTACAATGTTAGCAGGTCTGATCTGGTAAGATTAACATCACAGCTCTCACAGAGAAGTGAGCACAGTTCTCATCTAGACGTGAGGCTGACACGTTCAGATGCCGTCTGATTTATGGAAAGGAGTGCAGATCTGAAAGAGGCCTATGAGGAGCCTCTTCTACATTGCTAGAGCCCGTCTTCACATATTAAAAACACTGATTACAGCAGCTTCAACTCTGTGTTGCTGTAACCTTTACTGTATATTAAAGTGATTGCAACTAATTCATTATTGAACCATGTTTGAAATGTTACAGAAATGTAATTAGCTTTGATGAAGCTGCAATGAATTTCATAGAAAAGAGGGCGAGGGTTTAAACAAAAACGCAACTTACAGTGGGCACAACAGTTACGAAAAACTGCGAGCCGTTGGTGCCGGCGCCTGCGTTGGCCATGCTGAGTGTGTACGGGCGGTCGTGTCTCAGTGTGGCGTGAAACTCGTCCTCAAACTCCCCTCCCCAGATGCTCTCTCCTCCCATGCCTGTGCCTGTGGGGTCGCCTGTCTGAATCATAAAACCCTGCACACCAGAGACACCGAGATTAAAGATTACAGACTCACATAACTGTTTGTTTCTTCACTAACAGAAAAGAAAACTTACCTTAATCACTCTGTGGAATATGTGACCGTTGTAGTAGCCGTTCCTGCTGTGCACGCAGAAGTTCTCCACAGTTTTTGGGCATCTAAAAGCAAAAAGAGCAAAGTTCTGTGAAGAAGATGTGAAGAGGCTACTGAACGTAGCCACAGCGTGCATGCTAGACACTTACTCCACGGGGAAAAGCTTAATGTGGATGTCTCCCATGGTGGTGTGGATGATGGCACTGTCAGACACTCTCTTGGGGCCCTCGGCCTGCGTGGCGGCCATCACCTCCTCCTTCGAGGGCTTCTCATTGAAGATGTCTCTGTCTGAATCTGCACTCTTTGTGTCCTCTGGTTCTCTCTTTGAGAACTGACAAAAGAAAAAAAAAAATTGCATGAAGATGAAAAAAACGAAACGCAACCGTGTCTCCTTGAAATAACTGTCACGTAATCTCACCATGTAGAAGCGGTTCTTCTTAAATGCGGTGCAGAAGATGGTCGGGTCAGGCTCTACGTTCTCCAAGGCCGGGTTCTCGGACGCTTTCATCTCCACGGTGGGCGCCACATGCATGGCCTTGGCCACCCCCTGGAATAGGCTCAGCTGGACCACACGGATGTTCTCAAGCTTCCCGAGGATCCGCACACATCTGGTGAAGAACACCCACAACAAAACGTTCAATATTTTACCTTCATTTTAGAAACTAGAACTTATCACTTTGCACTCGGAAGCAACAGCACAAAGCACTCTCTTGACCAGTCAACATCCTCCCAATAATGTCAAAGACAGAGATGTAAGCCACATTAAAAACACTTTCATCTGATGACAAGATCACTGAAACTACAGTATATATTCAACAATTTACGGATTAATAGAAAATCTGTCTCAAAATAGAAAACGTAACACTTTATAAAGCATCGTATTTCTAACATGAGATCTGGGCTGTGTTCTGACTGACCTACTGTTTGATACAGATACAGACGGAGATCTGGACTTTTAGGCTGGGACTGAACAATTAAAAGATGATCAAAATCACAACATTGTCGAGTGCAACATCCAAATCCTAGTAGCTGTAATTTTTCTAAATATAATGTAAATATTTAATGTGTCAAAACATCCCACCATAATGAAGCACTGTGGTGCTGCAGAGACAACCCTGTCTACAAATCATATTGTCCAGAACTAGAAGAGCACGCAGAGAGCGCAGCACTCCGCCAAAGCTGTTCATTCCCTCATATTGCACTGTCACAAATGCAGCATTTGTTTGTTATTTATTGATGATCAGAAATCACAGTAATATAGAATGCAGCCAACAAAATGACAACCCAACAAAATGATCTAGCGCTGAGCACTGGCATGTGTTATGCACGTGTATGTTATGTACAGACAGCGAATCATATCACCTAAATATGAAGCAGCGGGAATTGATTGGACTCAGAAACACCCCCACAATTTAATCAGTTGTTCCTTGTATCATTTCCGACGAGAAAGTCCTGATAAGTCCGCAGTGGTCGATTTGTAGAAGGATCACAATCGTGATCGTTAGAAGGGTAGCTGACATGTGTTCACTTGTCATAGCTACAGTGATGCCGTGCCACTACCTCGCAATAATACAGAAATCTTTAACAAATCTGTGGCATCGCTGCCAAAATCTAATCAGTTGGTCCTTGTGTCATTTCTGACCTTCCTTGAAAATTTCATCCAAATCTGTTTGTCCGTCTTTGAATGTTGCAGACACACACAGACAGACCAACAGCAATCATGGCATAACTCCGCTGCATTTCTTGGCAGAGTAATTAATGGACACTTGTTTGTTTGGTGCAGACCACAGAAAAACAAACAAACTGTTTTTTTAAATAAAAAGATAATGACCTTTTGCACTGAAATTGTAACTCACAAAATTTAGCAAAAATAATCGCAACATTTCCTCACTAAACTGATCACTAGCCAAGATGTGTCCGAGGCTGTGTCCGAAATGGCATACTAACGTACTACATACTACATTCTCAATGAGTATATACTGTATACTACCTACTATAAGTATGATTAGAATGCCAACCGCTCACACTGTAGTATACTACTACGTTTCCCATAATGCATTTCAAACCTCCAACAACAAAAATCGGAAGTACGGCTATCAAATATCTCGGCTGAATGCCGGCTTCAGGTCGATTTTACGCTAACAAACAGTCGCATAATTAATGTGGCAATTTCAAGCCGGCACTCCTCATGCAGTTATTAGCCAGATTATGCGAATCGTTTCAATTGTAGCTGCAGGCTACTGGAGGTAGCTGCTACTTGTTCTGTATGCAAAGCAAGCTGCTGCAACTAGCTGCTAGCATTCAGTAGCACGTTGTGAGGCGTCTGACAAATTTAAAACGTTGGTCAGAAAACACCTATTTCTCAAATCTGTGGGGTGATTAGGATGACTACTTAACCACATAAAATAAAATAAAAATCGCCCCGGTCCAGCCACATATCCCGCGTAGGCTTGCATTTCGGTGGATAGCTCGCAAAGCATTATGGGGCGGTTGAGTATGACTAGTGTGGTCACCGCGCATACTTAAAAATTTTCCGGAAATAGTATACATCCGGGTATTTCTCGCGTACTCAATCTTTTCATACTATCTAATGTGAACGCACTACATACTTATTTTGAAGTCACATTTAGTATGAGTAGTACGTTAGTATGCGATTTCGGACACAGTGGCTCACCACCTCCTTTAAACAACTTCCTGGTGAAATCACTTTCTCTATGCTGATTTGAACCTACCTGTTGGTTTCCACATTGATGACCTTGATGCCCAGCATGGTCCCATACAGAACAAAGTGGCCAGTCTCATCAAAGATGATATTGGTCAGTCGAATACCATCCACCTTCTCCAGTTCTCTCTCCACAGCCATTCTCCTCCCAAACTCCATGTCGGGCAGCTGCTGCCTCATTTGCTGAAGCTCTGTGAACATCTAACACGTGAAGCAGGTGTGATAGTCAATATGACTTTAAAACATCAGTTAAGATCCAACCTGAAAGATGTGTGACAGATTACCGTTAGTGATTCATCAAACACTCTCATCAGTTTTCCTGTGAGGAAACGGAAGATCCTGACTTTCCGGTCAGAAGCAATGGTTGCCATCTTCTTCCCGTCGGGGGAAAAGGCGAGGCTGGTGGGGTAGGTTTTGTGTTTGGCAAATTCATACAAGTCCGTGTCCGTTTTGTATTCCCATTCCACATGTTTGGGGAATTTGAATTCATTTGGAAGGCCTGTCCAGTACTCCAGCATTCCTGCTTTGTCTGCAGACACAATGACTCTAAATTTGGGATTCAAGCGGATTTGGGACAGCGGCGAGGTGTGCATCTTGTCAAAGACATGGAAGGGTTCGTTGCTTCCCCTTCCATCGTAGACAAAGATCTTCCCTGTAGACTTCTCTGAACAGGCCACTGTGGAAATGGCATCACCTGGATTATAGATCCATTCACACTGGCCTGGATGAAAGCTGCAGAGAGACAAACCCAAGCACAAAAAATACAATAGATTACATCAAAAGCGAAAAGTCACTTCTCGTTTGTAAATAAATAAAAATTTTATATCTATCTAAGAATATAGACTCACCCCAACTTGAGCATATTAATCATGTCAAAGTTGACCACATCAAAGACTTTCATGGCCTGATCATCACCAACGGAACAGAAAAGGGCTCCTTCAGCACTGACCGCAATGCTTTCTACCACACCTGGACAAAAACACAACGACAACATTTATAGTCCTCACTCATCCCCCAAAATACAAGTTATAATCAGTAAATAAGGCATTGTGCATTAAAACAAAACAGAGTTTCCGGCATTTTCCTCCTGACCCGCTGTCATGGAGGTGACTGAAAAGAATTTGTGATAAACGTGGTTCATACCGAGATGACTTCGAAAGTGTTTCACAAACTCTATTCCCTCCTCCTCCTTCTTCTTCCAAAACTTGACATGACCATCCTGGCTGGCTGTGATTATGAAGTCTGTCCTGAAACAGAGGGATGTTTTGTGTTAAATGAATAGCAGTGACTCAACTTTTTTTCCTATCTTTAAGTGTGCTACTGTGAGAAAGTTTTGACAATTGACCGCAGATTTGAATTAGTCTACAAATAGTTAGACATGGGCTTTACATGAAGCATTTGTAGTGCAGGCGGAGGAATAGCAGACTTCACTGAGACCCTGCTGTTTATTTTAATCACAGCATGTGGTTAGTTAATTAATGATTGATTCCAATGAATTTGTGTGGTAAAGAGTATGACACCATCTGGCTGTGGATTTGATTTTCTCACATAGGGTGGAAGTTTCAAGTTTTTTCTTTATTTCCTCACCTGTCTGCACATTGCATTTAATTGTGTATCACACAAAATATTGCACAGAAAGTAAGACTACAGTATGCCTCTGTCTTCAATCTAGATGTTTATATATTTTCTCGTACAGATCAAGAAGGCTACAGAAGGCTGATAACATATTTACGCCGTTTTAACTGTACCTGAACATGACACATAAGTTAGATCCCTATTACCCAGCAGGAGGCTACCATAACGTGTGCAAGTCAAGTGTGTTGCGCCTCAACACTTACTTGGAACAGACTAAATGTGTGATAACGTCTCTGTGCATGTAGCTCCGTTCATACATTGCAGCCGATGGGAGGTTGTCCAGATAAACACGCTCGTACTCGAGTACTGAAGAAAAACACATCATAAACACACAGAAGTTGGCAAGACTGCGGTTGGCGCCTATTAGCATGTATTAGCAGTAGTTGTAGATGACCGACAGTTTGGCGAATTCACAGCAAGAAAACCCACCTTTTCTTTTCTTGGTCTTTGTGGCTTCGCTCGGCATGGGTCCGACCCATTCTGCCTCTTCTTCATCTCCGTCTCCATCCTGTCTATCATCAGCTTTGCGCTTCAGATCCACATTGTTTTCAGACGCCGCCATTGCTGCAGATTTCCGTGTGGTCCTTCGCGGTTACGGTACTTCCGTTCGAGGCATCGATATCTGACTTGTCTTCTTCTTCTTCTTCTTTTTGTTTAATGGCAGTTGGCACGCAACTTTAGGTGCATTACCGCCACCTTCTGGAATGGAGTGTGGGGCAGGAAGGCCCCAGCAGCCCTTAAACCCTCTCTCTTAAACCTGTTCTTTCCATAAATAAAAGCAATGCTCTAGCAACATGTTTCAAAGATAAATTACTCAAAATTTCCCTGACCTCGAATTTAATTTTACTATCACAGACTTTCCTCTTGAATACTCTTCTCTGCTGCTGAAACTTGGGGCAATAAATCAATACATGTTCAACATTCTCCTCCACTCTACAGCATTCACATTCCCCTGTATTATGCTTACCAATAATTCTCAGAGTGCTATTCAGCCCTGTGTGCCCGAGTCTTAATCGTGACAAGACATCCTCCTCTTTCCGGCCTAAACAGCCCTGTTCTACTAAATTCCTCTCTACACTTCTTTGAATGGAGTAATAAAAGCGACCTTTCAAGCAGGTATCCCATTGTCTTTGCCATTTCTTCTTCATTTGTTCTTTAACTATTGTTTTAACTTCAGATCTACTATACTTCATGGGAAAGTCAATTACACTTTTAGCAGCCCCTCTTTTTGCATATTTGTCTGCAAACTCATTTCCATCCACTCCTATGTGTGCCGGAACCCACAAAATAATAACTTGCTTGCCTTGTCTCCCTAGCCTATAACTAACTTGACCAATTTCACATATAATATCTTGTCTAGCCTCAGATTTCAAATTTTTAACACTTATTGCTGCACTGCTGGAGTCAGTTGCAATCACAGTTCTCTCTTTTCCATTGTCCTCTGTCCAGTTTAAAGCCAGCAATATTGCTGCCAATTCCCCAGTGTACACTGATAACTTATCGCTTGTTCTTTTATTAATAGCAATGCCTAATTCAGGAATAACAAAGGACACTCCAACCTGACCTGAAAGTGACCTTGACGCATCAGTATAAATAACCAAATCATTTGAATAAACATAAGAAATATACCCATTAACAGAACCACTACTACACTTCTTTTCCAATAAGCTTAGATCCACCTTTATCTCTGTCAGTAACCATGGAGGAGTAAGAGAAATTGAAACCGTTGGACTTATTTCAAGTTGATCTATTCCGGACTCTTGTGTCATGCTTTCTATTACCCATCCAAAGCTATTAATCTGCACCTTTTCTTTTTCCTGACTTGGCTGCAACACGTTCAACACCGGATGACTTTGTCTATGTCCCTGCAAGTTAGCCCAATAAGTCAGAGCTAATTGCATCCTTCTAAACTCTAATGGCATCTCTCCCATCTCCACTTGAATGGCATCTACTGGGGTTGTTTTCATTGCTCCACAGCATAACCTCAATGCAAGACTCTGAACAACTTCCAATTTTTTCAGGTTGGTCTTGGCAGCTGAACTGTAAACTACACAGCCATAATCTATCACTGATCTAACCATAGCAATATAAATTGCTTTAAGACAATTCCGGCTAGCTCCCCAGTCCCGACCCCTCAAACATCTCATAATATTTATCACCTTCTTACATTTTTCCACCACCTTACTAATGTGCAACACCCATGTTAGCCTTGGATCAAACCATATACCCAAATACTTAAACTCACTTACTTTTTCTAAATTCACCCCATACAGTTTAACATTTACTTGATCAACCTTTTTTCGTGTAAAAAACATTGTTTTTGTCTTACTGACAGAAAATCTAAAACCCCACCTTATAGTCCATTCCTCCACTTTGTGTATAGCTTGCTGCATTTTACTCACAATAAAATTAATATTTTTACCCCTTTTCCACATTACTCCATCATCTGCAAAAAGAGAACATCCTACAAAACCTTCAACATCACAAAATATTTCATTTATCATAACACTAAATAACACAGGGCTTACTACACTACCTTGAGGTGTGCCGTTTTCTACATCATACTTAGCACTAAAATCTTTCCCCACTCGCACTAGAATTTTTCTTTCACTTAAAAAACTTTTCACCCATCCCAACATCTTCCCACGGATTCCCATCTGATGCAACCTTATGATTAGCCCCTCCCTCCACATCATATCATACGCTTTCTCCACATCAAAGAAAACAGCAATCACACTCTCCTTATTCACTTGGGCCTTCCTAATTTCATATTCCAAAATAACCACAGGATCCAAAGTACTCCTCCCCTTCCTAAACCCATACTGATGGTTTTTAAGTAACTCATACTTTTCTAAAAAGTAACAAAGTCTGTCATTGACCATTTTCTCCATCAATTTACCCACATGGGAGGTCAGTGCAATAGGCCTATAACTCTCAGCTAAACAAGGATCCTTACCTGGCTTACAGATTGGTATAATTACAGCTTCCTTCCATTGTTCAGGCAAATAGCCCTCTGCCCACACTTTATTATACAGAACAAGCAAAAAATTTTTACATTTACCACTAAGATTCTTTAGCATACTATAGCTAACTTCATCTTTCCCAGGAGTTGTTTTACCACACTTGCTTAACGCGTCATTTAGCTCCTTCATTGTGAATTCTGTATTAATCACACTATCATTGCCCCCTACATTCTCAAACATATTAATATGACTCCCCACAGTCTCCTCTCTTGCTCTCTTCTCCTCTAAACTTAGATTACTACTGCTATGAACTTTTACAAAATGTTTAGCTAACAGCTCTGCTTTATCTGAATTTCTAACAACCGTCTGCTCACCATTTTTCATTACTGGGTAGTTATAACTTTTATAAATTCCTGACATTCTTTTAATTGTTCCCCATACTTGGCTTATAGGTGTCTGCCTACCCAACTTCCCACAATACTCTCTCCAATAAGCTCTTTTAGTCCCTTTAATTACTTTCCTTGCCTCTGCTTCCTTCCTTTTGAATTCAATATAATTTTGATAAGACAGATTTCTTTTAAGACTCTTATAAGCTTTATTCCTTTCTCGAATAACAGTACTACAATCTTCAGACCACCAAGGCACAATCTTCCCCTTGCGCCTTCCTTCCTTCCTTTTAATCGTCTTTTCTGCTGCTCTTACAATTGCCCTGCAAAAGGACAAATTATAATCATTAACATTAGATTGCACATCAATACATTCCATTTCCTTGTCACACAAAATTCTAAACCTATTCCAATCTATGTCTTTATAGCACCACCTCCTCACTCCCCCTATATCCACATTCTCAATATTTACACCCACCTCTATACTAATTGGGCGATGGTCACTCCCTATAGTTGTCTCTCTATCCACTTTCCAACTACAAATCCCAGCAATATTTTCAGACACTAAAGTCAAGTCAATAGCTGACTCTGTTCCTCTTTTAAAATCACACCTTGTTCCACTTCCATCATTCAGGCAAACAAGACTCTTTAAATCTATCATCTCCTCAACCACTTCACCATTCTCATCATTACGACCCCCCCACAGCGTACTGTGAGCATTAAAGTCACCACAACAAATACATTTACCCTCAAGATAATTCATAATAACTTCCATTCCTTCCAGTGATAACTTTTTACATGGATTATAAAAATTGACCACAACAACCCTACCCTCCTTACCCCACACTTCGATAACAATAAACTCCAAATCTTTCCCTTTATTTAACACCCTATACTGAACACCATCTTTAATAAAAATAGCACATCCTCCACCATTTCCTCCTTCCCTATCCCTTCGTACACACTGGTATCCTCTAATAACGAAATCTAATGAGGGTTTGAGTCGAGTTTCCTGAATACAAATTAAATCTGGCTTCACCTCACTATATTGCACATATCCTTTAAATTCCTGTCCGTTCGCAACAAGGCTCCTGGCATTCCATTGAAGAATATTCAGGTCTTTTCACTAATTGCTCCACTCATCTTACTATCCTCCTCCAGCCTCCTGTACACCTGCTCCCATGACACCCCTCTAGCACCCAGATACATCTCTGCACCCTTTACCACCATCTTGGTCTTATCCACTTTATGCTTTGCCTGCTCATTACAATTAATCACGTAGGACAAAAACATCACTACATCCTTTACAGACAAAACAATACCTCTCTCACCCCTATTGGAGCCAATTCTGGACTCATCCATACCAACATTTCTTTGCGTGTGAACCTTCTTCACAGCTTCTGCGTACGAAATGTTATTTGCCACTTTAACCTTTTCAACCTCAACAGCCTTCTTTCTTACCTCACACCCACCAAACGTCACAGTGTGTTGCCCTCCACAATTGCAACACTTCACTGGGGCATTTTCAATACAGTCCTCAATCCTGTGATCTCCTCCACATTTGGAACACTTCTGCTTGCCCCTGCACACCGCTGCTATGTGGCCATAAACCTGACACTTATAACATCGAAGCGGAGGTGGTACATATTCCCTAACCGGGAAACTCAAACAGCCAACTTTCACTCTCTCAGGAATCACATTATCTTGAAACTGAATCAAAATCGACCTGCTCTGCACTCTCTGGCCATCAACAGTTCTCATCAACCTTTTAACAGATACAACTCCTGGCCCAAAACTGCTTTTAAGTTTCTCAAGGTCCTCATCGAATGGAATACCTGTAATAACTCCACGGGACCCTTTCTTCTCACCAACAACTTTACGCTCACTCACAACCAACTTTCCAATGCTTCCAAGCTGCATCGCTGCATTTTTCTGTTCTTCAGACTTGCACACTATAATAAGACATCCATCCCTCAGTACTTTTGCAAAAACAACCTCACCTAGTTTCTTTTTTAATTCCCTCGATAAAGTCAATATTCCACAACTTGCCACATTGCTCTCATCTTTAAACTTAAGGATCACTTTAGGATTAACCTGCTCTCTGACTACTCTTTTCCGATTTCCTGAACTCCCTTCCTCTGAATTCACACTTTCCAAACCACGCTTGCTACTCTGACTCGGACCCCTAAACCCAGATCCCCTCAGCCCTGATCCTGAAAAGTCAACAAAGTCACTCAATTCATCCATGTCACTGTCACCGTCCACTTGGGACGCCATCCCGCCCCAGTCACAAACCAGATTATGCCAACTACCCATTTTCCAAAATCTCCTTGTGAGAAACTCGCCCCGTAACTTCACACCAACCGAACACTTTTCAAACGGAGGGCGCTCGCCCACCTCTTCACAACTGCAGTGCCGTGGAGTCTCAAGTACGGCGAGCCGTGAGCAAAGCTATATCTGACTTGTCACCTGCCGGTTGTATTTTTCAGTGATAACCTATACATATTTTCAACCGATAAATTATCTGATATCTTATCTCTTTTCATTTAAAATGGATATTAGAGGTGTGCATGATATTATTATATTACTTCGACCAAGTTAGCTGTTGTGGAACGATATTGCTCCGTTGTTTCAGGGGATTTCTTTCTCATTGCGTACTTAGATCAAACCAAAGTTAATTTTAGGGGAGTCTAATATACTGCTTTTGGATTCTTATTGTCACCAGAACTTTTGTAGTTTGATACCATATGAATGTAAGTATCTCTAAATAAATTATAACAAAAAGTAACCAATTTAACTGGGAATTTGTTAAAAAAATATATAGATTTATTTTCCTGTTGAACACCACCCCCATGTACTCGTTAGTAAACAGTGAGCTCACATGTATAGCCAATATGGCTGTTGAGAGGAAAGTATGAAATTTTTCACCTTTAAAGCCAGCTGCTGTAACAACTATTAACGGTCTTCTGTCTGTTTTTTCAAGGCGTTTAGGGTCACACTGCGTAAGAATATATATTTTCTTGCGTTAACAAAAAACTTAAACTCAAAATGAGTAATATTTACATTCAAGAGCCACCAACAAATGGAAAGGTAAGCGCCACTTTGCAAATTAACTTGCACTTTATTGTCCTTTATGCCAAACAAAACAAAACAAAAGTTTCAGTATTTTCTTTACTACTCGAGTTTATAGCGTTGAGAACGTTTAGCTACCGATAGCTAGTCACTGTTTTCCTTGTGTATGCAGTCGCTAACGCTATTTGTGTGAGGTGAAATGTTATTGTAGGAGAACGTCTTGTTTGCTTGACAAGTGTGAGTCGATATTCTGATTATCTGGGAATACTAGCATGCCAAAGGCAGATGTTTGGTAGGCAAGGCCTGCTAGGAGCAAATTGTCAACTAACCAGCAAAAAAACATTTTATTAAATGGCTTTTCTGTATATTTCTATAACTCACAACAGTGCACTGACACATTCCCTGTGGCGAAAATCTATGAAATTAACATGAATCAGTTGGAAAGCAAAATGACGGACGAGTTTTAAATCATGCATCAAAGTCACAGATATAAAACAAGAGACAGCAGATCAACACTCCATTTGTTCTGACACTGATGTAATGAAACCAAGCAAAAAGATTAGTTGGAAGCCCTGTGCGAATACAAAGTTATGTTGGAGGCTGTTCCTATATGATTCACACCCACAAATATCGAACAATTAATAGAATAAATAAGTGCTAGCTCTGGTTTTAAGAAAAAGAGTGACGTTTAAAGAATTAATCAAGATAAAGTAAGCCTTTATTAGAGGAAATGTGCAGTCTTACAACAGCAAATGGGATTGTGCAAACATGTAATTTACATCAGTATAAAAATAAACTAAAATATGCTTAAGTACTGTTTGTTCCACATGTGGACCTTTAGATATTGCACAGGTTCCTCAGTATGTTGAAAATACCAATATCTCACATATGAGTGGTACTGCACAGATTCTTCAATGGGTGGAAATATAGATGTTGCCCATATTCTTCTGCAAGTTCTGGAGAAGGAAATTCAGCAAAAACTGACCGATTCATATATAAATATACAGCTTTTGTGTCAAGTTATAACAGCAGCTAGACTTTGACCAAAACTGTAATATATTGTTATGGCAAGACAAAGTCACGAACCTAGAAAGCATTTAAGAAAACACCCCTATGAGAAGTGGAAACATCAGGCAGCAGATGGAGCATATCAGTGCCCTATCGGGTGAAAAAATAATTTGCCTGTTAAAGGTGGTTTGGTGAGTTTTTTATATGGAACTCACATTCCTCTGTTTAACTGCAGCAAGTAGGGCTCCACAATATGTTTTTTCGACATTGACATTGCAAAGTGTGCCTGTAGAATAGTCATATTACAGCAATGTGATGAAAGACAAATGAAGTCAAACACATCTTGCTACAACCTTTTTGGCGGCTTGATAAAATACTATCTCTCACTTTCAGACAGTGTTACCAGATCTCGTGGTGGAAACAAGCCCATAAAAGCCCAACAGATGAACTGCCATGTTGTGTAAATGAGAGGCCTTTTGATAACACTCTAAATATATACATTTATTTTAGTTTACAGTAAATTGACATAAATGCGGTTAACTAAAAACTTTGAATAACTTGAATTTTTAAGCTCTGATTAAAATAAAAGGCATGTGCATTATGCATAAGCAGCAGAAAATAAGCAGCTACACTTTAGAAAACAAGCCCAAAAACCCACAACCCGTGTCTGATGAGATGCCAAAGCGACTTTATAGAAAAACAAGCCCAAAGTCACTTTTAAAAAGCCGACTTGGCAGCACTGCTTTCAGACTGAAGCCACATACAGATGGATTACAAGTTAATCTGAGTGTACACTGTCACACTTTACTGAAGCTTAGTGTTGTCATTGTAATGTAATTGAATTTTTTATTTGCAGGCTGACCAATCCTCCAATTAGCCTCACATCAGAGTAATAACAATACACAAGACAGATGTTTATACCGACAAAGAGAATATTTTGCAAATTGTTGATCGACTGTTGCAGTGTTTTAAACGGGTATCAGTGCAGTCACCTGCAATCTACTTTACCACTGTAACAGCTGCCTCCGCTCACCAGTTAACCAGACGCCAAACTCGAACACCAGATGTAAATTTACAGCTTTACACTTAAATTTCCCGCTCTGTGATCTTTCTTTTAGGTCTTGTTGAAGACCACAGCAGGTGACATTGACATTGAGTTGTGGTCCAAGGAGGCTCCTAAAGCATGCAGGAACTTTGTACAGCTGTGTATGGAAGGTAAGAAATGGCTGCATTTTCTTACACACTGTAGAAAATGATGAAGACCTGTCATTACCGCAGAATCAGATATCCACCTCTATCTCCCTGTTCTTGAAAACTCTGCTGTCAGAATACATGCCGTGGTATTTCTGTGTACATGACGGGATTTACTGCTTTTTACTTCATCAGCCTCCATGCTTAAAATTAGTTTTACATGCATTAATGTAGGTCACAGGTTTTTTTTTTTATTTTGTTATTCATAGATTTCCCTGGTTTGATAGTGCTAGCTATTTAAAATAATTGTTTTACCAACATATGTTCTATGTTTTATTCTGAAATGACATTATGATATCCATTCATCACCCTGGTGTGATCATACAACTGTTGGACCGTCATTCTATTCTCCAATGAAAACCACACTTGTACTTTACAGTAAGGCTGATGCTACAGGTACGGACCCGTACCTGTAGCATCTGTACTAGAGGTACGGACCCGTTAAGGTCACTGAAGAGCTGGTGCCGGTTAACTACTATTTGCTGCACATTACAGGCAGTTTATATGAATGACTTTGATGGCGAACATTGTATAATTTAACCAAAAATACACCGTCTCCTCTCACACTTTAGACATTGCAGTTTTTACGCTTTTAGACGCCGTGTATAAATTGTTTGAAGTCCAGCTCCTATTAATTAGTTTACCGCGTTCAGTGTGAGTGGAGATACAGCATATTGTTCTTGGGGAGGTCAGATTGCAGAGCATTGCAGCAGTCCATCCTGCAAATGATAGTAGCATGTAGAATCGTCTCTCTATTGGAATGGTCAAATGCAGTCTTCGTTGTGCTGTGAGGCTCAAAAAATTAGATTTGAGTCAAAATTGGCTGCTAATTTTTTTTTCTCCTGTTGCCATGTTTTTTTTGTACAAGTGCTGCAGTTTCACATTTTGTTTCTTGCTCTGAGTTTCACCACCAACGACTGAGGATTCCGTTTTTGTCCTGACTGAGCTGTTAAAAATTATTTGCCAACATGACTTGATATCTGACATGCAGTTAAAAGCTGTAAAGATATAAATTATTAAAGTCGGCTGCACAGTGGCTTGGTGGTTAGCACTTTTGCTTTGCAGCTAGAACATCCCTGGTTTGCGTCCCAGCTTTCTTGGGATCTTTCTGCATGGAGTTTACATGACTGTCCTTGTGCATGCAGGGTTTTCTCCGGCTTCCTCCCACAGTCCAAAAACGTGCTGAGGTTAACTGGTGATTCTAAATTGTCCGTAGGTGTGAATGTGAGTCTGATTGTTTGTCTTTGTATGTAATCCTGTGATAGACTGGTGACCTGTCCAGCCCCTGATGACCCAAATGAGGATAAAGCGGTGTATAGATAACAGATGGGTGGTTTATTAAGTATTAAAAATGTCAACCACTGCCTGATGAACTCAGAGTTTGTACTGGCACATAGGTCACTCAGATACAGCTCCCTCCAGAATTATCAGCACCCCTGGTTAAGATGTGTTGAAAGCCTTAACATAAACTCAGTTTTTATTGCAGAAGCACACTCTCACACTGCAAATTAAGTAATCAGTAAAATCTAAAGCCTACTGGAAGCCGGTGATCAGGAGTGATGTGATCACATCTCTTGGTTTAAAGCCCGACATATTACATTTCATTAAATACGATTATTTCACGCTTCTTGGGCATTCTTTTCATATTCCGGGACTGGTAAATAAGATGTTGCTCCTCTGTTTTCTAGGTTATTATGATGGCACAGTTTTCCACAGAGTGGTGCGTGAGTTCATCGTTCAGGGAGGAGATCCTACTGGAACAGGAGAAGGTGGAGAGTCCATCTACGGCCGGCCATTCAAGGTCCGACTGCTTTACTGCTTTTTTACTTATGGATTTGTAACTCAGTGTTTAATATGAACACTAACAGAACCTGATAGTGTTCTTAAAGCTTACCATGACTTATCTTTTTCAAACTTTTAGGATGAGTTTCACTCCAGACTGCGCTTTAACCGGAGGGGTTTGGTTGCTATGGCGAATGCTGGACCACATGATAACGGCAGTCAGTTTTTCTTCACCTTGGGACGTGCTGATGAGCTCAACAATAAACATACCATATTTGGCAAGGTAAATCTGAAGAACTGTAGGGGTGTACGTTACATACTGGACACAGAATACATGTTTCCCATCTGTGTTAATCGACTGTCATTTTCCCAAGCTGGCCTTGTTTAAGTTTTTTCACCATTTCTGCTTTTTTTTCCCCCCAACACTCCTCAATGCAGATCACTGGAGACACAGTTTATAATATGCTCAGATTAGCAGAAGTTGAATGTGATGCTGAAGAGAGACCACTAAATCCCCACAAGATAAAAACCGCTGAGGTACTTTAATCATTTATGTTTTTGTTTTACATGCTTGACACCTGTTTTTTTTAGTATTTTCAGTGATTTATATATTGTTTTATTGCACCTTTTGTGTCTTCCAGGTGCTGCATTCTCCTTTTGATGACATTATACCTCGTGAAATAAAGAAAGCAAAAAAGGAAAAAGACAAAGAGGAGGGAAAGAAATCTCAGTCAAAGGCCACAAAGTGAGTCCTCAGAATTCTTTCTGATTGTAACAAGGTGTTTGTACGGCAGATACTGAACTCTTTTTGTTTCTTGTTCCTATTATAATAAATTTCCTTTTTTTCTCGTGTTTTTACTGCTACTGGTGTGTCTTTAGTGTTTGAATTAGACCTGCAACAATTATTCAATTAATTAATTAGTTATCAGTTAAAATAATCGGTTATTCAGGAGGGAAATCTAGATTCTGTGATTCCAGCTTCTTAAATGTAAATATTTTCTAATTTCTTTCCACCACTATGGCAGTAAACGTAATACCATTGCAGCCTTTGTGTGAATATCATTACAACCATCATCTTAAATAATTTGTCTGCTTTTAACCTGTTTGTATTGACATTCCTGTGAAATCTGTAGTCATTTTTGTAGCTGTTTTCATAAAGACTAAATAATAATGTTATTACTTGATGGACCAGACAATTATTGGATAATACGACTGAAACAACCCACACGCTTCATTTTAATAGAAATTTACACTGGTTATTGATCAGTAATTTGAGTTGGGCATCCATTTCTATTTTTTAAACCTAAACAGATATTGTCATTTTGTCTCTTTTTTTCTTTTCATTGTTTTTCATCTTTTGCAAGTCATCTTCAGTCATATTTGATTCATGTGCTAACTCTTTTCAGTAGCTAGGTAATTAAATGTGTTTTCTCATTTTGTTACTGATGCCAATAGTATGTTCAATTTTGTAGGAACTTCAGTCTTTTATCATTTGGAGAGGAAGCAGAAGAAGAGGAGGAGATGGTGAATCAAGTCAGTCAGGTACTCAACAGTAAAGCTAGTCTGAGTCACCGGTGCAACTGGGAAATTCTGTCTTTGACCTTTGTGTCAGTCACACATCACAGCAACGAGGAGAATCTGAGTAATATTATAGTTATTGTGTGGTCGACATTTCGGCTCTGTACACTGGATTTGAAATTAAACAATCAAGATGTACTTTAAGTGCTGAGTTTCAGCTTTACTTTGAGGGTATTTAAATGGGAAACAGGTGAATGGTAGAGGAATTAGAACACATTTTATATGTGATCCCACCTTTTTAAGGAACCAAAAGTAACTGGCCAGGCGTGTGTTATAATATCAGCTCAGCAATGTCAGAACACCCAGAAGACCACAGAAAACAAATGTGATGGATAACAAAATAATCCTTCCTGGTCAAGAAAACAAACCTTCACAGCAGTTGACCAGATCAAAAGCACTCTCCAGGAGGTAAAAAGTCAACAGTTAAGATAAGACTTTACCTGAGTGAGTACAGAGAGTTCATCACAAGGTGTAAACCATTGGTGAGCCTCAACAACAGGAAGACCAGATTAGAGTTTGCCAAAAAAAGAAGCAAATCTTAGAGAGCCCGTTCAATTCTGGAACTAAATCATATGGACAAGTGAGACAAAGATCAACTTGTGCCAGAATGATGGGAAGAGAAGAATCTGGAGAGGAAAGGAGCTGCTCAAGATCCAAAGATATCATCTCATCAGTGAAGCATGGTGGTGGCAGTATAATGGCGCTGGCAGGTAGGCTGCCAATAGAATGGGTTCTCTTATATTTATTGATGATGTGACTGCTGACAAAATCATGAATTCTGAAGTGTTTCAGGCTATATTGTCTGCTCATATTCAGCCAAATGCTTCAGAACTCATTGGACAGTACTTCATGCTGCAGATGGGCGGTGACCCAAAGTGTACTGATAAAGCAACAAAGATTTTTAAGGCAAAGAAGTGGAATGTTCTGCAGTGGCCAAATGAATCACCTGACCTGAATCCAGTTAGTTTATTTATTACTTTTGGTACTTTAAAACAGTGGAGGGCACATATAAAATGCGTTGTAATTCCTACACAGTTCACCTGATTTGGATGTTGATACCCTGAATTTACAGCTGAAAGTCTGCTCTTTAAGCACATTTTGATTGTTTCATTTCAGAGCCATTGTGTTGGTGTACAGAGCCCAAATGCTGAAAATTGTGTCAGTGTCCAAATATTTATAACCTTGTCAATAGATGGTTTGGAAATCCCATCGTGGAAGTCACAAAATGACCATAAAAACCTGCAGTTGAAATGAGTAACCACCGAAGTAAATGTCAAATTTACAATATGCCTATATTGTGGAGTTGAATAAATCTTATCTATTTGTAATTTTGGAGCCAGCAGGCTACACAGAATGAAAGGCATTACAATAAAAGCAAAACTGAGATATCAAGTTATTCCAAACACATTATAGTGGGCCCTTTCCAACTCATAAAATGTAAGTCTTTTATGCAAGAGGAATGTGTATATGCATGTGGAAACTGCATTTGATTTTTCTAGAGAGGCAGTTGAAGTGTATATATTGTACCACAGTCATTTTGAATGGGAAGTAAGGATAGCTTGATTAAATTTTCTTTTTTAAATTAAATCTCTGCCAGTACAGAGTCCTAATCTGATTCTATTTTCCTGGATAGTAAACACTTTTAGTACAAAAAAAGAAATTAAAATCATCTTGCTTGACAGCTGAATAACTCTGTCATGTATTAAGAAAAAATGCATTTCTGCATCCAAGCTCTTTCTTAATGTTACATAGGTTGGAAAGGTTCAGAAAGATGTCTGAAATGTAGGGTCAAGACAGCGAAAACCTTTATTTTCTACATACAAGTCAAAAATATACTGTGAATTAGCTAAAGTACTTGGTTGTGCCACCAGGTGGAGCCTGTTGTAACAATTTGAGGAAACAGTTGGGCAGACTACAGGCGGGCCAATGTACAAATTTCAGGGGGGGGGAGACAACCCTCGTGTTGTCCTTACCAAAAAATGTTGTTGCCTTGTCTGAAAAAAGTCCAAAAATTCAGAAAAAATTTCCCCAAATTTATAAAAATTTGCAAAATCTTCAGGAAGAAAATTCCTGAAAAATTTCCCTCAAATGTTTTATTCTTTTAAATTAAAAAAAAATTCCCAAATTTGACAGCGAAATTCAAAGGATTTTTCTGAATATTCTTAAACATTTTTTTATTTGTTTTTTTTCCACCAAAAATGTTCAAAAATTTCCTGAAACAATTTTGAAAATGTGGAAGTTTTCACTGGGAATTTTTTTCTTTTTTTCCACATTTTTAAAACTTTAAAATGGGTCAGTGGGCCCCGATCTCAATCTTTACAATCGGTTTTAGACATCCCTGACTGAAAATTTTAAAAGAAAATGTCAAAAAATGTGTAAAAATTAAACTGATCAGTTCTACAATGTTTCTTTTCCTTCAGACATTAAAGGGAAAAAGCAAAAGCAGCCACGACCTCCTGAAAGATGATCCCAGACTGAGCTCTGTTCCAGCAGTGGATAAGTATGTCCAACAACTAATTCATTAGTAATATATAAGCTTTTTTTTTTTAACACTAACCCATATATATATCAAACTTTTAAAGGAAAAGAAAGAAAGGTGCATCTGGAGATTTAGCTGAGGTAAGTCAGACGTGATGCATAATCATTGCTCTTTTTCTCAGAGAGAGTTCCCAGATTAATAGAGTTTCGAATGTTTTCCTTTAGTCAGACGACGAGGCGGATGACGATGTTGAGGATGACTCTGATGCCGATGAAGAATATGACTCGGACAAGAAAGAGAAGATGAGAGAGCTCATCAGCAAAAAGCTCAAGAAAGAAAAAGGCTCAGAGAAAGCGGCAGAGCCGAGTGAGGAGGATCGAGGCAAAAAGACCAGCCGCAGGTATGACTGCACGTTTCTGTCTGGTGGGTCAAACTCCAATCTGAGTGTCTCTATAGCTGTACAAATCCAGTGGATGGCAGGTTTGGTAAATGGTCTCACTGGTCAATGCTTTGGTCTCAGGGTGCTTCAGCAGCCAAGTTGTTGCTCCACTTGTAATACAATGTGACAACCTGAAGGGGGAGCTATTGGACTATGTAATACTTTGAAATCACGATGACTCTTTTAGATGAACCCTTTTCTATTTGTTGAAAGTAGTGACCTGAGCATTGATAGTACAAACTTTATTTTTCTGACAAGCAAATATTTTGCAAATGCATGAATGAAAGGACATGACTTAAATGCTTTAAGAGTTTGGGTTGCAACAAAGTGATTACTGTCATCGTTGATTATTGTGCGATTAATAAATTCTTAGTTTTAATCTGCTAAAATTTAAAGAACTGGCAAAGTATTTCAGAATACAAGGAGACCTCTTGTAATATGTTTTGTCGATGTAGCAGTTTAGAACCTCAAAGTATTTACTTTCATGTCATTTGTGACAAGTAAAAGCAACAAATCCCAGCATTTGAGAAGCCGGCACTGGGAAATGTTTGGTATTTTTGCTTGAAAAATGTCTGTCTTTAAGCCTACATTGAGATAATCTTGAAATTTTCATGACCGCAAGTGCAGATCCAGAAGAGATGAGAATGATTTGTATAATATTTAGACAGCCCTAGGGCCTAGACACACTAAAAACAATCATTAACATGTATTAATTACTGCCTCTGTGCAGCAGCAAATCCCCCTTAAACAGTCATGTTTTGTCTGGCGGTTGCTCTGATGAGGTTGTGGTTGGATAGCCAAAGCACTTTGATGTACAAACTCATGCACAAAGTGATGTGAATTTTACAGTTTAGGATATGTGTTATTCAAAACATGTGCGTTGCTCAAATTTAGCATTTTTTTTCTTGTTTATGAGCTACAAAGTTAAAGTAGTCAGATTCAGAATAGTCTAGGCTGGAAATAGGAGAAATCGAGATGTTAAGGATGAAAGTTTTTAACAAATGCACTAACCTATATTTGGCTGCCTTATCAATCAATATATAGTCATTTACTAAAATTAATTAAATACAGTGGGAATTTTCTAAATGTTTATACAATTATGTTTAATAATGAGTCGCCACAAAACCATATCAGACACGTTAACACTTTAGTGAAGACTACATGTAACCACACCAGCCCAGGACCTCCAGATCCAGCATGTTCGCCTCCAAGATGGTCTGAGACCAGAAACTCAGACAGCTGCTGAAACAATGGGTTTGCATAACCAAAGAATTTCTTCACAAACTGTCTCAGGGAAGCTCATCTGCATGCTCATCGTCCTCTCGACCTGACTCCAGTTCGTCGTCGTAACTAACTTGAGTGGGCAAATGGTTGTATTTATATAGCGCTTTTATCCAAAGCGCTTTACATGATACATCACATTCACCCTTTCACACACACATTCACACACTGATGGCGGAAGCTGCCATGCAAGGCGCTAACCACGACCCATCAGGAGCAATTAGGGGCTAGGTGTCTTACTCAGAGACACCCCGACATGAGCTCGACGGGCCGAGGATCGAACCAGCAACCTTCCAGTTACAAGACGGCCACTCTACCCACTGATCCGTGCCGCCCCTAATGTGAGCAAATGCTCACATTGGATGGCATCTGGCATATTGGAGAGGTGTTCTCTTCACGGGTGAAATCCCGGTTTACACTGTTCAGGGCAGATGGCAGACAGCGTGTGTGGCGTCGTGTGGGTGAGCGGTTTTCTGATGTCAATGTTGTGGATGGAGTGGCCCATGGTGGCGGTGGGGTTATGGTATGGGCAGGCGTCTGTTATGGACCAAGAACACAGGTGCATTTTATTGATGGCATTTTGAATGCACAGAGATACCGTGATGAGATCCTGAGGCCCATTGTTGTGCCATACATCCAAGAACATCACCTCATGTTGCAGCAGGATAATGGACGGCCCCATGTTGCAAGGATCTGTACACAATTCTTGGAAGCTGAAAACGTCCCAGTTCTTGCATGGCCAGCATACTCACTGGACATGTCACCCATTGAGCATGTTTGGGATGCTCTGGATCGGCGTGTACGACAGCGTGTACCAGTTCCCGCCAATATCGAGCAACTTCGCACAGCCATTGAAGAGCACAGCCTGGCATCTCAAAAAATGGGCGCAAAAACAAAAGTGTTGCGTTTATATTTTTGTTGAGCGTAAGTCCTTAAATCCACATCTCCTACATGGTTCCCGAAAATGACAGCTCTCAGTTCTCACTCAGGATGTCCTAATCCGATCTCAGAGTTCAGGACTTAGGCCAATAAAGGCAGTTTTTGACTGATAGATATCAGCACGAACATAAGCCTGATCCTCTTTTTTTTGTCCTCTGCCACACTGGTGTAACAAGGCGAGAAGACAATTTGTGGCAGAACGCAGGGGATGCAAATTTTAAATCATTATTCAATAATCAAAGCATTATAGTTTAGAAACCCATTAACTGACAACACAAACTGAGCATAATGGACAGTAATAGCTGTCATAGTCAATGAATAAATGTCACGATGCCACTAAGATACAGGAGTGCTGTCCTAGTCAATCCTGGCTTGTCTTAAAGCTCGTGTCCGGAGTTTCCGTTTGTTTTCAATTTATGTTTCATTGTTTAGCAAAGCTTAAATGTGTTAGTCTAGTTCGATGCTATAATATAATGTTAGTATGACGCGATATGAAAATTTATTCATGAGCTCCGCCTTCTTCTCATAGACCCCCATGTTATTCCAAAAAGCGCCGGTTGCTGCCGACCAATCAAGTTCGAGCTTCCGCTTTGTCATGCTGTCAAATCAACGGTTACACGCACAGCAAGCACGCCAATGCAGAGGTGCGGGAGCTACGCGCTACGCAACCGCGCGCACATTTGTTTTGCTTGTGGAGGAGAGAGCATCAGGGATCAGAAAAGTTACCCACAGCTTGTCAGGCCAAGACACTGCAGGACGTTTTTTGGCTCGGGATGCTCGCGTCGCTCCCCGACCACGGCCTCCATAGCCCGCCTGACGGCTTCGTTTAGATGCCCGACCTCTGGAGGAAGATGTTGGGGCGTCTGGGACATACTCTTCGTCAGAGGAGCCATGCAATTCTGAGCTCTAGATAGAAATAAATAAACAATGTAACACATATACACGCGTAAATGCACTAAGTTTGATAAACAACGTCATCGAGAGGGCTACACGAGTGTAATTACAAGCGTGCACAAATAAAGGGGCATCACTAGGTATCTCGCGAAATCAGAGGGAGGGTGGGACCAACAGTGTTTTGGGAGACGCTGCGATTCAAACTCCGGACACGAGCTTTAACCAGCTAAGCATCAAATAAGTTCATGTCATGGTGGCCCATTGCTAGTTAAACCCCCACAATGCTCTCTGTTTGCCAACACAAAATTGCCCGTAGTCTGAGTGACCACCTCTTTGGGTCGCTACAATAAACAGTAGTAAGAGATTCCACCCCATGGAACAACCGTGTACTACAGCTAACCTGCAAAACGTTTCCTGCATACATAAAGAGAATACAGATTTTCTCTGTATTTAGAGTTTGTGGAGCAATGGTCCCACCTATCCTCTCTACACTACAAAACAGATCCTTACCAGAGCTTTGCAAGGTTCATGACACTCTACTTAACATTAGAGAACAACTTAGATGCGGAAATACAATTTTTTTGTCAATGCATTGCCAAGCTACTCAGTTATTAAACATGTACACTGGATTGATTTTAATAACCTGAATGTACTTGAAGTGTTTATTATCTACGACAGTGGTGTTGAATTGATAGAATACAAAGTCTTAAATGACTTTGTTGACCCAAATCAGATCAGACACAAACTAAGCTTAATTTGGATATCCCTAGTTCTCACCTGTTGAGATTCAGTGTCAATGTCACTCAGATTTCCTCACACATCCACTCGCGCTTTTATACATGCACAATCACCACAGAGCACCCATGTCTCAGTTGCAGCTTACTGAACCAACATCAGTGGACCTGCTATTTGAAACAGGAATGTTGGCACGCAACACAAATTACTTACTGTGCTGAAGTAGAAGCAAACGGTTCATCTGTCTGAGCCAGCAGTGTGAGTGAAACGAAGGTGAGAGTGGAAGGTGATGGTGTGTGAGACCACATTAGTATGAAAATGACCTGAGGAGAGCAGAGAGAGTGATTTATCTTTCATCTCTCTTTGATGCCGCAGGTTGGCTGGTTATCTCCGCTCCATATCCTCTTAACAGGTAGCCCTCAACCCACATAATCAACATACCCTTCTCTCATTAGCGCTAATGGGATAAGGAGCAGGCCCCCACTCAGTTGTGTGTGTGTGTGTGCCCTGACTGACAGCCAGCCCAATGCAGGCAGACTGTAGTATATTAAACACAAGCGCAGATTGTTTTGCTACAAGAACTGTAACCCAACACAGTGGTTTGTCTTGGCAGGGAATCAAAGAGCAGGCTGGTAGGTACAGTGTTAGTCCGGGACAAAGGGGGCATTGTTGCAGGGTGAGCTCGGCTCTCCCACTGTTGCTTTGCTTTGGGCTTTCAGCTGCTCTGTGCACGAGGAGGAACTCCAACTGGTATCTAGTCACCTGGGAAAAAAAGGAGAGGATGTTAAAGCAGTCACTTTCTCAGTTCTGTCTGCTGAGCGTCACTGGTGCAGGACTTTTGTTGTTTGGTCTTTATGCTCTGATATATATGTATGTATGTGTGTGTGTGTGTGTGTGTGTGTGTGTGTGTGTGTGTGTGTGTGTGTGTGTGTGTGTGTGTGTGTGTGTGTGTGTGTGTGTGTGTGTGTGTGTGTGTGTGTGTGTGTGTGTGTGTGTGTGTGTGTGTGTGTACTTGTTTCTGCTATACCGGTGGGGACTTTGACCTGACTATTTGCTATAAAGGTGGGGACTTGTCTTACGGTGGGGACCTAAAATGAGGTCCCCACGGGTGGCAACACCGTTTTCTTGGCCATATTGTTGTTAATAAAAAATGTAAAAGTGCAGAAACGTTTGTTTAGGGTTAGGCATTGATTTGGTGATGGTTAAGGTTAGGGTTAGGGTAAGGGTTAGGAGTTAGATATGAATGGGAGTCAATGGTAAGTCCCCACCGGTATAGAAAAACAAACATGTGTGTGTGTGTGAAGGACAGATCTCTGGTGTCTGTAGTACACTGAGGAAAGTTTACAATGCTGGCTGTATCCTTCCTTTCAGAGTCAAGGCTGCAGAGAAAACCGTGAAATTAGGAGTCTCCCTGAAACCAAAATAGTTTTTACATCAGGTCAAAACTATCCTATTTTGCTATCCAGCAGCCAGATGATATTCCACTGAAGTATTCCATGATTGCAAAATGCTTGGACTTGTTCACATTCAAGAGCAAGCTGCCAAATAATGGTGCACTGTACCTGGACTGAGAATAGAGATGAGTCACAATCGATCCAATTTACCCTGAGTTTGTCTCAACTTGCTGTGATATTTGATGTTGCTGGTAATTCTGCTTAAGCTTCTCCGCTCACAGTTTGACACTTCTTTTATGTTACTATTGATCGAGTCTGGTTTTGCCATGTTTGAAGCAGGCCTCTTTAGGGAGGCTGCTTTATAAAAGACACTACTGAATGAGGTCCCAAAAGCAGTGTATGTGGTAGTCGCCACTTTTGTTAAACCCGACGGGGCATGACTGGGGAAGCAAAACGCTTCCATATGGCTGTGGGACACAGTGTGAGCTGCTTCTGCCAGCAGGGCCTGGCTCCCTCTGCTGTTCCTGGTAATCGCTTTTCAGTTACTGTAGGCTGGAGATAATGGCAGAACTGTACATCCTGTTATTTATATCACTTGTTATCACATATTTGGAGACTTTAATGATACACATGGAGTGACTGTAATAGAGTCTGTAAAATTCAAGGTGCTGTCCTGATTTTTACATCATCCATATGATTTACAGTGTGTCATTAAATGAATTAGAAAATAACTTTGGGTAAGTGCTTGTGTGCGAGTGTGTGTGTGTGAGCGTGTGTGCGTATTGTTTACTGTTAGCTATCTTTTAAATGTGACATCTAGAATAAATATGATCTGTTGAAGCATTGATTTGGATAGTTTTCCAAACAAAACAGCACATCACACATTATTCATACTGTTGGAAAATGATTTTTTTTTTTTTTAAATTTCTACCGTTTTCTGGCTCTCATATATATATATATATATATATATATATATATATATATATATATATATATATATATATATATATATATATATATATATATATATCCACTGCTCAAAAAAGTAAAGGAACACTTTTTAATCTAAGTATTGCTGAACAAGTGATGTGGATGAATGTGCTAGAATAACAAAAATCTAAGTATTGCATCAAATCAGTCAAACATGTGGGATACTGATCTGGTCAAGTAAGTAAAAGAGGGGTTTTTAGTCAGCTTCAGCTGCTTTGGTGTTCATGAAATTAACAACAGGTGCACTAGAGGGGTAACAATGAGACACCCTTCAAAACAGGATTGGTTTTACACATGAAGGCCACTGACATTTTATTCCCTTCTTGTGTTTTCTGACTGTTTTTCACGAGTTTTGCATTTGGCTAGGGTAAGTGTCACTTCTGGTAGCATGAGGTGATACCTGGACCCTACAGAGGTTGAAGAGGCAGTCCAACTCCTCCACAATGGCACATCAATGTGTGCCATTACCAGAAGGTTTGCTGTGTTGCCCAGCACAGTCTCAAGACCATGGAGGAGGTTCCAGGAGACAGGCAGTTACTTGAGGAGAGCTGGACAGGGCTGCAGAAGGTCTTCAACCAATCAGCAGGACAGCTATCTGCTCCTTTGTGCAAGGAGGAACAGGATGAGCACAGCCAGAGCCCTACAAAATGGCCTCCAGCAGGCCACTGGTGTGAATGTCTCTGACCAAACAATCAGAAAGAGACTTCATGAGAAAGGTCTGAGGGTCCGATGTCCTCTAGTGGGTCCTGTGCTCGCTGCCTGACACCATGGAGCTTGATTAGCATTTGCCATAGAACACAGGAATTGGCAGGTCTGCCAATGGTGCCCTGTGCTTTTCACAGATGAGAGAAGGTTCATTTTGAGCACATGTCACAGACATGGAAAGGTCTGGAAAAGCCATGGAGAATGTTATGCTGCCTGTAACATTGTTCAGCATGACCGGTTTGGTGGTGAGTGCCATGGAGGGATGCACATGGAGGGATGCACAGACCTCCATAGGCTAGACAACGGCACTCTGACTGCCATTAGGTATCAGGATGAAATCCTTGGATCCATTGTCAGACCCTACACTGGTGCAGTGGTCCTGGGTTCCTTGTGGTGCACGACAATGCCTGGTCTCATGTGGCAAGAGGATGCAGGCACTTCCTGGAGGATGAAGGAATTGACACCATTGACTGGCCCCAATACTCACCTGACCTGAATCCAATAGAACGCCTTTGGAACATTATGTTTTGTTCCATCCAACACCATCAGGTTGCTCCTCAGACTGTCCAGGAGCTCAGTGATGCCCTGGTTCAGATCTGGGAGGAGATACCCCAGGACACCATCCATCGTCTCATTCGGAGCTTGTCCCGATATTGTCAGGCTGGATACAAGCACATGGAGGCCATACAAACTACCGTACCATTTTGAGTTGCTGCCAAGGAATTTCAGAAAATGGGCCAGTCTGCCACGTCGGTTTTTCACTTTGATTTTGGGGTGTCTTGAATTTAGCCCTCCTGGGGGGGTTGATAATTTTCATTCCCATCAAACAATGTGGCACTTTTCATTCCTAACACATTAACCAGTCCATATCAATGCTAATATCCAGTTTGTTTTTCCCCACATTGAAATATGATGTGTTTTCAAAGTGTTCCTTTAATTTTTTTTTGAATAGTGTATATGTGGTGACATTTTTTTTAAAATGATAACATGCCTTTCAAACCTGCCATCACTTTTTTGCATTCATATGATTAGATTGCAGATTATTTTCCTGAATAAACTTGTTGGAGTAGAAATGCTTTACAAAGCTTATGTCAATATACACCACAAAGATATCCAGTTTAACATCCTAAAACAACGAAGAAAACCAGCAAGTATACTGATTTGAGATGGTGAGACCAGTGAATTTGGTCGATTTTGGCAGCATGGTCTTTGGTCAGCTTCTTTTTAGCTGTATAATGTTGTCAGTCTTCATTTGTACATGCTGTGGGTTATTGTTTTGTGCACATATATTATAAAATATGAAGTATTATGAAGTCATTATGCAGCCCAAAGTGTGAATTTTACTGTGGACAGGAATCCAAAAACACCTTTTTTTTGTTGTTGTTACAAGTCTGTAGCCTGAAAGAAAATCAGTGTTCGATTTGGTACTCTGCCATGTCAACTAGAGCTGCCCCTCACAGTTATTTTCATCATCAAATAATCTTCTATTTTCTCAATTCCTTTGCTTGTTTAGTCTGTAAAATGTCACCACAGTTTCCCCAAACCCAACATGATCTCCTGAGTATTTTGTGATGGACTCGCATTAAAATAATATGAAACTGAGAAAAGCAAATCTTAGAGAAACTGTGAAGATTTTTGCTTAAAAATGGCTATAATGATTAATCGATTACCAAAATACAGCCATGGCCATAAGTTTGGACACAGCATGACTTACTATGTCTGTTTTGATGTCTATTACAGAACATAACTAATATTTTTTGACAGCACCAGTTTAATTAGTCAACAAATCAACAAGGGATATAATATTATCAATAAATTCCAACAATTGGAACAACTTTGTTCCCAAAACATAATATTAGAAGAAAATAACAAAAAATGCAGTTACTTTCACAACCGAATTTGGTAAGAACAACAAAATGACACCAAACTCTTTTGATGTTTTTTTAAAATATGAAACTTAATATAGTTCTCAGGAGTTGTGTACTGTATTGTAAGTGACAATTTTGTGGTATTTTCTAAGATTCACAAGCGTCATGGTACTTGTGTCCAAACTTATGGCCTTGGCTGTAGTTGCTGCTTAATTTTGGCTTGACCTAATTGATTAATTGGCCAACCTGCAGAGGTTTCTATTCTTCATTTTACTTTTTCTGGATTTGGTCTTCTGCCACATAGGGAATATTTTTCGTCCCCACTGTTAAAACATCTTTTCAGTTTTCACAGCACGTTAAAAAACATTCTTTTAGCCTCTAACTTAAATGGGCCATCAGACACTAATTATCCCGACCAAGCGGCCATACCCCGGACACCATGTCACTGTGTATTAATTGGCTGCACCTGTCTCTTGTCATCGGTCATAACCCAGCGCGTTCTCAGGGAAAGGTTGCAGAGATCAAGAAAGCATTCGGCGCTGCGTTTGTGCAGAAAACTGCTTGAGATAATCCAGTTCTTGGCAGCAGGATTGTGTATGTTTTGGAACTGCCAGGTTTACACATCTCTGGCCCACTGTAGCATGTCTGCCCCATATGGGGCACTTGCTTGCTGGAAACAGTTCCAGACAGCAATGCAAATCTAGGATGTGGGGGTTATACTTGAAAGTGAACAAAAAACCAGCAGAACACCACTTGGACTGTGATCAATGTCAACATTTGACAGTGTGCACAGTTACTGTGTTTTATACACCAAATATTTATGTGGAATAGAAAATTTACAACTAAATGTGTCTCATGCTCTTGATATTCCACACTTTTAATGAGTTTTTCTATTGTAACTACTACCGGTAACTAGTAGATAACTAAAGGAGCTAGCCAGTAATGGTGAGGCGGATGAGACTCTAAAAGAGGAACCTTGGTCCACTGCGTGGGTAATGTGTTGGTCTAGATCACTCTGCAAAGTCATGCAAATTCCTGTGTTGAGGTTGGATTCCTCCACTCCAGCTCACAGTTCTCCTTGGCTTTTGACCAAGCCATGGAGTGCCCCCTGAGGGGAGTTCACCCAGCCACCTTGTTATTCTAGCACATTCATCCACATCACTTGTTCAGTCGTTATACTGGACTGAATCCACCAAAGCAGGGAGAAGCTGCTGCTGCTGCCATCCTTGTGGTGTACTTACTCTAAACTAGACTTAGGTGTTAAATTTTACTTTTAAACACACATTTGAGTTGTTGTGATCATGCTTTGGCCAAATTTGAACTTAAAACCGTTTGATTTTTATCAGTATTTACATTTCTTAAAGTCAGTTGAAGGCTGAATGAAAATACAAAGATCTCCATAAAAGGCAAGTATGCCTGCTTGTACATTTTGGAAAACTATTGAATTTTTGATGAACCATACAGTCATCACTGTACTATTTTTAAGGTTGTCGAATTCCTGTGTCAACCTCAGACTCCTGCCAGACACTGGAGTATTAAATGCAAGGTTCTGAATCATGAGAGAGCCCTTGGTCTACTGCCAATCACTTCATATGCTTTCTTTATGAAAAGTTAATCATCCGCAGCTCTCTGGTTTTCACATTTTTTGAATTTTCTGATGGAGTGACAGTCGCTGGCAACCCCCAAGTAAAGTCAGACTGCAGGGACTAGCAGGGAGTCACAGAAAGCATTCAGAAGGCATCTAGCTTTGCCAGTTTAGGTCTGTTTATCTGGCAACAAATGGCATCAAAAGAGAAGCTTTCCAGTCTGTGATTGGTCTTATTTCTATAAATGACCATCGAAGTTTCCTCTCCTCCTGGCAGAATGAAAATGAGCGGACAGATGGAAGACCTCTTTGGTTGTTGCAGAAAAGGGATAGATATTTACAGGGAGAAGGCACACTCCCCCTCTTCCTTTTGAAATTCTCTTCTTCAGGTGTTTTCTTCACCAGCACTGAATAAAATATTATTCTAAACTTCAGTAATGAATAGCGCTGCAACTAACAGTAACTTCCACTGTAATCTGTCGATTATTTTCTTGATTCATGAATTAATTTTTGCTCTATAAATGTCAGAAAATGATTTTTAAAAAATAATGAATCACTAAATTTAAAGTGTTTTAAATTGCAACCCTGTTCCACACAAATTCGCTTCTAAGCCAGAGTGTGCACTTAAAACTTAATCGATGTCATGCCTTGTTAAGAAATTAATGTTTAAAATAGTTGCGAGGAAACATAACAATTTAAATAGTTGTTAGTTGCAGCCCTGTTTGAAAAGATAGAGCTAAACAGCTTTTGTCTTTTTTTTTTCACTTCCTTAATGAAATGAATACAAAATAGCTGACACTCAGCTAATCAGTGGATTGGCTATTCAGTTCAGCCACCAAAAAAAAGCAAAAGATATTTTTGCCATTCATGTAGAACTGTTTGCTGAACAGCTCCTCATCTTTGAATTTTATATTTAACAAATATTATGGTGAATAGGTGTTTCTTCTTATTAATCATCAATATATTACATTGTAAATCTAGAATGAGCCAGATTGTATTGAAAAATGTGATTACATACCTAGACAAACAAAATGTGATCTAGTCAATCTGGTCAAAGTGTGGAGAAACAAAATAATTTATAGTGCTATGATGTGAGGGTCTTAGTAGGAATTTGCTGAGCCTCAAGGTGTGTCCTAACAGATGTTGTTGGGGCTTTTCCTGTCCTTTCTGGCCTCTTCTCTCTTTATTGGCTATGGGACTGATTGTTCGGCTGTCACCTTGGATACGTCTCTTGTTTTCTAAATGGCAGCGTGTCAAGACAGGCAGAAAGTGATCGCTCAGTCCAAGGTGTTCCTCAACGAAGAATAGAAATGTAAAAAAACCTCAGCTGTCAGTCCCAGAGAAAATTCTGGACTATGCTCCTACAAGAGCCTCAAGTCATGTTTTTTTTTATCTTTGCTTGCTAATTGCACTAAAACACATGTTCCTGCAATAAATCATTTATTATTTAAGCTTTTTGTGAGCAATTATACATTCATTTATCTGCTCGTGACCTCTGCTCTGTTTTGCTAATGCAGTTCTTGGTCTGTTTTTGCCTTTGCTACCATGGTAAGAGTTGTTACGTAATATAACTTTACAGTGCTTGCTATTGATGTAGCCATAAAAATCCAGGCAGCAGGTATCAAACTTCAATGAAAATTGCTTTCTGTTGCCCTGCAAGCTTCACTAAAGCTTTTTTTTTTTTTTTTTTACACATAAAGTCTGTGAAAATCACTGCAGGACACAAATGATGGGAGGCCAAATTTAAAGCAGTGTCTGCTGCTAGCAATCATTAGTTGTTTATATATATATATATATATACATATATATATATGAAAAATGTAGCCTGACACGTCTTGTTTTGTTCTTAACTTTATTGTCACAGAAGACGGAAGAAACCAGAGAAAATTTCTGAATTCATCTTGCTCAAACCAATTAATTGATTAGGAGAACAGTTGACAATTAATAAATCAATTGTCCCAGCTCGATGTTAAATGTGAACAATCACCAACTTAGAGACTTAATGTTTAATTTAATTGGCACATCCACTGCAGTAATTTAAAACAATGCAAATACTTTATGTTTACTTTCTATCGATGTCAGTTTCCTGCTTTGTTCTGAGAGTACTAGCACAGAGACAATAAGAGCTTCACCACATTTATCAGGCTTCCCCCCTTCTTCATGTGGGTCTGTGAATGGCAGCTGTAGTCTTTAAATTATGTTATTTTGCCCACCTGTGGGTTTTCACATCTGTGTCGCATTACAATTCTGTATGTAAAATGTGTGCTTAAAAAACGAGGTTTGTTGTCATTGCTGCTAGACAGAGCAGAGCAGACCGAGTCAGACTCTGCCAACCAGTTCTGCTTCTGGGAGCTCAGTCTGGATTCAACATTTTTTCTCCAGGAAAATAAAGGACTAGCAACTACATGTCTGACTGATTCCTCATGTGTATCCTCAGAAGAACCAGCGAAGCTAACAAGGAAGAGACATGGCATCAAGTCAGACACAGCTGTTAATATTTGCAAGGCACTTACAGTTAAAATATCACTCAGTTTGATGTCTCGGTGCTTTGCCACAGACAACGTTGAAGAATTAAACAAATGTAACATGAGCTGCGAATAGAAGAATCAAAGTTCCAGATAAAAAGAAAGAAAGGGATAAAAATGAATGTCAGTGCGGAGAAGCAGATGTAAGAAACAAAAGCAGCCATTGTTTGGTCTGGAGATGCCTCACATGTTTCTAGGCCAGGGGCCCAGACTGCAGCTTACCTGCGCTTTGTGGCTGCACAATTGAATGGGATGAAAACAGAGCTGTCAGGCAGTACAAAAATATTATCATTTCCTAACATAACATATCTGCTCTGAAACTGGCAGTAGTCTCCGTCATGTGAAAGGGAACAATAATCAGCGTTACTGGTCTTATATGAGCTGGGCTTCGAGCCACCTGCCAAAATGGACACTACCTTGAATCAAGGAAACAGGGATGTGCCTTGGCCTGCCACTGTCATCTAGTTAAAGGTTTTATGAGGGTGGCTGGCCATGAGCAGTAATGCTTAATGTAGTGCCACTTAAGTGAAGGAAGTATAAAGTTTTTTATTACTACTGCCACTGACAGCATTTTGTATTCCATGTATCGTTGGAGGAACATTTATATAGTTAAATGCACAAAGCCAAAGTGTTGTCCTCTGATTTACATGCATAACACATGTGCTTTTGAGGACATGAGTCACATGACTGGGATTCAAGTAATTAATCTAATTGTCTGAGACTTGACAGAATCAAAAAAGTTTTAAAAGTGACACCAAAGATTCTTCACCCATGAACACATTTACATACTTATGCATTTTATACGGAATGCAGAAGGATTTGTTCACTTGAAACATGGCGTGGGACTTGCCTGAATTGACTGGGAACTGGAATTTGAATTTACTTGACTTTGGGCTTTGTTTTTAACTTGGAACTTTCTAGTTGACTTGGTCTTAGTTGGACTTAACCTGTTACTTCAGTGGTGTTTTGTATTCGCCTGGGATTTGACTTGAGAGTTGTTGGTCTTCATGTGCCTCCCTAAATTTTGGAGTTGGACTTGCTCCTCTAGAATTTCGACATTTTTTTGTACCTTGACGTGAAACTTCATTCATTACTGTTGACTTGGAACTTAACTTGAAACATTGACCTTGACTTAGAGTTTCATTTGGGACTTGTTGGTCTTGACTTGGTTGAGACTTGTAGATTTTGATTTGGCAACTGTTGGTCTTCACTCGGTATATAATTTGGCACTTCTTGGACTTGACTGGTGATCTAACTTAAGACTTATTAACCTCAGCTTGGGACTTGTTAGCTTTGACACTGGACTTTACTTGAGACTTGTTGATCTTGAGTAGGGGATTGTTGGTCTGGACTTGGGATTTATTGGTTTTGACTTTGAACTTATTGACTTTGTAGGACTTGTTGCTCTTGACTTGGGAGTTGTTGGACTTCACTTGGAACCAAACTTGGGACTGGATGACCTTAGTTGAGATCTTGACTTGGGATGTCGCTGCCAACATTTTAGGCTTCTTTGTGACTTGCAACATATAAAATTTGACTATATTTGATTAAAATATGATAAGAAACTGTAATACATAGAAATACCATTTTACCACTGGGGGGTCACTGTATTGCATCCAGCTTTAATGATTGCTGCTAGGATTACTCAGATATTTTTCTTACATTCGTCTGCTCAGTCTCAACACCACTTCAAGTACTTTCCAGTAGCCTGGAGGTGGGAACAATTATTTTATTACACCTCCATTAAATTCATTGGGGTAACGCAAGCTTTTAATGTACGTTCTTCATTGTGACAGTTGTACAGAGTGTTTTAATGTTTGTTTTATATGCCCACATCATTAGCCTGACCATTACATTTTGAAAAGCTTGAAGTTTCAGAACAATTAATGTTTGTTTATGAAGACCAGTAGCTTTCAAGGTGCTGATGTACAATATTTATTTACGTGCTGCATATGTTTTTTTTAACCGCAGAAGTAGGTGTAAACTATTCACTACATGTTTTTTATGAACAATCTTTGTTTGTGAACCTGTTGCTCTGTCTTCCATATGTTACTCATGTAGTCCTCTATAAAAGTTATTACATTAAGTTCTTAAATCTCATTTCTCTACTCACAGTGATGAATTACGGAAAGAAGCACGACAGTTGAAGAAGGAGCTACAGGCCATAAAGCAAAGGAAAGAAGAAGCTTCAAAACCTGCAGTAGATGAAGTCAAGGACGGTATGTTTTGTGCTTCTCTGGCAGCTTAGCCAGTGTGCAGCTTTTAACCCCCTGCATGTACTCATGACTGTGTCCTAGTAAATACTGTAAATTGGTGGTTGGTGATATACTGAGTGTACATGTATCTTACCACAGCAAGATGCGTTTTTAATTATGTTTTATAAAGCGTTCTTTCAACACTCTAGTTTTAAGTGTGAGCAAACTCTCTAAGAGGGTGGTCCGGCTACATTCTCTGCTAATGGACACTAAGAGAGACAACCCTCTGATTTTGTCAATTAGTTGCAGACATCTATTTCTTCCCCCCCTTAAGGAGTCTGCATTTTTGTGTTAAACCTTTCTGAAAATTGCATGGGTAAAGATTGTTGAGCGACCGCCACAGTTGCGCATCAAACCATTTTGTGTGTTTGTTACTTTGCAGCTTTGGCTGATGTGATTCTGTAAAAATCTGCCCCCAAATCTCCTCCGGGTCTTTACCACACTGTAGTCTGTCATAACGCCGTCAATCTTTGGATTTTTGCTGATGCTGAAACACATTTTTGAAAATTACAAAAACCGCTTCGGCACAGAGGTTAGCCTGAGGTTGTGTGTGTGTGTATTGTTGTGCAACAAAACAAAATAGCTTGCAGGGGGTTCTGTTCTGCAGCCTAACTGTGGGATTACCACCCGCCAAAATTTACAGAAGACCATGATGGGCTTTTATTGCTCAAACGTTGTTTTTGTCTCCACAAACACTGATGGTTTTATGCCTCTAAGTACAGACATTGAGCCCACTCTTGACTCACTGCTGAATGGCTCAAGATTTTAGGTGAAAGAGGACACAGTATAATCACTGCATTGTACTTTAGTACCACAATTAACTAAGATTCTGTTGGTGTCTCTGACTTAATGCGTTGCTCTTAGTGATATCTGCATAGAGTTAAGCTGTTTCTACCAACACTGAGGAAGAGTTCTTCTAAAAGACCCAGTTATATGCTCCAGTTTTGAGGCCCTGTATTGTTATACCAAGTGGCAACTGGCCTAAGCTTCTCAATTATCTTACAAGGCATTTAAACTCTGCCAGCCTCCTTTGTTTTGTGCTTCTCTGGCAGCTTAGCCAGAGGCAGGAGTTTCTTTTAAGAGTTCCTCATTACATTTCTTCGTTGGAAGCAAAAGTTAATTCCATTAGATGGAATTCGTAGATGTCATGGCCAATGGCCACTACAGGGGAGACAGATGTCTGCTCAAATGCTGTAAATCTTGAAAGTCCACTCAGCCACAGACGAACACTGTGGTGTGGATTTGTTTTATCTCATCCCACTGGACTTCCTCACAGTAAGCTCCCATTGACACCGCCATCCCTTAAAGCTTAAATCATTCTCCTGGTTCTGCATTGACCTCTTGAGTGAAGGTCAGCCTCTGGTCCCATTTCACTCACAGGTTTTTAAAACTGGTCAGTGATGGTTCAGTGGAGATACACATGGCATAATTTTTAAATATTTTACAGCTAACGATTATTTTTACTGCCACTTAATCAGCCAAATATTTTCTCCATTAAGTCGTTCATCGTAGCTCTATGAAATATTAGAAAAGAGTAAAAAACAGCAATAAGATTCACAATAATTATGTCCCGGAGCCCAAGATGACGTCTCCACATTGCATGTTTTCTTTGGGCAGCACTCCAAACGCCGAGGAGATTCAGTTTGCTATCACATAAGTCAAAGGAATGCAAAAATGTAACCATTTGAGAAGCTGGAACCAATTAAATACTTGATAATTGATTTCTTTCTAGTCAGCCAATTGGCTGATCAACATTTTGTTTCGGGTCTAAGAAGCTGAACACTATACTCTTAAATCCTCAAAATTTCGAATCAAATGATGAGGATAAAATTGCATACACACATGAAACATAACACTACTGATGTTTCCAAACATTCTTGCTTCAAACAGAAATAATAGATTACAGTAATTGCCAGCTACTGTACACAGGATATATGTACTAAATTATCAGGTAAAGGTCTTAACAGCTTGTCCAACTGTGTGCTTTACTTTACTTTGTATTTGCTGGCATTATAACCTGACAGTGAAATTTAACTTTATTATTGAACCAACCCTGATACCCAGCACACACGTCTGAAATTTCACAACTGTCATCTGCTGTTTTTTTTTAAAACAATATACACACGTGGACAAAATTGTTGGTACCCCTCAGTTAAAGAAGGAAAAACCCACAATTCTCACTGAAATCACTTGAAACTCACAAAAGTAACAATAAATAAAAATTTATTGAAAATTAAATAATCAAAAACAGCCATTACTTTTGAATTGTTGATTAACATAATTATTTAAAAAAACAAACTAATGAAACAGGCCTGGACAAAAATGATGGTACCTCTATAAAAGATTGAAAACTATTTGACCAGAGTGACATGATTAACTCAGGTGTGTCATTTAATTGACATCACAGGTGTTTCCAAACTCATAATCAGTCAGTCTGCCTATTTAAAGGGAGACAAGTAGTCACCCTGCTGTTTGGTGAAAAGGTGTGTACCACACTGAACATGGACAACAGAAAGCGAAGGAGAGAATTGTCCCAGGACATCCGAAAAAAAATGATAGACAAACATCTTAAAGGTAAAGGCTATAAGACCATCTCTAAACAGCTTGAAGTTCCTGTGACAACAGTGGCTCATATTATTCAGAAGTTCAAGACCCACGGGACAGTAGCCAACCTCCCTGGACGTGGCCGCAAGAGGAAAATTGATGACAAATTGAAGAGACGGATCGTTCGAATTGTATCCAAAGAGCCCAGAGCAACCTCCAAAGAAAGTAAAGGTGAACTCCAAGGCAAAGGTACATCAGTGTCAGATCGCACCATTCGTCGTTGTTTGAGCCAAAGTGGACTTCATGGGAGACGACCAAGGAGGACACCACTGCTGAAAAAAACTCATAAAAAAGCCAGACTGGAATTTGCAAAAATGCATGTTGACAAGCCACAAAGCTTCTGGAAGAATGTCCTTTGGACAGATGAGACCAAACTGGAGCTTTTTGGTAAGGCACATCAACTCTGTGTTCATAGACTCAAAAACCAAGCATACGAAGAAAAGAACACTGTCCCTACGGTGAAACATGGAGGAGGCTCAGTAATGTTTTGGGGCTGCTTTGCTGCATCTGGCACAGGGTGTCTTGAAAGTGTGCAAGGTACGATGAAATCTGAAGACTATCAAGGCATTCTGGAGAGAAATGTGCTGCCTAGTGTCAGAAAGCTTGGTCTCAGTCGCAGGTCATGGGTCTTCCAACAGGACAACCATCCAAAACACACAGCCAAAAACACCCAAGAATGGCTGAGAGAAAAGCGTTGGACTATTCTAAAGTGGCCTTCTATGAGCCTAGATCTGAATCCCATTGAACATATGTGGAAGGAGCTGAAACATGCCATTTGGAGAAGACACCCATCAAACCTGAGACAACTGGAGCGGTTTGCTCATGAGGAGTGGGCCAAAATACCTGTTGACAGCTGCGGAACGCTCATTGACAAATACAGAAATCGTTTCATTGCAGTGATTGCCTCAAAAGGTTGTGCAACAAAATATTAAGTTACACACGTGGACAAAATTGTTGGTACCCCTCAGTTAAAGAAGGAAAAACCCACAATTCTCACTGAAATCACTTGAAACTCACAAAAGTAACAATAAATAAAAATTTATTGAAAATTAAATAATCAAAATCAGTCATCACTTTTGAATTGTTGATTAACATAATTATTTTAAAAAAACATACTAATGAAATAGGGCTGGACAAAAATGATGGTACCCATAACTTAATATTTTGTTGCACAACCTTTTGAGGCAATCACTGCAATTTAACGATTTCTGTATTTGTCAATGAGCGTTCTGCAGCTGTCAACAGGTATTTTGGCCCACTCCTCATGAGCAAACAGCTCCAGTTGTCTCAGGTTTGATGGGTGTCTTCTCCAAATGGCATGTTTCAGCTCCTTCCACATATGTTCAATGGGATTCAGATCTGGGCTCATAGAAGGCCACTTTAGAATAGTCCAACGCTTTTCTCTCAGCCATTCTTGGGTGTTTTTGGCTGTGTGTTTTGGATGGTTGTCCTGTTGGAAGACCCATGACCTGTGACTGAGACCAAGCTTTCTGACACTAGGCAGCACATTTCTCTCCAGAATGCCTTGATAGTCTTCAGATTTCATCGTACCTTGCACACTTTCAAGACACCCTGTGCCAGATGCAGCAAAGCAGCCCCAAAACATTACTGAGCCTCCTCCATGTTTCACCGTAGGGACAGTGTTCTTTTCTTCGTATGCTTGGTTTTTGAGTCTATGAACATAGAGTTGATGTGCCTTACCAAAAAGCTCCAGTTTGGTCTCATCTGTCCAAAGGACATTCTTCCAGAAGCTTTGTGGCTTGTCAACATGCATTTTTGCAAATTCCAGTCTCGCTTTTTTATGAGTTTTTTTCAGCAGTGGTGTCCTCCTTGGTCGTCTCCCATGAAGTCCACTTTGGCTCAAACAACGACGAATGGTGCGATCTGACACTGATGTACCTTTGCCTTGGAGTTCACCTTTACTTTCTTTGGAGGTTGCTCTGGGCTCTTTGGATACAATTCGAACGATCCGTCTCTTCAATTTGTCATCAATTTTCCTCTTGCGGCCACGTCCAGGGAGGTTGGCTACTGTCCCGTGGGTCTTGAACTTCTGAATAATATGAGCCACTGTTGTCACAGGAACTTCAAGCTGTTTAGAGATGGTCTTATAGCCTTTACCTTTAAGATGTTTGTCTATCATTTTTTTCGGATGTCCTGGGACAATTCTCTCCTTCGCTTTCTGTTGTCCATGTTCAGTGTGGTACACACCTTTTCACCAAACAGCAGGGTGACTACTTGTCTCCCTTTAAATAGGCAGACTGACTGATTATGAGTTTGGAAACACCTGTGATGTCAATTAAATGACACACCTGAGTTAATCATGTCACTCTGGTCAAATAGTTTTCAATCTTTTATAGAGGTACCATCATTTTTGTCCAGGCCTGTTTCATTAGTTTGTTTTTTTAAATAATTATGTTAATCAACAATTCAAAAGTAATGGCTGTTTTTGATTATTTAATTTTCAATAAATTTTTATTTATTGTTACTTTTGTGAGTTTCAAGTGATTTCAGTGAGAATTGTGGGTTTTTCCTTCTTTAACTGAGGGGTACCAACAATTTTGTCCACGTGTGTATGGGTACCATCATTTTTGTCCAGCCCTATTTCATTAGTTTGTTTTTTTTAAATAATTATGTTAATCAACAATTCAAAAGTGATGGCTGATTTTGATTATTTAATTTTCAATACATTTTTATTTATTGTTACTTTTGTGAGTTTCAAGTGATTTCAGTGAGAATTGTGGGTTTTTCCTTCTTTAACTGAGGGGTACCAACAATTTTGTCCACGTGTGTATATCCTACAATGTGGAAAAAGTCAAAATTGTTTCCCTCAACTTGAAGTGTGTACAGTAATTTGTGCGTTTCTATGTGTTAATGTGACTGCAGATGCTTCAGACTTGTTCAAAGTGATGTGGAAACATTACCAGGGCTGTCCTAGTGAGATTGCCATCACAGCTTTTACAGAAAATTACCAGGGCGCTCATTCAGACATGCCATCAGAGTAACAGAAAGTAGTGCATATCTGAAAGGAGTTTAAGAGAGTAAATATATGAACACTCAGAAAACACCACATGTATATTTGTAACATCAGTGTCAGTGGTTGCATTTTCTTCTCGGGTCAGTGACTTCTTCCATGGTTATCTTAAGCCTAAAAGCCTTAAAAACACTGCAGCAGTTGCCTTTTTTCCTACTTACATCAGTCTTACTTCAGTCATTTAGTGTGAGGAGCCTAAAATATGCTTAAATACCACTGATGGTTTGCTTTTTTCTACCTGTAATTTTATGCCGTCAGTGGTTTGTCTACATGAAGTCAGCCGGTGCCCATTCCTCATCCTCTTCCTCCAGCAGCCGCCCATATGGCTGGCATGTGTGCGACATTACACTTGATTGGAGCGAAAAGCAAATTGTCTCTTCAGAACTCACCATCCGCTAAAGCGCACATTTTAGTTCATGACAGTCATCACGTCAGTTTTCATCACATAAATTATAGCATGTTCCTGTAGTCTGGATTTCTCCTTCTTGGCATCGGCGCCAGGTACCCGAGCCAAAAATAAGAGAGGCGCTCTGAAACCACTGTCCATTCAATACCCACTCGAAATGATGTGGCAGCGGTCTTTATCCTGCTCAGATACTACACAGGTTAGGCCTGCATGCTCTTGGCGTTTTATTGCACTGGTGCCCTGTCAGTCATGTTGTTGATTTAGACGACGTGTTTCAGCAGAGTGATACTTGAAATGCCAATTATCATGATCAAGATTAGCATGTTATTTTGTCTGCTCAGTAAATCATCTGGTAGTTTATGAGCAGCTTAGTTGTTTTCACAGGACACTTGTGGAGTATTTCCAAATGCAGTGTCTTCGCTGTTGCATATTCGGTGATAGATAGCCGGTGTTGACCTCAAAGCTCAAATCATTTCTGACGTCTTTTTGATTGATGATCAGCAGCAACGTTGCCTCAAAGCTCGGCGGCGTGCTGCTTTGACTTTCCTTTTAAAAACCGCTGATTGTTTAAGAGAGAAGGGAAACCTTTTATCCTGTGGAAGAGGCGTCTGTCATCCACAACAGGCTTCGGTTGCTACAACATCAGCAGCTTGATTTGTAGCTCTCTGGAGCCCAGGTGACAGGAGAGGGGAGGAATGTCGTTAGAAAAGGCCATCAAACTCAAAGATAGTAGTTAGTGACAACAGCTGGAGAGGGTGATGTGTGTTCCTCATGTGGGACCTCGGGGCATCATCATTCAGCATCCACCATGTCACAGGTTGCAGCAGGGAGGCAGAGCGGCAGAGGTGACTGGGAAGAGATGGAGGGAGATCACTTCTTGGTCTCATAAATCAGGAGGAAAAGGGGTTGCCCCTCGAGCAGCACAGCAGACTTCCGTGTTGGAACCGAGGAAAGAGGGGAAAGTGTGATCCAGGGCTGTGTTTGGAAATTCCAGTGATTGCTCAGTATTTGGAGGTTTAACAGCCTAAAAGCCCCAAGAAACAGGAGTAATTGCATGGTTTTCTTAAATAACAGCCCCCTCAGAGCCACCCATGGGACTGAAGCCTTTTGTTATTCAGTTGCATTTCTCCTGGGTGAACTTTTTTCACAAATACAACTTATTGTCCCCAACAACAAAAAATGAGCTCTGTCAAAAAAAACTTGTGTTGAGAAGGACGGCAGATTTTTGAGATTGTATAACATTTTGTTTAATGTAATAATCACTGTATTTGTGTTGAAAAAAATGTTAAACTGTTGAACTTACTTTTTTTAACACCTACTATCAAGCCCCTTTAAAGTGCCGCTGTAGTGTTCTTGTAGAGCTGTAAACTGTTACCAAAAATGTTGTAATTTGCAGGAACAGTATGGCATTTTGAAAAGTAGATATAGATAGGTCACATAAGGCAAATTGCACTGTTACAGAAGCAATTTACATATCATAAAACACACATGACTTGTAATATGCTGACATGAAAAGTTAAAAAAATTATGCACACATGTACAACAAAATAAAGTAGAATAAAAAAAGATTTAGAATTAAGATAAGATGGAACTCTCACAGTGCAAACAAGGAAAGCACTCAGAGCGGGCGGTGCTCTGCTCAGTTGTGTCATTTCCGACAGATGAAATCTTGAAAACTTTGTGACAGAAATCACGGCACCGTAGGATGTGGCCATTTAATATAGATGCACCCACAAGCAAAATGGCCTTGCGCTGAGCACAGGTGCGTGTTATGCATGTGTACGTTATGCACAGATACTGAAGCGCATGACAAATATGTAGCAGGCAGTGGGAATTGATGGGACCCAGAAACACCCCCACAATTGAAGCAGTTGTTCCTTGTACACTCAACAAAAATATAAATGCAACGCTTTTGTTTTTGCTCCCATTTTTTATGAGATGAACTCAAAGATCTAAAACTTTTTCCACATACACAATATCACCATTTCTCTCAAATATTGTTCACAAATCTGTCTGAATCTGTGATAGTGAGCACTTCTCCTTTGCTGAGATAATCCATCCCACCTCACAGGTGTGCCATATCAAGATGCTGATTGCCTTAGACTGCCCACAATAAAAGGCCACTCTGAAAGGCACGACATCACTGTAACTATGACAACAAGGGAACGCTACGATCACATGACTGCGATCCTACTACAAATTGACCGCTGCGGACTTATTGGGACTTATCCGTCGAAATGATGCAAGGAACAATTGATTAAATTGTGGTAGTGTTTCTGAGTCCCATCAATTCCCGCCGTCTGCTACATATTTAGGTCACGTGATTTGGTATCCATGCATAACACATGCGTCTGCTCAGCACAGCTAAAAATACATACATTTTTTGTAAGTGTAAATAAACACATTAGGAGTGTCTGACAACATTGCAGCTAAATGACAAACAGTGGAGTTGTGTGTTTTCTCTGTTACATCATTTATTTGGTGCAGTTGAACGTGTCAGAGCATCCAGTCAGAGGAGACTCAGCCAGGTGACGCTGTGTGTGTGACATTACATGTGGAAAGAAAGCACAGCAGCAGCCAGCAGACTGTGCTCACTGTCTGCCACTCAGTGACTTCACAGACTGAGCGTCTGAGCACATTAAATGCATAAAACACCGATGTCAGCGCGCTGATTGTCCCTGCTTCCATTCATGACGAGAGAAATTTTAACACCTACAGCAGAGGAGGACAGTTTGGTGGAAAATTGTTCCCAACTTCGCCGTGACTTTACTCTCTGTGTCTGCACATATTAACAGCTCGTAATTCTTTATTTGTTGCGCTACTCTGCGGTTGTGTACTTCAGACCAGTTTTTACCTCTCATACTTGTATTACTAATGATTCATTTTATTAACAGGTAGGCCTGCAGAATATTCTCTTGGTTAAATGCGTTCAGGGATAAATGTCCCTGACGTGTCTTTTTAAGGGCCAATACTGATTGATTAATGAGATTGAGATATACACTATCTTTCAAAAGTTTGGGGTCACTTAGAGATGTCCTTATTTTTGAAAGAAAAGCATTTTTTTCAATGAAGATATCACATGTCACCCATTGAGCATGTTTGGGATGCTCTGGATTGGCGTATAGCACAGCATGTAGCAGTTCCCGCCAATATCCACAGCCATTGAAGAGGAGTGGGAACCCCCACCCCACCCCCCAACCCACCCCCCAATAAAACAAAACTGCACCTTTCAGAGTGGCCTTTTATTGTGGGCAGTCTAAGGCACACCTGTGCACTAATCATGGTGTCTAATCAGCATCTTGATATGGCACACCTGTGAGGTGGGATGGATTATCTCAGCAAAGGAGAAGTGCTCACTATCACAGATTCAGACAGTTTTGTGAACAATATTTGAGAGAAATGGTGATATTGTGTATGTGGAAAAAGTTTTACATCTTTGAGTTCATCTCATAAAAAAAAAAGGGGCAAAAACAGAAGTGTTGCATTTATATTAAGGAGTGTAGATCCTTGGCTGTTGCTCGTGATGTGTAGCCAATCAGATCGCGCTGTGGGGAGGATACTGGTAGAAACCAGAGTGGGGACTAGAGGTAGTGTCCAAGATAGCACTTCCATCCATCCATCCTGTATACACCACTTTATCCTCATTAGGGTCGCGGGGGCGGGAGTCTATCCCAGCTGACTCGGGTGAAGGCAGGGGACACCCTGGACAAGTCACCAGTCTGTCGCAGGGCTACATATACAGACAAACAATCACTCTCGCATTCACACCTACGGCCATTTTAGAGTAACCAATTAACCCCAGCATATTTTTGGACTGTGGGACGAAGCCGGAGTGCCCGGAGAAAACCCACGCATGCATAGCGAGAACATGCAAACCCCATGTAGAAAGATCCCGGGAAAGCCGGGACGCGAACCAGGGATCTTCTTGCTGCAAGGGGAAAGTGGTAACCACTACTCCACTGTGCAGCCCAAGGTAGCGCTTGTTTAAGTTGATTTATTTTAGCAGGAATTGGTTAAACACATTTAAAGACACATATAATCTGAAAAATGCTAAATATCAGACCTGATAATTGACTGACACATTGTCAGAAAGCAGTGAAAACCCAAGGTGCTGTCTTGGCTTGTACATGGCTTGGTTCATTTGATCAAAGGCTAACCTCTAAGAATATTCAGTTTACTGTCATGGAAGATTAGGAAAACCAGAAAATTGTAAAGATTAAGATACTTACATTTCATGTAAAATTTTGTCTGGCTGATGATGTGAAACAGACAGAAAAGCAGATCACTCATATTAGAGAAGCTGTCAGAGAGTGCAGAGAATTTTTACTTAAAAAGTGACTTGATACTGAAGTGCAGGTAAACATTCATTACATCAAACCAAATAAGCTCACACAATGCTTCAGCTTCAGGTAAATGTATCTATATTTTCCAATATACTAGACTTTTAAATCTGGTGTCTGTGGTGAGATTTCCCTCACTGTAGCAAAGGCAGCGCTGCATTTTATGTTAACTGGCAAGGATTGGTGTGCCAATGCCGAAGAGGGGAGCTAGCAAGAGGCTACGGAGATTAGGAGCATGGTGAAGTCTCTAGAAGGAAAACCTCGGAATCTTCCAAGATAAGCTTCTAACTTTCCAGGAAAAAAAGAGATGATTTATTCTCTCTTGATCTATTTATTTGTGAATCCACTGTCATGTAATTTGTCATACCAGAAATGCTTGTCAAAAACAATATATTGTTTTCTTTTTTTGCTTTTTCTAAACTTCTTTAAGTAAAACGAGTTACAACCCTGAAATCTTTGCTAATATTTCATCAAGAGTTCATTGTTCATGCCTCTGCTAAAGATTAAATGAGTCTTTCGTTTCCCAAGAGCGATCAATTACAGAAGGTTTGTGTACAACTTGGCCACCATAATGTAGGTCATCTCTGAGTAAGATAAAATGCGGGATTACTCAGTCGGGGCATTAGGTCACTACATCTTCGTGAAGGTGGACAGCAGCAGATTGGATTCATGCCGAGCTTGTCAATCTGAGATGAGAGAACTGCCTTCTCTTTTCACCTTCCTCATTATCACATTCTTAGATCATGTATGGCAGCAACAGTCACAGCTTGACAAGCTTTACTTTCTTTTTATCTTTTTTCTCTGATCATGTTCTGCCTATTTTTTTAAACTCCTCATCTGTCAAGTGGCTGTAACAGAAAACCCAAAAATGCAGTGGAAAAAAATTCGTAAAAAGCTGCATGTCTAAAAACAATACCGTGAGTGAAATATGAGTTTTCTGTTTCTCAGAAGCCAGAATTATGAGTTGACATCATGTTGTAAATTGTACAACAACAAAATTTAATTAACCTCTTAAGCCTGAGGCTAATTTCTACCTGAAAACCAGCCCAGTCCAGTTCTGAATAGCAGTTCAATGAGTGACAGAAGCATGAGGACAGACAGAACAACTTTGGGCTCAATGGATCAGAGACACTTGAGAGAGTTTTGAAGCACTCCACTCTATAGTCTCTGCCTAAATTACCAGGCCAGGGTGAGATCTGAAAAACAGTAAAAATGTACATGTTTCCTTCCACTAAATCAAATTTATTCATGCTTGTGGAACAACAGCAGCAACATCACTAATTACTGTGAGGTTTATTAACCAAAAGAGCTGTGTCAGAATGATGAAGCAGTGATGTTACATATCCCATGTCTGAAACGGGTTTGAATGCAACAGAAACAGCAATGCTAGTTGCTGGCCGCTTTGCTGTCTTTGCCACGCTCCTGTGCAACCTTTGAAAAATGCTTCTGACTTGCATTATAACAACAGATCCAACCTGGTGCCAAAGCAGGTTCCTCCAGAGTGGAACAATTTAATATTATAGCCTTTTTAAAATGTGCTTTTGATGGTTGTGATCTGTGTGCATTTTCAAGCTTTTATCAATATCTATTTTAAAATATTTTGTAAAGCCGTCAGACTTTATGGCTTGCCTACCAGTGTATAGTAATTTGAATGCCTTAAATTAAAAGTAATCAGCATTGTTGTTTTCTTGTTTCTCCAAAGTGGATAAAAAACCAGCAAATGAGGCTGTGGCTGAGTACCTGGAGGGAAGAAAGAAGTACGAAGAGCTCAGAAAACAAAAGGTGAAGAAAGGCTCAAGCAGAGAAGAACAGGTACAGAAGCTCAACATGTGTCCATTATTTACGGAAACTAAAATGCAAAGCATTTCTGCTATATTATGATGGATTCTGTGATGGTCAACATGTAAAGATGTCTCATTTTTAGACGATGGCCCTGCTGAATCGCTTCAAGTCCAAGCTGTCATCTGCCATCAGCGAGGGTCCAGAGGAGGACGTGGAGGAGCTGGCAGAGGACGACGACAAAGGATGGTCAGTGAGCCTGATACTATTTCAGATCAATCAGTGGAATATTTTGTTCCTGGATTCAAAATGAGTTTGAGGTGCTCTTTGAATTGGATACATGTAGACTCTGAAATCTAAAAAGCTCCAAGGCGCGTTTCTTTTCGTAGTTTCAAAGCCTTTAACAAAATGCTTTATCGTGTTTACAGAAATAATGTAATTGATAGAGAAAAAATTCCTACTAGTGGAACAACAACAGGGCAATAGGCTTCAGGAGATCTGAAAAGCTGAAATTAGATTTTTAGCATGAAGTTGCACATGAAAAAGACATTGCCTTGGATTTTTTCTGATATTTATCTCCCATTTGATATAACAAATTCATGCAGATGATAAAAAAATGTGGCAGTCCAAGTTCTGACGCCGAGATTCTTTCAACAGTCAATTCTGACTGCATGAGATTTTACTCTGTCCACGATGACTGAGAAAACAGTAATAAACACAGCAAGACATATTCCCCCTGTTTAGATGCTGGCCATCATCATCAGCCTCATTATCCCTGTTTATAACAGCACTGCTTGAAGTTGGATCTGTGTATTATTTGGCATGACAGTACTGTCAACATCATTGCTGCTGAAGTAATCCTGCACCAGCAGCACTGACTTCACTGTCAGTGGTCCAGTTTTCCAGCTGGAAAACATAAATTCTTGAGATGTCAGTTTTTTTATGACTATTCACCCAAAAAGCCATAGATCTACAGAGTCACGCTGCGTCTGTAAGATCTGTCATTGATCATATGGTTGAGGAGTTTGGGTCACATCATGACCATCTCCATGCAGTTAGACTGATGGATCCAACAGGTATCTGGTCTAGTCCCACTGTTTTCACTGATGTCTTCCAGGCTTAAAGCTGCACTCATCATTGTTTAATGTAATTATCACTTCACTCTACACTATAGCTCTACAGAATATTTTACCGTTTTCAGCTCATTGTTTTGGTTTTATGGTCCACAGCTTTACTTTTCGCTTCAGTGTCACCGCTCCCAGATTGTGAACATAGTCGAGCATCTACCAGCTGAAGCAGCATATATTTTTCTCAGGAGTTGATGGAGATCCAAACTAAGCGAAACGAGTGTTAAATTTAATATGCCACAAGAAGGCTAGCTGAAAAGTTGTCAGATGTAGTTATGATCCTTGTTATTTTTCTTTAACTTGTCTATGTTAGCATCACAGCGTCAGACTCCCACTCATGGGCGGGGACTGATGGAGGTAGGCTGCCTAACTCGGAATAAAGCATGTTACTTTTTTACACTACCGGTACATTTCAAGCCCTGTTCTAAACAGGCTGTTTCAGTGTCTGTAGCTTGAAACAAAAACAGAAAAAATTTTTTTTTTTGTAAACTGCAGTACTCGTTAAAAATAGATTTTCACCATACGGGACCTTTTCAACATTAGATATGGTGTCAAAGTATCCACATATCAACCAGTTTTTACACCAACTTAGTGTTTAATTTACAGCTCAAACACGTTTAAGGATGCAGTGACTGTTTTAAAGGACTGAATGTAAAATTGTTCAACTTTCATTTAAGTGCGCTTTTTCAGAATTTCTTTTTTAGTTTTAGTTCAGTAACAGCATGTCATGTTACACCCCTGGGTAGGTTTATTCTTTGCTGCTTTATCTGCAGTTATAGTAATTTCACACCAATCTAGTAATTACTCTGTTAACCAACTCATTAGGAGGACAGTTTTGTCAGTATTTTATGCTATGTTTACAGTGTTTAAATAACTGTGTTCCATGGAAAAAGAACACTGGCTAACCCTATAAGCTTTAAATCCCTGACACTATTCACTGTAGCAGATATTAGCAGGAGCTCAAAGCGGGAAAGCACAACAGAGTCCTGTATTCCTGCAGAGTTCAAGAAGCAGTTTGGCAAACGCACTGTTTTGTGGATGGTGAAGTTCAAGCATGACAAGTTGGCACAGAAAGGTTATTTTTTATTATCCTCTGCTGAGTTTACATTGTGTCATTCCTATTGCCAGTCACTGTCAGGGTGAGTACTGAAAGAAAACATTTATTATAAAAACATGAGCAGCATAAATGAGACAGTAAAAATGGAAGAAAAAAAATCCCTCTTTGTGCTGGATATGATAAACCTGACCTCTGTCAGATCTGAAGCTCTCTTCAGGTTCTGATGAATGTGTGTGAAAGTTCAAGTGGTGTGTGTGTGTGTGTGTGTGTGTGTGTGTGTGTGTGTGTGTGTGTGTGTGTGTGTGTGTGTGTGTGTGTGTGTGTGTGTGTGTGTGTGTGTGTGTGTGTGTGTGTGTGTGTGTGTGTGTGTGTGTGTGTGTGTGTGTGTGTGTCAAGTTGGGATTTCAACCCACAGCCACCAGATTGGCCATCAGGAAATCAGCCCTGACGCTGTGTTTTCCTCTCATATTCTGTTTTTCACCAAAGATCTCAAAGTGCAACTGCACGGAGCGAAGGTTTGAAATGAATACCATGTGTTTGAATTTGAGCAAAGTGTCTGTGTGAGACATTTAGAATAACAAAATCTGTAGTTGCTATTACTCTCCAGAAGCCCCCTTCAAGTGTCTGTGTGTGGGGGCCCTAATGAATTTGAGAGAAGCCCTGGCTGGCGTTTGGAGCCTCTCCCGGCAGTAGACACCTCGCCGTGCCTCCCCCGCCAGGTATGGTGAGAGGGGAGGGACAGGGGCAGTGGCATAGCAGTCCTAGAAAAACACCAGTGGGAAGTCTGTGCCACTCTAGGAGCACTGCGAACAGAATGTGGGTTACAACAGGTCAGACATTAGAAGTCAAGTCTGGGCCAGAGGAGGTAAACTATTCCATCTGTGTCTGTGTCTACAAATTCTGACTCTACAGCCCCCTCCTCCTCCTCCTCCTCCTCCTCTGCTAACACACACAACCTCACAGAGTCCACTCTCTCAATGCAAACAGCCGCCGCTGCTCTCACTATTGCTCCTGTGCTCCTTAATTCCCGCCCCCTGCTTTAGTAAAAAAAGAAAAAGAAAGAATAATAAATTGAGGAAAGGCTTCTGTAGACTTGCATCATGGCAGCACAGAGTGGTTTTGATAAGCCCTGAACACCGGGCTTCCACGTCACGTTTCAGAGCTGTACGGCTCGGGAGGCTGTACGACGGGCGGGCTGTCATCACCAAGACTGCTAGACAAATTATCAGAGGCGGCCTGCTCACCCAGCAGGACTCCTCAGGGTCTGCCAGAGTCTAGCCATGACATTCTAGATGAGCTGTCACAACTCCTGCCGATTTCAAATGAACACAGGAGAGAGTCCAAAGCGCGCACACACCGACTGACACAGTAACGCACTGAGAAGGGAGCAGACACATAACACAGACTGTACACAGCAGCAGGCAAGCCATCAAACACAAAATATGTTGAAGTTTCTTTATTGCAGACAGGTTGAACACGAACAGTCTGCACACCTGGGAAATACAGCACAAGCTCATCTGAGTGTTTTTCCCTTCTCACAGATAAGACAGACCTGATCATCATCATCTTAAACAGCAAGGTTTAAAGACCATGACATTGTTTTGGTCTAATGTTATTTTAGGAAAATACCACAGTTGCAATGCGTTTTGAGAGATGGGGCATCACATTGCCTGCCCCTCATTCACATGAAGTTGAGCTCTACATCCAGCTGACACTGGAAACAGCAGAAAAACTTTTAAACTAACAATTATCCATTTGAAATGAAGCAACACAATGTTCAAACACATTTTGGCAAACTGTTTTTATAATATAGCAAAAAGTTTCTAAATGAGTCTCCATATTGTTCCAGTTTAAAATCCAGTCTCAAACGCTGCAATATTTGTTTAATCAGGTGCAGCCAGTGTTTGAGGGGTGTAGCTTTTAGCGATCTGCTGCTGAAGAACAAATGTCCCATGCTAGGAAGCAGCGCGAAGGTCTGCTGGGACTCTAGTGAGATGTTTTCAATATTCACATCTTTATAATCTTTTTTTAAAGTTTTCTTTTTCGGCCTTATTGACAGGACAGCAGTGAGAGAGAGACAGGAAAGTGGGGAGAAGAATGGGGGAAGGACCTTCAGCAAAGGGCTGAATTCAAACCCATGGCCGCTGTATTGGGGACTATAGCCCCTGTTTTTGAGTCATCCGCTCAACCTGTTGAGCTACCAGGGCACCCACATCTTTATGATCCTATTAACAGAAGTGCAGTTAAAGCGCTTACTGCTGAACATTGACGGTACTTTGATTTATACTGGAATTCCATCGAGGGATCCCAGACACAGTGGGAAGTTCTAATTTCTCCAGAAATCCTTTTATGTAAGCCCATTAGTCAGATCTGTAACTTGCTGCTAAAGTACCGGGCTTTGCAAAAGTTCTGTTACACGGTTTCATGATCTTTAGAGACGTTTACATGTCGGAGTGAAAAATTCCATTAAACAAAGTGAAAGTTCTACCTTATAGGCAGGTGTCATTAACACAAATTTGTTCTCCGGTGAAGTTGTGTCAAGATGGAACTCAAAAGAGTTGAGATATCTGCTCTCCTTCATGCTGGCCACAACAAGTCTGACAGAGCCAAGCAGCTGAACATCAGCCGGATGACCGTCCACAGAGTTGCGAAGAGGCTCAAGAATGGTGAAGATCTTTCAGTGATCTTTCAAGAATGGTGAAGACCTGAAAGATCTTCACCACCTCAGATTATAGCTTCTCCTACCAGTTAGTCTGACTCGCATGATGTGGATTGTGGGTAGAAGCCTGCCATTAGCCGCTCATTTCAGCTCAATTTAATCATCAGTGACAGGGCTATCTGATTCCATTTAGCTATGAAATCTGTTTTTAGTGCCGCTCACAACCAAACAGCTACAGAATGGGCTGGCAGAGTCAGACTATCCAACAGATAACCACAAGCAAAGCTCAAGTCATCAGCTTCGAAGAATCTCAGTCAAACCGGGGATCTTTGACTGATGCTTTGAACTTTTTGTCTTTGAGGAATTTCACTCACATGTCAGCCTCATGGAGGCACTAGAGGAAAGGCTAGAGAGCCAGCAAAATCATTAGGATTCAACCTCTGGGGACAATAAATCAGTGTGGTTCATATGAAGAATGCTAAAGATATCGTGGGTAGAAGAGGTGCCTACGAGAGCAAATGCGAAAAGAACAAGGCTGGCAAGTTCCGAGGACATGTGATGAGGAGGAATAGCATAGAGAATCTTGTAGTAACATGCACAATAAAAGGGAAGAAAGCAAGAGGACATCAGAGAATGACGTATATTGACAACATCAAGGACTTGACAAGTACATCGAAGGCTACACTGCATTACATACAACGTCTGACAGAAAAGTGGAAAGGCGATTAGGAAAGACACCAAAGGAGAAGAAGACCATAAATCTCTAGAATTCATGCTAGCCCTTCCTGTAGTGGTTGAGATAATTCGGTCTGAATCAAAGTGGTGACATTTCCTTCCGTCTGGCCGTGCTGCTGTCTTGGTCATCGGGTTTTCCCTGTCCACAACAAAACCCAACAGCTTTGCGACTCTCCGCTCAGACATGGATGCAGCTCACAGACTAAAGACAGGATCTGCAGTTAATCAGCCATCCTGTTTTGTTGTTTAGATTTCCTGACAGCATTCACACAACAGCTGAAGTAATCCTGCCAGTGTTTTATCAGTAAAGTGCCTGGCATTGCTGTCTCCTGGGAGGAATGCTCTGATTCTTTAATCTGTCTTTGGAGGAAGAGAACCTGACAGGGGAAATGAAAGACACATGAGCGTCTGTTCTCTAGGGACCAGGGTTTCTCTCAGGATGTTTTAGTTGCTAAGACGTCTCCAGACTGTCAGCCTGATGACACCTTTTCTCTTTAGCAGTTTAAGCTGCAATGTAAATGCCTACATTAATGTGGTCATATGCTGACAAATTTTTTTTTGTGTGGTAATCCCTGTGTCTTTAAATTCCTGCTGGGCTTAAAGTATGTGTTCAAAACAGTGTGTGTGACCTAGGCTTGACATGGCTGTATGTTGGCTTTCCACAGGCAGCAATACACAGTATTTTGGAAATATTTTAGGTATATTCCAACATAGTACTTTAAAATTAAGTCGTGACATGTTTGTTTTAATTAAAACTTGTGCTTCACAGCATATTGTGATAAATTCAAAGCTGCATTAATCCTTGTTTTTATATTCACATCAGGTTATAAGACTGTGTACAGATAAAACTGTCACATTGTACTTCTCAGATCCAGACTTTTTAGCTCAACATTTAAATTTTTTGGGCCTCGAAAGAAAAAAATCTACTACTTGCAGAAATGTAGTTCAGCACCTAGATGCAAAAGAGAGTAACAGTTTAATTATTAGCAGTTTTATATACATATTTGCCAAAACAACTGTGAGATAGTAAAATTATTTGTAAAATGTTTACGTTGGATGAAGGTGCAACTTTAATGTTGATCCTCAAAATTAGAATCACAAATAACTTATATAGAAAGTCGCTTTGCAGTCTACAGAACAGGTAAACAGGGCTGATACACAGTATGGAAAACGGCAAATTTCAGTGTGCATAAATTCGTATTCATATTTATTTTCAGTATACTTTAGGTCTTGGTTAACAATAGAAAAAAGACAAAAGAGTATTGAAAATGTATTTTTGCAGGAGTCTGTTCTCATCCTTCTTCTACACACTTTCATTAGTTTGCTCATTTTTAATTCATTAATTGACAAAAGCGAAAAAACAATCCAATGCAATACAAATACAAAAGTTTCCAAACTCCTGAATGAAAGGGAGCAGAAAGAAGAATTGACTTCTGTAATCTGCCCCTTTATAACAAACAATCAATTTACAATGAGCATTAAAATCAAACAATGTGACTATAAAGTCTGAGAGGCCTGCACGGCCACTCTCACTCATATCACAGTTTTCTCTCCTAACAAACACTGTGAGACTCTTAATTCATTTCTTTGTATTTTAAAAATATGCTGGTTTTAATGGCATTTTGAAATCTCATGATTGAGATTCTTTTGATTCCTTTTTGACAGAAATGCAACGCCTGCCTCGTGAAACTGATGTGCGGTGAGTCCCTTGTAGCAACATAACAGCGTGCACGTCAGTTATTAAATCTGACCTGTGAAATCTATAGAAAAGTCTGGAAAACTGTGGTATTTTGAAAAAGAACTGTGAAGGAACCCTGCTGCCTGAACTTATCAGCCTCAAACGTGACCAAACTTTGTATTGTTACAAGGGAGGCTTATTTATCCGTACATGTATCTGTAAAGTTCAGCTTTTAAGGCCTCTAGTCTACCTCACGCACACCCAGTGTAGAAATATCTACCTTAACCTTAAATATCTCTTACTTACCGACAGAAATAGCTTCTGTGCGTCTTTTAAGTGGGATGAACATTTAATCTGCCTTCAAGCTGAATTCTTTCAAACACTTAAGAGACTGCAGAGTCATTATCTGGTGTTTTTATGACTCCTGTAATCACTTTTGTTCAGTTGTTAATTGTTTTTTTTATGACTCTTGTTAAGGGTTTTTGTTAATTCTTGTGATTAACTGGGCTTAGCTGTGTTGTGTCTGTGTGCTGATTGCGCGTTTGTCGGATTATGAAGGTTTCAGGTTCTCAGGAGTCTCACGTGTCTCTCTTCACTAGAATTTCAAGACGGCGATGCCTCTGTAATGATTCACTGACTTTTACTGGCACACTTTCAGCACAAGTCTGACAAACCCATATTTAATGAGATACAGTACTTTGATTGCATCACGCTTTTAATTTTTTTGCATTTGTCTGTGTTTTTGGTTCATGTATCATTTTAACTTCGGAGTCCAGTTGCTTTGTGTCTGTCTTAAATGAAGATTGTTACTGATATTGAAGATGAACAATCAGATTAATTGCGATGTTTTTCTCATATTCATGTTTTTCCCTTTTTTTTTTTTTTTGATATTGTCATCAAACTGCTGCAAGTCAGAAGAGACTGACTTCTAGGTAGTTCTGCACAGTATGATTTAGTGGATCCTCTGCCACCACTCTTTGAACTCTCTCCACCTCTCCCCATCTGATTTAGGATGGGCCATGTTCTGCAGTTTGATGAGCAAACCAGAAAAGTCAAGGATGCCAACATGCAGGACGAAGACACATTCGAGATCTACGACCCACGCAACCCCGTCAACAAGCGCAGGAGAGAGGAGAGCAAGAAGATCATGAAGGAGAAGAAGGCCAAGAGGTGAGGTCGAAGGCTGGCTCTGAAAAACTGGCCATGCAGCGTCCTGCCTGTCCGCTTTTCCACTTCTACCCCGTTCAGTCTCCCGACTCCAACATCTGGATTGAGGATGCTGAACATACCGCCGCTGTAATCTGTGGTGGAACGGCTTCCTCCCTTGGAACAGCAGCAGCCGAACAACGCTCAGTGCCTCACCAGGAGTTAGACTGTGGTCGTAGTGAAGATAGCTGATTACATGTAATACTGTTAACTTTTTATGCCTTATTGTTTTCCGTTTATGTTGTCTACAGCTTCAATGTGAGCCTTTAGCCTGAAAAATAAACTACATCTATAAACAGTCCATCTGACTCTCTTATTTGAATTTAAATCAAGTGGCCGCTTTATTAGGTACACCTGGATTATCTAATTTGGTCTGATACAGCCGCCATATAATAACTATACATATACACCACCATTCAAAAGTTAGAGGTCAAGACAATTGGTCAGACAATTTCATGTTTTCCATGAAAACTCACACTTTATTCATGTGCTAAAATAATTGCACAAGGGTTTTCTAATCATCAATTAGCCTTTCAACACCATTAGCTAACACAATGTAGCATTAGAACACAGGAGTAATGGTTGCTGGAAATGTTCCTCGGTATCCCTATGGAGATATTCCATTAAAAATCAGCTGTTTCCAGCTAGAATAGTCCTTTAGCACATTAGCAATGTCTAGACTGTATTTCTGATCATGCTGCCTCCTTGTGTGACAAACTTAACCAAATCTTTGCTTAAAATTATGATATTTCTACATGTTTCATTAGATAAATTTGCCAAAAATGAACCATTTCTACCAGATTCTATAAATATATATATTCCATGTCCCAAACACAAAGCCATTAGTGACTCAGCTGCAGTCAACAGTCATGTGACAAAAATAATGAGACTTTTCAGCTGGACTGCAGGCTGGGTTTATACAGAGCAGAGAGGTCACAAGTATGGAAACTAATTCCAAATATAATAATAAGTAAAATGTCTAGCATTCAGAGCCACTCTTTTTTCCAGTAATAGTAGCACCTTTGGGCACATGGAAAGATGTTCTGCGTCTTGATTCCAGTACTTTTTCAAATTATTGTTAAATAAATAAAAGAAAATCAACTTTCCTTTTCTTCTTTTTATGATTTATGGCATCAAAACTGTGTCATACTGTACTGGAAACATTTTTGAGTTCTCTCTGCTTGTAGTCATAATTGTACTGTTTCCATAGAGATGCAAGTCTTTATGTTGCTGTAAAAAAAAAAAGAGCCCACAGAAAGTAAAAATGGGACAGGAGCAAAATACAAGGGTTCAGAGAGTTAAAAAATGTATTGAAATCAGTCAGAAAAATTGCAACTGTTATCTATACTTAGTTAACCGCTGATAGTTAAGGCATACACTACTGATTAAAAGTTTGGGGTCACTTAGAAATGTCTTTTTTTTTTAAATCACTTTTTTTCAATGATAACATTAAATGAGTCAGAAATACAGTGTAGACATTGTTAATGTGGTAAATGACTATTCTAGCTGGAAACGACTGATTTTTAATAGAATATCTACATAGGGGTACAGAGGAACATTTCCAGCAACCATCACTCCTGTGTTCTAATGCTACATTGTGCTAGCTAATGGTGTTGAAAAGCTAAATGATGATTAGAAAATCCTTGTGTAATTATGCTAGCACATGAATAAAGTGTTAGTTTTCATGGAAAACATGAAATTGTCTTGGTATCTCAAATACAGTCACATGATCGGAGTTTGATGAATGACAGCTAGGCCCAAACAAGAAGTGACGTTATTTCCAAAAGTCACATTTCTGCCTGGGCTGCACCGTGGAATAGCGGTTAGCACTTTCGCCTTGCAGCAAGAAGATCCCTGGTTAAAATCCCAGCCTGGGCCTGGGATCTTTCTACTTGGAGTTTGCATGTTCTCCCTGTGCATGTGTGGGTTTTCTCCGGCCACTCCGGCTTCCTCCCACAGTTCCAAAATATGCTGAGGTTAATTGGTTACTCTAAATTGCCCGTAGGTGTGAATGTGAGTGTGATTGTTTGTCTGTATATGTAGCCCTGTGACAGACTGGCGATCTGTCCAGGGTGTCCCCTGCCTTCACCCGAGTCAGCTGGAATAGGCTCCAGCACCCCCCGTAACCCTAGTGAGGATAAAGCGGTGTATAGAATGGATGGATGGATGGACATTTCTGCTCGTCTAGACCGAAGCTAAACCTTTTAGTTTATAAATTAACAGGGCAGCAGCATTTCCACAAGTCTCCATTTAAGGCCCCTTCAAACTCTCATAAATTTAAGAGAAGTTACCCGTTTTAAAACAAAACATATCAGTGTGAACGTAGCCGAAGCGCTCTTCACGAAGTGTTCCTTTAATGCTGAGGCGAAAACCAGAGATGGTGCAGCCACCGTGCCGCTCTTTTTTTCTGCCTGACTGTCCTGCTCAGGTCACCTCCGGAGCAGTCAGAGCTTGTAAAAAGGAACTGCCTAAACCAAAGACTTTACCTCACTGTGGTGGTTTCGGGGTAAATGATCTGCCACTGCCATGTGTGTGACCAGGAGCTGCACTTGGCCGGCACACTATTTTTTACTGCACTTCTGGGATTATGCTTAAATTTTCATATGGAACAGGAAGCAGAGTTAATGTTACATTATGAGCCCGGCTCTGCCCGAGCTGCCGCAAATCTAAAACAGGTGATGCAGTGATCTAACTGACTGTACGCGCCTCTGGGTTCCCGTCAGGTTGAAATGTGCCAGTGATGAATCACTGAGAGAAATTCTGAAATTAAAGGATACATTGGCATTTTTAAGTCTGTCTTAAACTAGTCCTCCTGTCAACACTCGCCCTGGTGAGATTCCTTCTTAATGCAACTTTAATCAAAGTAATGTGTCTGAAACTACATTCTGAAGGGTACCAAATGACAAAATTCCCTCTTTTTCTTTCTGTTTTTAGTCCCTTCGGAGCAGCTCAGTAAAAAAAACACTGTCTGTGCAAACAATAAGCAGGAATTTGGTTCTGCTTAGCTTGACTTGAACTTCAGAAAGATCTTACAGAAGACTGTGGCTCTTATCCCACATCACATACATACATTTGCCTAACTCTCTAAAACTCGACATCTGACAGTAGGTTTGAAACGCATGTTATCTAGAGATATTCCTCTAAAACAAAATAATTGAAAATGTCACCATTTATAAGAGCTAGAAAATGTGAAAGCAGGAAGAATTGTTAGATTTTCAACTGTCCAACAGTCCTCAGTCAGGAAAAATGACCAAATCTGAACTTAAAATGATCAAATTTTAATAAAATGACATTACTTCACGTGTCCCATTTTAAAGCTTGCCAAAAATAAAGCATATACACTAACTCGGTTCTGTAAAAATGATAAATTCTGCAATCAATGCAACAACTTTTCAGCTGAACTGACCACTGTGAGCATAAGGAAGACTTGGAGCATGTTTTGTGCATGTATGGGCATAATACTATTGTTTTTAGCTTTTCTAAAACTGTTCCTGTTATTAAAGATGCACAGACAGACTTCGACTGCTCAGATAAATTTCCATTTTACAAGGACGTGGCTTGCCACATAAATCAGTAATTTATGGCCAGACAGAAGGACAAGTCGGTGTAATTCATCTCCAGCACCACCAGGAGAATATTTAACGTTCCTGTGTGTTGCTTCGCCCAGCTTGGCGCAGGAAACGCCACTCTTTGCTTCTGGTCAAGTGGCTGTAAGGGATGAGATGGAATGGTAATAGCATTATCATGCTATTCTACATCTGCTATCTCCCTGTGCCCTTGTGGGTTAGTGCTAAAATAGCCAGCTAATCCTTCTCATCTCTTAGAAATTCAGGTGACACTTAATTTGTGACAGGGGTGATTTATTCTGCTCCCATTTTGCTCCGTGTGTCTTGTGTTTGTGAGATGGAAAAGCACATGGAAAAGTAGGGCACTTGAGGACCCAAATTCTTCATGCGGTACATCAATAAAACCCAAACATGAAGGTAGAGTCATGATGTTCAGCTACAAGAGGAACAAGGAGTCCTGCAGCAGGTGGTCTCTCAGCATCATGGAGTAGGTCTGGATTACATAAAGAACAAGAAAATCCGCCAAGGCTGTTCAGTCATATAATTTCCGACAGCTGAGATCTTGACAAAAGTCGTGTCAGAAATCACAACACTATAGAATGTGGCCATTTAATATAGATGCACCCACAAACAAAATGACAGGCATCTGTTATGCATGTGTACGTTATGTACGGATACCTACACATGTAGCAGCAGTCGGCAGAAATTGATGGGACTCAGAAACACCCTCACAATTTAATCAGTTGTTCCTTGTATCATTTCCGACAGATAAGTCCTGATGCGTTTACAGTGGTTGATTTGTAGTAGGATCGCAATCATGTGATCATCAGCAGGAAGCTGATGCAGTGTCCACTTGTTGTCATAGTTAAGATAAACTTCATTGATCCCACAGTGGGAAAGGTTCACCGTTACCACACCTCCAAAGGAGAAAAAAGCATAAAGGCAGCACAAGAATAAGTAAGAAACACACAGTGCAAAAACGCAGAGCATATTATATAAACAGGCGAGGATTTTTTAAAGACTATTTACATGAGGACGAGGTTGAAAAAAAGTGCAAAAAGGTCACTATAAAAAAGAGAAAGGTCAGAGCTGCTGTAACTGGCTGCCACTCAGTCAGTGCCATCTTGCCTGATAGTGTTACAGTGACGCTGTGCTGCTATCTCGCAGTGATTCAGAAATCTTTAACAAATCTGTGCATCCAGACGATAAACCGCGTCACTGCCAAAATATAATCACTTGGTCCTTGTGTCATTTCTGACCTTCCCTGAAAATTTCATCCAAATCCGTTTGTCCAGTTTTGAGTAATGTTGCTAACAGACAGACGGGCAGACAGACGTTGATCATCACATAACTCCATCGTTCCTTGGCGGAGTAAAAACTGTAGTAAATTCTCCATGAAGCTCCTACATATGTTTAATAAATGTGTGTAGAAACACGTGTCCGACCTCTGGGCTGTGACCGTCCCAGTACGACTAATTCCCTGAGCTGTGACGGACACAGTGTGCAGAAGAAGAGCGCTAGGACGAGTTAGCGTGCGTTCACGGCGGGGTATTGATGAGTTGTTGAGATCAAACAGGGGAAGATGGTTTGGACAGACACTGCAGAGTTCCATCCTTAATGGCTGGTCACTCTGAGACATCCAAGGACAGAGCAGTGAGTTCATTTGTCTCCGCTGTCAGCTTTTTGTCTGCACTTTAGTTAATGCTAAAGGACGGCTTCAGAATTTTCCAGGTCTGTCGTAATGCATCAGTCACATGCCCTGAGACACTGAGAGAGTTACCGTTTTTTTGGCAGAATCAGGCTCTGAAAGGGCAGCCATCTGTTTGGACCAGCTGAGGTAAGAAACACATCTCTCCTGGCAGGAGTGGTCTCTTCCAGGATGATACTGCCTCCATCTATTAAGCACGAATGCTGACTGATTTGAATCATGTGCTATATAATCTTTGTAGTTAACAGATCTAAAAAAAAAAGTTGAATACCTGTGAAAGATTTTAGACTTCCTCGTTAAACAGCGTTCTCCCCACCATCATCAAAACATGAAAATTAAGGAATATCATCTGGCAGAATGGTGTTCATCCCCCCAGTAGAGTTCTAGATTTTTAGAATCTATGTCAAGGTGCAGTGAAGCTTTTAGTGGCATGCAGTGGCCCAACATGTTGATAAGAAAGGTCATGATGGTGTTTCAGGGGCTGCAGATTGTCTTGGTGGTTAGCACTGTTTCCTTACAGCTAGAAGATCTCCGGTTCACACCCCGACCTTCCCTGGATCTTTCTGCATGGAGTTTGCATGTTCTCCCTGTACATGCGTTGGTTTTCTCCAGGTACTTCAGCTTCCTCCCACAGTCCAAAAACATGCTGAGGTTAAATGGTAGCTCTAAACTGAATGTAGGTGTGAATGTGAGTGTGATTGTTTGTCTCTGTATGTAGCCCTTTGACAGACTGGTCCCTTGCCTTCACCCTAAGTCAGCTGAGATAGACTCCAGGTGCAAAGACAATGGATGGATGGATGTTGGTTATCCTTTCATTTCTTACCTGTCTCTATAGAACTGTAGATAGACTCAAAGTGTGTTCATGTATTACCGCCCGGCAAACATCGTTTTCCAGAAGGTATTTTTTTGAGCTGCATGGTCTTGGTTGGTTGGTTGGTTGGTTGGTTGCTTGCTTGCTTGCTTGCTTGCTTGCTTGCTTGCTTGTTTGCTTGTTTGTTTGTTTGTTTGTTTGTTTGTTTGTCTGTAACAATTTGGTTTCCGCGCGATAACTCCAGAAAATATTGATGTAGCCTCACCATATTTGGTACACAGGTGTACCATAATAAGACACAGGTCAAGTTCGCATTTGGTGACCGTGACCTCATTTTCAAGGTCACAGGGGTCATCTTTGTCGCCGGGCGGTCCAAGTTTGGTAAAACTTCTTGTTTATTTATTTATTTTGTACCATTGTACAAGATCTGTACAAAATCTATGTAACTTTACAGAATCCAAATTTTTAATTTTTACAACATTTATCTAATTTTAGAAATATATTTACAGTATTAAATTTGAATTTAACAGTTTCTCCTTGAGAAAAAACACTGAAAATACAATGAATTTGCTTTATCAATCTTTTTATATCCACTTTTAATTTTTGGTTGTTCATAGTAGCAATTTTTTAATATTGTTTTATATTAGACATCCAAATTCAGTCTCATTTTTTGTTCATTTTTTTTAAACATTTAAAATAATACAGAATAAAAACATCCAAGTGAATGCCAGGAGGCAAATTTTCCCAGTAGAGCATTGCATTATAATGTGAGGATTAGCATTATTCTTTTAGGGTGTCAGTTTTAGTGCCTTTTAATGTACTTAGTTTCTTGTAATTACAGTCACAATGAATTCTTTGAAAGTACAGATGGACTTGTGAAAATGTGAAACTGTCCTTTAGCTTTAGCTGAATCAGGCTCCTTCTGCTTTAATATGCTTTACTTGGATCAGTGTCCTCATGCCACTGATCACGTTTCGCAGCTACTTATGAGATTTAATTTTCATATAAACCAAGTCTTTCTCTTTCCCATTACACTGCTGCCCCCCCCCCCCCCCCCCCCCCCCAGGTAAAACTCGCTATTGTCCAAAAGTGCTTGCTTGTGTCACAACAGACCAACATTAGGATGTGTTTAGCATGTGTTTGAAGATGATACAGTAATACAACAACATAATCTGAAATGATTACACTTTATCTCACTCTTTTCATTTTGAACAGAGTGAGATGTCTGAGCACTGCAGCCACTGAGCAGCATCTACATCAGTCTGCCCTGTGAGGTGTTTAGGGAATATCAGTAAATGTAGTGTCTGTCGAAAAGCAAATGTTCAGCCAGTGAGGTGTTTTACCTGTGACCAGGTGGGATCAGGTGGTCACGACAAACTGACAGTGTCTGTCGCACCATTGTGACAACTGACAAAGTTAGTCTGGAGTATCGGTATCGGTATGGGCGATACTGCACTGTGTTTACTCTGTATGAGATCCATATATCATATATATCATTTCTGTATCACACACCACTAGTGAATGGTAGCCATAGACCCAGCTATTCTCACCAGTGAGGATCTTTGGTCTGAGGGTTCATCTGTTGCACGTACATATATTCACGAGCAGTCAGAACAGACTTGGAGCTCTATGATCACACATCATAAATGGTGAACTTGTTACACATTGTATCTTACAGGCATCAGCATGTTAATTGCATTTATCAGGTACAACCTCACAGAGCTGCTCTCGGGCCTGCAGACTCTTGTTCGTCCAGATCAAAACTTAGAGAGGTCATTTGTGAGGGCATTACTCTGACGTTTGTTCTGTGAGATTTTGAACAAGTGCCTGCAGGTTGTGCTTTCTAGAGATAGACACTTCTTAAGGTCTTTAAAGAGCTGAACTTCTGACAAAGTGAGAAAAAATGTTACCAGTTCAGACAGGATCCCAGTCATGACCATGGCTTTCAAACATCCCTCCTGAGGGCACAGGTAGGACACAGTGAGTTTAACAGAAACACTCGATTACCAGGTAATACTGCTAACGCTACTAATCCTAAAACACATTTGATGGCATGTCTTTCCTAAATTAACATGCTGTAATCACTTTGCTGTGAAAAATGTGTGCAACAAATCTCATCTTGCCCCCAAAAGGTAAATCTGTGGATGTGAATAGAAAAATAGAATAGAATAATAGAAAAACCTTAAAATTCACATAAGATTTTTATTTCTGTTGGGAGAGCTGTTCGCCGTAAACCCTGAAAAACCTCACAGCACGCTCTCTGACCTGCCAAAGTGTTGGTACATCAAATTCCAAAATGCAAATTAGGTTTTAATGAAGTGTAGAGTCTTGTGAGTGCAAAGGGCACATATTAGCAGTCATTAGTTTTGCTGCTGTCCAGTCCACAGTAGTATCTGAGGTATGTAGCCTCAAAACCTTAGGGAAAGAAGATTAAAAGGCGTCACAGACACGAAACAAGTGGAGAGTAATCTGTCATTGGATCCTCCAAAGCAAACTTGTTTTCAAACTGGCTCTGCTTCATATTCAAGCTAAATGAAGTGTCTCTTCATCAGATTCTGTCATTTTGAAACGTTGCAGCTCTCTATATTTTCTGATGTTTGGCTGCTGATGCATCGCTTTGTTAACGTTAGATATACAGCTGATTAGAAAACTCCTTAAACCTACAGCAGAGGCCAAATTGCTGGCGCTGTGTGTCAATTTTTTTCTGCCCTTAAAATACCAAAAACCCAATAACACATATAAGAAACCTGTACTTCGACTTTTTAGTGTGTTCCTTGCTTGTATTATGATCTAAGAATAAACAGTTAAAGTGAACTCTCAAAGACAAATAATGTGAGAGTTGCCTTAGAAAAGCAAAATGTCTCTAATTTCAGTGTGGCTTTAAAGCAAAGTGGAGTAACTTAGTCTAAGTTCTTCCAATGACTCCCACTTTAATTTGCTGCCTGCACAGACTCTTGTGTAGCCATAACTGTGCTATTATGATATGCAAAAGACACGAACAAAGACTTTTGACAGACTTCTGTTCTCTTTGGAGTTCAGCTGATTCATGAATCTCTTTTCAATTAATTTAATTGCCGATCATTTCGCCTTTACAGCCACTTTCTCACTGTAATGACAGAGTGGAAAGATTGCACTCAGGACAAACCAACAGACACTATAAAATACGATGACTTATTCCTCCATAAGACATTTTGTTACCTCAGAGCATAATTACAGTTACAGGCGACTAAAAGAATAGATCTTTAAGAGGTTTCACATTACAGAAGCTGTCAGTGCGCCTCGACTCGATGTCCTCAGCATGTCCATGTATTATACCAACATTCACCTTTTCCTTGTCAAGAGTGAAGGACATGTGAGCTATGAAACGGAGACAGAAGCAGCATTACAATGTAACCGAGCAGCCCTCTCTACTGTACTGACCACAGCCCCATTATCATTTGTCCTCATTAGCCTGCTGTCATTTATTAGTTGTGGCCAGTCGGAGCAGAAGAGGCTAAATCACGACATAATTCATTCTTGATGGATTTCATGATGTTCTTGAGAGAGGATGTCCTTAAGTACGCCGCTGTTCAAAAGCACCATCTAGCCAAATGATGACACACACATGCACGCACCAAATTATTCAGCCTCGTCCACCACCAAGCAGAAGCTCTTGGCTTTACTCCATTGGCCTAAGTGATTGGCTATTGATTCCTTGTACACATAATCCACTTACCTGCTGTCTTTGCTGCTGGCAGAGGACAGTATAGCGACAAAGCAGAATCCCTTAAAGGTGACCTGCCAGGAGCTACCTGCTGAATCACGGAACATGCAAATCCTGAAGAGGTAAAGCCTCAGCATGCTTGAAACACACACATAACTGTCTGATACTGGGGCTGGGAAGGGCTGGATCTGACCAGTTCTGGACCTGTCTGAGACAAGAAACTGTACATAAAGACTTGGCATAGCATGGACTGACAACACAAGTGGATGTGGTGGCATCTAATTCATTGGAATCAATGCTTCTCAGCTGTGCATATGCTAGAAAACATTTCCAGCCTTCATTCATGAAGTACTCAAATGTTCCACATGCTTTTGCAACTTTGGGCCCATAGAACTTGCTCCTTCTCAGCTGAACACACAGAGCAGAGGCAACTGAAGCCATTGTCATGCAGATTTGAAGTAAACTTTTGATTTACTAAGAACTCATTTCAGAAAACTGCTTTCCAGATAAAGTCTACTAGTAGTTGAAGGCATCGATCAAACTAATGTTACCTTCTGATCTCCACAAACTTTACTGTTCAGTGCAGAGAATCAAAGTTTGTTCAGGATTTATAAGAAACCCACAGATGAAGGTCTGAGAAGAACTCAGATGGATGGTCTAAATGTGAAATCAAGACTCATGGTCACAAGTTTTAAGGCTTCTGTTAACCAGAAAGTTCAAACTAACACAGAAGTACTGGGGAACTTTGAAAACTTCAGTCCTCAGACTGTCTGAAAATTCAAACTGACAGAGATCTACTGTGGGACTTAGAAAATTTTAGCCCTCTGACTGTGTGAAAGCTCAGGTCCTGAGGACTCGGGAGGTCTGGAGGCTTAGGAAAGTTTTGGAACTGAGGGTTCAACCCTCCAGCACAAAGGGTGAAGTCCAACCTCCTGAGAAAAACGGTCGAGTCGAGACTCAAGTTAAAAAAACAACTTGAAAACGACAGAAAATGGATGATAAATGCGCAAAAAAAGGTGAATTAGTACCTGAGCAAGTAGCTCAGGGGTAAGAAGAGAGACTATCAAGTGGAAGGTAGCAGGTTCAAGACCCACCACCAATACTTCTCTGTCTTTGTCTAAGTTTTTCAAAACATTTAAGAAGGGTCTGGCCTTGAACCACCAACCTGCAGCTCTATAGGTAAATCCTTAACTCACTGAGCTACAAATCAGTTAAAAAGAAATAAACTCGTCGTCCCTTTGTCATCGTAGTTTCTGTTCCTAAAAAAGTGACTACATGGGTGGAGCCAAGGTGGAGTCTGCGTGGAGAGTAGGCGGGGAGGTGGGTGGCAGGCCCCCTCTACTCCCCCACCTCCCCCTCTCATCAGGTTTTCCCGAGTTTCTGGAGTTGCCTCAAGGTCGAAGGCAGAACATGTTGTCATGAAGAGGTGTTGAAGTCGGCGAGGATGGAGTGACTTTTAACAGTGACTAGAAGGAATACGACTAGAAGAGCAGGGGCCTCATTTATAAAGCTTATGTACGCACAAAACAGGACTAGAAAGTGGCGTACGCCACTTTCTACGCAAAGGTTGTAATTTATAAAAACAAACTTGGCGTGAGAATGTGCGCACCGGTGCGCTAACCTTGATGCTTGATGCTTGCTTACGCACAAAACAGGCCTAGAAAGTGGTGTAAATCACAACCTTTGCGTAGAAAGTGGCGTACGCTGTGTACGTTGTGATTTCTAAAAACAAACTTGGCTCTCCATGCTGGCCACAACAAGTCTGACAGAGCCAAGCAGCTGAACATCAGCCGGATGACCGTCCACAGAGTCACGGAGAGGCTCAAGAATGGTGAAGATCTTTCAATGATCTTTCAAGAATGGTGAAGACCTGAAAGATCTTCACCATTCTTTAGCCTCTCCGCAACTCTGTGGACGGTCATCCGGCTGATGTTCAGCACAAAGGAGAGCAGATATCTCAACTCTTTTGACTTCCATCTTGATACAACTTAACCGGAGAAAAAAATTTGTATTAAGGACACCTGCCTGTAAGGTAGAACTTTCAGTTTATTTAATGGAATTTTTCACTCCGACATGTAAACGTCTCTAAAGATCATGAAACCAAGTGTAACAGAACTTTTGCAAAGCCCGGTATACTATATACTGTGTTTTGGATGCCACTACTGTTGGTAGGTGCTTTTGGACACAGCCATTGTGTCCCTGTCTGGTGTAATCGGGCACTTAAAGGAGAAACGCTGCCCTGCTGAAGGTATGGCATCCATATGCACAGTAGTATGTTTGGTTCACAGCTGATAACGGAAGTGCAGAGCTGTAGACGGTGGAAGAAAACAGGTTTGACAGAGGCCATGGTGCCCAGTTGAAGCATTTCTGCTTACATCTTTGAAGGTATGAAAGGAGAAAACACATCCTCCTGGTATATGTGATGGGGAGCCTGTTGCCCTGTCCTGTGCAGCCAGCGCCCCTCAGGGCTTTGATCTCGTCCATGGCAGTTCAGTCTGGGCGTCAGCTGTGGGAAAGAGCAGCAGGGCTTAACAGGAGAGAGCCCAAACAGAGCCCAGGAGATAGCAGGTGCTGGAGCTGTGACCTTCCTATCTCAGGCCAGCATTCCTGCCTGTCAGACCCCCCGAGTCCGTGCATGCACTGTCTCCAGTCACACCATCTGGAGCTGTTTGTCCTGCTGCACTGTGTTCAAACGCAAGAGTGTCCGAAATGCTTCAAACACTCATCGCACACACTGTACTACCACAGCAACTTAGATTAAGGAAGATAAACCTTAAGAGAGGTACTGTATGTTGTTAACTGCTAATCCTCTCACCTCGCAGCTGCACAGTAAACACACAGCCTTTAGAGTTGTGGTGTATCCTCAGGACCTCAGTGTGTTGCTCAGTATTGCTGCAGGTCTGTGGGGTCAGCCACGTGAGGAAGTTTGACACATTGCAGGAAGCTTTCTGAAGAATTCCTGCCTGTATTTGAGCTCTTGTCCTTGTGATTGTTAGTATCTTATCGCTGGCGCATCTTTGCACAGCTTTGTTTTGTCGTGCAGCTTGTGAGATATTGCGTTGCTGATAAGCGGCAGCAATGGCTTCTCTCACTGTCAGTGCAGAATCCTGGAGAAGAGGAGAAATCTGTTCCCCGTCCTCTCCACACCTCTTATCATAAGCAGCCCATGGACTGCACGTCTCAGCGGCCTGATGTACTGGGATATCACTCTGTCACGTCCCATCCCATACACATGGTGCTCACTGATGTTATCCTCTATGCTAGTAAAGTTAGCATACTGGAATTAATAAACACTTTTCTGTAGTGTGCATGTTGTTATAAACAGATTTCATATCAATTTATTCATTTCCAAGGGCAAAGTAAATCAGCATGTAGACCAGCGACAGTCTCAAAAGCACAGACTTCTCGGGTATTACATGTAACAAACCCAAAAAACAATTCTGTCAAGTTGCAGGGTGAAGCTTTATTTATCAAAAATACTTGGAAAAGATACCAGCCAGTCTTACTTTGTATCCTCAACTTGAAGACTCTTTGTCTTGTTCAATCAACAACAGGCAATCGTCAATGTACTGCGCTAGCGCTGCATTGATCATTCATTTAATTGATTTGTTGTCAACTAATAAATTAATCACCAACTCTTTTTGGAACAAAATGATTGAGTGATTGATTTGAGTGATTTTTTTTAAAGTTAAGTCTATATTTTCAGGCTTCTTTCCTCCTCTTTGACAGTAAACCAAGTATCTTTGGGTTGTGGACAAAACAAGACGTTGAAGGACATCTTTTGGGCTTGGTGAAACATTGATCTTGCATTTTATAGACCAGACAATTATTTGCTTAGTCGAGAAAGTAATCAAATAAAAAATACTAATTAGTTGCATCCCTAATGTGTGTCCATATAAATGTTTCGTGTAAAGCAGCTACATCAGGACCTTGAGGTCACCTGTAGATACAAGATCCCTCGGCTTCTCCTTCTTTTTCCTCCCAGCCTGTCGCCCTGAGCTCTGCAGGTTAGGACTAATGTAATCACAGACCCCTGCAGAAGCTGAGCCAGACGTACAGGTATTCTAAACTGGTTACATTAGACCAAACAAGCCATCCGTCTCCCGCTGTAATTGGACACTGTGGATTAGAAGGAGACGGCGGTGTTTCCCAGCCAAGTGGGCTGGTTACTGTTTATTTGGAATTAATTATCAGGGAGAGTGGAAATCTCACAGCTCCCAGAGAGCGAATCCAGACACTTGGGGTCAGGATGAGTGGAAGGAGAGTAAGAAGACCATGGCAAGAGTCTCTGGGATGGTTCAGGAAGATGTTTGAGGCTGCTCAGTAACATTCTGCTCAAGCTTTAGATGATGATGCTGCTGGAGTTCGATTGGAACAAAAGCTCCTTCTCCGATTCGGTCACCCTAAACTGAGTGAATGGATGGTAGTAACGGGTATCCTGGTGTGATGCCAGTAGCTACTCTTATGTTGTGGGTGCTTTCCAAGAGTTGAATGAAAGGACAAGAGTATAAATCTCCTCGAGCCTGTGAGAACGGGGCATCCACGCTGGCACCGTGGGATTTTCGGTGTACGTTCTCACAGGAATATCTGTATCGCTGAAGAAGAATGAATCCACTGATACGGAGTCTCTTTAAAAGCTGCTCTTTTTATTGTATCTACTTTTTAAAAAAATGTTGGTGAAGGGCTGCATCACTGCATTTTTTTTCACTATGCTAAATTTCAGTTTGCATGCAGTGAAATAAATGTACAAGTGAGACAACGCAATAAATTATATAATTTACATTTGAAAAAAAAAATTAGTAACAGTGTACCAACATTAATACTGAATATAAAATATACTAATCACATGATGCCTCTCATTTTCTCTTGCACTTTAGGTACAGGTATAAGCAATGTGACATTCAAACATCCAAGTTCACAGCAATGAGTACCAGTTTGATTGAGTTCACTTCTCTTTTTCTGGAGGCTCCTTTATCCCACGGCCAGCGGACGAGTCAGTCCAAGCACTTTGAATTTGAAACGCTTCATGGCGTCCATTGTCCGCTCTGCCCCTTTAACCAATAAAATCTGTCATACTGAAGGTGGCTACAAAAAAGTAGCAGCAGCAAAATTTCATTGTTAACAGCTTCGATGAGATCCTCTCACACTCCTACACTGTCTCTCAGGTTTCTCTCCACAACAGGTGTGCGATGGAGACATTTCATAGGTGTTCCCTTTCACAGCCCTAGCAGGAAGGGATCAGCGACGACCGGGCGAGTGTCTATTTTGTTGGTCGCACAAACAACAATACAAGGTTAACAATGCAAATTCCCAGTGTGAGGTATAAACAGATACAAACAAAAACAATGACATGACCAGCATTTTTACCAACGGAGATATTGACACGTATATTATTTCATATTGTTTGGATCCAGCCTCACTTTTAAGCACACTGGCGAGGGTTTGAATGAAAGCACCCACTTGATAGCACCAGAAGCCTGGGAAGGCCGTAACCCTCGGAGCACAGCGGGAGGAAAAGAAGAGGTAAACACAGTACTCCATGGAAATAAAATTTAAAAAAAATTACAATACAAGAGGAGGGGAAGCACCATTGAGTTTGCGGTTTTTGTTCTTTTCAGTGAAGATGATGGGAGGGAAGGGAAAGAGGACGAGAGGGTAACTTTATCTGAGGGAGGGTGTGTGAAGCCCGGATGTGTGGTGTGTATTCAGCAGGAACAGCTCAACATTTTGGGAGATATGCTTTTTTACCTTCCTGTGACTAATCTAATGTCTGTAAAAGAGATGTTAGCCTACAGTAAACAGTGGCAGCAACTTTAAAACCCAATAATTATTAACTACTGTAATCTTATGAATTTAATCCAATAAAACAAATCTATGTTTTGGAAGGAGGTTGTGCATTGGACTATTTCTAAGGAAAAACATACTAGGAATAAAGGAGTGGCTGAACAGGACTGATAAGTAGCAGCTTTGAAACAAAGCACACATTTTTCTGAGCATCACAACTCCCCCCAAAATGACTCTTTTTGTAATCAGAATTTGTCCATTTGGTCCAGTAAGTTTTAAAAAGTCTAGTAAGAAATATATTTAAATTATTTTAGAGCGCAAACAACAATTCAACTAGCTCGAAAGGTACAAGTCTTGGACACGTGCTCTCTATTGACTCAGCTGGAGACTCTAGTCCTGCAAATGCTTGTATCAATGCTTGCATCAATGGTTGTATGTGCCCAATGAATGGCTGTCCGATACTTTAAACTTGGTATCAGATCTCTTCAATACATCTATTAGCCAGACACAGTGAAGTCCTCGAGTCAGATAATCAACAGAGAGTCCAGGCTCAGGACATCACCTCCTTTAAGCTGCAATGAAACATTAAGTCTTCAGATGAAACTAGTGGCTGTATTATCACTGTCATTACTCATGCTTCCATGTCATTTAACACAAACGTTTGAAATGTGCCCAAAAAAAAAAAAAACAGAATGGGAGTACGGCTCGGTTTTTTTAACTGCTTTGGAGTGAATAAACTGGACTGCATGGTGTCATCAGAAGGTGGTGGCTTAAGCTACATGACAGTGATAAACAGAGGAGAAGAAGTTGGAAACAAAACCAGTTGTCTGCTAACTGCTACGAAACCTCAGTGCTGAACGGAAGACAGAATCGGCAAAAATGTTACAAAGCTATCATTGCTTACCAGCCTTGGAACTAAAACAACCTGACAGCTCAGTCTTGATTTAGCAGAATAGGTCGCCTCCCCAACCGTTCCAACAGATTTCCACCTGGCCTTGCTTAAGCTGAGCCAATTTAAACCATTTATCTAATACTAGGCAGGTTTGATACAAGTGGAATACTACTGAGACCTATCACATTGCTGGTAATTGAAAATGAATTGAACGACTTTTGAATAATTCACATTTGTTTGATGATGCCAGACTTATTTCCTTTGTTCTAAAATGGATTTGAATGGTGGCGCGGTTATTAGTGCGTTTAAATCTTTAAACCTCTCTTTTTAATCTCTGATTTTGTAGAAATATATAATTTAATGAGCTTTAGAGGAGCTGCTGGTGAGTTGAATCTTATTACCTTCAGACAGAGCCCTGCTAGCAGTTTCCCTCCATCTCCAGTCTTTATGCTAAGCTAAGCTAATCCTCTCCTGACTCTACTCTCCCATTCAACTCGTAATCTCCACATCTAATTCTTGACAAGAAGGCAAATGGGGACATTTCCCAAAATGTTGAACTGTTCCTTCCACTCTTGCAGCTAAAATACAAAAAAATCTGAGCAACTCTTGACAGAGAAGAGTGAGAAATAGTGACTGCACTGTGACTCCAATGAACAGGCTGCTTCATAGAAAATGCTCCTTCAAGATGAATCCTTCAATAATGAACTGAAAACTCCTCAACTGGATGTTTAGTAAAGGCCATCTTGGTAACAGTGTTTCACATGGCCCAGGCACCGTCTGACAGCATATTGTGGACTAATGATTGACACTAGGGGAACTTTTACGTGACTGAAGGCACCAGTCTGGGGAAAGAAAAATTAAAAATCCTCTAACCGTGTGGTAGTTTCTGGTCCTGGATTAACATATATATTAATAATATACAAATCCTTACAGTATATAAGGGTTTAACGTATGTTACAGTATGTAATATTCTCATTCCAGCACGTTGAATATGAATTCAATCACATTACATTCCCTTCCATGACAGTAGGCTACTATCTGACGAAAACATGACAGAGGACAAAATCTCAGCTCTGTTTGGAATTGTACAATAAATATACAGTACACTGATGGGCTTTCTCTGTCGTTTTTGAGCGGTACAATTGGCAAAAGTATTTACACGAAAAAGTGCACCGAAGCCAAAAGTCTGCCTGCCAATAGCACCATCACAGTCGTCCCACAGACAGGAGCTGGAGCCTCCCGTCCCCCTCCTCTAATCTCCGGGTACATCCTCTGTGAGCGATGTGTCCAGCACTTTGGATTCATTAAACACGGAGGAAGACTAACAATGATATCAATAATTATTATTATAATAAAAATAACATCACCAACAAATAATCTTCCACTTCACAGAAGTGAAAACTTAAAAAAAAAAAAAAAAGTGTTTGTCAGCGTTGCGTGCTGAGCAGTGGTTTGGATTCCACCATGATGGAGGGCAGGAGGACCGGTGTGATCAACAGGAAAATCCTTACTTCTCTCCCCCTCTTTCTGCAGCGCTGATCCTTCTATCTTTCTCCCACTGGTCCAGAGATGGGTTGGCACGCTGTTTTCTTCTTCTCCCTCTCAGTGCCGTTTCCCTCCATCCTTTTTGCCTTTGTGTCCGAGCTTCTCTGTTGCTCCGAGGGTCAGTGCCCCTGACAAGTCTTGCAGCACATCTGTCTGAAGTACGCTCGGCTGCAGAACTTGAACTTCAGCACCAGCGGGCAGTAGGCCACTTTGTTGACATCTTTGCATTCTGCAGAGACAGAAAGGGGCTGGTTAAAATCTTTTATTCATGAAGAGGTGACCTGCTCATAACCCTAGCTTGTGTTGCTCTCAAATTCAACTCAGTCCACTTCAGTTATATTTAAATAGCACCAATTCAGAACATAACTCCTCTCATCTCACTTGGTAAGGTCAGGATTTTTTAATATTATATGATGCAGACAAACCCAGGGAATCTAAAGACTCCCTTTAAGCAACACCTTTGCAGCAGTGGGAGGAAAAACACGAATCAGTCTGTCATTTCAGACGAAAGCTTTTGAGAATTTCCTTTCTGTAAATCAATTAAATGTAAATCCACTGAGGAATGATGACTGAGATCCTGTTTTACTCGTCTTGCTATAGCACTGATTTCTTCAGTACACATGAGTTTTATTGGGATGTGTGTTGAGTTATCATTAGTTTCTCTGTTCAGTGTATGTCTGGGATCATCCACTGAGACAGAATAAGCTTGTAATTTCACACATGCTGTATACTGACAATATACAGACCCCTATGCATGCCATTTTTTGTGGTTTTGTGTGTGTGTGCTGTATATATTGATGTTTCTTTTCAATTTTTCATGTTAACACAATATAAAGCGCAGATATCTTGCTTTTGTTTCAAATTCAAAGCAAAATATCTTTCAAGTCTTGTTTAGGGAACACAGTTTTGAACTTGGGAAATAGGTTGAAATCTTTTGTATTGTGCAAGAAATGGAGTGTTTTTCTACTCCGATGGTTAGAGTAGTCTTTAAGGATTCAGAAAATATCTTCAGGATAAAAGTAAGCTGTTACACGACCTGGTGTATTTGTAGGAAAATTGCTATTGCTGCACAAACTGGGGCTAACCTGCTGCACGAGGACCAATGCATCTCCCTCAGGCCTGAACAGAATGAAGCTCTGCAGCTATACTTGGACGCAGAGGCTAAGACTGAGACAGATCCTGGCCTCATTCTCTAACTGGGCTGACTGCCATCCCTACGATCCACACTCACACACACACAAACTGTGTGCTGGATGCCTGACAGGCAGCGCTCTAAATGCCTTATCACGATCAGAGTGTCTTCCCTTATTAGGCTTTGGCCCCTGCCTCTGCAGAGCCAAATGAAACGAGACAATGCTTCGCTGCTGTCCGTAAAGGAACAATTAGCCTGCAGCTAATCCCATTAGCCAGCCTGTAAACGCTGCTCACGTTTTCCATTCAGGCTAATCGAAAGGCCCTTCTCTATGCATCTGAATAGCCATCCATCATGTGTAAGTGTATATGGAGGGCTGAGCTGTTTCGCTTTGACCAGGAGCCAACCTCACTGGAAAGATTAATGGAGCTGATTAGTGTAGAGGAGTGTGTCATCCAAGTGTGTTTAGGTCATAGCAGAACAGTGAAGATGAAGATAGAGACAGTTTATAACCTTTTCAATTGGGCCTTTGTGTGCACAAACAGCACAGTATGTGTTCACATAAAACCATCTGCCTGTGCATTCAGTGGAACTGCACACCGTCTGGTGGCCACAAATTTTCTCCTCAGCTGTGATGAAAACTGCAAGCAGACAATCCGTCACACAGTTGAGGTGAGCCAGCACCACTAAAGTGTGATGGCAGACGCTTCGTCTTACCGTCGCCGTTGGAGATGGGGGTGGCGTCACACTTGCTCTCACACTGCTGCATGGTGGTGGGTCGGAGGGACTCTGCACACTCATTAGAAGGCTGTCCGGTGTACGACAAACACTGCACCGTCCTCATCTGCTGGCCAAGGCCACACTGAGCTGAACACTGCAACAGAATACAGAGGAAAAGTTCAACCAAACTGAAATGTCACGTAAACGAGGACCATGTTTCCCCTATGACCCTGAGCGTACCCAGACACACACTCAGTCATCCCGTAAGCAAATCCTGCACATACATCGCAAGGCTTGATCCAATCAAACGATAATCAGCGCACAGAAACGGCAAGCAGTCACCTTCCTCAGATCTGATCTTGCTTGTCACTGTCTGCTTCCCAGCTTCAAATAAACAATTCAATTCATGTTCAAAGAGCATCTTAACCTTCTGAGTTACTTAAATGTGTTTGAAAGGCATGCTACCTTTAAAAATGCACTATTTATCAGCCAGAAACTGTTAAAACAGAAGGAATTGTCCGATTACACTGGAAAAAATGCCCTTCTCAAAACAAGGAAAAAAAAAACTTATTTCAAAGAACTTTTACCTTGAAATAAGATATGATATTTAGAATATTGAGATCTTAAAATTAGTTGGGAAAACTTATTTTAAGCTCTATTTTACCAGGATTGTCAAGATTAGGTGTCTTAACCCTCCTGCTGTCACTAAAAAATATTGTTGCCTTGTCTGAAAAAAAATCCAAAAATTCAGCAAAAAATTCCCCAAATTTATAAAAATTTGCAAAATCTTCTGGAAGAAAATTCCTTAAATTTCCCTTAACAGTTTTATTTTTATTTAATCTGCAAATTTGGCAAGAAATAAAATTTTTACAAATAAAAATAAATCAAAAAATTGTAAAAAATTTCTAAAAATGAATAAAAATTTTCCAAAAAATCCTAAAAATATCTAAAGTGATTTCATATATATCATTAAAGTTCTAAGATTTTCTTTAAGAACATTCGGGTAAAAATCAGATTTTTTTTTCTGAATGTTCTTAAAGAAACAATTTTTTTAAGCATTTCTTTTTCTTCCATCAAAAAATGTTCAAAAATTTCCCCAAAAAATTTGAAAATGTGGAAGCTTTCATTGTGAAAATATATATATATATATTTTCACATTTTTTAAATTTAAATCAGGTCAGTTTGACCCACAGGCCTCGAGGGTTAAAACAAGATAATTTCAAGATTGTTTGACTTAACAAGATATTTAAGATGGATTGTCTTAAAGAAAGTCCCTCCATCTTGCTGAAAAGTCACTTGTTAAGTTAATTTATCCTAAATCAAGTGGGATGAGACATTTGGACTAAAAATAAGACAACTAATCATATGTGAAATGCTGTTTAATCAAAGATAATTAACCAAGTTTAAAATTGCAATATTTCATAAAAAATGCCTTATTCTGATAAATGTTTGATTTAAAAATTTGTCAAAAATAAAATGTTTACACTAACCAGATTCTGAAAAAAAAAAATTGCACTTCTCAATCAAACTGCGAAGGTATGATTGACTCTGCTGTGAACAGGTATGTGGCAAAGAAACAAAAACAAAGAGGGCACAAAACCTAGGATAAAGAAAATTAAGTCAAAAAATGAAGATGTAGATTTTGGAAAGGACACGGCGGATGTATCCCCCTCAATATTTAGAGCGTGTGCATTTGGTGACGAAGTTGCATTATGACACAACAGTAACATTCACTTTTTTATGTCAAATGAGTGGGTGCCTTTTCAGTACTTTCAGGTTGTTGTTGATTGATACTTTCTTTAATCCACTTTTTCTTCAAAAAAAATATACAATAAGTATAAACATCTACAGGGGTTGTGCTGCATTCTTATTTAGAATTTGTTTGTATTGTATCTCCAAACACTGGAACAGCAAATGTCATAAAGTCGTAATTACAGCAACCTTAAGATACCTCCTTTAGCATGTGGTCCGTATTAGCGTGACTTTCTAAAGTGGACAAGAATCAAACAAAGACGTAAATGTTTGTTGACACGTGAAAAGTTTGCTTTTGCGAACCCAAAATGTGCTCCCGCCTGTCTTTGACTAACTCCTATCAGTGTGCCAGTTGTAATAAATGCTGAGATTGGTCCTATGGGCGGCCATTAAACTCCTTTGCAGAAGAAAAGACCAATAAAAAGCAATAACGGCCGATAGGTGCCAACTCACCTTCGGCAAAACACGAGCCTGAAACAAACTGTCTCTGTAATGAATGGGAAACACTGAGGAATAACACACCTGTCAGCCATCACCATGTGTGTGCGTGTGTGTGTGTGTGTGATATGAACTCGACTACCCCCCCTTTCCGTCACCTTCAGTGATCCTCTCTGGCTGCCTCAGATCAGCGAGCCTGCATGTCATCCCTTCCCAATTAGACCGTCTTTATTAGGGCCCGCTGCCGGCCATGACAGATGGTGTACGTCAATGGCGCAACTTAAGCGGGATTTGAACCAGTGACCTTTTGGCCTGCGAGACCAGGCGCTCAGTAGCTGGCAACAATCTCCCCTTTCTGGTGCTTGGAGGGCCGGGACTGGAGCGGCGAGGGCGAAGCTTGTAATTACAGCCAGGAAAGCAGAAGAGGTGGAGACGGACGCACACACACTGCTGCAGCGGATCAGAAATCGCTGTGTAAGAGCAAATTCCAACTGTTACTCGACGAGGTATTAACCTCCTCTGACGGACCACACTGAGGTTATCAGTTTTCTTTATGGCTGTTCTTAGCATTGACTGAATCGTAAAAGTGCATCACTGGCGTTTGTGAGCACATGTGGCCGATAAGAGGAAAACTGCGACCCAGACAGCCCGACTCTTGACCTCTGACCTGAACAACACAGCTAAAGCCATGATGTAAGCTCCGCCAGAGCACGAGCGACTCACGCGGCCACCTTCTAAACATTAGAGCCCACTGTTTAAAATTTTACACTGAATTATCAACAAAGGCTCCAAAATAACAAGCCATACTTTTTGCAGATACAGCCATCTCTGACGCACGACTTTTTGGCGTCGTCTCCTCAACATGAGTCAGCTGTGTTGTAAAGTGCTCAGCAGCTTTCTTTGAGCGCACTAAGATACGACGGGGTGAGTCTAAGAATCCTCTGTCTTCCTCAAAACCCCGTTCCTGGAAGTGACAGAGAGGCATGCTCTGACGCAGAGATAAACTTCAAACAGCTGGGAGGATATTCCTGCCACCAATCACACACTCCAGGCATGCCGCAGCTCTTGGACACACAAACACAAACACAACCTCAGGTCTGTTTGGAACCTCCTCCGCATGTCATCCAGGTGTAAATTACACTAACCATTCACCTACACATGGGATCTATCTGTGCGTGTTTTGTCTTTTAAACATTCAAGCTATCCTTTTAAAGGATTAACCAATGCTGCTTTGGAAGTTAACCCTCTGAACACCAAAACCCACCAGCAGGTTTGAAAAGTGGGTTTCGTTTTTTTTTTTAAACAATCCTCCAAATTACACTACAATCAGGTCAGAAACCGCAGAGACTAAAAAAATGGATCTCTGCTTAAAATCATATTTCATTGAAGTAACATTGGTGTCTGCAGCTGTCTGTGTGCTCAAGCTGGTGAACATAATGGAGCATTTAGCAGCTCAGGAGTTGATAGAGACCAACATCCATCCGTCCATCCATTATCTTTACACTGCTTAAGCCTCATCAGGGTCGTGAGGGGCTGGAGTCTATCCCAGGTGGCTTAGGGTGAAGGCAGGGGATGCCCTGGACAAGTCTCCAGTCTGTCACAGGGCTACATATACAGACCAACAATCACACTCACATTGACACCAATGGGCAGTTTAGAGTAACCAATTAACCTCAGCATGTTTTTTGACTGTGTGATTAAGCCAGAGTACCCAGAGAAAACCCACACATGTACAGGGAGAAAATGTAAACTCCATGTAGAAAGATCCAGGAGAACAGATGTAAACCGTGGATCTTCTAGCTGCAGGGAGATGGTGCTAACTCCCAAGCCACTGTGCAGCCCTAGAGACCTACAACAGTGCTAAAATAAAGTACCTAAATTCACCAGTTGGCCAGAATATGACTGCAAATCAACGTAAATGCCTTCACCAGACTGGATAAATATAACAAACATTCTACTTTCCATGTCATCACTGTGAAACCATAGTTACTCCACTAGTAACCAACACTCATGGGACAAAAGTTCCTTGAGATTTTTCAGTTGAACTGCAGACTATGACTACAAGTGAAATTGCAGGGAATTATAACATACTGGATCAATAAAATAAAGGCAGCATTGCTCAGGTATACAGAGGAACAAGTTGTTGGAAGATTCATTCAGCATGGTGAAAAGTCTTTCTAGAGCTGATTTGCAAAGTGAAGTGAAAGGAAGTGAAATATTTGAGCTATCACATTCGAAGTCCTTATTTTTTCAGTTTTCAGAACATTTTTTGGCATTTGCAAAAACACTGCTTATTTTTTCCAGTGCTTTTTAAAAAAAATTGCAAAATAATGTATTAAACCATTTTAACTTGTTTTTTTAAAAACATTTCTGGTATTCTGAACTTTGTCATACACCACAGAAGACATTTTGAGTTCTTTCTAGTTTGACCTAGTTCTAGTTCTTTCTAGTTCTGTTTCCACAGAGGTGCAGGACTTTATATTACAGTGAAAAATGAGCCCACATTCAGGAAAATGTGACTGTTTGGGGTTTCGAGGATTCACAAAGAGCGATTGTGTTCTTGATCATATGAAGGAGGCGCAGTCCCACCTGTCCCCATTCTCCAGGGATCCAGCGAGGAGGAGGGCAGCGTCCTAAACTGCAGCGGATTCGGACTGGAGGTTTGTTGTTGCTCGGGCAGTGGGCGGGAGGGAAGGTCTTGGTCAGGTCGCTGCTCTTACACAAGGCGATGCGGTGTTTGAAGCCGGGACCACATTTCGGCGTGCACTGAGGAGGGAGGAGAAGGTGTGAGCGGAAGATCTCGACAGCAAAGGGGGCGAGAAGAAACAGTTTAGGAGTCTCGTTTTACCTCAGACCAGTCCAGAGTGACCCACTTTGGCGGGCAGGACTGGTTGTTGCAGGACTCTCTTTCGATGGGCCGGTGAGTCAGACAGTGGGTGTCCTCCAGCGTCTCCTCCTCAGCAGGGCCGATCTTCCTGATGCACAGGACTGTCCTCGTCCTTATACCGCCATCACACGTCTTCCCACATTCTGACCAGTCGCCAATAAACCACCTGGAGGAGAGATGAAACGACACCCACAGCTCAGTTGGAGAACGTTCCTGTGATTTCTGAATGTTGTTTCTCTGTGTACCATTTGTGCTACACTCCCTGAGATTAACTCCTTACAAACAGGGCATTGGTACTGTACATTTAGGTCACTTTATCATGGTCAGACTACCAAAAGAGCAAAGGAAGGCAGTCCAAAAAGTTGTTGAGGTTAATTGGTAACTCTAAATTGTCTGTAGGTGTGAATGTAAGTGTGTTTGTTTGTCTCTATGTGTAGCCCTGTGATAGACTGGTGGTGACCCTAAGTCAGCTGGGATAGACTCCAGCCCCCCTCCCACGACTCCAATGAGGATTAAGCAATGTATAAATAATGGATGGATGGAAGATGGCGTTGATTCTCTATTTAAGTTCATTATCTCCTTTCTTCTTCTCCGATCAGACAGTTCCTAATTTATGGCATTTAATTAATCTTAAAACCTTTGATCATAGAAAAAAGTGTGTGCTCATGACATGAAAAGAGAAACCAGTATCTATGAGCGTCAAACCAAGTGAGCACTCTGCTCCATGTCAACAAATTCAGTCCCCTGAGGATCGACCAGCACAGTGTTGTTTGGGAAATTAATTCTCTGAACCCCAGACTCTCCACTGGAGAGTTTGAAAGGCATGTTTTCTTTTTAAAATTTGCCAAACTTGCACCATTTATCAAACCCAAAAAGTGTCAAAACAGACAGGATTTTCAACTTTCTGCCTGCTTTTTAACTACTCCTCTGACATGTGGATCCACTGGCAAAATGAATCCAATCAAAGCTTAAAATTGCTACATTTTTTGATCACATTCACTTAATTCTGCATGTCTCGTTCAAATATTTGCCCAAAATAAACCATTTGCACCGGAGTCCGCAAAAAACTAAGAAGCCATTAGTGACTCAGCTGTCGTGTAAAAAAAAATTCAAGGACTTTTTAGGTGAACGGCAAGCTGTGTTTACACAAAGCAGAGAGGATGTGCAGATGAGTGTATTTTAGTGTCCAGTGCCATGCCAGGCCACCGAGGTTGTGACATCGAGAAAGCCTTCAGAATGAATATCATAAAACTGCACAGACAACAGCCCTCCAAACACATCCAGGCTGTGAGATATTACATCATGTGAAAGAATGTATACAGCATTAACGACGTGTTAAACATCTGTGTGAGCTTTCATTACCCGAGCCCATAAAAGCCTGGCGATTCTAAAACAATCGTGTTTACATGACCTGCTTTAGTTGGCCTCTCCTGACGCTGCAGAAGAGGTGTTTGCCTTCTGAACAGACACAAATACCATGTGTGCACTGTGACTTAGTACACACATGCACTGCCGTATCCTTCAAGTACTAATGAGTCTGTGTGCACTGAATGCAGATGTGAAAATAAATAACCCAATCTGTAGTCTTAACATGTGAAAACAAATTACCACCGATACAGTAGATTTACAGTGCTATCAGTTTTTTTTTTTGACTGAAACCCAGCTGACAGACACCGGCACCCGCTCTCAGGCACAATTAATTGTCAAGACAGTCTGAAACTAATTAACCTGATGCATTTAATCCCACTTTTTCCAGACGTGATTGAAGCGAGTCTGGCGGTGCTTCCAGCTGAAGCGAAGGGTTTACGGACATTTGGCCACCAAACACAAGTTCATATTCCACCTGTATACGTGTATATTACCCCTCGAGGATCGGCGAAGAAGCCAAAACAATCAAACACAGGTGGCCATTTTCGGAGCTCTTATTTTTGGCGTGAAGCAAACACTGAAAATAGTTAACATATGAAGTTATAAATCACTGCCGTTTTATTATTTTCTTCCAAACACATTTTACAACTCGGGCTCATTGAAGGTGAATTAATATCATGAGTCAGTCTCATTTTTACGGAGGGTTTTTCTTTTGAAAGTATTAACTTATGCTGCTATACTACATATTTTATATTAACAGCAGATCAAATGTCTGTGTGTAATGCTATGGGTGTCGCTCACAGAGACAAACCTACAGAGAGACATCAGCTGATGCAATTCTCCTCAGCTCTGGAGAGCCTTTTAGCCGGTTTCAGCTTTAGGTCTACTCGCTTGCAGTTTTTGTTCATTCTGCCTGCGCTCAGCAGCATTTTTTTTTTAACTGTTATTAGCAAAAATAGCTCTGAAAGAACCCTTTAAGTCTTGATGATACTGAATGTGCAAATGGAAAGCTGCAGACACCACATTCATTACAATGGTAGTACTTTTAAGTCTGCGGGGAGGATATAATTAATCTTCCAAAGAAGATTTAGAGTGGTATCCTGGCCACCAGATGAATTAAGAGTGTATATTTATCTCTTTTTAGTTCTATTTTTATGCTCTACCAACAGATGAGCTGCTACACTATCCAGTGTGTTCACCAGCTAGCTGCCAATTGAGATTTGTTCCCGGTGTTACTGGGAGGTGACAGGAGGTCACTGTTAAACCTTGTGAATTAAGGACGAGCACACGGACATCTGTGGACACTGTGGATGCAGAGTTGTTGTCATATAACTACTGTTCTAGGCTAAAAGAGTGCACTTGGTGGACTCTATTCCATACATGCACAGTTGGTTGGATCTCAGGATGTCCTACACTAATGCTGTGGACATTTGCCCTGTGCCAGTATTGCTGTAGTAACAGCAGGCACAGTTAGCAACTACCTAGTGAGCACACTGCAGCATTTACCAGTTCAGGAGTTAGTAGAGACCAAAAACAGAGCTAAAAGGAAGCAAATATTGGGCACTCAGATAGCTCAACTGGCTGAGCAGGTGATCCATGAACAGAGGCTATAGACCCTGAGGCAGTGGCCTGGGTTTGATTACAACTCATGGCTGTTTAGTGTATGTCTTCTCCCTACTTTCCTGGCTGCCTCTCAACTATACTTATCTAATAAGGCCAAAAAATAACTTTAAAAAGAAGAAAATACACCTAAATTCAAAATTAAATTGGCCAGAACACAGTTCCACATCAATTCAAATGTTGCTCTGTATTTGATGTGTAAATAACCAACCGTTAGCCTATCAGCTTTGGTCACATCAGCCTGTCCTCATCAACACAGCACTGTGGTTATGCTCTTTTTTTAAATCTTTTTCTCTCTGCTGTACTTTTTTCTCTACTCTCCCCCCAACCAGTTGAGGCAGATGTCTGTCCTCACTGAACCCGGCTCTGCCAAAGATTTCTTCCCATTTAAAGTGGGTTCCTCCTTCCCAGTATCGTCAAGTCCTCGCTCAAGAGGAATCATCAGATTTGCTGGTTTTCTCTATATAATATTTTTGGGGTCTTTTCCTTAATATTTAAAATAGGTCAATTTATAAACGTCAGTTTTGTTTCTCTTCTGGAAGGCACTTTGGCTCGACATCTGTTGCTTTAAATGTACTACTTAAATAACAGCGACTTGACTTTGAGGTGGCAATATGTCAGCATTTAGGTTAGAACTTGTTTCCACTAGCAAAAGTATAATTTACTGCCTTTTAGAATTAATAAATACTCCCTAAAAGGGTTCAAGAAGCATTTTTGACACCTTCACTCTCATTTTTCTTAGACAAAAGTACAAAACTAAGCAGGCTAGTTGGAGAGCAGGACCTAGCTGTGAAACAATGAGTCATAAAGTTAATCATTTATCAAGCAAAAAGTCAAATATTCTCTGCTTCAAGGTTCTAAAATGTGAGGGACTGCAATTTTTTTTCTGTTTTATATCATTGTAAATTGACTGTTGGTGAGACAAAACAAGCAATGTGGAGACGCCACCTTCACCTTGGGCCCTATAAACGTGCGAGTCATTATTCTAATGCCTGACATTTTACAGATTTTGCAAAAGCAATCAGCTGAAAATAAATCAAGCCTCGGCGTTACGTACTCCGGGGGACACGGCTCAGTGTTGCAGTCTCTCTGGTTCTCTGGAGGTTTGCCGTCTGGGTCGCAGTAGCTGTTCTGCACCACCGAGTTGTCGTCCAGCCTCTTGCACACCACCTCCTGTTTCTGAGCGCCTGCAGGGAGGGGAAAGGCTGATCAATAAGGCGGCACAGAGCTCAGCTGATCTTGCATATTAAAACCCTTCAGGAACACGGAATCAGGGCGAGCAGGGGGCGTGTCGAGTGCTGTGTTTGAGCGGAGATGGTATCGTTTTCAGTCTGTAGTAAATCCAGACATGTAAATTCCTGATTCTTTGCAGGATATGTTGGCAAATCACTTTTACAGAGCGGAGAGCTCTTTACTTTGGCTGCTACCAGAGAGAGTGAGGGCTACCGTATCGGTGTCACACCTCCCACTGTGTATGTGTGCGTGCATGTGTGTGGGTCTGTACTGTACCAACTAAGAAAAGGGTCTGTTTGGACCCTCCTGGGACATATCCCACGGCAGACTTGTCTGGCAGATGTAATGAGATATGGATGTGTGTGTATGTGTGAAGTATAGAAAATCTACCCATCTGTGCTCGCAGTGAAATACAGTTTAGAGGAACAGTGCAAAGCATGGGGTAAAAGAGTTTCAGTTGTAAGGCTGTCAAAAGGTGTTTTTCATAGATTTTATTACTGTAGTGATATATTAAACAACACTTCATGATTAGCTGAGCTTGCTCAATCGAATGTGTGCACGATTAAATAACATTTTACTGATTTAAAGCTCCGCACGGCCAGAGACGCACGGTAGGCACAAATTAGATCATTTGGATCAGCAATGCAAAGGCATGTTTATGATGCTGGAAGGCCAAGTGTGCTTCCCCATCTAAGGAATAGCTTCAAACTCCTGCTCTGGACTTGGAAATCCTTCCTCGGAGAAACCCACATGCTTATTCAGTCATGCTTTTACAAAATATTACAAACCCGTCCAGGCCACGCTTGACAACTGGGAAGAAACACTATTTATTGTTACATGAAACCCATTGCTTTTGGGCTAAAAGGTTTGGTTTAGTCATTCTTGAGGCCACGGTCAACATTTCACTGCGGTTTCAGATTCTGAATGTTTGACTTTGCAGGACAAGCGCTCTGGAAGAGTGGCCGCGTCTCTGTGCAGCGCTGGTAAACCAGAAGCTATGCAGAGCAGCCCATTCACAGAACCTACACCATATTCATTACTTTGGTTAAAATATGGAAAATATACATGCTGAATTTATTAGAGGGCTGAATCTCCAGCTATAAAGGAATGATTCTGGAAACCCGGCTCAAATTATGATCCTGGGTTTCCGCACTCTGCTCCTCAGCATTTGTGGAAATATTGGTTGGGGAAGATTTACAGAATGACACACACACACACAAGATATAAAGAATTAAATGTTTAAAAAGGTTAGAAATATTCAAAAGGAATTTAAACACCCCCAGTATGTTACGGTATTCAACACCAAAATGCTTTGAGTTCTCTTTTTCAAAAGGCAACTGGTCGCTTGAGCTCAGCAGAAGGTCGACACAGAGACAGTGATGTTGTCTGTAAAGAAATAAACTGGAAATAATGGCAGAAATGGCAGTACTTAATAAAGATGTATTCTATGTAAATATATGCTGAATAATAATATGTGGAGTGTTAGAATTCATTTACAAGTTCATTTGAATCTATTAAATCTGAACCTCAAAACCTGCTGCTGGGTTTGAAAGTGCAAAAATGATACCAATTATCAGAGCCAGTAGCTAAAAAAAATAAAATGTTCAACTTTCTGATTGCTTTGAACTACTCATTGTGATGTGCCGTTTTAACTGCAAAATCAAATCTAAGCTTAAAATTGTGATATTTCATCAAAATCACTTCAGTTTGCTCTAATCAGTGAAAAATTAAATGCTGTGCTCTCCTGTGCAACCATAAAGATATGAGTGACTCAGCTGTGACCAACAGTGACATAACAAAAATTCAGGAAGTCCTTTGGCAGAACGGGGTGTTTTCTGTTTGTTTTTTAATTTTGTACTTTCTTTGTAAATACCCAGCTGTTCAAAAGTTTGAGGTCACTCAGAGATGTCCTTATTTTTAAAAGGAAGGCATTTTTTCGAATGAAGATGAAATTAAATGAATCAGAAATACAGTCTAGACATTGTCAATGTGGTAAATGACTATTCTAGCTGGAAACGGCTGATTTTTAATGGAATATCTACATAGGAGAACAGAGGAACATTTCCAGCGACCATCACTCCTGTGTTCCAATGCTACATTGTGTTAGCTAATGGTGTTGAAAGGCTCATTGATGATTTGAAAACCCTTGTGCAATTATGTTAGCACATGAATAAAAGTGTGAGTTTTCATGGAAAACATGAAATTGTCTGGGTGACCCTAAACTCAAAAAAAAAAAAAAATCAACAGTTGCTTTACTCTTCTTTCATAATTTATAACATTTTCACTTTGGCATTAAGGTGCAAAACTTTATATAGCAGTGAAAAATGAGTCCACAATGAGTAAAAATGTGAGAAAAAAACACCCAGAAACTGCTTCGAGTTCAGAGGGTTAATATGTAAAAAAGTTTTACTGGTCCTGATTTTTTCCACCAGGCTGACAGATGAAAAGAGAGAAATTGTGGTGTAATTAAGAAGAAATAAATCACAGAAAATACAGCGCATAAACATTTAAGAAGTACAAAAAAAGTCCAAACTAGTAGCAGTGGCAGAAGACTAGAAGAGAAGAGTGGAGGGGAAAGGTCCAGTGGCGGTTTGAGCTGTTGACTCACCTCCAGCGCAGGTAGCTGAGCATTCAGACCAGGGCAGGTGGTGCCAGGAGAAGCCCACCTCGTTGTCACCGCTGCCTGTGCGCTGGATGGGCACGTTGAACTTGTAGCGTATTCCGAGGTTCTGCTCCTGCAGCAGGACCTGCAGCGGACAAAAGTTGATTCATGTTGTTAAATTTCTACTCACTGTTTATTCGGACCACTTGAGGAGCAGCCCAACAAGCAGCTGATGTATGATGAGCTTAATGGCTTGTGTTTTGATTGTGTTAGTAAGAAGTAGACTATTTAGACATCAAGCAGACAGGGAGCAGCATTAGCATTAATTTAACTGCAATAATCACTCGCCTTATTTGGTCTCCATCAGCTCCTGAAGGAAAAAAATGTCTCTTTAGCTTCTAAGTGCTCCACTGTGTCATGTCTAACCCTGCTGTTAGCTGGGTAGGTAGCAAACAGAGTTTTAATCTCTTTTTTGCTGAATCCAGCTGATGAGAGCACCAAGAGTGAACCAAAACAGCAACGTTGTGGCCAAAACATTGACCTGAAAGGTTTTACAAAGCTCCTTAGACCTGAGGAGGGATACAGAATCAGGTCAGATCACTCAAACGAGACCAGAACAGTCCATATTAGTGAGGTTCTGTGGGTTTTATATCAGTCTGCTGGATGCAAGGAGAGACTGAGGAAGTCGGGCTTCAGAAGCCACAAAGAAATGGCCAGTGGTCGAGTGGCCGGTTGCTTGTCTATTCCAGTGGTGCTGTGTGGTCTGGTATTTTCAGCGTTTATGTCGGGGCAGAAACCGCTGAGTACTACGACAAGAAAATGCTCAGCAGCCTCACATCAGCTCAGAAACATGCGGGGAAACATAAAACCCATTTAAAATAAAGTGTGCATTCACACTGACATGTAGCTGGCAGATAATATCCATGAGCAAACTACCATACAGTAATGTAGTCGTTCTCCAAATCATGCAACATAGCAGTGTTTTCACCCTCCACATCTGAATAGCTTTTAACCCCAAACCACAGGCTGAGGGTCAGCTGAGGTTAACACCCAGATGTTGTGGACTGAGACACAGCAAGAGTATTAACAGTACATTCAAAAAAGATATGAACACAGAGCTGCAAAGTAAGAGGAGATCTTTAGGTGTGGCAGATGTCAGTGTCTGCACAGATTCTATTTGGAGTGCTAAAAGATAAGCAGCTACTGATTCTTTCATAGAAAGTTAGAGATGAGTCAGTGCGCATGAAAAATTAACAGTGCCCAGTGATGCTTTTAGCCACGATTACTGTCACATTTATGAGCAGGTCCCCCTATAGTTTCACAGTTTTCCACTGACCGTGGACAGAGGTCATCTTCAAGGAGATAAATCAAGTCTACTTTTGAAGGATGTATACAGAAAGAAATGCTCAACAACAGAGCTTAACCCCTTGACGCCTGAATTTACTTACAAACAAAAAACATTTTCTTGTGTGTTTTTGTTTTCCAGCTGATGTGAAAATAAGTGGAAATTATTAATTTATCTATCTAACATAGAACATAGATACATAAGTATATAATAATAACAACAGATATATAATAATTAGGTCCCATTCCGACCGGTCCTACTAGAAACCAGAGCTGTCAAAAGGTTCCGAGGTACGTATTAAATATGCACAAATTGGCAATGGGGGAATGGATACGCTATCTCAGCAGCAGTTTGAATCAAAGTGGTACGTTGCGAATTTGCAACAATAGGTGTAAAGGGGTTAAAATTCTCCGAGCTAGCACTGACAGAAACGTGGAGTTTTTGACCTTTAGTTTTTGACCTACTTTTGATGCACACATGAGGATAAACACAGATTTGTATGCATCTGACTGCCAATGGTCTTACCCAGTTAAGTGAGGCTATATAAGCATCAATTCCCATTTTGAAAAGCATTTTAAAGCATCTCAGCACTTTTTGAGACACACTTGAAAAAGCATATTACATCTATCCATTCTCTATACACCACTTAATCCTCATTAGGGTCGGGGGGGCTGCAGTCTATCCCAGCTGATGTAGGGTGAAGGCAGTGGACACCCTGGACAGGTCACCAGTCTATCATAGGGCTACATATAGAGACAAATAATCACACTCACATTCACACCTACGGACAATTTAGAATCATCAGTTAACCTCATTAGTTCTTGGACTGTGGGAGGAAGCCGGAGTACCTGGAGAAAACCCACGCATGCACAGGGAGCACATGCAAACTCCATGCAGAAGGATTCGTGGCCCATATCACATGACATGCATAAATATGAAGCAGAAAGTTGGTTTGTCGAAAATAACACAAAGGTAGCACAGCAATGATGAAAGGCAAGACCAAAGAATTCATTAACTGCACAGCAGCTGCTGTTGACATCAACAACCAGGTCAGCAGTGCCTGCAGTCTAATTCATTATCTGTCCCTGCTTTTTAGATCACATACTATTTCTTCTTACTTTCAGTGCAAACTGCAGCTGCTCTTACAGAGTACATACTGTTACATGCAGTATGCAAACTGCTTGGACATGTTACTTTGTCTTAATGCTGTTACACAGTGTGTTCTATCCTCAGCTGTGCAGAGGATTGTGAGTCAGAATGGTTAAAAAGGCTTGCAGTCTTTAAAGGCATACTAGCATACTGCATTTGACACACTGGAACATAGCGAATCTCTCTCTTTCATACAATATAATATAGTGGTATGACATCTGTAACATACTATATTGAATTAGCCACTGGTATTTAGTGTCTTTGTCTACCAAAAACAGTCACATGATGCGATCATGATGAATCAGAGACCAAATGTAGTGAAAGTAAGGCCCAAGAAAAAAGAAATATGGCATCTGTGTTATATTTCCAAAGTGTTTCTTTCCTGCACATCCAGACCAAATCAGATCTTTCACACTAAAACGGGCTCAGCAACATATCCAAAAATCTCTATTTAAGTGGTTCTAAAACACCAGAGCAGCATGGAAGATGATTAAAAAATGGTTTGCAATGCAGCAACAAATGTAAGGAAGATGAGAGCTGTGAACCAATAAACATGAATGTAAACAATGCTGGATTTAGGACACTTTATAGGAGCTTAGGGTTTCCACAATGCATTTTTGTGAGTAATAGTGAATGCAACCATAACTTTTGCTTGTTTAAAAGAAAACTCCACAGAGCATCAAGTCACTGAGGAATTCTGAGCCGGTTTTGTATGTATGGCACAGTGATAATGTGAACACTGCAGAGACGATGCTTTTTTCTCAATCTGCACTATTTCGGTTCTTGTGTATGTGATTTATGTGTATGTAGTTATATTTTCATGGTATTGTCCACTCACTTTGCATCACTGCAATGGTGATGAAAAAGAACATAAAAATTTAACTCAAACTGTGTTTCTAGTGCACATACAAAGGAAAAGAGCTGCTACATTACCATGACAAACAGGTTTTCAGTGGTGGCCCCCAGTGCCTCTAAAGACTCCGGTTCATCCGAGGGTCGCCTGTAGTGGAAGGCCGTCCCTGCGATGTCAAACTTTCTGGGCCAGTCGATGGTCCATGCTCCGTTGATGTAATAATCATCCCCCTCGGATTTCAACGCTGAAATGAGAATTACTTTCAGAAAGCTGCAATCAAAAGCGGACAGGAACGGTAGCTGGAGACAATCACTCGGTGTGATGTCACTGCCAGTGTCCGTCTCCTTCACCATCATCTTCAGCCTCCCTGATGTCACTGACAACCTTCCACCCTGACAGACTCAGCAGAAACACACACACTGCCAAAGAGGACGTGCACGTGCGCCGACACGTATGTACGTCTAATTTAGGAAGAGAAAGAAAACACAGCTCAGGTGAAAGCCTGGACGAACCTCATGAATACCACTCTGTCTGGTTGTCAAAACAAAAGCCGGTCTCCAAGCACAACACATCTGAATATATCCACTTTCTCTTGAAATGGGGCCAAATTGAGGAGAAACAATCCAATCATTGGCTATTCTGACTCTCTGCCTCTGCAGACTCCTCTCTGCAGCATTTAGATAACATGAACAATAGTGTACTGCTCTTTAACGTATCACGATCTCAGTGAATTATTTTTCGGCACATCTGGCACTGATTGTGGGCATTGTGATTTCTGAACAGTTTACACAAGTCTTCACAGCCTCTGGATTTATATTGTCTCACGTAGTCTTAATAAAACATTAAAAAATGCAAACTTTGCTGACCTAAATAGCAGAGACCTAGACAATGCTACATAAGAAAAATATTATCATTATCACCGAGGTCACAGATGAAACTCATAACAAAGTTACAAATTGCTTGGACAGGAAAATCAAGTCCAACACAATAGCTGAAATTGCACTCTTTAAACTTTGATATATAGACATCATATCCCCCGTAATCCTAGTGGACCAGGCAGCTGTCACCACGGCCCTATAAATCTGATGCAGCTCTCTGCTTCAAAGTGTAACTTAAGCCCTCCATCAACACCATCCGCTATAAATTCAACACGCTGTCACATGTCCTTCTCTTGTTAATGAAAAGACACAGAACCACGTTAATTGAATCCGGTTGTCTGATTGTTTTGATTGTGACATTGCCAGTGTTGCAAATAGTTTTTGTTTAGTCTGGAATGAAAGCGGATGAGTGTGGTGCCAAAGCAGCCATCATATGTGCAAAAATTCCAATTTCTTTGTCACAAGCTTGTTTTATGGCCTCACATTAGGCAACAGGAGATTAAATGATGGCATCCTCTAATTCTTTCTTGACAAAGTCACAAGGAAATCCCTGGAAATGTGGTCGACACCGAGGAGAACAGATAATGTGAAACAGCCGCGAACTGCCAATTCATCGCATTGCAGCGAATTACAGGGCCTACAGTGATTGATGGATCGAATGTGAAACAAGGGTTTGCAGCAACACGGGTGAATCTGTGAAACTGTACTTAGACAAAAAGGCTCAGTTTTGCTCCTTATGCAGGTCACATAGCTAACCACTGGCTTCTTAAAAAGAATTTTAAAAAACCCAGAAGGTTCTGTGCTGAATGGTTTTTTTTTTCAGAAACTTTAGAGAATCCTTTAACCATGTGGATGACAAAGTGTTTGGTGTGCAGACTGGCAAAAATATTTTTGACCTGTTTTTTCAGCTGTTTTTTGTGTTGTTTTTTTTAAAATCCAAGTAGTAATCTTTGTTTTAAATGAGAAACAGATGAGGCTTACAAAATGGCTAAAAATCCAAATAGTTAGATGGTTACCCATCGGTCCAGATGGTTGGAGGAGTCTTTAAAGTCCTTCTGGTTGTTGGTCATCCTGCTTCTGCCTGATGTTTCCTCCTTGTAAAAGGGATTCCTCCCACTGTTGCCAGTGTGTGCTCAAAGGGAGTCTGGAGGAAGATTTGTTGCACTTCTCTGTACAATTTTTAAGATTCTCACCTTACTATGTAAAGTGCCATGAAATGACATATGTCTAAAATTGAACTGAATTAAACTGATTTAACATTTTAAAATTTATCTTTGGGCATCGAAGTTACATATTTAAAAGGTTTTTCCACAAAAATAATCCCTTTCTGCCTTATAAAATGGCTTAGATTTATCTCTACACCAGTGTTTCCTCGAGAATGTGTAGACCTGTCAAGTCTCTGCCACTTTCTCAACTCAGTTTTCCACACTCACTGCTGCTCGAGCACACCAGCTGACCTAAGACGCTGTTCACACACTGTAAAGCTACTTTGGGAATTTGGAATATCGAAGTAATTCACGTTTAAACTGCAAACTGACTATAAAGAAAAAATCCCATCCTGCACACACAGGACTGATTTCTTCAGTGTTTATGTACAAAACCCTAAAAGTCTGAAACAGTGTTATTGAGACAGTATCATCAGTACACATCTGTTACAAAGTGGAAATACTCTGCCATAGTGTTGACTGTGTTTTTTTAAACTCAATAAGTGTCTTCTCGCATATACAATTCGCCATATGGCATTTCCATCCATCCGTTATCTATCAGAAAGGTCTGAAAAGGCCACTTCTGAGGCTGTACTTGTAAATGTTCACACCATCTCGTGCCCGCCCGGAGTTTCTACACCTCTTGTCTTTGCAAGTATTTGGTCATGAACCAAAGTGGAGTCAGTCATTCTCAGGAGTTCATGAATGTCTGCGCCAAAGTTCAATTTGCAATCTAATTAAAAGCGGGTTCTGAGGTCAGAGGGTTCAAACCACAAACATCAACCTCATTGTGATGCTCCGATGTGGAATTTTACATCGATGCATCCTGTAGCTGTTAATATATTCCAGTCTGGACCAAAGTCCCATCACCATGATTAATAAAAAATAAGGCTCAAAAAAGTCTTATTTCATATAATAATTCTAAGACTGCCACTTACCAATGTAATTCTTTGACATGGCAATTTCTTTAATCTCAATGTGAACCGATCCTTTTGGGATTTGAACCACCTCCATGTAGCCTGGAAAAAAAAAGACAGGCATCATTACAGTCGTATTTCTCCCACTCAAGGCCCCCAGCATTCATTTCTATGTGACATATTTTACAACAAAGAAGACATAAAGTTGGGTGGGAGTACATATAGAATCAATTCCAAATCACCCAAAAAGGACAAAGCAAACCTGCATGAGGACAAAACAACCCTCTCCTTTTTTTTTTTTTACAGTCACACACACACAGTATTTTTAGATGGTTTACCAGCCATACCATAGAAGGAGAAATATGTTTTCTCTCTCTCTCCTGCTCTCTATAGACAACCTCAGGCAACAGCCAACACCAGGTCCCTATCTCTACTCCTGATTTCTACACCCCATGATGTAATTAATTTGAAAAATATTATGTTTTGATCTATACTCTGACAACATAATTCTAAATAGCTAAAAACATATGCTCCGTCGGTGGGTGACAAAGGCCAAAAAAAAGACACACTTCCATGAGAGATTATCTTTCTGGCTTCAGGGATGTGCTGGCTGTCAGACAAAAGCCTCTTTGCCAAAAAGGACGATGAGTTTCCTCGCAGTCATCTCCGGAGAGTTTAAGTTTGTCACATGTGGCCATCAGACCAAAACACACTATCGCTGCTCTGTAGTATGTCAGTAGATTTCTAACAGAAACCTGAGGTGACCTGAAGCAGCAGGTCTGGAGCTACGCACCTCCTCTGGGCAGGGAATCGTTGAAGAGTCCCTCGGTGGCCTCACAGGTGCTGCCATCTCCTCCACACACACGGCATCGATCCTCTTTAGCATCAGAACCCAGGATGTTATCGCAGCCCACATGCTTTAAAGCCAACAAACAAAGCCGGAGAATGAGAGTCAGACTTGTTTTAATTGAAAACTGGAGAAGGGATTTGGATAATTTGGCACTGCGTTATTGTGAAAATATGAGTTTGTTACACATCAGAGGTCAGATTTCAGAGCACAGTCTTCAGGGTCTTTAAAAATAGTTGGAAAATATGGTTATTCATTTTCCTGCTGAGAGAAGATTGATACCACACTAAAGTGAATATTCATTAAAAACAACATAACTGTCTCAGTTTTCGAAATGCCAAAAAGCTGATTGGCTTTGCTCTGGAAAAACACACAGATCAACCCTTTCGTAATAGAAAAATTACAACCGATACAACACCAAAAAAACTGAAGAGGTCTGGCAACCCTTTCAATTCACTTCCATTTATTACTCTGTCAAGGAACGTGGCGGAGTTATGTGACAATCGGTGTATGTTTGTCAGTCTGTCTGTTAGCAACATTGCTCAAAAAACAGACTAACGGATTTAGATGAAATTTTCAGGGAAGGTCAGAGATAACACAAGGACCAAGTGATTAGATTTTGGCAGTGATGCAGCTTATAGTCTGGATCCATGGATTTGTTAAAGATTTCTGTACCACTGTGTGATAGTGGCACGCGTCAATGTAACTATGACAACAAGTGAACACTACTCACCTGTTCACATGAACAGGTGCGGACTTATCCATCGGAAATGATACAAGGAACAATTGATTAAATTGTGGGGGTGTTTCCGAGTCCCATCAATTCCTGCTGCCCGCTTCATATTTAGGTCACACAATTTGGTATCCGTACATAACATACACATGCAGAACACACACCTGAGCTCAGCGTAAGGTCATTTTGTTTGCGGGTACATCTATATTAAACGGCCACATTCTAGGTTGCTGTGATTTCCGATCATCAATAACTAACAAATAAATGCTGCATTTAATAAAATGTTGCATTTCTGACAGTGCCATATGGGGGAATGAACAGCCTTTGTGGAGTACTGCGCTCTCTGAGTGTTTTTCTAGTTTATATAGTGCCAATTCACAACATTTTACTTTATGACCTATGTGAACGATCTGGATTTAACAAAGAATCAAGCGAATGAATAAGTGGTTGCTTTTAAAATAAGTAAAGATATTGATGGAAAAAAGCATAACTGGAAGCGGCTAGTTAGCTTAGCTTAGCTGGAAACTGGAGGAATGTGCTGGCCTGGTCCTGTCTGTGTCTAAAGTTCACTAATTAATGCGTTTCTTTAACCAGTACAAAAACCGCAGTGTAAATTTGGCTCATTGTAGTTTTACAGAGTTTTCTAGACGTGACAACACTTGAGCTTCTACATGGACTAAACAACAACACATAATGTGCTAATTACTGAGCTTTACAGCTGCTGGTAAGGAGTATTTTTTCACCTTCGGAGCCAGCTTGCTGTTTTGACTTCTTCAACACCATTTTACTTTGACTTTGTTGCAAATCAAAGGTCAGATTTCAGAACAAAGGCTTCAGAGACTTAGTAACAATTTAACATTTTGGAAAATATGTTGATTTACTTTCCAGCTGAGAGAAAATTGATACCACTCTGGTATGTATATTCATTAAAACCAACATGACTATCTGAGTTTTCGAGATGCCATAAAGTTAATTTGTTTTGCTCTGGAGAAAACAAAACTCACAGATCAACCATTTTACATTGGATGACATCAGACCTTTCATTTGGAAGATTAACACATAGATATTGAGAGATAAATTAAAAAAAATGAAACAGCTTGGGGAAAGATTCTGGGTTTAACAGAGAACCACTGAGAAGTATAACCTTTTGTTTCTTATTTTGTTGAGATAACCTAAATTAATTTTGAATGAATTTTACGTGACCACGAATGTAAAGAGTGTAAACAGGTTGCTTTCGAAATGCTAAAGCTACTGATAAAAAAAAAAAAAGGAGAACAGAACTGAGAGCAGCTAGTTAGCTTAGTTTAGCATAAAGAGAAGGAAAATGCTGGCCCACCTCTGTCTAAATGTAACAAAAGACACCGCCTGCCCTACTGTTCATGTGGTACCAAAACTGGAGTATAAAAATGGCACATTGTGGTTTTACAGGGTTTTACAGAGGTGACAAGACTCCAGCTTCCACATAGATTAAACAGCAAGACATAATGTGTTAATTACTGAGCTCTAAAGCTGCTGGTTGGAGTATTTTGTCAGCAACAGAGCCAGGCAGTTTCCCGCATGTTTCCGGACTCTATCAGCTGCTAGCTGTAAAGTAATATTTAACAGAGTGGCATCGATCTTCTCATCTAATTCTCAACAAACAGCTAATTAACACATTTTCTCAAATGTTCAAACTGCTACCTAAAAGCACATAAAGCCTGTTCCTTTAAAAAAAAACTGAGCTAAAACAGGAGTGACTGGCACAGTGAGGGGGATTTTTGGGGGGAAGGATTTGTCTTGTTTGTTTATAAAGGAAATCACCAGAATACAATGCCCTCCTTTTTATATTTATACAGCATTCACACAGTCCCATGCAAGTACAGCCCTCTACTGTTCGGGCAGCTTCAGCTGAGACATCATTTCACTCCAGATTCCTACGATTTACTCACAAACTGAAAGCCAGAAAAAAGCTAGAAAGTGGCGCTTAAGTTCAAATTTCTTTTCTTAAAATTCTGGCACATCCAAAAATGGCCAAGCTACAGTTGCACAGGAAAAGAACTGCTATCGGGCTATCAATATTAGCATATGTATTTTGATTCCATAAAAAGACATTTCTTTTGTTCTGTTCAGCTCCACTGAGTGACATTTTCAATGACTGGATAAGGAAGCCACAAACAACTAGCTTGTTCTAACACTATATTTATCTCCTAAATTAATAAATAGCTAAAGATAAATTAATACTTGCAGTTATGGCTGCAATTATTAGTCACTTGGCAGGTTTTTTAGATCATAAAAAATGATAGACTCAGAGTTGAAACTATCCAGCGTAATGGATATAAAATGTGTTGGCTTCAGATAAAATTTAATATGGAGGTCGCATGGAGCCCATTAAATCTTTATCTGTGCTCAATTTGGAGTGATTGCTTCATTTCTTGATTGGTAATGCCTCAGAGCGTCATGGGGGGAATGCTGCTATTCAGTAGACTTTGACTGAAGGTTTTCATTATGTCATTATTTTTCATTACTTAGGGGTCTTTAAGGCCCGCTACACTAGCAGTGTCTTCTGTTGATGGTTAAGCAAATGCAACGTGTATGCAAAGCAACCATTCCTCACGTGTACATTAAAACTTCTAAACATATGTAAATACTTAAACTTATGACAGAGTGGAAAGCATTAACTGGTTCCTCTGTGCAGTGGTTTTTATGCACAATGTTTAAATTATTTTGCATCTTGAAATATATTTGCCTGGATGTACATAACTTTTACCATCTACACTTCCGTTATTCTGCTTCTTCAAATAATTTGCACACAATTTTAACAGTTCTTGATTAAACACAGATCAGGCAGAACTTCATAACCACCTGCCTAGTATTGTGTTGATCTCCCTCATGTCATCAAAAATGCCCTGATCCATTCGTCCTGGGCAAGAAGACCTCTCAGGACGTTGGCAGTGGATCCTTTGGGTATTTTGGGTTGTGCAGCGAGGCCTCTACGAATCAAACTTGTTCCACTGCATCCTGTTGATGCTTGACGAGAATGGGGTCTAGGAAGTTCGGAGGTAAAATCAACATCTTGGGTGATTGTCATGTTCCCCAAGATGTTCCTGATTGTTTGATGTTTTTTGTGAGGTGGTGGGGTGCATTTTCTTGAAGTGAAAGGCTAGGGATATTTGGGATTTCCATTTGCATGGAGTAGTGTGCTTGTTCTGGGACAATGTTTATTTTGGCGTCTATATCTCATCAACATGAATGTCAAAATTCAAGGTTTTCCAGCAGAACACCACATAGCACCAGTAGGATCAACGTAATTCACTTCACCTGTCAGTGGCCATAATTTTGTGGCTGATCGGTATATGTTGGGTTGCACTATCTTTGAATGGCAGAACAATATTTTGGTACTTGTGTGTGTAAAGGCAGCAAAGTTAAGAATCATTCTTTCAAAAATGTTTCACTACTTGGTAAGTATAAGATCATCATGTTGCATTATCACTGGTGTGTGGATTATTTTAGCCATTTTTCATTCAAAAAATAAAAATCAATCAAATTCTATTCAGTTTAAGAACCACATAGCGTTGATGCCTAAACCTCACCAGACAGTGTGAAAACTCCTGCTGCTGGCCTCCATGCTCTCTGTGTCAACTCAAGTACAGTCTCACTTGGTGAGAAAACGCATTTGTTTCACAGTGTAAATGAGAAAACATTTGTCTTTTACACTGCATTTCTTCTGTAAGGTGAGGTCTAGAGGTCTAGAATTTCACACAGGTGTGGTTGACAAGATGTACAGTAGAAGGTTACAGATGAGTTCTGGCATAAAGCATGTCTTAGTTATTGTTTAAATATGACTTTTTACAGTTGAGGGAAAACAATAACTGTTTTGAGGCATTTAGAGAAGAAGTTAGCTCTCTTACATGTAAGTGGCCACACAGCTCCTCTGGTATAAGCTTTTCCAGTTTGGATTTGCCAAATAGGCAAAAAAAAACATTACACAAAAAAGGGCATATGCAGGTGTTGACCTATTATTATCATCAAATTTGGTATTTAACCTGTTTTTTATTATCAGCATTGTTTTTGTAACTACATTTTTTACAACTAAGATCAGTTAAAAATGCATTTGTGGAGCGATTGCCTCTTTTTGTCTGTAGTCATGAATAATTTCTAATCAACACTGAAGAATAACTGTTCAGAAGTTCACTTTTAATGACTCATACATACAAAAAAGGTCAGTTGTCATTCTCTTTTGATTACTAATAATTTGTGTCAGCCTTGATAAAAGATATCTGTGAATGCTAAGATGTTACGTATCATTGTTTTGTATTTTTAAAACTGATTTCTTAACTCACGGCTAACTCACTGAACTGCGAGAGATTATTAAAATAAGTGGCACACTGCTCTGTAATCTCCGCTCATATTTACACTTCTGCATTAATGTGAGCGACATGGCAGAGATTAGACGCAGTGCAACTTGTAGTAAATGGAGTATTTTTGGACACGGCTGCCGTCTCTTAACAGGGTCATAACAGCTTTATCAAGTGCAGCAACAAAACTCAAGTTTCCAAGTGTGTCAGGATGAATGTTGGGGAACTTTATATAAAAATGATGCCTCAGAGATCAAGAATATTTTCATTTGATGGCATGTTCATAAAAAACTTGTGGGTTTCCATCCAAAAAAGACAGTTTTCCTGATGGAAAAGGTAACGCTCAAGTCCAAAAATTAAATCGGAGAAAAAGGTGGCACTCCATAAAAAAGTTGAGTTTCTCTCAGCTGAAGCACCATATAGATTTAATGGAGTTGGATTTAACCGATACTGTCCTACAGCGAGGAATAAGGTGATTTTAACTATTTTAAAGCTACTTAAAGAGGGGAAAAGTGTCTGTTTATGCTATGTGAAGGATTTCTGTTGTTTCTGACACTGCTTTGGATCTCAGCTTCTTTGTAATGTCTATCACTTTCTCTCCTGTCTCTCTGTTATTCATAACCTGTCTCTCTCTCTCCACCACATGTGCACAGCTTTGCGTTTTGAGTGTTTCTGAGAGCTTTCCAAGCAGACAGAGATTTATCACAGTGTGGCAGCAAAGTCAGAGAGCCAGCCTCTGGAATAAAACGACGGGCTGGACTCTGACTGGAAACAAACCTGAAATGCTCCTCTGGTAGGGAATATTCCACCTCTTGGGAGTTTTTCTTCCCATTAAAACACACATCATGTTGTGTTTTTATATTAGAATCAGAGTAATGTCGCGGGCACGGACGCCGTGTTTTCATGCCAAACAGGAATCAAATCGTATGGTGAGGTGGAAGTCAAAGCAAATACTTGAAGTGAGGAACCAAAAAGTTATTTCAGCTGCATTTCAGAAAATACTCAGAAACCCGCGTCCATACACACACACACACAAAGTACACAAAAATGATTTATGCTCATGAAAACAAAGACAGCACCAACTGCCAACCTCTTTAAATAAAATCTTATTTGGCCTTGTTATTAAATCTGCCTTGTCAAATATATATAAAATCATTATTCAATAAAACAACAATGATTTTTGTGTTTTATTTACCACAAAACAATCCTGGCCGAGGCTGCAGAGGCCTGATAAGAGTCTTGTTCGATCACAATCAGCAGCTCAAAGGCCTGATTGTTCTTCACTGGAGAATGGTGTGGTTTTGTGCTTTGGCTGCTGTGTTATGTGACCAGTATCTAGCCAGCAGAGCTGTCAGAGATAAGAAACTGACTGAGAGGCTGAGGAAACTCTTAGTAGGTCAGTTTTAATGCAGAGACAAAATGTCACTCTAGCAGAAATTTGAGAAAATACACTGCCAGTCACACACTCTAATATTTCATTGGACCACCTTTAGCTCTGATAATAATACACATTTGCTGTGGCATCATTTCGATAAGCTTCTGCAAAGACACAGCATTTATTTCAGTTCAGAGTTGCATTATTTTTCTACCACGATCTTGTGTTGATGATGGGGAGTCTTCTCCAGAACATCCCGAAGATTCTCAATAGGCCAATCCATGTGTGAAAATGATGTCTCATGCTCCCTGATGCACTCATTCACAATGTGAGCCCCATGAATCCTGACATCATCATCTTGGAACATGCCAGTGGCATCAGAGAAGAAATGCTCCATTGATAAAAAAGACCTGGTCATTCAGTTTATTCAGGTAGTCAGCTGACCTCATTCTTTTGGAACAAAACACTGCTGAACCTGATCATAACCCGAACCCCCACAGACTTGTAGGCACTAACCGTGGTGAGTGCTTCACTTCATCTGCCACTATTCTTACTCTGATGCATCAATCACTTTGGAACAGGGTAAATCTGGACTCATCAGACCACATGACCTTTTATTGCTCAACAATCCAATCTTCATGCTTTATAGTAAAGTGAAACCTTTTTTTTCCTGATTAGCCTCACTGATCAGTGGTTTTCTTAGAGCTACACAGCTGTTTAGTCCCAACCCCTTGAGTTCCCTTCACATTGTGCATGTGGAAATGCTTTTGCTTTCACTATTAAACATAGCTGTGAGTTCTACTGTTCATTTCCTACGATCATCTAAGAGTTTGTTCCGACCACATTTGTTCCTCAAACATGATGGTTCACCACTATCCTTCAGGTTCTAATAATGCACTGTACGGTTCTTAACCTGATTTTAGTCGTTTCATCTCCTTAGTTGTTTTCTTTGCTTGATGCAGGCAGATAATTTCACCCTTCTCAGAGAGATTAACATCCTTTCCATGACTAAAGGATGTTAATCATTTAAGAAATAAGAAGCTCCTCACTGCATCAGCTGGGGTTAAATAAGTTGTTGCAGCTGAAACATATTTATCACTGCAATAATTATCCAATGGAAAGCTCTTATCTATTTGCTCAGTTCAATCCAAGTGGTGACTTTTTTGGACAGGCAGTGTTTCATATTTATCAGCCACACACAATCACAAGAGCCCAATATGGATAACGTCATGTATGGTGTGTCTGTTTATTTTTTAATTGCATTTGATGCACAAATCAATCACTATACTAAAAACATTTGGCACAGTGCAAGATTTGGCATCCGCGCATTTGCAGTAGTGACTCATCACATATGGGTGCTTGGTCACAAACCCTCAGCTTTAGTTGCACTGGGTTCCTTTTGTAGCATTTTTCTTCGACATTAGTGGGTCAGACTGACATAGTCCTGGTAGGGAGGCTGTGCTGCTGGTTGCATTAGTCAGAGATGAGACAGTCATCCTGGATAACTGGGTTGTTGGAAAATTCAAAGCAGAATTTTTTCTTTTTCGCTCAGCTTTTTTTTTAATCATTATTTGTGTCATTTTCCATGGCACTTTGGTGACGTTTAAGCACCAATACTACTGAGCTAAGCTCAGGATTAAGGATGTGGTTTGCGCTACAGTACAATCTTTTTAGGATGATCCAGCAACCGAAAGTAAGTTATCTGTATAGCACATTGCAACCACAAGGAAATTCAAGGTATATTACATAATACTTAAAGGCACCAAACAAAGTCTAAGAAAACTCAGAAAAAAATCATTTCAGCACAAAAAAAGTAGACAGTAGATTTGTAAAATAAAATAGAAAGTGCAGGTTACAGTGCAGTTTAAGATAGCCTCAGATTTGGTTTAATGAAAGGCTAAAGAAAACAGAAGAATTCAGGAGCACCAATTATTGCGCGCTTTTTTTCTCTGTTGCTTTTTGTCTAGGTTTATGCAACAAACTAGCATAGAATATCAGAAAATTTATTGGATAAGTCAGAGGGCGCTATTCTTTATCCTTTATCAAAATAGTCTGCTGCATAGTTTTGTGCTGATTGATTCATCACTTAATCGACTAATTGTTTCTGCTCTGGTGAATACACTGATGAGATATTTGATAGCACATGGCCGGAATGAGGACATGAAGATTGTAAATAAGTTTCCCCTGCAAACACTTAACCCCTTGATGCCTGAATTCATTTATAATTAAATAAAAAACCTTGTTTTGGGTATTTTCGCTTTCCAGCTGATGCTAAAATAAGTGGAGATTGTTCATTTATCTATTAAACATAGAACAGATATATAATAATAATAATAATAATAATAATAACAGATATATAATAATTAGGTCCCACTCCGACTGGTGCTATGAGAAACCAGAGCTTTCAAAAGGTTCCGAGGTACGTATTGAACATGCACAAGCTGGCATTGGGGGAATGGATACGCTATCTCGGCTGCAGTCTGAATGAAAGTGGTACGTTGCGAATTTGCGACAACAGGCGTCATGGGGTTAATAAAAGAGAATCGAACAGACATCTCCAAGCATATCCAGTGTTTGACACTGTGGTTTTGGCTTTTAAACAACTTTGAAAGCAGTCTTTTCTTACCTTACACTCTCCATTGATGCAAATGTCCAGAGAGTCGGCCTGACAGCGGGTGCCATCGATGACTGCTGGTGAACGCTCTGTGTAGAAGTTATAACCCTCTGCCAGGCAGTTCAGAGCGCAGGGCTTCACGCCACCTAGGATGCACAGAAAACACACACACACACACACACACACACACGACTATCACTATCTGTAATTTAGCCTGCACACAGAGAACAGACAGCATGACCTGAACCCTGTCAGACCCCAACAACACACAGAGACCAGCAAACTCCGGTGTCGTCCCGGGCCTCACAGCCAGCTCTGGGATCTCCTTTGCACTTGTTGACAATAATAATCATGTGGAGGAAAGTCAGCGGCTCTCAGATCTAAAACACCGAAGCTGACGTCACTGTAACGCCGACACCAGGAGAGACAGCGCGGCCTGCCAACAACAATTAACACTGACATCCACACGCAGGTTATCTGCTGTTTTTACATGACGGCTCCCAGCCCACAGAGCGCCGCAAGTCAGGAGGTGATGGATTGGACAAAACAGACCCCTTTGATAAACCAGATCAAACTTAAGCTCCTCCATCTCTGAAGGAAAATAAGAGCCGTGTTTACATGCTTCGAACTTCATCACTTTTCTTTCAGATATTTGTGTTTTTAGTTAAGTGGATATTTTCCATGATCTGCAGACATCAAGGAGAGAACATAGGGGGAGAATGACCTCAACGCCTGCCAATAACTGAGCGTACAACAGCACTTCCACCCATTCTGGCTCAGTCTCATGGAGCTGATCCAGAGGGAAAAAAAAGAGCCTCGGAGCTTCTTTTGGGAGAATCTTGACTTGAAATGTGTCAAGATGTCAGTTCAGCGAGAAAAATCTCCCAGTTTGGACCAGCAGCAGCAGCTAGACCAGCAACTGCTCAGTATACAGGAATCTGAAGAATTCTCTCCCCATCAAACAGACCTTCCCTCTGTTGCTGTTGACAGAGAACAGAAGACAGAGCAGCCTGCAAACTGTCATGTGTGACACAAAAAGGATGACAGGACGGTTTTACAGCTCAGTAACTCAGACTGGTTATAACGTGAGCATTTGATAAGTGAGGATTAGGAGAAGTCAAATCTGATCAAGGGCTGCACAGTGATTTGGTGGTTAGCACTGTCGCCTTGCAGCTAGAAAATCTCTGGTTCGCGCCCTGGCCTTCCTGGGATCTTCCTGCATGGAGTTTGCATGTTCTCCCTGTGCATGTATGGGTTTTCTCTGCGTTCTCTGGCTTCTTCCCACAGTCCAAAAACATGCTGAGGTTAATTGGTGATTCTAAATTGCCCATAGGTGTGAATGAGGATTAAGTGATGTATACATAATGGATGGAGGATGGAAATCAGATTTTTTCTGATTTTTTTAAATTTAGAAATTAATAGTTTTTGTTGTAGAGAAATAACACCAAAGATATACCTCACAAACAGCAGGTGAAACCCAGTCCTGAACTCACCACCAGTGTAAGGCTTCCAGTTGTAGTACTTCCCACGGAAAGGCATGCTGTCGAAATCGGCGCACTGCTTCTCTCGGAAATCACGAGATCCTGCAGGACAGGCCTGAAAGAAACAAACAAAACGAATGTGAATGTTGGATATTTAAAGGGTAATGATTTAGTTCAATTCAGTTTTATTTGTACAGCGCCAATTACAATTCAAATTGTCTCAAGATGCTTTACAGAACCCACATGCCTGAAGCCCCATAGCAAGCCCTAAGGTGACAGTGGCAAGGAAAAACTCCCTTTTAACTGGAAGGAACCGTCAGCAGAACCGGGCTCATGTGGGGGAACCTATCTGCCGCTGGGCCGATTATAGGAGGGTTTACATGTTTCATCCCTGTTTGAACAACTCAAATGGATAAAACGGTATATGTGTTGGACTATTTAGCACTTAGCTGCTGATTGGCCTCTCATTCATCTTTAGTTTTCGTTGCATCTTTTGATGTCATGAAGCCTGGAAACAGTGTTGTTGTATTCTTTAGTTGAAATTGAAAAAAAAAAAAGATTGTCTAAATTTTTAAAAAATTCTAAAATTATACTTCAGTATCAACTAAAGGAAACAAGTTGTCAAATGTATCACATTGAAAAAAAATCACACCTGTATTACCAAGCAATGACAACATAATTCTGTCAAAAGCTTTATATGATTTTATATTGATGTTCGCTAATCATGGCGAGTAGTTATTTCCTCCACTCCTGGTATTTTGGAGCAAAATGTGGCATACTTAAAATAAAAGAGTTGGTGCCTGAGATGTTCCCAGAAAAAACAATAAGTGCATTGTCAAAGAGGCAGAAAAACCTGAATTTTTGTTTACCCAACAATAAAAAAGTATTTCTCAGTATGGATAAACTCTGTACAATTTGTATTCCTATAACTTACATCGTAAAAATGCAAGTATGACTCACAGCAGTCATCACAATTTTGAATAGAGTAAGTTTAGACAGCTCTTGTGTTTTTTTAAATGTAAGAAATAAAAGAAAATTAATGCTATTTTTGTGAAGAAAAGCACTTTCTGAATCCTTCCTTCCTGGGATACCAATGTCCATGTTTGGTGACATTGTGTGCAAACCAAAAGACAGAAAATCAAAAAATGCAGGCGTCCTCTGGGAGTTTATAGAGTTAAGAGGTTGTCCGTTGACTTTTGTATCACACACAAAACATTATGAAATGCAAAAAAGCCAGAAAAATGTACAGGATTTGCAGTCAAAAACTAAAACTTGCAGACACACTGGTATGGCCCTGAGATGGAGGCCTGCATGTTGTTGCCATTAAAGCAAGTAAATTATCTGTAAAAACTATTTCTTTATTTGCACAGACAACAGCTTTATTAATAACTGGACAGAGTCCGTATAAAATGTCACATTTTATTTTCACACACTAAAACAGACTTGTTTCTTGGAAGCTCTAACTGAGAGCCGTGTGTTTTGCGTTTGGAAGGATTGCTCATGTGTGGATTTATGATGGATAATGAAGCATTTCTTTGGCTGCGTAATTAGAAACACAAACATAGCCAGAGGAGGTAGAAAGGCCAGCGTGGTGCAGGCTGGTGCAGGCCTCGCTCTGGTTCTGGACTTATCTGGGATGGCACTCCACTGTGTGCATACTGCCCCAGTAAGGGGAGGTAAAAAGTGGAAAGAAAACACTTTATTGGTGTGAAAAGGTCCTCAGAAACCCCAAAATGCTCTCCCTCAGGACAAATAAAAGCTCTCAGGTCAAAGCTGTATTTCACATGCTGAAAGCGTTCCATGTTGGAGCGAGCCAGGGGGAGGCCAGGCCACTTTCATTACCGTTCAAGTGTTTTGCCAATATGGCAGCTTTAAACTTGCACATCAAACATGCAGATCAAGTCCGAAGAGACAGAATAATATTGTTGCAAGTGTGTGTTGAAATGACAACGCAGGGCCAAATGAGATTAACACGTGCTAACACGTGTTTGAAGAGAGGAAAAACTTAATCGATCACATTAAAAAGGCTGAAAGTAAGTATTATTTGCATTATCAATTATCCCTATTGATTAATAGTTTGGTGTACAAAATGGAAGAGAGTGTAACCAGAGCAGGTCTGGTGTTTCTTTATAATAAATCACTTTACGTAGAAGAACCGAGTCTTATATTTTAAGAGGCAACACCAGTGTCCTCAAACTACAGCAATGTTACACATCAAACTCCAGGTGTTAACTATGCATGGTGTTGTATAATGTCATCTGTGGCGCTTGAGCAGCTTTGTCAAGCTGGGGAGAGTTCAGTAATCTCAGTTGGAGCTTAGAGACAACTAATTGTTCCTGCATGGTCCTGTGGATGGCCGACAGATGGATCTCCGTCTCGGTCGGTTAACCAGTTTGGTTCAGACTGAAACATTTAAACAAACACTAGATGCAGGATGCATGTCATAAAATTCACACTGAAGATATTTATGGTGCCCTGAGGATGAATCCTGGAGATTTGGGTGATTTTTCTCCTTGCATCACTGGCGGACTGACATGTTTTGAGTTAAAAGGCTTGAGAAATGAAATGAGTTTCATAAAATCGGTACACTGGTTCATGTCCTCCTGAAGATAATTCCTCCAACAAGACGCGGTTTGTTTTTCTGTTCGTCAGCAAGATTGCGATGAATGTGAGCACGTCCATGCTAGCCACATCACTACACCACTAGATTTAATGTTGACACTTACATCATCAGTATACATTTTCCTGCCTCAGTATATGTGCTACCAAGGTTTTTTGCCTTAGTAGCACGTACATATGGTGTTGCTAGAGGACACATCATGACTGAGCATTTTAGCCTTGAAACTGCAGTGTACTGATGACAAAAACACGCACTCAGACTTCTGGGGTTTCATATGAAACAAACCCAAGGAACCAATTCTATCATCTTGCAGGTTGGGGCTTTCTGTATCGTTATTCTTCTTCAGAATCGATTATATTATAATTGCCATTCCTATAGCAATGCAAGATTAAGTTTGGAGTTGGTCAGAGGTGAGTTGGTGTGTTCAAGTTGCAGCAAGTGAGGAGGAGTGGGTGGAGAGGGAAGCAAGGACTAATGAGTTACATCAAGAACATTTTAAGGCAAGATGAGATTTTCATGGATCTCGAAACTTTGACAGACATCCGTCCATTCATTATCTATACACCGCCTAATCTTTATTAAGGTTACGTTGGGCTGGAGTCTATCCCAGCTGACTTAGGGTGAAGGCAGAGGACACCCTGGACAGGTCACCAGTCCATCACAGAACTACATATAGAGACAAACAGTTACAATTTAGAGTTACCAATTAACCTCAGCATGTTTTTTTGACAATGGGAGGAAGCTGGAGTACCGACACATGCACAGGGAGAAAATGTAAACTCCAGGCAGAAAGATCCCAGGCCCAGGCCAGGATGTGAACCGGGGATCTTCAAGTTGCAACGCGACAATGTCAACCACTTACCCACTATGAAGCCCAACTTCGACACACAGAGATGAGTTTTTATTTAAATCAACGATTGGAGGGGAATTTTATTTGAAAGCTGCACAAGATGATTTGTCTGGTCAGGGTTATATTCTCCTACTTATCTGATCAGTCATCTCTTAATATAAATACAAATGAAACCAATTTAAAACCAAAAAACCTGGGCAAAAGTCATATAAAGCTTGCTGTGTTTAGAAAAGAATGAACACTTCTGAGGTTCGGTTTGTCTATCTTTTTAGACCAGAGAGCGACTTTAAATACAAATTTGTGGTTATGTACGTCCTAAGAAATTACCACTTAGCATTTGCAAGATGACCAGAGAATCAGGTCAGCAGCAGTTTGGGATCACCACAACAACAGCAGAAAGGTTTTAGGAGAAACTCTGGGAGCTGACAAACCGTCCTATGTGATCTCAACTTCAACTTTTCAGCATTACAATAACGGTACTCTCTTACAGTTTCAAAACAAATTATGTTCACGGAAGTTCTCAAGAGAATAGGATAATATGGTAATCTGTCCCCCAGTGGATTTTCGTTTTAGAGATGCACTAAAATAAACACAGTACCAGTCAAAAGTTTGGACATGCCTTCTCATTCAATGGTTTCTTTTTAATTATTTTGTAAAATGTAGATTGATACTGAAGACATCAAAACTATGAAAGAATACATCTGGAATTATGTGTAAACAAAAAAGTGTTAATCTTCAGTACTAATCTACAATGCAGAGAATAATACAAATAAATAAAAATCACTGAATGAGAAGGTGTGTCCAAACTTTTGACTGGTGGTGTGTGCCCACAAAGATGCTGGTGTTGTTGCCAAGTACCGTGGCAGCTTTATTCTGGTTAAATTGTCTGTCACAGTCCATCAAACTTCATTGGAGAACATAAGTAAAGTGCTGGAGTATCCCTTTAGTGTCAGCTATAGTCTGCATACAGTAGATAACTGTGTCCCAGTTTCATGACCTAATATCCACTCATCAGATGAGTCTCTCTCTGATAGCTCTACATGCTAATAAAAATGTAAAGCAACATCCCACAGGACGAATGCAGTAGCAACAAGAAAGGAGAGACATGCAGTTAACAAATAATATCTGACCAGAGATCAAAATGAAAACAGGAATGTATAAACCTCAATCGATGCATGTAAATATGGGAGTATTTGTCATTGCATCTACATCTGGTGCTCTCTCGTCACACACACACACACACACACACACACACACACACACATTTCCTTGGAAGAGGTGTGGTCCGTGTGATGAAATAGCGGTTTGGGACGTTGTTTGTTTTCCAAAAATAACACTCAGCTCTTGCTCTGAGCTGTTATTTTTAAGACTTGCGGTTAAATGTCCACTCGGGCCCTAACTATTTCAATTTTCACCTAGTGAAAAAAGGCCACCTAGAAATAGTTGAACAGAGATCTCAGCTTGCAGCCATGTAAAATATTTGTTTAAAGCGTTGCTCCAGACCTAAAAAAAAAGGCCTGTGAATTGCTTTTCATGAAACACACTGAAACTGTCAACATTGTTTGACTCAAGTGAAATGTCACAAACAATATAAGAACCATGAAGAGACAACGGGGCAAATAACCCCAAAGTCACCAGGGGAGTATTGAATCTCTGCCTGTGCACTTTTATCATTGTCTGTCCAACGTTCCAGGAAGAAAATATGTCAGAAAGCTTAACGGCGGCATGATGCTGTGAGCTGATGTGCAGCCTGTAAAGCTTTTCCTATGATAACATGTTCTGCAGAAGAAATGTGGAGCAGCTGAGAGGAGATTCGGCAGTTTTCAAGTCACTTTGAATTAACTCTCTGAACTCCAAGCAGGTACTGGATGTCTGCTGGTCCTGTTGCATATTCACCCACTGAGGACTCATTTTTTTACTGCAATATAAAGCCCTGCACCTCTATGGAAACAGCAGATACATGGATGGAAGCAGAGAGAACTCAGAAATGTCTTTTGTGTAATAAAACACTGTTGTAAAGTTAAATTGCTTTGCAACTTGTTTCCATACTTCTCTCCTATCTGCTTTGTGTGAACACAACCTGCAGTTCAGCCCAGTTCAGTCAAAAAGTTTGTGAATTTCTGACTGTTGGCTGCAAATGGCTTCACTGCTGCAACAAGAAGTTCTGAATTTATCGTTTTTTACAGATTCTGGTTGGAGCAAACCGTTTGTTTTGGCATTTTTTTTAGAGAAGATGTGGAATACAGTGATTTTGATGTAATATTTTGATTGCAGCTTAGATAAGCTAAGTGATGCATTCAAGGATTGTTGGAAGTTACAAATCTGACAATTCTTTCATTTTTTATGTTTTTGGCTCCAATAAATGCTGTACTTTTTGGCAAATTGTATAAAGACAACATGTCTATCTACCATTTTGGGGGTTTTGGGGTTCAGAGAGTTAAACACTAAGCAGAAGATAAAACAGGGAGGTAAAGAAATGAAGAAACTCACGTCGGTGTTACAGGATCTGTATCGTTTTCTCTCTCCGAGACAGTACTTGCCTCCTCCAGACGGGCTGAGAGACACAAGAGAATTAAATGAGAGTGGAATTGAAAAGAATGTGAAATCACAATAAATTACAATCATAATTTCGTCGAAGAAATTATCTTTAGGACGCGGAGAATACATAAGGAAAAGTTGGGTAACAACAGGTCATGAAAACTTGCCTGAAAAAGTCTCTGCCAGAAGACAAAGTGTGTTTGTGTGTGTGCATGTGCTGCTTTGTGTGCCAATGATTCATTCATGAAATCCAAGCTGCTCTAAGAGCTCTTAAGTGTGACATGACATTTAGATTTGGGAGAGAGACTAAAGTCTGTAACCTCAGAACGACTCGCTCTTTTCCCTCATCCACTCTTCACTACACATCTACTACATCTCCAAAAGGTTTGTTTTTCTTCTCTTATCACCTCTTTCCTTCTTCTCACCTTCATTAGCCTCCATGACTATTTCCACTTCACTGCGAAAAACTGCGAGACAGCCTGTGTAATGGATGTGTTCGAAGCTGGTCTGCCTGTGTTTTTTCTGCCTCCCTCCTCATTGCCTGATGCCTGAGCAGCAGCGATCACCTTACACAGGTGTTCCACATTATGCTGGTGCCTTCTCCTCTTCCCCCTCGTCCCTCCTTCCCCCTCCTTTTTTTTCCCCCTTCCCTCTGGTTCACCCTGGCTCTTTCCCTTGTCTTCCCATGACGTGTTTGACGTAATACCTATCTTCCAAAACAAAGGAATGCAACGATGGAAGAGTGATAATGATCCCAGATGTCTACTTGCCAGCCAAAGATGCACTGGTCAATGATTTGTCTAGTGAGGACACATGGGAGGCTTTAAAACAAAACTACGCATCGCCATAATCTTCGGGGGGGGGGGGGGCTGTGTCTTAACTTATTGCACATGCTACATCACTGAGATAATCTTAAAGTGCATGAACCGGCTTTTTGCACAAGAAGTTGTACTCTAAACAACTAATATGACAGAATTTGTAGTGACTTTAGGTTGTGATTCCATTCAGACTTGAAGAAAAAGTTTTTGTGTGTGTTTGTCTTGACAGTCTGTCATATTGGTCGCCCATTCATTTTCCCGCCTCAGATCCACCCAGAAAAGCTCTAATTCAGAAATAAATTAAATGCAGGCTTGAAATAGATACTTTCAAAGCCCATGTCTGATACTTCTGCAAATTTGCATTCTACTTCAGTCTGTGGAGCTGTCTTCTAGGTTTATTTAACGTTACACATTGTACGCTCTACCTTTTACTAGACTTGGAAATTAACTGGTAATAGCACAATGAATTTCCTTTTTCTGCTTTGTTTAAATCTGATTCTAAATATTAGATGTTGAAATAGGAAAACAGCTGCTTATTTACATAACCAGCAGCTATGAAGCAACATTATTAGTCATCGAGTCCTGCTGTTGACCTCCAGACAAATGTAAGTCACATGTTTCTCTCTCTTTCCACTCCAGTTTTGGTCTCTATAGAGATGGTATGCCATCCCCTGAGTGAAATATCTGGCTCTTCAGCTGCTAAATGCTCCATTCTGTTCGCCAGCTAGCCTCAGATTGTCCATTGTTTGCTGCTGAGCAGGTAGCAGGCTTTTGGAGTCACCATGAGAGCAGTGGAAGATAAATAGACCAATAAAGTTGCAACTGAACAGTTAATCAGTGACCTGAAGCTCACTAAAGCTTTGATAACACACTTGTATGGATCCACACGACACCCACGGATGAGCAGTTTGTTGTTATTAAGCCACTAAAGTCGGACTTTGGCAGTAGGTTGCATCTGCATATTCTGCATGTACACTCTACTGCCGTGTGTGTGTTGTATCTACCCCACAGTAGGTAAGTTTTTGCCCTAAAAGATGGACATGACATAGGCTTTACAAGGGCAAAAAGTTGATTCTGAATTTCATTTGCAGTTTGATTAGCTGCTCAGCTGATCACTGCCTGTTTGTGGCATTATAATTTAGCAAAATCACAAAAGTCGGGATCCCATGAGCACGTAAATCCTACATTAGCTCCTCAGACATAGAATAAGCAAGCACAACAGCAAATTTCTTCCCCACACCATTCATGCTCTGCTTGTGTTCGGTGGAAGGTTGGAACAACTACATTTACACTACCATTCAAAAATTTGGGGTCACTTAGAAAAGTCCTTATTTTTTTTAGAAAAGCATTTTTATCAAAGAAGATAACATTAAATGAATCAAAAATACAATCTGAACATTGTTATTGTGGTAAATGACTATTCTAGCTGGAAATGGCAAGATTTTTAATGGAATATCATCATAGAGGTTAGGAGGAACATTTCCAGCAACCATCACTCCTGTGTTCTAATGATACATCGTGTTAGATAATAGTGTTGAAAGGCTAATTGATGATTAGAAACCCCTTGTGCAGTTATGTTAGCGCATGAATAAAAGTGTGAGTTTTCATTGGAAACATGAAATTGTCTGGGTCACCCCAAACTTTTTAACTGTCGTGTATATGTCACCAATGTCGCTCCTGAACTACAGGAAAGGTTTTCAGGAGAGTCTGCAGATATGAGCACTCTTAGAAAGGGCATCGAAACTTGGACCATAATTTGGCGCTTTGAGTGGTTCATAAGTTAATGTAAGTGCTTCATTATGTCCTGCGACAACAAAAAATATCAGAGAAACTTAAAAGTTAATCCTTCACTTAAAAGTCATTAAACAGACTGTAAGAGTTTCTTTTTCCCAAGGAGGCATTTAGTGCTGGAAATATTTAACAGCTGCTTCCGACACAGTCTAATTACTGCGCTCTGCTCCCACAAGGATGTAACACACACACACACACACACACACACACACACACACACACACACACACACACACACACACACACACACACACACACACACACACACACACACACACACACACACACACACACACACACACACACACACACACACACACACACACACACACACACACACACACACACACACACACCCTGTAGGCAGGACCTGGATGTGTGTGTTCAGCTTGCTGTGGCTTACTTTGCCTACTTACGCTGGGCTGTCACAGTGCCTCATGGAGGAAGATACACCGCCCCCACAGGTCCTGCTGCACTCCCCCCACAGCGACCACGGCCCCCAGCCTCCGTCCACGCTCTGAGGCCAGGTACCGAACGCCACGCACTCCCCCTGGTAGCACCACTGTCCGGACACGCACAGAGAGACGGGGAAAACTTTGGTTATTCCAGAAACACTGAGACACGTTAACGCGTCTTTGGTCACAGAAACTCACAATAACACACAACTTATTACAACAGAGAATGCCTAAGTGTCAGTTTTACAGTTTTCCAACAGATGTGAGCTCGCATAGATTTACTTGCATCTGTAAACAGTGAAGTGCAGACTACACAGAAGCTGACTGTTGAAGTTTTCCTACAATAACATATTCTCTGTCCCTCCTGCTGTGTTTCTTTAAAAACACACACACACTAGCTTGTGATTACACTATTACTCACCCTATAATTTTATTGCTGCATTAGTCCTGTTATTTTTCCCCTGCTACCGGTCATTTTCTGTTTTGTTGTTGCTGTCCTGGTTTCCCCTTTGTCCATTTTTTTGTTACTGTTTATGTAACACAATTCAGGTCATGTCCATTTTGTCACTGAATAAATAGTCACACAGTTACTGGTTCACATGTTTACGTTTCTAAGATGCTTGATGCTAATATGCTGGAAATTCTAAACTCACAGACAGTGTCCAGAAAGACTATAATGAGGAATTATGATGTTTGATAACTGTCTGAACTCCAAGAAATTTCTGGGCTTTTGTTGCTCCTGTCACATTTTTATTCACTGTGGACTCATTTTTTACTGCAATACAAATAGCAGGACTTCTATGGACAGAGGGAGAACTAAAAAAATGTATTTTGTGCAGTATGACGCAGCTAAAATACCAAAAAGTACAACAAAAAAAAGTTACATTTCTTTGATTATTTATTTTGCCCCCCCAAAAAAAATGAAAACAACTGCAATGTTTCTTTCCAAATGTCTGCAAGTGTTAACAATGCTAAAAAAAATACTGGTGACGCCACATATTATCAATATTTTAATTTTTAATTTTGATTTTGATTTCATACTCGTTTCCTTTCTGCTCTGTGCAAACACAACCTACAGTTCAGCCAAAAAAAGTCCCAGAATTTTTAGCAGGTAACTCTTGGTCACAGCTGAGGCTCTTGTGACTAATCAATAAAACAATAAAACATCAGAAAAAAACATTAAAAACATAAGAAATTTGACAGATGAGGAGAAAACAAATGATAGTATTTCTTAAAGTGTTGAACAGTTCTTTTAGTTTTAACTTTTTATTGTGCACCTTTTTTATGATTATTGGTGCGGCGAAATCTTAAATAATGGAATAAGTTGTCATATTGAAACTGAATGGTTTTACTTGTATATTTAATGTTTGCACTATGAGGTGGCTAAAGTGTGTTTCGGGAATGTTTTAAGCCTCGTGTAAAGCTGTTCAGAGCTGCAGAGAGGGAGAGGGGATCAGAGATATCCAACTGTGTCAGTAGGTTAATAACCCGGAGAGACCGGGACAGTCAAGGTGAAGGCTACGTTGGGCCACTGTCCTCTTTATTGGAGTTACTCATTCACGTCCTGAGATGCTGTCTAAACAAGATTAGCAGAGGGAGAGGAGGATCAGGACACGAAATCTTGGAGTATACTGTCCGTCAGTGTGTCCATTTGAGCTCCCAGTAAAAACACAAAACCTCCTCTTTGTTGGTCAGTTTGTCTCCCTCTGCCCCCTCCCCCAGTCTCCATCCCTCCCTACTCCTGTTGGAAGGGCCTCTCTCCATTACACGCTGGGTGAGAAATGGCTGACATTCATATTCCTTTGAAGCTGCCCCCGGCAGCGGCAGACAGGGTATGCCACTGGCTCTCCTAAAGCTGCTCCAAAAGCTGTTCCAAAGCCCCCCAGGCTCAACCTGGGGCCCCCTGTGTTGTCCAGGACTCTGTCCGCGGGCCCCGGTCCTCAAAGGCTCCACTGAGCTAATGGTAATGACGGGTGACAGCTCGTGACACTCTCCTATTCTTCCCTTTTAGACCTCGGACCATCCGGTGACAATGGCTGCCGTAATCCGTGTTAAAACTGTCTCCCCTAACCTGGCTGGCATCAACAGCGGGACGATGACCTAAAGCCTGGCCTGCATGCAAGTGTGTGTGTGTGTGTGTGTGTGTGTGTGTGTGTGTGTGTGTGTGTGTGTGTGTGTGTGTGTGTGTGTGTGTGTGTGTGTGTGTGTGTGCATGAGTGCACACTCAGGGTTTGGAGTGTAAGTGAAGGCAGTGAGGTACCACCAGTTGATTGCTGCACTGATTTCACATCACCAGGTACTTCATTTAGTATATATGCAGTCATTAAAGGACCTATCCATTCAAATTACAAAAAACATGAACTTTAGTTAGGGCTGAACAATTTGGGAAAAGTATCCATTTGCAGTTTGATTTGCAGTAAAAAACAAATTAAGTTTCCATTGTGATGTTGGCTTTGTAATAGATGTAAAACGTGATGGAGCATCATAAGACACAAACAAAAGTATGAAGGTCACACAAGGAGGACTGTCAAACCACTGACACCACAGTTCAAATTTTGGGTCTGACTCTCAGCCTTATCAATTTAAAAGGAATCCTGGTATGAACGCATTTAGGCTGATCTTGAAATAGGAAAGAAATCAAGAATCCTGTAATAATGATGTTCTCTGTAGATTGATTCAGCTTTTGTTATAATTTAAATAAAAGCCGTTCATGCTTGAAAACCTTCATGTGCTGCTGTTATTTACTACGACACTGTCTCTAACGGTATGCACCAATACAGATAATCTAGGTTTGATTTGTGGTTATTTTACATGAGTCTTCTGAGTGCACTCCAACAAATTTATATAACTGTATTTGTTGTGTTCCCATATATGTATATTTATTGTTTATCAGAACAAAAACTGTAAAAACTGAAAAGAACTATTAGATTTTCCCATTTCTCACTCACTAATGCACAGTTCCATGATGAAAATTGACCAAATACAAGCTTAAAATCATTACATTTTAATAAAAATGTAACTTCTACACTTGATTGAGAAGAAAGGATTAAAATATTTATACTATGTAGAGCCACCATTTTTTTCCAGTGTTGATAACAACCATGGACATTTGGAAAATGTTGTACATGCTAAAAAATAATCAAAGGAATTCAGTGCGATTCACATCATACATCATAAGAGATATTTCTGAGTTCTGAGAACCCTTGTTGACAAATCTATATCCTTTTTTTCTCAGACTCATCTTGAAGTTTGAAGCGGCGGCAGAAGCGTATTTATTTCAGTGTTCAACTGGAGTGTTCAGTCATCGTTCTTAGTGAACGACAGACTGGTATCATCGCTCAGTCGTGTGTGTGTTCAGATGTCAGCTTAAGAATGTGTCTGAGGTCAGTTTATCCATTTTTTCATAACCCTGAGCTAACAGCATGGTGGGGAAGATGTAGGCAGATGAGGAGGCAAGAACAATGTAAGAAAATGTGGTTCTTCTGTTGGGGATTTTGTTGAACCTTTATGTGTCTGAGATGCACAGGAAGACTTACCCCCTTCTCGATGCTGCCTGTCTGGCACAGAGTCCCCTCTGCAGCAGGGATACTGTTAGTTACACAGCGGTTGCTTTTGCTAAGGCACCAGAGCTCTCTACACACTTCCTAGGAAAGAAGGCAAAAGCAAGTTGGTCAGAATAAATCAATTCAAAAGACTGAGGGGGGGTTGGATTGTTAAATAAGGGTGAAAATGATTTATCAGAGGCCTCTGGTGGCTTTCGTCTTCGTGTTTTTCTTCTGCAGTCCGACAGCTGTGAGAAGAAGAAAAAAGAACACAAAAACAGCACAGAAATTCATCTATAAATCTACATGATTCCAGATCAAATCAGAGGAGGAGAGGAGTTGATGAGACCACATCAAAACTGCTTCTAACTTCAAGAGCCCATATGCTTTGGATCACAGTGCATCTTGAGCAATACGCCAAGGGTCATCGGGTGCTCTTCATGTTCTCTTATGAGAAATGAAGAGTCAGCTGGATCAACACCATGACTAACGTTTGCTCACGTTCACCTCAGGACCACACGGGACCGTGACATCAGTTCAAGAAATCCCATTCTGGCTTCTTATGGGAAATCAAGAGTGAGCAATAGGCCTCCCAAGTCTTAGATAAAGACGGCTTGTAGGCCTAACAAATATCTTTAGTATTACTGAGTGGTCTGAGTAAACATCATCTCTCCTCAGTCTGCAAGACAAGGAGAATGCATTTAGATCACTAAAAGAGAAGGAGGAGCGCTCTAAGTTGCTCCCAGATAGATAATAGTACAAAGTGAACACATGTTACAAGGACAGCGCTGCATAACCTTGCATTAGATTTCCCATTAAACCAAAGCGGGGCTACTCGAGTCTCGACTTCAAAGGCTTTTACAGGACAATTGTGTACAGCAGATAAGCAGGCCCATGAAAAAGAGTTATGATCCTACGCATAGATTCTGACCCCCGGGGTCAGTAAATATGCCACGGCCCCACAGCTCCCTGAGCCTATCCAGATTAAATAAAGCAGCAAACTGCCACTCTCTGGTTGCAGTGACTCCCCTCTGCCAGCTGGTTTCAATAAGCCGCCCTGCTGCTCCATTCACTATCTCAGCCATGGTAAAAGGTCAGCGGCTCGGGCCTTAGCAGACAAGGATGTGGGTCTGATAGATTTACGCTAAGAGAGAACACGCTGGCGATAAAAAGGCAGAGGCCCTCGCTAATATAGCCATCAAAGTTTATTTGTTTTTCATACCTGCAACCTCCAGGTTTAAAAAGCACTCTTATGCTAGACTGAAGTCTGTGTTGTAGACTACAGTCTAACCGAGAAGTGAGGTGCATCATTGTGACCAAAGTTTTGCTATAAATTACCCCAGCTTCCTCCCCTGACATCTGTATTAGTTTTCCCACCTCTTGACACAGTCTCATGCTGTGATTTAAAGTCTGCGACACCCCCACGGTTCAACGGTCTTTAAAATCTTTGCATTTAGCTCAACCCTCTGCAGACTTTGGGGGTTACACTCAGAAATATCGCTGTTGTGTCGCTCTACTTCAGTGGTTCCCAACCTGATCTTGGCAGTGACCCCAAAATGCAAAACAACACATACTTTAGAGCTGTTGATCTGAAGTGATATATTTTCTCTTCTTAAATTGCTTGAATTTATTGAATTCTGTCCAGTTACCTAAACAGAGCCTCAACACCATCCAATCATCAGGGTTGTTTATTTTATTTTGCCAACTCTTACTGACGTAAATGTAATGCTTATAATAATATCATATAATTAAGCAGTGCAGCCTCCTACTACATCCTCTGAAATGACAGTAAACTTGAATCCTCTCTGCAGTATGTTATAACCTCCATGAGGGGGAGGATATATTGCAATACTCTTGTATTAGATTGCATTATTTTTAAGCTAGGTGTAGCTAATAAACTCTTTGTATATATACTGAATGCATGTATGAACAACACACCTCTGGTATTCTGTTTTATCAGTGTAAATTTAGGCAAACAAAAACTAACTCTGTGATAAAAAAATTCTCTCTGAACAGATGTAAGAGATTAAAAGGTCTTAATGCTAGAAATGTGATGAAAAATACATCAAATGGATGTGAGGTCAGATATCCATTCAATAATAAATGATAATAAACAAGAAGTTTTACCAAACTTGGACCGCCCGGCGACAAAGATGACCCCTGTGACCTTGAAAATGAGGTCACGGTCACCAAATGCGAACTTGACCTGTGTCTTATTATGGTACACCTGTGTACCAAATATGGTGAGGCTACATCAATATTTTATCGAGTTATCGTGCGGAAATCAAATTGTTACAGACAAGCAAGCAAGCAAGCAAGACCATGCAGCTCAAAACAATACCTTCTGGAAAACGATGTTCGCCGGGCGATAATAATAAATATATTCTGTAGCCATAAGTTATTTATAAATTGCATTGTTTCAAATTGTCATTATGATTTTAAATAAATTAATTCTTCAGTTCGGGTCAGGACCAAAGCGGTGAATGGATCAACCAACACTTTCATCCCTATAGCCACACCACTATCATGGCTAAGAATGTTTTTGCAATGAGCTGAGATGTCACTTGTTTTTGTTGGTGACCTGAAATCTTGTCTGTTGTGATACTCAATCAAAAAAAAAGCAGGCGTTGAGTGATGGCGAACTAAATATTTGGGGAAAACGATTTGCACCAAACGGTACAAAAAGCAGCCCAAAGTATCACAAGTCTTCCAAAACTAGCAGTAGGAAAGCAGTAATGTGTAGCAAGAAAGTCTGAACAATAAATCTCAGTGTGTGCAGATGAAATTTGATTTTTTTTTGCTTATTTCCATTCTGATTATCATCTAAGAGCCACAGCTCCCAGTCTGAGGGTCCACTCTGGCGCTGTTCACACCAGGTCATGTGTGGTGGTAAATTTCCAACCTGTCCTGGAGATAAATGAATTTGCGGCCAAAACTGAACATTTTCTGTGGCTGCAAAACTTACAAATCATCCCGTTATCTCACAGTCTGAGCCAGAGGAATGGTGTCTTAGGCAACATCTTTCACCAGAGAAATATCCCAACCACAAAATGATATTATTTATAGATATATTAGAGATAAACTTTGATATGCTGTGGCTAAACGTCCCTTCTTTTCTTATCACTGTTTGTCTGCAATCTTTTGCAGCACTGAAAAATAAGAAAATATTCCTCCAAATGTGGAAAAGTTCAGTGGCTGAGCTTCAGAAAGAAGACTCTTCCAGTTATTAGAGCTTTTATTCTCCTCTGAGGCTGCGTCCGTCCTGTCACAGAGGGCATCTCTTTCACAGATGGCTGTATGAAACAGATCTGATTGTCAGATGAAAAACTCCAATCTAGCTGTGTTGAATCAGCGCTGGAATCCCATCCGCTCATAAATGTGTCTCTTTCATCCTGATCTAAAACCACAATTATGAGCTTAGGAGCCTAAATAACAGGGCTTGATTTGGGGCCTGTTGTAATCTGCTGTCAGATATTTCTTTCAATGAAATGAAATAACTCTATGATCTCAGCTAATCTCCATCCCCTTTCTTTGGCCTCATCATCCCAAATATTTATGTAACGCAAAGCAATATCACATTATTGTTCACTACATCTTTGAGGTCTCAACCGCTCATTTTATGGTGCGGTTGTTCCCCGTCTTTCACTGCCTGTGTCACCTCATGTGCAGAGGTTTTCTCATTAGTCGGGCAGAGGGGCTGAATCATTATCATCACAGACTGAAGAAAACACAGATGAGGGGAGTGTTGACTTCATCCCTTCATCTCTTTGTCTGGAAAGTTTCTAGATGAAACAGAAGAATAAGGCAACGTGTGGACAGACACCTCTTAAAAGGCTCTGGCTGTCAGACAATAATAAAACAATTATCTTTCTCTCATTTTAACTCCCTATTTTAATCTCTACTAGGAAATATACATTTGAAGGAAACCGTTATTATCCCTGCAAGGCTTCAACAAACTGTAAATGTACATCAACACTTTTGTTTAAACCTCTGAACTTCGAGCAGTTTTGGGGCGTATTTTGCTCCTGTTACATTTTTACTCACTGTGGGTTCATTTTTCACGGCAATATAAAGTCCTGCACCAGTATGGAAACAACACAACTATGGCTGGAAGGAGAGGGAACTCAGAAGTATCTTGTGTGCTGTATGACACAGTTATTATCTCAAAAATCACTCCGAATTTCTTTGATTATTTGCTTCACAACATGTACAACATTTTCCAAGCAGACATGGGTGTTACCAACACTGAAAGAAAATGGTGGCTCTACATACTATAGATATTTTACTGCCTGCATTGTAGTTTTTTGTTTGCTCTCTGCACTGTGTAAACACAACGGCTCATAAAGTCCCCTGATTTTTTGTTCCAGAATTGTTGGTCATATTCACTACTGGCATTTCATTTCCACTTAGTTTGGGCTGTCACCCTCGAAAAAAAGGATCAAAAGTTCTAAGGATTAGAAGAATATATATATTGTTTTGCCATTTCTAGGGCTAAAAATAAAATGATTTTCTATTTTATTGATGACCTGACTCTTATTCTCATAAATAATTGTAATTATTTGGTGTATAAAATGGGAAAAATGACAAAAAAATAACAAATAAATGATCAACAGTCCAAAACCCAAAGGTGCTGCATCTTCCTATGACACAAGACAGAGATAAGAAATGATGTAACAATTAATAAATTTCCTTTCAAATGACTGAATCATTCTTTGTACCAGTTTCAGCTCTGAGGTTGTTTAAAACAGATTTATGGACTTTTGCTCTTGATGAGTTTTTGGAATCCTGACACCGACTATAGCACGGTTTCTATGGAGGAATATTATTGCAAAAATTCAGATCGATTTATGTGGAAACAACATATTTATATATATGTTTTAATCTACTTTTAAAGTAAAGTTCAGCCCCGTGTGGCTACTGTGAAATGTTTTTGACTTTAGCAATTATTGGTAAAATGGGACACTTTGTAAAAATTTGTATTTTGGAGCAATTTACACAATCATTCCAGTCATTCCTCAGCTCCCAACTATAAACATTAACCACTTCATTAATATATTTTTAACGTCAGAACATGACGATCACTGTGATTCAAGGATCAAGAGTCCGTGTATGTGGTGTTAGGCAAACTTCATACCCATGTGAAGTTTTTGTCTTCAACATATTCCCGTCTGAAAGCGTACGACCGCGAACTAGAAAACTGCATCCTAATTTAAAATAGGGGGCCAGTATGAAGAAAAGAAAACGTGAGCAGCAGAGCGGCGTGAGAGTTGCTGGTTTCTTACCCCATACTTGCACTGGCGTGAGGAGGCTCCGTACTGGAAGCGGCACTGCTCGTCTGCATCGTACACCTGCCCCGGGGCCACTGTTGGGTACAGGAAGTCTCGTTTCAGAGGTTCATTGTCCAGACACGTCCCCCGACCTGAGCTGTCAAAAAAACAAACCTACAATAGGATTGTTTCTTACACAAAGGAACCTTTCTGCACTTGGCTAATGGCAGAGCTAGAGATGCCAAGATCGGACAATTAAAGTCACCCCCCTCCAAGACCTTGGCTGGTGTTGTTTGACTCGTTTAATTTTACCACCAAACTACCATTGTAGGAATACTTGTCAGAGATCTCAAATGACATGTAATTAATGTTGATATTACACATCAACGCCTCCTCATCAAAGGGAGTGTTGAAGCACAAGCAGGGACATTTTACCGGGAGGCAAAGGGGGCAGGCTGTGGGCCCAGAAACACCGACCTCCCTGATTATATGGCTCTGAGCTCCACTGTTCTGTATGTCGCTGCTCGGAGCGAGTCCACCGAGGAGCCAATAAAATGACAGTGCAGGGAGAGGAAGAGAAAAATCTGGAGTGAGCTGTGGGTCATACATCCAAGCCTTGGATTATGTTTAGTCTGTTTTGTCAAATAGAAATATGTGGCTCGCTAAAAACTCAAAGAAAAGAAAACACATGCACGCACACAGCAGTTTTGTATTCTAGTAGCTAAAACAGTGAAAATGCTTGTTTGCGTTTGGTTGAGATGAGGTTCGTGCAGATGCTCTTCTTGTTCCATGCATGAGGGCAGACACTTGCTAAAAAGAAAACTGATTATTTCTTTCTGACAGGCTGCCAGAGACTCAAATCACACGAAAGACAAGCGCCAATAAACAAACGCAGACATATCTCCTTTCAATCTCTGCCTCCTTTGCTTCTCTCTGAGTCAGAGGATTCTCTCCAGGCAAAATATTACTATGACTATTTACTATAACACTGTGTTCTTTCCAGCTGCGGCAGCTGCAACATGCAGTGGAATGCTTCCCATCCCTCGAAAGGAAAAGTGGGCCTGGTGACAACAATAACGTAGTGCTCGACTTTATGATCGAGCAGATTGCAGCTCAGGCCCAGAATACAAGAGAAGAATAGAAGACTGGATGCAAAAAGTCAGAGAAAACTTAACAGCTGCTTCACCCTAAGTACTATACATATATATATAGTCCTATATATACATATTCTCAGTTACCTGTGATGGTTTCATGCCAAGCAAATAGTTTTAAGACTATGTGCCCAGGTTTTAGCGATATCTATCCTGAGATTTCTGCCTTCAAATCACAGAAGTTAACTGATGTTCATTTTGGTTTTTGGAAACGACCATTTAAAAGGTTCCTACAAACATTTAAAGTTAGAGAGACTTATATTCATAGACAACTGGAAAAAGTTCAGATTATTATTATTGATAATGTATTTATGGCTTTTGAAGAGTAAAACCTCCAGTCATCTCCACAGTAAGGAGTTGGACATCCTAAAAACTCCCATATTATACTGAAAATAGAGTGGAACAATTAACTGAAACTGCAATCTGGCCAAGAGCAATATCCAAACTGCAGATACGTGTCACAACATGCAATTCTAAATAAAGCACTGTGATGCTACAGAGATGCCATGCCAATAGTATTCTCCAGATACAAGGAAACATGCTTGTACTGTTCAGACTGCAGCACAATCACGTTATAATTTGGTGTAAAAATAAAGTAAAACTCATAATTCACACTAAAAATTGCGACTCATGTCACACTTGCAATATGATTTGTGTACAGTTCAGCCCTAATGGAGAGTACAAATGTGTACTTCTCATACACATCTGGGTCTGTCTCAAGACTGGACAGCATCTGTCTTTTCTACATTTCAAGTACTAGCTAATTCCAAACTCTCTACTTTCTAACTTAGGTTACACCACCAAAGGAAAAGGTTGACATCTTAGGATATTGTAAATAATTGTTTATAAATCTGGCATTACTTTGTCATGTACAAATGATATGGCTCTGGGATAGTAGCATGTATGCACCTTAGAATTAGCGTAAAATACGTGATGCTAACCCCAATGCTACTACCATAATATTTTGTAACTAGAGGTATAATGTGTCATGTATTGTGAAATGTTATTCAAATCTAACTTCTTACTTTACATTGTTTTGCATTTATATTCATAGACAGAAAAATACTGAGTTAGTGGGAAATATCCAGTTTTGTCATATAACTGATGCTATTCTAGCTAGTCATTTCGCTATTCTAATGAGATCACACACAAAAAATTTTTTTGAATTGAGGTATACTGTGTTAGCCTTGTAAAATGTAAGTTAAAATGTTTATATCAGTTCACATATTAGCAAGCTAACTTTAGTAGAATTTGTTTTAGTCAAATAATAATGTGTTACTTGTGTAAAATTTAATTTAACCCAAAACTTTACCAATAACTTTGCAAATTACTACATTATTTTGCATATATATCGGGCTTTGCAAAAGTTCTGTTACACTTGTTGAGACATTCACAAAAATTGACACTAAGATTTTTTGGTGCAATAAGATAAAACTTTTGGGTGGCCACATTTCTGATTAATATTATCATTAACACATATATTGAAATATTTAGAAAATAAAAAATTTCAAATATGTAATTTGAGATATAATTATACTTGTATGTTTTATTTTTTTTCCAGTCAAAATGTAAACAACATTTAGACTTGCATATCAGGGCAGTTGTGTCAATCCTGTTTTTTTCATTATTCAGTATTAATGGTTCATATATTGGCAAACTACTGTACAAGTCACTTGGCTTAATTATGCACGTAGTGGCAACATCTCTACAAAAGACCTTAATTTATTTACAATTATACAATTATATTAATATTGTAAGTAAGTAAATGTAAATAACTGAGGTCTTATGTGCAGAATAGTTATTACTAAATGTAGTTGCGTGTAGTAGCAACTATTCCCTACATAAGACCTCAATTTCTTTCTTGTTATATTAAACAAATGTTGAACTGTCAAACATGTAGTGCAACAGTTTGGCAATTTGATTATGTTAGGTGTTTTAACTGCAGGTACACGTAATTGAAGATTTCAATTTATTCCAGAAAATGTGACTACATAAATTTACTGTGACATACAGTACAACAGTCAACAATCAAAAAATGTATTAAAGAGGAGGGAATACAGGTGAGTGCAGTGAAATTTTAAAGATATCACCCTGAAACACTCATATGTAGAATCAATACGAAAGGTAGGAGAAAAAAGTAATCTTAGGTAAATGACCTTTAATAAACTGTTTTGCAAAACTTATTTTTATTGGAAAGTGCTTTTAGGGGTAACAATTCTAACTGACGTCTCCATGACACAATTGATAATTTACATAAAATATGAAAAAAAAATCTAAACATAGACTCGTGCATGAAAAAAACAATGGTTTTGTCTATGGTGTCTTGCTTTAAGCAGAATTTATACATTCTACACCAAGAAGAGCACATCTTTCTACCTTCCTTTTTCACCTCTCTGCCCTCGTACTTTTGTCTTTCTTCCTCTCTCAATCTCCTGTTCTCATTTACCGAATAGAGTAATCCAATTTCTTGACTCCCGTTCCTCTGAGAGCCTTCTCATCACAGGGAGAAGCAGACAAACCAGCTTCTGAGGCCCCCAGACTCCCTGTGCACTGAGGGAAAGTCTGACTATTTATTAGTTTGGAGAGAGTCAAAATAGTCAAAGTTTAAACATAGAAGCTATTATTTGACATCGTCGCAAAGGCTTCCTGTCCAGTGGATTCAGCCAAATTCATTATGCTGAGCGGAAATATCTTTTAATAAGAGGGAACATCAACGGTCCCTGAACTCTGGCGCTGATCATTCATGGACATATCCTGAGTGGATCCAACCATCGGTGAGACGGCAGCATGATTTAATCAGACTAAACCTAACAATTATCATAAGGCACACAAGACTCATATCAAATTCAAGTATGTGTATGTGGTCTCAGAGTTTAATAAACCCAAACTGCCTGCCTTTTAACATTTATAACAAACTGGCATGTAGACTTGGGAGAGTAAACTATGACTAAACTGTGAGTGCATTCATAAACCATTCCTAAAAAACCCAAACAAAGCACCACATATTGCTTGACCAAGACGGTGAATCTAGGCCAATACCACAGCCAAAGTTGTTTACTTGGCAGGGGGAAGCATGTGCAATATCCAAAACTCTGATTGAGGGAGAGAAAGGGAGGATAATTGGAGTTTACACACAGAACCCTTTTGTAAGAAACATGAAAGCTAAAGGCAGTAAAATCAAAATGAAAAGAAAAAGCTCAAGACACAACTCCTACAAATAGGCTTGTAATATAAGATAACGGCAGTCTATTCTGCTTACAGATGAAGTAAAACAACTTTGTCTCTTTTTTGTTAGAGTGCAGCTTCGGTCGTCCTCAGATACTGGAGCCAGAAATGGACAGGAACCCGACGGGGCGGTGGAGAAGCAGCTCTTTGTGTCCCAGTTGGAAGCTGGCATTTAATACTGTCATCTCTGTCACAAGTGCTGTTCACTAAACCTTCTCTAACAGCTTTCAGCCGGAAACATCATCTGACAACCACAGCTTCTATTATCCGCTTTCTTGGAGAGCCTCGCTAACACAACATGAATGCACAAACAGACACACACACTGCAGACTTGCCACCAATACTTCACCACAAGGATGTACAGAAGAACATGCAAGCAAGTCTTAGCGATGAGAAATTAAGTTGAACTTTAGGGAGAAAAATGTGTGCCAATGTGTTCTAAGTGAGATTTTTGCAATCCCATGTGTATAAATTAATAGGCTCTATTATTCAGGACGTAACAAAAAGTAACACTCTGAATGGGAGTAATGTTTGCTTTACATTTTGGTGTTTTTCTACACTCACATCCAGCCAAATAAACTCAGACTAACACTCACAGGTAAATGTGCATTACTTGCACAAGCATGCAAAAGGCCGTACTAGAAAGTTTTTGTTTATGCTCTCCTAACTGTTAAGTGTTTCTGACCTCTTGTTCTCTGTCTGAAGCAGGAAATAGTCCAGAAAATATGTAAAATTGTTCTGCCTGACTTTGCTAATATTTCCATTTGTTGCATGTCCAGTTCATTCAGAGAACCAAAACTGTTCTAACAAAAGAAACCTGTATAAATACAACAGACTCCAGCTCAACGATACATTAGGCCATTATCCACTGCAGGAAATTGTTGGCCTTTTCCAGTTAACTTGAACGTGTGTGTGTGTGTGTGTTCCACTTGCAAGAACCAACCTTGTAGAACCTCTATCAAGGCTGATTGTGCGGAAGAGGTGCTGGCACCAGACCTAAATAACTACTCATGACATTGAACCTTTATTCTGCCTTCTGGATGTCCTCGACATGTAGCACTCTCCTTCCCACTAACATCAGCATCAACGTGGTAAAATGTGTTACACAGGTTGACAAAACAAACCCTCCATCGCTCCATTTCCTTAGTGTTCACAGGACTGAAGGTATTCCGCCAAGGAACGCCACGGAGTTAAGTGACGATCTGCGTCAGAAATGGCACAAGGCCCAATTGATTAAATTTTGGCAACGATACTGCTTACAGTCTGGATCCACGGATTTGTAAAAGATTTCTGTATCATTGACAGATAGCGGCACGGCGTCACTGCAGCCCTGACAAGTGAACTTTATATCAGCTGCCTGCTGACGATCACATGATTGCGATCCGAATACAAATCCACCGTTGCCGACTTATCAGAACTTATCCATCAGAATCGATACAAGAAACAACTGATTAAATTGTGCGGGTGTTTCTGAGTCCCATCAATTCCTGCCGGCAGCTATCTATTTAGGTCAGTATTCGTACATAACGTACACATGCATAACACACGCCTGTGCTCAACACAACGTCATTTTGTTTGTGGATCCATCTATATTAAACGGTCACATCCTGTGTTGCTGTGATTTCTGATCATCAGTAACTAATAAATAAACAGATGCTGCATTTCTGACAATGCCATATGGGGGAATGAACAGCCTTGGTGGAGTGCTGCATTCTGAGTTAGTTGTCACTGTTTGACTCAACAGATGTTGGATCTGACACATCATTGTAAAACAGAACGGACGTAAGGGCCAGTTCACAGTACGCTTTTGTCTTGTGATCACTTGTTAGACAATGATGCGGCCGATATGTTAAGGTGCAGTAACAATGACCTCCAGGACCTCAGAGATGTCTACAGTGTTGGCTGATAACTTCACTGGCCTTCTGTCTTTCATAATTTGCACCAAAAATGATCAACGAATCTACTCTACATAAAGCAAAGACACGCAGATACCAAAAAATAAGAAGTTGTAACAGTCACTCGTTTTCAAAAACACGCAGTGGGTGGCGGTCTAACAAGCCTGCTTCTAGAATATTTTCTTAGGCAACAACAACATTAATAACCGTACTCTCAGTCCATTATGAATGACGTTGGACAATGGCATATGTGGGTCATTTTTTGCAGTGAATCTTAAAGCTGCAGTCAGCAGAAATCTTGAAAAGGCAACAAAAAGCCAACAGAATTTGAAAATACAGGCTCTTTCTCACCTTCCTGTGTCCTAAGCCCCTCCCACATATACAAGCTGTAACTGTTTTTATTAACTATATCTTCCTTTTTAATTAATGCGCATTGCTTTTGCCATCTTGGCCATTTTGCTACTCCCTGGCTGCACTAACATTGCAATTTTTCCCTCTATGGGACAAAAAACAGACTATCGTATTGTATCAAACCGTAGTGTATTGCATGTTATCTTATAGCAAATCCAACAACAATTGTTGGTTGAACTGCACTGTGGGGAATGTAGGTTTTGATACAGAAGAATTATCTAGAATGACAGAGATAATGGTTATGGTTCTGGAGCACTGACATCCATCGTTTGCTCGTATTTTCCACATTTGCAGATTCATGATTTTTTGCGGGGGTATTGCTTTAATGGACACACTTTAATGTTCAGAAAACACTTAACTGTATTTTCATCATTACTGCAGCACCTTTTCTCGGCCACTGTTTGAAATGGCCTGTTTGAGTTCCTGTCTCTTTAAGGCCCTCCTCCCAAAAAGCTCAGTGTGCTCTGATTGGTCCAGTGGGCCAACAAAAGCAACGGTAGGTTGCCTGCAGTAACCCAGAAGTTTAGTGATGTGGTCGCAGCAGTAGCAATTCTAGCGATGAAATAATGGTAAACTGCGAGGAAGCAGTTCATTCATTGTTTGAGGGCCAAACTATCCACCATGCAGAGGTTATGCAGATGGGCGACATGGTGACATAGATATGTAACAAAAGAAAAGCCTGAACTTCCAACAAGACATTTCAGGCAAGTAAGGAGCAGAGTTCTTAGTGGAACTCTCTGCTGTGGACTTTGGGCTTTTAAAGTTTGCACAAAAAAGCAGCGACAGAACACACTAAAGGAAAGGGAAAACCCAAGAAACAATAAAAGAGGCTCTTTAAACTGCCACATCCCAACAATGTGTCAGGACAATGTCATAAATTGGTAAAATGGTCTTTTAATCATCAGATTCTGGGGCACTCTAATTGTCTGTCCTATCAAATAAAAATGGATTTATGTGAGGTATCTGTTTATTCAGTTATTCCAGATGTTTGGTCTGGCCTCAGGAATAGAAACAAGTGTGTTACCATTCCAGGTTGGCATTCTGCTTTTATTTATTTGTGTGCTCCATTTTTTTTTTGTCTCCTTTGACCTCTCCTCCAAACAGCAGAGCAGTGGTCCAAGCCAGCTGGCCAGCACATCGCCACCGAGGACCACATGAGCTCTAACGTCACCCGCCTTGTGGTGCGGGGATGCAGGAGTGGAAAGCAGTCGGTTATCATCCACAGCCACAAGGAGGTCTGGCAGGAGTCTCAGCGATGAAATGGATGTGAATAAGACAGCCGAGCGGGTCACCACAAGGGCCAGCCAGTGGCAGCGGGTTGTAAAGCGAGACAGCTGCAAGCAGTGCACCTTTTCCTCTCCTGCACACACACATACACACAATCCAAACACGCCCAGACAGTCCCACGGGGAACAACCATCATCCACTTACTCGAGAAAGCTGGTGATGTAGTCTTTGCTGCAGGCAGACCAGGAGAAAGGGTTGGTGTTGGCTGTTATATGAGCGGCCATCAGCTTGGCTGTCTCATGGCCTTTGGTGCCGCAGGAATTCCCGATCCCATCGTGGTTCATCCCAAAACTGAAACACACAAATTAAAAAGTGGAATGACTGCAGCTGGGAGTAATGATCCACAGTTAAATACACAGTTTTGATAGGAGGATGCCGGTCAGTCCAGGTTTCTGGCTGGAGGATGTCTACCCCAGTGGCTGTAAAGATCAAGCTCTGTGGCTCTGAAACAGCTGTGTGGAGGGGTCAGAGGTCAAACCCTGTCTGGTGCTCAGCAGGAATGAAAAAGTTCTAATCACCACTCTGATGCCTGGCTGTCAATCAGCGGCTGCAGGTCTGAGCAGGTCGTGAGCGGGAGTCACTGCCGGCTTTAGATCAGTCGCTGAGAGAGACCCAAAACCCAAACAGCTCCCAACCTCAAGGTCTGTTGTTAAATCTGCTCATTTCATATTGAATCCACGCTCGAAATAAATCATTTTAACAATTCATTTTTGAAAAACCTTATCTGTCTGGATATCATTGGAGAGAAAATCTCATGTTACAGCAGGATGTCAAAGCTCACTTTTCCTTACAGTCCAGCAGCACAAATCAGGTCTAGTGTATATAACAAACCCAACCACATTGCACAGTCTGAACCTGTTTTTCTAAGGCCGGCATTTATGACATTTTACCCTACTCTGGAAATAAATCAGGCCGGTCAAAACCCCGCTGCAGTGTGTTTTTTTTATACATCCTCTAGAAGCAGAGACTATTTTTACAACTGCCCCACAACAGAAGCAGACATGAGACATAATAAAGGAAATCGCCATCTTGCTGAACTCTCTCGAGAGGGATACGTAGACTAATACATCATCATTATTTTGCTTTATATTCAGAAGGAGAGACCCAGAGGTATGTGGACACTGACATTTGCATGAGGAAATATGTGGAGATACAGTTCAAGACGTCTGCGGGGGGGGGGGGGGGGGGAGGCTGCACGCAAGTCTGGTGAACCCGAGTAGTAAGAACTGTTTGTTTAAGAGCAAATCACAGCTGTAACAGCGATAAAAGGATTGAAGATAAAGTGAAATAAAGAGGAATTACAAGAGGTGTGGACATGAGTTAGAATCAAGTCTGATTTCTTTGAGCTTCATTTGATAAAATCAAAAAAAGACTCACAACTTATCCTCCTGTTAATAATGCCAGAATCGTAATGTCACCGTTGATGTGTTAATGTTACTACATTAACCATCTTAGTTTAGCATGTTAGCATGCTAATATTTGTTAATTAGCTCATTACAACCAAGGCTAATGGGAATTGTGTCGATTTGCAGGTCTTTAATCATTAACCAAGGTTCTAGGGCAGACATGGTTCAGGATTAATCCACACTCACAGACTTACATACTTTTAGGTGCATTCACGCTAAGTCCAGGGCTTAAGACTGTGCATGAGGATCTCTCACAGACATTTGGAGCCCTTCATGCAAATTTTCCATTAGTCTGCCTGTCTGAAGACTGACGGAGGTAATTACCTACAATTTATAGTACTGTGACGAGAAACACGGGGTTACCAGGGGCAGCTCAGAAGCATGAAACCGGAAAACAAATAAGCATGGAAGAAGCAATGAACCCCAGTGATACAAGAAAAAAATAGGTCTACGCCTAGGTATAAACACAAAGCTCATAGGTAATACCCAGAGCTGTGCATTTGTGCTTGATGGCAAAATGATGAATTCCAAATATGTTTTTCAGGCCCTGGGTCACAAAGAAAGTAAAACCTACAGTCGCACAAAGCCTATCACATTTGTCAAGCTAACATGACGGGTATGTCACAAAGTTGTGTGTGCCGTTTATAACATTTTAAACCATGCTGGCTCATCATGTAGTACAATGGTATTGGTATCTGACAAACTCAGGATGTTTGTTTCAACCAGATGATACCACATGTTCATGATGACTTTCTGAGATTAGATCATTAGTACACTGTAAGCACTTAACATTTCCGTACAACGTGTTTTGATTGACTTCACACCATAGAGCCTCCAGTCCTGCTGTCAGAAATGAGCAGAGTGATAACAGCAATGTCAGGGCATCCATCAGCTGCTGGCGACAGCAGCTTCAGAGCAGTGATGCTCTGGGAATGAAGTTCGGCACCAAAATACATCTTTCAAAAGCAACTTTAGTTGATTTACACTATCGTTCAAAAATTTGGGGTCACCTAGACAATTTCATGTTGTCCATGAAAACTCACACTTTTATTCATGTGCTAACATAATTCCACAAGGGTTTTCTAATCATCAATTAGCCTTTCAGCACCATTAGCTAACACAATGTAGCATTAGAACACAGGAGTGATGGTTGCTGGAAATGTTCCTCCGTACCCCTATGGAGATATTCCATTAAAAATCAGTCATTTCCAGCTAGAATATGTATTTATCACATTAACAATGTCTAGATTGTATTTCTGATTCATTGAATGTTCTTCATTGGAAAAAAAGTGCTTTTCTTTCAAAAATAATAACATTTCTAAGTGACTCCAAATTTTTGAACAGTGTATATCACATGACAGACACGGGGATGGATGAAATATTATATAGTAGATAATGGTACACTGTCAGATATTATAAATATTTCTCTGGTTAAAAACTTGCAGAAAAACCTCAAGGCTGTCAGAATGAGAGAACTCTCCAAGCTACTGCTTAAATCACTCGCACTTAAAAACAAATCAGTTTGAGGCCCTCTGACTGTGTCCCACCTCTGCAATTTGCATCAGTGAGCAATGTCACATTTTATATTTTATATTAGGATCTTAAAAGTCTTAAAACTCACTTGTGGCCGATCTCATGGGCAATGGTGAAAGCAGAGCCGAGGCCGATGTCTTCATTGATGCTGCAGCTTCTCTCCGGCTCACACATTCCAGCCACTGAGGCCAAACCTACACACACACACACACACACACACACACACACACACACACACACACACACACAGACACACACACACACACACACACACACAGACACACATAAGCCAGACAAACATGCAAACACAGGGTCAAGGCGCAGCATTCTCAGGAGTCGTAAAATTGGGATTCCACACATATGATCTTCCGTTTACAGCGGTGCTGCAAGACAGTTTGAGCTAGTCACTGTTCTAGGTTCACCAGGGAGAGATGAGTTTAGCATCACCAGCTCAGTTGCCTCTTTTTTTTCATTTTTAGCAAACTGCAGCGACTGCTGGAAAATGTCTAGACACGGCTTAGATTTATACATTTCAATTCATGTAACAAGGGATTGCCTTCAATGTGAGCCAAAGAAGGGAATATAAGAAACCCCTCACCAACACTGTGCCCCACCAGAAACCTGTCAGGAAATATCAGTGTTTTCCTCATTTCAAAACTGGAGTTGGAGTACGAGGGAAACAGGAGAGGAGAGGGTGTTTAAAGCTAAAACCGCTCCACAATCCAGGTGTCGCAGGTCCTTTTTTCCTAAAGCCTGACAGGTCAGATAGGGAGACTGCAGGCAATTCTTCACAGATTACATCTACAGGTGACTGAAGAGTGGATCGAATGACAGTGAAAAGCAGGTGTGTTTGTCTGCTTGCGAGTGTGTGTGTGCAATAATGTGTAAAGGTTCAGTTCACCCAATTTACAAAAAACACATCTGCTCATTCATTTCTTGGTGTGTTGAGCTACATATACAGCTTTGATTGTTTTTTCCAAGACTTCTGTGTTCTCTTCAAAGAATAATTAAAATAGCATGCAAAACAATGTTCTTGATACTCAGAATAATAATTACAATGTTATTACAAGTGAAATTTCCTTCCAATTATCAACCAAATTTCCAGAATACTAAAAAAATAAGCAATAAATGTCCAGTCAGATGCTACAAGTTCATTGCAGCCAAGGGCACAACAAGATGACATGATTAAAAGAGCTCCAGTCAAACCTCAAAACATGAATGAAATATGGCATTTGTTTGTTTCCTGTATCTCATTAAACCCTGATTATACTTTGTTGCTATATGATACATGTCCACAGGATCCATCACTTCAGTAATTCTCACTTATTACTCCGGAACGTGACGATCTGCGGTGGTCTGTCTGTCTGTCTGTCTCCAACATTACTCAAAAACGGACCAATGGATTGGACGAAATTTTCAAGGAAAGTCAGAAATGACACAAGGACCAACTGCTTAGATTTTGGCAGTGATGCAGCATATACTCTGGATCCACGGATTTGTTAAAGATTTCTGTTTCATTAAGAGATAGCGGCACAGTGTCAAGTGAACGTTATGTCAGCTGCCTGCTGACGATCTCATGATTGCGACTACTAAAAGTCGATCGCTGTGGACTTTTCAGGACTTATTCCTCGGAAATGATACAAGGTACAATTAAATTGTGAGGATGTTTATGAGTCTGATCATTTCCTGCCGCCCATTACATATTTAGGTCACATGATTCGGTATCCGTACATAACGTACACATGCATAACACACGCATGTGCTCAGCGCAAGGTCATTTTTTATTAAAGATTTCTTCCGTTGGACATGATACAATGACTGAGCTCTCAGAGTGCTTTTCTTGTTGTCCATTTAAGCAGTCTGTAATGCATTTTGATAACAAGGACACGGGGTATCGCATTGCCTGCTATTTCTATTTCATAAAGTTGAGGTCTAGACTACTTCATGCAAATCAAAGGTGTCCAGATACCGCTTGCCACCTCTGAAAACTTCCAAGCTGTCAGTCCACAAATGAAGTGGCCAATTCATGCTTTCCACATCCACAAGGGACAACCTTAACACAAGGCTGCCATGGTCCATATGGACCCCTCTTCAGCATCCCAAAATCTGCACATACAGATTGTTCGTATTTCAAGTGTACCAACTGCATGCGTTCGGAGCCAAATGTTGCTAAAAAAAAAAAAAACAACAGCTTGTTATGAGGAGAGGGTGTGTTTCTGTGTTCAAAATAAAGGGAAATCCAGCCATCTGAAGCAGACTGATGAGTACTTATTGTAGTATGAACAGAAATATGTGCATATCTGCGGTCTTCCTTCAAAGCACACATCAGTCATTCAGAAACCATGAGTTGGCTTTTGGTCCATGTAGACTTAATGTTTTCATCTGCTGCAATTTTTTACCTCTTCAACAGAGAGGAAGAACCATAATCCATCTGCTACATCTGTTTCCGTTGCTCTTTGTCATGATTTGTTTTTATCGACACAACTTTTCCGACTTTTTTGCCATATTTCGTGTGTACAAAATCAGGTAGATGGAAGCACATTTACAGACAGCAGCTTGCAACTGGACCCTCGTTCTACTTAGCAGGAAGCAGATATCTGGAGGCTGAATATTTGGATAAATACAACAAAGGGTACGTGGGAAAATTTGGATGGACTGACCCTTCAGACTTGGTTTCAAATATTCAAACACTCAATGTGGCTTGCACGTAGAAACAATAGGTTTTTGCCAACTGTAATAACGACATGCCCCTCAGATTATCCTGTAGAGCTTTGGTGAACTCCCTTGACTCCACTTTTCTTTATTAAAAGCTAAAGGCTCGTAAATCTAGTCAAGTGTTATTCCAGATTTTAACCAAATTTCCAGAAAATAAATACTATTGCAGTTTAAGGCACAACAAATCGAAAGCACCAGTGGAACCTCGAACAAACAGAAGGAGAAAAAAAATCTAAATACGATATTTATGTTTGTTTCTTCTTCAGCAGAGAACTACAATATGCTTGCTATATCTGCTTGCATTGCACTGTTTCACGTTTTGTTTTTTTCCCCCAATTTCAGGCATTTTTCACGCACTAATTTGTAATATGTATAAAACAAGGAACACTCCAACAGCTTGTGACTGGACCTTCTTACAGATATCTGAAAAACTGAAAGTCTGAGTGACTTCATACGACAAAGAATAAATGAGAAAATTTGGATTTGGATGGACTGACCCCTCAGCTTGGTCTCTAGTAACTTAAACTCTTGTTGTGGCTCGCATGCACAGACACTAAATTTGTGCTAAATGTGATATCGCTGCACTTGACACACCACCCTTCACACATAAGTTATTGTTAGTTGGTCAGCGCCTAATGCACATTGTCCTGTATAGTTTGAACAGCCTTGACTCGGTGCTAAAAGGGGCACAGCTTTTGTATCCTCTTTACTAAGAGGCTAAACAAGAATAGACTCGCAAATCAGGAGGCCACTGAAACCATTACTGCAGGGAAGGAGGGAGCCTGAAGGTGAAGAAAGGAGGAGGAGAGGGAGGGAAAGGAAGGAGGGTGGCTACTCTACGATTAGTTTAAGAATGTGTGTGTGTGTGTGTGTGAGAGAGAGAGAGTTAAGTGAGTGTGAGCGTGCACACATTCTCACACACACACCGAGGTGGACTGTGTATTATCTCCAGCGCCGTGATTACTCGGCGACCCTAAAGGCCAGCGATCTGACCCGAGAGCACGATCCCCGAGAGGAGAGGGAGGGGGGAGAGGAGAGGGAAGGAGTAGGGGGGTGAGACAACGAGGAAGCCAAGCAGATGCCAGGGCAATTAAAGCGACTGGGGAATGTGACGAATGCGGTCAATCTGTCAAACCACCCCTGAAGTCACAATATTACCTCCAAGATATACTGTGGTGCCTGCGGGGCCTTTACAAAGATAAGATGGGGAGAGGAGGGCTGGGTGGACAGGAGGTTTGGGGTGGAGCTGAAGGGTTTTCAGAGAGAGAGGGGTGGTGGTGGGGGGAGAGTCTCTCTCTCTCTCTGTCACTGCTTGCTTGTCCTTTTCCCACCCCCAATATCACCACAGCCTGCATATCATCCACTCTATCTCCCTCCTGCATACTCTAGCACTCCCTGTAATTGTCCTTTTCCCCTTCCATTTTCCTTTCAACTCCTCCTCTTCTTCTTCTTCTTCTTCTCCTCCTCCATCTCCTCCTTTCTGCTTCCCCTTTCCTACCTTTCTCTCCTGCCTTAAGTCTGCCTCCTTGGCTTTCCAACGCATGCCTTATCCTTTCTGTCTCTCAACCCCCGGTGGAAGTGTAAACACCTTAGACAAACTGAGGTTAGAGGAGGAGGACGCAGAGAGAGAGGAGTTTTGTAAAGTGGAGGAGGTGACTACGGCTGTCCAGGTTCAGGGCTCCGGGCCTCAGCCAAGATGGGGCGAGCCGGCGAGGAGCTATAATAACACAAGTGAAAACATCCTTCTCATTATGTCTCACAGGAGCCGTCTGGTGTTCCTCTAAAGGAGGCTGCGAAGGTTCCTAAATAAGGTTTGTCTGAGGGCACGCTGAATGTGAAAATGAAAACCTCTCCGGAGGGAAAAGAGAAGGATGAACTCCTAAACCAGAGATTCATACTGTCAACATCAGATAAGATTACCAATTTGGCAAGAAAACATGTGTAAGCAAGTTTTACTCCACTCACCTAAAGTACCACAGGGTTTTGTTCTTGTAGGTGCAGATGTCATATCTAAAAAGAAAAAAGTGGAAAGAACAGAAAAAATTGAATTAACTTTACTTTTTTTAAAAGATTTATACAGTTTTCTTTCACTGGCTCTTTGCCTTTCCATTCTTTCCCTGTTTAATCACCTAGTCTGGCCAGATATAATCTCAGCCGTTAGCATAACAATAGCATGTAATGAAGTCATGACAGGTTTGGGTCTAGAAAACACCTGGTTCACTCCTCCATCCATAGCTTTCTGCAAATGTCACTTAACCCTCTGAACCCCGAGCAGCTTTTTGTGCATTATTTAGCACATTTTTTTCCCTCAGAGTGGGCTCGTTTTCACTCTAATATAAAATCATGTACCTCTATGGAAACAGCACAACATAGCTAGAAGGAGAACCCAAAAATGTCTATATGCAGGATGACTCAATTAGAAAGCAAAAAAAAAAAAAAAAAATCAAGAAAGCTATTTCTCCATGCAGAATGTGTCTTACAACAACTTGCTTCTCTGTATACCATTTTTATGCTGCATTTATTTTACTGATTTTGCACTCACTCTCACTGAAGCCGAGAAGTCCTGAATTTTGTCACATGTCGCTAATGGCTTATTGGTTGTCCTGAAGAGCTCACATTTTTTTTGTTCATTTCCAGAATGTGATTGTTGCAAATTTTGGCAATTTTCTCATGATTTAAGCTTCGATTTGGTAAAATTTGTAGACTGAACTGCATGTCACAGTAACGTTGGAAATCTTTTGGTTTCTCGCTCTGTTTAATTCCTTTTTAGCATTTTTTTTAAACATAGCACCCCTTTCAGACCTGTGGTTAAAAGGGTTAACTAACGCACATTGCTCAGACATGAATGTGAATCCACAGAAAGGCTTCGGTCATGCTGTGTCCCTACTGTTAACCCCTGTAACCCGCATACAGGTAATCCAATAGAGCCGCAGCGCTTCAAGAACACATCATACATTTCAAATGAAGGATCCGATCAATTGCTAAAGCTTTTAATCTATTAAAACCAAGGGCACTGCAAATTTAATTCATTCTCGTTCCTCCCCTCCCTCCTTTCTCCTTCCCTCTGTCTCCCCATAAATTCCTCTTCCTTCCTTCTCCTCTCTCTCTCTCTCTCTTTCCTCTCTAGTGGAGCAGCTCCAAACCAGTCAGGTACAATCATGACCTCGTTTAGGACGTTCTGTTTGTTTTGATTTATTTCCCCCAAATTTCCCTCTGTGCCTTTTTTTGAACGTGACAAGCCACATTCAAACAAGACTATCTGACTCAGGAACTGATGCATGAAGCAGCAGTCATATTTCTTGGAAACTTTTGGTCTTAAGACAAACTTTTTGCATGTTTCTGTTAGCAGCGATCAAGCTCTAAAAATTTCTAGATGTGTTAAGTACGCCCAATATTTGCAAGCAGCATTACTTACAACAGCTTTATAGTGTGTATTATAATGCCAGATTGTTGGATCTGGCTTGCTTTGGAGTCAAATCCATCAAGTACCCAAAAACTGAAAGAGACGCAGGTTTATACATCCCCCTTCAATATTTAGAACACATACATTTTGTCAATTAATAAACACATTAAAGAAGCAGCAACCACTTTGGATGTATTGTACCATTCAACAAGTCTTATCATTGTACATCATTTCCATACATATAGCAGGTAGATCTTATCTTCTAGTAGTCTCAGTAGGCACACTAATCAACCTATTGAACCATCTGAAACCCAAATCCATTTTATACTTTTAAAATGACCAAAACTGCACCATTATCAGAGCCAGGAACTGTAAATTGTCAGATTTCTTGATGATCCTTGAGGTTTGTCAGAAAAATCTTAGCTTAGACATTTTTTTTTAAAGTAGTAAAATAACTGTAGTATGCAGAGTGGCTTTTCGCAGTACTGGTAACACCTGTGGCCACTCGGAAAATGTTGTACATGCAGATTTTTTTCAGTTTTGCATTAAATAATATTTTTTAATGATTCATAAACTATAACCGTGTCATACTTACACAGAAAACATGTTGGAGTTCTCTTCTAGCCATGGCTGTTGCTGTTTATTGAGGATTTATCTGCAAGGTAGCATTTAGAAAGCGCAACAAATCTACTTTTTAAAGTTTAGAGGAGTGGTTCAAGGAACAGACTTTCAGCCTGAGGACTTGAGTTCGAGTTCTGTCTCAGGCCATATTTTCTTTTGACAAGATGATCATTTTGACTTTTGCTCTCACTTGCTGTTCATCATTCACTGTTTGGTTACATTCAGGCACCAAACTACTAGGATAGAACACAGCCAACCACGCTATTTGTTAAAATACACCCTGCTGCCTATGTTTGCCGCTTAGCACATGTTACAAAACTCCATTTTGTCTGGTGCATGTAAAATCTCCACCACAGACATGACCACAAAATGTTGTCAGTATTGTTGGAAGCTAAAGGTGTTCCTACTAGAACACATGAATGGGAATGATCTGCACAAATGATGAGCCACTTATTGGTCTATTAAAGTCCAAATCAGATGAATGTAGAAGATTTTATTTTGGAAAAAAACCTGAAAGCTGTAGTGTATCTAATAGCAGCAACAAGGTAGGTGTCTGCACAAATCGCGTGCACAAAGGACCAGCAGCCTCTAACCAATATTCAAATAAAAACCTACGCCTGTGATTGTCATAAATGCACCTTAGCTAATCAGACAGAAAGAGTTTAACTTCAGAAGCTGTTTGCTGGTAACACTAGTATGTCTGCTCGTAGGCTGCTCGACAAGTTACGAGCAAGTCTTGTCACGAGGTGTTTGGTGTCAAAAACAATGAGAACAGGCTATCACCGTTCTCATCTTTCTGCCGAAAAGGGATGCCAGAAAGATAAACCTCCATGACCACTGCATGGAGACTCTCCTGAGCAGCCTTTGGTGCTGGTTTCTCCCTCAGTGAAGCTAAAACCAATAACAAAAACAAAAGCCAAAGGAGCTGGAGAGCGTCAACTGACAGACAACAAGCAAGAGCAACACTATGATAGAAAGGCTGCTTTGCACAGAGCCCAGAGAGTCAAAAGTCTTGGCTTTAGCCCATGTCAATCACAGAACGCCATCCTCTCTCTAGACATAGCCAGTGGGGGGAAACAGAGCTACACTTGAGTTGCTAGGTTATGTGGCCAAACAGTTCTGGCAACAATGAAGCCTATTCCAGGTAATGACAGCGTTTTGCTGTTTTATGGCAACACCTTGACATAAATTGCAGGGGTGACAGGTACAGGAGTGTCTGTAACAGCACATTTTATTTTCAGAACTGAGGGCTTTATTCTCAGCTGCAGGTACAGTGTGTGCGCAAGAACTGGAGCTGCCAGTGTTGTAGCTGCAGCTGAAAATAACCTGCAACCTATTTGCTCAAAATGGGGAAATTAGCACTACTTACAATGAAGGTAACAACTGGAAAAATAACTCTTGAAGCTTCCAGACTGGATCATTACAGTGGCGTGTGAGCAAAATGTGGTTGGTAGATGCAGCCAGACTCTTACCGGGTGATTAGGACGGCATTGTCATGGTGAGCCATCCCGTTCTCTGGAATACTGTTTCCATCGCTATGATGAGACAGGATGGACTTCTGCCACTTACAGAAACTGTCCAGAGACTTGTCGGCATGGTGATTAATTTCCAGGTTTGGCTGCAATAGACACACCAAGAGTGCGACGTGATGCAGCAGAACAAAACAAAACCAAATGATACAGCACCAAAATAGTTCAGTACAGTACAAAATCATAGTGTCTTGCAGTGATTGCAGCATGTCATGACATACAGCATTATGTGATATTGTGATGCACTGTGTCGGATCTCGTTGTGTCGTTTTGTATCAAGTTGTGTTGAATCATTTTAGATCAAATTATGACTGTGTAGAATGGCTCACTTTGTAGCATATTTCTTTGTATAATCTTGCGTTGTATTGTGCCATATTGTGTTGTGTTTTGTTGCAACCTGTAATAGCATGTTGTATCTTGTCCTACCACATTGCGATCGTGGTGCATCGTTATATCTTGAATTGTGCTTGTATCTTATCGCATCCTTGTGCATCACACTGCGTGGCATCGTTTTATATCGTATTACATTATAAATTGGCATTTTGTATCATGTCTTATCATATTGTGTTGTACTGTAAGATGCCGAGTCATGCTGTGAAATGCCATAAACATGTTGCATGTTTTCGTATCGCACTGGAACCAGTATATGTCATATTGTACTGCATTGCATCCTATTGTATCATGTTGTGCAGTGTTGTACTGTGCCACTTTGCATTATTGTATTGCATTCTACCACATCATTTCATCATCATGCTATACTGGATCGTGTTGTGTCATTTTCTAGCACATTGTGTCGCCGTGTTGAACTATAATAAACTCAAACTGCATTGTGTAGTACTAGATCTAATTGTACTGCATCATATCTGATCATGCTGTGTCTTAATTTGTGTTGTAGCTTGTACCATACACCTTTGAAAGACATTTTACATGGAGAATAAGTTTAGATAGTAGTAGTGATATTGCCTAGAGGTGAGTTCCGGTCTCCACGTGGTTAAGACACATATTGTACTGTGGACCTAGAACGTCTCTGGTTCATGTCTCAGGTGTCTGATGTCCAATAATGGCCGGTGTGCAAAAACAACAACAAAAAAAAAATCTCTTAAAAATTAAAAAAAAATAAAAACAGCATAGAAGTTATTGTCCTGTGTTGACAGTGCTAACCACAGAGCCAGAGCAGAGCGATTATCTGGATGAATTATTTGGAGGAGTGCTGTACTGGGATCAGAGGGAGGTTAGAGGACCAATTTTTGGAAGAGAAAAGGTTTTCGATATGATTTAAGAGTAGTTGCAGTTGTAGTAAAGGTAAACAATTTATCGCAGGGGGAGATAGATGAGTAGTAGAGGGGGAGTAGATCGAGGACTTATGCTGTTAAAAATAAAAAGTAGGGCAATTGGGGAAGTTGTAGCGAGTCTGCAAAATGCATCTAGTTCCATGAATGTAAACAGCAATCATGTAGAGCTGGTTCCAGCTTGCCCACTGTGCAGTTATAAGAAAATAGAGAACAAGTCAACAAACATGTCAGGGATTCACTTTTGCTATAAAGTGTGTATTCAGCTTATCCAGCACAGGATCAAAGTTTGACGCCGCTCTACATGCAGACTTGATTTTTGGACCTGATGCTACATAAAGAGCCGCTATGACCCTTTCAGAAAAAGCAGATGGCAGGAGGACACTCTGTTTCTCCCATCACACATACATACAGATGTACAGTGCATGTAAAATCCTCGATCAAGGCTCCCTGAGGGAAGATGCCTGAGACATCTTTCATCTGAAGTGGTGGCCATATGGTGAATAGTCTCTCTTCTCTCTCCCCCTTCAGTCGCAGCAGTCACATAAAATACTGCAGCTTACTCACGCCAAGCGCATCAGTTATTCACTCACTACAGGTGAGGGCACAGATACTAAAAAAACAGGCTAAAAACTTTAGCGCAATAGAACATTTGGAATGAAAAAAAGACTCTTTCTCACCTGATCTTCAGTCAGAACAATCAGCCGGGTCACAATAATGTTCACAACATTTCCTAGACTGGCATCACGGTAAAGTTTGGCAACCTGACCTCCAGAAAAGAAGAAAAGACACAAAGTCAGACAACAGTACGGATACACAAACAAAACATTCATTAATAGAAGGACCCAGCAGTGTGGTGAACAACATAAGCAAAAAGTAGGATCAAACTTACAATATTCATTACAGACAAGATGTAGTGCTCGATGTCTTTGCGTCCGTGGTAGCCAACCATCATTTTATCAGCGACCACAAGCGTCTCAACGAAGCGCTCGGTGCTGACAGAGCGTCTCTGTCTGTGGGTGCTGTTCGACTGCTCGATGTCGTTTTCGGAACAGAGGGCGAGTGGACAGGGGAAGGTGTGCTAAACTGGCAAGGTGCACTGCTTTTAATGAGGTCTGAGGATGACAAGCAGACACAGACGGGTTGGTGAATTATTATATAACAATCTACAGCAGAATTGTGGCACGTCTTCTGTTTGAGGGAGAGCTGGTTTGTGTATGATGGATGCAGATAGGCAGTCTGGCCCTTTGAATCTTGCAGCCAAAGCCTTTGTTTTATGACCCAGATGCTCTGGGAAAAAGCTATAAGATGGTACATGTTAGGGCATGCTAGCTTCCTGGCGATGACAGCCTTCACTGTTTCTTATAAGACCTTGGCCCAAATACCTAAATATCCACCTGGTTCTTTTTCCAATTCGTCATATCTCAGCAGACACAGCAATCGGTGGAACCAAGTCATCTGACTTTCAGAATCCGAACGTGATTGTTGGTTTCATAAATAGGACTTGTGCTTCGATTAAAGTCAGAGTCAAGCAGTCTCTATGCACTGAGGGGCCATTTATGAAAACTGGCGCGAGACTTTCTCTTACAGGTTGAAAGGTGTCCAGGCCAGGAGCAACTATAGCACACAAGAGGCCCGGTCATGTCCAGCACAACATGGGCCTAGAACCAAACCAGCACTTCCTCTAACCTGCTATGTATAGTTATTCCTTTACGTCAGTTCCACCCACACAACCCAGATGGAGGTTCACCAACCTGAAAGGCCACAGCTGAACTCCTGGCTATGCTCTTGTGGTGAGGGAATGGCAGACATTTTATAAATAACATGTTGCTGTGCTTCTTCCAGGTTCCATTCACTGGAGGTGGCGGAGGATATGTTCTTTAAAGGCTCTATTAAATACTGTTCTTCCTCTGTTGTTATAACACCATGCTTGTCGAGGGAGAGAAAATCAGTGAAAAAACAGATTACAAAAAGCAAACATTGGTGCTAAATGCCTAATATTAACAAAAATACAGGAAAAAACAACTTACATGCTGGGTGTATCGGACTGTCTTGTATGCACTCATTTTATTAAAGGAGCAGTCCTATTTTAAACATGAATTTCAGTTTGCACGGGACTGAAATTGAAGTTCAGCGACTCACAGACGAGCAAGTTTGAAGTGCGTAAACTACAGATTGGGGTGACGTCACCCACAGGTTTGTTAACTCCAATTTTGAAACCTTGAGTCTGTATTTTTCAAGTTGTTGTCATCACGGTATTTTGAAACTGAATGCAACAAGCGAGGAGTGAATCTGACTGGAGAACCTGAAGGCATTATACACACCCATCACACCCATGTACTAGCAACCTGTCATCACAAGGGAGCCACGCCCCTAAAACATACCCTGCTTTATCAACTATTTCCTTCTAAACAGGACCTTCATTTGCTAAATGAGCATCATGTTGTATTCAAAAAGTCTTTAAACTAGCAAACAAGCTCATGAACTAATGTGGCAAATGTTTACTGAGGTAACAGATCGAGTAAAAAGTAGGGTTGCTTTCTCCTAGACTTCTATGCAATCTGACATCTTTTTGCAACCAGAGGAGTCGCCCCCTGCTGGCTGTAAGAGAGAATACAGGTTTAGGGCACTTTTGCATTGGCTTCACTTTTCAGTTCCTAATGAAAATCGTCTCGCTATGGACTCTTGGGCCAGCCTTAAGTGGCCACTCACAAAGCTGCAGGTTTTGGCACTTCCGCAATTGCTTCCATTTGCTGCTTCAAAGGCTGCAATTTGGTTTTAATTTGAGAACTTAAAAAAAAAAATCAGCTTGACATAAAAACGCGAAATGACAGAGGGTGGAGGGACACAACAGAAAAAGCTTAAGTTACTGGGTGAATTCTGAAACCAGTCAAAGGTTGAGTTGAGCAGCTAGATTGCTAGCTACCTTAAACTGGGATGACACTTCCTGCCAGTTGCTCACATGTACAGTTGTGGACACCGCAGTGCAGTTGTTTAAAAATATTATGTTCTAATCCGCTTACAGGACTTCATTCTACACACTTGCAGTAGATCAGTGTGTATATTTTTCCACAGTGCACACTACTGACCTTGTCCACAAGGACACTTTGAGATGCATACAGGAAACTTGCAGGAAATACAATCCTGGCCTTAATCTAATATCCAATATCTTATTCAGTTGCAACCATAGACTGTATATAACAGACAGACATAGCCAGAGATGATATAAAGGCCACAAAGCTAATCGTCTGCTCTGTAACAGCCAAACTGGCATCCAGTCAGCTATGTTGCTGCACTGACGGGAAACCAAACATTTTAAGCAGAAACAGCAGCTATGGTGCTCTCCTTGTTTACTTAGCTAGGAGCCCAGCACTGTAAGTTCCAAACAACTGAATAGGAGTATTATCAAGACAGCTGTTGGGCACTTTCACGTAGCTTCCAGGTCTGAAAAGTAAAGCCAACCTAGAAATATCTGAAGCCTGCGTTCTAACAGACAGCTGGGGGCGCTCCCCACTCCACTTCTCACTTGATTTGTTACCTTAGTAAACATTTTCCAAATCAGCTAATGGACTCAGCCAATAGTTTCAAGTCTTCTTCAATACAGAATGATTTAAGTTTGTAAATTAAGGTCCCATAAAGTGAAATAGATAAGAAAGGACATTTTCTTAAGTCTATAATTATCTTAACATATTAGCCTGATAGCATCCTCAGGGTTATCTCAGCATGGGCTTGTATGCTTTACATTTTTCCAGGAAGCTGAAACATACTGTGGCTTTAAAGTTTAAAATACTTGAGCATTTACCCAAAGTGTAAATAAAGGTTGAGTTGTTGAAATGGGAAATGTAGAATCCATCATTTTGCAAACTAAACAACTGGATAGCCCTTTTATTGCTACTTTAATTTTAATGAATCTTTAAACTTTGTGGAGGTACAATACTAATTAGCTGCAGTGCCTCTATAAACAGCTAATAAGTTCCCTCATGACCTCCTCTTCTTGATGTCATGAAGGACATGTTTTCACACATACAATCCATTAGTCACTAATCTGCAGTCAGATTTAAGAACCCCCAACAATCAATTACATCAAGAGCAACATTAAAACATTCTTCTCTCGCCTTTAATACCCTCCTCTGGGGCAAAAACGGGGAGAAGTCCTTCATATTGGGTTTATAGGAAACACTGGTCTGGCTCTGTAAAACCCACAATAAAAGCAATTAACCACATATCACACTAGTATGCAGAAACATTTTGGATTTAGGGTTTTAATAGCGTGTGATGTCAAGATCTCAAACTGTCCAGACAGCTGATTACATTAAAGCGCAGACACAGTTTTGTCCATTTTTGGTGCTGTAAGAAAAAAGGGCAAACACTAATTCAATTTATGATGCTCAGTGCAGGTCCTGCCAACACATTTGGCTACATGTTTTCTCCACATGACTACATTTGCCAATAAGAAGCAGGGCCTTTTTTAGAGTTATTCTGAAGCAAGGAGGGATAGAAGCTATTAAAATTTCTTCCAATTCCTTGATTAGCAAAGAGACGCTGGACAGCCTGTGGTTTAAAGCCCGAGGAATAAAAGCATAGACGGGATAATTAGTTGCCTTGTTAGTGCTGTTTGGTTTTGTTTTAGAGCACTTAAAAACTACACGTGGAGCACAATCTATGGTATTTAAAGATCAACGAAAGAAACGCGATCTCAGCTACTGAAGTGTGATATTCGGTGCTTGAATGGGAAGAAAAGCCTAGATGCTTATCACTAACAGATCACTGAGATGATGTGATTTTTCGACATGTGCATCACCTCACTCCAAGTCGCCTGCAGGCTCAGTGTGCCAAATGGAAAGAAGCCAAGTTTCTGTTAAGCAAACTACAATTGGTCTAATCCTCAGAGAGCCTGGCTGCAATGAGAGCAGCACAAGGCAGATATATGTTAACATTAATACGAGGGTTTATTTGAGGTGATCAGTGCAGCAGTAACCGGTCACTTGAAGTCATAAGTGCAGATTTAACGGGGGACACAGATGATAAGCCCCATTCGATATTTAGCACATGTATATTTGGATATTTGCATTATAACAATAGTCACAGATGAAGCAATGTAGATGTACGCAAATGAACAAATTGGTGCGTAAATCATCATCATGACGAATATTCTGAAAATCCCATGCTTAATCCTCTAAGCCTCAAGTCGTTTCTAGGTGTTTTTTTGCTCCTGTCATATTTTTACTCACTGTGGGCTCATTTTTCACTGATATATAATGTTTTGGAAACTGCACAACCAGTTAGAGAATTCAAAAATGTCCCCTCTCCAGTGTGATAAAGTTCTAATACAATATTTACAAATCATAAAAAAAGACAAAAACAAAAGTTTAATTTCTCGATTAGTGACTGTGCAAAAATTTTAAAAATCTAGAATCAACATGTACATTTTTCCAAGTGCCAAAAGGTGTTACCAGTACTGGGAAACTATACGTATTTGCCTTTTTACAAGCAAATGTTTTTCATACTACTCTGCACAACTCCATAAAGATATTTCACTGTGCTGAAGGTACCTTCCAAAAAATTTGCCCGTAAATTGTTCTTCTGTATACTGTTTTTCAACCAGTATGAATTTAATTTATTAATCAAGAAGTGCATTTAATTTTGCTCTCAGTCTCTCTGATTTGTTTGCATGCTTGTCCCCTCGCCACGTTGTGGAAACACTGCCTGCAGTTCAGTTGAAAAATCACAGAGTTTTTGTCACATGACTGTTGCAGATGAGTCTCTACTGGCCCTTAGGTTGTGCCCGGGAGCTTAAAAAGTGTTTGTTAATGGTAAACAGTTTGTCACAATATCTGACCTAAGTCTTTGTCATGTGACTGCTGATCACAGCTGAGTCACTAATGACATCACAGTGAGGAGCGCAGAATTTATTTATTTTTTTTACAGAATCGGATTTGAGCAAACAGTGTAGTGCTGGTGATTTTTTTTTAAACATCTATCTTGGCCTTTATTGATAGGACAGCAGTGAGAGAGAGAGACAGAAAAGTGGGGAGAAGAATGGAGGTAGCACCTTCAGCAAAGGGCCCTGACCTAGATTCAAATTCATGACCGCTGCGTCAGGGACTATAGCCCCCGTTTATGGATCGCCCGTTCAACCTGTTGAGCTACTGTGGCGCCCCGTGTTGGCAAATTTTTAAAACAAAAGTAGTATAAACTGTATTAGATGAAATATAATTTTACTCTTAGATTTGGGGATTTTCCTGATGGAACTGTGCACCACAGATGAGTCGCTTAGGGACTGCTGAAATGTTGAAAGTCTGACTGTTCTTTAAGTTTTTATGGTTTTTGACTGATTAATGGTGTAGTTTTGGCAATAAAAAAAATCGCAAAAAACTTGCCTTTTAAACCCACTGGGGGGTTTTAGGGTTCAGATAATTAATGTCCTCCCAGATTGTTCAAACAGACCCTACACCTATTCTTGGAACAATAATAAAACAGCCACTTTGTACTCACCAGGCCCTTGCAGTTGCTGAGTGCCACTCGGGTCGTGCTGTGCTGATTTTGCAAGAATCCCACATAGTGACAGTTATCTGCCATTTTATGGCGCCACTCCAGCCCCTCTTTGCCCCAGTACTCCACTGTGAAATGTTTGGACACCAGGTGGGGGCTGAGAGTCAGGTTTAAGTGAAAGTGCTTTCCGTAGGCTGACAGTCTGTAGAACAGCCGGGGCTCTGGAGGGTCTAACGTTGGCTGGGGTCCCATCACGGGGTCCACCGCCCCCCGTCTCCGTCGGCCCGGCCGGTGGTGCTTCACAGTGTAGCTCAGGAAGTCTCCGTTCTCATCCACCCGCATCGGGACAGTCAGCTGGTAGTGCTGCAGGTAGGACAGGAACTCCTCTTTTACAGGGGAAAAGAGGAAAGAATTGAGAAGACAACAAACACACTGTTGGCTACAATAGAAGAGCTTTCTGACCACGTCACCTTCATACCTTGAGAGTTGTGTGAAAGTCTGTTGACGCTCTGAAATTCGGAAGCAGCCATCACCACCAGGCTCAGTGTCCAAGTCAGCGTCTTCCACAAAATTTCCATAATTCAGGGAAAGATGTGACATGGGGTGGGGGCAGAGGGCGCTACAGGCGGGTTAACAGCACGGGATCAGTCCGACGTGACACCATAACAAGTCCATGGTTCTACTCCTTCACTTTAAATGCTACAAGGCTCATCCGGGTCTCAGATTCCTCCTGAAGGCGAGCGCTTCCACATGTCAGTGGCCTCTGGATTCATGTCAGCAGCTCGAAGAAAACACTGTAATCCATCAGACAGAGTCAGGCTCAGGTGTAACTCCAAACACGAAGCTCTATATTGGAAACTTGTCTTGACCGATCCATCTGCATTCCTGTGGAGGAAATCAAGCACAGATTATTGCTCAAGAATGATCACTCAGTCTGATCGGCTTCTGTTCCAACAATTAATTCATGGCTTAAATCACATTTTAAGTATTTGTTGCAGTTTCCCAAATGTTATTTTCTGCCTTTTAAGGCAAGATAAGCCTTTGTTAATCTCACAGTTGGGACATTTGCAAGATGTGACAAAACATTAGACCTCTTGATCTGCAGGTTGTTTCTGACAGCTGACATTTTTCTCTATTTTCTGTTACTGTATTGACTAAACGTTGAAGAATAACGGTTATGATGACTTTCATAACTGACTAGCCCACTTAATCATTGTCACAAAATATCACCAAATAGAAAAAAGTGGCTTTTAACATTTCATAGAACACAAAGATATTGGGTTTAGAGCCACAACAACTAATCAGTTAGTAGTCAACGATTAAATTAATGGCCAACTGGTTTTGAGAAAAAAGTTTCAATTCCCGAATTCCAGCTTCAAAAATGTAACTCTCTTTTACTTTTTTCATCCTCTATCACAGTAAACTGAATATCTTTGGATCGTGGACAAAACAAGACATTTGTCATCATGGCTCTGGGCAACGCTGATCAACATTTGGTTTTCTACCATTTTACACACCAAGTGATTCATCAGTCAGTCAAGAAAACAATCCACAGATTGACAACAATGAAAACAACCTTTAGTTGCACAGAAAATAATTACAGACACTACTGTTCAAAAGTTTGGGGTCACCCAGACAATTTCATGTTTACCATTAAAACTCACACTTTTATTCATGTGCTACAATAACTGCACAAGGGTTTTCTAATCATCAGTTAGCCTTTCAACACCATTAGCTAACACAATGTAGCATTAGAACACAGTAGTGAAGGTTGCTGGAAATGTTCCTCTGTACCTCTACGTAGATATTCCATTAAAAATCATCTGATCCCAGTTAGAATAGTCATTTACCACATTAGCAATGTCTAGACTGTATTTCTGATTCATTTAACGTTATCTTCACTGAAAAAAAATGCTTTTCTTTCAAAAATACGGACATTTCCAAGTGTCCCCATACTTTTGAACGGTAGTGTATATTTAAGAAGTTGACAGTTTGGGCATTTTTGTTAATGAGTTGTAAAAAGTGATCTTTTCATAATCGATTCTTGACCAGGTGGTTGGTATTTTTGAGTTTTCATCAGTTCAAAAGTAGTGTTGCATTAGTGCTACTTCAGTGATTCAGGGGACCCTAAGAGCGGAATTTTAACTTTAAATTGCTAATTGCATCATTAGTTGACTTTCTACTTAAGTAAAGCAACAACAAGCAGCATAATCTCACATTACTGGAGCCCCTTGTCCTTTGTGTTGAATCAATTAACAACTAACTGTTGCAGCTTCAATGAAGGAGTCATTAGCTGCAGCTGAAGATAACTTTAAATTAATCAAAAATACAGTGTAGACATTGTTCATGTGGTAAATGACTATTCTAGCGGGAAATGGCTGATTTTTAATGGAATATCTCCATAGAGGTACAGAGGAACATTTCCAGCAACCATCACTCCTGTGTTCTAATGCTACATAGCTAATGGTGTTGAAAAGCTAATTGATAATTAGAAAACCCTTGTGCAGTTATGTTAGCACATGAAAGTGTGAGTTTTCATGGAAAACATGAAATTGCCTGGTTGACCCAAACTTTTGAATGTAGAGTAGATTTAAGAAGCTGTCATTTTTGTTAATCAGTTGTCTAAAGTGATCTTTTCACAACCGATTCTTGACCAGGTGGTTGATATTTTTTGAGTCTTCATCAGTTCTAACTGTCCCTTTGGTGGTTTCCTCTCAAAAGTAGTGTTGTATTTAGTGCTACTTTAGTGATTTAGGTGCCCCCAGAGGCTGAATTTTAACTTGAAATTGATAGTTGCATCCCCAGTAGACTTTAAACTGAAGTAAACCAACAACAAGCAGCACAATCCGACATCAGCGGAGCCTTTTTCCTTTCTGTTGAATCAATTAACCGACTAACTGTTGCAGCTTGGGTGAAGGAGTGATCAGCTGCAGCTCTGCTCTGCGTTGAATGAATGAAAGCTGAACACGTTTCAGCTCGGGTTTAGTTTGATCATGTCTCTCACTCAGCACTTTCTTTAACGGAGCTTCCAGGAACAACACTGATCTTTAGTGCCATTAGCGCCATCATTAATTAAACACTGACGACAGTTTGATGAGTAATTCGGTGACAAAAACGTTGCTGTGCGATGGAGCTGTGAGGTGGATGCATGCATCTGAGCTTCGGCGTGATATCATTCGTGCACATTGTGGGGGTTTTTTTGGCTCAGTGACGCGCTTCACGGCAGCATGTGCAAACTCGAGGCTTTATAAACAGACGTCAGGTGATAGAGGACTGGAAGACTGCTGTATTTCCTGCAGCGGTCCAGACAGACAGACAGACAGACAGACAAGACAGCGCTACCTACTTGGCCACTCTGACCCAGACAGTTGGCAGCCGGCCCCGAATGCAAAACACCGGCAACTAAGATACGAACTCTCAAGGAGCGTCTGCAAACTCACAGAAACTTGCACAAAGCGTGGAAGTTTTCCTGGTTTGCCGAGGCAGGCAGACAAGCGGAGCGTTGCGCATGGAACGTTGCAAACTTGACGTGGATACGGTGCGTAAATGTTGCTGAAAGTACGCGTTTTTCCATGCAAACTCTGTCTCAGCTTCAAGCTGTGCCCGCTTCCCTGTGAGGGTTTAACTGTGCTCCGACTAAACTACCAACAAAACACACGGACGTGGGAGTGTGAGGAGATATTTACCAGGCTCATCTTCATTGTCAGCTCCAGTCCAAGTGTTGCAGCTCAGGACAAAAGAGTTGTGCAGTTCTCTGGTTCCTCACACAAACCTCCTCTGCTCATCTCCTCCTGAGCTCTGCCATCCTCTGATTCTCCCCCCCACCTCTTCAGCCCACCGCGGCAGTATCTCAGCACAGAGACAAAACAAAAAGAAGAATTCAGCTGTTTCTGTCTTGGATCTCCTCCAGCAGGGCTTCTCTTTTCTGTCTGTCGTCTCTATGATGCGTTCATGGCTCAGAAAAAGTGGAGAGGGGAAAAAAGTTGCATCCTAACAGCAGCAGGAGTTGTGTTGCAGCTGCTCCCCCTCTCTCAGACACCGGGTCTGTCCCAGTGCAGGGCAGCTTCAAACTGCCAGCTTTTTCAGGGGGGGGAGATGACGTCAGTGCAGATGTGCCTCTCTTCCATCAGCTGTGCGCATGTCTATCAGTGCTGCCCTCAAACAACAAACTTCAGCTCCAACAGCTCACATCCTCCACTGGTGCAAAAACAGCAAATCCACACATAGGAAGACCTCCGTTACATGGACCCTACAGCTGGAGCTTCTCAGAGTGAGACTTTTATGTTCAGAAACACATGGCAGGTTTAGTTAACACAACAGGTTATTAAAGATTAAATCACTGGATGCCAGATGTTTAGGGCCGCAGAGGTGGAGCAAGTATTCAGATCCTTTGCTGAAATAAAAGTAGAAAATCTACTGCTTCTTTCCACATTGTCATTTTTACCTGAAACACATATGATTAACTCATAAAACACAATTTATTGTTATAAAGATTAAACGCTGGATGCCAGATGTTTTCATCTGCAGCGTCAGAGGAAAGAATTCACATCTTTTACTGAAGCAAAAGTAGAAAATCTACTCTAAGAACAAACTATAAACTGATTGTCCTCTCTTACATTCAGTTGTTTTTTCAGATTAGATTATATATGAAGCACACATGATAAACTTATAAAACTCAACATGTTATTATAGATTAAATGTCCGTAACTGGATAGCAGATCCTTTGACCTGCATACTTTGAGGAATCAACACTATGACATTGTACTTCATTATATTTATTGCTTTTCAGATTTATTTATTTATTTATTTATTTTACATTTTTTTATATGAAACATAGATCAAAGTAACCTATTATTAAGTAGTGGATTCCAGATGTTTTGACCTGCAGTGACAGATAAAGCTGAGCCTTTATTTAGGCAAAATAGGTAATTCAAAAAGCAAAAAGTAGTGCATTACAAGTATTAATACGAGTATATTTATTTTGTGTGCCGCTTTTCAAAACACTCAAAGACACTTTACATAGTTTCGTTACAAAATCAGCAAACATTAAAACATCGGAGCATCATGAAACAAGCCATAAAACAAACTGGTATTATATATTAAAAGCAGTTCTGAACAGGTGGGTCTTGAGTGAGTTGAAAGTGGTCGGGTCGGTGCAGTCACGGGTGAAGTAAAAGTTGTGTTTATTTTTTATATATTTGAAAATAAATTGAACTGTGAGCAGTGGAGGAAGAATTTAGATTCTCTACTTGAAGAATAAGCAATAAAAGTATGTTTATTTATCAAACACACTTAAAAACAACAAAAATCCTGCATTCAGAAGTTTTTGTAAGAAAATCTGAAGTGAAAAATACATCTACTCGAGTATTTTCATCCTATTTCACTATATGTACACTACTGTTCAAAAGGTTGGGCTCACTTGGAAATGTCTTTATTTTTAAAGCAATGCTTTTTTTTTCAATGAAGATAACATTAAATTAATCAGAAATACAGTCTAGACATTGTTAATGTGCTAAATGACTATTCTAGCTGGAAACAGCTGATTTTTAATGGAATATCTCCATAGGGGTACAGAGGTACATTTCCAGCAACCATCACTCCTGTGTTCTAATGCTACATTGTGTTAGCTAATGGTGTTGAAAGGCTAATTGATAATTATAAAACCCTTGCACAATTATGTTAGCACATGAATAAAAGCATGAGTTTTCATGGAAAACTTAAAATTGCCTGGTTGACCTCAAACTTTTGAACAGTACTATGCTTCTTTTTCTCCACATTTCAGAGAAATATTTGACTTTTACCCTACCGGATTTACTCCATTGCCACACAGACATGTGTGATTATGATTTGACATGAAACGCATGACAAACTTATGAAACTCAACCTGCTATTCAAGAGTTAGCTAGTGGATGACAGCAACTTTGAGCTGCCGTACGTGAAAAAAGAATGTTTTGGCTCAACAACAACAAAAACGTATATGAATAATGCAACAGAGATTTAAAATCCCAAATCACACCTGAAGAAACATGTAGTTTTCAAGCCAGTTTCAATACATTGCATCTGTTACCTTTCTTTTATGCTTGAGGCAATGGATGGAAATGAGCCGAGTGCTAAATCCAGTTTATTAATGGCAATCTTGTGTAAACTGCTATGAGATCGTATATTCATTAGTATGCCAAATAAATACATTTTTAAAAAATAATAAGAATAATTATGTCCTATCAGCTTGAATTTAGTTGCTTGCTTCAGGTAAAGTATACTGTATTTAGGACAAAATGTATTTATTGATCCCCTTTAAAAGTAGCAAAAGTCCTGCATTCAAAAGTATTTGCAGGAAAATCAGAGGTAAAAAAAATTACATTCACTGAAGTGCTTTACCTTCCTCCATTTTCTCCTACTGTCTACTTCTATTTCACAATGTTTAACAGGCAAATATTTGAAATTTTACTTGGTTCTCCACTACAGTGTCTTTATCGTCAGATTAGGAATTAATATGTAACACGCAGAATATTGTCAAAGATGAATCCACTGGATGCCACTTATTTTGACTCACCTTGGCAAAAGAAGTATTCAGAAGTAAGTATAAGTTAAAATGCATGTTTCACCAACAAAATTAGATACTAGATTAGTGAAACTTGATTAAAATATCAAAAGTAGAGCACCTGGAGCAGAAAATAGCCTCACTGAGTGTTACACATTTGTATTATTTTACTGTAATTGTTGACACATTCATTTTCAAGTAGCACTGTGCTGTTTTAGCTGATCATCATAGCACTATTTTTAAACTCCTTTATATTCCGATTGGCAGTTTAATGTCGCAGTACATCACATTTTATAAGCTGTTCTTGTATATGTAAATCAAAGTTAAAATAATCTGTTGAACTAAAAATGATTGCATTTCCCATTGAATTTGTGAGGAAGCAGAAATATAAAATGGCATTTAATGTAAACTGTCACATAAGTGTATTTACCTCAAACTGCTACTAGTTATTGTTGAACCGATCTTATATAAAAATCTGTCTAGCTGAGATTTTCCCTCTAAACTTCTCACGTGTTCATTTAATCAACAATACAAGGCGCAAAGACTTGACATTATCTACATCCTACAAGAACAACACAATCTTGAGCACACAGAATATGTTATACCTTCTTTCACTCAGATTAATTATCTTTCAACGCCTTATCATGTGAGTCTTTCAGTGGGACACGACCCCTAGGTTGGGAAATGCAGGAAAGTGCTGCTTACACACAGATGCTTTTTTTAAAAAAAAACAATCTAATAATGGTTTATAATAATAGTGATAATAATAATAATAATAATAATTTTAAAAAATGTATGCCACAAAGCCGCTTTTTTTGCAGAAAAAGTACTTTTACATTGTGCTGATCAAAATATACCCTCATCATGGAGAACACTTTCTGAGCATTAACTTTGAATGTATCCCATGAAAACTGGTCACACTTGCACATTAGACAGACTTTACTTGCCTTAACCCTGCAGTAAGCAACACTTATCCACTGTCAGTGAGCAGCGTGTTTCACAGTGATGCCTGAATCGTTGGGTCTGTATATCTAAGGGTCTCCTGTGGATTGCAGCCTAATAGCCACCCTGTGAATTTCAGTGTAATTCAGCCCACGTCTATCTTTAGTCTGTCGGAAATTGAAAATCATGCCTGTCCCTGAGTTCCAGTCACAGCCGCTCATTATGTAGGAGCCTGTATCATTACAGTCGGCTCCTCATTACATGCTCTCCTGCTGAGGAGGTGGCAGCAAGTTTTGTGGGAGGCAGCGCCACCGTGTGTCTGAAACAAGCACAGCAATTGTTTGAAATGTGTTTTAAGCTGATTTTGTGCAGTGCAGTTCCGCTCTGTCACTTAAGGTCACTTCTGGTTGATTACTTACTGGAATACACTACCGTTCAAAAGTTTGGGGACACTCAGAAATGTCCTTATTTCTGAAAGAAAAGCAGGTTTTTTTCAACGAAGATAGCATTAAATGAATTAGAAATACAGTCTAGACATTGTTCATGTGGTAAATGACTATTCTAGCTGGAAACGGCTGATTTTTAATGGAATATCTCCATAGGGGTACAGAGGCACATTTCCAGCAACCATCACTCCTGTGTTCTAATCCTACATTGTGTTGGCTAATGGTGTTGAAAGGCTAATTGATGATTAGAAAACCCTTGTGCAGTTATGTTAGCACTCGAATGAAAGTGTGCGTTTTCATGGAAAACAGGAAATTGCCAAGGTGACCCTTAATTTTTGAGCTGTAGTGCCTATTCTATTGCTGTGGATGAATATAAGGTGTGTCGGCTGTTTAGACTCAATGTTTATGACAATTTACTACATGAATGATAAAAACAGTGTGACCATCCACCTCCTACTTACTGGGCAAATTATAATTTTGAAATAATTTGTCATTATATATGGGCCGCAGAGTGACTCAATGGTTATCACTTTCGCCTCACAGCGAGAAGATCCCCAGTTTGCCTCCCGGTCTTCCTGGGATCTTTCTGCATGGAGTTTGTATGTTCTCCCTCTACATGTGTGGGTTTTCTCCAGGTATTTGGCTTCTTCCCACAGTTCAAAAACTGTTAATTGGTAACAATTTAGGTTAATTGGTAACTCTAAATTGTCCCTATGTGTGAATGTGAGTGTGATTGTCTGTATGTGTAGTCCTGTGATAGACTGGTGAGCTGTCCAGGGTGTCCTCTGCCTTCATCCTAAGTCCTCTGGGATAGACTCCAGCCCACTATGACCCTAATGAGGATTAAGCGGTGTACAGATAATGGATGGATATAATGTATTTATTTCTGTGCACTGTTGGCATTGTGTGCTGCTCTTTTCTTTGTACTGTTTTATTCTATCTGCTGCTGTCACACAGAAAATTTCCCATTGTGGGATCAGTAAAGGTTTTATCTATCTATCGATCTGTCTGTCTTTCTACTTAACATTTACTTTGGTTAAAATTGTATAATGAATGTAGCCGCAAGGGGACACAAGCCAGTGTCTTATTGTGCCGGTCCCAAGCCCGGATAAATACAGAGGGTTGTGTCAGGAAGGGCATCCGATGTAAAACTTTGGCCAAATCAAACATGCGAATCAAATGTATGACTTCCGTACCGGATCGGTCGAGGCCCGGGTTAACAACAACCGCCATCGGTGCTGTCGACCTACAGGGTGCCGGTGGAAAATGAACGACTGTTGGTCGAAGAAGGCGGGGAGGAAGGTGTGTTCGTAGGGAGAGAGAGAAGAGGAACACCAAGAGTCTAGGACTGAGATTAGGGACTTTGAATGTTGAAACTATGACAGGAAAAGGTAGAGAGCTGGTTGACATGATGCAGAGGAGGAAGGTGGACATACTGTGTGTCCAGGAGACCAGGTGGAAAGGTAGTAAAGCTAGAAGTTTAGGGGCAGGGTTCAAGTTGTTCTATCATGGTGTAGATAGGAAGAGAAATGGAGTAGGAGTTATCTTGAAGAAGGAGTTTGTTAGAAATGTCCTGGAGGTAAAAAGAGTGTCAGATCGAGTGATGAGCCTGAAGCTAGAAATCGAAGGTGTGATGTTTAATGTTGTTAGTGGGTATGCTCCACAGGTAGGATGTGAGCAGGAGGAGAAGGAGAAATTCTGGTTGGACCTTGATGAAGGGATGCAGAGTATCCCTAGAAGTGAGAGAGTTGTCATTGGTGCAGACTTCAATGGACATGTTGGTGCAGGAAACAGAGATGATGAGGAGGTCATGGGCAGGTTTGGTATCCAGGAGAGGAACGCAGAAGGACAGATGGTGGTTGACTTTGCAAAAAGGATGGAAATGGCTGTAGTGAATACTTTCTTCCAGAAGAGGCAGGAACATAGGGTGACCTATAAGAGTGGAGGTAGGAGCACACAGGTAGACTACATCTTGTGTAGACGGTGTAATCTGAAGGAGATCAGTGACTGCAAAGTAGTGGTAGGTAAGAGTGTAGCCAGACAGCATAAGATGGTGGTGTGTAGGATGACCCTGGTGGTGAAGAAGATGAAGAGGGCAAAGGCAGAGCAGAGGACCAAATGGTGGAAGCTGAAAAAGGAAGAGTGTTGTATGACTTTCAGGAAAGAGTTGAGGCAGGCTTTGGATGGTCAGGAGGTGCTTCCAGATGACTGGACAACGACAGCAAATGTGATCAGGGAGACAGGTCGGAGATTACTTGGTGTGTCATCTGGAAGGAAAGGAGATAAGAAGACTTGGTGGTGGAATGAGGAGGTGCAGGAGTGGATCCAGAGAAAGAGGTTAGCTAAGAAGAAGTGGGACACTGAGAGGACTGAAGAGAGTAGACAGGAGTACAGGGAGATGCAGCGTAAAGTGAAAGTAGAGGTGGCAAAGGCCAAACAAGGGGCTTACAATGACTTGTATGCTAGGTTGGACAGTAAGGATGGAGAGACTGAACTGTACAGTTTGACAAGGCAGAGAGACAGAGATGGGAAGGACGTGCAGCAGGTTAGGGTGATAAAGGATGGAAGTGTGTTGACAGGTGCCAATAGTGTGATGGGAAGATGGAAAGAGTACTTTGAAGAGTTGATGAATGAGGAAAATGAGAGAGAACGAAGAGTAGAAGAGGTGACTGTTGTGGACCAGGAAGTAGCAAAGATTAGTAAGGATGAAGTGAGGAGGGCATTGAAGAGGATGAAGAGTGGAAAGGCACTTAGTCCTGATGATATACCCGTGGAGGTATGGAAGTGTCTCGGAGAGGTAGCAGTAGAGTTTCTGACTGGGTTGTTCAACAGGATCTTAGATAGTGAGAAGATGCCCGAGGAATGGAGGAGAAGTGTGCTGGTGCCCATCTATAAGAAAGTATAGAAGAAAACTCCAGTTCCACAGAGTATAATACTGCTGTCACTATGCTTGATGGTAGGTTTGGTGTTCTTGGGGTTAAAGGTCTCACCTTCTCTCCTCCAAACCCATTTCTGCTCAGTTTTTGTTCCATCTGACAACAGAACTTTCCTCCATTTTTATTTATTTATTTATTTTACAGTTGATCCAAAACGCTGCTGCGAGAGTACTGACAGGAGTTAGCAAAAGAGATCATATTTCCCCTATACTTGCTTCTCTTCACTGGCTTCCTGTTAAATCCAGAATAGAATTTAAAATCCTTCTTCTGACATATAAAGCTCTTAATAACCAATCTCCATCATATCTTAAAGATCTGATAGTACCTTATTATCCTAGTAGAACTCTTCGCTCTCAAGCTGCAGGCTTACTTGTTGTTCCTAGAATTTCTAAAAGTAGAATGGGAGGCAGAGCCTTCAGTTATCAGGCGCCTCTCCTGTGGAACCTGCTCCCAGTTTGGGTTCGGGAGGCAGACACCCTCTCTATTTTTAAGACCAGGCTTAAAACGTTCCTTTTTGACAAATCTTATAGTTGGGGCTGACTGGGTGACCCACAGGGGTTCGGCTTGTGTCTTCATTTGCACAGCTGACTCCCTCTTGGACGTCCCTTCGTTCTGCCTCTAGTCATGCTGCTATAGGCCTATAGGCTGCTGGGGGACTTTTCTTGACGCACTGAGCCCTTCTCTATCTACCTTTACATTTAATATGTATACCGTTATTGCAGTACATTCACTCTGTTTCCCCCTGTGCTATTTCTCCGAGTGTCCCTGGTCCCAGAGCTGGATGCTTCAGATCTGCGGTTGATGTTCCACCAGCTGGTCCAGTCTCCACCATGTCCACTGTGGGATGCTGCTGCTGACCTTCCTCCAGCCCTCTGCTTCCAACTCCCTTTTTCCACCAGTCAACTCTGCATTGCCTTCACTATACTGTTATGCTAACTTACATACTGTTTGAATTTTACTGCTAGCTATATATGGAGTATGTTTAATGTCAGAGCCGTACATCATAAGAGTAAATTATGAGTCAGTTTTCAATGTTAGTTTATACTTTGTCTGTGTCACATATCCTGTCATGCATGTATCCAAATGTGTGTTATGTTTTCCTTGCTTTCCCACCCCTCCCTCTTCTCCCATCCCTCCCCCTTGCCCTCTTCTGTCCCTCTCAACCCACCTGGCCAGCAGGCAGATGGGTCCCCCCTATATAGAGCCGGGTTCTGCTCGAGGTTTCTTCCCTGTTAAAAGGGTGTTTTTCCTTGCCACTGTCGCCTTTGGGCTTGCTCTGGGGGTCAGGCATTTGGGTTCTGTAAAGCGTCTTCAGACGAGTTGACTGTAATTGACGCTATATAAATAAAATTGAATTGAATTGAATTGAATTAAGAACAAGGGAGATGTGCAGAGTTGTGGCAACTACAGAGGAATAAAGCTGATGAGCCACACGATGAAGCTATGGGAAAGAGTAGTTGAAGCTAGACTAAGGGCAGAGGTGAACATCTGTGAGCAGCAGTATGGTTTCATGCCAAGAAAGAATACAACAGATGCAATATTTGCTTTGAGGATGTTGATAGAGAAATACAGAGAAGGTTAGAAGGAGCTGCATTGTGTCTTTGTAGATCTGGAGAAAGCATATGACAGGAGAAGAACTGTGGTTTTGTATGAGGAAGTCTGGAGTGGCAAAGAAGTACGTTAGAGTGGTGCAGGACATGTGAGAGGACTGTAAGACAGTGGTGAGGTGTGCTGTAGGTGTGACAGAGGAGTTCAAGGTGGAGGTGGGACTACATCAGGGATCAGCTCTGAGCCCCTTCTTGTTTGCTATGGTGATGGACAGGATGACAGACGAGGTTAGACAGGAGTCTCCATGGACTATGATGTTTGCAGATGACATTGTGATCTGTAGTGAGAGCAGGGAACAGGTGGAGGAGAAGCTAGAGGCGTGGAGGTTTGCCCTGGAAAGGAGAGGAATGAAGGTTAGCCGCAGCAAGACGGAGTATCTGTGTGTGAATGAGAAGGACCCAAGTGGAAGAGTGAGGTTACAGGGAGAAGAGATCAAGAAGGTGGAGGATTTTAAGCACTTAGGGTCAACAGTACAGAGCAATGGAGAGTGTGGAAAAGAGGTGAAGAAGCGTGTACAGGCAGGCTGGAACGGCTGGAGAAAAGTGTCAGGTGTGATGTGTGATAGAAGAGTTTCAGCTAAAATGAAAGGAAAGGTTTACAAAACTGTGGTGAGACCAGCCATGTTGTTTGGTCTGGAGACAGTGTCCCTGAGGAAAAGACAAGAGGCAGAGCTGGAGGTAGCAGAACTGAAGATGCTGAGGTTCTCTTTGGGAGTGACCAGGATGGATAGGATCAGGAATGAGTACATCAGAGGGACAGCACATGTTAGAGGCTTTGGAGATAAAGTCAGAGAGGCCAGACTGAGATGGTTCGGACATGTCCAGAGGAGAGAGAGTGAATATATTGGTAGAAGGATGCTGAGTTTCCCACTGCCAGGCAGGAGGCCTAGAGGAAGACCAAAGAGGAGGTTTATGGATGTGGTTAAAGAGGACATGAAGGTAGTTGGTGTGAGAGAAGAGGATGCAGAAGACAGGGTTAGATGGAGGCAATTGATTCGCTGTGACAACCCCTGAAGGGAAAAGCCGAAAGGAAACGAAGAAGAAGAAAATTGTATAATGAATGATATGGTCTTAACATTATTTATTTATTTATTTATTTATATTTTTTTTTTAGGGTGGGGGGGGGCAGCAAGAATGAAAAGAAAAGGCATTGAAAACAGTGGTGAGATCAGAGATGTTGTCTGGTTTCGAGACAATGACAATGAGGAAAAGACAGGAAGCAGAGCTGATGGTCACAGAAATTAAAATGCTGAGGTTCTCTTTGGGAGTGACCAGGATGGATAGGATCAGAAATGAGTCCATCAGAGGGACAGCTTAGGTTAGATATTTTGGAGATGAAGCCAGAGAGGCCAGACTGAGATGGTTTGGACATGCACAGAGGAGGAACAGTGAGTATATCAGTAGAAGGATGCTGAATTTTGAACTTCCCGGCAGGAGGCCTAGAGGAAGACCAGAGATGAGACTTATGGACGTAGTGAAAGATAAGATAAGATAAGATAAGACAGACTTTATTGATCTCACAAAGGAGAAATTTACCGTTACAAGGCTCTTAGAAACAAAAACAAAGGAGTGCAAAAGTCACAAAAGTGCAAGAACAAGATAATAAATAATAAATAAAGAGGACATGAAGTTAGTTGGTGTGAAAGAAAAGAAAGCAAAGAATGGGGTTAGATGGAAACAGAGGATTCACTGTGGTGACCCCTGAAGAAAAAAGCCAAAAGGAACAGAAGACCAAAGGTCACTTCTGGGTGATTACTGACTGGAATATATTCTGTTGCAATGGATGAGGACAAGGTGTGTCGGCTGTTTAAACTCAATGTTTACGACAATTTACTACATGAATAATAAAAAACAGCGTGATCATCCACCTCTACGTATTGGGCTGGTTCAAAGACCATTTTTGGATTTATTGAGGTTTTCCGCTGCATCTTAGTCTGACTATTTAAATTTGAATTTTGAAATAATAGTAAAAGTAACTTGGGTAAAACTGTGTAATGAATAATATGCTCTTAACATTATTGTTTAAACTTCTTGCACAAATTTGCCTTGTTATTCTGACAGGAAAATTCTTCGGTTCAATGTTTTAAATGTTTCATACAAATCACTTGACCATCACCTGTCCTCAGAAATGGAAAAATGGAAGTATTCCGATCAGAAGCAAAGTAAATTTTGTGCATTCAGTCTAAGCAAAAGTCAAAAGCTTTAATAATCACTGTAGTAAGGTTTCACGTAAAATTACAGTAAAATCTTATCAGCTGTGGTCACCATTAGTTCTATGACTGCGGTGTTAAAATTGCATTTATTAACAGCCAATCACTGTGAATTTAATTACAACGCTCCACAGTACAATATGGGGTTTGTTGTAACTAGACCCACAATGAAACATGCCTGTGCCAATTTTAAAGCCTGGACCTCCCTATCTTTAAACTGTCATGTATGAAGCCAATGGTATCGACTACAGAGCCCAGAATTTACAATTGTTAGGCAATTTCCTAACAATCCTAATCTTTTTTAATGGAGAGCATTTTGTCATAACGACTGGTGTTTACAATGTGCTGCGTAAAAAATACCTACTGGACTCAACTTCATATCACTTGTAACTGCCAATTAACACTGAAAGATAAATGCTTAAAAATTGTCCTTTAACCCTTCGATGCACGAGTAATTGGATCCTACACTCTTCCATAAGTGGCCCAAAAGTGATGAGAATCAATGTGTTTTTTTGCCATTGTCGTCATTTTGGTTGAGAATAATCCTTCATATTATTGATGTTTGTATTATAATTTTGTCCATACAAGAATTATTTCATTTTTGAAATATGTTTGTTACTTTTTACCATTTTTAACATTTTGATAATTGAAAAAGAAGGATATTATGCAGAACAGCAATATAAAAATGTCAAAATGCATTATTTTTCCACTTTTAAGCATAATACCCACATGGACAAAATTATTGGTACCCCTTGATTAATGAAAGAAAAACCCACAATAGCCACCGAAATAATTTCAATCTGACAAAAGTAATAATAAATAAAAATTCTATGAAAATTAACCAATGAAAATCAGATATTGCTTTTGAACCATGGTTTAGCAGAATTATTTTAAAAAATAAAATCATGAAACAGACCTGGACAAAAATGATGGCACCCTTAACTTAATATTTTGTTGCACAATCTTTTGAGGCAATCAATGCAATCAAATGTTTTCTGCAACTGTCAATGAAACTTCTGCACCTCTCGGAAGGTATTTTGACCCACTCCTCATGCATGAGCAGACTGTTCCAGTTGTCTCAGGTTTGAAGGGTGCCTGCACAGATTCAAGATACATTGTGCCAGATGCAGCAAAGCAGCCCCAGAACATAGCAGAGCCTCCTCCATGTTTCACAGTAGGGACACTGTTCTTTTCTTGATATGCTTCATTTTTGTGTCTGTGAACATAGAGCTGATGCACCTTGCCAAAAAGTTCCAGTTTTGTCTTGTCTGTTCTTAGGACCTTCTCCCAGAAGCTTTGTGGCTTGTCAACATGTAATTTGGCAAATTCCAGTCTGTCTTTTTTATGATTTGTTTTCAACAATGGTGTCCTCCTTGGTTGTCTCCCATCAGGTCCACTTTGGCTCAAACAACGACGGATGGTGCACTCTGACACCGATGTATCTTGACCTTGGAGTTCACCTTTAATGTCTTTAGAGGTTGTTCTGGGCTCTTTTGTTACCATTCCTGTTATCCGTCTCTTCCATTTGTCAACAATTTTCCTCCTGCGGCCCCGTCCAGGGAGGTTGGCTACAGTCCCATGGATCTTAAATTTCTGAATAATATGTGCTGCTGTAGTCACAGGAACATCAAGCTGCTTGGAGGTGGTCAAATAGCCTTTACCTTTAACATGCTTGTCTATATTTTTTTTTCTAATCTCCTGAGACAGCTCTCTCCTTCGCTTCCTCTGGTCCATGTTTAGTGTGGTACACGCCATGTTACCAAACAGCACAGTGACCACTTGTAACCCTATAAATAGGCCAACTGACAGATTAGAAGTTCGTAGACACCTGTGCTGCCAATTAGAGGACATACCTTGATTGAACATGTCCATATGGTCACATTAATTTCTGTCTTTTCTAGGGGAACCATCATTTTTGTCCAGGTCTATTTCATGAGTTAATTTTTGAAAATAATTCTGCTGAACCACGGTTCAACAGTAATGTCTGATTTTCATTTCTTAATTTTCATAGAATTTTTATGTATTATTACTTTTGTCAGATTGAAATTATTTCTGTGACCATTATGGGTTTTCCTTTCATTAACCGAGGGGTACCAACAATTTTGTCCACTAACCCTTAAATGCATATTTTGTAAAACCTCAATTAACAAAGGCTTTTCAACAAAATTTCATGCCAAAATTTGTTTTATTCTAAAATTAAACACCAGGATTTGATTTTAGTATCAGTTATCAGGATTGGGCATGAAACAAACACCATTAATAACTGAATTTTGTTCAATGCAGTTACTTCAATTGTAAAATCCAAGCTGTCTGATTCAAAATTTCTCGACAGATAAACTGTTTGTTTGGACAAGATTCTGTAAAAATAAAAATCCATCGTCACCTGTACACCCATGAAGCAAACTGTGACTCTCACCAACAGTCACAAGATCAAAATTCAGGGATTTTTCAGCTGAACTGCAGGAAGTGTTTACGCAGAACAGAGAGCAGACATTTTTTGCCCCAGTAGTGGTAACACCTGTGGTCACTTGAGAAATGCTGTTTGCAGTTTTTGTACAATAAGATAACTAAGAAATTCAACTTTATTGTATTGTTTTTATGTTATTTATGGCATTCTAAGTTCCCTGTACTACAGTGAAGACATGTTCTCTCTTGTTCTAGTCATGCTTGTGATGTCTCTCTGAAGATTTGTATTGCCATAAAAATGACAAAATGTGACAGGAGCAAAGAAAGAAAATACCAAGAAATGGTTTGGGACTCAGAGGGTTAAATTTGCCAAAGTACAGCAGTTATATAAAGTTAAAGTGTTAGGAGGTCATACTGTAAAACAGTGAAGGTTTATTACAATATGTGGGCTGGTTTTTGGAATATCTTTCCACAATAAAGCAGCAATAAAGCCAATAACCAAGGTAGTGACGTGCTGTGATCGGTTAAAAGGCTCTCCTGGTTCCTGCTCTCAGTCTGACATCCAGGAGCCTCCATCTCCAGGTTCACTCAAAGGTAAGGTGTATTAGATTACTTGTAGATTACTTGGATTTCCCACATTGTTTGATGTTCAAAAGAGGAGGAAATTAAAGAGGTTTCTACAGGAGAAGATGATCGCAAAATAGGCCAGAAACATTAATAACAACAAAACCCTTTTCACCCCACAGAGAGAAGTTTTAATCCCGATCATGGCTGTGAGAAACCAACCGGCAATGTACGCACCTTCTGACTTCCAGACTAAAATGACAGACTGCTGCAGCGACATGAGCGTTTGTAAGGCCTCCTCCTGCTTGCTTTTTCTCCATTTAAATTCAAATATACACACAGTTAGGGATACATTTGGGTGCAAGATGTGGAAGGATAGGATCACATTTATAGGTGTGTCTAAAAACTATAGGTCAGATTGGAAAGAACAAAAAATTTTAGATGTTTAAAAACTGCTGTGATGTTTAAAAACTGTTCAAACAGTAATCATGTGTTTAGGTCTTACATGTTCATTTGTTGTAAATAATATGCTAATGTAAAAACTGATTTTTTTAATGTGGATGTTATGTACAGTTTTGTCCTGTTTTTTTCATAGTCAACATGTGGTTCATACTTTTCTGTGATTTTACTTGATATTATGTGTAGTTGAACAAAGCAAGGAAATTACAGCAAATTGTTTAAAATATTTGTTGAACTTGTTAAAAATGCAGAGTTTGTACCAATATAACATCCCTGTCTGAAGAGCTTTTAATGTAACTGATAAAGAACAAAATCCTTAACAACGTATTAAAAAGTGTATCTGAAGCTGAAAGGAGGCTTCGGCCTTCAAAATGAGTCAAAACAGTTTTTGACAACACATTTTTCCTTCATAGCTGCTTATTTTGGTTAATATCATTTACATTTAAAATGTACAAAGCAAGTTTTAAAGGGCAGTGTGAACAGGAGCAATGACAAAGAAACCTTTCTATGTTCATATGGGCTTTAGTTTTATAGACTGAAGACTGATTGTAGGACATTTCCTTCCCCTGTTCCTCAGGCCTCTGTGGGTGGTTTTTACTCCCCTGCCTTGGCTGCAGCATCGCCAGTGACATGAACGAGTGCTGCCTGTGTGGATCGACTTTTGCCATCCGCAGTGTCTACAGGACCAGATACAACATCAATGTGAGTAGGAAATGGATGAATGTGGATTAAAAATGGTCTGCTCGGTGCAGAATTACTACAATTTGTTGATAATCTTCTGTCGGTTTTATCCACAAAATGTAAAGATTCCATGAGAAAATAGAGAAAAACTAAAAGTAAGATCTAAACATTTCACTTTAGCCTTTTTAATAACTTCTGAATCACTTTGAAAGGAAGCTTTTAACTCATTTTCAGTACCGGCAGATGTTGTAGAATTGTTAGGTATGACAGTGTTGCTGTTAGTGTTTATTATGTTAACTTGGGTAGACTATTCCATAATAAGAGCTGAGCTTTAAAAGAAACTGTAAACACTAACTCAAAAGGAACAAAAAGAAATTATATAGCGGGGTTTATGAATGATAAATTATTATTTATATCACTAATAGATCCTTAATACTAGCACATCAATGTGTAAGCAGCAGTTAACTGCTGAAGCTGCTTAAGGCAGAGCTAGTTTTATCTACATATACACTGATCAGGCATAACATTATGACCACCTGCCTAATATAGTGTTGGTCTCCTTTATGCTGCTAAAACTCCTCTGACCCAGTGGGGCATGGACACAGAAGCTCTGGGATGTCCTGTGGCACCAGGATGGTGGCAGTGAACTCTGTGCTGTTGCTAATTATGTGTCAGCAGCAGGCCGACTCTCCCATCATCAATATGAGATCTTGGTTGAAAATTAATCCAAATCTGGACAGAAATAAATGCGGTGACATTGCAGAAGCTTATTGAAATGATGCCATGGTGAATGTGCGCCATACTCAAAACTAAAGGTAGTCCTGTAGTGCCGAAGAACAGGAGTCTGAGGCGGAGTGTCAAATGCAGGTGCTAACCTCTTTACTGACATCAGTCGACAGAATAATAACTCTCAGTACATGTGGAGCGTAACTTATCAACATGAAGCGTAACAGCATAAACAGTCCGTGTGCAAAACACAACCACAACTCTCAACGTTCCGTGGGTGAATTATGTAAACCCACTACAGTCCAACAAAATATTAGAGTGTGCAATAGGGTTTTTTTTTTTAACCGGCAGTGTATTTCTGCCATAGTGGAAAGACATTTGTCAGTACATTAAGCACTCACTGCCACAGATCTTCCTAAATATAGTTTCAGATCTAGAAACTAAACAAAACCAAAAAGAACCTGTGTTTCTGCTGTTGTGAAATTCTTTGAAATTTCCAAATAGAAAAATGTTAAACTTCTAAATCACAGGAAGTTTTAAGGTCTTCTGTTGCTCATGTGACATTTTCAGTCACTGTTAGCTCATTTTTCGGTGCAATATAAAGTCCTGCACCTCTGCTGAATCAGCACAGCCATGACGGTCTTCACTGCAGCATAAAACAGTTTTAATGCCACAAACCATAAAAAAATTAAAAGTCCAGATTGTCTGTCCCATGACAGCTGAGTCAGTCATAATTTCTCATTTGGACCCAGGAGTGCAGACATGCAGAATGAAGGGATTTTACTAAAATATCTCAAATTTAAGCTTACATTTCATTAGAGGAATACACATGATTTATTCAAGGACTGCTGGATAGCTGAAAATCCAAAACTTCTGTTTTTACAGCATCTGGCTGGAACAAAAAAAAAAATTAACTTTAGCATCTTTTTAAAAGATAACACACTTTTCAAAGCTGCTGGTGGGTTTTGGGGTTCAGAGGGATAACATTTATTATACATACACTACTGTTCAAATGTTTGAGGTTGCACAGGCAATTTCCTGTTTTCCATGAAAACTCACAGTTTTATTCATGTGCTAGCATAACTGAACAAGGGTTTTCTAATCATCAATCAGCCTTTCAACACCATTAGCTAACACAATGTAGCATTAGAACACAGGAGTGATGGTTGCTGGAAATGTTCCTCTGTACCCCTATGGAGATATTCCATTACAAATCAGCCGTTTCCAGCTAGAATAGTCATTTACCACATTAGCAATGTCTAGACTGTATTTCTGATTCATTTAATGTGGTCTTCACTGAAAAAATAATGCTTTTCTTTTAAAACTAAGGTCATTTCTGAGTGACCCTAAACTTTTGAATGGTTGCGTATAAAAGAAAATAGATTATTTAAAAAAGCATTTATAGCAGAGAAAGTAAGTAAAAGGGGCCCCACTTGCTCTGATCTGAGGGGTTTAACTTGATAGTGGAGACAAAATGGTCTTTTAAAACTGGTTTATTAGAAAATGCCACCTCCAACAAGTACATCATATCCCACCTATGCTTCAGCCTTTTCACATTCTGAGATCTGATATGAGACAAACCATTTCTGCAGTTCCCATCACAGACAGATAACACACAGTCAATGGCTGAACTAATGCGGCAGTGGTGGATATATGTGATTAAGGGTGACAAGATTTATCTGTAGTGTGTGCATATATACAATTGAAGCCATTTGAACAGGGAGGGCCAGGTGATTTGGAATCACCCATGACGCTGATACTGCACCTCTTACTTTGGCTGCTCTTGCTGACAGGGCTCGATGTGTGGAGATTATGTGGCGATGGTGTGCTGTGGGCCGTGCGCCGTCTGCCAGCTGAAGAGAGATATCAACCGCAGGAAGGAGCAAGGCATTTTCTGAGCAGGTAATAGCTGTAAAACACACACAAATAAACCTTTACATTCATGGAGCTCGTAAAATGATGGAAAATCTTGTGTTGACTTTATGCCCTCCAGATGCTGCCATGACAACAGAGATGCAATAAATCTGCTGCATTGCTGTGCTGATAAAGTCCAATAATATGTCACACTAGTCCTGTAAAGTTTTAACATCAACTGCACTCCTCTGAGGGGAATGACATTTGTCTTCTTGACTCGGTTAAACATTAGTCAGCTGGGAGTGGAGCATCGTGAATTACTGCTGCTAACTGTAATTGAATTTAGTTTCTGTTCTGTCCACATCCTACTGAGCAGTCAGTAGGAAGTGGGGATGACTGTTGTTGACTTTGACTGCTCCGGTGCTGTCGTTAACTTTTTTTCTGTGGCTAAAACTTGACATAAAGGCAGCAAGTTTTTAATGAAGCAATTATCGCAACTCTAGAAATCTGATTTTAGCTGAACTCTCATCAGGTTCTCAGTTTTGTTTGTGCAGCTCATACAAGTTGTCCTTAACAACGGACAAACCTGCAAGATAAAGACACAAATCAGACACTTATATTTTTGATGCGGTGTTGAAGGAAATTGCATTTTCAGCAAATTATTATTTTTTTTCTTCATTGGACCATATAGATTTGCATAGATGTATAAGAAACAACAATGTTTATACAATTTATGCTGTCTCATGTTTTACTGTACATAACGAATCATTCTGTGATAATAAATGTGATCAGCAGAGGAAAAAAAATCATGTCTTCTGTCGTGAACTTTAATTCATATCAGATACGACACTCATTGAATCAATTGACATTTATAACATTAGATCAAGCAGTTTTACTTCCTCTCTTAAGAACAGCTTACAAAGCATCAATTAAACTAATAGTGAATGATTCTGAAGAGATTTGAGGAGCACAGAGCAAAACTTCTCTGCTCTGACAACAAGATCATTTTAACACAGAAACTTAATAGGATTCAGAGCAGCTTTAATTAGGAATGTCATCTAAAGAAGGTACCTTGGATTGAACAGAAATGTAAGCTGCTGCAAGACAAACTCATTTATTTATCAAACAAACCCATGGCCATAAGTTTGGACACAAGTACCATGACGCTTGTGAATCTTAGAAAATACCACAAAATTGTCACTTACAATATAAATACCAGTCATAGCCATCAACCAAAATGAAATATATTTTGGTGCATTCAGAGTTAGTTAAACATCAACCAGGAAGGAAGAAGGAAATTTAAAATAAAAAACATGTTTCCAGTTCATTAACATGAGCTGAACTCCGACATTTTCAGATGATTTTTACTGTTTGCTTTGTCTGTGAAATTATATTTTTGTTGTATCATAAGTCTTCCTCCCATTCTGCTTCTTTAAACTCTGGGAATCACAAATATACTTGCTATCTGTTAAGATAATATGCTACATTGAGTGTTTACAAATTTTAGCAAATGGAGAGCAGACAAGCATAACAGAACAATGAACACTGGAGCTTTATGTTACGGGGGGGCAGCTGGAGAACCCAGGTGCAGACTCACAGTAACAGGCAAATGAGGAAAGAGATTTATTAAACTGGAACTAGAGCAATACACAAATGGTGAACAAGACTTAAGGAGACAGAACAAGGCCAAACTACTCAAAACTCTATAAACCACCACTAAAAGTACAGAAACGGGAATCTACAAAACTCAACTGCATTAACAAAACTAAGCTCTGGAGGGGTACTTACAAGGTGGGGGAACAGAACACAGTGGAGGGAAAACTGGCTGAGGAAGTCCATGAACACACAGGAGCACTACTGAGTCCAAAAGGGGGGGATCCAGGAGGGGGAGAGCAGCAGAGTCCATGGAGGCTGTAGAAGTCCAGAGGTGGCAGGCTTGGAGGGGAGAAACTAAATGCGGAGGTGCAACAGAGTCTATGCAGAGCCAAGAGTCTGTGAAGACGTGGGTAGCTGTGGAGATGAGTCTTTGAAGGGAAGTGATGCTTCGGGAGGCATGCAGGCAGATGATCCAGCGGGGTGTGAATGAATGAAAAGAGTATAAGTAGTGAAGGTGAGGTGGAGAACAGGTGAGTATGGTGAACTAATTACTGCAGCTGATGTGAATTGCAGCAATCAGCAGAGAGCAGACAGATGAGTGGGACAAGGGGCGCAGATACCAACAGAGGGAGCCAGAGGGACAAGATAAGGACAGCGACAACAGGGAGAGAAATGACAGGAATATCAAAGAGACAGAAGAAAAGGACAGGAAGAAGGAGGGAGAAGGAAGAAAAGAGGAAGAAGTAGAAGGAAGGGCAGGGCTAGAGCAGGATCATAACACTTTATTGTCTGTCTGTGGAGTTGCATGCTGATGTACCATATAAAGCTTGTCTGCAGAACTGAAGTATCAAATTCAATAGAGCTGCACAGAGGAGACAGTGATAGAATTTTGTCCAATGAGAAATAATTTCTCAATACCAATACTTCTCATACAACCTGTTCTCTGTTATTCAAAGAGGCTCTGTGCCCCCCAGTATTTAACATCAACTTTCCTGATGAATTAGGATTTCTTTCAGCCCTTTGGTTATTCTTGTAATTCCCTTTTAGCATCTGTCATAGTAAAATCCACATGCATGGTAAACACGTGTGAACACGTGGTTTAAAAACTTAGTTTTATTTCCCCACAATGCTGAAAGTGCCAAGGCCTGTATGTATGACACTGAATGTGTATGAGGAGTTTTCTTCAGAGCTTCAGTAGAATAAAATAGACTTCTCTTTTATGTTCTTTCTAAAACCTCAAAAGAGGTCATTTCTTCATATTGTTATTTCTGTGTTTTTATTTTGTAATTCAAAGGACCAGTGTGTCAGATTTAGTGGTTTCTAGTGTTGAAGTTCCAGACTGCACGTGTCAGGACCAGAACACTGAAAGGAAAACAAGAAAATTCAGAAATAATAAATCTTTAATATTCGTTAACAGTTGATAAACTCTGGCAGATACGCTCTCACATGGTAGAATAAAAGTGTAATTCCATAGAAAAACAATCAATAAAGTTCCAGTGAAACATGCCAGAGTTAAACAACTGTTAACGAATATTAAAGATTTATTACTTCTCTGAAATGTTCTTGTTTTCCTTCCAGTGTTCTGGTCCTGACATTTGCAGTCTGGAACTTCAGCACTAACTACTCAGTCCAACACACTGGTCCTTTGAATAATGAAATAAAAACACTGAAGCTCTGAAGAAAACTCCTCATACACATTAAGTGTCATACATACAGACCTTGGCACTTTCACCGTTGTGGGAAAATAAATTTAAGTTTTTAAACCACGTGTTCACAGGTGTTTACCATGCATGTGGATATTTACTATGACAGATGCTAAAATGCACTTACAAGAATAATCAAAGGGCTGAAAGAAATCCTAACTCATCAGGAAAGTTGGTGTTAAATACTGGGGGGCACAGAGCCTCTTTGACTAAAAGAGAACAGGTTGTATGAGAAAAATGTGTATTTAAAAATGATTTGAGTTTGGTCAAAATGCAATTCCTGTCTCCTCTCTGTCTTGAATTTGAAGCATCAGTTCTGAAGACAAGCTGTTTTATGGTCCAAGAAAAGTGTAATTCCACAAAAAAACAACCAATAAATCTCCAATCTAGCTGTGCTAGAAATTGACAACTGTTAATAAATATTAAACTTTTATTATTTCGTCTAAAATTTGTTGCTTTCCTCCGTAGTTCTGGTTGATTTTTAGCCATCACACATAGGAGGGGAGGGTGAGGAGAGGAATATTCTGCATGTATGACATCAGGAAGTGTTAAAATAAACATTCAACGACTGATGTAATAGCAGTGTTTGATCAAAGAGAATATTTTCTCTACTTTTTAATAGAATGTAAATAATATTTTAGCCTCTTTTGATTCTCCAAAAATGTTCTGTTATTATCATGAAAATACAAATATTTAGATGGTTACAACAGTAGGATATTTCAGTCTGTGTATTTTTTCTCTTGTGATTTGATGAGTGACAATAAATTTTTAACAACTTGTTTGATGTGAATGATGATCAGAAGGTGATTAAAATGCCAAAGGATCAATGCAAATATTCAAGCTGCACTTTGTTTTTTTTTTCTCAATACATTCAAAGTGACACATTATAAAGTACTACATATGAGAACACACAACCAAGTGTTTACCAAAGGTAGCCTTTTGCAATTTCAGCACATGGGTAATGCATGTGTTATTTTTCAATTCGTTTTTTCTTTAGTCCATATTGTCTCCTCTCTGCAGACCTTTCTACTTTGATACTTCAGTTCTGCAGATAAGCTCTGATATGGTACAACAAAAGTGTAATTCCTCAGAAAAACAATCAGTAAAACGTGCCAGAGATTAACAGCTGTTTTATTACTTCTCCTGAATTTCCTTGTCTTCTTTGTGGAATCCTGGTTGATTTTTAGCCAACACACGTGGAACAGGAGGATGACCACGCTCTCTGGAGGATATAAGAGGAAGCAGCTGTCACGTATCTCTGCAGCATTCTTGGAAACATCCAACTGTGCAGATCATCTCCAGCAAGACACTGACGTCTCCTCACACTTCGAGACTAAAGACTCCAACATGATCTTGCTCCTCTTCTTGTTCGGTCTGGCTCTGGGTGCCCAGATTCCTCCAGATGACCAGAGAATGAAGCTACAGCGAAGCAACTGTCCCACGTTCTGGTACAGCTTTAATGATCGCTGCTACAAGTACATCGCTACACGTATGACCTGGGCTGACGCAGAGCTCCACTGTGTGTCAGAGGGAGCCAACCTGGTGTCTATCCACAGTATTGATGAACATAATTTTGTCAATTCCCTGATCAGGAACTTTGACCCTGCTCGTGCACTCACCTGGATCGGACTTAGTGACCTCCATAAGGAAGGCAGATGGATGTGGTCTGATGGGTCAAAAGTCAACTTTTTCTTTTGGGCCACAGGACAACCAGATAATGCAGGAGGAAAGGAACACTGTGGAGAAACCAACAGGGGAACAAATTTTCAGTGGAATGACATTCCATGTTCACGCACATATCCTTTTGTTTGTGTGTCTCGTACAGTTTTTCCTTAACAACTAAGACACCTGCAAGATGAAGACACAAAAATCAGAGAATCATCTCATGAACATTCCTTCTCATGATAACTGGACACTTGTACAAATAAGTTTGATGCTGTGCTGAATGAAATAGCATTTGAGTTATCTGAAAATCTCTTTTTTCCTTCACTGAATCATACAGAAATGCGTAGATTAAGAAGAAACAATGATGTTCATACAACTTGTGTTTTCTCATGTTTTACTTTTCAAAACTACAAAATGAATCATTCTGTGATGATAAATGTGATCAGCAGATGAAAAACCATTCATGTCTTCTGTCGTGAACTTGAATTCGTATCAGATACGACACTCATTGAATCAACTGACATATTTATAACACCATTACAACAAACAGTTTTATTTATTCACTTTAGAACAGCTTACAATCATCAATTAAACTAATAGTGAATGATTCTGAAGAGATTTGAGAAGAATGCATTAGAGATACAGTGAAGAATGTTGTACAGGCAGCACAGAGCAAAAATTCATTACATTTCAGCATTTGGCTGAAAGTCTACAATATATTACTGTAACAATAGCACAAGTGGCACCTAAAGTTTGCCAAAATTAGTCGTCGTTCTCTGCTGGTCACAACAAGTGATGCTGTAGCAGCAGCAGCTTCTGAGTGAATGAAGAAACACTGTTTTGTTGCATTTTCTGTGAAACCAAGCCAGTGATTCTTTAACTCCTAGAGCTGATGATCTGTTGATATTCAGCGTCATATGAAGGCCTTGTGGTCATCATTTTTGCTGTCAACCTGTACATGATGCACACAAACACACACACACACACACACCTCTGCTTATTGTGTTCAAAGAGCAGAATAATTGCTATTTCAGTTATTTATCATAATATATTGTTTATTTAAGACAATAAATGTTTCGGTTTCTGTGCCATGTTCAGAGATTCAACAAGTGGAAGTGCACACGTGATAAGAAAAGGATGTTTTGTGGTTTGAAGCTGCAGCACTGGAATGTAAAAGTACTTGTTGTGTTTTGTGGCCACTTGAGGGCAGCACGAGAGCAGCTCAGTGTGACCACTCTCAAATCTCTCTGCTGCCGTCAGAGGCTGTAATTGAGAGGAAACCACCAGGATGCTATCGTGAACGGCTTCCAATAATATGACACTTGGTTCAGACACCCTCTCTGAAGAATATATTTCCGAAAGTGGTCTTTCAGCTGCATCTGATAAATTCTTGATAACATGTAACAGCTGATGTACTCGTGTACAGAGACTTTGACACAAACATGATGTAGATCCTCTTTTGTTGTTTGATTTGGATCTGAGTCCTGACTCCTTCAGATGACCATGAACTGGAGCTACAACGTGATGAAGGCCTTATGCTCATTTATTTGACAAATCCAGCAGGCTTATACTTATTTTTGTAGAAAAAATAAATGGAAGTGTATCTCTGGCAGGATTTTTGGAAACATCCAGCTGTGCAGATAAACTCATGCAAAGCATCAACCTTTCATTAACCTCCAACATGATCTTGCTCCTCTTCTTGTTCGGTCTGGCTCTGGGTGCCCAGATTCCTCCAGGTGACCATGAAGTGATGCATCAGCGAAGCAACTGTTCCACGTTCTGGTCCAGCTTCAACAGTCGCTGCTACAAGTACATCGCTACACCTATGACCTGGCTTGATGCAGAGCTCCACTGTGTGTCACAGGGAGCCAACCTGGTGTCTATCCACAGTGTTGATGAACATAATTTTGTTAATTCCCTGATCAAGAACTTTGATTCTGCTCAGAATTTGACCTGGATCGGACTCACTGACATCCATAAGGAGGGAGCATGGATGTGGTCTGATGGCACCAAAGTCAACTTTATCTTTTGGAGCACAGACGAGCCAAACAACAGTGGAGAACAGGAACACTGTGGACACACCAACCATGCAGCAGAATTTAAATGGAATGATTATTTTTGTTCACTGTCATTTCCATTTGTCTGTCTGACACTTATGCAAATAAGTTTGATGCTGTGTTGAAGGAAATTGGATTGGAGTTATCTGGCAATCATTTTTTTCTTGACTGAGCCATATAGATTTGCATAGATTTAGAAGAAACAACAATGTTCAAACAACTTGTTGTCTCATGGTTTGCTTTACATAACAACAGAATGAATCATTCTATGATAATAAATGTGATCAGCAGATGAAAAAGTTTATCATTACCATTATAACAAACACTAGGGCTTTTTTGAACAACAAACCAAAGTTCAACAACTGTTAAGACACAGTGATAAGCTTTTGTCTCCACTCAGACATATTCACTGCCGTACTAAGACCTTGTTGCTTTCAGCGTTGTGGGGAAAATATAATTACATTTTTAAACCATGTGTTCACATCTGTTTGCCATGCATGTGGATTTATAAAACGGCACATGCTAAAATACAATAATAACACATAATCAAAGGGCTGAAAGAAATCATAACTCATCATAGAGGTTGATGTGAAATACTGGGAGACACATAGCAGAGAGCAGGTTGTATGAAAAGATTGATGAAACTGGTGAACACAGTCCCTGAGAATGAGCAACTAAACAAAAACAATTAAAGACTAAATTTACAGAACAGAACTCCAAAAGTCAAAAACATGAAACTTCAAGGGAGACAAGAGACAGACACGAAATACATGGAGCTAAGAGACGGGCCTAAGACTCTAAAATGAAGACATAACTAACTGGAGAAGGTAGGAGGAAGGGCAGGAGATACATTTAATGATCAAATTATCTGCATGTTATCAAGAATGAAAAATTCCTGATGACGTGCAGAAGTGCAGCTCATCTACTCTTGTACAGAGACTTTGACAAAACAAGATGTTGATCCTCTTTTGTTGTTTGTTTTGGATCTGAGTCCTGACTCTTCCAGATGAACGTGATACAACGTGATTACGGCCTCATGCTCATTTATTTCACAAATCCAGCTGGCTAATAATGGAAGTATTTGCCAAGTGCTTTTGGCCAATGATCTCACACCAACAGTAAACACCCTTTCTCAGGCAAATAAAATTTTCTTCCAACACATCATGGACTAAATTTGTTGTTTGCTGTTCAGTTGGTGTGATCAAACTGGATAAATTCAAATTCTCTAAAAATTAACCTGACATATAACCTTTGATATGATGACTGTTTACACACAAGGACTCTTGAAGGAATTTGTGGAAGAAATCACAGCACCATAGAATGTGGCCATTTAATATAGATGCATCCACAAACAAAGTGACCTTGCGCTGAGCATAATCTTTTTTATGGTGAGCATTTTATTATAACAATTGTTGTTTAAAATGTGCTGTGTAAAAATACTGACTTGACTCAATTTCATGTCACCTGTAACTGCCAAAAAACTGAATGATAAATGCTGAAAAATTCTCTGTTAATTAAGCATACACTACAAGGGTTTTCTAATCATCAATTAGCCTTTCAACACCATTAGCTAACACAATGTAGCATTAGAACACAGGAGTAATAGTTGCTGGAAATGTTCCTCTGTACCCCTAAAATCAGCCGTTTCCAGCTAGAATAGTCATTTACCACATTGACAATGTCTAGACTGTATTTCTGATTCATCTAATGTTTTCTTCATTGAAAAATAGTGCTCTTCTTTCGGAAAAAAAAAGGGCATTTCGAAGTGACCCCCAACTTTTGAACGGTAGTGTATGTAAAACTTCAATAAACAGAGGCATATGAACAAAATATCATGCTGAAGTTTGGTGTATTGTAAAATTAGTTATCAGTTATCAGGATTGAGCAGGAAACAAACACCATTAATTACTCATTTTTGTTTAATACAATTAATTAAATTGCAAAATCTAATTTAAAATTGTGATATTTCATTAAAATCACTTTATTCCACGTGTCGAATTCAAAATTTCTCTACAGATAAACCAAATTATATGAAAACAAAAACAACAATCTGTTATCCTCTGCACACCCATGAATCCAAGATCAAAATTCAGGGACTTTTCAGCTGAAACGAGAGCAGATGTTTGTTTTTTTTGCCTCAGTAGTGGTAACACCTGTGGTCACTTGAAAAATGTTGTTTTGCAATTTTTGTACAATAAGATAACTAAGAAATTCAACTTTATTGGATTTTTTTTTTACATTATTTAGGACATTCTAAGTTCCCTGTACTACAGTGAAGACATTTCTGAGTTCTCTCTCCTTCTAGTCATGCTTGTGCTGTCTCTCTGAAGATTTATATTGCCATAAAAATGACTAAAAATGTGACAGGAGCAAAGAAAAAGAAATGCCTAGCAACAGTTTGAAACAGTTTGAGACTCTGGGGGTTAAATTTGTCAAAGTACAGCCGTTACATAAAGTTCCTCATAATGATAGCAGCTATTAGGAGGTCATATTGTATAACAGTGGAGGTTTATTGCCATACGTGGGCTGGTTGTGGGAGTGTCTCTTTTTAGAACATCTCTGTGCAATAAAACAGCGATTAAGCCCATAACCAAGGTAGTGACGTGGTCTGATCGGTTAAAAGGCTCTCCTGGTTCCTGCTCTCAGTCTGACATCCAGGAGCCTCCATCTCCAGGTTCACCCAAAGGTAAGGTGTATCTCCCAAACAGATTACTTGGATTTCCCACATTGATGCTCAAAAGAGGAGGAAATTAAAGCGGTTTCTACAGGAGAAGATGATCGCAAAATAGGCCAGAAACGTTAATAACAACAAAACCCTTTTCACCCCACAGAGAGACGTTTTAATCCTGATCATGGCTGTGAGAAACCAACCAGGGAGTTTCACACCTTCTGACTTCCAGACTGGAGTCACAGATTGCTGCAGCGACATGAGCATTTGTAAGGCCTCCTCCTGCTTGCTTTTTCTCAATTTACACACGTGGACAAAATTGTTGGTACCCCTCAGTTAAAGAAGGAAAAACCCACAATTCTCACTGAAATCACTTGAAACTCACAAAAGTAACAATAAATAAAAATTTATTGAAAATTAAATAATCAAAAACAGTCATTACTTTTGAATTGTTGATTAACATAATTATTTAAAAAAACAAACTAATGAAACAGGCCTGGACAAAAATGATGGTACCTCTATAAAAGATTGAAAACTATTTGACCAGAGTGACATGATTAACTCAGGTGTGTCATTTAATTGACATCACAGGTGTTTCCAAACTCATAATCAGTCAGTCTGCCTATTTAAAGGGAGACAAGTAGTCACCCTGCTGTTTGGTGAAAAGGTGTGTACCACACTGAACATGGACAACAGAAAGCGAAGGAGAGAATTGTCCCAGGACATCCGAAAAAAAATTATAGACAAACATCTTAAAGGTAAAGGCTATAAGACCATCTCTAAACAGCTTGAAGTTCCTGTGACAACAGTGGCTCATATTATTCAGAAGTTCAAGACCCACGGGACAGTAGCCAACCTCCCTGGACGTGGTCGCAAGAGGAAAATTGATGACAAATTGAAGAGACGGATCGTTGGAATTGTATCCAAAGAGCCCAGAGCAACCTCCAAAGAAATTAAAGGTGAACTCCAAGGCCAAGGTACATCAGTGTCAGATCGCACCATTCGTCGTTGTTTGAGCCAAAGTGGACTTCATGGGAGACGACCAAGGAGGACACCACTGCTGAAAAAAACTCTTAAAAAAGCGAGACTGGAATTTGCAAAAATGCATGTTGACAAGCCACAAAGCTTCTGGGAGAATGTCCTTTGGACAGATGAGACCAAACTGGAGCTTTTTGGTAAGGCACATCAACTCTATGTTCATAGACTCAAAAACCAAGCATACGAAGAAAAGAACACTGTCCCTACGGTGAAACATGGAGGAGGCTCAGTAATGTTTTGGGGCTGCTTTGCTGCATCTGGCACAGGGTGTCTTGAAAGTGTGCAAGGTACGATGAAATCTGAAGACTATCAAGGCATTCTGGAGAGAAATGTGCTGCCTAGTGTCAGAAAGCTTGGTCTCAGTCGCAGGTCATGGGTCTTCCAACAGGACAACCATCCAAAACACACAGCCAAAAACACCCAAGAATGGCTGAGAGAAAAGCGTTGGACTATTCTAAAGTGGCCTTCTATGAGCCCAGATCTGAATCCCATTGAACATATGTGGAAGGAGCTGAAACATGCCATTTGGAGAAGACACCCATCAAACCTGAGACAACTGGAGCTGTTTGCTCATGAGGAGTGGGCCAAAATACCTGTTGACAGCTGCAGAACGCTCATTGACAAATACAGAAATCGTTTAATTGCAGTGATTGCCTCAAAAGGTTGTGCAACAAAATATTAAGTTATGGGTACCATCATTTTTGTCCAGCCCTATTTCATTAGTTTGTTTTTTTAAATAATTATGTTAATCAACAATTCAAAAGTGATGGCTGATTTTGATTATTTAATTTTCAATAAATTTTTATTTATTGTTACTTTTGTGAGTTTCAAGTGATTTCAGTGAGAATTGTGGGTTTTTCCTTCTTTAACTGAGGGGTACCAACAATTTTGTCCACGTGTGTAAATTCAAATATACACACAGTTAGGGATACATTTGGGTGCAAGATGTGGAAGGATAGGATCACATTTATAGGCCTGTCTAAAAACTATAGGTCAGATTGGAAAGAAAAAACAAAACAAAAAAAGGACAACAGTAATCATGTGTTTAGTTTTTAGCATGTTCATTTGTTGTAAATAATATGCTATTTGTAAAAACTGTTTTTTTTTTATGTGGATGTTATGTACAGTTTTGTCCTGTTTTTGTCATAGTCAACATGTGGTTCATACTTTTCTGTGATTTTACTAGATATTATGTGTAACTTCATTGTTAAACCTGTTAAAAATGCAGAGTTTGCACCAATACAAAATCTGCATCTGAAGAGCTTTTAATGTAACTGATAAAAAAACAAAATCCTTAACAACGTATTAAAAAGTATATCTGAAACTGAAAGGAGGCTTCGGCCTTCAAAATGAGTCAAAACATTTTGGGCAGTTTGGTCTATATTCATTATAGATTGAAGACTGATTGTAGGACATTTCCTTCCCCTGTTCCTCAGGCCTCTGTGGATGGTTTTGCCTGCCCTGCCTTGGCTGCCGCATCGCCAGTGACATGAACGAGTGCTGCCTGTGTGGAATGACTCCGGCCATGCGCAGCGTCTACAGGACCAAATACAACATCAATGTGAGCAGGAAATGAATGAATGTGGATTAAAAATGATCTGCTCGGTGCAGAATTGCAAAAATTTGTCGAAGATCTCATGTCAAAAGGAAATTACTCTAAACTGATTCTGATAGTCAGTTAACTGCAAATATGCAAAAGGTTTTATGGTTTTAGCTAAAAAATATAAACATTTCATGAGAAAACAGAGAAAAACTAAAAGTAAGATTTAAACATTTCACTTTCGCCTTTTTGATTTCTTCTGAAGCATTTTGAAAGGTCGCTTTTCTAAACCTGGAGATGGTGTAGAATTGTTTAGTATGACAGTGTTGCCTTTAGGGTCATTCCAGAATTGGAGGACATTTGAGCTTCAGTATTTTTGAAAATTAAACCTTCTCTTTTACAATTTTCTGCTACATAGTCATCAATAATAGGTAATAAACTATAAAAGGCTTGACTGGCTCAGCTTACACATCAGTGGTGCCATTTTTATTCCATGCCCTGCTTTAATCACAGTAACAGGGTTGCTAATCCATGCTAATGTTAGCTTTTTCTCAGGAGGAAATGCTAGGTATTTAGCTAGCTGTTACTGCTGACCAAGAGGACAAACTTACTGATGGAAAAAAGTAAAGAATAAAGTAAAAAGAACTTGTCTTATCCTGATAGTATGAGGTAAAGTGAGGCATTCAATCAAGGCTGACAATGTTATGAAAATATGAAAAATAGAAGAGAGGACATAGCTTATGCTAACAGGATTGTTGTGGGACATAGGCTCCATGCATAATTATTATTCAAAATATTATGTTGATTTTAAAAAATGTTCCCACAATTACAAGAGAAATCAATGAAAAAAAATAATACCAAAAAGAGACTTAAATTTCATTGTAATTATTTGAGATGCAATTTGGTCATCAGGGGGGTGGGACAAGAGAAAAATGGCATTTCAGTGGGAATTCCGCTCTTATTTGGTATTTTAAAAATATTTACTCTAATTCTGGAATGACACTTTAGTGTTTTTTCTTTTTAAATTTAATATGGGTAGACAGAACAAGAGCTGTAGCCTAGCCGCAATAGACAACCCACGGCAACAAATTTAATTCTCTGCCAGGGAGGGTCTCGTTACCCTCCATAAGGCTCGAGGCTGGATTCTCCTAAAACTGGCCGGACCAATCTCTATGAAGTGTAGAGTCAGAAGGCAGGCGTAACGAAGTGACGACAGAGGCATGACGATTCTGACAGAAACAACCAGCGCACAATAAACAGTTATCTTTCGACTCGGCTTTGGCCACAGCCCTTAAAGATTTGAAGCTAAAATTCAACTTGAAAGATAAACAAAGGACGGCACTGAAGTGTTTCATTGAGAAGAAAGATTTGGACTTATGCCGATGGGATATGGCAAATCCTTAATATACCAGTTGGCTCCGCTGGTTGGGAAGCTAATGGGATTTAGCCACAATCCGCCGGTGCTCTCGGAACTACGTCAGCCTATTCGTTGCGTTGATTGGTTGTATGGGAGACGCCAGCGTGTCGTCATTTGCTATGGTCACGTGGTACAAGACTGCCACTGGTTGGCAAGAACTGGCAGTAACATAACGGCTTGCTACGAGAACGGTAGCGGGTTTGAAACAAATACGTACAGTTATCGCTTTTCATGAATGAAATTGCACATGTATTTACCACAATGGTAATAGCGTGTGTAGTTGTTGGTTGTACGAAGCGTTTTGAGAAGGGATCAAGCTTGGAATTTCACCGAATACCGATGTCAGGAGAGAGAAGATGGCGGTGGCTTCAGCCATCAACAGGAAAAATTGTACCCCAGTAAGCAGCAGAGATCGTGTTTGTGGCTCCCACTTTTCTTCAGGTAAACTATTCAATAGTTTAGCATGTTTAGTATGTCCAACTTTGAGCTTATTTACCAAAAGATATTGATTTAGTGTCGCATCCTTCGCGTGAAGCGATCTCTACACTTTCGGTTTGGTTCAGTGTTGTCATGTGTTACCGATCACTTTTTAGACGATGAAAGTATACTAAAGTCAAATGAAGCATATTCAGTAACATCTCCTTAAGCCAGCAGCCTCCTATTTGTCACCATATGTGTTTCTGTATGCGTCTAGCGGTCGTTTTTTTAGAATTGTCCTATTTTCGATCACCAATGCTGTGGGTCTGTTACTGTTACATAGAAGCCATACTGCAGACAAAAATACAGCAACTTCTTGACGTTTCTTTGACATCTTGTTGAAGATTAACAGAAGATATATTATTTTTAATTCATAATTATATATTTTTGGGTGGGTGAACTGCCCAGCGGTGTCAGTCAAGTAAAAATAAATGTCGGCGAAGGAAATGAAGGATCTTCAACCCACCCAGTCTTCAAATTGTAGGGATCTGGCAAGGTTTTACCGTTTCCCTGATATCTCAGCTTACGTATATTTGTCGGGCCTCAGGTGATAAGGATTGAGCATAATTGGACAATTTCACGGAAGGATAGTTCGCATCAGCCATTGTTCCTCTGGTTCCTTTTGGCAACCAGCGCGGTAATCACGTGACTTCGTGACGTCACTGTTTGTAAACACTGGCGTCTCCCATACCTACCCAATTGCTGCAGAGGGATTTGATAGACAACCTTTTAGCCCGCCTCCCTCCCTGTCGAGCTTCCCTTGACCCTTGTGCCGTCAGAAACATGGGTGTAGCATGGCTAGGCTACAAGAGCTGAGCTTTAGGTCAGTTACAACACAAGTAAACAGGAACAAAAAAAATCAGCTACACTTCCATCAGACCCTGTAATTAGGCTGCTCACTTTCCTCTTTTAAGCGTTTATTGCTGCTTCTGCTTCTGTTTTCTTTTTACTGCACAAACTTTACACTCTATGGTTTCATTGTTGCTTTAATGAGCAATTTGACGTTTAACGGTGATGTTTAGTGATTTATTGTGACTGGTGATACAAAATTAGTAACGGCAACAGCAGACAGATACAATATTTCCCCCAGAAATGCAGTGGAGTAGAAGTACTGCTCAAGGAAAAGGTACAAGTGACTAAAAATTGTGCTGAAGTATAAAACTCAGTCAGTGTGTTTAGACCCTAGTCAAAGCGGTCAAAGGTGGCTGGAGGAAAAAGTGAAGCTGATTTTTGTTCCCGTTTCCTTGTGTTGAAATAATTCCCGTAATAGTTATGACAAATCAAAGCCATAAAATTTACAACATTATTGCAAGCCATTTTTCAATATCCACACACGTATACAACTTCCTACTTATCATAAACATTGCATAACTGCGAAAATTTCCTTGACTAAATGACCTTATGAACTACCTTATCAAGAAGGCAGTTCTGGATGAAGATCATCAGCTGCACCCATCCATAGAAACTCATACTGCGTAAAAGGTCATTCAGTGCAATTATTTTTTCTCAACCAAAGGATCATATGAAAACATCTATCAAGCCTCGTGTTGTCCTGCGGGTGAAATTGACCCGTTTCAGAGTTATATATTTTCACAGTGAAACTTCTGATGTCCACATTTTCAACATTTTTGGAAAATTTTTGAAAATTTTTTGGTGGAAAAAGATTTTTTTTTTTAAAGTTTCTTAAGAACATTCACAAAAAATCTAACAAAATCCAGCAAAATTCACTGGATTTTGTTTGATTTTTTTGTGAATGTTCTTAAAGAAAATATTAAAAGTTTTACTGATATATATGTAATCACTTTAGATATTTTTAAGATTTTTTTGGAAGATTTTTAATCATTATTTGAAGATATTTACAATCATTTTCTTGACAAATTTGGGGGATTTTTATTCACAAAATTTTAAAGGGAAACATTTAAGAAATTATTGTAATTTTCTTCCTGAAGGTTCTGCAAATTTTTAGAAATTTGGGGAGTTTTTTTTATTGGGTTTTGGGATTTTTTTCAGACGAGGAAACAACATTTTTGGTGTCGGTAAATGAAGACAACAGGAGGGTCAAGTTCATGAGATGTCAGAAAATTCTATTTCAAGCACTTTTTTCATTATGAATTTTTGATGTTTGATTCCTTCTAAGCTTTATCAGTCTGTTCAGATTCAGAATCTGAATCAGTCTCTTATGTTTTATATTGGGTTGAAATTTGTGTTGACCATGAACATCACTTCAAGGATAATTTGAAATTAATTAGTTATTGTTGAATATTTTAATAACAATATATACTGTCAAGCCAAATGAAGAATCTTCAGCTTTGAAAAATGTACATCTCTCACTATTTTTAATTTCTTGCAGTTAAATTTAGATCTGTTTAGTTTTAATATTTTTCTGTCATAGTGGAAAGGCATTTGGCAGCACATAAAACACTCACTGCTGCAGATTTTCCCCAAATATACTGTAGTTTCAAAACTAACCAAGACAAAGAATAACCTGTGTTTATGCTATTTTTTAAAAAATTCTTTCCATATAGAAAAATGTTAGCCTTCTAAATCCCAGAACATTTCAGGATCTTCTTTTGATCGTGTGACATTTTCAGTCACTGTTGGCTCATTTTTCTCTGCTGAATCAGCACAGCCATGACGGTCTTCACTGCAATACAACACAGTTTTAATGCCATAAATCATTAAAAAAAAAGTATGGATCATATGTCCCACGACAGCCGAGTCAGTCATAGTTTCTCAGTTGGAAACCAGCAGTGCAGACTTTTTAGAGACATGCAGAATGAATTGATTTTATTAAAATATCTTGAATTTAAGCTTAAATTTCACTAGAGGAATTCACAATTCAAGGACTGCTGGATAGATGAAAACCAAAAACATCTGTTTTTACAGCATCCGGCTGTAACAAAAAAAATTTATATTGGCATCTTTTAAAAAGAGAACACAGGGGTGATGGTTGCTGGAAATGTTCCTCTGTACCCCTATGTAGATATTCCATTAAAAATCTGCCGTTTCCAGTTAGAATAGTCATTTACCACATTAACAATGTCTAGACTGTATTGCTGATTCATTTAATATTGTCTTCATTGAAAAAATAAGGCTTTTCTTTCAAAAATAAGGACATTTCTGAGTGAACCCAAACTTTTGAACGGTAGTGTAGAAAAGAAAACAGGTAAAGGAGCGGTCATGTTTCTAGGAAGTCGGACCCGAGCAGAGAGCACACCACCAAGGCTGGGTGAAATAAAGTGATTTTATTCCTTAAGGAGGTGAATAGTGGAGGGAGGTGAGAGGAACCAGAGTGCGGCGGGTGGTGTTCGAGGATTCCTGATGGCCGGAGGCAGATGAGGGCGAAGAGCCAGCGGGGAGGCAAGTGTAGGTTTAAGCCGGAGAATGGCTGGAGGATTAGGGAAACGAGCCGAGTAGGGGTGTCCAAGGGGAAAGGCTTGGTGCCGACGGAATCCAGGAGGGATTTTCGGGGAGGCAGGCAGATCAGGCGGGGTTCCGGGCAGCTGGGTGTTCTAGTGGAGAAGAGAACAGAAAGGCATGTTAGTATGGCTTATCTCTGAAACCGCAGAGAGAATCAGTGTGGCTAGAGAGCAACTGACAGTAGTGTCTAGTTTAACAATCTGGCAGTGTGTGGGAGGATGAGCCAGTCTTTCATTGCAGGTTGTGTGTAATCAGCTGACGAGCCACAGCTGCCCGAATCCTGGGAGAGATGGGTAATCACCTGAGTGAAGGCAGCTGTGAAGCCACACTCCACTCAGGTGCAGCGCTGAGGAGAGAGCAGAGGGAGAGGAGAGCAAGAGAGGGAGAGACAAAGGAGGGAGACAGATAGGATGGGGTATTTGGGATGCCAGGCAGGAATAAGGTGAGGAGAGGACCCTGACAGGAGCATTTATAGCAGAGAAAGTAAGTAAAAGGGGCCTCACTTGCTCTGGTCTGAGGCGGTTAGCTTGATGGTGGAGAAAAAAGTCTCTTTTGAAACTGTTGAATTCAGAACTGTCACCTAAAACAAGCGTATCTTATCCCACCCATACTTCAGCCTTTTCAGATTCTGAGATCTGATATCATGAGACAAACCATTTCTGCAGTTCCCATCACAGACAGATAACACACATGGCTGAACTAATGTGGCAGCAGGAGTGAAATAACAGGCCCGTCCACACACGTGATAAGATTTATCTGTCGTGTGTATGTGTACAACTGAAAGATGTTATGCCAGTCGTACATCATTTAAAAATAATTTTAAAGCTGTTTGAACTGGGAGGGCCAGGTGAGTTGGAATCACCCATGACACTGCTACTGCACCTCTCACATTGGCTGCTTGTACTTACAGGGCTCGATGTGTGGAGATTTTATGACGATGTGGTGCTGTGGGCCGTGCGCTGTCTGCCAGCTGAAGAGAGATATCAACCGCAGGAAGGAGCAAGGCATTTTCTGAGCAGGTAATAGCTGTAAAACACACACAAAACACCTTTACATTCATGGAGCTCATAAAATGATGGAAAATCTTGTGTTGATTTTATGTCCTCCAGATGCTGCCATGACGACAGAGATGCTATAAATCTGCTGGACTGCTGTGCTGATAAAGCCCAATAATTTGTCTGATAAAGATGGTAAATTATTTTGCATAGTTAACACCACACTAGTCTTGTACAGTTTTGAAACCAACTGTACTCCTCTGAGGGAAAAGACATTTGTCTCCTTGACAGCTGGGTGTGGAGCGCAATAAAATACTGCTTCTATCTGTAATTGAATTTAGCTTCTGTTGTCCTGAGTAGTCAGTAGGATGTGGAGATGACTGTTGTTGACTTTGACTGCTCGGTGCTGTCATTAGCTTCTTTTCTGTGAAGGCAGCAAATCTATAAAATTGATTTTACCTGAACTCTCAAGATCTTTTTTAATAAAAATCTTTTAAGCATAAGATGTATTCCCTTGTTTTCTTTCTGTGGGTTGCTTCTCAAGTAAATCAGGTGTTCATTTTATCTCTTCTTGCTGCTTCAGATCTCTCAGAGCTGCACATTGTTTCTCAAGGTACCACTGCTAATGCACAATGTTACACCAACAACATTCTAGAAAAGGCTTCCAGTATTGGGCAAGAGGAAAAAAAATCAAGGCCTGTCACTGAATGGAAAAAGTTTAACAAACGTTCGGAATTGATATTTATGCAAGATGGTGCCCCGACTCACACTGCCAGTGTGACTCATCAATAGTGTTCTGAGCATCTATCTGGCTTTCTGCCAAAGGAGGAATGGCCACCAAACTCCCTTGACCTCAACCCAACAGAGAACTGTTGGGGAATCCTGAACAGTCGCATCTTTACCAGTTCAGCAACGACCACCATGAAACAGCTCAACTCCAGAGCTGTGTGGGAGTGGGAGAAGATAGAACCATCCACACTCAAGAACCTCCTACATTCCATGTCTGAAAGACTGAAAGCCTGAAAACAGTTATCAAAGTGAAAGGGGGAAATAGGGGTTGTTGAATAAATTAATTATATTGCATATTCCGTCTTTGAGCTTTGTTTTTCTGGGGAGAATGAACTTTTGGGACATGTCGTTGAGCAACAGGACAGCAGTCAGGGATGATATAATTATTGAGATCAATGTCTGCAGTGTGGCTTTACTGCTCAATATATAGGCAAAGAGCAAACAAGGCAGTGATTTTAGTCATTTAACATCTAATACAAAGTCAACATTGTGTCCTTTATTAGAATCATTCCAGTATTGTCTTTAAGGACAGAGGTTCTCCATTTTTTTTAGGTTTGTACAGCCTTTAAATGTAGTGTTTTGAACTTTTAACTACAGAATGATCTCTTTGTTTCACACTAAGGACTTCATATGAAATATCAACATCACAGTTAAAAACATTTTGTGTTTGCATCAGCCAGTCATCTGACAGATTTTAAAGAAAACACAGAAATCTTTACTCAGAGGGCATCAAGAGTGGACATCCCGGACGATGCTGCTATTAAAAGTTGCCTTAAAACAAACTCAGAAAGAACATTTCATGACCTTGTCCTATAAATGTTGATGTAAACTGTGTAACATTTCAATGAATTGCCACTAAGGCATTGGCACAATAACAAAACAGTGAAGCTGAACAATTTCTCTCAGGTTTAAATTTAATTCAGCAACATGGGCAGAGAGGTGTACAATGAATCAAGAACCATTTCATAGCTATTGCTGTGAAGTTAAAAACAGAAGAATGTGTTGGAGCACAAAAGTTCCAATGTATCAGTGGTACATGTTTTCTTTTTGGCCCAATTTAAAGTCAACTGAGTAAATTTTGCTTTTTAGCATGTAAACAATATAATGTCACACCTAAAGGTACATTTATAGCACAGTCCAGTTACTATTTTTATATGCCAAACACAGATTGGAAATATTGGCCAACAAGTGAGCAAAAGTAAGAAAACTGCTCTTTAAAAGTTTTGCCAAAAAGAGAAACATCTTATGAGTGGTGGTGATATCAGAGGGTGCTCCTTGGTCGCTTCCATTGCTGAGACTGCAGTGGTGATGTTTTTTGTAAGCAGGAAGACAAAACTTCAGGGTGGGATAAGGGAGCAGTTTCAGGGCATTTATTGTCTGGGAGGGGTGGAGATGTTTACTGGGTCATCTGGGCTTCCATAGCCTGTGCTGCCCACTCTGGAGCAGCCTGACGGATCTTCTCTAGGAGGTTGTTGACCTGGAAACATAAAGACTGGATCTGTTTGTCCCAGGTGGGAAGGGGTTCACGGGCTGCCAAGGAGGAAAGAAAAGAGACTCATTTCAGTGTCATGACGTGCGAACGACTATTCAAACACACTGAAGGCTGCTGGAAGAGCTTCAAGTCTTTTCATTTTAGTTTGAAAAGCCCGCCCCCTTTTGGCTACAGACACATACGACATTCTTTGGTGAAAGGAAATCAACAAATTCTGCATCATACAACCTCTCTGACCAGATTTTCCTCTCTACTTGTCATTGATCTAGTCCACATAAAATACAGAAACCAAACACGCCAGCCATCATCACTCACTTTCAAAGTGTACGATGCCATCTATTTGGTCGATGAAGCCATTCATGCGTCCTTCAGTGATCATCTGGGAAGCAATCTTCTCAGCCTAAAAGACCAAAAAAACAAACTAGAATCTCCACACACAGCAGTCTGAATGCTTTGTCAGCTCAATAACTCAACCCACGTCTCACCTTTGCTGGGGGGATTTCCAACAATGCTCCTAGTTCTTCAAAAGTGATGTTGTTGTACAGTTTACTAGCAGACAGGAGGTTGTGTTCAATCACAGCTCTGTCGAGGATGCTGGAGCCTGTAACAGAGGGAGAGAGGGAGAGCTATTCATTTGCTCTTTCTTCCATTTATCTTTAAGGAAGTCCTTATCTATTTCTGACAATATGACCGTGTTACAGCCCTGGGACGCTGTACTCCTCCTTCTTCTGTCATGATCTACTTTGTTGTATACAGCTGGGCGCCTGTCAAGCACCTTCATCCATCTGTTGTCTGGTCCTGCCTACGATCTCTGGAGCTGAAGCTGGATTGGGGCAGGCCAAACTACTGCCTCCAATGACATGCCAGTTGGCTTTTATAAGTTTCATTCATAGGGGTTCCGGCATTCGGTGCTGGTTGAGAAGCTGAGCTGCACAGTGAACTTTTGCAAAATCTGTGCCAGTGGTTGGTGTATGTGTGTGGGGTAAAAGCTAACGAGGGACCTTCGAATTGTTAAGAAAACAAAATAGAATGAGCACTGTGAGTTTTGCGATGCTACTGCGGTGTATTTTGGTTTTGAGAAGTGAACAGTCAGGGTTCATTTTTTTGTATTGATTATTTTTTTAGTTTCTCACAGGTTTTGTAAAACACACATCAACTTCAGAGTGAAATTCATGTGTTATGTATGTGTACATTATGTACGGATACCGAATTGTGTGACCGAAATATGTAGCGGGCGGCAGGAATTGATGGGACTTTGAAACACCCCCACAATTGAATCAATTGTTCCTTGTATCTTTTCCAACTGATAAGTCCTCATAAGTCCGCAGTGGCCGATTTGTAGTCATAGCTACAGTGACGCCGTGCTGCTATCTCACAATGATACAGAAATCTTGAACGAATCCATGGATCCAGACTGTAAGCTGTGTCACTGCCAAAATCTAATCACTTGGTCCTTGTGTCATTTCTGACCTTCCCTAAAAATTTCATCCAAATCTGTTAATCTGTTTTTGAGTAATGTTGCGCACAGACAGACAAACCAATGCGGATCATCACATTCCTTGGTGCAGTAACAATTGTAATATTTTTTGTCTAGCATGTGAAATACAACACATGCAGCTCAAAATGCTTTAGCACTGAAAATAAAAAAATAAATTAAAATAACGACAGTTCAAGTAAAAGCGCAAATTTAAGTAAGATTAAAAAGCAAGCAGGTACAAAAAATGACATATGTCATAGTAGGTGGCAAAAGAAGAAGGCTCAGTGAAAAAGATCTACTTTATAGTGTCATTTAAGAGCCATGTTGCTGCTGTGTAAAGCTAATTATCTCGACTTACCATCCGCTGTGGTGGCCTTCTGGTGAGGCATCAACATGGCAGCAAACTCCTGCAGCTGGTTTCCTCTGATGATGCGGTCCAGGTACATCTTCTCCAGAATGCCATAAGCAGCCAGCTGCTGACAGCGCTCATCCTTAAAGAGAGTGGCCAACATACGGGAACGCTGCTGTCCTAAAATAAATCACATTTTTTCCATGATACATGAGGTAAAACATTAACATGTTTGCTTCTTTCCATTTGGATTATTTTGAAAATATATTTACAATAGTCCTAGTGTTACCTGCAGAGGCCAGTATGGTGCAGTTCAGGGCATGTTTCAGTGCCTCCAGACGTTCACTTTCATGGACAATTGACTTATAAGACAGCTCATTGTATCTTTGTGCAGCTTCAATGAACTTCCTTCTGAAGTCTAGGACTCTGGCATAGCACACCTAAGAGTGAAAAGCATTAGGTACTGATCCACACAATCAGAGACACTACATTGTAATGTTTCTACACTGCCTTTACAGGACTTCAATCCCAGGCAACATCGACAACAGACAGGAGTACGCGGCTATGAAATCATTCAGGAAGCACGTACCTTATAGTGTATCTGCAGCTGTTCATTGGAAGACTCATTCTGAAGCAATGAGGCTCTGTTGATGTAGGCCTCTGCCTGGACAGGATCGTCGTCTTCTAAGTAGAGTCGGGCGATTTTCAGGTATGTATCCAACTTATAGTCAACGTTATATTGTCTACAAGGAAAATAAAAAAAACAGTATTTAAAGACATGGAGATATCACACAATGAGGACATAACTCTGCAAATAGCTTACTTACTTCTGTCCTGTTTCCAGGGGAATGCCAACTAAAACCTGCGCAGCGTTTCTCCAGTCTCCCTCCTTCTCATAAATGGTTGCTAAGTGCTGTCTGATTGAGGCTACCTGAGGACGTGTAGGAGCATTGCTCAGTTATGTACTGGAATGATACTACTTAAGTTTGACTGACTGAGAGATCAACAAATCTCCACTGATTTACCTGCTCCTCAAAAGAGATGACTCTTGGCTGAATCTTCTCCAAAGTGAAGTGATACACTGCTTTAGCTGTGGCATCAGGCAGGTTGGGCAGATGCGTGCAGAAATCAGTGAGCAGCTGTCTTGAGATGACAAGGCTGACATTTTCATTGACCACTGCAAAAAAAACATTAGAGGTAAGATGCTCGGTTTACATCCAGATGCACTAAACAATACGCTGATCACACAGAAGAAAGCAGAGACAGCATACTTGCTTCAACAAAGGCCTTCAAGGACTCCAGTTGATCTGCATCTGTGAACTGAATGGCCTTCTCCAAAATTTGTCGATATCTACAACAGATTTTACCGGTTAGAAACCACACAACTTCAAAACTGATGAACACAAATTTTAACGGTAAATGCACAGTAACATAAGTTTGTGTATGTGGAGTACAGTCATTTCTGGCTCTCTATCACCTCTGCTTCATTATTAGTAGGTCACAGTGTGCTATTGCTGTTATTGATTTACACATTGGGTATTTTTTAGTGTAGCAGACTCTGGGATGAGCTCAGTTTCATCCAGTCACCACAAACTGTTGTTAATTTGTCACTAAACTGTGTTGCTGAGATTTTATCATTGTGTTGCTGGTTTAAAAAAAAAAAAAAGTACACACGCTCTGAATGCAATTGTGCATGTTGGAGCACATATTGTCTGTGGTGCTTTGTGTCTTATTAAACATCCAACATGCCCCTGTTGGTTAAAGAAGTTATACTAAAAATACAAAGACATTTTACAAAATGTGCAGATTGTGTTTCAGGTGTGAGCACATCTGGATACAAAGAGGATTTAGTGGAAGCAGACTGTCATTTTACACATCAGCAGCAGTTACTACTACCTTTTAGCACATGCAGTACAGTCCTCGAGCACTTTATTCAGAACATCTGTGCAGCAGATAGCATGCTCACTACTAAGGCTGTGACTTTAAATGATTTACAGTGTCAATTAATCTGTTGAATCCGAATAACAGATTAGTTGCTTGGTCTATAAAATTTCACAGCATGGTAAAGAACACTGATCAGTGTTAGAGGAGGAAAGAAACTAAAATAGCTTTAAAAGTAAGAAGCTAAATTCAAACTAATTACTGCCAGGGCTCAAGGCTGCGACCAAAAGGGTTGCATTTGCAACCTTTTTTGGAGAATGTGACAGTTGAAGTTTCAGCTGGACACATTGTGCCAGTGCATGATGATCACTGAGCTGTACTGGTGTCGCTCCAACCAGCACAGATAGCTACTGTGTAAACCACAGTGGTGGAAAGTGGTACATTTCTAATTTTAGTGCACTGTGGTATTATTGCTTAAAAATGTAGTCTTCTCGTGAAAAGTGGAGCACACCTATATGCGCTGCTCCTGACATGTAGGAAAAAATAACTCAGTTTCATCAGGGGCAAATCTGACATTAGAACGCCCTAGTTCAACTCTTTTCAAGATCTTTTTTGATCACACCTGTCTGAGTACTGCAGCTTCCACAGCCTGCAATGTGGGACGATTAGGGAACTTTGGTAAATTATTACAGTGTCTATCGGTAAGAAAATGCTCAGAAAGTGATGTGTTTTGACTGTTACAAGGTGGGAGGTGCGACCAAATGAGAAAGTTGGTCACACCGGTGCTACCCCTGAAAAAATTAGTCTGGAGCCCTGAATACTAATTAATCAAAGTGATTAATCACCTGTCTGAGTAGTTTGCGACTCATTTAAAAGTCGATCACTACTCAATTAATAGCTATTACTCTACCTCCCATCATGCTCACATACATGTGAGGGGAAAAATAGAAATACCACTCAACATAATACAGTCTATGCTATCCACTACAACCTCAATAACAAACACACATTTAAGTTATCATATTTGTGACAATGTCAACAAAAACTGAAAATGCATTATTTTCACAGAAGAAGCATTTCTAGCAGGGACGTACTGTTGGTTTTAACTGATCAGGTGTTCATCATAATGTGTTCTGTAAGTGTTTATCGTACACAAACACTCAACGTGGTTAGTGCGACAAAGATTTGTCTCATTGACACAAAATGGCCTAATATTTGGCGTTTGTAAATTCAGAATTTCTTGTCAAATATCATGTCACTATTCTTGAGCTGTTAAAACTCTGAAAGTCGAGTTGGTCCTACACCAAGTGTGCAGCTAAAGAGCAGGGGGTGAGCTTTGAGATAGCTACTAAGTAGCTAATATAATATAATCAGCTGTTAACGTCGGGTAGCCTCTAGACTTATACACCTCTTGGACGTAGTGTTACAGTAAAAACGAGTATTTTACCGTTAAAATGCTGTGACATACCGTTAATCTGTCTCGGGTAGCTGCATGTATGGCTAATGCAGCTAGTTGGCTAACGTTAGCTTAGCTTAGTCCATCACGGCTTTTCCGCTGCTAGCTAACAGTTACTACAGCGTTTATTTCTTAAACTGTAAGAGCGTTTGCTTATTATGTGATGGTATGTAATCAGCGTTACATACTTGGCAGCGAGATCTTTGTGAGATCCACTTGAATTCATCAGCTGTGCCAGCTCCTGCCTCACTTCGGTCGCCATTGTCGTTTGTGTCGAAGTGTCAACAACACCAGCTTCCTCCGCCAAGAGACGGCGAGCCTTCAGATGGAGTCCCGGAGCGCGGTCACAGCGCGGAGCGCGGTCGGTCCTCCAAAAGTGAAGCGCGCTCTGCCTGCTGGGGGCGCGCACAAGCGAGCAGTTATTCATCCATCCATCCATCCATTTCTATACACCGATTAATCCATAGATGCACCAATGATTGAACCCTACAACTCTTGTGGGTCAAAAATTACCAGTATAAGAATCAGTGTGTTTTTATTCCTTTACTGTCATTTTGGTGAAGAAAAAATAATTTGCATTACTGTTTATATTAGATTTTTTCCACACAAAAATGTTTTCATGTTTCAAATATGTTTTATTTTTTTGTTTTTTTGCTTTATAACAGATTTTGAACATTTTGTTCACTGAAAAAGAAGAACATTACACAGGACAGCAATAGAAGAATCTCAACATCCATTTTGTTGACATTTTTCCACTCTTTTCCTGCAGCTGTTGCTGCTCTCCGTACCAAGAAGTTTGTGTACTGCATCACTCCTTGTATGATATTATCAGTGATAAAAAGCTTGGGGTCGTAATACAAGTATTGCAATTTTTTTAAATATATAAATTAACTTAAAAAATTAAATGGAATAACATCAAAACATATTTTTGAGGAATCCTTGAAACATTAAATGATAAAAACTTTTCATGTCAAAGACATTCCAAAAAGTGACCCCACCGGTTCATTTTTGACCCGCTTATACATCTAAGGGTTAATTCTCATTTGGGTCTTGGAGGAACTGGAGTCTATCCCAGCTTACTTTGGGTGAAGTCAGGGGACACCCTGAATAGGTCACCAGTCTATCACAGGGTGACAAACAATCACACTCACATTCACACATACAATTTTGAATCACCAATTAACATCAGCATGTTTTTGGACTGTGGGAGGAAGCCGAAGTTATTATTTTTAGTAGTAGTAGTCGCAGTAGTAGTAGGAGTCATAGTAGTAGAAGTAGTAATAGTAGTAGTAGTTGTAGTTTCACAGCTTTCAAGAGAGTTTTCGGTAGTTCTAAACATGTTATGTAAATAGCTTGATTATATTCGATTAGATATTACTGTGTTTAAGTCATGTAAGTTTCCATCAATTCATAAACTTACTGCTTGGCAAACCTGGTTGCTACAGAAGGAACCTGTACTGTATTTAAATTGAAATAAATTAATGAATGTTAATAATGCTGACCCTTTTCTTATTTGTAGGTTTCTGCTTCTTTTTGTCTTTAAATCAAATATGACTTCACAAAAGCAACCCTGATTTATTAAAAAAAGAGAGATGTGCTTTGTCTTGAAACACAATCACTTTATTCTAATTCTGTTATATATTTTTATATTTTTGTAGATTTAATTATATCTCATAAGCCACTGAGTTTTATGTGTTCATTTAGTTAAGCAGTGGTGCTATGGAAGAAGTCAAAATACCCCACTGCAAGTGACAGCTCTGCATGAAAAAAACCCCACTTAAATAAAAGTACATAGATGTTGACAGCAAAATATAGTTGAAGTCCAAGTTTGGTCTCTTTGACTGATATATTTTTGTTTAATCTGCCACCATTACTGAACTAGTGAAGCATCTGTGTGTCACTAGTATGTTACTGTTACAGCTGCTGCAGATGAAGCTACTTTGAACTACTTTATATCAATTTTCATATATAGAGACGTTAGATGATCTGAGGATTTGCTACCTGATAAATGGGACAGGATAGAAGAAAAAATATCATTTCTTATATACAAACCTGTTTTGTGCTTTATTATTCTTTCTCTAACTAGGTCACGTGTATTAGGACAGCATCATAAAAGGACTAAAATCAACTTGTGTTGGTATTGCAGGTAATGTTCCACATGTTATTGCCTTTTGTGAAATGTCTGAAATGTTTGCACATAATGAAAACAGTCCTAAATAATGATGATGCTGGGGGTGGTGGCTCTGTCGTGCCTTCCACAAGGCAACAGAGAGAAGGTGATGACTGGGTTGTTTCATCATTAAAAAGGGTGAGTCTGCTTGTTTTCTAGAATCTGTTTAGGACTTTGGAGATTTTCTTTGTCTTCTTATGCACAGTTTGCATACCATTCTGTAATGTAGTTTTCCAGTATACTCTCAATAAAACAGTATTTTAAAAAAGCCTTGAGCAACAATATATGCAGATTGAAGTGGCCTTAAAAAAATAAGCTGCTGTTGAGCCTTTTTAATGTGAGCAATAGAGCTGAGTGTCAAAGTGAGGTCCTGGGATATGGATCCCTGAGAGCCTGAAACTGAAGACCCCTTTCCTGTTCTGGCTCCTGATGTTTAAAAAAAGATGTCCGCATTATGTCTCTTGAAATCAGTGATAGGTTCTTTATGTTTATTTATGCTTAGGGTGAGATTGTTGTTTGTGCACCATCCTGTCATCATACAGACTTCTTCTCCCTGTAGGCGTAGTAGTTGTATTTTTTCTTTGTATTGAGCCGTATTTACTTGCGCTTATTAAATTGCAACGTAACAAATAAATCGTAAGCATAAAATTTTACCTAAATTTTGCCTAATTTAGCCAAATACTTTTTAATCAACTTTATTAGAGTTGCTGTAATGGCTCTGAGCAGAAACTGCGCTGTCTCTTTAAGCGCTACGTTACCGTGACGGAGACCGCGGAGGGCGTGGCCGGCCTGTGAAATGTCAGGGAGGAATGGCGCTCGGCGCGGTATTTTGAACAATCGCTTTTTCCTTTCCTCGTTTTATCTGGAAACGCTGGCCAGCCTAAAAACCTCGGGTAAGCACGACTACCCATCGGCCCACTCTAGCGTCCAACACCACTGTATCCAGTAGAAAGCCACTCACTTAGGAGCGTGTTCAGTGTTGAGAAATACAATGTTGTGCTAGCTAGCTCGGTGTTAGCAAGCTCAGCAAGTTTGCTAGTGCAGTTGTCCTGGCCGCTGGACTGCTGATGAGGATGATAACGATGGGTGAGGGCAGACCACCGTGAGGAGCAGGACACTCACAGGATAAATATTATGTTTAATGTCTAAAGCAGACTTATGTGATACCTTGTGGTTTAAATATAATATGAACTGAAGTTAACTTACAACGTCCGAAAGAGTAAAAGCTAACTTAGCCGGACACCGAGTTGTTTTGACGGGCTGGTAAAGCACTAAAATAGTTGTTTGTTCTGTTAAAGCTGTCAGAAATTGTAGGACACAAATCATCTGTTGGCTTTTTAAATGGAACATTTCTTTTTTTACTTGGCTGCAAATCTCTCAACATTACAATATTTGTTATTTTTCTTGGTTTGTACGCGGATTCTGACGTGCCTGGGTTAAAATTAGTACCTACTTGACTAAAATGTTAAACTAAAATGTGTTATTTGTAACTGCTTAGGCCAAGCTAACTATAGCTCCAAAGCACAAACTATGCTACACACACAGTTAGAGGAATCTATATTTATGCTTGCTATTGCTCTGACTGCATTGTGTAGCTGAATTATTACAATTCGGCTGAATATCTCAAGTGACAGGAGGGATTATTGAAAGCTAGCATTGTTTACGTTGTCAATCAGCTAAAAGAGTTTGTTACTTGCTTGTGGCACACAGTTAACAACAAGTCTGAGCATCAGGTTTCGCGTAGCTGATTTGTTTTGCAGTGAATTTTGGCAGGTGAGTGATTCTCAAAGCTTTATGTGAATAACACAAAATGCATTCAGCGTAGCTCAGCGTTAGCCGGATAGCTAACCGAGCTGATGACGAGGTAAAAATGGCGGATCTTTCGAAATCCAACCCCGGCCTGAAATAGTAACGCAGCCAGCGAGCAGCTTGTCGCTTTTTCTCACTCTTTCTCACACTTCAGTGGATGTTTTCATAAAATAAGTGCAGCTCTGCGCAATTTCATTTGGTCGCTTTCACCCGGGGACGTGGGAGCTCTCAGAACAGACAGCTGAGTGTGTGTCTGTGTGTGTACTATGGGGTGGGTAGGGTTCATATGTGCGTTTCGGTGGATTACTCTTGAGCAGAGTGCAGCAGGACAAAGATACGCCTGAGATGATCGCTGCGGCCTAGCTAGCCCAGCATCAGCTGTCAGTCCCTGTCAAAACCAGCACAAGCCAGACGTGACTCATGCACACCTCTGTACTGATTAAATCTCACGTGTTTAACTCAATTGCAGGTTAAATGATCAAACCGGGAATTTCTGCTGTGAATACAAGGCTAACTCGGTAGCTTGAACTGTTTTGTTTGTTTGTTTACATTTCCTGCAAAGCCTTTTGCAATCACACAACGTTATTATTCAGTTATGCATATGTATTAATTATGTAGAGCTGTGCATTGATAACCAATATTATATATGTGCATTATAAATAGGGCTGTCAGATATTAGAAAAAACAAACACTGTGATACTTTCAAGGAAGAAACTCAAATCATATTTTAGAAAGTTTGTGGATATGAACCGCTGCTCAGTGCAAGTTTTGCACTTTGCTTTAGTTATTACTAATTATTTATTACTGAATGTGATGGTGTAACTTTTCCCCTCAGCAGCATCTGCATCTCTTCTCCTGGACTATTTAAAGTGTTGGTCACCCAAATCATCATTAAATAAAATGAATATTAAAACCGAAAATGACCAGTAATAACCTATAAGATAGCCTCACCCCCGCTGGTAGCTAAAAATTGGCGACCCTGGTCTAGCTCAGTGGTTTGCAGATGTTTTTATCACAAAACATACAGTCTTGTCATACAAGTTGCGCAGACAGAATGCCTATTTTTTTTCCCAGCATCATCCTATCAGTAGCCAATACATTTCCATGTTTCTTCATCTTTAGTGTTTGATATGGTCGTGTGGAGAAACTCTGTCTTGTAAATAAAATTTCTTCAAAATCAGTGTATTCAAGAATTTGAAAAGAGTAAGTTATGTTAAATTGAATAGGCTTTTCTTGTAGATTGACAGTATCTAGTGTTAGATTTGTTTTAAGGAGCAAAAAAAATTAGAAAATGATGTGTTTGAGTTAATTTGCAGTACTTTGCATCACTTTTCCAGTGATATAGCTCTTGAGCATGTGCACATGCCAAAGCTCAAGCAGTGTATGTGCAGTCCTTGTCTTGTTCTTTACAATTACTTGCAACAAGCATGTGTAAAATAGTCAATATATACTCAGATTGTATTTCCATGTGTTGCAGTCTCTATGCTTCATTAAGTGCAGTAAATGCATGCTTCTAAATCCTTTGAAAAGACTTCTGTTTCAATAGCACAAAATTACACTGATTTTCATTTAGCTACGGTCTTCTTTGTTAAATTGAAAAGTGAGTCCTTACCCTTTACAATAACGATGAAAATTGCATTGTTCTTTCAGGATTTACAGAGAGCTGAGACTTTGCAAGCATGGATGTGGTGTCACCAGAGCTTAACAGCCTCCTTCCTGATGAGATCATGGACACTGAGGCCATAGAGGACGTCCCTCAGTCCCAACCTGAAAGCACCACGTCCCAGTCAGAACCCAGCGACGACACATCGGTCCCAATGGAAACGGATACGCCCATGGCTTCGGAAAATTTGGGCCTTTGCTCAGATGCAACTTCAACAGAACATACTCAGGCTCTGACCACGTCCACGGCTACAGACTCCCCACTCAGCATCAGCCCTGGAAGTCGGCTTCCTATCTCAGTTTCCAGTACATCCTCGCCCATTCTCACCCTCAAACCAGCCTTGGCTACTTCCACAGCCACAACTAAAACTACAGATAGCGTAACTGGGACTAGTGTCACTACGAGTGGGTTACAGAAGCTCACGGCTCCGTTCACCATCTCTGCTGCAAACCACCAGATTATTCTCAACAAGGTGGCCTCATCTCAAGCCACAGAGGCAGCAAAGTCTGCAGGTACTACACCCCAGGTCATCAAGCAGGAAGGACAAAAACTTTTGCTCACAACAATAGGAAAGTCGGGGCAGCCTATAGTGCTTCAGTTACCCCACACAGGCAACAAGCCTGGCATCTCACAGACTGCAGGAGACGCCAAGTCTCCGGCTCCACAGTTTAAAGTGGTGACTATCGGTGGGAGGCCGGAACTGAAGCCAGTGGTGGGGAGTGTTGGGAACCAGGTGACCACGTTACAGGCCCAGCAGCTGAAGACTGTACAGGTAAAACTGACTGAGTTGTGTGTTAAACAAGTGAATAGATTAAATATCATTGCTACTGCAGATGTTTTGCTTTTGGCAGAAAGACTATACGAGATTCTTACAAGCTAATTATAAGCTAGAAAACATTGTAGTAAAAGCTATACTGACCGAATGTCAGTGTCTTCTATGTATGGATGAGTGTTCAGTGAGCTTTGATGGAAGTAAACATCAACTCAGGCTTTAATGCTTGATTTTAACCTGCACTATCTGACTGCTTACTAGTGATGAGTAATAACACTGACAGATAATTGTTGAAAAGCTCCAATTTAGTCAAACTTATTATAAATGGACAAAAGAAATCTCAGTAAATGTTACAGTTTTTGCTGCTAATTGTTGTTGATCTCCTTTATTTTTAATATTTGGTCAGCCACTAGATAAGATCCTTTCGTCCTGTGTCTTCGTGGCCTGAAGTAAAATTGAAGTGTACGTAACCAGAGCACAAGCAAAGAATGGCTGGTCAGTTTGGTAAATGATAGCAAAGCCAGCTATGTATTTTGAATTTTCATTGTAAAGCTACCTTTCTCTTTGTATTTATAGTTATGGCTTTATGACATTACCTGTAAAGTTTTTATTTCAAGATAGTAGCTTTACAATTTGTAAACAAAAAATGGACAGTCAAGTTTACACTTTTTTAAATGACGAAATGCTGCAAGTTTACCATGTCATAAACCTGAGAATATGTGCAGTTAATTACAGCTGATACATTATGCTAGTTCAAAGTTAATCTCTAATGCTGACTACTCCATTGTAGACTCAAACTCCTTTAGTTCTATGAGCCTGAACGCCTGTCCACTGATACTGTGGCTGCAACTAATAATTATTTTGACTATCGGGTAATCAAATAGTTGTTTTGTCCATTAAATGTCTCAAAAATACTCAAGCTAATTAATAGTTTGGCATTTTTTTATAGGTTGTGGTGCAGCCGTATTTGGTACGTTCCTGCACTTGCTAATATTTTTTTTTTAAAGTCAACTAATTACACTTAACCTGATATCTTAAATGTACAGTGGTCATTAGACACTGCTTATTGTTTGACCATGAATACATTTTGTGTAAATGAAAGCTATTCTCAATTGGGCAGAATGAGTGACGGGTCAATGCCAAACACCACTGATTCATGTTCTGGAGGGGATCAGGTACATCCCAGAGAAGACTTTCAAATCATTCCAATCTGCACAATCTTGTAAAGAACAAATTAGAGTATTTGTTCCTTCCTCATGTTACCTTACAGATAGAACAATGACCCCAATAAATGATGCTCATTCGAGTATTCAGAACTGAAATAAAAAACATTGGTATTAAATTAGTATTTGATGTGAGGGGAAAAAGCTCAGCATGGCTGGTATATTGGCCAATAATAGCTTATAGCAGCTCTGTCAATACTAGTGAATCTGCCTGCAGATAACTGATAAGACGCTGTAGATCAGAAACGGCACTAATTTTAGAAACTGTCACTGTCTCAGAGCTGGTATATCAGAGGGGTACTGACGGCTAGATTTTTATAGTGTAGATTGTCTTGTACAGATGTATGTGGTCGTAAAAAAGCAGTTGATATATTGTTTTTGTCTTTTGTTTTTAACACTTTCTATGTCAGCCTCAAAAATCCAGTATCAGTTGGGCTGTACCTGGATAGACGTACCTAGAGCTCAGGTGTCAGTGTATCTCCAGAAAACACAACAAAACAAACAATAAGAATGCTCTTTGATTTTACTGAATGTCTTCTCAGATTGCCAAGAAAACACCAGCATCTTCAGCTGCACCTATCAAGTTTATCATCACAAAAACAGTTAACAGCAAAAGTCTAAGTCCGCAGACATCAGTACCTCCTGTGATTGCAGGTAAGCTCGTTTGAATGATTACTGTTTTTGTGATTATTTCTCAGCACTGACTTTTTTGTTGGTGGAGTCAATTTTCTAAATCTGCTGCGCTAATAACCCATGTTTTGTCGAATTTTGTGCCGTATGTTAGGGCGGGTCCTGACTCAGACTTCACCGGTGATTCCTCCGAGGACCATAAACCTCTCTGAGCCACACAACACTAGTATACAAAGCCTTCCTGGCAAAAAGATTGCTATTTCACCCCTCAAGACTCCCAGCAAGGTAGGCTCGACATTTCTGTTTGGATAGAGTTTTTCCAAATATGTTCAATTTAATGTGTAAACACACAGAGAGCAGGGAGGAGAGACCAAAATTACACTCGGAGCCAAGTTATAAATGACATTCCTAGTCTGCAAAGTGTTGATATATTGACTACTAGGGATGGCACAACACTAGAGGATTTCTATCAAATATGGTTTAAAAAAAACTGAATTCTTTTGCTGTACATTTGTGGTCATGGCCACTGTTGTGTGTAGTCAACCCCCAAAGGACTATTCTGAGCCAGGAAAAGCCCCAGTTGACCTAAACAAGATAATGTTAGCCTCTGTGAACGTTGTGTGCAAATGTAGCTGTTGTTTAAACATTTTGGGGACATGTTCATAAAGTTAACTTCCAAATCTCCAGATGTCTGCTTTTATGCGTTCTTCCCTTCCAAAGCTCAGTAACACCGTTTGCATTCTGGATTTTAGTCGTCTGTAACTCGTCAGTCACATGTTCAGAAGTTTAAGGTTTAAGTAGTGGTTGTCTTTATTTATTGTGCATCTCTGTGTATCTCCATCTCGGTGACCGTTGCATCGCTAAAACTGAGCTCTTCTTGCTCGTTTCTGTCAGGTGACTGTGGTGTCCGTGGCCTCCCCGACCTCCAACGCCGCTCAGAAATCAGTAGCGCTGCCCGTCAATGTAGCACTTGGTCAGCAGATCCTCACAGTCCAGCAGTCCACATCTGCATCTCCAGTCAAAGTGGCCACCAGTCAAAGTGCAGCACAGGTGAGATCAAAGCACATCTGGACTTGAAAGAGATGAGATGTTCTGTATCAACAATGATGTACGTGGGGTCGCTTTTTGGTTCGCTGACGGTTTCTCCTGCCGCTACGTTACTGAGGCCACCGTCACCTCTGATGTAGAAAACAGCGCACACAGTGGGTCAGCATGATAGGTGTTGTACGTTTTTAAAAACATTGTTTACTTTAATAATTAGTTGCATGTAGTAATGAAACTAAATCATCTTTAAATCTTTTTCTCAAATAACTGATTCCTCATTTGGTCTAAAAGTGTCAAAGCGGAGAAGTCTAAAGATGCTCGATTTACTGTCACAAAAAAGAGCATAAAATCCTCACAACAAAGAAGCTGGGTTCTGAGAATGTACTTAATTCGCAGAATTTGTCAAACAGTACAGTATACTAGCTTGTCAATGTTTGGTGGATGAGCTGATGGATTGATTGATTAACAGCTATGTTTAGACTGAGCAGTGAACTCTTGTCCCCTTATTCTCTGTGCCGGCATATTGAACATTCATGTGTTGGCAGCCAGAAAATTAGATTTCACTTTTGAGTCTTGTCACGCCACTGACAGTTGTGTGTCTGCTGCTTCCTGTCATCTGTGACAGTGTTTTAAATGTTACTGACTGTCATACAATTTACCCTAGTGTGTCTTTCTAAGATTTTAATACCTTTATTTTTGCTCTTTTTTTGGGTAAAGATGACAAGGCATACATTGAAAAGTGTGTCTTTATTGTGTAGGATGTCTGCTATGTGTACCAATTTGCAAAGATTAAATTATTCTGTGTAAGTTTTCCCTCTTGAAAGAAGCTTCTTATTGAAATGGAACAATTAGTCACAGGGATTTGTTTAATTTTACAACTATCTGGTCTTCCTGCCATATTTTGTACTTTGCACTCATAGCTTTATGACACAGATATTACTAAACGAAGTCCATTGGCGGGCTTTTTTTCAACATACACTAAAATACATGTAAAATAACTTACGAAAAGCACAACATTTAACTTTATGTTTTGTGTTCTCTTCACAGTATTGTCTGCATCAGTTGCAATGTGCTTGGTTGGTTTGTTTTCCAGTTTTAATGCAATGGAAATTGTCTCCTGTGTTATCTGAATGCTGTCAGAATATTAAACCTGTGCAGTCCGTGGCTGTGGGAGGAGTGGGCGGTTCCCAGTTTAAGACCATCATCCCGTTGGCCACCCAGCCGAATGTGCAGCAGATTCAGGTGCCAGGAAGCAGATTCCACTATGTTCGTCTTGTCACAGCAACCACAGCGAGCAGCACAGGACAGCCCAGCGGTCCCAGCACCAGCTCCATACAGACAGGTGAATTCTGCTAACAAAGCCACAATGTACTTCATGTTATACACTGCCTGTCCAAAAATCTCTACTCTGATATTTCACTGGACCGCCTTTTGCTCCGATAATAATACACATTTGCTGTGGCATCATTTTGATGAGCTTCTGCAAAGTCACAGCATTTATTTCTGCCCAGAGATGCATTAACCTTCTGCCAAGATCTTGTATTGATGATGGGAGAGTCGGGCCTCTGTACAAAGTTTTCTCCAGAACATCCCAAAAATTCTCAATGGGGCTGAAGTGTGGACTCTGTGGAGGCCAATCCATGTGTGAAAATGATGTCTCATGCTCCCTGATCCACTCATTCACAATGTGAGCCCCATGAATCCTGACATCATCATCTTGGAGCATGCCCATGGCATCAGGGAAGAAAAACTCCACTGATATAAAGACTTGGTCATTAAGTTTATTCAGGTAGTCAGCTGACATCATTCTTTGGGAACATAACATTGCTGAACCTGATCATAACCCGAACCTCCACAGACTTGTAGGCACTAACCATGGTGAGTGCATCACTTCATCCGCCTCGCTTTTTTCCCTGATGCCCCCATCAGTCTGGAACAGGGTAAATCTGGACTCATCAGACCACATGACCTTCTTCCATGCTCCATAGCAAATTGAAGCCTATTTTTGTCTGATTATCCTCGCTGATCAGTGGTTTTGTCCCAATCCCTTGAGTTCCGTTCACATTGTGCATATGGAAATGCTTTTACTTTCACTATTAAACATACACACGTGGACAAAATTGTTGGTACCCCTCAGTTAAAGAAGGAAAAACCCACAATTCTCACTGAAATCACTTGAAACTCACAAAAGTAACAATAAATACAAATTTATTGAAAATTAAATAATCAAAAACAGCCATTACTTTTGAATTGTTGATTAACATAATTATTTAAAAAAACAAACTAATGAAACAGGCCTGGACAAAAATGATGGTACCTCTATAAAAGATTGAAAACTATTTGACCAGAGTGACATGATTAACTCAGGTGTGTCATTTAAATGACATCACAGGTGTTTCCAAACTCATAATCAGTCAGTCTGCCTATTTAAAGGGAGACAAGTAGTCACCCTGCTGTTTGGTGAAAAGGTGTGTACCACACTGAACATGGACAACAGAAAGCGAAGGAGAGAATTGTCCCAGGACATCCGAAAACAAATTATAGACAAACATCTTAAAGGTAAAGGCTATAAGACCATCTCTAAACAGCTTGAAGTTCCTGTGACAACAGTGGCTCATATTATTCAGAAGTTCAAGACCCACGGGACAGTAGCCAACCTCCCTGGACGTGGCCGCAAGAGGAAAATTGATGACAAATTGAAGAGACGGATCGTTGGAATTGTATCCAAAGAGCCCAGAGCAACCTCCAAAGAAATTAAAGGTGAACTCCAAGGCCAAGGTACATCAGTGTCAGATCGCACCATTCGTCGTTGTTTGAGCCAAAGTGGACTTCGTGGGAGACGACCAAGGAGGACACCACTGCTGAAAAAAACTCATAAAAAAGCCAGACTGGAATTTGCAAAAATGCATGTTGACAAGCCACAAAGCTTCTGGGAGAATGTCCTTTGGACAGATGAGACCAAACTGGAGCTTTTTGGTAAGGCACATCAACTCTATGTTCATAGACTCAAAAACCAAGCATACGAAGAAAAGAACACTGTCCCTACGGTGAAACATGGAGGAGGCTCAGTAATGTTTTGGGGCTGCTTTGCTGCATCTGGCACAGGGTGTCTTGAAAGTGTGCAAGGTACGATGAAATCTGAAGACTATCAAGGCATTCTGGAGAGAAATGTGCTGCCTAGTGTCAGAAAGCTTGGTCTCAGTCGCAGGTCATGGGTCTTCCAACAGGACAACCATCCAAAACACACAGCCAAAAACACCCAAGAATGGCTGAGAGAAAAGCGTTGGACTATTCTAAAGTGGCCTTCTATGAGCCCAGATCTGAATCCCATTGAACATATGTGGAAGGAGCTGAAACATGCCATTTGGAGAAGACACCCATCAAACCTGAGACAACTGGAGCTGTTTGCTCATGAGGAGTGGGCCAAAATACCTGTTGACAGCTGCGGAACGCTCATTGACAAATACAGAAATCGTTTAATTGCAGTGATTGCCTCAAAAGGTTGTGCAACAAAATATTAAGTTATGGGTACCATCATTTTTGTCCAGCCCTATTTCATTAGTTTGTTTTTTTAAATAATTATGTTAATCAACAATTCAAAAGTGATGGCTGATTTTGATTATTTAATTTTCAATAAATTTTTATTTATTGTTACTTTTGTGAGTTTCAAGTGATTTCAGTGAGAATTGTGGGTTTTTCCTTCTTTAACTGAGGGGTACCAACAATTTTGTCCACGTGTGTAACTGTACATTGAACTGTTGATTTCCTGTGATCATCTAAGACACATTTGTTCCTCAAAGATGATGATTCACCACTATCCTTCAAGTTTTAATAATGCGTTGGACGGTTTTAACCTGATTTTAGTTGTTTCATCTCCTTAGTTGTTTTCTTTGCTTGATGCAGGCTGATAATTTGACCCGTCTGAGACAGATTAACATCCTTTCCATGACTAAAGGATATGTCTTCCAACATGGTTGTTTAAGAAATGAGAAGCTCCTCACTGCATCAGCAAGGGTTAAATAAGTTGTTGCAGCTGAAATATATTCATCACTGCAGTAATTATCCAATGGAAAGCTCTTATCTGTTTGCTTAGGTAAAATCCAAGTGGCGCCTTTTTTTTTTTGGACAGGCAGTGTATTTTGAAGACACACTGAGATGATGTTCTGTGGCAACTTACAATGCTAAATGTCCCACAGCTAAACCCATGGTGGTCAGTACAGGAGCAGTCAGGATGTCTGTCCCAATCGTCCCACCACAGACCATGAAGCAGGTAACCTCGACTTTCTGTTCGTGTTTATACAAACTGAGCTTTCTGTGAAATGTCCCTTGAGCTGCATTAATGGATTGTATTCCCTGCAGGTGGCTCCTAAGCCCTTGACATCAGCAGCACAAGTAGTAACCACCACTCAGACCCAGCAACGCCTCATCATGCCTGCAACTCCACTGCCCCAAATCCAGCCGAACTTCACCAACCTCCCTCCGGGCACCGTCCTGGCACCAGCTCCTGGAGGCGGGAACGTGGGCTATGCAGTTGTGCCAGCACAATATGTCACACAGGTTAGGGCTGTTTTGTGTGTATGGTACCGTGTATGTATCCACTACGCCTTTTTTTACGAGTGTGTTGAGCTTTTTCCATTGTGTTTTCGGCCTGTCTCATAGCTCCAGCAGTCACCATTTGTGACGCTCGCCAGCAGCTCCGGTTTCCCTGCGTCCGCTGGCATCCAGACTCAGGCCAGATTGCCTCTTAATGGGTAAGAAGGGGCTGAAGCCAACAAGGTTATACTGTAAATGTTTGTTTTTTTTTAAAACATACACAGTGCGGACAGACCAACTAAATTATTTGCATTCTGTTTAAAGCTATTTTGAAAAAAGTATCGTAAGTAAAATTACTGAATTTTTCGTGGTTAATGTACAAAACCAAATGCTTAACTGAACAGAAGTTTCAAACAGGCTTGGCTACTTTATAAACTGGATTAATACAGTTAGTTTTTAATTAAGTTCTACATTTATTTGTTTGCAAACAACTTAGACACCAACTACAAATGGGCTATTTATATGCCGTGATAAAAAACAGCATCCAAGGTGTGATGAAGAAGCTCTGAGATTTACTGGAAAAATCAAAAACCATGCACGATTTAAATTTGGATGCAATCTCCTTGTGCCGCAGTACGTTGCTGCCTGTGCTTCCCCAACACTTGTAACGCTCCCTGGAGATCCTGTTATGTAAACATGTCAAGCACCATCTGTGATGAAGGGCTGAATCTCCTAAACTGTGTCAAAACTCACTCTTCAATGTGAATTACATTTCTGGAAAGGGGAAGAAATCACAGCGAGCCAAATGTAGTGAGTGGGCTGGGTCAGGAGTGATGACTGTGTTGTTGTCCCAAAAATACCTCCGTACATTCACAATGTTAATTATTGGTCGAATGTTCTGTTACTTCCTTTTAATCTAAGTTTTTTTTTTTTTTTTTTTTTTTTATTGGTTCACAGCTTGTCAGCAGCAGAGACAACCTCAAGACCTAGAAAACCATGCAACTGCACCAAGTCACAGTGTCTCAAACTGTAAGTATCACTGTCACTAAGGCTAGTTTGTTGTGTTTTGTCTGTTTGATGAGATTAATGCATGTGTATCTTCCTATTTCTCCTATGGCAGTTTTTTCTATAACTAAATAATCGTGACTTTTAAGTCAAAATGTCAAAATCAGACCAACTTCAGGTCCTCTGATGTATTTGCTGGTTTGTTTGGTTTTCTAGGACATTAGCTTGAGTATTTGAGCTCCTGGATATTTGGTCAGATAACCGGTATCACAATTTCCACTTTGAGTAATTGTAATTCTGCTTTTTAACTGTTTTCTGCATTTTTTTGATTCTGAAGATTTCTTATTTAGTTTATAAAAGAATTTACAGCTTAACAAGCAGTGAGTGTAGGCTGTAAAATCATCCGTATTCCTAATACTCTAATCATTAGCAGCAAAATAGTATTACAGAAGACATCAGTTCTCTTCCGTTTGTGTTTGGAGACCACTAGGAACACAAAGCTGCCAACTCACGTTCATATTCAGGCAGTTTTGTTAAGTAGAGCTCTGCTTGTCTTCCTCTAGATACTGTGACTGCTTTGCGAATGGAGAGTTCTGTAATAACTGTAACTGCAATAACTGCTTCAATAACCTGGAACACGAAACGGAACGTCTCAAAGCCATAAAGGTGAGGTACAAGTTCAGTTTGAGTTACTGGACTGAGAGCAGCTCGCTGTCAGACAACGTGATGAATCAAGCTGAAAATGTGTTTTCACAGACGTGTCTGGACCGAAATCCAGAGGCCTTCAAACCTAAGATTGGTAAAGGCAAAGAGGGAGAGTCGGACCGTCGACACAGCAAAGGCTGCAACTGCAAACGATCAGGCTGCTTAAAGAACTACTGCGAGTGCTACGAGGTGGGTTTTTCTCTACTAGTGCACTGGAAAAAATGCCGCTCTCAAAACAAGACAAAAAAATTATTTCAAGGAACTTTTACCTTGAAATAAGTGAAAAAAAAATCTGCCAATGGAACAAGTGAAAAATGGCTTGGTAAGATTTCTTGAAATAAGATATGATATTTAGAATATTGAGCTCTTAGAATTAGCTGGGGAAACTTATTTTATGCTATATTTAACCAGGATTGTCAAGCTTACGTCTTAAAATAAGCCAGACATGCTAAAAAAAAAAGTTTTTCACTCAAAAATAGATTTTTGCTTTCATGTAACCTCTGAATTTGAGATTTATCAACCTTGTTTTGAGTTTTCTTGCAAAATTCAACTCAAAACAAGATAAATTCAAGATTGTTTGACTTAACGAGATATTTAAGATGCATTGTCTTAAACCAAGTCCCTCCATCTCGCTGAAATGTCACTTAAGTGAATTTATCTTAAGTCCAGTGGGATGAGAGATTTTAACTAAAAATACAACAGACTTGGTAAGATTTAGAGTTTTTGCAGTCTAATGTGACTTTTTTTTTGTTTTTCCTACTTGACTGTGATTTATTTGGTGGCTCTTGACTTTCATTTTTTTCCCTCGTGCACCTCAAAGGCGAAGATCATGTGCTCATCCATTTGTAAGTGCATTGGCTGCAAAAACTTCGAGGAGAGTCCGGAGAGGAAGACGCTGATGCATCTGGCCGATGCAGCAGAAGTGAGAGTACAGCAGCAGACTGCAGCCAAAACCAAACTGTCCTCACAGATCTCAGATCTGCTCATGAGGACGGCGCCTGTTATTTCAAGTGGAGGCGGGAGGTACTCCAAACACTTTCAAGCTTTTCAACAACTGTGAAGAACATTGCTATGGAATAACTATTGACATTATTATTTGAAACTCTACAGCTAAAACATTTTTTCCTAATGCTTTTTAATCATTCACAATTTTGATTTCTACCTCGAGCAATAATACAGTCATAAAAGCCAAAGGAAAAGAAAAATCCAAAAGAAAGAAAAGTGGAAAAAATGGATAAAACAAACATCACATTTTAATACAGTCTCATTGAAATCAGCACCAGGGCTGTAGTAAACCACAAAAATCTTCACCTCAAGTTGTACCTGCCCTTCAACCTATCAATTGGTTGTGTGGCAAAAGAAATCTTCACATTATTTCCAGATGAACTACACTCAACAAAAATATAAACACAACACTTTTGTTTTTGCTCCCATTTTTATGAGATGAACTCAAACATCTAAAACTTTTTCCACATACACAATATCACCATTTCTCTCAAATATTGTTCACAAATCTGTCTAAATCTGTGATAGTGAGCACTTCTCCTTTGCTGAGATAATCCATCCCACCTCACAGGTGTGCCATGTCAAGATGCTAATTAGTATAAGGCACACCTGTGCACTAATCATGGTGTCTAATCAGCATCTTGATATGGCACACCTGTGAGGTGGGATGGATTATCTCAGCAAAGGAGAAGTGCTCACTGTCACAGATTTAGACAGATTTGTAAACAATACTTGAGAGAAATCTCATAAAAAATGGGAGCAAAAACAAAAGTGTTCTGTTTATATTTTTGTTGAGTGTAAATGAATAGAGTTCACTCTACCAGCTAGTCTTATTGGCTTATATGATTTCTAAATAAACATGAAAAATTAGTATTTGCATAATATTAACCCTCTGAACCCCAAACCTTGTTGGCGGATTTGAAAAGCATTTTATCTTTCCAAGTTCGCTAAAATTACACCATTTATCGCAGCATGAAACTGTCTGATGGTCCTTGAACTAATCATGTGTGGTGTGATTCTAAGCTTCAAATCACGTTTTATCAAACTAACTTTATGTATCATTTAATCATTCAGCAAAAATATACCCTTTGCACAAGAAAAAGTAGTGGTGGGATGCGATTTTAGAAAATTTTGTAATCAATTAATCGTGGTTAAATACATTTTTTGTCAAATAGGAATATTTGACACAACAAAGTTTTTTAATTCAAGTAATTTTTGATTGAAGACTGAATCGATGAATAGACGTATATGTGTTTATTATTTACACACGTGGACAAAATTGTTGGTACCCCTCAGTTAAAGAAGGAAAAACCCACAATTCTCACTGAAATCACTTGAAACTCGCAAAAGTAACAATAAATAAAAATTTATTGAAAATTAAATAATCAAAATCAGCCATCACTTTTGAATTGTTGATTAACATAATTATTTAAAAAAACAAACTAATGAAACAGGCCTGGACAAAAATGATGGTACCCATAACTTAATATTTTGTTGCACAACCTTTTGAGGCAATCACTGCAATTAAACGATTTCTGTATTTGTCAATGAGCGTTCTGCAGCTGTCAACAGGTATTTTGGCCCACTCCTCATGAGCAAACAGCTCCAGTTGTCTCAGGTTTGATGGGTGTCTTCTCCAAATGGCATGTTTCAGCTCCTTCCACATATGTTCAATGGGATTCAGATCTGGGCTCATAGAAGGCCACTTTAGAATAGTCCAACGCTTTTCTCTCAGCCATTCTTGGGTGTTTTTGGCTGTGTGTTTTGGATGGTTGTCCTGTTGGAAGACCCATGACCTGCGACTGAGACCAAGCTTTCTGACACTAGGCAGCACATTTCTCTCCAGAATGCCTTGATAGTCTTCAGATTTCATCGTACCTTGCACACTTTCAAGACACCCTGTGCCAGATGCAGCAAAGCAGCCTCAAAACATTACTGAGCCTCCTCCATGTTTCACCGTAGGGACAGTGTTCTTTTCTTCGTATGCTTGGTTTTTGAGTCTATGAACATAGAGTTGATGTGCCTTACCAAAAAGCTCCAGTTTGGTCTCATCTGTCCAAAGGACATTCTCCCAGAAGCTTTGTGGCTTGTCAACATGCATTTTTGCAAATTCCAGTCTGGCTTTTTTATGAGTTTTTTTCAGCAGTGGTGTCCTCCTTGGTCGTCTCCCATGAAGTCCACTTTGGCTCAAACAACAACGAATGGTGCGATCTGACACTGATGTACCTTGGCCTTGGAGTTCACCTTTAATTTCTTTGGAGGTTGCTCTGGGCTCTTTGGATACAATTCCAACGATCCGTCTCTTCAATTTGTCATCAATTTTCCTCTTGTGGCCACGTCCAGGGAGGTTGGCTACTGTCCCGTGGGTCTTGAACTTCTGAATAATATGAGCCACTGTTGTCACAGGAACTTCAAGCTGTTTAGAGATGGTCTTATAGCCTTTACCTTTAAGATGTTTGTCTATAATTTGTTTTCGGATGTCCTGGGACAATTCTCTCCTTCGCTTTCTGTTGTCCATGTTCAGTGTGGTACACACCTTTTCACCAAACAGCAGGGTGACTACTTGTCTCCCTTTAAATAGGCAGACTGACTGATTATGAGTTTGGAAACACCTGTGATGTCAATTAAATGACACACCTGAGTTAATCATGTCACTCTGGTCAAATAGTTTTCAATCTTTTATAGAGGTACCATCATTTTTGTCCAGGCCTGTTTCATTAGTTTGTTTTTTTAAATAATTATGTTAATCAACAATTCAAAAGTAATGGCTGTTTTTGATTATTTAATTTTCAATAAATTTGTATTTATTGTTACTTTTGTGAGTTTCAAGTGATTTCAGTGAGAATTGTGGGTTTTTCCTTCTTTAACTGAGGGGTACCAACAATTTTGTCCACGTGTGTAAAATATATAAAATTTAAAAACAGAACATATGGAAAAAATTATTTGGATGATTTAAAGCCTGGACTTAGTTTGGTTTTCCCACAGTGTGGCATATAATATAAGCATAAGTTGACCAAGGAGCTTCAAAAAGTTGAAATCCATAGAGCTGTTCTGTTTTCATAGTTTCTGGGTTTGATCAATTTTAGGAGCATAAATTTTTATAGATAAAAAAAAAATGAAATCTATTTTTTATAAACCAAAAGTGTATAATTACATTACTAAAAAGACAGACAGGCAAACCAACACGCATAACTCCAAAAAATGTTAGTTTCATTTATATTTATCTGCATTTTTCATCTGTCGACTACATTCACAGATTACTGCAAACTCAAAGTGCAATTTTAGTGATTATATTCAACATTTGAAGACTTTTTGTAAACTCAAGCACTTTCAATGTTTGTTTTTTTTTTATTATTATTTATCTGTTTTGCCAGTAACAGAACTGTCGTAGCTAACGTCAGCTCTGTTGTCGCAGCAACATGTTTTGTACTGAGGTGATACTGTCGGCTTGAAGTGCTGCAGTGATCACAAAACTCTTTGCACATAACCACGCTTTTATCCAAGCTGCCATCAGGAAGTTTTTTTTTAAGAAAACTTTCTACCCAACAAGCACAATGCGGTTTCATCTTCTTTCACTGTTCACCACCCACTATCTTGTGCGCTGATGTCACTCAGCAGGCATCTTATTCACGGCTGACAAACACACTTTAGGTTCATCACCGCCACCTACAGGGCTGGAGTGTTCATCAGTGTTACTGGTGTGCCAGAAACAGAGAAACGTCCAATTAAATGTGTTATTTTTTTTAATGCGTTATATTTTCTGTACCTAATTAATCAAAATTAACGCACTAAAGTCCCAGCCCTAGTAAAAAGAAAAAATGTGGCGCTCCTCGACACAACAGAGAGGCCATGAGTGACTCAGCTGCATCTAACAGTCATGTGACAAAGATTAGGGACTGTTTGGTTCAGCTACAGGTGGAAACAAAGACTGAGAGGAAAATACAACAAATGTGATCAATACATTTGTCATGGCTCAAAATTGCTATCCAGAGAATATTACAGATAATATTATAAATAAATGATGATGTATTCTCTGACTAAGACCTCGTTTTCCTCTCATCAACAGGCTGCCGTATACGTTTGTAACAAAGGAGGTTTTGGAAGCGACGTGCGAGTGTTTGCTGGAACAGGCCAAAAAGGCAGAACAGACTCACCAGCCTCAGGCAGAGGCAGAGAGGATGATCTTGGAGGAGTTCGGACATTGTCTCATGAGGATAATCAGCTCGGCGGGGAAAGCCAAAGCAGACTGTGCCTCTATCAACTGCTAGGCCGAGCTCTCCCGGCGCTCCCTCCAACCCTCCCCCGGCTGTGGGGGCTGAGACACACAACTTCTTTGCACTCTGTCTCGGACCCCTGGGGCTCCTGTCCTGCATGGAAACAGGTCGTCTCCGTCATCAGAAGGCAGAACAGTAACCTCGAGACAGACAGATTCCCCCCGCCTTAGGCAAGCAGGAATAATAAACATGGAACAGATCGCACTGTTCACCTCACTGAAGGACAAATGGGCAGAGCTGCCTTTCAAGTTGTCATCACGGTCGTCCACCTGGTTGTGATGGGCAGAAAGCAGACTGACATAGTGCTAGACATGAATTTAAGCGTTCTTTCACATCCCTTCAAGCCCCTATCAAAGCTGTTTGTTCTTCCATTTTCCTGTTTTCCTGTTATTCTTTCTCATTTTGAGGTTTTCAAAAAAAAAATCGTCTGTAATTTTTAAGTAATCAGTATATTTGTGCTTACGGTAGACAAACAGGACATGTATCTTTTATATTTATTTTTATTGTTAATCATTGTGAGCGCTAATATTGTGTGGCTTATAGTGCTGCAACCTGTTAATTAACCAAGGCTAGACTAAATTGTTTCAATGAAAATAAGTAGAGGCAATCTTTGCTTTAATCCTAAATGCAAGTGTAAAATGAATGCAGTCACACGCACACACACACGTCTAAAAATACACAGCACTGCTCAGAAGGGTTGAAACATGGCTATACCGACTGAGGTGCACAATTCTCCTGGGGCTGTCTCATGTTTTATTAGTCACATGCTTACTGTACATTAAAAACACCATGAAGTTAAAAATAGTGACTTATTAAAAGATGTTCTGGATAATTGCTCCTAATTAGAGGTGAGCAGGCGGGACAACACGCACTCACAATGCAAAAATGCTCAGGAACTGCTTGACAAACAACCAACAGACCAAGATGTTGCCTCCAAACTCGGATCCAATCTGATCAAGTATCCACAGGATGCGCTGGAACACGTTTAAAGATTCTTTGCCCACGTCCCAATGTCAGACACCACAGGATACCTTCAGAGGTTTAGGTTTCTGTTCCTGAGTAGGACCGACACAGTATTGTGCAGGTGGTTTTAATGTTGGTTGCAGATCGATGTAGAATGCCTATAAAAAGTATTCATCTCCCTTGGATGTTTCACCCTTTTTGTTGTGTTTATGCATGAAATCATGGTTAATATAATTTGCCTTTTTTCAACAAGAATATAAAAAAGACTAACCCTTTAATATCAAAGTGAAAACAGATTTTTACAAAATCGTGTCAGTTAATTACAAATATATAAGGTAAAGTAAATGATTGCATTAATATTCACCCCCTTCAGGTCAGTATTTAGTAGATGCACCTTTACCCTATCTCAATCAGCCTGAACATCTGGACACTGCTATTCTCCATTCTTCTTTGCAAAACCGCTCAAGCTCTGCCAGGTTGCTCGGGGATCAGGAGTGAGCAGCTCTTTTTAAGCCCAGCCACAAATTCTCGACTGGATTAAGATCTGTTCTTTGACTTGGCCGCTCTAAAACATTCACCTCGTTGTCTTTGAACCGTTTCTGTGCAGTTTTGGCTGTGTGCTTAGGCTCGTTGTCTTGCTGGAAAATGGTCTGTATTTATATAGCGCTTTACTATACCTGCAAGGTACCCAAAGCGCTTTACAGAATATGTCACATTTACCCATTCACACACACACACTGATGGCAGAAGCTGCCATGCAAGGCGCTAACCACGACCCCATCAGGAGCAATTAGGGGTTAGGTGTCTTGCTCAGGGACACCTCGACATGAACACAACGGGCCGAGGATCGAACCGGCAACCCTCCGGTTACAAGACGGCCACTCTACCCACTGAGCCATGCCGCCCCAATCGTAAAGTGTCCCCACATTATGATGCTGCCACCACCATGCTTCACGGTGGAGATGGTGCGTTTGCTGTGATGTGCAGTGTTTGGTGTTCGCCAAAAATAGCATCTAGTCTGATGGACAAAAGGCTCAATTTTTGTCTCCTCAGATGAAAGAACCTTCTTCCAGTTGACCTTGGAGTCTCCCACATGCTGTTGGGCGAAGTGGTGGGATTTCATGAGCTTTTTTTTCCAACAGTGGCTTTTTCTTTGCCACTCTTCCATACAGCTTTGACTGGGCAATAGTTTTCTAACACAAAGTCACTCCGATTTGAGACACTGAAGCTTCTATCTCCTTCAGAGTGGTCGTGGGTGTCTTGGTGGACGACGACTCTTCTGGTCCAGTCATTCAGTTTGTGAGGTTCTAGGCAGATTTAAACAGCCTTACTCCTTTCATTGCTTAGTGATGGACTTATCTGAACTCCGTGGGATTTCCAGTGAGTTGGAAATCTTTTTGTAGCCATCTCTTGACTCATGCTTTTCAATTATCCTTTTCTTCATGTTGCAATTGTAGCAGGAAAACCGATGAAGCAGAGACTAGACATTTCAGATTCAGGTGTTTTTATCGTACAATCACTGAGACACATCAACTGCTTTGTGACAATAGGCCAGTCACTTTAAAGGGGTGAATAGTTATGCAGTCATTTACTTTACCTTATATATTTTTAATCACTTGACATAATTTTGTAAAAATCTGTTTTCACTTTGATTTAAAGAAGTTTTTATTGCAAATTCTTGTCAAAAAAACCAGGTCATATTGACAATGATTTCATGTATAAAAGCAACAAAAAGGTGAAACATCCAAGTGAGGTGAATACTTTTTATAGGCAGTGTATGTTAGCGCAAAGCAGAGCTCCTTCAGCAGTTTATTCAGCTCACTTTAGCTCCTCTACTGCTTCTCAAATGTGTCCAGTTCCACTTCCTTTTCAATGAAAACCATTGTTTGTTCACCACCGTTCTAGCATGGTGTCTCAGTTTTGTTTTCATGTTATTACTTATGATTCCAAACAATATTATCTAATGCAGATGGATTCAATGAGTCATTTTTAACATGAAATAAAACTATTTAATCATGAATCAATTGGAAATCAAATTTAAACTTAATTTTATATTAGGTTTAAACTTAACTTTTAAAATCAATCAAATGCAGTTCAATTGCTGTACAAGTAACTGACAAAACAGGATGCTGGAAATAGATTAAGGGACTAATAAACACTAAAACAGCTGAATAATATAAAATGTTTGACAGGTAGTTAACACGATTAAAAAATACACATATGAAAAACATAAATTATCAAGTAGAACTATACAAATTTATGGTAAATATAGAATATACATTTAAATGTGAAAACCATGAAATGCTTAAACACTGTATGAAAGCCATATTGAATAGATGGGTTTATATCAAACATCAGAAATGATTTTCTTTTTTGTGTATTCAAACATACTAACGACCAAACTTCATGTCTTTAATGCTCTTCTACATTTTGAGTATGATTTTTTGATCATATGAGAGACTAAATTTCTTATCTATAAGTTTTTACTTTACTTTAGCATGCTGTTGACAAGCATTATCACTGGCGGTGTGACTGGTACTTTTAAAATGCACAGTGGTCTAAAATGAAACCCATAAAAGAAAGGACATTTTACCAAAAGGACTCCTGCTAAAGTGAAACCTTTATCCGAAGTGCTTCACTTTGGGTTCTCTAGAGGTATTTATAACTTACTGCTTGATTGATAGTCTAATGCTATTTTATGCTGAGAGTCCTAACACAACGTGAGAATCTTGAAGCACATTTTAAAACAAAAATGATCAAAACTGATGAAGCAAAACCAGACTTATCTTTTTTATTCAAGATGTTGTTGTCATAAGCTGGTGCCTACATTACCTACAATACAATTCCGTAGCTGCCCGCTTCGTCGCAGATTCAGGTGCATTTTATGTGCTGTAGAGACCAAAGAAACTACAGTCTCAATCCATACAGTCTATGTATCAATCACGGATGTTTCCAAAATATGCAGCAGCACTCACTAATACCCGAAGCATTTTAGATGTGTAAAATCGGTGGCATTGCCCTTTAAAAGAGGGGCGTCAATGCGCATGCTCAGTCTCTTAGATACATCCGACGCAGCAGGTGGCGCTAACGCATGGACAGAACAGGGCGAAGAAGTCAGCAGAAAGCTGGCACATGTGGATCAGTTAGAAGCTGGAGGATCTCATGAATATTTCTTGAGGTAGGAGCAGTTATATTTGATCTGAAAGTCCTCAAAAGTGGATTTTTTCTGTTTATGAAGTAAGTCCAGTCGGTACATGTAGCTAACTGACTCCATCATCTCTTTTGAGCATGCTTTTTAAACGAGGTTTTGTTTAATAACGTTAGCTGAAACGTTCTTACACGTGGGGGTAGGAGTTGATCATTGTTTAGGCAAGTATATTGTAAATTAAGTCCTATATGACACTTAATTTTAATGTTCATGCGTGGCAAAGGTCACATCCAATGGCTAGACCACGTGGTTAAGAAAATTTTGCGTCTCAGATTAATGTCCCGTCAAACTCCTGTTTGAAAGTTGCACATTTTCTAAAAGCGCCGTCATTTATCAGCATTCGTCACCAACAGGACACGAAAAATACATATTCAGAATTTTTCGCAGCCACTTAAAAATCAGCGCACATTTTATAATCTTAACAATGAACATGTTTGCACAAAAAGCTGATTTTGTAATCAACTCTGTGTTGTTTGTTCAAAATGCAAATACTAATACACTTGCAAGCTTAAAATGAAAACTTGTTTTCACAGATCAGCTGCAAAAAAGAAGTTCCAGCTAAATAAGCCACGTGGACCTGACACGTATGTATTACAGTTTTGTTATTCTGTAGTGAATTTAATGACAATCCCAATGATTATATCAATCACTACCCATCTGACCCATTCATATGTCTGGGGAAGATTATTCATGAGCTTCTAAATGAGGGTTTTGATGTCCATTTTCTAACTAACTTTATAAATCTGATTGAATAGGAGTTGCTTATTTTTATGATACTGTTCTTTCAGGATCATACTGCTAAAGTGAGGACAGAGTTTGGTCGGCCCAGCTACATCTGCCATATCCACTTGATGGGTTTGTTTTTTGTTTTAAATTCATTGCCAAATAAATGCAAGTTGTGAAACACAGTTGGTGCGTCTGGGTGTTTGTTTTTCGCATTTTAATTGCCTCACTATTTATGTCCATTTCATGTCTTTTGTGTATTTGTATTAAGATTTAATTTTCTCCATCATTGTCAGAATTGGGTGGCAGTGGTGGAAAGCAGCAAGTATTCACATGTAATACTTATTGAGATACTCTATAAGTATCTAGATCTCTATTTGATTCTTTTTCTAAATTTACAGGTTCTTGTTACTTCTCATATTAAGATTTTACATAAATACCTTGTCAAAAATGAAACCAGTACCTGCAAATCTTCTTGGCTTGTGAATCAAAATAAAGCACTTGGTGCATTTCTTTATATCGTACCCCATTAATCATCTCATGGCTCCTCTGATTTTTCTTGTGACCCCTTGGAAGGCCTCAATTCCCAGGTTTGAAGTCATAGGACTGAATTGACTACCTGCTACAAAAGTAACACGTTGCTCACAAAGTATTTATTCCGTGTTTAATACTTTTTTCAGTTCAGTGTTTTTTTATGTGTTTTTCCTGATACTTTGTACTTGAAGTAATGTACATTTTTTTCCTGTAAAATGTCTATTCTAAATGTGAAGTAGCAGAACGTGGAGTTTTAAAATATATAGCAGAAGTGAGTATCTGTTGTGTGATATCATTTAATGCAAAATGATTCTAAATTGTATCATCCCAGTAATTGCATTACTTCTAAGTTGAACAGAAGAGTTCTTGTTCTAAATTAAAATAAGTTTAGAGTTACTACAAACTCATCTTGGTCTCAGCTGATCAAGCAAGATGCTCCCAATATTCACCACACTTCTTTTCATGTGTTTTAACAAACTATCATTGTGCATTTTTGTGCTGAAGAGTAAACTTTTTTTTTCTTTGCTTCATTCTGTATGTTCTAATTACTGCTGCAGCTGTAGTGGTTGGTCACCAATGTTCTTTTATTAGATATTTGTAAAATCTCACCATCAGATTTTTTTTTACTTCTTTTCTGCAAAACAATCTTTTACATGTCGAGCCATGATGCTGACATGCAAATAGACACAGGCTATAAATCAAAAACTGAGAAAGTTCTGTTGTTCACAGGTCATTATAACCATGCTCATGTAATTAGACTGGTTAGAAGTTACAGGTATAGTCACTTCATTTCCTGTGATCACCATTTTTTTGTTTTATTTGTCAGTACCGACAGGTGTATTTCCTTTTGTTGCATTGAGTTTGCACTTTAGAGTCTTTAATTATTAATAATTTAAGTGATATTGCACAAGGTTGAGCTCACTGTATAATTTGCACGTGGGCCATTCTGCGTAATGAGTGCTTTTACTGTGGGTATTGTAAAATTAACTTTCATACTATTATTTTACTTATGTATTGTTTTGAATAATATTTGCTTTTTATTAAGATTAAAATATAAACAAAAATAATATGTCCAATGTTCCATGTACATGCATTTTGCCGAACAGTTTTAATTACAATGTAAGAAAAAAAAGCAGTCATAGTAAGCGTCGTTAGCATGCTAGCATGCAGGAGGGGGTCGTCCCCCGGAAGCCGTTCTTCTTCTTCTTCGTGGGAGGAGCAGGCTGTTGCTTAGTGCCACGTTGATGGAGACCAGTGGAGACGTGGAAATCTGTCTTGCCGGGACCCGGTAGCCTCTCCTGCTGTTGTTACAGCCGTTAAATCCGTGAGCAGAACCGAAAGGGGAACCTGAGCGGGCGGAGGTTGTTTTTGTTCGTGGCCTGTTTTATGTGTGCGTTCATGTGAAGAGCAGCGAAGAAGAGAAGGTAAGGCGGCTTAGTGAAGTAATAAGATCCTTGTGTGGGTCTAACTGTCGCCCCTCTATTTTATTCAATGCAGAGGCAGCTAGCAGGCTACTAAACACAACACCCCTGTGTATTCTTACTAGAACAAGCAGTACTATGTCCCAGTAAGCATGCACAGTAAGTGACAGTCGTGTTTATCACTGCTGGGACTCATTGTTAGCATGCCCGTGTAGCTTTAAAAGGTCCATCAGCTGTTAGCTTGCTGCTAGCTTGTACTTTTGTTTGCTAATGTTAACCAAAGACTACAAGAAGTACAATTTCTTTAGACCTACATGCCACATTTATAATGTCCAACACAGCTCTAAAGTGCAGGATATTTGGTGGCAGTCACAGCAGGCCTTTGCCTGTCACTCAGTAACCGGTGTAGTTACCTCTAATGGGAGTAGAAGTGAGAGTAAAACCGTAATTAAACCTCCCTCATTCAGTTAATATCGTGACTAGTCTGCCGCCTGCTGCTTTTGAAAGACAGATTCACCCCTTTCCAAGTCAAGATACACATAGCAGAAACTAATACAATGTAATGTTTGCAATTAAATAGATGTGTTGTTGAATGATATGCATTACACTGCCATGTGTTTCTATACTTAAGGGTTTACCAGTTAATTCAAATGTTATTACAATATGGCCAAGTGCAATATTAAAATTGTTGCACCTGCATTTTTTTTCCTAAAGCTCAAACGTATCACATCCTGCTATTACAAAGCACGAAGCATTGTGGTGGTACAGAGATGCAGTGGCCTACAGATAATTCTCTACGGATGTAAGGAAACATGCTAGTTTGTTGCAGAGTGCAGCAGGACATTCCTGCTACAATTGTGATACATTGTTATCCCAATATCTGTCAACATAATGACGATGATTTGTTTTGCTTATTGTTTAACTCTATAGCAGTGGTGGGATTAATGGGGAGTAAAAGTGGGATTACTTGTGTATAACCTGCCTCTGTTAGTTAGCACTGTGCTCTATCTGACTGAGTCTGAGTCCTACTTTTTAAACTGTCAGTGTTTTAGTACAAAACAAACACCCAGTTTGAGCATTTATGTACTACAGTCCAATCAACAGTGGATTTTTAGTGCCATGTTGATTTTAGGAAGTAAGAAAATGCAAAGTTACTCCTTAACTCCGCACCACTATCTGCACAGCTGTGATATGTACTCTGCTACATGTGCTACTGAGTGTTGCAGACAATAGAGTCAAAGTTGCTCAAACTTTGTCATGACACTGTGTTAAATTTACCCCATGCATCTTTTTTTTAGTAAAATTTTGACTCATATTGCAATAGTTGTCAAAAAAAATTGCAATGATGTTTTTTTGCATATTGTTCTGCCCTATTTATCAGAGCAGTAGTATGACTAGGGAGTAAAAGTGTTACTTAAACCGTAATTACATGTGTATAAACCTGCCTCATACAGCTATCACTGTGCGATACCTAACTAGTCAGTCTCAGATTAGCCAGATTCTCTTTGCTGTTGACATAATCATAGACATCCGAACAATAAGTCATTTTTATTGTGTGTTTTGCTTACTTTGTCAGTGTTTTTGGGTTAAAGAGCTGCCTAACTTGCTTCCTGACCAGTTTTGTTGCAGACAGTCAGCCACTGAACATGCTTATTTGTATATATAGCAACAATAAATCTGTCATAACAGGCAAGGTTGAGCACTTGTCTCACTGTGAGGTTCATTTCAGTACCAGTTCATAGATAGCAGAGGTACGACAATGGTAGCCATAAATGTTAGTCTGCATATACATGCATGGCAACAAAGAAAGAAAATACTGTCTCCATGCTATTATATGTGACCTGCAAACTGTATGATTTGGTCACCACATGCTAGCCAGCACTGTAATCTAAAGCCATTCAACTGAGCAGCGCCACACACTGCTGCCTTTAAGATGATCGTGCAGCACATCACTTACAAAAACTTAACATTTCAAAACTCATAAAGCTAGGATTTGAGCTAAGTGTATCTGTGATAATACACTGACAACTGACAACTCCTATTTTTAAAAAAAAGGTTGTTAGTGGCTGTATTTGTTCCTGCTATTTATAATTGCATTGAAATATCCATTGAATAAATTTAATTCTTTTTCTCTGTTAAAGTGCTTTTTAAAATCATATTGACAAATTGTAAGAGTATCCTCTTTGTGAAACTGCTCTGCCACCGTGGCTTAGCAAGAAAACCCAAATAGAAAATTTCCAGCTACATAATTACATTGCGTAGATTGCGTTCACATTGTCTAGGGATCTTTACAGAGCCATTACAGCTGTTCATTAAATGGGAAAACAAGCGGTATAAGCTCTGTTTGATGCCTGTCAGACCTGAAATGCACCAAATGCTCTGTCGTCTCTGGTGATTCTTTAAGGAGACAAAAAAAAAGCAAAGTAAAACTATGGTTTATTTTATATACTATGTTGTGATTGCTGTATGATTGTTAAGCATATGCCTTTATTTCTCCAGGATGAAACTTAAAGAGATCAACCGCACAGCCATCCAGAGCTGGAGTCCTGCACAGCACCACCCCATCTACCTGGCAACAGGTATGAGCATGTAGCGAGCACCGCCGGCTACAGCTGCTATTTGTGGTTTAGACAGCACATTGTATAATTTTTGTCAAGCATTCTAGCCTTTTATACAGCTACTTAAACTAATCAGATGCATAGAGCATGCACGTCGCATCACAGAAAAAAAATGCTGCACTTAGTTTAGATACGAGATTTCTTCGGTTTTACACCTGTTTTCTAAAATCAGAATGGACTATAACGCAGATGGGCACCTTTTAAGATATATTCTGTGGTGATTGTACAAAATGTATGAAGAGTATGTTTTGAAATGCAGTATATGTGAATAAGAATACATGTAGGGTGATTTTAGTCTGTTATTTCCAGCTGTTTCTTTTACACTGATTCCCAATGTGAAACTTGAATTACTTTTAAAATGTAGTTCTGATGCAGACGTCTCTCTATCTGTAGTCACCTCTCTGTGGAGCTGAGCAATGCCCCGCCTACAGCTCTATCTGGTTGTAGCAGTAATATACGTCAACAGGCATTTTCAAACGCGTTTCAACATTGTTTTGCGTTAAATGTTAAAGGTTTTGTGTTATTCAAAATTTTGACCCCAAGATCCTAATGTTTACCATAAACGTTGATCAGCTGGTTGTCTGAAAAATACCATACTTTGATTGTTCTTGCACATTTCTACTGATTGACTATTTGATTGAGTGCGACTGCAGCTCTATGCCAAAGGTTCCTGTGCTCTGTTCGTGTAGGAACATCAGCCCAGCAGCTGGATGCCTCCTTCAGCACCAATGCCTCCCTGGAATTTTTCGAACTGGATTTGGCCGAGCCGTCTCTAGACATGAAATCATGCGGCAGCTTCACCTCCACTCACAGGTAGAAAGAGCTCACCGCTACACTAACGCTGCTGGCTTTTTCTTCTTTCATTCTGATGTTCATCTCACACAGATTCTCATCTCTCCACACAGATACCACAAACTCGTGTGGGGTCCGTACGGTATGGACGCCCAGGGCCACCCGTCTGGCGTCCTTATCGCAGGAGGTGAGAACGGCAACGTCATCCTCTACGACCCTGCGAAGATCATTGCTGGAGAGAGTGACGTGATCATCGCTGAGAGTGACAGGCACACGGGACCAGTGAGAGCTCTGGACGTCAACCCATTCCAGGTATGATGCATTTCACTCTGTATACTTACAGAGCACATTTTATCCATGTTATTCTCTTTCCTTCAGTGTGTTCCGTAGCTGCTTTTTGATACCTGTAAAAGATCTGCTAATGTACCCACTTGGATCACCATGTGGATGTGAAATAGCATCAGTAATGATACTTAAACATACCGAAACAGTCATGAATTATGCTACATTATGCACGTACTACAGCATGTAAAGGTGTATCTTGGACCACAGTGGACCACAGTCCCTCACAGTCCATCAGTCCAGCGAGTTGAAAATCTTTACTCGAGGATGACCCTAGGAAAGCAAAAAAAGCCCGGATTAACCTATTCTAATGTTTTGTTTTGTTGAAAACACAGAAATTGTTTAGTTGAATATCATTACAGTACACACATTTTGCATTTTGTGCTTCACCGTGTTTTACACTTTTGGATTTTGTGCATGAAAAAGGCTAAAGAGAGAACACGGAAAAATCTATTCCTTATCTGCCTGAAAAGCCCTGTTTGAAGTCCAGCCTTTTCTTCTGTTACTGGTCTTTGTCACCATGTTGAACATTAGCATGATGCCTGACCTGCAGCTGGTTTGATTCACCATCAAATTAAGTCTGAGTAGCTGCCTCTCAGACCAACACCGCTTCCTCACTAGAGCTGCTTCTGCTAGTTGTATGTCCCTATATTCATGCATCTAGGGTTGCATTACATAACCGACATTACCTCACTTTTGATGGGCCAGCTGACCAATCAGAACAGATTGTACTTTTAGGAGGCGGGCCTTAAAGAGACGGCTGGCTAAAATAGAGTGTTTGGGACAGGAGCAGAGAAATGGTGCTGCAGTGATGTACAGTATGAGAACGATGTGCTTTTTTTTTTACCATTAGAGCATGTAAACACATTTTAATCAACCCCCAAAATGCAATGTGCTCTTTAACGTTGTATCTACAGTTTAGTTCAAACCAAATGCAGCTCTTCATTGTGTGTTTTTCCCTCTTTTTCTGCAGACAAACCTGGTGGCATCAGGTGGGAATGAGTCTGAAATCTATATCTGGGATATGAATAGCTTTGGTTCTCCAATGACGCCAGGACCTAAAACACAGGTACTTCTTTCTCCATTAAAAGCATTTTGTCATCAGTTTCTACTATAGTTTGTACGTCTCATTTACTCATTTAAATTTTCTTAAATAATAATAATAATGATAATGCATTTTATTTGTGTAGCGCTTTTCTGGGCACTCAAAGACACTTTACAAGTAACAGGAAAATAATTAAGCATAAAATAAAGTCTGATGCTGACGATAAAACCTACAGCCCCCGTGCATTGTTTCTCTTCTTAGAGGTCTACTTAAAAATCCCCCTTGCTCTTGCAACTCAGAATATTTTTGATCATCCTGAGTAAATTATGTTTCTCGTAGTTTGAGAATAGTTTTAATAAAGATAAAACAGTCTAAATTCTGTGACTTTAGCTCCTTAAAGGTGAATATTTTCTGCTTCCTTTCCTCTGTAACCGTAAACTGAAGATGTTTGGACTAAACTAGACATTTAAAATTTTTTAAAAAGAAACTAACAGCAGACTGCAGGTCCAATAAATTTTAAAACTGAAAGCTGATTAAAATGAACAATTAAATCACTTTTTGCAGTAATAAATAATCACAGTGATGTACCTGGAGTCAATGAATTTGTAGCAAGGTTTGATCAATTAGTCGTTAACTCTTTAAATGAATCGCTTAATCAATTTAAAAATACTTTTAATTAAAACCTCTCTAAATTCTGTGTTTGCAGCTCCTTAAATGTGAATATGTTCTGGTTTCTTTCCTCTATGATAGTAAGCTTTTTTTTTAAATTAAATTCAAATAAATTAAAAAATAAAGTTTAGGGATTAAGTGTCAAACTGTCTTTTGAGTGATATACAAAAAAAATACAATGCAAGTTATTATTGGCAGATATTCCAGTATGAGTCACCTTTTTTTTTTCTTTTTCACTGACAAAAAAAGATGATGTGGTTTCTGCTGGGGTCTGTACCCAACAAGCCATCATGTCTCAGGAATAAGATTTTATGGCATTTATAATATTATTTTGTAACATATTATGCCTTGATCAGAAAAGTTTCACCTCCTCTGATTTGGATGCTACACTCAGAGAAAATGTGATTTCAGCAATTTATTGATTGAATGAGTTATTTTATGAGATGTCACCATAATATCTGATCAACCTGATGTGTAGTTTAAAAGCGTGCATTGTTGTGTCAGCCAATTGGGCACAAATTTATCAGCTCATGTGTGTAAATAACGGTTTTTCACAGTTTAGATCACCTTAATGTAGGTTATAAATTGAAAAGTTGATGCTTTTGTCTTAAAGCCTCTGGAGGACATCAGCTGTGTGGCGTGGAACAGACAGGTCCAGCACATCCTGGCATCAGCCAGCCCGAGTGGCCGAGCCTCAGTGTGGGACCTTCGCAAGAATGACCTCATTATCAAAGTTAGCGACCACAGCAACCGGGTACGTTGTCAGTAAAGTGAACGCATGCTGTATGGTATCACAGCACAGCAGCTACATTTTCTTACAGTCCCTTGGCACCGGTGTATTTTAATGAGGATGCTTTCGTTTTTAGATGCACTGCTCTGGGCTGGCTTGGAACCCAGAGGTGGCCACTCAGCTGGTCTTGGCCTCCGAGGACGACCGGATGCCCGTCATCCAGATGTGGGACTTACGTTTTGCTACCTCTCCTCTCAAGATTTTAGAGCATCACACACGGTAAATACGCTTGTTAACATTTTTGCAGCCTTTTCAAACTGTGTGCTTTTCATACTATGCACTACTCTAGAGAACTATTTCACCATGCTGAATGTATCTTCCAGCAATTTTCTGACATCTTGCTTCTCTGTATGATGCTGTTGAACCTTGCCATATTAATTTTATCCATTAGTCTGTCTTATTTTCCTCTCAATCTCTCTGGTTGATTCTCTGCTCAGCCGAAAAGTCAATGAATTTTTGTGTGGTTACAGTTCATACAGTCATTGCTTCTTTTTTTATTGTTTTACACATCTGGTACAAAATGTTTATATAAAATAAACAACCAATGAACATATTTTTCTAACTCATCTGTGTAGCCAGAGCCTGATATGTCTTATAAAATCTGTCTATAGAGCCCCATTGTTCATACATATGCCTTTATTACAATGAACATGGCTGCCTTAGTTTTTGTTTGAGTCAGTCCCACATACAATGTCCTTCTGCCAGAAATTTTCACTATAGAACCAAATGTGGACTAATCAGCTGCTGAAAATAGTCCGCCAAAATACACTGGTTTGCCAAGTTTGCTGTTTGAGGAAGCTGTTTAACCACCGATTCCAAAAAAAATCTAATATATATTTGTGATATTTCTAGAGACTTATGTCTACGATAGTAACCAATAGCCACTAAAAGACTGGAGAAATCAAAGTACTGAAAGACATGTTGTTGGTTTTGATGTTTTTAATGGAATTTGTTTACAATAAGAAAACTACAGAGCATGATCGGTTTTATCCTTACACGTTTGTTGGCTTACAATTTGATGTTGTCAAATAATTATACTGTTTTTTGCATCCAGCGGTGTCCTGGCCATCGCCTGGAGCTTGGCTGACCCGGAGCTGCTTCTGAGCTGTGGCAAGGACAGCAGGATTCTGTGCTGGAATCCAAACACAGGAGAGGTAAAAGGTGTCCATATAGGTTATTCCAGGTGTACTACAATGAAGAAGACTTTGTGATGTTCTTATGAGGTCTTTTGATCATCGGTGTGACTCTCCAGGTTCTGTACGAGTTGCCCACCAGCAGCCAGTGGTGCTTTGACATCCAGTGGTGCCCCAGAAACCCCGCGGTGCTGTCGGTCGCAGGTTTCGACGGACACATCGACATCTATTCCATCATGGGAGGCAGCAACCAGGCACAGAGCCAGAGACATGCTGACCAGGTAAAAGTGCAAAACAGAAGTGCGATTAGGAGGAAGTCTAGCTTTAACCCTCCTGTAGTCTTCATTTATGGGCACCAAAAAATATTGTTTCCTTGTCTGAGAAAAATCCAAAAATTTGCAAAACCTTCAAGAAGGAGATTCCAATAATTCCTTAAAAGTTTCCCTTTAAAGTTTTATTTAAAACATTTTTTTAAAAAAACCCAAATTTGACAAGAAAATTCTTGTGAATATTTTCCAAAAAATGAGTAAAATCTTCAAAAAAAATCCTAAAAATATCTAAAATGGTTACATATATATCAGTGAAACATCTGATATTTTCTTTAACAACATTCAGAAAAAAAATCAAAAATGTTCAGAAATTTCCTGAAAATGTGGACATCAGAAGTTTCACTGAGGAAATGTATTTTTTTCCACATTTTCAAGCTTTTAAAGGGGTCAATTTTGACTTGCAGGATGACAGGAGGGTTAAAGGAAGGACAAGCCAAAAAACAATATTCTGAGTGAAAATATTTACTTTAAACACGTCTGAAAATGCTGCGTGGAACCTGGTAATAGCACAATCATCCCTTTTTTATATTATACTGGTGATTTTTCTGGTATATTTTGCAGCATAGGCCCTTCCTTCTTAATAATTCATCAAATATTGTGTGACTGTTTGATGCTGTTGGGCATTTACAAGCAAACAGATACATGTCTGTTGTATTCTCCTACCTCTGTCCATGTTTGTGTGTAACCTTGCTCTGGGTGTCTGTATTACAGATCAGCAACTCATTTGGAAACATGGATCCCTTCGGAACCGGACAAACGCTGCCTCCACTGCAGCTGCCCCAGGCTCCTGCCCCTCCAGCGACAGTCAACCCTCTGAAGAAGCCGCCCAAGTGGATTCGCAGACCCGTGGGAGCCTCATTCGCCGTGAGTCCCAGTTCCTATAGCTCAGGTTTATAGGAAGGCAGGGTGTTTTTTTAGCACCTAAAATATTTCGAATCTTTTGACTTTGCTCGCTTCTAGTTTGGTGGGAAGCTGGTGTCTTTGGAGAACACAAAGCCGAACCCTCAGCAGCCTCAGCAGCCCACTTCACACGTTGTGCACGTCAGCCAGGTTGTTACAGAAACAGCCTTTCTGAAGCGCTCCGATCAGCTGCAGGCCACTCTGAGTTCAGGCAGCTTCGTGGACTTCTGCCAGGAAAAGATCGATGTGGCCGAAAATGAGTTTGAAAAGACTGTTTGGTCTTTCCTCAAGGTATGAAATCCAGCAACAGTCTTCTGCAGAAAAACCTGGAAATGTGCCGTTTTCAAAAAACAACGCTGTCATCCTTCCAGTTGTTGATATGACCGTTTGTGTTTTCAGGCTAATTTTGAAAGCGATATCCGCAGCAAGTACCTGGAACTTCTGGGGTACAACAAAGAGGAACTTGCCTTAAAGGTGACTGTATGATATAACACATGTACTCTAATATACTAATAATAATCCTGTTAAGTGTTTCATTTTAGTGCATCTTGTGATAATTGTGGCTATCTGTTTTCAGATTTCTGCAGCACTAGAGGAAAAACCTGCAGAGCCTTTAAAGGTAAGATTGTTCAAAGCAATAGTTCATCCATCCATCCATCCTCTATACACCGCTTTATCCTCACTTGGGTTGCGGTGGGGGGGTGGGGGGTGGTGGCTATCTTAGCTGACTCGTAGTTCAGCTTTTTTGAAAAATATAGTTCACTGAGAAAATTGATCCTACTCTCATCTCTGTCTATTAAATATTAATTGAGTAATATAATGTAAGGGAGATTGTACGCTGAGTGTTGCATCAAGACCAGACACAATAGGGGAACAGGTAGACTGACTCTCTCCAAAATAAACCAAATCCACCAACCAGTAGCTATGATGCATACCAAATAACCATCTAAAGCTGGTTTGAAAGGCATGTTGTCTTTTTACAAAGTTGTCAGAATCAGACTGTTGATGAGAGCCAAGACACTGTGCAAACAAAAAAAGCCATCAGCTTGACGACTGTCCAGCAATGACAATGTGTTGTGTGACATGAAGAATAAGTAGTCTAAAATATGCTTACATTTGTGCTATTCATCATAATCACATTATTCTACATGTCTCATTCAAATATTCAAAGATGCTGTAAAAAACAAAAAGCTCCTTGCTCCTTGGCACAACTTAGGAGCCATGAGGAAGCTGACAACTTGCTCCTTTTTTTGGAGTTTTGTAGCTATGCTGCATTTATTTTAGAAATCAATCAATCAATCAGAGTTTATTTGTATAGCACTTTTCATACAAAAGTAGCACAAAGTGCTTAACAATTTAAAAACAAACAATAAAAAACAATAAAAAGACAATGGCCCACATCCCTCCCAAACCCTGCCCCACAGCATACTTCCTAAGAACACACAGACATACACACGCAGACAGTCAGACACACACGCACACGCACACTATTGTAAAAGAAATAATAGTGTGTATTGGCTGAGAGCAGAAGCACCAGAAAGAGGAAACACCATCAATGAGAGTCGCCTGCACCCGGGGCAGCAGCAGGCCCCATCAGGGCCAACAGGCCACCTAGCTCCAGGGCCATTAGGCCTAGGCCCTGCCAAAGCCCCAGATGCAGACGACTCCCCACTGAGGAAACACTGGAATCTAAAATAGGCGTGTTAAAAATAACACGTAAAAACTAAAAATTGAAGAATAAAATAGCTACTAAAAGATAAAGAATAGTAAAATAGTAAATAAATAGTAAAATAAATGGTAAAATAGATAGTAAAATAAATACTAAAATAGTGAAATAATAATATAGTATACAAAATAATAAAATAAATATAGAAATAAAAGCAAAACCAGGGAATAAACAGTATAAATCAAGGCATTAAGATAAAATAAAAGCATTATGTAAAAGCCAGTTTAAAAAGGTGAGTCTTGAGCCTGCATTTAAAAGTCTCTACGTTCTCTACAGCCCTCAGGTCCTCTGGCAGGCTGTTCCACAGGCGAGGGCCATAATGTTGAAAAGCTGCCTCGCCATGTGTCACTGTATTCACCTCAGGAATTATCAAAAGGCCAGTGCCAGAGGACCTGAGGGTCCGTGAGGGTTCATAAGGTAAAAGTAGATCAGATAAATATGAAGGCCCAAGACCATTAATACATTTAAAAACTGTTCAAATAATTTTAAAGTCTACCCTGAAGCACACAGGGAGCAATGCAGTGATTTGCAGTGCACTTGATTTTATTTCATGCCTCCTGTGTTGAAAGAAGCATCAGAGCGAGACGTGCTCTCATTGGCGAACCGTCACATGAGTTTCACAAGTTCAATTCTTCAGTTGAATAGTTTTAACGAGGTCCTTAAGCATTTTTACCATGAAGTGATGTGAAATGTTAGGTGTGCCTGATTTAGAAGGCTACAGTTCATATTTTAATCAACACTTTTATAAATATAGTTAACAAATATATAAAAGAAACCCTTATCTCTGAGTAACAACTGCTGAGGATTGGCTCTTTATTCCAATTAAGGTGGCAAATTAATAAAACCAGAGGTCTGAGTGGCAACCATTGTTTGGAAAGCGCCAAAGACAAAAAACCCAGGAATCGGCATTCAGTTTGGATTTAACACTTGAGTAAAGCTCCTGTTTAAATGCAAACAGGTGTGTAGCCAAAAAGTACATTTACACCCCAGAGAGGGAGCAGTTCAAAAACGCCATCCACATGTACAGGAAGCAGTAGAAAGTCAAATGGATCACAGCAGATTCAGGAATTCTTACAGCCAAATCACAAGTCTTCAAAGATTATTTCCAGCGTCCTGTGAGCGGTTTCAAATAGCGAAGTAGAATTTACAGCGCTGAGATACGGCTGCTTTACGATGCTTGCAACACTTCCTTATTGCGCAACGTTAAGACAGAGGCACACAGTTTGTTTCAGCCAAGAACTGTAGCTCTAATTACTGCCAACATTAGTCGGTCAGTTTGTTGTTCTGCCAGGGAGTGAATGTGAACAGCACAGTAAGCAGGAACAAATGGAGAGTACAGTAAAGTGCAATCTGAAGGATTCCAGCCAACTGTTGTGAATTTTTAAACACTGCCTGATTTTGTTTTATTTCTTAATGTTTTTTGGATTGGAAAGGCCAAAAAAACCACAGTAGCACATGCAAAATCACTGCATGTTGTAATAAACAGCGGTAATTTATTATCACACATTGTGTATGAAAGTTCTTGTGGGCTATTTTAGCCTATGTTTGTATCATATTTTGGCCAATTAGAAGAGGTTCTTTTAAACGATATTGGTCTGAAACCTGCAACAACCTGTTTGTTGACGCCTTAGGCGGCAGCAGAACCACAGACAGGTCACTACCTTCTTACCTAAACTTATCTACACATCCAGCAGTTATGAAATGACGTTATCCTATATTTAAAGATGTATTTCTGTACACCTGATGAGTGTAAGCCCCAATATTCATAGTCTTTTTTGCTCTGTTTTTGCTCAATATTCGTAGTCTTTTTCCCCCTCCTGAGGGGCATATCTGGATCTTCAGCTGCAGTATGTTCCGGTGTATTTCCAAGCTAGTCCTGTAGCTGCCTGCTGGTTGTTGCTGAGCAATTAGTGTACATTTGCTTTTCAGAGCTTTTTCTATGAAAACGACTGCCTTCTGCAACTGAAACAGCATTATGAGAGCGATGAGAGTGAAACAAAACAGTGAAGTTGTAGCCAAACAGCTCAGCTAAGAGCTGGTACTGTTTAACAATGCAGAGACACTAAATGTAAAGTTCTACAAACTAGCTGCACTGTATATCCTTTCTGAGCCATGTTACTAGTACCATACTATACTATATGCAATATGTTTTATCTTTCTCTAGCTCTTTGTGTCCAAACATGTCTCCTATCTGCTTTGTTTGAGAAATGTCTGCTGCTGAGTCCAACAGTCTCTGCACTTTCTTCCCATGACTGTTGCTAATGGTTTCATGGTTGCACCAAAAAGCACTGAATGTTTGGTACTTTGCAGGATACGGTACAAAAAGATTATTTTTGGCAGTTTTTTAAATGACACTTGTAGAAAAAGATTGATTGTGATGTGATGGTGTGGAAATTTCAAACTTGGATTTGGTCTTCTTTTTTACGGATGGAGCTATACATCATACATGATTGGTTCAAGGACCGTCAGAAAGTTGATAATCGAACACTTCTTTCTATTTTTACAATTTCTGGCTCTGATAAATGGTGCCATGTTGATGATTTAAAAAAAAAACACACAATCACATGCCTTTCAACCCTGCTGACTGGTTTTAAAATATGCCTGGACTGGCTAATGGATAGAGATGAGCTCACACTGTCTGATTAAGGCGCACAAATCCAATCCTTGTTCAAATAACCAAAATATCTGCCTGACTCTGAATCTCCATCTTCCCTTTTTTTCAGGAGGACGTGCCTGCTCCACTCAACGTGCAGCTTTTACCAGACCTCAACGTTATGCCGCCTGCAGATACTCCAGAGGCAGCGTTCGACATGATCGCCGCTGCAAACCTGCAGCCAGCAGCCACACTTGAACTGAATTCCACTCCAGAGCCAGAGGCTGAGGATCCAGCAGCACCAGCAGCAGATCCAGAAGATGCTCCCAGCGGTGAGCCAGAGGCAACTGCTCACCAGGTTCTCCCAGAGGAGGAGACTGAGGAGAAGGAGGAGGAGGTGGAGGAGGAAGAGATCCCCTTGGAGGAGGTAGAACTTCAGAATTACTACTGTGCTCGTCTACTTTTAACATCCCTTCATAACTCATAAAGGTGATGCTGATCATTCTGGTTGATTAGACCTGTTGTCAGGACTGTGTGGGAGTGAACATGCACTGTTGGTATTTGGGAGTGTTCAAGTAGCTGCTTGTTTGATGTATTTCTGGTAACTGCACCAGTGTTAGAACCAACATTAACACTGTCAGAGCCACATTTAATCAATGAGAAGTCAGGCATCCAGATACCGATGCCTTGTGGGTGTAATTCCATTCCTACGTTTTTTACTTCAACCCAAGTAGCTTTAAATGTCCTGACTTGAAGATCAGCCCATCAGCTAACCAAATTATTTTGCTGATCCTCTTCCTCATAGTCAGCATCGACTGAAGCTGGCCTGAATTGAACATTTATATAATTAATAAAGAAACAGGATCAGCCATGCAGTGCAACATTAAAATTACAATGAGACAACAGTAAAACAGTTTGCTTTGTGAGAGTCACACAATTATTTTGCATTTCTGTAAGATAACACTGTCAAAATCACTGCTTTGACTATTTCAAACATGCAATATTATTGTCTTCACTTATGAAGGTGAGTAGACTTCTTATATTAGTGACTTGCTAATTTTAAGATTCTGTCAGTCGGTGAGTATCCTGCAACACATGGAGGATGGAGAAGAGCAAACATAAAGCATCATGTGATGTTTCTCTTGTGTCAGGAGATGACAGTATCGGCAGCAGCAGTAGAGGAAGAGTCCAGTCCTGCAGAGACACCAGCTCCGGCTGAGATCCCACCTCCAGTTCCAACCCCTGCAGGAGGAGTCAATCTCAGCATCAGTCAAGGTAGCAGCTCCGTCAGCGCCTCATGAGGTTAAACTCCATTCAGACAGGATGAGCATTACAGAGGGTGCTGGGAATGAAACATTGTTCTCCTGAGTGATTTGACCCATTGATCGTAGCTTTGGACATTCAGCAGGACAAGGAGAAAGCGAAAAGCAAAGACACAACTAAGTCAGATCTGAATGCAGTGCTTATGCCGTACACTGTCTCCTCTGATGTTCCTTAGATCTGCTGCTCAGAATATGCCTGAGAATCATCCCTTTGTTAGGTTTTAGTGTCAGATATTTCTTATTTCTCTGTTAGATGTGGACGGGCTGATCACACAGGCTCTGTTGACTGGAGACTTTGAGGGAGCTGTGGAGCTCTGTCTCCATGACAACCGGATGGCGGACAGCATCATCCTGGCTATTGCTGGAGGGGCCGAACTCTTAGAGAAAACCCAGAAGAAGTATTTTACAAAAACTCACAGCAAGATTACCAAGGTAACCACTAGTAGAATTTCGGCGTTTGTTTTTTTTAAATGAAGGTTGTGTTATCAATAACGTGACTGTGTGTTTGTCCTGCAGCTGATCAGTGCAGTGGTGATGAAGGACTGGCACGACATCCTGAAGACGTGTGACCTGCAGAACTGGAAGGAGGCGCTGGCCGCCGTCATGACCTACGCTCAGCCGGAGGAGTTCTCTTCCCTCTGTGGTAAGCTGTATAGTTATATCAAGGTTTTCTCTTTGTTTAAATCATGTTTCCCCTCAGCTCTCTAACTGACCTTGTGTTTGTTAGACCTTCTTGGCGACAGACTGGAGGCAGCAGAAGACGCTCAGCTGCAGTCCCAGGCCTGTCTGTGTTACATCTGTGCTGGCAACGTGGAGAAACTCGTGTCTTGCTGGACCAGAGCACAGGGCGGACAGTATCCTCTCTCTCTGCAGGTCTGTACAGTGTATAGTATGCAGACACATTCATTCTAGTTCTGCATCTTAAACAGCATTAAGAAGGTATAATTATTATTATTATTATTATTACTACTATTGTTATTATTAGAGTTATGTGACGATCAGCGTCTGTCTGTCTGTCAGCAACATTACTCAAAAACAGACTAACAGGTTTGGATTAAATTTTCAGGGAAGGTCAAAAACAATACAAGGACCAACTGATTAGATTTTGGCAGTGATGCTGCTTATAGTCCAGATCCACAGATTTGTTAAAGATTTCTGTATCATTGTGAGATGATACAGCAGCACGGCGTCACTGTAACTATGACAACAAGTGAACACTACATCCGCTGGCTACTGACGATCACATGATTGCGATCCTACTACAAATCGACCGCTGTGGACTTACCAGGACTTGTCTGTTGGAAATTACACAACGACTGAGCAGCCTTGGCATACTACTGGACACTCTGAGTGCTTGTCTTGTTATTGCTGTTGTTGTTATTATTATCATTGCAAACAAATCATATTTTCGAGGGGCTAAAGGTGCTCCAAAAAAATCATACAACTTTCCCTCAGATGTGGTGAAATTTTTTAATTTTTTTTTAGGGTTTCACTTTAGGTTTCTTGCACATGTACCAAATTAGGGAGATACATATGTCACATCTGGATGTACAAAAAAAAAGTCTGTTAGACTTTTACCCCAAGTCAGAAGTCAGACTTATGTGACATCTTTTCATTAACTTTAAGTTTACTCCCTGTGTTCTACATAGCATACAGCAGCATTATGCTTGCCTGGGGACCAGACAGCCTTTATATTGTGTATTAAAAATACACATAAAGTCAGTCTGGAACTGCTCCATTGAACCAAATCTAGCCCAGAGGCGGGACTACCGATCACCGCTTGAATTGGAGAGAGCCAATCAGCGTAACACATGTGTGACGCAATCACTAAGCGACCTAACAATTGCCTTTCCGCCATGATGTTTTGTAGTTTTAACAGCTTCCTTCGCCGTACAGGGGTCCTGAGGAAAATCTAAGCTCTCCCTTTCAACAGTGGAGGGCAGCATTACACATTCTATCGTACAGCCTGCTGGAATTAAAAATACATCCTTTTTAAAAAGAAAAGCTTTAAGAGCTGCTTCTTGTTGAGGTTTTAAGGACAAATTCAGCCCGTGCAAAACAGAGGAAAGTGCACGAGAGAAACCTCGCTCTGTTGCGGTCGCATCGTTAACTCCCGCCTCTGGTGCTCTGATTGGTTCGGTCTGATCTGCTCGGAGCTTGAAAACCTGTCAAAATGTGTCAATGGAGGAGGGCTAGACCGTATTCCCGTATATCCCTTATAACGGGAATACAGTCTAGCTAAGCTAGGCTAACATTATGCATGTTTGCCTCATGTTCTCTGGTGTCACACGGTGCACACAAAAACTGATATGAAACTTGTAGTACATTGTGTCCACTGAGAGGACATTAATATGTATTTGTTTCTGCACTGAGTGATGGTTGAAAAGTGTGCAGTTGCTTCAGCCAGCATCCCATCAGCACCCTGATATGCCCAAAGGTGCAAGAGCCTGATCATTAGTGCTTGTAGCTTTAGCTCTGTTTTTGAGCTCTACCAAGTCCTCATCGAAATGTCTGACTATGATCACCAGCTAGTTACTAACTGTGTCCATTTGCTGTCTGGTGCTGAGTAGGTAGTGCACACTGAGTTATTAAAGTTTTTTTTAATTAGAGAGGGTGAAGCAAAATAGTGCAGGTGGGAGCTAGACAACTAAACATTAAGCTGAAACTCATCATAAAGGGATGGATTTGGTGTGACGCTTCGTCATTTTTTACTTTTCTCATCATAAAAATATTGATTATAGTCACTTTAAAGGTTGTACTACTCAATATTTTTTGTATTAACACTGGGTCAGATCACTTTAATTAAACACAGAAAATATCAGCCAGTTTCAAAGAGCAGCACTGAGCTTTCTAGCCTTTACAGCTAACCTGTCCAACATCCAAAAGCAAACAGACACAGTTAGCAACTGGCTGGTGAATGTAAAGGAGTGGTAACAGCTAAAGAGCCTGATATCTTATTTAAAACAAAATAGAGAGCAGACAGTGGACATTACAATCATAGAAGTGTGACTACAAATGAATGCTCTTTGTCTGCTGGTTAAGTAAAAACTACAATCCCAATTTCTTCCCTCAGGACCTGGTGGAGAAGGTGGTGGTGTTGAGGCGTGCGGTAGAGCAGACTCAGCGCTCCGGTCCTGCTGCAATCGGCATCCTGCTGGCTGAGAAGATGAGCCAGTACGCCGGCCTGCTGGCCTCACAGGGCAGTCTGTCCACTGCCATCACCTACCTGCCCGACAACACCAACCAAGTGTGTACCTTAAAATGTACCCATTCCTTATTAGCTCCAGATCCAGAGATACATGAAGAGATGACAAAACACAAACCATGGGAGGGAGAAAGCACAAAGTTAGTGTAGCATAGTGGTGGTATATAAATGTATACTGAGAGAAAGGGGAGATAAGAGGTGCTCAGTGCATCACGGGATTTCCTCCAGCAGTCTATACTGGCAGCAAAGGAAGGTTATGGTCATCCTGAGGCAGCACTAACTATAAGCTTTATTGAAAAAGGAAAGTAAAAGTAGAGAGGGTGTCTTCCTCCTGAAATCAAACTGGGAGGTGTTTCTAGAGCAGAGGAGCTGATAACTGAATGCTCTGCCTCCTGCTCTGCTTTTGAAAGCTCTTCATGTTAAGACATTGTAACAGCAGGTCTTAAAAAGTTGTAAAAAAAACAACAAAAAAACACTGATTCAGTTTAATTGAGGAAAGCCTTTCTAGGGTATTAAAAAGTCCCAATTTGAATTGAAATACAGCAGAAGCAATCAATAAATTGTTGTTTAATTATTAATGAGACAATGGGCACCACTTGTATCTTATTCTGGCTAGTTCACTGCAGTAGTTTTTTCTTTTATAATTTAAACCATCTATTGTAGCATTATATCAGTAAGTAGCATCTCTCTCTCTCTTATTTTACCAGCATGATGCAGCCAGTGAAAGTTAGTGCAAGTAAGCATGTATGTAGTGTTCACTTTAAACTCAGTGCAACACAATGCTGTCACACAGCTGACTGAAGTGATTTAGGGACACACCAGCTAACAGAAGTCTCGTTTGGTCCATCCAGGTTGCCATACAGCAGCTTCGTGACCGCCTCAGTCGGGCTCTGGGGCAGCAGGCGGCAGCTCCAGCACAAACCCAGAGAGCTCCAACTCAGCAGCCTGCCCCTCAGCCTCGGCCCGGCTCAGCCCTGCCCCACCATCCATACACCCAGATCCAGCCCGCCATGGTGCCTCAGCCTCCCCCAGCAGCTCCGATGCCGATGCCTACGCCTGCCTCCGCTCCTGCGCAGCCGCAGTATTACCAACCAGTATGTTTCACTGATTTACCGCTGTACCACACAACAGAGTTCATGGGTTTTAGTTTTCCACTGTTTTTCATTTTGAGATAAAGTTTCTCACAAGCCTCAATCGATGTGAAACCTGAAGCCAGATGCCTTGAAGTTTGTGTAGAGTACAGCAGAAATCTTCCTTATTACATTTACTTGTATAACTTCAAAGTTTTATTATTTACATGGAGGGATTTTTCACACAGACACATAGATCACACAAAAATCCGACCCAGCATTCACAAACACACATACAAATAGAGAGAAATGATTAGAAGACCAAGTACTTCATCCTAACCCTCTGAACCCCAAGTAGGCATTTTATGTGCTGCTGTCACATTTTTCTCACTGTGGACTCATTTTCACTGCGATCCATGGATCTGTCTCTATGGAAGCAGCACAACCACAGCTAGAAGTGAACTTGTCTCCTGTCTGCTTTGTGTAAACACAGCCTGCAGTTGAGCCAAAGTGTCCCTGAATTTTTGTGATGGCTGAGCGCAGATTTGAAAGGTTTTTACACAATCTGTTTGAAGCAAATGGTTTATTTTCAGCAAAATTTTATGTGAGACATAGAAGAGAATAAGGTGATTTTAATGAAACATCACAACTTAAATTTTGACATATCACCCACGATTAGCTTAAGGACTGTCAGAAAGTCACAAATCTGACGACTCTTTCTGTTTTCACGGTTTCTGGCTCTGATGATTTGTGCACTTTTTGGGCATTTTGTAAGACAACATGCCTTTCAAGGATTTTGGGCTCAGAGGGTTTTGTAAAATCTTAACTGTCGGTGTTTTGTGCGTCCATCCCATGTCGGTATTTGCACATAGTTAAATTTGGGATTTATTAGACCTGAGGGCAGACTTATCTCTTTCCTACTCCTTCCCTATAACCTAACATCTCCACACTAACTAACCATCTGGTGAATTGCTCACTGCTGTTGTGTTGTAGTCGTTTCATCGACCGAATTTCCATTCCAGCCAGGGTTTAAATGACAAGCTGTTAAATGTGCTTGTTGCAGGAGGGACTTAATGAAACCAGAGTCTGGGACCAAAGTGCTTTATTTACTGTGTCTGAACATTTTTTTCAGGATGTTTTTGTTCTTGTAATTTGAACCTTGGCTCCTTTAAAGTCCTCTTTTGTGTCCTCTGGCCTGATGCTCATACATTGTGGTGTTGTTGTTGTTGTTGTGGTGTTGTTTGGTGTCCCCCTCCCTCCCATGCTGCGGCCATCATTGCTATGTGCCGTGTGTCTCTGTGTGCTTCAGGTGAGGGCTGCCTCCACTGTCACCTCCTGGAGTAACCAAACTCCCACAGCCCTCCCCAATGTCCCTCCTCCTCCTCTTCAAGACCAGCAGGTATACTGACCGCCCATCCAGCCTCCACACACACACACACCTCACAGCGAGAAACTGTTCTGATTGATCGGCGATGCTTGATATCCCAACCTTCGCTATGACAGCTGTGCTTTGTCCCTAGTAATGCCTTCCCCTAAAGCCAGCCATCGCCACTCCACCACCTGTTGATTCCTGAGGCCACGATGCATTTACTGTCCTCATTAAGTCTTTCCTTTGCTTCTCCTGCGTCCTCATTATTAATGTGATTTATTGCACGACTCCATCGCTCACTCATCACACTTTAAATCTGAATGCATGCAGCAGTCATCACGTTACTTTCACATGCGAAAACAAATTTAAAACCTCTGTTTCCAAGCTCTTGCAATCAGAAAACACGCTTCTGTTGTCGAGCACAGGCACAACTATCAGCGGACTGGTTTCTGTTTTGTATCTTGGAAGCTGATTTGTTTTTTCTGTTTCTACAGGTAGAGCCTTTGAACTCCATGTTCGGGATGCCAGCCTCCGGCACCGCTGCACCTCTTCCGGCCTCCTCCACTCCTGCATACATGTACTCCCATCAGTACCAGCGTGAGTGTTTTAACAATTTCTGCACATCGCTGACAGGAAGATTCAACTTTCAACTAGAAAACAACGATAAAGAAAGGAAAGTTTCAGGCGCTTGTAGAAATTCCGTTTGTATGCAGTCAATTTTTTGTACCATACTGAGGGAGTTTTTAGCTGTTATTTTAATTTTTTTATGCCATTCTGCGGGCTGATCACTCACTCATTTGTGTCAGTGATGTGATAATGAAGCTTGTCTCATTTATAAGAGACAGGGCTGTAATGACAGATGCCTTGTATCACCAGCAAGAAGTCCAAGTTTCCTCTTTAAAACTCAGTCAAACATTTCTAACTGATAATGTTTGACTTTGTAACATCTGATCTCTTCTGTGCTGTTTTCCTTAATGTTAGTCACTAACAGAGTATGTTTAGCATGTTTATTCTTTGCCTGTTGAGTTTTTTGTAGCCTTTATTAGCACTTTAGCATGCACTGTACTGTAGCTGTCCTGCTGCATGAAGTAACTGTTGTACCAAGCAGCAGTTTTTCACTAACAGAACATCCTGTGTGACTCCCAGCCTACCCCCAGGTCAACCAGTACCCACCTGGAGCTGGGGGGGCGCCTATCTATCAGCCTCTTCAGTACTCCTCCTCTGCTGCTCCTCCTCCTCCTCCTCCTGCAGAGCCTTCCTCCCCTCCTCACCCCCCTGGTTTCCTCTCTCAGTACACTCAACCTGTCCCGTCTCAGCCGATGCCTCCTCTGTATCCTGGACAGGCTCCCATCAGCCAATGCCCGTCTTCCCCTCCTGCCTCCCACCCTCTCTTCTTTCCCGTCTCCTCTTCCTTTTCCGCTCCTCCGGCCTCCGGAGCGTCTTTCCAGCATGGCGGTCCAGGATCTCCTGTGTCGTACATGCCTCCTCCTCCACCGAGCGGAGTCTCAGGTACACAGCTCGATCCCGACCCCGGGCTGATCCCCGCCTCTCAGAGAACAGGTCTGCATGGCTCTGATCATCCTCACTGTCACTGTCCTCACAAACTCACTCAGCTTGTCCCATAGCAGACACTCCAATTATCTCTGTTCACGCGCACTAACAGGGTTTAGTAAGTTTGTCTTTCCATCCATCCATTATTTATAAACCTCATTAGGGTCATACACTACCATTCAGAAGTTTGGGGTCTCTTAGAAATGTCCTTTTCTTAAATAAGAGTAGTTTTTTTTTTTTATGAACATAACATTAAATTAATCAGAAATACAATCTCCACATTGATAATGTGGTAAATGACTATTCTGAACAGCCTATTTTTAATAGAATATCTCCATAGAGGTACAGAGGAACATTTCCAGCAACCATCACTCCTGTCTTCTAATGCTACATTGTGTTAGCTAATGGTGTTGAAAGGCTAATTGATGATTAGAAAACGCTTGTACAATTATGTTAGCACATGAATAAAAGTGTAAATTTTCATGAAAAACATTAAATTGCCTGGATGACTCCAAACTTTTGAACAGTAGTGTGTATATATAAATAGATTGATTTGATAATCACGTAGCTTTAAATTGTGCCCAAACATAACGGGAAGCAGTTTGTTATAATTTGGGTGAAAGCAGATAGATTTGGAAGAGACTGAAATGCTAAAAGTTTGAATCAGAGATTTGAAGGTCGACATCCATGTAATCGTGTTTGCAGATCTTAAACAGCTGCACAGAGTTTAGTCATTCATTACCTGACTGCAAATAAGAGATTGAAATCAGGGTTTTAATTGTGGCTTGCTACAATCATTCATCTGAAAAAGAAATTTGCACGGCTTTTTTGTTGATATTCGATACCACCTTGAAGTTACAATCAAGATTATATTGGTCTTTAAAGTGCTAAATTCCACAATAGTTAATCAAAATTACAAAACACAACATAATAAAAGTAGCAAATCAAAGTTTTAACACTTTACTTTATCTGTGCCGCTGTTCCGCATTTACGAGCTGCTATATAAGTATTTAATAAATGAATTGTAACACAGTATAATGTGGTTGTAAGCCATTATAAGTATTTTTGAATGTATTAGTTAAACATGGATGTATAATATGTTGTATAAAAATGTAAATTCTATTTGTTGACATTCTGTACAGTTATAAGCACTTGAATGTCTTTATTTCTGCATAGAGCTACATTTTATTCTTAGTTATTGTCTTATAAAATAATTTCATATTTAATCTAAATGTTCTAAGCTAAATTTATCAGCATGTAATAATTTAATAAGGGGTTCGAAGTATATATTCTCCTACTTTGAGCAGCCATCAGTGGAAACTGTTGTAAAAACACATAGTAAATGACATTATAGTAGACAGATTTATAATAATACATTATAAGGGTTCATGGGAAAGCACATTAATAAACAGAACGCATTAGGAGCTGCTTACAACTTCATCATAACGTGTTACAATTTAGTAGTGATGTAAAAAATATTAGGAGATGCGGAGTAGGGCAATTTAAAGTAAAGTGTTTGTGAGGAATGTTAAGCTGACTGATGATATTTGGTTTTCTCTGTAGGACCTCAGAACGGCTGGAATGACCCCCCAGCTCTGACCCGAGCACCAAAGAAGAAGGTAAGTCTGCTCACTAAAGTATGAAACTGCACTCTGACTCTAAAGCCACTAATAATTTTAGAACGTTGCCACATTTCTACCTGATCGGTTGTAGTTTGACTTGCAGTTTTAAACGGTGTTTGGTTAATTGAGGTCCATGGAGGAATTGCAAATGAACACCTACCAGTGGTCAATAAAGCACATTCAACAAAGGTCCAGACTCATGACATTTACTTACTGCTTGCACGTTATCACACACGTGACTGTGACATGCACCATGGACAAATCCTGGAACTCTCTGATCTCCTTGTAAACAAAACATTAGTTACATCCACAGCCTGAAACTTAGATTTTAGCTGATCAGTATCAGAGAGAAGCCTGATCCTTTGTTTACATCCACTGTCACAGGTGTGCTCTAAATTGTAATAATTTACTTAATCTTCACTGAAATATCAATCAGTAATTGACGAGTGGTTTATTATATAAATTCAGCACACTTTTTGTTGGCGGTGCTGATGTAGCTGGTGGCACAGGCTCTTAAAACAGGCTGTGAGAGCAGCAGCTACAAATACCACTGGGATTAAAGACTGATGTGCTAATTGATCCTGGATTGAATTATTAAACATGTGCTGGCCAGAGGTCATTAAGCCTTGCAGAAGTCTTTGCCATGGTGCCCCTTTACTAGCTATACCCCCATTATCTGGCTGTCTACTCTAGTAGCTGCAGCATTAAACAGAAATAGGCTCCACTTGGTGGCACAACCAGGTACTGCAGCTGATCTGCAATACTTAAAAGTGTAGCAGATACTAAATATTAAAATATTCAGAGCGGATGGGGGTTCTTGATATCTCTACAAAATATGCTTGTCTTAATGCAGCAGACTCCACAGAACTACACCCCTCTTGCCCCCATCACTGCTCCCATCATGGCTCCTCTGGGTGGCGATCCTCAGGCCCAGCCAGTGTCCTCAGGGGCCCCTCAGGCCATGGTCCAGGGCCCCCACGGTGCCCAGGTCCCCTACTCAGGCATGCAGCAGCAGCTCTCCCCTCCACCTATGAACCCTGCGATGCCCAAGACCAGTACAGAGGGAGCACCAGGAGCTCCGATTGGAGATGTGATCCAGGTACACAGTTCTAAAGAAGCTATAGTTCTGCCATTTTTTATGTACTAAAACTTAAATGAAAAATGTAGCTGCTTGTTTTCAGGATTTTACAAAAGTGATTTGAAGAATTTGTGGCATCCCTCTCCCCATTTCAGCCTCTGCAGTCGATCCCCGCTGAGAAGATCACGAAGAAGCCGATCCCTGATGAGCACCTGGTCCTGAAGACCACATTTGAGGGACTCATCCAGAAGTGCTTGGCTGTAGCTACCGACCCTGTGAGTCTGTGTGTGACGAGAACAACCCTGCAGTTAATCTCTGTGAAGCAGGCGGGTGAACGTGTATCGTTTTTTCTTTTCACAGCAAACTAAGAGGAAGCTTGACGACGCCAACAAACGCTTGGAAGCACTCTACGACAAACTGAGGGAGCAGACGGTGAGTATCCAGCTTGGTTTTGGCACCATTAGTGGGATCAACTATGGGTCTCCTACAAGAATCAAATGAACTGGTTCAGTGGGTAGAGTGGCCGTCTTGTAAGTGGAAGGTTGCCGGTTCGATCCTCGGCATATTGAGGTGTCCCTGAGCAAAATACCGAACCCCTAATTGCTCCTGATGGGTCGTGGTTAGCGCCTTGCATGTCACATCAGTGTGTGAATGTGTGTGTACATTCTGCGTGTGGTTGTTTAGGTTGAGTCATGAACAGATAGTCAGCTGTTCCCACGGTTTGGTTTAATCTCCTGAGACCTGGTGTCCACATACGGGGACTTTTTTTTTCCAAAAAGAGCGTATTGTTCATAATAATAATATAATGGAAATATAATAAAATATAATACATGTTGTCTGAATATTATATTTATTGGTTATTTCTTATCCCAAATAATGAGAAGAAATCTAAAATGCAGCCCAACCAAAGCTCAGGTCTTAGGAGGCTACGGCTCTCACCAGAGCTTCAACTTAAGTTTTAAGTCGACGACGAAATTCTGAAAAACACGGCGGTACGTATTTTCTGCTGTTGAAGACTGTGTTTGTTTGAAAACACCATTCCACTTATTTGTGTTATGTACGTATTTTTTCATGTTTACAGTGAGGTTATTTATTATCTGCCTTCTTTTTTCATTTATCAGGCAGGTGAACACTGCAGTAGAAATGCTAATGCCACCATAAAAAGTTGATTGTTTTACGTAAGAGTAGCATTTTTTTTTTATAACTTAAAAGCCACATCCAAAGTTTTTCCAAATAAAAAGTTGATGTTGAATTACGTTCATTTCATTGGTTCAGTTTTTGCTGTGTAATCAAATTGGTTTCAAGAACAGGGGGTCTTCCGTTCCTTTGTTCACCATAAGTCGAAACTCACATACTGTGACGTACGTGGCGGACAACTGGCAAACGTAAACAAAACCGTCTTCCTCACCGCGTGACGACGTATTTGTACGCTCCGCTCGCCATCTAGTTCCCGCGTGAAATTTGGTTTAATGTTGCAAACGCTGTACGTCGGATTGACGGAACAAGACTTCCTTAATAAATTTATCGGAGATGGTGACAGCTATGAAACGCCGTAGGTCGACGATGTCGTAAACCGAGGACCTACTGTGTTTAATTTAGTTAGTAGTAGCGGTTCATAGTGGTGCGGTGTTGTTTTGTTGGAGTCTTTTCAGCACACTGACTGTACAAAGGCATTACTCTGACAGAACTCTGCTGTTCTTCTCCACAGCTGTCTCCTGCCATTGTAGGAGGACTTCACAACATCGCCAGGAGTATAGAGGCCCGGTCCTACACTGAGGGCCTCAACATCCACACCCACATAGTGAGCAACAGCAACTTCAGCGAGACGTCGGCCTTCATGCCTGTACTTAAGGTGGTGCTGACACAAGCCAACAAACTTGGGGTCTGATGAGGCAGAAAACCCCCGAACCACTCCTCCTCCTCCGAGTGTTCGACCGACGGCTGGTGGAGAGTGTCCGGTCAGGGGTCGAGCTGGCGTTTAAAAGAAAAAAAAATCTGTCGGCTACTTATTTCACAGGGAGCTCCATTTGACTTGCAATGCAAAGAATTCCGAATCATAGGAAATACTGTTCGATCCTTCTTTGTGCCATTTATGTTTTTCTGACTCAAACACAAGCCATGCTGTCAGTCGCACTCAGTGGTGAAAGTAAACTCGGAGCCAATTAAAGGGCTAACAACTGGCCGACAAGTCGCACTAAACTTTAGTTTTTAAGTCAGACTTGTTGTCAAGAGCATTTCATGAAGATGCGACAATCCTGGCAAGCCAAGTGTGAGGAAGTGACAGTTTCAGCACATTTGATATGAATTCAACATAAATAAATATATATAAATAAAAATATAAACAAAAATAGGAAAAGCAGCAGGAGGCTCATGAATTTTAAGGGCATTTCTGTCTACATGATTAAAATAAATGTAGTCATTTTCAAGAGCAAAGCCAATCTCAAAGAATCATGGAATAATAGCAGACTCCTGATGCATGCTTTTAGCTCTCAATTCATGCAATCATGCAAATGACATTTAGATTCAAGAAGTATTAGCTTATTCATCTTTATAGTCTTTCAATTTTTGTGCACTACAGCAATGCTGAGATACATTATAATCCATAAAAAAGCTGAATTTTCACAGAAAAGTGCAAACTAGTGCTATATTTGTACATGTAAATGCATCATTGCTTGCATGCATTTTGCAATAGACCTGCAAACTAAGCTGCAGATAGACACAGATTATGGATTAATTAAGAAAACGTCCCTCTCACATGCATTTAAAGTAAATGAATATGTTTAGTGCCAGTTCTTTTTTAATAATATGTTTGTTCTCTAAACCCGTCTTTCTGCTTTCACTGACTTACTTTCACCACTGGTGTCGCTGCGTACAACCCTTTGGACCAAGGTATTGTCAGTGTGTGGGACACGCCAGCGCGAAGTCATGCAATCCCACATGTCGAGGACTAGTAATGTTTTATTTCTTCTTTTTTTTTTGTTCAGTGTAATCATGAGGCTCAGCAGAGTGCAATGAACTTTTTTCTTTTTATGGAATTTTTAAAGTATGCATGCTTAAACAAACGCTAGCATTTCCAGACATTACAGGTAATTATCAACTAATTGATCGGACCTCAGAAGGAAAGCAGAAGCAGACTTGTACTTGATTTTCATTCCAACTACGATGAGGGCTGAAGTCTGAGGGGTCAACCTCGCTTTATGTTGTTAATACAGGAAAACAAGTCTTTGTTTTAGATTGACTACATGCAATATTTTCAATAAATAGTATTTATTTACAGTTTGGTGCTGCCGTTTTGAATTTCTTTCAGATTCACAAAGTAATGCATTTTGTTGGTTCAAATGTTATTTTTAGTGAATAAATTTAAAGTATGAAATGTCCATCTCCTGGATCACCACCCCTTGCTTCAGTAAATCAGTGATCATGAAGACGTTCCTCCTCCATCCAAATTATAAGCCACGTTAAACTGGGACCTTCATCTCTAAACAAAACTCTTATTATTTTATGACTATTATTAGAAAGAAATAGAATAACTTGAATTAGTTTAGAATCAGTGTTTGAAAAGTGCTTTGACAGACCACCCAAAAGCAGAACACTCAAAAGGCAATCAAAGGCTGGAGACTGAAGAGTGCAAAATTTAATTCAGCAATATTAACAAATGCAAGTAAAATAATCATATATATATATATATATATATATAAACGCTACAAGGCAAAAGTTTGGACACCTTATTTATTGTTTTTCTTTATTATCATGAATATTTACATTGTAGATTCTCACTGAAGGCATCAAAGCTATGAATGAACACATATGGAATTATGTAGTAAACAAAGAAGTGTGAAATAAGTCAAATGTTTTATATTTTAGATTCTTCAAAGTAGCCACCCTTTGCTTTGATTACTGCTTTGCACACTCTTGGCATTCTCTCCATGAGCTTCATGAGGTCGTCACCTGAAATGGTTTTCACTTCACAGGTGTGGCTCGTCAAGGTTAATTAGTGAAATTTCTTGCCTTCATAATGGGGTTGAGACCATCAGTTGTGTTGTGCAGAAGTCAGGTTGGTACACAGTTGATAGCCCTATTTGACAACTGTTAAAATCCATATTATGGCAAGAACCAATCAGCTAAGTAAAGAGAAATGACAGTCCATTATTACTTTTAGAACTGAAGGTCAGTCAGTCTGAAAAATTGCAACAACTTTGAATGCATCTCCAAGTGTAGTCGCAAAAACAATCAAGCGCTACGACCAAACTGGCTCACACGAGGACCGCCCCAGGAAAGGAAGACCAAGAGTCACCTCTGCTGCTGAAGATAAGTTCATCCGAGTCACCAGCCTTAGAAATTGTAAGTTAACAGCACCTCGGATTAGAGCCCAGATAAATGCCACACAGAGTTCTAGCAGCAGACACATCTGTACATCAACAGTTCAGAGGAGATTGAACCAATCAGGCCTTTATGGTCCAATAGCTGCTAAGAAACCACTGCTAAGGAAAAGCAACAAGCAGAAGAGATTTATTTGGGTCAAGAAACACAAGGAATGGACATTAGACCAGTAGAAATCTGTGCTGTGGTCTGATGAATTCAATTTTTAGATCTTTGGTTCCACCTGCCGTGTTTTTCTGCAACACAGAAAAGGTGAACAGATGGTCTCTACATGCATGGTTCCCACCGTGAAGCATGGAGGAGGAGGTGTGATGGTGTGGGGGTGCTTTGCTGGTGACACTTTTGGGGATTTGTTCAAAACTGAAGGCACACTGAACCAGCATGGCTACCACAGCATCCTGCAGGTACATGTCTTCTCATCTGGTTTGCGTTTACTTGGACCATCATTTATTTTTCAACAGGACAATGACCCCAAACACACCTCCAGGCTGTGTAAGGACTATTTGACCAAGAAGGAGAGTGATGGAGTGCTGCATCAGATGACCTGGTCTCCACAGTCATCTGGCCTAACCCCAATCCAGATGGTTTGGGATGAGATGGACTGTAGAGTGAAGGCAAAAGGGCCAACAAGTGATCAGCATCTCTGGGAACTCCTTCTAGGCTGTTGGAAAGCCATTTCAGGTGACTACCTCATGAAGCTCGTCGAGAGAATGCCAAGAATGTGAAAAGCAGGAGTCAAATCAAAGGGTGGTTATTTTGAAGAATGTAAAATAATTAACATGTTTTGACTTATTTCACACTTTTTTGTTTACTACATGATTCCAGATGTGTTCATTCATAATTTTGATGCTTTCAGTGACAATCGACAATGTAAATAGTTATGAAAATAAAGAAAAAAACCATTAAATGAGAAGGTGTGTCCAAATCTTTGACTGGTAGTGCATATGCAGCTAGTCAGAAATGGAATAAGAATGCCATTACAGCATTACATTGAGGTTATGATCATACAATATTTACTATAAAAATGTACCTGACTAATTTTAATATTATGGTTAAAATCCTGCAATGTTATTTATTAAATAAAAGTATGTGATTAATTAAAATATTAAGTTTAAGACCTCTGAATGTTGTTTATTATATAAATGCACTTGGAAATTGTATAGAATAAATTTAAGACTCTAGAATAATGTATAAAATGGCAATTTACCTGACTAAATAATACATAATGATGAGGTATGTGTGCAAATATGAGGTTTATGTGACTCAAATCGACTACAGAGATGGAGGGTGGGGATCTCATCAGGTCAGTTCTCCGCCTCACAGGCGGGCTTTTATTTTGAAGGGCAGACGTCGTAAAAGCGTGCGTCCAACCTGCAGCAGGAAGTTGACAGCGTGGAGGGGCTGGAGACTGACATCCTAGAGACTTTAATGAACTTGGGAGCGACACGGACATGTTTTACCGACAATAAACGCCGTTAACGTGGATGAACGGAGCAGGTGTGGTTCATCTGACGGCTCCTTCCGGTGAACTGTCCGCAGACAGCTGGTTGGCGGGTTCTCCCCTCAGAGACAGGTGAGATCCACACATCCGATCACACACACCTGAACACAACACACTGCTCCTACCTACGCTGTCTCAGGTCACATGGACAAGTGTTACTTCCTGTTTTGCTTCCTATCCGAGTCTCCCCTCCAGGTATGTTGAAGGGTTTAAACAAGACTTTAGATCTGTTATTTACCAGGTTTAAGATAATTAAAATGATGAATTAAATATCCTCCAATTTTGAGTATGTAGCTATTTTGTATTTCAAAAGTGGGCTTTAATTTTAAATGTTGTGTTACTATCACACCACATTACAGCAGCTTCCATGTCCAATCACTCTCACTCCACTCCTGTATGTAGTTACACCCATTATAAACCTCATAAAGACAACAACTATACTACATGGTATTATTAAACAGCTATCAGCTTGTATCAAAGTAATGGAAACAGGAAACATGATGCAGTGTAGGTCAAAAGGCTGGATCGTGTCTTATAAGGAAATGTTCTCCATGTTAATTAAACCGTCTTCTTCCCACATCACACACAGAACAGCTGAATGTTTTCGTACTGACTAACAGCTTCTTCTTCTTCTGTGGTGTCAGAGGGCATGATGTGGAAGTGCAGCCCGTGGGCTCTTCTGCCTCCTGCCTACTCCATCTGCACCGCTGCTGGACTCTGGCTGGTGTAAGTTTGAGACACAAACTACCTGCAAAGGGAGAGAAAAAGATTGCAAAGGGATAAACGATGACTGCAAATAGGCTTAATAATTGTAAAGAGAGAAACAGCAACTGCAGTGAGACAAAACGGCTGCGAAGAGATGAAAATACTGCAAAAAATATTCTCAATACAGCAAATAAATACTACATACCAACATGCACTAGTACTACCGTTCAAAAGTTTGGGGTCATCCAGACAGTTTCATGTTTTCCATGAAAACTCACACTTTTATTCATGTGCTAACATAACTGCACAATGGTTTTCTAATCATCAATTAGCCTTTCAACTCCATTAGCTAACACAATGTAGCATTAGAACACAGGAGTGATGGTTGCTGGAAATGTTCCTCTGTACCTCTATGTAGATATTCCATTAAAAATCAGCCATTTCCAGCTAGAATAGTCATTAACCACATTAACAATGTCTAGACTGTATTTCTAATTAATTTAATGTTATCTTGGTTGAAAAAAACTGCTTTTTTTTTTTAAAAGAAGGATATTTCTAAGTGACCCCAAACCTTTGAATGGTGGTGTACAACTGTTAGAAAGAGATGCAAAATTACTACAAAACAGCTATTTAGCCACAGCAATTACAACTAAGAGATGCAAAATAGCTACAGAGCACGGGGTTATTCAAAAAGATTGAACTGATTTCATTACGCAATATTTTAAGAAGGAAAAGCAACAGAGAACTCCCGCCACGTCACAAGTATTCTACTCACAATCAACTTTTATTCCGTGTCTTACAAGTGTTCAGTGTGGACACCACCTGCAGCACAGACAACATCAATGTGATAAGAGAATTCCTCCTAGACGCGTATCAGCATATCACAGACCACTGAGTTGATTGTTTTTGTTATTCAGTGTCATTCGATGACTTTAAACATCAAGTAAAAATTGATTGTGAATAGAATACTTGTGACTTGGCTGGAGTTTTCTGTTGCTTTTCCTTATTAAAATATTGTGAAATGAAATCGGTTCATTCTTTTTGAATAACCCGGTATTGAAACCTCTACACAAATTTGCACAACCTAGTGTGACTACAACGACACCGAACAATAATGAGGAGACACACAGACATATGCAAAGAAATAACTAGAGACAGTCAAACTAGGCACAAAGAGATGCAAAATGGCTCCAACAACACGAGAATTCCCAGAGACAAAAAGGTCTACAAACAGATGCAACCACTGCAAAGGGAAATAGCAGCAATAAAATGACAAAATCTCTTCAAAGAGATACACAATAACAGAGAGAGAGAAATCTTTAAGAGAGTTTGTGGTCCGCAGCGGTGGATTTGTAGTCGGATTGCAATCATGTGTGCATCACTGCCAAAATCTAATCACTTGGTCTTTGTGTTATTTCTGACCTTCCCTTAAAATTTCATTCAAATCCGTTGGTCCGTTTTTGAGTAATGTTGCGTACAGACAGACAGACAGACCAACGCATACACAGCTGTGTTGTCTTGCTGTAGGAGGGTCAGACACACATACTTACACCTGCACCAGCTGAAGTTCCAACATGTTTATTCATCTCTGTTTTCCTTTATTCGAACAGGTACATTGTGGCTATTTACAGTGAGACTGTGCTACCTCTGAATTCTCAGTCCAGGTATGATTATTATGTTCCATTTGGTGCTGAACACAGTGGTTTGGAAGCATCTTCGTGTCTTTAACCTCATTTTGTTTTGCGTTAGGACAAGAAATGGATCCAGATATCCTCCCTTCATCAGGTACAGACACCACGTGTCCTCCTTTTAACGATCAACGCTCCTATGTTGGGTGTGATTTCTTCTTAGAAATGTCTCTTCTCTCAGTGTTTCAGGAAACTTCCCACCAGCCAGCTGCATCTTCAGCGGGGTCATGAACATGGCAGCATTTGTGGGTAATTGATAATCCAGTTAGAACACAAGGTCCAGCAGATGCACAGACAGATACAGTACCTTTCTTTGGCAGCAGGATCCCAGATAGCAAACTATGGGTGAATCAATGTTGAACCTATGTTGAGACCTAACGTCGAAATTATACAGAAAGCGCAAGGTTGATAAAATGTTGAGTCAACGTTTGCTTACATAGATTACATGTTTGCAAACATAGATTCAACATTAATTAAACATTGACCTGTCAAACATTTTAATTAAACCAAAATACAATGTAGATTCAATGGCATTGTTGACAAAATGTTGTTGAATCAACGTTGATCCAACCATCAGTCTTCAACCGTAACCACAATTCAACCTTCTTAACCCTAATTCAACATTGATTTAACATCTTTTGCTATCTGGTTAAAGTGTGATTTATGGTTGAAAAGCAAACGTTGACTCAACATTTTATCAACCTTGCGCTTTCTGTATAATTTCGACGTTAGGTCTCAACATAGTTTCAACATTGATTCGCCCATAGTTTGCTATCTGGGATGGTCTATGTAGGATTAAATCTAATGAAACTATGAAGCAATATGTCATCCAGTGCAACACTGATGTGATTTACATGGCTTCTGGACAACAAAGGAGCATGTGAAATATCAGACTTGGGATACACAGAAAATTACAGTGTCTTCTAGTGTATGAAAAATGTATTTAGTATTGTTTCGAGCCAGAGCTGCACAGTGGGTTGGTGGCTACCACTGTCGCCTTGCAGCTAGAAGATCCTCAATTTGTGTCCCAGCCTTCCTGGGATCTTTCTACATGGAGTTTGCATGTTCTCCTTATGCATGTGTGGGTTTTCTCTGGGTACTCCGGCTTCCTCCCACAGTAGGAATAATTTTATTATTGACAAATATTTCCTTAAAGAGCAACTTGCAGGTTGAATTTTTCACAAAATTTATACCAAATATTTCTTGTAAATAATTGTTTTATGAGACATAATTCTTAAAAAAGTCAGCTTTTTAAACACTGTTCTGCATAAAAATTAATCTAAACTGTTGTGTATACATAGTTAGATTACTGTAAAAAATGTAGACACTACTATTCCTCTACATACTAAGTCAGCACTTCACAGGAAGAGTCAAAGCAGACTCTATTTACTAAGAACACTGCGATCTTTTGGGCTGCAGGGGGCGCTCCTGAAGACATTTTATGACTGGTGGCATCGGCCATCTTTTATGGAGTGGTCTGTTGGGACAGGATCATCTCAGCTGCTGACAAAAGGAAACTTGATCGGCTGGTCAAGCTCTGTCCTGGGGAGCCCCATGGATCTAGTGCAGGCGCTGAGAGAAAAGAGGACGTTAGCCAAACCCACCCTATGCATGACACTCTGAGGGCACCGATCAGATCCTTTAGTGACAGACTGCATCGCCCAGGTGTGTGAAGGAGCGTTACTGCAGGGGATTCCTTCCTGCTGGTGTCAGACTCGACAATAAACACTGCTCCCAACAGACCACACACACTCATTTAAATGACAGTTAGCAAACTGTCATGTGCAATACACCAAAGAGCAATTCATTTGAATCCATTTGTGTATATATTCTTAAATTTTGTGTTATCTTTGTGTGTGTTTTTTCTTTTTTATATTGTGTGTGTTTATAGTGTATATATCTTCTGCCTTTCATTTATAGATGTGTTCTCTTGATTTTTCTTCCTGTCACGTTGCCGCTGTGACGTTGCAAATTTCCCTTTGTGGGACTAATCAGAGGATATTCTATTCTATTGCAGCCAATAATGTGCAAATTTCACTCATACGAAGCAAATTATTGCATGTTTGTCCCTGTGCCTGTGTGAATTTTCTCTGGGTTCTCTGACTTCCTCCCATAGTCCAAAAACATCCATCCATCCATTCTCTATACACCGCTTTATCCTCACTAGGGTCGCAGGGGGTGCTGGAGTCTATCCCAGCTGACTCGGGCGAAGGCAGGGGACACCCTGGACAGGTCGCCAGTCTGCCGCAGGGCTACATATCCAGACAGACAATCACACTCACATTCACACCTACGGACAATTTAGAGTCACCAATTAACCTCAGCATGTTTTTGGACTGTGGGAGGAAGCCGGAGTGCCCGGAGAAAACCCACGCATGCACAGGGAGAACATGCAAACTCCATGCAGAAAGATCCCAGGCCCAGGCCGGGAATCGAACCGGGGATCTTCTTACTGCAAGGCTAAACTGCTAACCACTACGAGTCCAAAAACATGTTGAGGTTAATTGGTGATTCTAAGGTGATTGTCCATAGGTGTGATTGTTTGTGTCTATATGTAGCCCTGTGATAGACTGGTGTCTCCTGTCTTCACCTTAAGTCAGCTGCGATAAACTCCAGCCCCCAATGACCCGAATGAGGATTAAGCGGCGTATAGATAATGAATGGATTGATGAATGGATGGAGGCAGTTTTCCATATGCGGAGTGCTAACTTTTCACTTCTTGCTGGTTCTTCTGTATTTCAGGGTGGATCATTGGCGTCCTCAGATACCTTCAGCTGAAAAGAGCACTTGACAAATCGTGGCTGAACTTCGGCAGTCTGCTGAGTTTCTCTATCGCCTGCTTTGGGATGACGGTGGTAGGAAACGTCCAGGTAACCAGGTGAACTCTGACAGGCAAAGACAGATTCAGCTGCAGGTTCAGTACCAGAGACCTAAAAGTTCAAAGAGGTTTCATTTTCAGGTATTCAACCAGATGATGATTCACAACTCAGGCACCATAATGACGTTTGGCCCGGGCTGTCTGTTCTGCTGGCTTCAGTCCTACCTCACACTGAGAGCTGACCTGAGGAAGGAGGGGAGGAAGACCGCCATCGCTCGCTTCCTGCTGTCTGCAGTCATCACTCTCTGCATCATAATCCATTGCAGTATCCTTTTATTTCGACAGAGGAATGTTTTCTATATTCAACATCGCTGTAGCTGCACACAGTAGAAAGTGTGTACCGAACCTGAAGTGCAAAGCAAAACTATGTAAGATAAAAACATCATTGAACAAGTACGGAAAATAGTCTAATTGTAGATGAGCTGAAGTGTGAAGAGAAATTGAAGCTGTCATGAAAAGTCCCATATTTAAGGACAAATTAATAAAAAAAACTGACGGTTGAGTAGTCATCTAGTGCTATTTTCTGAACCACATGCAGCTGCATGTCACAATAGTACAAAACAAAGCCTAGTTATATTTTTAAATATGAAACAATTGTCTACGAAAATGTACAGGAAGTTGTTTTTGTCGTTACTGAGCAGGTATGACAACTTGTAACACCAAACAAAAATACTGGTGGATTTTCAAAGCCAAGTACATCAGAGTTCAACTTTCAAAACAGTTCTCCAAATATATCCATAAAAATAGATATTTTTTTAATAGATGGATTAACGAACAATCTCTGAAAACTACACTACTGTTCAAAAGTTTGGACACACCTCATTTAATGTTTTTTCTTTATTTTCATCACTGTTTACATTGTAGATTCTCACTGAAGGGATCAAAACTATGAATGAACACATATGGAAGTATGTAGTAAACAAAAAAGTGTGAAATAAGTCAAAACATGTTTTATATTTTAGATATTTTAAAAGCATTTGATATATGAAGCAAAAAATTTCACAATATCTGTAGAAATATCCATATTGTATGCTATAAAATTTCCAGGTAAACATGAGCAAAATATGATTTTATTATTTACAAATATGTCCTGAAAGGGCAACTGGCTGGTTGAATTTTTCACTAAATTTATACCCAATATTTAATAAAATATCATGAAACTTTCTCTGTTTTCTGACTCATAAAGGCAGTAATTCTGACAAAAAAGTCAGCTTTTTAAACACCGTTTTGCATAAAAACTCATCTAAACATTATTGTTGTGTATACATAGTTATATTATTTTCAAAAATGTAGTTACTACTATTTTGCTACATATTAAGTCATTGCAGTCAGTAATGTGATAATTGCACTTGTATAATGCTAATTATAGCACAGTACCCACATATATTCAGTTAATTGTCACATTAGATACAAAAGAGCTTAAAATTCTCACTTCTCAGAAGAATAATGTTGCTGTAAATATTTTAATTAGTTTGACAGCACCTTGGTTTTGTAATTACTTCTTGTCTTGTAACAATGATTATTGATTTCCACGCTGCCTTTTTCTAGCTTGGCTTCATGTCTTGACCCTAACTCCACCACTGCAGGCTTCATTGCAGTTCGCTCTCTTCTGAATGCAGCACGGTGGCAGTGGGCGCTGGTCATGTTCGTCCTCATGTTCATCGGCACATTCGGCATCGAGTTTCGTCACAGCAGCTTTGAGATCGTGTGCACGGACACGCCGAGGCATCCCGTCAGACAGTCTGAGACGTCTGAAGAGTCCAGGCAGCAGCTGGAGCAGCCGTCGGAGCTTTAGCGCTGACATCCGCAGGTCCAACTACAGGAAAGTATTCATTACACCTGAAGAAGCTGTTAATGTTTCTTTGTCAGTTCCAGCAGCATTTCCTGTGGTAAAACAGGCTTGTCTGCATGTTTGAATGGTACATATTTTATCTTTAAGCATTTAAAGGTTACAGTTCTGGTCAAAACCAAACATAATGAAGTCTAAATTCTGATATTGCAGCTTTTTAAATGTGATTTTTTTTTTGTTCTTTCCTCTTTTGACAAAGCAGCAAATTGAATATCTTGAGCTTGGGACACTTTCATCAATTTTCTGACGCGTTATGAACCAAACAACCAATTGATTTATCAAAAAATAATCAACAGATTAATCAACAGTGAAAGTAATTAATTGCAGCCCTGCTGACCACTTTCAAATCTAAGTTAAGAACTTACCCGTTTATAGTTGCTGTTAATTAGCTTTAATTTAAATCAAATGTATTTGATTTAAATTTATTTTATTGTTTTTATTCTGTTTGCTTTTGTTATTTTAACTGTTTGATTCTTTTATACTGACAGTCAATAGAAACTTTGAGGTAGAAATGTACACAGAATTCTACTTGTAGGGGGGTTGTAATTATTCATTGTGGATTTACTGATGATCTAGTGCCCTGGTAGTTGAGATAATGATGAGTTGTCATTTTGTCATGATTCATTGCACATGGGTTGGTCACTTTGCAAAAGGGAACCAAATACACACCAAGCACTACTCAGTGAGTATCTGCACAATTTGAGAATGGGTTTTGAAGGCCTATATAAAGGCCCAAAAAAGGCCACCATTGTTAGTCCAGTGAACAGCATCATGCCGCGTCTATCACATGAACAACGTCTCCGGGCACTGGGTATGGTGGAGGCCGGTTTGAGCTACAGTGATGTAGCCAGGTGTATGGGCTGTTCCCAACCCACAATCAGAAGCCTGGTCCAAAGCATGCGCCGACGGATTGCTGCCTGCATGGAAGCAAATGGAGGCCATACTCGGTATTGACTGTTGTGACTTTGTGTTTGGCAGGTGCCGTTTTCTTTTGTGAAATTCTTTATTTTGAAATCATTCTTGAAACTTTAGATTTTTGTTTCTGTATGCCAATATGCTAAACAAATGATTCATATGAAGAAAATCCAGTTTCGGGCTTCAAAATAAAAATTATGTTGAAAAATATGGTCTCAAAGTTTCTATTGACTGTCAGTGTACTTCTGTCTGGGTTCTCTGTGAAGCCATTGCATATAAAATACACTATATAAACACATTTTGTATTGCTAAGTCTGTCATTGTTTGATCTGGTGAATTTTGATACTTCTTTTTAAACCTGATTTCTAGATGACATATTTTTGTAACCTTTCAAGCGGTTTAGTTTTGAACTGTATGAATCTTTAATACTATGACTTATGTATTCTCAGAACCAAGTCAGTATCAATAAAGCAACAGCTTATTCAATGAGGTGTTGAGTGACTTTTGTGTATCCAGAGTAACTACTAAAAGCAAATTAGATATGACTGGTACCCCAGTCATATCTGCCCATTCAGTGGCTGGATCCACAAGTTAGCTTAGCTTAGCATAAACCTTGTTTGCAACCAAAATGTAGGTTTTAAGGTAATCCCAGTATAAAACTAAATATTTTCTAAAACATGACTTAAAGTAAAAAAAAAAAAAAAATGGATTCAGTGGTTCTCTAACAGAATTTGATTCCCAGCAACATCAATTAAAAACAACAATATCCTAACTGTAGCTTAGTTCAGTATAAAAAGTGTAGACATGCCATTTACTGTTTAACATAAAGAGTTTTGACATGCCATTCTACTGTTTAACATAAGGAGTGTAAACATATCATTCTGTTTAACATAAGAGTGTATAAAGAGTGTAGGCATGCCATTTTATTGTTTAACATCCATTCATCCATCCTCTATATACCGCTTTATCCTCACTAGGGTCGCGGGGGGCGCTGGAGCCCATCCCAGCTGACTCGGGCGAAGGCAGGGTTATTGTTTAACATAAAGAATGTAAACATGGTATTCTACTGCTTAACAGTGACGCCGCCTGCTGCTTGCTCTTCACATGAAGTTTTGACATTAAGTGTCACCATTTTGACTGGTTGAGTGCTGGTTAATGTGAAAATAAATCTTCATGACCACTTATCTGCATATTTATTATTTTGTAGTCTGTAGGTGAATTTGTAGCATAAAATTACATATAATGTAGGACAGGCTATTAACTGTAAAATTTAAAATACTCCAGTACATTAACTTGAAAATAATACGAGTTTCAACCTTATTATCTGAAACATTAATCATATTTTTGGAAAGCACTTTGGTTTAATGATTGTTGTTTTAAATGTGCTATAAAATAATGTGGTCATAAAAGAATATTTCTAAATGGGAGAATATGAGACGGAAAGAGGAACACAGGACAAAAAATGTGGCTGTTTGTTGAATTTGAATTATCTGTCTTGCAAAGCTGTCTGTAGATGGTCTGTAGTATATTAAGTGCTTCTTCTTCTTTTTTCTTCTTCTTCTTCTTGTGTTTGTTGTCATACAAACACTCGGCCAGCAGCGCCTCCTGTTGAGCTGCAGCGGAACTGACGGATCTGAACATGTGAGCTCATCTCTGCTTTCTGAATCTGTGTGTTAGTTAGCTGCGAGGTGATGGCACAGACAGCTAGTTAGTGGCTACTATCCAGCTACGTTTCTTAGACTATCTTTGCTCTGCTCTGTCTGTGCGGCTCGTAGAACCAGGGAGAACCGCCGCTGACCGTTGAAACACCGCCCTGCTGCTGCTAACTGAGCTAACGTCGGCTAACGAAAGCAGCTGCAGACTGTAAGAATAAAAATGGCCTCTGTTTCTATTCCTGCCTGCACCAGTGCACTGCTGCTGGATATTGAAGGCACCACCACACCGATCACATTTGTAAAGGTGAGTTACATCAGATGAAACCTCTGCTTGAAGCATGAAATGCTACCAGTTTAACAGCATTGGTAGCTAATTACGTACGGTTTAAATGCTAACAGCTGCCTGTCAGCGATAGCAGACCGCTGGATAGCTTTATTCTAGAGTTGCAGAATTAAGTCTATATTTAAACACTGCTTTCTTTTATCTGTTTGTATAATTTATTGTTGGTTTTCTACATGATTCCCTTCATGTTTCCTTTATGTAACTAAACGCACCATCTGCTAACAAACGGACGGTGTGCTGCTTTCAGGTTACACTGGAGTTGTCGTACTTACGAGTTTCGTGCTTGTAAATAAAGATCCTATTAAATTTTAAGTCTTAATTGCAAACGGCTGTCGTTTTTATTAAACAAGCTTTGATACTTTGTTTTATTTAACGCAAAGCAATGGACATGGACAAGTGAAATCATGCCAAATCCATCGTTCAATCTCATGATAAAATACAAATTTAAATTCTATAATGATATTTTTGTGAATTCATGGTACTTTTACATGTCATATAGCATTAGAGCCTGTGATTGTTGGAAGTCATTGATCCCATCCTTTTCCATATGGTGTGAACCCAGTTTCATCGAGTAATTGTCAATGTAAGGCTCTAGAGGTTGTGATAAGAACCCATAAAACAAATAATTGTACCGCAGTGTGTTCAAAAATGTTCATATTCAACCAAAAACTGGAGGAACTTTTCATTACGGTCAGCCTATTTTATGTACACTGATGCTTACTAAATAAACCCCTGCTGATTAGTGCACATTTAATGACCCATTTAACACTTTTTTCAGGAGTTCAGTTGACAGTCTATTGTTGTGTTGTAGATTGGCAAACTGTGAATGCCTGAATGTTGGCAGCTTGTAGTAACTGTACATTATAGTGCAGAGTTATTGTACACACTGGTAATCAAGAAAAGCACTCAGAAAGGGCAGTACTCTGCGAAAGCTGCTCAGTCGTATGATTTCCAACGACTGAAATCTTGAAAAAATTTGTGGCAGAAATCATGGCAACATAGAATGTGGCCATTTAATATACGTGTACCCACAAACAAAATGACCTTGCGCTGAGCACAGGTGTGCGTTATGCACGGATTCCGAATCGCATGACCTGTATGTAGTGGGCGGCAGGAATTGATGGGACACCCCCACAATTTAATCAATTGTTCCTTGTATGATTTCCGATGGATAAGTCTGCAGCGGTCAATTTGTAGTAAGATCATAATCATGTGATCGTCAGCAGGCAGCTTGCGTAGTGTTCACTTGTTCTCACAGTTACAGTGACGCCGTGCCGCTATCTCACAACGATACAGAAATCTTTAACAAATCCGTGGATCCAGACTATAAGCCACATCACTGCCAGAATCTAATGAGGTGGTCCTTGTGTCATTTCTGACCTTTCTTGGAAATTTCATCCAATTCCGTTTTTTACGTTTTTGAGTAGTGTTGCTAGAAGACAGACAAACCAACGCCAATCGTCACATAACTCCGCTGAGGCAGTCCCTTGGCAGAATAATTAGGTACAAAGATAAAGCTAAAAGAAAAAGTTGTCATTATCCTTAGTGTCCTTGTCAGACTCTTGAGGATGAACAGTTTCCTTGTTTTACAATAAATCACGTTTCTTTGACTTGATAATGGGAATGATGTAATCGTAGTGTACGTTTCATTCTTTTATTATGTTTTTGTTGTATTTCTTTCTTGTTTTGCTGTCACTCTTTTCTGTAAAGCACTCAAGTTTTGAAAGGTGCTGTGGAATTCTAATTTATTTTAAGAAATATTTTTATTACTATTATCTATCACATTTACTGTCATGTCGCTCTTTGAATGCCTGTCGGAGAGACTCTTTTCCAAGTTGGACATGTTGTCTCCTTTTAAAACATCTTTTACGGACAGGCTTTGCTTCCCTTACTGTAGTTGTGTAAGCAAAATAATTTCATACTTCACTTTCTTCTACAAGCTGTGGACGGTTGGCATTAACGCTTGAATCTGCCGACATGTCTTGAGGCTATGGAAGAGAAAAAAAGCTGTTTGCTGCTCGCTGTGCCTGCAGGGAGTGGAAGCAGACACTGCAAACACACAACATAAACTTTAACCAGCAGAAACGCTGCTTGGAGCAAAACACTGCTGATCAGTGTAAGCAGCTGCACTAATAGGACAGGATTTAGTAATGTTTCTAAAATGACAACTTATTGGGATACTTTTCTAGTATTGGTGAACTGTGCAGCGCTAGTGGGAACTAATTAGTATTGAAGAGAGTAAAGTAGGAATTACTAAAAAAAATGTTAGATTTATTAAGTGTATATTTTTTCCTTTTTGTTATTTCAGGACATCTTATTTCCGTACATCAGGGAGCATCTTGAGGATTACCTGTCTTCTCACTGGGAAGAAGACGAGTGCAAACAAGATGTTCATCTCCTAAAGAAACAGGTAACGAGAAGAGAAGTTTCCAAGTGCGGACGCATCGTTCACAGAATTTAATTTACTGTAGTTTCATTTTGCAAGGAACATTTCTTAGTGTCAGCAGTAGGACTGCAACTAATGATTATTTTCATTATTAATTCCTCTGTCGATTATTTTATTGATCAATCAATTCACTGTTTGGTTTGTAAAATGTCAGGAAATGATGGAAAGTGTTCATTAGCGTTTACCAGTGCTCCAAGATGACATCGTCAAATGTCTTGATTTGTCCACAACCCAAACATATTCAGTTTACTGTCACTGAGGAGGAAAGAAACCTGAGAATAATGTTTCTAAAATGACTACTCATCGGGGTGGTATAGTAGTTAGCGCTGTTAGCTTCTCTCTGTGTGGCATTTCCATGTTGTCCCTGTGCATGCGTGGGTTTCCTCTGGGTGCTCCGGCTTCCTCCCACAGTCCAAAACCACGCTGAGGTTAATTAGTGATTCTAAATTGTCCGTAGGTGTGAATGTGTGTTTGTTGTTTCTATGTATAGTCCTGTGATAGACTGGTGACCTGTCCACGGTGTCCCCTGTCTTCACCCTAAGGTGGGATAGACTATTGATTACATCGTTAAAAGTAATTGATTCATCGTTGCATCTGTAGTCAGATTAGTGAACAGAGGAGGAAAGGCATGTTTGGGCTGCAACTAGTGATCCTTCACACCATCAGTTAATCTGTTCATTACTTATTGATCAGCTTTCCAAAACGCAGAATTGTTCATTTTAATAGCTTAGCAGATGTAAAAACCAGCAGGTTTTCGCATTTTAAAAGTAAGATACAGGGGAGTTGTTGTTTTTCCTTCAAAATGGGGAAAATAATGAACCAGTTGATATCTCAGCCTCCTCTCTGCTGCATCATACTGTTGCTGACTGTTTGCACAGATGATGGATTTGATATGTTTTAAGTGCATTATAAAGCATTTGTAACTAAACATAATATGCAGTTTATTTCCATTAATGGTATTTTAGCCACTTGACTTTGGTCACCTGCAGTTATCTAGCAATGTACACTGAATATTAGAATTTCCTCTCTGTAATTCAAATGTAAAAGCCTCCAAGTCCAAACTTTGCAGTTTACAGTAGTTGTTTTGTTTATATTTATTGTTCTGAGGTGATGTTCAGGTTGTCAGAGAACAGAACTTTGCAAATGAATGTATTTCTTTAGCTCCAGTTATGTAGACATAAAGCAGGCTCTGTAATGTTATATTGCTGCACTTTAAACACCTGAAAGCAACAAAAGCAATTAAATACTGATACAAAACCTTTTGAAAAACTTCTCATAATACCTGAAGATTAAATCTAAAAGACTTGAACTTCCTTTTTTTCTCTTTTTTGTGACATTTTAATGCATTTCATTCCTGCTTTTGCCTCTAAATAAACGATTAAACTTGCTATAACGCGCCCTTTAATAAAAAGTCTGACTGTCATGGCAGATTGAAGAGGACATGAAACAGAACCGGGCGTGTCCCGTCCACGCCGTGGACCAGACGGTTCACACGGACGAGGAGAAGGCCATCCGGGAGGTGGTGGAAAACGTGCTGTGGCAGATGGCGGCGGACAGGAAGTCCACAGCACTTAAACAGCTCCAGGGTCACATGTGGAGGTCAGCGTATTCTTCAGGGAGAATCAAAGGCGAGTAAGTACACCCATCATTTTCCTCACTTTCAGAATTCATTCATATGTAATTATTTATTTAGACTTTGCAAGTTTGCCTGAAGCACAGTGAACTTGAGCAGTGGGTTTGTCCCGATAAAGACTGCAGGCGCGTGGACGTTTATCGGAGCTCATTTGGTTAATATTTACATCCCAATAAACGGCTTCTGTGCTGTGCATGACACAGCTGATAATTTGTGGAAACAAACAGCAGTCAGATGACAGAGCAGACATTTAGGAGCTGAGGGGAGGAATAAACCGCCAGCATACAGCAGTTAAATCGAGTTCTGGTAGCACGATGTCTGCTGGACATAAAACAGATGAGGGCCAAACAGTTAAGTGTAGGGCTGCAGCTATTGATTATTTTAGGAATGGAGTATTGTATCGATTATTCTGGCAATTAATCGAGCAATTGGATTCCGCGCTTGGCATGCTCTTACAGCATCAAAAGCAGAAGTGAGCTTGTGCGCAACAAATAACCATTCTGCTGCAACATGGGCGGACATGTATTGTACATATAAAGCATAGTACACGTGTGTTATATACATATGCATAAACCTAAAGGCCCCATGGTTTTACAGTTTGCTGCAACACTGTGGAACAAAATCCCCCTAAAGTCACAACAGTTCAGTCAGTGCCTCAGTTATAAATGCTTTTAAAAACCTTCCCTTGCAGACAGACTTTTGCACAACATCTTTCCAATGTTTCTGTACTTCAGGAATGTTTTTTTTTTTCCCAGTGTTTCATTGTCTTTCTAATATATGATTGTCTTTCTGTTAGTGTTTTATTGTTGCTCTTTTTTGAAAGGCCCCTTGTAGCTTCAGTTAGAATCAAACAAATTATCCAGCAGGCTGTTCAACAGTCAAACTGTGCAAATATCTGATTAAGAAGAAACTTGTTTTGCTCGTTTGACACAACAGAATGCAGAGTTCATACACATTAGTTAATAGAGCTTGTAGCAAAATGTTCCAGTAAACCGGCTCCACACGCTGCAGGACAACATCCTGTCTTGTTTTCCAGCATGCATTATTAATTGAAGTGCATATTATATAAAACTGGAGAGTAGAAAACTGATAAAATCAGCCTCTCCCACATGGTGTAGCCATTTGTAAGGAAATATTTATCTTTTTGCTGAAAACCAGGAGACACAGTTCAAGATCATGAGCGATGTCTAAGAGTGACATCAGTACTGAGCATATTTGCTATTGTTTTAATTAGGGTTGCTGCTAAAATGAATATTTTCATCACTGATTTATCTGGGCTACACAGTGGCTCAGTGGTTAGCACTTTAGCCTTGCAGCTAGAACATGCCCGGTTCACGTCCCAACCTTCCAGAGATCTCCAGGTTCTCCAGCTTCCTTCCACAGTCCAAAGACATGCTGAGGTTAATTGGTAACTCTAAAGTCAGCTGGGATAGACTCCAGACCCCTGCGACCCTAATGAGGATTGAACGGCGTATAGAAAATGGATGAAAGGATGATTCATCTGCCGTTTTTTTAGATTAAGCTTTTAGTGCAATAGATTCACAGCTTCTCAGAGGCCACAGTGATGTGTTCAGCTGACTTATTTTGTCAAGCAGTCGAAAACCTAAATGGATTATTTGACTGTCATTAGTAATGAAGAAAAGGCAGCAAACTGTCACATTTCAGAAGCTGGAACGAGAACCGGTTTGAAATAGAAACCTTCATCAAACATCTTTACATGTTTGGGGTCACAATGATTTTGAGACTAATCAGAATCTACCAGGTAGGTTTACACACATGACAAATATGAGTTTGAGTTTTGGTGCTTAAGGGTAAACTACTACAGATTTTATTGGGTCAGTATCGTACGTCAAAGCTATTTGAAAAGTAATAGAAATATTTACAGTTTTAGTAAATGAAACGGCTGTGCAGATAAATGTCTGCTAGCTTTGTAAGTACAACATGAGGTATGAGTTGTTGATGTTGGGCTGTTGCACACAGGGTCTATCAGGACGTGATTCCATCCATCAAAACCTGGAGGGAACAGGGCCTCAAAGTCTACATTTACTCCTCCGGAAGCGTCGAGGCACAGAAACTTCTGTTTGGTTATTCTGTTGAAGGAGACGTTTTAGATGTAAGTGTCTCTAATCGTTTTAACAGAACAGGAGCTTTCATCTTGGAAATATATTTTTTGATTGCTTGAAACACATTGTGAGCTCAAGCTGTTAATGTCTTACATACTGAGTCTGATTGGATGATATTTGATCATTGCAGTTATTTGACGGTCACTTTGACACCGGTGTGGGGGCTAAAGTAGACTGCAAAAGCTATGAGAGAATTGCAGAGAGAATTGGCTGCCAACCCGAAGAAATCACATTCTTGACAGACGTCACCCGAGGTGAGTGTGTTTGCATTTACTGAATTATTTCTTACTATTGTGCATTGAAAACACACATACTAATTCAGTTGCAAGATATTTTCCCTCTATGTAATTAATATATTTTGTCAAAAAAGGAAGAAAAACATATATTTTGTTATTTCTTGAATTGGGAATAAACAGCATGACTTTTTTTGCTTGGTTACACATTAATGAAATTTAAATCTCCAACTAAATAACTAAATTGCTAGCCATGCAAGTCAATAAACTCTTTGCTTTAGAGGCTCGTATTGTTGCCTTTAGCAGACATAATGTCTCTGATCTTGACTTTTTGAAATATTTATTATCATTATTCAGTGTACAATGAAATTCCAGGTGACTTTTTCCCCTTTTAAACATTCAAGACAAATAAGTTATGAAAATTAAATGAGAATAACAGTGGAAAAAAAACTTCATAGTAAAAGATGTAAATAGGAATCTTTTACAAAAAATGGCCTCTCTTTTGTGAAAAAAATCCTTCTGGTTTTAGATGTAAGAAGCACTACTCCTTCGTAGGGCTGGACCCGAATATCCGAATATTCGTTCGCTACGGTGGTATCCGGATATTAATTTTGGTATCCGAATATTCGGTCGGGCGTGACCGGGCGGAACGAATATTCAGCGTTACTGTCTTCCCTCCGCCTTCGGCTCATATCGGCTCATCCCGTGGTGTGATCACATAAACATATCCACATGTCTATGTGATCACCCCCTCCTCCCCCCAGACGAAAACGGGAATATTCGGAGCTCATCTCTTCCCTTCGCCTTCGGCCCACTTCGGCTCATCCCGCCGTGTTCGGCTCATCCATTCGTGTTTGTTACCACCACCCGAATGGCCGGGTGGCTGCCGACTCTGACGTCACGCTTCACTTCGTTGCATAAACATAAGACAAGATGCAAAATTTGCGTCTGGGAGACCAGACGAATGGATCGGTGACTGTGATTGGTTTAAAGACATAGAAACAAGCAAGAGAGTTTTCTCCACTGTAGCAGAATAACATTGTGGTGCACCGACACCGACCAATTTGGTTTGCAACACCAGCCAACAACGAAATTCATACCGTAAAAAAACAGTATAGTACAATACATAGAAACATGGATACAAATAACATAATAATAAATGTCATCAGGTAAGTTATCATGGCCATGTATGTCGTCTACAGTGGAGGACACAAGCCTAAAGCTTAACTAAACTTCGTGTTTCCGTTGTCGCTGCAGAGGCTAAAGCAGCAGAGGAAGCCGGGGTGAACGTGGTGGTGGTGGTCAGGCCTGGAAACATGGAGCTGACGGATGAGGAGAGGGCCCACTATAACCTCATAACCTCCTTTAGCCAACTTCAGCTGATGGGACGAGCTTAACAGAGAGCGAGGAGGGAGGCAGGGACCACTTCTCTCTGACTTCACTTCACATTGACCTTCTCCTTCTCCTCTTTGCCCCCCACCTTTTTGCAACTCTGGTGTTTTTGTTTGTTCCACGTTGACAGTAGAGGAGGCGGCGCTGCTGGGCCTGCAGTTACCCAGCAGCAGGGCTCATAATGAAGAGTCCGGCTCTTTCGAGACGCCTACAGACGTAGGGAGCGTAACAGGAACTTAAATGGAACATCGCTGTCATCAGACCATTTGAATGACTGGGAGGTGCTGAAAATCAACTACGAGCTTGAAGGAATCTGCACATGACCTGTGATACCTTTTTACCTTTTAGATGAAACGTATTTGACTGCCACTTTCCAACTCTTTGTGTGTGTGCGAGTTGTGTTTGTCACCATTTCGTAACCGTTTCCTCCCTCTACACTTACAGATGTGCTGCAGCTGTATGACGTTATATCCAGTGATGAGCTGTCCTGTTTTAGAGAGTAGAACCACAGTGTAGATGCACTCAGCAGTGGTGCTGTTCAAACGTCATTTGAATGTCTTAATTAACCCCCTCGCAGGTGAATGGTGTCTATTTAACTGTGCCATCCTTATTGTTCATCTGTAATATGGGTAAAAAATTAAAAAAAATCATTGCCAAACTGGTGATTTATGTGTGAAACATTCAGGAAACGTACTTCCAATAAATGCCTTGTCTCACACAGCAGCCCGTCTTCTTCTTCGCTGCACGTTCTGCTGCATTTAAAACAGATATAAGATACAGTGTGATTGTTCACGTTAGAACAGATGAAGTCAGTTTTCACAGATCAGAGAAGAGATTTGCTGTTGTTGTTGAGCCACACACCTTGTTTTGGTTTGTGTGCCAGGAATTTAAACTGATTTTAACATTTTTGAAGATACACTTATTTAATAAGTAATGAATTAATAGTGATAATTGCTGATATTTGGAGGTGCTGCTGCCTTTCCTTCATATATGGAGTACAAATATAAGAAGCATTTCTGAAAATTATAAAGTTCAAAAGCATATTTTCAATTTTCAAGCCCTGCTTTGTAGGCTGGAGACCAGTGAATCGTTACCTATTTTACTTACTGAATTCCTAAAGTGTTTGAAATAGATGCTTGAAGGTAAACTTTCAAGTACTTCCTATAATTAATTAGAAACTTTAACGTCCTGCAGAGTCCAGCTTGTACCTTTGGTCCTGAAGTTTACTCCCAATGGGACGCAAAGCAGAGAATCCTTTTAGATCCTATCAAGTGGTTTTCACAATGAGAATGACTGCCACTGAAGTCGTTCCCACATATATACATCAGGTCACCAATAATTATACACTACCAGTCGAATGTTAAAGCACTCCTCATTTAATGTTTTTTTTCTTTATTTTCATGAATATTTACATTGTAGATTCTCACTGAAGGGATCAAAACTATGAATGAACATATATGGAATTATGTAGTTAACAAAAAAGTGTGAAATAAGTCAAAACCTGTTCTATATTTTAGATTCTTCAAAAAAGGTACCATTCTGGTAACTGTAGATGTCATTCTAATACTTTCTAATTTAGGTAATTACACTTTTAATGCAGGGCTGTCAACCTCATTTTAGTTCAGGGGCCACATTCAGCCCAATTTGATCTCAAGTGAGACCATTAAAAGCTGAGAATAATCACCTATAAATAACGACAACTCCAAATTTTTCTTTCGTTTTCGTGCAAAAAAGTATGTTCTGGAAATGTTCACATTTAAGGAATTATCTTTTTACAAAAGATCATGAACAACCTGAAGTTTCTTAAGAAAAATAAGTGAAATTTCAAAAAACATTATGCCACAGTTTATCATTTACATATTACAACCTACAGATCACAGTGTGTCTACAAAGACTCAAAATATTTCGCTACAGATATCTGGAACTGAACAATATAGTGTTTTAATTTATGATCAAAATGACAAAAACAACAAAATATAGCAAAAATGAGACACAAAGTGACAAAAAAGACAACCAACACAAGCAAGACAAAAAAGACACAAAATGACAAAAACTAGACAAAAACAACAAACAAAGCCAAATGCAAAATGATTAGAAAAAATACAAATATTAAAGTGAGACAAACAGGAAACATAAAAGGACAAAAACATGAGACAAATGACAAAAATCGCCCGATATCGGAACGAGATTTGCTTTCTAGCATCCTGAGATTTGGATACAGACCACAACAAAGAGCGATCGCCAAGTAATGTGGAGGTTTTCGTTCACTTCTCATCGCTAGTATGTTGTGGGACACTCATTGAGACTATCCGAGCTGGTCAGTGTGGGGAAAAAAGCACGTTAGGGCGGACTTTGATGCGGAGGGGCCAGCTGCCCCATACTTTTCACTAGCTGAGCTGCTAGCTGAGCTGCTAAGCTGCCTACCTGGCTAAATACTGGAGCTTTGTTGAAAATTCACTTCTCCATCACTCACATGTATGAAATGACATTTGAAAACAGACCCCAGGTTGAAAAAAAATGAAGTTCCCCTTTAATGTCTACTCTGTAATTTTTACACTTTACAAAGTTGTTCCACAGGCCAGACTGGTCCCTCTGGAGGGCCGGTTTTGGCCCGTGGGCCGCATGTTGGACACCCCTGTTGTAATGAAAACGCACATACACAAAATCCTACAAATACTTTTTTTTTTCCCTCTTCAGTCTCACTCTATCTGGCAGCTAAACGTTTGCAACTCTGGCCTTGCTCAGTGCTTCTCAAATGTTTCTGTATGTTTAGATGTGATTCTTGCTGTAAATCATAAAGTCAGAGAAGCGCTCAGCTCGTCTGCAGTCTCTGATATTAATGTGGAGCACAGGCTAAGAATAGACAGAAGGTGGGATGACCTGACTTTGCCTAGAGCACAGTGTCTCAGCATACTTATTCCTCATGACTTACTCATTACTTACTTAATACAACTTAAGACTTAGAGGAAGGTAATGCAAATATTTATAATTTGTAATGTGAATAATGTAGAGTACAGAAAATATGTAGTGTGCAAAATGTAAAAAATTCACAATGTAAAAAAAAAAGTGTCCCAAAACGACAAAACTAATGTCTTAATATCACATGAAATAGAAAAATATATTTGTAAACATTTGGAACAGTCTCTGGAACGCAAGTATAGAAATAAACATTTGCTCCAGTACATTACACAACAATAATTGATGTTCATCGAAAGAAAACACACATTTTTCTTGCTTTTCTTATCTCTAATTTGCTTTTTTAAATTTATATATGTTTTTAACCTGCTCGAGGAATGAAAAAGAACAAGTAGAAAGTTTTTATAAATTAATTTTGTGCCACACTCCGGTGCAGCAGGTGCCGCAGTGAATCTTTTACATTCATTTGTATAAACACCAACGAAGAAGAGGAAGCGACGGCGATAAAAACAAAACGACGAAGTCTGCCTCAAAATTGTCGTAACTGGAGCTAATTTTTGCCTTATTTACACCCATTCTGCCTGAATTCACACTGAAGTTGCATTTCAGTCACGTAGACTAACTAGCTAGCTTGCTCTAACCGGCCTCAAGCGTTTTATTTAAAATCTAGAAATCATTAGCTAGCCACGAGCTAACGTCAGTTAGCGTAGCTTCTTTGGGGATTTCTGACGTATCTTCAGTTTTGGAGCCTTTTAGCGGTGCGACTTTAGTTAAAAAGTAGTTACTGAAAGAGCGAAAACATGTCAGATGATTATGAATTCAGCGATGACCCGACCATGATGAGAATGGAGGAGGACGGGGAGGCAAACAGCGACGACCCGATGTCAGCGGCTGGGGACTGTGGCCTGATGGGGGGAGAGGCCGAGGGATCCAGGATCGACGCCAGTAAAAACGAGGAGGATGAGGGGTACAGTCACATCAGCTGGACTCATCTCACACGTTTCTAGCTGTCACCACTGAAATACTATTACAAAGCTGTGTAGAGGTTCACCTCCTGAGGGACCCCGGGGGGATTCATGTAGTGTTGTGGCCATATTGACCCGCTTTATGCACATATTATATTCATAGTGTCATTATTTTACCCACACACTGTAGCGATCAGGTAGCGCTTTAATGTGCAGTAATTTTGCTAGTTGATTTAGCATTTCAAATTAGGTTTTCTTGTAAAAAAAAAAAGAAAAGAAAAGAAAACATCTGTATCAGAGTATTACATGTGGATATGTGTTACTTATTCAATCGTCAGTGAAAGAAAAAATATTTTTGTCAGCTGATCAGACAATTAAAGAAATCAGAGAATGTCCACTTTAAAGTAGAGTTGAACTCTTTGGGGAAAATATCTAATCGCAATTTCCTTGACAAATATTGTGACTTGAATTGGTAAAGCCAAGCTTCAAATCAGTATTTCCACTGTGATAGATTTAAAATGTGAATAAGGATTACCACATGATTTGTCATCAAATATGTGACTGTCACACAAGCAGGACGGCAGACATTTGTGAAGCATGACAGGTTAAACCCTGCGTCAGACATCCTGCTAAATGTAAATAATGATACAGAGCTCATGTCAGTTGAACCCAGCGTGCATGATGATCCACATAGTGTGCACTGATCAGTGGGTATAAACAGCCTCTGAAAGTTAAATAACACTGAATTACAGCATTAGTCTCTGTGGTTGTAATTTAACGTAGAAACAAGTGTGTTGTTCATTTTTATTTTTTGCACAATGAGCAGTCACTGGATTATAGAAAACATTTGTCAGAGGCTGACAATGAAAGTAGTTGTTGGTAGCAGCCATCAAGTAATCAAGCTTCATGCAAGTTTTCTGTGTCTTAATTACTTGATAGACAGAAAAAACACAACATAGTATGATAAAGCACGACAAATAATAGCAAAACAAACTACAACCATAAAGTCCTGAAGCTAGAGTTCCTCTGCTAGATACAGGCTATGAGATTAGGAATAAAGTTGTATTTGAAATTGTCCTGAAGGGTTGTAAATTTAAAACAAATTGCAGGTTAAATCTAATTATCTTAAGTTTGTCCAGCTTTTCATAGCAGTTTCATGAAGTGTTTTGTTCAAACAGATGCAGCATCTTATCTTTCCTCAAATGTCTGCTTTGCCAACAGGAAGATGTTTGTCGGAGGGCTCAGCTGGGACACGACTAAGAAGGACCTGAAAGATTACTTTTCAAAGTTTGGAGAGGTTGTAGACTGCACGTTAAAACTGGACCCCATGACTGGACGTTCAAGGGGCTTCGGATTTGTGCTCTTCAAAGAACCTGAAAGTGTTGACAAGGTATTGTCCTGCACATAATACACCTTGATGCTGTAAATAACGGTACCTGTAAGACCCCATGTGAGGAGCCTGTTTAGTGTCACCTTTTATGTGCTGCTGTTACATTCACATGACAGGTGGTGATGAGCCAAGCAAAGCTTTCTAAATCATTGAATCACTGTAAAGCAACAGTTTACTGTTTTGAAGGTTTGATTCAGTGGAAGATGGGGACATCTGCTGGACAAATCCTACCCCTATATATTTGTATGGATGCATTAAATCTGAGACCATGGTGAAGCAGTTCAGCTTTAAAAAAAACAAAAACACAACCCCAACAACAAATCCGTGGATCCAGACTGTAAGCCGCATCACTGCCAAAATCTAATCACTTGGTCCTTGTGTTATTTCTGACCTTCCCTGAAAATTTCATCCAAATCCGTTATTGCGTTTTTAAGTAATGTTGCTAACAAACAGACAGACAAAGCAACGCCAATCATCACATAATTCTGCTACGTTCCTTGGCGGAGTAATAACACATTTGTTAGTGTAAGGAAAAAGAGGTAGAACTAGAAAAAACGGTTAAAAATCTTATTTATCGTGCAAAATACAGATTTTTTTAATCAAGACTGTCAGAACAGTGTGTGGATTTTGAATAAAAAACAGTGGAATGTTTTGTTCAATTACCTTTTAAAATATTTACAGATGTTTATTTGAGATAATCAAATCTTAAACGGCGTGACTACAGTTGTAATACAGGAGAGGCACAACCTGGAACTAAATCACTGTGTGTGTCTGTGGTTTGTTCAGTAGTTTGGGTACTGAATGAGAGAAGGAGATATGAAACAAATGGTTTGTGCCTCCAGCTTGTCAGATGGGATGTTTTCCTGCTTTTGTTAATTCTACAAGAAAGTAAACTGAATATCTTAATGTTTTGACAACAACGGTTATTTTAATCCTCAATTAATGATTGCTTTTCAAGCAAAGTGTCAAACATCAGTTGTTAGCTGCTTCTTAAGTTGCACTATTTGCTGTTTCTGCCGTTTTTTTATGACTGTAAACTGTAAATATTTGGATTCTAGAATTTTTATCAGACAGTTTTGGTGATTCCAATATGAAACTCACTGGTCTGAGTCTTCTGACTTTTAACAGGAAAAGAACAGGGAATTAACTGACTGAACAATTGACCAGCAAATGTAATTTAAAATAGTTTCTGCCTGAGAATGTGACGAAAAAATATGGCAATTCAGTCGTGACTTTCAGTCTGACGACAACCAAATCTTCTTTCTATTTGGCTCAGACAAGTACCACGTAACATTTCTACATGATCTTTTATTATATTTTTACTTTGTTGTGAAGGTTGCCTCACAGAAGGAACATAAACTCAACGGGAAGGTCATCGACCCTAAAAAGGCCAAGGCCATGAAAAGCAAGGAGCCTGTAAAGAAGATCTTTGTCGGCGGCCTCTCTCCAGACACACCTGAGGAGAAAGTCAGAGAGTACTTTGGTGCCTTCGGAGAGGTTTGTTGGTTTTTATACCCACAGATTTAACAGCTAGTTTAATCTGCTTTACAAACATCCTTCTGGTTGTTCTGCAACTCAGCAGGGCTGCTGATCATGTGATCCAATCATTGTTTCCCTTCAGTACTTTTCATGGAGACAACCACAAAATCCTATTTCTTACATTTCTTTACTGACCATGTGAACAGGTGGAGTCCATTGAGCTTCCCATGGAGAACAAAACGAACAAACGGAGAGGCTTCTGCTTCATCACGTTCAAAGAGGAGGAGCCAGTTAAGAAGATTATGGAGAAAAAGTACCACAACATTGGACTGAGCAAGGTATTTGTTTCAAATCAGACTATAGCATTAAATCTAATGACTTTCTGTTGATGTAATAAATCGGTGTGATTGTCTCCTGTAGTGTGAAATAAAGGTGGCCATGTCTAAGGAGCAGTACCAGCAGCAGCAGTACTGGGGAGGCAGAGGTGGATACTCATCCAGGTCTAGAGGTCGAGGTGGTGGTGAGTGGAGAAAACCTTTATCTTTCACACAATGTGTCACTGATAAAGACTCATTAAGGTAACGAGTGAATTCCTTCTGATAAGACTGTGAGATACGGAAGCTTTAGCCTCTTTCAGACATGTTCCTTATTCCAAAAATGCAACGGCAAATTAATATATTAGTCACATGAACCGGAATCTGATGTCAACACCATTGGATTACGTTTAAATCATTTTAAATGGAGCAGTTGTTGAAACCGGGGCGGGACAATGAGTCAAAATGGCAATATGTCCAACTGCAAAAAGTAACAAGAAAAGCATTCAGAGAGCGCAAGGCTGTTCATTCCCCCATTGTCAGAAATGCAGCTTTTTTTCTTTTTTTTTTAGAAATGCAGCATTTGTTTATTAGTTATTGATGATCAGAAATCACGACACCATAGAATGTGGCCATTTAATATAGATGTACCCATAAGCAAAATGACTTAACGGTGAGCACAGGCATGTGTACGTTATGCACAGATACTGAATAGCTTGGCCTAAATATGTAGTGGGCGGTGGGAATTGATGGGACTCAGAAACACCCCCACAGTTTAATCAATTGTTCCTTGTATAATGTTGGACGGACAATTCCACAGCGATAGATTTGTAGTAGGATCACAATCATGTGATTGTCAGCAGGCAGCTGATGTAGTGTTCACTTGTTGTCATAGTTACAGTGACGCCATGCCGCTATCTCGCAATGATACAGAAATTTTTAACAAATCTGTGGATCTAGACTATAAGCCGCATCACTGCCAAAATCTAATCACTTGGTCCTTTGTGTCATTTCTGACCTTCCCTGAAAAGTTCATCCAGATCCATTAATCCATTTTTGAGTGATGTTGTGCACGAATAAACAGACAGACAAACATATGCCAATCATCACATAACTCTGCCGAATTGGTTGAGTAATAATCTTATTCTGCTGCAGAATCATTTTATCTTTTTTACATTTGTTTCAATGGAATAGTTCAAATTAAAAATGCCTGTTTCCACTGATGCCGTGACTCATATTGTAATATTTGTCAAAAATCCCAGTGTCAGGTTTTTTTTCTGCATATTTTGTTCAGCTCCAGCAGAGAAAATAACATTTTCATTATTTCTTTTGATAAATTCAAACATTAAAAAGTGTCTCATTAGCCAGAGTTGTTAACCCAGATGTCATTACTGATGCCTGGTAATGCTCAAAGCAAGTGTGAATCAGAAATGTGCTGGAATAACAGTGCCAAAGACTCTTTATCCTCACAATCAGCTGAGGTGCTTGAAGCACACAAACTACAAACGAGGGCAGAACGGCAACACCAAGGAACACAACAGCCGAAAAAACTAAATATCTGTCATTTTTTCCAGTTTCATGCAGCTTGAGTGTGTATTAAAGTATTTGATTGAAGAGATATTAAAGCAGAAGAGTTAACTCTGAGTGTAGTGAACGCCTGTTTGTCATATTATGATGATTTCTGTTTGACTGCAGGCCCCAATCAGAACTGGAACCAGGGTTATGGCAACTACTGGAATCAAGGCTATGGAAACTATGGCAACTATGGTTACAATAATCAAGGATATGGAGGATACGGAGGCTATGATTACTCTGGTTACAACAACTATTATGGATATGGTGACTACAACAGTGAGTAAATCTGCCAGTGTTTCGGTTGTTGTCGCTGATTTTTGGAACGTTTGAAATGTCTTCTGTGTGCTGCGCTTGTAGATCAGTCTGGTGGATACGGCAAGTCGCCACGGCGTGGTGGTCACACCAACAGTTACAAGCCGTATTAATGGGGAAAACCCTCATCTTCTAGTAGGTATGTAACCGCCAAAAATACACATCTTACGTTAAACTTAAAGTAGTTACATTTACTTTGGTGTTTGGTAACATTTTGTATAATTTCCTCTTATAAATTTCTTTTTCTCAGCACCCTCAAGTGCTTTACAGTAGTGGTAACATAGAGGCTACGCTCTTGTGGCGATTATTTAACAACCGGCCTTCTGCTGCCTCTTTTGCACCTTCTCTTTTTTTTTTAAACTGTAAAGTTAACAGGTAAAGTACTGCTACTACAGTAAATGGATGCCAAAGTTAAGGATGTGCAAGGAAACAGAAAAGGAAGTATGTTGTCTCCTAACTCTGACATACCTTGTTTGTACCTGCCAGCGGAGCTTCCTTGCAGGCCATGAGCTGACTCCCAGATACTCTCAGGGCCCGCTCAATGCGGACCGGGTACGAGAAGCATACGCTCTCGAATGCTGCCATTTGGTATGGTCTTACAACATCCTGTATCAGCATTTCTAAACTAAACAATATGGGACACGTCCAGCTTTGTCATCTTTCTTTCCATTTTTAATTTCTTTGCAACTGTTTGTAATGTAAAACTTAAAATATACACATGTAATTGTCATTTTTTACAGGCCCTTACTCCCCCACAAGTAATGATTATAAATATGAAAAAATAACTATTTGCTTTTCAAAGGATACGTACAGCTTTCTCTGGACTTTCCAGTTCCTAATGTTAATATATGCATTCCTAATCTTACCTAAAATGCTTGTTTCTTTATTTAGCTCTTGTAGCCAGTAGTCCATGAGCTAAAAGCTGGTTTTGGACTCTACTGTGTTGGGGGATAAAGTGCTTTACTTTGTGTACATGTATTGTTCTGTTTTGTGTTACTGACAGCGATGGAAAAGACTCCTCTTTTGTTAATTTTCCTGTAACAAATTTTCCTCTTACAACCTTTGGTAAAACAAGGAGAATCAAAGTGTCACTACATTTCCAGAAATTTGCATGTGATGCTTTTCTTTAATGTGTATTTTTGACCAATCTGATGGTTTCTTCCATTTAATATTTTCAATTTATTGCACTTCAGGTTCTCTAGCTTAACTTTCTAACTTTTTTTTTTTTTTTTTAACTGTAAAATGTTAAAATAATTGTTCTCGGTTTGTTTTTTCTTATTGTTTTTATTACATTGGACATTACAAACACAGGGGATTCCTATTTTCTTTGTGATCTGACGGTTTTTCGTTCACCTATAGCTGATTTGTGTCTGGTTTGTTTTTCGTAGGTTTCAGAGCGATGAAAGTCTGCTGTGCGCTGGTGGAGCGTTGGCCAGAGAGATGGTGGTACCCAGCAAAGATCACTTAGATGATTGTAAGAGAATAAACGGAGAGCACTATGACCTACTGTTCATTTCCTCTATATTTACCCGAGTATTTCAGTGTTTTTGCATTTGTTTAGCCCGCTGCAGCAACGTTTCATTAGCAGTTCCTCATCCATTCTTTTTTTGTATTTAATGTTCTCAAACTGCTACTTGTGAATTGCTTCATTTACTCCATAACTGAAATGTAATATTGTTTGGAACAAATCACATATATACGGTACTGTGGTAGCAAAGATACAAAATGAGTTGTCACCATTGATCCTCTTTATCTTAGTCATCAGTCATAATATACATTATGTTATTACAGAGTTTGATGGCCACAAACATACAGCATCTATATATATATACAGTGTATTCGACATTAAAAAAATGAAACAAATAAAAATAAACACTCATTTGGATTTGTGTTCCATTAACAGAGCGGTGCTGCTGCGTCACATGTGGATCGGAGTGTTAAAGAAGTGTGTCAGCCAGCTTCATAGCAATTTAATCTCTGCTGCTCTGAACTTTATCTCCACATTATGACGCCGCAGAGTGACCCGATCACATAATCGTTTCCCCTTTGAAATTATACGCACATTTCGATCGAGAAATACAAAACCTCTCTTCTCTGAGCTGAAATGATCACTTGAACGCAATTAATTGTCTGTGGTTCGGAGTCTCTTTCATCGCTTTCAGTCCTGAGCCGGTGCAGATGGGATTTATATCACGTTTGTGGCAGCGAGGATGATGAGGATGAGGATGATCACCACGATTACCCCGATTATAACCATCATTTTGATGTTTCTCCACCAGTATTTCCTGGAAACCCTTGTGGACGTCCTTTGGAATGAGTCCGCCTGAAAGTAAAAACAAGATAATAAAACAGGCGGCAAGTCTTTTAACATCCTATAAAGCACTGAAATAGGTTCCCATAGAAAGTATTAGTGCAGCTATGTCTTTGTTGTTTTCATCAGTCACAAACCCATTGTTCTACATTACAAAATACCTCGTGATTATGACTTAATTTTCTTCCACTGAAAGATCAGTCCGCTAACTCTTGGAACTCTAAGAATGAATCATTTCTAAATAATTTCTTCTGCTTCACTGGGTCCATAAGAAACTGAAAATGTGATGTAACGAATAAGTTGTTTTTTTTATAACAGTCTTACATTTAACCTAGATAAATTGTTTACAACCCTAGAGGAGTATTGCTGCATTTGAGAGTAAAGGTTAGATAAAACTTGGGAAGGAGCTCATTCAGAAACAAATCACTCTGGTGTGGAATCCAAAGTTATGTAAAACAGTAGTGCATATATAACTTTCAGCAAGACAAGTGCTTGAAATAGCTTGGAGGAGTTTTTCATTGAGCCTGACGACCGGTTTAGGACTGCAATGCTAAACTGGTGAATGTATCAAGTAAAAACACCAATAAAATGATGTCAAATGCCTATCGCAACCAGAAGTCCCACTTTAGAGGAAGTACATGAGCGTGAAAATGTAACCGTCAGATAAAAATGACGGGTAAGCACTGAAAGTATGCAGTCAATGGTATTAGATAAATAGTTAAGAATAGATATTGCTGGGAAGATGTGGTTGAAATGTGCAAAGGTAAATGGTTGAAAGAGGTAGCGTAGCTGTAAGTTATGGACAAACAGATGACCTTGTTAGTTTAAAATAATAGATATCTTCAGTTGTAAGAGAAAGAAGTAGTAGTTAAAGAGTAGCTTAGTGGTTGAAATAGCTAAAATGTATCTAAACAGTTGAAATGGTTGATTTAAGTGGTGATTTTTTTAGCTTTGTCCTGCTCCAAGGACTGAATTGTACCCTGCAGTGTCTTAACCGAGGCACTTTCCCCACGCAGCACCATCAGCTCACTCTTCAGGTTTTCCACCTGCTGGTCCTTTTCTGAGCTTAAGGCACTGTTTTTATGGATGGACTGCTGGAGGGCAGCCTTCTCTTTGTCCAACTGCTCCTTCAAGGTGCTCTCACTTTCCTTTATCTCGTCCAATTGCTTTTTGAGTTTTGAGTGCTCACCCTTCAGCTTCACAAGATCGCCCTGGTCTCTGTGATTGTTATCAAGCTCCTGAGTCAGCTTGTTGTTCTCATCTTGCAGCTTCTGCAGGGACTGTGACTTCACAGAAACTGCTTCTTTAAGCTCCTCAATTTCCTGGCACAGACTCTTAGTCCTCTCAGTTTCTGTGCAAATTTGCTTTTTGGATACATTCAGATCTTCTCGGTATTTGGAATTCTCTTTCTTCAGAGATTCCAACTCTGTCTCTCTTTCCTGCTTGGCGCTCTGGAGCTTTTCAAACAAAGGCTGAACTTCATTCTTCTCCTGCATCAAAGTGGGGCACTGAGGTAGCTCTACTGGTTGAGTGGGCGACCCATAAATGAGGGACTATAGTCTCCAAAGCTGCAGCAGCCTTGGTTTGATTCCAGCTCACAGCCCTTTGCTGAATTCCACCCATTCTTCTCCCAACTTCCTGTTTAATTAAACCAACAAAAGGCCAACAAATAGCCAAAAGTTATGGATAAATGCTGAAACCATTAGCTATAAGTGTAAAGAAGTTGATGGCCCATTGAATAAATTGCTAAAAAAATAATTGAAAAGTGATTTAAATGTTTAGCTAAATGTTATTAATACAGTTTTCCTTAAAGTTGATAGTTCAACTGAACAAAAAAAAAAAAGTATTTTGACAATATCCACTGCCATATAAGCAGTAGTGTTGAAAAACATCCATTTAAACTTTGAACATCAGAAGGGGAGCTATGTCTCTGAGTTGATTTGACAGAGCTCAAGGTGGGCTTAGTGTTTAGCACTGATGTCATACAGCTAGAAGATAACCAGTTGACACCCCGGCCTGGACCTGGGATCTTTCTTCATGGAGTTTGTATGTTCTCCCTGTGCATGCTGGGATTGCTGAGGTTAATTGAGGATTCTAAATTGTCCGTAGGTGTGAATGTGAGTGTGTTTCTCTCTATATGGGTCAATATAAAATTGAGGGGCTTTTGAAGTCCATGGGATATATCTTGTGTACATTTTTATTCAAAGTAAAAAAAAAAAAAAAAGTTTTTATGATCATGTCCTTACAAATTCCAATATTATTTATTATGGAAATAATTACTTTTAAAATATATAGATGTCACTAAAATGTCAACTAAATAACTGTTTGAATTCAATAACAGCCACCTTCTAATTAGCTAAACAATAATAAAATGAGCTCATTCAAAACTTGTTTCATTGTGTTCTTTTCATTAACTTGAGATAATGTCAGATATTTCTTTATTGGCAATGTATCAAATTTTATATGGAAAATAATAAACTGTATATGTGTCCTAGAAATCACTTTTGACTAAGTTACCCGTTACAAAAACACCTCTCAAAGAAGTGTGTTAATTCCAGATCACATGACCTGCTCCACATGATGTCATCTCCTCCTGAAGAAAAGACCGATAAGACTCCAAGGCTTTCTGAGTTATTTAATATAAAGTAGTGCGTGAGTCAAGTGTGGATTTATTGCATGTCAACAGGTTTACTACAATGTCTTTATGAATAACTTTCAATTTAAATTTTATTCAATGGTATATATTATATTTTAGACCAATCTTTCTCTAAAACGGTCATGTGGTGTTTGTTTATATGCGGCCATGTTGATTTTAGGCCTGAAAACAGCAAAAATGTGAACTATGATACCTGCCCACCGTGTTATAAAAAGTCCTGCAATTATACATCGACCCATATGTAGCCCCGTGATTGACTGGTGACCTGTCCAAAGTGTCAAGTACCAAGTTAATCTTTCCTTTCTGGACTTTTCTCAATTCATTTGTGCCTTTTTGTGTCAAGTATGGAATAATTTGACTTTTGGGGCCCTTAAACAAGAAAAAAAATTAAAAGTAGAGTGGAAGCCACAAGCCAAGTATCATATTTCATAAACTTATGAATTTTGAAATTATAATTAGATCTTAATTGTTTATCTCTGTCTGTCAAACAGTTAAACTGAGAATATTAGCCTCTAAAATCTGAGTAGAATCATCAGAGCAAACAGCTGAAATGGCAAATATTGTAAAACTGTACTCAAGTGCTCTATTAAATACACTTTTCAGCACAGTTAAACACTTTATTTTAACTGCACTGGGGTTTAAATAAGTCATGTTTGATAAACAAAGAACATCAAGCTCATCCTTCACTATGACAGTTATGTTGGAAAGAAAGAAAGAAAGAAAGAAAGAAAGAAAGAAAAAGAAAGAAAGAAAGAAAGAAAGACAATTTAAAAGACAGCAAAAAAGAAAGAAAATCTGACAGCAAAGGTGCCAGAAAAAATTAATTTCTGTAAAATAATGATACTTTTAGCTGATTTGAACACAGCAAAACTTTGTAATTTTACAGTGAGACATATAAAACAACAAATTACTGTTTGTAAAAATACAGATTTTTGATGTGAGCATTGTGTAGTTTTGTCCTACTTTATTTTTTCTTACAGCCAAAATGTAAGTGAATGCTTTGTAAATGTTATTTCACTAGATACTATCTGTACTTCACGAAAAATGAGAAATCTGTAAAGTTTAAAGAATAATTAGACATTTTCAATCCTTTTATACATAATTGTCTTTCAAATAATAGTTTTAAAAATGCATTTATTTATTGGATGATTTAAATACAGTAAAATCTAGCATAGTTTTATCGTCAAATATTGTAAAGGAACAAATTATATTTAAAAAAAAATATTGTTTTTTATGTTCATTTTATTTACAGTTTTCTCTGTTTTTTCATTTAATGGAAAAATTAAGACTATTTTTGTAATTTTACTAATTATCTGTAATTTAACAAAACAGGATAAATCTGTAAATTAACTGTTACAAATCATTATTTTCAAAAGCTAATTAGAAGTAAAAGCATTTTTCATCAAACACATTTTTTTTTCAGTGTACTCACGGATGCCTGCAGGTCGTCCGTTTTGCCGATAAGATCATCTAATCGGTCTCCTCTCTCTAGCACTTTGTTGATGTTGTCTTTCAGGATAACTTTAACCTCGTTCACCTGACCTTGCACTTGGTCAAGCTTGGCGGTCGAGCTGGTGGTCGGCGGCTCAGGTTCCATGTTCGCCTGTGGAAAACGGTCACTTTTAGAGCCGTCGGTCTCAATCAACAAACATTTACTAAAAATGAAGTCACCTGAAAGTCTGCCAGCCAATGCAGGAGCCCTGCAAACACAGCGTCTAGTGACCTAATGTCACTTCCTACTACTGTGTTCACAGGAAAAAAGAGCTGTCAGGCTACAAAGGCCTGTCACATGAAAACTCAACCAGTTAATCTAGTGAACAAGCAGTCTAACTTAGATGTTTTAAATAGTATCAAGATGATTCAAATCCATAAAACAGAACAACATGAAACTCGACTGTAGCACCACTTACGATAGCAGCTCAGTTTCTCAGTCTCAACCAACAAAACTCAACTTAATACAAGCAAAAATGAATCCTCCACAGACTCGTGTCGTCCAGTCCACTTAGTTTGGTAAACAAACTGAAAGATCTCTACTTCTTGTCACTGTGCAAGTCATACAACAAGAGCTGAGCAAATGTCTGCTGAAGGTTGCACCTCTTCCAGTTACTCATTAACCACGCCAATCAAAGTCTCACTGGCTTTTACCAGAACAGGTCACCATCTCCACAAAGATCTACATTCAGTCGGATCATGAGCTGTCATTTCCTGCTTTTCAGAAACTAGGCTGCCACATTTTCACCACCTAAAGGCACAAACATCACGTAGACTGAGCCGCAGGGTTAGTCCTTGAAGACAAACAAGAAGATGTTTTAGTTAAAGTGGTAAAAAAACGAGTCTGTCAGCCACAGATCTATGTGTTACGTACCATCAGCTGTTGGAGCAGTGGAAGCAGGCCAGCGCTGAACTGATATGTCCGGGCAAAGGGCTTGGTGTGCTCAACATAGGGTTATTTGCAAGGCAATAAAGAGGTGAAGTCACTCGGTTGCTCCACTTCATTTCCTCATCCTGTGCTGTGCAGCGTGTTGTTTCAGCAGTGTACCAACCACTCCACAGGATGTATGTGTGCAGACATGCTTCATTCATGCCTGTTTGAAGCAACAGTTTAGCTCAGCGTAACACTTAAAATGCTGGAATGATGTACAGTAACTCCACATTTGAAATGCTAGTACAAATTCTATTCAACAGAGAAAGTTACCCCACCCACCAGCAGGCTGTAAACTTATGCGTGTCAAGGACAGATTGGAGAGTCCCTGACGAACATTTAATTCATAAGAAGCTTCTTTTTGTCTCATTTTGGCCATCTTGTATTTCTTTTGTGTCACTGTGTGTCTCTCTTCATCACCCCGTGGCTCTTATTGGAACATTTGTGTCATCTTTTTAGGTTTTCTTTTGTCCCTTTTGCAGCTGTTTTTAGTCACATTGCCCCCCTTCTTGGGGATTTTTTTCTACTCATTTGTATCTATTTTTGGTCATATAGGATCTATTTTTGGTCATTTTGTGTCTATTTTTGTTGTTTTGTGTCACTTCTTGGTCACATAATGACTTATTGGTCCTTTTTCATCTCTTTTTGGTTGCTTTGTATCACATTTTGGTCATTTTGTATCTCTTTTCGGTCACTTGATGTTTCTCTTTGGCTGGTCTGACACTGTTAATGATCTCTGCATCTCCTTCTGGCAATTTTGTGTCTCTTTTTTGACGGTTTTGTGTTTCTTATTGAGTGCTTTGTGTCTCTTTTTGGTTATGTTGTGTCTCTCTTTGGTTGCTTTGCGTCTCTTTTACGTCTTGTTGCATGTCCTCTTCTTCATTTTTGTGACTTTCTTTGGCCATTTTTTTTTAAACTTTTGTCCTTTGTTGGTTCTTTTCAGTCTGTTTTTGGATTTCAGGATTTACATTTGTGTAGTCATTAGCCATCTCTGCTGAGTTATTTTTGTATCTTTATGGATATTTTGTATCTCTCTTGTTTCCATTTCTCTTTCATCAGTTTTTGTGCATATCCTGATACCCTCGTATATCTTATCAGTCCTTCTGTATCTCTTTTTGGTCACTTTGCATCTTTTTGGTAGTTTTGGGTCTCTTTTGGGGAACTTTGGATCTGGTAAGAGTCTCTTTACATTTCCTTTTGATCATTTTATATCTGTCATTGGTAATTTTGTGTCTCTTTTTAGGAACTTTTGTCTCTTAACGATAATTTTTTGTCTCTTTGTGGACACTTTTTCTCTCTCTTTGTAGTCTTTTGACTTCTCAATTTAGTCATTTTACATTTTTTGAGCTAGTTACTATCTCTTAGGAGTTGCTTAAGTTCTTTATAGTGATTTTGTGCCTCTCTAGTTGCTTGTATCTCCTTTTTGTAATGCATTATCAATTAAACAGGGCTGTTTTAAATCACTGAGTTGATTTACAAACCTCTAAAGACTGCTCTGTTCATGTGACTGAAACATTTTTACCCCACTCCATTTAAAAAAAAGTTTTAACTTGTTTTCTTAGTTGCAACTCTGCTGTCTATCCACGGAGCCAGTTGAGTAGTACGACTGTTTTGACAGAAGTAAACAATGAAAAGAGTTCAAAGATATGTTTTTGTGCAGATAGTTAGAAGAGTAAAACTTTTTCAAATACTGTTGGCTAATTTACTTTTTAGAAAACCCACCGGTTACCTCCTGGGTTTAGTACAGCCTCATAGAGCCTAGTCTTATTATCTAAAATATCGGTGGTAACAATGTACGTAGAGTTTGCATGTGACTTTAATAGAAACCCTCCGCTCAGAGCTAAATCTCTAGTTTGGTTCCTCTCTTTCAGCTTTTTCCCACTCATGCATTGCAACACAACCATTTGTGTGTTTCTCTCAGTGTCATCAGAGCAGCAAAGGGAAGCAAAAACCAGACTGAGGAGGAAGATCAGAAACAGGAAGAGGAATAGCTGTCGACTTAATAGTAGAAATGCTGAATTCATTTATACGTTTATTAATCAAACAACATTCCTAAAAACCTCTATAGAGCTGTAATAGATCAATAAATTCCCTTGCAGCTTCACTGACCTCAGGATGTGCTTTCCTGATAAAAAGGATCTGGGCGTGAGTCATGTTAACTGGGTGGATGCTGTACTTCAGCAGAGGCTTGCCAATATACTTACATCTACTGAAAGTATTTGGCAAGCTTCGTAAGAAGCCAAAATTGAATAAATAAATGAGTCTGTACTGCAGTATCACCTAAAATTACTATCAAACCATGCTGACTGCACTTTATACAAACCCCAAATAAAATAAAGTTGAGACATTGTGTAAGACATAAATAGAAACAGAATACGATTTACAAATCTTTTTCAACATATATTCAATCGAATACACAACAAAGACAAGATATTTAATGTTCATACTGATGGACTTTATTGATTTCTTTGCAAATATTCGCTCATTTTGAATTGGATGCCTGCAACATGTTCCAAAAAAGCCGTTACAGTTGCCTGTTTACCACTGTGTTACGACACCTTTCCCTTTTACAACACTCAGTAAGCATTTGGAAACTGAGGATACTAATTGTTGAAGCTTTGTAGCTGGAATTCTTTCCCCATTGTTGCTTGATGTACGACTTCAGCTGCTCAACAGTCTGGACTCTCCGTTGTCGTATTTTGTGCTTCATAATGCACCACACATTTCCAGTGGGAGACCGCTCTGGACTGCAGGCAGGCCAGTCCAGTACCTGAGCTCTTTTAATACGAACTGTGCTGTAACAATGCAGAATGTGGCTCAGCATTGTCTTGCTGAAATTAACAGGAACGTCCAGAACCTGCTTGAACCTTCCAGCATTAATGGTGTCTTCACAGATGTGCAAGTCATCCATTCCATGGGCACTAACACCCCCCCATACCATCACGGATACTTTTGGTAGCCGAGCCGCACTAGACAACCCACAGCAACGAATTTAATTCTCTGCCAGGGTGGGTCTAGCTACCCTCCATAAGGCTCGAGGTTGGATTCTCCTAAAACTGGCCGGACGAATCACCATGAAGTGTAGAGTCAGAAGGCGGGCGTAACTAAGTGACGACAGAGGCGCGACGATTCTGACAGAAACAACCGGCGCACAATAAACAGTTGTCTTTCGACTCGGCTTTGGCCACAGCCCTCAAAGATTTGAAGCTAAAGTTCAACTTGAAAGATAAACAAAGGACGGCACTGAAGTGTTTCATTGAGAAGAAAGACGTATTTGGACTTATGCTGACGGGATATGGCAAATCCTTAATATACCAGTTGGCTCCGCTGGTTGGGAAGCTAATGGGACTTAGCCACAATCCGCCAGCACTCTAGGAACTACGTCAGCCTATTCGTTGCACTGATTGGTTGTATACCTACCCAATTGCTGCAGAGTGATTTGAAAGACAACCTTTTAGCCCGCCTCCCTCCCTGTCGAGCGGCCCTAGACCCTTGTGCCTTCAGAAACATGGGGCTAGCGCGGCTAGGCTAGGCTTTTGGACTTTCTGATAACAATTTCGATGGTTCTTTTCCTCTTAAGGCTCTGAGATTATTTGATTTTAAGGTGTATGTTTTAATTGTTGGGATTTTTTTGTTTCTTTGTAAAGCACATTGAGCTACTCCTGGGTATGAAATCCGCTATAATGCGCTAAACAGTGGCATGTCCGAAAACATGTTCTAAATTAGTGAATATTTGCAAAAAAAACTTTAAAATTTATCAGTTTGAAGAAGAAGAATTTTGTCATTGTACACTACTGGTCAAAAGTTTTGAGGCTCGTTCTCATTCAAATAAATGAGAACTTGTCTCAAAACTTTTGACCAGTAGTGTAGTGTATTCGATTCAATATAGATTGAAAAATATTTGCAAATCATTGTATTTTGTTTTAATTTATCTTTTACTCAGCGTCCCAGCTTCATAGGAATTGGGTTTTGTATCAGCAATCACAGCAATATTAGACTTTGTACAGCTGAGACGTGTGACTTTTATACAAATATTATTGAAATGAAAGAACAGACATGGGTACAGGCAAACTTGTGAACACAGTGGAGCATTTAGCAGCACATCAGCCAAACCAATCCTAAAAGGAAAGATGCATTTATAGCTTTATTTTTCTAAAGTTGAAAAGAAATGTATGGTTAGAAATATAAATTACTAGAAATTGCATAATTTGCATTGCTCAGTTTAAATAACTGGATTAAAAAAACGAATGTGATTTATATCATTTGAAATTGAAACTGAATTTAGTTCCATATCCAGTTTTGTTTTTTTTTTTTAATTCAGGCAGTTCTTGTAATTCGAGTTCAGTTTCTAGTGATACATATCATAAGGTAATAAACTATACAAGTCCTAGTTATCATACAGGTGCTGATGCTACTGTGGGAAGTCCTTACTGTGTCTAGCATTAGTGTACAAAACAACAAGTTATTACTGCAGTACATTACAGGTGTTTTTGAACATATGACAGATAAAACTGAAGAAGGATGTGACTAATTATAACCTCATGGTGTACATATAGGTGACTAGATTGACCTGGCAGTTGCTTGCTTCTATTAATCCTGTCTAAACCAGCACAATAAATGCTTATTATTCTTTTTTTATTTTACAGTGTAGATTAGACATGTTAATCCCAAACATTTAGAGCTACCCTTTACATCAGAAATCAATTCCCCACATTAAATGTACAGATAATGTGATAACAATACAATACAATAATAACTTTATTAATCCCCGAAGGGAAATTCAAAAGGGAAAACATATCAACATAAAGTCCTGACAGATGTCACTTGCAGAGATGTGATTCTACAGCTTCAATTGGCTTCGACAGACTTTTATGGTGAGTTTATTATTTTTTCCAAATATACTACATTGGTTCACTTTTACTGCCAACACAACATGGTTTCTGTATGTTTGAGGCAGCTCTTTACAGACAAATGGTTCGGCAAAGTCACTGGACACTATTTGCCGGTGAACAAAGTGAAGCATTTAGCAGCTGCAGAAGCAGGCTGGCAAAAGGAAAGAGGACCCACATGCAGAGCAGCTGGCAGAAAGAAGAAGGTCAGTGTCTTTATTAGAGGAAGTAAGGGACGCTTCCAGGCAGAGGGACAGATAGAGGCTTATGATCTGGCAAACAAGCAGGTAAACAGGCAGGTATACTGACTAATGGAAGCAGGTGCATGAGAGGGTGTGGTACAGTTGGAGATCAGACGTTATAGCAGGACAGATGGCTGAGAGTCAGCTGACCGGGAGGGGAAGAAAGTGTGAGGACATCTGGTGGACAGAGGGAGAAGAACAGAGTGGAGTTCACAGCAAAATAAAAAATACTGGGCTTAAATTGGGTGCTTCACAGTGGCTTGGTGGTGGTTAGCACTTTCGCCCTGCAGGTAAGAAGACCCTCGGTTCACGTCCCCACCTTCCTGGGATCTTTCTGCGTGGAGTTCGCATGTTCTCCCAGTGTAAGTTTGGGTTTTCTCTGGTACTCTGGCTTCCTCCCACAGTTCAAAAACATGCTGAGGTTAATTGGTAGCTCTAAATTGTTCATAGATGTGATTGTTTGTTTCCATGTGTAGCCCTGTGATAGAGTGATAACCTGTCCAGGATGTTCCCTGCCTTCAACCTAAGTCAGGTGGAATAGACTCCACCCACAACCCTAGTGAGCATTAAACGTTGTATAGATAATGGATTAATGGGCTTAAATTCAGGCTCATGACATAAAACAGTTTGTATCTATTTATGCTGATAATATAGAACTACTACAACATTTATATTAATAATGATAATGTTAATAATTATAAAATAATAATGATCTCTGGGTAGTGAAAGAAAGAACGAGATTGTGGATACAAGCTGCTGAGTTGAGCTTCCTCCATAGGGTGGCTGGGCTCAGCCTTAGAGATGGGGTGAGAAGCTCGGACATCTGAAGGGAGCTCGGAGTAGAGCCACTGCTTCTTAGTGTCAAAAGAAGCCAGTTAAGGTGGTTTGAATATCTGATTGCGATGCCTCCAGAGAGGCTTCCCTTGGCAGTTTTCTGAGCATACATGTCCGCCTGGGAGGAGACCCCGGGGTAGACCCAGAACCAGCTTGAGGGATTATGTATCTGGCCTGGGAACACCTCAGGATCCCCCAGGAAGAACTGGAAAGTGGGGAGGAATGCGACCTGACCCCACATAAACAAAGAAAATGGATAGATGGATGGATGGATGGATGGATGGATGGATATTAATAATTCATTATCAGATAGATAGATAGATAGATAGATAGATAGATAGATAGATAGATTTTGACAGCAACTGTTAACTACTTTGTTAAGGGGCAATCTAATACATTTCACAATTGATTTTTTGTTTGATTTGTGAAAAAAAAAATCCTAAAATCCAGAGTGACATTTTCATTGTGCTTCTTTTGTCAGTCTGACCTTCAAAATGGTTTAAAACAAAATAATTTAAAGTAGTCTTAAAGAGCCAAAAAGCAGTGAATCTTCTACTTGCTTTGGCTCCTACTTGTATTTACAGATGGTTGAATCCATCTCCAACAAAATGTTATCTATTTGAGAGTGTTATATATTTTTTGCAACAGTAATCTGGCCCAGTGTTCTCTCTGAGGAGTACACTACTGGTCAAAAGTTTTGAGACAAGTTCTCATTTATTTGAATCACAAAGAGTCTCAAAACTTTTGACCAGTAGTGTGTACAGAGGCCTGTAAAGAGTATAATCCATTAAAGTCTGTCGTGCAGCGACATCTTGAGGCTGTCCTGCAGCTTTCACATGTAAACATTCCTCCTTTAGCTGCCACAGCTGTTAGCACATCCCAGAAAGGAAATGAGTACTCCAACGTGCCTCCATCGGTTCTATCTTCCTGTCCGGGATCAAAGTTACTGCGGTGTCGTCTGAGCTACAACCTTCAGAGTTAATCATTGCTTTACAGTGTCGGTGAACATCACAGGCTGCATTCACATTTATGCTGCGGCCCTGTACCGACACGTTCACCGTCCTGACCGTCGACGCTCCGCTTAATTCAACTTTTCTGCCGCGACCGACCAGCTGAAAATGAACACGAGCAGCGCAACCCGCAGCGGGAAGACTTTCCTGTTCACATCCGAGTCGGTGGGAGAAGGACACTCCGGTACTGTACACGTCTCACTGGACATAACACGCGATAGACAGATCGCACATGTCTGAACATGTGTGCACCGCTTTATACAGTCAGTGGTCTGCACATGTGAGCCTCGATGTCGATCGCTTCAACTTCAGTTAAATCAAAAAAAGACACCGGATTTACAGCTGTAGCCATGTTTTTTAAAGAAACACTACCTTACAGATATGAGCCATTTGAATTAAAGAGAAAGTGGCGAAAATAACACACACAAAATAAGCACACCTTAGTTAAGTGGTAAAAGAGGGAATGTAAAATGCCAATATTACAACTTTAAAAGTCCGATTTGAAAAATGAAATGAAAATATAAGCTAGAAACAAAACTGAAAGATAGATATTTTAATATTGTTTTTTTAATATAAGTGTTTATTTTGGGGAAATAAGTATTTTTTTTTCGAGATTTAGCAGCCAGCTAGCTCATCTTTTCTGACAGCTAGTTAGTTTATCTTAGCTAGTAGTTATTGGTCAGCAGCTCATTAGCTTGTCTTAGCTAGAAACCAGTTAACCTGAGTAAACTATTAGACTAACTGGTTACTTACTAAGAGAGGTTTGCTGAGCTAAAGAAATAAGCTAGTTAAATTTAGTGCCTGCTACCTATTTAAGGTAAGAGGCTGCTAGAAAAGATATGCTAAGGTACTGCTAGTAAAGATAAGCTAACTAACTGCTAATAAAGATGAGCTGGCCACTAGTTAGTTCATATTAGCAAGCAGAAGGTTAGCTTATCTTCACCTAGAGGATACAGAGAGCACATTTCTGTCTGTACAAAATCTCTGTGCCTTTAAAGCTTACAAAACAGTATACGGGTCATTCCAGGTAAAATGACCAGATATTCCTTGGGAGTGTTGCTGCACCATCTTCAAATTAGTCCTAATTTTTTTGTTTTTGTTTCTAAGAGCCCTGTAATGTTAAATTTCTCCTTTGTGAGATTAATAAAGTCTATCTTATCTTATCTTAAAATTTGCATGCCAATAGATAGTCACAAAAGTACTTTCTATGCAAAATTGTAGGCCTGTAGCTCAAATAGTTTCTGAGTTGTGGGGGTCTGAAATTTTCAGAATTTGGGCTATAAAAAGCCTCGCCAGCGTTTTTTTGCATCTTTAAGTGGTTATTTCTCAGCCTCTAGACATACCAGAGAGCTGTGAGTTGGTAAACAAGGCCTCTGCATGTGAGGTCTAGTTTAGAGCCATACCTGTAGATATCATGACATGCTGACACCCATTTGCAATGCAACTGAGATTTTTGCCCCCCAAAATAGCCAATTTAAAATCTTGTCCAACTTTGGGAGCTCATATTTTCCCAACTGAGGTACCTTGAAAGCTCCAGTTTGCTAAGTTATCACACAAGTTTGTGTAGAATGGAACCCATGGGTGTTAGAACACTTCTGTGCTGTATTTCTAGTACTTTTAAGGTCCCAAACTCCACTCGTGAGAAGGTGTCTCTTAATTTTTTAGCATTTTTAGCAAGCCCCCACGGCCTGCAGAGTGTAGGGAAACACCTGGGGATGTTTGTGGGGCACTAGCTACATGCAGAGGCCTTGTTTACCAACTCACAGCTCTCTGGTATGTCTAGAGGCTGAGTAATAACCACTTAAAGATGCAAAAAATGCTGGCGAGGCTTTTTATAGCCCAAATTCTGAAAATTTCAGACCCCCACAACTCAGAAACTATTTGAGCTACAGGCCTACAATTTTGCATAGAAAGTACTTTTGTGACTATCTAATGGCATGCAAATTTAGGACTAATTTGAAAATGGTGCGGCAACCACCATCTGGCGAAACCACATGGAATGACCCATACACAAAAATCAAATCAAAACAATATTCTGAATCCTTTATTTGCCAACTGATTTAATTAGTATGACTGGAGACAATTTTAAATATAGTGAGTCTTTATGTATACATAGTTTTTATTTTTACCTATAGGAGGTGTTTAATGTTATCAAAGTCACAAAACATTCGACTATTTAATCTTGTGCACCTAAAGTGATTAGACAACTTCTAATTCTGTCCTAAAAATTTCTAAAAAAAAATGTATTAACTTGACCTTAGGGTCCTTTGTAGTAGCTACTGACCTGACAATACTGCATTCAACAGCTATACATGTATAGTTATCTATGGAGGCCTCTGTTTCTGTTCTCTTCTTTATTGATTTATTTGTGTTCACAGATAAGATGTGCGATCAGATCAGTGATGCTGTACTTGATGCATACCTGAGACAAGATCCTGACTCTAAAGTGGCCTGTGGTGAGTCTTCTGTCTCATGATATTGATGTGATCGTGTTTGTCTTCATTAGACAGGTTTCTTTACAGATTTAGAGCAAATAATAACTTAAAATCTACAAAAGAAAATGCAAATTAATGCATGTCTCCATGCACTACTATAATGTCAACATTAAAATCACCTTTTTTTGTGTGGACTCCCACAAATGTAAATAGTAATAGTTACTCCACCAGGGAGTGTGCCTGAGTTTTGTGGCGATTGGCGTTGATTTGTCTGTCTGTCCGTCTGTCTGTCTGTTCGCAACATTATTTTAAAATGGATTAATGGATTTCGATCACATTTTCAGGGAAGATCAGAAATGACTCAAGGACCACCTGATTAGATTTTGGCAATGATGTAGCTTGTAGTGTAGATCCACGGATGTGTTAAAGATTTCTGTATCATTGCGAGATAGCAGCATAGCGTCACTACAAATATATCAACAAGTGCATTTCTGACAATTCATATAGGGGAACAGCCTTGGCAGAGTACTGCGCTCTCTGAGTGTTTTTCTTGTTAAATACAGTTATCAATACATGTCTTAGCCCAGTCGCAAAGTAAGCTAAGGTACTTTGACAGTTATTAATAAAGCAGTGTTTGCTCTTCGATCAAAGTTCAATACACCACAATCTGGTCATCAAATGCATTCATCTCTTTCTTAATTAACAATGACTCCATGCTTTTTCCACAGAGGTTCCTCTTCTTCTTTGCCTTGTTGACTTATTATCTGTGTAGCTGCTTCAGATTTTGAAAGAACACAAGAATTAAGATTTTTAAGGAATTTGTGTTCCTTTTTTTTTTAACCAAGTAGAAAGCTCATAAAGACTAAAATCTCTGCTTCAAGCGAAATACGACCAGAAATGTGCAGCATAGAAGTAACTGTTGCGTTAAACACTAGTGGTCGACAGATATGTTTTTTTTTCAGTGCTGATCTCGACTGATAACTGATATTTGAAACTGATGTACATTTTCAGTTAAAATGAAACTCTTACTGTCAAAATTTAGAATAGCACCAACACCTTACAAAATCAATTTAAAATACCTTTAAAGGTAAGTTAATCCATGTTTTACTTATGTTAAGATTAGTTTAGACTAAATTTGTTACTAGTACTTGGAGAACGAAATGCAGTTTAGGGGAAAGAAAACTTTTCAGCATTTATCCTTCAGTATTGGTTGTCTATTAATTGAGAATAATTAGCAAATAGTGCTGATCCTTACTGAAAACAAATTAGAGAGGAAGACAAGTGTCAGACACCATAAGGAAAAAAAAAAACGGGGACATATGGTCAGAGTATACACGATGAAATAAAAGACTGAAGTCCAAATAAGAGGCTGATTCATTATTGACAGAGTGTGTTCTGATAGTAGGAACAATAAATTAAGCAGCAAAAACACTGACCAGCAGTACTATTGTCCAGATTAAAGCTAAATAGTAGTAAAATGTCGAAGAAAAACTGAAATGTTAAAACCCAAGGCTTGAGGAATTTTTGGCAACTTCCCAAAGAATACTCACCATCTCCAGAATAAGAATTTTTTAGAAATTCACCAGTTTGTTAACTGAGGTTTCCTCTACTAAAACATATTAGACATGTTCATCTAAAGATCAGGAGAACTTGGGAAATGCTTGGGAATTTTTTTTCAAGCAATACAAAGCCTGAACATGCAGTTGAGCATAGTTATCCATAGAATACCCAGGAAAAACTCTGGACACCAATGAAAATGTCATCCATTCCGAAGCTGTTTATTGTTCTTAATGTGGGGCCTCACTGCCTTGTTACAGAGTGTGTAGCGAAGACGGGGATGATCCTACTGGTGGGAGAGGTGACATCTAAAGCCACTGTGGATCTCCAGTCAGTGGTACGAGAAACTGTGAAGAAGATCGGCTATGATGACTCCTCAAAAGGTACAGCAGGGAGGGATTGAGTGTTCTTATTTGATGAAGTGTGGCGAATGAGACTGTTGCTTATTTTGGCTGAACCGTGATTTGCAGGTTTTGACTACAAGACCTGCAACGTGCTAGTGGCTCTGGAGCCGCAGTGTGTGGAGATATCAGACTGTGTGTTTGAAGGCCGAGACCAGGAGGACATCGGTGCTGGAGACCAGGTTCACTAGTTCACCTTCTATAATCAAGTTTTTTGTTTTTTTTAAACACTTGATTTATCCATGAGGGGCAAATAAAAAGGCATAAAGAGCAGCATCAACAAGGAACAGAGCAAGAAAAACAACAAAGACAGAACATTAGAAAATAAAACCAAGGCAAAGTTCTATCATTGAAATTTAAAAATGAAATTCTATCATTTAACAACAAAGTTCTATCATTTAAATTTAAAAACAAAGTTCTATAATTTAAAAGCAATTGTCATGTCAGTAAAGTGCTCTATGCTAAACTCTATGGTGCTATGTACTCTTAGTTGTGGGGTTCGTGCAATGTGTGGACAGGAACGGTTCAGAGTTCAGAAGCTGGACTGCTGTGGGGACAAAGGTGGACCTCCTCCTTTGTGTTCTGCAGTGTGGACATCTTAACCTACGGCCTGATGGGAGCCACTCAAACACTAAGTTTGAGCTGAGTTGTCTGACCTCTTTAAATCGATTCTGATTGGTTTTGACAAAGTAACATAAGATAAAAGTTTTTATTCCCAATTTGCATTGCTGGCAAGACATTACAATAACTTGAGAATATATGCAGTATCTAGTAGAAAAATACATGACCAAATCTTGGAAAAGCTTCGTGGCCGAAATCACGGCACCATAGAATGTGGCCATTTAATATAGATGTACACACAAACAAAATGACCTTGCGCCGTGTTATGCATGTGTACGTTATGTACAGACATGGGATCACGTGAGCTAAATATGTAGCGGGCGGTGGAAACATCCCCACAATGTAATCAGTTGTTCCTTGTATCATTTCCGACTGATAAGTTCGGAACAGTTGTTTTGTAGTTGGATCGTAATCATGTGATCGTCAGCAGGCAGCTGATGTATTGTTCACTTGTAGTCATAGTTACAGTGATTCCGTGCTGCTATCTCACAATGATACAGAAATCTTTAACAAGTCCGTGGATCCAGACTGTAAGCCACATCACTACCAAAATCACTGCCACTTGGTCCTTGTGTCATTTCTGACCTTCCCTGAAAATTTCATCCAGTTCTGTTAGTCCGTTAGTCTGTTAGTCCACTGGAACAGAAAGGGAGGAAGTAATTCTGGGAGTGATACTGAAGTACTGGCATATAATATGAGAATACTGCACATGACAGTGTGGGTGCAGTGGTACACAAGATTCACAGTTCGATATATTTTCACTGCAGCAGAGAACACAAATACGTAAATTAACAGTTTTGTCATTTATATTTAGAAACGAAAACATTTAAAAGTGCTTAATTGGACACAATTCTTAATGTAACAGTTAAGGCATTGAAATGTCGTATCATGTCAGTAAGAAAAGACTTGTCTACTTTAAAGTAACAGAAATACGTCAATCCAGACAGCAGTGGACCAACCAACCATTTCCCATACATAAAACAGCATTCACAGTGTTACAGAGCCGCCCTTTGAATATCTCTCATCCTTATTTGGAAATGGTTGTATTTATTCCATTTGAAAATAGACCTTTCCATGACTATGTATGATCACAAGGCTGGGTTTTCATCTTTATCTACTGTCTGTCTTTTCAGGGTTTAATGTTCGGCTACGCCACAGACGAGACTGAGGAGTGTATGCCTTTAACCCTCCTGCTGGCTCATAAACTCAACTACAGGATGAAGGAGCTGTCACGCAGTGGAGAGTGTTCCTGGATCCTGCCGGACTCCAAATCACAGGTCAGCCTCTTCAGAAGAACACTGGGGCATCTTCAAGGGCGATGGCATCCGTCTCCTCTGTGGTGACATTTTTTATAATACGAATTAAAGCATTCACTTTTAGCTTTCTGCCCTCTATTCTGCAGGTCACAGTGGAGTATCGAGACAACATGGGAGCCATGGAGCCACTGCGTGTCCACACAGTGGTCATCTCTGTCCAGCACGGCCCTAACATCACCCTGGAGGAGATCAGACACAACCTGATGGAGAAGGTGGTGAAAGCCGTCATTCCTGCCAAGTACCTGGATGATAAAACCATCTACCATCTGTTGCCGAGTGGGAAATTCCTCATGGGAGGCCCACAGGTTAGTAATGATTAATCCATGTCTTCACCTTCTGAACTTAAATCAATTTCTGGACATTTTTTGTTCACTCCGGGCTCATTTGTCACAGCAGTATAAAGCTTTGCACCTCAATGGAAACAGTACAACCATGGCTAGAAGTAGAGAGACCTCAGAAGTGTCTTCTGTGCAGTATGACTCCCAAATCATAGAAGAAAGTTGATTTTTTTTTATTTCTTAAACTTAAAAAAACCCCTGAATTTAACATGTTTCCAAACATTTATCAATTTTCCAAGTGCCCATAGGTGTTATCAGTACTGCCTCTACATATGACATATTTTTCTACTTGCTTCCATATTTGCTGTAGCCTAGCCGCGCTAGACAACCCACAGCAACGAATTTAATTCTCTGCCAGGGTGGGTCGAGTTACACTCCATAAGGCTCGAGGCTGCATTCTCCTAAAACTGGCCAGACGAATCACCATGAAGTGTAGAGTCAGAAGGCGGGCGTAACTAAGTGACGACAGAGGTGCGACAATTCTGACAGAAACAACCGGAAACAACTAGCCTAGCCGCGCTAGACAACCCACGGCAACGAATTTAATTCTCTGTCAGCGTCGACAACAAAAACGACAACAGTCGTTGAGCTCCATTAGCACCGACTCTGAATAATCTTTCTGTTAACATGTCTGTAATATACTTGAGCTTCACCCGTTGACTGTATAAATAAGGCTTCACCGAACTACCGCATCCTCTGATTTCCGGCGCTCTCGGAGCCTATTCGTTGCACTGATTGGTTGTATACACACGTGGACAAAATTGTTGGTACCCCTCAGTTAAAGAAGGAAAAACCCACAATTCTCACTGAAATCACTTGAAACTCACAAAAGTAACAATAAATAAAAATTTATTGAAAATTAAATAATCAAAATCAGCCATCACTTTTGAATTGTTGATTAACATAATTATTTAAAAAAACAAACTAATGAAATAGGGCTGGACAAAAATGATGGTACCCATAACTTAATATTTTGTTGCACAACCTTTTGAGGCAATCACTGCAATTAAACGATTTCTGTATTTGTCAATGAGCGTTCCGCAGCTGTCAACAGGTATTTTGGCCCACTCCTCATGAGCAAACAGCTCCAGTTGTCTCAGGTTTGATGGGTGTCTTCTCCAAATGGCATGTTTCAGCTCCTTCCACATATGTTCAATGGGATTCAGATCTGGGCTCATAGAAGGCCACTTTAGAATAGTCCAACGCTTTTCTCTCAGCCATTCTTGGGTGTTTTTGGCTGTGTGTTTTGGATGGTTGTCCTGTTGGAAGACCCATGACCTGCGACTGAGACCAAGCTTTCTGACACTAGGCAGCACATTTCTCTCCAGAATGCCTTGATAGTCTTCAGATTTCATCGTACCTTGCACACTTTCAAGACACCCTGTGCCAGATGCAGCAAAGCAGCCCCAAAACATTACTGAGCCTCCTCCATGTTTCACCGTAGGGACAGTGTTCTTTTCTTCGTATGCTTGGTTTTGAGTCTATGAACATAGAGTTGATGTGCCTTACCAAAAAGCTCCAGTTTGGTCTCATCTGTCCAAAGGACATTCTCCCAGAAGCTTTGTGGCTTGTCAACATGCATTTTTGCAAATTCCAGTCTGGCTTTTTTATGAGTTTTTTTCAGCAGTGGTGTCCTCCTTGGTCGTCTCCCATGAAGTCCACTTTGGCTCAAACAACGACGAATGGTGCGATCTGACACTGATGTACCTTGGCCTTGGAGTTCACCTTTAATTTCTTTGGAGGTTGCTCTGGGCTCTTTGGATACAATTCCAACGATCCGTCTCTTCAATTTGTCATCAATTTTCCTCTTGCGGCCACGTCCAGGGAGGTTGGCTACTGTCCCGTGGGTCTTGAACTTCTGAATAATATGAGCCACTGTTGTCACAGGAACTTCAAGCTGTTTAGAGATGGTCTTATAGCCTTTACCTTTAAGATGTTTGTCTATAATTTGTTTTCGGATGTCCTGGGACAATTCTCTCCTTCGCTTTCTGTTGTCCATGTTCAGTGTGGTACACACCTTTTCACCAAACAGCAGGGTGACTACTTGTCTCCCTTTAAATAGGCAGACTGACTGATTATGAGTTTGGAAACACCTGTGATGTCAATTAAATGACACACCTGAGTTAATCATGTCACTCTGGTCAAATAGTTTTCAATCTTTTATAGAGGTACCATCATTTTTGTCCAGGCCTGTTTCATTAGTTTGTTTTTTTAAATAATTATGTTAATCAACAATTCAAAAGTAATGGCTGTTTTTGATTATTTAATTTTCAATAAATTTTTATTTATTGTTACTTTTTTGAGTTTCAAGTGATTTCAGTGAGAATTGTGGGTTTTTCCTTCTTTAACTGAGGGGTACCAACAATTTTGTCCACGTGTGTACCTACCCAATTGCTGCAAGAGTGATTTGATAGACAACCTTTTAGCCCGCCTCCCTCCCTGTCGAGCGTGCCTAGACCCTTGCGTCTTCAGAGCATGGGTCTAGCGCAGCTAGGCTAAGTAAAAGTAGTAGTACCTTTAAAATCTGAATGATGCCCATTCTAGTCATGGATTGTCAGTGGGGCTAGGGAGCACAAAATTTTTGTTTTCTGAGAATCTCTTTATAATAAATGGTTAAATTTTGAGATTTTTAAAACTAAGACATGTAAAATAAAATGATTCTGATGAAATATCACAATATCTAGCTGAGATTTGGTTAAGTTTCCTGGCTGAACGGCACAAATGAGTAATTTCGGCCAATTTTTTAATACATTAGCATACATTAGCACTGTGTTACTTATGTTGTATATTTGTAAATAGACTGTTTTGCACTATTTTTTAAGATTTCTTTGCACTGAAAAGGAGAAGCTCGCCAATCCGTTAATACACTGTATAATGACATTATACTATTCTGTTCTGTCCAAACCTGCCTGTGGGTTTTGAGGTGTAGAGCTTTAAACCAAGTCTTTGTAATGGGATGTGGTGGTGCATGACTTGACTTTGATGTTTTTGACCCAACAGGGTGATGCAGGACTCACAGGACGGAAAATCATAGTGGATACCTATGGGGGATGGGGTGGACACGGAGGAGGAGCTTTCTCTGGAAAGGATTATTCCAAAGTGGATCGTTCTGGAGCTTATGCAGCACGCTGGGTCGCCAAGTCTCTGGTCAAAGCTGGACTGTGCAAGAGAGCCCTGGTTCAGGTGAAGATGTTTACAGCTTCAAGCTCGTCTTCTTACTCACATTTTTTGCAGTTCCATCCCTCCATTATCTCTACACCACTTAATCCTCAGTAGGGTGGTGCTGGGGCTATCCCAGTTGACTTAGGGTGAAGGCAGGAGACACCCTGAACAAGTCACCAGTCTATCACAGGGCTACACTTAGAGACAAACAAACGCACTCGCATTCACACTTATGTACAATTCAGAGTCGATTTAGAGCATGTTTTTTGGACTGTGGGAGGAAGCTGGAGTACCCAGAGAAAGCCCACGCACACACAGGGAGAACATGCAAACTCCATGTAGAAGAATCACAGCAGGCCCAGGCTGGGATGTGAACTGAGGATCTTGTAGCTACAAAGCGACAGTGTTAACCACTGACTCACTGTGCAGCTAATTCAAAAACTATACTGCAGATTATATGCATCATTTTACATGATTTAGAAAACGGACAAAGCTGCTTTTCAAAATGCTAGATGAAAAAGAATCTTAGTGTAAAGTCTTCAGGGGTATTCACCTTGTCTGGTCAGGCTATGTTAGCTCTCTCTTCAAATCATCCTCATGTCCAAGTTGCTGTGGCGTTGTTCCATTGTCTCTGATTTCTTAGATCTTTTTGTTATTTGGTACCAAAAACTATATACCTCCTATATGAATGTATCCTTTACTGCCAAAAATGCTGTCTTGGCATGTCACCAACTTTCGAGGCCTCTAACATTATTAGAATTTGATGTGTGCCAAATATGGCAAGCCAAAACTTTGTGCTAAAATACTATTAACACAGTATAAATCACAATGTTTTCACTTAGGACTTTGAGGTTCGTGTCATGTGTCAGACCATCATTTTTCCACTTGGTTTCATTTTCTTTTGTAGCTTAAGTTGCATTTTCACTGGCTGTTTAGTTAAGTTTAAGCACCGAAAATGCTTGGTTGAGCTTGTTGTTGCATGTTGGGGTTGAGATCGGGCCATTCATGGTTGTAGTTTTAGTTCTGTAGCCTCAGCATTCCAGAACCATGATCCAACGAGGGGCTCAAAATTACAGATGTTTCGATTCGTTGTCATGTCTTTGAAATTGGTTTGTCAAGTAGATCCTAACTTGTCTTTAACTCATGAGCTCTAACTGCATGGTGGATGTTGCTAACTAAACCCCCACAATGCTCTCTGCTTGTCAACATGAAATGCCCGTAGTCTGAGTGACCTCCACCTGAAGTCACTACAGTATTGAACAAGAAGAGGCTCCACCTGGTTTAGCACAGTACACCCAACCTTTTCCACACTACATTTCAGACAGCACTCTACTGGAGCTTTTAAACAAGGTTCATGACCAGCTACGTAACATTAAGGAACAGCTTGGATGCAGGTTTTTTTCTTTCTTTGTAATGCCTTGCAGAGGTCAAGTACATACATTGGATTGATTCTAATAACTTAAATGTACTTGGAGTATGTATTTTCTTGCCACATAGTATCAACATAGTATCAAATTGAGACTAAGTATCAGCAGATACTAAATATTAAATGACTTTGATCAGATTTGGGGCAACAAAACTCAATCAAAACATCACTAATTCAAACTATGATGTTGTTGAAAGAAGTCCACTGTGTCCAAGAAACCCTTCCTTCGGTTATTATTTTGTGTCTAATGTGAAAAACATCCTGATAAATTTAAAAGCTGCATATATGATAAAGCCTGAGAATTTGTTACAGCTGACGGCATTCGTGTCTTTTCCGTTACACATTTCAGATCTCTTATGCCATTAGTGTGAGCCATCCGCTCTCCATCACAGTGTTTGACTACGGCACGTCAAGCAGGGACGAAGACGAGCTGCTGCAGATAGTACAGAAGAACTTTGACCTGAGGCCAGGAGTCATTGTCAAGTATGTGCAGTCTTTCATAGCTGCAAGTCCTTAAATGAAACCTTATATTTCATTTTTTGGGGCGTAATACTAACTGTGTTTCTATTACAGGGAGCTGGGTTTAAAGCGGCCCATTTACCAGGCCACTGCCTGCTACGGTCACTTTGGCAGAGCAGAGTTCCCCTGGGAGAAACCAAAGACTCTTGTGTTTTAAGTCTGGGATTAAACACGTTCCAATTATGTCCTGATAATCATTCATTAAACAATCAGTAGTCCAGTTTGAGTCACAGACTCCACGTATCCAGATGCAGCTTTGCAAATCATGTCCTCTGTTCATTTCTGACCCTAAATTGTAAAGGCAGTGGTCAGTGCCTTTTAAAAAATGAATTAAGGTATTTTTTTAAATAATTATAAGAAAAAAATCAGGTGCTGTTGTTTAAGAAACTGTAGTTACTGTTTAAGAATTATTTCTTGAAATAATTGTGACTTTTTATTAACGGTTAAATCCTGTATTTTTTATTACTTGATGATTAAAATTGCATTAAAAAAATTTTTTTTGTTGTTTTTTTATAATAGCTACAACCAGTTGTGGAATATAGAATTTGTTCAAGTACTGTATTCAATCTGAGGTACATTTCCTTGATGTAAGTATTTCCATACTAGTACTTCAACTCATTGCTTGATTTGTTTGACAACTGTATTTACAGTTGTTAAATCTGTTTTGATAGTATTGTGTATTTTATACAATAATACACATTGAATATATTACACAGGAAATTGAAATTAGCTGCACATGGACTGACTGAAACGGCAAAAGGCTGCTTTTATGTGAAACCACCAGTCATAATAAATGATTTAATATAGCAGTTATGGTAGCAGTTTTGGCAGTCATCGAACACAAAAAATGCAGATTTACGCATAATAGTCGTCTATCTTTTCATGCAACTCATGATTGCTTGTAAAGCAAAAAGAAGAACAAGAAATCTGATGATTAAAATTACAGAAATGGAGCAGGAACTGAAAGGCTTCAGAACTTGAAGGTTTCTTCAGTGTTATTTCTTCAGAGTTATTCACTGATAGTTTTGTATACATCCAGTGGTAAATTGGCAGCTGTATATGTAGCGCCAAGGAATGGAGCTCTTCAGAATTTGCCTAAGAATCCCTAGAGTGTTTAAGCAGTTCCCAAATCAAAGTAATTCAGTAATAGTTGACAGTACATTTATTGGTACATGGAAAAAATGTTAATAGCTAATCCAGCCTCCTTAATTTTTGATGTTGAACAAAAAGAGGCTTGAAAAAATGGATGAATATTCTGTACCTGAAGAGGACAAGGAATAGGGAGTGCTTCAGTTTGCTTGAAAACCTGCCAGTTTTAAAGATATCCTCATTATCAGAGTAATTTACTGACAGTGCATCCAATGGTACAAAAACAAGCTGTTTGTAGCTAATTGAACGTGCTCTTATTTCCAAAACTTAAAGAAATAAGCCAGCATATAAATCAGGTTTTTATTACTTTTTGCCATGACTGAGCAGCTCAGAGACAGAGTGTAAAATGATTATTTAAATTGATAAATAAATAGATTTGACACAAAGAATGAACTTTGCCCCTGTCACGTGACCTGTGTATATGCAGTCAATGCATCCAAACTGGTCTTATTGAGGTCCTGTGATGGCTAAAGGTGAGTCTTTCAAAGTTGTGAAAGTAATTTCGGACAAATAGTTTAACCAGTAGGATTCCATGTACAGTGCCTTGTGAAAGTATTCGGCCCCCTTGAACTTTTCAACCTTTCACCACATTTCAGGCTTCAAACATAAAGATATAAAATTTTAATTTTTTGTCAAGAATCAACAACAAGTGGGACACAATCGTGAAGTGGAACGAAATTTATGGGATATTTTAAACTTTTTTAACAAATAAAAAACTGAAAAGTGGGGCGTGCAATATTATTCGGCCCCCTTGCATTAATACTTTGTAGCGCCACCTTTTGCTGCAATTACAGCTGCAAGTCGCTTGGGGTATGTCTATCAGTTTTGCACATCGAGAGACTGAAATTCTTGCCCATTCTTCCTTGCAAAACAGCTCGAGCTCAGTGAGGTTGGATGGAGAGCGTTTGTGAACAGCAGTCTTCAGCTCTGCCCACAGATTCTGGATTGGATTCAGGTCTGGACTTTGACTTGGCCATTCTAACACCTGGATACGTTTATTTGTGAACCATTCCATGGTAGATTTGGCTTTGTGTTTTGGATCATTGTCCTGTTGGAAGATAAATCTCCGTCCCAGTCTCAGGTCTTTTGCAGACTCCAACAGGTTTTCTTCCAGAATGGTCCTGTATTTGACTCCATTCATCTTCCCATCAATTTTAACCATCTTCCCTGTCCCTGCTGAAGAAAAGCAGGCCCAAACCATGAGGCTGCCGCCACCACCATGTTTGACAGTGGGGATGGTGTGTTCAGGGTGATGAGCTGTGTTGCTTTTACGCCAAACATATCGTTTTGCATTGTGGCCAAAAAGTTCCATTTTGGTTTCATCTGACCAGAGCACCTTCTTCCACATGTTTGGTGTGTCTCCCAGGTGGCTTGTGGCAAACTTTAAACGAGACTTTTTATGGATGTCTTTGAGAAATGGCTTTCTTCTTGCCACTCTTCCATAAAGGCCAGATTTGTGCAGTGTACGACTGATTGTTGTCCTATGGACAGACTCTCCCACCTCAGCTGTGGATCTCTGCAGTTCATCCAGAGCAGGGTTCGGCAACCTTTAACACTCAAAGAGCCATTTCGACCCGTTTCCCACAGAAAAGAAAACACCGGGAGCCGCAAAATCCTTTAGGCATTTAAAATGAAGACAACGCTGCATATATGGCTTTTTTACCTCTATGCCCTTGTTAAACAGTCGTGATTAATTAATTACAAAGCCTCTAATTAGATAGATTCATTTTTTAATTGTGTCCTTCCACTAATATTTATCTTACTTGGTTAATGTCATTTTTGCTCCTGGACCTCAAATGTTACATAATGTTAGCTGGAAATCAATATTTTGCGAATGTCTATTTAACTTGGAAAATCTATTTATCTTAAGCAAATAACTTTTCTCCAGTAAGTCGCTGCCCTATTTTTCCAAGATGACACTCTTCTGACTCTCTGACCTGCTGCCTGGATGTGACATCGAGCCGTGTTCTTGCGAGTAACGTGTATTACCCTATCATGAGTACTTTTGACTCAAAGACGTGTCTTTCTTGGAGTGGAGCTTTAATATACAGGCTTGCCATTCTTGAGTACAAAACGATGTGAAACTACAGGCGTTGCTTCTCCAGGAGTAAAATTTTAAAAAAGGCATGAAACGTGTGGGAATCGGAAGCTCCGTGTTGTCTCTCTGCATCAGCTTTGCGCTCTCATGTAACAGGCACAGCACATCCGGTGGAGTGACACGTCAAAGTAAGAGCGGTAATTTCACAATAAAATTCTCTATATTAAAATGCATTGAAATGCGCCTGAAAGGCAGAACAATGTATTTTCCAAAGTTACAGGGAGCCACAACAGAGGGCTGAAAGAGCCGCATGCGGCTCCGGAGCCGCGGGTTGCCGACCCCTGATCCAGAGTGATCATGGGCCTCTTGGCTGCATCTCTGATCAGTCTTCTCCTTGTTGGAGGTGAAAGTTTAGAGGGACGGCCGGGTCTTGGTAGATTTGCAGTGGTCCGATACTCCTTCCATTTCAATATGATTGCTTGCACAGTGCTCCTTGAGATGTTTAAAGCTTGGGAAATCTTTTTGTATCCAAATCCGGCTTCAAACTTCTCCACAACAGTATCTCGGACCTGCCTGGTGTGTTCCTTGGTCTTCATGATGCTCTCTGCACTTTAAACAGAACCCTGAGACTATCACAGAGCAGGTGCATTTATACGGAGACTTGATTACACACAGGTGGATTCTATTTATCATCATCAGTCATTTAGGACAACATTGGATCATTCAGAGATCCTCACTGAACTTCTGGAGTGAGTTTGCTGCACTGAAAGTAAAGGGGCTGAATAATATTGCACACTCCACTTTTCAGTTTTTTATTTCTTAAAAAAGTTTAAAATATCCCATAAATTTCGTTCCACTTCACGATTGTGTCCCAATTGTTGTTGATTCTTGACAAAAAATTAAAATTTTATATCTTTATGTTTGAAGCCTGAAATGTGGCGAAAGGTTGAAAAGTTCAAGGGGGCCGAATACTTTCACAAGGCACTGTATATAAAAATCTTCACACATTCTTCTGAACACCGTTTACACCACGTCTCACGATATTGCCGCAAGTTAGGCTAACACATGAACCAAGTAGCTAGCTAGCGAACACATTCAGCTAAAGGAGAACAGAGACTTGAGCATAATAGAAATGTTCAGCAATCATTTAAGGCGTATTTAACCCTTTGATGTGAAGTATAAGTCAGGAGATACTCATTTTCAGTTGGATTTGGGTCACTTTTGATGTTACTGTAATGTGGAGTTTGTCTGTTTTCTCAGATGTGTTGTTTAAAGTTAGAATGTCGAAAATACCGAAACATGCATGTTGAAGCATTTACAGTAAAAAAACAAAACAAAACTTGAAAATATTCAGCCACAACATTAAAACCACGTATAACTGTGAGGGTAATTTATGAGTTTAAGGAAAGATTAGACAAGGCACCAAGTGACATACACTGCTCAAAAAATTAAAGGAACACTTTTTAATCTACCGTAAGTACTGCATGAAATCAGTGAAACATGTGGGATACTGATCTGGTCAAGTAAGTAACTGAGGGGCTTTTTAGTCAGTTTCAGCTGCTTTGGTGTTCATGAAATTAACAACAGATGCACTAGAGGGGTGACAATGAGGCAACCCGCAAAACAGGAATGAGTTTACAGGTGAAGGCCACTGACATTTTTTTCCTTCCTAATATTGTCTGACTGTTTTTCACGAGTTTTGCATTTGGCTAGGGTAAGAGTCACTTCTGGTAGCATGAGGCAATACCTGGACCCTACAGAGGTTCCACAGACAGTCCAACTCCTCCAGGATGGCACATCAATGCGTGCCATTGCCAGAAGGTTTGCTGTATCTCCCAGCACATTCTCAAGCACATGGAGGAGATTCCAGGAGACAGGCAGTTAGTCTGGGAGAGCTTGACAGGGCTATCGAAGGTCCTCAACCGATCAGCAGGACAGCTATCTGCTCCTTTGTGCAAGGAGGAACAAGATGAGCACTGCAGTAGCTCTACAAAATGACCTCAGCAGACCACTGGTGTGAATGTCTCTGACCAAACAATCAGAAAGAGATGTAATGAGAGTGGTCTGAGGGCCCAGCGTCCTCTAGTGCACGCTGTGCTCGCTGACTGGCACCGTGGAGCTTGGCTGGCATTTGCCATAGAACACAGGAATTTGCAAGTCCACCACTGGTGCCCTGTGCTTTTCACAGATGAGAGCAGGTTCACCCTGAGCGCATGTGACGGGCATGAAAGGGTCTGGAGAAGCCGTGGAGAACGTTATGCTGCCTGTAACATTGTTCAGCATGACCGGTTTGGTGTTGGGTCAGTGATGGTGTGGGGAGGCATATCCATGGAGGGACGCACAGACCTCTACAGGCTGGACAATGGCATTCTGACTGCCTTTAGGTATCAGGATGAAATCCTTTGACCCATTGTCAGACCCTACATTGGTGCAGTGGTCCTGGATTCCTTCTGGTGCATGACAATGCCCAGTCTTATGTGATAAGAGAACTCATGCAGTTCCTGGAGGATGAAGGAACTGATACCATTAGCTGGCCCCCATGCTCACCTGACCTGAATCCAATAGAACGCCTTTGGAACATTATGTTTTGTTCCATCCGACACCATCAGGTTGCTCCTCAGACTGTCCAGGAGCTCAGCGATGCCCTGGTCCAGTTCTGGGAGGAGATACCCCAGGACACCATCTGTCGTCTCATTCAGAGCTTGTCCCGGCATCATCAGTCATGAATACAAGCACATGGAGGCCATACAAATTACTGAATATCATTTTGAGTTGCTGCCAAGGAATTTCAGCAAAATGGACCAGTCTGCCACATCAGTTTTTCACTTTGATTTTGGGGTGTCTTGAATTTAGCCCTCCTGGGGGGTTGATAATTTTCATTCCCATCAAACAATGTGGCGCTTTTCATTCCTAACACATTATCCAGTCCATATCAATGCTAATATCCAGTTTGTTTTTTCCCCATATTGAAATATGTTTTTTCAAAGTGTTCCTTTAATTTTTTTGAGCAGTGTATAATGCAGTAACAAACAAAAGACTAAATCAGAATGAATAGCATTTTTTCAAACCGTCCACATAACTAATAGCCTAGTTTATTTAGATTTTTTTTTTGTTTCATGCAGAAATACCAGCAACTCTCTCCCTTCAGAAATGATCATGTGGATTGTGTATCTGTTTGATGCTGGAGGTATTTAATAAACTCAGAGGAAAACCCTAAAACAGCTGAAAGCAACAAACTTCACTGTGATTCTCTGTGTGTGACAGCTCACCTGTCTATTTAAAGAAAAGTACACAGGAGGACTGTTAGGTTCTGGTTAGGACTGACAGTCCTCCATGGCGTAATTATTTACTTCATTACTGGCGATGCTGTTCCACGTGTTCTAATGTGTAAAGCTGTCTTGCTTTGAAGACACAAATATGGATCCTGCCGTTGTTTGTTGTTACAGGTATTTTATAAACTCAGGAAGAAAACTACAAGCAGCTGAAAGACACAAAGTAAACTGCAGCAGATGTTAACAGCTTGTGGGAAAAACAAAAACGGATGAATTTAATTATTATGGAGTATCATTAAACTAAATTGTAAGTGTCTGGTTTTATTGAAGAAACGTTTTGTTATTATTGGCAGTTTATAGCCAGATAGATCAGAAGAACAGATTAAATGATTCGGTGAAACGTTTGGAATATAAATGATCGCAATTATTCAACTTGAGCAGTGTTGAGTGATATTTTCCTTAAATACAACTCTTAAACTTCAGTCGAAATAAGTCATCTAATTCTACACTAAACCATTGTTTAGCTTTTGGAAAATAAACTGAAGGGTTGTATTTTAGCTGTTTCAGCCTGTTTACGGCCAGCTCTGAAATCTTAGCTGTCCCTAAAGAAAAGGCCGACCGCTTTGTCTGAATGAGGGCTTAAATAAATAAAGTAACCCAAGATCACAATCAAGTGGATACGATACGACGTTCTCACGTGATCTGATGTCAGAGGTCGAGAGTAGAAACAAGTGACTGCTGTGGAGCAGGCTTATGAAGGCTAAAAGTAGCAAAAGCGTTCAGTAATGATGAGATTAGTGATTTTTTTTAAATGAAATTCCTATTATTTTGAGTCTGTAATTATACATATTACCTGGAAGTGGTCTGTATGTGAGATGAATAGATTCAAATTTAATCCAAAATCCTTTGCAGGCTTGTTTCAGGCATCGTAGATAAGAGTCTTTGTAAAAACGGTGCATTTACTGATGTATTTATCACCTTAGAAACAATTTTATTCTATATTCTGGCATTTTACTTTCAATTTTCTGCCGGTTTATACTTGAACTCCACCATATTTGAAAGACTAGTTTTGTGCTTTAAACAGTGGTTACTTTGGGCTCACCTCACAGAAAGCAGTAGTTTGTGATTTCAGACACTTGCGACTTGTTGTCATAATGCTGTGGAATAGCGCCACTGTTAATTGTGTGTATCTAAAATGCAATACCCTGCATTGTGGGATTAACTAGTACTCTAAGTGCAGAACATTAACTGGACAGAGTGCGTTAAATTGTTCTTTGGTACCTTTTCTTCACAGTAAGTCCAAACAGTCTGAAGCTTAACACTAAACAAAAAGCTGTATTGGCTCCATCATGTGGTTACGAACGGTCGTGCAGTAAATAATCTGGAGAAGCACGAGGACATCATAACTAAATACTGGCCCCCATTAAAGAGTAACACACCCATACTGAAAATTACACAGATATGATTTGTGGTTGCTTTGTGACTCCAAATGTGCATCTTGCAAATATTTCACATCTTTTTGGTTATTGTATGTCTGTTCTTGTTAATATCTTTCAATGTTTGCTTGTTTTTCTCACATTGTGGTAATTATGTGTCACATTTTTGTTGTTTTGCATCTATTTCTAGCTATTCGGTGTTTCTTTGAGGTCATTTTGTGTCGCATTTGATACATTTGGCATTACATTTTCATGGTTTCACATCTCTTTATAGCCATTTTGTCTCTATGTTGTCAGTTTGTCTTTTTATTTAAGCCTCTTTTGTGTTTTTTTTGGACCTGAAAAGGAAACAAAACCAGCACCTTCCTTCTCAATAAACTCATATCTGTGTGTGTAGCATGGGCGCCTGCCGTCCAAGTTCAAACTAGCCTATTAGGTTGGCAGATGGAGGAGTGTAACAGTAAATATACATGATTTTCTTAAATTGCGTATGACATCAGAGGCTCAATTCATGGTGCAACACTTCGGTATAAAATACTGCACACTCATTATGTGCACATTGTTTGTGTAGCCTTCATTGTTTGTCCCAATTACCTTTAAAATCAGCACTGTCCTTCACACAGGTTTATAGAAGAAAAATGACACAATTAAATTTTCTTGAAAAAAAGCTTTGCTCTTGGCTTGTCCATCGTGTTGATGCCATGCCATTTCTTCCACCATGCATCATTCTACATTCATGAACTAAAGCTTTTACATCTGACTTTCAGCCCTGTAGGAGACACACTTTACCAACATTGAATTCAACTTAACTATTTAGTATTTAAATTCTTTCTGTTTATTCAACTCTTATTTTTCAATATTTTTATTCTATTTATCTACATTAATTTTAATTAACTGTAAATTTATTTGACATAACCGCTCTCAGGTTATTTAATGTAATCATATTATTCTGATATAGCAATATGATGGAATATTTATTTATTATTTTTAATTTAAAAAAAATCCTCTTATTCTTATTAACTATCAAAAACAAGATGATAAACAGATTTAATGACTGTTTAGGGTGCAAAAATTGTTTGCAATATACCTAAAATGTCAATAAATGCTGAAGATATACACTCAACAAAGATATAAATGCAACACTTTTGTTTTTGCTCCCATTTTTTATGAGATGTACTCAAAGATCTAAAACTATTTCCACATACACAATATCAGCATTTCTCTCAAATATTGTTCACAAATCTGTCTAAATCTGTGATAGTGAGCACTTCTTTGCTGAGATAATCCATCCCACCTCACAGGTGTGCCATATCAAGATGCTGATTAGACACCATGATTAGTGCACAGGTGTGCCTTAGGCTGCCCACAATACAAGGCCACTCTGAAAGGTGCAGTTTTATCACACAGCACAATGCCACAGATGTGGCAAGATTTGAGGGAGTGTGCAATTGGCATGCTGACAGCAGGAATGTCAACCAGAGCTGTTGCTCGTGCATTGAATGTTCATTTCTCTACCATAAGCCGTCTCCAAAGGTGTTTCAGAGAATTTAACAGTACATCCAACCAGCCTCACAACCGCAGACCACGTGTACCCACAACAGCCCAGGACCTCCACATCCAGCATGTTCACCTCCAAGCTGGTCTGAGACCAGCCACTCGGACAGCTGCTGAAACAATGGGTTTGCATAAGCAAAGAATTTCTGCTCAAACTGTCAGAAACCGTCTCAGGGAAGCTCCTCTGCATGCTCGTTGTCTTCATCGGGGTCTCGACCCGACTCCAGTTCGTGGTCGTAACCGACTTGAGTGGGCAAATGCTCACATTGGATGGCGTCTGGCACGTTGGAGAGGTGTTCTTTTCACGGATGAATCCCGGTTTACACTGTTCAGGGCAGATGGCAGACAGCGTGTGTGGCGTGGTGTGGGTCAGCGGTTTTCTGATGTCAATGTTGTGAATGGAGTGGCCCATGGTGGCGGTGGGGTTATGGTATGGGCAGATGTTAGAGTTGAATTTGTAAATACATTTATCATAATCGAGCCTTAGAGCATTAACTGTGTGTGCATGGTGTTTTACATGACTATTTTTATAGAATACCACTCACTCACTTCTATCTGCACACATCTCTCCCTCTCTCTCTCTCCCTAGTCTCCACATCCCAGTATATTTCCACTCTTTCAGCTTAGCACACCCCCTTGTGTAACTCGAGCTATTTCTTATCTTATGCTATGTTTTCATTCCTGCTTGTGTATAAAATAAACTTCGTATGGGAGCAGTCTTTGTAGCTCGCACTAACGTGTCTTGTTACACTGTGCTGTGTTACCCTTGCAAGTAAAAAGTTACAGTCTCCGTGTCTTTCTGGTTCGGTGAATATCTTCTTATGTTATGTGGGAGCTCTCAGCGGAGCTTCTCTCTGACATATAACTTGGTCCTTCGAGCCGGATCAGTAGGGTTCTTCACCGGGTTGAGACGTCAGCACCCTATTGTGCTACTGACCCCTTTGTATCGGACTTCCACCGCTACCCCGTCGGTTGATCTGGCTCTGCTTCCAGTTGTATCAGCTTACAGTGCGATTGGTGGATCCACAAAGGCCGTTCAGCAATTTTTACTGCCGTGGGTGTCGTCAACAGTATTTGATACGGCCCTTACCACCGAGGCGACCTCCGATTCTTCCCCCTCAGGACTCTGATCAGGACCCAGTCTCCAGGCTGAAGCTTCTGTGGAGACAAAGGAGAAGAACACTCTGGCAGATTATTTGAACTCTGAACTTCTCTCATTTTCAGTGTATGTGCTTTCCAATCTGCTCACTAAGATTCAGTGGATTGTTGTTTTATGGAAGTGGGAAAGGTCTCCCATGCACTGTCTCAAATGGTGTTATTGCTTTGTCTCCCGTAGGCGTAATTCTCATCCACAGTTTAACCAAGGATAAACAATCTGGCCAAGGCCTTTTAGTTTCTTCCATAGTTTTGGCTAGTCCGGTTTTTATTGTGCCGTTCGTTCCGTTCGTACAAGGCCAGCACTTTGTGGATGATATGCACAGTGGTTCCTTAGTGTGAGCAATGTGTCATAATTGCATTTACAAATGTGTACCATTATCTGATCTAATTATGGCGGGAATACAACCCGGTCTCACGGGGAATCGTGAAACTGTCACGTAAGTTTTAGTTTCGGTTTCGTGCGCACCAACACGATTTCGTCATGTTTTTCGTGCCGCTCACCACGAAATGTTTTTCGCTGTGGTAATCACATCTGAAAGTGGTTTATACCGGCGGATTCATGACGATCTAAGCTGTCCATCGGCGTATACTGCTTGTGTGATCGCGTTTGCGGCCGCCGGACATTCTTGAAATTCCTATGCAAATTGGTAAGTGTACCACCGGCTTATGGTTAGGTTATGGTTAGGGTTATGGTTAGGGTTATGTTTAGGGACGATGTCATGCAAAATATAGCGTTGGATTCGCCACGGTTTTACATTAAAAATATAATATACACATTCTTTTGAAATACGTTCTGAGTGGCACGAAAAGTCCGCCGTTTAAAATACATTGGTGCGCATTTCGTGGTGAGCGGCACGAAAAACATGACGAAATCGTGTTGGTGCGCACGAAACCGAAACTAAAACTTACGTGACAGTTTCACGAATCCTCGTGAGATCGGGCTGGGGAATACCATAAGTTGGGAAGTAATGGTTGCAGAGAGCTTTTGCTACACTTATGGCTGTGTTATCTTCGGTTGGGTATATTTCAACTCATTTTGAAAACACATCTATAATCACTAAACAATATATTAGTCCTTTCGATGCTGTTAGTTCAATAAAGTCCATATGGATTGTGTACAGTATTCCTCGGCAAAGTCAGAAAAATTTTCAGCGAAGAACTGTCTCTGCATCATGTGTACCATCCCTCCTGTTGAGACATGGGTGAGACCATGACTCACTAGAGGATGGGTTTGTTTTCAGTGTGATAGAGGTTTGTCCGTGAGAACTGCTCCGCGCTGGAGCCAAGAAGTTTGTTCAGATATGCGTCTGCTAAGATTTCTAATTCCATTGTTCTCAAAACATTGTGTGCTGAATGAGGCTTGTCTTGCACCAGAGTCGGCAAGGTCACTCAGTGTTATAGTGGAGTCATCCGTTCGATGAGCTTTGCACTCACACAGTGCGAAAATGTTCCTATGGATTATAATACCATCCGCAATACTCTAATGCAGAAAGAAAAGAAAAACGCAGTATGGTGAAACCCTCCTAATAACAGATCTAATGTAGCCTTCGACAATCATCTCTTAAAGGTTTTTGTCTCTACAGTTTTCAATTACTTGTAGATAAATGTGAGGCAGGTTATCCATTAGCTAAGCATGTACTGCTTTAAAATGTGTTAATATTCAGCAGATTTCAACTTTAAGCATCAGTTAAATATTTTGGCATCATAGGACAGGACATCTGTACATTACTCCTTTAACCCTTGGGTGCACAGTGTGGGTCAGGATACCCATTTTCCGCTGGACTGGGTCACTTTCGACCCATGTAGTGCATCAAAAGGTAAAGTATCAAAAGCAAGAAAAGGAAATTCCTGCTACTAGTTCTAGACGTTTCGCTAACCGTCTCTTTGTTCATGTAATGTTATGTTGTGTAATGCTGTGTATGTAATGTTGCGCAGTTATATGCCAATTGTATGTGTCACTGCACTATGATTCTTGTGGTTGGAGATAAATGCTACTACGAGAAATGGAATTTATCTGTGCCCAACCCATATAGAACAGTGTTTTGGTGCTTCAAAAGGGGTCTCTAAATAAAACTAAGAAAATGCTTTCAATACACGTCGGCAGGTTTAGTTTGCTTTTAAGACGGTAGTTGCTGTTGTTATTGCACAGCCCTCACAATGATTATCTCGAACGTCGTTCGAAGCGGAACTGTCCACAAAAAATATCAATAAAACCAGGTTGTGGTAGAACAAAAATATCAGGTCATGGTCTAGTTTCTTCATTCGCTGTTATCACTCAAACAGGTCAGATGGTTTATTATAGCCAGGTAGAGCCAAAACAACATCAGTTTTCAGGACTAATTTAAGATTTTTAGAAACCTTCTCAGCATGTCCAGTCCAAGTAATTTCATCTGTTAATGACATGTCCTTGCCATATATTAAATCTTGCAGTGGCTGAGATAACACTGCATAATCTGGAATCCAAGATCAGCAGAAATTACAAAGGTCGGAAAAGGACATCATTTATTGTTTTTTTGCGGCTGTGGAGCATTTTGGATTGCATTTTTTCTGTCAGAAAGCAGAGCTTTCCCATGTTTCTGAAAGTATATAGCCTCAACACGGTCTCACGGGGATTCGTGAAACTGTCACGTCAGTTTTTGTTTCGGTTTCGTGCGCACCAACACGATGTCGTCATGTTTTTCGTGCCGCTCACCACGAGCGAAACCCGCTGTGGTAATCACATCTGAAAGTGGTTTATACCGGCGGATTCATGACGATCTAAGCTGTCCATCGGCGTTTGCGGCCGCCGCCGCTGCCGCCGCCGCCGCCGCCGCTGCCGCCGCCGCCGCTGCCGCCGCCGCCGCCGCCGCCGCTTCGGCCGCCGCTTCGGCCGCCGGACATTCTTTAAATTCCTCTGCAAATTCGGCGGATTCATGATGATCTAAGCTGTCCATCCGCGTTTGCAGCCGCCGCCGCGGCCGCCATTGCGGCCGCCGGACATCCGGCCGCAGTGGCGGCCGGATCACATCAGAAAGTGGTTTATACCGGCGGATTCATGACGATTTAAGCTGTCCATCGGCGTTTGCGGCCGCCACTGCGGCCGCGGCTTCGGCTGGATGTCTGGCGGCCGCAATAGCGGCCGCGGTGGCGGACGCAAACGCCGATGGACAGCTTAAATCGTCACGAATCCGCCGAATTTGCATAGGAATTTAAAGAATGTCCGGCGGCCGCAAACGCCGATGGACAGCTTAGATCGTCATGAATCCGCCGGTATAAACCACTTTCAGATGTGATTACCACAGCGGGTTTCGCTCATGGTGAGCGGCACGAAAAACATGACGACATCGTGTTGGTGCGCACGAAACCGAAACAAAAACTGACGTGACAGTTTCACGAATCCCCGTGAGACCGGGCTGATAGCCTAGATATACTACTCGTGGAGCCCATAACTGAAGTTAGTTTGGCGAAACCTTATGACCTGTTTCATGTAAGTGTCGTAACACTGCCATCGTTGTCTGTTTACAGTGTTCCTGCGTGTCATCAACATACAACAAAATTTGGCTGTGTTCTGGAATTTGAAATTTTGCCATTGAGCACCCGAGCGTATACATGGGGCTTTCTGTAAAGCCTTGTGGTCATCGTATATAGGCGTACTGTGCACCCTTAAAGCCAAACCGAACCAGTCTTGTGAGGTAGGGCGCAGTAGTGTAGAGAAGGAAGTATTACCTAAATCTATAACTGAAAACCACTTTTTATCTGGGGCCACGTCATTTAACAATGTATGTGGGTTTGGACATCAGGCGTTTTCTGTACACTATCATTCACTGCTCCTAAATCTTGAACCATCCTCCATTATCCTGTATGTGCTTTTTTTAAACAGGGAAAATGGGTGTTTTACAAACACGCTCTTTTGTTTTCACAATAATCCCTGATCCTACCATATCTGCAACAACAGGTCCTATACCCTCTATCGCTGATTGTTTCAGAGGATATTGAGGAATCTGTGGTCGACATGGAGTGGCTGCTTGTACTTCAACAGGTGGAAAATCTTTATCAGTCCTACATCTGTAGGGCTGTTGGACCAGAGAGCACCGGGCAGGTTTTTTTCTTTAAATTCTGGGTAATCCTCTATAGACAAACAAATTAACGATCAGTTTCTTTTTCATCCCAATGTGTGGAGGGTGTGGTTTTTACACACCACCCAAGAGACTGTTTCATGAACCGCAAAAGTTGTCGGAATTCGGGTGTTCAGCTCTATCACTCTGGGTTTCAGGTCTGCACTCTCATGGGATAGAGGTCGTTTCTTTTTTCCGTCCGTTAAGAGATATGCAACCACATCCATATATTAATATCCTTATATAGTAATGCATTTATACTTTATTACATCTATGGTCTGTTAACATGAAATTCTATTTTAGCTTGATCTGTTGAACCGTGTGATAATTGTTCCTGTGGTCTCAAAACTGCAAACAGACTGAAGTGTTTGAAATGTACCAGGCTGAGCTGCATTCCAGAGATAAAAAGAACCTTGAAGCAAAAGCAGCTGAAAGTTAACCATTTTAAGCACTGAGTTCTCATTGTGTTATGAACTAACAGCAAAAATACAGTCTTGGTCTCACAGGAACAATTACCTCACACACCTCATAAAAGTTCGTCATTGAAAAATCCCAAATCTCTAAACATATGAACAACTGAAAATTAGATTCCTATTTCACTGACTCCATCGCAGGTTTCTACAGCCAATGTTACAAAGCAAATCGGACCACAAAGTAATTCCTGTGATCATGCTTGCATATGACAAAGTTATGTCAAGTTATCATTAAGTTATATGCCAAAATACAGGTAAGAAAAAAGAGAAGCACATATGGTGCAGACATTCTGAATTCAATTCATGCTTCTTTTCTGCTTTTTGTAAGAAAGTTTTCTATAAACACAATAACATCATTTTTAGTGTCTAAAACCATACTTTTATAGTAAGTGCAACTGTGTCAAAAGACAAACTCACATCTAGGTTCTAAATCCGAAGCTACCAACACATAAAAAGAGTTACATTATCAAGTTATTGCAGCTAGTAGTCAATGTAGAAGCTGGTCTCATCCTGACTGAATGGAGACAATGTTGTGCTAAATGAATGGTAATACAGTTCACAACTGATATCGGAGGTGAACCCCCTACTGAACGGAGACAATGTTTCATCTCTGCAACACAGAAGAGCATTTCTTCATGACACACTGAAGAAATGATAAATCCTTTGTCTAATCTCTCACACCTCACAGCCTTGATTGTGATCATTTTGATAGAGGACGCTAGCGGTTCTATTTTCTCATTCTGTACCTTTTTGTTTATATTCACAGTGTCGGTGTGTAAATTCAGTCCTTGGGTTCGTGATCTGTCACCCTTGTTATGGGGTGGGAGGTTGGGAGGGGGTCATTTATCTGGTGCTTCAGCTGCCGCGGCGCCTTCGGCCTCTGATGCACCAGGCCATCGTTGTTGTCTGTGTTTTTGTACACTATCTTATCACCTTCTGCTCTGGCTGCACAGGCCTCAGTTTTTTTTTAAATTTGTTGCTGTATTTCTTTTTTTTTTTGTGCTTCTTTCAGCCATATTTCTGCATAATGAAGCTGTTTTTCAGTTTCTTTTGATTTCTTTTATCAGTTTGTTGTTTTGCAGTTAATTCTGTAAATAGCTCTGTGCAGCCTCCTACTATTAATTTGCTATTAAATTCATATTTCTTTTCCCAATCTGACAAGAATTGTATCGAATCTGGATGCTTCTGTTCTGTTCTGCTTATTTTGCATCGCCTTATAGTGAAATTTTTGTTTTGTTTTGTTCAAAATTATTTTTATTTAGAATTTGTGGTGTTTTTCAAAATTATTTTATTGAGAATTTGTGAAAAACAATGCGTCATAAGCCAAAATTCAGCCCTTGGAAAACAAGCTTCTCGGCCAGCTCTGTTAGCTAGTCCGGTTTTCCACTAGGGGTCTGATATCAGGACTAAAGGTCGTTTTAGAATTTTCACAAAGTCCTCCTAAATCTTAATGACTGTTCACACTCAGTGATTTACTTCAACTGACAACAGCCGTACGTTCACACCGATAGGTTTCAGGCTGTCCGCTGCTTCAGTCACTGACCAGTCCTTTCACACTCACAGTTTTACACATGCACACGTTTTGTAAGTTTTCAGCTTTCCCTAGCTCGGGACTTCACTTTCCTACTGTAAGTTTTGGCTTCTCTTAGCTCAGGACTTCACTTTCCTAAAGCGCTTTGTTCGGATGCCGTCAACCTGGAACCCCGCAGAACCCGGACAGGGTTTTAACCGGCCGACGTGGAATTCAACCACGGAGGGCTTTTGTCCCCAAACCTAGTTCCAGGGGGCTGAGCACAGACTTCGGTCTCCCTCGAACAGCTCCTTAGGTTCCCAGGTGTATTGGCATCCTTTCTGCGCTTCTTTTTTTTTTTCTCCACTCTTTATCTGAAGGATTTCAGTTTTTAGTTTAGTTTGGAGTTCTAAGATGTCTCTCTCATCTAATTTGCCTGAGAAATTATGTTTCTTTCTCCATCTTTTTTGACTTATTTTTCCTGATTCTTCCACATATCTTTCCATAAACTTCTCATCGCCTTCTAGTACGTTTTTTTTTTATCCCATAGCTGCTTGTTGTTGAGTTCTCTGGCACGAGACAATGGGAGGACACTAACACATCCTTCTACTGAGGATAAGCTGCAGCGGTGTTAGTTTTTATGAGTCTAGCTCGCCCTTAATCCCCTTGTCACCAGTACGTCGTCAACAACAAGGAAAATAATAAATCAGAAATTCAGCAAGGTATTCTAGACCTTATAATGTGCTTGAAGTTCTCAATCACTCTTCACATTCACACCGTGTACACCTTGCTGACGGAATCTCTTTCCTCATGTCGGCGGAATCTATTTTATCATGCCATTATGGCGAAATCTCTTCACATTCACACCTGTGTACACCTTGCCGGCGGAATCTCTTTTATCTGGCCACGAATTCACGTCCCAGGATTTTCAGATCTCGCTGCTTGGCGACGATCGCTGTCGACAGACTTCGGTGTCGGCTCTCCTCGACGTCGGGAAGGAATCCTCGGATCCGACTCGAAGGACCAAGTTATATGTCAGAGAGAAGCTCCGCTGAGAGCTCCCACATAACATAAGAAGATATTCACCGAACCAGAAAGACACAGAGACTGTAACTTTTTACTGGTCTGTTATGGACCAAGAACACAGGTGCATTTTATTGATGGCATTTTGAATGCACAGAGATACCGTGACGAGATCCTGAGGCCCATTGTTGTGCCATACATCCAAGAACATCACCTCATGTTGCAGCAGGATAATGCACTGCCCCATGATGCAAAACAAAACTGCACCTTTCAGAGTGGCCTTGTATTGTGGGCAGTCTAAGGCACACCTGTGCACTAATCATGGTGTCTAATCAGCATCTTGATATGGCACACCTGTGAGGTGGGATGGATTATCTCAGCAAAAGAGAAGTGCTCACTATCACAGATTTAGACAGATTTGTGAACAATATTTGAGAGAAATGGTGATATTGTGTATGTGGAAATAGTTTTAGATCTTTGAGTTCATCTCATAAAAAATGGGAGCAAAAACAAAAGTGTTGCGTTTATATTTTTGTTGAGTGCAGAAAGAGTTCAAAAGCTAATGGTTTATTAATTTTTATTTTTTATTGATTTCATTATTATTGTTTCACCACTTTTATTTCTTGTGTGCCATAGTCTCAGGTTGTTTAACTGTCTGCTTATTTTCAGCTTGTCAGTCACCTGTAACATTCTTTCACCTGCACTGCCCTGCATGAAAAGGTGCCAAACATGCCAACATGTGATGTTGTTCTGCAGATGCAGCGCCTGGAGATGGAGCTGTTGCATCATGTGTGGGATGAACTGAACCTTTGGCCTTGTAGCTACTGTACTTTGTGAGTAATGCCCCCAAGAGGAAATTCTGTTTCACAGTCGGTGCAAAAACATGACATACACCTACAGACTGAACAGTTTCATCAGCTGTTTCCAAGAAACTGCAGCACGGAGCGAGATGAATAATATCATCATGTCGTCAGATTTCAATCCAGAGGGGGAGTGTGCTGAAAATGTGGGAAAGAGAGAAGCACTTTCAGTGACCTTGGCTTTTAAGTTAATGCAAAACTCCTACCTTTTACCACACACTGACAGAAGTCTAGTTTCTAACATGCTGCATCATTTTAATGGTGGATAAATGTAAAAGTTTGTTTGTTCAAAGTCACAGTTTTGCTGTTGGGCTTGATTGATTAACATTGCTGTGTCCAAAAATAATTGCAGGCTTTATTCAGGTGTGTTGAGCTGTGAAGATGAGCAAATGTGAACTTCAGTAGGAGCCAAGCAGCCACTAAGACCATCAACGCAGCCTTATTTGTCAAGCATGTGTCGTCCAAACTAATGGGAACAACAGCAGGGTGCTGGGAAGCTCGTTATGCTATCAGAGAATGCAGTGTTGCGTAGTGTAACCAAACATTCTGTTCACGTCTGTAACACACACGCAGTAAAGGACACTAAGGTAAAAACTAAAAAACTGGAGCATCCTGAGTTTTCTCTAAATTCTTCTGTATATACCTTCAAAGTTACTAAAACATTTTAAGTAAATCTGTTACCAAAATAATAGAAACAAATTGCTAAATCCAGGTTGCTATGACAGCAGCGTTATGACTGTAGTTTACAAATGATTGGACATTTTTGTACATTTTGTGTATCGTTTTATGGAAATTTCACAGCCTGACATAAAAAATGTCAACACAAATTTATACTAGTCACTGTACAATATGCAAACTAAGGCTGCTGATAAACCTGCTTTTAACCAGTGGTTAACCTCATCAACCTTGACCTGTTTCTGGGTGCATCCGTTTAACCAGGTGAGCTAATTTGGTGGCCTGTGATTATTTATTTGATCAAAAATTTGTTTACGTGATTGCTGTGTGTAAACACGGCCTGCAGTTCAGTAAAATAGTCCCTCAATATTTGCCGTGTGGCTGTTATAGTGCCGAGTCATTCGTGGCTACTGGACCCTGCTAAGGAGGATAGAATTTTTTTGCATACTCAATCTTATGCAGATTCATCAATGAGAAATGTATAATAAAGTAATTCCGGTGAAACAGAAGCAGTTCAAGGAATGTTTGGAAGTCTCAATTTTGATGATTCTTTCAGTTTTTATAGTTTCTTGCTCTGATAAACTACCATTTCTGTGTTTCATTTAAAAAGAACAGAGCTCGGTATAAATGATAATGTATTGTAAAATAATTAGGAATGAAAAATAGTTTTGTGTTTCTTTACCCTTGGTAGTCACGTCTGCATTTATTAAATTTAGTTTTCAAATTGTGTTTGGTTAAATTCTGTCTGATATATTTCCTGTGTATGGGGACCTGGCCAACTGCACACAATGACAAAATTATTGGTATCCTTCTGTTAAAGAAAAACCCCAAATGGTCACTGAAATAACTTGAAACTGACAAAAGTGATAAACACATTTTTTAAAATAAATAAAAATGTATTGAAAATTAACTAATAATAATCAGACATTGCTTTTGAATTGTGGTTCAACAGAATCATTTAAAAAAAAACAAACTCATGAAACTGACCTGGATGAAAATGATGGTACCCTTAATGTTTTGTTGCACAACTTTTTGAGGCAATCATTGCAATCAAGCGATATCTAAAACCTTCAGTGAGAGTTCTGCACCTGTCAACAGGTGTTTTGGCCTGCTCATTATGAGCAAACTGCTCTAGCTGTCTCAGGTTTGAAGGGTTCCTTCTCCAGACGGCATGTTTCAGCTCCTTCCACGGATGTTTAATAGGATTTAGATCAGAGCTCATGGAAAGCCCCTTCAGAATTGTCAAATGTTTTGTTCTTGGCCATTCCTTGATGTTTTTAGCTGTGTTTTGGGTCATTATTATTCTGTTGGAGGAATGATTTCCCGCGACTAAAATCGAGCTTTCTGACACTGGGCAGCACATTTTGCTCCAGAATGCTTTTGTCTTGAGATTTCATTGAACCCTGCACAGATTCAAGACACCCTCTGCCAGATGCAGCAAAGCAGCCCCAGACCATCACCGAGCCTCCTCCATGTTTCACTGTTCTTTTCGTTGTATGCCTCATTATTGTGTCTGTGAACATAGAGCTGATGTGAGTTGCCAAGAAGCTCCGGTTTTGTCTCATCTGTCCAAAAAACTTCCTCCCAGAAGCGTTGTGCCTCGTCAGTATGCATTTTGGTAAATTTCACTCTCCTCTTTTAATGATTTTTATGGTTTGCTTTCAACAGTGGTGCCCTGTGTTTTTTAAGATAATTCTGTGGAACCACAATTCAAAAGCAATGTCTGATTTTCATTGGTTAATTTTCAGCAATTTTTAATTCATTATTACTTTTGTCTTTTTTAAATTATTTCAGTGATCATTGTGGATTTTTCTTTCTTTAACAGAAGGGTAACAACAAGTTTACCCACATCTACAAGTGTGAATGTTAGCCCTTCAACTTCTGGCTAGCAGGTGCCCCAAGGCTGCTCTGATTGGTTACTTCAGATTTTTCAGTTACTTTGTAAGCATATCGAAATTATACTTTTATGATTTGATCGGTCATTTCCAGCAGCACTGTCTCGCTTGTCCCTCCTTAAGCCTCCACATACATAAAGTATATATGAAACTACATATGTAAACCCTGACAACAGTATTGCAGCCAGGGTCGACACATTGGTGTTAGCAAGTGTATTATATATTGTTGGTGTAATGCAGTATCCTAACGCTGTGAAACTTACTGTGGTTTTCACTTTAGGACTCTAAGAAAGGTGTTTAAGTTAGAGCTGAGAATGACGTCACTGTTCTAAGATACAAGTTGGAAAACCAAGATGGATGTTTCCAGGAAAGCCTTTGATTTCAGGTTAGTCACAGATACCACTTGATACCAATGTGCATTTAAAAAAAATACAAACACATAGAGGTGGGACAGTACTGCATGCACAGTTGATTTAGTAAGGCACAAAAACAGAAGTGCTAATAAACAGTATATCGCTACAGCTTTCTCAGCTGTTTATGTGCCGAGGTTGAGTTTGGTGAAGTTCTCACAACAGTCCCAGTCTGATATTTGACCAAAGACAGCATTCAAGTTTAAATTTCGTGCATCATATTTTCTCTTTTTATATCATAATTTTACATTAGCATTTTGTTGTTAGTGGTGCTCTCAAAAATACAACAGTAAAGCTTTACAAGACCACCAGCATTTAGACAGAGTCTTTTCCTCACTAGCTAATAGCCTGATATTGCCATGTGTTTGTTTGTGAGAGCTGGCTTAGTTTTCTGGGAAATTGTTTTCTGCAGTTGGCCTATCTTAAATACAGATTTTTGTGGCTGTGCAGAGGCAGCAGAAACAAATTACACATTATTGAAATGTCTAAACTAATTCCAATACTCACTCTCTTCAGGTGTTCTAGGGGTCCAAAAGCATGCGTTGAACCCATCAGTTGAAATTAGAATAACAGTTTTTTGCTAATCGTTCAAATATCGTTACATGGATATTTAGTAGTGGTTGTTGAGGTTGGAGACATACCAAACACACATAAATATGGAAACTGAAACACTGTAGTATTGCTTTTAATCAGTAAATGTCATGTCTGATTATAGTATGAACTGCAAATACGTCTATGGCTTTGATTATTAATAAAAACAATCGTTTACTAAGACATACCATTACTATGCACAAAAGGCCATGTGTATTTACACAATATGACTGTTTGATACAGATAGAAGCAGCTTTAGACATACATTATGGCTTTATGGGAGATATCAGTCACTATGAAATGTCAACATTCCTCTCTTTCAACTCTGTCTTTGATCTCCACTAACTTTTGATGAAAAAATGTCTTTTCAGCTGCTAAATGCTTTTTGCTCTTGAGTGTCTTGTGACTCAACCACAAAGACATTATGAAGTGTCAGAGTTTCAACAGAATAGTTTGGTAATTCAGCCTAATTCATACTTGCTTTTCAGAAAAACATACATTTTTATATCATGGTCAAGAGAAAACCTTTTTGATTGTTTGTTTTGGTAGCAACAGGTAATTTTTCCTCATTAGGAGACCCAGCCATCCATGAATTTTTGCAGATGCTTTAGTGACTGTAACAAAAACTAAATTACACATACTGTATGGTCCCTAATTCTTCTGTGTTAATCTAAAATAATATAAGGAATAGGTGTTTTGTAAGCATAAGAGATGTAAACACAACAAAGATGTTACATTTTAACTAAAGATCTTCCACCTAATTAAATCTAGCTCATCCTGCATACTACTAAATGAAATATCCACACTAACACCCCCTTTTGTCTCACATTGTACCTTTCTGTCCTTCTTATTCGGAGAGCTTCATTTCTTTGAGAATCACTCTGCCAAAGAAATTATTCATAGTTTTCAATCAGCAATTCGTCTGTGTTTAACAGTAATTGAATTTTGATATGGGGGCAATTATTCATCATTTAAGGTTATTTGCATTAATTTGAAATATTAATGGGTTCTTTTGGGGTGACAGAGGAGATGAGTATTTGGTCACAGAGGAGCTACGCCACTTCAGGCACATATCCTCTGATATTACCCAGCATCCTCCTCGGTTTCTTCAGGTCGGATGGAGCGAGGCTGCAGATTGTTCCTGCTTAAAAAAATATTATCCAGAAATCTAACGGGATTCTGGGGACATTTCTGGGGACATGCAGAGAGGAGCTTAAGAAAATCCTCCAATGTCCCTTGAATCCATTTTCTCAGAATTATAATTCCAAGTGGTGACTTCTTAAAATCCAGTTTAATCTATACTGTAAAAAATGTACATTTTTAAAAATGCATTTAAGTGTAATTTTTTGAACAGTTACTGTTATTTTGCAGAATTACACATAACTAGTAAAATTACTCAAATAAAAATATAAATGTACATGTTTAACGATGAAAAACGTGCCAAAACTGTAAATAATTTCCACAATTAATTTTTTTATTACAAGAGGTTCTTCTCATGTTTTTACAGGTATTTAATGGGAACTTTATCATTTCTGTACTATTTGGATTTTATCATGATAATTTACCGATTGCTCTGCCAAGGAGCAGCAGAGTTATGTGACGATCAGTATTGGTTGGTCTGTCTGTCAGCAGCATTACTCAAAAACGGACGAAACGAATTTGGATGAAATTTTCAGGGAAGGTCAGAAATGACACAAGGACCAAGTGATTAGATTTTGGCAGTGATGCGGCTTAGAGTCTGGATCCACGGATTTGTTCAAGATTTCTCTATCATTGCGAGATAGCGGCGTGGCGTCACTGTAACTATGACTGCAACGGAACACTACATCAGCTGCCTGCTAATGATCACGTGATTGCGATCCGACTTCAAATCCACCGTTGTCGACTTATCAGTCAGAAATGATACAAAGAACAATTGATTAAATTGTGGGAGTGTTTCTAAGAGTGTGGGTACATCTGTAATAAATGGCCACGTTCTATGTTGCTGTGATGTCTGATCATCTATAACTAATAAACAAATGCTGCATTTAAAAAAATGCTGCTTTTCTGACAATGCCATATAGGGGAATGAACAACCTTGGCGGAATACTGCGCTCTGAGTGCTTTTCTAGTTTTTTCCTGTTTAATTACAATTCCAACACATTTACTGTATGTTTTTCATGTGATAATAAATTAGCTTCCCTTATGTGTAGAATTTGAGGATGGTTACTGTCAGTGATGTTTTATACTTTTAATTTTTTTAAGGTTTTCATTAAATTACAATGAGTAAAGTAAAGCACTAAGTTATATATATATATATATATATATATATATACACACACACATTGTATTTGAGATCAACACAGTAGCAGATTTTTAATGTTTTTAACATTTATCTGGCATCCTTGCAGTCAGATTTCCCAGCTTCTAAAATAACACTGGAACATGTGGTGACGTTGTCGTAGTGACCAAACCTAAAGCCAACACTGAACTGTATTCTCGCTTAACGAGCCCAATCCTGTACATCATGGTCTGGCTGCACTCCATGGTCACTCTACTATCAGGGGGGTTGGACGCTCAAGCTTGTTTGTGTTTCTTCAAAGCATTCACAGTGGTCTGAGACAGAGTTAAGCGAAGGATGTGGCTTCGGTTTCCGTCTGAATAGTGGCAGGTGTTTGTACAACATTTGCGTACGGGGAGACGAGCACCGTAATTAAAATGGATAATCCACCCAAAAAAACACGCAAGGCTGTATCATCCAAATCCTCAGCACAACTTGAAATTTTCCGTTTTCAGAGTGGCAGGTTGCTGCTGAGGTGGATCTTGGAAACGGTAACATGCAGATAACCTTAGAGAAAGGGAGATGACAGAGTCTACTGGAGTTAGTGGCCAAGGCAAACATACCTGCAATATACCTGCAAACATTCGTAGTGTTTTTCTTCCCAGTCATGAAGAACATTTCAGATATTCGTATCTATATTTTAGCATTGTCTGACAAACTGAGCACCTTCAGAAGTTAAAGATGACGACTGTGCTGTGAATCCAGCTGTATATTTATAAAATCTTAAGTTATTGATTAAGTTATTCTATAGTATCCTCCATTTATTATACACTTTTTCACTTTAATACATTATTTTGGGGGGTTTTATACGTTGGGATTTCCACTACTGACTCAAATAATAAGCACTCCTTTTTTATTTATTTGTATTAATGTAATCTTTCATTTGTGCTGCTTTGTACAATATCATATAGTTTGTCAATAACCTAAATAGAATAATCCTTGTGCTTTTTGGGGGGAATATTAATTGTTTGGACAAATAGACTAATTTCCGACAGATTAATCGATAAGTAGTCGTAGTGGCTAACCCGAAACATGAATTGGCCTTAATTTGTTCCTTTAAGAGTTTTAAACGGAGCTGAGCAGTGGTGCTTCAGTGCACTCTGCTGGTGATATCGTTAAAACACCTGTCAAATGCTTATTTTCATTCGGTTTTGTGTTCCTGCATCACTGACAGTGCTATTTTCGGTTTGTTTGTCCCCTTAGACATTTTTAGCACCAGCCTCCACTGATACTGACATTCAGCTCGGAGTAATGCTGTAAGCTTCACAGTGCTGCAAGCATGGCTGTTCTCAATTTTATCCCCCTTTCTTTTCCCTCCGAGTAACAGATGATAAGAACCAATCCTGTGGTGCTACATTTTCCACTCAAATTTCAAGTGTAATGAGATTTTTTTTTTGGGCTGGACGCACGGTGAGGTTGCAGAATGAGGATGGTGGGCTGTGTGAGATAAGAACAGATTGGTGTGTTAATAACAGAGAGGAGACCGTTTCAGTCTGAAAGAGATGATTTTCTGATTCAGTGCTCAGAGGTGCTTGATTGTTTTGACAGCCTGTTAAGAAATTTAGGAGGAGGATGGCCAGTTCATGAAATTTGCAGATCCTGATTGACTTTAGGATATTTTCCTAAAGGCCATCCATGTGTGTGTAGGCTGTTGGAGGTGGGTTTGGATGTCTTTCTCAGCTGGCCTCTTCTAGGATTCGAGACAGGAGGGGCAAACTCCTCCACCCAACAGGGTAGCTTCTCTCTTACATCCAGCAGACAGACAGATATTGGATCTTTTTTTTATCTTACGCTCCTCGCCGTCTGGTCACGCTTGACTTTACTCAGTCTTTGCACATTCTGACAGACCTCAGAGACTTTTCGGCAGGTGTGGATGTACTTAATTTACTGCACCGGGCTGTAGCTGCAAAAGGATTTTAAAACTACTGAGGCCATGAGTCCAAGTCTCCCCAAATACTACCACAGAGAAATCTGGCCACACTCCAAAAAGAAAGTCTATAAAATATGTTTCATTACTGGGAGTTGTGAGATCTATAAAATTTATTTCTGAGTTTAAAGGTTTAAATTGTGTTTCATTAACTCATCTTGCAAAGCCAGGAACTTCTGACTGGGAAATGCAGTTGATTTTTTTGGGAGCATTAAAAACGTCACAATTAAATATACCGATCAACATTTTTGCAGCTTTGGGACGACACTGATTTACCAGATTGAATGACGTTATCGTCTTGGTAGCCGTGTTAGTATACAGTAGCTTTTTTTAGTCCAGCAGTTCCTGAGCAACCTTATTTTTCATGCAAGTCTGAAATTCACTCTCTTTTAGCTCTGCTATGGGTGTTTACAATTCAGTCCCTCCAGGATTTTTTCGTGATCGTTGCGGCCGAAAATGCCTGAATTAGGAATTACTATGCTAGTCAAAAATGTCTGTAAGCTAGTGACTGGGTTTTTTTTAGGTTAATTACCAGCATAGCTTAGCTAGTGTCTAGCACTTCTAGGCTATTGCCTAGCATACATAGACAAGTGACCAACTCTTCTAGACTACAGCCCCAGTGACTAGCCTTGGAGTTGCAGTCACTAGCCTAGATCCTGTCAAATTTCTTCTGGCCTTACAAGTTATCAAGATGCTAATGTCCCTCAATACAACATGGTCTTCGTTTTTAAATGATGGTCGCATTTAGAGAAAAACAGACGATAAAGCAAGATATGCTTTCAGACAAGGCTACTGTAGGGGCTTCCATGGTGTCCTCGAGTTTTCAGTCAGGTCCTTGTGATGTCTTTCAAAAAAACTAAATTGTGACAGCCAAAAAGGCATCAAACCAATGTCTGACGTCACTGAGGCTACGTCTGCCTTTTATATACAGTCCTGCTCTTAACCAAAGCTTTACTGGAATCAAAATGGAAACCTCTGTTACTAAAATTCCCAATTTCCCATCAAATCTCCCGACCTCTATGTACTTTACCCTGATGCTTTACTTTTTGCGAGTTTCTAACATCAAGTATTCAGTACGTGACTTTGTGAAGTCAAAATGATTCATTTCCACGCCCTAAATCTGCCATCCACCCTCAAAATCCACCTCAAGTAATCCAACTGACTGCACAGACCGAAAGATGTCGGCTAATATGCAGATCAGCGGCTGGAGCGGATACTTTCCCCTCCTTTAACTTCTCTGTTTTAATGTATCACCTTGAAATCCACAGGGCATCCTCCCAGGAGTCCCTTTGTCTATGAATGCTAATGGGATCTCTCTGTGTTAATAATAAATAGCTGCTGATAAAATAATAAATTTCTAATGTCCCTCTCAGACCCTTTTCTCTCTCCTCCTTCTCAGATTAGTTTATCAGGGCTTTGCTGCCCCCCAAACACTTTGGGCTTAATTATTTAAAATGCCTGAAAAATTCATATCCTTCTTTTTTTGGGGTGCAAAAGCCATCGTTCAGCCTGTGAAAATTTGGAAAAAGAGGCGGAGGCGGATGAAATATTCAGCAGCGTGCAGGCCCTTCAATTATTTTTCAGATGCATGAATGTTAAAAAACACATGCAGAGTGAAATGAGCATTTTAAGGCAGAATAATTCCTACAGCAATATAATACAGCACTGTCAATTATTTAGGGCCAAATCTCCCTGCTGAGACTTCACACATTTATGTTTAATCACGTTTAGGGACTTTGGATACAATAACTTGGCTGTCATTTGTTTTTTTTCACCCTGCAGCAATGCAATTAAGTGTAAAAAATAGATATTTTATGCTGGCAAATATTAAAAAAAGTGTCCATTTGGGAGCACATCCCAAAGGCTTTTGCTTTTTGTTGGATGGTCAGACACTGAAGCTGTTTCTATCCCGTCCCAATCAATGTTTAACAGACAACAAAACATGAAAAAAAAAGATGTTTCCATTCTCATCTGTAATTTAAGCATTCCTCCGTGTTATATCCTATCCCCGGTATCGCTCCGTTCCAACACAAATGCTTTTGTTTGCTGGCTGTCATCGTGCTGTATTATTTAGAGGCAGAACAAACAGGAAGCCCTCGCCGTCTTCTTCTCCCCTTCCTAATTCATTTGAACGCTGGCTCCTCAGGCCTGTCAGCGCATCCACCACAGGGATCAATTTCACCACCGCAAACCCACCGGATCACATCAGATGGGGACGCACGCTCTCAAAAACGCCCTCACTATCTTCAGTACCGGCCCTCTGAGGGTGAAATCTTTTGGGGAAAGTTTTTCTTCACGCTGGGAAAAACTTTGAGGAGACGAGGTTGCGGATTAATAACAGTTTAAAACTCCTTGATGTAATTGAAAAGAACATAAATGAGAGTTAAATGATGGGCTTGGAGACGTATTTGAGTCTCAAATTAATTTAAATTGCTGCGTGACATGCCCAGAGGTTCTGGGTCAGTTTTTTTTCTCCCACCGTCTGTCTCCTCCTCTGTCCCTGTTTTACCTACTATTGAAATAAAGAACATGGAAATACAACTGAGATCTACAGATGAACCTCTTAGATGAAACAGGCCACAAGGTTGCTCATAAAAGTAAAGAGAAGTTATTGGAAATTTCATTTTCAAGTTTGACAGAGGTGAAGTAAGTGAAACAACGGCAAAATAATCAGGAACTTTTTTCATTTAAGTAATTTTTGCTGCCAAAGGGGCCCAGAATTTGATAGGAAGATTTTCATCTTTTGTCATTGTGAACTCATCTTTGTTTTTTGTATTGAACATATAAAAACAGGACATTAATATGAAATTAAATTGCTGTCATAACTGAGCAAAATCTCCCAAGAATTTAACCAAAATTAAATGGTAAAGAAAAATGCGACATTTAATTGAAAGATGAATCTGAAAACGTTTTCACATTTCATCACTATCAAGCTTTATTTCAGCCTGCAGCCTTATCTACAACCAGTGTTTATGCACACTGACTGTCTTGGAGCCTAAAGTGGACATACGAGGAACTGCATGTTTTGGCACTTAAACACCGATCTCATTTTTCAGCACTGGAGGTTTCTCCTTGGCATATGAATGAACCTTCCCTATGCTGTTAATTGCTCAACATTTATTCATCCAACTGACTTTTGAGACTTTCCAGGGACAGTGGCTGATGACCCTGATGTGTTTTATCGGCCGTAGAAAATTGCATTTTGGCAGTCATAGGTTCTGACTTTAATTTGAACGTGGCACAGATAGCCAGTTGTAAAGATCAGCAGTATTCTTGAGTATTGGATAGACAATAACAACAAATGCAGTTAGTGGTCAACATTACCTGGTTAATCTGTCAGTAACTGCTGTAACCAATGAACACAGATCATACAGCTAATTAACAGAGTGGAGTTATCAGTCACTGCCCTGCTCTAAAGATTCAAAAGTCAACTTGGTGAGCAAATGTTGGAGCAGTTCTGAGGACAGCATTTCTCCATGTGGCGCAGAAATATTCAACTGTAGAAATTGTTCTTTGTGCTCATATGATGTGGGTCTGATTTTTACTTGTAAGGGTTTTGAGATGAATTGGTTAGATTTGGAAAAAGATCGTTTCGGGTAAATAGATGGCCGCCTTAGTCTTTGTTACAATGAGAAACACACATTTAATATGATGGAACAGTCACTGACTAATAGCTCGAAATGAAAAACAAATTAATCTCAAAGTCCAAAGTTTTGTTGCTCCATCCGTTCACCCAGATCTCCTCTGTAAGTAATATGACATAATTGCGTTTACATTACACTGTTTTTACTTTGCATTCACACAAGTTGGAACTAAAAAAATATTAGACCAAATGTCAAATACACTGAAATTACTTTATACATCCTGTACAGTACCAGTGTTGTAGCAGCACAGTATTTACAACATACCACTTCCTTATTTGGTACTGCTTTGTTCGTAGTCTTGCATTTTCTCAATTTTCTACAGTTTTATACCTCAGCCAAAGAACATGTCAGAGTTCTGTGATGATCGACATTAGTTTGTCTGTCTGTCTTTTAGCAACATTACTCAAAAACGGACTCACGGATTTAGATGAAATTTTCAGGAAAAGTGAGAAATGATACAAGGACCAATTGATTAGATTTTGGCTGTGATTTGGTTTATAGTCTAGATCCATGGATTTGTTAAAGATTTCTGTGTCATTGTAAGCTAACGAATTGTAGAAATTGAAGTTTAAAATGAGCGTCAAAGACTCCAAACTATGAGAGAAACATCCATGAAATACATCCTGTAGTAAACGAGAAGATGGACAGTGTGTGAATGAGCAGGGTATTATTTTGAATATGACTTAATTTAAATAAGTAGCCATGTGAATGAAAGCAACCAGATTTTGAAAGCATACAAATCATTAAAACATTTATTAACCAGCTTCATGCAATAAATTATGAATTTGGACAGCTTGTTCTAAGAGTCAGGGTCTGCTACATAGCTCACAGTGTCATCATAGTGATAATATTATATTAGCATTATAGTATGAATTATTAACAATTCTGCTTAAACTGCAAGTCTGGACTGCTTGATGCTGTTGTGGGGCATCACAAGTTACACAAAATAGAGAAGGAACTAGCCTTAATGGAAAATCACACAAAATAAGATTTAGGAAAGGTATCAGTTCAGCGAGACGCACAGTATACGCACACACACACACACACACACACACACACACACACACACACACACACACACACACACACACACACACACACACACACACACACACACATATATATTAGCATATATTAAAATGATAGGTTTTGCACTGCTTGTGTGTGCCCTTTTCATCTATTATTGTTGACAGGTCAATTTTTTCTAAAGTCTTTAGTTTATGATCAAATACCTGCACACAGCCAAGTTTTGTGTTACTTTTATATTAGCAATCAGAACCATTTTAATCATCAGTTTATTTGTTTGCACAATTGTTGTCTTTAATTTGTTTGTGTGTAAACCAAGTAGCCAATCAAACCAAATTAAATGACTCTGACATGCAAATGCAGCGGTCTTATAATTTATAAAATACTGTTTTATAATTCTTTATTTCAAAAAAAGTGTAGCATGTTTATCAAAATCTGCACATCAGACTAATGCTTGATACACTGGGATGCAGGAAATATAAAATTTAGCAATTTTATAACACATATTTGAAGAAGTTTTGTTGAAGAAAATATGTGTATTAAATGTCTTATTTTCTCACAGATAAATTAAAGTAGTTGTATACCAGATAACCTTCCGTTTTTCGGGACACAAAACATTACTTGGGAAGAAAGAAACTTCTGGTTTATTTTCTGACTGCTCACGGTAGCATTAAAAACACTGTCTGACTGTTCTCTAAAGCAAGAAACGGCTCTAAGAATCCCACTTTGAAATAGAAACGTTGATCTCAGTGCTGTGCTAAAGACAAGAGTAAAACACCTGGTTCCATTAATTAATAGGCATGTGACCAGGTGTGACTGGATGGGGGTCTTCTTCGTGCACATCTGACATGAAGTCTGTTTTTCCTCAGAGCAGACTCCTGAGGGTCTTAAGTAGAAGTGATGGACACACAGGGTCAGTGATGCTTTTAGACTGCGAAGCATGTTTTGCAAGGGCAAATGCAGGCTTCTGCTAGCTGTAGCCTCCACAAAGGGAGGTCTGAGAGTGTGGACAAGGGTGCTGAAAAGCTCAGGTGGTTGTGGACTTCCACACCTCAGGATACAGACAGGGCAGCCATAGGGGAGCAATGGAAGGTGAAAGGGCACCATTTGCAAGGTGTGGTAGGGTGTTTATCAGCCAGGAAAAGGAACACGTCCATGAAGCCAAACATTGCGTTTTTATCTTTTTTTTTTTTGCATGGTGGTTTGCATCTAAGGCATTAAAGTGAAACTAATGAAAATTCACCCCATTATAAAACATGCTATTGTTTATCTGTTTAAAAAAAAGACATCATGCTGTATTCAAAAAGTCTTGAAACTAGTGATTGAGACCATAAACTTGTAATGAAAATGTTTACTGAGGTAGCAGATCAACAGGGAAGTATGGTCATTTTTTTCTTCCACTTCTACACAATCAGCCTTTTCTCTGCATCCAGAGGAGTCACCCCCTGCTGGCTGACTGAATTAATGCACATTTTAAGTCACTTCAGCACTGGCTTAAGTTTTCAAACTGGATGGCTGGGTTCCAGATTTTCTATATGTGCATAATTTGCATCCTAAAAATATCTTTTAAGCATTTTTGTCAGAGCAGCCACGACCTACATATCTATGAGAATATATTAGCTATGAAATTACAGCGACGTGAATTAAAATAAAAATGTGTTTTAGACATCAAGTGTGCTGAACTGATGAGCTGTCGATGCTGTTACTGAGCATGTGTTATACTGTAAGTGCACACGCTCACATACATGACTGATTTTCCCCGCAGGCCCCGGGGCCTTGCTCTCAGGCCCCTCAACTGGGGTGACAACAAACCTGTCTATGTGATTTATGGAAATGCAGATGGAGTTTTTATTACACCTCCTTGTGATACACACAGACACATACAGACATTCCTCTTGGTTCAGCTGAAAGAAGGACAAAGGAGGTCAAAGCACAATAAGAAATGTGTCAACTCTGCAACAAAAATGGTGATTAGATCATGGGCTGTGTGTGTCGTTGTATTAGTCATGTTGTGAGGATATTAATCTCTTTATAAAGTCTCATAAGTCAGTGTTATGTCCTCTAAAGTGATGGCAACACTACTGCTGTGTGTTGGATCTGTGCACCAAGATGTCTTGATATTTAATTGCTGTAATTAACATGATTAAGGATACAATCAATTATACAGTGTTTTCTGCATCTAGTAATTAATGCTCAGGTCAGTATGTTGTCTTCAGATGTTATTTAAATATTTTATTTTTCTGTACTATCTATGTCTGTATTCATGGGTTTTCTATAGTTTGAGACTCCATGCTTTATATAGATTGCAGTTTTTCTGTAGAAAAATGCATCCTATGACTAAAATATTATCACATATCACATTATTAGATTCTTTTTACTTGTGCATCAATGTGTTAGCAGCGTTGAGTGTTGTAGCTACCCACAGTGTTGCTTGTTTCACTGACTTTATACACATAAATGGCTCATACATTTTTTTACTCTGATTTTTCTTTGTATTAAATTAATTTATCTGTGTATTCATTTGCATCTACAGTAAATTGGGAAATAGTTTGCACATAATTTTCCTAGTTTCTATGGCTATTTCCCACAATCATGGTTCTGACATTGCTAGATTCCAGGCAACCTACCCTACACTGTATTGAAAAGATATTTCTACTGCTAGCATTTTATAGTGAGCATCTATGAAAATAACAGTTTCATGATCAGACTTTTTCCCTTGATGCATATAAAAATAGGCATATATTAAAGTGTCAGTGTTATATCAAATGGTTGAAGATCTGGATGGATGGTTCTGTAAAAGACAAGATACAGCAAGTATGGTTAGCCCTCATCATGACCCAGATAAGACATAAAAAGCAAAGCTAGTGACTTTATCCTAAAATAGTCTTTGGTTGATAGGATTAATCCATTTACTGTGTTTTACTGCTGTGCATTATGGCACATTTATAATGCTATGAATCATTTAAATTATTATCGTCAGTGGCTCGTAGAAGCGCAAGATTTTTTTTTTTTTTTTTTTTTTTTTACAAAATGTGATGCAAACAGTTTATTCTGGGTGAATTTTTAAAAGGGACATGCAGAATAAAGTGATTTTGAGAAAACGGCACAACTTCAAGCTGAGATTTGATTAAGTTTCAGAGTGTGATGGCAAGTCACCAATGAGTAGTTCATAGGCTGTCGGAAAGTTGAACATCCTACGATGTGTTCTGTCTGTACTGTTACGGATTCCAATAAATGGTGCCATTTATGTGAACACAATGTGGGTTCTGAGTGTCAAAGAAGCAGAAACACTCATAGAAATGCAAGAAATAAATCAAAGCTATAAGACACGTGCTGGTACTGCTTGTGCACACTGCCAAACATAAAAAACGTATGCAACACGGCTGAAAAAGAGAGTAAATCTTACACCTATGGGTAATGAGGAGGGTAATCAGAAGTAGGAAAGAAACCTTAGTGAAATTATATTTGTGTCCTTCAGCTGAATATTTATAACCTCCAGATCATTTGCGAAGGCAAGGGGCACGTTTAGTGTAGGGGGAGGTAAAGGTTTCTATTATCAGGGAACGTAATCCTCTTTGTGAACGATACTCCCCGTCAGTCTATAAAGAACAAAGGGAGAAAAGGAGGAAACGATAGAAGGATAAAGGAGTTTAAAAAAAAAGAGGACTATGGCGAAGAGCAAGGTTTCGCTTGTCCACACACTTCATCATTCATCTGCTGTTCCCGTGGAGACGCCTCTCTCTCCTCCACACTTAAATATAAGAGCCTCAATCACCTCTCTTTCATTCTTTCCTTCATCAGTGCCCTCCTCCTTTTTATCCTCTTTACATCCATTGGCTCCATCCATTCTTTATTTTTCACTTCTGTTTCTTTTTTTCTCCCCCCACTCCCCTTCCCCTCTGGAGTGCTCTTTATCCCCCAGTCCTCAGCATCCTCCCTCCCTCCTCTCCCTCTTCTCATCTCACCCCCACATCCCCACCCCTCAGCGTTTAGTGATTAATGCGAGTTTTAATTGTCATGCTCACTTTTATGCTCATTAAAGTGTATTATGCAGCAGTTAGGGTATTAAAGTTCAGCGCGAAATTTCATGCATACTGATGAGAATGCAAATGAGCCCAGCGTGAACCGATACTATGGTTTGTGTTGTGTGTGTGTGGTGTGTGTGTGATTATCCCCAGGAGTGAGCCAGAGTGTCATTATCACCCTTACTAGCCATTTTAGCTGAGCAGAGAGAGTCCGTCCATAGAAATCATGTTAATGGCAGTCTTAAAGCATTCTTTATGCCTGAATACCTGCGTAGTATTTAACATATGATGCTCTGCGTTGCAAGAATTTTTTTCCCCAGGCATTATTCAGAGGTGCAATGAATTTAGGTGGGCATGCAAGTAATATACATACAAATAAAACTGTAAAAGTTGACATTAAAAGGTTTAGCGTTGATATCTTCCATGAGATTTGTAGTCATGTAGTGTGTGTAGTGAACAAAACAAAAAAAGTTTATAGCAGCAGCTTGGATATTATAGAAGAGCTACATTACACTCCATGCTGTGTGATTTATTTTATTTTATTATTTTTAATTTCAGTAACAGTATAAATATTTGGATTTCTTCATAGTGGTTCTAATGTGGTACACTTGTTTTTTTTATTTGATTTGTAATACTTGTTTTTGTCATTTCTTACTGTAATGCACCAAAGATACAGTCAAATGAAAATATGACAAAAAAAGAAACAGATTCATATTCTGATATCATTTATTAAATTACCCACACATATAAATGCATGTATCTGTCAAGGCCAATGGTTTAAAATAATCACAATTCACTTATACAGAGACAATGCTTCTGTTGAACAAAATGTAATATACAATAAGCTAGAATTGTATCTGCAATAACCACGTGCTGTTTTCTTGTTTACATAGCTGTATAAGTCCATGCATTGTTTAAAGAAAGTCCACACAGTGGCACAGAAAGCCCCACCATTTTTGTGCACATTGTCACACCGGAGAAAGGCACTGAGGACAAGACTCAGTCAAACTTCTGCTTCAGTTATCTGTAAAGCTAAGGGATCGTCAAAATGTTTTGATTTAATCCTGAGCTTAGATGTATGAAAAAGAATTGAATACCAAACTCAACTATGCCCAGGTTTGCTTCTGAGTTGTGCAGCCACCTGCACATGCTCAGTAGCTTTCCCACTCTATCCATGGACATTACATTGTGATAAGGAAACAAAAATAAAACCCTTTATTCAAGGTTCTGGGCAGTTTATACAGATATAAAAACCCTGTGGATTAAGAACACCATATCCATACCATATATCTTTAAATAGTGACCGGGACATTTATTTGAAGCCAGTTTGCATTAAAGTCAGGTCTTCATTTCTTAGTTTTTATTCCCTCTCGTTAATGAGTATATTTGGTCAGACTTTAGCAAGAAGCTTTGTTTTGATTCACTCATATTTAGTCTGTTGAAGTTCCTGCAATAAGGCTTTCTCTGGTACGGTGCTACGCGTAGCTATACGCACAGGCACATCTGCCTGTTGTTGCTAAGTGCTGTCCCATGGGGGCACTGTTGAAAATACGATCATGGAACAGTCAGAAATGTAGGCTACTCATGTTTGTGCTGTAGTTGGACCTTTAGTTTTTGGTCCTGTTGCATCAGCAACCACAAGCAGCAGCTATAAAGTCATGCATTGTTTGTCGTACTGAAATGATTCCTTGTACTTTATGGTTGTTATAAATTTCTGAACTAGTGAGCATTCAACCTGCACACAATGTCATCACCAAGGGGCGACGTGCAGCTGGCTTGTAGGAGGACTGTGTGTCTGTAGCTTCTGCACTGGTAAAATTCCCATCATCCTTCCCTCTGCGTATACATAGAACTATGCAAATGGACACCAACTCAGAACCATAAATCCACCTTTATGCTGTTATAACAAACTCAACCCTTCTGTCAATCGTTTTAAATTGAATGCCATCAGTGAACAGAAACCTTAAATTTCTTAACAGGGTTTTTATAGTGAAATGTACACAATGCTTAACTTGCATGAATGTTATCTGACCAGAAATTTCTTGCATCATTTTTGTCCTCCGGCCTTTTTTGTTCACGCTGACCAGACACAATTGGAGACCCAGCTTTAAATTGACTAGTACATATCCAATATGTACAATGTCAGTATTTTAAATATCACTATTTTCTACTTATAGAACGATCTGTGCAATGTCAGTGCTTTTCTGCGTTTAGAAAATCGAGTGGAATATCATTATTCTCCACATTCAAAGGAATCTATACAAAATTTGGAATTGCTAGATATGGAAGAATCTGTGCAATATCAAGAGTACTTCCATGTATTTCTTGTTAATCTTTATTTCCTACTGATGTTCCATACATTTTTTCATTGTCCCTTTGGCTGCTGTAACACATGATGATCTTATCTTTAGTACTTTTACAGATGTTTCTTTTTGTGATTTTTGTCTTTGACTTTTTTAGTTGAACATTGCAAGTGACTGCTGCAACAAAATGGCAGCAGGGCACTCTCTCCATGACTATCACTATGTGAATGAAATTTCATTGCAGAAAATTGTGAACCTCAAGGTGGCACTAGAGAAAAACTAAGAGGAGTTCGGCAGTCATTAGTATGTATCATGGGGAACCGTAAATGTGTGTAAAAAATTTGGTGCCACTCCATCTAATAGTTGCTGAGGTATTTCAGTGAAAAGTGGTGAACCAACCAGCCGACAGATCGACAGGGGTAGACAGCAGTATGGCAGCATTTTAAATGAGGCATGTTGATGAAATGTATCTACTCGCAGCGAAGAAGATGACAAGAATCTTATTAACATAATGAGCGGCTGAAATTTAAATTTAATACAGTGAAAGAGAGATGCAGCCGAATGCCTGAAAAATGAGCACGAAGTCAGTTGTTAGGTTGTGCTGTCTTATTCAACACAGTGTTCTGTGTGTGTCTGTGCTGCCGTCTTCCTTTTCCCAGCCCACCCACTGTTCCCACCATGCTGTGTGAATAGGCTCAGTCATTACTGTGCTTCTCCTGTGCCGTCTGCAGGGTAAAATGAGACAATAGTCAAGATTTTCAACCAGGGGGCCTAAATCATTTACACAGCATGGAGCGAGTGTGCTGAAATGAGGCTGCTGATAACTCTGTCCTGCAGGAGCAGCAGGTGGTACTGTAACTGCAAGAAAAAGACGACAGATAAACTCATTACAGTGACAAATAGTGTGTTTATGCACGAGTAAAACTGTTTAAAATCGTATCTGAAATGTTCCCTTGGTGCTGATCAAAAGGAGAAATCTAGCATCTTTAGATGAGGCTGCAGGGAGTTTTCCCCAGTACAACATACTAAAGACAGAGCAGTAATACAGAAACACAGGTTTAGAAAAAAGTGCATGATAGTCTTGCTTTTAGTGCTTTTTGATGATTTATCATCGTCATTGACTTTGTTCAAGTCTAAAGTATTATTTAAATACCACAAACGCACATTCTCACTTGATACTTTAATAGTATTTGGTTAATAATGAGTTTAAAAAGTCAAAATTATGAATCAAGTAAAATTTTGACATGGTAAGTCAGAATTTACATTCAAGTACAAATAATCTGATAAAATGTCAAAATTGAAGTAAAAATAAGAAATAACCTATAATGGAAAAACACATTTTAGACTTTTACACAAAATCATGAGTAAAAATTATGAGTAAGAGTTAAATTTTAAGATAACCACAAGAGAATTTATGAGGACAAAAATCTAACTTTTAACACAGAAGTAATAGTTGTAAGATTAAATGGATTTTGAATTTCAAAACCAAGAAAAGCCCTCAGAGTGCAGTACTCTACCAAGGCTGCTCAGTCGTATCATTTCCAATGGAAGAGATCTTTAATTTAAAAAAATTACCTTGCGGTGAGCACAGGTGTGTGTTATGCATGTGTATATTACATCTAAATATGTAACCAAAGTAGTTTAAATCAATCCACTGGACTTTAAGAAAGTTCCTTGAAGACGTTTCACCTCTCATCCAAGAGGCTTCTTCAATTCTGGTGGTGGTGGGTGTTGCCTCAGCTTTTAAACCTCTGTGAGGTGTGTCCAGGGCTATTTTTCCAACGACCAATACCAAAACTCATGTGACTACACAACGATGGTCGTTGTGAGTATCAGTGGGGGTTGTTGAAATAATGGTGGTCATTAGCATGAGTCTGCTGAGTAGTTCTTTTGGGAGTTTTGAAAGGACCTGATTGTAAATTGGCGAAAGATGATGTCGCAGACCACCCCCCTCACCACCCCCCCATTCAGAGATGGCTTCTCTGCCTTGACATGGATGGCTTCTTTCACTCCTCTCTCAAACATCTGTCCTCACTGTCCAAAATCTGAACATTGGTGTCCTGAAACGAGAGTCCTTCTTCCTTAAAGGGGAACTTCATTCTTTTTCAACCTGGGGTCTGTTTTCATATGTTATTTCATACATGTGAGTGATGGAGAAATGAATTTTCGACATAGCTCCAGTATTTAGCCAGGCAGGCATCTAAGGCATCTCGTTCCGAAATTTGCGTGATGGCTCGCGCCAAAACACCGGTTTTGGCTCGAAATTGCGCGATAGCTCGCGCCAAAACACCGGTTTTGGCGCGAGCTATCACACGATTTCGGAACGAGATTTGCTTTCTAGCGTCCTGAGATTTGGATACAGACCACAACAAAGAGCGATCGCCAGGTAATGTGGAGGTTTTCGTTCACTTCTCATCTCTAGTATGTTGTGGGACACTCGTTGAGACTATCCGAGCCGGTCAGGTGGGGAAAAAAACACGTTAGGGCGGACTTTGACGCGGGGGAGCAAGTTGCCCTATACTTTTTGCTAGCTGAGCTGCTAGCTGAGCTGCTAAGCTGCCTGCCTGGCAAAATACTGGAGCTATGTCGAAAATTCATTTCTCCATCACTCACATGTATGAAATGACATATGAAAACAGACCCCAGGTTGAAAAAACCCGAATTTCCCCTTTAAGGTGAAGGAAGACTGCCAAATCCTGTCCTGAGGAGCTGGCTCTCCTGTGATGAGCCATGCGCTTGTTAAGTGGCTGTTTGGTTTCCCCTATGTAGAGATCTGAGCATTCCTCGCTGCATTTAACTGTATACACCAGGTTGCTCTTCTGGCTATGTGGTGTGGGGGTCTTTTGGGTGGACCAGTCTTTGCCTGAGGGTGTTATAAGTCTGCAGCGGTCAATTTATAGTAGAATCATAATTATGATCGTCAGCAGGCAGTAAACTGCAGAGTTTCCTCATTGTCATAGTTACAGTGACACCGTGACGCTTTATTGCCATGATACAGAAATCTTTAACAAATCTGTAGGTCCAGATTGTAACTCTCATCACTGCCAAAATCTAATCACTTGGTCCTGGTGCCATTTCTGACCTTTCCTGAAAATTTCATCCAAATCCGTGAATCTGTTTTTGAATAATGTTGGAAACAGACAGGCAGGCAAACGAACGCTGATCGTCACATAACTCTGCTGATTAAAAAAAAAAAGAAAAAATGTCAAATTTCGAATAATTAAATGTACCAAGTACCACATTTTGACTAACTTAATTAGAAATAAATTTTTAAAAAGTCAAATTGTAGACTAAGACAAATATTGGACTCACAAAGCCAGTATGTCATTAAATGTCTAAAGTATGTGGTGAAAGTAATAATTTTGACATGTTACATTAAAAAAATGACAAAAACTACCAATGTCCACCAAACTGTCAAACATTAGTTAAAAATAAAAATGAAGGTAGGAACTAAAACAAAAATTAGAGACGATAAGGAATGAATAACTCAATTTGTATAGCACCTTACAGACAAACATTCACCGGTTCACCAGTTAATTTTAAAAAGTCAAAATTATGGGTTATAATGTTAAAAATATGAGCTTCAAGAATAAAATTGGTGGATAAAATTGATTTTTTTCAATATATTTTAATTGGAAAATAAATTTTAAGAGATATAATCCATTTTAAGATTAAAAATATCTTGATTCAGACATAAAATTTGGAGTTTTCAATGTCAAGTACAAGAGACATTTAAGTCGTCCTAATTCACATTTTTCTCATCGTAAATGAGTAAAAGTGATGACTTAACACTTGAAATCCCAGGTTTTGCCATGTTTTTTTTTACTCCCAGAACTGTGCCATATGGCTCTGGATACTATATATTCATTTTGAAATGAGGACCATTTCTGAGGAATGTGAGCATTGTCCCTGATAATGGCTGATGATAAACACTTAAAATCCCAGGTTTCGCCATGTTCAAGTGGTAATACACACACTAGTGCCTTGTTGTCATAACAAAAGTGTCTGTAAACCAGGGATTAGTGCCAAGTGGCTCTTCTCTGGGGTGCAGAGATATATGTGCCAAAGGGCTCAGGGCTGGAATTCCTAGTGTTAAGATCACTTCTACCTTTAATACTGACTAACTCTCATTTTTGTTTTACTGGCAGAAATGGTCTTCCATATTTCTCATAATGAGCTGTTTTTTCTTTAAACGCTCCACATTCCAGCGGACCGTAAACGTCACAGGAGGCGGTGCTGGATTCACTGCCCCTCCCCCCCAAACCACGAGGCTCCAGTGTTGACAGGCCACTAACCATCCGGAGGCACCCCAGCGTTCAGTCCGCTGCCCCAATTCACCGCTAGACAAAAGTGCAGTCTCTCCCAAGTAGAGCCTCCGCCTAGAAGCGCCAAGTCCTCATTACAGCTACACGCTTTCCAAAGCTTCTCCCTGGGGTCTCAAATGTGGCTTACAACGGATTAACGGCCGTCCGGGAATTCACCCTCCAGTCGGTTGTTAGCGCGGAGCTAACCGGACCGTCTTCGACAGACCCCGCCTCCCTTAATTTGTCAACAAAGGGGTTTGACAAGCTCGGAGAGGCCCCGCCCCCATGTTCCCATAAAAGGATGCTTTGGCCATACACGGCCGACGATCCAGCCGCGGGTCACCTCTTCCCTTCCCCGTCCCGTTCATATGGTGCGTTGACTTCTTCCGTCGCCGTTAAAGCGGAGCTATCATGGCGGAGCGCGTACAGCAGCCCCCGGCCAAGCGGCTCTGCTGTAGACCGGGCTACGGAGCAACATGTAGGCAAGGCCAGCGGGCCGCGGGGGCGCCGTGTGGCGGCTCGGCTGCCACCCAGGGTGAATCGAGCCGAACCCAGAGCCCGGAGTCGCTCCTGGACATCGCGGCGAGGAAAGTCGCGGAGAAGTGGCCGTTTCAACGGGTAGAGGAGCGCTTCGAGAGGATCCCGGAGCCCGTCCAGAGGCGGATCGTCTACTGGTCTTTCCCGAGGAGCGAACGGGAAATCTGTATGTACTCTTCGTTCAACACCGGCGGTGAGGAGCTCGGGAGTAGCGGGGAGAGCGGTGACGAGACGCGGCTGCCTTTCCGACGGGGCATCGCTCTGCTAGAGAGCGGCTGCGTGGACAACGTACTGCAAGTCGGTGAGTGATGTGATGAGACCGGGCTTAACGGGCACAAATTCAGACATCCTGACAAATAACCAGCCAGAAAACAACAAAATGACCCACATTAGTGATGACATGTGGGAACGACTCGGATTATACGGGCAGATAAAGTGACAGGGCTTGACAACAAAGGGCGACAGACTCAGAGAGAGGCAGCCATGGGGCTTTAAATCTGCTGGGCGCATGAATGGGGCATTTAAATCCTGTTTAGCTCGGGGGCCAGTTTGAATGTGAAAAAAGCCTCAAAAAGCACTAATTGCGTGGAAGATCATGCTGTGGCTTAAACAAAAGGGGAATCTCCGCATTTTTACACATAAGCAGCGCCAGAATTAATTGTGAAACTTTGTCAGAATAAGGACAAATGAGCCAGCTTTGCTGCCTGTGGCTGCTCTGTAGCACAAACATCTACTAACTCTGTATTGTATCACTCTGATTTAAATGATGTGACTTTAAAATATTTGTGTTTTTAAGGCCCATTCTTGTATGAAATATGATTCTTTTGGGAGCCTGAACTTTAAAATCTGTGAAAAATGATTACATAAAACTATTGAGTAATAAGGGAAGTGCTCAGGGCAGGGTTTGGTCTCAACTGACACACATTACATTTGAATGAGTTGTTTTGTGTGGCACTGTTGATATGCCGTTGAATAATAATTAAAATGTATTGTGGCTTTGTCAGCCTGCACAGACACACTGTGCTGCCGTGAGAAGCTGCTTATCCCCGACAGCGCTGGAAAGAAGTCAGATATGCACTATTGTTGTATATTTAGATCCAGGGGTGCGACGGGAGCGTTTTTGTGTAGAAGTAAGTCAGGGCAAAACTGAAGAACAAACCGTCAGTACACCAGCTTGTTTATAGCCCACTGAGAGTGAGTAAAACAGGAACAGACACCTGTGCACTTGTGCTTGACAACTTTCCTCTACTGACAGCATGAATCAGAGCTTGTTTTAGTGTCAGTTTTCCACTTACGAGTTCCTAACCCTCTTTGAGATTTCAATTATCCAGCACTTATATCAAATTCCCTGCATTCCTATTGTGAGTTTGGCACTTTGTTCCCGTTTTCATATTCATTTGTTTCCCTGAAGCTTCCTGTCGCTTCCAAAGCAAATAAAAGCATCTTTTCACTCTCTTGTTTAGTAGAAGAGACTTGGAAAGATGCAGCGCACTAGGCACAGCGATTCCTGCATGATTCACACCAGTCTGCAGCCAGTTGGTTTGTGTCTGTCTGTGATCGAAAAGGCTGTGAAGGAAGCAGACGTGGTGTTGAATTGAAGCGATGGCTCACGTTAATGAAGACAGTCTTCAGTTTACAGCCTTTATGGTGACATGGTCGGCTGGAAGGCTTTGATTGTGTTGCAGTCTGCCACCTGTGAGTTTTCCACACTCATGACGCCTCCTCACAGAGGGCTGTAATCCCATTACTCTGCATGCTTAATTTGAATTGTAATGCAGTCTGAATGCTTGAATTTCTGCATGACCCATCTCTTTTTTCCCCCAAATGCAGGAGGCTCTTGTCGGCTTTGTGTAAATGTGAACTCGCAACATTCTCACTTGCTGAAACGAGAGGCCTCTGTATTCCCAGATCTTGGGAAATGTTTCTGCAGGGATGAAAGTAAATCTTGGCTCAATCTGCCTACTTACAAAGAGGAAAAGCAGTAGTCAGCATACACAATTTTGAGATAAACCATCAAAAAATTATTCAATTCTGTGACTTTATTGACTGTGTGAAAGTGGAAAAATATATGAGAACATGCAAAAATCCCCAATTTATGCCACAAAACAACATTTTTGATTTACCAATTCAAAATTATGATTAAAAATCAAAATTGTGAGTCAATAAGAAAAAAAGTTTTAAAAAAGTAAGAATTAGAAGATAAAAATGTCAATGATGAGTCAAAAGTCCATATTTTGACATATTACATTTTAACATGAGATAGTGTTAAAGGACACAATTTTAATAAAAAATATAAAAGCATGATTTTAAAAATCAAATATTTGACTTACTAATTCACAATTCTGAATTTAAATCCAAATTATGACTTAAGTTAAAAAATGAGATGAAAAATATAAGATTTCAAAAATTAAATGAATGACAATAATGTTAAATTAAATTTAAATGTAAAAGTCCAAATTATAAAAATATACAGTGATGCACTACAACATCTAATTTCTACATATTAAAAAAATTATGTTAAGTTGTGAGGATAAAACATGACAATTCTACTAAATCTGAATTAAAAACATAAAAAGTGCAATATATCATTACAATTTGGAGGTAAAGATTAAAGTTTTGACTAATTAGATCATAATTAAGTTACAAATAGTCATGTGAAATCATGTTTTTACATAATGAGTGAAAATTAGAACTTAACATGACTATTATTATCATGCCTACCGCCCCTCTCAAAATGCAGAAGGTTTATTGGGGTTTAAGTGTTTGTGAACTTACAACACACAGTCCTGTCAAAATGAGATGCCTGCATATTCCCAGATATTAGGAAATGTTTCTGCGGGGAAGAAAGTAAATCAGGGCTTGATCTGCATTCTTACAAAGAGGAATAACAGTAGTCCACACACATACAGGGAACACAGGGAGGCTTTCTTGGCTGATTGCACCCCAGCCTGGAATTTGCTGGAAAAATAGAGCCAAGAAGTGATAAATAAAAGATGTAATCTCCCCACGTGTGGGCTGCACCGGAGGAGGGAGGCTTTCTCGCAGCAGACCTTGAGGAAATGAGTTGGCACACATGTGCTGCGGACCCGCGCTCTCCACAACAAACCCTTACTGTTAATCAGTGCAAAGATAAAGTTGGCAGTTTTTTCCTTCTTGCAAGAGGCAACAGTGCAGCTTCTCAGGTGTAGACCAGAGCGCTGCTTTAATCCCCGGTAGAAACGATATCATAGTTTGTCATTGTGCTGTTGAGCTGTGAGCTGGACGTGTGCTGCTGCTCTGAATCCACGATGAAGGTACCAGTTGACTATTTTTAAGTTCTGTTTAAGCAAGGGTGTCAGTAATTTGTTGTTTGCGGCTTCACAAATGTAAAATTGATGCTTTTATGTTGTCTTAAAGGACAGTAGAGCATTCATTTGAAGGCGTCGCCATGGACTCAAGGAAATCTTGGATATTTCACAGCATTTTCTGACGTTTGATCACCCAAACCATTCAGAAAAAAAACTCAGTTTAACTGATAATGAAATAAACATGATCACAAGCAAAGTATTCTCAGAACTCATGAACATGAAAGACATAGGAAAACATGCAAATACAGGATTTGCAGCGGAATAACTGCTCATTAGTTGTTGCAGCGCTGACCACCAGAGATTAAATTGGTTTGAACATTTCACTGAGCTTCTAATTGAAAGTAGTCACATTAACAGTGAAACGGTTTTAAATGTTGACATTTAAAACAGGATGCGAATCAGCAGTTTTTAACATGTATGCACTGTTTGAATTTAAAGACAAGGCTAAAAGTAAATCACATACGGACATGCTCCATTAAAATGTACGTTTTTTTAGACTCTGAGGAAGACCAGCTCCTCTGCTGTGCAGCCATTTCTGCAGAGAGTTTCATGCAGAGAAGCAGCTGAGAACATGAAAGCCTTTTGTCTAATTCAGTTTGACTCGGGGTCACAAAGCAGAAACACATCCTGCGTGAAGAAACAACTTCTAAGATTTTTTTTGAGACATTACAGTAAAAAATGAAAGCAAATGAAGCAGAACGAGAGCAGAACAGAAGACGGAGCACATTCTAAGTAGGGTAGGAAGGTAAACATCATGACGATCCACTGTTTAAAGTAAATTTATTGTACAAATAGCTGACAAAAATGGCTGAAGATAAGTCATCACACAATGTTCCTGCCTTTTGATGATGCAGAACTCATTTATCACTATTCTTTAGGTTTCAGTTGTGCAATAGAAGAGTGTTGTTTAAAAAACATTCAGCAGTTTGTAATGTTGACTCTGAATTCAAGGATACAGCACACTCTTTTCTGATTTATGTAAGTCTTTTTCAGAACGATATAAGTAACGGCAGTCTTGTTAAGCCTGTCACAAATATTACATAATCACCTGATTACAATTATTCAAGCTGACTACGATCATTTTTCTTTATTGCCAGAATGTATTTATTCATTTGTATAAAAACAGCTGAATGAAACGTACAGAAATGCCAGATTTCAGTCACTACTTCTGTGTTGTTGGCTATCAGCCAAATTAGTTTTGTGTGTTTTTTTGTTTTGTGTTTTGTGGACCAATATGCATTACTGGTAATCAGGAAAGAGCGACCTCCAATATTTGGCATCGCTATGCATTAAACATTGTTAACACCATCTGGTAGCAGGTGCTCTATCAGTCATCACTAAGTTACTTCGTTCTTAAGTATTTTTATTACTGAATATGAACAACATAAACAGGAGTGATGATGTCAGAGTGTCACATGACGATAGGACGCTCTCCTCTGTTTAATGTGAGATTAATTGATTGATTGAGATTGAACAGTCTGCTACTACTACTGTTATTGCTTGCTAAGGCCCAGATCTTAAAGCTCTGTTTCTTATTTGATGACTAGTGATGATGGCTGTGTCTCTGTTAGACAGACATGTCTGTCAGCTGGAGCAGATTGCTAAAGTTAATCTGACTTTAGAAAGAAGTTATGGCACTCCAGATAACGTTAGCCGCAGGCTAAGACACACAGCAAATCTCTCAAGTAATAACCTTAGTCTAGCACCGGCAGCAAAACACCAACAAGTGAATTATTTGGGCGTTTTCAGTGTAACATGGAAACTGAGCATGCTTGTGTAAGATTGCCGTGTTTATTACAACTTCGACATCCGCTACCTTACCTTCCGACACAGCTCTGCTATTTCACTGAAGCTGACCTGCAAACGTGCTCATCTGTAAACAGTAGCTTTCGGTAACTGACTGTTAATTGTGACATATAACCAATCACATAGCGCTGTGGGCGGGATATTGCTTGAGACAACGGAGTGACTACAGAGAGAGGCGGCTACGTCCCAGCCAATGTACGATGAGTAACTTATTTTGTCAGTAATTGGTTAAAAAAACTATTTATAATCAGAAAAATGACAAACGATGGCCCCAATAATCAGCCAGGCCAGTAATCAGTCAATCCATTAACGATTATTCAAAGGTTTTTAATACCACTAATCTAAAATTTGTATCAACTCTAAAATGTGCAGGAAGTTCGATTTATTCAATTCCTATACACTAGCTGACTTTCCAATAGAGTACTGCTGCTACTTCTGTTTTCAAAGCACCTGACACACTGGCTGCTTTTCATTATGTTAACTTAGGTTTCCTTGCATCCTCTCTCCTCCTGTGACCTGGAAATCATTCTCCCTTCACCATCACGGAGGATCTTCCAATTACTTAAATGTACCTCGAGGAGATGAGGATGCTTTGGGAGAAACTTTGAGCAAAGAAACACCAGTGCATCCTCACATCCCTGCTGTGAAATGCTAAGATACGAGGAAGAGTTGCAAGTGAGGGAGAGGAGGAGACAAGTTAGCGTAATGAAATACACTCGCTAAGGAATTTTCATGACATCTGTCTAATTCTGTCAAGTGATGTTGATGTAGTATTCCTATCAGTGGTGCACATAATGGTCAGACTAAGTATCCTTTATGTCAAAAGACAGTCAGTCCACTTAACACTGCTGCTACCTGCCACTGACTTTAATAATTGTGAAGGGCTACCCTATTAAAATTATAGCTGACTGTGTGCAGCTGTCTCATTCTGTTGAAGAAGGGAACTCGGTAATGATACTTTTAGATTTTAACAAAACAACCACGAACCAGGCAGCACTCTGCATGGACTACCAGCATATAAAAGCCTCATTATTGGTCCGAGGTGCTGACTCTCACAGTCCTCACTTTAAAATATCACCAGACTTACTACATTTCATCCTAAGAGGAATATTGCAGTCTATGCCAAATTTCAAAGCAATCAAACCAATATTTTTATTTTTTATTTATTTTTTACTCTGCCAAGGAACACGGTGGAGTTATGTGACGATCAACATACGTTTGTCCTTCCGTCTGTCTGTCTCTGTCTGTTGTTCTGTTAGCAACATTACTCAAACGGACCAGTGCAATTGGATGATGTTTTTCAGGGAAGCTCAGAAATGACACAAGGAACAACTGATCAGATTTTGGCAGTGATGCGGCTTATAGTCTGGACCCACGGATTTGCCAAAGATTTCTTTATCATTGCAAGATAGCTACACGGCGTCACCGTAACCATGACAACAAGTGAACACTACGTCAGCTGCCTGCTGATGATCGCATGATTGCGATCCTACTACAAATCCGCCACTGTGAACTTATCGTGATTTATCCGTCGGATGTGATACAAGGAACAATTGATTAAATTGTGGGGGTGTTTCCAAGTCCCATCAATTCCCGCTGCCTGCTACATATTTAGGTAACACGATTCAATTTCCATACATAACGTACACATGCCTAACACACATCTGTGCTCAGCGCAAGGTCATTTTGTTTGTTGGTACATCTATATTAAATGGCCACATAGTGCAGTGATTTTTGCCACAAATTTTTCAAGATTTCAGCTGTCCGAAGTGATACGACTGAGCAGCCTTGACAGAGTACTGCACTCTTTGAGTGCTTTTCTTGTATACATATTTAACCAAGTCGACGCTTAAAGAAAAATCCAAGATCACCGAAGTCCTGAAGGCTCATCCTCTGGAGATCATGATTGTTGTTTGTTTTCGTGTCTACCCATAGAGCCGTCTTGCTGGCATTGCTTAATGTCACTGCGTTCGCTGTAAACATGCTACCGAGCAGTTCATACAGTCAGTGTGTAGAGTAATGGTTTGAGCTGAAGTATAGGCTGCAGTGATTATGTGTACACTGACTGCGGTTGTTTGAGAGGGAAAAACATCAAAGCAGCATTACATTTAGCTAAGCGGAGACCCGCTTGGTTTCTATATGTGGTGTGAAAACATGTGCTGTAATGTGTTTGTTACCTGCGTTACTCGGTTATTAGGTCAAATTTAGCTCCTTTCACTTTACAGGAGGTCAAGTTCACACCTTCTTACTCTTCTCACTTCATCTGAGTCGCCTCCATCTGCTTCTGCTACTTTAAGTTGAAGGCCAAAGAAACATCAATGCTGTTTGAAGTCAATATTTGTAGTTGAGGGGATAGAAGCAATCGCTCCCTCCTCTTCATTCCTACTCATCTGCTCAGCCAGAAAATAAAGGAAATCAAGATGATGGAATTAGTTTTGAGTAAAGAGTGATTTGGTGATTGATGGGCTTATTAGTGTTAGAAAAAGTGAAGTGACTGTTACGGTGCCAATGTCCAATAAGATTAAAGTTAGTATAATAGAAGATGAAGAAAAGCAAATATTCATATTTAAGAAAAGAAACTAGGTGATTCTGTGTGTAAAGGAGTATTTTTGCAATGTAGCAGCTTGGAAAGAACATTTAAAAGATTTGCTTTTTTCAGCATAAAAAAATCTGCAATTCCACTATGAACACATTCAGCACGCACCACTTACTCAACTAAAACGGCTCGAGTCATTTTAAATGAAGTTACTTGAATAATTTTTCAAGCAAACATGCCAAATATTTCTTGGCTATTTATTTACAGTTTTTCCCTGCTGTGTGTTATTGTAAACTAAATACAGTATGGATGTTTAAGTTCTGGATTGCTGAAGATATCGCCTCAACATCTTGGAAACTGTAATATCCATTTTCCACTCTTTTTTAAAATGTGTTTTATATGCTAAATAATATTAATAAATCAAAAGAAACATTATGTCAATCAGTAATGTAAATAATTATCAACAGTCCAAAAGCTGGAACATTCTTTTTTTTTTAAAGAAAAAAAACAATCCTGAAATCCTTCAGATTCTGGAAGAGATGTGTGTTTTAGCACAGTCGTACCAATTAAAACTCAGCTGCTCTGAAACCGTTGCAAGTGAGTTTATATCGACCTCGCTGTCATTTTGTACACTGAAGTGCAGTATTTGAGACTGAGTCCTCAAGTCTGTCACTGGCCTGTTGCTTCAGAGACGGAAGGGGATAGACTGTCATTACTGCAGCAGCACGTCCTCAAAGCTCTTGTTTGTGTGTGGTTTTCCTCACATTTCATCATTTGATATTCAAGAGGTGCTCTGCTCTGTTTTGGTGCTCACATGCTAGTAGGTTGGGTCTGCTGGCAGCATTGTATCGCGTCACCATGCAGAGAATCTCATCAGGTCACTTGTGTCAACCAGAGTCGAGCCAAAAACTTTGCCCGTTCTGGTTCTGTCGTCATCAAAGGCGAGTGTTGCTCATGATCTTCAGTGGTAGAAGAAGTGATCGATAAAATCACAGACCACTGATGGAAATGTGGACAAAAATGTCAACTACTAATTAGAAATAATGTTTTAGCCACATTAAGCTTTTTCCCTCTTCTGTTGGTTTTTGACATTTCTACACCTACATTTAGTAAGGTCATTCCAGTAAAATGCTGTGTGGAATACTGCGCTCTCTGAGTGCAAGAAAGGCACTCAGAGAGCGCAGTACTCCACTAAGGCTGTTCAGTCCCCATATGGCATTGTCAGAAATGCAGCATTTTATTTTTTTTTTTTTTTAAGAAATGCAGCATTTGTTTATTAGTTATCGATGATCAGAAATCACGGCAACATAGAACGTGGCCATTTAATATGGATGTGCCAACAAGAAAAATGACCTTGCGCTGAGCACAGGTGTATGTTATGCATGTGTATGTTATGTACGGATACCGAATCGCGTGACCTACATGTTTAACCGACAGCTGGAATTGATGAGACTCAGAAACACCCTCACAATTTAATTAATTGTTCCTTGTATCATTTCCGACGAATAAGTCCTGGTCGATTTGTAGTAGGATCGCGACCATGTGATCGTCAGCAGGCAGCTGTCGTAGTGTTTACTTGTTGTCATGGTTACAGTGACGTTGCGCCACTATCTCGCAATGAGACAGAAATCTTTACCAAATCCGTGGATCCAAACTATAAGCTGCATCAATGCCAAAATGTAATCATTTGATCCTTGTGTCATTTCTGACCTTCCCTGACAATTTCATCCAAATCCGTTTGTCTGTGAGTAACGTTGCTAACAAACGTATGCCAATCGTCGCATAACTGTCGATCAAACACAGCGGAGTAATAAATACATTGAAAAATGTACAAAGAAAAGTTTAGCTTTCAGAATACGCAAGAGTCCACACACATTATCAGCAAAATGTACGTTTAATAATGCATCAGTCTATGCTAATGCTACATCAGTGTGAAGTAGCATATTCATGTTGTAGCTGCTGTGGATGGATCTAGTTGAACAGTTAGTTCATTTAGTAATGAGAGAAAAGTTCTGTAGTGAAATAAGTATTTATTTTGATCATTTTTCTCATTTAATCAGTTGCGCCCGACTGTCTGTGCGTCCGTCTTTCCCTCTATCTGTCTTTTCTGGCAAATTTTGAGTTATTTTTCGTCGTTCGTTTTTTTCTTAGTAATTATTTGAATGTAACTATTTGAGGTGAGAAGCTTATCAGGGTGCACACTGTCATTTCTCCACACACACGCTGATGTTTCCGTGAAGCCTCTGATCTTTTGTGTACACTGGTTACTGCCTCTCATCTGCAATTTTATGAAGAATCGATGAATCGGCGTGCATCTACTGAAAGATGCAAAGCCTCGTGAGCATGTCGAGGGACGGCCAGCCTTTTAGGTTGTTGATCAGCATTAATGGTGTATGCATAGCACCTCAATATGCTTCTGCTCTGCAAGATCAATTTTTATTGGGCGCATGCTCCGAGACCGGCTATTGGCAAAACCTGCCATTTTGAAAAATGGTTTTACACTACAGTGAGCATACGTGTATGAAATTAAGAAAAGAGTCGTGCGGGGGGTGTTGGTGTCCTGCAGCAGACTCGTTCTTAGTTGTTCCTCGGTGAAGTCTTGGAGTGTTGCCCAGGTATTTTCCAGGTCACTTCTGCTTCCAAGTGGGAGGAAAAAGCTCAGTGGACACGCACTTTTAAATGGTGTGCTGTTTTTATAATTCAGTATTTTTCCCTTTTGTCAACAAATGCCATGAAAAAAGACAAAAATGCTTTTCGTAATCTTCAAAGACAGTACTTTAATTTTGTAGTTCTCTGAACCCCGGCAGTTTTTGCCTGTTTTTACTTTTTCTGTCACATTTTTACTCACTGTAGCCTCATTTTTCTCTGCAATATAAAGTCCTGCACCTCTATGGAAACAGTACAACCATGACTAGAAGTAGAGAGAACTCAGAAATGTGCCCTGTACACCGGTAATTTAAATATACATGACATACAGAAGGAGTTAAAGTTGACAATTTGTTTTACAGAGACTGACATCCTGCTGAAAAGTCCCAGAATTTCCGTTACCTGACTTTCGGTCAGAGCTGAGCCACTTACAGCTTCACGTTTGCGCCCAAGAACACAGAATTTAATTCATCTTTTTTAATAGAATGTGGTCAGAGCAAAAGGGTTTTTCAGATTTTTATTAATATTTCATTTTGAACTGCATGTCACACATAATGTATTTAAAAGCCATCAGAAAACTGATCAGTCATTTCCATTTCTGCACTTTCTTACTGGTAAATGGTTTCATCTTGTCAAATGACTGCTTTTCAAACCTATCGCCGACTTTTGGGGTTCAGAACGGAAAACCACATATGTTGCTATAATAGATTTGATGCAGTATGTGTGCACTGATGTTCTTTTTGTACTTTTTCAAGAATCAAGAATCTTTGTTGTCATTGTGTTTCCACAAGTGCTGACTCCCTGCCATAGGTAAAAAGTAGAAATGACAATGGAGCTTTACAGCACAGAGGAATAACATATCAGGCTTTCAAAGCACATATTTGTTTGTTTTCAAGGCAATTTATCACTAGTAACAAAGAGCATATGAGCATTCTAAATCCTGAAAGGCAGAGGTTGTTTAGTAGTTAAAATTAGCCCCTAATCTCTCACCACAGCTGCTCATGAATGCTCCTCTTCCCACATCCATCCACGTATCCCTGATCTGTATTCCTCTGCCGCATTCCTTCATCATTAACCTTCAACTCGCGGGAGAGGAGAGGCGGCAGAGCAGAGCGGTGGATGGAGGAGGGGAGTAACTAGTTTACCTCCGTCTGCCCTCGATTGGCTCGATAAATCCTGTTTTGTTCCTATCGTGGCTCTCGTAGTCCGTCTAGCATGTCCACATAATGCTGCTGCTAGTGTTTCGTTTTTAATTCATCTGCTGATTATTGTGGTGACTTATCATTCAGTCCTGAAAATGGTGAAAACTGTTGACCGGAATCTCCTTAGAGTCCAAGGCGACATGCTCAATCCTGTGTTTTCTCCGACTAAAATTCCAAAGTCTGGAATTTATTTAAAATACAGGTTGAGAGCTACATTGATCTGTTGATTTTCAGAACCTCAATTGGCAAAACAAGAAACATTTACTGATTTAGACTTCTTCGGTGTTACTTTTCCTTGTCTTATGTGATGTGAACTGACTGTGTTAGGGTTCGAGTTGAATAAAACAAACAATTTGAATACATCTCCTTCAGCTTTTCACTACTTTCAGACAATGATGCAATTAAAAGAATTTAGAAATTAACTGAACATAATATGCAGGTTAAACAATCATGAAATTATTTGTTGAGATTTTTTTGCACAAATACTTTTCATTTTTTGAATCACGTAAGTACAAAGATGCAAATTCAAACACCTGAGAAGCTGGAATTTGAGGTCTTTCTTGCAAAGTGTCAGAAAATTGTGAAAAATGTTTTGTTTGGTAGATTCCAAATGCCAGAATATTCAGGTTTAGGCCGAGAAGTCGAATTATTTGATTGAACAAAATTATGTTTGTTTTTCATGAATAAAACAAGCAATTTTTGTGTTTCCTTGAGTTTTTAGACATAAAATATTCAGTGAAGAAAATCTTGTCTGTTCATCAGCAGTGAAAATCATTACTTGTCATTCTGTCAACAGAAAAAAAGACGGCAAATTCACACAGCTAAGAACCAGGTATTGGGCATTTGTTTTGGAAATAGTTGATTATTTCTCTGCTGGTCAAGCTAATTGATCATTTGCAGCTCTAGATGCTCCTTTGCCTCTCAGAGTATGCAGTGGTGTCTTTATTTTCAGCGCTGTCTGGGGAGTTGTATTCGACCCCTCACTGTCAGAGCCTGCTGCTGTCCTCGCCTCATGGGAACCCGGGGCCCCATAGGGTGGCACCGAACAAGGGCCACCCTATGGGGCCTCCACGGCTCTGCAGACAGAGCTGTTGGGTTAATAACAGCTGAAGTGCTTTACTCTGATTTTCTGAGGTCATCCCCGCCAAACGGCTGGTTATTGATCTGTTCTGTTATCCTGAAAAGGAGGCTGAAGGACCGGTGGTGTGCGTTGCAGACCAAATGTGGAGCTTTTGTCTTGTCTTTTGTCTTTGTAGAGCAGGCAACTCACCTCTCCTGGCCTGAGTGCTAATCAGAAGCTGCTTATGAGCAATCCTTACTTTTTAATGGGAACTTAAAGGTGTCATCCATCAGAGGCTGTTACCTCAGCTCACAGCCAGAGCATGCTTAATGAAGACGGATGCTCCTCTTCTCTCCTCTACATACATAGTATGTATGTCTCCTCTCTGGCCTTGGTGGTTCTTTGTGCACTTATTCAAAGACAACGGCGTTGGGTTTATTTTAAAGCACCGATAATCTGGCTTATATTACTGTTCTGGGTGAGATGTTTTTACAGTCATTTTATTGTTCCAATGCATGTATTGGCTGGCACTGTAATAGTGATTTTAATTGCTGGGGTCTGATGTTGTTAGATGGAAGTAAAAGAGTTGGACTTGCTTTTAAAAAACAAACTGCAATAGAGTGTTGACTGGTTTCTCTTGTATTCAGTTTCAGATCCATGTATGGTTGTATCAACAAACTCCAGTTGTGCTTCCTTCATACCTCATAAGCAGCCAGTCATATTCCTGTTAGAATGAAGTTGCTGATCATTTAACAGGCTGTTTTTTGGCTGCGTTATCACCATGGGGTGAAACCATTTGATTTAGCCACAAGTATTTCACAAAGACGGCGCTTCCCTAACTTGACATCTGTTCGACTTGCCATGTTGTTTATCTGTTTTTGTCATTTATTGACATTTCTTTGTGTATATTTATTATTTGTTTTTGCTGCTATGAAAAGTAAAAGTCTTAGGCTATCTGTGTGTCATTTACTTCATTTTTAAAAATTCTAAATAGAGTTGTAGAATCCGTGCTTCATTCTTTTGGTCATTGTTTAAAATGGGTCATAATGATTTTATCAGTAATCATTTATATTGACTGAAAGGAAGCATGTAATTTCAGATGCCGGTTGGTTATAAAAATAGTTGCGGATTGTTTTCGTTGACAACTCCTCAAGCAATTGTTGCAGCCCTGCAATCCAGACAAGTTGGACTGCTGGACTCTGAAACTTGCTAGTTTAGCCTGCTTCCGACGTCAGGGTGAAATACGAATTTAATAGTACAGTGGTTTCTCCAAAATGTTTAATGTTGTTAGGGGATAGATGTCTAAAATTGTGAACAGTAAATATCCGGCACTTGGGTGAAAAATGTCAAGAAAATTGAGGGCATGCTTCCTTTCAAAAGCACTCCTCCAATACCAATCCAGACATCTGAAACTTAGAATCCTCATTGTTTCCATAAATATATCCAGACAGTTTCTATATAGTTTGTGTACCCTTCAGATTGAAGTATGTGTGCCTGCTTCCTACATGTGAACCTGCTCTGCCAGATAATGCTCCTGCCATCTGTTCTCAGTACCTATATATGCCTGTGCTTGTTAGACCCAGGGAGACAAAATGTCTCCGTGTTTGCTTAGCCAAATCCACAAAGTGCCCAGACTGTTTGTCACATAATGTAAACCCACTGACTGCTGTCATGGGACCTATAACCATTTACTTCCTGACTGCTGCCCCAGCTCTTTAAGTTGGGGATCTCCTGTCTGGTTTCAGTTTATTATTCTGCCTCTTTGCATGCTCCACCTTTGCACTTGAGTTGGTATCTGTAATGACAAGCAAATGATCTTGTTCTCCTGGTCTAACTGTAGCTGCAGGCCTTTGCCCAACCGTCGCCGTGACTCCTGAGTATCTCTGACTCATAGACACGAGTCCCTCTGAGCTTCAGCAGTACAGCATGTTGAAATTTAAACAAGTAAAACCGTGTTTTAAGGATCGCCCTGAAACATTTTTGATGGGCCATTGTCTGAAGGCTTACATTGAAAGTGTTGTCGTAACATGTGAAAGGTTAGGACAAGCAATATGGAGACGTTTCTTTGTGCTTTTAGGACATTGTTTTGGATTTTATGCTGTTCCCCGACATCTTACAGAACAAAAAGTTACAATTTAAAGGGTATCTCCAGTGAGTCTATCCATCTATTGTCTACACACCTTTTTATTTTCTGTAGGGTTGGGAGGGCAGAGTCTATCCCAGCTGACAGTAATAATGACCCAGTAATGCACTACCAAATAAAAAAAGCAGAAATATCTTGGCATTCAGTTTCAATCATGCTGGTTCCTACAATTCCCATGATGCAATTCAGTAGCATCTTTCATGCACCGCCATTGTGTATTCCTGTTTTGACGAAAGCGTATTCTGATTTAGCAGTTAATCTTTTCGTCTATAATGGTGCCAGTTGTCTTGTTTTTATGTCATCAACCCATGCTATGTTGTAGTGACATTATAGGTTTATGTTTTAAATTATTTTTAATTTGTTTAACCCTCTGAACCCCTAAAGAGGCAAATTATCTGTTAAAAAATGCAAAAATTGTTATGTTTAAGAGACCCAGAATCATCAAGTTTTTAATTACAAAATTGGTTCTCATTTCTTTTGTGTGATCCACCTGAAGAAAAAAAAATTGCATTATTCGTATTTTGTCAGAAACGAAGACTTCCCCATGCTGCTGAGAAACAACTAGCGACTCAGCTACAGCAGTCGTATAACAAAAACTTAGGGACTTTTCAGCTGAACTGCAGGCTGTGTTTACACATAGCAGAGAGGAAACAAGCATGGAAACTGTAACCCGTAAAAACTCGATCACGTGAAGCCACCATTTTCTTCCCACTTTGTCCACACTTTTCTGAATAGTTTCTACTTCTAGCCATGGTTGATGCTGAGGTGCACTACTTTATGTTGCAGTGAAAAATGAGCCCACAGTGGGTAAAAATGTGACAGCAGGAAGTGCTCAGAAACTGTTTTGGATTCAGAGGGTTAAATATTACAATACCAATTATCCTCTGTGAAGAAGATGCCAGTTATATCAAATTTATTGTCCCAGAAGGAAAATGTGAATTAATTTCAGCTGCAGATCGCAAATGAGATGGGATGTTTTTGCAGAAATGCGGGGAGTTGTCGTCAACATCTTACCATACATTTTTTTTGCATTGTAATACTTAAGTCTTGTTTCAACTAGTAGAGTTTGCTGTAGAAGCTCTCCAACTACGTGTTGATTATATATAAATCTAAAACAAATTGACGAATTGTTTGTATTAAACCCTCAAACTTTATACCATCAGGATTCTGTCAAGGATGAGAAACATGAAGGCCTCACCACCTATAACCGCTTTTACTGGCTTGATGTGGTGAGTAAACTGACCTTTAATGTGCAGAATCAGTGGCGTGCCCTCCTAATTGACGATGAAAATGAATCCCTGATAATCGTTGTTGATTCAGCCTGACATTAAATCTCTGTAGCAGCTCTACACGGCTCAACCTCAGGGGTGACACAAGCTCTCACAAGCCTTGCAAACCCATCCGGTATGTTTCCGCTCAAACAGGGTATGCCTGGCATGCGCCTACAAGTTGAGTCATTGTTTTCATCTGTTAAAGATGAGTAATGTCAGGCCGTGTGATGGAAACGGGATGCACTTGAAAACCGCATCGACTGGGCTTTAATGCAGTTTAAAGCGGGGAGCGGTAGCGGGGGAAGGAAGGATGATCAGATGAATGTGTGCAGCTGCGTGCTGGTTTAGAAGCAGAGGAAGTTTCAAGTGTTCAAACTCCCACTGAAGCAAAAGTACAGAAGTATTATCAGCAAAATACATTTAGAGTATCAAAAATACTGCAGAAGAATTAGACTGTCAGTACCGATGCGTTTACTGTTGTTGCAGCTCCAGGTGGAGCTTCTTTTAACTACTGTGTGTACAGGCTGACAGCTCACTGCAGTGGTTTCCACCTATATTTGGGTGGGGACGCTATTTAAAAAATTCATGTATTGGGTCCCAAACAGTTATTGACATATCACAGTTTAAAATATTTAGATCTAAAATATGTCAAGAAGGTTAGCTCCAGCCACAAGAGCCAGCTGTTATTCATAGTTTTCATCTGCAATATATAAATATGTTGAATCTTATTAGCTTGTTGTATATTTTCATAAAAACTCATCTTAATGCCTTAAACCAGACTGATGGAAACACTGCAAATGTTTGGCCATTGTTTTTCTTAAAAACTGTCTTAAAGGATCAATACAATTGGCAGTTTAGTGTGTTTTTGATCAGCTAATTGTAGCTATGAACTAAAGCCATCAAATAAGGGTATTATTTTCCTGAAGTTATCCTCAAGTACTTCAGAATTCAACTTCATGTCAGTGCTTGAGTAAATGTACTTTCTACCACTCACAGATGTAGTATTTCTTCAGAACCACAGTGACGAAGGACGATGATTTTGTTCAGATCTGAGCAGCCGGCGACTCGGTCACGGCGCAGATGGATAGAAACTGTGACGAATCACATGGCAGCTGAGCAGGAGGGCTGCTCCAGCTGGTAAATGAGATGCAACAGGTATTCAAAATAAGACACAGAAACCAAAATAACGGCAGATTGATTAGGAGTAGGGCTGGAGGAGGACTCGGTGTGCTCATTGGTTATCTTTTAGACCGGTCACACCTGCTGTTCAGATTCAGAAATGTTGAGCAAGCTTTATTGTCTGTTTAGACCAAACAGAAGTGAAGCTGAGGGTGTGTAGGTCTGGTTTGATGCAATGCCGTGATAAGGTGTGACCTGCATCCTGTTTTGACAGCGAGGGGCCCCTCCTCCGCTGTGACGCTGTAGGAAAGCATTCTTTCCTCTTAGAGGCACGCCGTTATGACGTCACGTTGACAGTTAAACAGTCAACCAGAGACAAAGACAAGCCCAGGCCATACGCATACACACATTTAACTCTTTATGATGTCTTCATGTTTATTAGTAGAGGTTACAGTGTCACAACCTTTGCATCTTAAGGTAGATCGCGCTGCTTTTCTTCACATGGATCTTCAGAATGCAAAAACCTCAACAATAAAATACGGATGGAATTTCAGGGTCAGTCTTTCCAAATGTATGCCGTGCATCCAAACCATGCTCAAACCCACAAAACAAAAATAAAAATCAAACCAAAGTTTTAAATTATGGTGTAGATCCAACCACGTTAGGCTGAATATTGAATGATACACAGGACATTTGGAGTTTTTTTTAACTGATGATGCAGAGGTGGTTCTGAATACAGAAACACCTTTTTTTTCTTGGCGGAGAAAGTGCTTAAATATAGATCAGTTACTGCTCTGAACCTCTAAACAGACCAGCAGGTTATTCAAAATATTAGCAAAATAACATCATTGGTCAGAGCCAGGAATTATACAAACAGAAAGAAGCATCAGATGTTCAACTTTCCAAGTGCCCTTGAACTAGTCGTGTTTTGCATGCGGTTGAGTTAGGAAATTTAATCCAAATCTGAGCTTTAAATATTATATTATATTTCATTAAAATCCCTTTATTATACAGTTCTTATTTTAAAAAAATGCATGAAAATAGGGAAACTGCTCTACCTAGATTCGTAAAAACAAAACTAAACATTTTGCACTCCTCAGCACAAGCGAGAGTCTGTTAGTGACTCAGCTGTGACCAACAGTCGCCATGAAAATTATGGAACTTTTCAACTTAACTGCTAGCTGTGTTTACACAGAACAGAGAGGAGACGACAAGAGAGATCAAAAGCAAAGAAAAACACACAAGTTGTTGGCAGATAACATTCAGTACTGTGAAATATCTTTGAGTCGTTGAGCAAAGTAGTGTGAACACGCCTAGTTTGTGGAGGTTGAAAAATTCTGAGGAGTAGAATGTCTACAGTATGTGAAGTAACCTTTTTTTCCTCAGTGCTGGAAACAACTGTGGACACTTTAAAAGAAAATGTACGTATTGATTCAAGCTCTTTTTCAGGTTTTCTATTCATTATAACTGTCATACTGGGAAAAAAGACATTTTTGAGTTCCCTTGACTTCTAGCCGTTTGTAGGACTTTATATTGCAGTAAAAAATTAGACAACAGTGAAGGGGAAAAAAGGGTTAAAGAAGACAATCTTCATATACAGTTTGTGTTTGAGTATTTCCCAGAGTCCTACAGAGCACAGTGACATTCACACTGAATAAATACATGGCTGAGAAGTAACAGGAGGACATCTGGTTTAGTTGAACTCAGGTCTAAATGATTCAGAAAGTCTGACTCATCATTTCATTTAGTACGACAACATACGGGAACTGTGCTCTCTTATTTCTCTCCTCATAACATCTCTGATCTCACATTAGTGTAACTGTATGCAAAACGCCCGTGTGAAGTTTGAGATATGAAAATACACTTACTGGAAAGGGTGGGTGCAGTCACGTTTTTTTTTGGTTTAGTCACTGATACGGTGCATGCGGCTTTGCTTGAGTGATATTCTTTGCAAATGTTTCCAAAACTCAGAAAGATGGTGAAAACATAAGCATGTGTGCCATATTCAACAATGCTCAGATAGAATATAGAATTAGAATTTTCTACTATCTGCTATCCTCCCCACAGGCAGTTTGCACACACTCCCACACACACACTTGGTGGTGTTTTTGGCCTCTAGTGAGGTGTCAGGTCAGAGGTCAACGTCACTCTGGTGAGCTGCCTGAAGAGAAATTTCTGATGGTCGGTGCTGCAGAGTCCAGCAGGTGCCTGCTGCAGACTTGACATGCATCCTGCTGTTTTCTTTATGGTCATTGTGTGTCTGTGTTGTACATGTCACACTTTAAAGCATGCACGTCCTATTTTATGTCTTTACAAGCCAGGAGGAGTCAATAGTGTTAGCCATACTAAACATGACTTAGTTTTTAGAATATTTTCACCATAGTGCCTAATAACCCACTGCAGATTCTTTGCATTCTTTGCTCCTGCTACATATTTACTCACTTTACAACAATTGCAAAAGCCTTGATTCAACAGTGTGCCCACGGGTGTCACCAGTGCCGAAAAAATGTATATTTAACTGCTTTTTACAACTATTCCTACTAACATTTTTAATTTGTTACCATACTGGTTTTCTTCAAATACAACAACCATAGGGAAACATTTTGGGATCAAAATGGATATTTAAAATAAAATACTGTTTAAGGAGGTTATCCCTCAGCTTGTGATTTCACTGGCAACCAGTGCCCGCAGTTCAGCTGAAAAGTCTCTAAGTTTTTAACAGAAGACTGTTGGTTATAGTTGGCCAGGCTCCCAAGCATTACTTTTAGAGGGGAATTTTTTTTGAAGTCATTTCTTTGGCCTTCTTGCCTTTATTATAATGCGCAGTGGAGAGAGAGACCGGAAACGTGGAGACAAGAGTGAGCAAAAGATCTGCAGTAAATGAAGTTGAACCCATGACTGCTGTGTTGGGGACAATAGCCCCTGTTTATGGCTTGCCTGCTCAACCAGTTGAGCTACAGGGGCGCCCTTGGAGGGGAAAGAGACATGCAGAATGTAGGGATCTTAATTGAAGCTTTTGATTTAGTTAATTCTCCCTACCAAATTATAAGTCTCAACTATAAGTAGGTCAATGACCATCAGAAACTTCAGATCACAATTTTCTCTGCTTTCACAGCTTCTGGCTCTGATACATTGTGTCATTTTGGTGATTTTGTAAAGACAACATACCTTTAAACTTGCTAGTGGGTTCTGAGAGTTCACTCAAGATCCACTTCCTCTCATTTTCGCATCAGCTTCCTCAGCAGATTGAGTTTTTTTTTTTTTTTTAGTTGTCATGACGTCCAAAAAGTTTAGCTGAGCTGTTCCAACAGAGGAAGACCAATGCAAAGATTAGTCGTATATGTTCAGTGTGAGACTGTAGTAGAGTAAAGGAGGGAGATGTTCACAGTAAAGGGAAAACAGAATGCAGAAGCAGACTGGAGTTGCACCACCACAGTCCCATCGAAGCAGCAGAAACATTCAGGTTACTCGGAGTTAACTTCACCCACTTTGAGACTCGACACTTCCCACCCCGTTTGTTCTCAGTGTTCTGAACTGCCATCTATTCTTGGGTTTTTCAGTCAGTATCTTAGTTGATGTGATCAAACACATGATATAAATAATTTAGAGGATTAAGCAAACCTTCAACAGTTTTTTCCAGTTTTATTGAGCTTGACACAGGCACTACGAGAGGCAGAATAGCGCTCTATAATCAGTCAAATCACTGTCTTGTAGCTATTCAGGGTATGCTAAGCATCAGGGATCCCTCCTTAGAAACAGCTTAGCCTTGCCAAGAAATAAACAAGCACATAGCCAACATAAAACCTCAACATAATGTTTTTACAGTTTGGTTTTTGCACAGAATAAACAAACTTTCAAAGAGGATTTTGTTCCCTTTGTTTGGTGACATGCTTGCTATTCATTCCAGCCACCTGTGTTATGCTAAGCTAAGCTAACCATGTTCCACCTGCACGTATGAGAGTGGTACGTATCTTCTCATAGCTCTCCCAGAATGTCGAATGAGTCCTTTTATGATTCAGACAATATTCAACATTCGTGTCTTAGAAAACAAGATTTAATAAACTACAATCAGATCAACATGTAAGCAAACACTAAAAGCTTTTATTTGATTTTATTTGTGTCTATATGGGATTCCTGAGCTCATTAGCGGCAGCAGCGCTGCGAGGATCTCTGTGGAGACTTGCTATATCTCAGGAGTGGGAACAAATGCATTTGGAGAGGAGAGGCTCTGGCTGGTTCGCTGATGGTCCTCAGAGGCTAAACAAATGACTTTCACCAAGCACATCGGGAACAGACAGCACTCAAACAAATGCTCTTAAATGGGGAAAGACGGAGGCGAAAATCCTCTTCTGTCCCTTTAGAAGCTCAAACCTCAGATGGCTGCTATTTTTCGTCTTAGCAGAGACACACGGATGCAAAAACGCTGGTGAAATTGCATGTTTGTCTGCATGTGATCCTCTATGGATGGGTGAGCTGGTTTTATCAGGGAGCGAAATGTAAACTCTGGATGTTGTTTACTGAATTATTTTAAACATCGGAGTCCAGTTCACTCCAGCGTTAACAGTCACTGTCCCTTCTGTGGTTGTCCTGCGCAGCATTGCTCCAAAATTAACAGCAAAAATACTTCATTATTCTTCTTACTCTGTTATTTAAGCAAAACGTGACCCCTGATAATGATATTTGCAGCTACTCATGGTGAAGCTGGTTTTAACTACTTTATGTAGAGTGTACTAGTCAGGTCCTTCTTATGGGTCATAAAAAACAATTGTGACGTTGTAGGATAATTAACTGAGTAGAAAAGCAGATTTTCAGTTCTCTAATGATAGCGTGATATGAATTTATTCAAGGTTTTGTGTGCGTTAATTTAAATTTAAAACAAAAGAACGCTGAAAACTCAGCTCTAAAAAGAATATTTTTGACACAGGGTCACTCTAAAGAACTAGACCCAGGATGGACGGCCAGGCGTATTTAATACTATCGGTGTTGCACAACATCAACTTCAAGAAAACAACATATTTTCTTCCTCTTTGGCACAAAATGACAACATTAAACTTTGCTAAATGTAATGTAAAGAAGCCTGATGAATTCTATGGTTAATGTGAGTTCGATCAGCTCAGCTGAGGTCCAGAATGTGTGGCAGGAATCTGGTCAGGACTGCATTTTTTAAATAGAGATATATGTAAACCTCCCTGTTTGTGACAATATGTTAACATCTAACCTCCCAAAAACTCATCCTAGAGACTGCATATCATCTCAGAGCAACATGAACTTGCCTATATCAAAGCAATTACAGGATAAGACATTTAATTAGAATTTACAACACTTTAATTATACTGGATCTAGTTTTAATACTAGTAAAAACACAAAAAATGAAGTTGGCTGCAGAAAGTTTTCACATACTTGTATAGAGCTGCAATGATAAATAGATTAACAGATTTTACACATTTACCATTATAGTTTATTAAATATTAACATTTGCTGCCTTTCGCTTTGTGTAAATTTCAACTTGGGTTTTTCTGTATTTGAATGTTTTAAAGACCAAACATTTAATTGAATAATCAATAAAGTCATCAGCAGGTTAATGAAAAATGCTTTGTAGTCTGTGCACGGCACAACAACTACACGTGGCACCTGTCTTCATAATCCTCACATTACATGCAATCAGTATCGGGTGCAGCATCTCTAAGTGCTTTGATAGTTGCGCTCGTAATCGATTCATGTGCTGCCGTCGCTATCTGAGAGGTTTCTACTAGCTGTTAAAAGGCCGGTCTCTCTCTCCTCTCGCTGCCAGATTAGGTCGGTCTCTGAGTGCAGCAGCTCTTTTCAAAAACCCAGTTTCCTCCCTGCGCTCGCTACAGGCCAGACAGACCTCATTGGAGCCTCAATGGCAGCAATTAGACACAAATTTCAGCCGTGGTCCCTTTTTATTGGTCAGTGAAATGGACGCTGTAAAACAGTGGCTTCAGTGGTGTTCGCTGGAGGAGTCGTTTTCTTGTCTGAGTTACGAGACCGTCTGCAGTTTCTCAAGCGTGGTAAAGGCGGCCACTTGTTTTTCTGACAGAGCTGAGGAATTTCTGTCCACTTAGTCGAAGAGGACTCCTTCAGCCGTGCAGTATTTCAGTGCAGTTTGCTATTTCTAGAGTTCTGTTTCCAAAGCAGGACACTGGATTACAGGAAGAAGCAAATAACTGGCTTTGAGCCGCAGTCTTGTTTCTCCTAATTACATTTTAAGTCTCTGCAAACCAGCGTGGTGCCAGATGTGACATATTTGTTGGCTGGTGTGCGTGAGCATTGATCACCAAGTTCACACTGTGAGGAAGGAGCTGTTGGTGATTGCTTAAGAGGGACACAGATTGACCCAATTAAATCAAATCCTCATTGACCTCGTTTTGAGCTTGCATGGAGGTGCATCCGACGGCTCCTTACCACCCCCCTTTCTTAACACGTTACCTTATTAACAGTGGTTCACGGCTAATCCCTGCCCCCATAGCTGTTGTTTACAGTGACATATTTACCTCTTCAAATTACAGTAATTACAGTGTACAGCAGAAGTGAATACACACCTGTTAAATATCACTCAAATGTCAATTGTCGCATTGTTTCTGAGTTGGACAGTGGAGTCTTTCCCCTTATGAGCGACCAAAAGCAAAAAACTTAGAGTTCAGTGTAACAAGAGTGATACACCTGTGATTACTGAAACAATGCTGAGTACATCTCTGATTTCCGATCAGCCGAACTACATGAACGTAGTTCTAAATGAGCTGTGAACAGTAGAACTTTCTCAGTCTTGGACATGTCAAGGAATCTGAAAAGTCAATTCTGAGTCTTCAAAAAGATGGAAAGTGAAGCAGGAAGATCAGCGGAAACACAGCCGCAGCAGTAATGAGGAGAAACTGAACAAGTCGTTGTAGCACCTACCAGAGCTGCAGAGGTCGTCCTCCTGAAATGATGTTACAGTGTGCTACTTTTGCAATCTAGCTCTTAGGAACAATACCTCAGCATGATAACCATCCAAAACACACTGCCAAGATCCACACAAGAGTTTCTAAAGATGAACAAAATGAAAACTTTGACCTGGACTGGTATGTCGTCTGACTTGAATCCAATAGAACGGCTTTGGAGTATTTTAAGTAGAAGTAGAGCAACTCAACTTCTCTAGCAACGTGCAGCTAAAAAAATCTTAAAATAATTGCAGAACGGTTCTGCAGAAGTTGGGTGTCTTCGATGCTGAGGAGGAATATAGGTGGACATGAAGTTTTTAATTTAATTAGTATGTTATAGTAGACTTAAGCTGTAGTTTTTAGCTTTAAGAAACAGCAAATACCCCACAGTTCAGATCAGAAGTACTGTAATTACTGTAAGGTGATACAGTTTTGATTCACTGGGCATTTACATGATATTTTCAATTAACCAATTAGATTATCGTTCATCTTGAATTGACATCTCTTTGTATAACTCAGAATGTGATATTTAATTCTCACTTGTGGTTTAAGTTTTAATATTTGTTTGTAGCCAATTTGTGTTTTCATGAAAAATAAACAAATCTTGAACAGCTTTATTCAGTATTTGAAAAAAAAGAAAAGACATTAAAGGTCACCTTGAATTCATTGTGGGTCAGTTATTCTCCCTTACCTTTTGCTATTATATCCGTTACCATGGCGATGGATGGTGCAGTCAATGTTCAGAAGTATGTTAGCATCACAGAATCGGTTAGCATTATTAGCTCCATTATAAACTAGTTTATCAGATCTGAAATCAGTCGTTAAAGGCAGATGGCGATCACCCCATTGTGAATATTGATTGGTTGTTTACTGCTTCCTCCTGCGGCCCCAGAGACACCTCTGCATCTCCACGGCTGAAAGATTAGGTTCCCTATTGTCACCAGGAGTCCACACACAGTCACAGTGCACACACACAAAACACACCTTGACTGAGAAGCTCTCTCTTACGCCCGACTGGTCGGCTTTGGAGGCTGAGCTGACCGGTGTGTACGCTTGTATGTAATGGAGAGGAAGGGGAGTGCTGGGAGTCCTGCGGCCACATAGCTTAGAATGACCCCCCCCCCTGCAGCCACATTTTCAGTGGCCGACGCTGCACACATGTAGGTCTCAGCTCTGTAGGGAGCTGAAGCTGCTTCTCTCACAGGCTGACAACCACAAAAACACCCCCGTTTCCCCTCCCCACTGAATCCTATAGAGACGGCTTAAGTCAACTATCTTGGGCTTAACTGGGAGTGAAGTGTTAAACCTTCGAGTGTGTCCAGGGTATCAGCAGGCCTAATTGCAAAGTGAATTGAGTTCAGCTTCCTTAAAAAACAGGCTGTAGATGTAGTTGTACTGAAGGTCAATGCACTTAAATGTGATAAAACCACTCAAACATCTTCCTCAATTTGACAACACATGAAGAATTTAGACGAATACAGAAAACAACCAGATACAGTTCTGATCTCACACGTCACACAGTATTACACATTTCTGCTATTAAACATGCAGCATTTCAGTATTTGATATTTTATTGTCCCAGCTTCCCTCAACACTTTAAGTTTGTTTACAAAGATGTCACAATACAGTTTCCAGCCATATAGGATATTACCAAATCCTCATCATGATCCTACTTCTGTTAAAGTCATCCTCAGTTTGTTATGTCCAAATGACAGAAACCGTTTTCTAAAATATCAGCGGACTAATTTGCTTGGCCTTTGCAGGAGTATAGACTGTGGTGAAAACACATTTAAATAGGTGCTAAAAGAAACTTTGGGTCTTTGGAAATGGCGGTGGTTGATCTAGCTAAAAAAATGCTATGATGGTTATTTTTTTGAGGAAGAATCATAATCCACAGCTAAATCACAATTCTCCTGCAGTTTTAGATGCACTCATGACCATGTGATTAATCGTGCATATGGATACCTGGATACAAAGCCTATAAAGCTAAAATCCCGACTCACAAATCTTTGTACTCCGTTTTCACTTGTACAGTTCTGACCAGAGGTATTCATTTGTTTTTCTACCACTTGATACTTGTTGAGTTTCCACCCCATAATACCAACTGGATTATTGCTATTGGCACTCTTATCAGAGCACAAAAGTCTTCCAATTCCCCCTGAATGTGATTTTCATTATTTGTAAGTTTGTGTGCAAAAATTATGGCTACAATGGCCTCTACTTTTTAAAAATCTTCAGCCAATAATGAGGAAGTGCTCAGAAAGTTCCTGGACATTAGCCCCTGATGCTAAAAGTTAAGGGGACTTTTACTGGAAATGCATCCTGAACTTCTTAATTCTCTGCTTCATGTAGGGATGATCAAGTCCAGCAAGGAAGAATTCATGCAGACGTGATCCACCATGAGAAAATGTCAACATGACACGGAAATGCCTAATCTATACAGAGATAAGAAAGTGCTAAAGAAGACTTTAGTGTCTGGAGCGATTCCCTGACATCAGGTGGAAGCGTGGTTTGTCATGCTGCAACACTCCAGACTGGTATTGACTGTGCTGGGAGTGAATGAGTTAAGTTTGGTTGCTATGCAGTGCACAGAGCTGTATTATGCAAGCTGTGAAGAGCAGACACACAGAGAGAGGAAGTGCATTACAGAATGCTGAGCTCAGGGCTTTGGCTCGCCGCCAAGCCTACACTCCTGCATGTGCACACTCACACTCTCAGCTGAGGGCATACCGATTTTTCCAGCAGCACAGCAGCCTCCTCCTCCCGCCTCTCGAGTCACACTCTCTCTCTGTGTGTTACGTCAGCGGTTCAGCTGCGGGCCAGGCATGACTGGGGCAGGGCGGTGTAACGGAGAGCACCGAGCATTCGCCTGTGTTGACATAAAAGACGGGATGTGGAGCGGTGGTTGTGCGATGTGCGGTCCAGTGTATCTGCTCAGATGCAAAAGCAGCAGTAAGAACTGAAACAGTGTTTTCTCTGTTTCATACAAGTTTCGCTCTCAGTAATTGTCTTGTTCCACCTCTTTTGTTTTTTTTTTCTTCTCAGGTCTGTACCACACAGCTTCAACCACATCTGCAGACAAACACCTACTTTGTTTACGGCCTTCCTCCACCCAGCAGGGTGATATGTGTCAGCGTTGTGCTGTGTGTCACATGCATGAGAACATTTGAGCAAAGTGGGAATCAAACCTCACAGCTAATGTTCCAGTGTGAGCAGCACACATGTATGTGTCTTTTTTCATACATTGAGCTGTTTGTGAGGCTTGTGTAACATGAAAGTATCAGGTACCTAGCTAAATACGACCTGCAATAAGTCAATGAATCAACACAATATGAACCTGATAATCTTCAAAAGTTAAGTCAGTCAGTTTAATTTTTATTATATATAATGCAGGGTCTTAACCTTAATTTTAAAAATTGATCAAGTAAATTTGTATTTTATGTAATCCTGTAGTGTCTCATCCTTAATATTTAAACTTTTTAGGTAAATTCCAATCCAAAAAGTAATTCACTGTTGGAAAGCACTCTGTCTCAACACCTGCTGTGCTTTGTAAATAACGGTGACTTTACCTCGTGAAGGAGGGATTTGCTGCAGGACTGTTGTATTAGACTGCATGTGTTTTTGCTAAATGTGCCTAATTAAATGGCAGCTGAGTGTAAATTCTGGTTTTATTCTCTGGCTCATTAGATTTTGGTACTGCTTCAGAAGAGGTTTTCACTACAGTCACATTATTTGACAGCTGTTGTGAGCTACAGCAATGAAAATATCGTAAATGGAAATACTATAGATGTAACAATGATAGTAGATGGTGTGTTTGTGCTGTCCACACAATACTAATGAATCTGATGAGTCACAAAAATTACTCTGCAACACCTGCAATGTCATCAGATGTAGAAGGTGTTTTAGAAAACTTTGTTGCATTGATTTGAAAGTCCACAGATTGGTATGACATGCATGCTGTAAGACGTGGGGACAAAAGCTGGATTCATTAGAATTAGGACACACCCTGTGTCAGTTCAGCACACACTGGTTTTGCTGCTACAGTCTTACTAATACCAGACTCAGACTGAGAGGTTTAACCCTGTTGACTGAACCCAGTTTTACCCCACCCAGCAGTCAGAGGAGAAATCTGGTCTCAGGTCTTTGTCTGAGGTAATGTTGGACTAAAAGTGTTGAGCAATGTGACAAGTTTCCAGATCCAGTTTGAAACCTCCCAAACTGCTCACAGACTCTTCAGGTCCACCCTGATTATGTCAAAAATAGCTAACATGTAGGAGTTAAAATCAGAATGCACAATGATCCCATACCGTTGCCAAGCTAGACATACTAGTCCTTGAGGCTCATGTTAACTACAGATACTAAACCTGACAATTAATTTTTATCTTCTCCAAAAAAAACCATATTGACCACATCTTCCAAAACATTTTCTCATCCATTCCTGCTTTTGTTCGTTTTCTCACCGAGAAGTATTATAGTGTTAGAAGTCGTTATGTCATAGTCTTCAGGTTGGTTCCACCTGCTTCCTTTTCAAATCATCGGATTTGATGCTCTGCTTCCTGACTGCTCCCTCTGGCACCATAATCTTAATATTATTCTGCACTATCTAAGGCACCGATGCTTTAAAATCTTGTAGTGTGTGCGTGTTTGAGATTGTGGGAGACAATATCAGAAGTTTCTCGTTATATCTACGATGCAAACGCGCTTCAAAATCTGCTTGGATTTTTAAACTCCTGTAGTCTGAGCCCTGGCAATAGCCTGGTATGACTGGCAGCTCACAGTAGCTGATGATAGCTAAAGTTAGCAAGCATTAGCTTTTGTTCTGTTTTCCACATGTACAGCATTTAAAGGAATAGTTCAACATTTTGTTAAATTTGGCTAGAGGCAACTATACATAAGATTAGCTTAGCATGGAGGAAGAGAAAAATATTTTTTGTCTCATTGCAGGTCTAATGCTCTAAAACTGTTCACATGAAAATTGTCATGAGTTATGCACTTTGATTACTTGTCATGGCACAAAAAAATAAATCAGTAACCCCTAATATTCAAGTACTAATTATGCAAATTTGAGACTGTTTTCGTAATCAGTGGTCAGCAGTGTTATCAATCTGTAGTTCCTTAATCATTTAAATACTGTGAATGTTATTCTATTCATTACTACTGAGCTGAGACGTGACATTCATCACAGAAGAGGTTATCTTAGCCATTCGGCTATGGCAGCAACACAGTTTGAGTACATGATATCTGGCCAGATGTCATTAGCCATCACTAAGGTCTTTGTCATGGTGGCCTGTTGCTAAACCCTCACAAGTGACGTCATGCCACATGTGACACGAGCTGCCGATTTTGATGGACTAGTCACCTTTTTATCGCACTCAAAGGCCATTGAAATTTAGTTTTGTTTCCAAAGGGAACAAATTCTTGATTTTTAACATTCTGACATAAAAGTTATGTACCTTCAGTGGAAACAATCTCATTATCTGCAGTAGTTTCAAAATTTGCCTTCGATTATATGTGGCGCACTGAATTCCACACTGGGAGCAAACCTTCAACCTGGTACATTCCAATGCTAAGACAAAATCCATCTACATCATCTCTAAAGCTCACTAATTCGCATTACATTTTTTAGTTACATCTGTAGAAAACTGAAGTATATAAACACAGTTTACACTTTGTGTCTCTAGACCATTTCTTAGTTTGACCCTCTTTTCTGGTCACCTTCACGCTGGTACCAGGCCATCAAATGGTCTGACCCATAACACTCTGTTAATGTTGGAGGTGCTACAGGGCTGGTGTTTCCTCCTGTTTCCAATCTTGGTGTTAAACTGATCTGGCCAGTTGCTCCCTGTAGCTTTATATTTAGCATACAAACTTGAACATCAACTTGTAGTGGTCGCAGCAGCAGCTATACACAGCCTTGCTTTAATATCTGAACAGCTCTCGTCTCATTTCTAAGGAGATATGATGTAAATCTGTTTCTGTCTGCTCTCAAACGATTATTTAAACTCCCCCACAGACAGGATTTGACAGAAGGTCGCCTCTTTGACGCATTTTCCATTTTCTTTGGCTGAGGCGACCATCTAATAATGCTGTCTGTCATCTGTCACTGTTTGGCATTGTGGCTTATCAGCCTCTCAGTTGGCCATGCTACATGTTTTTCAGCTTGCATGACAACATGATGCAAGAAGTACATCATGCTCCTTCAATTCTGGACTGAATGGACAACTGTGTGTCTTTGTTAGTCAAAATTGAGCTGTATGTCAAAATAAATCAGTATGTGCTCCTTGTAGTCAAACTGTAATAGTACAGACATCCATACAGCTAATTGTAGACGATAAACTCTTACTGCTTGTATCTGCTGAGCGCTGACTAAGCTTCTGAAACCATCTGTTATCACTGTTAACCCACTAACCCGGTCAAATTGTTTGTTTCTTCCAATTACAGAAGAATTTTGCTCGTGAAGTACTTGTTGTATCTGCATCTTTTGCCAAAGCATGCCCATCTGCTGTGTCTCTCTAAACTCGACACAATATTTAAACCTCACTCCCACATGCGGCCACTGTGTTTTCAAATCTGTACTTGTCATGGTTTTTTTTTTTTTATGTTAAGGGAAATGACAGCATGGTCATGTGTGGTATACCCTCCTCTTCAAATTACAAAGCATTTCCATCAAGGTTTTTTTTTCCGTACCAGATATCCAAATAACCTAAAGCACAGAGAAATAAATTTAAGGTCACATCCACATTAAAAACAGTTTGTCTGTGTTTATTCCAAATGTGGCCATAGGTTTTTGCTTTTAGAGGGCCGTAGGTTCGGAGCATAATAGCAGGCTTCTGTGCCGTCGGTGAAATGATCCTGTCAGAGGGAGGTGGTGTTCAGGGTAAGGTAAGCACTGGAGGTGTTGTGGAAGGGAAATGAAAAGGAAATGAGAATATTAGCTCTTTGCACTAGTCTGTCTGCCCTTTCACTCTTTTGTGTCTTTCTGGTACTGTTCTTCATTCGGGCAACACTTTACTGACCGAGTAAAATTGAGGTTCAGCCATAGGGTGAAGACAAATTCAGGCAGAAAAAGATGCAAATGTAGAAATTATAGTAACAGCAGTGGTTTTTATTGTTGAATCCTGTTGAATTATCTAAATCTGCAGCTCCCCTTAGGTTTACAGAGTCATTTAGTGTCTTCCAACCAAAGATTTTACTGTTTGGTTCATTTTCACGAAAACAGAACTATTCACATTCATGCATGAAAATGGACATTGTAGGTTTTTGCATAGTGTAAATAATAAAGGACCCAGTGCATATCCTTGTGGTACCCCAGTATTTATCTCAAGGGAGGTTGTTTTGAGACATGAGGAGTGTTGATGTGATTTGAATATTGCTACTTTGCTGAACTGAGCTGCTTTCCTGGCTTAGTAGTGAAACGTTTAGCAATTAAAGGGCCACATTTTCCAATAGTCAGTAGAAGCAAAAAACTAAACGAGAGTGAATCCTCAAAACAAACTTGACTCAGAATGATGATAATGTTGCTACGTAACTTCGGAAAGCATTATTAAGTTACTTTTGTTAATGCTGTATTAAGCTGTTATATGTTAGTGATGTGTTTGCACCTTCTTTTAAGTGGCCACATAACTATTTATTGTGTTTTCAATCAATGGAAACATTTGACTGAAATGGCGTTAATTGCGTTGTAATTAAAATCAGATGGTAACGGGGATTATTTTCTTTTTCTGTGCAGGTTTTCACCTGAGCGGCACCGTAAGAGAACCTGCCACGTCCTCCGAACCGGAACTGCTCTGCAACGTGAGCGTCAGCTTTGACCGCTGCAAAATCACCGCAGTAACTTGCAGCTGCGGCAACAAGGACATTTTTTACTGCGCCCATGTCGTGGCACTCTCACTGTACCGAGTACGGAAGCCTGAACAGGTCAAACTACGCCTGCCCATCTCAGAGACTCTTTTCCAAATGAACAGAGATCAGCTGCAGAAGTTCGTTCAATACCTGATCACGGTGCATCACACTGAGGTGCTGCCGACGGCGCAAAAGCTAGCGGATGAAATACTATCGCAGAACTCCGAGATCAACCAGGTTCACGGTGAGTTGCAGAGTTGCAGTAACAGCGGTTGTTAGTGATTTCAGGACAGAAAGAGGTTGAACTTTTAAGAGCCCATATTGTGTGGTGCGCTATATAGGTACTATTTTGTGCATATTAAAGGTCTGCAAGCTTACAAAGTCCTTGGCAAAAGAAGTTATTCTCTCCCACAGAAAACACTGCTCCTTACCTGCCTAAGATGCCTTGTCTCAAGTCAAGTCTTTTCCTCCTTTTACATATCTGTCACATATTTGCATAACTCCTGCCTAGAGGCAATTTTGGTTCTCTTAATACAGCAACTTCCTTACAGTCTTTTCCTCACCAAGCTATTTCTGCTTGTGCTACATCTCTATATGCAGAGATCTGGCATTGGTAACCAATTAACTGGCTTTGGACTGACCAGCTGATCAATTAGAGCACAATGGACTTTTCAGGAGGAGGGTCCTTAAAGACGCAGAGTATTTTAGATAGAGGCTGAGGAAAGGTGCTAGGATAAGTATTGATCCCACAGTGGGGAAATTGGTGGCAGTGTAAAAGCACTGAGAACATCAAGAAAAAATAAACATGAACAGGAAATGTACAGTCGATATTGGACAGATCCTTCTACATATAGAAAATGTAGGTATGAGATTCCTAAATGTGGAATACAACGATATTGCCCTACGGTTGTTTTTGAAAAATACTGATAAATCACAGATTGTATTTATGATGAATGTGTCTTTTGGAAATTAAAGCATCTAAACACATTCTAGTAGACACCAAAAAAAACACAATTCTAAACATCTAAAAGTGCAGAATCTGGGCTCTTTAACATGCAGCACACACATACTAAGACATGCAGGTACCTGCGTTAGATTTCCTCCGTCTCGCACCACTGGATGTCCAGCTGGAGGCTGACGTCCTCGGAGACGACTCAAGAAAAACAAGCTGTTTAAGGGGGGAAACACTTTGCTTACACACACACATTTTTGTTCATCCTTTCATACATGGGAGGCCTCTCACTGACAGAAAAGAAACCCTAACCCCTGACCGTAACCTAAACTTAAATTCAGGTTTTAGCCTTCAACCAGCACTTTTCAGTTGTACAGAAATTTCCTCTCTGCAGTGTTTTATAACTAGCGTTGGTCCTCACAGAAAGAGCAGTACAAGCCCACACACACTCTCTCTCGCACATTTCGTTTGGAGAAGTTTGTGAGGACTCACAGATATATTGTAATTAAAGGTATGATGTTCTGGTTTTTAAGACCACAAAAAACACACAAGCTTTACAAAATACTATTTGTGTACCATAATTTGCAATATTTTATATCCTGAAGATGAAAAATCATTCAGAATTATGTACTGTATCAGCCCGATCTCACGAGGATTCGTGAAACTGTCACGTAAATTTTTGTTTCGGCTTCGTGCGCACCAACACGATTTCGTCATGTTTTTCGTGCCGCTCACCACGAAATGCGCCCCAATGTATTTTAAACGGCGGACTTTTTGTGCCACTCAGAACGTATTTCAAAAGAATGTGTATATTATATTTTTAATGTAAAACCGCGGCGAATCCAACGCTATATTTTGCATGACATCGTCCCTAAACATAACCCTAACCATAATCCTAACCATAACCTAACCATAACCTAACCATAAGCCGGTGGTACACTTACCAATTTGCATAGGAATTTCAAGAATGGCCGGCGGCCGCAAACGCGATCACACAAGCAGTATACGCCGATGGACAGCTTAGATCGTCATGAATCCGCCGGTATAAACCACTTTCAGATGTGATTACCACAGCGAAAAACATTTCGTGGTGAGCGGCACGAAAAACATGAAGAAATCGTGTTGGTGCGCACGAAACCGAAACTAAAACTTACGTGACAGTTTCACGAATCCCCGTGAGACCGGGTTGACTGTATATACCAGGAGCTCCATTTACATATGAATATGCAACATATTGTTTATTTGCAAGTAGCGTTTGGAGCAGAATTATTGTATTACAAAGATGATAAAGGTGCTCTGTGTTGCTCTATGAAATAATAATTGTTATATTATTTTTATCATTATTAATATTATTATGTACTGATTTGTGTAAGTTAACTCCTTGCAGCAGCTGTTTGGGCCTGTTTTTACCGTATGTTAATTTTCATTTACGTTCTTTTAAGCTGAAAGCGTACTCGGTGAAACAGATTACAGTATGTTGGGGCTACAACCTTTATCTTTAAAGTGTGAGAAAAATGTGCACAATCTAGATTAGAATTGTTGGACCTGTCATCTAAAACTCCCAGAGTATTTTAACATGATACAGGAAAGCACCAAATTATTATATTTGAACACCTGGAAGCTGAATGTTGGTATTTTTTGAAATATGAAACAGTAATTTATTGAAACATTGCTGACTCATTTTCTTTAATTGACGAGTAGTTTCATCTCTGACGTACGTGCTAGTTATTTTTGTGGTTAGTGAACTAGGACTGCAGTCAACCAAAGAAAATCCTGCTTGACTGAAATGGTACTTACTCTTCAACTTCTCTAGATGAATTAAATGTTCCACAATGCACTGAGTGCTAGCCTTATTGGCCTAAATGAATTCTAAATCAACATTAAAAGCTGGTATTGGCAGCATATTAGAACATCTGAATCTGGTTATTTTACAGTGAAAGGACAAAAACAGATCCAGAGCAGCCTAGCATGTCCATATTCTTATCATTTCTGAAAACTGAACAGTAATAACTGGTGATTCCAGCACAAGAGCTATTGAGGAGTATAATCGAGACAAATTAGCCTGCAGGTTTTATCTGCCATGCTGATTGCCGTGCTATACAAACTGCTGTTTACACTTGACTTTTTGGCCATCTGTTTTTAACAAGTTGCAGCAAGTGCAATCTGTGGTCTTTTGTGTGTGTATGTGTCGCGCCACGTTGTGTCGTTATTTTCATTTTGTGGCACTTTCTATTTTTATGATGCTCTCACAGTTTGCTGTGTCTTCTAGTACATTGATATTCCAGTTTGTTTGCATGCATACAGCTTTCTTGACTTTAATCTCATTCTGTGCAGTAGTTCAATTACTGTACATGTTGTTATTCTGTGTCTGTAGATTTGCTTTGCAGCCTCGTTGTGATTGTAACACTTTGGATTAGTCTCTCCTCGTGCTTTTGTGCGCACTGGAAAATGGAAGAACCTATTTTCTTGAATCTTATGGATTCAATCATCTCTGGAGACCTATGTAAAGTGCTAAAAATGTAGGATGTTTTCTCTGCTCATGTAGGCCGGTTATTGTTGCAGACTATTGATCAGTGTTTAAGCATGGCCAGCACTGCATTAATGCATTAATGCAAAGAGCTGTACATGCTGACACAGGTATATTTGTGCTGTGCTCCTCCCTGAAAAGACGCTTATTTATATTGAAATTGATGTTATTTTAATACAGCTTAAATAATCAGTGTGGAAAGTACCTGAACACATTTTTACATTTAAGTGCAATTATTAGTATTTCTAACATTTAATGCCTCACTTTACTACATTTGACAGGCAAATATTGTAATTTTCACGACATTTATAATGCTTTTTAATGGATATATTAATAGTATAAAATGTAGAGCTGCAACTAATGATTATTTTGATAATCGATTAATCGGTCGATTATTTTTTCGATTAGTCGATTAATCGGTTTATGCACTTACATTTTAGTTTTGCCTTTATTTTCCAATGTAAAATATTTATAAAGGGCTTATGTCATTCAATGTACATTTTAAGAGCTTTTAACCATGTTACAATGTGCTAAATTCTTCAAAAATCTATCCAGAGTTGGATTTTAGTATGTTTCAATTAGCAGCAATCAAAACACTGACTCATCAACACGTACATACTCATACAACCATCCAACGTCACAAGATCTTAAATGAAGTTTCACCAATGCAACATTTATACTTTAAAAACATATTTCCTGTAGAGAAGCATTTTCTGGGCACCCATGTATTTTAAGCTATACTACAATAATATCACAAGAGCTCCAAAAGTAGTGAACTAAATTTAAAGTAGTAATTTGAGAACAGAAAGAAAATAGAAACAATTTTACTGTTAACAGCATTTTATTTTTTCGAAAACCCCCCCACACAGATTTCACCTGAGAACGAGTTTTATAGCTTATTAATGTGCTGTGAAACTGTAAACAATACTTAAAATAAAGGGCCATTTCAGGATCCTAAATGGAAGTCACATTTTAAGAGTTTCTAAAAAAAACAAGAGAAATTGAATATTTAGAGAAAACAAGTGCATTTTACAAACAATGTAAACATTAGTCTAATGAATGAATCATGAACTTTGCATTGCAAAAATGTTAGCATGTCCACATGCTCTGGGCTAAGGCCAGCTCTCTTTTTAGAGGCTATATTCCCTGCTGCAGAAAACAGCCGCTCTGCTGTTGTAGTAGTGCTTGGTATACAGAGTTAGGACTTTGCTAACCTTGACAAAAAGAGGTATTTCACTTTATTTGACTTCCACCACTGTAACGGATTTTCTCCCTTGGAAACTGGCTTCTCACCGAAGCATGTGAGGACCTCCTGTCGGACTTTCCCAGTGAGTACACAGCTGCTAAGCGTGAGTCTATGACGCTGAGTGACCATCACGTGACCTAAAGCAAGGCAACCCATTGGTTGTTTGCTTCTTCTCCTGCAGTTCTGGTTGCGTAAAACCTACACTGGCTCATGACTGCCACACCTGGTCACCGCGATTACAGGCTGGCTTGAAATATGCACGAAACATGCCGCTTACAATAAAAATAGACTTATTAACCAACTAATCGATGACCAGAATAGTTGACAAATATTTTAATAATCGATAAAATCGATTAGTTGTTTCAGCTCTAATAAAACGTAATGCTTAAATGCACTATGATCTATCATTATTTCCTGAGATCAAATTATATTTGATTCCAGTAATTAATAATGAAGTAAACATTAGCCCTTAGTTGCAACACTAAATAAATAAATATAATAAAATTTGTTACTTTGAAGTGGGCCATTCTACAAAATGAACTTGAACTTTTTGTACTGTAAGTGTATTTTGATGTAAATATTTAGGTGTTTTTACTTAACATGACTTTTACTTGATTATTTATATTTTTGGTGTTGCATCCTATTACTTCTTCTGTCACTGAAGGTAGCAAAAACCAGTAAACTGAGGATCTGATTAGTTTGATGACTTGTTGCTGCCATAAAGAGTTGCTGACTGATTTCCGTTTATCGTTGCAGGAGCTCCGGATCCGACGGCGGGGGCGAGTGTGGACGATGAGAACTGTTGGCATCTGGACGAAGAGCAAGTCCAGGAACAGGTCAAGCTCTTTCTCTCCCAGGGCGGGTACCATGGCTCGGGAAAGCAGCTCAACTTACTGTTCAGCAAGGTACCGACCCTCAAACCTCATCACATGCAACACTGTGTTTTTGCTTGTCTGATGCAATACCAAAGTGATTTGCACTGATGATCCAAAGAGCCTCTCCCGGGATAAATAATAAAGGTGTGCCACAAGGATCTGTGCTGAGTCCTTAACTATTTACACTCATACGACTCCTGCAAAGTCATAATATCAGCTTCTATGCGGATGACGCAGCCTTCTATGTATGTCACTCTGCCTCAACCAGCTACTATGAAGACAAAATGTGTTTGCACTTCATTGTACTGTCATCAAAATGGTATAGTCCAAACAGACTCACTTTGAAACTGCATGTGGAGGAGCTGTCTCAGAAACTAAATACAAATGTGTTTATAGTCATAATGAAGCATTTTTGTGTCTTGAGTCGTAGCTTTCTATCCAAGCAGTAATGAAGGGTGTATTACGAAGCGAGATTGATGGCCTAGTGAGATATGTTAAACTTAAAAGTGAGAGAGTTTTCAATGTCATGAAGGTGGCTAGATCACCATAATAGAGATGCTAACATGCTCAGAAGGAGGTTACCTGTGCAGCGTCATTTTAGGTTTTTAAATCAACTGCAAGAAGCACCTCTCTTTTACCTTTTCCTTCTCAGTTGAGAAAATGCGTTATATCTGCAAACCTGTTCAGATGTATGCTTGCAATACCACAAACACTGAGGTACGCAGTTACAGGATCACATACTATATGCATTCAGGTGGTAATGCAAAAAAAGTGCACAAATATCTTTTTATGGTTGGTCCGGATTTGTCTGTTTTATACTGCTGGTATTGCAACGAATTGAACATAGATCAGAAAAATTGATTAAAAACTAAAGCAACTTCCGTATATCTTTTGTTATGGGACTCCATACACTTTTAAAATGTTTAAATGTATGAAGTTTGAATTTCAACAACTCTATTGTGCGGCTGTCACATTAGAAATGAGCGGCTGCATTGAGAGTCACAGAGTGGTGAAATAAATATATTAACTTACACCATTAACACTTTTCTACCAGCATTCCTCTCTTGCATCATTTGCCGTAATGGCAAAGGGTAATGCATATTTATATCCTTCATATTCCTCCTCCAATGTCACAGCCTGTTCCTCTTGATTGAAATAGGCGACATGTCTTTGGTCCTATTTAGGAGGACGAAATGTCACATGACACATCAAAGGCCTCCTTTTATGTGAACACACTCAGGCTGATAGAAAAAAATCTGGTTAATTTGTTGAACTTGCTTTGTAATACACTCTTCAGAAACCAGGGCACATGTATTATTAAAGTACGACCGCTGCTTCCATTTTGAGAAAGGTGCTGATAGTCTTTCACTTCTTATAAATGGAAAGATATTATAGAGATTAGAAGACAGTGAATCTACTCAGGGATGTCAGCGATTAGCTGCAACTAGCGATTGTTGTCATTGTCAATTCATTTGTTGATTATTTACTGGATTATTTGGTTTAGTCTATAAATGTCCTGTTTACTGTTGTAGAGGAGTGAGAATCAGAGAATTTTGACTTTTTCAGAAATAATTAACTTTCATAATAATTGTCTCCTGATTTAATAGTCAACAACTGATGGAAACATTGTTGCAGCTCTAGTATGTACATATGCTTTTGTTTTTGTTTTTTTTTCTGTGCTGAATCCAGACCCCTCTAGCAAAACACACATTGATCAATTGTCATATTAAATTGATGCTATAGTTTTTTGTTGTTGTTTTTTTTTTTTTTTTTTTTACTCACAATGCCACTCCCTGTGCAGGTGAGAGAGATGCTGAAGATGAGGGACTCCAACGGCGCTCGCATGTTAACGCTGATCACAGAGCAGTTCATGGGCGACCCCAGACTGGCGCTGTGGAGGCAACAGGGGACCGCCATGACTGACAAGTACAGGCAGCTGTGGGATGAACTAGGTACTGTGGTGACTGAAAAACGCACACACACACATATAATTATACATCATATATTGTGGCTGCTTCAGCTTTGGAATGTAGTGTACCTTAACTGAGATGCCGGATTTTTTTTTTTAATTATTTTTTGGGCCTTTACTGAAAGTGGAAAGAGACGGGAAACGTGGCGAGAAGAGTTGAGGAAAGATGTGCAGCAAATGGCTGTGGGTTGGACTCAAACCCATGGTCGCTGCGTCAGGGACTATAGCCCTTATTTATGGGTCACCAGCTCAACCTGTTGAGATACTTGGGCACCCGAGATACTTCATTTTCATTTTAAATCACTGAAAATGTGTCCTTTTGTTCAAATATAATTACCAAGGCTGCAAAAATTAACAGAATAGTTATAAAAGTGAACTTTATGTTCTTAAAGAGTATTAAAAAAACTTGTAAAACTGGGAAAAATACAGCCATCCATTCTCCATGCACCTCTTTATCCTCATTAGGGTCGCGCAGGGTGCTGGAGCCTATCCCAGCTGACTTGGGCGAAGGCAGGGGACACCCTAGACAGGTCACCAGTTTGTCACAGGGCTACATATACAGACAAACAATCACACTCACATTCACACCTACGGACAATTTAGAGTAATCAATTAACCTCAGCATATTTTTGGAGTGTGGGAGGAAGCCGGAGTGCCCGGAGAAAAGCCACGCATGCACAGGGAGAACACGCAAACTCCATGCAGAAAGATCCCAGGCCTGGATTTGAACCGGGGATCTTCTTGCTGCAAGGCGAAAGTGCTAACCACTACTGTGGTTACTGTGCGGCCCGGGAAAAATACATGACAAATATAATTAAGTTGGAGATGCAGCAGGATCCGGTAGTTCTGTCCAACTGGGTTTTGACATTTCTTAATTTCTTAATTTGCTTGCGAGATATAACAGCATGAAAACAGCTTGAAGTTTCCATGAGAAGACAGATGATGTACAAAACACAGTCTTAATTCAGGGATGAAACACAGGATTAACCCCAAATCCCCCTCCACTGCTAATTATCTAGTAATTACTATTTAGTTTTAATTCAGACCTTGTTGTTTACTGTGATAAATTAACCTTTGTACTGAAAATACTTTATAAATAGATTATTTTTTTGGCTCACATGTAATGTATAAATGTCTGCTGGATGGATTTATAAACTAGAAAAGCACTACTAAACTATGACATTTTTTGTCTCATTTTGGACGACATACTAAACTATGACGTTTTTTTTCATTTTTGGACGACATACTAAACTATGACGTTTTTTCTGTCATTTTGGACAACATACTAAACTATGACGTTTCAGTTACATTTTGGACAACATACCAAACTATGACTCAGAGAGCGCAGACCTCCGCCAAGGATATTGACATTCCCATGGAACATTGTATTCACATACATTTATGTACGATTTAGAAATTGAAGTATTGTATTGTATTTTAATGGAAACATAAGACATATATTTTCATGAACAATTTTATTCCATTCTTAATTAAACAACAGGGAGAGAGGAAAACAGGAAATCCATGCAGTAAAGGATCATGAGCTGGAATCAAACCTGCATCTCTGACACAGTTCTGTTTAAGAGTCACCTTCTTAACCAGTTGAGCTATCTGGACACCTTGTTCCAATTTGTTGGACGACATACTAACCTATGATGTTTTTGTCATATTTTGGACCACATACTAAAACATACTAAAAAATTCAAAGTGATCCAGAATCCAGGATCCTTTCCGGATTGCCACCAAAATTAAGTCAGCTCTTCCTCTTACCATAGTCTACGTCCCCTGAATATTTCATCTGAATCTGCCCAGGTGTTTTTGAGTTATCTTGCTAACAGACAGACAGACGGACACACAAACGCCGGGTGTCACATAACCTCCTTGGCGGAGGTAAAAATTTTGCAGATTCTGGTGATCATCTGACTGACTTCCGTGGCATTTGTGTTTCCTTGACGATGAATCAAGAAGCTAAATGGATAGCCAAAAATTTCACTCACGACCCCTAATTCTGAGTAAATAATGTTATATCAGACTGACTTCTCAAGCATAAGTTTGCTTTTTGTATCAAGCAGCAAAAAAGTTGTGTGATCTGTTTGGGTTCATTTGTCTTACTTCACATGGTTTTGTCGATGTGTTGTGCAGCGCTAATCGGATCCAAGAAGACACCTCGTGGCTGCGACAAATTGCTGACCCCTGACACTGATCATTTCTTTTGCAGGAAGTAGAAATATATTTATTTGCTTGTGACAGAAAACGATTCAGGTACCACTTACAAACAAACTGAGATGCAACCTGTAAATAACAATAGACCGAATGCATTAAACGGATTTACATGAATCTGAAGAAAACAGCTGATAGAAATATTTGTTCAATCCCAAGTAAAAGTGTTGTATTAAACCTCAGATCTTCTATTTCCTCCTGTTTTGTTTATCTTCACCTCTTCTGCTGCTATTGAAGATTCTTTCTCTGCATTTCGTCACTCTCGTCTGATTGCTGTTTTTCCTCCTCGCTGTTGTCCTTGGTGCGGCTCTAACAAAGAGACGGAGGATAAAGCCTCTCTCCTCCTTTCCCCTCCCCCCATTCTCAGCTTCCCTCCTGCATTCACTTTGTCCTCCCCTCCCTTCACCTCTCCTCATGTCTTCTTTTTTTCCTCATCTCACCTCCTTTCTTTTCTTCTCCTGTTTCATTTTGTCATCTGTCATCCTTTATTTATCCTTTAACGTTTTCATTGTTCCCCCCTCTTTCCTCTGCCTCCTTTATGTGTTTTCCTCCTCCAGTCTGTTTTCTTGGGTTCAGCCGACAGTGCTGTTAATCTCACACTTTTTTCTGACAATTAGAAAAAATAATTGGCATGATCATTTGATGATTTTTGTAGTTTTTTAAAGCTACAGCCACTATTCTTTGTTTTCCATCATTTTAAGCTGCATATCTTTGGGTTTTGGAGTCCTTATCAGACAGAAAACCTCACATATTAGCATTGCATACTTTATGAAAACCAACACTAGCTCTAATTTTACATTAACGTCAGTCACAATAGGACCATTTTCCACTGTCACGTCTAAATTTGCCTTGTATTTGGGTTTACATACATGTTTTAACCTCCTTTCTTAAGCTGTTTTTATGTTACGGAGACTAATATTAGGAAGAAAACCAGTGACTAGGAACATTAGTATCGCAAAAGTAAGATATTAGTTCAAGTTCAGCACAAGCAAAACTTCATTCAACTAGTTTTGGTTAGTATTAGTACCTCCACACCAGGCACAACCAAAGACCAGAGTGCTGTTTTCGTATTGTTGATGTGATGTCTCAGGAACGCCTTGGGAGAGTTTCTTCAACATCGTTCACTCTGACTCGAGGATTAGCAGATTAGATGTTTTTGGTCAAAGTTCAAAGATCACTGTGACCTAACAAAACACGTTTCAGGCCTCAAGAATGAGTGCACTAATTATGACAAACATTCACACGAATCTATAACAGGATGTGATAGGTAGGTAGGTAGGTAGGTAGGTAGGTTTGTTGTCTTTTTAAAAGGTGCCAAAGTGACAACATTTTTCAGAGGCAGACAGTTTAAAAAGAGAGAAAACAAGAAAAGCACTCGGAGAGCACAGTACCCTGCCAAGTCTGCTCAGTCGCATCATTTTCGACGGCTGAAATCTTGAAAAAATTTGTGGCAGAAATCCCGACACTATATAATGTAGCCATTTTATATAGATGTACCAACAAACAAAATGACATTGAGCACAGGCATGTGTTATGCATGTGTGCGTTATGTACAGATACAAATCGTGTCGCCTAAATGTGTAGCGAGGGACAGGAATTGATGAGACTCAGACACACCCACGATTTAATCAATTGATCCTTGGATCATTTCTGACGAATAAGTCCCGATAAGTCTGCAACGATCTATTTGTAGAAGGATCACAATCGTGTGATCATCAGCACACAACTGGCGTAGTGTTCACTTGTTGTCATAGTTACAGTGACGCCATGCTGCTATTTCACAATGATACAGAAAGCTTTAGCAAATCCGTGGATTCCAGACTATAAGCTGCATCACTGCCGAAATCTAATCACTTGGTCCTTGTGTCATTTCTGACTTTACCTGAAAGTTTCATCGAAATCTGTTTGTCCGGTTTTGAGTAATGTTGCTAACAGACAGACAGACAGACTGTCTATTTTCATTGAGGTGCAGGACATCATTATACCAGTGAAAAAGGAGGCTGCTGTGAGTAAAAATGTGACGAGAACGAAAACGGTCTCAAATGGGTTGTTGTTCAAAGGTTCAAAGGAAAAGTCTGGACAGATATGGATGTAAACTATAACTTAACTAGTTGATGGAGGCCAATAATCAAAATGGTGCAGTCATAGAGGAATAAGCCAAAAATAGTTTTTTACTCTTTTCTTTCCCCTGAATGCAGAGAAGAGCTACGCAGCATATATCTGTCAAATCGGCAGCGAATTAGTTGCTTGTTTTCTCATTTAGTCATTTTTTTAAAGACAGAACCACCAACAGTTCTCTGACTGCACTTTCTCTAAAGTGAAAAATTGCTGCTTTGCTCTGTTTTCTATGAGTTTTAGACTCTTAATACATCAAACAAAACAGAAGACATCTCCTTGACTTTTCATGGGAGGAAGAGCCAGCTGTATATTCTATAGGTGTGCAGAAGCAATGCCACTGCCTCTGATGTAAACATGATATTAATAGAGCCATTTTTCATTGTCGTATCTATTTCAGTTTGGCTTTTATTTGGGTTTAGATGGGTGCTTTTAACCACCTTTCCAAAAAAGTTTCACAACACTGAGACCAGTGATACTTTAGACAACAAAAACAGCTGTATAATCCTGTCATTTTAAATGCAGTTTGAAAGTACTTCTAGTTAACCTTTTAATATGCAAAAATCAATGGGGACTGGTTTTAGTCTTTCCAACCTTTTAAATGAAGAGAAAGACTATGAAGAATTGCATATACTCTATAGTTGTATTTTTTTTCTGCCTGCATCTTCTGAAAGAGAGATCACTGATTAGTGGAGCAGCAACGCTTCGTTGATGAATTGATTCGCAAATAGACAAAGTTGATTTTCCAGAAAAACAACTCAAAGTGTTTGATGATTAAATGGGAGACTTTCATTAACTTTATTAACTTTCAGTAGACTGTCTTTTTGGACAGGGCATGAAACAATCTGACAGTTTTCTGACAACAATTGAGAAGATAATCAGCATTTTAATTGCCACAGCTGTACTTTGAATCGCTTTTAAATAAATGATAATGAAGCCGAGTGACTGTTACTTGAGCTTTGGTAAATTCATTTTGTACGTCCTGTTTACGGACAGAGGTCTCAGGGTAGGCGATGAGTATGAGTGTTATATCTGTGGACGTCTGTGTGCAGGGGCTCTGTGGATGTGCATCGTGCTGAACCCCCACTGTAAACCTGAGCAGAAGGGCTTCTGGCTCCGGCAGCTTCGCAGGTGGAACGGCGTGGACGTCTGTCCCTTGGAGGACGGTAACCATGGCAGCGAGCTGACCAATCTGACCAACGCTCTGCCCCAGGGCCCTCCCGGCAACCCAGGTGAGACGACACCCGGCCGAAGCAGAAACGTGGCCTCTCTTTGTTTCATTTCTTCCCCTGCATCACATCTTTTCTGTTCGTTTTCTCCTGCAGCGCCTCCTCCTCCTCTGTTCTGCTTCTGTATTAACACTATTAAGTCGTCTTTCTGCACCCTCCCCCTCTCTTTTAATCAAGTCTCCCACCTTCAATCTCAGTGCCTGCGAGCCTTATTACCTTTTTAGTGTGGCTAATAGAATGAGCCTAATAACACCGCCGAGGTTCTGCAGCTTTTTCTAGCCTTTATTCGTCTCTCTGTTTCCACTAAATCAGAGAAAACACAGACACATGAACGTTTCTATCAGGCAGTAATAAAAATGTTTGGAATGAGAGGACAGGTGGTGTTATTACTGCTGATGCTTTGGTCTGTAGCCCCGCATTTGTTGTGTTAGAGGCATTTTTCAGTTGTGATTAGTTGGTTTTCAAGTGAATATCAATGTTTGCCACTTCTTTGTCTCTCTGCTTTAAAAACTACAGCTTCCATCGTGCTTTGACTGATGTAAATAGGAAGTATAAAGCTGCAGTTTGATGTACAATCAGCTATCACTGGAGTAATTTCATACTAAAGAAATTCTGAAAACATGATTATTCTCAGAAAGATTCTGCACTTAATGGTAGCGTCTTTTTCTTAAATTAGATTTTCTGAGTTTGGGACCTTTGATCATCACAGACATGGAGTCAGAACCTTTTTAGTTAAAATCATCTGACATCTTGTGTTTGTTTGGCATAGATTCTCTGACTCGGCCTCACCGGACGGTTTTCACACGAGCCATTGAGGCCTGCGATCTGCACTGGCTGGACCCCCACCTGCAGCGCATCATCACCGAGGACCACTACACCAACTATTGTTACCACGACAACCTCGACAGCTCCCTGTTCGACGCCAAAGGGTGGCCCCTGTGGCATGGTGAGAGAGCAGGGGCTCATGCTTTAGAGGGGAGACAAATGAAAGTAATGAGAGGGGAAAAAAAAAAAACAAGAGGGAGAAAATGAAATGTCTCTTGTTCTTTTCGTCTCCTACAGAGCACGTCCCCACGGCGTGCGCCCGGGTGGACGCCCTGAGATCACATGGTTACCCCAAGGAAGCACTTAGGCTGGCCATCGCCATCGTCAACACGCTGCGGAGGCAACAGCAGAAACAGCTGGAGCTCTTCCGTGCCCATAAAAAAGGTCCATTTACCAATTTTTAAGCATAGGTTTTTACATTTAAGAACCAAAGGTGTTGTAAGTCCACTGATAAAGGCTGCTGTGGTTCTAAACCAAGTGTTGGTGCCAGTTTGGAACCAGTTGGTTCTTTGCTGTTGAAACGTGAAGAACTGGTTCCAGATTTGGCACCAAATACTAACTGCGTTGGTGGAAAAGGGGTGTATGACTTTGGCTGAATGTTTTAGCCCGTCCTCCTGCAGAATGAAATTTTAAGTTTAAGCCTTTGCACAGCAGCACTCAAACATTCATGTGAACTGACAATTCTAAACTTTTTTTAAGGTGGACCTCAAGTACAAGCTTCTCTGACACTTTCTGTGTTACAGAGTTTACACAGTTTATTAACACTCCCACTTTGTTACTGCAGAGCTGCTGCACAGAGGAATAACATCAGTCACCAACCTGGAGGGCTGGGTGGGCCACCCTCTGGACCCTATCGGCACTCTATTCAGCACCCTCTTGGAGACGAGGAGTGGCAGCGAGGAAGCAGCTCTGCTCGACTTCACAGGTACACAGCAGTAGAACTACTCACACCACCCTTATGTGAGTAAAACTGCCATAACATTCATATGAGTAAAAGTTGAAAGTGGGACATACTGTATGACTGCTGACAGCTGAGCTGGTTTTATCTACTTTGTTCACATTTGGTTGGTTTAGTTGAGAGAGCAGTTTCCAACTCGGGGTTGAGTCGACTGAAGAGCTTCAGTTTTTGAGGCTTATCTCCAATCTTTTTGGGAGATATTTATATATGGATGTACCTTTTGGGCCATAATTCATCTGTGAGAAATTTCGATTGGAAGAGTTTTTTGCAGTAATACAGAAGCACCAACTACACTTGATTTGTGAGGTCTAAGTGATCATCAATCACCTGGACAATCTTCAAGATTATTGCCTTTTATAAGTTTATCACAGTATGTTTGATGTAAAATCTTAATGTCAGAAGGAACCAACGACTTGATCTGTCAAGTAAATATAGTGGTATAAAAAATACAGGGCAGTAGAAGTATAAAGCAGCAGAAAATTGAAATACTCTGGTAATTAAACATAGGTTGGAGCATTCCTGCGCTGCAGATACAGTACACATAAACACTGCTTTTCCTGAGCATTCTTTCAACGTCAACGCTGCAGTGATTGTGTCTTTCCTGTCAGAGCTGCAGGCCCTCAGGTCGCAATCAGCAGAGATGACACAGACATGCTGATTGGCCTCCAGTCATCCTCCAATAACAGCTCATGAATAAGAAATGCAGCAGGAAAAACACTCCAATTAAAATGCATTAATTATGCAGGGAGCCCAGCTCAACGAATCTCAACATACTGTAGCCTGAAAAGACGTCACAGCAGCAGCTCAGTTTGTCCCGGACGTGTTCAGCTTTTTATGTTGTAACTTTATTTTAAATTAATAAAATTGCCATTTTTTTCCAATCACTCAATAACCTATTATATTTCATTTTTAATTGTTTTTACAAATTTGCAAAAAATTCTAAAAAAGATGTTTTCACTTTGTCACGTGGGATTGAATGTGTATTATTGGGAAAAAAATACCAGTTTTATTCATGTAATGAAATGTACAACACAGTAATGACTTAAAAAAGTAAAGTGGTCTGAAGGTGAACTGATGATGACGCCACTATGTAGGAGAAGTTGTGAAAGTTTTCAATTTAGACTCTTCTATTAATATCTAAGCGATTCTATGAGTGTGTGTTCACTGGGGACTGTGAACCCTCCTGGGATGAGCTGTGAGGTCTGCCAAGACATCATTAAACCATTAAAACACATGATTACTGTCCTCAGGAGAACACGCTGTGAAAAAGGAGCACCAGGGTGAACAAATAGATCAATAGATTTATCAATACTCGGCTCAATCCACAGCCCAAAGGGAACATTTTCCTTGCCAAGTCATCCCTCACCCCCTCCTCCCCTCTCCCTCACCCTCAGGCTTGCCGGGTTCAGGCAGGAGGACGGAGCATCCTGTTCGTCCTGCGCAGCGCTTCCTGGAGGATGGCGAGTCGTTTGTGTCGCTGGCTGTGGAGACGGCTCTGATTGGTTTAGGTCAGCAGAGGGTGATGCCAGACGGCCTCTACGCCCAGGAGAAGGTGTGTCGCAACGAAGAGCAGCTGCTGGCCAAGCTTCAGGAGGTCGACTTAGATGACACGTTGGTGAAGATCTTCCGGAAGCAAGCCGTGTTCCTGCTAGAGGGTGAGTACGACTCGAACGTTGTGGGATCTTTACAGTAGGACCAAACAATTGATTGAATTCAAAGGAAATCTCAGTTTGACGCAATGCAATTAGCAAGTCATAAATCCTGCAACTTAAGGATTGATGCTATGCGGTATGTCTGACTCAGACTGTCAGTGGGTTTACAGTTTCATCCAATCCTCCTTGTGGATCAGTCATGTTTTTGATGTTGCTTTGGATACTGTAAATCAAATCACAATATTGGCTGGAAAAAAACTGCTCTCAGGTATTTTCCCAAGATTGTCCAGCCCTAATTTACAAGCATATGCTGCTTTTCTTTGTCCTGTATGACATTTAATTAAATGTCGTCAGATCAGACAAAATTTGGACCATTTTTTTTCTGGGGTTGCAAACAATGATTATTGTTGTTGATGATTGATATCCTCATTTATTTTCTCAAGCAGCTGGTTTTGTCCAGCAAATGTTCGCCCGATTTTCAATGCAGAGCACAAAACTAATTATTTTACTGTAATGTACTCAGACTGTAGTGAATCAAAAAAAAAAATCTGGTCTGCTGAAATCTTAAAATCTGCCTGTCATCTGCAGATGAAGTGAATGTTCCACAATGTACTGAATGCACTCTACCCGCTAGCTTTATGAAAGCCTGTAAAAAATAGTATTTGCAGTATGTTAAATCATGTGAACCTGGCATTTTTTTCTGAAATAGACTCGGAGCAGAGCAGCGTGCCACTGCCCATATTCATATAATATCTTACTGGTGATCCAGCACAAGAACTACTGAGGAATGTAACCGTGACAAGTTACCTGCTGTTAATTTGATGACCTGCCATGTTAGTTGTTGAGCTGTGATATATAAACGGCTGTTTGCAAAGTTTGCACTCAGCTTTTTGGCAACGACTACTCTGACGTTGTATCAGATAGTTTGGAGCCAACTCCCACTAAGCGTTCAGTAAACATTTAATAAGTTAGACCTAGCAGGCTTCATCAGGTTGAGCCAGTTTGAAGTTGTGAAAACGCAGTGGTGTTAGTTAGTCTTCCTGCCATCGATATACGGGTGAATCAACCAACTAGGAAATGAAACTATAACAGTGAAAAACTCTGTTTACAATAAGCAAGGAGGATGAGAAAAAGTTAAAATACCCACCTTAGTTTTTTTTTAATACCTTCTGTGCTGTCTTCGATATGTTTTGTGCACTATGTAGTGTTATTGTGTGTTATTTTGGACACAACAAAGCTGCCAGTTTCCCATTTCCAGTCTCGATGTGAAGCTAAGCTAACCAGGTCACCCCACACACAAGCATCACATCAATATTGTCGTCAAACAGAAATATGTCCCAAAATGTTGCACTGCTCCTTTAGGTGTTTCCGGGAATGACACACTATCTGCACACATGAGCATTCCTGTTTCACACCCTGAGCCACAAACGGCTCACTGTGCTTTAACTGTGTGTTATGTTAGTGTGTGCTCTGTTGTGTTAACGCTGTGTACTTTAGTGTGCGCTCTGTGCTGTACATTTACACTTTGTATGTTCCAGTGTTTACAGTTGTTGCATTGTCGCTGTTTGCATTGTCGGTCTGTTTGCTGACGTTGTGCGTGTCTATTGAGGACTATAATAAGCTTGTGGCTTGTCATGGTTCAAGGCTCTTTTCTCTGCAAACCCACTAATGACAGAGCTGCTCAGCCCCTCACATACGGCTCCTGCTAACTCTGCTCAGTTGTGATTATAAAGCGGAGGCCCAGAGGAAGTCGCTGCTCGTATATCATTATGGGCAAGGGTTAACACAAATTGTATATTTTCTGATCTTTTACGCTGCATTACAGATATGATATTCTGCTTTTGTTATTATCAATAAATCCTCCTGAAAAGACCAAAACACAAAAGCAAGTATTGTCGTGTGTCCAAAGCCTGATATATCATATTCCTCTGTGCCACAGAGCTCCTTTGTTTCCCAAAAACTGTTAAACACACATCAGTTAGACACACTGTTTCACTGGGTGATATGTTCCTTCATCACCATGAACACTCATTGTAGTTTGATTTAGTCCCACACACACACCCCATTCTGCTGCCCTAAATGCTCTCTAGAGGACCAAATGTGTATTCATCCACAGCCTAAAATAGTCCCCAACAAATTCAGAATTTCCTTCTGTTTGAAAATTGAGTCATTCCATCTCATTTCAACAAATCTGAGGAAATTTTGTTGCATGACCTCCTCTGATCATCTCCAAACTTTTTTTTTAACTATCCCAACATAAGAATAGATTACTTGCAAAGTTTTAACATCATATGATTGCTATTTGCTAAGTTATAAAATATTTAAATCCCTATTTTTCCACTCGGAAATTGATATGTTAGGTAGAAAGGCTTGATTTAGGAAGATAATACTGGGAACTGACTGATGATATAGACTTACAAGTGATCTGAAGGGTTCAAACACCTTAACAATAGAGCAGGAAAAAAAATTTGGAATGAATATACCCATTTCTCTGTGGTACAGGGCAATTTAAAAATTTGGCGAAAATGGCATTTTTCAAGAATTTAGGCATTTTTTTCACAAATTTTAATAAGTAACAAGGTTCATATGTTATAAAAATCTCAAAGTACCTTAAAAGTTCTCTCTAACCTAAAAATATCCAAGAGCTAGCTAGTCTCCTTAGACCTCAAAACGATGCCTATTTATGAAACAGACTGAAAAACACCATACATATATTGGCACAGAAACCAATGTGGGACATGGAGTAGAAACATGAAACTTTGTCTGTATAACAATAAACATCTGAATAATTGATATCTGAAGTATCAACATTGTTTCTTGAATCCTTCATGGCCAATTTAACCAAGAAATGCACTATGTTTTATAGGCGTTTTTTTAGGAATTCTAACTAATATATTGCAGTTAAAATGAGTTATATTGCCTTAGGTCCCATGTAAAACATGTAATTTGTCCCCAACTTATCACACCACTATTTCTGTCCTTTGAACTGCTTGAATTTCTCTGAAATCAGGCCATCATCTGCACCAGATATGTGGTACTGTCCACCACGGCGTGTTGAAGGAGCAGTGATTGGACAGAGGATGTGGGCTGTAGGCACCCACACTACGTCATCCTTTCTAGGCCATGTGAACTTCTTGCTGGGACCTTTTGGGTGCATGAATTTCACTTGCAAATCTTCAAATTCAGCTGATAAGTCAAATACGATACCGAGGCTGTCCTGAGAATGCAGTCTGGGAGTGATGCCATTTCTTCTTATTCAGTTACTGTATGAAAGAAAAAACAATGTCTATATAATAATTAACTTCAGATATGCCCTTTGTAACTTATACTACGATGCTGATGCTTCAGATTCATCTTTCATCTTTAGTTGGTCATGTAAATGGTTCCTAAAAACAAAAACGAGGATCAAAATGTATAGTAAATTGATTCAGCAGTTGCTCATCTTTGGCACAAGAAACAAATATGAAAGTAAGTTCACACATACTTCACACATACTAGTTCCTCCAAAAAAAATTTGAACCGCGTACCATGTATCCCACATGCACTTTTTAATGCCTAAAGTTAGGCTATTTTGGGTCTACACCTGAGTTCAACAGCCTATAAATCAATAAATAAGCTTTATTTTAATGTTTTAAAACTTTTACCTTATGCAACTTTCATTAGTAAAGAAGAAAATTCATTCTTTCAATGTCTTTTCACAAGAATAAGTCCTAAAATAGAGGCATGAAAAACCCAAAATAAAGTCGCCCATGAAATAATAAGGATATTTTGGGAAATTCCACAGTCCAGTATTTTTTTATTTTCATTCATTTCTATACTTTTCTCACCAGAAGGGTAAAAGTTTTGGAAGGGGAAAAAATTCTGACCATGTAAAAGGAGTATAAATTGCTTTTTTTAGTAGTTTAAAACCCTAAAATCATAGGCGAGGATTAAGTTTGGACTGACTATGGGTATTAGATTAGATCATTACTGCTTATACTGTATGTTTATAACCATAATACTTTGCATTTGTTCATAAAATTACCCAAATAAAGCCCAAAAAAATTTTTGGGAGGATCTGAGAAAGTGGTGCAACAAGCATTTGTTGAATTGACATGGAATGACTCAATTGCTTTCGGTGCCCGGCTGTAGGAAATTGCTGAACCTTTTTTTTTTTTTTTTTTTTCATTTTTAAAGATTTGTGCATTCAGTAGAAATCAGTGGATCTGCAGTCAAAGAGTAGAAGAGACGGGTTCACACCTTGTTCAAGTGATTTGCTGATAATCAGAAAAACACAGGGACTTATTTATAGAACCTATGCTGCTTGATTTTAGGACAGATTTTTGCAGTATGTATTGACTTCCAACATTTGTAATGTGAAATAATACCTTCTCTCACAGAAATTGCTTGAAAATGTTACTAGAGCCCCAAATGTGTACTTGTCTGCAATTGAAAAGGTCCTCAACAAATTCAAATTTTGTTAAAAGCCCAGCTGTTTTCGGAAATTCTTTGGTGTTTTGTTTTTGTTTTTAGAGATTTAAGTCTTCAGTAGGAATCGCTGGCTTGTAGCTGAAAGAAAGAGATGGGGTAGAAGAAACACGATAACACTGTGGTTTCTGTTCTTTGCTTTATAGTTGTTGACTGGATTTTATGTCACGTTTGAAATGTGTAATGACATGCAACATTTGTGAAAAGAAAAAGAAAACAAAACTATATTTTATCTAAGAATAATGCTTACAAACTTCTAAAAGCACCAGATGTGTATTCATCTACTGCTGAAAATGATCTCCAACAAATCACATGTCGTCCTGTTTCAGTAACTTTTGCTAAAATCTAGAGTACTGAGCTTTTTAAAAGATCAAATTAATAAAAATATTCAACTATTTATTCATTTGTTTTAATATGTCAGTGTGGTTGAAAAAGCTTTCCGATGTTTGTTCACAATAAATGCCAGAGACCTCGATGGTATTATCTGTAAAGCTGCATAAATATGTGAATAAAACCAACATTAAATGGATTTTTTTCAACCCTGAAAAGACACCAAGGGCAGTAAATCATCTGTCTTTGTGTTTCATGTTGTATTATTTTGTTCTGTCATAGTCTGTACAATTTGTAATAAGATGTTTGAAAGTAGTTTTTATAGACAAAATGGATCCTATGTTAGAGTTAAGGTCTGGATAGGGAACTCAGAATGGAGAAAAAAGAAAAACAGCAGCCTAGTCGTCACATTTTCAAATCAATTAAACTGTTTATTAGAACTGTTATTTTTAGAAGAAAGCACTGAAAATTTGATGATTGAATTAATTAGATCTAATAAATCCTCTTTGTAGCACAAAAAGGCCGCATAGAGAAATTAAGGAAGAAGCTTTTCCTAGAAGCTGTCAGTCCTTCAGCTCATCAGTTACTCTTGTAGTTTCCTTTACATACAGGATATTCTCTGATGTTGTGTAAAGCCCCTGCTTGACTAACAGAGCGATCAGCCTCTAAAACACAGCTGACTCACACTGTTCAGCTCGCTCTGCCGGTTTAATCAGCGCTATCAGACTTGTTGACACATCAGGCTGGGAAACAATCTGGTACACAAGGTTACTGTCCGGTCACGTGTGAAGTATCACGCTGCGCTGATCTGTGTTCAGGTTGACTGTATAAACTCATCACTGTGTTGTCCTGTGTCTTCCAGCTGGTCCTTACAGTGGCCTGGGGGAAATCCTCTACAGAGAAAGTGTCCCCATGCACACTTTTGCCAAGTATCTCTTCACCTCCCTGCTACCTCATGACGCCGAGCTGGCGTACAGAATTGCACTGAGGGCCATGAGGTGAGTGACTCTCCTTTTAGCAGCTAGAAAAACCAAAAGCATTGCCTGTTTGTATCCACTGCAGTTCTGTGAATATCAAGAGTTGGTTCTTTGAGATCAGCAGTGTCACATTACCGTTGGTTTACCTTTCTATGAAATGTCAGCAGCTAGTTTGTAGTTTGTCTCAGCTGTTTTGTTGCTACTTTTTCCTCCTCTTTTTGGCTTTACTTCATAAATGTGTTTCTTCCAAGAACCAGTCATTTTTTTGATAGCATTACTGACAGGCGGGGTCTAACCTGTGGTGCACCGAGTAAGCAGAGTCTACAACACACTTAAAGGTGTCTTAGCCAGGACACATGCCTACCTCAGCCACCTGGCAAACAGACACAGCATGGTTGTTCTTGAAGCCAAGCAATAATATGTTAAATTGAGGAAGAGGTTGGGAAAACATTAAGTACACTCAACATACAGCAGAGCAACCAGCAGCCATCATTTACTGGTATCATTTTATTCCTCTGTGGCATTGATTGATGCAGTATCACCATCGATTATTTTAGGACAGCTCAAACTTTTGTGTGTGTTCCACATGCAAGAACAATCCCTGTAGAACATCCTTCAGGGCTGCTATCAGGAGAAAAATAGTAGATGTCGACTGATTATTGGCATGGCCTATTATTTGGGCTGATATTTCCCATTTTTCCAATTATCCGTATCATTATTTTTAATAACCTATTACAGACAAAACAAATGAAATGTGTTAATGTGGCTTTTATGCAACTGGCTCTTAGTCTCTGTAGTTAATCTGTTGTCTCAGCCAGTGCTCCACCCTCAGCTCTATCTAATCTGTTACATGTCACAAACGACAGCCGATCAACACTGAACACTATTGTTTACAGGCTGGGACTGATGAGAACATTGGCAGAGCGGAGCAGCTCTGCATTCGAGATGCAAGCTGAGACAAACTACAAGCATACAGGCAACAAACAACGTAATGTGGATGTAACATTAGTTTTAGTTATAAATCTTTAGTGTTGATACCAGAAACATGAAATCAGTTCCATGACTAAAGACAACACGCCATCTGTATAGTCCTCATTGTGTTCGCTAAGAGGTTCGCGTGCTCTTTTCAAGAAACCAGCATTTTAAGATGTATCCCAATTTGTAAAAGCAGTCTTTCTTGTGAAGAAAAAACGTGCCTCATAGTTTGCATTCAGTTCTGAAATGGAAACAAAAAGGTGCATTTACACTGTAGGTAATCTTAGCGCTGGAAGGAGGAACAGACATGAAGACAGTGAGGCAGGAAATTTAACAAACCTTTTTCTGTAGCCCGCCTCCCTGCCTGCTGTACGTCTCCTCTGGTTAGTTAGAGAAGGAGGAAACGGGCAGATTCAGGAGCTATCTGGGACACTGTTTAATGACAAAACCTCTTTTTGCTGGAATATTCACTGAATAATTCAACACTGCTGAGAACGACTTTTATAAAATGTGTGAATAATAAATAGAGGCTGTTGGTTTTCTGTCTGACCACCACAGGAAACTTTATTTCTTCTTGCACGAATTAAACCCTCTGAATTTTAAATCATATAAATCTTTATATCATTTTCCAGACTGAAATTAGAGCAGAGGATTATTAAAGTACAGCAGCTATAACTGGATATAATAGCACTGTGGCACTGTGGTTTGGCTGGAAAGGAATTATTATTTTTAAACCCATCCTTTTCTCTGTGTTCATGGCCTGAGGCAAAGATCCACCTGAGCTCAGGTGTGAAAACACAAAGGAAAAACTATTGATTGATCCTATAAAGGGAACATTACACTCTGATAACTTCTTTATCTCCATTAGGTGTTCTTCTGAGCAGACACATCTCTCCCTGTGTCTGATAAAGTTTTTGTCTGCTCTCAGGTTGCCGGTGCTGGAGTCCACGGCCCCCTCCGGTGACTTGTCTCGGCCTCACCACATTGTGTCGGTGGTGCCCAACCGCTACCCTCGCTGGTTCACTCTGAGCCACATCGAGACACAACAGTGTGAACTTGCCTCCACCATGCTCACTGCTGCTAAAGGTACGAACACACACACACACACACAACCGTTTGAGCTTAGTTTAAACTTCTGCCTTAAATCAACACCATAGATTACCCAGAAATGTAACTAAAACTCACAGCAAAACAGACACATCAGCATTAAAGCTCACAAGGACATAGGGCACTTATGTAGGCTACAGCACAGGTTCAATAAGAGGTAGAAATAAAGCTTTAGACGGCTAGGACGATTGTTTCAACAGGCAGCTCACATCGGACGTCACAGTCTAAGATTCTTAATACTGCACACAGCATGAAAAACCAGTAGAGACAATAAGAATAAGTGCAAATAGAATATCATTTATTAGTAGTAGTAATTCTTAAAATTATTGCACCCTGGATAAGCAACAGAAATGGGATGGAGGGAATGTTACTTGGATGCTGAATGGGAGACTTCTAGTAACAATGTCCAGTTACTGAAACACCCACGTTCAGCTTCTGATTTGGTCCACATTAGGAACATCCTTACCACTGGTGTCAAGTGGAAATAGTCCTAAATGTCTGTGACACGGTCATCAGATCCCACATTCCTTAAGCAAGATTGTATCACTGTCTTAATCTTCCCCAATTTAATTCCAACAGTTGCTTGCTAAACACTAAGGCAGTGTCATGGAAGTCTTTATCATGGGGCTTATTTACCAGCTGGACTCTCACAGTTTTCTCTGTTTGCCAACACGATAGTGGCCACCTCTTTGGGTCACAATAGTATTTAACAGCTAATCTGCTATATTTGAGTGTAAATCATGTGTGAAAATGTTATTGTTTTCGGCAAATACTGAAAATCAAATGACTTGGATTATACAGCATTGGATCAGGAGGAAGAAAATAAAAGTAGTTGATCGGGACATCCCTAGTCTAGACAGTCACTGCATTCATTCCCTGATTCATCGCATGTATGTTTTCTGAAAGTAAAACCACATCATCCTAGGTGGTTAATTCAACATGGATGGTTACTTTTAGCACCGACTTTGTTGTGTATGCTAGCTGCTGCTGTGTAGTTCAGGAAATCATTGATTGTAAGTTTCATGTTTCATGTTTCATGCTTCATGTTTACATCAGCATCTGCATGTCAGCCATATGGGAATGGTCATAAGCAAGAACTGAGATTCTGTTTGGACTGATGACAAAGTGGAACTGTCACTGAAAACAAGTGGCTACAGAGAGTCAGTGCACCCTGAATTTTAATGGTTGTATCACTGACTACATGCCGTGGTACTGCATTCCTGAACACTTGCATAAACAAACAAACACATCAGTCATAGAAGCACCACAGGCTTAAATAGTAGCAGCTGGACACATCCATAACAGCACAGCTTCATCATCACAGCCAGACAAAGCAGCTGTGCTCACATCCAGCAGCTGGATGCTGTCAGAGATCAGTCTTTTAAAATGAATTACTAATAAATGCATCGAGTGTGGATCAGAAGGAACGTAAAGCATATTGTGAGGAAGCACAAATCAACAAACTCTTCCTGTAGCCCTTGTTGGACTCCTAAATACAACTTTCCCTTTCATCTAGGTTGGGGTATCTAAGTGCTAAAACAAAGGCGACTGGACCTGTGTGAGATTCTTGATGTCGTTTCAACTCTCTTTCGAAAGGCCTATTTAGTTCAGAGTGTTCATTGTTCTTATATGCATTTGTGATCTGTTCTCCATCTGCTATCCTGTTCTTTCCCCTTTTTCCTCACCCCAACCATTTCTGCTCTCCCTAAGCCTGGTTCTGCCAGAAGTTTTTCCTTCCCGATAAAGGAGAGTTTTTTCTCCCCACTGTTATTCCTCAACGGAAACTCTTGATTTTTTTTTTGTATTTTTGTAAAGTCTTCACCTTACATGTTGTGTAGTGGTGGTACATAAAACAAATTGTCTCAGGGCTCCCAGGTGTTTAAGCTCCTGTGGGGTGGGTTACACTTTGAGAGTCATTAAGGTAGCATGACCCACTCGGCCATCGTATGATTCATCAGAGTACCCTGAGTGGAGGTTTGAGTGGGTGTCTGTCTGGGGAAGGATCTCAAACCTGCATTGTACACGGCTGGTAAGTGGTGACTCTCAACATGCCAACGACCACACAGAAGCTGAAATGCCTGGGACACTTCACCAGTCAGCCAGAACTAAACAAACCCTTTAACATCTTTAAGCAGGTCCAGCTTCCTTCTAGCGCTTAGATACCAAGACCTGAATGACTGAAAAAACCTGTTGAGAAGATACAGATAAGATTTTTACCATGCACTTTGCCTCTCTGTCTGTTTCCAGGTGATGCTCGTAAGCTGGAAACTGTGTTAGAGTCCATCCAGAAGAACATCCACTCCTCCTCCCACATCTTCAAACTGGCCCAGGATGCCTTCAAAATTGCCACTCTCATGGACAGCCTGCCGGACATCACGCTGCTTAAGGTCTCCCTGGAGCTGGGCCTTCAGGTAAATTTAAAGGAAGAGAACATGAACATATACGCTGGATTTCGTGCAAACTCTGCTAATCTCATGTTTCCTGCAGGTGATGAGAATGACCCTGTCCACGCTGAACTGGCGGCGGAGAGAGATGGTGCGCTGGCTCGTCACCTGCGCTACTGAAGTTGGTAAGTTTGCTTTTACTACCACAGGAAATAGACTCGCACTGTGGCAGATTAACCTAAAAAAGATTTGGGATCTAATTTTGAAGCAACCAGTCATCAACTCCAGACAACAATCATTAAATTCTTCCGAAACTACAACACTTTGCACCTGAATTGATAACATTTGCAACCAACTTATAAAGGATTCGCACTTGAATACATGTCAGGTGGAAATAATGCACAAATCTCATTTTATTTTCAAAGCCTAATGTTTTTTGCTTCAAAATTACGTGAAATGCGTTATTACAGACTCTAAAACACACATAAAACACAGAGTACGCACTCAGAACTCGTTCAACACATCATGATTTTGTTCATCTTTGCCTTGCCATTTGTTAAAACAGAACATTATTTAAGACTGTATTTTAATAATACTGTCCTAAATGTCACACATGTTTACTAATGAGATATTGCAGTAATGGCAGTATGTCTGCTTTCAGCTACAACATGACTTAGTTTCAGCAGAATCAGCATTATGACTGGTTGGATTTTGGTTAAATATCTCAGTTTATAAAAAGCAGAAATGCACAAGTTTAGTCACATGACAGTAAACGGACAACGCTTGACTAGAAAATACTGAATGTTAATGCTCCTAGTGCTGTGGCCAGCAGATGTAATTATGGTTATTTCTATAGCTACTTCTGATCAGCTGGAGGGAATTTTGGACATCTGATTTGAAATTTTATCAAGGCAGAAGCTAAACAGCACATCAGTGGTACCAGACTTAATGAAAGTCAGCATGATTTGAGCATGCAGTAGAATAAAGAATAGCATCCATTCACACACTTTGGCACACGTTATTTTTCCAGTAACTTCTTGTTCAGAAAATCTTGTTTCAGTTTGTCCTGTCATTGTAAAAGACCATTTAACCCATTTTTTTTACAGCTGCTGTTGTGTTTTTGATTAAAGATGACGAGAAGAAATGCAACATTTGTTGTTCTACAGCCACATAATGCCGCGCCCAGTTACAGTCGAGAAAGGAAATGGCAAACAGTCAGTTACAAATAACTTGGAAAAGATATTCGTGCCTGTGCTTGCTTAGAAATGTGAGAGACTTTCAGAAACGGCAGGCCAGACTTCAGAAGGCCTTAAAAGTAGGTTTCAGTGGGCTCTCTGTGAGGGGGTAGGAATGACTGGCAGGGCAGTAATTATGGGAGATTGGTGGCTGTTGGCTGATTAAGTGGGCCTTATATTTGGAGCTGAATGCTGAAGCCACAGCAGCTGATTTCCCTGAAGTGGACGGGAAGTTGTGTCCAGAGGGAGGGAGCTCTGCAGAGGAAAACCCTCCTCCCAGATGACTTCTTGTGAATGTGGGGGAGTGACAAGGAGTCCCTGTTTCTGTTTGAATGGGTTCATTGAGTACATGCTGGTTGGTGATGCAGAGCAAGGCCACGCCATATAATATCCGATTAGAATGTAAAACATCATTGTACGACTGGTGATGTATTTTGATTAATGACTGTAGAGGACAGAGTGAGGTCAGAGAATAATGTGATGTAGTAGCACACTGTTTAACTGTTGAATGGACTGGTCAAATAGAGGTTAATGTTCCAAATAAAGGATTTTAGTACAATTTAAATGGTGCTAGATGTGTTTTGATGTCTTGAGGGCTGAAAATGCGTGTGTTCCATTTACCAGCAATAAAGGAAAAAATTAGAATACATTTTTAAATTTGTATATATATTACAGGATTTAAAATATGTTTTCTTTATTATCAACCAAACCCAAAATATTTTCCAAATTTTGCTGTCCTCTGTTCATTTAGTTTCATATTGTATGTTATTTTTCAAACAGCTATTAGCAAACGATGCATAAACAGGGTGAAACTGTACATTTGTTGGGGACTATTTGAGTACTTAAGTGTTTCTAAAAACTCAGATCAAAGAGCATTAGTTGTTCTTATTGACTAATTTCACTTAAACAGAAATTTAAATCTAGAATAGTCCAACTGCACACAATGGAGGAATCTAAGATGAAAAAAGCTAAAGACCTCAGATTGAGCCTTGGGGAACACCACATTAGCATTTCACACAGGCAGGAGAATTAACACCTTGTTAAAATTTGTCTAGTTTCCAAGGAAGTAAAGTTTCCTTCAATCCTTTATTTCCTGTGCTGTCTGAGGAAATAAAGTAAGTAAACGCTGGTTTTGATTTTTAATTAGCAGCGGTTGTATATTGCTGCACAGATCTTTAGCATCCCTAATAATATGCAGCACTCTATGCCCTACCTTGAAAGTTCCTGAACTCAGTCCAACTTGCTGAGGCACAAACACTTCATTCAGATCCAGATTCATCAGGTGGAAGTTTCTTGCTTAGGTTGTGAGGCAGCTTGAGTATCACAAGATTTGTTAAAAGTGAGAACTTATTTTGTCAGGCTTCAAGCTATACTTTTGTGGTTGATTATAGTTGGTTTTACAAATTAATCTCCTATAAGGAACTACTGTCAGCCATGGGTTTATTTAAAGTGTGAATTAGGTGGTGACAGACTCATCCAATCACTAAGTATTCTTTGACAGTGCCAGCTCTTTTCCAAACAACTCGGTTCTGTTTCACAAACCATCTGGTATAATAGTTTAGAAGGTTAAACACAGCAAACTAAGGTTGAAGGATTTGGGTGAAAACATTTATTGGGGATTTTTCTGATGGATATTGTGAGTGGATTTGGGATATTTTTTGATCTAACTTCATTTCAGTTTCCACTGTGTTGTAGGTTTAAAACGTGAATTAGCATCACTGCATGAGATACATGACACTTGGCTAATGTCAGTCCAACCACGCTGTGCACATCTGAACCAAATAGTATACACTGACCAATGGGCAAAAATAAACAAACCTGAAAAGTCTGCTCAAATTCAATAAAATTAAATCGGAAGACAAGACTCCTACTTCACACTGAAATGTCCTCTCCTCTCTGTAGGTGTGTTTGCACTGGACAGCATCATGCAGAGCTGGTTCACCCTCTTCACCCCGACTGAAGCGACCAGTGTGGTGGCGAGCACAGTCATGTCCAACAGCACCATCGTCCGCCTGCACCTGGACTGCCACCAGCAGGAGAACCTGGCTAACTCGGCCCGCACCTTGGCCCTGCAGTGTGCCATGAAGGACCCCCAGAACTGTGCCCTGTCGGCTCTGACGCTCTGCGAGAAGGACCACATTGCCTTCGAAACAGCCTATCAGATTGTATTGGACGCGGCCGCCACAGGAATGAACTACACACAGCTCTTTACAATAGCACGCTACATGGAGCACCGTGGTTATCCTATGAGGGCCTACAAGCTAGCAACGTTAGCCATGACTCACCTGAACCTCAGCTACAACCAAGACACACACCCGGCCATCAATGACGTGCTCTGGGCGTGCGCGCTCAGCCACTCTCTGGGGAAAAACGAACTGGCGGCTGTCATTCCCCTGGTGGTGAAAAGTGTGAAGTGCGCCACCGTCTTGTCAGACATTTTGCGGCGGTGCACACTAACGACGCCGGGCATGGTGGCGCTGCACAGTCGCAGGAACTCTGGGAAACTGATGTCTCTGGACAAAGCTCCACTCAGGCAGCTACTGGACGCCACGATCGGGGCCTACATCAACACGACGCACTCCAGGCTGACGCACATCAGCCCGCGTCACTACAGCGAATTCATCGAGTTCCTCAGTAAAGCCCGAGAGACGTTCCTCATGGCGCACGACGGACACATCCAGTTCACACAGTTCATAGACAACCTGAAACAAATCTACAAGGGCAAGAAGAAGCTCATGATGCTCGTTAGAGAGAGATTTGGTTGAAAGGGGATCATGGGTCCAAATCGCCTTTTTTTTTTTTTTTTTTTTTTTTTTTACTTTAGTCTCCTTTTTTATCCTTTCTAACTTGAAGTGAAGATCAACTTAAAACAACATCCATGTGAATCTTATTCCTGTGATTTGGGACTGATGATGAAGAACAGAGTTTCCTAAAGGCAGATAATTAAATGAAAGGTCTGTGATGTGAAAGCATACCAAGCATGAGCCCAGACAGATTCTAGTGTTGGACAGCCCAAACTGAAAGTATGAAACATGTTCAAGTAAACTTTCTCCTAAAGTTGACAAGTTTGAAATTGGAAAAAAAAGACTGTAAACCACAAAGGCAACACCTGGGGCCAGATGTGTCAAACTGTGTGTGGATGGAGACTAAAACAGAGTGTATGCACGTTTTTTTTTGGCAGATTTTTGAAGCTGTGTACCATGAATGGGCATAAAAAAGCCTGACTCCCTTGGTTACTATCAATAAGTCAAGGGAAGCTCCAACTGTAGCCACAGCCGCTAACAGCTAACAGCTTTAGCAAATACTGTTGATGTGACTGCGTCTGAATACTCGACTTTCAGTACTTCTGTTTGTTAGCGTGGTTGAAACGCTCCCACCAGGTTTGATGTTGAATCTTCCACCAGATTAGACGGGAGTTCAGTAAGAGCTTCACACCTGGATGTGAAACTAGAACCACAGTCATGATCACAACAGCAGCCCATATCTGTATCTGCTAGTCATGACAATTAGCCTCCACTATAACTCTGCAATGGCGAACAGTACATTTCAGTCTGCAACAGATGATTATTTTGATTGATCACAATCGTGTCAAGAGAAAATGGTAAAAAACAGCAGAGCGACATACCCAAATGGCTTTCTTTGTCCAGTAACAGTCCAAAACCACAGAGTGTGACGTTTAGGACACTAATTCTCTCACTTAAGGCTTTAAACTAGCTAGTGTTCCATATTTGCAGTTAAATCAATATTTGATTATTGAAATAGTTGCAGATTAATTTTCTGTTATCAACCAATAAATCAATTAACTGTTGCAACTCTACTTCCGCTAATGTTACTTTGGGTTGCATTATGACTGAGGCTGTGTCCTCACTGATACTGATCATTTTGAGAAAATGAAGTTTGTAAATCCTTCTTTGACGATAAAAAAAATCTGCAAAAATAAGAATCAGTGCAAAACAGCTACTATTTTGGCAATTAAGTCAATATTCAGATGGGGGGAAAAAAAGGTCAGAAATTCAGTTTTTAGCTCGTTGAATGTGAAAATTTCAGTGAAAATAGTACACTGAAGTGGATTTCTTATCTTCTATAAAGCCTTTTTTGCTGTTTTCTGATGTCTGAAAGACCAAACGACTGACTGATGATGCCAGATTGATCAGCGGGGACAGTAATAGTTTGTGGTAGCTCTGAAAATGTGTTTTACTTTAGGATTATGTGTCACCTTATGTTTAATCTGCTCATCATTTCAGCCACATTGTGTGTCTCCTGGTCTAGTTTCTTACACAGATCATTCTACACATCTGGCCCCACGGGTGTTGATGTGTGTAAACGGTAAAGCTCGCAGAAGGAGAGGGCCATCAGTTTGTGAATGTTTGTGTGTTTTTTCCCTTTACATGTATGACAGTGAGAGAGTTTTACACTGACTGTATCCTGTATTGTCCAGTGGCAAAATGTCTACCTTGCACTCCTCTTACTTCCCTCAGCTCACAGCCTCAAAGAGAAGTCAAACGGCTTTAAACCAAATGGAGCAACTCCATCCGAAGTGACGAGTACCTCTTTCTAAGGATCCAGCTTTACTCCCCCCACACAGGCCTCCTCGCCCATCTGCTCGAGAGAAAAACTCCAAATCCGCCATCAGAATTCATTTTGCTGGGTTATTTTCTGCCATCTTCAGGCTGATTGCTTTGGCTTTGCAGTGTTGTCTCAAAACGTTCAGTATGCTCATTTTACGAAGACAAACTGTCAGCGCTCGCTCTTGTGGAAACTTGGCAACTGTCAACATACGTTCTCAGGGATTTCTCTTAAAAAAAAAACCGCTGACGAAAAAGAAGAAAAAAGAGAACAAAAGCATTTTATTGTCCTGTATATATGAAAGTATATGTCTGAATATTGAAAAAAATGTATATGTTAACTAATTTATGACAGAATATTCTATGTAAGGCACAATACTTGAAGCTGCAGTACTTTTGGTTTTTGAAACAAACATGAAAAAAACATATCAGTAGGACTTCAAAAATGTTCGCCTTGCATTGCACCCGGGGCCGGTTTGAACGCTAACACACTGCAGACGTGATGAACTGCAGAGACGGCCGGCTGTACGACAGAAGTGGACACACAAACGCAGAAGTGTATTGAGAGACGGCTGTGGAGGCGAAGCAGCAGCGACGTGCAGCTGCTGCAGAAACCGGCCTTCACATCAGCGTCTGCAGCGACTCGCTCCCAAACTGAAGCTGGTTCACGTCCATGCCTCTTCTTCTCACATCTCGACTTTGTGCAGGACAGAAAGTTGCTCTAAACTGTAGGTCTTGACTGTTTTTTTTTTTTTTTAAACGCGATTTTGTGTTTTTGATTTCTCTTCCTCTTCAACTGATTTAATTTCTCTCTAGAATTCCTCACACGAGAACAGCCTTCTTTCTTGCCTTGTCTTAATGCTTTAAAATAACCAAATGGGAGTTCTAACTACCAAACTCTTTTCATACGCCAACTGACTTTGGTTACAGCCTTTTAGTGTCTTTAATTTGTAGCTGGACTGGCTCTGTATTCTGTGCTTTAAAAGCTCATCTCATGTGTTCTTCAGTGTCGTCTTTTTGAGGTCTGTTAGTAGCTCCTTTGTTTAGAAACAAATGATGCTCCCTTTTATTTATTACATTAGGTGAATGATTGTACAACCATGTCGACATGCTCATGAAGTTGAAACTAAGATTTGATACACTGATCGATTTATTTATGTAACTAAATCACTGTTTTATAAACTTGTTAATGAATCAACACTTTGTTTTTGAGTAAATTAGTTTTTTGAGAGGATGATGGATGTCCATGTGTTCTTTATTATTACTTCACCAAGGAACAGCGGAGTTATGTGACAGTCAGCGTCTGTCATCTGTGCCCAGCATTACTCAAAAACAGAAAAATGGATTTTGATGAAATTTTCAGGGAATTTCAGAAATGAAACAAGGATAAAATTAGATTAGATTTTGGCAGTGATGCAATTTATAATCTGGATCCAGGGATTTGTTAAAGATTTCTGTATCATTGGAAGATGGAGGCATGAGCTTCTTTACACATAAAATAGTTATGATTAGAGATAAAATTAATCTGGCCCTTCCTACAAATCTCACCGATGCTTTTGAATTGGTGGTTAGACTTGAATATTTAGAATTCTTCACTCCTATATGTCTCTCTGAACTAATTTCAACAGTTTCTACATCCAAACCATCAACATGTCTTTTAGATCCTATCCCAACTAGTCTCTTCAAGGAGATTTTACCTTTAATTAATTCTTCAATGTTAGATCTGATTAATCTCTCTCTAGTAACAGGCTATGTACCACTGGCTTTTAAGGTTGCTGTCATCAAACCTTTGCTTAAAAAGCCCACTTTAGATCCAGATGTGTTAGCTAACTATGGACCAATATCCAACCTACCATTTCTCTCTAAAATTCTGGAAAGATCAGTTGCAAATCAATTCTGTGAACACTTACAAAGGAATAATTTGTTTGAAGTGTTTCAGTCAGGTTTTAGAGTGCATCATAGCACAGAAACAGCTCTGGTGAAAGTTACTGATGACCTTCTCATAGCATCAGATGATGGACTAGTCTCTATACTTGTTTTGTTAGATCTTAGTGCAGCGTTTGACACAATCGACGACAAAATTTTATTACAGCGTCTAGAACATTCAATTGGCATTAAAGGGACAGCACTGGACTGGTTTAAATCCTACTTATCAGATCCAGTGGAAAAAGAGAGACAAAGAGACATAAAGCGACGTAGCATGACCATAGAATGATCACCAAGTCATGCAAAAATGATGCCAGACAACTATAGATACGAGAAACAACCACAGAGAGGAGCAAAATGAGTAGAAAGAGACAAAAAAATGGCTGTATCTGAATACTCGACTTTCAGTACTTGTGTTTGTTAGTGTGGTTGAAACGCTCCCACCAGGTTTGATGTTGAATCTTCCATCAGATTAGACGGGAGTTCAGTAAGAGCTTCACACCCAGATGCGATTTTTTTGCTGAATTTTTGTATTTTTTTCAGACAAGGAGACAATATTTATTGGTAAATGAGGACAACAGGAAGGTTAAGTATAAGTCATACAGAGGACATACTGATATTTGTACACAGGGCTGAGCTCCGTGGCTTGATAATAACCGCAGTAATACTGTGCATGTGAAACCTTCAGTCACAGAGATATGTTCGCAGCTATTGATCCAGATCGATGAGGATTTTAAAACAAATACTGACGAGCAGTTTCAATTCAGCAAGAGAAGAAGAATCAGCCTGCCATGTGTGAGAAGATGACTGCAGGAGATTTGATTTATTTATGTGCGAAGACAAACAGAAGATGGATAATTTGGATTTCGGTTTGTTCTTAACTTGGGAACTGAAGCTCCATGTGAAGCATCGCTCTTCTGAAAGTTTCTCAACAAACTTCAGATTATTCTGGTGTTGTGTGGTCTCTGACTGGAATTCAAGCTCATCCAGGGGTGGTCGGGTGGTCGTGGGGGAAGTGGGGCTGTGGGCCGGTGGGGCGCCGGGTGGGTCTGCTATGGCCCGTTCTGCTGCGCGGGCCTTGGGGCTCTGGCTGTGTCGGTGGGGGTCGCTCCGGGCTCCTGGGCTGGCTCTCCGCTCGGTGGCTCCTGCGGGGGGGCTGTGTGGACCTCCTTGGGCTGGAGGAGACAGTTCCCTCCTTTTGGTGGAGGTTTTCATGCATGCCAGACCCACCACACCGGCACCTACCAATACTCAATAGAGTTTGTTCCTCCGGTCACTGAGTCAGTGGAGGTTGCTGAGTTAGTGTCTGTGGATCTCACTCTGCTTCTTCTATCCTTCCTGTGGTCTCCTGACGTCTTCATGATTGATCCTGTTTGGATTCTGTCGTATCTGGTGTTTGTGAAGGGTCTCAGATTTGTAACTGGTTTCAAGGGGTGAATTAAAGAGCACAAATAAATAGAATCCTTTTCTCTCACAGCACGGTCTATGCCTCACTTTTCTGTCTGTCCTGTGTTTGTTTTATGTTTCACTTGGGTGTGCACAGCCCTCAATGGCATAATATAGGAAACAGCTTGAAATAAACATGATAGGTTAATTTGCCATGAGGGCAGGTGATGGTCACAGTCACAAATAAGAAAAAAAATTGCATGAAGCTTAAGTAATGACACCATGGTTCGTTGGTGTCATTTTTGAGCGGACTTGCAGACAAAAAATAAATAAATAAAAATAAGGTTCCCCCAGACCTGTAATCAGTAAATTGTAATGACATTTTAAATTTCACGGGTCGCTTCTATTATCCCAGCGCAGCTTTTCCAGTGTTTACGTCGTTGGTTGTCCCCCTGGCCATCAGACTGTACAACTCATCACTGAGTGGTCGGGGGGGGGCATTGTCATATCAGGACCTATATAGTAGAATGTCCATGCACCTGAGGTGGTTCGCTATAACTTTTATGTTTTTCCTGCTACCTGTCAAAGCCACTTTTAATCGCCACTTTAGTCACTACATTCACTTCAATTTTATACTTCTGTGCCTTGAAATATGTAAATACTTTATATTGAACTTTAATTTCAGTTTTATATACTAAGCTTGACTGTTAATGTTACTATCCTGCTTTTTTGTTATTTTATGTTGTTGTATGTAAGGCTGCTGAACACTTAAATTTCCCTTGGAATTAATAAAGTAGGCCTATCTATCTATCTATCTATCTATCTATCTAGCTTTCTATCAGCTCAGGAAACACACAGACCAATTACAAATGAATTCAGGCATCTCACGTGATGCTACTCAGCCAATGAAATCTCTGCATTGTAGCCGCTAAGCAAGCTCAGCGTTCAGGAAACAGTTTAGAGGCAAAGGACAGACAAGAGGACAGAGTAGATAGAAAGACAAATAACGCGACACCGAGAAGAAAGTAGCCCTGCACATGCTGATTATGTTCGGCTAAACATACAGTTATGAGGCAGTTTTCTCAAGTATGAATATAATTCAAACTAAATATCGTACCAGACTGACCAATGAGCTCCAAATGTGTTTGAGAACGACCCTGACACCGTTCAGACCACGCTTCACAATACTGATAGGACAACTTCCTCAGTTCTTCCATTAAGGAGCAGGGATATAAGGGGAGAGATATAAGGCGGGAAAAGATGTGAAAGTGTTCAATTCAGTGGCAGATCTTCCGTTGGGGCATGGGGGGATGGGGGGATGGGGGGCAGTGGTCGCCCCCGTGATCTGATTGGCCACCCCACCCCCCATCCCAAAAAAAAATTTTGTTGGAAATTTACATGACTGACGCTCCTGGACGCAACTTTGTTGTCCGACTGCACCCGAATGCACCAATGACTCTCGTTTGATCTTTTGAGTGTATATCATTTGGATTTGAAGATTCTTTGAAGACCTTTCTTGATGCCAAAGGAGAAGACAAACAGCTTTGGACCTTTGCAGTAACAAGACTGTGACCGTTTCTCAGTACGTAACTTGGTTACCGTACTTGGTTCTCACGTACTCGTGAAACGTCATCATCGAGACTGCACCAGACTAATGTGTGTAGATATGAACCAGTAGATAGGACGATAGAAATGAATCATCCATCCATCCATCCATCCATCCATTCTCTATACACCGCTTTTTCCTCACTAGGGTTGCGGGGGGTGCTGGAGCCTATCCCAGCTGACTCAGGCGAAGGCAGAGGACACCCTGGACAGGTCGCCAGTCTGTCACAGGGCTACATATACAGACAAACAATCACACTCACATTCACACCTACGGACAATTTAGAATAGTCAGTTAACCTCAGCAAATTTTTGGACTGTGGGAGGAAGCCGGAGTGCCCGGAGAAAACCCACGCATGCACAGGGAGAACATGCAAACTCCATGCAGAAAGATCCCAGGCCCAGGCTGGGATTTGAACTGGGGATCTTCTTGCTGCAAGGCAAAAGTGCTAACCACTATGGTGGCCACTGTGCAGCCCAGATATGAATCAGTAGATAGATATATATCTGTGGCTGCAGCTGGCAGTGAACAAGAGGATTTTAATAAAGGAAGTCATACACAGTCACACAGAAACATTAGAGCTCACAGTGAAATGGAGCTACAGCTCTGTGTCTTGTAGAAGATTTATTTTCAAAGCTACATGTGTGACGGTAATAATCTGTGCCAGAGCAGACCTCATTAGCACTTCCGCTAGGTCGGCTAACTTCCGGTCACTCCATGGATGCTGTTGTCGGTAATGTAGCCAGAATATGAATTAATTTTTCATTTGGGCTTGACAAAGATGAGAACAAAAATATTCAGAGCAAGTGGAGCAGCTAGCTAACATATATATATATATATATATATATATATATATATATTAACAACCACAAAGAATGTAATTTCGCGTAAAAATTAGGTTCTCAAAAAACGTTGGTCTCAGGAAAACCTAATAATTGAAAATCAGATTGTGTTTTCAGCCTTGAGTAGCCAGGCAGAAAAGACACAAAGACACACAACTATGCCGCATTTTTCAAAATGAAAAGCTGCGATTTCAACATTTAGCCTGAATCATAGCCACGTTAATAAGGTTTGTAATAAACTAAACCATTTGTAAATCAATCAAGAATTGAGCGAGTTATGAGTGTTAAAGTGAGGAAATCATCCACCTTACCAATGACTACAGTACAGCGCGCCAGAGCAGTCCCCTGTCCTAAGATGGCCGCCAAGTGACGACGCTGCCGACTCCACCTTGAGACATCTAGGCTGAATCCCAAACCGCCCCCAACACACTATCCCTACACACTACCCCTCCGTTTGCGCGTTCCCGCGGAGGGTCCTCCATATTAAGGGCCGTCCCAAACCGCGTAGTGCGGCGTGGGAGTGGACTGTTCAGCCCTTAAATAGCGAGTCTGCATCGATGCTCACTCTGGACAACTTTTTCAGGAAGTGCAACGTCAAAATGGAGGAGGAAACAACATATTGATGCAAATTCCACATGCATCCATTATTTCTCCCACGCCTTTTTCACTCTGACAGAACATCACAAAAAGAGTGGTGAAGAAAGATAAATCAAAAGAAACAATTCTTCTTCTCTGCTGACGTTTGATTTAATTGTGCACCCCCCGACACCTTAAAATTTGAACACAACTGACAGAATTCATTTATTCATTCATTTGTTGGATATGAAATGCCAGATAATAGGATTGGAAAACATGTGAGTGAAAAAAAGTGGGACGCTTTCATCTTCTGGAAGCAGCAGTGACCCTTGTTAGTTGCAACCTGTGCCACAGTGCTACAGCCATGACAGTAGGCGTCTTTGTGTTACCATGGCGATGACGTCTTCCGTTTTCCGGTGAGGCGACAGATCGTATTTATACCCTCCCCCTTCAATAATAGGTGCCCTCCATAGCTGCGAGTGTGACTCCTTTTGGAGTGACACTCGGTAGTGTAGGGGGAGTGTGTAGGGGGCGGTTTGGGATTCAGCCCTAGTGTTTGTATATATCTATGGGCTGAACCACGTGACTGCTTCGGAAAGTGGTTCAGATTTGGTCTGACAGCAGAATAAACCCCTCAGGCTCCGTTCAAAATGTGGGTTTTGATAGAGAGTTGTGGTCAGTCGAGAGTTTGGATAGAGTTTTGATAGTCTGGATACTAGAGTTTGGATAGTGTTTATATAATTTGGATATAGTTTGGCGACTTTAGAGAGACAGAGATAGTTTGGAGATTTAGGAGAGTGAGGAGAGAAAGATAGGTGTATAGGATGGAGCCAACCAAGAAGTGGAAAATTTCCCCTGTGTGGGAACATTTTGCTTATCAAGAACTATATTTTTCACCGTTTCTTATTTTATTCAAAGATGAGGTGTTTATTGTGTCTGTCAAAAAAAAAGAAGTCGTTTAAAACCAGAAACTGTTGAAAACCTGTTACTTCTGAATAAAATGCATAAAATCTCCCCTTTTCTGTACGTCCTTGTCTAAGTTACACAAGCATATTCAGTACAATCTTCCTAGTTACACAAGCACTTTCACTGTCCTCTGCCTGCATAAGGCCATGCCATTTTCCTAAGGTGACAGAAAGACATTATTACACAACCTGCTACATTATATCATACTACCATTTTGGGAAAATTTACACACACAGAATACATGAAAATATATTTTTATTACACACATATGTGATAAGTTATCTATAGAAATTATTTGATCATACATTTTTTTGTTTTTCATAGTCATTCCCAACAGCCATAACAAACAATGATTCAATGCATCAGGCATGTGGTTCAGATACAGCTGCCTGTGATTATACACTTGACCAGTAGGTGGTTTCGTGTGCTCATGAAGCTTCAAGATATGAACCCTTACTCGAACCAATTGGCTGAAGTGGTTCAATGCCTCATGAGGCTTCATCTCACCATCACTAGAACAAACTAAAGCAGACTGTTCAGTGAAGAGAATCAGAGGAAATGTTTGACTGCAGTCATAAAGCAGAAAGACACTGAGCTGCTCAGGTGTTCCTGATAACACCAAGCAGCCACCTGGACAGCCAGTAAGAACACAGCTTACTGGAAGTCCAGAGGGTCGGCTTAGTGAAGTAAATTTAGTTTTAAGTTGAAGCAGAAAGTTAACAAAGAAAGTTGAAAACCACCTTCTGATACCTGAAACCTCTGAGTTTTCACTCATAGAACGCCTGAACATGTCAAACTGGTTTCATAGCAGAACCATTGCTGTAAAAGTGTCATAGCATGGTGTGTTGGTCAAAAAACATTATGACCGGCTGTCTATGGTTGCTGAGAAGTGACACAAAAACAGGACAACCACTGGTTTCCAGGGGGTTAGGAGGCTATTTATTTGAAAGAGTAAATTTACAACAACACATGTGAGTAGACAAATCACAAAGTCTGTCTTTAGTTCAGTTGAAAATATTAGTTTTTGTCTTTTTTATTGACTAAAAGTTTCAGGAAGTAGATGAAGAATAACTAAAGCTCATGTAGAAGTCCAACTTATTTTGGATCCTTGTGGAGAGTTTAATCTTAGAATTTGTAAAGCTGTTGAGTTTTTAGAGTCACATGGATTGTTTTGACATTTAATAACCGAGTCCTGAAATAAAATTACAGCTGTGGATTTCTGTCATTTAGTCTGGACTAAACAAATAACAGCAGCATAAATCTCAAACGTCATTATGAGGAGTCTGGATTGAGGTTTCTCACTTGATAATGACCAAAACATGAAATTTAGGTTGGTTTAAAGGAATATTCCACCTTAAATCTTTGAATGTTGACCTAAAAGGTTGGTTTCAGGAAGTATTCCACCTACAAGGTCCTCACACATCCACCTTAAAGGAACTTACATCATCGGCGGCGTAACCAATGGAGAGAAAACCACCCTCACCAACCGCCTGATCAAGAACCTGCCCAACTGCTGCGTCAGGATGATTTCTTCAAGCCCCAAGATCAGATTGAAGTTGGTGAAGATGACTTTAAGCAGTGCGATGTCATCACTGCTCTGGACATGGACGCCATGATGAGTAGGATCTACGCGTGGCTGGAGAACCCAGTGAAGTTTGAGAACTCTTATGGCGTTAATAACACCCTGGACACAGAGACTGTCCCAAAGTCTGACCACAAAGAGGAGGAGGAGACACATCCTCATTGTGGAGGGCTTCCTGCTTTACACCTACAGGCCTTGGATGGACGTGTTAAACCAACGTTACTTTATTTCCATCCCATATGAAGAATGCAAAAAGAGAAGGTGCTCTAGGAAGTTCACGGTACCAGAACCCCCCGGCCTGTTGGATGGCCACGTCTGGACCATGGACCTGCAACACAAGAACATCTGCTCACTGTGAAAGAGTACTAAGAGCAGCTGATGTTTGCTGAGCTGTGCACTATTAAATGACTTAACAATATGGAGTATTGCTACTGTTTATTATTGTTCTCAGGTTTACTGTTAGATGTATATATTGCTACTTACTGTATTTCATTGTATTTTAAAATTAACATTACTGCACAGAACATTTCAGATTATTTTACCACAGATCAAGGCTACAGATTGTTGTTGTTCACTGTGTATTGGGTAGTACTCATTTTGATTTAGAGTGATTAGTATACAGAACCCTGTGATGTTTATGGTTTACAGTTGACAACTAGTTGCTAAAAGTACAGAATATTATTTCTTATTTTAGGTGTGATAATTGTCAGTAAACATTCTAAGAAGTGGAAATTGACAGGGTTGTATATAGTGCTGTTCTTGCACAATATTTGTCACTTCATTGCTCTCAGGATACTGTCATTGAGCTTACTAGTTTTACATAACAGGCAGATGTTGCAGCTAATGATGTTTTAATTCACATAAACAAGGAAACAAGTCCATCATAATTTGACTGTTAACAGTCCAAAATGAAGCGAGAGGTCGGTAGCAGCTTTCATTTTTTCTTATAGCTTTTCGGTGGCCCCCAAAATGTCTGTTGTAACCCCTGTGCCCCCCCACTAAAATTAATCTGGATCCACCCCTGGTTCAATTGTTTACATTTTTCAGATTTAGGCATTGTTAACAATGTCTAGAAGTTGGTTCAAGTTGTTCAGTCATTTGTTTTTAAGTTCTGCACTTTATTTTCAGAGTTACAGTTATATAAAAAGTTATTTATAAAAAAAATGCTGCCAAAATGTTTTTTGAACCAAATGAATTTATTTGGTTTTGATAGTCAGTTATTGGTAACAAGCAGACGCTAATAAAACTAGTAGGTTACATCAACATATAGCTATCGCACTAACTCAGGTTTGACATTATGATGTTCTGGACCTTTGCTTTAACATTTTCTCAGACTGGACCACTTTGAATTTTAGTTGAATACCCCTGCTCTACTGGATTGCAACTGTTTTGTCCCAACTTGTCAACAAGTTTGTATAGGTCTCTAGGGATGTTTTTGAATTTTTGTTCTGAAAATCCGACCTCTCTATCAGTTTTTTGTCATTCAAAAATTAGTGCTTGATTCAGTCAATCGATAATGTTGTGGGCCGGTCTGGGCCAAAAATGCCAGAGCTGATTTTTTGCCCCAGTCCACCCCTGAGCTCATCCATTTCTGTTTTTATTTACGGAATTGCTCCCAATGCTGTCACTGTTTCATTTTGTATAGATCCTCATTTATAGGTTTATTGTGGATCTGTTGACAAATGATAACTATCAAGATTTATTTATGAACATTTGCACAAAGACTCACAGATTAATGCCCTCCAGAGGGAAGTCATTATTTCTCTTCAGGCTCATTTTACTTCCTCCAAACATCATTTTGGGGATTTTAAGCCTTCCCTGTTCTACTTCCTGTCTCTTGCCAGCAGCAAGCAGGCGCCTGAATGGACGGGAAGCTCTTTAAAAAAGAAGGAAACAAAGGACCATTAAATGATCTATAAACCGGATAGACTTTTTGATTAATTACATGCTGATATATGGAACAAAGCAAGTTTATTCTAAAGCACCCTGCCACACAGAGGTTATCAAGTGTTTCTCGTAAAACATAAACATCAAGATGAAGTCTAAAAGCAACATAGTGATATTTTTAAAAAATGTTTCAACACAATTCAATGAGGTAAACACCGAATAAAATAAGGTAAAAACTGAGAAGCAAAAGTTACAGAGCCGTTGAAGATTTTCAGAAGCCACAGATTTGGTTCTATGAAAGGCAGAGCAAAATGGATTCTTGAGCCTCCATTTAAAAGAGTTGAAGCAGACCTGCAGTTTTCTGAGAGTTTGTTCCAGATATGATGGGATAAAAGCGGTGGAGAAAAAAAAGGGTCAAACAAAATTCCACGGGGAGTTGGTTCCTGCAGCATAACTAAACACCACTACACCTTGTCTGGTCTGAACTCTGGAAAAAGAGAGTGGGACCTTAAATTGAATTCTGCATTTGCTGCTTTATTGTAGCAGCAGCATTTTGAATATGTGGTAAACATCCAATGGCTTATTGAGAAGTGCATTGTAACAGTCAGGTAGAGGAAACAAAAGCAGGGATGACTTTTTATCAAATCTTGTTTTGACACAAAGTTTCTCAGTTTGTTTATAAGACACCAGGAAGAGGATTTAGTTACAGCTTTGATGTGACTTCTGAAATGTAAATCATCACCAGTGATCACACTGAAATACTTCACTTGGCTGTAAGTTTTTAGGAGCCTTGACTGGAGGTGAACACAAGTAGAAATACACTCAACAAAAATACAAACAACACTTTTGTTTTTGCTCCCATATTTTATGAGATGAACTCAAAGATCTAAAACTTTTTCCACATACACAAAATCACCATTTCTCTCAAATATTGTTCACAAATCTGTCTAAATCTATGATAGTGAGCACTTCTCCTTTGCTGAGATAATCCATCCCACCTCACAGGTGTGCCATATCAAGATGCTGATTAGACACCATGATTAGTGCACAGGTGTGTCTTAGACTGCCCACAATAAAAAGTCACTCTGAAAGTTGCAGTTTTATCACACAGCACAATGCCACAGATTTGAGGGAGCGTGCAATTGGCATGCTGACAGCAGGAATGTCAACCAGAGCTGTTGCTCGTGTATTGAATGTTCATTTCTCTACCATAAGCCGTCTCCAAAGGTGTTTCAGAGAATTTGGCAGTACATCCAAGCAGCCTCACAACCACAGACCACGTGTAATCACACCAGCCCAGGACCTCCACATCCAGCATGTTCACCTCCAAGATGGTCTGAGACCAGCCACTCGGACAGCTGCTGAAACAATGGGTTTGCATAACCGGAGAGCTGATATATTGTATTCTGCACGAACTGTCAGACCGTCTCAGGGAAGCTCATCTGCATGCTCGTCGTCCTCGTCAGGGTCTCCACCTGACTCCAGTTCATCGTTGTAACTGACTTGAGTGGGCAAATGCTCACATTAGATGGCGTCTGGCACGTTGCAGAGCTGTTCTCTTCACGGATGAATCCCGGTTTACACTGTTCAGGGCAGATGTCAGACAGCGTGTGTGGCGTCGTGTGGGTGAGCAGTTTTCTGATGTCAGTGTTGTGGATGAAGTGGCCCATGGTGGCAGTGGGGTTATGGTATGGGCAGGCGTCTGTTATGGGCCAAGAACACAGGTGCATTTTATTGATGGCATTTTGAATGCACAAAGATACCGTGATGAGATCCTGAGGCCCATTGTTGTGCCATACATCCAAGAACATCACCTCATGTTGCAGCAGGATAATGCATGGCCCCATGTTACAAGGATCTGTACACAATTCTTGGAAGCTGAAAACGTCCCAGTTCTTGCATGGGCAGCATACTCACTGGACATGTCACCCATTGAGCATGTTTGGGATGCTCTGGATCGGCGTGTACGACAGCGTGTACCAGTTCCCGCCAATATCCAACAACTTTGCACAGCCATTGAAGAGGAGTGGACCCCCCACAATAAAACAAAACTGCACCTTTCAGAGTGGCCTTTTATTGTGGGCAGTCTAAGGCACACCTGTGCACTAATCATGGTGTCTAATCAGCATCTTGATATGACACACCTGTGAGGTGGGATGGATTATGTCAGCAAAGGAGAAGTGCTCACTATCACAGATTTAGACAGATTTGTGAAGAATATTTGAGAGAAATGCTGATATTGTGTATGTGGAAAAAGTTTTAGATCTTTGAGTTCATCTCATAAAAAATGGGAGAAAAAACAAAAGTGTTGCGTTTATATTTTTGTTGAGTTTATTTCAGTCAGGCCGAATGTCACCATGATGAACACCTGCTCTAAAAAAAGGAAATCCTGCAGAGTACAATGTAAACATTAAATGACTCCATGAATCTATTTACCCTGTTAGTGCAATCACATGATCAACTGAGCACAATAGCTTCATCCCTGATTAACAAAAAAGTCAACAAACTGCGCTAAAAGAACCAGGAGGATTAGAACTGATGCAACCACACTGTGTCCCAAAAGTTTATTCTCCTCACTGGACAATATGTTTGTTTGTCACCAAAATGGGTTCCACCAGGTCAGTCAGGTGCTGTTTGGTTGTTTGTGTGTTCAAACTGTCAGGTATCAATATATGAATTTCTTGCTTGACCAAAATGCATTACACTCACAACCACATTTTGGAAGCGTTGTTACCATGGTCAAGAGTAAGAGTGGAAAAGGTACTTTTTCAGAGTCTGAGAATCGTACATAGGCCATTGCTCTTAGAAATGCAGGAAAAACTCGTCAGCAGGTAGCTCAAGCCCTTGGCAGAAGTATCTACTGGGTGCAGAAGTGGTGACAAAGGTACAACAAAGGAGGATCCTTCAAAGATTTGCCTCGCTCACGATGTCCATCTGGCCAAACTGTAAGAGCCATGGATCTGATGAGAAATGCCAAGGGTAAAAGACAAGCCAAACCAGTGACTCAGTCAGAGGCTAAAAAAAGATGTTTCTAAGAGCACTGTTATTTAACAGAAACACTGGGGCTAAAAGTTTACAATAGACAACGTACACAACTCACCAAACTGCAAAAAGTGAAGAGACTGGCTTTCACAAAGAAATACATAACTCTGACTCCAAAAGACTGGGATAACTGGATTTTCTCTGATGACTGCCTTCTCTACTTATTTCTGATACCCAACAGCCAAAACGATCGTATCTATACAAATGATGTTGAAAAAGTACCACTTTTGAACAAGTGAAATTCAGTGCCCATAGTGTGGTTTGGGGGGTTATGTCTGCTTCAGGTTCAGTTCACCATGAAACAGCTCAACTCTAGGGCTGTGTGGGAGAAGATAGAACCATCCAGACTCAAGAACCTCGTATACATTCCATGTTTGAAAGACTAAAAGCAGTGATCAAAGTGAAAAGGGGAAATATGTGTTATTGAATGAAGTGATTATATTGCATATTGAGATTTTTGAGCTTTTTCTTTCTAGGAGAACAAACTTTTGGGACATGGTGTATTTCAGTAAGATATCAGCGGCTTTTCATGTCACAACTTCTGTCTGAAATTTATGCCAGAAGTTTAAAAAAAATGCTTTTCTATGAAGCTGAAGGAAAAACAGATGCAGGACCTACAACAGCACGTGAAGCTGCGACAAGTCTGCTATAAAAACCCTTTTATTCAGCCCTGCTTCCTCTCTCTGCACACTCTTTTAGCATGCTCATGTGGATGGTTCGCCTCATAAAGTCCGATCAGGACCTTCTACCTGATTGATTGATATTGACATTGGGATATACGGCCATTGGCTTTTTAAGTTGTCGGCAAAAATACCTAAGTTAATCTAAATAGACGTATTTATTTCTAGTGTTTTTAACTATTTATCAACATCTTTAATGAACTTTTAATGTTTTATTCCCATTTTTAACGCTGGGTTACATTTAGGTCCTCAAAAATGTGATTCCTTTGGGTGAAAAATAATTCCTTGCATTCCAGTAGGGTCCAACACGCTGTCAGTGTGCGGGCCCAAACTAGAAAATAACAAAATGTGCAAATTTCTGAAAATTAACTTTTTAAACTTTCATCTTCAACTGTAAAAACCTCAATGTAAATAAAGGTAATTTATTCATTCATTAAATACATGAACTTCATGGACAATGCAAAACTTCTAGTGGGCTTTTTGGTGTTTAGTGGACTTGAGCTGCAGCCACTGATGCTTTCTAAAGTATCTCAGTAAATGAGGATGTCCTGTCTGTGCGATCAGTGCAATTCTATATGATTTAACATACATTCTGAATAAAACATGTATTATTTTGTGAAACAAAACTGTCTTGGTTGATTAACTTCATTTTTTGCTTCAACTTTGTTGTATAGTTTCACTAATCAGCTAATACATTTCTGGTATTGTGACATTCTGCAGTTTATCAGTCTGTGAATCAAACCACAGTCAGGGAACAGATCATTGTTTTCAGGGCTGTAGGTTTCGCAGCCAGAAACTTTATGATTCACGTTTTAAACTGCCTCCTACAACTGAAACATCTCCAAAATCTCCCCAGCGTCCGTCTGTCAGTCACACACCTCCACACAGACACATATACACTGTGCTGCATCTCTGCTGTGCGTTCACCTCTTCATGCCGTTATTGCTACTTCAGGCTATTTTTTGGGCCACAACGCGGCGAAATGGTTTCAATCAGAGCATATCCTGTAAGCAGCCAGCAGCAGCTTATTTCTGTAACCCCATCTGTGTAACTGGCACCACAGATAAATCTTATCACCCTTAATCACACATATCCTGTGTGGACGGGCCTGTTATTCCACTCCTGCTGCCACATTAGTTCAGCCATCGACTGTGTGTTATCTATCTGTGATGGGAACTGCAGAAATGGTTTGTCTCATGATATCAGATCTCAGAATCTGAAAAGGCTGAAGTATGGGTGGGATAAGATACGCTTGTTGTTGGTGACATTTTCTAATTTAACAGTTTTAAAAGACCCTTTCCCTCCACGATCAAGTTGAACACCTCAGACCAGAGCAAGTGAGGCCCTATTTACTGACTTAAATGCTTCTTTACCTGTTGTCTTTCATACACTACTGTTCAAAAGTTTGGGGTTACTTACAAATGTCCTTATTTTTTGAAAGAAAACATTTTTTTCAATGACGATACCATTAAATTAATCAGAAACACAGTCTAGACATTGTTAATGAGGTAAATGACTATTCTAGCTGGAAACAGCTGATTTTTAATGGAATATCATCACAGTGGTACAGAGGAACATTTCCAGCAACCATCACTCCTGTGTTCTAATGCTACATTGTGTTAGCTAATGGTGTTGAAAGGCTAACTGATGATTAGAAAACCCTTGTGTAGTTATGTTAACACACAAATAAAAGTGTGAGTTTTCATGGAAAACATGAAATTACATCCAAATCCGTTTGTCAGTTTTTGAGTAATGTTGTAAACAGACAGAAGGACAAACGTACACCATTTGTCACATAATTCTGTCACTTTCCTTGGCGAAGCAAAAGTAGAAACACTAATATGAAAAGTGTGCTCGTATTTACAGTAAAAAAGTACAAATCTGTGCTATATTACCATCTACAAAAGTATTTCATTATGAAAGTTCAATTTTTTTAAAGGATCTGTTAAATGGGTTAAAAATCCATCAAGCTTAGAGTCATGAAACACTCGAAAAGATGTTAAATTATCCATTGTGCCAGTAGATGGTGTGCACTCACATGAGGTATACCTTGATGTGGGATGGAAGGAGCGTATGACTTGGGAAAGATGTTACTTTCAGGACACATCATCAATAGTGTGCCTTTGAATCATAGGGTGTTTCGGCCTTTTAAACACTAGACACCCTCCTCAAAGGTGGCCAGCAACAAGCTGATCAAGCCTCAGCTTGTGTCCGTGCCAAATCATACTGCATTAACCTGGTAATGCAGGAACAGGGAACAAAAGCCCTAACTATAGTCCTTTGTCGGTGGCTCAAGGGCACAATCGGCACTATCTCAGTAACCTAAACTTATGGAAAATGCTTTGGAATGAATGGCATGGGGTAGCCCATGGGGCTCCGCAAGGCAGGGGCGTCCAACTCCCTGAGCCAGCCCCTAAGCTGGCCACATACCTCAAGTGAATTATATTGCTGTTCTATGAGCCCAGCAAGGGTCCTTCCGTTTGATCCATATCCACTGACTGCTTCTTTCGGCCGCTTCAGAGACTGATCTTATCGTCTGCCGCAGAGCCTGTCCGTGGATGCCTAGGTCTTTCAGCAGCCTGATGAATGAAGTAGCCACAAATCCTCTGCCTCCCACTTCAACCGGATAGACTTTTGGATTCCATCCGCGTTGTTGTGCATCTGCCGCCAGCTCTGTGTAGCGCAATTTCTTGCGCTCGTAGGCCTCTTCTGATGAATTCTCCCACGGAACTGTAAGTTCTATGACGTACACAGACTTCAGTGAAGGGGACCAAAGGACCAAGTCTGGCCTAAGGGTTTTGGCTGCAATCTCCAGTGGAAATGTTAATTGCTGGCCAATATCAACAAGAATCCTCCAATCCCGAGCCATGGCCAACTGCCCATCTTCTGATTTGACTGGGGGAGAGTTAGGTTTTTTTTTTGGCCTTCTCGGACGAATGTTGGTGCCATAGAACTGGTTGCTCTGAGGGGTAATGAGTTGATAAACTTCCTCTTTCTTTCAAGAACAGCTGCCAGACTCTTCAGAACTTGATTGTGCCTCCAGGTGTAACGGCCTTGTGTGAGGCTAGTTTTACAACCCGACAGTATGTGCTTAAGAGTCGCTGGAGTTGGGAAGAGGGCACAGGTTGGGTCCTCGCCATACCATTGGTGTAGATTCTTTAAGGATGGGAGCACATCATATGCAGCTCTAATGATGAAGCTGATGTTACTTTCCTCCATTTCCCAGAGGTCCCTGCAGCCAAGCTTTCTTCTCTCAAGGCCTTCCTAGTTTATCCATTGTCCCTGCTTAGCAAGTGAGACAGCTTTCACATTTCTTTCAGCTTCCTCTTGACGGCGCACCTCTGTAACCCCCATTTTCCTCCTCTCTGATGTTGACGCCTTATGCCAAGTTGGTTTTCTCGCTGCAAGGCCAAAGCCTCCTCTTCCCAGCTGGACACACGATGTCATTGTGCCTCAGGAATGATATAGCATGTTGCACCGCATTAGATGGTGTCCATTTATGTCCAGTTAACAGGGGTGGAGCAGCATTGGCGATGATCCGGTCTCTGGAGTCCTTCAGCGTCATCTGAAGTCTTACTTTAGAGCACTTGTATTCTTCGGTGAGACTTGTGATGGGTAGCTCAAGAATTCCTTTGCCATAGAGGCTTATGTTAGTCAGGCAGCGTGGGACACCGAGCCATTTCTTCACATATGACGTTACAGTTCGCTCCATCTTCTCCACAGTTGTTATTGGGACCTCATACATGGTGAGAGGCCACATGACCTGAGGAAGAAGTCCAAACTGCAGACACCAGAGCTTGAGTTTCCCTGGCAGTAGAGTCTTGTCAATGTTTTCCAGACTGTTGGTCATGTCCTGCTTTAGCTGCTGTACTTGATCTTTATCCTTGAGACTTGCGTTATACCATCTTGCCCAAGCTTTTAGCTGATAGGATTTTATTTGCAGATAGACTCGCTGCTCTTACAAGTAAAGTTCAGGCACAAAGTTAGAAGTCTGGGGAAGCGAGAAGACGATTGTTCAACTGCATCACACTTTCTAATGAGAGAGGATGACCTCTCTGATCCAGAAGAAACGCTGGACACCCAAAACATGCATTCAGAGAAAGGTGTTCACGCAACGCTGCAATGAGCAGCAGCCGATGACGTCTCTGTATGTATCTATGACGAGCCTCAATCAGACTTCAAACCATGTGGAAAGTATATTGACATTTATATTTGTTTCATGTCACCTCATCGCTCCAAAACAAAACTGATCTTTTAATCTGTGGATATTTTCATCTTTTCGTCAGTGCACGTCTAAGTCACAAGATTCATGAACAGCTGCACCGATTCATTGGCACTTCTTCATTACACAGACTTTTCTACATCAACCAAGTGTAACAACTTATTACATTTACTTCAACCTCTCTTTTCTTTTTGTGTACAAAATAAAACATCTGCATGAAAACAAGTTGATGGAAGCTCATATTTACTGAAAGCAGAACCACCATCAAGTGTTTCCTCAAAACAACAAACCTGCAGCCCAGACTGTAAAAAGAGGTTTAGTTTCACACATTTGAGGTGGCGTTAGCTGAAGGCATCTCTGAGAGGGTGACCCTGGAGCAGCAAAGGAGTATGTAGATCACTGCTGCTCGGATTCCAGGCAGAAATACGAGGCTGGACAAAGCACCTTGGTGAAGATTACTAGACTGCACCAATCATCCATCATGCTCAGGCCCGTCCTTGGAATACATAATGTAATGATAATCTGATCCGGTATGCAAATGCAGGCACAGTGGGGTGACTGCAGGGAGAACAGTCCACCTGCCCCGCAACACAAGTAGACCTCAACTACTGATCTGATGTCAGATTACAGGCCTTCAGCGGCTTTAATGCAAAGAGCAATGCAAGGTACAACAAAGGCAGTTACTGGGGCTGTTTGCTTAGTCAAATTAGTCAAGCAGCAGGTAGGCAACGTGATTTAGCTTTTATATGAGATTAACAGCAGTTTAACCAGCATCACATTCAGTTTTCTATCTTGAGATGTCGTGTTCTGCTGCTCTATAAATAATCCTTGTGGCACATGCACAATCCTGTTGACTTAATGCCCCACAACTGTCACACCAACTTAAAGTATTAGAGTCTGACTCTGAAAAAACATCTCAGCACACACATACACATACAGACACACACCGAGATGTTGCTGACGATCATATTTCAACCTTTCTTGGGCTTCTGTCTTTGTAAAGCAACATCTAACTTGCTTTTCAAAGCTGCGATGCTGGCTGTTGTGACTTGTTGCGAACTGGGAAGTCTAGTTTGAGCAAACATTTGCCGGCAGGTGAGGGTGTATTTGTACAGTCAAGGCTGGTTGTGTTATCAGTCGCTGATGAGATGGCAATGCCACAGATGCCGGAGTGTTTGTGCAGATTCTCAGTCATCCTAAGTGCTTCAGTAAAAGAAAATCGACTTCTTTGTTTGTTCTTGAAGGTGTTTCACCTTTCATCTGAAGAGGATGCCACAAAGAAAAAATGATTCCAGCAAATGATACCTGCTGGCTGCTCTGCTGTATATTAAGAAGATCTATGGTGTTTATCAACTTAACATGGCTTCATAGCTTAGCATCGAGACAAACCACTCTGTGTTTGTACAGGGTAAGGTAGCCACATATACCTCTGTTGTCATTCGAATGCAGCTGAATATCTCGTGTATGTGCTGGCTGGGAAGCCTTTTAAAATGTGTTCTGACTCCCAAACTGGTGGGCTCCAACTTTGTAATGGGACTGACCCTCAGTCTGTTTTCACCCCTCATCTGACACCATGTAATGAGTAACAGCCATTCTATAAAAGAAAAAAGGCATTGTAAAAAGTGGTGTTATTCATAATTTTGACAAGCTTTCAGACAAGCCCAAACATCCCGAGTGTTTGTAAAAGAGCTGCAGGGAGGTTGGGCTGACACAGGAGTGATGGTCTGGTGGTTCATCTTTCCTCAGCACAGCATTAATCTACAAACTTTCTGCACGGAGCTTGCATGTTCTCCCTGTGCATGTCTGGGTTTTCTCCAGGTTCTACGACTTCCTCCTATCGTCCAAAAATATGCTGAGGTTAATTGGTGTGACTGTGTGTCTTGTCTTGTTTAATATGTAGCTCTGTGATTGACTGGTGACCTGTCCAAGGTGTCCCCTGCCTTCACCTTAAGTCGATCAGCTGTAGTACCTGGTTGTTCCACCAGGTGGAGGCTCTTACTGTTTAATGTAGTGACCAGAGAAGGCATACTCAGACTTCAGGCAGTTCTTGTTTTCAGCAGAAAGCATTGTGAGGGATTAGCTAGCAATGGGCCACCATGACAAAGACTGCTGTGGCGGATAATGCACACCAGTCAGAGCTCATGTGTGCATATATAATGGAAGACTACTCGGACAACGATCCATTGGCTGAATAAATAATTCAACTGAGTTGCTTTTCTATGTTCAAAAATGGCTTCATCACTCTGTGGAAAGATGTCAGCTATACTCCAAGTGTTTTAATGGTAACCATCATGTTGTCCTGTGGGTCAAAATTGACCAGTTTTAAAGTTTGAAAATTTGGGGGAAAAATCAACCAAAATCAACCAAAAGCTAGATTTTGGTTGATTTTTTTGTGTGAAAGTTCTTAAAGAAAATATTAGATGTTTCACTGATATATATGTAATCATTTTAGATATTTTTAGGATTTTTTTGAAGATTTTTACTCAAATTTTGAAAATATTTACAAGAATTTTCTTGCCAAAATTAGGTGATTTAAAAAAAAACTTTCAAGGGAAACTTTTAAGGAATTATTGGTATTTTCTTCCTGAAGGTTTTGCAAATTTTCAGAAATTTGGGGAATTTTTTTGCTGAATTTTTGTATTTTTTTCAGACAAGGAAACAATATTTTTTTTGTGCCCGTAAATGAAGAAGACAGGAGGGTTAAACAACCATGCATTGATAAGGCTGTTGATTATTGCTTACAAGCATACACTGCTTGTGAATTTTAGGTTATTAGTATTTCCTAATGCATACAGTGTATTGAAAACTTGCTTAAAAACAAACGCACTTCCTGTTTTTGTCTTTCTCACATCGCTGGTCGATGGCAGAAATATTCTCTGCTGATTTTGAAAGTGTAATTCCTTTGTCACTCATTTGTTTTGTCAGTTCTGTTGCTTCCAGGACTGTGTGAATGTGCTGGGAACCAGATGAAGGTGATGTTTTTCTTTTGATTATTTGTAGCTGAACTGGTGGACAGGAGTTCATGCAGCAGTGTCTGACATGTTGTTCAGTCCCTGCTTCAGGCTCTCCTCTCTTAATTACAGTTCAGAAAAACCTACATATTGTGGCTTTAATTTGTTGTTAAGACATCAATCTGTGTGGTGGTGTATCTCCTACCACACAAAGCAACACTTGTACTGTGATTGGAGGCTTTTCATCCTCTGCTATTGAGCACTGTTTGATTATGTTGCTGGAGTGTAACCATCCTGGTTTGCAGTGCCAATAAATTCTGTTCAAAGAGGAGCCAGATCCCTGGAACTGATGTCTTTTCACACATCCAAATCAAACAAAATCCAAACACTATCACACTTCTCTGGAGCTGCTACATTCTGCTTGAGTTGGAACATCCGTTTATTACTTCATCATTTCAATTACCTGCACAGTTCAACAACCTGTTAATGGATTTCAGTTTCAAACCAAACAAGACCTTTTGTCTGTATCTAGATGCACCATATTTATGACCTTTTCTTCCAGGATGAAATCTCCGTCAGTCTCTTTTCTCTCGCCACTCTTTCATCTGCATCAGTGACACTGGGAGCTGCTGTCGTTTTCATTTTGAGTCTCGTGGCCCGTAAAGTAGAAAACCGTCATATTTGCTGCTTTAAAGGGATCCAAAATGTCACAAGCTGGAGCGATTGCTGTCCATAAAGTTTTCATAAATGTCACGGGGAACGAAACAGCCAATAGCAATTAGGTGTTTCCTGAAAGGCCACCTCTATTCCTTAACAACGCACAGCAAGAGAGAAATTGGTCAAATTCATTTATCCAATTATTTAGGCCTTGTTATTTAGGTATCTTGGTCAATTTATAGCATCTGCTTGATTAAAAATTATTATTCTCAAGAAGAAACTTGATGGTCAGTTATACAAGGGACCAGTAATAACTGACCAATCAGAGTCTCACTGGACCGATGGAAGATATCCTCTCCAGTCTCCTAGCAACAGAGCGGGCCTCTCCTCCTGTTGATTGGCATTAAGTGCTGCTGATAGTGAGGCTCTTTAGCCCCAGTATTAATATCATCTCTTCACTGGGAGCCTTTTCATATGTGAATGAACGGTGATGTGCTGGAAGAAATGTCTCGTTAGTGCCTGAGTGTGGTCAAGTTATTGTAATCAATTCCATCTTTTTTGCAGAGAGTCTACTTGGCAATATTCATTGAAACCTCCACTGTGTCATTTCTAAGCAGTCTATTATAAATTTACCATTATAATGTAGTTGTAAACAGATATAAGGCATTCAGAGTCTTTGTTCACTATTTGTAGCATTCACCAATTATAAAAATATGGTTTTCCTGCAGGCTTGTGAAAACACTAAAAGACGGAAGGAATCATTTATATTTGATTATTCTCTTGAATATTTTCTTGATCATTTGGATGTTCATTCGGTAAAATGTTGAAAATTACTGAAGAAATGCGTCCCAGTAGATGATCCCATAGGGGTATAAGGATATAAAACTTTTATTCACACTCTAACCGAATCAGTATTTGGGTGTTTTTACTCCGCCAAGGAATGCAGCTGAGTTATGTAATGATGGGAGTACGTTACATTTGTCCGTCTGTCTGTTAGCAAGATTACTCAAAAATGGACTAACGGATTTGGATGAAATTTTCAGAGAAGGTGAAAAATGACATAAGGACCAAGTGATAAGATCCACGGATTTGTTAAAGATTTCTGTATCATTGTGAGATATTGGCATGGCGTCACTGTAACTATGACAAGTGAACACTACATCAGCTGCCTGCTGACGATCACATGATTGTGATCCTACTACAAATCCACCACTGCGGACTTATCGGGACTTCTCCATCGGAAATGATACAAGGAACAACTGATTAAATTGTGTTTCTGAGTGTTTCTGAGTCCCATTAATTCCCACCGCCCGCTAAATATTTACGTCATGTGATTCGGTATTCATACATAACGTGCAAATACATAACATACACTTGTGCTCAGCTCAAGGTCATTTTGTTTGTGGGTACATCTATATTAAATGGTCACGTTCTATGTTGCCGTGATTTCTGCCACAATTTTTTTCAAGATTTCAGGCATCAAAAATGATACAGCAACTGAGCAACCTTAGTGCTTTTCTTGTCAGTCCTGTTACTCATGTTTAACTGCAGTATAAAGTCCTGCACCTCTATGGAAACAGAACAACCATCACGAAGGAGAAAGAACCATAAAATGAAACAAAACTTGAATTTCTTTGATTATCTATTTTACAAAACATAAAAAAGAAATCAAAAAGAAATCAATATATATGACATTTTTCCAAGTGTCCACAGATGTTACTCATATTGGAAAATAACTATGGCTCCAAATACAAAAGACATTTAACATTTTTACAGCTTCTAATAACTTAGAACAACCAAACACACTACTCTTCACATTAACTCCAGAAAGATATTTCACCATGTAGAATGTATCTTACATAAACTAGGTCCTCTTTGAACTGATTTTGAGCCATGCTGCATTTATTTTATTGATCCAATAAGTTATATTTTCCTCTCAGTCTTTGCTATCTTCTCTCTGCTCTGTACTGTATAAACAGTCTGCCCTTAACCTGAAAATATTCAGAATTTCTGTCACCTGACTATTGTTTGCAACTCACTCAGTTATGGTGATTTAAAAAAAAATTGTGAAAGAGACACGTAGAATAAAGTGGTTTTGATGAAATATTGCAATTTCATGTGATGATTTAAAGTGATGAATAGATGTGAAAGATGGATAAACAAAAGATAAAAAGCGGAAAGTGAATAACACTGATTATCTCCTCATCATCACCTGTTAGTGGGTTGGATATACCAGGCAGCAAGTGAACATTTTGTCCATAAAGTTGATGTTAGAAGCAGGCAAACTGGGCAAGTGTAAGGAATTGAGCAAGTCTGACGAGGGTCAGATTGTGGTGGCTGGATGACTGGGTCAGAGCATCTCCAGAACTGGAGCTCTTGTGGGGTGATCCCGATCTGCGGTGGTCAGTATTTATCAAAAGGGGTCCAACGAAGGAACAGTGGAGAACTGGTGATGGGTCATGGTTCACGTGTGGAGTGAAGGCTGGTCCATGTGATCTGATCCACCGGATGAGTTACTGTTGTTCAAGTGGCTGAAGAAGTTAAAGCTGGTTCTGATAGAAAGCTGTCAGAACACACACTTTGTTCTGTACGGGGCTGCGTAGCCACAGACCAGTCAGGGTGCCCATGCTGACCCTTGTGCGCCACTAAAAGACCGATAAAGGGCATGTGAATATCAGAACTGGACCACAGAGCAAAGGAAGAAGGTGTCCTGGTCTGATAAATCACATTTTCTTGTACACCACGTGGATGGCTGGTTGCGTTTGTGTCGCTTACCTTCAGAACGCAGAACATCGAACTGGTGGAGAGAGTGTGATGCTTTGGTCAATGTTCTGCTGGGAAAGTTTGGGTCCTGCCATCCATGTGGATGTTACTTTGACACATACCACCTACCTAAGCATTGTTACAGACCATGTGCACCCTTTCATGGAAGCGGTATTCCCTGATGACAGTGGCCTCTTTCAGCAGGATGACGCACCGTGCCCAGGCGTAAACTTACCGTGATGTCACCCGTTGGTTTCAACGTCGAGAAAATGAAGCCCGGATTTTGCTACTTCCTCGTCGCCATTTTGGATTTTTTGGAGCCAGTGACGTAAGTTGTGTCATCAAACAGGCTGGACCGGAGAGCAACTTGGGGCAGGATTGGCTGAGGACTCTCTTATCCCGCATTTTACCGCAGAGGCTTCTGTTGCTGTCTATCAAGTATAGCCACGCCCTCTGGCTCCGCCAACTTTAACGATTTATTTAAAATTCAGTATTGATTTATTTTAAGATCGGCCACCTGATCTCTCATTTTGACCGTGAAAACTAACAGGAAAAAAATCCTGAGCTGTAGAACATCAGTCTATCAAATTTTATTTTTTCCAAAATGAATTGGGGTCTATGGAGAAAAAGCTTTTTGGAGCCAACCCTAGCGGACGGCGTGATATTGCAAGTTTTTGACACTTCCGGGTGGGCTTCAATTCTGGAGCCAGATGCTATGTCCACTATATATACAGTCTATGACTGTGCCACAAAGCAAAAATGATTCAGGAGTTGTTTGAGGAGCACAGCAACCACTTTGATGTGTTGACTTGGCATCCAAATTCCCCAGATCTCATTCAAATCCAGCGTCTGTGGGATGTGCTGAACAAACAAATCTGATCCATGGAAGCCCCACCTCACAACTTCCAGGATTTAAAGGATCTGTTGCTAACTTCTTGGTGCCAGATACCACAGCACACCTTCAGGAGTCTAGTGGAGTCCATGCCTCGATGGGTCAGGGCTGTTCTGGCAGCAAAAGGGGGACCAACACAATGTTAGGCAGGTGGTCTTAATGTGTCTGAACAGTGTAGTTGAGTAAAAATAATGGCTGAATAGATGAAATAGCTGAATGTTTTGGATCAATGTCTGTTAGGTAAAAATGAATTTCGCTAGATTTAAGGTTGAAATAGTGAGTAGACATAATGCATAAATGATTGAAACATGCAGCAACTTGACCGGCACTGACCTAACCATTGTTTCAGTTGTAAGAGAACATTAGTGTTTTTAATAATTCAGATTGTTAAATCATCCAGGCGACAGGAGAGACTTCACTTCTGCACGACAACATACACAAAAAAAGAAAAACACATTTACTAAACATAGAAACCTTTCATCTTCTATGCTGCGAATGAGAAAAGTCTGACCAGCCTGTTGTGGTGCAGAATGTGTGGTCACATCGATGTAATTAACATTTCCGGGTACGTCCTCAGCTGAAATACCACAAAAGCTCCCTCAGAGGTTACCATGTCTGATCCCGAGAGAAAACGTGTGAGAGGTTTTTATTGATATTTATGACCAGGGTTTATAATTAAATACTAATTAATACCTCCAGAGCTTACGCCTGAACGCCGTCTTCCACACCGTCCCTGTCACAAGATTAATAGCTGCCATTTATTCAGCACCTTAACAAGCCCGCAAACCCAGCCTTCGATGGAATTAAGAGATATTTCACTCAAATCCATTACCACCTGAAAAGAAGCAGCATGAATTTAATATCAGAACCGCCCCTCTTGATAACATTCAACCTCTCTGCAATAACTCTCTACCGGCTGATGTACCGCTGTAATGTAATCCCCCCGTGAGATTTACGATAAAGAAAAAAATCAGAAGGAATTAATATATTAGACTTAATTTATATGCCTTTGTTAAAAGCAGAGAAATCTCACCTGAGGGCATCTATTACCTTTAAACTGCGTTAGAGTGTGAGGGGCAGTTAATTAATGTGCATAACTGGACTATATCTGCTATCTCAAACTTAGCGGGCCGTTCAGAGATTGCTGCTAATGTTTGACCATGTAATTAACTATTAAGGTGATTTTCCTCTTCAGTGCACAGCAGGATCTGATGTAACCAGGTATCCACACCTTTATGCATCTTTCTATCAGTCAGCGGTACAGTCTGACCTTTACTTCTGCTCTTTGAATCACTAACTGGTCTAACTGTCTGGACATGAAATAAATCAAGAAGCTTCACTGGCATTTTCAAAGAGACACCGAAGTCCACGTGGAGCTACTGCAAAACACTTCAGCAGTTCAGCAGGCTTTATATGATGCAAGCAGAAAATTTAAGCTTTCAAAGTGTTGAAGAGGAAAACACATCTTACTGAAGTGGTTAAGGCTTTGGTATAAGCTTGTCAGATGTGAAGGACAAGCCGAAGGTGATGGGAGGGAGAAAGAATACTCAGACCTCCTAGAAGTCAAACGTTGAAGCACCATGTATGTTAAAGTGTTGTTTTTACCATTTCTGCAGGTTCAATTATCATTAATTTTTGTATCTGTTTCATCTGTTAAACTGCCCTTTCTGTTTCTCTTTTTCTTACACCACCAGTCAAAAGTTTGGAAACACCATCTCATTCAATGCTTTTTAAAAAAAAAATTGTATTATTTCCTACATTGTAGATTAATACTGAAGATGAACAGTTTTTTGTTTACAACATGGTGTCCATATTTTTTAATGAAAACTCAGCTGCAAGTGAGACTTCTCATTTTGTGAATTTTAACTTTAAGCTTGTTTGTTTTTTTTTGTTTGCCAAATACTTTTTTTTATAAGTTCTTTCTTTCTCATCATTTTTTCCATACTGGAAATAGTAAGATAAGCAACAATGTTAAAACCTCTGCCTAATATTGTTAATGTGTGAATGATATAAACATTGTGGATAAAATACTGACAGGGATAAAAGACAACCACATCTACCACACCTGAGAGTCAAACTTCTACGTCAGCAACAGTTACCAGTCCAAATACAAGTCAAAAAACATCTAAATGACACACGAAACTTGACTCAAAGCAAGAAAGGGATCAGAAATAGCCACAAAAATATGTAGTAAAAAATACACAGAGATTTACAAATCGTTGCTGCTGATCAGTCATGGTATTGTTATAAAACAGCTTGCAAAAAATGATTATTTCATACATTTTACAAATAAATAACAGCAGAAAATTGTCAGTGAAATAAAATATGTTTAAAGTGTTTTTATGTTACAGGGTGTCCCTAAAGTCTGGACACATAGGAAATTGATTGAACGCATAAAGAGTGAATGTGGCAAAATTGACGAAAATCTGGATTTATGGCATTGAGTTTATGCAAATCTTGCAAAGCTCATCAACCATTTCATCACAAATGATGGAAATCATGCTGGAGATGTAATTTGTTAATAATCCTATCGAATAAAATGTTGCTAAAAATTACTCATACATTTTACTCAAGGAACGCAGCGGAGTTATGTGAGAATCGGTGAACGTTTTTCTGTCTGTTATTCCATCTGTGTGGAACATTACTCCAAAACAGAGTAACATATTTGGATAAAAAATTTTCAAGGACGATCAGAAATGACACAAGGAATAAGTGATTCGATTTTGGCAGTGATGTGGCGTATAGTCTGAATTCATGGATTTGTGAAAGATTTCTGTATCACTGTGAGATAGCGGCACGGCATCACTGTAACTATGACAACAAGTGAACACCACGTCAGCTGCCTGCTGATGATCACATGATTGTGATTCTACTACAAATCCACCGCTGAGGACTTATCGGGACTTGTCTGTTGGAAATAATGCAAGGAACAATTGATTAAATTGTGGGGGTGTTTTGAGTCCTATCAACTCTCGCCGCCAGCTACATGTTTAGGACACGTGATCCAGTATTCATACATAACGTACACATGCATAACACACGTCTGTGCTCAGCAAAAGGTCATTTTGTTTGTGAGTACATCTATATTAAATGGACACATTCCATGGTGCCATGATTTCTGATCATCAATAACTAATAAACAAATGCTGTATTTCAAAAAAAAAAGCATTTCTGACAATGTCATATGGGGGAATGAACAGCCTTGGTGGAGTACTGCCCTCTCTGAGTGTTTTTCTTGTTGCCCATACGTCCAGACTTTATTGACACTCTGTACATAAACTGCTTCTATTTGCTTCTTATTGAAAGTCTATGTTTGTCCTGGAACTGTTACGTTTAAAAATAAAAGTACATATAGTCTACAGACACACATGAGATACAGTCAAAGTAAAAAGTAACACACAAAGTTTTCTTTTGTTTTATTTTTTTTACTTCTGGATGCCTTCAGGGCAGAAATCCAATAAACAAAAGATGATTATCAGCTGTGGCTTAAAGGACAAAATCCTGCGAAAAGCCCAAAGCCAACAAAGAGTTAATCTGTCTCGAAATACTCTTTGACTGAAACCATGAAAACAGCTTTCAAACATATTCTGTTTTTTTAGAAATGTTTTTAAAAGTTTCTCAGTTTTGTAAAACAGCTGGACACTGCATAAAATCTGTGAAATATAACGAGCAAATAGTGCATTTGTTGGGACTATTTTTAGTGGCGGATTAACTCACATGTGGTGCCATAGTGAGTATTTGGGGCATCAGGACAGTTTACTTGGAATTAAATGAAAAATAAACTTCATTCCAGCTCTGTTACTTGGTCTGTTACACACACAATACGTGTTTGTGGATTTTGTTTGTTTTAATTGATTCTTGGCCAATAAAAATATTAAAAATCACCAGATTATTTTTGTAATAATGACCTCATATTTTGCTGATAAACCGTTGTGTGTATTCATGTGTACCTCCTGGGTTTGACCACTCACACACTCTTTTTCAAAGCTACACTCAGTGTTATTAATCTAAATTAGCTCTGACCCGACACCTTATCTCTGCTCCACAGACAAACCTCCAGTGAGCAGGCTGAGACTCGCTGAGATCCAGCCCACCTGAATGTCTCAGAGAATAAACAAAGGGAGCAGAGGGCCGAGCGAGGCGCCGGGGGAAAAGATGAAGGTGTGAATGGATGAAAGGTTGAGGGGAGGCTGTGATGGAGATGCAGGATGGGAGGCTGAAAATGGCTCCATTGAAAAGCAGGAACTGAGGAAGATTTGGTGGTACTGTAGTCTGGCAGGGGTTTGGAAAACAATAAGATAATGGACAATAAATGAGAATAATAGTTATGTTAGCTGCATCTGTTCTGGAATCAGTTCTCATGCGTACTTTCGGTTAAAGCAACAAAGGATGCAAGTTGATCCTCACTGCTGTATAATCAAATGCCCCAACATCAATAATTTAAACACATTGCTTTTTTATTAAGTTCTTCAGTGTATTTTAACAGACCATGGCTCAGTGGGTAGAGTGGCCGTCTTGTAACTGGAAGGTTGCCGGTTCGCTCCTTGGCCCGTCGTGCTCATGTCGAGGTGTCCCTGTGCAAGACACCTAACCCCTAATTGTTCCTGGTGGGTCATGGTTAGCGCCTTGCATGGCAGCTTCCGCCATCAGTGTGTGAATGGGTGAATGTGATGTATCATGTAAAGCGCTTTGGATAAAAGCGCTATATAAATACAACCATTTAATTGCAGCATCATGATGTCAGCTGTTTTTATCAACAGTCACTGATCGATTGCAGTCAGTGCATCAGTTGTAGAAAATGGTAGCAGCATCAGAGTCAGACATGATGTTTAAAATGGTGTTTCCAACAAGCTAAAAGTACGCAGCAATTGTAGCTAACCAACCAACCAGTCAGTAACACAGACAGCAGCTTTGTGACATTTGAGATAATGACTTGAGATAATGTGAAGAAGGACAGTCAAATACTGGCATCTAAAAGTGGTGGTGAGATGAGAAAAGAGCCGATTTTGGTTCGTAGATGCTCAGCTGGATCGACATCTTATCTTCTGTAAGTTTTCATAGACATTATAGGACCCTAAAGTAATGCTGCTTTCAGTGTGCTGGTGTCTGAGCCAAACAACAGAAACCTGGTAATGTTTGTTCAAACCTCAGCTGCAGTTGCTGTGTTGAGTTCGCGACAGGAATCAGAACTGCAATCGCTTTGTAAGTCACAAAGTTTGTTTGTGTTCCAAACCAAAAATGGTCGTGAGCCTGAAATTAATAAATGAAAAATGAAATAAACATTTTTCTACTGTCCATACACGTATTTTAGTGTTATTATGTGGCACATAAAAATAAATACAGCTGTGAGTAGTGGGATGCAATAGAGTGATGCTCATCTAACACCTCTTACCTCTTTGAAGCATCAATGTTGGACCACGCCGGCTGCAGAGAGAATACTCGTGTGCTTTGGTGTTTAATCTGTGTAAAGCTCTCTCTCTATATATGCCACTATATGTGTGCATCTGTGCATGTATTTGCTCACTCCTGGGTCAGAGGCAGTCTATACGTAACCAAACTAAATGACTGTAATTATTTTCCAAGCTGCAAGCAACTCATGCATGTTTTATTCCCCATCTGGACCCAGAGCGCTCACAACGGTGATCATTTTCTCTTATCTACTAGCCTTTGTCTGTCTCTTTCGCTCTGTCCCAAAGGTTTTCAAACTGTGAGGCTTTGAGGCAAACATAACATGTGAGGTAAAAGATGCAGGAGCATGCTGGTTATCGAAAACAACAAGTTAAGGTAGTTTGGCTGCTGAAATGGTTGCACTCGCGTGTGGGAAGTGGAACTAGCGCAGGGACTGCTTTAAACCAATGTTTTTACTCCACAGGCTACATCTGCAGAAATATACGTTTAAATACAAAAACAATTTCCAGATAGACCTTTTAGCACCGTTTCACACAAACATTAAGAAATGTCCCTCCCAGTACATACCCCCACTTCCTCCAGTCTCCCAGCCCCCAATCCCAGTCCTGCGCTGCGTCTTGCTGTGCCAGATTTGGGGTTGTGGCCCTTCGTGTCTTTTAGAGGAGCTAGTGATCTGTAAACTGACAAATGAACTGTGAAGCCGCCTGCCTGCCTCAAAGGGGCACATTTCTTTGTGAAGTCGAGCTCTGCATCGCCACCGTCTCTGCTGTGTTTACATCCAGCCGTTTATGTAGCAGGTGAGTTTCCGTGTTTAGGTGGAAGGTGACTATAATGAGCGTGTGGCGTCATGTGTATCACGACCAAATGAAAGCCATTAGCCAGCTGCCAGCTGTGCCCATAAAGACCTTTAAAAGCTGTGAGGTAGCTGCAGGGTTGTACAGTGTATGGAATGGATTTTGTGCTGGTAGTTGCATATCATAAAAAAACACAAACAGTAAAAGACTTCTGATTTGTTTTGCCAAATAGGCCTCCAGCAAATAGTTGCCTGTTTGTGCTCCATGTTCTGGTTGTTCTAGGAAGGGTTTGTTATTTGGTTTCATATTTGCAGGTCAGAACCACACAGGCCCAGTTCTTTGGGGTGCATACATTGAACCCTCAGCTGAAATTTGAATAAGTGTGTCCTGAACTTTTGAGTGATGCCACAAATTCGACCGTTATGCAATGCACTCAGAATTTTGCAGGTTTTCTGCATCATGTCAGTCTGTGCAGTTGGACTTATGGAATTTTACAACAGTTGAGGATCCAAAGCCAAACACCAGCAGCAACACAGATCATGAACTAAACAAGAGCTTTTTCTGCATAAGGGAATATTTGACACCAAAGTGGTTTTAGCCAATGAAAATAAACAGCACCAAAATGATAAGAATTGAGAATAAAATTGTGTTTACTTAGTATAATAAGCTTTATTAATCAACTTTTAGAAATAACAGAAAAATAAATAGATTTCTGTTCAATAAAGTTACTTATTGCTTTTATTGTGAGCGAACTGATCATGCTTGGATAATCTGCTTGTCAGCCAGGAAGAACCCCCAAACTCTCTGACAGATGAAAATTTTGGTGTGATGATGCCACTAGATAAAAAGTCAGATGATCACCAAAATGATGTACATAATGTCATTTGAACACACTGATCTGGATTCTTTATCAAAACGACATTTCGAGGTTTGAATTTCCTTGAAAGTAGCTTCAGATCTGAAAGTAGCTCCAGGTCTGAAGTTACTTTCAAGCAGCCTACCGGCACCATGGAAGTTCCTGCCGCTGAGGGTGTGGACACTGCCTTACCTGGTCCTGAGAGTGGTCAGCGGCACTTCTCCTGATTCCAAACAGGTCGAGGCCGTCTCCATCAGCATCAAAAGCTGGAACCTGCCAAAGTCAGCTGACCATTCCCCTGGAAAAATGACTGCTCCTTAGTCTGCACATGCAGTGGCCTCTGCGACTCCGGACTTCTCCATCGCTGTCCTTCCAAGGGGTTTTGCCTTCTCCATTGCCAGCCTGCAGCCCGACCTCCCGAGGGTCCCATCTCATCTGCCTCCAGCAGGTTTACTCCAGGCCCTCTGGATTGATCTTTTGTTTTCAACTCTTTAGTTTAATTTTGACTCACTCCAGACTGCTGTGGACACTTTAAAGAGTTTTGACCCCTCTCCAGACCTTTTCTACTCACCTGGTGTGTTGTTGGGTTTTTTTTGGTTCTTAAATCCACCCCTCATTAGGGACATTATACTGTACCTACCATCAACCTACCAAACCAGTCCTGCATATTGGCCAAATTTGTATGTTATTGTAACAAGAAACAAAGAACAAATGCCTGGTACCCTTTTTGACTGAAGCTCATTTTGGCTTTAAAGGAAATAGTTTTTTTATAAACTGGCCTAAGAGACCAGATCCCAAACGAATGATGGTGGATTGGTGCATACCCATAGTGTTTAAAGTAAAAATTACACTCCAGCTAGGAGACAGAAAAAAAACAGACAGAACTAATTTAGCTTCTATTGCTGTCTTTAAAATAACTTAAAATGGCATTTTTAAAAGTACACCTTAGAAAAACCTAGCGTTCAACAAAGTCTCCAAAAAAGCTAGGCTACTGTTTGTGGGTTCAGGGTGACAAGCCACTTGTGTGTGTGTGTGTGTGTGTGTGTGTGTGTGTGTGTGTTTGCATGTTAATAGTCGTGAATGCTCTGCATAATGTGCATGTATCCACAGTGTGTGTGTGTAAATGCACAGGAGCAACAGGGACCACATGACTGCAGCAGTGCTGGTAATTGATGAATGAGATGAAGAATAGAGGACCCTGAGGGAATACTCCACACCACTGTAATCAAAGCCTTCATAGTGTCCCTGCCTTTGACTAATGGTCCCAAAAAGAAGCCTCTTACAGCCTGCCTAGTCAATTCCTTTAGCTCAGTGTGATGCAGACCTCCAGAGAGACGCCAGCTGGGTGGGACGGTGTCAGATCTTTGACGTCAAGCCAGCATTGCTGTCTTTCTAAAACAGGTGAGATACCTGAGTTAGCAGTGTTCATTTCGATTACCCCTATTCTATTTGGTGCTGTTGTTGCTTGTACATCTGAGCATTCCCTGTACTTTGACCTGGTTAGTGCTTTCATCTGCATTTTACTCATTTACATAAGTGAAATTGCTTGTATTGTTCTGCAGCGGCACTTTCATTTGTTTACATTTGCTCTCAGTGCTGTTGGTATATATGCTGCCATGATCGTTCTTCTTCTTCTTCTTCTTCTTCTTCTTCTTCTTCTTCTTCTTTTCCTTTTGGCTTTTCCCTTCAGGGGTTGCCACAGCGAATCAATTGCCTCCATCTAACCCTGTCTTCTGCATCCTCTTCTCTCACACCAACTACCTTCATGTCCTCTTTAACCACATCCATAAACCTCCTCTTTGGTCTTCCTCTAGGCCTCCTGCCTGGCAGTGGGAAACTCAGCATCCTTCTACCAATATATTCACTCTCTCTCCTCTGGACATGTCCGAACCATCTCAGTCTGGCCTCTCTGACTTTATCTCCAAAGCCTCTAACATGTGCTGTCCCTCTGATGTACTCATTCCTGATCCTATCCATCCTGGTCACTCCCAAAGAGAACCTCAGCATCTTCAGTTCTGCTACCTCCAGCTCTGCCTCCTGTCTTTTTTCTCAGGGACACTGTCTCCAGACCAAACAACATGGCTGGTCTCACCACAGTTTTGTAAACCTTTCCTTTCATTTTAGCTGAAACTCTTCTATCACACCTGACACTTTTCTCCAGCCGTTCCAGCCTGCCTGTACACGCTTCTTCACCTCTTTTCCACACTCTCCATTGCTCTGGACTGTTGACCCTAAGTACTTAAAATCTTCCACCTTCTTGATCTCTTCTCCCTGTAACCTCACTCTTCCACTTGGGTCCCTCTCATTCACACACAGATACTCCGTCTTGCTGCGGCTAACCTTCATTCCTCTCCTTTCCAGGGCAAACCTACATGCCTCTAGCTTCTCCTCCACCTGTTCCCTGCTCTCACTACAGATCACAATGTCATCTGCAAACATTATAGTCCATGGAGACTCCTGTCTAACCTCGTCTGTCATCCTGTCCATCACCATAGCAAACAAGAAGGGGCTCAGAGCTGATCCCTGATGTAGTCCCACCTCCACCTTGAACTCCTCTGTCACACCTGCAGCACACCTCACCACTGTCTTACAGTCCTCTCACATGTCCTGCACCACTCTAACATACTTCTCTGCCACTCCAGACTTCCTCATACAAAACCACAGTTCTTCTCCTGTCATAAGCTTTCTCCAGATCTACAAAGACACAATGCAGCTCCTTCTGGCCTTCTCTGTACTTCTCTATCAACATCCTCAAAGCAAATATTGCATCTGTTGTACTCTTTCTTGGCATGAAATCATACTGCTGCTCACAGATGTTCACCTCTGCCCTTAGTCTAGCTTCAACTACTCTTTCCCATAGCTTCATCGTGTGGCTCATCAGCTTTATTCATCTGTAGTTGCCACAACTCTGCACATCTCCCTTGTTCTTATAGATGGGCACCAGCACATTTCTCCTCCATTCCTTGGGCATCTTCTCACTATCTAAGATCCTGTTGAACAACCCAGTCAGAAACTCTACTGCTACCTCTCCGAAACACTTACATACCTCCACGGGTATATCATCAGGACCAAGTGCCTTTCCACTCTTCATCCTCTTCAATGCCCTCCTCACTTCATCCTTACTAATCTTTGCTACTTCCTGGTCCACAACAGTCACCTCTTCTACTCTTCGTTCTCTCTCATTTTCCTCATTCATCAACTCTTCAAAGTACTCTTTCCATCTTCCCATCACACTATTGGCACCTGTCAACACACTTCCATCCTTTATCACCCTAACCTGCTGCACGTCCTTCCCATCTCTGTCTCTCTGCCTTGCCAACCTGTACAGATCAGTCTCTCCCTCCTTACTGTCCAACCTAGCATACAAGTCATCGTAAGCCCCTTGTTTGGCCTTTGCCACCTCTACTTTCACTTTACGCTGCATCTCCCTGTACTCCTGTCTACTCTCTTCAGTCCTCTCAGTGTCCCACTTCTTCTTAGCTAACCTCTTTCTCTGGATCCACTCCTGCACCTCCTCATTCCACCACCAAGTCTTCTTATCTCCTTTCCTTCCAGATGACACACCAAGTAATCTCCGACCTGTCTCCCTGATCACATTTGCTGTCGTTGTCCAGTCATCTGGAAGCACCTCCTGACCATCCAAAGCCTGCCTCAACTCTTTCCTGAAAGTCATACAACACTCTTCCTTTTTCAGCTTCCACCATTTGGTCCTCTGCTCTGCCTTTGCCCTCTTCATCTTCTTCACCACCAGGGTGATCCTACCCACCACCATCCTATGCTATCTGGCTACACTCTTACCTACCACTACTTTGCAGTCACTGATCTCCTTCAGATTACACCGTCTACACAAGATGTAGTCTACCTGTGTGCTCCTACCTCCACTCTTATAGGTCACCCTATGTTCCTGCCTCTTCTGGAAGAAAGTATTCACTACAGCCATTTCCATCCTTTTTGCAAAGTCAACCACCATCTGTCCTTCTGCGTTCCTCTCCTGGATACCAAACCTGCCCATGACCTCCTCATCATCTCTGTTTCCTGCACCAACATGTCCATTGAAGTCTGCACCAATGACAACTCTCTCACTTCTAGGGATACTCTGCATCACTTCATCAAGGTCCAACCAGAATTTCTCCTTCTCCTCCTGCTCACATCCTACCTGTGGAGCATACCCACTAACAACATTAAACATCACACCTTCGATTTCTAGCTTCAGGCTCATCACTCGATCTGACACTCTTTTTACCTCCAGGACATTCCTAACAAACTTCTCCTTCAAGATAACTCCTACTCCATTTCTCTTCCTATCTACACCATGGTAGAACAACTTGAGCCCTGCCCCTAAACTTCTAGCTTTACTACCTTTCCACCTGGTCTCCTGGACACACAGTATGTCCACCTTCCTCCTCTGCATCATGTCAACCAGCTCTCTACCTTTTCCTGTCATAGTTCCAACATTCAAAGTCCCTACTCTCAGTCCTAGCCTCTTGATGTTCCTCTTCTCTCTCTTCCTACGAACACACCTTCCTCCCCTCCTTCTTCGACCAACAGTCGTCCATTTTCCACCGGCACCCTGTAGGTCGACAGCACCGATGGCGGTCGTTGTTAACCCGGGCCTCGACCGATCCGGTACGGAAGTCATACATTTGATTCGCATGTTTGATTTGGCCAAAGTTTTACATTGGATGCTCTTCCTGACACAACCCTCTGTATTTATCCGGGCTTGGGACCGACACAATAACACACTGGCTTGTGTCCCCTTGCGGCTACATTGCTGCCATGATCCTACACTTCACATATTTTACAAGCGGAGGTGTTCAAGCTTGAAAAGAGCTAAAATTAGATCTGTCCTGATGGGGCTGATCAAGGTCATTTTTAGCTAATCACATCAGTGTTAGTAAAAATCTAAACTCTGCCATGTTATGTTTGCTATCACTAAGGTAGAAATTAAGAACTTTCTGTAATAAATGCAACAAGGTCAATCAACAGTTGATCAACTTATCATGTAAATTAAACATGATAAACATAATATATTGCTGTCATAAACCACACATAATACACAACACATAGCAGTTGTTACATATACCATCTTGGTTTAACATGTGTGTTAACTGGATGTCATTAAACACCATAAACATCTTTGTCATGGTGCCACTTTACTAGCTGAATCCCCATATGCTCTCTGCTTCCCAACAGAACTGCCTGTTGTAAAAGGGTTGGCCTTGGTTGGTGTTAGTGTCCTAAATAGTAATAGTCTCCAACTGCTGGAATGACCAGGCACTACTGCTGCTACTATTACTACCTGAAGTGTGTGTTATCCAGAAACATGCAGGTATCAGCAGATGCAATACTAAATGACTCAAATCGTGGGCAGAAGAACTTGATTGGGTTAAACGTAAATAAAATTATTATTGTTTCTTAATGGTAAAAACAAATCTAAAGCCAGGTAAAACTAGGACTTTATTTTACAGTCTATGTTACACAGCGCCTCTCCAGGCTTTCTGGACCCGTATGCATCACATGAAGAACACAGAAGTTGTTGTAGCTCAGTTTGGCCACTAAGCTAAATACACAGTACTGCAATTTTTCTGGGAGCTTGAATGAATGATAGTACAAAAAACAAAACAACAACAACAACAACAACAACTTAAAAATGACAACAACTACACTAATGCTGAATAGAAACTAGAATGAAATACCTTTAGTTATTGTTGAAATAAAAGCAAATGTAACTTTGAGTAAGAATTATGCACATTTTTGACAAAAAAAAACTATACCAAAAATCAGGGGTCAAAATTAACACAGAACTAAAATTATCAGGGAAAATATTTTCTACTGTCATCTTGCTTTCTGCTTGTTTTTTTGTCCTTCCCTTTGACTCTGTAAAAATTTCTTATTCAGAGGTGCTTACCTGTTCTGTGGCTGCAGATTTATGAAAATCATGTTAGTCTGTTCTTCACAACCAGGTGAGGGATGGAGGACAGGAAAGAGGTAAAAAAAAAAAAAAAAAACACACACATGACACTGCACAATATTCATACATAATTGCAGTGACAGTTGTGCTGACCTCAAGTCAAATTGTTTTGAAGTTTTTAGTTATAAGGTACAAAAATTGCGGCTCTGATTTTCTGCCCCAGCAGTACGTCCTTGCTTATAGAGAGCAGCACTAATGTTTGTGTGTGTGGCTTCTTATTCACTATGAGCTCAGCAAATCAATAAGTGCAGTCAATTCAAGCCAAGTCATTTTATATATCTGAGTCTGACTGATACTAGATGTCTAAGGCTGCTAGAAAGTTTTAAGACAGGGGTATATATATATATATATATATATATATATATATATATATATATATGTATATATATATATATATATACACACGTGGACAAAATTGTTGGTACCCCTCAGTTAAAGAAGGAAAAACCCACAATTCTCACTGAAATCACTTGAAACTCACAAAAGCAACAATAAATAAAAAATTATTGAAAATTAAATAATCAAAAACAGCCATTACTTTTGAATTGTTGATTAACATAATTATTTAAAAAAACAAACTAATGAAACAGGCCTGGACAAAAATGATGGTACCTCTATAAAAGATTGAAAACTATTTGACCAGAGTGACATGATTAACTCAGGTGTGTCATTTAATTGACATCACAGGTGTTTCCAAACTCATAATCAGTCAGTCTGCCTATTTAAAGGGAGACAAGTAGTCACCCTGCTGTTTGGTGAAAAGGTGTGTACCACACTGAACATGGACAACAGAAAGCGAAGGAGAGAATTGTCCCAGGACATCCGGAAAAAAATTATAGACAAACATCTTAAAGGTAAAGGCTATAAGACCATCTCTAAACAGCTTGAAGTTCCTGTGACAACAGTGGCTCATATTATTCAGAAGTTCAAGACCCACGGGACAGTAGCCAACCTCCCTGGACGTGGCCGCAAGAGGAAAATTGATGACAAATTGAAGAGACGGATCGTTGGAATTGTATCCAAAGAGCCCAGAGCAACCTCCAAAGAAATTAAAGGTGAACTCCAAGGCCAAGGTACATCAGTGTCAGATCGCACCATTCGTCGTTGTTTGAGCCAAAGTGGACTTCACGGGAGACGACCAAGGAGGACACCACTGCTGAAAAAAACTCATAAAAAAGCGAGACTGGAATTTGCAAAAATGCATGTTGACAAGCCACAAAGCTTCTGGGAGAATGTCCTTTGGACAGATGAGACCAAACTGGAGCTTTTTGGTAAGGCACATCAACTCTATGTTCATAGACTCAAAAACCAAGCATACGAAGAAAAGAACACTGTCCCTACGGTGAAACATGGAGGAGGCTCAGTAATGTTTTGGGGCTGCTTTGCTGCATCTGGCACAGGGTGTCTTGAAAGTGTACAAGGTACGATGAAATCTGAAGACTATCAAGGCATTCTGGAGAGAAATGTGCTGCCTAGTGTCAGAAAGCTTGGTCTCAGTCGCAGGTCATGGGTCTTCCAACAGGACAACGATCCAAAACACACAGCCAAAAACACCCAAGAATGGCTGAGAGAAAAGCGTTGGACTATTCTAAAGTGGCCTTCTATGAGCCCAGATCTGAATCCCATTGAACATATGTGGAAGGAGCTGAAACATGCCATTTGGAGAAGACACCCATCAAACCTGAGACAACTGGAGCTGTTTGCTCATGAGGAGTGGGCCAAAATACCTGTTGACAGCTGCAGAACGCTCATTGACAAATACAGAAATCGTTTAATTGCAGTGATTGCCTCAAAAGGTTGTGCAACAAAATATTAAGTTATGGGTACCATCATTTTTGTCCAGGCCTGTTTCATTAGTTTGTTTTTTTAAATAATTATGTTAATCAACAATTCAAAAGTAATGGCTGATTTTGATTATTTAATTTTCAATAAATTTTTATTTATTGTTACTTTTGTGAGTTTCAAGTGATTTCAGTGAGAATTGTGGGTTTTTCCTTCTTTAACTGAGGGGTACCAACAATTTTGTCCACGTGTGTATATATATATATATATATATATATGTACAGTGCCTATCATAAGTATTCACCCTCTTTGATGTTTTACCCTTTTATTGCTTTCATAAATCAATCATGGTCAATAAAATGTAGCTTGTTTAACAAAAAAAATGGGGAAAAAACTCTTTAATGTCAAAGTGAAAACAGATTTCTATAAAGTAATATTAATGAAAGAAAATTATATAAATGAAAATAATTGTTTGCATAATTATTCACCCCCTTCAAGTCAGTATTTGGTAGATGCACCTTTGGCTGCAATCACAGCAGTGAGTCTGTGTGGATAGGTCTCAATCAGTCTTGCACATCTGCCCACTGCAATTTTGCTCCATTCTTCTTTGCAAAACTGCTCAATCAAGCTCTGTCAGGTTGCGCGGGTATCGGGCATGAACAGCCCTTTTCAAGTCCAGCCACAAATTCTCTATAGGATTGAGGTCTGGCCTTTGACTCGGCCACTCCAGAACATTTACCTGGTTCTTTTTTAACCATTCCTGTGTAGCTTTTGCAGTATGTTTTGGATCATTGTCTTGCTGGAAAATAAATCTTCTCCCAAGACGTAGTTCTCTTGCAGACTGATAAAGATTGTCCCCCAGGATTTCAGTGTATTTTGCAGCATTCATTCTGCCCTCTATCTTTACAAGCCTTCCAGGTCCAGTTGCTGAGAAACATCCCCACAGCATGATGCTGCCACCACCATGCTTCACAGTGGGGATGGTGTGTTTTTGGTGATGTGCAGTGTTTAGTTTCCACCAAACATAACGTCTTGTCTGATGGCCAAAAAACTAAATTTTGGTCTCATCAGACCAAAGAATTTTCTTCCACTTGACCATGGAGTCTTCCACGTGCTTTTTGGCAAACTGTAGTCGAGATCTAACATGACTTTTCCTCAACAGTGGCTTTCTCATTGCCACTCTCCCATAAAGCTTTGACCGGTGAAGAACTCGGGCAGAAGTTGCTACATGCACAGTCTCTCCCATCTTAGCAGCTGAAGCTTGTAACTCCTTCAGAGTAGTTGTAAGGGTCTTGGTGGCTTCTCTCACTAGTCTCCTACTTGCACGGTCACTCAGTTTATGAGGGCGGCCTGATCTAGGCAGATTCACACAAGTGCCATATTCCTTTCATTTCTTGATAATTGATTTCACTGAACTCCGGGGGATGTTCAGTGCCTTGGAAATTTTTTTGTAACCATCCCCTGAATTGTACTTCTCAATAACCCTTTCCCTGAGTTGCTTAGAGTGTTCTTCTGTCTTCATGGTGTAATGGTAGCCAGGAATACTGATCAACCACTCTCTGGACCCTTCAGACGCAGGTGTTTTACAACTCAATCACTTGAAACACACCCACACCACTCAGGTGATCTTCATTTCACTAATTGTGAAATGTCAGTGGCCTTCACCTGTAAACTCATTCCTGTTTTGTGGGTTGCCTCATTGTTACCCCTCTAGTGCATCTGTTGTTAATTTCATGAACACCAAAGCAGCTAAAACTGACGAAAAACGTCCTCTGTTACTTACATGACCAGATCAGTATTCCACATGTTTGACTGACTTGATGCAGTACTTAGATTAAAAAGTGTTTCTTTAATTTTTTTGAGCAATGTATATATGCCTGGACAGTTATTTCTTATAAAGATTTCTTGAATTTGGTTGTGGACAAGTAAAAGATGAAATGTGCCCATGTAACAGGGTCAGTTGTGCAGCAGTGATTGTGGGTTAAATATAAATGTATTGATATCTTAGTGTTATATAATATAGTACTCTGCCAAGGTTGCTCAGTTGTTGTAGCATTTCTGACGGCTGGAATCTTGGAAAAAGTTCGTGACAGAAATCACGGCACCATAGAATGTGGCCATTTAGTATAGATGTACTCACAAAGAAAAGGACCTTTGTGCTGAGCACAGATGTGTGTTATGCATGTGTCTGTTATATACAGATGCCGGATTACATGACCTAAATATGTAGCGGGTGGCGGGAATTGAAGGGACTTGGAAACACCCCATAACGGATAATTCCGGATAAGTCTGCAGCGGCGGATTTGTAATAGGATCAATCATGTGATCGTCAGCAGGCAGCTGACGTCGCATTCACTTGTTGTCATAGTTACAGTGATGCTGTGCTGCTATCTCACAATGATACAGAAATCTGGAACAAATCCATGGATCCAGACTATAAGCTGCATCACTGCCAAAATCTAATCAATTGGTCATTGTGTCATTTCCCTGAAAATGTCATCCAAATCCCTTAATCCATTTTTGAGTAATGTTGCTAACAGACAGACAGACAGGCACAGAGACAAATCAACGCAGATTGTAGCATTACTCCGCTCCTTTCCTTGGCAAAGTAAAAATGCGCCCACAGTGAGAAAAAAAATGTAATAATAGAGAAAGAAATACCAAGAAACTGCTCTCAGTTCAGAACCTTAAAAATATATATGGTTTGGAGTGTTGGTTGGACCTAACACTGTTTAAGATCCACTTAGGGTTCTGTGTAATTGTAATAAAAATGTTTCACTACTTTCAGAATTTTTACAAATCAGACATTTTTCTGCAATGAACAGTTTTACTTTTAATTCTCCATTACATTTAGTTTTACTGAAGAAACACTTTTAAAACAGAACTTGTACTCATACTGAGTACTGTTGTATTATCTTATATCATCTTCCTGCACACCTGGAGCAGTTTATTCTGTTGTTTCAAGCCCAGAGCCACAGTATAAACAAAAGCCTGGACACATATTAGATTGGTTACCTTTTTCTCTTAAATGTCACAGCAGTGCAGTTCAGAAAATAAAATCCAACACACACATGCTCACACCATTATAAATGTATGGCATTACTCTTGCACATAGTGTGCTTGTGTGGCCTTTTGCAGGCGTCCTCCGAGACGTGGCATTGACAAACCTACAAACAGTAATTGGGCCATTATGACTCCCTGCGATGGTATTGATTCCACTGTTTTAGGTGCAGGCGGGTAATGGGCGTCTAGACAGAAGGGTTCATATTGCAGGCAGTAGGACCTGCACAGTATTAGATACAGTAATCTTTATGTTGTTCACGAGTTAGGTTTGTTGTTTTCTGTATTTCAGCCTATTGGAAATGATGTAATTCAGTAGCACATTTGAGCACAGATTGCACAGTGTTTCTGTGTGCTGGGGGCAGGTTTCTGTGTGTCGTGAGCCGGTATCTCGGCATTGACAGGTGCTTAGTGTAAACCTACTCATGTTGCATGTAAAAGCTGGTTCATCCAAGGGAAAATGTTGCTGAAAACAAAACAGCAACTGTGGTGTATGAAAAAGCTGGACACCATTCTACTTGTTAAGCCCTAACTTCCTCATTGAGACTTGTGAGGATGATCAAGAATTATCATTAGGAGATGTCAGCTGAAGACAATTCAGAGCTGGATCAATTCTCAGACTCTTCAAACCATGTGGCAACACTCAACAACCAGAGGGTCCTTAGCAACCGACCAAAGACCCGAAATCGAGCTAACTGATGCAGGAGAAGGCTATAAAAAGACACCAAAGTGCTTCCAGCTTGCCATTTCCACTGTCTGAAATGTCATTAAGAAGTGGCAGTTAAACGAAACTGGAGAAGTTGAGACAACATCTGGAGGACCAGGACGAGCTTTCAGACAAAACTGAGCAGCCCCTGAGTGTTTGTAAAAGAGCTACAGGAAGGTTGGGCGGACACGGGAGTGGTGGTTCACCTTTCCTCTGCACAGCACTGAGCTGCATGAAGCACTGAGCACAGGAGTCAGCATTGAAAGGAGGGATGTCAGTGATTGACAGTTAATGTTGCTGATGTCAAAAACTGATTAAAAATACACTACTGTTCGAAAGTTTGGGGTCACCCAGGCAATTTCATGTTTTCCACACTTTTATTCATGTGCTAACATAACTGCACAAGGGTTTCCTAATCATCAATTAGCTTTTCAACACCATTAGCTAACACAATGTAGCATTAGAACACAGGAGTGATGGTTGCTGGAAATGTTCCATGTACCCCTATGGAGATATTCATTTAAAATCAGCTGTTTCCAGCTAGAATAGTCATTTACCACATCAACAATGTCTAGACTGTATTTCTGATTAATTTAATGTTATCTTCATTGAAAAAAAAACTGCTTTCTAAAAAAGTAAGAACATTCCCCAAACTTTTAAACAGTAGTGTATATTAACCGATTAGGCAGAAGACAAAGGTCATGCATGTCAGGATGTAAATTGTAGATTAGATGTAGTTCCTGATTGTTCCACCAGGTGAAGCCTCTTACTGTAGTGACCAGAAGGAGGTCACTTGAACTACAACAGTTTTTGTTGGCACAAGTAGAGAGAGCATTGTTGGGACTATCGAGCAAACAAAAGTCTGCTTGAACAGTCTTTCAATTGTACAATGGCACACATAAAACTGAACCCTTTTAGCATCTTATGTCATTTATGTGCGTTGCCATAATCAGCTCCACCAGCACATATGTTTTCCACTGTGCTCATTTCATGTTATAGATTATTGATTGATTTTCCATACATACTTTGTGTGGGCAGCTATAGTACATATATAAGTGAAAGAGACAAAGTGTGTGATTTGGAAAGCAGCCTTATTTTGGTTGTTGAGCAGCTTCTTTCACATGTAAACCAATTGTAGACACTGGCATACGCATACAAGAGTGCTGCTGCAGAAACCAGACTGGCTACGAAAACCTATGACCTGCCCGGATTTTTGTACAAACCAAAATTACTGTTGTACTTCTTTCAGTTTAATTTAAGCTCATGAATAAAAAACAGAAGTGTCTGAACACGTGAAGCAGGGCATTTTAAACACTTGTCTCCTCAGAGGTCGTAGTTACTTCGTTTCCTTTCAAAAATCAACTAGTAATTTGTGCAGGGTGCCCACACTAATGCATACAACTATAGACTGAGAGAAACTCCATATGGAAAGGGAAGGAGAAAACATGAAGATGGAGTCCTCTTTTCCCCAGTCCAATTATCACCAGAGTTAAAACTAATCCCACTGGCTACAAGAGCTGAATGACTACAATCTGTTCCAGGTTCCCTCCCAACTTTGAAAATCCTGTCACCTGGAGAGCAGAAAGCCAGCGAGTGGGATCTCATCAGAGCCTCGCTGCTGATCAAAATCAAATATTACTGAGGCTGGGTTTCCATGGCAATAATGCGCTGCCCCCTCCGTGACATCTGGGGGTTTAGCTGTGAAGGAGGCGCCCGCCCTTCCTTTCTTGTCTGTCTGCCTTCTTGGTCCAAACGTGAGCAGAATAGATGAGTAAGCAGCATCTTGACCACTTTTTCACCTTGTGTGAATCTACAGAGTTGTGTGCACAGCATCCCATGGGCTGCACAGGGACAGGATCCTGCCTTATGAGGCAAACACGCTCCCTGTACTGCAGAGTAGTGTCGGTCCACAGAGAAATGCTGAGGCCATCGATTGCTTTCTCCACTGGGGCACAATGTGCAACCCGTGAGCCCACAAAATGTCAATGGATATGAATTGTGTAAAGAACTCTTGATCCCCTAATTCAATATTGTAAAGCTTCACAAAGGTCGCACTGTACCATAAAATACCGACAATATCTTACATAGGCATTTTATTTTGCAAATATCTTTTCAGGATTTCCAGGGCTATTTCACATTTATTTCTTATTTGCTACAAATATAGAAACACAGGGTTGAGAGACATGTCAACATTTTCCAACCAGCCACCATCAGTCCAACTACTGGTTGCTGTTTACATGAGGAGATCAACACTATTTGAAAGAGACTCCAGTGGTATCAGATCAGTGATTTATTTGTATCAATTCTGACCACCATATATGAATTTTCTATGTTTTTACCATTTAAAATAGGCAAGATCTCATTTCATTGCAGAACTGCAGGCAGCTCTCACTTTCTCTCACAAACACATCGACAACAGAGCGTCTGAACAGCTCCTCCTCTCTTTGCACTCTCTGAATCAAAGCATGTGTAGGGAGAACAGAGTAGAATCGATCAGGAATGGTTACTTTCATGAGCATCTCTACACAGGTTTGTCCAATGCTGATGCATTAGGAATCCTCCCATATGGCTGTTTATAGGGCTAATAACCATTTGTAAAATACTAAGGAGGCCGATAACTGACATTTCCAACTGATGCTCATTTGCAGGATTTTTAAAAATGTTTTATTATTTAGCCTTTATTTAACCAGGTTGGTCCAGTTGAGATACAATGACCTATTTTCAGGGGAGGCCTGGCCAAGTCAGCAGCCAGAGAAACATTCATCAAGCTAAGGACTTAGGTAGTCCTAGTGCAAAATATAAATCCTGGAGTCGAATCTGAGAGTAACACAAACTCCAACACAAAGCTCTGAAATGCCTTCATTCATATTTCACACAGATTTTACATACTAGACATGGTTAATGTGGTAAATGACTATTCTAGCTGGAAACGGCTGATCTTAATGGAATATCTCCATAGGGGTACAGAGGAACATTTCCAGCAACCATCACTCCTGTGTTCTAATGCTACATTGTGTTAGCTAATGGTGTTGAAAGACTAACTGATGATTAGGAAACCCTTGTGCAATTATGTAAGTGCATGAATACAACTGTGAGTTTTCATGGAAAACATGAATTGCCCGGGTGACCCTAAACTTTTGAAAGGCAGTGTATGTCTATAGCAAACATCTACCATAATATCAATATCATGTATGTTAAACATGCATGAATGTTAAAACTAAAATAAAACTAAATCTGTGCTTCTTTTGTCACCATTTTGTTTCAGCATTTGCTTGTATTGTCCATATTGGCGGCACATTTAAATATTTGTTGTACAGATATTTACACTCAACAAAAATATAAACGCAACACTTTTGTTTTTGCTCCTATTTTATATGAGATGAACTCAAAGATCTAAAACTTTTCTACATACACAATATCACCACAATACACACACACACACACACATACACAATATCATTATTGTGGTTGTGTTTTTTTTTGTTTGTTTTTTTTCCTTTTTCCTTCTACGAAATGCAGAAACTTTTCGTTTTGGTTGAAAAAGGTTAGGCAAAATAAGTTTCGACTTCAGCCTAAACCCTTCGGTCACAGGACGATGATGTTGATGATGATCTTGTTGATGATGTTGACGATGATGATAAGGATCATATTGACGATGATAATTTATGTGGACAACGATGATGATGATGATGGTGATGCCATCATTAGTACACAATTGTTACAATGTTTACTTTTTTCCTTGCTGACCGAATAAACTACTACTACTACTACTACTACTACTACTACTACTTGCTGGAAATGTTACTCTGTACCCCTATAGAGATATTCCATTAAAAATCAGTCGTTTCCAGCTAGAACATTCACATACCACAATAATAATGTCAAGATTGTATTTCTGATTAATTTAATGTTATCGTCATTGACAGAAACTGCTTTGCTTTCAGAAATAAGGACATTTCTAAGTGAAAACAAACTTTAGAACTGTAGCGTTCTGGTCAAATGTTGTTGTTTTGTACCATTAACTGTCTAAAACCTAAAGATAATCAGATAATTATCATATAAAGCAGGGAAAATCAACATCATTCTCAAATTGAGAAGCTGTTCTTCACTGTTTTTTCTATAAAATCTTTGAAATGATTCTGCAAAACAGTCTTCTGATGATGATTTCATTGTTTAGTTGACTGCTGGTATGACATTTAGCATTTCCCAAACTACCAAACTACTCCTTCACCTATCAGTGAAACCAGTTTGTAACCCTTTTAAAGTGTTTCTAAGCAACCCCAAACTTAGGTATACCTTAGTAGGGTATTTAATATACAATTCAGTAAGACAGAAGTAATATATACTGTTGATGATTAACTCACCAAGTATCAAACCATAGAAAGACCCATTCCTGTTCATTAGAAACCTTATTAGTTGCATAACACAGTTTTGTTTTGTTCTTTGCAAATTGCTATGAGTGTTGTGTTTCGTGCATGTGTTTGTAGTTTTTTTGTTGTTCGGTTGCAGAGCACTGAGGTCTTGAGGCCACCGCACAGACACCCTTTGAACTAACGCCTTCCCTCTTTGTGCCCCGACTACTGTTTCTAACACCAGATCCTCCTGCCTTCCCACCTTCTGCCTGCAATATTCATCCAGGAGAGTGCTGCCATGATGAAACACACATTTTAATGCTTACAAGAACACTGCCCCGGGCTCTTTTCGCAGCATCAGTCACCTACCATCAAGTCAAAGCTGCTTCTGAGAGGTGAAAGTATGAGCGAGCCTCGTATACACCACACTGAGAGAGATAAACAACAGGACTGAGTAGTTCAGCTCCGGCTGCTCAGCTGTGTGCAGGTATTGGCTCGGTGTGCTGATGATTCAGTTTGACACTCGGCTCTTTGGTCCTTTGTTCAGACTGTCGCAGATGTTTGACTGTGTGTGTGTGGGGGAGGGAGAGTGTGTGATGATTTTCACCGTGGTCTACTGATCTCCTCGCTACATTAGGCCAGGTCATTCCAGCGATTGCTGCCAAGGCTGCCAGCAGACCAAATGAATGTGTGAGGAGGAGGCAGGAACCACACGCATACTTTTATGCATCAGCAACACAAAACTGGAACATGACTGCAGATTTAGAGGAATTTTTTCCTGTAACTGTACTCAAGGTGCTTAGCATTAGAGTTCACTTTTTACAGCTTTCTGTTGTGTCCAATTGATGGTTTGCTTTATGCAGCCTTCATGTCATGTTGGAGTTACCACAATTACCTGCTTCTCACTTTTAAATAACCTCTGTTACAACATTTAAAGTTTGAATCTGAAAGCTCTTATATAGCTGACTAAAAGAAGGGAAGTGCTGGCAAAACAAGCAAACATGGATGTCTCCTGTCAGTCATCAGCCATACATTATAAACATTGAACAAAATAGGTACAGATCAAACAACTACATTATACTTAACTCTCATGTGTCCATCTCAAACAGCAGTAATACAACATTTGTTCACATTATGCACCTCCCTGCCAGGAGGTATGATGAACTTAGTTTCTGTTTGATTTGTTTTCTTGGGATTTATTGATTCAGATAGCTGGAATCTGCAGTAAGAAAGAGCACAAATATAACTGACATCTGCCATCTTTAGTCATATGATGGCATCAACACAAGTTGCAACAAGAAAAGCACTCAGAAAAGCAGTACTGCACCAAGGCTGCTCAGTCGTCCTGTCTTTCCGACGGCTGAATCTTGAAAACTTGTCAGAAATCACGGCACTATAGAATGTGGCCTTAATATAGATGTACCCACAAATAAACGACCTTGCATTGAGCACAGGTGTGTGTTATGCATGCATGTATGGATACCAATAAGTAGCGGGCGGCAGGAATTGATGGGACTCGGAAACACCCCCACAATTTAATCGATTGTGCCTTGTATTATTTCCGACGAATAAATCCTGATAAGTCAGCCGCGGTGGATTTGTAGTGGGATCGCCATCATGTGATCATCAGCAGGCAGCTGACATAGAGTTCACTTGTTGTCATAGTTACAATGACTTTTGCAATGACACAGAAATCTTTAACAAATCTGTGGATCCAGACTGTAAGAGCATCACTGTCAAAATCTAATCAGGTGGTTTTTGTGTCATTTCTGACCTTCCTTGAAAATTTCATCCAATCCGTTTGTCCATGTTTGGGTATTTATGCTAACAGACAGACAGAGGGATAAACCAATGTCAATCTTCCCAAAACTCTGCCACGTTCCTTGGCAGAGTAATAATGTGAATCTTCTCCGTTAGTACTTTTCTCTCCTGTGACAAATCTGCCTCCAAACAGCCATAAGTTACAACTGTGTAGAGTTGCAACTAGAGATTATTTTCACTGTTGATTAAACTCTTAATGTTACTCTCCTAATTAACTTGATTGGTTCTAAAATGCAAGAAAATGGTTTCCCAAATTCCATCATGATGCTTTCAAATGTCTTGTTTTGTCTACAACTTAAAGATATTCAGTTTACTGTTATATAGGAAAGAAACCAGAAAACATTCACATTTAAGAAGCTGGAAATAGAGAATTTTGATTTAATTTATTAATTTAAAGATTTTTTTCACGAATCGGTGAAAATAGTTGGTCATTAATTTAGTAGTCGACAACTAACCAAGTAATAGTGAAGGCTCTGCAGCTTGCAATTACAGCAACTGTAATTTTGATATTTTGAAGAAGCAGACATTCAGGTTGATGCAACAGGAAAAATATATTAGCAATTGGTGATTAAGTCATTTTCTTGCTGTTTTATGGTGGAATTTTTGTCATAGTATTTTGATAATATAATGGTCTGCCAGCTTCAGAATTCAACTTTGTAAATAATTAACCTGTAAAGTGCAATTCGGAGCTAATAGGAGCTGACAGTTGGAGTTGGAGCGTGCTGACAGAAGTGATTAAGTTACTGTCATCAGCTGTACAGAGTCTAGACAGACCCAAAGTACAGCACAAATGTACAAATGTTGTGCGGTTCACATAAGTCTAAAAAGTATTGACAGTCATTTCACATCATTCTACGAGAAGGATTGTTAATTGTGTTTTGTCAAACTCAACACTGTAAGCACGGCAAATTTATGCAAGATATCTTGGTTGAACCCTGGTGTTTTTCTTTTTTCTTTTAGTATTTCACTGAGGCTGCACAGTGCTCAGTGGTGCTTGCAGCTAGAAGATCCTCTGTTCACAAGATCTTTCTGCATGGAGTTTGCATGTTCTCCCTGTGCACATGTGGGTTTTCTCAGGTTACTCCGGCTTCCTCCCACAGTCTAAAAACATGCTGAGGTTCATTGGTGATTCTAAATTGTCCATAGGTGTGAATGTTTGTCCTGTGATAGACTGTCGACCTGTCCAGGGTGCCTCCTATCTTCACCCTAAGTCTGCTGGGATAGACTCAAGCCCCACCGTGACCCTAATGAGGATCAAGCGAATGGATGGATGGATGGAAGTATCTCACTGTCCAAAATCCTACTTCAGCATAACAGCGGTCGAAACACATCTCACAAGTTGGTATACAGTTTCAACGAGTATATACTGTATCCTTATAAATAGGCATCTTGCTTTTGTTTTGCACATCAAGTATTCATTATTTCAAATATTATAAACAATCATTTGCTCCTGATATCACAGTAGAATGAATTATGTGCCTCGCAGGTTTGGCAACAGTGATTAGCGAGGCATCTTTAAACCCCTTTCCCTTGAATGCAGAGCCATTCTCTCTACTTTATTCCATTCACATTGATGGTTTGTTTGCTTTGTTGGGGTATTTTCCCTTCTGACTCAACATGGTTGGTAGGAGATGAAATGACAGGAGATAGTGGACTCTAATTTAAGGAAGAAGTGGCAGGCAGTTAAACAGATGAGGTGAATGACAAGGCGTGTGTGTGTGTGCTGCAGGGCAGTATAAATGAATACACAGAGGGCCTCATTCTGTCTGCTCCATTGTCTTAATTGTCATACTATTCTGTTTTGCAGACACTGTCCTGTGATCACTGAAGGAGAAGCTGCATAAACACACACAGAGTTGATGCGTGTTCAGCGGCTCACAGCGCCACTCACAGGTCCAGCACTGTAATGCAGCCAAACGGACATCAGCTGGAGCGTCTCACAGGTTCACCTGGGATGTCAAAGTCTGTGCAGAAAGAGAAGAGGGTCAGTGTTGATGAATTAGCAGCAACATCTGACTCATCCCTGTTCTTTAACGTGGTTTCTGTCACTGTCCACAGAAAAAAATGAGACCAGCTTATTTAATTCCCAGAGGTTTAGAGAGGTCCACAAGCAAATGCAAAATTTTGCCTCTCCCTTTTGTTGTTTTGCATCTGTTTGTGGTAGGTTTGCGTCTCTGTTTTCATTTTGTGTCACTTTATATTTGTCTTGCATCTGTTTCTGATCACTTTGCATCTGATCGTTGTTATTTTTCGTCATTTTGCATCTCTGTGATTTTTTTGTATCTCAATTAGAGATGCAAAACCAAACCAAAAAGATACATGTAACAACAAAATATAGACACAAAATAACCTCCCACTGATGCAAAAGGAACAAAGAGATACCACAAATAGACACAAAAGTACCACAGAGATGTACAAAATGACAACAGACACAAAATGTCCTAAAGATTGGTCTTTCTAGTCATTGTTTTAATGTCTTATGGTTTGCTATTTATAATTGTACAGCACTTGTGTTGTTTTAAATGTGCTTTATATAAATACATTTGACTTAATTTGACTAATGCAAAACTACCACGACGAGACAAATGACAAGAAAGTTATGCAAGGCTGAGCAGAAAGAGGTGTAACATGACCACAAACAGATAATAAATGGTCACAAAGAGATGCAACATGACCAAAAATGTATGTGTAACAACCAGAAAGAGCAATAAACCTCACACTGTTGCAAGATAAAGACAAAAGAGACACAAATTATGTAAAGGGGGCAGTCTGTCTGTCTGCATCCACAGAAACAAATGTGACTGGCTGCTTAAACTCCCAGAGGTTTCTGGTTATTAATTACAGAGGATGAGGCCTCACTAATGCAGGTATATGTGATTAATAGGAGTCTGAGAGGTGGAGGACGAGGCCTTCAGCAGGTCTCTAATAAATCTGCTCTTCTCAAGGAAAGACAGACAGACGCAGCGCTCACACACATTTGTCTAAACTTTTATCCATCAATCATTCTGTAAAATGTGTTTTACTTTATGAAGCTCCTTTGCAGACTTTTAATCTCCCAGCTACGTGTCGTAATTATTGATTTATTAGTGTATTTTCAGGATCAGTGCCTCAGACTTGTACACAGTGGGAGATTTATTGTAGCTTGTGATTGCGCTTTGTGTATCCTTGTGCTGAGCTCGAGCACATGGGAGACCAAGACAGGAATCCTCCACTCTCCCCTTTTTTTCAATGCCATGCAAGTTTTGGGAAGCCGAATGCATCTCAATGAAGATGAATTATTCCTCTCAGAGAATCCACGCTTTGATTTCTCCCTAATCGAACTGAAGTTTGGCTGCGCACAAGTTCTCAGGCACAACAACACATGCATTTTTCATAAAAGGCGGATCACGGAAAGCAGTTCGCAGTAGGACAGCAGTGACATATTTTGTGCTGAATACACCATGCATATTTCATAGTGAAAAATGTTTTCTCCCCAGCAGCTTTGTCGATGCACCGGCTCAGAGGATCCGAGAGGGATCCAGGTCTGTTCCCCCACTTGGCAACGTGAGAAAGTGGTAAACCGTTTGTTTTTGTACATAAATCTTCCACCTTTTTAAATCACAGGGTCACAAAGAGGAAACAGCCCATTTTTACTAATAGTATTTTCTGATTATTTTACTTAAAAAAACACAAGCTATCAAGCAGCAGATAACCACAAAGAGAGAAAACAGTAACTACAGAGACAGTGAAGAGGAGAAAAACACTTTACAGCTGGAAACACTAGCCTAAAACAACTACAGAACAAACATAAAAATACACTGACTAATGTGTCCTTCTATAATCTTTGACGAGTATGAGGGGAAACACTTTAATTCATGTCAATGTTACCCAGCTAGTGGAATAAAATTACTTCCTTCTTTTTTCAGATTTTGATTATTTTCAGTTTCTAGTTCACTATATGGTGTGCTAACTGGCTGGGGATCCAGAATGACCAATAAAGGATGCAAAATGACCACAAAGACACCAAAAAAATTCAGCAAAGAAATACAAAATGAGCACAAAAAGAGGCAAAATTGCCACAAACATGCAAAAAGACCCAAAAGACACTAACCTACCCCAAACAGAAGGAAAATGACAAAAGATGGATGTGAAATGATCAAAAAGACTCTCAAAAGAATCACAAACTGTCACAAAAATACCAAGAAAAGTGCCATAAACAAGCACGGGAACAAGAGAACAACAACAAAAAAAAACTAACAAAATGATCGCAAAGAGATGAATGTCACCACAAAACTGCAAAACTACCACAGACACGAAATGACCACAAATAAAATCCAATGCAAAACAACCATAAAGACATGAAAAATCAACACAAAGAGATACAAAATACACAGAGATACAAGATAATGAAATATAAAAACAATGAAATGCAAAATGAGATTAGAAATAGTTACAAAACTACTATAAAGACACAAAATGACCACAAAGAGACACAAATTGAACACAGAAAACACAAACCTACCACGGATGCAAAATGATGTTAAAATGATCAAATAGACAGTGTGATCACAAACTGATGCCAAAATACTATGAGACAGACAAGAAATGACAAAAACACAAAATTATAAAGAGCTAAAATACTTCCACAGTCTGTTTGCTTAAGTTAATCTGTGTGTGCAAATTGCTCTAAAAGAGACAAAAACAACCACAAAATAACTCCTGCTTCCAGTTTCTACGTATGTAGGAGGGCTGGAGGCCCCTGGACATTTCTGCACAGGGGCCCATTGACTCATAATTCATCCACATCATTAACTCATCACAGTATTGTTTCTGTTTTTACTTAACAATATATATTTGTTCACCTGCTTGCTGAACAGAATGCTCATGTTCATGTTCACATACAGCGCCCTCCATAATTATTGGCATCCCTGGTTAAGATGTGTTCTTTAGCTTGTACTAAATTCATTTATTTTTCTAGATAACATAGGACCACAATGAAAAAAGAGGAAAATCCATCCTTTTATTCAAGTGCATTTATTCAGTGGGGGGAAAAAAAATCACACATGAAGAAATAATTCTTTTCTATCAAATCATGTGTGCCACAATTACTTGCACCACTGATGTTAAGACTTTGTACAACCCCCTTTTACCAACAAAACAGCACCTAATCTTCTCCTATAATACATTTTTCAACAATTTTCAGTGTGAGAGTGTGCTTCTGCAATAAAAATTGAATTTATTTTAAGGCTTTCAACACATCTTAACCAGGGGTGCCAATAATTATGGAGGGTGCTGTACATTTGTATATGTATTTGTATATTCGTTACGTGACGATCTGTGTCTGTCTGTCTGTTAGCATCATTACTCAAAAACAGACTAATGGATTTGGATGAAATTTTCAAAGAAGATCAGAAATGACACAAGGACCACCTGATCAGATTTTGTCAGTGACGTGGCTTATAATCTGGATCCACGGATTTGTTAAAGATTTCTATATCATTGTGAGATAGTGGCACAGCGTCACTGTAACCATGACAAGTGAACACTACATCAACTGCCTGCTGACGATCACATAGGTCACTATTCACCATACATGGCATCACGGAAACAACCAAGATATGCTAATTGTAATCCCGAGATTGGAAGCGACTCTTAATTTTAGAAGGGAACAGGTCAATCAACAGGAAAGTACGGCTGAGGTGGGGAGACATAAATTAACCTAGATAGGCACCCAGTCGATAAAAACAAATGCACATGGCGTTATCTATCAAAATAACAGTGTAGCGGCCCTAATCACAGCGTAATCTTTTAAACTGACAGCGTAACGGCCCGTTACGACAGAGTAACGGCCCGTTACACTGAAATGCGCTGGCGAGAACACTGCTGTGCACTAATCATGGTGTCTAATCAGCATCTTGATATGGCACACATGTGAGGTGGGATGGATTATCTCAGCAAAGGAGAAGTGCTCACTATCATAGATTTAGACAGATTTGTGAACAATATTTGAGAGAAATGCTGATATTATGTATGTGGAAAAAGTTTTAGATCTTTCAGTTCATCTCATAAAAAATGGGAGCAAAAACAAAAGTGTTGCGTTTATATTTGAGTGTAATTTAGGTCACGTGATTCGGTATTCATACATAACGTACACATGCATAACACACACCTGTGCTCAGCCCAAGGTCGTTGAGTTTGTGGGTACATCTATATTAAATGGGCTTATTCTATGTTGCTATGATTTCTGCTACAAATTTCTTCAAGATTTCAGTCGTCGGATGATGTAATGATGGAACGACTGAGCACCCTTGACGGAGTACTGCTTTTCTTCTTGTTCTTGTTTTTGCTGTATGTCCATGTTCCCTTGATGAATGTTGTATTCTTTCTGCTACATTTTGACCCTCTAGAAAATTGTAGTCATATTTCTGCCCAGATATCGTTGCTGTGGAGTTTTAGACATAAAACCAAACACAGCATAGACATGCATGTGAAATGTGGTGTAGCACTTATATAATGGTATATTCCCATCTGCCAACAGTGCAGCACAATCGTTCCCCGTCATCTTTCAACTGTCATCTGCTGCAGTTTGTCACAATCCATAGCATCCCACTGACTCACAGCTGACAGCTCGGAGGCCCCACTGAGGGGAATCAAATGGATTGTGAGCACAGCTATGTGTGCCAAATTGAACGGCGCACACTCGTTTGTGAAATATACATTTTCATATAAAGGCTGACAAAGAAATTTAATCTCAATACAGGGAGCGGCTGAGGCATTGTCACTGGAGAAAATTAATTGTTACCCTCTCTGTGGCGGCCTGTGACAGTTTTTGAATAGGCTAGATAATGGCTTTATCACGCGGCCATGAAAAACAGCCATATTGAAATAAGTGACAAGCAGTGCAACAGGAAGGGCAGGAGAGCTGCAGATACCGGACGGCTCGGCAGAGAGGAATCGATGGAATCACGTTAAAAACAGCGTGAACATCATCTGACGAGACATCAATTCCCAGCGTGTTGACATGTCTCACAAGTAAAAACGATAAGGTTTCATAGCTGCCAGAGACAAAAGAGTCGACCGGATTGAGCCCGGTTTCTGGTCGAGTTGGTGGAGGATCGGTGGGGAGAGGATTGCTGGGAGTATTGGATTTCTGTGCCACACGACTCTAATGCATCTCATTAGAAAGCTAAACCAAATAGGTTTGGTTTAGAGAGAGTATCAGGTCAGAAAGAAAAAGACATTAGATGGAGTCAATCAGCTGCTTCAGAGTCTTATTCTGACTTATTTACAACAGCCAGCAAGCACTTTACTCAATGTTACCTATTCTGAATGGCTTTTACTATTCACTATATTTATTTACTTAATATAATATCAAATTAAGGGATATTGTATTAGAATTAGCACTTTGCTATATTTTAGAATATTGCTTTACATTGAAGTCTGCAATGTTTTCAGATCAAAATTAATAGTATTTTAAAAGGATTTGCATTCTAAGAAGTATTTATGCCTCAAATCTGTAATTAACCCGTGGGTATATTGAGGTATTATTAATGCTTTGTTTACATGTGTTGTGGATTTTCATATTTAAAGAGGTTTTACAGGATTTTTTTTTTTCAAAAATGAAAATAGAACCTCACATGTATCCTTCAGAGGAACTGAATTGTTAATCAACATGCAAATGTAGGGCTACACACCAAACATGGGGATAATAAATGGATAAATGAATGGGGTGTAATTTTATAAGGTATTCTTAAAGCACATTTTATGGTGAAAATGAATGATATCCACAGGGATTTGTATTTGTAACATTTATGTCTCAGATTTGGGACTAATTGATAGATATATTGCGGTATTATTTTGGTTCTGCATGTTTTATACCTTCATTTCTTATTTAACATTTAAATTTAGGTGTTTACACCAAGCATGGAGAAAATACACTGATAAAGTAATGGGTTGCTTTGTGTGATTTTGGGGTAAAAAAATGCTTAAGTATAAATTCAAACTCATCCTTTATTGTTAAATTAATCAAGTAAGGTTAATTTAAGTTAAAAAGATAAAGGATTAGGGTCCAAAGTAATTATTTTATATAGTCTAACAATAGTGTGTCACATGTGTTTAGAGATTTGCTCCAAATATGATGATAGTAAGAGAATACATTAGTGGTATGTAATTCATTTATGTATTTATAAGTGAAAATGAACAATATCTAAACCTCCTGAGTTGCTTTTTTCTGTAGCTTTTAGTGGTAGCAAAAATTACATTATACTAATCAAACGCATAAACGCAATTTCAAATTAAAAAAATTTCCAGCAATCACCATCAAAACATTTTACATCCGTGAGTGAAAAGCAAAAAAAGGTGCAAAATCTCATCAAATTTGCTTCAAACTTACTTATTTACACTAAGTAATGTTTGTAGTTTAACATGGTGTGCAAATTTGACAGATTGTAACAAAGTTATCATGCTGTTCACAAACTATAACTCATTTGAGGACATATTTTTTCCTACAACTGTGTCCTGTTCAAAAAGATGCCTAGCTTTTACTTATCTGATCCCACTAATCCCAAATAGCGAGAAGAAATTAAAAATGCATACGAAATCAAAGCTTATGTCTTAGGAGGTTAAGGGATTTGTATCCCACAATGGTATTCATTTAGGTCTCCAATGTGGGATTAATTATTGTGTATATTAAGGCATCATTATGCACACTTTATGGCTTTTTAGGGGAGAAACATATTTCAGAATTGATACAAAAAACATTACCAGTGAATGTTTTTATTTTCACCTTAGTTGAAAAATGTGACTTATGACTTATTTTGTGTCTCATTTTTCCTTAGATTTTTTGTTTCTCTTGTTTTCAGGGCTGAATATCCCTTAAAACTGACACAAAAGCACTGCAAACACATAATTAAAAGCACCTTAATTTAATCATTGATGGGTTCATTAAATGGATGGATTTTATGTTGCAATCATGTATCTTATGACATTTTTGTGTCTCATTATGTTTTATTTGATGTTTCTAGTTTTAAAAAGTACCTTTGATGGATATGAAAGCGAACAAAAACAGCAATTTAAAGACAAAGAATGAAGACCGTAACAAGAAACATCAAACGTCTGCTGGGCATCAATTAAAAAAAGATGATTTTACTGATTTTTCTTTGTCATTTGTGTGACATAATGTGAACAAAAGGCTGGGCTGGATGAAGGAGCTGCAGCGCTCTGTCAACATTTAATGTGTCCAAATGAGCATGAAGGAATATAATGTGATGTTAATGGTTCAAGGTCATTACTGTGCTTTTAAGAATAGACTGAAGTGAGGCAGCGTGGCTCATGCAAGGCAACTCACTGTGACCTGTCAATCAGAGGATCACTGTAACATATTCCTAACATGTCAAAGGAGCATTTCTGATGTCAGCTACATCAATCCGTGTCGACAGTCGACCTGAAAATACACGAGTCTCTGCCTCATTCCTATTCCCCTGGAGTTTGTCTCTCCTGGGCCCAAAGATTCGACTCAGGCGTCTAGAATCAGCCCATGAAAACATAATGAGCAAACATGGCAGTAAAGAAAAGCCTGCTAGACGGAGGACTGGGGGATTTTGTGCTGCACACAGTCCTACCACACACTTCAAAGTAAAACATCCTATCCCTGGAGAAGTCTCTCTCTGCTCTCACCCCTAAATACTGCAGCAGCACCCCCTGCTGCCCTCTTCCTCCCCTTCCTCCCCTTCCTCCGCCTCCTCCTCCTCCTCTCAGTTTCTAACCCTCCAATTAAAGGTCTCTGGCCTGCTCCCTGACAATCACTGTAATGTAGTGCAGCTTTTCAGTTTATTTGTGGCCTGAATAAAGGCACAGCTCTCATATATGAATTCTAAATCATCTAATTTCACATTCATCTGACCTACGCAGTTACACAAGGACGTTGTTTAGCTGAGTGGACGTACAACAGCCTGGACTTTTTTTTTTCTTTTATGCATAAAGATAAGTGCGTGAGGTTAACGACAAGCATAACTTTTTTTTTTCATTAAATGACATCAAGAGAGGAGAAGCGATAGCTCTAACTGCCAATGAAACCCTGGGGGGATGTTGCAGCTCCAGTGAACAGGACTAAGGGCCCCATCGTTGCCAGAAACCATTACCCACTGAAGCTGCCCTGCTGCCGCGGCCTCCACCGTGGAAATGAAATCAGTAAAATGGACGGTAATTCGATTGCCCCCTTTGTCCTCACTGAGACCTGGTTCTCCAGCACAGACCTTCAGATCTGACAGTGAATTTTAATTAGCAGTGGAATCGGTGCCGTTACAGTGCAAGTAGACGACATGTGCTTTCAGGACTCATCTTGGACTCAACAATGTGACTACTGATATGACAGGCCTCCACATCACACAAGCAGCCACTGATAGAACAAGTGCTTAAAACCTTTGAAGTACGAATACAACTATTTTAAAACACTCCATTACAAGTCCTGCATTCAAAACGGTGAGTAATATTAGGAGGGCTGTAGTCAACCTGAGAAAATCTACTCTTCAAAGGGGGAATAAATCTGCAATTTATCTCTAGATGAACTAAATGCAACCACACCTCATCAGTTAGCTCAGACCCGGCTGCGAGTAAACAGCCAGAAAACTATTAGATGTAGCACTTTTCTCCTCATCAAAGTAGCACCAGTTATTGTCTGATCAATGAGGATTTGTGAGAGCATATCAACCAACCAATCGATCAGTCAAGCTGAAGTTGAATTCAAACTTAAATGTAAGCAAGTAAAAGGACTTTTTATACATGTCTCTTGTCATTATTGTAGTTGTTGGTTCATAAAACGCAGCTGCATTAAGCTTTAAACATACATGACATTAAGAAAACGGATGTAGAATTTGGGTCTGAAAATGGAAGCCTGATCAGAAGAATCATAAACCTGCACTCTTTCTAACTGCCACCAGGGGGCAACTCCTGAGAAAACAAGTCTTATATTGTTTCAAAGACATGGCAAAATCATTCAACTTCTTACTTGGTTTGTTACCTCAGCAAACATATTCATAATTAGTTGGTAGTGTTGATCACTAGTTTCAAATCTCCTTTAGTGGAGCACAGTGTTTATTTTAAAAATTATGGTCCCATTTGTAGGAAAACAAGATAAAGCAGAGGGCTTTAGGATAAGGCTACTTTGTGTTAGACTGGCCACTATTGCATCGATATGATCAGTATCCTCCAGAGCTCAGTCAGAGCCGCAGCTTCCTTGTCATGTCCAGGTTTAAACCGATGGATGACATCAAAGTGTTTAAGTTCATATTTTATTTACAGTCTATGGGTTTATACCTGTTCTTCAGCGCCCTGTGATGTCTGGGTGGCAGCATATACAATTTGTTACTATGGGGACAAGTTGC